>NC_044279.2:79252952-81652952 GCF_004027225.2 Strigops habroptila | reverse complement strand
TATTGCAATTCTTCCCATAGAGACCTTCATGTAAGCCAGTATTATTTACACCATGGTGTGCTGGTGAGAGACACAAGTAGTGGATAGAAATTGCATCCCCCTGAAAATGGGACTTTATTATGGGTTTTTTCCAAATGAGAATACTTTTGTCATCACGTGTGAGAAGATGGAATATCTGTTAAATCAAGAGTGTGTTTTCAGAAAGATCATACTACCTAAGCTTATCCAGAGTGGCTAACTTCAGGTGCTATGTAAAGTAATCCTGATTTCTGCAGCTCCTGTTATAAATGGGAGCTGTAAGCATAGCTTCCATAGTTCCAAAGAACCTTCCCAAATTTGTGTTAAATCTCTGTTGTTACATAGTTGAACACTGCTGAGTTGTGTAGGTAAGAGTTACTTGAACTCTTTGGCTCTATGGGTCATACTGGCAATCTGAGAAGCCCAAAGTACCTATGTGTGTTTAAAAAGGGCTTTTTATTTGGGTGCTTTACTTGTGTTGGCTTTTTTTAGCTAGTGTCCTTACCCACAGTGGGGGAGTAGGGAAGAGGAGCTTGAATATGAGATTTTTCTCCTGATGCCAAGTTCCAAGTGCCTGCTTTTCACATTGTCTTTGTTTACTGTTCACTTGTGCTCTTGCTCTGGTGAGAAGCCTGGGCATGAAATATTGTGGTTATTCCCTCTGTCAGACAGACATGGAAATTGGAAAGCCGTGTACTTCAGCTGTTAGAAATCTGCTTTGATCTTTTTCCTTGCTTCCGTATGGTATATAAACACACAGAGAATACCTCCCACACACAGGGATGATCCTTGGTAATACACCACAATGGCAGCTAACGAAATAGACTATGAATGTACTTCTATGTCTTAAGCTTGACTGGAGTTGAAGATACGCCAGCTGATCACAGCCAGTTTCTGAATGAGCTCTGATTGTGCTTTGACTATTTTTGGTGGAACTGAATAATACAGTACACTGTAAGCTGGCACTGTGGTAGAGGTGATAACTGCAAACTGGATATAGGTTCCATTGGAACACAAATTTTAGTTCAGCAGCAAGTTTAGTTCCAGCACCACTGTAGTACTTCTGCAGCAACTTACTGTTGGGTTCTGTTTGACTATGTATTGTGTTGAAAACATTTGTGCAGCACAAAGTCAGAAACTCGTAATGATTTTTAAGAGCAAATACTCATCAGAAGAATCTGAGAAAATATTTTCAGGGTTTTTTCAGTGCTTAAATCTGTTTTGTTTAAGAAAAAAAATTCCGTCATTTAATTTTGGTTGTATTTTGTATTTTAATTAAAATATACACTAAAATAAATTGCCTAGGTGTTAAATTCAGACTGCATATTAATCTGAGGTTAGCTTATAACAGTTTCTTGTGGTATTGAAATTTATAGGATTGCTTAATGGGTAAGTCTGACTTCTTTAAATTAGAAAGTCCATATTTCACAATATCCTATGTAATTATTTTTTGGAAACAGGTACCTAGTTTTTTTACTGATGCTGAGAGAAGGTCTGTAATGGCAGCAGCACAGATTGCAGGATTAAATTGTCTGAAGCTGATGAATGAAACTACAGCAGGTAAGGGACAGCATTTATTTTTTTAACCCATTCAGGCTGTTGAATCTGTGAGGGTGATGTCATGTTCCTGTTACACAATTTGGAGCCTGGGAAAAAGCTATCCAGGCTAGTACTGCCCAATCCAGCTTGGGAACTGGAAACACAGCAGTTATTTTGGTGGGGTGGTGTTCAGCACTTATGAGACAATGAGAGTTTGGGTTTGCTAACTTGAATACAGTAGCACTTGAAAATAGCTACTCTGCTTTTGAAATAAAGCTGGTATCTGCGCTTACCTCTCTGCTGTACCGTGGAGCTGCAGCAGCTCTATTGGGAAGGCCTGAGCTGGCTTCAAAATCTCCTTGTGATGCAGCTGGGGTGTGCACCTGACCTAAATTCTCACTGCTTGTATTAAATAGTAGTATTGTCCAGTGTTATCAGAGGTAACCTGCATCTGAAAGATTACAGTGAATACTTGATTTAACATGGGGGTTGGGGGCTATCTTCTAATTTTCTTTTGAGCTTACTGGAAGATGGGTGTGCTGGAATAAAAACATCAGGGAACTACTAGAGAAATACTTTTTTTTATCATAAGCTAATATTTATTTGAAGTGAAGCAGATTGAAGGGAAATTATAAAACATGTAATCTAAAGATTTTTTTCATTTTGAACTACATAATTTGTATGCTTTAAAAGCTGATTTTGTACAAACTGTGTTTTTATGGAGCTTTTTCTGAAAGCGGACTTCCTGATCATAGTTAGAAATGAACTGTGAGGCTTTCCAAAATATCCAAATCGAGTCAAGTGTAAATCTGTGGGATAATGACAGCTTAAAAGTGTGGGAATCCTGTCAGCTCTAGCATTGGCACAACTGTTGTTTCTGTAAAGCAGTTTGTTTACTGCCCTCCTCTGGTTTTGGTCAATTCCAGGATATAGAAATACGTTATACTTCATGGGAACTAATGGTAGAGCTGTTTAAACTGTAACTTACGTATTTTTTACCTGATTTAAATCATTGCCTTTAGGAATTCTGAACCAACTTACAAGTGAGCGGTGGTAGCAGTATCTTAGATTCGCATAAACTAGTCTTCTAAAACTTTTTTTTATCTTTTGAGCATGCTTGAATTTTGCAAAGCTGAGCTAAAAAGCACTGACAATAAGGTGTTACAAAGGAGAGGTGTAGGCATGATGCTAATCTGTGTGATTTCACGAATGACAATGTGAATTCGGCTACAAGCTGAACTGAAGTGCAAGATGATGCTGTAGCAGTGTTAAACCTTCACTTGACATGTTTCCTCCCTTGTCAGTGAAAAATGTGTTCTCAACATGTTAACTTGCTTTGTGATGAGCTGCTTTATGCACGAACAGTAATTCTTAAGCAGAAGGAAAAATAACAAATCTGTTAAGTTCTTAATCTAGAAATTTAAACTTATGATGGCACATACGCTGCTGACTGAAGTTAGTGCTTTCAAGGTGCCCAGCATGTGGTTGTTGTTGGAAGGAGATGTTAGATTATACAAAATACTTGAATGTCAATTACATGAATGATGATGAGGCAATTTACTAGTAAAGCTATAAATCGAACAGCAGAAATGAAAATGAAGATGGTGGCAACTCATAATGGTCTAAAACTTGTGACCCTTTTGACCCTTACGTTGTATTTGAGCAGAGTAATGGAGGTGCGTAGAATGAGTAAACATAAGTAGTGTTTGTCTTCTAGTAGTGCTTTTATAATGCATGCTTTACAGATGTACACAGCTGTCCCCTAACTTCTGTGGGCTGGTGTTTTTCAGTTGCACTAGCGTATGGAATATACAAGCAGGATCTGCCGGCCTTGGAAGAGAAGCCAAGAAATGTGGTCTTTGTAGATATGGGGCACTCTGCGTATCAGGTTTCAATCTGTGCTTTTAACAAGGGAAAACTGAAGGTAATCTTTTTAAGTCTTACAGTCAAATCCCATACTTCTGGGACAGTCAAATCCCATATTCCTAAAGCATTTCATTGAACAGTACTCAAAATACTGTTCCATGGAACTTTTTTTTTTTTTAAACTAAATAAATGTCTGTAGCAAATGCTGAATACAAAAAACTTTTATCTTTTGGCTATTTCAGCAAATCAATTTTTAGAAACTGCAGAACTGAAGTATCCCACAATGTATTTTGAAAAGCACTTGGCAATTAAGCATACTCCACAGTTGTTGTGCCAAGTTGTATCACTGAAATATTTGCATATTCTGGTAGTCGCATGAGCATTGTCATGCAAGAAATTATTGAACTCCCTGAATTGTTCTGCAGTGATTTTGTTTCCCTGCCATCTGTGACAGTTCAGAATCTAAGTTCAGTAGGATGTGAAGTAAAATGGGACTGTCTTCACTCCTGGTTTGGAGATTTTTGTCTGTGAGCTACTAATGGCTGAATGTTTTTGTAAACTTCAGTAGCAAAATGTATTTGTCTGAAGTCATGTAGAAGATGATAGGAAGTTTTTCTGCTTTGAGTAAATGACGCAGAACTAGTAATAGCATGATCAAATAGCTATCCTAGTCTGCCTTTCTGTAGTCAGCTAGTGAACTGGGTAGGGGCTGAGCGTGGTGCAAAACAGCAGGGTAGATGTTACAGTATTTTATCTGGGGAGAGTAGAAACTCAGTAATTGAGGAGTGATCTCTAAGTTGCTCTACCTGGCAACTGCATAGAACATGGTGAGAGAACCACAAAGAATTTTCCTCTATCAAACCTGTTTTTAAAAGTGCGAACTTCTGAAACTAGTGTCTGTATGAAAGCTATCTCTAACCAAATGCTGCCTAATTAGTCTTTGTTCTTTCACATCTGTGCAGGTCTTGGCTACTACCTTTGACCCTTTTGTAGGTGGCAGGAATTTTGATGAGGCTTTGGTAGACTACTTCTCTGAGGAATTTAGAACGAAATACAAACTGAATGTAAAAGAGAATCCCCGAGCGTTGCTACGATTGTATCAGGAATGTGAAAAACTCAAGAAGCTTATGAGTGCAAATGCTTCTGACCTTCCACTCAATATTGAGTGCTTCATGAATGACCTTGATGTCTCCAGTAAGATGAACAGGTACTGTGTGTTACTTTCACTGAAGTGTACAGTGAAGCGGGGTCTCCAAGCTGTCTTGTAATGCAAAGCGCTTTCCTTGTTCCTGCAGAGCTCAGTTTGAGCAGTTGTGTGCTGCTCTTCTGTCCAGAGTGGAGCCTCCCCTAAGAGCAGCCATGGAGCAAGCTAGTAAGTAGGAGTTAATTTAGGTATTGCCTTTGGTTCAAGAAAGTAACTAGTAATCCAGTTATCCTAGATCTCTTTAATGATTATCTTTTTAATATATTTTTGTATTTATTAGAATTGCAAAGCTAAGTACTGAAAAGTTAAATGTAAGTTCCATTCGTATGCTTGTCATGTATGCATGATCCCTTTCCTGCCTCATTTAGTGCACATACCACTCTGCAGCCTTGGTTTATTGACCCTCATTCACCCTGTGCAATGGAAGAGGTTGGCACTCTGAAAGATTATTTTAGTTAAAAATGCAAAACCACCAATCTAAAACCATGATGGGAAAAAGTATTACTCTTAACTGCAGCTCTCTGGCCAGCCTGTTCCATTTGTGATCCGTACATGTCCTCACTGACCTGAGAATTTGGCAGCATATTGTTGAAATAAATTATCTGAAGCATGTGCAAATAACAAATTTTTTATTTTTTTTAATTTTTTTGCCTAATGTAGTGTAAAGGAGAGTTAGACTTCTGCAGGAAAAGGGTTTACCCCTGATTTCAGCACCTTCAACTAGAAGGGAAGAGTTCTGCTTATCTTGTTGCTTGGCTAGATAGCTAATACAGGAAGAAAGAACCTGAATAACTGCTGAGCAGAGCTGTTCAAGGACTGGCAGTTGCCTGTGATTATTTTGTACACATATCTCTAATTTGAAATTAAAAAGTTAGCCTGCAAGCACAGTCTAATGGTTATTAAATATTTTTAGTTAAGGGTTTTGCTTTTCTTCATTGGCAACCAAAATAAAACCAGACATAAAATGAAGTAGACTTGGGTTTAGTTTTGTTGTTCATGTTTGAGAGGGGTGAGATCCTGTCCGGTAGTGCGGGGCTGCCGAAGAAAACCCAGTTTCACACTCCTGAGTTCATGCACCCCAGGAAGGGGATGCATATGGACAATGCATTTTAAAGAAGAGCTGTCATTATTGATGCTTGGCTTCTGCATTTTCCAGGTTTATGCAACTAGAAAACTTTGTAGCCTGCAAGAGGGACAAAGAGTTTGAATAGGACACATCATGACAAATCTGGTTTAAATATCTTGTTGGCCACTGAATATATCAGTACTTATCACAGTGTCAAGATAATAAGAGAACTCTTATCTTTTTTTTCTTTTTTTGGTTGTCCAAAGACGGCTTTTTGATGCCTTGATGATAACTTAAGGCCATGCACTTTGTTTTCTAGAACTTCAGCGTGAAGATATCTACAGTATAGAAATAGTAGGTGGGGCTACTAGGATTCCAGCAGTGAAGGAGCAGATCTCTAGCTTTTTCTGTAAAGAGATAAGCACCACGCTAAATGCTGATGAAGCTGTTGCAAGAGGCTGTGCCTTGCAGGTATAGTTACTGGAATACAACTTGAGTATTGCCGCTTTAACATCATGTGCTAATAAATACAGCTCACCAAAAGCTGAAATGAGATGTAGAGTCTTGCTTGTTCTTTCAACAGTTCGTGACAGTGGCTGTGTCATAAATGGTTGTTACGTTCGAAAAAATAATGTAAATTATATGTGCATAATTTGTGTTGTGTTAGAAGGATGGTCTTGTTAGAGACCTGTTAAATTTGATGACCCAAACTGCACTGTTCCCTTCTGTGCAGCCATTGCTGTGTATCTTTACTGACAGTCACTGGGGAAGTAGTGTTTGTTACTATTATTTTAGTTAAGTCTTTCAGTTCAGTTAACTTTCTACTAAGCATAGGAAATTACTGTTAAAAATCCTGTGATAAGCAGGACCTCCATGAGGCCTCTTTGAATTGTAGCCTTTTTGCACTTGGGTATTAATTATTGTACCTGCTATTTATTTGACTACATGGATATAATAAAATTCTGGTCTTTGTTTTCTAGTGTGCAATTCTTTCCCCAGCTTTTAAAGTGCGTGAATTTTCAATCACAGATGTTGTTCCTTATTCTATAACACTGAGATGGAAATCATCTTATGAAGAAGGAACAGGGTAAGTTATATGGTGCCTACTGGAAAGTATGTTTGTGTATAGAAAGAAATCTGTGGAGCTGTCGAAAAGACAAGGTTTCGGACTTTGAAGCTGTCATCTACTCAAACAGTTTTGGTTTTTGGGGGGTTTTTTGGTTGGTTGGTTGGTTTTGGTTGTGGTTTTTTTTGTTTGTTTTTGTTTAGTTTTTTTTTTTTTTTGGCATTATACCTTTTGAGTTCCAGTTACTGCTTAATAATTGGAAATACATTTAATTCAATATATGTTATACATTTAATTAAAAAATGTTGGTGTGAAGTTGCTTAATCTTTAAGAATGACACAGAATGCATAGTGTAGCTTTGAGAACTACAGGCCTTCAGCCTGCTACTCTTGTCATAAACTGACTTGAACTAAACTATGTAGCTGCTTGGTTAGTGCAGCTGCCGATCATTAACATCCCTTTTGATTAACCATCATTATGCTCACTGGTTTAACCTTACTTAATATTTTACTGCTTTAGGGATTGTGAAGTCTTCAGTAAAAACCATGCTGCTCCATTCTCAAAAGTCATTACTTTTCATAAGAAAGAGCCTTTTGACCTGGAGGCTTACTACACCCATCCACATGAAGTGCCTTATCCTGATTCCAGAATAGGTAAGGACATCTGAATAAAAGCCCTATACACAACTCCTGTTGATAATGGGGAAAGTGGTTCTCCTGGGTTTCCAAGATACGTTACTTCTCTATTTCCTAGGTTATAGAAAAGCCTAGGTTCTTTAGAAAGGCTCAACTCAGCTGCCTTGGTAGATGCATTGATCAAACAGTATTGACATTTTTGTTTGGCAGGTCCTCTAAAAAAAAAAATACATTCTGTCACTTTCTGAATGCCTTAAAAAACATACAATTATAGAATGGTTTGGGCTGGAAGGGACCTTAGAGATACTCTAGTTCCAAAAATGTAGGTACGAAGAATTTAATGCTCTATTGTCTGGTTGGGGTGGGGTTTGGGTTTTTTTGGGGGGGGGTGGGATGGGGTTCCAGCCTCTGTAAAATGGGTAAGGTGGTTATACGCCTGCCGGCCTGGACTTTTCAAACAAATTAGACTAGAGGAGCTGTTAGACTAGATAGTTATCTGTCCAGACAGGTATCTGGCATGTCTCATGCTGTTAATCTGAGAACGTACAAGATGAATTTAAGCATCTGTAGTAGAGTCTAAAGTATTGGATGGTGTGAGTGAGTTTCCTGGTAGCTAATACTACCTTACTTGCAGTTATTAGTAGATTCCTCAGGGTCTTTAATTCACAATTTTATTTACTGATTTATGAATTGGATATAAACATGGTGCTACCTATTTAGCTGTCTATGCAATAAGTCTGTTGTCTTTAGGAAGGATTGTTCTCCTTTACGTGTGCACTGTCTGCATTGTTTACACTCAAATTTTCAGCAGGTTGCAAGATGAAGTATCAACGTTGCTGCTTCCAGAAGCCTTGATAAGCACTGTTCATTCTCCAAAATGCGTAGTGCATCAGTATTAACCAAATTCAAATACAATCTTTTGTCTCTGTTAACATTTTTTTTCAGTGCAGTATCTGAGTTATGTGGACAAAGGACCTATTCGAGATGAATTGGAGTAGGCTCTTTAGAGCAGTGGTTAGAGAAGAACAGAGAAGTGGAATATCTAATAAAGTGACATTTTGATTTTAATTTTTTTTTATGAAATACGGATAAAACAAAACCTTATTATCAGTTAACCAAGCAGGTTTTAGTTTATGTAGCTGCAGCTTATGTTGTCGAATTGATAACTAAGTAGGAAGTTTCCAAATAGTTTTAAGTTACATGAAGTTGCTGTGTAAATTAACACCCTTAAAGAGTTGTATTTTATTTCTTTTTTTTTTTTCCCTCACTATTTTTTGGAACAAAAATTAAAACCATCTTTGTTTTTTTCCAAGGGCGTTTCACTGTTCAAAATGTGGGTCCCCAACATGATGGTGACAATTCCAAAGTGAAGGTTAAAGTGCGTGTCAATATTCATGGCCTTTTCAGTGTGGCTAATGCTTCTATAATAGAGAGGCAGAACATAGAGGGAGATCACAATGACACTCCTATGGACACTGAATCATCAAGTAAGAACCAAGGCAGAGATGATGAGCTGGTATGTAAACTTGTAAATATCTACACTCCTTGTAATTCTGACAAGAGGGCCAATAATTAGAGATTAAATCATAGTATAAAGCTTTAGACAGTTGCTCCTTCTCCACCCTTATATTATTGTTACAGTTATGTAACACATTTCTTCACATTTATTATTAAGCTACTGGTGACATGTGGCACTAAAAGCAAAAAAGAATGTGTAACCAGATTCTGAAGAAAAAAATAGTTTTTTCTTTGTTCTTTGCTACCTCTATACTAGTCTTAGTGTTATCTAGTGTAGCTATTAAATGGCAGGTTTGTTCTTCCTCAAGTACTACATTGAGTAAAAATATGTGGTATTTCGTTATATGTGGAGAACTTGTTCTTAGTAAACATTCTTTCACTAAAGGCACTTCTACCAGTACTGCAGTACATTAAGTTCTTACAAACTGATTTGGTAGCTCATAAGGGAAAACTATTGGAAATAAATGTGAAGCACCTTTGTCATTAATACTGAGAAATTAGCAAAATAACGTTCTCATTCTAGTGCAAGGAGGATCAACACTCTTGATAGTGCACTGCATACTAAGAGTAGTGAGGTGCAGCTGTTACATTCAACACTGCAGAGTTGAGGGCTGGATGTCAGGGCTTTGCAGCTGGGAACGGCATGCTAGCCATGGCCTCAGCAGCCTGCCTTTTTCCCTTGTGCCCTCCTACAGCTTGGGATTTTGGTTATGTCACAACTCACAGGGGAGAGAGATGACAGCGTAGAGAAAAAGGATAAAGCAGTGGGCAAGCAGCTGCGTCCCATTCCTGCTGTCTTGGAGATTGCCAAGTGCTCAGCAGAGTGACCAGTCTCACAGGCTGTCAGGCATATGCTGAGGCTGGGTGCCCTTGAGGAGTAAAGTTGGATAGAAAGCAAACATTCAGCAGCTTTATTTGGAGGAAGGGATGAATACACTTCTTTCTTTTAAAATTTGTCCTTAGCCCCCTTTAGTTGCATATACTACAGGAATTGGAGCGAGTGGTTATACAATTAGCATTACATAATTGATGTAAGCAACTCCTGAAATACTATACTGCTTTCCAGGAAGTTGAGCATATTTGTAATGCCAGACATGATGCAGTTCCTTGTGGACAAGTGCTCTGCATCTGATGTTTGTATGGAAGTGAATAACAGTTCGGAATGACAGTAGTATGGAGTGTAATAGGTGTCCTGCGTGTGGAGGTTACTAAGATGAGAAAGTGTTCAGTACAAGCGTAACCACTTTCATCCTCAGGCTTTCAGTCTGTAGTACTTCCATTCATCTAACACATCTTCTGTTTTACAACGGTGCTTGTCAGCAATTACCTTTCATTATTGAGGATGATACCCTTGACTCTGAGGAGGAGGTTTGTGGTGTATATATGTATTATTCCTCCCCCCCCCCCCAGCTTTTCTGTGTAGGCAAAACAGTTCCTTCCAGTTGTTGCCTCTTCTGTGTGAACAGTAAGAACAGTATATGAGGATTTTATTTTTTTTTCCTACTCTCTAGTGACAAAATGTCAGTCTGGTAAAAGTAGTCATCTTGGTTTCAACTTCTATCATTAAAAAATTGCTGAATCAGTTAATACAGCTAAACTGTAACACACGCACCTCTGCTTGAGTTTGACCTTAAATAACTACTCCTTGTGTCTTGCAGAACTAACAGTAAGTTATTTTGCATGCATGCATATGTATTTTGTGAATCCAGTAATTCCTTGTAATGGAAGTAATCTTAGACCTTTGAGACCTTGGCTACAGCTGGTACCTCAGTTACTGATGCTCTGGATGTCCCAAGTATTGGAGTCATCCTGAAAACTTACACTTCACTATGTTATTAAAAGTGTTTTGCAATGATGGCAAGCAATTGTGTTACTTAAACTAAATCAAGAACTCAGCACTAGCAATTGGCAGTATCTTTAAGATCCTTAAATTTAGACTAACGCATAGGTGAATTACAGATAAATTTAGGTGAAACTTGGTTAATTTTGAGTGGCAAGGAGGGAAGACAGTTGGTCTTGTGCTCCAAGAGGCTACTACAGAAACTAATTTTTATGGTCCCGTGAGACAGATGCAGCCAACAATTATTAAATTCTGCTTGATTACAAACTTTAAAGTTTAGATTGAAAATGGTACAAGGTGAAAGTTCTGGCTGTTCCACAGAGAACCTGTTCTTATTGCCTGTGGTGGTGGTATGTTTCTAGAACGTTCTTTGCATACATTCTTATTTATTTCTAGTTTAAAATGGAGTAGTCATAAGACTTAGTGTAATTTTACAATGGGGACGCATGGCAACTTCATTATTTCAATGGGGACAGGCAGAATAGAATTTTCATGTAATTTGGGAAAGCTATAAATACAAGTTGTCAATCAAAATGCCTGTTTAAACATGGTGAATCAGAAAGTCTTAAGATCGCCTCTTAAGTCCGTATATTGTCTGTGATCTACTGTACTTGACATCAGTCTTAAATCTTACAGCAAACCTTTGTATTCAGTTATGTAACTCTCTTTCTAGGATAAAATGCAGGTTGATCAAGAGGAAGGAGTTCAGAAAAGTCAAGCTGAACAACAGAACCAAGCAGATGAGGAAACTGAAAATGCAGGAACAGAAGCAAAAGTTTGTATTCACTGTTGATAAGGAAATGTAACGTGGCTTCCCTTAGACTTGTTTTGCCCAGTGTGGCCATTAATCTTACTAGGTGCAAAAGATGGGACTGTATTGAGAGGAGTACAGCTATATTGAAATGGCTAAGTTAGGAATCCTACCTTAGAGCTTTCATTTTCAACACAGTATGTGACTCAGACTTTGAAGTAAGCTTGTTTGTTTAACATAGTTTTATAGTGGAGATGGAATCTGGGGAAACTCAGGAGACATTATCAAGGAGAACATGCAGTGTCTTTAGCTGTTGAACAAGTTTTCTCAACAGCTCTTCACATGATGTTTAAAAAATAAAATTCCACCAATTTGGTTCATAACTAAGGTAGTGGTGATTACAAATATCAGATGAATAATTAGGTGCTTCATTTACATATGGTTAATTTGTAGCTGTCTTACTAGTTTTGTCTTATTTTGAGCATAAATCTGGTCATATTTCTACTCTTGGAAGTTTCTTAATAGTGTAAATGTTTCTATAGGTTGCTTCTGGAGACAGGCAGGAACATCCAGCCCAGCCAAAGGCTAAAACAAAAGTCAAGAGTATTGACCTCCCTATACAGGCAAGCCTCTATAGACAGCTGGGACAAGATCTTATCAATTGCTATATTGAAAATGAGGTAAGCAGCATAAACAGATGACTACTCAAATGAATGTCCCTGGAAATAATTATCCAGCAAGTATTTGGAACCATACACATTTTATCTAATTTAGAATTCTTTGGGGGTTTGTTTTGGTTGGGGTTTTGGTTTTGGGGTTGTTTTTTGGGGGGGTTATTTTTTGTTTTGTTTGTTTGGTTTGGTTTTTTTTTGGTGAAACTTATCAATTTCACTAGACTGAACTACCCAGGTGCCCAACTTTGACCTATTAGCCTGTCATTACCCAAAGTGTCAATTCTGTCCTGAGGCAGGCAGGCAGCCAGAGAAGGCTGCACAGTATGTTACAGGAATGCTAGTTGTTGCTGACTGGCCTGATACTGGTCAGGAGTAGCACTTAAACATTTTGCTGCTTTGCAGAAGCTGTGTGCTTAGCTAGATCACATTTTCGCCCTTCAAGTCCTACATCAGCAGGAAAGTCTCATAACGTGCAGAAAACTTTTCTTTCAGAGGATCCTTTCTGAATTTTTTAGGTATGATGTTTGTGAAGATCCCACAAGCATAAGCTCTTCTCTGAAAGATGGTCAGTCTGAAGAATAAAATCTTAAATAACTTTTTTAGGGCAGAATGATTCCTAGAGACTGCCAAACCATGGTCAAGACTTGTCTTCACTTGTAGTCCTGTCTGTAGTGGTCAGATCATAATTGATAGTTGATCAGTTTATGTTGAAGCACTTGCCAACCAGCTTCCAAATATGAACTCATTTTTTAACCCCGTTCCAGTTCTGCCTGCAGTGAAGATGACTTACCCAAAAGTGAAAGTTTTAATCGTTAATTGTGAATTAGCAGGCTGCTTCTGCAAGGTTGTGTGGTATAGTTTCAAGAGAGTAATCATTAAGCTTGACACTTGAAATGTTTTTAGTTCTTATATAAGCTTTTTTTTTGCTCTAGGGGAAGATGATGATGCAAGACAAGCTTGAGAAAGAAAGAAATGATGCTAAGAATGCTGTTGAAGAATATGTGTATGACTTCAGAGACAAGCTGTGCGGAGTCTTTGAGAAATTCATCACTGAAGAAGTAAGACTTGCCTGCTGTAAAATGTCTTTGTCTTCAACTGCTGCAAAAAAAATGCCTTTGTACTTGTAAGTTCTCGGCATGGGTTATGAGGCTGCAGGGATCTCTTAGATGTATTTTGGAATATGAAATGGATTAACTTCACAGAAGTTAAGTTCAAACTGTGCTTGCGCCTGACATTTGACATGCTAACATGCAGAGTTCTTCATTGAGAAGTTTTTCGGTGGCAAGGAAAGATTGGGATGCAGGTGAAAAATAAAAATCCTATGGTGGGGTAGGAAATCAGGACAGATCACCATGAGCTTCTAAATGGCATGAGAGGACAGGATTAAAATGAACAGAAGTGGAGTGTCTGTAGCTCTGTGGTTTGTCTGCTTTCAAGTGGGGTAAGTTAATGAAATTCCAGGTAAAGGCACTGAAGAAAACTATACTGGGCCTCTGAAAAAGCAGTGTCAAAAGAACAGCTGTCCTGCAGCTGTGCCTCTCTAACAGCCATCTAAACAAAAGTGGCTGGTACACAACCCACCAGTTGTTGAAACAACTAATGTCCAGCAGCAGTTTTAAGGTCTGCTCCCTGGATTACCTGGTCAGCAGCACAGCACAGGTGCTCTTCCAGCCTAAACTCAAGGGTGTGAGGCTGTCTCTCCCATGCCACTTTCAAAACAATCTCTTGGAAAAGTTATGGGGATAGGTAAGATCTTTTATTTCTAAACAATTAAAGATAAAATCTTTGTTTATAGCCGGTAGAGTCCAATTAAACCAATTTTGTCTTCAACTATGTATATAGTTTCTAAATTTGTCTAGTCATCTTCATCCTGTGATCAGAGAACCTGAGAAGCAGTACTTCCCATGTGAGGATGATAAGCAAGAAAGTTGATGTCCTTTCTTCTAAAATGAGTCCGGAAGCTATGTAACTCCCATGAACTTCAGCTGCAGATCACATTAGTAGGGATCTCCTATCGTTCTGTAAAATCTTGGCTTTGAAGTCAGTTAATTCCCATTTTCCTTCATTATCACTTTGAATATTCTGAACTGATGAAACAGTCTTTTTTGAGTATGGGAGTTTCTTTGTGTGCTGAGGGGAGAAATCTCATTTGTCATGATCTCCTCTGAAGTAGCATGTCCCTAACTTGCTTCACAGGATGCAAACAAGCTGACCTTGATGTTGGAGGACACAGAAAACTGGCTTTATGAAGATGGAGAGGACCAGCCAAAACAAGTATACATGGATAAGCTTCAGGAATTAAGAGTAAGATTTTAAGTTACTTTCTAGAAAAACAATGTGTGTGTATTTGGGGGTGGGGGCATTTACATAAATGTATATGGCTAAGTAATCAAAGCTCTTTTAATGGTGGATGTGCGTGTGCACACCACACATGAGTTTTGTAAATCCCTTAACTTTTAAGTACGGACATTCAGGTTTTATCTGAATGTAGTCGAGTTACGAAATTAATAGAATATTTAGAACTAGAAGTACAATTTAGTTTAATGCCAGGTGTGCTCCTAATTTGAAAACAGTCAAAATGAAGCAGACTGTCGCTAGTGACAATGAAGTAATTGCTGTGGTAATTCTCTGTCAGTCTTCTTAAAATCTGAAAGAGGCTTTTGAGGTATTCAGAATTGCACTCCAGAATGTATGCTCTGGTTTTCTTGTTTTCAGTGGTCTTTTAAAGCTGTATCATAAACCTAAGTTTTTGGTCTAATATCTAATGATAAAGGTTGAAGAGTCAGATCTCCTTTAGGGGGGGGATAACTGATGGAAGCAGCACTATACATCCTCGCAACTGCTGCCGTGCCTTGGTTACCAGTATTCAAGAGAAGGGGAAAAAAGAAGTGGAGAAAACTAGAACATTCTAGAATAACTACTTCAAAATTAAACCATCCATGTAAATCTCGTCTTGTTTTTCTTCTGAATGCATTATTCCAGATGCTAATTTTGGTGAAAATAACTGCAAAATAAGAAGCCAGACAAGGAGAGGCACAACTCCTGTGTTAAAACATCTGGGCTTTTTTTGTGGCACTAAAGCAAAATGCAAAGGTTAAGCTCTTGAATGGGTGAGAAAAGGAGTTAAAGGCAGCTTTCCTTCCAGTGCTGTGTTTTAATATTAGACCCCAGAGTAAAGTAAACTTGTATTTTATCAAGATCTCTGTGCTTGTTTCCAGAAATTTGGACAGCCTATTCAGGAAAGATACATGGAACATGCAGAGAGACCAAAAGTTTTAAATGACCTGGGAAAGAAGATTCAGCTCCTTATGAAAGCAGTGGAAGCATACAAAAATAAGGTAGGGCAAACTCATCAGGGAGTGAACTATTATGGGTGTTTCAGTTTGGCTGTAGTTTTTTGTGTTTGAAAAGAATCCTACAGGATTACCTGTTAAGCTGCTTTAAAATGGCTGTTGTGCTTCTCCTGAGAACTTGCAAAACTTTTCTGAGTTGCTGGCAAAAACGGCTTTTTCATGAGAACTTAAATTAAAACAGTCACTTTTTTTTGTGGTCAGTTTTAAAGCTTCATTACTATCCTGCACTTGAACAGTGTGCACTTAAGATCAGCATTTCAAATGTCTCGAAATAGTGTCCTGTCTGTGGTGGTCTGCAGTTGTTCCTGGTACTGAACTTATTTAAAAACTACTTCTATCAGGTTGTAGCTATGTTATCCTATTTTATTATGTGTCCATGAAATTCTTAATTGGGTGAGAAGCATGTATTAATTATTATATATCTCTCCTTAGGATGAAAAATACGATCACCTAGATCCTGCTGAGATGGAAAAGGTGGAAAAATACATTAGCGAGGCAATGAATTGGCTGAACAGCAAAATGAATGCCCAGAACAAACTAAGTCTAACTCAGGATCCAGTTGTCAAAGTGGCAGAAATAGTGACAAAATCTAAGGTAAAAAAAATCCTTGTACATGTTGCATTCTGGTAGGTTTGTCTTAAACAAGATTCCGGCCTCTGTATTAAGTAAGAATATTACATCTGCAGAGATCTTAAAGCTAGTAAAAGATCCATACAGAGGGAGCAGTAGTTTTACTGATCTTCAACTGTGGTTCTTGATTTACAGCAGTACCTCTGCATAAGCCTTTTTAAAATAGCCCCAGTTACAGCAGCAAGCTTGCTAGAAAATGCACTGCCATACAGGCTTTTAACAGGTTGGCAGCTCCTTAGCTAGCGAAAGGTTTTATTTTAAGCTGATAGAACTGAAAAGTTCTAGTCCTTGAAAATTAAATTACAGGTCATTAAGAAGCAGAAACAAATTTCAGTCATTCTAGTTGAATGTGATTCCTGTGCCACCAAACGAACTTGCTGTCTCATTTCTGTTACAACTAGGAATTGGATAACTTCTGTAACCCCATTATATACAAGCCCAAACCGAAGATAGAGCCTCCCAGTGATGGGCAGTCAAAACCTAATGGTGAACACAACGGACCAGTGAATGGACAGAGCGGTACTGAAACGAAACCTGAACCAGCGAAGGACAATTCTCCGCAGACCAAACCCCCTGGAGAAATGGAAGTGGACTAAATCTTGCGTTTCTTTTACCCAATTAAAATAGTGCAAGTAACCACAGGGTCCATTCTTTTTGTCTGGTACACACCTCAGATGTTCAGTTATTCTTAGTCAACCTTCTGTCATTTGTTGCTGAGTAGTTTTGAAAGTGTTTTATATTAAGTACATCTCTGATGTTCATTTCCACTGATGCTGCTTATGTGGAGCTTTAGCCAAATGTAGATTGTATAAGTCAGTTTAAGCTTTCCCAATATATTTTATATCAAACATACAGAATTGATATATAAATGGCAACAATCTACCTTATTTAAAGCTTTTATTGTGGATAAACCTCAGCTCCTTTATTCAGGAAAGGATACTGTATTGCACTACTGATGCTCAAGTGTAGATCTAATTGCATCTTTATTTTGGAAAAATATTGGAATTGAAGTGGCAAAACTTGTCACTTGAAGCACTGACCTTTTCTAGTTATTGTATTGTTATAATTTAAATATTAAAATAGAGGTTAGTTGGCATTCTAGTCCATCTTGTTGATGTACCATGAGAATTGTTTGGTCTTTTTCATATAAACTGAATACAAGCTTAAAACATTTGAGATTCCCATACCACTACCAATCCTAGTTACAAAATGCTTCAGCACAATGGCTCTGCCACATGCTGAACTAAGTGAATGGTCTCAGTGCACATCACTGTACATAACGTACTGTGCTTACGATAGGATGATGCTAATGATAATAGTACAAAGGGGTAGAAAGTACAAGGACTGCTGGATGGCTTTCCCTTGAAAACGTCTTATTGCACATGCTACTATTTCCACTTCTGTTGTTTGGAATGAAATCTACATCTTGATCATATCTTGTGCTGAGAAGGGGAAACAACAGAAATTGTGCTATGCGAAATGGGTCTGGGCACCCTGGTTTTGAGTTTGCTTAAATGCTGTTTGTTGCAAACTTGAAAGAGATCCTGAGAGCTTACTTAAGCCTTTGTGCTTGGTGTATAAACCTTCTGGTCAAGGAGCTAAACAAAAGAACTTAAAAACTGGATATTACTACCCCAAAGGTGGAATCTACTTGATGAACTTGCATAGCTTACCAGTTATCTTTGGTCATTTAGTTATCTAATGAAAGTGTATGTAATGTATTACACACTTGAGTCACTGTTTTCTTTGATACATGTTGGACACACATCTGTCACGGTCCAGTGTATGTTCCTGTATACTGAATGCTTCTGTCAGTCACCAAGGTACTGTAGCACTTGCCAGTGCAAGTCACTTTTGACTTTACACAACTCTTCTATTACCAGAAGAGTAATGGGCTACTTTAGCTATAAAAAGTGGTTTCTAAGTCAGCATATCAGACTGAGGCTAGTTGCAGTGTAACATTTTAGTGACTTGAACGCTGTTGCAGATATGTATTGAGGTGTTCAGGTGTCAAGTCAGGCGTTACTGCAGCAGTTCTGTGCAAACCTGTTACTGTTGTGAACAAGTGAAGGGTTGTGCTCTTGTTCCTGGCTTTGGCCGACATTTTATCTCCAGCCATGCCCTTCATGTTCCACTGCTGGTCATGCTACAAAGAGTAGTCTGTCACCCAAGCTAAAGTTGGTAGAGGTGATCTGCACTCTCAGATGTTTTCACAGGAAAAGGAAGCAGCATGAACAGCTGTATATAAAGCTGCTAAACAGGCTCAAGTGCTAGAATTGTATCTTCATGATTGACATCAGGTGACAGAGATGCACATAGTTTGCTCTACTGTCCCTCTATGCGTTCAGTTGTGGAAGGTCTGGCACTCTGAGTTTACATATTTAAAGCCCTTGAATAAAAACTGAGTGACCTTGAAGAGAGCTGCAGCTACTCTGCAGCCTCGGTCTTGAGTTCTGCTGTTACAGTCACGCATCTGTGGCACTGAAGGGGGTGACAGTACTTCAGTGTCTGTAGTCCTAGGGGTGAGTATGGGACTGAGCTAGCTTTGGTCTTACAGGCTTTAACAGTATGAATATCTTAATGGCTTTACCACAGCAGTATAATGAATAGCATTCTTAAGTATTGGCTTCCTACACATTAATTTGTCTAGTAGACTTGCTGATACCTGGCAGAAGAGCTCAAACAGTGGAAATGTCCAGTGCAAGCACTCCCATAGCTAAAAGGTCAAGTGTAAGTCTTCTGCTCGTGATCATCAGATGCTTAATACTACATTACGAGTAGTTGAGGCAATTCTTAGGTATAAAGGCTGGAATAATTATACAGCAAGCTTAGAAACAGATGGCAAAGCAATATGTGTAAGGTTTTCTTACTAGAATAGGGTTGTTTTCTTTTTTGCTATGCATCTGCTCTGTCTCTAAATCCTGGTGAAGAGGGATAGTACTACCCACAGACTGCTCATCGCAACTGGTTCCTGATGTACATGTGAAGAATCCCATTTGGAAGGACAAAGTTGTTCTTTGTACAGAGCTTCGCATGAATGTGTGAACACATAACTTGTTTACATGGAATCTGTTTTCTGCTACAAGGAGCAAATTCTACCAGGACACAGATTTAAGGTTCTCAAGTACTTACATAAGCTATGCACAACAGTTTTGTGCATCGGACAAGTTGTTACCTTGTGGCTACCCTGACAGCCCCAGAATTAGTGTCTTGCAACATACTAACAAGTTTTGTTAGGGAACCCACAATCGTAGTAACTCTGCATCCAGTGTATTTTAAAAGCAGGTATTTGTCCCTAATGTCTTAGTTGAAACTTTACAGAGGGCAAGATATGTTCTAGTGTTTGAAAATATTCACTCCATCCCACACAAAGGAAAAACTGGGTAGCAACACTGTATTTTGTAAAGGTGGTACAATTTGGGGTTGTTCATTTGTTTGTGTTTTAAAAAAAAAAAGGTTTGTTAATCACAGGCTAAAACTTCATGTAAAAGTTTAGTTAACCAAACAGCAGAAATACTTTATTTACCACTAACATCCTCTTTGCTTTAAAGAGGACTGATTCCCTCCTGCCTTGAGCATTAATGGACTTGCTCAAGAAATGGTTTTAAATTTTATTTGCTTTACTAAACTTAAGTTGCTGTTAGCTGTTTCACAACTGATTTGTGGCTTCCTTTCCATGTCTTTTTATTACAGTAGCTTAAACAGCAGAGTTTTCTTTGAACTTCATTCAGATGTAACATAAACAGATTTTTAACAATCCCTTGAAGTTAAACTTCTGTACTCTCTTTAAAATGAGAAGGGTGCTACGTGCTAAAATAACAGAGTAGAGCTGCCTGCCTTGTTTGGTCTGAATTTGAATGTGGGTCTGAATTTGAATGCAGAACCCTCTCCCTTGCTTGCTCCTGGCAGTGTCCTCCTTTCTCTGTTTAAATGCTGCCCTTGGGGCATGCTTGCAAAACCTAGGTAGGCAGGTGACTCCTGAATCCCCCCAGGTCTTTTGGGTGAAGCACCTAACCTGTATTGCCACTTCGGTACCACAAGAAAACATGGTGGAAGGGGAAGATGCCCTTGTCTCCATCAGTATGGCAGCACTGGAGGGGAAGCAAAGTACATGAGCCTGAAACTAGTGTTCTGCATGGGCAGCCAGAGGGTACCACTACCATGGCGAGCTGTGTGAGGTTTTCGGTTCTTCCACTTACAAGTGAAGGCTGTTAATCTAATCCAATCTGTCCATTGATAATATTCCTTGGTATGATCAGTATTTGAAGTTATGTGATGTTCTTTTGAAACATCTCGGTGTGCTAAACTCCAGCCTGCTATAGATTGTTCCTATTATTAACTGTTCTAAATACTCCATATTTCAGGGTTTTTTTCTGGGTAAGGATTATGTTTAAGTAAATGTAGGAAATGGGCAAGGAGCTGGCAGGAGACTTTCCTTCCTGAGTAATTTTGCCTCTCAGACACTGGCTTTCAAAAACATGATCCATTTGACAAATACGCTGCATTTGCTGATCCAAAGCACCTAGCCAGCTGCTGTAGGAAAAGCAGCTAAATTCAATTCCCATAAATTAGCATCATGAGGAATCTCATTGCTCAAAACAGGGTTTTCATTTCTGTGTTACCACACTTTTTTTAATATGCTGACTTCTCAAGTGAAGGCCAGATGCCCAAACTTGAGTTGTGGGTCAGCACAGCGTCTGCCTGTTCAGAGGATGCTTACATTGGCTGCCACTAGCTGTGAGCTGTCCTTAACTGGATGGAAGAATGTTATGCTGCCTCTTTTTTTTCTTGTCTCTGATCTTTCTAGCCTTTCAGGCACCAGAGGACACAAACTCGCTGTCAAAAGAGGTAGTAAAAACTATGTTGCTTAACAAAAGGCAGTTAATCCCTCATCTACTTTAATTTCAACTCCCAAGATAACATTTGGGCTATAAATACAAACTCGGTAGCTAGAGAAAGTGTATGGTGGCTGACTGAGCCAAATTCTTAATTCTCCACAGTTGAAATTTGAAGGCTTCAACCACTTACTACACATGTAATTAACAGTGAAAACGAGTGAAGGTGACTGTTAACAGATACTAAACCAGGAATGTGCTCATGTGACCTACCTGATGCAGATACTAAACCCTGTTTTCCATCTTTCCTGTTCAAAAGGAAATGAGCAATGGAAAGCAGGAATCACAGCAATGTGATCTAAGAATAATTTTAATTGTATATCTTGTTTTAAGAGCTCTACCCACCGGCCACCTCCACTAAGTGCTGAAATGGTATGATTAAATTGATTTTAAAAAGGTGGTAGTCCCTGAATGTTGCATAGTTGAAAACATTCATTTACTAGTCTAAACATAGTTCCAGAGAACAGGGGGGAGGGAGAAGAGGGGAGTGTCAGAATTGAAAGCAGTGTTTTAAGTATGCAAAATGTTTACTCTGTATGTAAATGGGATTCTTATTAGTGACAGACCATGTGCAAATTGACAATACTTCAATTTATTTTTGAATGGCAATATAGATTGTCAAGGTTGTGTATAATTATAATAAATATATAAACTGCTACTTGAACCATAAATGAGCACCCAAGACCTCATTTTTACATCAGTGTTCTTAAAAGAAGCTTTGTCTGATGTCATGGATTGATGTGTGTTTGTTTGCTCAACAGACCACAGGTAAGAAACAGGCATTTTTGGAGGCTCACCTGTCCTGCTTGCTTACTCAGATGTGGTGTCTCCCAGGCTTCTCTGTCCTGATCAGCTGTGTGGACTCCTCTACTTCCAAACTCCACCAGATGAATTGCTTAGGACACCAGGACTCTTGCTCCACATGGTGCAGCCCAAGCATAGCACTGCTTTACCTCTGGGGAACTCCAGGCATGGTCACATCTCCAGTCAGGTTTGTGCACTTGGGTGAGCACAAATTGCCAAATTTCAAGTAATTCATCTCTCACGAGTGATTTGCTGCAATATACAAACATGTTCAAAGTAGTTTTCCTGCGTCTTGAACCACTTCAGGAAGTTGATGGCTTTGGGCACTGCTGGTTCTCTGAGAAGATCCTGGAGTGCAGCAGTCCATGGGCTTCCTCCAGGAATTCTTTCATGTCTTGGCAGTGCAATGGGAATCCCTTCACCAGTATGTAATGACTGTAGAGTAGCTGCATAACCTACAAGAATGGATCAAAGCACAACATGACTCCACATGCTTATATCCATCTTCCTCAATATGACACTTTGAAAGCTTCACAAAGTCTGCATTTCTTCCAGGCTTTGCATACTCAGCTCTAAATAAATAAAGGTATAATAAAGTATTTCAATGATATCATTAATTTCACAGACAAGTTTGGAATTTAGGGGTGGGGAAAGGTCCTTCCTATTGAAAAAAAGTATATATATGTACGTATACACACGTTTTTATGTAAAATGTATGCTTTGAAAATCAACTCCACGTGCTTAACAACAGTCAGCACAGGCGAAAATACTGCCCTTAACCTACTTTGCCATCAAAGCATCTCAGACTAGTAAGCCAGCTGGTTACACTCCAGTATTTACCAGCTGTGCAAGGATGCTCTCCATCAAAAGAAGAATTCCACTGTTACACTGCGGAAGAGGAAAATTATTCCAGCAAAATGAGGTGAATGTGAGAAGAAGCTGAAGGTAGCTAGCTGAAACACTCAAGGAACTGAGGACATAGCCATGAGGTCACACTAATGGCATTTGCATCAATACCAAAACAAATTGTGAGGACCCAGATTTCAAATTTTGTCTGAAAATCAGCTCCTCTGCCATTGCAATATCCTAACACTATCTCAAGGAGCTGACCTGGTGCAATTTCAGGGCAAAAATTGCTACTTACAGAACAAAACCAACTTATTCCCAGAGACTCTGTCAGTGAGCTTCTGAAAAAAGTGTCCCAGTGATCAACAACATGACTGCAAGTACATACTATCCTCTACTTTCTCAGATGAAGCCTCTTTTACCTTCTTTGTCCTACGCATAAATAATCAGTGTGCTCTTCCTTTTATAAGAAGTTACTTGGATTTTCTGAAAGTGCTGAAGCACTTTCAGTTGCTAAGAAGAAACCAGCACATTCTATAGCAAAGACAGCATTTAAAAACTACTAGTCGAGTATTTTACTTGCAAATTTCTCCAGCAAATACCCTCATGTATTCAAGGAGACACAGCTGGTGGGAGATGAGTCAGCAGAGACAGACAGTACTCTGTTATCTGTTGGATGCAATTAGAAGTATTTTCTGTAAGTTAACAGGTAAAATATAGTAAATCAACTCCATTCCTATTTATACCTTCCAGAGCAGGACCACATGTTAAAATCAGGTAGAACCTATGACTGAAGAGAGTCGTAAGGGTTCTGAACCCACTTTGTATGAGCAGCCAGAACTACTGCAAGTTTACAGATACAGATACAGCCAGAACAGATACACACACACAATTAGGTAGGAGCAAAGAGGACTTCTCATATCTCAGTATATTTTGCTAACAACTTTTTTATACACTGAATTAAATAAGAAACACCAGAAACTCATTCTTCCTAACTTTTTAATTACCTAAATCTTGCAGAACGATTTCAGAGGGAGATGACCTCTACTACTTCTTGTAATTTCCTGTCACCCCTTCCCGAATTTCTTTTGGCTTTCTCCCAGGAGGTAATGCCTTTACAAATGTGTGAATAAAGGCTTAATGTGACCTCCTGATTACCCTTACAAATGAAAAAAACCCAAACAAACATGCAGTTTGACTCCCAAATCAGAGGTTGTATGTAGCCAACAACTGCAGAACAACTTCGTAGTTATAAAAGTATATAAAGTTAGTTGAAAGGGAGGTCACTGACCAATTCTGCAAAGATTTACACAGATCCTTCCACGAACATGGTGTGATTAATCCTACTGATGCCAGCAGCGCTGCCTGCAACACGCAGAGTGGAGCACGTGTGACTTGTCACCAGGTTTGAGCCTAGGACTCCAATGAAGAGGTCTCATGCAACTTGCTGCCATCGCTTTCCAGACAGAGCTGTATTTCAGGGCTCTGTGTGCTCACATCCTTCCCTTCAGTCCAAATCAGCACTACGCCAGTTTGTAGAAAGATTTGGCTGCTTTCTAAATAAGGCAGAATTGGTGCTTTTAGAAATCACGGTTGTTGATTTAGGAATCTGAAAGTCCACATTAAGACTTCAGCTGTTCAAGGGGGATTTATTTGGCCTGGTCTATCTTGGGGAAGTTTCATTTTCTTCTGTATTACAGAAAGAGCAAAATACACATTTATAAATATAATTTGACAGGTAGAAATATAAAATGTATCGATGCCAAGACTCTGGAAATTTTAAAAATCATTTTCCTGCAGCTTTAAATGACAGTAATAAAGTATTTGCATTTGTCTTTGCTCACAAGGAAATAAACAACCACAGCCCAATTTGCTAAATTACCCTGACAGTGCTTTTTCCAAGACAAACTAAGTGAACTCACACAACACAAACTGATTTTTGAAGTAACTTCTTGCTACATCATCCTGGTGATAGAACAAGCCATTGGAGAAGTATTTGCTCTTCCTTTCCTTTAGTATCATGTCAGAAAAAACACCACAATAACCTGTTTGCCACTAAAAGGGCACTGAGAAATGTCATTTGTCCTAACATTTGTCCTAACAGCTACACTGCTGATCTAAATCCTTTGCAAACAACTGGAAAAAATGCATAAATTACATCTTATGCTCAGGTGACCTTTTGTTTTCATGGATAATGTCAATAAACCAAATTGCAAAGCTAAAGGGGCAGACACATGCCCTGATGGTGAAGTATGAACTGAAAAAAAAGGGGAAAACCCCCTCTATGATTAGGATTTCTGTCAGGCATATGGCAATGTAATTGCTATTTTGATGAGGGAGCTTTCAAATCTCTTACTGCGTCCTTTATTATGTTCTTCAAATCCACCTGAAGGACCTTAGCAAGTATCACTACCCAAGGGATTCAGCTTTTTTGCAAATCCAGCTGCCTGCTCAGTAACTGAGTGCTAATTACAACTAAAAATATACAAAAATAGCTTTAAGGGGAGTCAATCAGAATTTCTGACATAACAGCCTAGGGAAATACTGAATAGAATTTTATTTCAACTGGTTATTAGATCCAGGTACCCAAATAGCAGTGTTGCTGTGCAGAAAAATCTGTCCTCGAGTTTTAAGTTTGTCTGACTTCACAAGTATCCTGGTTTTGGCTGGGATAGTCAGTTTTCCTCCTGGTAGCTGCTGCAGCGCTATGTTTTGGATGTAGTCTGAGAACAATGCTGATAACACACCAATGTTTTAGTTGTTGCTAGGTAGTGTTTATACTAAGCCAAGGACATTTCAGCTTCTCATGCCTGGCCAGCGAGCAGGCTGCAGGTGCACAAGAAACTGGGAGTTGTTCGTATATTCTAATTATATTATCATTATCATTATCATTATTATATTCCTTTTCTGTTCCATTAAATTGTCTTTATCTCAACCCATGAGTCTGAAGCTTTTGATTCTCCTCTTGATCCCGCTTGGGGAGGTGTAAGTGAGCAGCTGTGTGGGGCTCTGCTGCTCGCTGGGGTTAAACCACAACAGGCAGAACATCACTCCTAAGGGGACATAACGCAAGTGCCAACCCATAAATACCTGCACTGACTTGAAACTCCTTTGTCTGCATTGTGATGATGTTACTTTCACTTTGGTGTGAGGAATTCTTTTCATTTGGTAAGCAAGGTTCGTGAAGACTGTGTGATTAATTTAATGCTAATTCTAGTGAGAAGTAGCAATACAGCCCCCAGCTCTGTTACACATTTCTAATCTGACTACGAGCAAGTCTCCTTTTTAGCAGGTCTATGTAGAGCAAATTGTGCAGAGAAAATCTCAATATGTATATGCAAAACACCAAGCACTGCTGATTTTGACCTCATCTAGAATCTCTGTTATTTACTGTTGTACAGTTAAAGAATAGAAATGTTATTTCATGTTTGAAAGATATGCAGATATGCATATAAGGCACTTGATTGCCATGGAGAAGTTTGATGAACAGCAAAGAAAGGGGAAACACAACTACTCTGTACATCACAACTAATAATAATTGCTTTCACAATAGCGCTTGCTTTATAGCAATGACACAAAAATCATTTCATAGTCAATGCATCTATCATATACTGATATCCACTGATGCATGGAGTTCTGAAGTTGCAAACAAACATGTATAGTCAAGAGTGGGGAAGTCAAATCAGGAAGGTATGACTTCCAAATACACCAGGCTAACATACTGAGAAGCTGACTGAGGAACATACACTGAGCTTCCAGAGAAGACAGCAGAAAAGACAGTGTCTCAGTGATTCATGTCCTGCTTAAGAACCTGGCACAGCCTGATACTACATTCCATGCAGAAGCAACTATGGGAGACACTTACAACCAAGGCATCAGCTTAATTAGCAAAACACACCTATTACCTAATTGTTTCCGAACACTTTTACAGGCATGATGTCAACCTGGCTCTAGTGGTACATCAGTGACTAATTTCACACTTGGTATCTAGAGACAGGACCCAACTATACCACACAAAGGTAAAATACAGTAACACCACTAAGATATACAAAAGATATGAAGGGAAAAAAGCTTATGCTGGCATAAACAGTGAAATTGCACTGAGTAGTATCACTGCACTCCCAAATGCTGGCATTGTAGTCTGGCACAATTAGCAAAACCAGGATAATATCCACATGGCTTTGACAGCATTTGCATAAGCAACATAATATTCCTGTAACACACACTTAGGGATATTGCTGCAGGGCCAGTAACTTGATAGGAGGGTTCAAAGTCGGAATGTCCATAAAAAATGTATTAGCCATTGAAACAAAGCCTTATGACATACCAAGCATTTTACTCAAATCAGAATATATTTAATAACAGTATCCCAGAAATCATCGTTCTTCGCACAAACTATTTTTCCTTCACTTACATTACAAATAACTCCCCTCCACCTACACTCCTCGAGTAAGGATGAAACACGTTGTCAATTTCACGGATGAGTAAACTAAATCACGCGGCTGACAAGTTTGACTGGTTTCTTAAAGATAGGGATTTAAATAAATGTCCAAAATAAATGGATTTTCACTAGCACAGAAGTAGGATGGGTGAGGAAAGGATTTTTCTCTTGATCAGCATGGCAGTGGCAGGGTCACTTAGAGAATGAAGAAGTTTTCAGTTCTTTTTTCTGTCTGGAAAAGAGATTCCCTCTGGAGAACTCAACATCAGACAGACAAATGAGAATCACAGCCCTTTCCTGTGTGAGGCAAAGCATCAAAACTACACAGGTCTCAAGATACTTGTGCAATTCCCAGCCTCTCACAACTTAAACATTCTGACATCTGAATTCATAGATCTCCTCTGAGCATGCTTAAGCAAGAAATGTCATTCTCCTGAGCAGCCACATGCAGAATGTGAAGAAAGCTTAAGAAAACACAAAGCTATGAAAGGCAGAACAGAGACTGTACTGCACTGTAGCAACGCTATTGTTTGTCAGCCTTAAGCAATAAAGTATCATGGGCATAAACATGCCATGGAAAGTTCTCAAGGAAAACCAGTCTGGTCTCTTAATGGTAGGAGAGAGTATCAGGGAGGAGAACTAAGAACTCAATAATTAAAGCTGAGCATAGGCTTTTGTTTAAGAAAGGAGTTTCAAAGCTAAACCTACATGGTGCTTCATGTACCTACAAAATTCAGTCATACTGTAAAGACACCCCTGCCAGTTTATAACTACCTTGCCCAAGTATTAGTGCAGCCATATCAGAACAAAGCTCAACACAGGCTTATTGACCCTCAAATACAGGCCCAAGCTTTAGTAAAGCTTTAGTAAAAACTAGGCACACATTGAAAGAAAAGTGCTACATATGTGAAGCCATTAAGTCAAAGTATTTCTGAGATTGGAACATGCAGGACAAAACCCCCCAACCTGACAGTATGTGAATTTTACTGGTGAAAAAACCCTAAATATATATAGGAATATATTCCTATTTTTCCTCCTTTTCACTGTAAGTAAGGCTGTTTACTACTGAGCTGGAAATGTTACAGAAGAAATGCAACTTCACACGTTTTGAAAATGTTAAACTCCAACCTAGGAATCAAATTGAACCTTTGTACAAAGCAGTAAAGCTTAGCTGTAATTTCAGTGGAACTACAAGTGCTTATGTTTAGAGCTGAAAATAGCCCACTACAGTTTCTGCCCTTGGAAAGTGCTGTCCTATGGTTGCTTCAGAGGAGTTGCATGGTTTAAGCAGGCACTTCAAATTTGTTTTCAGGCAAGTTGGTGGAAAATAACCACATTCGTTTAGTTGGTGATTAGTTCTGATCCTAAAACTGACAGAAATCTTATTCTATTTTTGCTAAGCCTCTTCTCTTTTAGAGGAAGCTGAGGAAGCAATAGCTGGGCAAGCCTCTGCAGTTACATGAATGACACTGGTTGTTTTGGATCCTGGGAGTACAGCAATGGTCACTTCAGATTATTTATTCACTCAGAGAACTTCCAAGCTTCATGTGACAGAAGGCAATATTTGAAGGCTCAGTGGATGATCTTAAATGTTCACAGTACAAATAAACAACCTAATAATACTATGCTGCATATGACAGGTACATATGTTTCCTCCTACAGTTTGGTTAGCTTTAGTGCTACCGTGAAGCATAAAGATGGGGTAAATCCATTCATTCTCTTTTGACAGAAAAGCAGAATAAACAGTACATTCTAACAAAGGCAGATTAACTCTTTTTTACCCATAACGTCTTAAAAGAATCTGTATACTCTATAAGATGGGGAGGGGGCTTAACTTTAAAAAACTGCTTTGATATGAACGCTCCACTTATTATCAAAAGCATTGCTTACTATGATCCTGTTTCCTGCATGGAGGCACTAACGTGCAATTCAAAATCCAGTTGTTTTCTACTCAGTGATCTTTTTGCATTCTCCGAAACAGATGCAAACCTTATCTGCTTCAGTAAGCTCAGTGTACAGGTAAGTGTAAAGATTGGAGTTCCAAAAGCATATGTAAGGGCAAATGCTAATTAGAAAAAGGATTAAAATATGACATAAGACATGAGTTACTCTCATGACTGTTGCATAATTCCGTATGGCTTGGAAACATCATTAACAAAGGAATTGTGCCTAAGGGAGCAGTCTATGTTTGCAAATAAAACTAGCTGTCAACACTGGCAGTTACACCCACTGCTGGGAATTGAATATTCAATGGGGAAGACCAAAGAAACCTCTAGTGAACATCTAAATAAACTAATATGTTAGGCAGTGTATCTGGAGGGGGGAGAAACAATTCTGGCACTGGGTGAGGATAACAACAGGCTAGTGAACCCTCAGACACCAAACCACACTGCCCATATGCTTCAGCCAACATGTGTGGCTGTGGAGTTGCATCCCCAGCGTACCAAGCTGCTCAGCTGTCAAGAGAAAAGGGAAAGAAAAACAAGGTGAAAAAGTTTACAGAGCTGAAGACAAACAGCTACAATTCCACCTGCCTATGAACTGAAGGCCAGTGTCGCCTTTGGATATTGGGATGCTCAACATGGCAAGAGAAATTGAAGACACAAGCCTTTAAATGAATAAAATGCATTCACAATAAAGTCATGCTGCAGTATTCCTCCCAAGGCATCTGGCAGGCTGAATTAAGCATAAAGTCTGAGGTGGAATGCCCCTTGCATAAGCCAAAAATTAAGAGTTTTTTGGTTTGGGTTGTTTGGGGGTTTTTTCCCCCAGATTACCTTCTAAGTCATAGGAGAACACTAAATTTTTTGGACAGTTTGTAACTTCAAAAACGAAATTTACAGTCACTGAAGGTATGGGTAACAACCAGAAGGAACAGGTCATATGCTCCTAATTGAGCACAGGCAGCGCCAAAGCTTTTAATGAGATTAGCTCCAAACTTAAGTATAATCAAGATGAGATTCTGTTCTCACAAATGTTGGCATGGTGCCTTTTAAGATAAAGCACGTAAGTGGCAAGACCTTTTTATGCTTATCTGCAAGATGTACTTGCTGTGGTTATTAATTCTTATGTCTAACATAAGAAGTGTGATGTGAAGACTGCAGACCACTGTAAATGGCAAACATCCATCAAACACGTTCCAAACTTCATGATCAAACTGTTGAAATGCCCGAGTGAGACAAGCGCCCAGTAATGAATTGTTACTGACAGAAACTTTGCTTTTCACCACTAAGTTTTCATCAGACTGATGATTCTAAGTAACAAGAGCAAGGTTTCTTATCTCTGAAAGCAAAGCTCAGTTCTCTTCCTGAAAGGTTAAAGAATTTGTGTGGGTGGGCAGCGAAACAAAGAAAATTTTCATTTGATCAAATTTTATATACTTTGTAGAAACACAGAATGTTATTCAGGGAAAGAGAGAGAGGCATCCAAGCCTCCATGATCACATACTTTCCCTTGAATATATGAATAAATATACACAACAAAAAACATTGCAAACATAAGCTGGATTTGGTTCAATTTTATGTTTTGGGTAAATCACTCCTTCCCTGCCCTATTTTTCTAGCATTAAAATCCAGAATGAAGAATATAGGAGAAAAATACCTGTGTGGTGTCACTGAGAGGGTAACTGGAAGGGACTCTTCCTTCCCAGGGCAGTCACAAACCGGAAAACTAAATACACATCTCAGCGGTGTTAGGCCAGGAAATACCCCACTAAAGTTTCGTGACTGTAAAAGGTCAATTTTTAAAAACAAGCTGTTGTTCTTGACAGCTTTTGGACCTGGTTTCCAGTGAAGAAGTCTTGCAGAATTGCATTTACTTTATCATGTTGCTAACACACAGAGGCAAACTTGCAGGACAAGCCCTGGTGCATGGATTGCTTTCCTTGCCCTTCTCTGCTTCACCAGTTTACAGTGCTACTGCAATACCCTCCCTGCATAAGCACGCTGCTGATGAGCTCACTCCCTGGCAGGTCACAGCAATCTCTTGTGCATATGCCTGTGAAGCTAAGGCATCATTTATTCTAACATTTAGAATATAAAGCGAACACATCAAAGCAGCACAACCGGACAGGGATCCTTTCAACACCTTCCTGTGCCACACCTTAATTGTCTTAAGAGAGTGAATGATGCATTATGTGGTTTATTTCCTTTCCTTCTTCCCCTCACCTGAGCTGAACATGTTATTTTGAGCATTCTTGCATATTAAAGCAGTCGTGAGAGAAGTTATGCAAACCTAAAAAATTAAATCTCAAGTAACCAAGAACTCAAACTTTGCCATGTCGTCTAAAGGAGCTTTCTTCAAAAGCACAGCCACCTTCCCAGTTCTCCAGGGGACAAGGGAGGATGCGACTGAGTCACTCTCCAAACAATTTGTGCCTTCTTGGCAAAGAGAATCGTACTTAGTAGAATACTGTTAATAGGCAGCAAACCTCCACTATAAGCAAGGCATCAGCTTGACCTTCTCTGTATTACACCTGAAAAACTATAGACTTATAACATAATCTTATTCTCCAGCACTAAGGAAATACAATAATAGGAGCAGCTCCAGCAGAGTACCACTCACTATTACAGAGTGCAATGTTTCTATGAAAAAAGAGATCTCCTACAGTTTCTAATCGTTCTACTGACATGCTGTTCTTACTTGGGGAAATAATACAAGTTGAAACAAAATCTACCTGTATACCTTCATGGAAAATTGGACAGTTTTTAGGTTAACTCCAATCACAATCCAGATTAAAACCCCTATTTATTAGAAATTGCAAGTAGTGTATTTGTCTCGCGGGGAAATATCTGTCCAGAGGACTAAATGGTTTTCATTTATTATTAAAATGAAACTGAGCACCTGGTTTGGCTCTAGACTTAGAGTGGAGGAAAATAAAGAACAAAGATTGGCACTTCTCTGAAGCAATGAAATGGAGGACAAATAGTAATTAGAGGTTATTATCTAAATGACTCCACCTCCCCATTCTTTCAAATACAGATGATTGAAGAGATTATTCAAGCTGCTGAAAGTTGGGGAAGCCTCAGATAACAACTAAACTCCTAATATTGCAATCACATTTTTAAAGGGCCAAAGGAATGACCTGAGATATGGATGGATTAATGAGACGTCAGTGCAGACCAAAGTGGAAGATGTGAAAGAGTTAAAGGGTATTAGCACCACAAATACCAGTCACACAATGTCACAGGTGTACTCCTTGATTCACTCAGAAGTCCTATTACAAACCAAACACCACATCATATCCTTAGACCTCTGAAAAGCATCAGACCTAGTGCCACCTGATGTTTCTGTTAAAGCAGGGTGACAGTTGTGATTTTTATTTTAGCAGAAAGAAAAACAAAGCTAAATGGCTTGAAGCCAAAGTTAGGAAACTCACTCCAGAATAAATACATATATTTAAAGTAGGGGTAATTAGCCACTGAGATCCTAGCTAAAGGCAAGATAGAGTCACTGTCATTTGACATATTTAATATGGAAATGGGATCCCTGAGCTGAGGGCTGCCCAGGCAAACACACCACCAGTGCTCTTCCTTCTCTTCTGTGTAGAAAACAATGTTGTTTGAAAATATCTGCTCATGGCAACTGCAGCAGAGTAACATAGAAATTTTTCTTTCTCTCTTGGTCTGAGCATACTTTAGTAACATATGTCTGGCAAAAGGCTGGTATAAACTTTCGATCTCAAAGGACAAACATCATTTAATAACTAATGCAGCAGTCCTAACACAATTGATTTTGTTGTTGAGCCTGTACAACATGATGATATCAGACAGCAAATAAAGAAGAACTACTATAGATAAAATAGGGTCAAATCAATTATGGGATTCTAAACTGGGATTCAGATACTCCACTGGGGTAGGGTAAAAAATCCAGAAGAGAGAGAATCAGATTTAAATAAGGTTAAAGTGTTCTTGTATGATTAGTCATCAAATGAGTAAAATATCAAAAATGGGAAAGACCATCAGTGGTCCTGTTATAAAAACATGAGGGGTGCAAGAATAAGCTTTACTGATAACATAGATTTAGAAGCCACCATAAAAACAGAGAGCTGGGTATCATAGATGATGAATCAGATGACCTCCAGAATTTCAATAACAGATGAAATAAAATCCAGTCATACACAGTGAAGGGTCATGCATGTGTGGATTAACCAAAAAATAATTACGCTGTGAGAAGATGTTTCTAAATTTGAAAAGGAAAGAATTTGAATGCAGTACCTGATCTCATGAAGACTATAAACTGCCAGTATAACAGGACTGAAAAAGTAAAATGTGATCTTCTGAAGTACCAGAAGGATTTCTAGTAAAAGAAAAAGAATAGTACCACTAAGTGTTAATGTAATACCAGCAACAGCCCTAACAACTCATGTCGGAAAAAAAGATGATCACTATATAGTGAGTACAGAGAAAAGCTACAGATTGACCTGGGAAACATAGAACATATCAAATGACAGGAGAGTAGAAAAGCTTTTCTTGATTACATTGATAAACACTTGAGGATATCTATTAGAGAAATAGACACTAGTGCCAGGTACACCAGTAAACTATACAGTTCCAAAGCATTAGCTTGACCATTGCCCCTGAGCAGGGTACGCACAGCCAGTGCAAACCAGTGAACAGGAAACTGTTCTCATTTAACAACTTTTATGATGCTCACATTATACAGGCACACATGAAGTAGATTTAATACGTGTTTGCTTCGCTAAAGAAAACAAATCTTAGCAAAAGTGTTGCAAAGGTGGTGACAGGAAGGGGCAGAGGGGAGGAATATATCCATGAAGCCAATGACTGCCTTATTCAAATTTCTCCTCCTCGAACAAGAAAGAAATCTTTGAAATACCACAACTTAATTTTTTTAGAGTTTTCTAACTTCTTTTCCTTGCTTTCGTTTTCTTTGACAAAAATGACCCATTGTGATTAAGGTTTAGTGGGAGATGATTTGCTGCTGTACACAACAATGAGCCAAATTCAACTTGGAAATAACACCAGGGACCAATGTCCATCACAAAAGAAAAAATGTCAGCCAGAATTAATATTTCATGACACTTGGGTGTCATTGAAGGAGAAAAGCATAAACCAGGTCTTTTTGGTTTTTTTTACTTAGTCCTAACTGTCAAATAAAAGCCACAGCTGGAGGATCATTCCATGCTCAAAACTCACCATTTACCCAGGATACCCCAACAATGCTTTTGAAGACTCAGCTTTTGTTGTCCAGACTGGCACTGCACTACCAGATACCTCTGAGAACACTTCTCTGCATCTCTGAAAATAATAGCAATAATAAATACACACACGTGTTAAGGATGTGAAGCTACTGGTGTCACGAACCTTACTGCCAAGATGCAACAAACATCTGCAGAACAACCAGCAGACAGATTATCATTTGTAAACTCCAACTTTATGCCCTGTGGTCAAGCACTCTCTGAGACTGTTCCCAGTGTCAGTGTGCAAACATGTTCATTGTGTAAACACATATTCTTGCCTATACGAACCCCACAGGTATATCCAGATAATCTTTAATACAGTTTTACAAATGCAATGGCTGCTTCCAGGTTTTACGAGTAAGTCTTTCTTACTTAAATGGTTTGTCCAAGAGAGTTGGTTTGTTTGGTTTGTTGGTGGGGGTGGGTTTAACACAGAAAATTAAAATGAAAAAGGCCTGCTAAAATAAAAGGTTTGTTCTTGGTCTGACCTAGCAAAACCTTTTATATTCTCAATGTCAGAAATAAAACCAAAATCAGAGTCAATTTGATTATTTTTACTTTGTGACTATGAAGTACTTCACCAGAAACTGTCTAATTACTGGCTGCTTGCAATTACAGCTAATACACAGAAAGACAATTATATCACACATGCACTATTAGTGATCCTTGAGCACTGGGACCAGTGGTCACAACAACTTAATTAGCCCAGATCAAAGCAACCTCCAATCATACTTTTTTTGCATGACGTAAGATCTTGCATATACCTGCTCATGTACCAGTGTAAAACAGATCATACCAAAGCCATAGGACCCTTAATCTTTTTTTTTCATGACAATGAGATAGCACAAAATTATCCATCCAGATATTGCATGTACAGGAGAACTTGTACCTGCAAGTTGCAAGACTGTACTAAGAACACTCTGCTTATCAGCCTACAGAACAACTGATACCAACCACATGCAGCCTCCATCACCCAAGCTTTTGACCTGCTTTTCTGACTCAGTGAGAATGTAAACTGAGGCAAAATCTGTCCTTTCTAATGAGAACAAACCAGGTATCAGGAGATGTTCAGAACAAGCAAGTTAATTAAAGACCTAAGCTGTACCTGCACGGACATTCCTGCAACCCACTGGCACTGCACCTCTGCCATTTCATTTAAGGACAAAGCTGATTTGCATAATTTGTGATGCACACGGACTTCAAGAGCAAAGACAATCACTCATGCTCACAGAATTAGCCAGTGCAGCCAAGAGACATCAGATTTAAAATAACCATTTTCACTGCCTAATACCGTGTCTAAGACACAACGCACCAATGCATTTGCAGTGCTCTGAACATAGGCTAAACCATCACCCCTGCTGCAAGCTACAGCGCTCTTGACAGCTTTTGTTTATCTTCTAGTCACAAATCTGTTGTCACTCCCTTACTCTCCAGGGGAAGGCTGGAAGAGCTCCATCAGCCTTGGCAGGTTACAGTGTCACCTGAATGAAGCAGAATGGCCAGAAGGGAGGATGACTTCCCCTCTTTCTTCTAATTTCTGTGTTCCAAGTACTCTAGTGTTGCTTTCCACCATCCTTACTCAGCTCCTTTTTAGTCTTGTTGCTAATCAGATTTTTCCACTGGTGAAGAACCCTCTAAATCTTCACATTTTCAGCAACAAAGCTAAAAGGCAGGCTGCATGCCCTGTTTTAAGAGTCCTATTACTATCTTTAAACTATTTTAAGAAGACTTTAAGCTAGCATTTCTTTCGGCACTTAAGCATGGAGAGCAAGATTAGATATGTATTCACTTTCTGATAAAAAGAGTTAGCAAGGGATTTATCACATCACTAGCTCGTCTTGCAAATTCTGCTTGAAGCATATACTCTAGTCATAAATTCAACCCAACAATAGAACAGTGATTCAAGTTTCTTTTTAATCAGACAAAGGAAAGTATTGTTTCATTGGCATGTTGCTGGCTTGACAATTACTGGAGGACCAGTTACTCAGTTGCTTAAAGTCCAAAGACTCTCTGGCTCCCTTTTTAATGGGGACTATGGGACATGAAAGAAAAAGAAACCAAACTAAACAATGACATGTACTTCCAAATCTTATAGAAGAAACATAATAATCTTCAGAAGACTTTCTATTTATAACTACTATGCAACCCCAATTATGCTATACACTGTGCAAGAGAACTTCAGAGAAACCAGTGCCTGTGCCCTAAAGCATGTACATGCTTCCAACTGCAGTAGCTAAAATAAAAAGGTACTACCTCTACATACAAATGTTGTCTTCTGTATAGTCATGCAGCATATTTTGTCTGCTCTTTGCTATTTATTTTGCCCACAACATCAGTATGTATCAGTTATACTTTTGGCACATGAATTCACTCACACAACTTTTCTCATCACTGTTCAGATTTAAAATCTAGCCTTGAAATGAAATTGAAAGTCTTATTTTTGCTCATCTTCCACCCTAATTACCCAAAGCAGTAATGACCATTAATGGTGCACAGCTCCACAAACCAGATCTACTTAATCAGCCATGCAACTTCTGTTTTACTTTTAAGGATTCTCAACAATTGACATGTACACTGACATCCATTTTACACCCATTAAGGAGCAGATGACTACATGCAACTTCCCGAGAGCCTCCTTCTCTGAAGGAGAAAGTACAGCTTGGTTACAAGCCACCTTTGCGTTTTATTTCAACAATGAAAGCTGGCAGGCAGTGGGGAAACTGTTTATTGTCACAAGGTGGCAAACATTGGAGAAGGTGAAGTGCTAAACCAGTGCAGCTTCTTGAATCCTGGATGTTAGCCTATTGAGCCAGAGTAACTCTTTGGGAGCACTCCCCTTGTACAGAAGTAGCCACCAAGCTGTTTATGAGGTGGAAGGATTCCGGAGGGCAGACTAAGCAAAACCAACCAACCAAACAAACAAAAAGTCTTTTCCCCAAAAGCCAGAACCAGTTCCTTGATCTGGTTCACTGTGTAGCCACACAAACAATCCTGCCACACAACAGAGGAAGAACCAGAGGGTGGAAACAGTCACATCTGCTTCAGCCAGCTTAAACAGTACTGCATCTGAATGCCAAGCAAGGAATAAAAACACAACTGAACTACCAAATGAAAAATAAGAAATGGAAACGCAAATATCTTCTCCAAAATTGGGGAAAATTTATCCCGTGCAAGTAGTCTGCACCAGTTCACTATATGGTTCAGTCTAAATATTGTCTGAGGGTATACTTGCCCAAAGATGAATTTCATTTTTCATGGAGTAGCTAGGAACAGAAAAGCATGTAAGAATGTAAACTGGTCTGGTAATGGAGCTTGAAGATGTTCTCTCACATTTTAAATTCACCTTAGCTACAAGAAAGAAAATTGATTACTAATGCCTGGTATCAGGTGAAGGCAGCTGGCCCGTAAAAACAAATTTGTTACAATATTGTTGCTTTGTTTCACATTAGACATGAAGTGCTGTTGACCAGGTCTAACTGCTACTTTGAGATAATAAAAACTAAATGAAGGAGCTGAAGGACACAGGCAATGTGAGAATCTCTTCCCTCTACATAGCTAAAGGATTTTATTATATGTTCTACATAAAACACAACACAAAAAAGTCACTCAATAGTTTTAAAGTCATACACGGAAACTTATCAGCCCACTCTACAGTGTGATGGAAGGGAAAGAATATAGGGTGCTCTATGACCCATTCTGCCCATCTCACTGCTTTCTACCTACCAGCAACATCAGCCCATCCAAGAGAAAGCTGATGTTACTGTCCTGCCTTCCCTCTTGGCACAAACACAGACTGACTTAACTCAGGGCACTGAGCAAAACCTAATCCTGCTGAAAGAGAACCCATTTTGAGCTGTTTCAGCTTCTTCAAACAGCTTGCCACCCAGCTGCTAAAGCATCACAGCCAGTACCTTAGAGAAGATAGAAGACACAATGGCAGCCCTGAGCAAGCTCAGTCCAAGCTAATGGGAACCAGCAGCCTTAGAAAGGATGAGTTTGTTATTAAGATGTAGGTGTGCCATCAGGCATATCACTCAGGGCTCTACTCAATAATGCATTAGTACCTCAGGGTAGAGAAAGACTGACGTCAAGAAGAGCATGCTAAGCACAGGTGATGGAATGAGGTTCACTCCTGGTGTCCTTTCAATCCTGTGTGACTCCGATTCATCACACAGTGCAGAAGTTACTGCAGCAGAAAAATAGTTGGAAACGGCATTTTGGGAAAATAAAACAATGTAGCTAGGAATTAAACCCACAGATGGATCGAACCAGCTGCTCCGCCTTTGCCTCTTGGTTCTACCTGCACTAAACACTCATCACACCTTCTGGTGGTAGAAGACAATTCAAAGAAAAGCTGTGCTATATTCCAGCAATAATTACAACAACCACCACCATTGTATTGGCATAATTGGCATAGAGGAACAGACTAACAGAAGTTGCAACACTTTTGAAGAAGGCTAACGACCCAAGAGAAATTTGGTTGCAAAAGCACGGCTTGCACTGAGAGATCAGAAATGCAGCTGAGAGCAAAGGAGCTGGTAGAACAGTTGTGGAATGACTGAACAGTCCCAGATCCACTTACAGCATTTTACTCAAAGAAACCAAAACATGAGCTGAACCTCACAGCGAATTTAAATAATGAAATTATATATGACAGGTCAGCTCTCTCTTCTGTGCCATTCCTTTTCCAAAGGAATGGTTCAGAAAAATTTTATTACTCCTCTATGGCTTAGATTCTACTCCATTAAAGGCAATGTAAAATCTTTCTGGTTCTACTTTCAAAACCACTTGACTTTGATAATTCTTTAATTAAACTGTAACCCAGCAAGAATGTTAACTTTGTCTATGCAAATGCAGAGGTGTAATGAACAGAGTGTGACATGTTATCACACTTACAAGAAGCAAGCATGTTGCTATCCAGTTATATATATACCAGAAAAGCAAAGGCCAGAAAAACAAGGAGGTCTTCGGAGGGATGATGCTACAGAGAGTTAAAGGAAAAGGATATGCCTCTTAAAGGTAATCATAAAAAGCTGACAAAACCTGCTGCTTGAAGGGATGCTGATTCATGACGAAGAATTAAGACCAATGTAAGTGGAAGAATGCTGACCTGGTCCCTTAACATGAAAGATTATCTCAGAAAGACTCCTCACTGCTAAATGTTTCGAAGTACAAAATCATTACAGTACCAAGTGCCCCTTTTCCAATCCCAGATCGTGAAAAAAAGAACACTTCATTAACTCCTGTTAAGAACAAAACGAGGAATTCTCTTCTTTTTGGGAAACTTCCGCGTCTGTACAGAGCGCTTTCTCCTCTGCCTGGTGTGCTGCCAGCTCCCCCTTCTGTTCAAATCTACTTTAACCACCTTTCAGAGCACACACGTACTTTCCATTAGTGACAAGCTGGTCTATCTGCTAAGAAGACGATCTACATTATGTCCCATGCCCCTTAATATATGCATGTCAAAATACTATGCCCTCATTTTATTAGCGAAATACTACCTGACTGCAAACCATAATCCGCTCCCAGAAGCACTGTTTCTTCTATTAAAAGCCCTTTCAACCACAACACTTTAGTAATGTTTCAATGCAAAAAATATTTCCTTTTTGTCTTAATTGACGTTCATATTTGTTTGAATTAAAAATCTTCTATATTTCATATTAAACAGTATAGAAAGAATCCAAGTAGTAGGGATTAGACACAAAGAATCACCACTCTCAGCTCAGTGCTCCGTAGTGCACTTGGTCATAAAATTTGTTACTGTCTTGCACGGTGTTTATGTTGAAACTGTGCTACTATTCTGGTACATTACTTCGTTTGGCATTACTGCCCCCAAATCAGAGCACCTTTCTAGGGTTTCCTTAAGCAGAAAAGCGAAGTAAATCCAGGCTTTTCAGTTGTTCACCACGTGCTCTAGCAGTCCGCTATACACAATACCACCACCAGCTGATGAAACCTCACTGGCCTAAGCTTTTTCAGGTAGTCGGGGGGGTGGGAATCTTGGGAATTGAGGATTTGAATCTTCAGCTTGAACCTCTTCTTTTACTGGAATGAACACTTGGGAAAGGGGGATTTGGGACAAACCCCAACTGTCAGCTTTTCCTCTCAGCTAGCTCTGGGCAGGTTTCCTGTGCTGCTGCAGGTTCCTCAGGGTGCCAGGCGGTCGAAGCTGCTCTTGCCCCTGAGGACCAAGAGGAGGAGGCTAGGCACTCACCCCAGGCCACGCCATCTTGTACCCAAGCCCATCCCTGTTTCTAGCCCATACACCTGAGACAAACACCCTGCATCTCCATTACTAGACAGTGTATCAGAGGAGGTAACGTAGAAAAGCTACTCTTGACGCTTTATAGGTAAGGCAATGAGCTGAAGGGAAGCCCTCAACACTTTGCTGGAGCTCATCCCAGTACTTAGCCCAGCTATTTAAAAACCACCAAGGTATAACAAAACTATGGAGTGCGCGGGAGATGCCCACAGGCAGCACTGATTATTAGCAGAGCTCACGTTCACTCCCATCGACGAGGAACTGACCCTACCAGACTGCTTCACACAACCCTCCAGACCGCAAGGCTTCCACCAAGGTGCCCAGGCGAGCAGAGGGACGGCCGGCCCCCTTATTCCACGGGCAGCGGGGAGGCTCTCCCTGCTCTGAGGATGGACACCGGGCCGCAAGCAGGGCGATCGTAACCGGTTATTCGCCAGCGCCCGAAACCCAGCGACACACCCGGACACCGACCCTCAGGCACCCGCCTCAGCCCCACCACAGCACAACCACAACCGCGCATGCGTCTTAACGGCTGCCAGGGAAACGCGCACGCAGCGCTATGCGTGGCTCCGTGTGACGCGATTGCGTCAGACGCAGCCTCGACCTGTGGGCGGGGCGGGGGGGGTAACGGCGCGGTTTTTCAAAATGGAGGCGCCGGGGGCGGGGAGCGGCCGCGGGGCCCGGGACCGAGCAGGCCTGGGCCGGGGCGAGCGGCCGAGGGTGCCGTGATGGGCAGCCGCGGCCGGAGTCCTGAGGAGAACTCGTAGCGGGACCCGGGGAGAGCGGCCGGCGCCATGGCGACCTGCATCGGCGAGAAAATCGAGGTGCGGAGCGTAGCCCCCCTCTTGCTGCCCGGGGCCGCTCCGCCATTTGCTGGGAGCGCGGGGCCGGTGGTGGGCAGAGGCTGGGCGGCGGCTCGTCCCTCTCCCGGGTGCTTGGCTTGTGGGAGGTGGTCGCCGAGCGCGGCTCCTCCGTGGCCCGCCCGCACCCTTGCTGCCTGGCTGTGGCGGGGCGGACCCGGGCGCCTCCGGGCTGGGCCGCTGGGGTTCAGCCAGCCCGCCCCCTGCCCTGGGGTTGTGGAGCTGCGTTCCCCTAGCTCCGAGGCGGGGGCCTGGCCTGGGCGGAGCGCCCGGGGCGATGACACCCGGTCGGAGAGCGGCAGCTTCGCCGGCGCGCGTTTTGCGCGGGGCCCCCGTGGTGCTTTGTGTTCCCTGGGCGAGGGTTTGCGGGGCGGGCGGCGGTCGCTCCCCAGCCGCTGCTATAGCAGCGGGAAGCCGGGGCGGGTGTCTCTCGTCCCCCGGGGGCGGCGGGAGATGCGGCGGGAAGCTGGCCACGCCGCCCTAGGCAGCGCCAGTGCCAGCGCCAGTGCAGGCCGGCCGCCGTGCGGGGAGGAGGATGCGGCGCGGGGTGCAGCGCGGCCCCGGGGCCCGCCGCCGTGCCCCGGAGAGCTCCGTCCAGGTAACCCTGGGGCGACTGAGGAGCTTCCCCCTCCATTTCTTGCGGGGGGCTCTGTATGGCATAGGGGGCAGGCTTCAAAGCTGGGGTTGACGGTTATGGTTTGTTCGTGCTGCAGGATTTCAAGGTGGGGAACCTCCTGGGGAAGGGCTCCTTCGCAGGGGTCTACAGAGCAGTATCCCTGAAAACCGGTCTGGAAGTGGCAATCAAAATGGTAAGGCAGCAAGCCAAGGGAATCTCTTGTTTTCCAAGAGACTGAACAACGTCGAGGTTACATGATTGGACATTCATGCCTGGATCGCTTGTTTGTATGTAACTGATATTTAGATTAGGATTTGATCCTGAAAGATGCAGTACAACCAAATAGATTCTATTGATAATTAATGGAAATGCTTACAGTGCTGTTAAATAACTTAAGCTCAAATATTCAACACTGGTTGGCCAGCCAGCCCTATAATTCTAATTAAGAAATTTGTGACCACAAGAACTTCATTCAGAATCTATGTGCCTGGAGAAGTCCTGGGGAAAAATGCCTTGAAAAATTTCCCTTACTGCCAGGACAGACTTTGTGAAGGGAGCTTGTACATCACAGGTGTTTTGCCAGATTTACTTACGATCTACAATACTTATGTTTAGCCACCTTTTTAACATTAACTATATTTAGCATATCTGCCTGGCAAAATCAGAATTGGGTTTCTCTGCATAAGTATTTCAGAAAAATTCTTAATTAGTGTTGAAAATGCTAACACTTGTCTGCTTTCAGAAAGTTGTGTTTTCCTCCATTTATCTGTGATGCTTGTTTGTGAAAAGCATATATGAGGTTAAACTATGTGAAAATGTGCTTATATTTAGAAGTTTTCAGGCAAATGTGCCTTGAACATGAAAATTGTCAAGTTCACTTGAAACTGACATTTCTGTATCGGTGTTGCGGTGCTTCAAAAATCTTCTGTGATCCATTTGCAGATAGATAAAAAAGCCATGCACAAAGTTGGAATGGTACAGAGGGTTCAAAATGAGGTGAAAATACATTGTCAGCTAAAGCATCCATCTATACTCGAGGTAAGAATCATGTTTTTGTAAGAAGGATCGTATATGTGACTTGCTGGATAGTCAAAAAAATACATTTAAATGTTTCATTGTTTTATGTTCTAGCTTTATAACTATTTTGAAGATAGCAACTACGTATACTTGATACTTGAGATGTGTCACAATGGTGAAATGAGCAGATACATAAAGAACAGAAAGAAACCCTTTTCAGAAGAAGAAGGTAAGGGTTTTTATTTTTCTATGTAGCTCTCATTGCATTAACCTTTTGGCTTACTCAGTAAGTATTTAATTCTAGGGAAGGAGTATTTAAAACTGCCATCACTGAACCAGTTTCTATAGCTTAAAATTTTGTGGTACGGGATAATCTAGAGATTAAGCACTATTACCCATATATTCAGTGGAATTTCTGTCTACTTTTGGTTTTGTTTGTGCTGTTTTACACTAGCTTGTGCTATTTGGGCTTTAAAAAAAGACAGTGATCTTAGAAGGTAGAAGTACATAGAAGGCAGAACTTACCTTTGTACATTTAGTTATGTTGAAGTGTAGGTTAAGACAGGGAAGTTCCACAGAGGAATACTGGCAACTTCACATCCACAGATCTGCTCCCTTTGACCTGTACTTCACCTCTTCACCTCAGTGTTGCGTGTCACCAGTTTGCAAACCCTCCAGATTATAGTTTGCCTTATGTGGTATTGTTGGAAGTATTTACCGTGTTCCAAGCTGTGTGTGGAAATGGAAGATAGTGCACTTAACTGTGTTGCTAAGGACTGAGTTAGCAAGGAAATATCCAATTTGACACTCCATCTAGAATTTTTGAAGGACTGGTAGCTGGGGAGAATTTCTCCTACGATTTTACTTAAGTTTCTTATGGAAAGCACTGAAAAATCGATCTTTCACTGAGAGCCCACTGTCAGAGAAATGCTAAAACTTTATTTGGCTATGTTATTCTCTCAAATAGTGTTTTGAGAAAGTGTTGGGGAAAAAAAAAAATCATTTCACTTATGAACTGACTAATGTTTCATTTTCTTACAGTTGACAAAGGATTTCAGTTAGGCTTTCAGTGGTCTTGTGTTCTAACCACAATAGTTAAATGAACAAAAAAACCCCAGCAAAGCAAGCTGCAGTGTATAGTGTTTGAGGGCACAGCCAGAGAAGCTGTTCTGGTTACAGCTGATTTGGACTCAGTGGTTATTGCCTCTACTGCTTCCAGACTTACCATAAAGCCTCTTCCTTTGAGGAGAGGTTTCTGCTGACATTTGTTAGGCACCTGTCTGCCCACTGCTAAGAGAAGAAAGAGGGTTGTAAATGGTTTGCTCTAGAGAGAATGATTCTTAAAATTGCTGTGACTGCAACATCATAAATAAATGATGCTGTTTCAGCCTGGATGAGGTTTTGCTATTCTTGATGTAAGCTAAAACTCTTGAATACTCCCTGATTTTCTAATATAATTGAATGTAAAGGCTATCCCAATATTGTGAACTTAGAACTTTTTGAGAAATTTGAATGCTACAAGCCTTTGCCAGTTTGCTAATGATGAAACAAATAACATTCAGATTGTGCTCTGTATTTTTTAATATTTTGCACATAGTCAAGGTGCTTGATTTTGTGCATTTGCTGTTTCTGAAAGTGAGGAACAACTTAACTTTTTAAATTCTTAAGAACCTCATTTTAAAAAGTTTAGGCCAACTGAAAATATTTCCAATCCTGTTTGCATTGGTCTGTTAGCAATGAAACAAATCTGATTACTGCATGAAAAAGCATGTTTTAATGAACTTAAAACGTAGTCATGCCATGTTGCTTAAAGCAAAAACCAAAGTTAATTCCAGTCTCCTTAGCATGATGCTTAAACATCCTTATAACATCCTCATTATAAAAATAAAAAAATCAAGACCAATATCAGACTTCAAAAAGCTATTTTCACTGCTCTGATTTCACTTATATGACTAAAACATCTGGGTTTGTGTTTTGACAGCCCGACACTTCTTGCATCAAATTATCACGGGTATGCTGTATCTTCATTCTCATGGAATACTGCACCGGGACCTCACCCTTTCTAATATCTTACTCACCAGTAATATGAACGTCAAGATTGCCGATTTTGGACTAGCAACTCAGCTGAAAATGCCTCATGAAAAGCATTACACCATGTGTGGAACTCCAAATTACATTTCTCCCGAGATAGCCACAAGGAGTCCACATGGACTTGAATCTGATGTGTGGTCTTTGGGCTGTATGTTTTACACTCTTCTTATTGGAAAGCCACCTTTTGACACTGACACAGTCAAGAACACGCTGAATAAAGTAGTATTAGCAGATTATGAAATGCCAGCCTTCTTATCAAGAGAGGCGCAAGACCTTATACATAGGTTACTTCGCAAAAACCCGGCAGATCGTTTGAGTCTTTCCTCTGTGTTGGATCATCCCTTTATGTCTAGGTGTAGCTCTGCACGGAGTAAAGATTTGGGAACTTCGGAAGACTCCATGGACAGTGGAAACGCTACCATCTCTACAACCTTCACAGGCTCTTCCAACATCAGTACCAGCGGTTGCTTGAAGGAAAAGAAGAAGCTGTTAGTTGGACAGCCACTCCCAAATAAAATTACTTTTTTTCCTAAAACCAAGAATTCCGGTAGTAATTCATCAGTAGATGGAAGTGGTTCTTTTCATCAGTGGGGAATTCAGGGAAAAGAAACTGGCGTAACTGGCAGGGGAAGAACCGTGCAACTTGCTGAAGAGAGACCACATTCACGCTACCTCCGAAGAGCCCACTCTTCAGATAGGTCTGGCATATCCCATAGTCAGAGTCAAGGCATACCGAATATTGTTGAGAGATGTCACTCTTTGGAACTGCTTTCTAAGCCTCAAGTAGGAACAAGGGAAAATACAGAATGTTTTTCACCTGCAAACAGCTATACTGACATAGGAGAAATATTTAAGGAGAAGATTTCCAGTAGTTCTGGTTCTTTTGAAGGACAACTGTCTCCACCTGTAAAAGATGAACCACAGTAAGAATCAGTTTTTATTGAAATTAAGTTTACAGCTGCCTTATATATTAAATGCATGATTTTGTTTCTGTAAGCTGTAGTAAGTGCCCAAAGTCCTTACACTTGTAGATTGAATATACCACATAGAAGAGAGCATAGTTGATGCTATTGCAGGTTTACGTCCGCACTGTCCGTATCTTAAAGTTCATAGATACAGCACATCAGCTAGCTAGGTCATAGCTTTTATTTATCCAGCTTATACTCTATTATTATTATTTCTATGTGCAGCAAGTTGAGTATTTCTTTTCCCACAGTAATTGTATTAGAGAGCCTTGTAAATTCTTTGCAGAAGAGACCCAGACTAGGGTAGAAGGCATTCAGAGTGTCATTACTGACGTTTTTCCTTGTGCTCTGTTTGGTTTTGAGGTTTGTTGTTTTTGTTTATTTGGGGTTTTTTTTGTTTCCTGCAATGATTAAACAAGGTAAAGAAAAAACCCAAATTAAATACAAGATGAAGTGATGGACTATTAAACTGGTGTACCAGAAAGGAAAATAACACTCCAAGATAACTGACACTTGCTTCTGTCCTCAGTTGTAGTATCTTTGAAAAAAAAACTGACTACTTGCTGTACATTGATGGACTTGTCCAGCTGATACAAACCAGTTCAGGTTTCAAACCAGTTCAGGTTTCAGGTGTCAAACCTGCAAGTGGTGCTGGGATGCTTCTTGTGTGTTGGAGGCCTCATCTTTGCCTCAGGGGCAACAAGAGCCCTTCTTTGTGATAAACTTAGTTGATGCTCAGAAGTTTGCTTTGGTTTTTTCCATCAGCAGACAGAACGCTTTCTGGTTCTTTTAATACAAGGACTATTGCATATCTTAGTTCTTGCATTTCTCTTCACGTTAAGAAGTGGCAGCTTCGTGTGATGGTTTCATGTGTCTTTCTTTTTGTAAACCAGTTCAGGGAAAAGGCAGATGAGCACTCTGCCTTGTAGAAAAAGTAAATGGAAGAAGAGGTTTTTCTGGACTATTTGTGTTTGACGTAAAGCTTTGTTCAGCAAGTTCAATGGACATGTGCATTCCTTCTAGTTTGAGAAATGTTTGATGAATCAAGAAATGATTTAAGCAAATGTTAACATAATGCTCACTTGTATTCCCCATGACTTCATAGAGGCATGGTGAATGCAAATGTAACAGAATATTAATATGAGTATGGGGATTAACTAAACGGTAACTACTTTTTTTTACATGGTTGATTATATGAAAGCCTCTTGCATCTATAGTTAACTTGCACGACAATCTTAAATGGAAGATTTTAAGACCTAAATTAGATTCTTATATTCAGGGGGGAGGCGGGGGGAGAACTGAGTCCTTAGTGAAGTAATGATCATTGTAAGAAGAAAGAACAAACAAGGACAGACTATAGGGGTAGAAAAACTCACAGGAGTTTAGTGTGAATTTACAAGAGATCAGTGATTCTGCAGAAACTGGTTATGGGTGTATTCTTTATTCTTCAACATATGGATTACAGTTTGAGTTTACCTGTCACTATTTATATGTCATGGTCTAAAAAGCTGGTAAAAAAAAAAACCACCTTTGCAATTTTGGGGATTCATTATATTTTACATAAACTCAAATTATTTTAGGTGATAAGATTGTATTTCAGCTGCATATTTCTTAATGCTGAATGAGATCCACAGGGCATCATCCCTGTGTCCTAGACTCTGAATTAAGAACTAGATGCAGGAACAGCCACAGCTGGCAGCGTTATCAATAGCTATTTTTGTTCATATATGTCAGTTCCAAGCTAACAGGCTTAAATTTGTGCTAAAAATTAGTAATAACTTTTCATTCCATTTGGAAACAGGTTTTTTTTTTATGCTTTACCCAATGAACATTTCTGATGAAAAAAGCAGAATGTTCTTTGCTGTCTAGAGCTGCAAAATGCCACCTGTGTTTCTTAAATATTCTAAAAGCATTGTGGTTTCTGCAGCTGTAACACTCTAGCTTTTGTTATGCAAGTGTCTTTGATGTAATCTTGGTTACATGTGTAACTTTTATTTTGCAGCTCAAATTATCTCTGCCCAGTGAAGCCCCAGGTTGGTTTGTTAGAGCAGAAGTCCCATACTGAAACAATGCAGCAGTGGCTTGGAAGCATGCAAACAAATGGTGTGTTACTAATCAGTTGTGTATTTTTGCAGTCAAAAGTTGTATATCGTTGCAGCTTTCTGGAATGAAAAGCACAGGACGCCCTAAAGTGACTTGTCACTGAACAACAAAATTGACACAGCTGTTGAAAGAGGCATAATGATTTCCAGCATCAGTAATCTGTAGAATCATAACTGAGCACAAAATATCCCATTGAAACCATTGTTGTGTTTTCTCTTTTTGTCAAAGCTGTCACAAATGTGTTTCCTGAGACAGGAAGTTAGAAGGTTTTGTAGCTAGGTGTTCCTCTTAAGCTGTTGTCTTGGTATAAAGAATTGTATGTAACTGCCTTCATGAGAGTGAAGACATTGTACGTTGAATTTGTATACTTAGCTTCCTAAAGTGAGGTCATTCTCTTCTAGTATTTTAGAAAAAGGGGGAGGGGAGGTTGGAAGATGGGGGGAAAAAATCCCAAACAAATTCTAGAACCTGCCATAATGAGTCAGTTGTGACCTGAAATGTGTAAGTAAATACATGACAAAAGATTGTCAGGTGACTCAAAAGCCCTGTTAATTTAGCCGTACAAATATGCCTTAGTAGAAAATGGGACCTTGGTGAATGAGAAAGATAATGAGACTGCAGACGGAGAGGTGGAGGAGAAAACAAAAGACACAGAAGGGATGGTGTTCCTTGTCATGCGTCATGTTACATCATTTACAAATAATGTAATTTAATCATAAAACTAAATCACAAATCTGTTCTGGCTGCCATTGTTTTGATATTACTGGACTCCTTCCCTCCCTGTCTAGAGGGAATTGGAATAATATGACATATGGTCTGAATAATCTTATTTGGGTTTTTTGGTCTCTTTTCAACTGTCCTGCCACATGGCAGGAGGAGTGAGGTGAAAGTTGGTGAAAGGCTTACGTATCAAAACAAGGGAAGCAATTATGGGAGGTTTAAATATCAAACCAGGGTTTTGTCTTTTAACAAGTGACTAGAAATAAAACAAGAGGTTTAGAGCATTCATTTAACATCTTGATTGCTAAAATCTCTGATGCTAAAACACTAGTTAGGTAAGAATGGTACTAGTGGTTATCTGAGTGCCAAGTAAACTGTGTTTCAACAGGTTAAACATTCTTGTAAATTAATTCTTGTTTAAGTATCTATTTGAAATCAGTACGTTGTTTATAAATGGTTTTGCAAAAGGAGTGGATATGTGTTAAGGCTGAAGGCCATCTTAGCTGAAATCTAGTAATAGTATATTTTAAGTAGCACTGCAATTTTGTTAGCATTGGTATTGAACCGTACTAAAGTCATAGCCTAATGATATGGACTAAGGATTAAAGAAATCCCATTCTCCACTTAAGCCTCCTAAGATGATATTTTTGAGAAGTGTGTAAAAACACAATAGCATTTTTTTTTCTTCTGACTCTGAATCTACAATGTACCTTTACGATGCTTTCAGTTCCACTGAGACCACCTGCAGACCTAATAGGAAACAGTAATGCACATGGAGGTTTTCGATATCATCTGGATGTGCAGCAAGATGTATCTAGAAATGCATGGAACACCTTAAAAGATATAAGGAATCACGATGCATCCGGTGACTGTCCACATTCTTTAAACCAGAGAAACCCAAAGACATACATCCCAGGAGTTCTCTGCAAATCTGAGAAAATCCAACCATCATCTTCTACATGTGGCCTTTGGTCAACTTCAGAACAAAACCAAACGTGGGGCAAAGAACCTCCAGCACATCAGAAACCTACACTGCAAAGTCTAGTGTCACCTCTCAACGCTCACAGGCTGAAACCTATCAGGCAAAAAACAAAAAATGCAGTGGTATGTATCAGTTCTTGAAAGGGAAACAACTTCACTATTCAATACAGTGTGACTATGTCTTAAAAATCACTTGGTAAACTAGAAGCATTTGTTCTTAGAAAATATAACTTTAAATTACATTATAGATTAGTAAAATGCAGTTTAGTTTTCGCATGTGGAATACTTGTAGTCAGTTCCTGCAGTGACATGGCATTGCTTTTAGCTTAGAAGCAAAGAAACCATAGGTAGACATAACAAATACTAAGTGCATATATACTTCCTACAGTTCTAAAACTCTGTACTGCTTAGCTGTACAGCTGCATTGAAGATTTTAACTATGTCAAACACGTTTACAGATTAGATAAATAACTGGATTAGAAATGAAAACAGTCTTGCTCTCAGGTGAAAACGTGAATCTTTCCTATAGTGCTGCTTTCTCCCATCTTGTGGGTAGGAAAGGAAAACAAATTTTATTAATCCTTACTGTTCACATAAATTTTTGGGTTAGTTCATTCCCTTTTGCCTTTTGTTCCATTTCTTATAGTCTCACTTATCCTGTCAGGTTTCCCCTCACACCCCTATTTGTTCTTTTAAAAAAGAACATAATAGATCTGACCTGTCTGTGTTTGATTTGTCACTCAAGAAGCCCCACCCCCACTGACCAGGCTTATAACCTTCAGTCATGTTGAAGTGTTCTGTTTTAAGAGCACTAATAGCAAAAGTACCAGTCGTCTTGTTTAACTCGTATATTTAATATATTTTAGGTGAGCATTCTAGATACTGGGGAAGTGTGTATGGAGTTTCTAAAAGAACACCATTCGCAAGAACTTGTGAAAGAAGTTCTCAGAATATCTTGTGATGGAAACACAGTGAGTATGCTTTCAATTTCTTCAGTGTTGTATAAAGGGCTTGGAGTATTCTGTTCCTTCACAGTTTGTTGTTGGTTTTTTTTCATTGAAGTGATCATTTGCTTGGAGATGCAATGTTTACATATGCACATCTGGGAAACCTTTTTCCCCCATAGTACAGCTATACAGACGTAGGTAGCAAGCAATTATTAAAGAGCAAAACTGGACTTGACTTTTGCAATAGGTGAACTATTGTTGAGAAACAGCTGGTGTTAAATAATTACTTAAAGGGATAGAGCAGTCATGGCAAATTACGGTAATTAATTAAACTAGGATTTAATTCCATACCTGTTAACAGTCGGGAGTGCTGTAGTAAGTTGCAACTGTAACCGCATTTTTTTCTCCCTTTTCGTAGATTGCAGTTTATCATCCGAATGAAGGAAGAGGCTTCCTTCTTGATGCCAGACCTCCTGCTCCTCCTGAAGGCATCTCTATGTATAATTTTGACAACTTGCCAGGTAACCTGGAATTTATTATGATGAATGTGATGTTTAAGTGAATCTTGTTTGAGACTTTTTAGCTTTTAGCCACTACTTTTCAAATGATTGTGAAGTTAAAACTCCTTTCAGAATAAGCTTCAAACTACAGTTTAACTGGAAACTGTGTTTTGAAACTTCTCAAGGAAGGATTTTAATTCATTTTGTGTGGAAGTTAAAAGGAGTCACCCATTTACAATGAGGTGTACTAAGTGTACTGAAATTAAATCCTTCCTATTCTTGTGCATATTGGAAGCTGCTTAAATAAGAGGGGAAGAAATATTATCAAGTCATTTTAAAATCAGCAACTTTACGTTGTGCTTCCTAATATTCGTAACTTGGGGGAGAAAAAGGAAGAATATATATACATATTTGAAAGCATTGACAGAGCATTTAATGTAGACAGATGAAGAACAAATATAAGCTGACTGTATAAGTTCTTGAGGCAAGCAGACTTCTCTGCTAATTAGAGATCAAAGCCAGGTTTTACCTAAAGCCAGGAAGCCAGCTGGACTACAGTATCTAGTTAAATGGTATATGCAGCACTATGCTGTCATTTAGGTTCTGAACTATGTTAATTGAAGCTGTTCATGTGAAGCTGTTTTAAGATGCACACTTCAAGTTGGTGGAAATAAGCCAGTTTCTTTGAACGTACTTCCGTGAAGTACTTAAATACTAAATAGCTGAAGGTTGTGAGTAATACATATTTTAAATTACTTCTTTCCAGGCTGGTGCACAGGGTTTAGTCTGGTGACTTCTACCAAAAAGTTTTAAATTTCTTCTTTTTTAGAAAAGTACTGGAAAAAATACCAGTATGCAGCCAAGTTTGTGCAGTTGGTAAGAACAAAAACCCCCAAAGTTACGTTCTATACAAGATATGCCAAGTGCATGTTGATGGAAAATTCACCCACCGCGGATGTTGAAATTTGTTTTTATGATGGTATGTATTCATTTTGGTAATTATGCAAATAGTTATAGCATGTTATTAAAGCTGCACTAAAATATTCCCAAACACTACAAAATAAACAATTTGGGTTGAAGAAGAGACTCTTTTTTTCTGCCATTCTACCTTTATTCTAGCACCTGCAGATGACTTTATTATTTGTTAGTTCCTCACTGATAACTTCTTCAGGGAATACACATTGCAAAAGTGTTATTTAAATTACACCTTGGTTTTATTCATGAGCTCTTTGCATCTGCATTTGATAGCTGACCTGGTTAGTGAAAGATGGGACTCTGCTCTCAAGCTTTCAATGTTAAGGAGGTAATAGTGTTACCAGGAACACTCACTAGAGAGAGCAGTTGGCTGCCTTTTCCAGCTCTGCCCTTTCTAAACTTGACTGCACTGACAGATGTTTTCTCACTATAAACTGCTTTGATTTGCTACATGCATAGATAAACCCCAACAGGATTTATGACCAAAAAAAAGACAACAGCTCTGGGATTCAGTGTAGAACTGCTATTGAAAGAATGGGTATCTCTTTTAAAACCATACTAAAATACGATAGAGCCTACTCTAACCAATTTTTAGAGACGTCGGATTTGTCTCAGATTAGTGTTTAGAAAGGTAGTTCTTAAAATATGTAATAAATGCATTATTCTGCCCATTTAAGTGGTGATCTTTGGCCATAGAGGGCATTCCATTAATGTCCCAGTGTCAATTTAAGTGGCTATTTATTTCTGCCAGACATAAAGCTTATGAAGGAGTGGTTTTATTCTTGCAGTAATCAACTCTGTGAGATACACTTCAGTAGAGTAGAATGTAATGGCAGAAATCTGTACTTTTTAGATGCTGGTATCTTATAAATTCACACTCTAAGTTTTTACCTTTTTGTTTTTCACAGGAGCAAAGATACATAAGACAGCTGGTGTAACTCGTGTGATTGAAAAATCGGGGAAATCCTTCACTTTGAAAGGAGAAAGCGAAGCAGGTTTGAAGAAGGAAATACAAGTTTATATGGATCATGCGAATGAGGTAAACTGTTTCATAGAGGCCTTTTCCAGTGCAAAGCAACTTTCCGAGAATTCAGTTTCTTTTTCATAAATGTGCTTCTGATGTCGCTTTTCATAGTTTTCATTACACTAATAAGCAGGGATGACAAAGAGCAAATATCTATGTGGAGGTAACAGTAACAATGCCTTGCTATGAAGACTGATAAAGGAAATGCTTACTAGTGTGTAAAGCAGGTTTGTCTATCTGGTGAAATGATTGAACAGAACAGATGAAGCTGCTTTATACAAGTTCAAAACCAAAACCCTCCAAAAAAAAACCAAACACAAAAACCTGCCAAGTGTCTAACTAGCCTTCCTGCTGAGCTTTCCATCTCTTGTTTCATGGCACCCAATTAGAAGTCACAAGAGTAATTTTTTTCTGTTGATGAACTTAGGAAACAGTAAAAATATAATACAAATTTCCTGTTTGGTCCTCCTGATGTTCTGTTACTTTCTGGACTAGAATTCGGGGGTCGTCAGTCCTGCTGAAAGGGGAGGAGATGTGATTATTAAGAGCATCATTCCAGATATGCTGCAGTTATGAAGAAGTCTTGCTGTAGTATAGCTTTTTGAATTGCCTCCATCGTACATGAGTGCAGCTATTACCAATATTCAGTACCATTGAAAAAAGCATTTCCTTGCATAGGCTCACCTGCCCCACTAAACGTGTATGAAACAGTTACTCTGTTCTCAATTAAAGTCTTTAACAAGCCCCTTCTAATTCCAGGGACATCGTATATGCCTTGCCCTGGAATCTGCTGTTTTGGAAGAAGAAAAAAGGAGTGCAAGTGTTCCATTTTTTCCAATAATTGTTGGAAGGTAGTATCTTTCACTTGGAATATTCAAATGCATAAGTATTTTCTACTAAGCAGCCTAATGTTTGCAGAAGCCAGGGTTGCTTAACAGAGGCTTATAGCCACTAGCAAGATAAATATTAACTTGAAAGCATGTATGAACACCTTATTTTGGACCCGCAAAGCCTCCTTTGATACTAGGGCAACATACGCTTGTAGGTGTGGACTAAAACAGGGTAACAATTAGCATGTGTAAAAAGAACTGTGCAGAAGACCAGTGCTGTCAAGTGCTTTCTGCAGTCCATGGTAAACTGAAAGAAAAGCTGCGTCTCCTCACGTGTTTCATTAGTCTCTTTTGGACAGACCCTTTCCCAATTTTTCTTGTTATTTTTCCAGAAAACCTGGCAATACTGAATCGCCACAGGCTGTAGCACCTCCACCGCTGGACAGTATCAACTGTGTAAAAGAAGTTGTGGCACTGGATGGAAATAGAGCTGCTGGATCTACTCCAGTTCAAACTCCAAACTGCCCTCCTTCTGTAAGTACACAAGAATATACAGTGGACACTGCTGTCCGGTAGGAATTCAAATATTGCTAGTTTATTTGAACTAATGGAATTATGTTTGCATGGATGGAAGCTTTTGTTAGCCATTTGTGAGCATATTGACTAGAAATGTCAACTTTGATTTCAACTGACTTTTGATAGGTGGGTTCAAGATCATCTGAAAAAACCCAAAATCTTCCAAAACTTTACCACAAATTCTTCCTGAGAACATAGTTTGAAAGTGTTTCATGTTACATGGTGCATCTTCAGTTTGTTTTGGAGAGCACCAATGTGCCCTCAGGCCTGTATATCAAATGGTAGTCACAAAGAATATTAGCACTTGAGGCGGCTGTTCCGAAATAATCAAGTGTTAGTGTGTATAAAATTGTGTAAGTGAAATACATTTATATGTATAGCCAACAAGGCTTTGTGCCCTTTGAGGATAGGGAAGGGGCAGGAAGATCTGTTGTAATACTGAGAGGGTCTTACGAAACCCTGTGGGGTTTTCATCATGTAATGCTGGTAAGTGAAGCATACAGGCTGAACCTGTCTGTATTAAAACAGGTGTTAATTGACCACTGTAGTTGGTATGTAATCAGTTGATTGATACTAAGGCTGCTAATACTATGTATTTCTGGGTTTTAGGTGGTGTCATTTGAAAAGTCTACGTTCCTGACTAATACCGTGGAAACTACATGCTCCTCTGTTCATCAGACAGAATGCAGCCCAAATACAGCCCAACTTTTGAAATCCGTCTTTGTGAAAAATGTTGGTTGGGCTTCTCAGGTGAGAAATGAATACTGATAAAGGAGAGGAGTCTGTGCTTTTCCTATTAAACTTGAGATACATATTTTTAAGTCATTAACTTTAAACTTTATTTGGGAGGGATACATTCAGATGTGCTCTGGTATGGTTTAAATCTGAAAACTGGTATGTGGCAGGGTCCTTCCAAATATGTATCTTGGATAAATACCACACCGAACTAGATAAGTAGAAGAAACCAAAATAATACTGAAGTATTTCAGTTATTGCAGTTTTCCTGTGGTGGTTATTGCCTATTTCAGTATTTTCTGTCATTTACATTTGAGTCTAGCAAAAAATTGAAGCTGTTAAACTTGGTCTGTTTGCTAATGTAGGTGTAAAGGTGTCATGACAAAGTGTCTTTAACAGGTATGTACCAGATCTGTACTAGAATGAATCTGCCTATACAACAGAAAAAGCTGTTTCCTCACAGAGAAACTTTTCCTCTGCTTTTCTGTAAGACCAGCTTTAGATTTCAAAAATGGTTCTCTGCAATCCAGATGGAGTAAGCTTCCTGTCCTAACAGAAAGTTTCCGTTTATATATAAAAACAAACTCGAAAATGTATATGGCTGTGAACTCTCACAAATGGGCCTTCTATTTTATGTTTGGTCCTATTTGATATGGGGTGGTTAAACTGAAGCTACCTCTTTATTTAACTCTGACTTAAAAGGATGACTAAAGGTATCTGAAGCCTTAGGAAGTCTGATTCTTGAGACTGTGTGAGACTATGTACTCCAAAGTAGTACACATGCGATCTTTAAAAGACTGACCACAAGACTTTAGTCACTTCAATTGTTAGAAAAATTCTAGGTATGTAGTCTTCCATGTCCTCAAATCACAATGCAATTTCTCTCATTAGCTGACCAGTGGAGCAGTATGGGTTCAGTTTAATGATGGATCCCAACTAGTAGCCCAAGCAGGTGTTTCTTCTATCACTTACACATCTCCAGATGGCCAGAGAACGAGGTGAGTCTATTACAGCTGTAAGAATAGTTGTTCCCTGTCAGTGCAAGGCTGTTAGACAGACATAAGGTATACTTTAACTTTATAGCTGCTATTCATTTTGGTTTGGAAATATTAGAACTTAGCTTTTCAATCACTTCTCAGTTGATTAGCTTATATAAGCTTACTGAAGAGAAACCCATACAGTTTTGACTGAGCTCTGGATAAATAAATGAATAAAAAACCAGCAGGGAATGCATCTACTTGATCTCCAGAGTATAGCCACTATTCATGTGCAGTATTTAAAGGCAGGAGGGGGAGAAAAGCAAAGTTTTAATATTTGTGTTGTTGCTGTTAAGATACTGCCAGATTAGGGAGATAAGATGTTGACATTGATGCATAGGCAAAGCTTCACCTGAGGACTTTGGACAGTGGGCAGTTCCCATACAAATACAACCGCTGAGTAGCATGCTGCCGTGCAAAGCTTGAGCCAGTAGGATACAGTCTGTTCAGATATTATTGCAGCTTAAACATTGTTTAGGTATTTTCTTGATCTGAAAGACTTCAGAATACATCTAGGGAAAGGAAGCCTAGATTTAAGCCTTCAAGCTCCAATTAATGTGCTTAAAATGTCCTTGACTTAGTGGCTTGCCTATTTATAGGCAAGTTTTGAAATAAACTGTCCAGATGCAAATTCTTTCAAGCATCTAATATTTTTCTGTGCTTTATTTGCCTTTCTCTAGGTATGGAGAAAATGATAAATTGCCAGAATACATCAAAGAGAAGCTGCACTGTCTGTCTTCTATTCTTGTGATGTTTACCAATCCAGCTGGTCCCCACTGATTAAAGCAATGCAGGTGTCTGGACAAAAGAGCTTAATAAACTCACTCACTGACTTTCAGGTGACGTGACTGTTCTTACTCAGCTTACACAGAAATTCTTCCAAAAGCTGGTTTAAAAAAAAAAAAGAAAATAGGAAGGGAAGAGTTGCTCTGTTTACGTGTAGCAAAGTGCTTGTAAAGTTTCATACGAACCTTTTTTCCCCTCAAAATGATGGATAAACCTGCTCAAGCAAAACTTTGAGCAACTTAGTTCTAGAGAGCATCAACTTCTTGGAAATAATCTGAATCTGTTGTATTTTTTTTCTTCCCCACTGCTTACTGAGTGCCAACAATCAAGGAAAATGCATCTGTGCTGTTTGAAGTGTTTGTATTTGTAAATAACTTATATTTTTTACGTCTTGCAAGTAATATATGTAAATATGTATATGTTTTATAACTGTTTTTAAACCTTTTTGTAGCAGCAGCTTTAACTTTCCTGCACAAGCATTTTATAAAAAAAAAAAAATAAATGCAGTGGTAATTGTCCAGATCTATTTGTTTCATGTTCATATGTGGTTTAGTGAAAGCCCTTTCCTCTAGGTATTAAGCTAAATTTATAAGAGGAGCTGCTCTGGTATCTTAGAGCATTATATGTTTGGAGTTTAGGACTGGGTGAAGCTGGGGAAGAAATGGTATAAAATTGTTGAATGATGCTAATTTTAATTTGTTGAACTGGCAAAATGCACGGGGGTTTGTGTATTTAATATTTTACCTCTGGCCTATATATGATTAAAAGCAGAAGCACATTTGATAGGAAAGCAAACTACACATAATGTAGTAATTAATTCAGATTGTTAATTCATAGGAATTTTATTAACTTTAGATATTTTTACCTTGTCTTAGAGATTATTAGCATTAACAGTAGCTTTTTTTTAAAGCATTTTGCTTGACTTAACTATTACAAGTCTTTGATAAAGCAAGTACTGTGTACAGCTCTTATGCAGACTTTAAGGTTTCTTGCATGTACCTGTAGATACAAACATTGTACATGCACATAAATGTGACTTTAGAAGAAAAGTTTTTGGTACATTGACCTTTAATCAACTGAGTTTTGAAGTAGCAAGTCAAGATGTGGGTCAGCACTGCATGTTAAAAGCTTGCATTATCAGCCACACTGATTATTTTGACTTCAGACATAATCTAGTTTGATGTGCAAGCTGAAAGTACAAAGAAAGAGTTGAAGGATGCCCAAGATGCAGGCAGCAGAAAGGCATGAATGCTTAGACAGAACAGGCAGCTAGCTCATAAGGAACAGGGTGATGATCCACTCCACGCGAGCCCCAGCTTAAAGCACAGCTCACCTAGGAAAATACAGACTAGTCATGGCCAAAGAATTTATAAGCCTTGCTTTCTTATTTTAATCATGTAAACATACTAATGTGCCTGGGCTACCCTTTTTTTTTGGGGGGGGGAGGGATATTGTGTATTCTACAGCTATTCACTGCAGAGAAGAGACTTTAATCTAGTTTTATCCTTTACCTTTTAACTAAGTTACAGATAAAACACTTCCCCCAAGTACCCAAACATCTTTAACTTGGAAGTTAGCTAGCCTGAAGAATAACAGTAATAAACCCCCTACGCCATATAGTTTGTCCTAACACTCAGCACAAGCTGAGCTGTAGAACATGAAACCCTGTGTTACCCATTTTGAGAACTCCTGCATTTCTCACCAATTTCTTATGGCTGAAGGAGCTTTTGGTTGCCGAAACTGAGCACTTCATTTGGCAGCCTGTCCCCACCACCCAAACACAGTATTTCTTGTACCATTTATTATGAATTGGCATATAAGAGAAATGCTTATAAAAGCAAAGCCATTTTGTGATTCTGCAGCAGGAAAGCCCCAGAGAGAACAAAACTTCTGTATTCCCTTCTGTCAGTATTGAAAAAAAATCATCTTTTTAATTTTAGTGTTTGAACAACTGATGACATAGGAATACTTAATTACATTTATTACGTTCAGTAAGCATCAAGTATTAGACACAGTAAACAGCAGCTATGACTCTCATACCCAAGTTATTACAGATTTATTTTTACCCAGTAGTATTGAAACGGATAAACCAAACCCATACAGATAAGCTTAGGCCCCATTATGAAAGAAAATAATCTCACTTTTTAGAATAAACACTGAATGATTCAAACATTGTAAATTCCTGTTTCTTATACTGTATTACCAAGAAAAAAGTCTACAGGTAACAGTCAGCACCTGCAGAGCCAGTGTCCTTCTCTTTAATTAATATGAACTGGTTGCTCGGCACAGTGCATTCATTCTCACAAATGGCAATGAAAGTGTAAACTGTCATGCTTAGTATTTCCTTCTTGTAGCTAGGAAAGGCTGTGCATTATTTCAACTCTGTGCAGGTTATATTTCTTGCTACAAAAAGGCATTCAGCAAAACAGCAGAAGAAAAATTGCACACAAGGTTCACTGTAGTTCAAGTAACAACCACTAAGGCTGTGATTTTCAATGGCTCTTCACCAACTTCAATACCCAAATCCCACATAAACAGCTTGTGAAGTAGGCACCTACCTTCCTCTACAATTCTGTCACACTTCATTTGAAATCCTGGAGAAGATGTGCTGACACGTACCAGTTTCCAAGGTACATTGTATTTTGTATTAACCAGTGCTTACAAGCTAGTAAACTGAACATCAGGAGGTTCACTGAAGTAGTGATGTTTCCATACAAAGTGCATGCAGCCCAACTAATCTTGTAGTTACAGAAGAGTTACTAATCCTGATTCACAGAATCAAGATAATACTTCTTTCACTTCTTTCTGGAAAGGATGCACGTAACCTGTGACCTTCACAGCTGCATTCCATACACAGGTGCATCATTTAAACTGCACACGCTTCATATGTGCCATCGTACCGATCTCATTTGTTCACATCTCTTCCTCTGCTGCTAGAAAAGCAGAATACAAATGCTCCGTTGCAGCAGGAGTAACCATGTATTAGGGTATGACCAAGTTACATGCTCTGTCAATGTGTAAGTACATGTGTACAGTTCTTAGCATACATCCAACAAGGTCAGGTAGTCCTCATTAAAAAGTAGTAATAAACTAAGTATTATTTCTGGTTGGTTTGACTTAGAAAAAGAAGTCCATATTCCATATTTAACAATTCTCTTCTTGCATCCTTCCATATCTGACAGAAAATGCAATTAGTCTCTTGTAGACTATCTCCAAGAGTAAGAGGGAGGCTACAACTACCCCACAGATTAAGCTAAATGCCCAGCGTGGTCCCAGGTGAGTGTATATTTGGCTTACAAAAACAGGCCCAAGTATTCGTGCTCCACTTCCAGAGGCAGTTAACCATCCCATATAGACACCCTATAGAAGATCAAAGGCTTATGTTAGTGATACAGGAATTATTGGGCTGCCCAGTAATTCCCACCAATTATCCTAATTAGAAAGTTTAGAAGTGTTTAAGCAACTGCTTATGTTTCTTAACGCGTGAAGATACTGAGTACTTTGTTTCCAAGAGTACTGCTCAGCTTCTGTTAAGCATTAATTGAAGGGCTCCATTGAGTTACACGCACTATAGCTTTCCAGTAACAAGGCATTCTGGCTTAAAGCATTTAGGTTTTTACAGCAAAATATACCAAAAAAATGAGGTAAGTGCTGAAGAAGGAAGAAAAATTTCTTTTTTTTAGGCAACAATATAAGCTTGCTCTGTGTTTCACCACTGTAAAATGTCAAAATCTGGAGGTATCACAATATTTGTAGACTTTATGTAATATACTTAGTAAAAGGAACATTATTATGTGCTGATATTCCAAATATATAATTGGTTGTTAAAAAAAATAATGACTCTTCCAGAACAATCGTGAAAGCCACAAGCTTTGGGCTTAGCTGTCCTGAAATTTACACTCTGTAGGATCCACCATAAATTGTAGCACAAGCCTTGCTTTCCAGTTCCTCTCAGGAGTTGCCTTGGATTTTAATAATGATAAGAGTCCTGAAAACTTCTACTCTGGTTGAAACATACTATTATTTGGCTGATGACAAAACGAATTTCAGCTAGATCCTTCCTTCTAATAAAGAGGGTGCAAGTCTTGGAGAGCACATGAAATAAACTGTTTTGGCATCATGCTTACCTGAGGCTTTGGTCCTAGAATTTTTGAGTATAAAGCGTAGGACATGACATTACAAACGGGATAGCCCAATCCTATGAGTATGTCAGAGCTGATATACTGGGCCAGGTAGATCATGGGAGTATTCAGGCACCAGGACTGTGTGACAGGGCAGCCCACAGGTTCTACTGAGTGGTTGGATGGAAGCGCCGTTGCTTGCAAACTCCAAAAAGGCATTACCATTTCAGTGGCAGTTGTTCTGGGAATGGAGTTATTCTTTATTTCTGCAAAAATAAGTTATGCACACCATTAAAAAACCCCAACCAAACAAAAAACCCCAACAAAAACCAAAATAATAAAAAGCTTTTTTAAAAACCCCCCACATTATGATGCCAGTTTAGTATGACTTGAATACCTTGCCACTGGATATTTGGTAGCTTTTTCCCCCAGGGCAGCAAGATAAAGAATCCAACCAAGACAATCAGTAAGCCTCCATGGAGTATGGCACGCTCACCAGTCCTATCAAACAATGAAATCACAATTAAATAGATCATTTAATTAAAGTTTATAAAGGATCTAATGACATAGCCCATTAGTTTGCAGAAAAGAGGCCTGACCAAAACACCTGCAAGAAAAATTTAAAAATCACAGTAACCTGAAACCTGTTTTCCTTGTGATCCCAGGGTAAAAGACACACAAGGAAGGGGGTTATGTTAACAGAACAAGAACAACCACAGCATCATGGCCATGTCAAAATTCGAAGTACTTCATTGTCATAGTGAACCCAAACTCATTAAAAGATCAGAGTGATGCAGATTTGGCCCTGCCATAAAGCTTTTCACACTTAGCTAACATCAGAAAGAAAATTCCAATAAGCTCCAACAACTTACTTTTTAGATAGCATTTTAACCACCATGAAAACAATAACAGATTCAATGCCAACCACGCTAAGGATTATTCCATTGTAGAAAACAGCTTCTTTCCTGGTCCAGGAATACATATCCATCGTCAATGGAGTAGCTATACTAAAGCGACAGGACAAAATTACATTAATTAAAAAAAAAGCTTCTTCTGTACAGTCGTTTCCATCCATATACTGTCCCAACCACCACATACAGTGATATAGAAGCCTTTCCTCCTGATGGGCATATCAGAAAATACAGGCTAGTTATAAACTAATGCTGTCAAGCATCATTTATTAAAACTGAACCCACTAGCTCACAACTGTATCACACCAGCCATACTCTGAAGGATCATTAGTTTATTTCTGTCAGTTCATGAAAAGATAATGGAGTTAAAGCAAAGCAAGAGCAATAGAGAGAGATAAAAACTAAGCCTGTGAGTATAAAAATAATAAACATCTAATACTGTTTCAGTTTTAGCAACTAACCAGTCTTTAAGAACTCAATTTGCTAAAAATAATGCAATCAAGACAGAGACATTGTTAAAAAAAAATAATTAACTACGCTAGAGCTTAAAAACCTCACAAAATAAATCTTACATCCTCCAACTATTTTATAAATTAAAAAGGTGATGTATACTTCAGTCTGAGGTAATGATAGTTATGTTTTACTTATTTTCTTGCCCACAGAAAATTAGGAGTGAATAACATACCTCTTGAGGTAAAAACAAACAGCCTTGTAAAATAGTGTATTTGAGAAAACAATTGCATTTAGAGTATCAAGCAATTGTTTTAAACATTCCTGGAACTTTTGGAGCTAATCAGAACCATACTACAAAATTATCCAAAACTAAAATAAAAAGGTACTCAAGACAGTTTTCTCTGAAGATTTTAGGTAGCCCAAGTTAAGCTACTTCTTTTGGTTTTTAAACATTTAAAAAGTTAAGAATATGGGTCTGCATCCAATTCAAAAGCTTTTACATTAATGTTTCATGTACCACAAAGTGCACGCTACATATTTTTAGTTATTACTGACCTTTAATTCATTACTCTACATCAGTATATATCAATTTGATTGCCTATGGTAATGGATTTCTATTTATGAAGAGTATGGTCAAGAAAATGAGTCCAACAGAAAAGCCTTTCCACGCACACCCAGTCTAACTACGTTACACGTCGAAGTATTTTGAGAAAAAATAGACAAACTTACGTTTCAAAGACAGCAAACACAAACAAGATGACAAAGAAAAGAAAATTGATTGCTACCACAGCAACATGGTCAATGTTTCCTTCTGCATCCTCATCTGGAACACCACTTTCTGCAACAAAACAAAAGAATAATCTAAACTTTAAACTGAGCTTTTTTTTTTTCCACCATCGCCAGCTACAGTCATGATTTCCTTACTTAGTTAAGTATTTAACATGCAGGTTGGTGGCTGGGTAAGCAGTTATTGACAATCCAAGTATAATGTTTTCAAATCAAAATGGAATTGTTGAAACTTCAGTTCCTCTGACAAGAAGGGAAAAGTGATTTCCAAATTGGCTGCACCATCTGTTTTCCCACTGTAATGCTGGGACTGACAAGCCCTGAGTGACAGCAAAATAAGCAAACTTTAAATAGCTTAACAACGGAAGCCAAAACACTTTCTATTCCTCTTACAAGGTCAAAAGTACACAGCAGAATTCTCTATTCCTCACACTGTCACAGAGCCTTCGCTTCTCTAACCTGGGCATATGTTTTCATACACAAAACACCCATGTGTGGTGTGCACACAGTTCCCTTTTCAAACAGAAAACGAATACAACACTGAAACTGGTGACTTCCATAGACTTTTAAAAGGGTTTAAAATGACCTTCCATTTACTTTTATTCTTCAAGTGAAAGGGATACTCACAAATGTTTTTGAATGGTGTACAAAAAGGGTGTATATTGAACATAACTGTTGCACTATGTGGCAGTTACTGTGCTTCAGTCTCGCCAACCAAATTTAGTTATACAGCTTGTAGTAAGATGCTGTATGTGAAAGCTGATATGCAATAACAATATTGCTCAGCATGATACAGAAGAGAAGTACAACTGCAGAGTAGAAGTTAAGAGGGATTTTTATGTCCATACTCACTTAATCCTGTCTCTTGGAAGAGACAGCCCCAGGGTACCAGACAGCACTATGAACACACATGAACACAACGTGGACATGAAGCAACTTCTGGACCAGTTAGAAAGAGATACATAGCCTGTTTTCCACCTTGAGTTCCCAATGCACCAAACTTTAGAGTAAATGCTTGTATGTAATAAATTACAATCACAGAGCAAGTTTTCAAGAAACTGTAAATACCTTCTCCTTCAAAACCGACACTCTTGCACTGCCGTCCCATGTCATCCACTCGATGCTCTCTACAAGTTTAGAACTGTTTTCATTAATACACATATTTATTTGATCTACTATTGAGTCAATTTTCTATTATAATAATTCTAAATGGCATAATCTTCTATTCTAATCACTCCCACTTCCTTTAAACATCATCTGTGTAGTCTACATTTGACTGCAGTGAACACCATGCTATTCAAGAAATAAAATACTCTAGTGGGATATCACGTATCTCTGTGCATCTCTTCCCTCCCCTCACTGCCACCAATGGGATAATGCATAAAAATCCCCCCTTGAGATTCTTAAAGGAAAGACATAGAAAATGAAAACCCTACAGACAAGCTAACCTTATTTCTCTTTAGAGAAAAAACATGGGCAGAAAACATCAACATGAAAAATATATCAAGGCTAAGTGAATAATCTAACAAACAGCTCTAACTTTTTTAATCAGTTTACATTCCAGCCGTAACCTTGCTATGATTAATTTCTGAGCCTAATGAAAAAGATAGGTATTAAAGAAGAAGAAACTCTGAAAAATAAATAACAGCTTCTGGTCTTAACACTGTATTTCAGTCTTACTACTCCTTCTCAGCAGTATATTGTTTGTTACAAGCCACCCACTAAAACAAGGTAGAATATTTCTGTTTTGACCTGATTACCTGAATATGGAAAAGAAGAGAATAATATTAATAACTCCTAAGAGAGCTGCAAATAAAACTGGTGCCGTATACATGTTCAGCTGAAGCTGAACTAATTTCCATGTTATTCCTTCTTCTCCAATAAGGGTGAAACACGTCTGAAAAACTTAAAAACATAATTGTATTCAGAAATTCTTCAGAATAATTAAGAAAATATGAGAAAAAATATAGAATAAACATAAAATCGCTAAGTAAAATTTAAACATGATACCTGTCAAACCTTTTAAGTTTTGAGAATCCTACTCTAGATAAACTGATGGGTATCAGTGGGATCTCAACTAGCCGGAAAACTACTTGGTTACGTACAAATACACTGTATAAATAACAGCATGACACTTAGAACTGGAACTGACTTCTGAGTGTACCAATGGTTAATTTTCTTGGCCATGTGCAGACAGCTGATCTCTTTTTCCTCTTCCTCCTACATGGAAAACTTTGGTCCTGGGACTGAACCCTCCCACCTGCTACGGGTAAGCTGGAGAGAAAAGAAGTTGTGGGAGATTTTTAATTAAACTGAGGTGCTGAGAAAAAGATTTTAAGAACATTTGCTTACTGCTGTTAGGAAACAGACTGAGAGTCCCTATCAAATTAGGAAAGGGAATTACCTAAACTTATACTCTATGCAAATCACACAAAGAATGCAGATTTTTTGTTGCTGTAGATCTTTTAATGCTCCATCAACAGTACTAGTAATAAGCAGCTGGAGAAAAACTTTCAGCCCTAAATGTTCACCTCATTGTATTACCATACAGAGAGCACTTCAGTTCTACTAATTGGATAATCATAATCTCCAGCTATAGAACACAAGTAATCAGTGCAGGCTGTTCAGGACAAAACTGCTAGTCTCTCTTTACAACACAAGGCAAGCCTAACACATTTCTCCATGAAGCAGACAGAGTATCTGAGAAGCCACAATTACACCAGATTCACAACACAGCTGCTGAGGATTCCTACTTCCAATGCCCAATTTCATCCTAAAAAGCATTAGAGATGAGGAAAGAAGAGATGCTTTACCTGGTCCTAATATGAAGCCAACTGCCTGACAGGCACTGGTATTGGCCATGGTACTTGTTCTTTCCGTAAGAGAAGTGGCACCTGCAATATATGATCGAACTACAGCCACATTTCCTTAAAAAAAACACAACAAACAAGAAAGTGTTCGTGTAAATACTAAGTTATAGTCTTATTTTGCAAAAACATTAAACCCAGCACTCCCTCTGGTATTTATACACAACTGCACAATTACAAAATTTTATTATAAAGTAATGTTGGCTGACTCTTTGCTTTAAGTAATACGTTATCATTCACGTAATGGCAAACCTGGTACTAAAATACAACATTAATACAAAATTACACAAGACGTAGGATTTAAGAATTTCCAGAAATGTAAATTGTGCTGTGGTTACCTGCTCCAAATCCCACCAGAGCACGTGCAGCCAACATGTAGTATCCGTTGTGTGAATGAGGAACATGGACGTAGGCATAAAGACAATTAGCAGCTACTGAAATAGCAGTTGAAATGACGAGAGGTTCTCTCCTTGGCCTGTAATTGGACCACAAACCGAAGAGGGGAGAGGCAACCATTTGGCCAATGCTATATGAAGCTATAATCCAGCCCAAGAAACTCGCGTCTGCTGTCGGATCAATCTGCAGAAACAAATTAATCAGTGTTATGGGTAAAGTATTTTAGTATTTTAGAAGATCAACAAAACTGTTTCAGAATCAATACCTGAACTACCTAAAACTCTTCACTGTAATTCTGAGCGTATATGGCACTATGCGATGCAGTGTCAAACCTAAGCTGTTGCCAAATGAGTCAATGTGTCTGCATGGCACTGTGCAGTGTTTTAATACAAACACACCACTCCAGATCTCAGAGGCAGTTGTTTTCATGCAGTATTTTGACTAAGGAAAATAAACCTTGCCTGTCTCCAGCAATGCATAAACCCAGTAAAAAGTGCTTTGCTTCTGAGACTGGAAATGGCTCGCTTGCAGCAAACTCAAAGTAGTTTCCATACAGCACTTCTGCTGTTACAGGCTATAGACATAACTTAAGCAGTACAGTAAGCAGTTTACATGCCAGGAGCAAGGAATCTCTGAAGTAATCTCTGTACATGCCTAAATCTATCCTGATTTACAAGGTTCTTGATGCATGTTCTTTTCTTCTCCAAGAAATCAGCAGCAGCCTCAATTTTATCGATACCTCTAGGACCCTGCCAAGGATATGTTCTTCCAAATTTGCATTTGAAACTGCCTTCTACAATTCCAGGAGCAGTAAAATCCTAGCACAGATTAAATTAAAGTTTTAGACACCTTTTATGCCACTTTTAACAAGAATGCAACAAAGAAGGGGAAAAAAAAAACCAACCAAACTCAAAACACTATCGAGGAACATTGACAATTCCCTGTTAAAAATATTAAGAAGGCCTGTGTGCAACAATCTGACATTTACAGAGCAACTGCTACCTTCAGCTTCCCTTTTTCTTTTTCCTCTTCAAAATGCAGACCAGCCTTCTGTATGTTTTAACACTACAAATGCATTCAGATAAAGGGATTTCTATTGATTCACTGTCCAAGAAAACAGTGAAATCACATTGAAAAACACTTCCGGATTATGATGTACCTTTATCAATTCAGGAAATCAACTGGCAGATTTTACATGAAATAAGGAAAGCTGTCTAAGTGGATGGCAAAATAAAAGTCTCTTATAACCACACACTTCCCTTTACTGTTTCTTTTCCTAAATAAAATGCCAAGTTTTGGATTACATACTTTCTGAGAAGGAGTTTTCTGTTCTTATTAATCAAAAAAAAAAAACAAAGATACAAACCTTTTGGAGATATGGCCACACAGACATAATTACAATTGAGAAACCTGCAATGCAGTAAAAACACAACTGAAGTTACTTTATTTGGCATGTTTATCACTAATTCCCTTTATTGAAGCAGTAATTACAGGTTCATTCTTCTGCTCTTAAAGTGCATTATAGTCTAGAACTCTGCAGGAGTCTGTCACCTGGAAAAAAAAATGTATTATATGCTTATTTTAGGGAGTGATAATTCCTCCTAACAGAAGAAACTATTTATAAAAGGACATTTTATAGATGTGTACACACTAAACAAAAAGAGCTCCTATGGAAGGAATACTGAAATGCCAAGCAAACTGCATGGGATTTTTCCTCTCAGTGGAAAGACAACAAGGTCTCCAGCGTAAAAATTACTTCTTGATACACTGACATATTTGTACTCATTTATAAAAGAAATTTTGATTCATCAAATTAAAAAAAAAAAAAAAATCACTGAAGTATCCTATTATTTTCAAGAACATTTCTAGGCCCACAGAAAACCCCCAGAAGTCAAAAATCAACCGAAGTCATGTTTCCAGGGTCAGTTCTTCAGGAATGAGATATGTTCTGCAGTGGAGATGCAAAATCTCATAGGAGAAAACGAGCTCTCATACACGTTGTGAAATAGATACATTCCTACAAAGATCTGACCTCTTAAGAACTCAGCATTATTTCTATTTTCCTTCCCAAGAAGATTCACTTATAAATAAATTATAAAAGTGTGACCTTTGTGCTGTTTGGTTCTGAGCAATAATTTTTCTGTGCCACTACATTTTACCCCAAACTATAACAAAGCCATAACACAAAGATTTAATATGTCATTTAGTCAATACTTAACGTATCTTATTAAATATAACTTTTTGCTTGATTTGCTAGTCCTGTCTTCTCTTCTGAAGAGCCAGAAAATGCACCTTCTTAAGCTTATAAAAGAAGAGTAGCATTAAGGGTGGTATGTAGTTGAAATCTAGGAAACCCTGTAATTTTCAATCCAAAATACATTAAGAAAATAACACTGAAATCCACCTGTGTTTACTCACCTACACTACTGAGAAACATAGTAAGATACATAATCCAGATGGATCGCCACCTGCTCTTATAATGCTCTTGTGTTTCCACAACATCCCTATTTTGGAAACAAAAGTCAAGAGAGAAAGAAATCACTATCAGATTCTCTTCTAGTTGTTCCTACAGCACACTGAAAACATTTTTCACAAACCTCTCAACTCAATTGTATGAATTGTTACGCAGGAATACACTTCCATACAGCAACGAATACAAAACAATTTATTTTAGAAGCACGCTAAATTTTCACTGGAAAATACTAGATTGACAAATAAAAAAAACCTCATAGGAACACTGTCACGCACCACAGCATTCAAGTGTTACACAAAGAGATCTTTATCTAGAGAGATCTTCAATTCTGCAACCTCTTTGTAGAGACACTTTGGAGCACCACAGATATCATGTGCATGCTTTAAGAAGTGTTATAAGCCACAAACCCCTAGACATCTTCTCAGAACTGTGACTTTAAAGCAAAAAAACCCCCATCCTGAACCACCATCAATTAGACTAAATGGTATGGCCAGTCTATTCTTTTACATTGTATACTTACACACTGTAAAAACTGTGTGTAAAAGATACTGCGGAAGGTTTTAAGGGCTGCAAAACAAAAGTTACAAACTTTGTGAGCAGTAAGTTATTTTCCTAAAGTTCCTAAGCACCTTCTGAAACCCACGTAGTTTTTTAGACGCAAGAACATTTCATGGTTCTTCACTTCTTTTGGTTTTGAAGTATTCTAAACAAAATAATCTCTGTCCAAAAGATGCAGACCTGGGTTATGTATGCTTGAACGTAGTTTATAAACATGTTTATATAGGTCCTACATAGACTTCGGCGTATGTGCAATTTTAAAGCTAACAGAGCTATTCCACAGCATGATTTGTACAGAAATGTTTACACAATTTAAGTGTTTTCGTTCAATTATACTTGAACCACATAAATGATGTTTCTAAATGTAGTTTGTTATCTTACATCCCATTACGCATAGAGAGAAGTGAGTCTTGGATATGCTATGTTTGCTTACTTTCAACCTTTTGGTTAAATCAAGTGGTACACTTCAAGGACCAGAACACTTCAGCAAAGACGGCAGCAGGAGCAGCCACGCTCCGTGTGTAACATTCACAGTTCTGTTGTTGTTTTCCTTACAGAAGGGGAAAAAAAACCCCAAGCGACCACCTGCTGCCCACCCCACAAGAGCGCTATTACACCCCGAGACTTCAGCACCACAATAACCCAGCCTCACGCTCAGTAATAACCTCCCAAGCAAGTGCGGTTGGTTTCTGACAGCCGGAACCAGCCCCGCCGTGGCAGCGCCCGCTCCCGCTCCCGGGCCCGGTCAAGGTTGATGACCCGCCGCCGCTCCGAGATCCCGGGAGGGCGCAGCGGGCGCGGGTGTCCCGGCTACCACAGCGCCCGGGGAAGGCGGCCCGGCCTGGGCCCCCTCCGCCGGCTCCCGGCGCGGGCGGCTTCCCTCAGGGTTGGGCTTTCCTTGCGGAGTAAAGCGCCCACACCGGGCGGAGAGGGGCTCGTCACCCACGGGTGCTCCCCCAGTCGCTCGTGGGGTGCCGCCTCACCGCCTCCGAACGGAAGGGCGCGGGACCGAACGAGCCCCTACCTGCCGCTCTCCTCCTCGTCCGCCTCTCCGGCACTCAGCAAAGGCTCCTGCCCCTCAGCAGCCACCTCCGGGCCGGACCCCGCGGCCGCCATACCGAGCTGCGGCCGCTCCCGAACCCCCGCGGTGCCGGGATCCCCGTCACGGCCCGTCCCTGTCGCCCTTCGCGCCGCCGTCAGAGGGCGCTGCCGGAGCCGGCAACAGCCGGCAACGGGGGCGGTGCCGGGGAGCGCTGGGTCACGCGCGCGGGGCGGGGCCTCCCGCGCGCGCCTCCGCTGAGGGCTGTGCGTGCGTACGTGCGTGCGCGCCCTCGCGCCGGGCCGGCCCCGCCCTTCTCCCTCCGTCCCTCCCTCCCTTTTCCCCCTTCCAGCCCGCTCATGTGGTGCTCGGCACCGGCGGCGCCCGCCGGCGGGTGAGTGACCTTCGTGGGGCTGTACCGGAGCGGCCCGGGCAGGAAGAGACTGGAAGGAAGGGGAAGGGGAAGTGTGGCTGCACGCCCGCCCGGGTGTCCCCGCGGCTCTCCGCTGAGGGCGAGGAGGAGGCGTGCGCCGCCGGGGCTCTTCTCTCACGGCTGTGCCCAGCCCCGGGGTGTGCTGCGGGCACGTCCCAGCCGCCGGCCGAGGTGGCTTTGCCCCGCGGCGAGCTGCCGACCCCTGTCCGGGCGCGGGGGGGACGGACTCGGTGTCCGGGGGGCCGCTGAGGGGGCGCCGGCCTCCGCGTCCCCGAGGTGTTAACGGGCCGTTGGGGGCGCGGCGGCCTGAGGGCTTTCCGCAAGCCGGCAGTGAGGCTGTGGGGATCGCGGGACAGCGGCTTCGAGCCCTGCACTTCGGACCAGGAGGCGCTCGGGTTGGCCTGCCCATCGCTGATAACCGAGCACAGGGCGGGTGGGTTTGAAGGCGGGAGGTCGGCAGCGATTGGGAGCCGCTGGGCGGGCGGGATGTGTAGCGCTTCTGGGTTAGGCCCCTTTGTTTATCCGCAGGTTCCTCTGTATCTGTCCTGTTGTGGGGCTTGTTTCTGGCTTGTCGGCGTGACGTCTTTGTGATTTCTGGGTTTTTTAACCAGTCTTTCGTCTATTGAAAGACTGCTTAAAGAGAAAAAGGAAAAAATAAAGCATGACCTGACGTTAATTGGGAGAAAGATTCTCAAGAAAGAGTAACGGGGCAGGGAAGTTAAGGACTTGGCCTTCTAAAATAAGTATACCTTCTTGGCTTTTTCAGCTTGGCTGCTTGGTGGGAGCTGAATGTTTATATTCATGAATAGAAGCAGTACTCTGGGCCTTTAATAAAGTCTTTATATACTTTTCAGTGGTGTTTTTCTTGTAAGCAGAACAGCATGCACTGGATAAAAAGGAACAGCTGACCTTTTGTGCATTGGAATTTGGATGAATTTTGTGTCTGTTTCTATGAAATAAGTGAACACACCAAAAATGTATAATTAATATGCAGCATGAGGGTTCTGAAAGCAAAGAAAAACCCTTTTTCTAGAGCAGGGGCCTAAGTATAATTTATCTGTAGGTTTCCATGTATTTTTCTCTGGAAAATGCTGTATTAAAATGTAGGGGGGTTTTAGTGGGTCACTTCTTAACATGCCTTTGTATCTGTTACAATTTCTGTTCACAATTTATAATTATGTAAAGCTTACAGCATTAGTGGTATATTCGTTAAATATTCACAACACAGGTACTGTATCTTGGGCTATGCGGCATCTTTATCAGGTCACTGCTTCCAGCTGGCCTGTCTTACAAAGGGATGGTGACGTGACACGTGTGGAATCAAGCTGTGGAACAAACTCTGGTCTTGTTCCAAACCAAGCTCTACAGATTCTTTTCTGAAGTTCAAACTCTCACTGCTAAAATACACTCTTAATTTCTACTGCAGAGTTGTAAAACTTCAGCCTCCAACAGCTGGATTTGCCTTTTCTGACAGTGAAAGTATCTAATTGTCTTTCCATGTAGACACTGATGGGCAGCGACTGAGGCATGTCTGACCCTTTTGTTACTAAGATAAAATACGGCTCATCCTCCCATTTTGTTTATCCCAGTAATATTTCTGAGAAGTTCTGTACAACATACTTCATGTACTTGGAATATTTTTTTGTTTTTGTTTAGTGTTTCCTGTACTCTTTCCAGTAGTGGTTTAAGCTTGAATGTGATTAATTGAAATATCCTGAAATGCCTTGGAGTCTTTATTCAATCAATGAACTAGAATATTCACAGGATGAGACAACTCTTTTACCTCAATCAATGTTGCATTCGAATATAATGGATTTGCCTAGAAACTTATTTTGGCATACTCTTGGTGCAATAGAGAGAGTTCATCAGGCCAGCCTTCGAACTCGCAGCAAAATCAACATCTTTGTGTTTCTCTCTTATTTGGCTTTTCCTTTGGAGAGGATTTAAAAAAAAAAAAGCAAACCCAAACAAAAAACCAAAACAACAACCAACCAAATATACAAGGCTGCTTTGTTAAGCATCAAAGCATTAATTAATATTTCTTTTCACTATTACTGGTAAGCAGTGTACCGGTAGAAATGCAAATCCAGTTTCAGTATATTTTTGACAGCATAGATTTACTTGTGTGTACTCACGCTGAACTGTTTTCCCAACCCCATAGAGGGTCCACTCCGCTGTCCCTGTCTCCACCACCCAGTTCTCTTCAAGCACCGGGAAAATGCCAAGCTGTCCTCCTGCTCCAAAAAGCAGAGGAGGGACCCTGCTGAGGCTACCAAACACTTCCCATCTGACACTTCAACAGCACGTGTGGTCAATGGGTATCTCCAGGGTGGGCAAGGAAAAAGACTATGGTGAGGTTGTGATTCTATTAGACCAAGCAGATACGCATCAGAATAATGAGCTGATGGAGTCAGCTCTTTGGGACTGGGGGAGAAGGAACTCATGTTTTCTACAGTGTTAAAATATGATGTCCCCACTTTGACTTTCTGGTGGTTTCAGCTATTTATTTTTGCCCGGTAGTGACAGAACATAGAACCGTGGTGGCTTTCTAGAATGTTTGTTCTAGTATTGATGTACCTTAAGTTGTCTATAATTTCTATTTTAATAATAACTTACTCTAGGTGTTAAGAATCAATATATGGAAAAAAGAAAAACACTTTAAGTATTGGCTTTTTAGAAGTGCGAAGAAATGTATTTATTAATCTGACCACAATTTTTACTTGTTATATTCAGGCAGGTGTATTTTAAAAATAACCATGTTAAAGTGTGGCAGAATAAATGAATTTTGGATTAAAAAGAAGGAAAAAAAAAAAAGACTATTTTGAAGTGTGATGAAGTTTAGTCCATTTAGTATGGAGGGTCTGGAAATGCTAGAAAATAGTTGAAGGTAACTTACTAACCATTGATCATTAAATCTGCTGTTTTCTTAGGTGTACACAGACCCTGGAGGGGTTTTTTAATTGAATCACCTGTATCCTGCTCAGCAAGAAACCAAATTCAAATTCTAATTATTTTTTTTTTTTTTCCCCCCTTTTCTTCCTTATTGGAAAAGCACAGTAGTGGCTCCCTGTTTGCTTCAGTAAGTATTGCTTTGAAAATAGTGCTCAGGTTGTGTAAAATCTTTAGCTGTGTTTGCTATTAGCTATGTGTTGCCTTTAGCTATGTTTGAGGTAGTGTGTTTGCTAAAAGAGAAATCATGCTGGGAAGGATTTTGGTGGTGTGATTTCTTCCCTGAGGGGAATGGGAGCATCATTTTCAAAACTCGTAAGAAATGAGTTGGTGAAATTTGGAAAGAAATGAGTAAAATAAGGGCTAGGATATATGTTTAAGACGCCAACAAAGACAAGCTTACGGAGATAAACTTTCTCTGCATCAGTGACTGGAGCTACTTTTTTTTGTTTTAACTGTTTGGTTTTTAATCAACAAGTAATTACACAGCTAGACATCTGGTCTTCTAGTTGTTTAGATATTGTTTCAAGCTTCCTTTCTGAGATGTGCTTATGGAAGCCCATGTTGACTGAAAAATTTTTGCCATCACTGCTATATTGACAGGGCAGAGATCAATGCCACTCTTAGTTTTATCAGTTCAATTAAAGTACAGTTAGGACTGGTTGAAGATGTAGTTCTGTGACCTTATGTGCCTCTTCAGTTGGCTTGTCATCAGTGACATAATAAATTTCTGCTTATATTAGGCATGTTAAAACCCTACTCCTAAATTCCATTTTCCTAAAAAGCAAAAAAACAAAACCAAAACCAAACAAAAAAAAAAGAAAAAAAAACCCCCCAAACAAACAAACAAACCCCCCAAACACCAAAAAAAACCCCAAAAAAACCCCACCTAGAGTTTGTACTAACTGCACTTGTACTTTGTTTAAAATGAAAATAATTGACCTGAAGGTCAAGGTTAACTTCCTTGGAATAAAATGGTATGGCTTTTCATTAATAGAGACACCAGAATAAGCACCTACTCTATGTTACAATCAAGGAACTTGCCACTCAACCCCTTTAACTGCCTTGTTTTCATTTGTTCTTTTTTCTAGATGTCAGTTTGCTGCTAATGGGTGTAAGTAAATTAGATGTCTTGTACAGAAAGCTTCTCCTCACCAAACTTTTCATCAGAGGATGGGGAAAGCCAGAGGATCTGAAAAGGTGACTTGTTAAAAAATAACAGCATAAACAGTACTTATTAAAAAAAACAAACCCCATCCCTTGAAGTATCAGCAATTGTTACTGTTCTGTTTCTAAAAACAAACAAAATTTTTAAAGTTTGTTCTGTTTGGAAAATCATTTGTTTCCATATAAATGAAGGAACTGGTTTTAAAAGAAGTCTTCGAGTGGTTTGCTAAATGTCTGTGTTTTAAAAGGCTCTTCTTGAAAGAATGTATGTGTCCAGTTTGATTTTTCACTTATGCATATATAAGATATTTCAAGCAGCATCTCTGAAAATGTTTTTTTTTAAAAAAACCAAAACTTGCAGAATTTTTGCAGAGGAGTTGTTCTGCTTAACATTAAAAAGAATCTTGCTAGCTTTCTGTAACTTCTTAGTAATAGCAATGAGCTTTACAAGTGTAAGATATAATCAGAAGTTTCTCTTGTAGCCCAAAGTAGTAAACTTGTTCTTTTTAGATTTCTTGAAAATAAGGGTGGGGGAAGGAGTTAGCTCTTAATTTTTAAATTTTTGCTGATTTTTATTTTTTATATTTGCATGAGATCCATGAGGATACTCACACTCATGTCAAACAGCAATAAGGAAGTGTTGCTGGTAGTAATAATGGCATTGGCTATTCCTTTTTCATAGAAAGGGGGGGAGCCTCTCCCATGAGATCAAAAGCTGTGGGGGAAACGTGAGGCAGGCTTCCTGGCCAGCTGATCTGGGAAGTGGAAGAAGAATTTGTTCTGTGTATTGTTCCTGAATGGGAAGAAGATGAGCTGTTCCCCAGCAGTTTGGATTCACCTGAAGAAGGAAGAATACCACCTCCTCCCAACTCCTCATGCTGGCTAGTGGGAGGAGGGAGCACCACTCCCTATATGCATGCCAGAAGCAGTGTCAGCATTCTTTCCCATTTTTTTTAACTAATTGCTGTGAAGCTCCATTAGAATAAATTATGAAATTTCTTAATCTTCAAGCATTAACTGAGATTAACTGATATTACGGACTCCCCTGCCTACATGTAATCTGAAGTTCTGTGGGCACACCCTTGATGTGATGATTGTTGATATCCTAATGCTTTATCCTCAACGAAGAGTTGAAATTCCTCTAACACATGCAAGATTTAGCCTTCAGTATTCTCCTGACTACAGAGGAAATACATAAATGCAGTATTCTTTGAGGATTGAGCGTCAAACAAAACATGTCTGTATTTAGTTTACCCCCACACTCATGTCTCATATCTTTACCCTTATTTTCTTGGAAATACTTAATGCACTTGCTGTTCTGTGTAAGAAAAGCAAAGGCAATGTAATAGAGCTATTTTTGATGGGGTGGTAAACTGGATTTTCCTTCCCTCCTTCCTCCCTTCCTTCCCAGCTGCAAGGATGCACTGCTAACTCACGTTCAATTGGCCGTCCACCAGAAACCCTGTGTTTTCCTGTAGAGCTGGGAAGTTCCCATTTGGTTTGGTTTTTTCTGTATTGGGAAGGTGAACAGATCATTCCTGTTATACTATTGTTCTGTACTTTCCATCCAAATCTGCTCTTTTAGTTGGACAGGTAACTTTGTGTATATTTACAACCATAAGAACAAGCAAGCTATTCTTAGCATACAATATTTAAGGTTGAGAGGGCCATCTTGAGGGCATCTAGTCCAAATCCCTATTCAAAACAAAGCTAGCTTCTTGGCTGATTCAAGTCATTTGGCAACTTGTTCATTTGATTTAGGAAAAAAAAAATCCCTTGAGGATGGAGATTATTTATAGTTTCCCTTGGCAACTTTTCTGATGCTTAAACACTGTGAATAAAATCTTTTACTCTGTTCCAGCAGGAATTTTGTACATTGTAACACACAACCATTGCCTTTTGTCCTCTCGCTGTATAACTGTGAGAAGAGTCTCGTTTCATTTTCTCTGTAAGACTCTGCATCCCATATAAATAGCAGAAGAAAGCAACCAGATTTCCTCATTAGCCTCCTGTTCTCCAGGCAATGCAAACCCCGTTCCCTTGACCTGCTGGCTGCTCTCTTGCTAAATGCAGTGTGTGCTGTTGGTCTTCCCAGCTGCAAGGATGCACTGCTAACTCACGTTCAATTGACCATCCACCAGAAACCCTGTGTTTTCCTGTAGAGCTGGGAAGTTCCCATCCTGTATTGTTGCATGGGGCTGTTCTGTCCTAGGTACAAGATTTTGCAGTTTAATCATTGAGCTTTAGGATGTTTGTTGACCTGTTCCTCCAGCTTACCCAGGTGGTGATTAATGGTAGCCTTACCTTCCAGCTATCAGCCTTACCCTCCAGTTTGTGTCATTCATGAACTTCCCTAAGTCCTGCCTTTAGCTTGTTTCCAGCTAGATCTCAGACCATTGGCAACAATACTTTGGTGTGGGCAGCTGAGCTATGTCTTACTTTGGCTGAAAAATGCATGACTTTTCAACATATCAGGTGTAAAATACTATTTAAGAGCTGTGCAACTGTAAGCAATATACCTGAGTTGTTTTGGGGTTTTTTTTGAAGTGAAAAACATTCTTATATACCTACCCTTCGGTAACTGATTAATCTGTAAATGCAAAACTGGCTTCATAACTTTTATTTTCTTTGTGGTTTACTTTAGCTCCTGAAATTTCATACATATGTCTTCTCTTTTTTTTAGATTAAAAGTTGAATCTTCTCTACTTGTTTCCTTTCAACAGAATATTTGAATTCAGAAAGATTATTGGAAACAGGGAAAAATGCCAGACGCTGGTTTCAAAAGATTACCCAGTGTTCATTGACAAGGTACTTACAAGCAAGACATGATGCAGTTTAACCAAATTTATTTTCCTGATGATACATAAAGGTGAAATTAACCTAGTACTTACCAGGCTGCTTTTCTAGAGTAGAAGAATTGAATCTTAATGTCATGTGAATCTACGTTTTCCTGATGTCTGAATTAAATCTAGAGAGTGTGCATAGGGGATCAGAAATTAAGAGAAGTTCTAAAGTCAGATAAATGTACTTCTGGTCAATGCTGTGGAAAGCTGAAAGCTTCTAGCACTTTGTTGGTTTGATTTATTTTCTTTTTAATTGAGCTGCTGTGGATAGAATTGGGAGGCAATGACAAAAAAGTGAAATGCGGTTGGAAGGGGCGGGAAAATGAGCAGTTACGTTGACTGCTAGTGGAGAATGAAACTGAGAGAATAAAGCAGTGGCTATACAGCTACTGTTTTATTTTTTCCCCAGTAATACAATAGTTGGGATGTGGAATGTCAGATCTGAAAGCTCAAAAAATGTTGAAAACTTAATATGTGTTATGAAAGGTATTTAAAATGGAACAATATTACTCTTTATTCATTAATGCATTTAATAGGTCATCTAATGAAAGCAAAGCTTGAAACAAACGTTTGGACTGTGCTGATAATGTGTATGCCTATTTGAAACAGACTTCAGCTTTGGGGTTTTTTTAAGTACATTTTTATCCTATACTAAACTTGTCTGTTTTAAGAGATTGGCTTTCAGAGTAAGTTAAACTCTCTGAAATGTATGCTATCGTCCCATTTTCTCTGTAGGTTGAGGAGCAGTCTGACTGTAAAATCCTTGAGGGGCACTTCATTTCCCCATTGGCTCATTATGTCCCAGGTATCCTGCCAGTCGAATCTCTTGTAGCAAGGTGAGAGAAACCAAGTGGTATTTCCTTTCTGAAACTAGTACTACAGAGAAGTAAGAGTGGTCTATAAGTAGTTTTATTGCAAGCTAATTTATGGTGATACAAATTCTCTGTAAAAGATTTCAAACTAATGTGTTGAAATCGATTTTTTTGTACTAATGTGTGGAAATAGATTTTGATCTCAAAAGTGAAAATAAATCTTAATTCATGTGATAGTTTATTCAGTGTGTAAATAATATAAAAGTCCCCTAGAAAGTACATACCTTTCTGGTGTAGAAATCACGTTGTACAAAGCTTTGGAATACCTACCTTGGGGTTTTTAAATAATTTTTTATTTTTTTCTCCCAAATGAGCAGGATGCTGGAAATGAAGGACAGTAGTTGTTTGTGTTTATACGTAGCAGGAGAAGCTGTTTATATGAAAGAAGCCTGTCATATTACATTTGAAGGAACAATTCCAGCTTTCCATATACACTGAATACAAAAATATTGTGTACGAAAGTATCCAGAAATCTGGATTATCCCTAATAGTCAGAAGAAGAGGGAGCATAATTTCTGTTTCCTTTTCATTTTAAGCTAAACTTTTGTGATGGATATTTTTTCCCAAGCTTTGTTTAATAACTTACAAATTAAACATAAAAGTTTGTCAGTGCGGGTTGATACTGGCATTGTCAATTTTATCAGTATTGCTGGTTGGTGGTTTTATGTGCAGTCAGACATGTAACACTAAGGAATGTCAGAAAAAGTTTGATAGGCAAAATACTAGTTCTCTTTCACCTCTCCATGGGTTAGGAGAACTTAACATTGTTGGACTAATTAGTACCATACTGGAAAATATAGTATACTGATTGTTTCCTTATCTATGTTCCCTTACATTTTGTAGTCAGATTATGCTAACTGTTACATTGGACAGTATTGTTGTAGCTTTGAAATGCTCTACAAATTTCCCTTATGATCATTGTGCATTGTGTGAATAATTTTTTCCAAAGTGTAGCATATTTGTAGGTAACAGTGCTCCATCTTGTGGGGGAAATACGAGTGGCTCAGAAGTGATTTCTTTTTTCCCCCCAGTAGTTAGACTGTAAATAACTTGAGTAGCAGCAGAAGACGCTGAGTAATTGTTGTTGTGTGTAGAATAATTTCATTGTTTGTATGTTGGGGTTTTGATTTATTTATTTATTTAATTTAAATATGTTGCTCATTATAATATTTGATTTCAGCTGTTGTTCCTCAGGAGAGAAATAGTAATGCTGCCTAGGGGGGCTAGTCATACTTGTTTAGGCTGCTCCTCATCTGAAGTTCCATTTCTCCAGTCTGCAAAATTTAAATAGTGATGATGAGGTAGTGGTTTTTTTTTTAGGGACATGATCTTGCAACTTGGCTCCTTTTCTTGTTTGGGATTTGCTCTGTTCTACTTTTGGATTCCTTTCTTTGTTGTATGTGTTTAGGAAAAATTGTATTGCTGAATCTCTGGCAGTTTCCCTGCATGGGTTAGAAAAACACTTTATTCTGTCTTTTTTGGTTTTGTTTTAGATTAATTTCTGTGGCACAGCTTGTAAATAGATATACTTACTTTGCTAAAATAGGTATTTGTTTCTTATAGGTTTCAGTTCATCATACCCAGAAGATGGAACAGCAAGCACAGACCTGCGTGCATTCATTTAGCAGGCACTGGAGATCATGTGAGTATGTAAAATGCAGAATTGATTGTTATTGAGAAATCTAAGATTCAGATTTTATCTTAATATATGTTTGTACATCTTATCTTTAGCACTTCTGGAGGAGACGCACATTAATGGCACGCCCAATGATTAAAGAAGCCTGTATGGCTTCTCTATTGCTAGAAAACCCTTATTATATCCTTCTGTGGAAAGCACCATAGTTATTCTATTCTCGCTGGAAGGTAGGAGACTTATAACACTGGTATAATATCTACTTTGTGGATTGATTTCCAGTGGACTTCTCAGTGGATCAAAGCAAAGAGCAAAGTATGACCATTGCAGAAACATGTTGTGGAACACGGTTAATACAATGCACTTCTTTTACACCAAGTACTGCTTTTCTGATTGTTTGAAAATGTTTTCTACAGCTCCTTACTGTAGTTATTAAAGTCGTGGTATGAATCCATGTACTGATCAAAGTACTGGTATCATCCCTTTAGCCATGACAGAGTGGAAACTATGCCTTCATTCTACATCACACTGTGTGACTTCTGGATGTGTTGATGGCAGGAAAGAAAGTTGCCTCTCCTGCCTTCCCTTCTCAAATGCAACCCTTTGGTACCTCAGAGACTTTTGAGAAACTTGCTGCTACCATTTAAGATTTGGGTGGGTTTAAAAAACAAAAAAAAAAGTGAAGTTCTGTCCTGTCATCAACTCATCAGTAAGTTCTATAATACTGCTATTCAGTTTTATTAAATAGGATGCCCAGTTACACTTTTTTTCCTACCCATATACCTGACAAAGGTAAAATCTTACGTTACAAACTACATCATTAAACTACATGTAAGTTCCAGTTAAACGTTTGGGATTTCAGTTCCAAATTTTAATTAATCTGTGCTATTTATGTATGTGATTTATTTTATTTTTTTGTTTAATCGCTAGTTTTTATGTAGACATTTTTTGCTTTCTTTAACTTGAGTCTTCTACATGGCTGTAGAAAACCTAAGGATCAAATGTAAGTATTCTGTTACGTTCATAGATACTATCTTTTTGAAATACCACCTTTCTTTTTTCCCTCAAGAAGCTCAAAGTAGTGTAAACTTTGATAATTTATTAAGAAAAAAAAGTCCCAAGTATGGGGCACTTGTAACCCGCTGATGTGAGATTGTCTACCCTCTGCTAGACGGCTTTGTCATTTCTTGTGTTAAGAGATCACAGTGATCAGGGAAGTTTGCCCCAGGTGAAGTTGCAGTGTAGGGTGAGACGAAGCAAGTTGTGTGGATGCACGCACCAGTTTGAAATGTACGCAATGAAAGTACCAGTTTATTTTCCTGATTCACAGCCATACATGTACAAATGCTGCAATTACAATACAGACAACTGTGGATAAACTTTGTGCAGAGAGTGTATTTTCCTGTTATGATTGCTAAGGTTTTGCTTTCCCAAGGTATTTTAAGGATTTGCGGTCAGACATGTAAATGAATGTGGTGTTGCTTGTTTGTTAATCAGTGGAAACTGTGCAGTGTTCAGTGTTTTACAGGACTTGCTTCCTTAGTTTCTTAAGTATGAATTCAGAAGCCTAATTAGGTGGTCCTGGTTTTTTGCTTTTCACGTTTTCTGAACCGCTGGAGTATTAACAGAATTCAACAGGGTATGTGTCAGGGACAAAGCTGCGGAATTAGTCTACAAACCCATATTTTTAAAGTCCAAATATGAGTTGATGTTTTAATCCCTTTTAATCCTAACTTGGACATTTAACATGAGTAGAAGATGCATGGAAGGTGATTTATTTTTCAACCTGTCCTTTCTATTAGGACTTGACCTGGAGCACTGTCCCGCACTACAGCATTTTAGATCTTCTAGATTTTATTTGGATTTCCTGAATCCAAAAGCTTAAAAAAATAAAGGAGAAAAAAAACCTAATTCAATTTAAAAATGGTTTCTTTTTCAAAGCAGTTGCAGATTTATATCTGTTTTGGCATAAGAACCACTTTTTTAAAGAAAAAAGGTGGACATTAACCAACTACGATAATTGCTGTAAAATTACTTTTTTGATAGGAAAACTGCTTAAACATGTATTTATTATTGCATTTAGAAGTGTAAGATTATAGGAAAGTGACAGGAAGGTATGTGTTTTGGCATGCATCCGTTGGTGGTTTTTCTCCAGTTACTGAGGATTTGATGCAGAAGAATAAACTAAATATTTTGGTGAGGATATTTCTGACACAGTTCTCAGTTGTCCAGCTTGAGGGCTTGGTATATGCATGATGTAGAGGAGGATTGTTTGAGAGGGGAGTGCTCAGTCTAATACCCCAACCAGCAGTTGTTACTCTTTGATACAAGGTTGCAAAGCAGCAGCTGTAGTCATAACAGTGTTTAATAAATACAGCAGCTGGAAGGGGCTGAAGAATCTCGTACCAAAGCTGTAGGAAAGAATTACATTAGCTTATAAATACTGGTCTGCAGCAGCGCAGTTCATTTCTGTGACTTGCACAGTAAGCTTTGTCCTTGTGCTTCAGAGTGTCTCAAATGTGGTTGCGTGCTGGCAGAAGAAGCCAGTACCCTTTTGTAACCTGACTGTGTGATACTGACAATACACAGCTCCCCTCCCCAAATTAGAGGTGTGTTAATTGCTCTGTAAAACACTTCTTCGGGGTTTTTTTTCCCACTTTTTAGGGTGCCTCTGATAGTTCAGCTGAATGGCTTTCTACTTTTTTTTCGTTTGTTTCTTCTGTGTTTTAATGCTTTGCAGTACCCTACATGACTTTCTCAGTACGGTGACAAGCTTCCCACTTTACGATTTCAGTCTTACAGTGACACTGATGAGTGCTTCCAAAGCTGACATACTGATTGGTCTTCAAATGTTGTGTGCAATTTTTCAATGATGTAAACCAGGTAAATAAGAAAATTTAAAAAAGAGGAATAAAAGAGAATTGTTTCTGCAAATGAGATGTGTGAGTGTAGTCTAGGACCGTATCGCTTTGATTCCACTTCAAACAGATCTGTTATAGCTTTACAGGACATAAGATTACTACTAATGAGGTTCTAATGTTGGTAATATCTGTTTCTAGAAGACCAGGCTATCAGTGATATTATGTTAGAAGCTTAGCAGGTGCCTGTTTCTAGTCCTCACTTAGATGGAAATGTAAAGTGCCAGAGAACCTGGACTTGCTTTTTTCTCCTGTTGAATCAACAGGAAAGTGGAGCTCCAAAATTCTCTGGGATTGTAAACAGGCTTTGTATAAAAGTATGTATAGAATGAGAACTGTCAAAATCTAATCTTAGAAAATAAATGCTGTATTTTCCTTTTCTGGGGAGAAAAGACGGTCATGTTTGAAAAATGTCTCGGACCTGTTTGTGATGGGAGGAGCTCTTGTTCTAGAATCGGCTGCTCTTTTGCACTGGCTAGAGAGAGAAGGCTATGGACCACTAGGGATGACTGGAATATCCATGGGAGGACATGTAAGCTATTATATTTCCTGTTCAGTAATTTTTGTTTTAACTTCTCATTTGATCATTTAGCATACGGAAATAATTTGTTTTATAGCGTTCCCCTCAGAAGTATTTCAAAATAATCACTTAGAGTCATGAGAAAAAGATTGTTGGCAATTCTCATGTTCTGTGGTGCTGAATCCTCATAGAGCCCTTTGTCAGCTGTTTCCTGACAGGCTTAATAAGAATATAAGCTATAATTACGGTATTTTCCACAAGGAGAGGGGGGAGAAATATTTTCTGAAAAAGGTCTGTACTGATCAATTGATGGTTCTCCTTCTTTTCCTCCATCCTTCTTGTTTAAACTTCTGTGTTTGAATGCATTGTGTGAAATGCCTCCTCTTTGTAGGCATGTTGTAACTGAGGTGACTTATGGTGTCAGTGCTGTTCTCAACTCATCCTGTTTTGCCCGATTGATCAGAGAAGATTTCTGTGGTGAAGTGGATAAGATTTTGTGTATCACACTGTGCATATTCAAACTAAACCAGCAGTGTGTTAGTAAGATGCTTGAAAGACTAATCACAGTTAAAATATTACTGCTTGTGTCTTTACATAGAATCATTGGTCTGTGAGACATAGGTACAAAGCATATTAAAACAACATACCTCTGTTTTGCTGTTTGCTTTGGCACTGTGTATTTGTTTGATTCTGTATAAACAAATAAATTGAAGGTAAAAGAGTACTTTTTACCATATTGTGAATTCTGTATTAAAATATGTAATAAGTGCCTTTGATTCTAGATGGCTTCACTGGCAGTGACAAACTGGCCTAAACCATTGCCATTGATTCCGTGTCTTTCCTGGTCAACAGCTTCTGCAGTCTTTACCACGGTAATTAGCATGTGTTTTTGTTCATGTGCTAGGATGTAATCAGATACGTAAGAAGTTTGGCTTGGCCACATTTACCTTTTCAGTTAGGGCCTTTCATCACCCTTTGGCCTCTATTAGTGACTAGTGGCAAAATCCACCCTTCCTGCTCAGGATATACAACACATGATAAGGAAGGTAGCTTGGAGCTACTTCAGTGGGTCATGTACCAAATAGGGGCTGGGGCTGGTTTGTGGGACAGTGATTAGAGTCCTGCTCTGAATTGTGAGGTGGTGAGGAAGCAAGCCATGAAAACATACTTTCTTCTGTTCCAAGCCTGGCTTAAATAGTTGGGTAACAACGCTGCTACTACCATGAATGGTATACTGTCGTCACTACTGCTGCTGAGGTAGGTGAATGAAAAGACTGGCTTTGACACCCATCATTGGTTTAGCACAGTCTAGATGTGTGTAAACCCTACGTGGGACTGTTTTCTGCCTTCTTTTTCCCCTCTTTGTTGTTTGTTTTTTTTAGAGGGAGGTAGGTTTCCATGTCCTATGTTAGAATAAGTGCTTATGCTTGAATCACAATATATCTGAGGGTTATCTGGAAACTTGAGCAGAATTCCACTGGAAAAATCAAGTCCCAGAGAGGAACAGATCAATTTTGTCTGTATATCATTGAGAATGATCTCTGGGTTTTACTTGTGTACCAGACACTTGTGTTTATCATCTCAGGGTGTGCTGAGCAAGGCGGTGAACTGGAGAGAGCTAGAGAAACAGTATTTTACACAAACCGTTTATGAAGAAGAAATCATTCAAATGCTTGAATACTGTGGAGTAAGTATAGTTTATTTTCCCTATTGGCTAATACTGCTAACCTTACAAATAATGTCACTTCTTTTTACTTCCGGTAAAAGTAGCCAATTGTTAACTAAACCATGTTTGCCTGTTGTTTCCTTATGCCTTTGATAAATTTAATTTTTGAAGGAAAACCACCTGAAAAACAGAGTATTTTGTTTGTACAATGTGTGTTAAGTATAGACCTTGCTACAAGTTTTTTCCCATGACTACATTTAGTGTAATCTGCGACATAAGATTAATCAAAACATTGACACTGTAGATAACATTTCCCAGTAACTGGCTTTATAGTCTGGAAAACCAATAGCCTGGCATGTAAATGTTAAAACATAATCTATTGCCCTTTGAAGCAATTGCTTCCAAATATTCAATGTTGTAGAATATTTTTAATATGTAGCAACATTAAGTTACTTTTCTAGTTTATTTAGAGTGCTGGGCCTCTCTATTTCTGTTTTTATGGGTGATGTTAGCCCTCCCTCAGCTTTACACTTAATGCACAGGCATTTAGGATACACATGAGGGAGAGCTTTGTAATCAGCTGCTTCCTCCTTCCAAAGTTTAATTTGTCTGTGTGTTGGTTCTTGCTTCCTTCTTGACTCTTTTTGGCTGGGGTTGAAAGGCTTTTCCCCAGGGGAATTTTGTTGCTTCATGGCTCTTTTAGATTGGAGCGATAACTTTTTGAGAATTGCTTATATGTTGCAACAATGTCTTCTAGCCAATTCTAATAGATAACTTTTCCTAAGATTCTTTGCTTTGTGACAATCCTTTTTCAAATGTCTTATGACTGGAGAAAAGGGGCTGGGGTGGAGATAGTTACTTAGGCACTTGCCATTTTAAGTAAAATACACTCCGGGAACGCTGATGGAGCAGACAAAATTGAAATACTCGAAGATGTTCAGCTTGTGTCTTCCTAGTGGTTAGAGACAGTAGATTTTTCAGTCCTAAACCTAACATTAAACCTGGTCACGTATGTTTATTGCCCAGAAATTTAAGCTTAAATGACTGCAGTTATAAATTCAGAGATTAATACAGAATTAAAACTAAACGGTTGTATCATAAGTTACTATATGTAAATACTTCATTTTTGAAGCCGACAGCAAGGTAGAATGAAATTATCAAGAGGTTAATAGTGATCAGGATTTGAGTGACATGCTGGAAATAAGAAGTACTGTGAACAGTGCTGTTTATACATGTTTTTTTCTTCCTTTTTATTAATATTGAATTGATCTTAAAAATAAGATTAACCAACTGGTTTAAAGGGGAAACCCTTAATAAAAGACTGGTTGTCTTTGTTTAGACAGATTCCTTCAAGATGGGACAAGACTTTGTTAAAAACTTCCCTGACAGTGTGGACGGTCTGGAGGATGTGGTCATGACTTCAAGAATGTTCAACCTTGATTCCTCAAGCAAAACTGTATCTAAAGAAGCTGTTCACAGCTTTACCACAAGTAAAAGTACTCTAAGTGCCTCATCAGAAAGACTCTTAGCACAAGATGCTTCTAAAATGCAGTGCATAAATCAAACATTTTCGACCAGTAGCAATAGCAGTAAAAACTTTACCAGCTCACAGGAACACAGGATAAATAAAAGGAGAAAGAACGACACTTTACAGAGAGAATCCTTAAGGTTCATGAAAGGAGTAATGGATGAATGTACCCATGTAGCTAACTTCTCAGGTATGTATTTATTTGTTTTAGTGTGCAGTTTGGAAAACTGAATAAAATATGATGGAAGGAAAGGTATTTTCTTCAGTCTCTGTTGTGTAAACCTGCTGGCACCTTAGCTGAAATATGGAAGTATCTTGGGAGTTACTCAGTAGCATCTGTTTACCACTCCATTTCCTAATTGTTTTTCTGTTTATTCATAATGGCCAACTAATGATAAAGTGAATTAAAAATTTGCGTTTCAGTACCTTTACTCATTTTTAGCCTGCATTGCTGTCGCTATTTTCAGATATGAGTTAGTGCACACTTGTAGTATTTAAAAAAATCTGTGTGATGTAAGTAATATCTAGAGCTAGCTAATCTCCTAATAGATTCAAGTAAATCTCATAAAGCAGAAATCTGTTACGGATTTCAGGTAGAAAGTAGCCTGAAAAGGTGAGAACCAAGCTTGGATTAGACAAGTGTGACTGGTAAAAATACACAGAAGTTACTCCGGGGCTATGCAGCCTAGTTAATATTGTGCTTCCCAAGAAAGGCATAGAGGGAGCTGTAGCCCAGCAACCCTTAAATCTCATGAACCTGGGTTTCCTTTTGTTTGGGACAAATCCCTTTCAACGGCCCAATCGCAGGCAATGCAAACAAGTGATTTCTTCCTCTTGCTTATAGAAAGGGTTTTGCTGGTGTGAGGACTCTCAACATGCCCTAGAAACATACTTTGACTTCAGACATGTTTCTGACAGAGCTGTCTTTGAATGTCAAAACATTCTTGATACGGAGACCCTGTGCTCCCTCATTTTTTGATTCTGGCATTCAATACTCCACTGGTAAATGTCATTAAAAAAAAAAATAAAAATCCAAAGACCTCTGCACTAGCACAGATTTCTTGATTTGGACGATGTTCCAGATCACCACTAGCCAGGGATGCTTTGTGACAAATACCAGGTAAGTGCTTTCCTTAAAGCTTTAAAGGTTATTTCAGTAGACAGAAAAAAACCTGTAAGCCTTAATTCTAAGTATAAACATTCCTGTTTATCTAGGCACTTAGCAATGCATCACTTAGCTAAAGCATTGGCCTTTCTTGAAACCTAAGAGGATCTGTGATCCCAATCCACTTGTCTAAGTGATGTAGTCCTTTGTGTCAGTTGTCTCTCCATGCTCTTGGAGACATTGCATCCCCTGCCAGGGTATCCTTGGAGTGTGTCTAGAGAAGAGCTTCAGAAAATCTGCCTAGCAGTCAAATTTCATGGAATATTGAATGGAAAACTAGAATCTATCTTAGCATTACATATCCTCTATACATGATCTAATATACATGAAAGGAGAGGGTCTAAATTATTTGTGACTCCTCGTTGTCAAACATCTTGGCTGGTCACTCTTTATCATACTACATATATTCTTTGTGAAGAGAGACCTGCCCTGTGTTCAACATCATTTTTGTGTTATTTTTCTCAACATCGTTTTGGTGTTATTCCTGTTAGTAATCTGATTGGTGCAATTATGCTTACGAGTAATATCTATATATATGTTGGGATTTTTATATTGTAACTAAAACTTGTAGGAAGCAAAAAAAAAAGAAGTGAACACACAGTGCACTTCGTCCTCTCATATGAGAAGGACGACGAAAAAAAAGCATATGGAGCTCCTACTCTATTGAATTTCAGATGTCTCCTAGGTTTTTTCGCTGAAAAGAAGATTTCGGAGAACTCACCTGATTGCAATAGAGTTTTGTTGATAAGAGGAGAGGAAAGACAATTCTCATATCATTCTCCAAAGGCTTGTGAAATTGTCTGCTCTAAGGAAGGGAAGAGGATTGAATAGTTTGTTTTTCTGCTGATGGCCTCTACTGATGATGGCCTCTAATGTCAGAAAACAGATAAATTCCACTGGAGACTTTAGAAAATATAATTTTATTAAAGCTTAGAATAATTTAAATTTTTTAGAAATAGAGGGCACTTTTGCACCAGAAATCTCAGCTGATGCGTTTCTGTTTCTTACCTTCGATTAATACAATTTTGATTTGTTTTTTCTTTAGTTCCCGTTGACCCAAGTTTAATCATAGTTGTACAAGCAAAGGAGGACGCATATATTCCTCGAACTGGGGTGCGCAGTCTTCAAGAAATTTGGCCCGGGTGTGAAATTAGGTATCTGGATGGAGGTCATGTCAGTGCCTACCTCTTCAAGCAAGGACTCTTCAGGTAAAGTCAACAGGGACGTTTAACAATAATTGAGAACTTAAACCCAGAATTTTGAGACACAGCATTCTTTTTCTAAAAGCAAGTCCATAATCACACTCAAGCGATAAATATCCAATACTGATTTGAAGAACAAGTTATCAGATCTGAAATTATTAAATACTTGTGCTGTTAATTTTAAAATATAAGGAATTAGTAAGGCTGTATATCCTGTACATCCTACATCCTGGAGGTCTAGGCAACAACAAAAAGGAATAGCAATATACCAGGTCAAAGTATGCTAACCACTAGCTTAATGCTGTTTAAAACTTCTGAGCCTTATTTGCTCAGAAATTATAAATTATGCACGTGTCTGTCCTAATCTGTTAACATTTGCACTTGTATTAAAGTTGGTAAACAGTCCCACTCATTCCTGAAACATAAATGTATTTACAGAAGTGAAAGAGAAGGAGAAAAGGCTACCTAATATCTCATTCTTATTGAATGCTGTTTTGAAATTGTGATGATAGCTTTGTAAATATATTTGTAAATATACAGAAACGCACAACTTCTGCCCATTCCCAAATTATGCAAATGATCTTCTTTTTTTTTTCCTTGTTTTAGACAAGCAATTTATGATGCATTTGACCGCTTTCTTCAGAAATATGCAGTTTAAAAATCTTCATCATGTATTCAACCCGATCTCATCTTCCACTTACTGGAACTCATATTTGGAAAAGAGGCCTCTTGCGACGTTGAGTAGATGGTCACTGATTTTGACTGCTTTAGGTAACAACTATCAAAAATGGTAAAGTACTGGCACTACTTTCATTTCAACCAAATGCCATTCTGACACGCTTGCTTCAGCTTTACCTGTGAAAAACAAATGGCAGTATTTGTTAGTGCATGAATGATTCATGTACTTCATGTTTAATCGCGTTGTGTGTTCCTTTAATTCTGAATAAATTCTGGATTGTGTATCAGTTGAAAACAGACCACTCTAAGTGTTGGAAGAATGTACAATTTGCTGTTGCGCCAGGGTGCTTTCTTGCGCTCAGTGTATTTCTGGTTTGTTCCAGTACCTCTTGCTTCCTCGTCCCCTTGCTATCCCTATTGTGTTGTAGAATGGCTTTGCCAGCACTCGGCCTCTTGTGTTTGTCACTGATTTTCTCTGTTACGAGTTGAAAATGAGCTGTAATAGAAAGGGTAGCAAAAAGAGACTTTCAAAATTCAATGAAAAATGAGAGATATTTTCATTCATGGGTCTATGAGATTTTTCTGCCCCTGAATTTAAACGGTGCCATTCTGGAAGAATCATGTAGCAATTTGCTGATCAGTTACACAAGACCGGAATAAGTGAAAATGGAGTGTCTAGTAATTAATTGCTTACATGCATTCGGTTGGGTAACATGAACTTGTTCTTCTAGGGTTTTTTTAGAACACTACAGGAAATTAAAATCTAATATTTTTTATTTAGAAGCAGTGGCATAAAAAGTCTGATTCTAAGCAGTAAAATCAGCAGCAGATTATATGGTGCTATAAAGACCTGTTGGAAATATTTCAACAGAGGTCCTTTTTAAAGTGTACTCAGTGCTGATTTGCAAAATACAGTTTCACAAGAACATTAAACACGCATGTGTTATCAAAACAGTTAGGTTTGCTCCTTGGTTTTCAACACTGGTTTGTTTGGGTTTTTTTAATTGGATGGAAAATTAAAAAAAAAAAAAAATTGTAAATATATTTAAGAGAATCCAAAGTCTGTTGTTTCCTCTTTTGGGGAACAAAAGTGCCAACAAATTACAGTAGACGGAAAGGTTGTCATGCATCAGCTGTCACATCTTATTTCGTGGTAATCTCCTGTAACATTCTTTTAAAGCTAGTTTGCAGAGAAGTTGCAAACTGAAACGTTTCAATATGAATTTTAATATGGTAATGACCAGAGTTGCACAGAAACAAACAGAAAAATCCAGCCATTTCTTGGGGTATGCGACTCCTACGCCTTTCAAATCAAAGCACTTCATTGATCTCTGTTATTAGTGTAAGGGGTTTTAATAGGCAGAGTATGAAGCAAACAAAACTCAGTTTGCAGAAATATATTCTCTTGAATTTTAGTCTGGCAGACAGGGCTAGTAACTGGGAAGAAAGAAATCGTGGTTCACTTGAAGATCAGATACGTTCAGGTGAAACCGAAGTGCAACAATTTGTAATAACCCAAATTATTTAACACACAAATTTACTGAAAATGCAGAAGTTGTTACATTCTTTTGGAAGTTAGGTTGCTTCTTTCCAGTGTGTTTTCATCATTTCATAATTTCTTTACACATTGTTGGGTTTTATATATATTAGGAGCAAGTGTGAAGTGACTAGCACATTTAAATATGGTAAAACACAATGTTGGAAGGTTAGAAATCAAATCTAAGTAAGCTTACAGATTTAAAATTGAAGACTTCAGCACTATACTAAAAGATTTATGGGATTTACGTTTTACAAGCTCATTCATCTAGTAAGGGTGTTTTACAAGACCGTTGTCTGCTGTTCACCAGCTTGTTTAGATCTCACATTATAAATGTATCTGTGTGCTTTATGTCCTGTTTCTGTTGCAGCTATGAGAAAGGGAGATAACTGGTGGCAGGGGAAAGGGCATGGATAGATGAAAAAGACAGATTTTGTAAGGAGAGGAGTAAGCACAAAACCCATCAACTTCTCTATGCTACAAAAGTACAACATGCAAAGTAAATATGTTCAAAGCTCACAATACTAGGAATTACACAACTGATGGGAACTTGACATCCGGAGGTTAGTGTTGTGATGATATTACTAACAAGGTTTAACTTGCCAAAAGGGCATGCAATTCACAGAACCAGATTTATGCTAAGGTAACTCCTGCTTGTGAGAGTGTCTTTTGGGATAAGTAGTGAGAGACTGGTCTCTGAGAAGAATGAGAAATCACACTTCGCTATGTGACTGAAGTAATGTTGCCAAATATGAAAGCCCAGTAAGAAGCATTTAAGAAATTTCTCAGGTTAGAATAACAAAAAGGAAGAATGAGCTCTAGGATCTATTCCTGCAGTTATCAGACACAGGAAGCTGTTAGCTGGTCTGGGAAGGGGAGAATATTGCTGTGTACATGTTTTTAACCTTTGGAAAACTGACTTTTTAAACCAGATTTTAAGATTAAATTCTAAGAAAACGTAATTGTTAACCCACTTTGATGTTGAATGAGAATGTGATTTTTAATCCAGCAATTGCATGAGAAAAATGTTGGAATAAGGTTCCTGCACTAAATCCAAAAAGCAGGTAAGCTATCCTGTATGTCTTGAATTTATTGTAAAACTGGCCTTGATCATTTTTGTTTTAATGTTTTTCAATAAAAATCCTAAAAAAAAAAAAAAACACTTAGGTGTGATTTTTTTGCATCTCACTGTCATCCTGTAATCCATTTTATTCCTACTAGTACTGTGTAGCACAAGAGTAGTTAATCTACAGTACAGGATAAGCTTCACATAACAAACAGTGATACTGCTTTCATGTTTTTCTACATGCTGTGCCTAATAAAGAAAACAAGCTTGTATCATCTAATTAAGATACCATTGTCATTCCACATTTGTACTTTTCACTGGCTTCATTATGCTGGAATTTCCTGGATTTACTTGAAATCCCTTCTGCTTTTAAAAAGGTCTAAAATCTGTACATCATCCTGCTTGCTGCTGTGTTGCAAGAAAGGGTGTGTTGTATCACAAGGAACTCGGAGCGTAGTGTAGGGCTGTCCAGCAGTAGCTGAAACAAAGACCCTTGCTGCTGATGGTTGCTCTTGCAAGGTGGGACCATGGTGGTCGGATTTTGGAGTGCTGCTGCTGAGAGACATCTACAGGAAAGGGAGTATCACATGCTAGCTGAAAGGCTGCTTCGAACAGAGAGCTGTAAATGTTACTGACAGCTGCATCTTTGAGTCAGTTTTATTTTGGTGCTCAGTAATGCTGTCTAAAAAGTGAAGGCTGTGGTAACACCTCTGTGTACTAAGAGTAAGACTGACAAAACACGAAGACAAACGGAGCGGGTAGCGCATTTTGTCTACATTTGAAAGGAAAGGCTTAGGACAGAGTGCAAGGTTAGGTTTGGTGTGTTACCTGTGAGTAACCCAGGTAGTTTTAGTGTTTTGTTTACATGTTTCTCACCTGGCAGCTAAATGCTGATCACTGAACAGAATGTGTCTAATCATTGTTGAATGGAGCCTTTTGTAATTTTTTTTTCCTCAATATGAAAAATATGCCCCTCAAAAGTGACTAGTCAGCATTTTTTAATTTTTTTAGCAAGGGTGGATCACTGCAAAAAGGTACCAGTACATGGAGAAATAGAGTCTTGCTGCTTTCTCTTGCAGGTATGTCATATTGTGTCATGCCCCATCCCTGGCAGTGTCCAAGGCCAGGTTGGACGGGGCTTGGGGCAACCTGGTCTGATGGAAGGTGTCCCTGCCTGTGGCAGGGGGTTAGGACTAGATGAGCTTTAAGGTCCCTTGCAACCCAAACCAGTCTGTGATCCTATGTATATGGATACTTTTTAAGATTAGAAAGTGAAAATCCTCGCAGCCTCAGAATGCTATTTTTGCTTAGTAGCTGCTAACGTTTTGAGGCAGTTGATTTTTTTATATTTTTCTTGTTTAATGAATTGTTTCTGTCTTGTGTAACTTTTTTAAAATGTTGATCTTAATTACAGTTGGCTGGGCAGGGAAGTTTCTTTATCTTGACCTGTCAGGTTGTCTGTCAGCTTGGCTGTAATGATAAGTTACACAGTATTGAAAGGAGGTTCCTGCAGTCTGTAGGCATGTAACTCCTCATGAAAATCTGCCATGAGTAAAACGCTACTACATTGTGCAATCCTTTAGTTTACAGTGTTTCCTGGTACACTTCTACACAAGAGAAAACATCAACGTTAAAATGTAAAGCAGCTTCTAACGCTTGTTACTCTCTTGGTTTCGTGTAGTGTAAATGAGCTGCTTTTTCAAACAGGACTATTTTAAATGCTCTGCCAAGGAAGTCTGACTTGCCCTGCTAGAAAGTAACAAGAGGGATGATACAAAGTGAACAAAGAGTTACTGATTAGTTTTGTGCAACTGTAAAAGCTTTTTACATACTCAGACCCAGTCCATCCAATGAAGCATACAGTAAGCCTGCTACTAGCACAAAGTTAGCAAAACAAGTATACACAAAAACTTCCCAAGCTGCCACATTACTAGTTATCTTTACTGTGGGTTTGGGGTTGGTTTTTTGGGGGAGGCGGTTTGCCCCATCATACTTAACTCTTAATCAGTTTCTTGTTTTTTTTTTCCTGATCTGCTCAGGTTCCTGCACTGCAGTATTGCAGCGTTCCTCAAGTCCCAGCTGGCCTACGTGTTTGCTTCCTTATCTGCTAACGCTCATACAAGAAAAGAAGGAAACAGGAGGTTAATCCCCTTTTTACCAGTGGCTTAGGTAGGGCCTCTGTGCTTTCAGATCACACTAACCCCTGCTTAACTTCTCGGTCTTACATGGGAAACCATGTAAAAGATGTGAAAGTTGTTTGGAACAGGTAGTGACTGATACTCCTGTTTCTAGGAAATAGATGTAAACATATACAGATATTGGCTTTTTTCCCCAGTCAGAATTATTCACTAAGAACTCTTTCAGTAATTTGTCACTGCAATATGCAATTGGCATGTCCTTGATTAGCAAATTAATTGCATCTGAAAAAATCATGAGCCTTGTCGCAAGGAAAAATGCTTCTAAGAGTTTGAAGATTTGCTTTAATCATTTACACCTTACCCTTGGTGTAAATTCAAAATGAAGAGAGGATTTGTGTGACTTTTTGTACAAAAAGCACTTAGAAGCAATAGTGATTTTTTCCCCCCCTATTTATTAAAAGAGAAATTCCTCACTTATTTCCAATGTTTAAAGCTTAAATCTGCAGTTACAGAAACATGCATTCAAGTATCTATGTGGTTAGCTGATAGTAGCATAACAATTGTGGTAGATATTTTAATTTCAAGCCCTTACCACAAAAGGTCATTAATTTCCTAGCATCTTGAAGAAAGCAGCAAGCACCTCCGGGGTTCTTCTTTGAGGCGGAGTTGGGCCTCCACCAGGTGATCTGAGCTCTCATCCCACCTCAGTGACCGGCACTCTGCTTGGAAGGGAGGTGTCCACCAGCCGCCTCCAGCATTGTGACAATTTGAAGTGCTTGATGTCGCAGAAGATGGCCTCTGTTCTTTGGAGTTGAGAGGGGAAAAGATGTCTTAAGGTGTAATCAAGGAGAATTACAGGAGCAGTAGGAGGTTGCAGAAAGGGGTGACTGAGTGCATGGTGCAGTGGCTTTCCTCATTCTGTGATTGAAGTGCTTTATGTGGTGATGCAGTGGCAGAAGTGCAGAACCTCCTTGTGAATCCACCAAGTGTGTACAAGCACTATTGCAAGGTGTACTAGTGCAAGGTGATTTCTGGGAGGTTTTTGGCAGAAAGTGTAAAGGCAGAGGACACATGGTGCGATAGTGATCGTTCCTGTCTATTGTAGTGTTTAAATGATGGCAATTTCCTCGCTACTCGGACATGAGTGTGTTCTCATGTGCCTGTTGAACATGTTCTCCAGGCTGTGCTATTGAAGTGCTGAACTGGAGAAGTCTACTTAGCTTCAACAAGGCGTACTCATCCTCCTCCTGTGTTTCATAGAATCACAGAATGGTTTGGGTTGGAAGGGACCTTAAAGATCATCTAGTTCCAACCTTGAGACCCTCATCCTGTTGTACAAGCATGGGAAAGACAGGAAACGTCTGGTGAGCATTTCTTGGGAGCTCACACCATGCTTGGCTGGGTGTGCCTGCGATGGAGAGCAGGAACGCAGTAGCTTTCACGTTCCATACTACCTTCCCTCTTCACAGCGTTTCATTCCAGCCTTCCACCCAAGCAGCCAGTTCCAAAGATGGCTTGATATCAAAAAATAATAAATTACCACTGATTCCACCGAGGCTTTCAAAACCGAGCCGTTCCCTCACTTGCAAGCAGCTGTTGGGTGATTTATGTATTTATTTTTTTAGCGGCAGCGAGGAGCGACGAATTGCACAGTTTGTGTTTCTGTGTTTCCAGGCATGAGATACGCGAGTGGCTTGGATCTGGGTGCCTTGAGGTGAATTCCCGCTTGGCACCGCGCGGCGCTTGGGCACCTGAGCGGAGTTATTTCTCTCTTTAACTAGCGCAAGCTCTTTCATGCGAGCTCAGAACGGGGTACGTTGCTAACAGAAGCGCTTAAGGGACGGAGGAGCGGAGGTTCCGGCGCCCCGCCGCCCGGCTCAGCGGGTCTCCCTCAGCGCCGCCGCTTCCGCGGGCGTGGGGGGTGCTCGAACGCGGGCGCCGCGAGGTCACAACGCACGGGAGTGCCCCTAAGCCCCGCCCCTCTCCTCCGCCTCGCTGCTACAGCGGCGGCCGCCGCCCGCGCACCCCCTCCGCGCGGCCCGCCCCGCTCCTGCCCCCGGCCCAACGGCTGCTGAGGGAAGAGGTCGTTGAATGAGCGGCTGACGGGACGCGGGCAGCGGGCGCCGTTCCGACCACGCTCGGCCCGGCGAGCTGACAGGGGATCTCCCGCAGCCTCGGCTGGCGGGGCGGGGCGGCGGCGAGGGGAGGAGGCGGACCCCCCGCCTCGGCTTCCCCGCGGCCGCCCCGGCTGGCGGCCCCTCGCGGCGGGCGGCAGGGCATGTCCGCGGCGCAGGTGTCGGCGGCGCCCGTCGGCGATCCTGAGGGAGGCGGCCCGGCGGGCAGCCGGCCCCGGGAGTCGGAGCAGCCGCGGCGGCCGGAGCCCAGCTCGCCCCAAGGGGAGGAGGCCGCCGAGGGGGGCGGCCGGGGGCGGCCGGCGGTGGAAGCCCCGCCGCCCAAGGAGAACCCGTGGACGAGGCGCAGAGCCGCGGGGAACAGCCCCTCGCCGCCCGCGGCGGACGGACACCTCGTCCCGCAGGACCCAGGTGCGGCGGCCGGGCCGGGGACCGGCATGGTGGTGGTGGCGGCGGCGGGCCGGGTACAGGCCGGCGTGTGGTGGCGGCTCTCTGGTTTTGGTTTTTATTTAGCTTTTGCTTCGTGGGGTGTTTTCGGAAGCCAAACGCGCGTGTTTCTCCCCGCTCCCCGGGCGGGCGCAGCGGGGCCCGGCGCGGATCGGCCGGCGGTACGGGCCGGGCGCTCCGGCTTTTGACATACATGGACAGAGGAGGGAAGCGAGCGAGGGGAGGTGGGTCCGGCCGCCGCCTTCGCCCGGCCCGCGGGGTGACACGGGGCTCGGTTAGTGCTCGGGAGCCGCTGTGCGGCTGCGAGCTCCCGGGGTTGCGAACGGTCACCCCCAGCTGGGAGGCGGGGGGGGGCGGATGACCTCCGGCGAGCCCCGAATGGCGCCGGGCTCTGGTAGGAGCAAACAGGGCTGGTAAGCTGCCCGTCTCACTTTGTTTTTCTTTAGAGATACTGCTAAGCCCCGTTTGCTTTACCGCAGGTCTTTTTTGCCTAATTATATAGTAAGGCCCTCTGTACGAGCCGTTACTTGGTTTTGCTTTCCAGAACATTTGGATTGTGGAGGCTTTAAACGTTAACAAAAGCAGTCAGTTTGCTTACTCTCAGTATCCCGACTGTTTATGTGGAAAGAGATGGAGTGAGAGTAGCTGTGGTGTAATTTTGTGGCCTTTAATCACTACGTGTGAGACAAAGCAACTTTAGAGGCTCTGTACCAAATAAACAGGCAGATGGCTTTACAAAGTTGGTCATCGAAGACCTGACGTGAAACTGCAAGGCATTATGCTCAGGCTAGCACCGAGTTTCTAGAAGTTAGCAGCTTCTTGGAGTATTGTTCTTGGCTGGAAGTGAACCGCTGACCTCACAATACGTATTTCCACCTGTGTTTCCCAGGAATTTCAATCTCAGCACTTGCTTCCGAAGGCACCTGACAAACCTTTTTGTGATCTCACAGTTACTTTTATCCTTGAATTAAATATGTACTTCCTTCACAAAGAGAAATATATAATTTATAGTTTCAAGTGTACAGGTCATGCAAGCAGAGGAGTTCTCCAGACCACAAAATCTCTACTTAGGTGAAGATCAAATCTTTTGGCAACAGACATAGCCATCTTTATCATCTCAGCTGTTTTGTTTGTGTGTACTGACGCACTCATAAATGCCTATTTATGCATAGCTTCTACAATCCGGCTCGCTGGGCAGCAGCTTGTGGTCTTGTCCGTGCATGAAAGAGAACTTGTCACTCATTTGCCTTGCTGTGGCAGTACTAATAATGGTACATCAGAAGCATTGGGAAAGCTTCTTTTATTGCGTTAACACCGTGTTCTTCACCTTCTGTAAAGTTTACTTTTCCGCTTAAGATAAAACACGTAAATAGTTGTGGAAGGAAGGAGGAGAAATAAAACACACAAATAGTTGTGGAAAGAAGGAGGAGAAAGGAGGCACTTCAGTTAACATGCTGTGCGCATTATGTGCTTAATTTGATGATTTCATAGGGCTCAGTTATTTTTTTTCTGCTTAAAAGTTGTGCTTACTGTTTATCAAATTAATATTAAACTGAGTAGTTGTACCAAAATATCTTTTTCAGTAGCAGATGTGTAATTAAGCAAATATGGGACATGCTATCGCTGGTAATGGCATTGGTGAAGAACTCATGTCAGGGTGGGTGTTTTGGTTTGGCCATCGCCAAAACCACCGTGAAGGAGCCACTGCTCTTTCCCTTGTAAAAGACAAAGCAGCTGATCCTTCCTGGCTGTTTGAAGGAAGGAATTGCTGTATGTCTCCATCTGCAATGAGAGATGTATTTTGAAGTAACTAATTGCACGTTGGCAAAGCAAAATAAGTCACAGTAGGCCCTTGTGAATGTAGTAGTATGGAAATTAGTCATGTGAAATAATAAGTAGATGAGCAGAAATACTACTGGGATGGAATGTAAAACTATCCGTAAAGAGGATAATAAAATGTAAAAGAATCTCACATCAAAGTAGCGACTGAATCCTGTTCAACTTGTTGATCCTGGCTTAATTTGTTCAAAGGTTCCCGAGACGTGCATGTACGGTACGTTCAGTGGTAGTTACACACTTGAGAAAATTGACCCCGGTCTGTCATCTTTCGACTTTCAATTTAGCGCAGCATTAGTTTATAATAGAGGCAAAGCTGACTCTTGCCAAGGGAAGGAACTGTCAATGTCACCCGACGCTAGAAGGAAAAAAAGTAGCGTGAAGGGCTTCAAATTCTTGGTCAAAGAATTCAGTTAAAGCGTTGTTACTATAACCAATTGTATTTTTGTCTCGGATATGTTAGTAAGTTTTAATCATGTTATAATAAACCCAACACTTAATGTAAACATATTGGAATTTTTCATGTTATGTTTGTTACCACAGTTCAGTGTTCCTGGCTAAGCCTTTTATTAAGCTTTCCTTTTAAGCAGAATAATTTCTGAATTATACAGCTACTTTTACATCCTAATCTGCATTTAACTCATGGAGAAAGGCTCGTAGCAGTGTAAAATTGCTAGTGAAATTAATAGGCTTCTGTCTATTCCCAGTGATTATGAACACAAGGAGTTTGCTTTAGCACAGGCTGTCAAATGATGAAAGGTACTCCTGCAGTGTGTCTTCCTTCCCATGTAGCTCCCAGCTAATATACTGCAGGAAGCCTTCAGTTCTTCAAGTTGAAGCTCTGTGAGTAAGAGGAGAGGAACAGTTGCAAAGAAGTAGTCCTGTATAATATTCTAGATAAATTTTTTACAAGGTAACAAGATAATCCGTTTTTAAATTGAGCCAACAAGATGTGTCTGTATGGAAGCTGCGGAACAACCCAATGTTAGCCCTTTATTCCTTGTCCTTCCTCTGAGCCTTGGTTTTCTTCCACTACCCCTCAGAGCTGGGCTATCATGGGAAAGGCTACTTTACTCTTCCTCCATATAAACAATTTCCCACGAGAGAGATGTTGAATTAATTTTATTATGAGTTCTCCTACCTATTCGTTTGATGAACCCTGAAGTGCTGCCCTTTTTGTAAGGCTGCAAAAGGGAATCTGAATTCCAAGTTCTCTAGTCTTCATGTGATTTGTGTAGTTGATGTGGATCTCCAATGATTCATTAGACAATTAGTCAAAAATTGGTCATGAAGTTTATGAAAGTACTCAATGAAGCGAAATGCCTGTGTTGCTGAAGTGGTTAAAGCAGGTTTGCTTTCTGGTGTGCTTGATTGATGTAGTTAAAGAACTATATGCTTCAGCCTCTTACATTGTGCTCAGTTTGTCTGTCTTCATTGCATTTATTTCTGGGCATCAAAGAATGCTTTTTATCTGATTGATATTTTGGTAGCAGAACCAGTTCACTGTAGTGCTATGGTATAAATTAATTTGCTTTAGTCTGTTAGCAAAGCAGGTTGTAAAAATACAGTTTAGTAAAGGTATGCTGTGTTAATAGGGACAGCAAGCTTTTGATTAGTAAATTGGTACATGATCTGATTATGATTTTTTTTTTTTGGTGTATCTAAGGTTAGTTCTTATGAACTCACTGAGTGTTTTAATAGCAGCTTTTAAAAATTACCTTAAGAATTATCAAAGGGTACAACATTGACAATTACCCCAACCCTGAAGGGATTAAAACCATTACCTTTACTAATGTGCTGTCTGTATTTTAGTTGTATATAACAGCATATGTAATTTAGTATGGAGTTGGTTGGTTTGTTTCTGAACTGGAGACCCGTTTTGAGAGAGAAATCCATCCTGCTGCCTTGAGTCTTGAACACAGTACTGGCTTGCTGTACTCGAGCATGTGCTCCCTTTAGACCATGAAAACTTTTGTAGAAATGGTCACAGGTGCTGCAGGTTTCTATGGAGCAGCTGGGAGAAAAAAAGAGATAGGGAAAATAAATAGTATAATGATTAATCAATCATGTTGGGGATTTTTTTCCCCTATTGCTTGTTGTGTTGAAAAACTGACTGGTTTTGAATGTAAATAGATAAAAGGATGCAGGTGTCGTAACTCACTGCCTTGGTTAGTTGTTCAAATAGTATGAACAAGGTCAATATAATGTAGTTTTGCTATAAAATGCTAGAACTATTGTAGGAAAGATCTTAACATAATTACTGTTTTTCTTATTTCCCAGAGTCTTGGATCTAAATCCATGCTCTAGATTTAAACTACAATACACTTCAAGGGGTTGTTTTGTCACACTTGCAAGAGTTTCACATTTATCTGTTGAAACAATTGGTCGAAGGAGGTGATCCTATCCCTCTACTCTGCTCTCGTGAGACCTCACTTGGAGTATTGTGCACAGTTCTGGTGTCCTCCACATAAGAAGGACATGGAGCTGTTGGAGCAAGTCCAGAGGAAGGCCATGAGGATGATCAGGGGGCTGGAGCACCTCCCATATGAAGACAGGCTGAGAAAGTTGGGGCTGTTCAGCCTGGAGAGGAGAAGGCTGCGTGGAGACCTCAGAGCAGCCTTCCAGTATCTGAAGGGGGCTACAAGGATGCTGGGGAGGGACTCTTCCTTAGGGACTGTAGTGATAGGACAAGGGGCAATGGGTTCAAACTTAAACAGGGGAAGTTCAGGTTAGATATGAGGAAGAAGTTCTTTACTGTGAGGTTGGTGAGGCACTGGCACAGGTTGCCCAAAGAAGTGGTAAATGCTCCATCCCTGGCAGTGTTCAAGGCCAGGTTGGACAGAGCCCTGGGCAACATGATCTGGGGTGAGGCGTCCCTGCCCATGGCAGGGGGCTGAGACTAGATGATCTTAAGGTCCTTTCCAACCCAAACTGTTCTATGATTCTGTGATTCTATTTTTACAGCTTCTTTACCTTGTTTAAAAATGGATTAGACTGAAATTTCAAATTGATCATTGAAAGGAAATTGTACAAGTTCAACAAACAGGTTCCACTGAAGTTTTGAAGAGCTGCTGTGCTGGGTGATTTCAACTGCCCCACGAAGCACTTCTGGTATTTCAGTGATGTTGTTTGTTCACTGAGGGAAATACACGTAGAGTCCAAGTAAAGATAAAACTTGAATATTGTTTAGCAATCCTTACAGCATAAACCATGTTTGCTTCAAAATGGGAGTGTGTTCCACCTTTTTATTAATAGACTCTGCTTTCAAAACAAATTGGCAATATCATCCCTCCCCTTCCATCAGAAAAAAAAATAATAAATACTTGCTGCCTATTTATTTGCAGAACTTCATCCATTCTGAAATACTACTTATACTACTACTATAAACTCAATCTGTCATGTAATCAGTAATTGCTTTGGTGATACATCTTTATGCACAAACTTTCCTCTCTTATCTTTGCACAGCATCCAGGCTGCTCTTCCTTCTCTGTTGCTGTTGTCCCAGAGGATTGCTGCTGTTTTGGTGGATCCAAAATTCATCTTTCAATTTTCAGAACTGTCATCCCATGTATCTTCACATCCTGCACTTGGCATGCTTGCAAATCCATGTCTTTCTGAAGAAAATATCTCTTGTTAGGATGTGGAGTATTAAGAGACTTGGAAGAACCATAATAAAAATGGCTTTGAAGGCTGATTTCTGTTTTTGTGTGGATTACATCTTTACTGGATGGAGTTCAGTGATTGAAAGATGATAATGGGCAATTAAATTTCCTCATTCTTGATTTTGCTTTTTTCCCTGCTACCTCAAAACTCAGCTGAAACCCACCAAGTAAAGTAATTGAAGATAACTGAATTCTTTTATCAACACAACATTCAGTTACTAAACAGGTCACCTTGTAGCATATGACCGAATGAACAGTTTTAACACAGCTAGGTTGGAATTAACAGCAAGTGAAACAGTTTATTTGCAAGGGCTTGTTGGGTTTTGCTGGAACAAGGTGCTAAAGATGTAATTTCTGGGTGTTCAGCACTTTTATGTGATGTTGAAACAGAACACCGGAGTAACGTAAAGCATAAAGCCTTTATCTAAACTCACTCTAAAGTGCGTTTTGCCTGAACAGTGGCTCTAGGCTGCTTCATAAGAATGTAACAGATGTGCTCTGGGTAAAACTTTAAGTGATCTGATGTTTGGTTTTTTTACTCTCCCACCCTTCTTTTTATCTTCCCTTTCATGTTTCACACTAAAATCCAACTCCCACATGATTAGCCCCAGAAAAGATCAGTTAAATTTGGTTTTGAGCATGGCTCTTTTGGGAGGACAAGAAACCCTGTGGAGTTCTTTTCGGGTAGGTAAGTATGGAGCATTGCAAGATCTCAGGCCTTTGAGTTCAGAAAGGACATCATCAACTAGGTGGTGTGTTGCCTAATATTAATTTTCTCTTCATTTAGTGTGCAAATGCATCTTCCAAGTGTTGGATTACTACATACAGATAAGAGAGATTCCTTAAAACGAGTTGGGTCTCATTCTACTCTACTCAGCCTCTCCTGCTGCCTGGAATAATATCCCATGACTAAGATAGCACAGCGCCATTGAGTCTCTTATTTTTGAATCCCTTGCTATACCCTGGTGACACACAGAGCAGTTCTGGCAGAGCGTCCTTCAGCAGCAATTTAAGTAAAAGTGCTGTGAGATGGAAAAAAGGCTTCAGTAAGGTAATTGAACAGCCAGAGAGGTGTGTTTACAGACTGCTGCAGGACAAATGCTATAGCCAGGCAGTTTACCTGTTCACATAATTGGCAGTTTTGTAGGATAAAATTACAAATTTGTTTGCTACTCCACCTCTGCAGCTGTTTGTCTTGTTTTGTAAAGGGCAATTATTTTGCTATTGAATGACAAGTAAAAATCATAGTAACACAGTCACCGTGTGTTTCTGAAAGCTCCCAGTCTAAAGTTAATTGAAGCTGAATAACGAGACAGTTTGGGGAGGGTGTTTTGTCTTGGTTTTAAAAAGCAGATCTGTATGAGAGGAAAAAACCCTGCTGGCGAATGGTGAGGGGAAGGTCAAAGGCCGATCAGAATTGACTGAATTCACATGTCTTGTGTGACGTGCAAGTTGTATGTAGTAAAATTAATGTAATTTACAGTGGAATATGGAGTATGCAGAAATTTATGCTTCGAATGTTGACAGTATATTCCAGGAAGCAGAGAGAAGGTTTTCAGAGTCACTGGGGCACGAGGGTGGGGTTCCCAGTGTGAAGCTGCGATAAGGAAGATTAGTCACTGGATGTGAAAGAGATAAGGGTTGAGGAGGTGATGTTATCCCTGTATGAAAGAATAATAATAATAATCCACTAGTGATTTCAGTCACATTCAATGTTTTCAGTCTGTGTTGCAATAAAATACTAATAAGAGGTTTAAAGGAAAGGTTGCGACCACTTCTCCATGGGAAAATATGCTTTGGCATTGGGAGAACAGAGCAAGGGCTTAACAGGAGAAGTGGTTTTCTCTGTCTCAATTTTAATCTCCAAGCAAATTGCTTGATACTAGTGTTTGGTTTGTTTTATTGTTTTGTGGAAGGGTAATTGCACCTGAATTAAAACACATAGTAAGTTTTAAATAGACTTTTGGTTTTATTCAATGGATGTTATTGATCTGAGATAATTAGGCCCAATAATGTTACCATAGATGAGAGAGAGTTATTTCCAAGCATTACATTAATTCCTAGCAGATATTACTGGTAGAAGTATAATGGACTCTTGCTCAGAGGTCAGATGGGATCATTATTATAAAGTTTTAGTCTTGACTCAATATGGTTCTGAAAATGTATGAGTGTCAGCTTCAGTGCACATGCTCATTTAGCATAAACATATCCATTGTAGAATTTGGGCATTACAATTTATCAGCCTTAATGTAGGTTTTATAGTAATTTTCTCTTTTTGCCTTTTATTTATTTTTCCATTCCTTTGGATTGATTACAAGCAGTATGGCTAAATTTTATGTGGCATTTGAGTAATTGCTTATAAAAGAAAATTACTAGGAATTTATGATTAGGTAATTACTTCTATGTTGGGTTTTTTTTTCATGCTTGCATAATGATTAATTTAATTCTGTCTTACAAATATAGCTTCTGATAGGATAACTTTTTAAATGTGTTCCAAGGGCTCATTTTCTTTGCTGCTACTTAGGTTAAAATACTGGTGTTTTGAAATAGTCTGAACTTACAGCTGAGCAAATGCTTAAATACTGTGTGATACAGTATTCTGTACAAACGTTTTTTGAGGGTATTTATAGTCATTATGAATGTGAGTTTTTCAATCTCATGTACAATAGTTACTTCCTGGAAATTGACTTCGATACCAAGGCCTCAAAAAAACCTTTGGTATAGCATGATAGGTAGTTACACAGAGTTGTTAAAGTATACCTTCCTTACTCTTTTAACGTGTAATTCTTCACCTGAAAATATTTTTCTTCCTTTTCAGAACTACATAATTCCACTAAAGTTATAAAAGCAGCGAAACCCAGGACAAGGAAATTCAGCAAGGTTTGTATTTGCCAGAAGGCCATTTAGCTATGAGTTACTGCACCAATTGTGTTAGAAGTCCCAGTTAATCTGACCTGTTAATCTAAACTGGCTTCTAGCTCAACTGATAATGTGGTGAGAAAATGAAAGAATTTCAAAGGAGTGTTTCTGGCCATAAATATTCAATATGGTAAATAGCTGATAGCGTTAAAATAATGAGGTATTTTGAAGTTACATCCAGAAGTGCTATGTTCTGCCTTGGTAATGGTTAATTTTGAAGAGGAAAGTAAAAAAAGAAGGGAAATTTTCAAGTTAGAAGGGGTGCTAAAGTGGTGTGTGTATAAGGGATAAGGAAAGGCACTTTTGTTCAAAAAAGCAATGGGATTGTATAAAAATGTGAAGGGGCTGCAAAGAACCAAGGGCACTTGAGCCAAGTGATGCTGGATTGGTTTTGGAAATCCTTTTTGTATGTTATGTGATGTGTGCTCTTTACGTGCTGTTATAAAATTATAATTATGACAACAGGAGAGGCTGAAGCCTTGTATTGGAAAGTTAAGTTTCTAAAATTTTGTACAGCCACCGCTTTTTAGTTCGAATAATACCTGTGCTCAAAGGTCTTCCAAAAGCTAAAAGACTTTTAAGCAGGAGATACCTTTAACTCACATAGGAAGCTATGTGTAAAACAACATTCAATTTGACAACTGTTTTACCTTCACTTAAGTCATAAGCCCTCGTAATTTGTTTTATAATAGAATGTTGAAAATTTTGCTTGCTTTGCTATGTTTTTTTGCTTACGCCTGCTTAAAATATTCCTCATGAAGGCTTTCTTTAGACAGTTATACTAATAACAAGCTAAAATGTATTGGACCTTGATTTGGATGTAATTGCAATGAATAGTTGTTTCTACAGTTGATCATGTTTCGTTTTCAGAAGTTGTGTGTTTATTTTCTGTTTTATTTCTCAGTTTTTAAAAATTGCTACTTCTAACAAATCAGCTCAAGGGGGTAGTCTGGCCATCTGAGTCATGACTGACTTATTCCCTTCCCAGTATTAAAAAGGTCTAAATCTAGGAAGTAGTATAAACTGTTCATCATCTTTGCAGGCTGAGGTATATCACGATGATATCACAAACTGGCCAACACCGAGTGAAATAGCAAACAATGAAGTAAGTATCCTTTGTTATCATCTCCCTTGACCTGCTGGTCTTGCTGCTTCTGATGCAGCCCAGCACATGGTTAGCTTTCTGGGCTGTGAGCACACATTGCCAGGTCATGTCCAGCTTTTCATGAAGCCCTGCTCCACAGAGCTGCTCTCAATCCCTTCATCCCCCAGCAGGTATTGAAATTTCACTTTGCCTTCTTTGAAACCTGTTATTCTGTAGGATTTCCAGGAAGTAGTGATCTGCAGGCTGCTGGCTCTGCTCAAAGGCACGCAGTTCCCACTAAATGCAATATTCTAATATGGGAAAAAATAAGTCTGTAATCATACACCTCCACATCCTCAGATCTTTGGTTCATGTTCCGATTTAGTGGAACAGAATTGTCAGAGCTAAGACCTGTGGCTCCTTATAATTTACATGAATATTTGGCATGCTGTTGAGATTGTACAGCATTATGGGAGTTTCTGATTTACCATTGAATATTCTGTAAGCACAGCCTTTTAAAGATAATCAGTCTGAATAGTAGGTACTGGTGAGTAATCTTTCTTTCTTTCTTTCCCATATAATAAACTTCATTTTTGAGGTATTGAAACATGATTGTTGTGCACTCTGCAAATCTACATCAACAGTTAAAAAACAAACGAAAACTTTCTTAGTCTAAAAATTATTCTTATATTCTTGCCAAGGTAGCGGAAAATAGAACTATTTAAAATGAGACTTTACAGAACAACTGAGATCTTAAAACTCAGCCTACTGAAGAGATTGAGAAAAGGTAATAATAAAGGAATTTTAATAGGTAAAGGAAATTTAGACCTTTTGCCGTCAGCAGCTGTACTGTCAGAAATAATTACCAGTATCTCTTGCAGTGCAAGACTGTAAGTCACAGTAAGAAGCCAACAAATAGAAGAGAAAAGGAGGAAAAATCTGATCAAAAAAGCAATAATGGAATCAAGGACAAGCCAGAGGCAAAGCCAAATGGTCCAGGAGATAATACTATCAAAGATGAAGTTCAAACTAATAACCAGAGGAAAAAAGGTCAGTCTGGGCACTATGTGTAATGCAATGTCACCACTGATACAGTTACATTAGTTCCGGTTGAATGACTTAATGAAACGTTTTCTGTTTTGCATTTTCTAGGTGATAATAGGATATATTGCTTTCTGCTAGGAAGCTTAAAACAGGCTTCCTTTCTCTTTGGACTGTTCTGCTTAGTCAAATAGGGATTCTGGGGGAAAAGCAGCTTGTGTCCTACTGAAGGTCCATGGAACTCTGATGATTTATGGAAAATTCTAGTATGGCTGTGCAAACCATTACTATGTCTCATATCTTTATTACCCTAAACAGCTAGCACTATGTTAATTTAATTTCATATGTATGTGTGTGTAACAATATACACCAACACATTTTTGTGTTTTACTATTAGCTTACACCTTGAAGTGATCACGTGAAAAATAAACCAGGTTATTCATTTCCTTTTGATCCAATCTGTTACGTTAAAAATAGAAAGCAAACCTGTATCTCGTTTGGTCTGTAGACTGCAATAGGCTGGAGAAACAGCTGAGACAGTTTTAAGATACTGCTGCCATCAGCTGCTTTTGTTTCTTGCTTCCCTGCTGGTATTTCTTCAGATGCTAAAGACCTTTGCTGTTTAGATTTGTTAATCTTCTTATGTATATATTTAAAAACAAATTTTTTATTACTTTTGATTTTTTTACAAAGTCATAGGTACAACCTATTATTTTTTTCTCCCACGTTTTCACCCCTATTTTATGTATTTGCTTATATTTCTTGGCCACAAAGGTATGAAGCCTATAATACCAGTTAAGTATAGAATAGCAAATATCATCACAAAATAAATGGTTAGTGGATATTTTAGGCCAGCCTATTATAAAATACAGCTTTGCTAATAATTTTTGATGCCCATGAAAGAACTTAATCTGAATATCTCCAGGTAAAATACAATACCACAGCTAAATTCTTAGGAAATTTTTTATGGTTTGTGATTGAAATCTTTATTTTAGTGCTTAACTTGATATGTAATTTCTTACCTCTAAGTTTCATATGCAAGTTGTGAAATTATGTAGTAATGAAGTTACTGTATGTATTTAACACTTATGTAGCTATAAATTCTTGGTAATGGAGCTTACATCTAAAAAAATCATTAAATAAAAAGCTCACCTTTATTTCATATATTTAAAGCTTAGGTAAGGTTGCCTTTCAGTTTGAGAAATTCCTATTTACTGCATTTATTATTTAGACATCTTATATCTTAAAATGTCATAATATCATAATATCCTAAAATTTCAGTGTTAAGCTTCTCCCAGTTTTTAAACTTTAAAATGAACTGTTACTAGTTCTACAAGAAGAATTCTGTAGGATCTTTTCAGGAGCTAAAACCTCAGGTAGTACTAGAATTACGAGTAATATATTAACTTTTGAAGGTAACAAGCAGAAATGGGTGCCACTTCACTTGGATGATGTAAGGTCAGACAGTCGAGAAAGACCAGGCTCTCGAACTAGCTCAGGATTCCTGCTGGAAACAAACAAGTCAATACCTCATGACAACTGGAGGAGTGAGACAAGAAGTAAGTGGTTTTCAATCTCTGGGTCTTCCTATTTGTGGCAAATAAAGTATAATACCATGCAAGTAAGTGTTAGATTGGCAGTTTTCGTTGAAACTTGACTTTGCCAATACTAAGTAAAACTTAGTGTTTATATTTGCCAATAACCTGCAGAATATAAATAAATGGTATTTCTGTGATTTAACAAATTTTAAATTGGAAAGTTTTTTGTTTAGGAGCTTACTGTCAGATATTTTTTGAACCTCTTCAAGTTGATCATAATTTTAATGTCTCGATCACTGACTCTGCTGAGTAACTGAGTTTGGAAGCAGCCTACCTTTACAACATGTGCTGGTGCAGGGGCAAAATTAGAGCGGCATATATTTTTCTTTTCATGGCTCCCTACAGAGTCTTGGTTCACAGCTTTGTGATGTGGAAAGTTTGGAAATAGTCTCATACGGTGTCTGTTCTGTCCTGCTGTACTGCTATTCCTGCAGCTTGTTGCTACCAGAGCAATTGCTTGTGGACCTACACTTTGAACTCTGCTTTGGCAATTCTACTGATGTTGTTTTTTCCTTTAAGTTGGACCAGTTCCCTGACCTATTTCTCAGCATGGCCATGCAAGAAGTTGTACTAGCATAACAGAGAGAGAAATGTACCACAGCTGGGTACTGCTTCTGGTCCTCAGGTGTGCTGAATACAGCTTGTGAGATGGCAGAAATCTTAGACTCAGTGTAACTCTTTGGTTCATGTATTTGCATATAAGTTTTAAAATCTCAATATACATAAAAAAATTAAATGTTTGCTTATTATAATAATTGCCGGATGCCACTGAGGTGGGATTTGCTTAAGAAGTTTTTTAGGAACATGGATTAAGGGTTTGATCTGGATGTCTGAGGGATTGACAGAGGTAGGGGGAAGGAATTTCACTAGTGTATCTCTTTCTTCAGCAGTTATTCCTCAGGATGGTCAAATGACCAGAAACTTGTAGCATGAATTCTGCCTCAAGGATCTAGTGATTCAAGACCAGTTTCAGTGTGAGAAAACATGAAATCATCTCTTATGCATCAGGAACACTGGCTGTTTAAATAAAAACCTTGTTTCAGGTGTAAATACAACACTAGTTTATGAACATGTTCTATGTAGGACTTTTGGCTGTGTCTGAGCCACATGTACTCTCAGAGCACAAAAATGAAACTGATTTGGGGAAACAGTTCAAGTGATGCCCATGCATTTGGTATCTCCAAGGGTGATGGTAATCACTGCAGAAACTGAGGTCCAAATTCCCAGTGGGGGACACACATACAGATTTACGACATTCATAAATTCAGAGTCTTATTTCACAGAAAATAAAGTACAAGAGCTGTAATGTATAAAGCATACATATTTTGTTGTAGGGTTCATTAAAATTAATAGCTAGTAAAACAAGATTTCTAATATGAGCAGAGAATCGTATCTTTAGTCAGTCCTTTGTTAAATTTAGTAGCTCTCAATTTGATCAAGTAGAGGATGTATCCCCAGGCATTCCTCTGACAGACAGGACCCCCGGCATCTGGAAGACTATCCAATTACAATGTAAAGAAACTTTAAACAACGGTGGGTGACTGAAGATGGAAGTCTGAGAGTGTTAAGAGAAAGAAATGGTGTAAGAGAGGGCTTCATTTTCTCTCATGAGTAAAGTGAGAATTACACCTGTCCTTAAGTATTGTGGTGAGTGGAGCCAAGGTCCCTGGGGTCTGCTTTGGACCTGCTTGCTTTTCTTTCTTCTGCTGCTTCTCTCCTGCTCTCTTTTGCTATGTGCAGACCACATATTATATAAAAAACTTACATGTATTCTTAGAGTCATCTTAGGTTTGCATGTGTTATTATAAAGAGGTCCTTAACTTATAAGCTCAGTTTGGGGCACAATCAACAGAGAGTAAATGATTGCTGTTAAATGGGCAGAGTCAGGAGAGCAGTAGACAGCTGCTTCTGGGAACCAGATGGACCTCCAGAGGCCCACTGGTGTGGAAATCCCACCCTGAGCAGGATCATCAAGAGCTAGCAGCCATTCCTAACTATCTTGAGGCAGTGGGAGTTGTCCGCAGGAGAAGACTGTCATGCCTGGAAGGAGAATTGCATGATCATTCCGTTATGTCCCAAGCTGATCATAGGTATTGTGATCCCTGAGCTGGCAGCGGAGTGTTCAGTTGCTTCAGAAGCATTTGGGATTGACTGCCAGTCAAGCCAATTTACTCTTCTTTATTGCTAACAGCTTCTGCCCGATTCACCTTCAGGCATGGCTGGGCAAGCCTTACCGTTTCACCCTTGCAGCTTCACATCTGACCTTCTGCTTCAGCCAGCATGTCTGAGTCAGTGGATTGCCTGGGCTCAAGCTGAGAGCTCTGTGTTACAGGGGACTTCTTAGCACTGAGATATTTAATTATGATTGCAAGTATTATGCTTTTTTTCTCTTAAAGATTGGCGCCGTGATAGAGAAAAGAAGGATGATCATGATGAAGTGTGCAGTGTGAGAAGTGAAGGTGGCAGTGTTCGAGGCTTCTCCAGAGGCAGAGGAAGAGGCAGAGGCAGGGGAAGAGGACGAGGCAGAGGAAACCCTAGAAGTATGCAAAGAAGTAAATACTTAGTAAAAACTTTAAACTGTGTTTACAATGTTATTGTTTGCACATGAAGTAAGAGTTGTCTCAGAAAACATATCCTGTAACTTGATTAGTTTATTTTAAAATCAGATGCGGAAAACCAACAGTAAAACAGCAGTGCGTATCATTCCTTAAAATATTTGTGTACTGGACTTAATGTTTTTTCTTTGTGTGTTCTCGTTTATTTTGAAGTGAACTTTGAATATTCAGTTGGTTATCAAGAACTGTATGATGAAGGGACCGACCAAATATTTCAACCTGAGCTTAATGCTACTGTGTTGTATTACTATGGTGACGGAGCAGGCGTGCAGATGTATTCTGTGGATGAAGCACTTCTCAAAGAATATATAAAGCATCAAATGTAAGTAGACTGCTTAATGTACGAGAGTTTTCAGAGATCTAGTTAGGATAAAATAACTCGTTTCAAACAGCGTTTAATTGTTGTTATCCATATAAAGATGGAGATGAAGGCATTTCGATTGACCTTTTTTATTTGACCATTACCAGTGTCAGTTTGAATTCATTCACTAGTGAGGTGGAAAAACTTGAGTGATGGGGAGGAATTTTAAGGAAGCTGTTCTGCATCTTGTGCTGTAGTCTGGCTCTATCTCATATACCTGCTTTATTTATGGTACTTAGCCCTCTTGTTATGTTGTCATGTAATTGAGATATGGATGTCTCTGAGCTTGTGGTTTTGAGTACTGTTGGTCTGTTTGCCTATAAAGCTCTTCTTGGGTGGTGTAGCTAGATGTTTCCCTTATTTGCTCTCAATTTCACTTTGAGAAGTCTTGTTAGTTTTATGTTTTTGGAGTGTTTCACCTGAAGCATTTAACTGAAAGAGAGTGGTTTTGCAATGATACTTGATTTTTCAATAATCTGAATTGTTTACTTTCTCATGTACACCATTAGGCAATGAGAAACCATCTGGAAGACTGATTATCACCAGGAGACAAGTCAAAAAGGGCCTGGAAACCACTAGTTCATTTTAAAGAGACAGTTTCCACCACTGGCAGATATTTCATCTTCTGTGCTTGCAACAGCATTTCTCTGCGATGCCTTTATGGTGGTTTTTGATTGCCCTCGTGTTCCATAAAGCAACTTGCTTATTTTATTCTTGCTTCTTTTGTTACAGTTGACGCAAAAAGGAAGAAAAAAGCCTCTTTAAGGGCAGAAAGTATCTGGCATGTGGCTATCAACTTCAAAACTTCTATTGCAATCTTTTTTGTTACTTTTGCTGCCAGGCCCCTATGAGACCTGACAGTGGACATGTACCCCCATGTCAGGATAATCGGCCTGCACTGTCCTCAGACAAGTGGGGGAGGAGCACAGACACTCCACTGTTGGCCAGATTTCTGGGCATGCAGTGTAGAATCCAGACCTCCTAAGGTAGGACATGATGATGTCCCCCTCTGCTGAGAAAAATGTCAGTTACAGCATTGTCACATCTGACTTCGGGTTACATTTGTATTTTATTTTAGCGGCAAGAGGTTGGCAGGTGTCAGTAGAAGGCTTGGCATGGCTGGCTATCCAGAGCCATTGGTTGGTTGTCTGATATGAACTCTTAAGGCCCTTTGATTATGGAGTTCGCTTTCCATGACAGAGAGGGAGATTCTTGAGCTTCTCTTATCACATTAAAAATGATGGAAAACAGACTTTATTCATCAATTACCTATTATCTATTATTACCAGCTTCTAAATGGGGATGGTTTTGTCTGTCTTTCATAGTTCAGTTGTATAATACTGAAGTGACTATGCCAAAGAAGGAAGACTCTGAGGAAAAAGAAAAGCAAAGCTGGAGGGGATGTGTGTGTTTAGGTTTGTCCTTCTACTTGGAGCAAACTTGTGCGTTGTCTTCATTTTTCATTAATGGTCTTTCACATTCCTTTTTCTAGAGTGATGGACATCAAGTGAGGCAGTTTGAGTCAAGTTCAGTCATTGTCCATTTCCGCTTGTGGAATTTTTAACTAGGTGAATCGTTACAAGATTTTACCTTTACTGTATGACTGTAAAGGTAACATTAGTAAAATGTTGGTATATGGCTTTTGTGCTTGCTTATCTTCTAGACTGGGAGGGGAAAAGAAATGTAGCAGTTCAGAACAGTAAACAATATTCTTGAAAGAAACCTTCTCTTTGTGCACCATTGCTTCACTGATCAGTTTACTTAGCTCTGAGTAAGAGCTTAATTCTCCAAAAGCCTTATTCTCTTCTCTGTTTGCTCTGTTTTAATGGCAATGTTTTCATTTGTTGTATGTCTTGTTGTCCAACTTTGAGACTTTATTCATTCTTTTTTGGAGCTGAGTGTTTCATATAGAGAGCTTTTGCTTCGAATTTCTTTAGCTACCAAAAATTAGAGAAAGAAATGGTATCAAGCTTCTCCTTGGGTCACTGATGACATCAGAGTCCTCTCCTCTTGGTAACTTTGGCCTTGATCCCAACTTCAGTGGAAACACTTAGCAGTTTATGCTTTGCTGAAATTTGAATTATTTACATTTGCATGTGGTTGTGTTTGTTTATTTTTCCTCTGCATTTTAATGCCCTCTTATTTTTGCACTACTTCTATTTTTTGTCATAGAATTTTAATTGCTCTCCATTAAATATTTCACTGCCTACATTTTCCTGAGCCTGATGAGGAGTATTCCTTGGATGTAATCCTCCTTGGATGAGGAGGATTCCTTGTAATACAGCAAAGTCATGGTATATGCATAAACTCTGTGAAAGGCTAGATTCTAGTCGTCATGATTAAATTGGGGTTTTTCTCCCTTTCTTTTTCATAGGATGCTTTCTCTTTCCCTTTCTCTGTGTGAGAGATCATGATTTGAATTCCTTTTTCTCTTCACTGAGTATAAAAGAGCTTGACACCCTGATCATTTCATAGAGCAGTTTCATTGTTTAAGAAGTTTTGTCTTTCTGCTGTTTTTTTGTCTCTCATGTTTCTTGTTCTGTGGTATTGTCAGATTCCTGAAATGGCCCTTGTTCCTCTTCTCTTTAACTACTAAACATCATCTCTTCTTTTGGACTTTACATTTCTCCATGAGCTGTTGTACCTTTTGGTACAGCTTTATGTCAAATACAACATCACTATTTTTTTCTCATCTTCCCACAAGCATGCTTGAAGTAATGATTCAGAGTACATATGTATGCCTCAACACTCAGATAGGATACTTAAAGCTTCTAATGTGCTGGAAACTGGGAAAAGAAAAGATACAGTTGAGGATGAAGGTGCACTGATACTGGTCTGTGGGAAATAGCTTATGCCCTGAGTGTAAGCAGTAGTTGTCCTTCATCTATATGGAGGCTAAGACACTGTTGTTTCCTTCTGTTCATGTAAGTAATAAGGGAGGGGATGGGTGAAAGAAAAACTGAGCATAGTTTTTCCTTATGCAGTTCATACATGCAAATGTAACAAGGCTTTGATTTATACCCTTATGTACTGTACTGGTTCATAAGTCTGTCTTCACGTGTCACGCTGTTCTGTAAGTCTTGCTTGTAATGGCACACGTGTTGGAAGAATGATTTTGTTGATGACAAGTATGCTCTGTTTTTAATGGAAGACTTTAACAAGGAACCTCTGAGTTGCTATTTTAGGATTTTCTTTAATCTATAATAGGCTCATATTTGCGTGATTTTTTTTTTTCCACAGTGAGTATTATTTCAGCGCAGAAAATTTGGAAAGAGACTTCTTTTTGAGGAGAAAGATGGACCAACAAGGATTTCTACCTGTTTCACTGATTGCTAGCTTCCGGCGAATGCAAGCTCTGACTACAAATGCTGCACTCATTTTGGAGGTAAAATAATTCAGAAGTATGTATGTAGAAAGCTGCTTGGTTAATTTTGTACTGCCATTTACAGTCAGTGCTGTGAAGTTAAAGATTTCTATTTGCAATTACAAGGATTTTATGAAGAGGCTGTAAGTGGCAAAGCTTGTGGGTTTTTTCTTCTTTGGATGGTGCTGGCTATGTAAAGTTTTTATAGTTACCATATGCTTGTCACACAGGCCATAAAGGACAGTACAGAAGTTGAAACTGTGGATCAGAGGCTAAGAAAAAGGGTTGATCCAGAAAAGTGGCCAATTCCAGGTCCTCCTCCATGCAGTCTGCCACCAACTGACTTTTCTCAGCTCATCAATTGTCCAGAATTCGTACCAGGCCAAAATTTTGGCTCGCATACTGGTAAAGGATTTATTTTTTAGAAGCATAAGTTTAGGGCTGTCTATCTAGCTTAGGAAGTTTGCCTCAATACTGATTTCATAATAGAAGTTGTGCATTTGGTAACAGTAGATTCAGCTGGTATGCCTGTCAGCCTTGCAGTTGCCAAGGCTGCAACTTGTAACATGGCTGGCATGGCTGTTGTGAAGTAGATGAAGATGTCTCTTATGGCTGTGACCATTCTCCAGAATGTCGTAGGATGGGCTACAGTCCTTTAGTAGTAGTCGTACTAGTAAGCTTAAGTTAGTTATAAAATCTGCTTCATTTTGGTAGCAGATGGAAGTTAACTCTTGGTGCATTCTGATTTTGGATGGGGATCTCATTCACATTAATAATGAGATGGCTTTGTTCACTGACAACCCTTGGCAAGGAAATCTTTTACTAAAATATTGGCTGGAATTAAATGGGAAGAATGAAGACCGAGTTAGGTGCCCATCCATAAAGCTAGAGGATGGTGTGGGGAAAACCCTTGTTTTCTGGGTAATACATAATTTCTCTCAGACTGTTAGAAACTTTCCATATAAATAAGTTGTTGGAATTGATATTTTCTGAAAATGTTGAGTGAAGCTATCTCCTAAGAATGAAAATGAATTCTGCTGATCAGTGTCAGATTTAGCCAGAAGGGTAGAAAAATAGTAGCTGCGGTTAAAAGAAAGACTAATGAAACAACCCCACAAACACAACAAAATGAAACCAACCCACAACAGGAACTGAACTATTGTTTTCCTCTGCTAGAGTCTGCACCAAATTCTCCAAGAATGGGAAGCCTACTGAGTCCAAAGGAAAACACTGAAACGAGTAATTTTCAGACAATGTCTAAAGGACTGTCTACAAGTTTGCCTGATTTGGACTCTGAACCTTGGATAGAAGTGAAGAAAAGGCATCGTGCATCCACTGTCAAACTAAAGGTGAGATCAAAAGTGTTTAAGTTATGTTTAAATAAACAAATACAAAACCTGTCAACTTTCAGATTATGTCGTAAACCAAGATTTTTCACATCTTAACATATGCTTGATATGCAGTACAGTTTGTGTGTGTACTTCTCACTCCACCAGATCTAGAATAACTAAGTGCATTTAAAATCCTGATCCAGAGCTCACTAAAATGAAAAAGAAATACTGTTTGTGTTTTGGTGGGATTTTTTTTCCTGCTGAGGGACAGTTGTACCTGTTGATAATTGAAAAGTGTAATGTGCGTTGATAATTGTTCTAAAAGCTTATGGTAGAATTATTTAGAACTGTAATTTACTTAAACATCTGGAAGTGTCTGTATTGTTTTTATATATATTATATACATATATCCATTTATTGAAAATGTTCTAGCATGTTCTATTTATCTCCCATTTGGATAATCACTATCTAATTCAAATGCAAAATGCATCACCTTTTCCAACTTAGGAGAATGTTCCTATACATGATCAAACATCAGATCAACAGCAGCCACCCCCACCTCCAGAGGAACAAGAACAAGAAGAACTTGATTTTTTGTTTGATGAAGAGATGGAACAAATTCAAGGTCAGAAGAATAAATTTACTGATTGGTCAGACAGCGATTCCGATTATGAAATTGATGATCAGGACGTCAACAAGATTTTGATTGTAACCCAGACACCACCATATATGAGAAAACATCCTGGAGATCATACTGGCAACCATGTATGCCATGCAAAAATTACATCAGGACTTGCTAAAGTTATTAATGATGGCTTATACTATTATGAGCAGGATTTGTGGATGGGGCAGAGTGAAAATGACGCCGTGATGAAGGTAACTCTCTTTGGTTTTGACCTGAAAATCGTGCTTGTCCAAACAGCTCCAGAATTAATTTTGGCCATCTGCTACAGTCAAAAGCATAACCAGCAAGTTTTTCTGGTCACAGATTTGACCAAAACCATTGAATGAATATTTTTTAGAACTATTTTTAACATCTTGGAAATAGTTCAAGTTTTCCAGTGTTGTTTTGTTCTATGAATTGTTTTGTTTCATAACATTTGCAAACCCCTACCAGAGGGGAAGGGGGCACGTTTCTGTGATGAGTTAATAAGGGACGAAAGTAATCCCTCATTTTAAAGTAGTTTTGTACTAAGGTTCTGTTTGCCCTGTAGATTGTTGGAATGGTAGCTCTGTGAGCACATGAAACTTCAGATTGCACACCTTATTTTATTATAGCTGCACACATTAATTACAATTACTGGCTTTTCTTTAGATGTAGCCTGAGGAAGGTAACAGGGCCTCTTCTGCTCACCTACATTGCTAAGATCTTCCTCAGCATGCTTACTGAAGAAAAAGGCTGGTTTTGGGCTTGGCAAGGGGCAGGATCTCAGTCATTTCTGTTTCTTATCTGTTTGTGAAAATTCGTATATAGATGACCTTACTTGCCTCCATTTGCCCATTTGTTGGCATAACTGTTTCTTTCAGCTGGTGCAGCCTGAGCTGCTTTAGCTTACATGCAGATTTCATGGCAACTTTTACAATGTGTGCTAGAGACTCCTTCCATCTTCCTTAAAAGAAATCTTTACTGGCTGTGTGTGGGTAGTTGTGTGTCAATTCTGGCTTGCTTATTTTCTCTTGTATGAAATTCACCTGTTTCTCAGGATGATATCCATTATCATGCTTTGCATTTACAATTTGATTTCTTTAATTCAGCAAGAGATTGAGAACTTTAGGAAGCTAAATCTCGTTAGTAAGGAAGAACGTGATAGTCTTGCACCAGAGCCAGTTGCTGATTCAACCCAAGAAGTTCCTCCAGAGTTACAGAAAGGTAAGTAATACATATTTGTGTTCAGAATCTCTGTGATAAAGAACAATTCTGTAGGTGTGTTGGCTCCTGCCTGTGTAATATTTTAATTTTGGCTCAGTCAGTAGTCTGAGGGACTTTTTTAATGCTAATTTTTTTCAAACTGTCAGCTGTTCATCAGTAGCAGGATTTCCATTGAATTAAAAGAAGCTGAGACTAACACTTACCAGGATATATAGGAGCATCAAAAGGCAGTGTTGTATTGTCAGAATATACCAACATCAGATGCCTTTTCTGTAACTTGGCAGTTACAGTGTGTAAAGTAATAGCTAGTGACATTGTGAAACATTTTCTAGAAATCAGGATTTTTTCATGGGGAAAAAAAAAGGTGAGATTAGAAGAATTTTCTACTTGTATCATAACCTTACTGAGCAGTCACAATGTCCAAATCCTACTTTTTGAGGTATTTCTGATATAGTAGTAGTAGTATTCACATTTACTAGGATATGTGCTAATAGCATCTGTACAGTATCTGAAGAAAACCACCTCACTAAACCCACCACCTCACCAAAAGCAAGAACGTGGTTACATTATCACCAACATTTATTTTCCGTTACTTTGCTGGTGTAAGTACCCGAGAACAAGCAGGTGACAAAGAAGCGGGTTTAAATTTTCTAGCAAAGACATGCTTGAAACTTGATTTCATAATTCTGAGCAGTTTGTACTGCTGCTGCACCAAGTGCTTTTGTTAATTTGAGGGGGATGTTAATTTAATAGGAGATGATGTAGTTTCCTTGAAATGAAACAGGCCTTTAAGATTCTAGGTACTAGGAGAGCTTAGGCTTGGAAATCCAAAGTTTCTTTTGAAAACAAGTGTTTTCTCCTTTCTGCCTACAGGTTTAGCAGCGGAGCTGACTTGTAATTTGCTAAGTTTTGAAGTACCTCCAAAAGCAGCAGTAGCTCAGTTGCTGCCAACAGCAGTTCCAGATTCCTCCTGTGTTCACCCTGGCTTTACCCCGCGAACACCTCGCACCCCGAGGCTGCAGGATCCCAACAAAACACCTAGGTTCTACCCTGTCGTTAAAGAAGCACGCTCCATTGATGTAAAGGTAAATGGAAAGATGTAATATATTTTTTTAAACCAGAAAAAAAGCCTATAAAACTCATGTCTGTGTCCACAATTTAACCAGCATATACTTCTTTTTTAATTATCTTCAAAATATTCACCATATTAATTCTTTTATTTCTATAAAATGGTTTCCACATTTTCTCTGTAATGCTTCTTAAAAGTCCTTTAGGTTATGAAACTGGAGTGTTGTGACTTTCTAACGTGTTAGAATAGAATATAAAATTTTTATAACTTTGTGTTAAGAGGGAGGGAATGAGTGAAACTGGAAAATAAATGCTTGATTTACTTTCTTAGACTCCAAGAAAAAGAAAAACACGGCACAGTACAAATCCTCCCTTAGAATCCCATGTTGGCTGGGTGATGGATTCCAGAGACCACAGGCCAAGAACTTCCTCTGTGAGGTAAGTTCTTTTAATTTTGCCTTAGAGAGTTGGTTTGCCATGTCATTGTTTCCCACTGCTAATGGAGAAATCGGCTGTGAGAAAAGACAAATACAGTGGAAGCAAGGAAAGAGCAATGAAGACAGACAAAACCTAGAATACAAGGCGCTCTGTAAGTAAGCTAGCTAGGCTGACTGTTCACAACAGTGCTTGTTGATCCATGATACAGTAGCAGTAATACTACTTGAAGTACTGATGTTCACCTCAGGGATTTTGCCTTTAAATCGCCCTTTAAACTCAGGCATTACAGTAATGTTCAATCATCATCATCCAAACTGCCTGGGGTTTTTTTTTTTTTTTGACATACTAGCACAGAATTTGATTTTGCTTGAGGTGCCCCCGAAAGCAGATGGCTGGACCCCACGCGTGCATTGTAGTGGTCATCAGGTGACTGTATTATTCTGACAGAATGGTTGAAAACTGGTTCTGTAGAGCAGCATTGTGTTCATAGGGCAGAAACACATTTATGGTTTGGTGGTGGTTGTTTTTTTTCCTTCAGCAGTTCCAATGCTTCGCCTTCAGAAGGAACTCCACTAGCAGGAAGTTACGGGTGTACTCCAAATTCTCTTCCAAAATTTCAACATCCTTCTCATGAACTGTTAAAGGAAAATGGCTTTACTCAACAGGTGTACCACAAATACCGTCGAAGGTGTCTAATGGGTAAGCTGCTAAGTGCACTTCCTAAAATTTTAGGTGGAATTTACTGGGTGTCTTCTGACACCAGTTTTCTCCACATTGTTCCTCAAACTTCATTGTTCTTGGGAAAAGAAAGCAAAATTCATTTGATGCTTCTATTTTATGAACTCTGCTTTCCATTTAACTTTACACCCCCTGACAAAAAAATTACACTGAAATTTAAACAAGTTACTGGCAGATCTTGTGTGTGTATTACTACTGGAAAAGCACTTATTCTGCTGAAAAATTAAAAATAGGTTGGTTTTTTTAACTTCCCTTTTTTCTTCCAGAGAGGAAACGGTTGGGAATTGGCCAGTCCCAGGAAATGAACACACTCTTTCGTTTCTGGTCCTTTTTTCTGAGAGATCACTTTAACAAGAAAATGTATGAAGAATTCAAGCAACTTGCTCTGGATGATGCAAAAGAACACTACAGGTATTCGCTTTTTCCTGGGAGTTACAAACTGTTGAGGTCTTACCATTCCTTTTAATGCCTGCAAAGTTTACATATGCCTGAATTGATCATTTTTAGTGTTGGCTTTGGCTCTTTGTAAATCTTTAAAGTAGCAGTCTGCGTAAGTTCTTTTAATGCCAAAATCTGTTTGTATATATTTGTGCTTTGCAGGTAAATAGCTAAATGTTTATCATTTCCTGACTTGTAATTGGTCCCGAATGCTGCAAAATCTCCTGCAACTTGCTGACCGTGACAAGTCAGCTCTATACTTCCTAACACTCCTAAGATTATCCCTTCCATAGGTGAAGATGTTCTTAACTTCATTCAACTTGTTCAAACTACTTCTTGCTTTACCAAAATACCGGTAAAATGACCACGAAGGAAATGACCACTGCCCCTTCAGCTCTTTGATGTAATTCCTGACCTTTCACTCAGTTCTCCTTGCCTCGCTTTCTCTTAGCCACAGAGACAAGGTAGCCCAGTATTTTGAATGCCAAATGCTGGCTATGGAAATCCTGGAGGTCAGATACGTTGTCTGAGCCTGCAGAGTGATAGTCCCTTGGGTGCAAAGGTGGCTTTAATAACATCTTGTGTCTCTGCTCCGAGCTTTCTTGGTGCTCTGTGATTATCTGAGGATACATTTAACAGGAGAAACTTCAGAAGGCTCTTAAGGGGACTAAGGTGATGCGGAACAGGAGGAGGTGCCAGTTACCTTGAGGCCCAAGTCAGTGCTGGTGACCAAGTGTTACCAAATCTGAGGCAGAAACCCTGGCGCTGGGTTGTGTGGGTGCTTAAAGAACAGAGTCCTGCCCTGCGCACTGGTTTTTGCACTGATGGTGAGTTAGGCTGGCTTCTGGTCTGACCCACAATGGTTGATGTTGAAACTGTTTAGGCACCCAAACATACCAAAGATGTGAAAGCATTTGTCTCCATTTTGTATGTGTGTAAGTTGAAACACTGGGATAACCTTGATTTTCTGAAGTCAGTTTTGTTTGTTTGTGAAGATGTTTCAGAACAGTAAGTCGATAAAAATCAATCGTAAGGAAGTGTTTTTCATGAGAACGGTAAGATGAGATTGTGCCATTTACTTTAAATGCAAGGAGAGACTGAAAACTGTCATCCTCCTGAGGAATGAGGAGTGCATGTGTAAGATTTTCATACCTCTTTGTTCTGTTGCAGGTATGGATTGGAATGCTTGTTTAGATTTTACAGCTATGGCCTAGAGAAGAAATTCAGGCAAGAAATATTCCGTGATTTCCAAGAAGAAACAAAGAGAGACTATGAAGCTGGTAATTATCACAGGCCTGTCACTGCTCACACTGGGGAGGCTTTAGATGGGGGATAATCCCAATTCCTTGACACCTGTTAACCAATTCAGGAGCAGCTTTTATGTTCCTTTTCAGTTCTCTTAAACATATAGTTACCAGTGAATAATTAAGTTTTTAATGAATCTGACCTTTGTAAATCGGTAAAATTACCTTTTTCCATTTTTAGGTCAGCTGTATGGACTGGAAAAATTTTGGGCTTATCTAAAATACTCTCAGCACAAGACTCCAGCTGTTGATCCCAAACTGCAAGAATACCTTAGTAAATTTAAGAGACTGGAGGACTTCCGAGTGGATGTAAGTTTCAATACTTATTTTCAAGAAATATTTGGTGTACAGATAGTTTTAGTGCAAGGTAAACTGAGAACAGGATGTCATTTCACAGCAAAGCAGCTTTACAAATCCTGTCGATGACTAGAAACAGCATGATTAAAAAATTAGATTCAGATGAAACATGCAGTTTTAAGTCTAGATGTTCTTTTTTGAACCAAGGTACAGTGCTGAGGTGTGGTGGCTGAAATGTAAAAAGCGTTGATGCGTTTTCATTGTGTAATTAAATAAATAGCAAAAAAATAAGTTATCTGTCACCTGGTAAGACCGATGACTTCTATACCCTTTAAGAATGTGGCAAATGAATTCATGCTCCACTATCATTTCTAAATGACTGGTCTCAGGCATGGTCCTTGCTGAGACTTCATAAGCCAGATGCACTGTATCCTTCCTGTCGAATGCTGAACACTTAAACTGTGTTATTGCAGAGTATAGTGCTGCCATGCTTTTCCTGGTGGGAATATGGTGGGTACATTATTCCCACCATAACTAACCATAATGTAGTGGGTTATGGTGCACTACATTACCATCATCCTCTCAAATCCTCCATTTTCCAGTTGTGGCAAATATTTGGGGGCTGGACAATTAAATAGTGCTCTAAGACTGTCAAAAGTCCTTGCTATATTACGCATTTGCACTTCTAGCTAAATGGCCAGGAAAGCATTAGAATATCATCAGCGAGTTGCAAATAGCTAAGATTACTAGGCCTAACGAAGGGCATAATTATGGAATGCTCTTTCTTTTTTGATCCCTTAAGTATGTGGAAAGGTAAATACCTGGCCCTAGAGAAAAACATTTAATGGGTTGTCAATGCTTATTTTCAGCCTCCTATTAGTGAAGAATCTGGCCGAAAGAGACCAGTTGCCGCAACAGGTGAGGATTCAGGTCATCACAGACATCACACTAATTCTTCTAGACCGCTTCTGGCCACTAAACCCACAGCTGCTTGTCAGTGCCAGGCACCAGGAAACATTACCGGTGGGAATACTGTGCCAGCATCCATAGGCCATAACAGCACTGCCACGAAATCTATAGAAAGCGATGTACCGGAAAAATAGACTGAAGACAAGCTTGAACCCTTGAGAATCAACTTTTACATCTCTCTCAATTTGGAGATCTTCAAGGCGAGCCAATCTAATAAGTGATTAAAAACATTATGGGAAGACAGAGGATTGGATTCACTTTTTCGCAGGATTTAGTTCTAAAACACTTACCCTAGGAGAGTTGCTCTTGGTTTTGGGATCATCGGAAGGATCCTAGGGAAGATTCTTTAGCTTCAGTATTGCTTTCCTCAAGCTTTTGTTTACAAAGAACTGCATTCCTTGCATATGCAAAAAATACTTTGGGGATGCCTTACATTTCAGCTCAAATTTCTTAAAAAAGGTATGATACACCCATGTTATTTACTGTGCTTTACCCAGATTCTCCCATTATTTGTATTTTACCAAAGCAAAAGATTATGTTATATATAGAATCTTAAATGTAAAGGAAGGATCTATGCGATTGGTTTGCTCTTTAACTATTAAAAGTATGCTTTTGTGCAAAAGTACACTCGAGAACGTGCAGCTAAGTATGAAACTGCAATTCTGGATTCTATTTAAAGACATAGTTTCTATTTTTTTCAGGGTCTCCACAGTATTTTATGGAGTATGGAGTTTGAGTGGACATAACTGGGATAGTTTTGCAGGTTATTTCCTTCAGTACTGATTCTTAATAACTCAAGCAGCAGAAAAATACAGGGAAAAATGGATCTGCTGGTTTTGTAGGGTCTTTAACTAACATACAGTATCTACAGTTTGTGCAGGTTGTTAAAATAGCAAAGTATTCAGATTATTCTCAGCTTGAAAGGTGTCTTCATTGGAATTCGCTGATGGGTTTGAAGTACTCCAGCAGGAGAGGCATCATTTTTAAAAGTTTCTTTTTTTTTTTCCATATTTCGAGTAATAAAAATGTGTTTGGAGGGAAACCAGGTATTCCTTGTAAACTTGATTTTTTGCTTTATTTTGCCACATCTGAATGAAGTTCTGCTCAAATGTGCTAGTTAAGCCTAAATGATTTCAAACAGGTCTCCATACTATTTCACTGAATGTAAATTGCTCAAAGACAAATCCATTTCTGCAGCTGAAAACTGGGGAGGTTTATATCCTGTAATTTCTTATTAACTTTGTCCCTTTGTTTTTAAAGACTCGAACTGAGTGGGTACTTGTCTCTTCCGAGGGTAAGTGAGAATTATTCCAGCTTTTTGTTAGCCAGCTGCAGAAAACACTTCAGTTAACTTCCGAAGTAAAAGAAGTGACATCTAACACCAACACCTTAACCCACAAAGGTGTCCCAGCTGACTGAGCAGCCATGTGTGGGGTTTTCAACTCGCCTCAAAGGTTATAACAAGTCCCAATTAATTTTTATCCAGCCTTTTGTAAGTAAGTGGCCTGTTCTAAACGAATTTAAATGAACACATCCCAGTATTTTAAGTAATATCCTATACATACATGGAAGCGACGCGTCTCAATGCTGTGTTTGGTCTGATCTATGCCTTTTGCTATCCAAGAAAATGATGTGAATGTAAATTTGGATTGAAATTGTATATACAAGTAAGAGATTTAAGATAATTCCTTTCAGTTTTTCATTGGGAAACATGCAGATTAAGCTTTCAGTGTGTGCAATTTTGTGATATCTTAAATTTTATAGCAGCAGCAGCAAACTGAATAGTGTTGTATATCAACTCTTTTTCCCCCACCCCAAAGTGTGAAGAAAAAGAACTTGAGCGTGCCGCAGATTTGCTTGTGAACTCCCGTTGCCTCTGGTGCACTAAGGTATCGGGGACACCCAGCCTGCTGAAGGCTGAAGTGGTTCTTGGAATGTGAGCCCCCCTTCTTCAAGTTCAATATTATTTTCCTTCATGTGACTGGGTATTTGTCGAGAAGGATGACAGGTGAATGAGAAATGTGGCTGAAAGCAAAGAGGGTGAATGCTTGACCTGCTGGTTGTCCTGTAGGCCTCGCTGCTTAGATAGTCTCCCTTTATTTTTGTGGACAAAAATACACCCAACTGCATCTGCAGCTCCATCTGCCTTTCAGGAATGCCTTCATTCACTTCCCAGAGGTTTGAATCTTCCCTCTCTCCCCTTGCAGACAGGTGGCAAAAAAGATACTTGCATTACTGCTGTTTGTATGCTGAGCTGAGAACAAACCCACTGAATCTGAGAATAGACCCCAGAGACTTTCCTGGCTAAGCAGCTTGTTTCTCTATATGGCTTAAAGTAGTGAAGCACCTTTCAATAGCTGGCATACCTGTTGCAGAGCCATAATCTGTGTCCAACATCTTTTCCAATGCATTTGAGATCCACTTAAGCCAACCTTCAATTTGTCTTTCTTAAGACTGGTTGTATTCTAACAGCACACTACTACTAAACACTTAGCAAGTCTTAGACCTTTCCTTGTTTAGGTTTGTCTTCATTTCTTGTATTGAGAGATGACATCATCCCTTTGCAACTTACCCTTCCACAAACTCCTCCACTATGAAAATGCAGTAAACAGACCAACTCCAAAACCTAACCTCATCGTGGGCTTACAGCTTTTAACTTGTCAGAGGTACCTTCGTTGTATGACCCAAGTAACAAGAGCACAATTTAAATGGCAACATTATACCATTTTAAAGAAATTTAATTGTCTCTGTTACCAGTTCTAAGGTCGTGCTTTGGTTAGAACCTTCAAAGCTGATTAGTTGAGGTTTCTTCTAGTAAAATATATAAAAGCTCAGGGCAGTGATTTCATCCCTGTTAAATGGGGGCTGGAGTCAGTCAAGAGAAAGGGAGTTTTTATACCACCAGTAACTGAATGGTTGTGGTCAAGTGACAAATCCCAACTGGCCACCGGAACTTCATACTTCGAGAAGGTGGTTTATTGTTAGATGCCTAAAGAGTGTTAACGTTGTAGGCTTTGCCCAGTTACCCAGAAGAGGTGACAGGTTGGTAAAACATGATTATCACAAAAAAGAGAAAGCAAACTTTGTAAGCAGAATGGGGACAATTCAGTTTGCTTGTGAATTTTTCAGGAAGGCTGCCGTGCCAGACACGACCTCTCTGAAACAGATTAAAGTTGCTGCCTTCTGGTACAGAAAAAATACAGAAAACCACAAGAATCTGCAAAGGGAAAGGGTGAGGAACACTTTGGGTTTGGTTTGGGGTTGGTTTTTTTTGTGTGTATGTTTTTAAGTTCAGGTAAACACCCCTTCCTCCCTGCATTTGAACCAACGTTGGCACACGTGTTCTCTCAAAAGCAAGCTTAAAGCCCCATCTATAAAGTAAACATCCACCTTTAATCATAGCTTAGAAGCCAGAGGAAGGATTGGCCAGTAACATTCATACAGGATTTATTTGGTTTCCATATTTAAGTAAGCTTTCAAGGCCGGACTTGTGTTATTACTGATGTTAAATACAAAAAGGGGCAAATAGCCAAATCTACAGCTGCAGTTGCATCGTTCTGTTCGTGCCTGAAAGAGCTGCCAGGCACAATGGCAGGGGCAGGGCTTTCCCCACAGCCTGTGCTGCAGCGTTAACATGGGACAGAACCAAGGACTTCATCACAAATGTGCTCTGAGCTTAATAAATGAACTTCAGCAACACATCAGCACTGGGTGCCTGAAATAGTGAGTTACATGTCATGAAAAACTATACAGGGTGTCCTAAAAACCAAAACCAAGCCCAAAGCAGAGCTAGAATGACCATTCTATTCAAAGTACTAGGTCTTGATGAGTATTTTGTACTATTGTACCCAGCAATGCCTCTATTTCCTGGAGGAAATAAAACCCTACAAACTTTTATTGTAGAGAAAAGTTATCAGAGAGGCTCAAACAAAGCGTAAGTGAGGTTTAACTATTCCTTATCCTTTACAATGACAAGAAATTAAAACTCATTTTGGAGGAAGTGGGGGGGGGGAAGTTAGAAAATAGGGTAAGATATCTGGAGTGAAATAAGACCAGAAAAAGAGTGCCACACTGCTTCTGCAGGCTGTGTCCAGCTCCAAAGGATAGAAAATTTAAACTTTAGCCAAGGAAAAGTAGGTCTAACTCAATAAAAAGATACAAACAAGCATGTAAAAGGATAATTCTGTAGTCCTTAGTGGAAATTCAAGATGTTCTGGTCAAGTAATTCCATGGTACAACTTTTTTTAAATCAAGGAGGTTTTAAAATAGATTTCCTGCCATACTAAAGGTTTTTTGGGATGCAGTGTACAAATCGGAAGTGTCAAAAAAGTGACTATTCAAACTAGTTCAATGCTAAGTCTAGCCTAGGAAAACAAGTTGGATATTAAACTGAAGTGTATTTTATTGCCAATGATGATAAGGAAGTCCCTTCAAGTCCTTTATGTTGCTACAACACAATTTAACACATGGTCAAGTATGGAGCTCCCTGTCAGTTTAGTCACTAGTGGATTTTAACCAGGTGATTGACACAACTGTTGCAAGGATGAATGCCTCCACACCACTAGTATGTTAATTGTACTGATGGATCTGATGTTACTCTAAATTAGTCTGTGTGTCAGGTTTTTTATAAAAATGAGAGCTATGGTGTGCTTTAAAGCACTTTTTTTTCTAGGTTGTCAGCTTTAAATTGCTACTGACCTTGTATGTAGGATGAACGAGGTTAATTTAGATCCACTAACCATCAAAATACAGGACTAAGTCTGTGCAACGTGCTGCTGCCATTGGATGTTTTGTATTCTTCTCTGGTACCATTAAGTTATTTCAAAACAGAACTCCTGCTTTACCCATCCGGCTGGTCAACCAAGCCTCAACCATGAAAGTAAAAATTATAGTAGTGTTGTTCTAAACCGGTAACAAACACAAAACTTCATGTATCTTCACTATGATTGAGCATCACCACATTTCTTACAGCAAGGGAAAGGAAAAAGCTGCACGTGGGTCAGGAATCCTGTCACGGCACTGTTTGTCCTGTCTGACAGTTGGGTAAATGCCTCTTCCCACTCCACAGCTATTCACATCTCTGTGCCAGGAGGAGGTGTAACAGCTGGCACAAAAGCTAAAAGTGAATGTTCTACTTTATGCTGTGAATGAAGTGCAGGGTAGTACCTTTTAGAGCAAGATTTAATTAAAAAAGCACCAGATAAAGAACTGGTGTGTGAGTACTCCTAGCTCCTGTCTGGAGGGTTTTTATTTGTTTGTTTCATTTACATCAATATAAATTTCTTTTCAGTCAAATAGTAATAAAAAAAGCAGCGTTCCCTGGAATTTCACAGTGTACAGCTCAGCAGAACGTGTACGTAGGAATTTGTTACTGCAGACCTGTCCCAGGTGAGATCTGCAAGCAGAGGTACAGATGGTACAGATAAATAAGTCATAAATCTGCAAGTTATGAACTTAATAGTGTCACTGTTCTGAATTTAGCAGAGGAGATGATAGTGAAATTTCTGCAGCAGGTTGAGCGATACCTATGTACAGATCTCCAGTGTCCTCCTATCAGTGCCACAAGACATGTTCCTTTTACTGTACATCACATGATTTCCTAAAATCCTTCTCCTTCAGTTACTTATTTTTTCCCCACCAAAAATGCACTGGTGTAGGTTTATTCTCTTAACTACAGCTTACCTCAGTTAAGTCCAAGATTCCTCAAAAGCTGGGACTTGAAAGGGAAAAATAACACCCTGAGGACAAGGAACAGCATGAACAGCGGTTGGATGCTTCATATTCAAGACTTTTTCCCCTTCCTTTGTGTTCAGCTCTACTCAGCAGCTTCCATACAAAGCCTGACAGCGCGGTTGGTATTGTACATGCTTTATTAAAATGGTACTCGTATTTACAATATCTGCAGAAACAATCCCTCCCCAGTGTTGCATTCAGACAGACACGCGCACATCCACACGCACACACGCCCCTTCACTCTACAGGGGTGTGAAGGCTACGCTCCCAAAAGTTGGGCAGCTTCTGGAAGAGGAGGAAGGGTGACGTTTTGTGTGTGTTTGTAATTACTTAAAAAGAAGCATGGGAGTATGCATTTGGCCATCACAATGCTAATTTAAGTATATGTAGTATTAACATATGGCAGTAACACTGAGTATTCCTCTTTTACATTCTATACACAGAATGACATCAAGGTTTTCCAGTCAACAGAACATTCTAACTTCAGTCTCAATGCTGCTTGTAGTGACTATGAAACCACAATTTTGGGGCCGTCCCTTAAAACAATTCAAGTCTATGTAAGCGAAATAAGGCACAATTAATATTTGATTTCATTTAGAGGATGGGAAAAGGTGGGGAGAGGCAGGCTTCAGATAATAGTTGTTGCAGAGGACACAGTTTTACCCACTCCTTTTGAGAAAAGGATGAATTTACCCCCATCCTAATCTACACGGACTTCTCTTAGAGAACTGAAGTATTCTGCCAGGGCTACTAATGCCCACATACAAAACAAAATTGGAAATTCACATTTTAACACCAGTTTTGGTAGTCTAACCTACTGATACTGATGTACACAAGTACTTTAATGCTGAAGGAGGAGACACATGAAACAAGATTCAAACCTTCCACTGAGCTTGAAGACTCAGGTCTTTTAGAGAGCTTCTAGTATATACTATTTGAAGACTTCAGTTTACTGATAAAAAGGAATAGCGTTTTTGCCTTTAAACCCCTGGCTCCTCTTCACTAACAAAGCCTAACCAGACATTACAAAGAAACTGCAACAAAAAGTCTGGCAGCACAAACAATGTCTAGTATTCAAATCTTCCTTTGTGAGTATATTATTTTCCTTGTACAAAACCTGTTGAATGTTTTTCGCAGCAGATGAACTGTACCCAAAGATGCAGGACATTCTGTGATGGGGAATAAGAGGTTGCAGTTCCGAAGGCCCCTGACTTTGGTTGTTTACAAAGTTCATTCCTGTTTAGTGTGATCCTTGGTATCTTCCTCATCTGTGTATTCTGATGGTTCTTCCCCTGGTTTTAGGAGTCTACCTACGTAGTCGTATTTTTCTGAAAAAGATCGATGATTCCATTACAACCAAAGGCAGCTGCATTTGCTAGTGAGCCTGCACTACCACAAATTCACTTCTCCTACACGCTAAGGTCCTAAACCTGATTCATTGAAATTGATGGCAATGTATCAGCAAGCTTAGCCCTTAAAACAATCTTGCTGCCACCACTGCTCACTACTTTGTCTACTCCAAGTACTTGGTTTAAATTCTCCCACAGCTGAGGCAAGCTGTGTCACACAATGACTCAAAACATTGCTCTTAAAACCAGCACAAATTTCCTTGGCCTGTTTTGATTTCAATTCATGTGAAAAATTACTTCCCCTCCCTCCAGTGGCATACTTCATGCTTTTGAGAAATTATCTCAAGACAAACTTGTTCAACCCTTAATGCCAAACCAGCTCTTAGTCCTAATCAGAATTCCAACAACCTGCGAGCAGGAATTCCATCAGCTAAGCTACACTGAACTTCAATAGTGAAATTCTGTGCTGAAGAGCGAACAACTCTCTGGTATAAAACTAAAAGGTTGAAAAAGCTATAGTGGGATATATGGGAATCCTCTCCATTAGAAGAAAGGCCTGAAATCCCATGTCTTCTCCCAAGAATTTTACGTTGCATTACAAACATTACTGTCAATATCTCTTTAAAAGCTGCCCCAAACCCAAATAAGTCATTTTTATTCAAAACATTTCCTTAAACTAAAGATGTGCTGCTAATTTGAGATTTTACCTTTAAATTGCATTTCCCACTCTCTCACGCTTTCCATCTGTACAGCATTTAAGTCCGATAGGTCATCATACTCATCTCTGAGTGCATCTTTATCTAGACGGAAAGTTGCTAGTCCCCTGGAGGCATCTCTGCCAGCAAATATTCCATATGGACCATCTGAAAACAAAAAGACAAAATCGATGCCTTCAAGACCTTGTTCATGGCAACCAATCTCAGTTCTTTATATAGTCTGCCCAAGCCACACATTAAACTTCTGCAGTGATGGGAACAGCAGTAGTTTAAACAAACACCATGGCTGCTCGGCATTCAACAGCACTGCGAGTCAATCTTAAGTAACATTAAGAGACAAAGTCTGCTGAGAGAAGCAGAAAAGAGAAAAATAGCTTTGTAGGGATATCTGGAAAAATCCCTGTTATTTGATGCAAGTCAGTGGAGGTAAATTCCAAAAGGACTGGAGGCTGGAATTCAAAAGAAACACTTCCATTAAGCAAAACGTATTTACAAGTCAGGCATGAATAGAAGCAAATCGTATAGACATCCTAATTAGAAATCTAGTGAATTTTATCAATCAATACAACTTGAGCGCTAGTTAATAATTCACTTATGGAACCACCACAACTTTCTACCTACTCGACAGGCAGTGTGTCTTTTGACACACTTCTGTGGAAATAACCTCATGTATTTCGGTCAGCAGATCACCCATGCACCTATCCTGGACTGTTCTGGAAAACTGCACAAATCTTCGCATTCAGAATGTAAAGCAGCTACTCCCTTTGTGCTTTTTGACTGACGCAAAGCAGCATAAATATGCTAATAAAATATTGAGCAGTGACTGTCAATATTATTACAAAGAGAAGGGGATGATTTACAAACCAATGACTTTCAGGATGAGGTTTGTAACTTTCACAAATTTTACTTAATCTAAAGAACTTCAAGCATCTTGTTTTCTTCGATTTTCTTGACCTAAAACCAAACAACTTAATTTAGCTTGATTAAGAAACCAAAAAAAACACCTGACCATGTTCTGCACTAAGCTGCACTGCAGCAACTAAGCAACAGGGAAGTGCCTGAGGCATTCTGAAGAGTAGTCACTACTCAAAGATAAACAGGCCAGAACCCTTCTCTGGCTTACCTCTCAGAAGATGACAGTGGCCATCAGCCTGAAGAAAAGGCAGCACCCATGGGCAAGAATGAACACACGCAAGTGGCAACACACAATCCTTCACCCCCTCTATTGCCTCCTGTAGCACCTCAGACTTCTTCTGCACCAGGACAAGCCACAGGGAATCATTCCAAGAGGCTGGTTTCCTCGCAGGCCACTGGCTCCAGCCACCCCACCTATCTGCTCTTGCCGGGCATTGACTTCAGGGATGAGACAGAGGCTGAACGCAGTGGGAAGAACTCCTGAGACATAGAACCTAAGTACCATATGGATTAACAGAAACTATGTCCTCACCAGACCTGCTGTTGTCTCTCCACCCCAGAGTGCTTGGCACTGTAAGTTGCTTACAGCCGAACCCAAGAACAGAAGGGTATCTCGTGTGCTAAAGACAATTCCCTTGTCTCTCTGGAAATAAACCGATTTAAAAGCAAAATTTCACAAGTAGTAGAAATCCAAGAAAGAATTATCAACTGGAAGCTTGCACTGTACGAATCTGTCTGTAAAAGACATGACCATAACGACTATCAGGATCTCTATGCTTGTCCTTTCAGATATTTAGCTGCAGGAACAGCATTCACTTCCTCTGGGATCGGAGGCTATATTTACGGTACTAAGAGAAACAAAATCAAGAGTGCTTGTGAACTCTTACCTATTTGTAGCCCAAATTAGATGTTTATTTGAAAAACAGGATTCACAGGCTGAATCAATCCTATACCTACATATCTAATCCATGCATTTTGCATGCTCAGTCACTTCCCATAAAAGAGGGTAAGTGCTAGCGGGGGCCATCATTTGCAACATAACATAGAACCTTCCAACGTTCACTCCAAAATAGCTATCAGTCAAGTGAGCTGGTTTTTGATGTTCTGAATGAAGACGACAGGAGCTATAAACAGCTCTCACAAAGACCACACGCAAACAGTAAATCCCCAAAAGCAATTACAAATTGCTACTTAACCTCCTCACCATCAGTATTCTGTCCTCCCAGCTTGATTCCAATTATTTCTATTAAAAAGAGAATTACATTATATTTATTGGTATCAAGCCCTGAACACCCTTATATCTCAATTACGTATTTAGTTGAAAGCAGAATGCTTTTAGAATGTACCACTTTGCATTAACATTAATGGATGCAAAATTCCTGTAAATATATTGTAATGCCAGATGCTCTTATATCAATATTTATTTTTCTTTTCTAAAATTGAATTTAAATGTTAACATTCCAGCATATTTACTATAGAAGTATTCAGGAGTCACAGAGACAACATCAAGCCAGGTCCAAGCACTCAACAGAATGCTAACTAGTGAAAACCAGCCTTTTGGACTTTGTAGACAGCACCTCAAATTCCAGCTCTGCAAATGTAACTCAGAAATGTGAGCCATTCTTTAGGCCTTTCCTAAAAGGCAAATATTGAATTATGATTCTTTAAAACAAAAAAAAGGTGCAAGCGTGGCTTTGCCTTAGTTGCAGGGTTGCTAAAGCAACAGTCTACAGATCCCAGTATGAGCAATCTCCTTCAAGATTCAAAGCTTCCATTCAGGTACTTTTACGTGAAGATTAAGTACAGTATTTTATAGGATATATAGGTCTGAGATTTTGCTATAAGCCCTAGTCTACCATTCACTTTTATTTAAATACTGGTGCAACAGTCTTTAAAAGGTATTTTGCATATCAGGTTTCACTGTGCTTGGAGAAGCATCCAGGAAGGTGTCAGCACAGAGAACCCTGGGCAGAAAATACGCTTCAGGAACATGATTCTGAGGTAGAGACATTAGTGCAATACTAGACACACTCCCACAGAGTTCCTTCACGACCAGATGCAATTCACTCTGCAAGGCCTGCCCACAGCCCTCCTTCTCTTTCCTTTTGTCTGCTTACCTATTTAGACTGGCTCCTGTTCTAAATAATTGATTGCAGCATGACACGACATACATAGCGAAAAGATTGCAAAAAGAGATGCTGTTAGCATAAGTATGTATAATAACCTGATTTTTTTGAGACCCTATCACACCCTATCCTTTTGCTGTGTCCCGAATTATCTATTTCGTAGTCAAACCTTCCTTTAAAAATTCTCCTCCCACTCCTATTTGGCATCTTGCAACAACAAAAGGAAAGTCAGGGACACGTCAAACCCACTAAACCACGTCTGCTACATGTTACTTGGCTACATGGAGCTATGAGCCCTACATGAAGGAAAAATTTAATTCCTTGAAGAGTGTTCTTCCCATCATTGCTTTCACATACTAAAACAATGTCAGAGCCTTTGTTTATTTTAGTGCTGAGACCAGTTATCAAGACTACATACTTGCCTACTTATCTCCACATCTACACAACCACATTTATACACTGCCTTTTTTGCCTGTGTAGAGCCTTCATTTCAACTCCACCTTGTACAAAGTACGCCCTTCCCTGAGCTACAATGCATGTAAAATGTTGCTACCCACCACCTGCAGATCCTCACTTTTTTCCAGAATCCAATTACAAATCTGGCTGCCCTGATGAATTTGACAACTTGTTCCAGCCTGACATTTGTCTTTATTCACAAATAAACCAGGCAGCTTCAGAATTGGCAAAATCAAAGTCTCTTCAGCTAGTAAAAACACCTTTCCGATTCCTGCACTTGGGATTTCTGCATCTCCCAGCCCTGTTTTGGTTCTCACATGAAGATTTCATTTCTCTTTGCAGACACCCTAAAACAACAGCAAGTAAGGAAAAATGAATTTAACATTGAAACAGTGTATTTAAAAATGTGACATATGAAGCTGTCCAAGCTGAAGTTTTCATTTGGAAACACTGCTTCTAGTCACTTGTTCCAAAACAGGCTAAACTGGATCTTGGAAGAGCATGTGTTCCAATTTTCAACCAGTTTGGCCAACAGTTCCCCCAGCAAAACCCATGCTGGTGTTCAGCTTTTGAGTAGATATTCTTGGTTTACCAAAAAGGGTATCTGACCATTTTAGCTTTGCACTAGCTCTGCAGAACATCCCAGATTATTGCTCCAACACTAGTAACGAAGGTGAACACTGTACAATGAACTCTCCATTGCTCCAACCGTCAGCACAGGGACTGCACCACAGATGTGGTAGACTTTATATCTGAAGAAGTGATTTGTAAGCTAAGACTTGTATTCATTCTCACAAGGCCCATACAAGTTCTCTGAAGAAACACAGGTTAACAAGGTTCAGTTTTCAAACAGCCTTGGTTTCTTCAAGTAGTCAAAAAGCTCTTCCAAGCTATCACTAAATATGCAAAGCATACCAGATAGTCTTTGCATCTGGGGGCTCCATGCAGCCACTGGAAATAAAACCTAGTTATGTCTGAAGCTTAGAAATTCACAGACAACATTTCTTAAACTGCAGACAAGAATAAAGACTAATTTCTCCTTTAATGTAAGTAAAAGGAACAAAGGGAGACAGACCATGAAATTATTGACAGCTGCACTATGCTACCACGTTGTCTACCTTTCCCACTCCAAAGCAAAACCCCCACTGTCTGTTTAAAATTTTCCATCTCAATCCTGACATGTGTTCATTCCTTGTTGCATCTGTTATGAGGGAACAAAAAAGCTACAAATTAGACAAAGCCATTTTGAGATGCAGCTTGAAAGCAAAAGCCTTCTAATAACATTTCTCACTGGGTATTCAAGGTGACACAATTTTAACTTCCCTGCTCCAGATTTACATGAAAGATGTATGTCAATTTTAAGTTACAACTTGCACAGAAACTAAGCGCTTTTAGGAGAGCGATCCACCAAGTCTACCACTAACTAAAAAGGGCTCTAAACCTGACTTCTCAGGCACAAGACCAGAGGGCCTCACTCCCTTTCTCGTTTCCTTTTTAAAAAGTGCAAGAATCAATGACCCAATTTCAGCTAAAGGGGCAGACAATGAGCACTGCTAGGAGAGCCCGTAGTTCACTAGTCAGGAGATTCCTGGAAGGCAGCTCCATGCTTGAGGAGGACCTAGATCCTGCATCTTGCTTTAGTGAGAAATGCTCTGGCCACTAGTTCATTTCGCAGTAAGGCAAGTAATGTTGGCAAGGATTTTTGATTAAATGAAAAAGAGCTACACTGCTATGGACTGGATTTAACATCGCTGTCATTAACAACGATGCCACTATCACATCCTAAAATATCTTGCTTTGACCATACCTGCTACCTCAAACCTCAGGTGACTGGAACCTGAATGGTTTAAATACTAACTAGGGATTTACACAGACCTTAAATGAAACACACAGTTCAAATTTTAAGGAATATATTCAGGTTATTAAAAAAGGAAGAAGAAAAAAAAACCCAAACAGCTGACAAACACACAAAGCAGAAGCAGAGGAGGAGACAGTGATGCATCTTCCTGCACAAAACCACTGTACTGGCCCCCACTCTCCATGCACATGAACTGAGGGCTTATAACAGCCCCTTCATCCTGCTAGCAAAGACTACTCCCTTCAATCAGAAGTATGGGAACAATCTCTCCTCAGTACGTTGTAATAGTTTTACTACTTCTGGTAGGAACTTAATGTCTTTATCCAGAAATGCTGTTTCTTTAAAAAGCTGAGTCCTGGAGTGAGAGACACCTCCATTACACTGACACCAAGGAGCTGACAAACATCAAAAATACAGAGAAGACACCTTACAGGAGGCACTTCTTTCCCCGAGTCTTATCCTCTGTACTTATCTGTAAACTCTCAGCCAGTAGTGCTCTTAAGATAAGGCCACCCTTAACAGAATTCTCCAGACACAGCACATATATGATCTTCCCCCTGCAATATTTCACTCCAACCATTCCCTTGTAAAGGATGTATTGAAAAGCATCAGTGTTGTCTTTTAAACAGAGACACAATGAAGTTTACAGTGCTCAATTCCAAGGGAAGTCTAACAGCATCAGATTATTTTCATACAAATGATAGGAAAAAATGACAGCTATTTCCTGCATTTAATGTCAGAAATCACAGTTCTTCACTGGATTTCCAACATGATACAAAGGTAATTTTCCCCTAATGAAAAATGAACAATGATGGAAATCTTTGTGAAAGTAACTACTACTACCTAATCTATTCCTCGGGGCAAACTGGAAAGCAGAAGTCTTCATGACACTTTGAAAGACACGAGTGAGATGAGAAATGAGTTAACAGCGAGAATGTACTGCAGTGAAGGAAAGTCAGGAAATTGATTTGTTTAAAATCATTAAGAACCAAGCAGTGAGGTGGAACAGTTGTATACACTGGACTGTGTATAATGCTTTGTCATGCTCAGAGCCATGTATTTTTCATAACTGCATGAAGTATTCGGTAACCTGTTCACAGCATTATGTTGGCATGCCAATTTAAATACTAAATATTAAGATTTGCTCACATTACTTTATGTCTTACCATGCCCTTCTACTGACCAATACACTACCAGGAATCTCGATACAAACAAACATGAAATGAAATGATTGACTGTTAAATGAAACTGTAAAAACTGTCTCTCATCTGTCTCTCATTATAAGGCTATAAACCCAATACAGCACACACGTATTAATCATTAGACTCTGCATCATGAGATGTGATTACAGATAGGGAAATCACCCCAAAACAGCTCCTCTGAAATTCAGGTTACACAAGATTTTTAATAGTGTGCCTCTAACTGTTTATATCTGTCAGAGTTTATGGCTGATAAAGGAAGAGGTAATTAATTACAATTAATAACCAAGCAAAGCATTTTAGGATACTTACTCATTTGGGCACAAACAGAGGTGGTATTTAATACAACTAAAAGTGAAGCATTGAAACAAAGGGTATACTCGCAGGACAGAGGACTACTCCAGGAAGCAGCAGTTTGGAAAAGAACTTGGCAAATAAAGCTTTAAATTACGAGTTCAGTGTAAGCAAAGCGATTTTTGGAGGCACAGACAGTTAAATGTGTGATATAACCTACTCTTGCTCTTAGCTAAAATGCATTAGACATACCAAAGACTAACAGGATACCAATGAGATAAATTGCAGAAGGGTTAAAGAAGACAACATGAGGAAAAAAACCCAACAAAATTGGAAGACATTGATTAAATGTTCAAGAAACTGAAGTTTTCAATCAGGGCTGTTTGAAAGGATGACTTCAAGAGTCTATCAATTTTTAAAAATACCTTAACTGCATGTATATACATAAAGGGCTCTTCAATGAAACAGATTAAAGTATAACAGGATTCAGTGTAAGGAAACTTAAAACCAGGAGAGCTTCTAATAAAATCAGAAGCTTGGTGGGAATTTTAATGGAATCTCAACTGCTGGACGAAAACCTGGACTAGATGACAATGTGTGCATTTTTAGCCTTCTGCTGTAAGCAGAAAAAGAAGGAACACCTTTGCATCCAAACCACACTGAAAGGAAAAAAAAAGAAAAGACCTTAATTTCAAGACATCAGAAGCCTTCTGAGACGGCCCTGTTACTCAACATTAACCCAGCAGTCAAGACATACTTCAGATTTGATAGTAAGCCCTCAGCCAACGCTCTCTTCACAGCTGAAGCACTATTTCTCATCAGTACCTTGACAAAGTACAGAAGGCTCACAGTCAAGCCTGCCATGTCAGCAAAGCCAGCGTCCTCAACTGTTCCTTCTGTTAAACAAAATTTGGTCATGGCTCTGTTGGTATGCTTTGCACTTCTCTTGCTATACTCCAGCTGTGAGGCATAAAATTTCCAAGAGAACTGCTGCGGACATCTGACTACTCCGAATGAAGTCTTTCTGAAGGTTTAGGAAGACTTTTCCACCTACTTCTTCTCAGATCTTTTAGGGCCTGCAAACCACCTACTTCAAACCACCTAGCTTTTTTTCTTTACAGCCACAAAACAGTTACAAGAAATATTCCCCGATATGCATCCATACAGGGAAACCACATCAGCACGATTCAAAAATCAACACGTCTGGCAGAAAACACACAGCTGATGATGCACAGGTTGAGTATCACTGTCCTAATGCGCATGATACCAAATAACAGCTATGTGCTAGACAAAGATGATGTCAGTTGTGTTATAAAAAGGCAATCCTTCACTACAGTGTGGGGGGGAAAAGCAAGCCTTTGTCCCTTTCCATGAAAAGCTGGAAGCACTGCTTTAGGGAAACCAGCTGCTGCCAGTTGTCTAAAAAGCAGACTGATGTCCTAGAACATAAAGGTTTAGCTTCCTCGCCATAACAGACCTCCAGACGTTGATGATATCCTCACCATAACAGACCTCCAGAAACGGTGATGATATCTACAGTGGAGAGCCTAAAATGTAATCTATGTTTGATACACAAAAGAGTTAATGTTTAGATTATGGTTCAGTATTATTTCATGGAGTAATTTATGAAGCAACTTGTCAACTTACAGGTGTTTGAAGTTTCATGAAGCAGATGTATTACCTGCATTTTATATCAGCAGGTAGGTCTCAGATAGAAAAAGATTAAATTGAGAGGGGAAAAGAACTAGCCCGATTAAGTGTCATGAAAGCTGCCGCACACCAGACTGCATTGCTCAGCTTCACTGGTCAAAAAAACCCCCAACAAAATAAGGCATGGCAAGGTAGTTCAGATTCCACTGTTAACTTTTACAGTATCCAGCCAGAAAAGCATTTTGATTCAATTACAGCAGTTTCAATTCCCGTGACTGGAAGCAGAGCTGGTATCACAAACTTTTGAGGGTAACGTGAGTTACAAAATACTTGCCCATTTCAACTGTACAACAGCTTGTTGCCTCCCTGGTAAGAACCAAGGACTTGTACCATGCCAGTTCTGTATTTTTTCTTTTGGCAACCTAAGATTATTAAAAAAATAACAATTGCTTAACTTGAACTATTTCCAGGGGGAGAGGAAGGCGTATCCTCTCTCCTCCACCCCTCATACAAGAACACTTGCCATACCTACTATGAAAACTCCTGCATAATTTGATTAGATCAACTTTTCCAAATGACCATTGTTTCAGTCAGAAAATTATCAACAGTCATAACCCTCATTTCCTTTGGCGTAAGATGTGAACAGAGTGCTCACTAGTAATATTAGTCCCCTCACTATTAAGAATGCTGTTTATTACAAGAAAATATGCTGCAGTTTCACAGTCTACAATGTGAATATGGAAACGTAACATTGTCTTTGAAGCATACTTTTCTGAACCTTTGAAGAATACATTTTCTATCCAAAGAACTGTATTGTCTGCCTCTCTATTTAAGAGATGTGGTTGATTTCTGCACTCTTTGCAATGCTAGCAATGTATCAGTCCCTGAGCTGTCCCTGCTTGCCCTTATCCCGATTCAAATGCACACTCAATATGGCATCTGCATCTAAGTAAGTAAGCAGCTGGGGTTTTTTTCCTTCCTGAACCATAAGAGCTAGAATGAAGGAAGCATTGATCAGCTGCTCTTGGGAAACCTACTAGAAAAGACAGAAGAAAAAAACCAGTAATTAAACATTGCACATCCAAACCTTGGCAACTGGAAGAGCGGATGCGTGACAGATGCATGCACAGGACCCGGACCCGTTGTGCATCACCCATTTAAAGCTACCGTTAGGCCCCGGGCGGGCAGGCCGGCCTGATGAGGGGTTGCGGACCGCAGTGACCGGGGACAGCTGGCGGTCTGCACGGCTATCCGCCCCTCCACACCGCCACCGCAGCCCCACCACGCGTGCGGACAGCGCGCAGGAGCCGGCGGCCCGAGGGGAACCCCGCGGGACCCTGACCGAGCCCACCGGCGCCGACCCGCCGCGAGGCCTCCCCGAAACCCACCGCCCCCCGGGTGGGGGCGAGGCCCTGGCCCCGGTGGCGGGGAGCAGATGCCCGCAGGCCGCAGCCGATCCCCGCCGTCCTCCCCAGCGCCGCTTCCCACCGGCGCCGCCCGGAACGCGGCGGGCAGCCGAGGGACTGCGCGGGGCTCCCGCCCCAGAGGGCAGCTTCCATCGAGGGACCCCCCCCCGGCCCCCCGGTCTCACCGGGCCCGTAGAACTTGCTGCCTTTGGTCACGTCGAAGACTTTGCCGTTGACAGCCAGGAGGATGCGGGGGTTGCGGGCCCCGTTGAACTCGCGCAGCTGCTCTAGAGAGAAATCCCGCCGCTTCATCCGCGGCAGAGCGGCGGCCTGGCCCTCCCGGGCCGCGCCCCCCGGCCCGCTGCGCGTCCCCCAGCGCAGGTACAGCCGGTAGGCCGCCAGCAGCACCAGCGCCAGCAGCGACAGCGCCAGCAGCATCTCACCGCCCAACACCAGCGCCCCTACGCCGGCCGGCGGCCCCCCGGCGCCCCCGCCGCCACCGCTCCCCTCAGTCCTTAGCCTCCCATCCCCATGGTCCGCCATCACTGCCAACCCCAACGCCCGCCCCAACGCCCGCCCCAACGCCCCGCCCCGCACAGCTCGCGCCCGCCTCTCGCCGGCTCCCCATTGGCCAGCGAGACAGGCGGCACCGCCCCCGCCGGGCTCGCGCCCCAACGGCCCTCAGCTCGCGAGAGGTGCCACCGCCCCCACCCCCCCACCCCCACCCCGCGCGGCGTTGGCGGGAGCGTGAGGTAAAGAAGGGGGCGGCCGCAGCCCCCGCCCCGCTGCCCCTCACGGAGCGCGGGCGGGGGGCGTTGCATCGGCCGTGTGGCTCCCGCCCAGTGTCGGGGAAGGGCAGGGTCGAAGGGCGGCCGGTGTTGGCCACCGCGGTGCGGCCACGTTGTGCGGCGCCCTGTCGAAGGTTGCTGAGCGAGCGACACGTGTGCGGGGAGCTGCGGAGCGCAGGTGGTGGTGCTGCTGTTGCTGCGCGCTTGTCGCTGAGGTGGCGCAGCAGCCAGGGTTGCGGGGAAGTCTTTGGAGGGAGCTCAAGGATACACCCTGCCGTTCGTCGCTGTCAGAAAGTGGGGTGATTGCTATCGGTAGGCTGATCCACTAGGATTGCTCCTTGTGTTGTGAAATGGAGCAGTGGCAGCACATAGGTGGCTTTAGTGTACCTTGTGTAGTACAACCCATGCCTGGCAGCAAGGTTGTGCAGTTATGTGAGGAGAAAAACTTAAAGCTTTTATTATTTTCAAGGCAAGAGTGGGTGCGGGTAGATCATCTCAGTAGGATGATGCTTATCTGCAGAGAATAAAAAGACCTGGGCAGAACATTCCTCTCATCCTGTGAATGTGTTCCCAAGCATAGCCGGTTGTCCTGTCAGATGGTACTGATGAGCTGCTCTGACAATGTGTAACTGGGTCTAGGGAATGCAAGCGGGGCTCAGCCACTCCGCGCGCAGTTGGAATGCTCTACAAGGAGTACTTCTTGCTTGAGAAACACGGTTTTATTCCATGCAGCCGTGTGGTGCTGAAGCATCCCTGCCTAGAAACATCAAGCTTAGGAGTAATTCCCAAATACGTAGCTTGGACGCAAAAGTTGGAAGACTCAAATGTTCTCACAAAGGCTGGTAGGCACTGCAAGGGGGTCAGCCCACTGGAAAATAACATTAATGATACTTATCATTTACATAAAGCTCTGTGTTTACAATACCCTGTGTCATGATCAGCTGTTTAATCTTCTGCCCTCTGAGCTAGTTCAGTAATGACTACCTCTGTGAGGAAACAGGATGAAGTTCTTGCCAGTTAAAGACCTGCAATTAAAATACTACTACTATTCCTCTTAACCAAGCAGGATCTATATAATATATGTAGAAGTAAACACTATTAAGGAAGTCCTTTTATCTCAACAAGTCACAGCTTGATTGTGCTTAAGGAGAGTTTTTATCACAGAATCATCGTATGTTTGGGTTGTCTGTGCGCAGCTATGGCGGAGGTCAGAAGAAGCGGTGTTGCACTCTTACCTCCTCATTTCCTTCCCTTATGAGTTTAATTTAGGTTTTCCACATTTTAATTTTAATATTCTCTTAACTTCCTTTTATTTTAAAGATGGCTTCAGAAAACAGAAAGAGGTAGTAAGAGATGTCAGGTATTCTTACCTGTCTTCCTGCCAAGATCTTATCTCTAAATTCATATAGACCGGCAAAGTAATTATAGATATTTCTTGGAAAGCACCTGGTTTTCCACTGTGTAAATGTGGTGGTCTGCCATATTCCATAAGGAATACTTTCAGTAATCAGTGTGGCTATGTTCATTTGTCTGTTTCTGGATGAAGTTATGTTGCTACCTGGGCTTGGCTGGGATACTTCGATCTACTTCTGTCAGCAAATTGATGGCTGTTTCTGATACCCAGATAACAGCTGGAAATGAAGAAGAGTTCCAGGAACCCTCCCTTAAGGAAATGAAATTGTTTGAAAGACTGAGTTTAGAAGAATTTTGCTTGAAAGAATTTAAATACTAGAAAATAGATAAATAGAATAATGGAATCATAGAACAGTTTGGGTTGGAAAGGACCTTAAGATCATCTAGTTCCAAGCCCCCTGACATGGGCAGGGACGCCTCACCCCAGACCGTGTCACCCAAAGCTCTGTCCAGCCTAGGCCTTGAACACTGCCAGGGCTGGAGCATTCACCACTTCTTTGGGCAACCTGTGCCAGTGCTTCACCACCCTCACAGTAAAGAACTTCTTCCTTATATCTAATCTAAACTTCCCCTGTTCAAGTTTGAACCCATCACCCCTTGTCCTATCACTACAGGCCCTGATGAAGAGTCCCTCCCCAGCATCCTTGTAGCCCCCTTCAGATACTGGAAGGCTGCTCTGAGGTCTCCACGCAGCTTCTCTTCTCCAGGCTGAACAGCCCCAACTTTCCCAGCCTATCTTCACACGGGAGGTGCTCCAGCCCCTGATCATCCTCATGGCCTCCTCTGGACTCGCTCCAACAGCTCCATGTCCTTCTTATGTTGAGGGCACCAGAACTGCACACAGTACTGCATACATTAGGATTAGTATAATGCAGATACTAAATGTACCAAGTATACTTGGATTAGAACATTTCTAAAGCTAGCAATTAGAAACCACTGAAAACACATAGGTTCCAAACTGGAGAAATGGCCTGTCTTTGGTTTGCCAAGACAAAAAGCCTGTCCCTGTAAAGTATAAAAGTTACGTTCTATAAACCCATGACTGGTAAGGGTCCCCCGAAGCCTCTCAGCATTACTGTGTTGCTTCTGCTGTTCTTTATGTGTGCTTCTTGGCGGTTCTTTTGGTGTGAACAAATCTGACTCTGATCTAATTGCCAGCCAGCTGGCATAGATCCTGATCCATGACTGCGGAGCCCAGGTATTGCTAAATATGATTAGAGGTGCGAAAGGAAGAACAGGCATTCTGGGTTACCTGGGGAAAAACCTCAGAATTTTCCAGAGTCTGAAATTACAGCTAGTTCATTTGTATGGATTTGATCTGAAGAGCAAAGAAAGTAGTACTACTTGCATACCAGTTAGCTGTAAAGAGCTTAGTGAGACTTGAAAAAACATACATGAAAGAATATTATCAAGTTTCTAATTATATATGTTATAGCTTTTGTTGTTCTTGAGTCATTATTGAATTTTATAGGGTTTTTTACCTAAAACAATTTGAAGAATAGCTGGAAAATGAATAACATATTGCTATAGTCATGCAATCTCATCTATTGTTCCTTGCTTATCCTCTAGTTCTTGGCCATTAACTTCCACAACAGTCTCTCTGCCATATCTACTGTGTTTGATTGTAGAAACAAGGAAAAAAACAGTAGTATCTTTCAAAGTTATTTGCTCACTGCTGTTAGATGTTCAATATTATTCTACATCAGTATACATTTTCTTCTTCAGGATAGAGCCTTCTTTGTTATAATGTGTCAGATACGCTGTGACTGACTTTAGCAGCTTTTTCCTGAGGATTTAACAGGTAGATCAGCTGCCACCTACTTTGTTTGCTCCACACATGAAATAATTCTCTAACATTTTTTTAATTTAGAGAGGAGCAGGTAGGATGTTTCTGGATGACTTTTTGGTTTAGGAGGTGAATGCCTCAACTCGGAGGTATGTTCTTCACTTTTTCTTCTCAAACATTGCTTGTTGCAGACTCTGGAAAGAAGACTGAACTCAGCGAAAAGCACGAGAGCACAACGTTGCAAACAGAAACTGAACTCTGACACAAGCCACTCTCATGGCTGAAGTTTATTTTCTATTGATTTTGAAGCTTGAGAAACATCTCTTATCACACAAAGACAGGCAACGGTCAGGACAGATTAGGAGGTGAGCTGTGTGGGGATGTCTCAGTAAATTTGGAATAATGGAACAATCAATCAGCTCCATTGATTTCGGATATTTTTAAACCCAGCTTAATGTATGGGATGCGCTGATGATTTTGTTTTAAGCTGACACAGCTTAGAAATGGTTACTGTGGATGCATTGCAATGCTTCATGTCTTATTTCAAAATACTATCTACTTACATTCCTTAACACATCTTTATTTTATATTTATTTGAAGTGCTACATTTAGACCTATCTAAAATCTTTTAATATCATGTCATATGGTCTTTTAATGAAGGGATGCTGAATACGTATAAGCTCTTCAGAAACTTCTGTCAAAAATTTGAAAATGTAGTATGAGTAGCCAGGTAGCAAAGTTCATATCAATCCACTGTGTTGGTTTGGACTGGGACAGAGTTAATAGTCTTCACAGTTGCTGATGTGGGGCTCAATTCTTCATTGGTAAAAAGCATACTGTTATTTCTTAGTCGTTGTAAATGGTGTGATACCTGAAGTGCTTGGTCGTAGTATGGCAGAAATAGACTAAGTTAATCTCTAACAAAACTGTGTGATCTTGTTCATCTATTGTAAAGCTACTCTCTGTAGTGTTGTGCTTCACAGAAAAGTCTTGACAATCCAGACTGGGACCAGCAGAAACCTGTAGGCACCAGTCAAGCACTGACCAGTTGAGTAACTGGGGCTGCCTTGCTAGGTTTGCTGCAGCTGGAGCTCAGCTTGGTGCAGGAGGTGAGAGCAGATTTCCTTCAAAGACGGAAAGCTCAGGTTCCTCTGGCTCTCGGCTGTTGGTCTCACAGTGGCTCTGCCATATATTATTCCAAATCTGGTCAAGGAAGTCACTGACATGTATACTAGAGGTACGTTTTCAAAGTAACATATGCCAATGCATTTGCCAAGGCAGGTTTTTAAGGAAACAACTTGAGATCTTTGCAACTGTGTGTATGCAGCTGTGTTCTCAAATAATAACTTCAGAACTGCAGTAATTGGTCTGTAGTGAAGCAGCAGAGCAAGTACCTAGGCAGGCCTTTGGGCAGAGCCAGCAGTAAGGAAGAAGGTGGATTTTCGATATAAATAAGGCACGCTTCTGCACTGAGTGACTCTGTTTTCATATTTGACTGTAGATGCTTCTAGGACAAATACTAAATGCTCAGGCCTGTCGTTAGTTTGTATAACCTCATCATCTTGTGGGATACATCTGCAAAACCTGTGGACACCATGTGGGTGCTGCAGAAGAATATTCTTCAGCAAGTCTCCGTAAGGGAGCACAAAGAAGACAAAACCAGAAGGTATACAGACATAAGAGTGTAGCAAGAAGACTGGGGATAAAGCCTGCCTAAGGGATTTGGAAGTAGACTATTTGCTGGTACGTTGCAGTTCATGAGCTCAGCTATGGGGATTCTTGTCTTAACACTGGTAGTGTATGGCTCTATAGGTGATGAAATAGTGTCTGTAAAATGCAGAATTAAAGTCAGGAATGAATTTGAACTCCTTAATGCAACTGCAAATAATTTAGTATTTCCATTTTGCCAAGTCAGTTCTCGACCGTGCAGGTATGACCTCTTGCACACTGGGCAGAATTGTACTGTGTGTATTTTACTACAACACTGCAAACCAAACACTGAAGTAACCAGATTATGTTTATCTTTGCAGTGATATGGTTAAATCCCATGAAATCAATGAGAGCTTTTCCAGAGGCTTTAATTTCACAAATTTAATGATACTACTGACCTTGTCTTGGCTTTAAAAAGAGCTGGGTTGTTTTGTTTGTTTCCTCCATAGGAAACACTACTAACACAGACACTTTTCATTTAGTTTTAAAACTGATTTTTTTCTTTTTTGCATTCTAACTCTGTCTTGGAATTATCTTTAGAAGATCCTGCTGCATTTACCTCTCTATTTTGTTCTGAAGCTTTATATCCCTTACGTTAAAAATTCCTATGGTAATTTTCCTTTGTGTTCACCACAGTCATCGTCTGCTAGATTGTCCACAGGTTGTCCTCAGCTGCTGTTCTCTCTGTAGGTGTTAGTGTTGATACGCAACACTGCTAGCTTTGAGTTAAAGATCACAACAGACGTAGGCCACTACTGGCATTGCTCTTGTTCCACGTTCTTGCATCTCTTTGTCCTGCTTACCTGCCTTTCCATCTCAGTTCCATTAAGTCATTTTATATTCTGTTCAGTGTTACATCACAATTTCTTTTAACAGACTATTCTAGGCTATTGTTCAGAGAGACAGCTAATGAACCCCTGTTTTGACAAGCCAGTGACCATAGGAGCAGACCTGTGTTTGATAAGTAGTGGTGGGAAACAGACTACACACCCCAGTTTGGGGTTCATTTCAGAAATGGTCACTAGGCTATCCTAGGAGATTTCAGCAGTGAATTCACAGGTGCTCTGCAGGATCAAAGTGTAGGAACAAGTGTTTCAAGCTAATACACTTTTTTTTTTTAGCCATATCTGTTACAGTGTTGGTTTTCCTAGAAGGATTAGCTTCTGTTAAGGACAAAAGCCATTTCAGCAGCTTATGCAGAAGTTTATTGCCTGTCTTCCATCCCAAAGTCCACATCATTATTGAGGGGGAGAAATGGTAAATACATAACCAAATGTAAGTGTGTTATATTAGTGACCTAATGATTTTCAACAGGCATACATGACCATTCATACAATTAGATGCCTTTTCTTTAGTGTGTGGCCATAATCTGTAGAATTACATCATTTGTAGATAGTGGGAAACCAAGATAGAATTAAGTCATAATTTAGCCTGCTGATAACAAGCCTCTTCATTGGGCAAAATATGTCAGGGTTCAAAGTTACCAAAAGTCAGTCTGTCCTTGTAAGCCTTTTTTGTTGTTGTTGTTTGGATGGGGCTGTGTGAAAATTGTGCACACGTGCAGCTCCTGTTCTTTCCCAAAGATTCACAGTGAGGAGCAAATTGCTGAAGTCCTCTGTGGCAAAGTCCATGTTTTTCAGTTTTTGCCCTTTCTGTATTTTTGAGAAAGCTGAAGAATAGTCAGATTATACTTATCAGGTAGCAGCAATTCCATCAGCAACTCATCGGTAGCCCTTCCCACTTTCTAATAAACAATACTTACAGACTTATGCAGCCAGAATTTTGGTCGATTTGTTTAGTTAATGGTCGCTTATGTTGTTAACACTCACATTCAGTGATACGTGAAAAACATCTTTTTGTTAGCTGACAGAAGGTTTGGTAGTGTTGTTCTTTAACTTTCCCTTTTATATGTTTCTAATATTAATGAAGTTGTTATCAGGGTCTACAGAATCTTCTTTTCATTGGCTGAAGAAATTCCACTACTGGATCACAAACCCTTTTCACTGCTTAGAAAGACATAGAAAGACAGCAGAGCCATTTTGTCAAAATTTGTAGACTAGGGCCTTTATCACAAAGCAACTGGGGACCATTTTTCTTTTGACTTTGAATAATGAATTCTCTTTCCCTAATTCTGCAGGTACTCTGAGTATGGAGGGGCCAGATGAGGAGACTGAGCAAAGCCGTTGCTATAAGTAGCAACGCAGTGCATCTCATTCCCAGTGACATCGCTCTGGAGAGGCAAAAGAGAAACACCAAATTCTACAACTTGCTGCAGGTACAGCAGGAACAAGAGGTAAGAAACTCTGACAACTTAATGGCATGAGAAAAAATGAGGAAAGAAGGTGCTTGTTAGAGGGTAATGAATAGTTTCCAGCCTCTCAAGTTTATGTTCAGATAGAGGTTCTATAAAGACTAATGACAAGGTCCCTGAGCAATAGCCTTTATAGTATAGCACATAAAAATTATGACAATGCATTTATAGGCTTTATTTTCACAGACTTCACTTTAGCTTTAGTTTCCACTTGGTATGCCAAACTGTACTAGGTAGTTAAAAAACATCTTTTTGTTAGCTGACAGAAGGTTTGGTAGCGTTGTTCTTTTAACTTTCCCTTTTATATGTTTCTAATAGTAATAAAGTTGTTTGTTTATTTAGACCCTGGTTGTCCACTTAGTCATAATGAAATGGCCGTTATGCCAGAAGGTTTGAAAGATGAGTGAAGCACCCGATCTGTAAGAGCAGATAGAACAGCACCACGTGCGCACAGAAAAGTACACACCAAGGTTTATGTTTAATTTGACATGTAATTAAAAAAAGCAATCAACCCTTATCCCTTGCAATCCATGCAATTAATCTGTCGCTATACAACTGTACAGATTTATAGTCTCCTAACCTAAAGCTTGTTAAAGTAGAAGTACCATAGGCCTCTATAAAGCCTCATAGCATATGTGCATGGAATGTTCCAGAGCATTTTTGTAGCCAAAACCCCACCTTATATATTAGCAATAAATTGCACCCTGAAATGGCCTCATCTGAATACACATATTCTTCCTAATTTTAGCCTTCCTGATTTCTTGTGAAAGGTACGGATGCTTCCCAGAAGAGCAGGTCAGCTCGAAACAACTTACAGCAAAAGTTTACAGGATCCAGACCTTGTCAGAATCCTCATTTTCAGTTTGTGAAGTAAAGGTGCAAAATGGAGCATGCAACAAACTTGCTTAAACTGTTTGTAGTGTAAAAGGAAGTGTTGTCTTGCCTTCCAAATGCATGTTCTGCTTCAGCAGTGGCTAAGAACATAGCTGATATTTCTGTGCAGGCCCCATGTTGTCTGGGACTTGCTTCTAAAGTAATATCAAGTAATAGTGGTTTACTGAGGTATGTTAACAACTCCTACCCCAACACAAGCAATGCCACTGGTTCTGAATAAAGTTCCAGTTTGTCTAGTATCTTGTCAGTGCCTGCCACTGTTCCTGATGTAGTGTTTCTGATGTAGGCGGGACCAAATTCCTCAAGACATTCAGAATTAGAGTTATATTTCTTCTGGTTAATGCAGGCATGAAGACTATTGGGAAGACAAATTGTGGGCCCAACTTTTTTGTGGGGGGAGTACTCCCCAAGCTAGGTTATGAAAGCAAGCATAATGTGTGAAGAGACAGTCATATGCTTTTGGGAGCAATCAAGATCCTGCAGTGAGAGGGATGCAATTATTTTGCGTATAATAAATACATTAAGTATTTAATGACTGGAAAGAAGAAGAATGTAATTTTTGTGTTATAGTCATGTTTTCTTGACTATATACATCATTCTGAAAGTATCTGAAGCTGTATTTGGAGTTTCTAATTCACATAAAAAAGCAGCTGTGAACCTGTTAAGCAGGCAAGTGTAGCTGTAACTGAAGCACCCCACAAAAGATGAACCAGGTCCTTTATATTTTACAAGAAGCATTTTCCTGAAGGGTAATATTAACTAGTTCTCTCTTTCCAATTCATCTGTTATTTATTATATTTAGAAGGGTGCAAACCTTTATTCTCTACTGCCAGAAAAAGAGAAGGCACCTAACAAAACAAACCAGAACACTCCAGTGCGTGTGTTTTACATCACTCCCCTTGGGACAGATCTAAAGACCAGCAAACATATGGTAGATGATAATAACATCACTCAGTCAGGTGCAGCTACAGTCATCAGTGCATCAGTCAGATCACGTGCAGCTACACTGGGATGACAGAGCAGCTCAGTCCCATGGTTTCTATTGTATCATATGAGCAGGATCGTGCTGGCCAAGCCTGCCTGCACCACCAAAGAGAGGGAGGTTGAGTGGGAAGGGACTGAAGTCTTTTCAAGCTTGCCATCCTGTTAAATACACACTTTCCATAATATATTCCTGGCAAATCTTTTGATACCATAGCAACAAATGGGTTAGACAAGGCCACCTTGCAAATTCTCCATTTTTAAACCCTTTCAAAAGTAAGTGTATAATGCTAACAAAACAGAATAGGAGCTCTTGACCTGTGTTTTGCACTCACCTAACAAGGGTGCATATGACTAAATGAAACAAGACACTGGAAAAGCAGGCTCAGTGTGTAGGTATCCATATTTTATCTCTTTCCACCCCTGTCTTCTCCTTTTCATTTTGAATAATGATGAGAACTAGGTGAACACTGAATAAGAAATCCGTGTTCCAAAGAAGCAGTACAATCTTATCATTTAAAAATCAATTTGTTAGAGTTGGAAGCTGGAGGGGCTTTAGACAGAAACAGCCTGGAGAAAGTCAGAAAGAGAGGAAGGCTGTCTTTAACCCAGGTAAGGATTTGGGAACTTTCCTGTTAAAATCCGTGTTCAACACAGTCTTGCAGAAGTAGTCTTAGAAATGAAACTTTTCCTCCAGTGGTGACAGCAACCAGGTACTTCCAGTAATTTGTGCTGAATAGGGATTTGGCCGTGCAGGCAGCGCAAGGTACATGTGAGGGTTCCGACGCAGCAGAAAGCTTGGGCAGGACTGTCACCTCTTGAAAATCAGAGTAGCCTGTTTTCTTTATTCCAGTGCTGTTAGTGGCTGCAAAGAGGTGAAAAATAACACAAAAATGTCTATAGTGCACAAGAGTGGATTTCCAGTGGTGCAGACATATTGCCAGCCCAACATCATTTTTATGGAGGGATATTGCAGCCTCTTTTGCAGTGAGTAAGGTAATTTCTGTTTAGGCCATGAAGGTACAAAATCGTGCATGCCAGTGTTACGAAAGAGACATTCATATTTTCTGGGGATCATGTTTGTCCCTGTTTGGAGAACCGTTGTATTGCTGTAGACTCACTCCACACAAGTATTTGTCAGGGAGATTTCAAACAAACCTGTGCTCTTTATTTGTGCCCATAATAAGTAATCAATATGTAGAAAAAAAATGAAGCAATATAAGGCTGTGGTTCTGCATTAAGCGGTATAAAATCTGTGCATGCCGGATTTCCGGGCAGGAAAATTTTGCTCTGTATTGGCTTGAGCACATGACTGCATTTTTACCAAATCAGCCAGAGCACATGTTACAGTGTTTGTTCAGATTTTACACTGGCTTTCTGTCAGTTGAAGAGGATAAATTATGCCTGATCCAGCATAAAGTCACTCCTACAGACAGACAATATCTCATCTGATAGAAACTCTCCTGGGACTAAATGATTTCTTCCAGCTATTTACTATCTCATGGAATGATAGCCTACCACCCCAATATGCTGTAAACCCTGCATAGTCCTTAAACAAATCTCTTTCAAGTCAGAGCATGCCTATACCTGATTAGCTGTAAATAGACTGACATTTTTTTCCTCAGAGGGAAAGAAGGGGAGAGTTGCAAACTCAGGTTATATTTTACACCTTAGGCAAATACAGAAATGTTTCAGAATATGATTTGTATAGAAATCTCAAGTGTACTCATCTAGAAATGCAAATAACAAGATGGGAAAAAGTTAGTTGTAATGATAATTTGGAACGTAATTCTGGAAATTATGGGGTTATATTTGGGCCCATATTATGAAAGAAAAAGGGTTTGATTTTGTGCTTCCTGATATGTTTCTTCTTTTTAATATGCAGCTGCTGTGTCATATTATGGATCCTTGGCATTTCATTGTGAAGAGGAGTGATCATGATATTAGTTACTGGAGGTGAAGACAATGAACAAGAACACTACAGTGTGAGCTAAATGACTTTTGAGATCTCCTAAGTCAAAGGACTGAATCCATCAGCAGGCATATACAGGTTTTAGTAACTTTGATATAAAATTGGCTGAGTTATCTAAGATTTTGTTGGGATTTTGTTAATTGTCATTTAAGTTCCATTAGAAGTTATAAATTTGCATTTGTCACTGCAGCGTTGTCTGTCTTTGCCCAGGGATTGTAACTGACTGCAATTCAACATTCAGTGACAGAACTGCTTAACACTGTCCAGGCAACCCTGGCTACTTGTTTCTGCACCTGCACTGCAGTCTTTACTAGGCTAGCATGATTGTTTTGGTGCATAGTGGTCTAGCCCATGATTTAACTGAAGAAAAGTAGGGATTATGAAAACTGGCACTGCCACTGGCTGTTTTTATCTTTTCCTCCTAACTACATGGTGTATGAAATTAAATGGAACCAGGAACTTAGAGGAGACCTGACAAAAGGGTATGGTGGTGTGGGATAAACTGAAAAAAGGATTATTCCTGACAAACTCAAGGCAACAGCATGCCTGTACCTCCATTCCAGGGAATAAGTTAAAGTAGAAAAAAGTTATCCTGAAGCAAATGGAATCATATGAATACAGAAATACTTCTGAAAAATCCAGCATGTACTGGGGCTTGTAAGTCAGCTTTGTTCTGGTATGACTACATCCGTACCTACTGTGCTGGTGTAACAATGTTAATATGAATGTTCTCCTAACTGACAGAGTTATGCTAATAAAACTTTTACAGGTACAAGACCCCTAAAAATTGGAATCATCAATAAATAGCATACCCATCTGATGTAAAAATTGCACACCCCAGATTCAGCAAGAATTCCTATAATGCAGGTCTTAGTTAAGAGTCTGTAGAGCTGTGGTGCTACTAAGCCAGCACTGTGGGAGAATGAAGTTCCTTTTCAGAAGCTGAAGAGCCATTCCATTTCTCTTGATACATTTTGGTGAACATTCCCAAATCATTCTCAGCACAGCTGAAGCATCTTTAGCGTTCTTCTACTACTCTTTCTTCTTCCACTACCACCTCTTGAAAGCTTATGTTTGTTCTCAGAAGGGAGCCAGATTGTACTGAGAGATTGGTATTTTTAATAAGAGTTTCCTGTGGAGGAATAACCTAGACTCTTGGCAGCATACCACTATTCAATTCATACAAAGCACTCACAGCATTTACTCTAGACACAGGCTAGGGCTCATTACCATTGTGATGTAATCTGTACTAGCAGTGCTGTTCTAACTGCAGTGCTTCTATAGCCATGTCTGCAAAGGATCTTTGATGCATAGAAACTTTATCCCTCAGATATGGATGTAGTCCTGTGTTCCTCCTCCTCCCCTCTTACCTTCCTCCCACTATCGGTGGCTGGTCTTCTGTCAAAGCAATACTCTGGCTTGTAAGCTGCACCGTAGAAGAGTTTGTAAGGAGCATTGCTCTTACCATTGCAAGATATTGGTGTAAATATGATGTTGGGTTTATTTATTTATAAACACATAGTGTTTATTTTCATTCCTGCAATTTGGTGTTCTTAACATGTCGTGGATAGGTTTTGTGATGTGGTTTAACTTTTGTGAATGCTGATTACCTCTGTTTAAGTTACTATCGTACTTACGTGCTCCAAAGGACAGTTTCTTTCACAGCAGTACGCCAGGAAGCCACAAACGTTTTTCCCTCTTTCATTCAGAGTTCCCTCTTCAGCCCTCTACGCAACTGCCTATTTCTAACACGCACTTAAAATGGGACGTGTAAGAGCCAGCTCATTTCCTGGTAGTTTCTGCAGCGAACTAGCCACTATTCTTTGTGCTCCCATGCCAGTCATATCAGCCTCCTGAGAACACGCCCTGTCATCAAAACATGTATGAGTAAGAACATTTTGATCATACAAGAAATAAATCATCATTATACAGCAATGTCTATAAAACCTCACCAGTGCATTTTTTAAACAGTAAAAACCTAATAAACCTTTTTTAGATATAAATCTAAAAAAACCACAAACCCTTAAACTGCATTAGTAAGGCAAAATGCATAGAAATCTTTTACACAACACAATTTATAATGATAGGCAATTATTATAATTGGTATGTTGTTAACTCCCAGTATGTTTAAGTCTCATCGCACAGCAGTGATAGTGGCACACCTAACTTCGGATTTGCCCACAGATGATACAGAAAGAAATTCCCCAAAACAAAAAATGAAATTTTTGGATGACCTTATGAAATACTTCAAGAAAGCAGAAGGTTGAGAGAGAAAGAAGAGCTTGGGGAAATGGATAAGTGGTAAAAAGATACGCTGAGGGTTTGCTTTGATTGTTTGGGAATAATCCTGAGCGTTACCCAGTTTAAACCATGTTGCCTTTTGTGCTTAGAGCCTCATCAGTCATGCACGTGGTGCTCCTTGGTCACAGAATAATTCAGTTTGAAGGGATCCTGGAGGTCACTTGGTCTAACCTTGCTTCAGAGCAGGGCCATTTGAGATCGGGTTGATCAGGGCCTTTTCCTGCTGAGTTCTGAATATCTTCAAGGATGGAGAGTCACTAGATCCCCTTGTTAGGATTTTTTTTTTCCCAACAGCTGTTCTATCTGTCCTACAATCCGTCTCTCCTACTATGTGATTCATGACCAGGACCGTTTTAGGGAGTAATATTGTGTCGTTAGAATCTGCTGCTTTGTCTCTTCTTCCAGTCTTGGAGTCTGATGTTAGGGGAGCACAAAGGGCAGGAAATTGCAAATCAGGACACCATGGAGTTAGTCTGGGAAGCTTCTGGTTCTTACAACCAGAGAGGATTTTGTACAGTGCTTTGGAGATGGTCTTAGCATGACATCCACTGAGGAACTGAACTGGAGAGTATCTTTTGCTGTAGTTAGTCAGGTGGGTCAAGGTTTGCATGTATATTTTAGTGAATCCCAGGTCTGATGTATTTTCCTTTAGTTTTCCCACAGGCTGGGGATCTGCAGTTGGGTGCTAAGAACACTGCTGTTTCTCCAATCCCCACTCTGCTCCCAGAAGGGCAGGCAGATTCCCTCACAAACAATGGGAAAGGATTACTGGCGCCTCAACTTACTGCAGTACATGAAGTCCTAGGCCGTAGCCCTGGAACTGGCCAATCCACATGCATGTATGCAGTGCCAAGACAACACAGTAAAGGTATTGTTCCATGCGCACTTTTCCCAGCAGCAGCCTGTTTTAAGGCGTTCCCAGGACCTGCCTCAACTGCCAGCTGCTTGTTCCTGATGCCCTTTCAGCTCTGCCAACACAGCTGTTTATGTGTATGTTTGGGAACTGAACTGTGAGACTAACTCAGGTTAAACTACCTAACAATGCTTTTTTTGCATATTTTTTCTTTAATACCTGTTTCACTCCCTGGGTTTGATTCACAGTGTGGCCTTGCAGACAGTTATGTTGACCAAAGTCATATGGCTGTCAAGAGAACAGGAAAAGCAGGAAGGAAGGAAAAATTGTTGGAAGTATCTTAAGTCAATATTGCTGTCACAGGCAATGTGTCTTCAGACTCACAGCTTTGTGGTGTTGCTGCTGACAGCTGAGCTGAGCTACTGCTGTTGCTCAGAGTCCAGTGCCTGTTCTGTAGACAACCCCAGCAATGCTGGTACACCCATAGGTATACTCATATCAGTTTGCTCATCAGCAGTGCTAAACTAAGGTTAAATTAAAAGAACCTAGTTGCCAACTCTGCATTGTGGATACCTACTGACCTGAGGGCTAATAATCTTGCAACACCTCTGTCAGTTTTCATGGTCTCCACAGTTCAGTAGAAAAGTGTTTTCAGAGTGGCGTTCAATGAGGTTCACTTTTACCATACTTATCCAGAGTAACAATGGGCAGCCACCAGGAAGAGCTGACTCTACTCTTCCCCCAGACTTGTGTGCATCAAGTGCTGGCGCTTCTCTTGCGCCACATCAGATGGTCATGCAACGCAGGAAGAGTCAGTTCCCTTTGAGAATCCGATGGGTAAGTAATAATCTTTTTTTTGGTGGGAACAATGGTCTAAATTGAAGGGACTAGGAAAAGCAGAGGTAATGAGCTAAAGTGAGGGTGTTGCTACAGAAACACTTAAAAAAGGACCCCTCATAACCTTGTGAAGTTTTTTAAAAGGAATTCTTTGCTCTTTGCTAACCCAGTATTGCTGAATTTACAAAGCAACACTCTTTGGAGTTGTGGAATAGAAACTGAATTACCAGGGTATTTAAAACTGACATTCTCATTTAGATTTGTATGTTAATTTTAGTCTGCCACTGATGTCACACGACTGTACAGCAGGAATCACTTTAGTGAAATCACAGACACTGCCGTGTCCCTTGTGAAGTAATTTCTACCTGTATAAAATACATATGAAATATTACTAAATGAAGTCAGCATTTTATACCCACTCGACACTCTTATTGCAGTGATGTAAACTACTGCAATATGAGCCATCAGTGAATAAAATTACACTAGAATAAAAGTCTTGTGTCAGAATCTGATCCCATATTGTAAGTGGTTTGTACTGTTGTTTTAATGGAACATTGCAAAATTGAGGAATCATTAGTAGTCCTGCCAATATTTTAGCATTTAAAAGGCCCTATTTTCCATTTCCCCATAGTCTCTTTATGTTACTCCATTAGTTTAAAAAGGCTACAAAGAGAGCACATTTAGCCACGTGGGAATATTTTCATTTCTGTGTTGTTCTTGCCTTTGGCATAGTAGATCTGTTGTGGCTGAGGAGAAAGGGTCGTGGCTGGCCCGTCTCTCTGTTCCAGCTATTCGTGGTTGCTGGAACAGCTCCTAGGGGCCCCAGGCTGCCAACTGCACTGAAATTGCTTGTAGCCTTAAGACTATTCAAGGAGTAATTAGCTACTAAATGTGGGTAATTGTGACAAAGCCTGGCTAATACTGCTAGTATCTGAACAGACTAATTAAAGGCCGCACACACAAAAAGAAGAGAAAAAACCCTCTTCTTTTAAAGAAAAGATTTAAGAAAGAGAATTTGATCTAGTATTAAAAAAAAGCTCTGTTTCCTCTGGTAGGATCCTAGCAGGTTTTGATAATTAAACTTGCAAAACGAAGCACAACTAGAGTTTGTAAATTAAATACTTTCACTGTGGCACCCACCTTTCATCCTCTGCATCTGATTTCAGAAAAGCCATTTTATATTTTTCACAAAAAGGTTGTTCAGTGCAAGAACATTTACTAATTGTTCCTGCCTACGAACAATCAGAAGGAGGCTCTCACAAGAGCAGCAGATTCAGAAGAAAACACCTCCCTTCACTTCCTGGCCAGCTAAAGCAAATTATTTTAGGTAACACATCTCTTGTGTTCTAAGATGCTGCAGTATCACTAAAACCCTCTCAGTTGTTCTCAGGGTGCCATAGTGCTTCCCAACCACCTGGCCACCCTCAGCAGTCTCTGTTTCTTTTTCAGACTTACACCTGTAAAGTGTCTCTCAGATACAGCAAACAACTTGCAGTGTCCTGCCTTGTGCTGTAGCTATAGCTGCTAAATTTGGGGTGTTCGCTATCTGTTCTTCTCCTCTGATCCTGATGGATTGGCTGTAAGTCTAAATTTAAGATGTAGTACTCTGAAATACACAAATTATCTCATTAAATACAGCAGAACTGTATCAGGCCTGATACAGCCTGTTTATGGCTGTAATCGGTGATCAAATGTAGAGTCCCAAACTGTCCATTTGTTTTGACTGTTAATTTTGCTAAGAAGATAGGTAGAAAAGCTGTGCTTCTTTAGAAGGAAAGTATCCCTTCTAACTGCAAAGGGGAACAAGCCATGCTGTCTTGGTCTGTCCAGAGAGCACAGAGCTGTGAAGTGACCCATGTATGCAAACACCCTTCAAAGTTCAAATCTGATTGAATTCCAGACATTTTACAGCCAGGAATACAGGTGTTACCTCATGATGGCAGCTGCAATTCCTTCTTCATAGACTGCTTCAAAGAGCAGCTGATAAAGCCTTGTCTCCCTCTTCAAATATTTCCTTACTCTATGTTGTGAAAGTAGATTAGAAATAACATATTGCAACTGATCTTCATTCTCCAAAACAAAAGGAAACAAAGCTCTGTTACTGAATGCAGTCTTTAATTAGAACAGGCAGTTTATGATTGTCTTTTCAATACAGATTTGGTGACCAGCAAAGTTTGTGGCTAACACTGTTTTCTGCTGTATCCCCTCTATTGATTTGCACTTGGGAATTCATGTAAGTGAGATGTTCTGTGTTGATGTGAGAGCTCCTGTGGAAATGTGAGGTCATGGTAGCTGATTGTCCTGCTCTTTGAACCGAGAATTTGCATGACCTGACTGGCAACTCATAAAAAGACTCTTAGGTAAAGAGCAGCAGTGATACTGGTTTAGCAGGACAGTCCAATCTGAAATAGTCTTCAGGTTGCTTTAACTGGTGTTAAGGCTGAGGATGAACGTTCTGGATGTGATGTAAGTGGAAAGATTTCAGAAGGCCCATGACACAGAATTTCAAGTAATCTCCTTGTTTACAGTCTTTGTAACAGCAATACGTATTTTGTGCTCCTTGGTACTAGCAACTGGAAGCATCTTAAAAATGAAAGGCAGTCATTGCAGCCCAAAAGAGGGGGAAAGAAGTAGAAATTGCTCTGTAGCCTCATCACTCTTGTACAGTTCAGGAAAGAACCACCCAAAAATGGGAAGGGTGATAAGTCTGTACCTTTCCAAGAAGTCTGGCAGATGGTGCTACAGTGTGCAGCTGCCCTGGAGGCATTCTGGCTGAAGACATTGAAAATGCACTCAGATAAGCTACAGTTTAGAAATACCTGTCATTGTTCATCGTTATTCACATAACTTCGTGTAGATGGAAGTAGGTGTGAGTACTACCTTGCAGTAGAAACTGCAGGCTTGATAAAATAAATCGATGTGTGACACATGCAGCTTCAATCTGGATGCATGTAAAAAGACCACGCTCTTAAAATTTTATAAGACAAAGCTGTGGTTTGGGTTGCGTTTTTTGTTTTTAATTGTCACTAACTAGCAGTTCACATGTAAGAAAGCTAAATCAAAAATTCTCCCCTACATTCAGATGCAATTCAGAAAATTGTAGGTTTTCCATACCTACAATTGGTCATCGTGCCATTAAAATGTGTTCTTTCTTTGTTTCTTTTTACATTAAAGGATTAGTTTCCTGTCTTGCCCAATGATCCTGACATTCACTTTTCTCTTTAAGTAGGGAAACTTCAAGTACGGCAAGTGCCTGACCATTTACTTTACTCCAGCCCTCATCCAAGAGCAGGATGTTAGCCTGATGAACAGAGCACACCTCAATGAGATCTGCGTTTAACTGCTTTTGGCCAAGGAAGGAATTAGGCCAAATTCCCCACCTCTGACCAAGGACTAATACTGTTTTGTAAATCAGAGTGTTATCACTGTGGTGTTCTCCCCTGTGAGGTCACGTTAGCAGAGGACAGTGATCTGTCCTGACTTCCCCTGGAAATTCTGCACGCTGACGCACAAGTAGATGGAACAGAGCACCTGCAGCCCTGCACTGAGATTTCCCTTTTGACCCACTGTAGGCAAGTACACCCTAAAACGGTGGTTTCAAGCAGCTTCCTCATCAGCTCACAAGTTCCTCTGGATTTCGTTTGAGGCATGCAGGCAACCACTGTGTCAGGAGCTTAAGTGAAAATGGATCTCTGGATTCCAGACTCACTCACACCTTGTGAATATCTAAGCTAAATGCTACCTAAAAGCTCTGTTCAAATTGTCACTGAGTTTGAGTGTGTTCTGAGCTGGCCACACGTAAGGTAGCTTTGTTCAGACAACTGAGTGGCTATGTGATGGCATGGTGGTGGTTTACAGCGTAGTGCCCTAGCAAGGGAAGAGCAGAAACTTACAGCCAGAGATGGAGGAGAGGACAGGACAGCTGCTTTCCATGACTGTGCAAACTTAGATTGCCTTAAACTCCTTGTGAAACCACAGCCACAGTCTTTAGGTATTGCTGAGGAGAAGCATTTTTCTATTTTTAGATTAAATAGCATCGCCACTCCAGTTTATCTAAGTAGTGCTGCTGCAGAATATTGCTATATTTAGAAATCACTGAAGTCCTTAATGCAAGAACAGGATATTGTGAAAAAGATCACAGTGTGCTTCTCTGTTCTGTTAGTATCCTTGAGTTTTGTAATTTATGCTAGACCACTATATTCCTCTTTAATTACCACTCACATAAATGTAGAGCTTCCCTATGTAATTGTGGCATCCATTTCAATCAATTTTTGTCTCAAGTGTACATATAAAGACTATTCCCCTGATTTTCAGAGTCACCGTTAGCTCTGAGTTCATCCAGGGGCTCTGAATCACGGATAAAGAAAAGGCATACTGGCACATGGAATTATATGCCTATTGGTACATACCCATGCATACTGGTACATAAAATTAATACCCTGCATTGGTCTACCCGCCTCTTTTGAAGGAATCTATTCCCTCATTAGGGTTGGATTTGTGGCATGCAAGCTGCACATTAGCAAGCAGTGTGAGGCTTACATTTCTGAGTGAAAAGTACGCTGTGTAACACGCTCACACATCTCATATCTCATTTTCATAAGTTTAAATAAAGAACCAATTCAGAAAAAGACACACCTCATTATAAAGCAGTGAGGATCAAAATCAGGCACTGGGACATAGCGCAAGGAGTCTTAAAGCACTAAAGACTAGCAAAATAAGGGTAGGGCTACCTCTGGATCAGGACTTCCTTCATGGAGCGTGCCTGCGAACTGAACTGGTCAGCTCTGGATACACGTTTGCTAGTGGGTAGAGAAGGCTGGTGTTACCAACTTCTGGCTTTGGTATTTGATTATACATAAAGAAAAGCAGGCGTTCTCCAGGATAGAAGGTTATCAATTATTTCATCTCTTGTTCAGGAATTGCAAATTATTATTCTTCCTTTCAAATTCCTTCTTCCTTTGCATTTACATGGATATTTGCTTTCAAGGAGCAAAGGCTGTGTGTGTGGTGTCAGAAATTAAACTCAGAATTGAGTAGAAATAGGTTAGAGAACACACGGAAACATATAGTGATAGTCTTTATGCCTTTAAAAAGCTAATCTGAAACCCACACTGAAATGTCAGGAGATAGATAAGAAATACCTATCAGCATGCAAGCACTTTGGATATGCAGAAAATAATTTGGCATGAGGTTTGGACATTTCAAACGTCAGGGTTGAGCAATGTGAGCACTGTAATCTCGTTACTTCTTCAGAATGGCACACACAAATGCCCCAGAAGAAATCAAAGCCAATTTTCTACATTTTAAGAACATGCTACTAAAATTTTTGTGTGTCAAAGGGGAATTCATATGGAATGTCATATGTCACCCACACTTACAGTGTTCCAACCTGTGCTTAGTCTGTGCTGCGACATAATACACGCAGCAGCATTGCACAGGGCAGGTGGGGATCCACAGGCCTCAGCACAGACAAACCAGGCAGTCTTGGCAACGTTTTTTCTGACATTTGTCATTTGGCTGTAATAGGACAGATTTGCTATTACACTTTCAGGTGTACAGGAACAGGAACAGATTGGTTACTAATTTGAATGATTTTAGTTGTGCATCCAATGCAAATAGAGCAATTTACCAAACAATCTGCGAGTGAAAAGGTTGAGAGTTTTGCATTAGCTTTGCCATTTGTGGATCTAGCAACTAATTGCCTGACAGAGCTTTAATTAAAGCATTACAGATATAGACTTCATATTTGCTAACTCGGGTAGATTGAAAAGTTTGACATGGTAGTAGAATAAAGAGATTATCCCACAAATCCTTGGGTTGAGAACTTTATAGACAAATATTCTATTTGTAGGAATAAACAGTTTTGTATTCAGTGGTTCATCTAGAATAATAAATTACTTAGATTTTCTGAAGGAGGTCTGAAGGAAGACCACTCCCAAACAGAGCATGTGTCTTTAAGTAGCTTGAATTGTAACATGTAATTTAGAAGCACTTAAAAAAATCTAATTCATGTGAGCTAGTCCACCATTATATATCCAGTATCATATGTGTGTCTGAGGCTTGATAAACCAGTAAGGTAGATGATTCACTTGATTTGCTTATGTAGGTGGTTAGATTAGTGGTGCTAGTAATTCCACAGGCTCTGTCTGTGCTGCTCTCTGTAATATTGGGATGCTGCCCCACCCAGGTTACTGTCCTAGCTTGGAGCTGGCAGCTCATGGTGCCACCTACCCTGGAAGGAAGTCTGTGACCTAATCTCCGTACGGTGGAAGATTCCCAATGCAGCAGCTTAGCAAAGGCTTTCTAAATCAGCAATGGAATGAGAAGATTGCTGTTTGGTTGGTCTGGCATGATTAAAAGCGGACCAACACCTAGTTCCAGAACAAGGTCAGGAAATTAAAGGAGGTCAGAACAAGCCAAGAATAGCAAGTCGTGCTCAGGGGCTTCGCAGGGGGAAGCATTCTTGGCTGAGGTATGATGTTTTCCAGGAGGATTTTAGCAGGGAGGCACACACCTGTGACATGACACTGTATGTAGTGGCGAGAACAGGGAGGGGAATTCATTGCCTAGTGAGAGGTACAGGAGAACCTGATTTGACACAGTTTTGCTTTTAGGCAATTATATTTATCAGGCAGTCTCTAGAGTTGCCAGCCCCATTCCTAGTCGCTGACTCAGTCATTCAATATTCTCGTAGCCTTACTTCATTCCTGAAAGATCACTGGTTCTGTAACTGTCAGAGTGGGAAGTGGGGAGGGAGAGAGAGGAGCCTGCAATGGCAACTGCAGGGCTTCTATGCCAGATGGTGTTCCCTCATCTGAGGGCAGGACAGCATATGGCATTCAGGAGCCCTGGCATGTTAGAGACACACTGCACGCATTTCATGCCTGCTGATGGGCACCATGATCATCGTAATTGTAAGAGGTGTCATTCCATCCTATTCTGTGGCCTTATGTGATCATCACAGACAATTAATTCACGGATATCAGCTCCTGACTTAGAATGGTGTTAAAGTGCGTGCATAACTTTAAATGTGGTTGCTAAGTTAGTTTGGTTTGGGCCCTATATCAGGCTTTGCTTGCGCTTCTAAAAAATAACAAGAATTTACAGAATATGATAGAAAGCAGAAAAATATTGATGAGCTCCAGGGTGATTTTTCAGCAGGTGTCTTTTTATCCACAGCATTTATCTCGTGCATGGTTAAGAAGTCTAATTTAAGAATTAGGATGGGGAAGAGTTCGTTAGCTGAGAAGTATCTATCATCTCCTTTCATGTTTTGTTCCAGAAGAGGACTGAAAGCAACAGACAGTAGTGCTGAACCTGCCCCAGCCTTCCTTCCCTGCTCACACGCGGTTTTTAACTGCATCTCATTCATCCTGGCTAGAATAGGCACCCAGTAAGGCTATCCCATGCAATTAAATAGAATCAGAGAATTTCACTCACTATGCAGACTTTGCATATGACCTTCACAATACAATGACAAAAGAAATTCAGGCATGCAGAGTAGCCTCAATCATAGTTAGCTTTGGTGCCATTCAAAATTGTGGCAGTCAGATAAAATGGTAAAACCACTTTTAGGTCCTGTAACTGGGTGTGTCTGCAGAGGGGGAGTGCAGGGGCCATGCTAGTCGCTGTCAGTGCCCACAGATCTAGAGCAGCAGGTATAAGCAGATTTATGAAACAGCTCTCCTTTCTCCTCGGCTCATACATATGTACTTTCATTCCCCAATTTCACTTAGTTCTCCTCACAGCAACTCTATCTACTTGGACTTTCTTTGAGGTGAATTTACTGACTTTTCCTGCTACAACTGATATGTACTACTTCTCTTAGCTACACAACAGCAGAACACAGGGTATGGAATCACATGCATATTTTATCACTGCTGTATACACTGAAATGGTAATTGGTCTAAAACAGTGCATTAGATAGATTGTACTGCAGTTAAAAATAATACATGCAAAATACTCAGAAGTAATTGCAACAGCCAGATGTAATATAAAAGGAAATAAAACTTGTATGTTCATGGATTATCATACTCTTATTTAAGACAGAGTTGTTTTACACTTACTGTGCAGAGTTATTCAAGCTTTCATATGGTTCCTATTTCCAGAAGAAGGTAAGATAGCTTAAGCAAATACTTTCCTAATTTATTCTTAAAGAATATGAACATTTTAAAGTGGCATACATTTTAAAAATTAAGCAGAACTTTAAATAACTGTGATCTGCGTCTGTTTGCAAAATGAACTATCAAAGCACCCCAGCTTCTTCTCAGCACAATTTTTAGTGCTTTTACCCTAAAATGTCAAATAATCACATTTGGAACTGAGCTGAATGTTCTTCTACAGACTGATTTTCTTATCACTCTGCTTGTTTCATTTCCACAGCATGGTTTTTCTTAAACTAATATGTTGAAAAATAAGGATTGATTGAGGAGGAGAGGCTAAAATCCATTCTTGTACCTTGCTTTTTAGCATCAGGCATTTTCTACAAAAAACTTCTCCCACTGCCCACAAAGGAAAGTTCTTCCCAGTCATTCACCTACTTGTGCATCTTGTCTACAATCAACAAATATTCGCTGGCTCCGTAAGTCCATCCAGTGGCTGCATATGGGAATTGCATATTTTAGAAGTTCCAATTTTGTGCAATTTAATTTATTAAAAGTAGTGTAGTTAATATTATTACGGGAAATAAACATGGACCAAAATGGGCAGTTGGAATGCTCCCAGCCTTTGCTGATAAGTAGTTCTGTATCTGTAAAGTACCCTTTGAATAATACTGAGAATTGATTTGTTATTGAAGCAACAGGAACAAGATAAAAGCGGATGATTATTTATTAATATTTAAATTAATCACTACTAGAACAAGGAACAGAAACCTGCTGAGTGAAAAGCTTTAGCTTATTTTCATTCTGAAACTGAGACAACTGAGGTCATTGTGAATAAAAGCTCTTGTGAGAGTTGTCCTCTTAGATCTCAGCATGCTTGTGTTTGTACTAAAGCAAACCCGCTTGAAATTACATCTTCTGATTATTAAATATGGCTTTTGTTACATGCCATAAGATACTACAAAAAGTAATTAAAAAACTGAACTTAAAGAGGACAAGATCTGAACAATGTGTTCCAGAAGTCGCATTAAGAATTTATATACAGGCTATTTCCAGAAAATCCTACTGAAGTTCAGTGTTAAATCTTGAAGTGGTGAATGCTCCATCCCTGGCAGTGTTCAAGGCCGGGTTGGACAGAGCCTTGGGCTACATGGTCTAGTGCAAGGTGTCCCTGCCCATGGCAGAGGGTTGGAACTGGATGATCTTAAGGTCCTTTCCAACCCAAACCCAAATTCTATGATTCTACAATGGGTCGTGAGACCAGATCAGGCTATTCGATTGTTTGATAATCTACCATTAGATGTAGCATTTCCCCTTGATGATGACAGCAGTTTGAGCCTCAGTGCCTAGAGCCTTACTTCTAACACCACTTCCACTATAGCTACCAGTGCAGGAGTGGTAACTGTGAAGAGTATCAATGTGATACTTGCACCAGTCACAAAAAGTCGTATGCTAAAAGCCTTTTAATTCTCTGTTCTTGACAAATACAGGCTTCTAAAATGTTCGCCATCGTTACCTGCTTTTTTCTTCCCATGAGAGTAAATGTATTTTTAATTTTGCCTTTTAGAGTGAATACCTTATGATACAGTGTACAATTACATGATAGCCTGTTATTTGCTTAGGGGTGTCTTGCTTCCATTAGTCCATAGGTTGGGAAGGCATAAAGACATTTATAACACCAGTCTAAATCTAGCTTTCCTTAAATTTTAAGTGCTTTATTTTTCAATCTACATAAATAAATTTTACCCTAGAAAGTTTCAGAAGTGTGTCTGAGATGATACGACTGTGGCAGGTACTCTGTACATGTCAAAATAACCATAGAATAACTGTAGTGTGCTGTGCTACAGCCATTGTGCAGCAGGAAAATCATGACATAACGGCCTTTTTTTGTTGTTGTTTTGGGGTTTTTTTTTTGTTTTCTTAGTCCTGAGAAGAAAACTAATTTCCAAAACTTTTTTTTTTTTTTTTTTATTAAATGTTGATGAGGGCTTTTTAATATAAGATCTGAAGTTTTTATTGGCAAACATTCACTTAGGGCTTACCAAAACCTTTCCTTTAGGTGCTTAAGTAGGTATTGTAGAAATAAATTGGCTACAGATTTTAGTAGTCTGGATAAGAATCTCCTACCCTGTGCCTCAGTGAGGTTTCACTTCTTTGCTTCTTGCTTATGCTTTTGTACAGACATCCATCATCTCTGTTTTCTCTTGCTTTCCAGCTGCTTAAGCGTCTTCCAAAGAGGAAAATACCTTCATTTCTAAGTGAGGGGCAAGGGAGGGTGCTGCTTCCTTTTAATAAACAATAATGAAACCAAGTCCTCTCCTCCATTTCCTACTCCTGTTATTGTCTAAAGCCAGAAATCGCTGGTGGAGAGCTGGGGATGGACCAAGGCTGCTGCTGGGAAGGCAAGATGGAGAGGGCAGGAGCTTTGAGAGGTGGAAGCAGCTTGATGGACCAGGAAAGGCTTTGGCACTACATTCCTGAACTAAAAATGGATGATGCCAAATGCCAAACCAGTGTGGGCAGGCAGACCTGCTGCTGCAGTGTGGCGTGAAGAACGAAAGGAGTGCAAGTTCACCAGTACGCAGAAGAACTTGTGCAATACCACAGCTCATTGTCTGCTTTGTGCTTCAGCATGCAGAGCAGACTCTTTATTTATTAGATAAGAGCATAAGAATATTTCTTTGCTTTATTGTTTGCCTGCTGAGAAGCAGTTATTTGGAGGTCAATTATTAAAGGTTTAGCTGTCTGTTTGCCAGACTATTATTTCTCTCCAAAGAGACTGACAACAATGGACAGAAATATATGACCTACTCAAATAGTTATGAAGCAGGGTAGAAAAGAGATGCTTGAAGATGCATTCTGATGAGGTTTTTATTAGGTGATCTTGTTCTTTAGTTGGAGTGTGGCTTGCTTTCACTTAAAACATTGTTTTCAGGGAAGTACTGCTGGAGAACCTGTCAGCATGAAAATGCTGAGATTTATGGATATTTTTTTTTTTCTGGTTCTTACCTCTGTTTCCTGTTCTTTTTTGGCTCAAGCTATGTTCATTCAAGAGGCATCGAGCTTTAGGTGCTCATTGGTGCTTCTAGGCTGAAGGTTGCTGTCTGCTCACATCCATGGCTCCATCCTCACCTATTTCGGACAAAAGAGTATGAGTTAGCTGAAACAACTTACATGAGGTTGTTTGAAACAGGTCAGGCAGCTACAGCTTGTGTAGCTGGGGAGAACCAAAAGCAGCAAGTGCTCTGTGGCTGCAAAGTCTGATTTTTGCGTTCCATTGGAGAAGTATTTGTGGCTGACGTCTTAAGAAAGGATTGTAAGGTGCTGGTGCATTCAGAGGTAACTGTTCAGACTTGTGGCTCAGCCACAATTTTCAGGGTACTACTGACAAACTTGTAGCAGTCTATGGAAAGGTTAAACCAGATGTCTGAAGTGAGAGGGTAACAGAGTGGAAGTGTGATGTTCCCTGTATCCGTTGCTGAGTGCTGGTGTTTTGTCTTCAGAATGCCTTTAAGAGGGACTTGTCTGTTTTAAGGAGTGCTGACTTTGCTTTTATCAGGGGGGCACGACATTGAGTTAGTTCAGGATTGACATAAAGATCAAGAACAGCTCTTCCTCTCCTGCTGTACAGCTCCTTGTCTAACAATTTGAATAAAGGATTGGTTTAATTTGTTCCAAAACATGATTATTCAGGGTAATGGTCCATTCTTTTCACTTCAGTAAAGACCAACCATTTCTTACTCAAACAAACCTAGCTGGTTTTTGGAACCTTTTTGGTTCGTGCTATTTAGTTGCAAGATCACCATCAGTGCAACAGGCATGATGATAAGTTAAGAACCTGCATAGAAGTACCATGTTTATTAACCAGCATTGCGTGATGAGGATTTTCTTTATTTTCCTCCCTAGCTACAAGTGTTCAAGGAAGGGCTGTGGGAAGGTATGGGATTAGGGGGGAGCAGGAAGTAGGGGGAGCAGGAAGAGCAGCCTTCCAGGCTTGATGTGCATGATTCACTTGTGTTAAGAAATGTCTTCTTGTTGTTGTCCCAACCCAGATATGAGTACCACTGGGCAGATGGGACCAACATACAGAACCAATTAAGTGCTCTGCACCAAAGTACATTGATTACCTGATGACTTGGCTCCAGGATCAGCTGGATGATGAAACGCTATTTCCTCCTAAAATAGGTAAGGTAAATAAGTAAAATTAAACAGTGTGTTTGGATTACTGTTGTACAGGAATATTCAAGTCTTACAGCATTGAAAGGTCTCCTAAACCACTGACGAGTAGGGCAAGTTTAAAAGATTACATTACATATATAAAGGCACTTTTATCACTTAAGATAAAATTGATGTGGTAGTACATGAACTCTGAACCATGTGCTAATACTCCTATTAAATATCTATCACAATTCTCAATGCAGGAAGTACTATTTCCATTTAATAACTGACTGTGTTGATCAAATCTGTTGGTTTTTCATTTTGAACATTAGATTTTTACCTTAGAAATAAACATATAGCCAGTAATTGGTACAAATTGGCAACTTTCTGATTCAGGGAAGATGTTTGGTCCTCACAAGGAACTCCTCCTAGGCCTTACCTCCAAAGAAGCTGAACCGCATCTTTGATCTTAAGTTAATGATTTATTTTCTTTTCAAGTGAAGATGAAAGATATATGTTTTTAAGAGGTTTCTTTCAGAAAAGCAGGAGGAAAATAATGATCAGCCACCAGTTTGGAAACAATAACAAGACGAAAACCCTGCTTCTAGAGGCATGAAGGACTGTTCCAAAGCTCCAGTGCACCATCACTCTTAGGTTTATGCTAATAGCAGACTGGCAGAAAATGCTGCAGTGGCAAAGCCTGGACTCTAAAAGCCTCCTACCAAATAACTTCTGCCTGAATAAGACTTCTCACCAGAGCTGCACGTATAAAACCCCATATGTATGTCTTTCTCCTCATCCTTGTTGCAGGAATTCAACCTTATTGATAGAAAAGAACTTTCACCTCTTCAAGAACTGATTGAAAAACTTACCACTAAGGACAGATAAAAGGAAGAGGATTTCTTGAAGTCACTTGTTTCTGTAAGCAAGTGTGTCGTATTTGGGTTTTGTTCATTTGGTTTTTAAAAAAACCAAAATAACCCCCTGAGCTGTTACTTCAAACAGCCAAATCCACTTTCTGGGCTTTTATTAGGGGAAATCTTTTCTCTGTTAGTGACATGTGGTAAATAGCTTTTTTTCTTTTTTTTTTTTAATTTTATTTTTCATCGTTGTTATTCATTGTGGAATTTTAGCAGTTGCTGAGCGTTTATAAAGGAAACATGCTTGGCTGGGGGACTGACTCTGCATTGTGTCAGTGGTAGCCCATTCTCATGAAGTCCCTAAAAGACTTGCTTACATTCTCTAAGTGCCTTGGCAGACTCACTTCTGAGGTGCAAAACACATACAATCCTAAATATTGCTGGAAACAGAAAATACGAACTAACACCCAGGACACCTACTTGTTTTAGGAAAAAATACATATGCTTACACTGAAAAAAAGCCGTAACTTGCTGAAATCAATGATCTCCAGCTTTTAATGCAAATATCTGTCAGATTTTTTTAGAGATTAACATAGAATTTTTCAGAAGTAGATTATTTCTCATAAAGAAAAGGGATGGTGAAATTCTGGTCGCTAAAGCGGAATGATGAAGGTGTGCCAAAATGACGAAGAACCTGTGCTTAGCAAGTAGTTACATGTCTGTTGCCATTGCTTTCGGCTTTTCATAGTTGCTTTTATTTTTTTAATAGGGAAGCATCAACTTGGGTCTGTCACTTTGGTGAAGTTTCCTTGCATTTGCCAAATGAACAGTTACTTTGCACAAATACAGTTAGGGAAATTAGTTAATATTAAGCAAAAAGCGCACTGGGGTAATAGTAAGAAAGATCTGGCTTGAAAATAGAATTATAGAATCATAGAACAGTTTGGGTTGGAAAGGACCTTAATATCATCCAGTTCCAACCCCCTGCCATGGGCAGGGACGCCTCACACTAGACCATATTGCTGAAGGCTCTGTCCAACCTGGCCTTGAACACTGCCAGGTACCTTTTCTTCTTCTTCCTCCCTTTTCTTTCTCCCCAAAGCCTCTTACAACGCTGCCAGCTGCAGCACTCCAGGTTTCCTACCCCCATGTGAGTCCCTCTGCCTTCTCCACTCGTGCCTGTACCTGTAAGTCACTTCTTGCCAGCACCTGGTGAGTGGTTTGTGCCATTGGCTTAGAAAAGTGGTGTAAAACCTCACATTTTATGTTAATCTGCATGTCTTGGGGCTGGGGGTGTTTGAGGGACCGTGCCAGGAGTGACTCGTACAGAGTTATACACCACAGCGTGTGCTGCTCACGACAGCCTGCACCCCTCCTATAGACAAGAGGGTTTTCCCCTGTTGAACTTGGACCCTCAGGAACAAAGATAGCGCTATGCTGGGATGGTATTTTGGGAGCGCATTGTCAAGTGCGGGTTCAGTGGGTGTTGGGGGGCTTCAACTCCAAATAAGCGCCTCGGTCCCTTTTCAACCCAACCTGCGCGTGACTTTTCACGTTTCTGCAAGACACTGAACTCGCGGCACCGCCGGGTCTCCCCCCTGCGCCTCCCGCGCTGGATGCGGCCACTTAGGTCGGAGGAAAGCGGCGCCTCCCGGGGCGGGGGGGACGACATCCCGCCTCCTTCTTCCCTCCGGTGGGACGGGGCCGGCGCCCGCCCATCGATGCGCTCCGCTTCTGCCGCGGATCCGCAGCGCCGGGCTCCACTGCCCGCCCTGCCGTGCGCTCCGCCTCCCTCCCTCCCTCCGTCCCTCCCTCCTCACCGGGCTCTTCCTCGCCTTTGCCCAGCGAAAAAGGCGATTCGTGAGGTAATGAGGCGTGAGTCAAGCCGGCGGGGTATGTGGTGCCGACAAGCCCGCCGGTAACGTTGATAACTTTGTGTTGGCACCGTAGGGATTAATGAATTGATGCTATAAAAATGGCGGGATGGGTGAGGGGAAACTTTCTACTTCAGGTTTTAGTTTATTCACCTCATTAAAGATGCGGTAGAGTCTTGGATGAGGCTTCTCTCACAGCTTTCCTGGCTGTAGGGTGGAACACCGGTGGCAGTGCAGGCTGTCAGGTCAAAGTTGTCATGTTCAGGACTCCTGACGAGCAGCAGAAGCCTGCTGTGAAGAGCAGGAGTTAGGGGCTGTTCATAATAAGACACCCTTCTCTGTTTGTTCTGGGGGGTTTGAGGGTCTTTGTTTTGGGTTTTGGGGGGATTTCTTTTTTTTTTTTCTTTGTTTTTCTGGCAAGAGTATGTGCTTAAAATCGAGGACCCGACTTGCAAGGCTGTCAGCTCATTTACTGATCCACGCTGTGGCAATTGATAGCGCCAGCTGATGGCCTCTGTCAGCTTTAACTGTCTCTCTTTAAAATATCCTGAGCTTTTTATTTTTTGGTTGATGGCAGATTAATGGCTTCTGTGCTGGAGGAAGTGATTAGTGACGCACTTTGGTATCTCCATTTGAGAAACCATCACTTTTGCTTTATGTTTCTTTCAACATTGCTTGCTTTTTTTGTGGGGTTTGTTTTAGATTCCTTAAAATAACTCGGAAGGCTGTAACTCCATGCCTGAGGCAGGACCACTCGGTATCCTTAGAAACTTGAGACTTGGTGTTCTAATTGCAAATGTAACTTTTTATAACGTAGATAATTGAGCTGGGCCGAGACATCTGTCGTTGTTGTTTTGTTGTTGGATTGGCTGATGGTGTGGTATAAAACAAAAACCCGATGCTCACTGAATTGATGATCTGTGGTACTGGATGGTCTCTGATGCTTGACATCAAGTGAACAGTGAATGCATGTGGGAGACTTCTTTATGGGACTTGAAACTGGAGTTGCATAGTGGTTAAATAATGCCACTCTTCCCTGTGAAACTGGTTAAAAGTATGGGTTTTAACTGCTGCTCTTCCTGGATGCTTTGTCTACAGCTGCAGGGAAATCGACATTTGTGAAGATTCTCAAACAAGATGATGAGGAGTGGGAAGTTGTTCCTGAGCCTGTAGTGAGATGGTGCAATGCTCAGTCCAACTCTGAAGAGGATTGTGAGGTATGGCACAAGAAGCTGAGGTTTCTTTTCAAAAACTTTTTAAAAACAAAAAAAAACCAAACCCCAGTCAAATGTTCTCCTAATTTCCAAAGACCAGTACATGCGATAGACAAAGTCTGTTAGAAAATGTATGTGATATCAACATTTTTCCTGATTCTTATCTCAGTATTTGAGTTCCTGTTTTCCAGTTTGCTTGGTGAATTGTAGAATAAATGTTATTCATTGTCAGGATGTAAATGATAAAAGCTGTAAAAGCCTGTTCTGTTTTATGTATAAAAGCAAGGGATGGAAAAAAAGAGAGGACTAAAGTTACTTTTATCAACTGTGAATAAGCAGAGGGTTCTCCAGGTGCCCTGGAACGTGTCCCTTAAAATATCTAGGAAATAATGAACTACTACTAAATGGTTTATAGTGGTGTTTTTTCAGTCAGCTGCCTGTAATTTGGTTGGCAATCCAGCTCCTACCAAGTGGCCACAGTCCTGGCTGTGTGGAGCTTTTGAGGAACTGTAGAAGATTTTTCTTTTTTAGCTCTGGCAAAAAGTACAACGTGTTTTGGTGAACTAAATGGAAGCTTTTGATGCAGGTGTGACATCCTGTGGTGTGGAATATCCCATTGGCAGCTGGGGTCAGCTCTCCTGGCTCTGTTCCTACCAGCTTCCTGCCCACCCCAGCCCACTTTCTGGGGGGCAGAGTGGGAAAGGGAGAAAGCTCTGAGGCTGTGCAATAGCGAAAACACTGGTGGGTTATTAACACTGTTTTGGCCGCAAACACAAACCATGTGACTGTATGGGCTGTTGTGAGGAAGGTTAACTCCATCCCGGTCAGGTCTAGCAAGTGTAACAGAAAATTTCAAATCCATCGTAGCCATCCCTGAAGTTGGACTTGTTAAATTGCTCTTTTCTCCTCTTGCTTCGGCTCATTTGCAGAAACAGGACATTATATATGATTCCTAAAATTAGTCGGGAGACACAAAAAGGTTCCTAAGGACAAGACAGTACTCGATGTTAAGCTGTTTGTGGCTGTGTCTGTGGGTGTCTCTTACAGTCTTGTCTCCCTTGTCAATAGCCTGTAATGTTCTTGCTGTTGGCTCATTCACACACTACCAGCAGCAGCTGCTGTAGAACAGCACAGGTCTGCACACCAACTTGGTTGTATGAATATTGTACAGCCTAAACAACAGGCTTTTGTTTTTAACTCTTTTCCTTCCCTTTCCTGACAAAAGTGATTAGCATTCAAGATCAGATTCAAGGATGGAGAGAGGAGGTGGTTGGTCTCTTTTTCGAAGTAACAAGTGGTAGGACAAGAGCAAACAGCCTCAAGCTGCACCAGGGGAGGTTTAGACTGGATATTAGGAAAAATTTCTTCACAGAGAGGGTGGTCAGGCATTGGAACAGGCTGCCCAGGGCAGTGGTGGAATCACCATCCCTGGAAGTTTCGAAGAATGTGTAGATGAGGCCCTTAGTGACATGGGTTAGTGGTGGCTTGGCAGTCCTGGGGTAAAGGTTGGACTTGGTGATCTTAAAGGTCTTTTCCAACTTACTTGATTCTATGATCATATCATCTTGATTATTGCTTTTTTAATCTAGTTTAATACTAGAAAGTAGACATTTGCTTTTCCATCTTTAATAAAGCTGGTACTTTCATTGTCTCACAGTGCCAAGGCAAAAAAACAGAAGTAAAAAGATTTGGGAAGTTCATTTTTACATGGGTGTGTTCATAGGAAGAGATTATGAAAGTCGCACCTGAAATACTTCAGATGTCCTAGTACCGTGCTTTTTATACAAACTTTTTCAAGGATATTGGAATCTTTTCCAGGGGACACTTCTATATCTTTTATTTCTTGCTGCTGAAACTAATAAGGGTCCTATGTCTTGTGAGAGGTCACTGTAGCTGCATCTTCTCTGCTTCGTGATGGAGTAGGGAGGCATATTCTGGTTAGTGGAATCAGGCTGTGTTCCCTGACTGTACCAGACTTCTGTCCTAATCCAGCTGGGACTCTTCCAAGCAGTTCCCAGGCAGGTTTGGGCAGTAGAATAGCGCAGGGCTCTGCTGACAGTGAACTGCACACAGTTGTGTCCTTTCGGAGGTTTCGGAGGGGCTGTGCTGTGGACAGTTTTCTGGGGTGCTGCTTGGCCAGTGTCAGAGCATGGTGCTGGGCATGTTTGGTTTAATAGCTCAGGTATCGTTGCAGGGAATTAGAGGTGAGTATGAAACCTGGAATTCCAGAATCTTTTGAAAATATGTCAGTGTTTGGATTTAGTGTTACTGTAACAAAAAGATTCAGACAGAAGCAGTCGTCTTTGGTAGGCTGGGTTTTCTAGTACCCTGAGTCACAAAGCCTTCTGTTTCCATGAGTTTTAGTGGCTCTCTCAAGGTGTTGGATCTTCCTCATCGGCTGAGGAAAATCTTTGCTTTGGAGTCTGCTCTGAACCTCCCAGGTAAGGTGAGAGGTCCGAAGATGCTGCGTCAGAAGCTGTTACCATAGGAACAACTGTAATTAATAGATGGAAAACCAAAATAAGGCCAGCTTTAAGCTCACAATTGTCAGAGTAAAAGGGACATGGATTTTTCTACATGTTGTTGACTCTTTGTACTGATAGGTTGTTGTTCTTTTATTAAAGCTTGTAAATGGCGACCAAAGTGGTTTGGTACTTGAACACCTGGGCATTGTGAATTGCAGAGAGTTGCTCATTCAGCTCGGCACCATAGGAGGAATAACATTTCTGACAGTTATGCCTTGTATTACAAAGAGAGTTGAGAGGCAAATTAAGCAGCTGTAAACTTGAAATAAAGGCTGAACAGCTTGAATGTTGTAGAGCAATTCTGTCATGTTCATCATCCACCTTCTCCACTTAAGGGATCTCTGTTGACAATCAGGATCTGACCACATCACAGAAGAGTGGCGGAAATGTGCTTCAGATGATGTATGAGAAGCCCGAGAGGTGGTCTTTCACTTTCCAGACATACGCGTGCCTGAGCAGGATCCGGGCTCAGCTCAGGTCCCTCGATGGCAAGCTTAGGGAGGTGGAGAATCCTGTTTTCTTTGAGCGATCTATCTACAGTGACAGGTATGTTGGACTGGGGTCCTTCAAGTGAAGATCAAAATTCTCCTAAGTAAAACTACTGGTTAGCGGGTTTATAGTTTTGTTGTATATCCTCAATTAACAGGATTTGTAGTTTCTCATTCTTTGTGGGTAGGTTTTTTATGCTTTGTGCATGCACGTTTCCCTTCCAAAAAAAGAGAGGAGCAGGCATCAAGAAGAGTCAGAAATAATTTCTTCTTTTGTCACTTGGCCTTGTTTTCTCTCTTTTATGGTCCTTGATTACAGGTGTAGCTATTTCCTAATGCTGTACCCTGTGTCTGGGTTCGGGAGGTTAGATTTGATCATTAAGAAGGTTAGATTTGATATCTGAGCTGCCAGTGTTACTGCTTCTTGAGGACGCATCTCTGGCCAACTGCAATGGACATAGAGAATGAGGATACCAGCTGTTTATTTCTACTCCAAATATACCTCAAAGAAGTTGCAGAATTACTGTGCTCCGCTGCTTTTCTCCTTACAGTGCAGTACTTCAGGCAAACAAAGCGAGAACTGTGTTCAAGCTAACTTCTGTTTCCATAACTACTTTGTGTTCACAGGTACATCTTCGCAGCTAATTTATACGAGTCTGATTGCATGAATGAAACTGAGTGGACTATTTACCAAGACTGGCACAACTGGCTGAATCAGCAGTTTGGTCAGAGACTGGCACTGGATGGCATCATTTATCTCAGAGCCACTCCCAAGGTGTGACCTCACAGAGAACGAGAGTGCATGTTCTGTGCCTTGCCTGTAAAAATTTGATCTTTTTTTATGCTTCCATAGTATTTTATTTTTTAAGTATAAGGTTTAACTATGATTTTAGACTTTTTTTTATGATAACAGAATAGTGTGCTTGCAGTCAACTCCAGTAAGGTCACAGTTGTGTGTCACTGTGTGTCACTGTGTCTTTGTTTTAGGGATTGCTTTGGCTGTCACAGGCAAAGAAACAGTTGAAAAATGCTTGTTGAAATGTGATGTTCTTAAAATCTTGAGCTACTCTTACCTTTTGCTGTAACAGTCCTAATGATTCCAGTTCAGTTCAGGTTGCAGTATTCCCCTGAAGGGTACAATGCTTAGTTATGACTAATCAGTCTGGAAATACTTAAAGAAAAGAATGTTCTTTCAAACGTAGCCTCTGTATTTTTTAATAAAATGTGATGATAATGGTTTTCTAATTATAAAAACAGAATGTATGGCAAGAGCAAACCAGAAAATACCACTGGAATTGAAACCTACAGTTTTTCTGAGGGCTTTTTTGCTAGGCTTGCTATTGAGGTCTTTCCCCCTCCCCCCCACCCCCAAGTCAAGAACATATATTTAAATTGGAAAGTACAACAGTTTTAAACAATTTTGATTGGCATCTTATTGAGGCTCTGGATGTGTTCAGGACAAGAACAAATGATTTACTACATGGGAAAACCAGGTTCCTAAGAGCCAGAAATATATAATGAGATTTTGAAATGCCTGTCTGTGCTCTTTGCGTGCAATACACGGGTGCCCCTTCTTTTAATAAAGAGCTTATTCGAGACTTTCCTTGTAGTGGAGAAATAACATGATACATTTCCTTGGGGTCCTGCTTTGATTTTGTGTGTAGTCTGTGGGTGCCCCTTTTTTTTTTTTTTTTTTTTTTTTAATTATTATCTTCTACCTTTAGAAATGCTTAAATAGGATTTACTTGCGTGGAAGAGATGAAGAGCAAGAAATTCCCGTAGAATATCTGGAAAAGCTTCACCACAAACATGTAAGTTGGCTTCAGCATAGGACACTGCGATAGGATTAGTTTAATGGTTACTTAAAGATGGATTGATCTTTGTAACGATATTCCATAATGCTTTTTCAACCAGTGAAACTTGAGCTTTTTGTATGATACATAAAGTTAAACTCCTGGAATGCTCCTGTCTGTAGTTCTTTAGTAGTACTGGCTTGACAGCATGTTAATTATCACTAGGACATGCAACGTGCCGTGAGTTCTCTTCACAGAGAGCTCTGAATAGCAAAGGATTCAGCTGAGCTAATTTAATACACAGTTGAATTTAACTTTAGGTGCTGGGAAGAGAATGTTTGAGAATCAGTAACATATCCTAGGTGCCACTGTAAATTCAAGCTGCTTTATATTCAGAGTTCGTGGCTGTAGTTTATATGTGCAGTTCTCATTGGATTCTTAACAAGGAAAATGCTGTCAGAGACTTAAATGATGGGTGCTTGTTTTAAGCTACTAACATTTTCTGTGTTCCTATCTCAATACAGAACGGATTTCGAATATCTCCAAGAATACCTGTCTTAACGTTAGATGTTAATGAAGACTTCAAAAGCAAAAAGGACAGATATGATCACATGACTGAAAAGGTAAGATTTCATAAGCAGAACAAACTGATGAGTGAGGTTTGTTGCCAGCATGTCAAAAGGAATTCAGGATGCTTCTTGCATCCCAATGTGTAGCACTGTTTGAAGTCAGACTAGACTTAGAACCTGTGGTTCTTCATGGTATTTCCTACATAAAATTTCCATTAAAAAAAAAAAAGGAAAAGACAAAGGGAAGGAAATGTTCCAGGCATATTAGGCATATTTGAGAAGACTTTGACTAGTAGCTTTGTTTGTAAATGGAATTTCTAGTTTAAATATCCGTCAACTGTTTGAAAGTCTTCCTTGTGTTAGGTGTGAAAGTGTCTCACCTACAGGATTAGTGAATACAAGAACTTTGGTGCCAGGTACTGTGAAAGTACCGTACAAAACCAGTGCAAGGGAAAAGTGAAGGATGAGTTTTCTGAACCCACAGCTGAATTCTGATCTGAAGCAGTGAGCCAGTGGCAAATGATTTTAGGTTCTGTAGATCTCTCTAGCTAAACAAACGAGAGTATGGGCTGCCCCTGACCTGGTTCACATGTCACAGCTGATGCAGCCAGGAATCCTTTGCTCTAAAAATACACTTCAGTGTATAACCAGCTATCTAAAATAGTGAAGTCATGGAGTTACATTCAGATAATGAGCAGTCTTACAGCCTGCTGCAATATTTTTACCTTTCTTTATTAAATTAGCACTATCAAAAAAGTTTTTCCCTTCAGTTGTGTTCATGAAAGGGTTAATCAGAATCCTCAAAAGCAGGGTCTGAAACTTGAGGCAGTACTTTTCAAATGTAGCTTTCTACTTTTTTTTTTGTATTCAATGCAGAATATTCATCGGAAGCATTTTTTAGTTTTGTTTGAAGGCATGGAAAAAATACTGTCTATTTGATATAAAAAGAATTCAAGTTGAGGTTTCTGCTTGCATTAAGAAAATGTAACCGTTAGTATGAAAGGTGTAATGGATATTTTAAAGCTAGACCAAACAATCAGCATTTTAACTGTTTGGGTATTTGGTATTTGAATCTTGGTGGGATTCAGCTGAGGACAACTTGACTTTTATTTGAGTAGTCGCAATGAGTTACAGACCTGAGCAGTGGTATGTGCACATATTTCTGCTCTTTGGAAATAAATTGTTTACCTCACAAGAAGAGCAGCTTTGTCCTTTGATCTCAGTTGATCCTCTGAGAAGCGGAACTGTTCATCTGATTAAAACCAGTCTTCATGGTATTTGCTCTTTTAAAGCTTGATACTTGATGGAATGACTGGACATTGCAGCTGTGGAGTGAAAATGCTTCCCATCTGCACCACGAGATAAGGCCAAACCCAGGCATCTATGTAGGGTTTCCAGAAGAGTTTACTCGTGCAGGACTGTCAGATTATCTGGGAACAGCCTAAGCCCTTTTTTGGCATTTCAAAGTGGAGTCTCAGAACTGCTACTTCATGAGGCTGGGTGTTTGGGCCTTCAGTGTATGCTCATGTCCAGTGGGGCTCCAAAACTTGTCTGCTTCTTTCTCACCTCTGCTGTGATGCTAGCATGCAGAGACCCATCCTGACACTATGCCTAGTGCTAAGGTTCATCGTGCACTACTGCTGTTGGTCCTTCCTGAAGTGGAGGGTGGCTTTTGCATAATACCTTCCCGGTTAGAGGCTGGCACAATTATATGTTCCCTTCTCTCCAGGAAGGGATTCTGACCTCTTATTTTTTCTGCCTCCTTGAGCCCTCAGCTAGGAAAGGAAGGGTCACAGGTGGAGAACATGATCCGAGATCTGTTTCCATTTCACATGAAGAATTTGGACAAAACATTTGCAGATGTGTTCTGTGTATGAGAGCCTCTGCCAAAGGAATAATACCATGTTCTCTAGTACATTGTTGATTCCTTTCTAGGCAGTAGTCTAGTTTGTGGGGACAGAGAGGAGAATGCTCCCAGTTCAGGCTGTATTGCAGCTAGTTGCTAGGATGCTCTTGAAACTGGGAGATGAGAGTTGTGTGCTCAGGCCCGGTATTCCTTGGGCCTTATATTTTAAAAAAGGTGGCCTGGCCCTTGCTGCCCTGAGGCTTTAAAGTGAGGAGGGATAATTACGTTTGGGGAGGAGGCACAATAGGGCAAGAAGTGTGTTCTCAGCATGTTGTCTTCCTGCCACCTTTGATAGTGACCTGAATTTAAGATGTTGTCAGAAGTGACCGCACTTAGGAGTGTTATGGTAGCACGCTGCCTGGTTTGGATCCAGTTCTCATGCCATTGCATGGATTATTTGAGGCGCCATGCTGTCTTGGTGCTCTCTGTGGGGTCGGGATTTCTGACTCTGGGTTCTAGATAGCTTTCTATGAGCCACTATTAATTTTTAGGTAGCTGTAGCCATTTGAGCCACTCTTCTGGAGTATGGAGTTCTACTGGAAATGGAGTTCAACAGTACCTGAACTCTTTATGGCTGTTCCACAGCATCAAATTTTTTGCAGAAACTATGGTTTTGCTGGGTAATGTTTTATTCATAGAATCATAGAATCATAGAATCGTAAGGGTTGGAAAGGACCTTAAGATCATCTAGTTCCAACCCCCCTGCCATGGGCAGGGACACCTTGCCCTAAACCACGTGGCTCAAGGCTCTGTCCAACCTGGCCTTGAACACCGCCAGGGATGGAGCATCCACAACCTCCCTGGGCAACCCATTCCAGTGCTTCACCACCCTCACTGTAAAGAACTTCTTCCTTATATCTAATCTAAACTTCCCCTGTTTAAGTTTGAACCCATTACCCCTTGTCCTACCACTACAGTCCCTAAGGAAGAGTCCCTCCCCAGCATCCTTGTAGACCCCCTTCAGATACTGGAAGGCTGCTATGAGGTCACCACGCAGCCTTCTCTTCTCCAGGCTGAACAGCCCCAACTCTCTCAGCCTGTCTTCATATGGGAGGTGCTCCAGCCCTCTTATCATCCTCGTGGCCCTCCTCTGGACTCGCTCCAACAGCTCCATGTCCTTTTTATGTTGAGGACACCAGTATTATTTACTTGCCATCCTCAAATTCCAAGGAACATAGTAATTAGATATGTTGAGTTGTTCATTGACATGAAATGTGAGCAGTGTTCTGGCAGTGGGTGTGACTTGGTGTTTTCCAAATGCCAGTGTTTTGAGGTGCTCATTATTCTCCTCGTGCTTAGGTTAAACCTGCTTTAAAGATAAATCATTTGCAATGTTGGGCCATAGTTTAGGACCACGGGAGGAATGGGCGTCATTCCACTGAGTGTGTCTCTGCACCTGCTAAATTACAAGTATCATGGCTGAAAAGTTCTTGGTGGACAAGAAATGGCATAGCTGAGCCTCAGATTGTTTTTCCCAGTTCCTGTTTCTGTAGGTTGTAGTAAAGCATAAAGCACTGGGGAGGTAAATGTAGTTGCTGTATATTTCTGTTGATGAATACTTAGTTTGCTTGACCATGTTTGTTTCTTTTTGCAGGTCAAAGAATTTTTGAGCCTGTTAAAATCCTCTTTGAAGCGCAGACAGAGTCAAACTGTTCCAAACATCTGCGCGGTCAAAGTCGGAAGTGCAGCTTTTGCTTTTATAGAAGGCCTCTGGAGAGGCAGGACTCAATCCTGTTGATTCAGTTATGAGGAACAAACAAGCTTTGTGAATAGGGAATTATTAAATAAATCACTAGGTCTGTTCAGTATTACATGAAGTAACACACACAAATTCTGAAGATACTCGAATTCCAAGAGTTCCCAAATGTTGTGCTTGTTTCTAATCAGACCAGTAAGTTCTTCTGGAGTATTTTATTGTATCTTTTAAAATTTATTTTGTGCCCAGTAGTTATTTAATGTTCAAGAAGGTTTTTAGATCTCTTGACTGAGTTTTTAGTGGAATCGACTTGTAATAGATGTCTCATCATTCTGAGGAAGGAAATGTAAACCCCATTTTTGCTGCTGAGGGAATTTTAGTATAACCTGGAGTTTTATATTGTAAGACATTAAAAAAATGTCATCTGACAGTTTTGATAGATGAAGTTCTGCACAGAATGCACTGAAACAAACCAAATCCAAATATGGCTGAAATGCTGTAGGTATTGAATGAGGTCTTGATTGTGCACTGCAAATGAGGATATTGAGAGGCTTCCATCATCCAGCATGTTTGGTCTCTACTCCCCCCCCTCCCCCCCCCAGGCTCTTAATACAACAGAGATGCTTTTGTTGTTGTAAAGTCCTCCTCTCCTGTGGAGGAGTATGTTTGCTTGATGGGTACCGTAAAAGGGAGAACATTTTGCCAAGGGCCTCCATCATCCATCATCCAAATGACATGTTTCTAACCCTTCCCTTAATCACGTTTTGAATGTCAGAGGTGGCTTCCTGCTTTTCTCCCAGCTTCTCCATTTGTTCATTGGGCCTTCTGTGTGCTTACACAAGATTCGGCGATACTGGCAGTAGGCTGTCCCTGTCCTTTCTCATCCCCATGAAGTAAGAAGGGGAGACCTTTGTGGAGCAGCTACTGCTCTAGTGCATCATGTTTTATTGACTGAGCCACTTTTGTTTCAGGTGCAGAAAAGACAAACTGTACAGGGTACACATCTCAACACAGTGTTTTATGAGCTGCTTTGTTCTGCTTTAAACATTTCTGAATGATGGCACAACTGGGTTTTGAATGCCAAAGTTTATTGTAAAGCATTTTATTGTCTGCTGTGGTGCCTGTGTTACCTGCAAATTTGAGATGTGGTCTCTTCCTTTGTGGTTGGTATTGTGCTGGTGTGCTCTATCCCTTGACTGAAAAATAAAGGTGGTTGGAAAGACTTTTTCAATGTTTGATAATATTGGCTCCCTTGTCTCATAAAAGAAATGATGTTGTAGATTGGGATGTAATACTGGTACAGCAAAGGAATTTGGTACATACCTTTGCTTGGTACAGCAAAGGAATTTGGGAGTATGTGTTCTCAGTGTATTGGGTGTCCCAAGTCCTCTAAGATTTCTGAGACACTATGACTGGCTTCAGATTTTTTTTCTTATGTGGAAAATGTGTTTATGGGATAGAGACACAGGATTATGTGAAATGTGTCATGTGTATAACTTACTGATCAGTGAAAATGGTTGTGTAGTATTTATGTTACTGTGGAATGTAGCAATAGTATGGTAGAAAGTCTCTTGTTTTGGACTTCCAGATTGCCTAGGAAAAGGAAAGCTTTTAAGATCTTTGCTCCAGAAATGAAGTGAGGTGGAATGGATGAAGATTCAGTTCAGATTTTCTTTGAAGCACATAGCAGAAGCCTTTAAAACATTCTTGGCAACAGTCTGAGCAGTAGCAACTTACTTTGGCTAACAGTGCACTTATTCCTACAGTTTCAGCTGTCAAAATTGTGGATTTAATTACAGAATTGGAATGACAGTGCTCATTGACAGGAGTAACCAAGCCTGAGCTCTAATAAAGACTTCTTTCTGAACCCATCACAGAGCACACAGAAATTCTGTGGCAGGTTATCTGCATCCTGTTCCAGAAAGCCTTGCAAAATCTGACTGCCAGGTTTGGGTTTGAAGGAGCAAAGCCATGACCAATTATTAGACTGGGTTTAATTGCTGTGGGAAAAAAAGCCACCAACCAACCCAAACCACAGACCCCACTCTCCCCCAAGCTTCTCAGGGCTTTGAAAGTAGCTGGGCTGAACTCTGTGGAGCTGCAGTTATTTGGATGTAGGGCAGACACAGCATCAACAGCCGTGGAGATGTCCTCCTGTTCTGCCTGTGCATCAGCCGATAGCTTGCAGCTCTGACACTACCTCAGACTTCAAATTTGTCAGTATTCTTTTCTTTGCTTAAACCTATTCCCAGGCTAGCAGAAAACAGGATTGTTGTGTTGCTTTTTTGCCTATTTGGAAGATTTCTGAACTGGTATCTACTGTTTGGTGATGATGTTTTCTCAGTCTTTGAGTGCTGTGTCCCTTTCTTTTCCCCTGGGTATGAGAGACTTTGATGCAACTTGCTAGAAGTCCTTGCTTGTTTTAATCAAGTGTCCTCACAATCAGGAAACAAAGTTGGTATGTGGGTTTTGTTATGTTTTTCTCAGTTAGGATACAGATTAAAATACTGATTGATAGTGTTTAATTGCTGTGGAAGTATATGTGTGAGCAAGGGACATAATATTGCCTCATTTTATTTTCAGTCCTTGTAGTTGTTTTCTGCATAGTGATAGATTTTAAGTTCTCTTACTTCTTAGTATAAATGCTTCTTAGAACAGCAACCAATTTTGCAGGTAAAACTTAATTTTCTATAATTTTGTGCTTGTTACTTATTTCTACGGTCTTCTATTAATTTAAGCTTCCCAATAGTGGAATTGGATTAAGAGGTGATTAATATTGAGATTATTCTGTTCTTTTCTTAGCAATTGAAGACTCCAAGAACCTATTTGTCAAATAAAAACGATGCAGGAAAAACTGACTGTAAACTGTTAAGCATGGACTGGGGAAGTATGTACGCAGTAATAATTAAATCCTATCTTAGCAATTGCACACTGTTTCCTATTGGCAGGAGGTTTCAGCATAGCTAGGTGTAGGGATTCAAAGGGTGCTTTCCCAGCTCCCATTTAGACTCATTGCATGACCGTGAGTAAATCACTCTTTGCCTCTTTAACCTTTAAAATATTGATGTCTCCTGTTACCTTCAGAAGGCTGGGAGGATTCATTAGTTCTATTGATGTGCTGTTTTGTAGGTCTGAAGATTAGGCGTTAGGGAAAAAAGTGTTCATTATGAGGGTGGTGAGGCACTGGCATAGGTTGGCTGCTCCATCCTGGCAGTGTTCAAGGCCAGGTTGGACGGGGCTTGGAGCAACCTGGACTAGTGGAAGGTGTCCCCCCTGCCAATGGCAAGGGGTTGGAACTAAATAAGCTTTAAGGTCCCTTCCAGCCTCAACCCTGGTTTTAGATTTCTCACTGGGATGTTTTGATGCCCTCATGGAAGGGGCCACTCACCCAGGTTCATGGCCAATAGGAATTGCTTGTTTTACAAGCTACTCAAAGCCATCAGTGCAAAGCCAATTGCGTTGAAGTTAGTTCACTTCTAGAAAAACATGACCACCAAAAACTGTCACTGTTTGTGAGGAAAGGAAACTTACCACAATCTGATCTTGAAATATAAATGGATGTCAAAAGCTGTCTGCTGTCCCTGCAGCCAGTGGCGGTGGTGAAGCTATGTGCAGAATTGCCACAGGAGGTCATTGTGTCCTCGGTTCTCACTGCCCTGCCTGCCAGAAGAGTGTTAGTGCTTTAATAGTGAATGGCTTTAGAAAGGGTAAAGAAGGAAGAGCTTTGCCACAGCAAAAACATGAAAGGGATTAATAAATACTGAATGAGATGAATCTTGATCTCTGGAGGGAGTGGAATAAAACAACCCCCCGTTGGATTAAGTGAAAGACTGGTCAAAGCTGAGGTGATGGGAGGGGTTTTGGCACCAGAAGATCTGCCCTGCAGCCACCAGCTGCTTCTGTTCTGTGAGTAAATGTTAGTGCATGGATTACAGTAATCCCGGTGTGTCTGAAGGACAGCTGCCTGCTAGTGCTGAGCTAGTGGGCCTGAATGCAGACAGTGAGCAGTACTAGCGCTGGCAATGTAGAGCAATGACCAATTCTACTACCTGGAGCCACTCACAGTACTTCATGTGCCAAATATACACCTGGGCTGGGTACACATCCTTTGAAATTCTGACTGATATCTAGTAGGGACAAAGAGCACAGATTCCCTATTGGGGGTAAGTGGTGAAGTGATTTATTTAACCTTAGGCTGGTACTCAGTGTGGTTGTACAACCAATGTAATGTGCAGAGCCTCAAAGTTGAGCCTGTTGCTTGTAGGTGACTTTCGTTAGTTTTCGGTCTAGGTTTCCGTCCATGGCCATAAATAATATAACAGCATAAATAAGAATAGAGTGCATGCTAAATTGGGATATAAGCTATTGTCCTTTGCTTGGATTGCTGCTGGCTGCTCTTCTCAGTGCCTTAGGCAGGGTGTAAGTTACATATATATCCCCAGCATGCTGAGATGGTCCAGCTTGCACCATGTGTGTTTGCTGGCTAATAGTACTGACTGACTTAGAGAAAGGCAGTGGGTTCCTCAGACTTACTCACAGAGCTGCTGCTGCTGCAGTTCGTTCCAAGTACATTCCTCTGCTTTCTCCAGACTCTCCTGTCCTGCATTTTGTGCTTTTCTCTTCAATTTCCTTCTAAGTTGTTGTGACTTGTCTTTCAATAACTACTAAAATCATGATCCCATACAAGTCGTAACAGACTTGTTAAAGCCAAAATTTCACTGGTATGCAGCCTGCTTGAATATCTGGCTTCTGCTGCTCTTCCAGTTCAGTATCTTAGGTTTTCTGGTCCTCTTTCCTGAGCAGTCTTTCTGTGTCAGCCCACTGGAATGCTGGGGCTCTTACCCCTCCTGCTTTCAACACTGCCTATGGCTGCATGCTGACAGCATGCTCTTTTCTTCGTAATGATGTTCAGATTTGCCTTAGCAAGTTTCCTAAAATGACAGCTATTGCTGTTTCCACTGTGCTTTTGGCTAGCTGTGGCTGTGGGTCTAGCTCATGGCCTTTACCCTGATCTTCTCAGCTGTGTACAGTGGCCTCAGGTCATTGACTGTTCAGCTGCAGCAGGTTGCTGGTCCCTGTGTCCCCTCTCTGCTGTGCCTTGGCAGGAGAAGACCTGCTGTCACAGAGAGCAGGACTTGAGTTTTTAGGTATCTGTTCCTGATGGGTGACTCTGCTGCTTTTTTCCTGACGGTTGCTTGCAATGGTCCAGTGTAGTTGGGTAGGTATTTCATGTGTGTGCCCCTGTGTTGACAGGCTTTTTGCTGTCTTTGCTTTAGTATTGCCTAGGGCATAGGTATCACATCAACTGACTAAAAAGCTTGTCAAGTGGGGCTGCTGTTGCAGTGTGCTGTGGCTGCGGTCTGATGAGTGCTTGTTAGGATGCTGTAGCTTTGATGGCCTGCTTTAACTGCAGCTCTTGCTGGAACGTGCTTGAAACACTCTGGTGTGTGAATGGTAGGCTTGCTGTGTATCGTGACAAAGGAGTATAGCTCCATTTTGTGGAACTGAGCAGTCTGAGGGCTTGGGGAGTTAGCTGAGATTCCTTGAGGCTGGGAGCCCTCCTTTTCTCAGGCAGTCTCTGTTTTCAGCATGCCTCATACTTTTGTGTGTACATTTACAATCATGGGTTTGTAGCTAATGAGTGTCCCTACTATTCTTAGACATTCAGCTGTGAAGTACATATTGATCTTACAGTCTCAGCTCCGACCTGCTGAGATTTACTCTGTCCCCTTTGAACATAATCACAGCTTATGCTCAAGATCAGCCTTTTCCTCAGAGGACGGCGTGACACTTGTGTTCTAGTGGATGATTGTTCTGCTGCTGGTGGCTTCCCATCCCATTCAGCGGCTTAGCATGGGCAGGACTCATCTTTGGTGATGCTAAGGTGTTACAGCATGGTACAATCTAGACATTATTCCTAACTGTATCTGCCAAGTTTTAGGACTTAAACTTGTGTGACACAGCTAGAATCTCCACCATATTCATAGGTATTTAGCTCATTTAAGTAATGGCTTTTCATGATGCCTGTTAATGACTTGCACTTAGTCTATGCCTGCAGTGAGCGGGCTGATAAAATTTGTCCATGCCAGAGATGAGTCACTAACTCTTTCTGTCTGAAAACTTCCTTTTCTTCCCAGGTCATTCACCCGTGATACACTCAAAGTGATAATGCATCTTAGTTTCATGTTTTATTGACTTGCCCGTTGCTCTCGGATGAGGACGTCTCCAGCATCTGGTTGCACTTTGGGCTTTAAGTACTGCTGTTAGCATTGCTTCTGTGATTGCCTTGACAATCCACCTGGAATCATACTGCTCGGAAAGCATTGCTGAAAATGCAGCAATTCTCTCTCTGCTTGCTATGGAGCATGGATTGAAGGTCTGTTGAAGTCCCTCTGCAGAACTCTCCTTTTAGTGACTTTGTCAGGAATTTTCTCTATCTATCTCCGCATTTGTTGTGCTGTCTCCGAGGTTTTTTTGTTTGCCTGTTTCTCTACTCTGCTTGTCTCTTGCCCTGGAATATAACACAAATCACCTTCTGGATCTGCCATGCTGCTACCCATGGGCTGAACTCTTTGCATTTAATTTTCTTATGACAGTCTATACCTTGGATGGTGATATTGGCACTTCTCTGTCTGTCATTTTAGCTCCTGAGATACTGCGGTCCATGCCTGTATCCTTAGGCCAAACTACTGGACTTAACCAAACTGGTCCTTATCTTGGATAGCTGTAGTTGCTTTAGATCTGCAAAGACATTACTGTAGGGGATTAGACCTGTCCTACAACAGTTCCTGCTGGTTGTCCACTGAATGAGCTTGTCTTTCACTAGGAAATATTTAAGGTCTTGAAATGCGATGTTGATACTAGAATTCTCAGCGGCTTAATGTAAGTATGGGTTTCCACTGCTGCTGTTTCATTTCAGGGTGTTATATTCTGGAGGGTTTGTTTGTTGGTATGTTTTAGTAAAAGCCCTTATAGTCTTTCTCTAAGGGAGCACTGTGTTCATCGAGCAAGGCAACTAATTTGATTTTTTGCAAGCATTACTCCATGCAAAACATCTGTCTTCTCCTCCCCCCCTCCTTTTATTTGAGATAGAATTTCAAGAAAGAATTTATTTCTTCAATTTTTACCTCCTGTGGCCAACTCAGTGTATGGATTTCTAGGTAGGAAAGCCTAGCAGCTGATGTTACTAGCAAGGTTTTTCCTAACATCCTGCCTTTCTGCTGTGCTTCTCAAAGTCAGTTGTTGTGAAACCCATTAACTTGATGGGCTGCCAGTGTATTTTGTGTGTAATGAGTTAGGACTCTATAAAATGTGATTGGCTTTCCTTATTTACCAGATGACCTCACCTGCAGCACAGCTTCCTAGGTGTGTGCACACAAATGGCAACGCTGCCCTTTGATGATGGGCATCTGCCTGCAGGGTTCTTCATGAACCATCAGTCTTGGACCCGAGGTGACCCCCAGTGCAACTTCCACCTTGGTTTCTCAGTGCTGCCTCTGACCTGTGTTAGCAGTTGCAAGACCACAGTAGTGCTTGAACAATGGCTATTATCACTGTATGTAGTTTGGTTTTGTATTTTGTCTGAAAAAAGAAAAAAAAGACCCAAAACCAAAAGAGTTAGTATTTGGAAGTCCTTGGTTCTAGGTGTGCCTGTTGCTGGGAGTATTTAGTCTTGGATAGCTTCCTTTTCTGAGCATGACCCATTGGTAGTGCCTGTACTGCTGATAGCAAGGAGTGCCTTAGGATTTGTTATGTGTTTTTAACCTTTTATCTGTAATATAGGATAGGATGGAAGGAGCTCGAGGGAAGTTCTCTGTTGCTATTTTTTAAAGAGAGAGAGTTGAGACAGATATTTTGTTATGAGCTTGGACAGAATTAGTGCATAGATGTATCTGAAATGAAAGGGAAGGTGTTAACAACTAACGGAGGAGTAGAGTGTACCTTTTAACCTGAACAAAATGTAACACTATCAGGAGTCAGGATGTAGCTTCTGTAGCTGATCCTTGATGCTGAAAACAAAATAAATAATAATAAAAAATAGACGTGGGAAATGTAAAAGGTGGAAATGCTTGCATGGGAGTTGTCAAATGATGTGGGAAAAGGGGACTGCACTTCTAGTAATATGATTTATGCAACCTTTTTTTCTGTGGCACTGGAGACAATACAGATTAAGGACCTCTGGCAGATGAGAACTTGCTTCAGAAGGCAGTGTAGTCAGCCCTGGTAGCAGGGGGTAACAACAGTCAGGAGCTGTCAACCTTTCCTCAAGTAAACTAGAGGCAAGGAGATGTTTGCTGCAGGTGTGTGGTTAAGGGTAATACCTGTCCCTCACAAAATAGGGGAAGATGAATGTGTGAGTTGAAAAATACCTTTTATTGAAGAGTAAATCAGAAAATGAGTCTGGGTCAGGCTGAAGCTCAATAAGCTCCATAAGAAATACGCTAAGTTTAGAATCCTTCGTGTTTAATCTGATTTTGTCCTGAAGTGTTGTAAATCTAGACTATCTCTGTGGTATTCAGCAAATCCCATGTACTGTAAGGTACAGCCTTAATTGTGCTAGGCCAGGTATTTAATGTATTTAAAAATCTGTAGACCTAGAGACACAAATTCTTTACTGGTATTGCAGAGACTGACAAAAGGTCCAGGGACGGTCCTGATAAAAGCGCTCCCGTTCAGTCTCACAAGCTGGAAAGGCAGGCAGATGTTGGAAAGGGAGGTACTCATATGGTAGAGCTGAATCTCTTCCTACTGATACAGCTTTTACAGTTTTATTTGTCTGGCAGGATATCAGAGAGAAGGAGATGCCCTGGACAATTGGCTCGCGTTCGTTATTGAAGCTTCATTTCAAAATAGTTTCACAGAAATCGAAGCAAGGAACAGAAATCATAACTAGAGATGGAGTGGCTTTCTGTCCTTACAGGAAATAGCTGTGCTGTAATCCAGGGTGAGTGGAGGTATTTGTAGGCTAGCTTTGAAGTAGGCTATTGCTAAATGGAATCCATTAAGATCTCTTAGGAAACAAGTCTCAAGTGGCTTGCACACACCAGCTGGGGCTAGCAGGGCTGTGCTGTCAGCAGTAAAAAGCTGTTTCTGCTTCAGCAACAGTCCATAATGTGGACATTCTTTTCTCCAAACAGCAGCCTTTCAGCAATTTGCTTCTGCTTTGCACAAGTGATGAGAGGTGCATCCACAGGGTGGGGTTTTTTTGCCCTTCACTAGCCCAAATGCAGGTTTTTAGCTTAATTTTGGGAGGCCCATGGTGGCTGGCAGATTGGGAACTTGTAGACTGACAGTTCTCGGCATGGGTTTAGACCACTTGTACAAGTGTGATATGCTTCTGTGGAACCAGCTACTTGTGTCCAAAGGGGTGGAATTAATAGATATTGTTATTGTGCACGTGGAAAATGAGATGACCCTTAAACCAGAAATGGGGAAAGTGAATACTTCAGGAATATCTTACTGAAATGGAGACGTTTCATGTGTTTGTCAAGGGAGTATGATATTTCATTACAGTAATAAAGCTGAGCTCAAAAGATAGTTTTGAAACCTACATCAAGTTTTTTTGAAACCTAAATGAAGGAGTTACAAAGATTGCACATCTGGTAATATGACAGTACCTGGTAAATACAAGTCGTATTACCACCCTTTTTATGGAGTACTAAGTTGAGACAAGAGCCTGGAGTGGATTGTCCATTTCCTGTGTGACCTGTGACATCAGAGATGGGAACAAAATCTAGTTTGGACTTCTGTACTGCATTCCTTATTGAAATGGCTGAGCAAGGGGTGGGAATGAGCAGCCACCTGAATAAAGCAGAACATGTCGCGTAACACGCTGAGTGAATGAGTTGAGACTGGACCAAGTAGGTTTATGGATGTTAGAAGGGAGTTGATTGATGGACTCTTACTTCTGGTTTTGAAAGTACTATGTTGGAAGGTCTGTTCAGTGTTGAGGTTTGTTGCTAAAGAAGAGAGGGATACAAATTGACCTGCTTTTCTGTAGATTACAACTGTACAAATAAGTGGGAAGTGCCACTCAGAGGCATGCTTGAAGAGCTGTTACAGTATATCGAGTTTCTATCCCATACCTACTAGAATGAAATGGGGACAGAGTGCAGTTTGTGGTAATCCCAGTACTGCTACAGCTGGAATGATCTATGCCACTAACCTCTGCTTCCTTGAGTAATTGCCAAAGCTTCAGCCTTCAGAGAGCAGGTGGGTGCTGAGTTCCTGCATTGCCAGTGACACAGCAAAACCTCTGTTCTGGCTCTTGCGTGCTACACAATTGAGGGAGCCACCATGGGAGGAAGAAAAAGCAATGGTAAGCCCCGTGAGGAATTTCAATATCCTTGCTTCTCTCTTTCTCTGCCTGTGTAGGTTTGTAAGCTCTGGGCCACTTGACAAGGGAAGTGTTTTGTATTTTGCTCCCTGTAGATGATTGCTAATGGGGCTAAGATACCCCTGACAGAATTAGTGAGTAAGAAAGAGCTGCTTTGAAGGGGATCTGCTGATATTTTTCTCTGACAAATAGGTTAAAGAATGAAGAAGGCTGTTACAAATTTGGCAGCCTGTTTTGTCTCGTGTCTTCTGCTGGCACAGTTATTTTGGTTAAAAAGATCTTTCTGTCAGTGCAGTTTTCGCCTGGGAAGACTGGAGTAAGTTTTTGTAGCAAGAGTGTGCTTTCACCAGGAAACCCTATGCTCCCCCTGCAAGCCCTTTGCTGGCAGAAAGCAAGGTAGAGCTGTATTGACAGCTCACAGCACAGACCTGGCCTCAGTGTAAAGGTCCGGGCAAAGCTCTTTATTTGAACTAGGTCGTAGTTAAGCATATGTTGTAAGAGAATGAGGATTTGGGGTTTTTTTCCTGGCATGTGGCATATTGTCAGAGGAACACGTCAAGTTAGCGTGTGGTTTCTGTGTTTGGTTTTTTTAGTAGCATCTCCCAGTTAGAACATGCTCAGAAAAGACTTGGAAAAGTGTCATTTTCTGTCCCAAACTCTCTTATCTCTGTTTCATGTCTTCAGTTTGGTGGGGTGAGAGGGAAAGTGATCTCTATTCCAGCTAAATACATCTGGCTCCGAACTTGGGCTTGTTTGCTCGAGATTGAGATATGCGGATGAGCTCTCTGTAAATGTTTAATGAAGGGAGTTAGAGCAGGAGTTTGCTCTGACACTAGTACAATTTGAAGTACCTGTATTGTGCTTTGGATCCAAGTTGTGTGTCTTTTTTCCCTTCTTGGTATTTTATTTCCACTTGGTTTGAAAATAAGTGTGTTCAGTTTTTAAACATCACTGATGGGAGGTGGAAGAGGAGAAAGGTGTTATGACTTTCTTGCACTTAATGGATTTGCTTTTAATTTGTGTAGAGCGGGGAGTCTTTTGAGAGGCTAATCTCCACCCCAGCTCCAGTTCTGATTTCATCTCTTGTCCCAGCTGCTGTTACAAATTGCAGTGTGGTCGTTGCCCTTGGCATAATGTTGCAAAACCCCCATCTCCAGTGATTTGCAGCAATATTCTAATTAAATTGCTTATCAGTGTTCATCTATTTGTTTGTTTAAAGCTGATTGCTGTGTGAATTAGATAAATGTCTTTCGAGCGGCTGAAAGAACATGTTCAGAGACAGTAGAGAGTCATTAAAAGGCTATTTAAGAACTGAAAATTAGCTTTGCTGAATGGTGGATTTCTTTTGATATAAGAGGTTCAATCGAAATGGTCACTAGCAGTATTTCAGCCAGGTCATAGCTTGGCTGGAGTGAAATAGTTTCTCATATGCTTGTAGCACACAATCATATCTGTTCAGAAGTTCACATTTTCCTTACAAAAGCAGCCTGTGTTCTTTATCATCTTTTTCTGCAACTCCATCCTCCTGAATCCTTCTGCATTTTCCTCCTTTTCCATGATTTGTTGGCTTTGCTTGACATCTTCATGGAATTTGGCCTTCTGGAATCAAAGGGATTATATTTAAATATGTGAGGGTCTCAAGTGGGCAAGACAAGAGACTTACTGAGACCTCCCTTGCAAAAGCTGTTTCTTCCTTTTACTAGCTACGGATAAAATGGTGTTACTGGGACTGGAGTAAACCCCAATCAACTCTACAAGATGTTTGGGTATTAGCAAGGAAGTAGCAAAAAGAGCTTCCTTCCTCCACTGGATTCTCATCAAGTTCACCATGTCATTTGAGGTTTATTGGGCAGCCTGTATTTTTATATGACTTACTGTTGGGTTTATTTTCCATAATGATTTGGGAAAGCTGATGATTTTTTCCTCCCAGTCCACGAACAATTGCTCATCCTTTCTCATCAGTGGTTGGAAACAGGCAAAGATTTCACAACTTTTCGAAGCAAACTGTATTCTCTCCCCGCTGAGAGTGCTCTAGCACTCTCCTTATCTGTCTCAGAAGAAAAATGCAGCCTGTGTTAACATGCTTAGTTTCATTTCTGTCTGACTCCACCTAACCTAGCATGGTCCAGGATCATTCTTTACTCTTACTCAAGGGTGTGTGTGACTGGGCTTAATCTTGTGCCCTTTGATCGTCATGGGATGTCACTTATCTATGACAACTCTCTGCGTAAACTGTTGCTCTGATTCCTCAGTGATGCTTAGATTTGCAAAGGAGCGCAGCTTCCCTGTGAGCACTTAAGGTGAAGTTGCCTGAGCTTTCAGAAATGCTTCCTGCCCAGCGCTGCCTGTTAAGCCCCTGACAGATGTTGCTGCATTCTGCATGTGCTGTAGAAGGAGCTTTAGGGTATTGGAGTGTGTACGAAAAAATGTGCCTGCAGCATCTATCCAGAGTTCGTAATCAGTCAGTGATTCCACATGTGGAATATTGATTGCTCTGTAACCACACACAACATAGTTACTACTCAGTAATTATGGTTTTGGTTTTCTTCTGTAGAAAGATGAATGCTTTCTGTATAAAAGTCTGGCCAACTCATGTCTGTCCCAGATGAGTGAGAATCTGAAGGTGACACTGTACGTGGCTGCTCTCTGTGTGCAGCCTTTCTGCTACCCCGACTTTGCTCCAATGCCATCAACATGCACAGTTAGCCTGAGAGCCAGGTATATGCCTCAGCTCTCCTGGCACTGCAGTGAGGAAATGCTGTTATATAGAGACAGTTTCACCTTACAGATTTGGAATGGAGGCGATGAGGGTGTCCAGCACAGTAGCAAAAGCATGGCTGTCTACCCAGGCCGTTGCAGCAGATGACTGAAGTGAAGAGTCATTCTGAGGTTGTTTGGAGCTTTGGGGTTTACCAGACTGAGCTGAGGTATCCCAAGGTGAAAAGGAATTCCAAGCTAAGCTGTTTACCCCAGGCTCCCTGAGCTGAAAGCCACAGGACTGCTCACTGTATTGCATGAACACCACTGTGCCAGCTGTGGAGGCTGCCAGCTGTGCCCTGAGTCCTTTGCAACTGCCCTGCACTCCTGTTTGGGCTGTGAATATCTCTGTTCGCTTCCTATGTGAATAGATTATCAAGCTCTGGAGCCGCATTGCTCCAAGCTGAGGAGGCTGGATCTGCATGTTCCTGTTTGGTCAGTCCTAACCTAAGACATAAATCTTGTGGGTTTTGGGATGCCAGACTGTTTGCTGCTAGTTTCCACAGTAGTGCTGCCATACGCTTTTCGTTCTACCTCTCTGGTGAGGTACACTGATGTGTGCTACATTTTTGGCTCAGAGAGGTCACTCTGCAATAATGGTTAAATGCCCACATGTCCCTTTTTCCCCCTGCTCTGTATGCTGTAAGGCTTCATTCATAGAATGGGAAACAGGAAAGAAGGCCAGGTAACTGGAGCTTGCCAGGCAGCCTGCCCTGGCTCTTGTGTGTAGCTGGCAGAAGAAGGGAAGCTCAGCTTTAGGAGAGGGAGCTTGAGCAAAGCAGTGAGATGGGGAAGCCTGGCATTAACTCCTGAGCCAGAAGATAGCTCTTGGCTGTGGTTGGTGGTCACTCCTTAAGCAAACATTTGAGAAATTCAGCAACCTGGCCCTACAGCCCAGCCTGGTTCAGTGAGGAAGCTGAAGAGGGGTGACAGGATGCTCTTGCTCTCTGTAGCCTTGGAGAGCTGCGATGTTTGGGGAAGGGCTGTCAGAGTGTGCTCAGGGTGGAAGGAGGCTAACTTGTGAAAATCATTCACATACTGATGTACTGATCCTTCTGAGAATTGTCCTTGGTGATCAGCCTCTGGATTTCCCAGATTTGGGCACAGGCTAAACAGCTTTGCCTGCGTGCATGTGTGTTACAGTGGGGTTTTGTTTTTCCAATTGGTTGCTATGGCCTTAGGGCTTGTCTTTTGCTTTTACTTCCTCCATTCTCCAGTGAGTGTGGTTTAGGAATAGACTGGCTAATCTGATGCCTTAATGATGGTCACTCTTGAAATTACAGCAGCACAAGCTACCTGATTGCATCCATGTCCTTGAGAGTCCTTCCTCCCCTTCCTACTTTTTAAGAAAGGGATGTGTGTATTTGTTTGCTGTATAAGCAAGGATAGGTAGGAGCAAAAGCATAGTTGTGACACAACAGCAATCTTAACTGCCTTCATCTGAAGTCCCACAGTTGCTTGCCTTGGCCACAAAACCTTGCTGCTCTGTGACAATAAGCTGGTCTGGTGTCCTGATGGGAATCTACCTTCTGCAGAGTCCCAGGGCCTTCTCAGCTGATGGAGAAGAGTTTTAAGCTGAAGCCGGGCTCAGCCAGGCTGCTGGTTGTTTCAGCTGCCAACTAACAGTCCTTTTCTTGCTGCAGTTTGGCCCAGGGCACTTTCACAGGCCTTTGAGCCAAAGATAAATAATCTCTTTTATTTGTCATAGGCACCTGTGCAGCTCCTGGTATGGCTGGCAGTATCTGAGCCTCTTGCAGTCCTCCAGCATATGCTGCAATAAAGCTGAAAGGTGACTTGTTCCAGAAGTCCAAAGAAAAAGCAGAAATGCATCAAAGGTAATGCAGGAAGTCCACAGTGGTGACTGTGGTCATTTCTTTCTGATCAATCCACAAACCATGCATACTTCAGCTGTACACATGACTTAATATTTTGGTTGGGCACTTCCAGCTTGTGGTTATATGACGGGAAGAGAGGAAAAACAGAAACTGATTCTCTAGTGTCAAGGTAAACAGGATTTGAGATTTGGCTGTGGGCTGAGCAAGTGTGCCCTGGGTTGTAGACTTGTGGGAAGTATCTTGTGGGAAGAACCTCTGCAGTGCTGTGAACCTAAAGGAAAGTGGGATTAGAGTCAGGTTGTTCCATGCCGCAGTAATGCCACAGAAGAAAAGGAAAACTAGTCCCTGTAGAGTGTCAAATGTAGTGTCAACAATGGGACACTGTGTCCGTGCTACTGTTACAAAAAGTTTTAGTTTGGAGACTTGTCAGCATTTAATTACAGTTGACTTTTAAAACAGTCTTTTTCGTAGGTAAAAGAACATTTTATTATTAAATCTGCACTTACCTTCACAGACTCAGGAATTTGGAGTATTTGAATTGGTTGCAGAGGCAATTAAGCACCTAAATCCCTCTTGAGATGAGATCATGCCAGTTCTTTCCATAACAAGAGTGTACAGTGTTTATTCCTGCTTTTTATACAACTGCCTTTGGGGGCTTTTTTCTTTCTCTCTTTTTGTTTTCCCTCTTTCTTTTTAAACTGTCTTTTGGTTCAACTAACTAAAGCTAAACTCTGTAATTGCTGCAGTCCTATGACTGTTGCCTTGTAATTATAAGGCACTTGGGAGGAATTCGTCCAACTGTGATCTTCCTTCAGCATGTTGTTACATCACCCATGAAAAGCTCAGAGTGATAACCCTTTGTCCTAGGTAAATTATAGAAAGTAGAGGTGCATAAACAAGCTGGAATTACTGTTTCATAAAACTATTGTGTGGGTTCACTAGGGAGAGGACTGGATGACCTTAAACAAAACTTGCTTCTTGGAGAAAGATGTCCCACTGATAAAGTCCATGCTTTGGAACAAACAAGTCACAGGAAAAGAGTGGTTCATCTCAGGTGTAGGTGGTGAGAGCGTGTAGTGAGGTAGAAACAATTGTATATCCAAAAGTCATGCTGGTGCTATAAATGTCCCTTCCTACTATGGCTTCAGGTAACAGCTAAGATGTGCTGCAATGCTAGGTGTGATCCAAACAACTGATGAATGACCAGAGATTCGATACGGACTCCTTAGATTTTTCAGTCCCAGCAGCCAAGTAATTGAATGGATGCCCAGAAAGACTGGTCTCAAGGGATAGTACTGTCCCAGACTAAAAAGGGACAATTTATACTACAGATGTTAGGAGTGTCATCTGAAAATTAGTGTGTTTCTCTCTGTCTTGAGGTGAGGGTGGCTAAGATCTTCTGGGGGCTGAAGAACTCTGGGACCAGCTGACTGGAAATTCCGTATTTGAGGTGTCCTTCAGCTCTCAACCAAGGTGGAAGCTCCCTTGGTCACCAACAGGTTTCAGAGCAGTGGCCTTCAGTGATGGCAAGGAGTGGTTGACACCTCAGGACTGTTGAAAGCTGTCTGGTCTGCTGTTTTCTTAATAAAGTTTCTAGTTGTCAGACATGGACATTTTAACATAGGTTTAGGTTCCTTGTCAGTCAGCGCTGGATTCTGTACAACTTCCAGCTGTGGAATCATGCAATAGGAGGAGATATCTGATGTTACATGATTTGTGGTTTTTTCTATAAAAAGCAATTAGTGCATAGCTTCACTTAAATGATAGTCTTTGTCCCCAAAACTTTTTGTTTACGTGTTATTTAATATTGGATTGTATTGATATGCAGCCCCACAACCAGTTGCAGGTGGGTCACAAGCATTTGCCTGATTATTCCTTGTATTTTTCTCAAAGATTATGAACCACCACTGTCACAGGCTTATGTGTGGTTTTCTCTTCAAAACTCTTGCTTGGGAAACTGCTGAGGAAGCGTTCCACCTCTTAGATATAGGAACTTTTTGTGAGAATGACCTGTATTAAGAAGTGTTTTGAAGGTCTCAGCCACAGGAGAATATGCAAAGGATATCCATGGAAAACAATCTCAATGCTGTCTGAAAACAAAAGACTCCTAAAATTTCAGGACTGACCATCATTTGTGGTTATCTGTGCTGTTGGTGTTTATCCCTTTTGGAAAAGAAGTCCCACTTTCTCGTGGAAATAACCTGCACAATCGAAACTGAAGGAGTTGAGGTAACTTGGTATTTCTGAGAAAGCCTCACAAGGTGCATTCCCATTGGAGAAGTACTTGGAATTAATACCTCCTGAAAGCGTTGGCTGAAGAAGGGGCCACTGGATGGTGCTGTTGTCTTGTGGTTGGCCGGCATAAAACTGGTTGCTTGAGACATGACCCTACCATTAAGGAATTCCACTGGAAAACTGGTCTTTATGAAAGGTGAGGGTCTGGGGTTCAAGACTGACGAGCGTGGTGGTGATGTGTAATAATATCATTTTATGAGACATGCATGCCTCCTGGTCAAGAAGGGAAAATGAAAGCAGTGTGGCTAGCTGTGAGCATTTGGGAGACCATGTTCATAAAGACTATAAATGGCGAGCAAACAATAACCTCTGTGAAAACTGACATGGTTGGACTTCATTCCATTGTTGGCCTGGAGGAGCAGAATTGCAAAGTTGGAGTCTCAGATTTAGAGGCAAACTGTTTGGATCAGAGATTGCACAGAGTGAGAGTTCAAGGTTATATTTGGCTTTAAGTGATGGTTTGAAGCTATGTCCTGAAGGAAAGTGCTTATTAGCAGAAAGTTCTCAAAACGTAGTTTGCTCTAGTGTTAGACAATGATGTTCATTGAGGGATCTTTTAATATGATCAGTGCTTTTGAGTACCGTTGCTTTCAGGCACACAATCTGAGGTGGCTTAAAGGGTCTGTCCTTTTCTTTCTAGAAGTGAAGAAGGGAAAACACTTCTTCAAAACCTATTGAGGTTTAAAAATACAACCAACAAGCAAAAAGCTCCAAATTCAGCATATTGTTTGACTTGACCGTTGGGCTTCCTTGAACTTAAACAGGCCATTTGATGTCATTTTATCTGCCTTTTACCATGTGTTTAAAATGGGGCCATTGCTAGTTGTCTGCCTGGTTAGGAGTTAAAAGAAGTGCAATAGTGTTTTTGACACACTGTATATGTTTAAGGCATAGAGCTCTTGGAGAGGAAGAGATTAGAATGGGTCTGCTTTCAAAATCTTCTTTGGCATTTTGGGAAAAGCTAACTCTGCCTTGTCGGCTCACAGTCTTGACGTTCCTCCTTACAAACTCCTGCCTGACTGTTCAAAGCTCTCCTTGTTCATGTCTGTGCAAAGATTTTGGAGAGTTATTAGGAGCTAGTGATAGCCAGAGGGCTCATAATATAGCTGAAAGTAAATGATTAGATGGTGCAAGGTGTCAGTCTCTGTGCTTTTCAGAGTGTGCTGCCAGCTATTTTGCCTGTTTGGTGTTTGGACAAAAACACAGCTTATTCCCCTATAAAAGAGTAGTGGTTAGTGTAGTACAAGCAATATTGGTTTTTTATTTATCTACTCATTTTGTTTCTTCTGTTCTCAAATGAGAAACTTTGGCTATGTGTGTTCTTGCCACTATGCCTCCTGTGACCTTGGAAATGAAGTCAGCATGTCTAACTGTGAGAGAGAGTGCTTTAAAGTTGCTGTGGGAACGATTTTGAAATACGGTGTGTTCAGAGTGGCAGCGGGGTAATGAAGATTCTGCTCAGCCAAGCAGAAATGCTTATTTCACATTAGAGCGGGATCAACTATGTAGCAGTGAGCTCACAGTGACTTCTAGTGATGGAATTTCAAGTTTGTCTCATGTTTAGTTAGTGCATGAAAGATAAGAGTGAGAAAGCAAACCTGCTTTCCTTGCCCTGCTCCTTTGCTTTCTCAGCCAGGATGCTTCATGAGCCACGCGTGAGCATCAGGGGCCATGCAGTTCTGTCTCCTTGTCTCAGCAGGAAAGGCATCCACAACACAGCTTCCTAAAGCTGCTTGGACTGCTGGCTAGAGGGAGATGTGTGGGTGACAAGATGCTGCTGGTGGAGGGGTAAGGAATTGAAAGAGGATGTGGGTCACATTGTTAAAAAATTCTTGATCACATATGGGTTATGGCATGATGCCGCTGGAAAAGGAGGCAGCCCTTCAGGCTTAGTCATGCCCTGTGCTTATTATAGCTCTGTGGTGGGATTCCAGCGGCTTGCCAACTGCGAGTGCCTATCATTAGCCAGTCATCCCTACAGCAGAGCAGCCTGCCTCTTGGGTGGAAAGAGCCACTGACAGCTTCCTGGAGACTCCGGGTGGGAAGAGCTGATGCACAGACATGCTAATCCCGAGCAGGGGAAGGGTGTGATGCCAGCTGGGCAGGGCAGGGCTTGCTGCCAGGCAGGTGCCTGCAGACCTGTGGCTACCCAGAACAGGCATTCCTCTATTTCTGCCAGTGCTGGCCTTGCTCTCCCAGATTAGCAAACACTTGGGCAAAGCGTGAGTAGAAATAACATGGCTGGGAATCTAAGTCTGCTATGCCTAGGTGCATACTAGGGTCATTGGGAAGGTTAACATGGGTGTTTCTGCAGTGTAAGCTGCAGGCAGGAAAATTCTTCTGCCCAAATTCCTGCTTGCTTGCTGAGCTTTGACTGCAAGAATAGCAAAGAAAAAGCATGAGAAAGCTCTCCGGGGATTGAGTGGCAGGATGGACTTAGGCAGGACAAAGTACTAAGTCGAAGCTTGCTTTTCAGCAGCTGGTATCTTGTGATATGAAATTACAGCCCAAAATGCAGACAAAGAATACAAAAACACAGTGGTGAAAGTGACTTCTAATGCTAACAGCTAATTTTGCTTCCTGTTTTTAACTTGAACTGACCTACATGAAGAAGACATCATAACTGCCTGGTTTTGAGAATCAGACTGGCATTTAAGTAGAAGCTGAAGTCTGTTTGTCTAAGAGTGATGAAGTATATTCTCACCAAACTTTTAGAATTGTCTGGTAATTGTCGTGGTAAACTTAAGGCCAACTGCATTTAAGAACGACCTCTTTCTAATGCTATTCAGTGACTGTGTTTTCGTAGATAAACTGTTCAATTTAGCAATATGACATTTGTCTTCCTTGCATAATATTCTAAAATCCTATTAAACCAGAAAGAAACCTATAATTTAATGTGATAATTTTGATTTCTTAACTTGAGGTAGATATAAACTCTTCCTGTCTGAATGTTGATAATGTTTATTATGAAATGGAGATGCTGCCACATATGTGTAGGAGTCTTAGGATCTAAATACAAACGTCATAAATATTTAAGGCCTATTACATCCAATGCAAACTTCAGCACATCCTTTAGTACTGTTAAGTTGAAAATAACTTAAAGCAGATCTAGGAGAACAGCCTAAAACTAATCTGGGGAGCTCTGTTACTCATGGAGAATGGAAATGAGGTTTTCAGACAGTGCAAACCATTTTGGTGTTACTGTAACATTTGGTTTGTTAGGACACACTTCACGCAGGGGCACCTCAAGCGAGAGTGGCCAGAACCACCTTAGCCCTGCCGCAGGGCTCTGGTGCTGGCCGTGGTGCTGAAGGGCAGAGCTGGGGGCTCGGGGCAGCCCCCCAGATGGTTCCTTCAGAAAGCCTTCACCCACTGGGCGGTCACTGGGAGGCCAGCCACCCATCATCAGAGAGCCTGTCTGGAGCACAGCTCTCCCTCTGCCTCCCTGGTGACATGTTTCGAAGTCCCAGAGTCACATTGGGAATACCCTTTCCTCCTGCCTGAGGTGATGTTGCCAAGCAGGTGGTAGGTACTTGAGCAGAGGTTTCAAATGGAGGACGGTTTATCAAAAAGGGATGCATTCCAGGTAGGTCTCATTTATACATGCTAGGGGCTTGAAATATAGTTCAAATATAGTTGTTTATTCTAATGGTGTAGAAAAATGGGTATCTAAAAGACTTTTTGAGCAGATGTGCCATTGCTGGCTTGCTTGGAAAATGTGTTGCTTGAGATTTGTTTTGGGAGTTTAGAGTGAAGTCTTCTAACAGGATAGATGATGCAGCCAACATATCGTTAGTACTGGAACTGCATTTCTATCCTCGAGTTTTTACCTATTTGCTGTGGAGAAGAAAATTCATTTTGTTTCCATGGTTTTATTGGTTTGAAGGACTGAATGTGTTCATGATGACTGTTGAGTGGAAAGCAAGGGGTTACCCAAATATTTCCAGGGCTCAGGATTCCACCTCTCTAGACTGTGTTGGTGGAGGCTTAGCTAGTAGTACTAACAGCAATGTTTCAGGATTCTTCACCATTTGTCTCCTTCCAGTGAGTCAGCATCTATTTCTGTGTAAAAGGTCATAACATCAAACACCTTAAAAGGGCTGATTCCTACGATAATAAACAATTAAAAGGAATCCTTGCTCCACTAGAAAAGCAAAGCAACTTGAGCTTCCAAGGAACACCATTTTGAGATGTCCTTGATAACAGTAATAACAATAAAGGTCATGGGAGCTCTGTCATCCTGTTGCTTGCTTAGAAAAGTGGACCCTGCTGAGACTCAGATCAGGTACATCTGATAACAGGGATGGAACAGCTGTGTTTATTTCTGGAATGTGTCAGAGAACCTGTTTCTGGTCCTTGCTCTTCTGTATCAGTCAGGTGTTTATTTACATGGTCTGAAACTCAACAGCTTCTCCCGTAAAACGGTGTTTATGTCTCTGAACACTTAGTACCTTTCCTTTCCCTTTTGTGCACTGATAGCATAAGATGTTAGTAAGAAAGGTGGAAGGGGAATGGGATATTCCCGATCTGAGATTATACTGTTGCCCAAAAGGACAATTTCCTCCTGACCCTTGGGCACATTCCTGCCCCCTTCCCCACTGCTGGACTTAAGCCTCTAAGTTGGCGTTACTTTTCTTCCTGCCCTCAGTATAGTGTAGAGGGGTTGTTTTTCTTGATAGGTCAAATCTGAGCTTTGTCTGTATTGCTTTTGAGGGCACTTGGTTACCTTACAGGAATTAAATTGCAAATATTGGTGTTGCAAGATATAATTTTGGAAGGATGTTGCATATGATAAATATCGCGATGATGCAGTGGACATAGATTTCTATCAAACTGTTTGTAACATGGGTAGCAGTATGGGTTCTGCTCTTTGTGCTAATCCTTACGATGGAAACAAATCAAGAATCTCATTGATAGCCTTGCACTGTGAAGACAGTGTGCCTTGAGAAAACAAAAGGATAAGTGTGTATCTGTGCCTGGTTATTTGGTCTATTTGGGCCCTTCTGTTTTAAAATATTAGTGGTTAATTTGAAAATTGAGGACTATCTTTTTATTTGAAATATAGACAATATAAAAATAGAAGTCAGTGACCTATTCCAGCAAGTAAAATTAACTAACAGCAGGAAACCTGAATATACTAGCACAACCTGTTATTACAAACCTTCGCTTCTCCTGCTGGAAATAAGGAAATTACTAACGATGTGTAAATTGGAAAAGGTCTTAGGTTTGGAAATTTGATTTCGGCTTATTTGGGTTGTTCTTGTTTTGCCTCTTTTGATTTTTGACTCAGCTGGCTGTGCAGCCAAAAGCACAGAATACGGTAGGTTTTGTTACCTCTGTCCTCAGTGGGTTATGATATTGTGGGACAGAATGTTCAAGTGCAGTGAAACTTTTTCTGCTAATAAATTCCTCCTTAGTGGAAGGATAGCTGAAAACTAGCTGAGGGTATTGATGAATATTTGTCAGTTGTGTGTTATAACGTTATAAAATGTTATAATCACATGATTACAACATAGTTTTGGTGCCTGCAGCTACACCTTTTGCTGTATCATGCTGTAAATCAAGGTGATAAGCACTGTGGGTCAATGACTGGTGCTCTGCAGGTTGTCCCTGGGATACCCTGTGTGTACCCCTGTAACTGCGGCCAGTTCTTCCTGTGCAGACACCACTTCCACTGCCATCCTACACTGCAAACATATCCTATTTATGTTATTGATAGGATACAGGGAAGAAAAAGAAAAGCCTGCTTTTTCACATCCCAGGCCAAATGAGTTCCGATCTGATTTCGAGCCCTGCAAGCAGTACTTGGAGTCGGTGTGCACCACAACTCCGAGCTGGAGGAGAAGTTAGTCTTTTAGGGCTGAAAAACTGTTTTTGTCTGCTGCATTAAGTCACAATCGATTTATTAATTGGGAAAGGAACAGAGCAGGAAAGGATTTGGTGTTAGGTGAAAAGAGACTGCATCACATGCTGCGTATGCGGCTGTGTTTCTATGCTACTAGGTGGAGTATATGGATCTGGGCAGATGAAGGCACATAGGAAAAGGTTAAACACTGAAAAGAACAATCAGGTTTCTTCCAGATTCCAGAAGAGGCAGAAGAGAAGTCAGTAAAGAGGAGCCACACATAACAGGGCCTTTATAGAATAAGGGAGAAGAACACTGAATTACAAGGCCAAAGTTCAGGATCTCCCCTAGAACCCGCAGAAGAGATACTGGGACTGCTTCTGCAAGCAGGGATTCTTGCAAGGATCATGAATAACATGGTTCAGTTGCTAAGGGAGAGGAAATATGCTGCTTAGCAGTTGGTGGTACTTCACCAGCAATGGTTAAACTACTGCCAAGCCTGGATACTTGAGTAGTTTTAGGCACTTTTCCACATAAATCCAAAGACAGGTTGTTTTAGTGCTTCTAGGAATGCAGTTACAAGGTAAATGTGGATGCTAAACATTACCTAACCATTATACCTGCCTGCCTGATTTGATAAGAAAGGTCAGAATTGTTCTGCTTGCTGCTAGAATGCAGCCTATTCCAGGAAACAGGCTAAAACTCAGCAGCTACAAAAACTGCAGCAGGCTGGGACTTAACGAGAGGAATTTGTCCAGGTGCAGTACAGTCCTCCCTATAGAGTCATGACTCTAGTGTTACGCCACTGTGTGTGGGAAAAGACATATGAAATCCCTTTTCCTTCATTCCACTGGGGCTGTGTTAAGTGCTATTTCCCAGCACGGCACCTTCACCAGCAATAAAAGCAGCTGTGTTTCATTGGTGACCAAAAGCACCTTTGGAGACATTTAGCTACCTGAGGGGTAGACTGACTCATGTTTATTACACGAGTTAATGACACTATGTGTGTTCAGAGCAATTCAAAGTGAAGAGCTGCCACATCATAAAACTTGCTTGCTGTTTTTACTTGAAGTTTTGAGAGAGATCCTCCATTAGACTTAAATAAAACCTACTTCTCTTTTAAGTAGAGAAAATGTGGGATGTGCAGAAGGATGATGAGCTTGATCTTGAAAACCCCATCCCTGGCAGTGTTCAAGGCCAGGTTGAACAGGGCTTGGAGCAACCTCATGTAGTGGAAGGTGCCCCTGCCCGTGATAGGGGGTTGGAACTTTAAGCTCTAACTCCAACCATTCTATGATTCTATGAAAAGCAATAATCGCCCCACTCCTTTGATAATTTTTTTTTTAACTGCCACTTTTCATGCTTGTACAGCTCCTCTAGTGTTATAGATTGGTTGTGCTGCGTTCATGATAATTTGTGGACAGTTTTGAGAGGGCTCGACACTTGTTTCACCCCTCTATCTGGAGCAGGAATACCAACACACAGGTGGCGAATAACATGCCTATAGCAACTAGTTTTTGTGCAACAGCTGAATATAGGTGGTTGTGTAGTTTTTATCAAGTTATTTAGGTACAAGAAATCATAGAATCGCAGAATGGTTTGGATTGGAAAGGACCTTAAGGTCATCTAGTTCAAACCCCCTGCCACGAACAGGGACACCACCACCAGGTTGCTCGAGGCCCTGCCCAAGATGGTTTATGTTTTCTTGTAGCACTTTGGGGGGGGTGTCTCCAAACATGGGGTTTTTTTATGGCTCAGAGAAGCTCTTCTGAATCCAATTCTAAAGGTTTTAGGTCTTCCTTGTACAAATTTATTGAGATAAAGGAACGGGGAGAACACATTTAGGTTTTACTTTGTGTGGTTGCCATGTAGTGATTTCTGTTCCAACTGACCAGATTTGCAAAGGGCATTGCATGAAACCCATTGATGAAATTCTGTGGGTTGCAATGCTTGTGCCACATTCTCACAGCTTCCTGGTATTTGATAAGACCGGTGGACTTGAAATAAATAATGTCATAGTGCTCTAATTTTAACATAAAATTAACATAACTTGTTGACTAGTGTTATTGTTCCAAAGAGCGTAACATTACCCAAGAAAGCAGCAGGACTCTTGGATGTGTTCTGCTGGAGAATGCTCGCACAATATCCACAGTAAACTGTTGTCTGTTGCTATGCTACAATCAGAGAAGATCAAATGGTGGATAAACATTGCATAACTCATCAAAGAGATCAAGTAATGTATATAGGTAAGGGCTAGAAGTAATTGTGGCATGGGCAGAGATCTGAGGCTGGCGAACAGTCTCAGAGATGCCATGTGCTAAAGAGCAAACCAGAGGCAGATCCAGAACCTTGGTGATGGAGGAGAAGAGAGGACGACAAAGCATTAAAACCACATAGGCAGGACAGAACCATAGAATCATAGAATGGTTTGGGTTGGAAGGGACCTTAAAGCTCATCCAGTTCCAATCCCCTGCCACAGGCAGGGACACCTTCCACTAGAGCAGGTTGCTCCAAGCCCCTGTGTCCTACCTGGCCTTGAACAGTGCCAGGGATGGGGCAGCCTCAGCTTCTCTGGGCAACCTGTGGCAGGGCCTCACCACCCTAGACATCCTAGGGCACTGGCAAATATTCTTGAAGAAATTTCCACACATGGCACTTCTTTTTGTGATCCCATGGTATCATAGAAGGATTTCATCTTCTTCCCACACAAAGGAGTCTGGAGAGCTTCCTCAGGAAATATTTCCACAGAAAAAGAAAAACGAAAAGGAATTTTTCTTATTTTGGATATTTTTCCTTACTTAATTCCATGTCATGGTTTAGTTAAATGCTTCTGCATCTTCAAAAGATGACCACTCACTGTGACAACTGCTTTTTATAATGCGAATCTTTCAGTGTCTCAGAGCAGCCAGGTAACAACAGAGTTGTCTTCACTTCCCAAATCACCCGACTCCTGGCAGTTGTTTGTTTCTTCAATGTGATTATACAGATTTATTATGTCCATTCTTGTCTTCCCTTAGCAGAAGAGATGGAACAAGATAAACCACTCATGCCTGCAGCAGCACTCCCTCCTTGCCTATTCTTCTTCCAGGCACACCTTACTCCATCCCCCACTGGGGAAGTGCTTCAGTAAATAGATTAGCTTTGTACTGAGTTCTCAGGGGCAACAAGCAGAGAGGCTGGCAAGCTGCAGAGGAGGGAGGATTTCCCAGCAAGCCGCTGAATCACCACTGAGAATGTATGGCCACTCAAACTGAAGTGAGAGGGAGTAATCTCAGCTCTTGGGTTGATCAGTGAGAAAAGGCTTTGGCAGGTTTTTCAACGTGGTTCTTGTCTGACTTAGCAAAGAATTTCAAGTGATTTCAGGAGAAATGAATTCCCCCACTTATTTCGCTCACTTGGACATGGTGCTTACTAAACTGAGTTAGACTTCACTGCTTTTCAATACACGGAGGAGGAGAAAGCTCCCGTTTAAAAGAACAGCAGAGACCCTTTTAGAGCTCTCGTTTCAGGTGACCTTCTAATAATGAAGTAGCGGTGGTCAAGCTCCTTGGCTTCAGAAAAACGAAACCTGTTTTCTAAAGCTGGGCTACTTCAGCCAGTGACGTTTGTGGTACGTAACATTTTACAATGTTCCAGTGACAATGCTGCAGATGTGACAACTGGGTGTCAGCTCGCAGAGGACCCAGCCTTTTTATGTCTTTGCATCACAGCTAAATTCCCTTATGTTTTGAGTTTTGGCGTCTTCAGTTGATTACTCACGCTCAAGCGTGAGAAGAAATACTACAGAGCTAATTATAATTGCTTTTAATTAGATCCTGCAGCAACTCCAGCAATAAATTTGAAGGATATGGAAAAAATAGGATACCAGCAAGGATACATAGGGCACCACAGGAATTTGATATGGATGGGATACATGGAAGACAGAAGATTGGCTAATAATTTACAGCCCAGGAGGTAGCATTATTTTCATGGCTGTATTCTCCTCCCCCCCATCCCTCCATCTCCAGTGCTCAGGCCCTCTTGAATGGTTTTTCTCAGACAGCCTGGGGAGTCCAGTGGGCTCTTTCTGCTCCAGTTTTGCAGCAAGGCTCTAAGAACTGGAAAGAGGGAATTTCTTGCAGGAAACTAGTAGGATCTGGGCTTCTTTTTTACCCCGCTTTTGTGCTAGTAAAGGGGGAAGAGAACAAAGTATGGTTGATGGTGGTGAAGGGACAATGGAAGAAGATGAATGACACTAGTGGAAAGGTACTACCACCTTAGTAACCCTTAGACCTTGAGTTTTGGTTTCTTGTATTTGGTAGCAAAGCTCTGCTGAACTAGGGATCTCAACTGAGAGGTGTTTAAATAGGGTTTGGTGTGTGGTGATGATTTAGTCTGAATGTTGGTGATGTCGCTTTGGTTCAAGGGAATGATGTGCACAGAATGTGAGTTTGATGCTGCTTTACAACCGAATCACAAAATGCCTCATATCTCTGCAGCAGGGAGCATGTAGATATGGTACTGAAACCATAACGCCCTCCTACAAAGCTGTGTTGAAATACACGGATGTGTAAGTACCCTGCTGATATCTGGAAACTTGACGAAGGAGGTAACAAAGCAGGAATTTCTGACCAAATTCCTGGTTGCACAGAACCATTTCAGACTGCCATGCTATGTCCTGAATGTGAAGCAGGTCTTTGAAAACTGTTGTGTAAAAAGGTCTCACAAAATGACGTGCTTACCCAGCGTCATTATTATGTACCTCCTGTAACATCAGCCACAGCAGTGAGTGGTGGGAGCCTGCGAGAGACAGGGTTTGGACATGACACATTGGTTATCACAAACTGTTTAAGTCTCCTGTGTCTCTTCTGTCTGTTATTCTCCTGATCACAAAGAAAGTGCTTTTAAAAATGATCTCATAAGTATGTAACTGGATGATTTGTTGTTGTTGCACTGTAGTGCGTGGTTTGCATGTGTCAGGAGAATGAACAGCAACAGATAAACAGAAAACCCAGAAGAGTCATAAAAACGAGTAAGTCCTTTCAGGTGGTACAAGATTTTTCTTCAATACTTGTGTCCTGTGCCAGCACAGCTGATTTCTTTGAAACGGTGCCTTCTTCTTCCTCTTGAAAAAGCAAGCTCAAAGGTTTTCAAAGCCTGAGTTTTGCTATTTTTAACTTGATGCATTAGGCTTGTCAGGTTGGTTTTATCTGCTGTAGCTTGTTTAAAATCTGTAGTGACAATAATATGCTGACAAATATGCTTTTTGCTTTCAGTTTTTCAAAGTTACTTTAAAAAGAAATAATCCTGAGTTTTAAATTTTGTTTACTACTCCATGCCTTAGACTCTTCAAGCATTCTAAAAACAAGGCAAGGAGGAAAAGTAAACCTGCACCTCTAGGGCCACGCACAACTTTCATTACAGAGCAGCTGGAGTGCATGACTGGGAATATTCCTCCTCTACTCCAGGGTCTCTTTCATATTCTTCAGTTTTCAGACTCTCCAAGAAGGAAGTTCTCCTTGTTTCTTGCACGTGGAAATTAAAGCATAGAGGAATTAAAGAAACTTCACTGGGGTTTCTGGGCAGGCCAGTGGTGTCATCTGAAATGCAAATCAGGGCCTCCGAGTGGAATCCTGGTCCTGATGGCAAAACAACTGAGAGGGGCAGATTTCTGTACTTCCTTGAGATTAACAACACAACACATGAATTCCTTTCTTCTACGCTTCTCAAATTGCCTTATAAAAGGAGTTCAGAATCTTTATCTTACTTCTACAGACAGAGGAACTCAGGCCATATGCAACAAAATGTTATTGCTCAGGCCATTTAGTAGGATAGTGGCACCCTCACAAACAAATTGTGCATCCTTTCCATTCCAGACGAGTGCTGCAGCCGCCTTTGCCATCCTCTGTGACACGACACTTGTGTAAGGAGCTTGCCATCGCCAGGCAGGATGGCAGAGGACTAATTGGGCATACTGGCAGCGTGCTCGCCGGGCTGAGGGCTGCTCTCGGTGCATCACGTTGCAGTGCCTGTATGTAACTGGAGATAAGGGAAGCAGAGGGCAGCTGTACGTGCAATGTCATACAAGAGCCAGTGCAGCCAGGACAACCCATTTCTATAAATACAAGCTGCAGATGCCTGACCCTAACGGGAACTAGAGCAAGCCCCAGAGCTGAAAAGGGATTTTGTTTTTTCTGAAGGGTTGGGACAAGTATCCTCCTTGGGCAAGCAGAAGCTATGACTTACAGTTGTTCTTCTTCTGTCCATTTCTTTGAATACCATTTTCTCTTTTCCTCAACAGTGTTTATTTTGGGGGCCTTATATCCCTGTATTCTCCCGATTGCTTCCTTCGTATCTTCTTGCCTTCTTCATATCTTTTTCACTGCTGTGGTGGGACTCAGTGGGGGCCTCCAAGTCATCTCTAATAGCCAAGCATTTGAGAATGGCTTCTCCGTAGCCAACCAAGAGAGAGTCTGAGGGTGACTTTTGCTGGCATGTGGTGCTGCTGAACATAGGCAGTCAAGTTGGGGGAGCCTAGCTGTGCTTGATTCTGCTTCTCTTCCTGTCACTTGTAGGTAAGAAAGAGAAACTGGCAGCAGTGTCTTGATTTTACCAAAGGCAGAGCAGATGCACTGCTATGTCAGCAGTTCCACTTTGACTTTCAAGCGCATCTTGTCATCAGCTGCCTCCTCTGGAGTGTATTCCTGACGCAGCTTTACACCTATTCCCTTAGTAACATGGTTTAGTGGTGGCTTTGGCAGTCCTAGGGTAATGGTTGGACTTTATGATCTTAAAGGTGTTTTCCAACCCAGTTGATTCTATGATTCTATTTCCTGGCACTTGGCATGTGCCCTGCTGCAGCAGGGCAGGGTTTGTGTGTCCCCGGCTGCAAGGCAAGCTCTTGGGAGAAGGAATTTGCTTTCACTTAAGCTTTGTACCTCCTTCTGCAATTTATCTTTAAAGGCACATCTTGAGCATTCAGTGTCTCTGTGTGCTTTAGTATGCCCCATTACTTGTGTTAAAACCATGCTAGCTGCAGAAGCCAGAAATGTACACTTCAATACACAGTTAAAAATAGCTTGCTTTGTTTCAAAGCACCCTCCCCTACCTGGTATTAATTTCCATGGAGTTGAAGAATTTGAAATTCTCTTGGTTTCTGTGATGGCTGCACACTGAACTTGGAATATCACTCCTTTGAAACAGCGTTTTAATGACATCTACTGTAAGTTCCTTCCAATGTACTTAAACCCTTACAAAGTGTTATGTCTTAAAGGAGAGAGAACTGCTGAATGCTCTGCTGTGATGTTCTATGTTTTTTCATTCTTCTTGTTATTTGTACATTCGAGTTGAACACAATTCAGGTCTTCATTAAGTGTTCATGGGTTGGTAACAGTATCGCTTTGGCTTTGTTTCTAAGTACAAGTTAATGTAAGGGTGCCATTCCAGTTTTCCAAAGGACAAAAACCCAACAGAATAACCCAAGAGGCTAGTTATCACGCTGTGGTTATGTGTTCAGGTGCATTAGACTTGTATGTTATCTGATAATTTGGCAGCACCAACTTCATTTGGACCAGGTATGAAATCACAGCTGGATTTCTTTCTCGTACCCCAGAACACATTAGAGCACACCATAGCTGAACTGCCTGTGGCAGAACAGATAATATCGAGGCAGTCATAAACCTTGTTCCATAAAATGCTGAAAATCTTGCATCAGTAGGATGAGCTTTTGCAGTTGGGTGCTTTGTACTGTGAGGCTGTGGAGTTCCTGTTCTACTGCAGTGCTTTCCAACCCCAGGCTTGCTCTTTTTTGGCACTGCAACTTCTCTTCCTCATTTACTCTTACATTTGAAGTTTACTTGGAGAGCATCAAGTGGAAAGAGGTAGCCATGGTGTTGGGAGAAACCTCCTTGAAGGGCAAAAACCTGGCGAAGTTTTCTGCACTGCACAGTTAACATGCTGCTCGGAATGTTAGTTGTATCACTTACTACCGTTCTTTAAATCAAAAATGTTTTTTAGTCTCAAAACTTGTTTCCCCTGTTTCCCAAAGTCCTAGCAAACAGATAGCATGAAAAGTAAGTGTTGTGAAGAGTGAATTATGGAAGGAAAATATCTTCTGAGGCTTTACTGGAGGCTAATAATGAGTTCACCTGGAGGGACATTGGGATGAGAAGAAAATGGGTAAGGGGCTAAAGCTGGTTTTGTTCCCCCCGTGCTGTGGATGGCAGATGTACATCTGTCTGTAAATCACAGATGATAGATAGCACCTCTGCTCCACTTCATTACTGAACGTTTGGGAGCAGAGGCTGTCTCTGGGTCTGTCTTTGTAGAGTACAGCTGGCTCTCAGCCCAAGCAGGGTGCTGGCAAGTTCTGCACAATAATGTCCAAGGTGGTGTTACCACAGCTACACTTGCTTCAACAGCTTAAAAAAAAAAAGAAAGAAAGAAACAAACAAAAATACTTCAGCCATATGTGATCTGAGCTGATTCCTGCTGGAAATGAAATACTTTCCAGAAGGACTTGCAGGGTCCAAGCTGGAGGGGAGAAGGGATTTCCTTGGGAACAGCTGTTGAGTTTTCTATTTTATCTCATAGACTTGCCTTGAAGAGGAAGGCACATGTGCTCTGTTGTCTGCCAGGAGAAGTAACCGCGAAGTATGTGATGGATTTAGGTAGAACTGGAAGTAGTGTACTCTGTGTGCTGAGAGAGTTTTCTGTGGGGAGTTAATATACTTAGAAAATTTTACCCATCTTAGTGCCTGTGATCCAATTTTTGTGGAGGCACATCTTGCACTTCAAGTGAGGTGTTGAGTTCTTGCCTTTGGGTACAGAAACAGGCTTTAAACTCAAAGAGGATAGACATAGATTGGATATTAGGAAGAAGTTCTTCCCTGTGAGGGTGGTGAGACACTGGCACAGGGTGCCCAGAGAAGCTGTGGCTGCCCCATCCCTGGCAGTGTTCAAGGCCAGGTTGGACACAGGGGCTTGGAGCAACCTGCTCTAGTGGAAGGTGCCCCTGCGCATGGCTGGGAGTTGGAGCTTTAAAGTCTCTTCCCACCCAAACCAGTCTGTGATTCTATGATAGGTGTCCTGAAGAGCAAGCAAAGGGATATAAGGGAGGAGCACTGTTCAGCATTGTTCAGATGTTGCCAACGGCCTCAATGTTTATGTACACCAAAATACAAGGAGGCTGTTCTCTTGCTTGCCTCTTGGTCATGATCTGGTCTTCATCTGGAGCTGGACACAGTTCTGCCTTCTCAGCATGGCAAAATTCATTATTGCTTATGCTTCTTCACCTGAAGGTGACTGTGATTGTCTTCTGTGTCCTCACATGTATGCACACATGCTACTGTAAGGTGGTGGAGTTCTACAGGAGGAGTATGGGTGAGGGCTTAGGTAGAAGTAAATGTAGCTGGCTTATTGAGGGACCCTGTTTCCAGGAGAAACAGATGAGGGAAGGGATTAAATGAGGTGAGTGGAGTGAAGGGGCAGGCCAGACTAGCTCTCTCAGCCCGAAGATGGGCAGTTTGGACCACAGACAGATAGCTGACACATATTAGTTACAGAGTCACTAGGTGTAGGGCTCAGCTTACACCTAAGGCACACGCAAAGCAAATTGTACTAGTGGGATATTCCTATGGGGAATTCCAAAGAGGGGACCCCCTGCCTTCTTTTCCAGCAGCAGAAAGGTTTCGGTTTTGGCGGTGTCGCCCCTACTTCTGCACACACCGACCCGGCATTGCGGCTCTTGCTTGGCTTTCACTGGCTTCAGTAGAGACATTCCCACAGTCCACCGGTCAAGTGAAGCAAAATGTCACAGGAGGGAACTATTTTGATCCCTTTCACTGGGGGGGCAGAGGGGAGGGAAGAAGGGAGCCACAGTAAATGTCATAACAGACCTGGAGTTAAAAAGTATTCCTCCAAGCTTGGACAATGTTTGCTGGGCTATGCCTCTCTTCTTGGACTGAAGCAGATGTGGAGGGTGAGCTGGTGTGAACTGCTGTTTCTCCTCCTGCTAGAGGAACCTGATGGAGCAGCTGGATCTGTGGATGGACTGGAGGTAGGTCTGGACAGCCTTGTTTGGGACTGGATGCCAAGAGACAGAATCATTCAGGAGGGATACACTGACTACTAGTCTGAAAACCTAACACTTCCTTCTCCCTCTGTGGCAGACTTTACAGAGCTCTTCCCATTGATACAGGACAAGACCAGTGTAAGACTTGGTTCAGGTGTGAGGTCTTTAGCACCAGGTCCTGTTACTGTAATGCAGGAGAGCTTCCTAAACTATCCTAGGAGAGTCCTCTGAAAGCAAACTCTTGGCTTTCTCAAGTGTGTGTGAAACCTGTGCTTTGTAATGTGTTTGAAAGAGTACAGACGTCCAGTGGAAACCTGTCCATTTTGCCTTGTGTTATTGCTTGCTCAATTAATGCTACGGGGATGATTACAGAGTGATTTCATGAAAATTCATTTGTTTTATCCTGTGTACAATCTGTCTAGCCTGTGCTAGCATATTGCAGTTACTTCGTGGATAACATCAGGCTTGTGGTTTGTTGTCAGTGGCAAATGCTCTTGCTGAGCCAACTTTTTGATCTGTTTAAATCATTTAGATAAGGGGCATAACATCTACCTGGAACGTTGTGATAGCATGATAAACTGTGCTCGGCGCTAGGAAAAGGAAGGTTGTGTGTCTGCCTGGATCTCTCTGAAACTGTTAAATGTTTTTCAGCCCTAATCTGCAGCCATAACTACCCAACTCCAACCTGCAATTATTAACTGGGAGCAAAGCCAGCAAATGCTGCGGAGTAGGAACTGATATTCTGAGAATTGTGCAAAACAAAGCCAGGGAGCGGAGCAGTGAAGGGAATTGGTTTGTGATAACTGTGTGCATGACAAACAATGAGAGACGGAGGAAGGCAGGACATGTGTATAATAGGCTTTGTGTTTCTCAGAGAGACCTAGTTAGGAAGATGTGGAATAAATAAGTCTTTGAGTCATTCCCTTTTCCATACTGGAAAGCCTCCTAAACATGTCATCATCTGCATGCTGAAGATGTGCAATTTGCTAAAGTATGATAGATTGTGTTCTAAGTGTGACAATAATAAGGGCATGTCTAAACACACAGCAAATATTTTCCTTCTCCTGGGGAAAACGTTTACACGTGAAGGCAGAGTTTAGGCTTTGTCAGCCAAAGTAGTAGACGATGACACCAAAAAGCAGATGCCTCTAGTAAAGCTGATTGCTTGTAATAAGTAAATAAATAGTTGGGTTTGTGCAGACTTATGGGTGACAGGAAAAATTCAGGGAGTCTGTTCATACCTCTGCAAAAGTAATATAATTTGCTAGTACAAGAAGGTGAGTGACTATGCAAAATGCATTGTCAAAATTCAAAGAAAATTCAAGAAGGCTCACTTGCGACTAGCGAATGCTTTTCAGTGGAGTGGGAGAACCAAAGTTCTGGGATATATCACACCACAGGAAAGGTAAAGCTGGAGGAGAGCTCAGGAGACCCGAGCTGGCTGACACAGCTTTCCCCTGTGAGACCAAGAATTACAGGGCAGTGACTACCTGGCTTGTCCTCTGTGGGAGCTGCTGCCCTGTGCTCTGGGTCTTTCCCTGTCACCAGCTCCAGCTTGTGCCTGTTCCCATACCCCACCACAGAGGTCTGGGTCTGGCCAGGAGAGCCTGCCTTAGCACAGAGCATGCTCTTCCCCAACGCCCTTGCTGGGAAACAAGAACTTGCTGTGGGAGCGCTCCGGGCTGCTCAAGGCTGCGGCCCAGGTGAGAATGCAAGAAGCAGAATGCTGGCTTACAGCCAACAGCATTTCTTCTTGCCATTCTTTCTCCTTTTATTCTCTTTCCCCACCCCAAAGCATGGGAATGTACTAATTGCATTCTGACCCAGTTTGCAAAATCACTGTAGCATAGACTTTGAGCGGACAAGGGGGGGGGACCCACTTAAGAATGAAACCCAGCTACAGGCTGGTACCAGTGGGGCAGGAACATCAGCAGAGTGTTAGAAGTAAGCGCTACCAGGCTTGTAGAGCAACTGTTACTTATCCTCCACGTTTTGATGAAAAGAAGAAAAGTAACTGGGTTTAAATTATTTTATATTTAATCCATGATACACAAACCTTGTAAGACTGAGTTCAGGGTGACTGCAGCTGAAGTACTCTAAGCATAGATGCTTGTGTAAAGTGCCTGGATTTTCAGAACTTGGCTGGAGATTTCATGGCAGCCTTTCTTGTGGTTATTTCTGGCACCTCTGGCTGCCAGTTGGAACGCGGGGTGATAGATACGTGTGGAAGTGGGAAGGAAGGGGTGTGAGCGTTGTGCCGAGGAGAAGCCTTTTAATAGAAACAGGCTTGGTTGAAGATGGGTTTTTGAAACGTACAAAGACTTGGGGAGCAGATGGAAGTATGAAATCCAAACCAATTTCCTCATTCCAGCTATTAATACAAGGGGGGTGGGAGAGGAAGGTTCTTTGAAGTGATTTCAAACAACAATTAATATCCCTTGGAATCTCCCCAACAGCTCAGTAAGAAGTCTTGATGTGAGAAGGAAGCTGGAATTTAACCTCATAAAACAAGATAGGCAGGAAAGTAGAAAGAACCGACCAAAAGCTGTTGTCCTGAGTGATCTCACCGTAATATTTGTTAAGTGTTAATACATTTCAGGGGAAAAAAGGGTTGAGCTCATCCTACTTGTAGGGCAGAGGTGGCGCCTGGAATAGTTGCCCAGTAGGCCTAGAAATACCACCAGTGCTTGGACACGTAGAGAAACAAGGTATGTTAGCACCCTAGCCTGCATTTTGCCACTAAATGCAAGGCTAACAATGAAGAGAAAACCATAGCCTGGAAGGTAACTCTTTGCTGCTCCGCTAATAGCTTTGAAAGAAAATGCTCCAGTCTCAGAGGAAGACCTGTTAGGTGCCTTCAGGATGTCCTCCCTTTTGGGGAGGAGGGATGGGAGCTTTGAGATCTGACTGTGAGCATGGGGGGAAAACACAGGTGAAAAGTTCAAGGCTTTGAGAGATGGACATAATCCTCTTATGTTTGTGTTAATGAAACTATACGTGAGGTTCTCCAAAGGAAATATTTTAATCTGGTGTTGTGGAAGCATCAAATGAAAGCTTGCCCTTTGACAGTACTACTATTATCTTAAAATGCTCCACCAGAACATGCTGTCCCTTCTGATCTGTCGATACATTGTCATGCCCCGAGCCCTGCAAAGCACACAGAACAGGATGTTGTCTCAAGACAGTCATCTCCTGCTGCTACATAAATGTTGAGGTGAAGCCTGAGTTTATTAGTTTTTAAGACAGAAGATATTGTTTCTGCACATTTTTACTTCATACAGCGCCTTAATTTCTATTAGTCTTAAGTTGATGTGCCTTGAATTTGTTTTGCTTACTGGAAGCCTGTAGAAGCTGAGGCCAATTGCACGCTTCACCTCTCCCATACGAGGTGGCCTGATACCCTAAAACCTTTCTGCAGGTTAGTGCTTCTGAGGAGCTTCACCACAAGGCTCCACTGCCTGCCTTTAGTGGTGCTTGCAGAGCACCAGGGAGTCCTCACCCTTCAACTTCTGCTCAACAAAGTGTCTCCCTCCTGCAGAGAGGGGATTGGGGTGTGCTCTCATGTGGGCTGTTAGCTGTGGCCTTCCTTAGGGACTGCTGGTGGAGGTAACTGTGAGAGGTATTTAAATAGGTGGTTTAGCAACAGGTCTTGTGGGTGGATTTCGGTGCAGCTCCTCTGAACTCCCTGGCATTGCCTTATATATAGTGTGCAGCTTGGATATCACTGAGCATTGGGAACACTGATCAGGATTTCTGACCGGGTTGGCTGGGGAAGGCTTTATAGAATCACAAACTAATCTGGGTTGGAAGGAACCTTAAAGATCATCTAGGTCCAAGTCGCTGCCACGGGCAGGGACACCTTCCACTAGAGCCGGTTGCTCCAAGCCCCTGTGTCCAATCTGGCCTTGAACATTGCCAGGGATGGGGCAGCCACAGCTTCTCTGGGCACCCTGTGCCCAGAAGAAATAACTTCTTCCTAAGAGCTCACATCAATCTCTCCTCTGTCAGTTCAAATCTATTCCCCCTTGTCCTGTTCCTACAGGCCCTTGTCAAAAGCCAAATTTCTTGTCAGCCCCTTTAGGCACTGGGAGCTGCTCTAAGGTCTCCCCAGAGCCTTCTCTTCTCCAGGCTAAACAAGCCCAACTCTCCCAGCCTGTCTCCAGGGCAGAGGTGCTCCAGCCGTTGGAGCATCTCCATAGCCTCCTCTGGACTCGCTCGCTTTCATACTGAAAAGTATCTATCCACACATCTTCAGATAAGAGCATGTTGCCTTTGTGTGATTTCAGCTCTGGTTGCTTCTCTCTTGCTTTGTGATGAATCCCTAAGGGCTGGGGTTACTCCTCATCTGTGACTGTTCAAAATCTCTGAGTGAAAAAGAAAAAAAAAACATTTTATGTGTTGGTGTGGTTTTTCTTTTTTGCCCTTTTTGGCCTTGTTTTTGGCTGGGACAACACATATTGATCCAGTTTCACTTTCATGGACACTTCGCTCTCTAGCCTGTCCTAAACTGCCAAAGACCTTCTGGGGTTACATGTGCTCCTGCGGAATTGTTATTTGCTATAAAAAAATCTGTTTCTGTTGGAATTACCAAAAAAAATAATTTAATCATCATGTCCTCACACCTTTATTCATAGAGCACAAATTTCTGGTGAAGTATGACCTGCCGATGTTTGGTTTGAAATGTTTTGTTTAGGACACTTTTATACAGAAGAGCAAGAGATGTGGCAGTCCAAAGCAGTGAATGACAATGTTGCCATTGAATTATTTGAATAGAAAAGCAAACTTTTCTGTTGACCCAGAATAGAGAATGGCAACACTTCAAAAGCTAATCAATGGAAACACTATTGTTCGGTGGGAATAAAGAGTCTGTATGATTGCAGTAGGAAAATGGTTAAAGGCAAAGAGCTGTGATGAACAGAAGAACCATTTAGATGAATATCTGTTGTTTAAATTAGCTAAGTAAAGGAAAAACAATGTTCCAAGAACAATAACCTAAAGAGTACAGGAAGTGAATTAATGATTAATTGTCTGGAGCTAAGCAATATACATCTCTGTGGACTTCACCATGTAGTTTCCTGTTGTGATAGTTTTATAGCTTCCCCCCCCCCCAAATCTCTATCACAAGGCATCACCCAAGAAGGACACTCAGGTGTATCTATGATTGGAACAGGTAGAGAAGTTGGTAATGTACCGATACAGTACCTCTGTTACTGATGGTGCCTTTAGAATAAGAGAGAGCCACCCTTATCTTGACTTCATGGTTGTTGAGATGCAAATGTGTTTATCAGAGGCACTTCCTATAAATATTTAGACCACAGAACACTTCATTTCACTGGAGGCTGTCAAATATAGGGCACCTGTTGAAGGAGACAGCAATAGCTGATCTTGGATGTTTCCAGCTGGAAAGCTGTTAGAATTTAATCCCTTAGCTAAGCCTAGAGCTGTCTTGTAAACCATTGCATCAGAAGGAAAGTTCTGTTTCAGAGCTGCCTTATCTTGATGCCTATCACCATCTGCTTCTTGGAGGGTATCTTCAAGCAGAGCATAAGAAGGCTCACTGAGGGGGCTGATTTCTGATTTCTTGCTGATTTCTGACAGTAAGTTGCAAGTTTAGTCTGCGCTGATTATGTTGGTGGACTTGGCCTTACACTGAGATTGGGTGAGATTTCTTCATGTCCTTCCAGTCAGTGATAAAATATCAGAAGCTTTCCTGAGCTGGTGCACAGTGAGGAGGAATTTTATGAAGTCAAATTGTTAAATGGTTAATGCTTTGTAAGGATTTGGTGTTGAGAAGAATCCATCTGGACCGCAGTACAGGTGCTATAGAAAAGACTTGAGAACATGCTGGCCCATGCCTCTCAGCTTTCTTTGTCTTTTTCTGGCTAAGGATATCAATAGCTGAGGAATGAGGAAGAGGAAGAAACTCCTCTAAATCACAGCTGGGGGAGAAACTGGGAAAAGAATAAGTCCTCCTGTAGTAAATACTGCTCCTCTCATTAGCAGTCCGCCCATAGCTATCTTAGAGCACAGAAGTGCTTCCAGTTCTGTACCACATTCTCATGTTGCTACCATTATCCTTGTGCTAAAGGAGGGTGACTTGAGCCCTGTGATTCCTCTGCTGTCCTGAGATGTGCAAAAACCTGTGTCCTTTCTGACCTGCTTTCTGCATGCATTCACTCTGAAGTGGAGAAGAGGGCATGTGTTTGAAAGCACAGACATGCTTCAGTTGGCTGGGCTGCTCTGCTCTTCCTCAGCCCTCTCCTCCTCTCCTTGTTCTAGAGGGGGTGAGTATTTGTTGTTTCAGTATCCCAACAGTTGTAGGTGGCGGAAGCGTGTGTTGCAGCATCTTATGCTCTGGTGGTTTTGTGGGTGGATAAACAAATACTCTCTCTTTCTTTTAACAAAGCCCTGTGTTTTTGGCTCTTTGACTACTGCCTGCTTTGGCTTCTCGCCCTCCAGCACCAAGCAGGACACAGCTTCGGGCGTCGGAAATCGGCTTTCCCTCCTGCTCCTCCCGCAGGAAGCCCAGCTTGCTTGCTACCAAGGGGCCATCAGCCACTCGCCCCACTCGGGAGGGGGTGCTGGAGCTGGGGTTTCCTCTCCTGGGGGTAAGCAGGTCGCTGGTTTTGGGGTGCCTGGGGCTGGGGGGGGGGGGGGGGTTACAGGTTTCCAGCAGAGGGCCCCCGAGCAGCACTGCAGCCTCTTCTGTGGCTGCTGCTGCTGCTGTCCTTGGCCCCAGCACCACCGGGTCTCCTCGGAGCCCTGGTACCGGGTGTGGTAGGCACAGCAGTTCCAAGCATGGAGGAGTTGCTCTTGCTGGCAAGATAAGGGATGTTTTTGCAAGGGAATAGAAAAAACAATCCTGGAGAAGAAGGTAAGAAATTGGCAGATCTTGCTCACAGACCCGTGCAAAGCACAAACTGATGTTGCTTCCCAGATAAGTAGGACACAACACTTATTTTAATCTATTCTGATCTCCAAGTGTTTAACCTTCCAACCTTAACTAGAGATCTACTTAAAAAGCTATCCTGTGTATCCTGTGCTACCAGAGTTAGTAGCACCAGTATCCAGGAGTATACTGTGCTACCAGAAGTTACCAGGACTACTGGAAGTATCCCGAACAATTGACCCAGGCTATGATATACCCACAGCTCTCTTCTCCTTTTGATAGGAACAAAGAGACTGTTGTGGCCTGTATGGCTCTCAAAGTGATCCAGGATTGTTCATTGCTCTCAAACAGATGTGATATATTTATCATTAATGATAAGCACATCATAAAAAAACCAACCTTAAGTCCCCAGCACTGGGTTCTGTCTAATCTCAGCTGAATGTATTCCAGCACCTCCTGTTCTGCCTCCTTCGAGAGATGAAGGTGCCAGCCAGCGCAGGGGAAGCCAGTGGGAATGTGGCAATGTGCTCCTCTGGGCCCTGTGTGTGGTTTCAGAGTGAGTGGGCAGACGGTCTGGGGCTGAATTAGGACTCCTATGGAGTCTGAAAAGTCAGCTCCCCAGGGAATGTGGTTCTCACAGCTGAGGCAGGGCTATTAGAAAACACAGGACCTGCTAGTCAAGCTGCGGAAAGCAAGAGGTTTACTTCCATTAGACAGGTCCTGACGCTTGGTGACTTGAACGCAAGTAAGGGATACAGATATGAGAGCTACAGAATTGTTTTTCATGGTTGCCCTTAGAAATCAGCGCTATTGGACTAATTCAGCTGTCATACTATGGAATGCAAAGCAGGAATTTGTTCCATGGAGTTCAACAGCTAGAATGAGCTGCACACCTGCATCTTTGTAAAACAAAACCCCTTTGAAGGGACCCTCAAGGTCCTTCGGAATAGCCACCATCAAGGATGGAGTCTTGAAAACATGTGTGATTGATTTTGTTGATGTCAAGAGGATTAATTGCATGCACAAGTGTGTTCAGGGTTGAACCTGCTTGTGTAAATGATGACTTAGCAGTGACCATTTGTCAACAAAAGATACAAAAAGCCTCTTGTGCAAACACAACTGTGGGCTCTCTGCACCTAGTCTTTCTATTGAAATAGTTTTATCCTCTGAAGCTTCCTGACTTAAACTGAGTTACTCCTGACTTCATCCAATGCAAATATTGTATCGCTCCGTAGCCTGCGCAAAACCCTGGGAATTCAGGCGCTGCCAGTTTCCATCTAGTTCAGCATCGTCCCTGAGTGACAATGCTGTGGTCAGCCAGTGACTTCTGAGTAACCTACCAGAAATGTTGTGAGATAAATTTATGGAATAATGTGCCCTCAGGGAAAGCTTAACCCTTCCAGTTCCAGTGAGCATGTGTGTTGATGTATCCTCTGAACTTCACCAACCTAACTTTGGCTGTTCTCATTCTCTGTATCAAGTGCTGGCGTTGACAATGAAACCTTGTGTGACCTCATGGGAAATTGTGCGTGGGGTGAGAAGGCAGAAAAATAATTTCTGGGTAGCAGCAGACATTTGGGGTTGAAGGTGGATTCCCATCCAGTGCGACTACTGAAGCAGGATTTTATTGCCTGGGATGTGAGGAGGGGGCTTTAGTCCTGAGGGACAAGCTTATCTCTGTTTGTTAAATCAAACAGAAGAGCTGTTGGAGTGGGTGATTTTTAAGAGAGAATATGCAGGCCAAAGTGCATAAGTGATGCCAAAATTAACATATACACAGTGTGTTGGACAAGTCGGCTTTAGCTGATGGGTTTGTGTTCTGTCAATCACAGTGACAGGCAGGATTATTAGGTCCTTTCACTTGGGTGTTTGTATGTAGAGTGTACTCAATTTCAAACTTGGCCAAGAGAACTGCCTTGGCTCGTGATGTAAAAACTCCTGGAAATGATTTGGGTAGGGTTTTAGATCATGAAATGTCATGATGGTGTATTTGAAGACTGACTTAAAATCATGCATCCTAATGTCAAAACATTTTTCAGCCAGAAAATGAAATGCATAGGTTTAAGATGACAGTATTTTAAGTTATGGTGAATTGGAAATGGAATTATTATGGAAGTTATTTACATTTGTTACTCAAATAGCACGCTAAGAGCCAGCTGTTGAGGACCATCCAAGACATGCGTTCACTGAGGAATATAAACACTTTGGGGAATGCAGAAACTCCCATTAGTTGTCAAGTGTCAAGAAGCAACAGCAATCTTCTGAATTAGCTGACCTGTCTTTCCATCAGGAGCTTCCCAGTTCATTTATAAGTATAAGTGAAGCTGATGGCACAAATTAAAGGGAATATCATTAGGGAGTTAAAACATGAAGCGTCTAGTCCTGGACTTAGAGCCTTGGGAGGAGGGAAAGCTGCGTAGTTATCTGGGTTAGGGCTTGAGCATAAAAAGCTGCTCAATGGTTGTAGTGCTTCTTTTTGTTAGTACAGGGGGTTGTCATTAGTCCAAATGAAATGTAGCTCTCAGGGCTGAAAGTCATGGCCAGGTGGTCAGGCACCCATTGGAAACCCACTCACTGCTTAAGGACAGGTACTTAAGAAATTAGATTTATTAAAGAGAGCAGAGGAGCCCAAGTCCTGACCAATTCATGTGCAGACCATAGGGCTGAGGTCTTTCAGGAAACCACTAAAAAGGGGGTGAGATGACAATGCCTGAAGGACAATGACCAGTGTTTAGGGGCTGACGAAAGAGCAGAAGGGGCAGCAGCAGAAGGGACAAGAAGAGTTCAGCAGGGAGATAGCTCCTACAGTGCTCTATGGGCTGCACATGCTGTGGTTTCTGGTGCTGCTACTTTTTTGTCTGTCCTATGGATCATGTATTATTCATAGAATCATAGAATCACAGACTGGTTTAGGTTGGAAAGGACCTCAAAATCTCACCCAGTTCCAATCCCACGTCATAGGCAGGGACACCTTCCACTGGGCCAGGTTGCTCCAAGCCCCATCCAACCTGGCCTTGAACACTGCCAGGGATGGGGCAGCCACAGCTTCTCTGGGCAACCTGTGCCAGCACCTCACCACCCTCACAGGGAAGAACTTCTTCCTTACATCTAATCTAAATTTCCCTTCTGTCAGCTTAAAGCCATCCCTAATAGAGGCTTTGGACGGGTGACAAAAGCGGAGCTTGGTAGCTGAGGAGTAGCTGAATAGGCAGTCACTGTGTGGTAACCCTAAACCTTGCTGAAGGAGTGGAGTTTCTCCTCAGAACTACAATAGTCCCCTTTGTTCCCCTGTGGGTCCATGTCCTTTCTGCCATGCGTTATTTGCAGAACCCATGGGCCTGGACAGCAAAGCTGAGCACGAGAGCTACAGCTTGCTGAACAGGATTTGGGCTATAGGTGCTGGTCCTCTCCTCCAACACCAGCCTGGAAAGACCTGGTTGAAGGGCAAGTAGTGTAAATAAGTAATAGGCAGGGGGAAGCAGGACTGCATGAGGCAGCAAAGATAGGTGAGCCTTGTCATGCTGGAGCTAAGAAGGAGCATGATGTAAGATGTTATTTATCATAGAATCACAGACTGGTTTAGGTTGGAGGGGACCTTAAAGCTCATGCAGTTCTACCCTCCTGCCAGGGGCAGGAACACCCTGAACAACTCTTTGATTTCTTTGCAAAGTTATAACAAACCGGACAAACGATGTTTTCTGTGTATTTTTTCCCGAGTTTTTGCTCTGTAGCGTGTGCTTTCAAGGCGCTGCCAGGGTGGTGTGTGCCCGGCGGTGGGAGACCCCCGGGCTCTGCCGCTCTCGGGGAAGGAGCCGCTCGGCCTCTCCGGCCCTGAGGAGAGGAAGGAGGGTGGCCGTGGGCAGGGTCGTTGGCGTGGCGGGAGCGCTCGGGTGACAAGCGGTCGGCAGCCGGCGGGTCCCGCTGTCCCCGCCGAGCACCTGCCCCGGCGGGGCCCCGCAGCTCCTCCTTCCGCCGGGCTCCCCGCCCCCGGCGCCCCGTGACGCCGAGCGGCGGCCGGGAGGGGACGGGACGGGCCGGGATGGGAGCGGGAGAGGGGACGGCCGAGCTTGCGGGCGGCTTTAAATGCGTGCCGGGCAGGCGCCGGCAGCACAGCCGCTCCGCTCCGCCCCGCCGCTCGCTCGGCCGCGGGGCCCTTCAGCCGCCGCCGCCTCCCCCCGGGCGGGTTAACGAGACCGGCGGGCAGGCGCCGGTGCGCGTATCGGCAGGTCCAGCCCGGAGCGCGGCAATGCGCCGCTGAGGTTCCACAGGCTCCCGTCCCGCGGCTGCCCCGCAGCCCCCGCCCGCCGCCACGCTGGAGGAACGCCGCAGGACCGAGCCCCGGAGGTGAGCGGGGGGGAGCGGGGGCTCCCGGGGCACCTGCCCGGCCGCCTCCAGCCATGGGGATGGTGGGGGGACACCGGCAGCTTTCGCAGCCGGGCGCCGTTCTCGCCCTGGTCGGTTTTTTTCCCGCAGGGTCTGTCTCGATCGGCTCTTGGTGCCAGCTTGAAAAACGCTGCACCGCGTTCAAAAACTTCTTGTATGGTTCCACTTTATCTCAGTAAGTTGTGAGCAGCAGCGGGGTCAGGAAGTCCTATTTCCTGTCAAGTTTTTAGTATTCCACCTGATTTATGTCCATATGGGGACAATATATGTTTATTTCCTTAGCCAAGGCAAGCTCATTACTGCTTGCTTTCCCTTTGGTGAGCTTCCTGCCGAGCGCTGCAGCCTGGAGCTGCTCTGCTGGTGAGCAAACATGGAAATGAGAATTTATTGGGAGCGCATCCTTGTCGTACTCGGGTTCAGGCGTTGTGCTTCAATCTGGTGAGAGCTCCCGCGGTGTAGGAGAAGGTGCCGGGCAGTGCTCTGTGGTGCTTAATCCTTCCGCATTGCTGCTCCTCTAAGTAAAGTTGGGTGTAAGTAGCAGCAAGGTTGGGCCCTAGGGCAAATCCGAGTAGTAACAGCTCCATCGAGGAACTGTACTAGAGGTACTTGCTTTGTTCTGGTCCAGGGAGGTGCAGTTTGCTGTGTGACTAAACGTGACTTTGAGTTAGGCTGCTGGCTGCTTGGTGGCTTCATTGTTCTGGTTAGTCCTGAAATGTATATATTTTCCGTTAATAAAGGAAAGAAAAAAGGGAAGAAACTTGGCTAGTTGGATTTAACAAAAGGTGCAGAGCTGTATATTGTGTGGGAATAGAATTTGCTGCTCAGCAATTGCTGACACGATACTCTGCAAGAGTATGCCTAGTTCTTACTTGGTTGATAATCAAAAGGAAACTGTGCCTTAATATCAAGGTACAGAGCCCCCCCCCAGCCGAAAACACCTCGACACTTGGGGGTCCCAAACCCCAAACTGTTTCACAAGACCTAATTTTGTCCTAACAGCTTCCAATCATATGCAGAATATTAAATAGGATGGTTTGCATCTGTGTTTGCTTGGTCACCTGCTGGCATGTGTGTGAGCTGGTTTGTTCAAGTGGCTGGACCTGAAGGAAGAGGTTACTTGAAGTGGCATTTCCAGGATAACAAGGGTCTGGCAACTGTAGAGGAACAGCCAGTAGCCTGGGAGGAACTAGCATGGTGTGATGCTGCTGTCCGGAGCTGGGAATGGAGTGAGAAGGACCTGTGGGTTGGCTTTTTTCTTTTTTCAGCTGGGAGAGGAGGAACGAAGTTGACTCTGTGTGCCCAGGGCATCCCTAGCAAGTGAACACTCTGTGCCCAGGGCATCCCTAGCAAGTTAACACCCTGTGCACAGCCATTCCGCTCTGAGCAGGCTGTGCACTGTTCACACACACACTCGTAAGTGTGAAGGGTTTGTCCTTTAAACTTCCATGTTAGGATTTTAAATCTTGAAACTCAGTCAGAAAACACACTCATCTGCTGATGGTGTGTTGTGGTATTCCTCACAGGAGGTTTTTAAATGGAGTTCTGTAGAGAGGCTCTCAAAATGCACTTTCACAGTCCTGCTGCAGGTGTAGGGCAGATGCTTCGGTTACGATGGCTTGTGCTGATAAGACACAAAGTGCAGTTGGAAGAAAAACATCCCTGTGAAAAGGGAAAACATCCGTAACTCCTTTTGTTTCCTGATCTATCTGCTTCACAGAGGGCGCCTCACTCCTGCACACAAGTTCTTCCAGCAGCGGTGAAGCTGGTTGTATTCCCATCAGAAGGATTTTTAACTGCGCTGCCACCTTAATACCTGCAATAAATAACAAGCTGGAAGGTGTTTGGGCAAGGTTGTGAATGAAAAGTGCTGTGTGAGAGAGTAAAGAGAAAACCTGTATTTATTTTGCTGCCCGTAACAGCTCTTTTCAGGCAGCAGTTCTTAATCAGAGATACTGTCCTGCTGGAGAGAAGCACTTGGAAGGCAAGGTGTTGCTGTGATGGAGCAAAGATAAACTGCATGCAGTAGCTGCTTCGGGAAGGTGGATGCCTGGAAACACTTTTTTCCTGTGGGTACAGATAGTGATGCTCCTGCTCCGTCATTGCCAGAGTGAGCCAGCATCCTCGTCACGCTCCAGCGACCTGCCTTTCACTTATTTCTGTGTGCATTAGACTTAGAATCTGAACTCTTGCTTGGAGCAAATTCAAAGGGTTCTGATAGCTACTGTCAGGTTTTCTTGTATGAAGTCAATTAGCTGCTTCTGGCTTCAAACCCATTTAGGAGGCTCAAAAGGGAGTGCTCTTAGAAATCCCACTAATAGCAGTTTACAGTTAATATTGATAAAGGAGCGTGTCTCTGTGTCATTGTGTTGCTTCTGGTGGAAGGAAAGCTTCTCTTTGTGCTCCCTCTGAATAACAGAGCTGGAAAGGGAAGGCAGAGCTCTTGTTCTTTACTGTGTTTGAAAATGAAATGAAAATACAGCAATTAACTACCAAGGTTGCAGCTGACTCCTACACCCATTCAAAGCAGTGCATCTGCCCCCCTGCCCTTGAACTTTGACTTGCTGTAGCATCTTGTTTCCCCCGAGTTTGCTCAGAATTGTGTGTCGTTTGTGGCAGGAACGCTTTTTACTGCTGTTGGACAGTGTTGAAGACAATTGCAGCACCTGTAATTGGGTGATAAAACAGTGTGTGGCAGAAGAAAAAAGCTGCAGAAGCTTAAAAATACTTGTACTGTGGCCTGCTGGAGTGCTTGCTCTCGGGTAAATCTCTACCATCGTCTCTAGACCTTGGTGGCTTGATATCAAATGGTGGCTTCAAGGAGTGGCTGTCATCTTTTGAGTTAAAGCTTGCATGGAGATGGAGCTCAAAGATTGTCTGACAAAGATACAAGCCTCGATAATTAGTGAGTGATATTAGTTACAATGAAAATACCTCCTGTGGAATAAAAGTTGCCCCAGGGGCTATCAGCAGGGAGAATTTAGGTGAGTTTTATGGGAGAAATAGCAGAAAATTGGAGAAACGTGCAAGTCAGTTCCTGTTCTTGATGTTCAGTTCTGTTTGGTTTGGAATTGTGGATTTCCGTCTGAATTTCCAGCCATGTAGAGAAAAGGAGAGCAGGACTCGCAGCGTACAAGTCAGCTGTGATCCATACTCTGAATCCTGCAGAACACATCGGAGGGAATGGCAAGTGGTCCTATTTTTAACAGGTTTTCCCACCAGAAAAATCAGAAGAGGTGTTTTGACATAACCAAAATCGGAATCCTTTTTATTTCAGGTTCAAATGGACTTTCTGCATCTGAATTCCAGAATCGTGTGTGCTGTTAGCAGGGCTGATGCTGCTGCAACAGTAAAACACACTGAAAGGAGATTTGATTTATTTTTTAAGTGTGTATTATTTATATACATATAAATGTGTGTGGAGGGAGAGAGAGACTATGGCTAATCTATGTATTTGTTATGCCTAGGGAAATCCTGTAAGGGAAGGGGGGAATCTTCCAAGTCACAGCGTTTCAAATCCTTGCTTTAGTATCTAGCTACGTTTATTGGGGAACAGGGTCATATTTCTATTGTGCTACTAAATAATATGATTGCTGAATATGCTGTGTTAAATCAGACTTGAAATAAGCCTTAATTGTCCTTCCATGCATAGCGATCCATACATTTCACATCACACAGTGAGTCTTGAAAAATCAAACTTGGTGGTGGTGGGAATTGTTTGAATGAATTCTGAAGATTGAGGTTTACTAAAATCTCTTTATTCTCTTAATAATGTTAATTATAAAAATGGCTTCTTTCAATGCTAATGTTATAATAATGAACGTATTTAAAAATTTTCTGAATTCTAAAATGTTGGCTTGATGAGTTATATCAATCTTACATAATTATATAAATTGTTATGTATTTTCCTTGCCTCGTAAACAAGTTATCCCTGCAAGGTATGGTCTGTAGGAAGTATTTTGTCTGGGTTTCAGAGGAGAAAAGCATAGATCCAGCCAGAGTCTGTGAAATAAATATGATTTCTTTACAAATTGGAGCAGGTTTGTCTGTGTTGCTCCTTTCTAGACAGATCTCAAGGACTGCTCTTTCAGTTTAATCAGTTATTGTTTCATTCTGTTAGCTATGGACTTCTTTGCTAGATTCCTTTTTTTTTGAGGGTGGTTTGGAAATTGTGGGGTTTGATCTGTTTGAGTGTTCTTACTGCTAAATCTGGGACTTGGATATTTCCATGATCTGCCTGGTGATGGGAACAGATAATTGTGGGTGGAAAACTGTGCTTAGAATTCTGGGGGCTGTGGTGGGATGGTACCTCTTTTTTTAACCTGTGCAAGGTGCCTGCAGATGATCTGTGGGATTAATCAACCAGGCTAAAACTGGATGTGCTTGTTCCCCAGTGAGGATTTAATTTTATTTGCCTTCTCAAGTTATCACAGTGAGCTGGTATTATGTAAGAAATCCTGCTGGCTTTGCATGTGCCACGAATATTTGGCTTTTTTCACTTAAAATTTACTCCTGTGGTCTATTCTGTCTTTTTCTGCTACTGTTTTCTGAGCAAAACCTGAGCCTGGAAGATTTTTGATTTTGATGACTATTCAAATGTGTAATCTTAAGTCGAAAGAGGAGGCTGGAGTCTTGCATGTCAAGTAATCATTAGAATTTCTGTGTCTTGTCTATTCCGCATAGTAATTGCAGAAACAGGCCTTGCCTGTCCTTTTCACTGCTTTGTGCAACTTAAAATAACTTGAGGTGAAAATAAACTTTAAGTTTTTACTTAATTTTAATCTCCTCTTGCAGCTTTACTGATCAGAGCCTCTAATTTCAACTCTTAACCTTGAACAGAAGGTTGAAAAAGTGAAGTGCTTTTATTGTTCCTGTGACTATATAACACTTCAGATGTATCGTCAACCCGCATACGTAAGCATAAAGATCTGTTATCAAGATTGCTAACTGTGAGAAGATTCTGTGTTTAGAATGAGGTTGGGAAACAGTTGTTCGGTAGCTCAAGGATAAGCAGCATATGAGTATGTTACACCTGCTTCCTTGCACTGGAATTGAACGGAACTGTGTTTCCTACATGGGATTTATACGTGCACATTTTGCTTAGGTCTCACAGTTGGTAAATTTGGTGATTCTGAAGTGGATTTTACCCAAATTCTTGCTGAATGTGAATAGCCTGCTATCACTTCCACTTCTGACAGTTGGTGCATTCAGCAGGCAAACAGCACTGCTGAAGACCAGTCGCCCTGGTCAACAGAGCAGCCTGTGTGTCCTTCTAGGCAGAAACAATAATCGCAGTGAAAAAATAGATGGATACTTTGTTCTCTTCTGTCCCCCGTGGAGATCCGTTCCAAAGCTGTAATGGCACAACAATACAGCGTTCGGTGCCCTGGGAGTTGTTCCACATCCATTGTTTAACATCTCATGATCTATTAGGCTTGGGCTTGTGAGTAACGACCGAGTTTGAGGAGCATTGTCCTGGGCGAAGTGTGAATGTGGTGTTCTCAGGAAGCACTGCCATATGCCTTCATAATGCTGTTGATGGAGTTTCAGTGCAGTGAGCATCCGTACTGGTGGGTAGAGAAAGCTTGGAAATGCGGAGCCATGCCCTCAGAGTGCCACAGCATGGTTCACATCTCTCCTGGCCATACAGTGGGCTCCAATCCTGGTACCTTTCCTGCAGTTCATGGGATGTTCATTTCTGTGGGTTTGTTGCCTTAATCCCACAAGGCACTTTTCCACCGGTGACTTCTGGCCTCAAAGTAATTCAACGGGTGGATTGTTAAGGCCAAGCTGAAGTATGGTGGGTTGAGTCCAGTGTGCGTAGCTCTGCTGGTATGAGCAGGGGTCAGATAGTAGAGTGAGTGGAGAGAACGGATCGAACGGGGACTTACGGGTGTAGGAACAAAGTCTGGATTGTAACTGTAGGCTGTGTGAGGGGTGGGGTTGGAAATCAATTGGAGACCAGTGCAAAGTCTTCAGTCCGTCTTTGATAGGAACTTGAAGGGTAGTGTTAGGGAAAGGTTTAGAATACAATATTTATTTAGAAGTGAATGGAATATTTCAGTTGGAAGGGACCTGCAATGGTCACAAAAGGCCTAGGTTGTGTTTTCAGTCACAGCTCACCTGTAGCCCTGTCGGTTGACATCACTAATTTTGTTGCAAAACCATCTTGGATAGACAGATGTTGCTTGCAGAGTGTCAACTTGAACTGCTTTCCATTTCAGAGTGAGTTTAAGTCTCTGGTGTGTTACTGACATCCACAAAATGTGTTTGGAAAGAAAAGATTATTCTCATGTAAGAGCAAGAAGTTCTTCTCCAGGAATGTGATAAATGCAGAGGTTTTTCCATAACTCAGGGTAAAATAGTATTTGAGGTTTTCTACCTTCTTATCAACAGCAAGTGATCAGTTTATATATTGAAAAGCCATAGCCTGGCTTTAGGAGAGGCAGTCTGTCTCTACAGAGTATGCCTGCTGTATTGTACAAGCATTGAGAATGCTGTCTCTGGCCTTCAGCAAATAGTATATGGTTAACCGTGCCCAGGGAAGTGGGTTTTGACACCCTGTTAGGGTAAATCAGTCTTCAGTATGCTCTCTCATGTCAGACCGAAGTGACTTGGCTAGCTTGGTAGGTAAGGTATGTGACTCTTCTGTGTTTTGAATCGGAAAAAAGCTCCCTTGAATGAATGCAGTAATCTGGCCAGTGCTTTGCTTTGCTCAGTGTAGATAGGTTACGTGACTGTGAAAAGCAGCATAGTATCATGGAATACTTTGGGTTCAAATGGACTTTAAAGCTAATCTAGTTCCAACCCCCTGCCATGGGCAGGGGCACCTTCCACTAGAGCCGGTTGCTCCAAGCCCCGTCCAACCTGGCCTTGAACACTGCCAGGGATGGGGCAGCCACAGCTTCTCTGGGCAACCTGTGCCAGTGTCTCTACCCAATGCCAAGAGTAGAGACATGGAGACACCGAGCAGAGCTCTCCTCGAACCTGGCAATGCTGCTGTTGCAGTTGAAGCCCTGGTCTGTGAGTCGGCTTTGGTGTGTGAAGCCCAGCGGCTCAGAGCTTCCCATGGTTGTGGTCTGCCCAGGGAGCATCGTGCACTATGCCTGCCAACGCTGGCTTGTTCGTGGGACCTTGCTGGTGTCCGCTGGCAAGGAGGAAAAGTTGGGTCTTCTGGGCTTTGTGGTAGACCTTGAATTTTCTACCTTAGCCCTGCACTGAAGCTAAGCCTGAGAGCCTGCTAGTGTTGAAAGAATGTGAGCAAGTCTGGGCTTGAGTGTGGGCTTGGGCCCATGCTTCACTGACAATGTAGGCAAGCCCAGGCACCCCTCCTTGACTACTGTGGGCACTGAACTACAACCACGATGCTCTGACTGCTCAGTTTCTCCTGTGTGCAGGAGTGGGCATGTAGCTGTGGTTATCATCCTATAGTTTAAGCCAGGATGGACACTCTGGACCTGTGAATAAAACAGTGAAGCATCAGGAATTGCTGCAGAAAAAAAACCTCTGGGTTTCCTAAGTTTGCTTTGGATCACCCATGTCTTCTCTTTGCCAGAAATGTGATATATATTTTTTGTTGAAAGTGAATATGCTGCAAAACAACTCTGTGGAAACCCCAACTGTATCTTAGTGTCGGAATCCTCTCCAGACACTGAATAAAGGGAGATCATGTCTCCAGCTTTTAAAATAATTACTGAAATTAAAGATCAAGCTAGAAGAGCCCAGAGCCAATGCAGTTCACTGAACATTAGGTGTACAACTTAATTTATTAAAAAGCATTGCAGAAACAACTTAAGCTCATGGTGCTCAGAATATATCTCCCAGCAAGTAACCAGAGTGTGACCAGAATGAGCGTTTAGAAGTAAAGAAATGTGGGAGTGTGCAGAGAGCTCTGTGAACTCTCAAACTTTCTGTAATTACTTTTCTACAAATGAAGCCATCTTTCTTGAACCTGTTTCTTCATTTTTAATTCTAAATTATGAAAAAGAAACCTTTGTGTTAAGTATTCCTGGTACATTAATGCCTTGGGTTATGAACAGCTTAGTATTTTCCTGGGGAGGCTCAACTTGTAACTCAGGAAGGGTATCTTGTATTCTCTATGAAGAAGTCGGCACACTTCTGGATATGACCCTTAATTTGAAATTCTCAGTAATGTCTATGAAGTCTTGGACTGTGGTCTCAGCCCAACTTTCCTGGCTCTGTTCCCAGACCAGTTATTCCACTTGGCAATAAAAAAAAATGCAAGATAACGGGTGCTGATAACTAGGATTTAATATTACCGTCAACAATTTTCCTTTTACCTTTAAACAGCCATGTTGCAATGAGGTGCTGGGCATAAAGCTGTTCTTTGTTAGCGGGTGTCTCCAAGCAAGTGTTGATTACGTGAAGGTTTACAAGCTGGGTTCAGTGATAGGTGGTTATAGCCTGTATTTGAGAAAGTGCGGGCAGCTGATGGTTAAGATGTGTGTGACTGGTCCAGAGTCACCCAGGGGTACCTTTTATCACCTTTGCTTACCGTGGCCCTTATCACCAAAGGGACAAAAGGCAGCTTTGTATCCAAACCCTGTTGAAAATTAGCTGGAGTTGGCCACTGTTGTACCTTCTGCTGGAATGGAGATGTCTGGTTAAAGATGAGCGATGAAATCTGCAGGCACCAACTGATGTAAGTACAGTACCCAGGAATCCTGGCTGAAAGAATTTCTGGTGAGTCGGGGATGAATCGGAACAGCAATGGAGAGGCCATGTGATGACCAAGCTGGGCAGGTTATGCTCAGTGGGTGCTGACCACGCATGTTGCCTTGGGTTGCCCTCTCCATCCCCAGACATGCTGTCTTGCTTTGTGACCACACCTGACACACCAAATGGGTGTGTTATAGAAAGTTGGTTTTCTGAGGTTTCTTCCCGAAAAATGGCTGCCTCCAGTTTTTTTAGGCAGATGCTTGTGGAGAAGAGAATGAAGATGAGCAAATAAGCCTGTATCTCATTCACTCCTCCCCAGTGAGATGGAGGAGAGAATCGGAGTCCAAGTGCCCAGAAAAACTGTGTATTGAATAAATAAGAGTGTATTCTCCACCTCTTATTCCATACCATTTACATGATACTCAGATCCAACTATCCAAGACATCCTTGTTACCCATCACCCTATTTCCCATCCTTTGATATAATACACAGATATCATTTCCGTAGTCTGTGGGCCACCCCTGTGAAAGGTATGTGAAGTGTCCATAGGTGTCCATTGAGTCGATTTAGTCTGTGACTTTGGGCTCCATCTCTTATGGTGGTCACTCAGGACAGGAAAGGTGCTGTGTTGCATGGAGTTACTGGGCACCAAAGGTAGCTCAGATTCGTCACTGAGGTACCTGCATTGCCTCTTGGAAGTCTTGTCCTCCATTGGTTCAGTCGGTTCCTGCTATAGTAATTCCTGTAACACGCAACTCAAATCATAGGTTACAACAATTTACAGGTTTTTTTTCCATTACAGTGTCCACCCCTGGTTCCTCTGAACCAGAATATGGAGCTTAACATTGCAATGAACTTCTCCCCTTGCCCATGCTGCAGCTTGGACTTACCCGCAGACTTCAGCCCCTTAGGGGTGGACCTGCTCTGTCATGGGCTTAACCATGGCCCCACGCTTTGAGGTGTCACAGCGTGACGGGGTGCATCGCCATCGCTGTTATCAAACCATTCCCAGCATAGCAGAGTCAGGTGATAAGCACTACAACAAGTAGCAAAACTATAAAGCATCCGCTAATGAGCACTAGACTCTTAATAGACAGTGAAGCAAGCAAGCCCCATGGCAAACACACAGGAGCCTGCCAATTAATAGCTAAACAGTAATAACAGCTATAAACTTGATCTAGCACATTCCAGTTGTATCTGTCGTCATTTGGAACCTTTTGCACCCCATGTTGGGTGCCAAGAAAAACTGGCTTTAGCCCCAGCTGGCAACTAAACACCACACCACTTCTGGCTCACTCTTCCCGGTGGGTTGAGGGAGAGAGTTGGAAGGGGAAAGTGCGAAAAGTCATGGGTTGAGGTAAACACAGTTTAATGGGTGAAACAAAAGCCACGCATGCAAGCAAAGCAAAACAAGGAATTAATTCACCAGTTCCCATCATCAGGCAGGAGTTCAGCCATCTCCAGGACAGCAGGGCTCCATCATATGTGACAGTGATGAGGGAAGACAAACACCATCATTCCGAGTGTCCACCACTTCCTACTCCTTCCCCCAGCTTTCTATGCTGAGCCATGATGCCGTATGGTCTGGACTATCTCTGGGGTCAGTCGGGGTCAGCTGTCCTACAGGAGCCTGAGTAACACCAGTAGCCTTCCTTTGGTAAAGGAAGATGCATGTGGTCTTAATCTTCTAGGCTGTCTCTATCCAGAAGAACGTTTTTTTTGAAGTCTGTCCCTAAAGCAGATGAGGTTTTCCAGCCATTGTCTGAAAAACATACCTATGCTAAAGTCCCATTTTCTCTTGCAGAAATCTGCTTGGTCTTGTGGACAAGCTCACTGGTCATCACACCAGTTTTTAGGGTACTTTGGAGGACACAGGACCTCCTGCAGTAGTGCTGCTTATCAGCATCGCCATGCTTCTACCACTTCCCTCTTCCCCCTCTCCCTCCCCCCCCCAAGTTGTTTTTTGCATGGTGATGGGTTACTAGGAAAGAGTTTGTAAGAAGTAGCTGTGAACACTTTCTAGCAAGAAACTACTTTTCAGCTCTTGGGTTATGGTTTTAGGCTGATATGAGTAAGTCTATTTTGGGCTGTCCTTGACTGGATGTCATCTAGGGGACACTCTTGTTAAAACTTGGGAGTTGCCTGCTCAGCGGTTCAGTTATGCGCTCCCTGCTGTGGTTAGAGACAGCAAATCTAGCTTTAGGGCACTTAGAACCAAATTAAGAACATGACTCTCCCATGAAGCAAAATGCCAATCCAGTAGCTAACTCATTTTGCTGGTAAAGTGAGTTTAACATTTCTAAATGGATTGACTTTATGCAGGATCATGCGTTGTCTGCTTCTACCAGTCTGCTTTTATTCTGCGTCATGTTCCTCCCTGTTTAATTTGGTGTCCTGGCGGTGAAAGAACCTGTATCCTTCGTTCACTGACTAATGCAGGAAAAACACCATCATGTGCCCCTGCCTGGTCTGGGCGAAACTCTTATTAATGGCTAATTGATAGTCTGCAGGTCCAAGTTTAAAGATCATGGGCTTGGTCTGCTCTTTAGTGGCACCCTGATTCGAAGTCAAGGTAGTAACTGGGTCATCACCATGCATTGGTCTCATGGCTATATCAGCTCTGCGCGTGGAAGGCCAAGGGGCACCTGAAGGTAGTGTGTTGTTCTGTCCAACAGTGATCTGCTCCCTATTGTCCGCTGCTGGGAATGTTATGGAGAAACATAGGAAATCTCTGTTTGCTGGCTTTGCAGGTGCCATCAAAAGAGTGAACATGTGGCTGAGCTTTTTCATGAGGCTAGTGAACATGGCAGTGAGGTTCCCAAGGGCCATCGGTGCTGTATGACAGCTATTTTCTTTGTCTGATAACATTGGCAAAACCAACAAATCTGCCTCTGATACCATGACATGACATTTTGAGTAGAGACATTGACACAGGCTGCCCAGAGAAGCTGTGGCTGCCCCATCCCTGGCAGTGTTCAAGGCCAGGCTGGACGGGGCTTGGAGCAACCCGGTCTAGTGGAAGGTGTCCCTGCCCATGGCAGGGGGTTGGAACTGGAGGAGCTTTAATGTCCCATCCAGTCCAAATCATTCCATGGTTCTATGTGGTGTAAGCCTGGATAGTGGTAGCTGGGGATCAAACATCCATGATTTTGCCCCAGCAGCGTGAGGATAGCCCACAGAAGGCACAACAGGCTGCTTTCCGTGACTAGGATCACGAGTCTGCCATGACCATGCAGGGAGGAACTGTCGCTTGCAGTCACACTGCTGCTGAACGATCCTCGTGGGGGCTCATCAGCAAGGGACCAGGGTTCCTTTGGGTTCTGGGGCTTGTGCTGGCATCGTTGGTATTTTGCTAAGCACTTGGCAATCTTGAGAGGCAGAATAGCTCCTGGGGTCTGTGATGCTGTGGGCTGGGAGTGCCTTGCTCCTGTTGTTCTGACGGGAGCTTAAATTGGTGGAAGTGATGAAATTCTTCTTAATTTCAGTTAATTCTCAGATGGCTTTAAAATAACTTGGGTTTGCATTTCTCACCCGTCTCTCCTCTCCTGTCTTCTCTGGAAATGTTGTTCCTTCATCGTCAGTAAACTTGCACTGGTTTGTGTTTTTGTGGTTGTTTGAGTTTTGTTTATTTGTTTGGGGGGTGGAGGTTTTATTTTTTTTCCCCTCCCAGTGCTAGTGGAGGCAAAAAGGGCATTTACTTCAAAAATTGGCTGTTTGCATTTCTATCAGCCAGGTCTGCAATAGTTTGATCGGCTATTATTAAATTGGCATTTTATGCATGCACCGGGACCGGTGCCAGTGACCTTCAGAGGAGCTTTTGTCTCATTTTCCCTGGGAAACAGTCACTATCAAGTCTTCTGGACGAGAGTTGTCGCTCCAGTGAGGATGAGGGTAGCTTGGGGCACTTTGGTCTCTGAAAGCCCACTGGTTTTTCTTGCTCATCTGATGTTTTTTGGGGAAGTTGCGTTTCCTCTGCCTGGGTTATGTGGGTGTGCTGACATTCGCCTCTTGTGTCTTCGTTTTACAGCTGTGAGCTCTGATCACACTCTTGATGGGATCTCAAATAGCATCACACTCCTCCTTGCTTTTGAGTAACTCCTCTAACTTGTAGAAAATACATAGTTTTACAGGGACTTTCATCTAGTAACCACGTAAAGTTTGCAGAGATTGATTTATTTATTTTGTCCTCCTCCTTCTTTCTCTTCCCCACCAAGGTTACTATTTAGAACTCAAATAAAACCCTTGACATACTCCTGGTTCTCAGTCAAGCACTTTCGCCAGGTCTCAATCTATAGCTGGGCACTGCGGTTGCATCAGGATTTTGGTGATACAAGAAGTATCACCAGGATTTTGGTGGCTCAAGAAGTTCCTGCTCGTGTAATGCCTCTGTGTGCTGCTCAGTTGTGCCACACGGACTGCGTATGAGGTTGAATGTTGAAGCAGATTACTGGAATCATCCATGTTAAAAATATCCTTTATGCTGGATTATGTTTGTGAAACCAGCATATCGTGAAACCGCTTATCACTTCAGAACACCCAGAACTGGATCAAAAGTGCTGTGACTGCACTCTGTGAGGTTGCTGAAAGTGCATTAGCTCTCTTGATTGCTTCAGATCTGTCCAAAATGTTTTATACAACCTTGCTTTCTGCCTCTGCCAGCCCAGCTTTGTGCTGGATCAGGTGTTGTCTGTCCTTCTTCCAAGCAGAAAGCATGAAGCCAGCATACGTTCTGTACTGCATGCTTGGTTGTGGTGATATTAACATCGGTGGTCCAGAGATTTGTGATGCTTTTAGAGTGACTTCAGCATCTCAGAGGTGAAGGGAAGGAAAACGTGCAGCTTTAGGAGTCCTGCATTTGAAAGTATAAAGCCTGAAGGAAGGGAAAAGTTCCAAATTGTTAAATAGAGACGTGAAATTAAGACATAAGATGGTCTCGTACATTTTGTGTGCTGGGGGTTATTGCTACAGAGAAGAGGCTTTCCCACAAAACAGTCACATGGGAGGATGAGTGCAGGAGCTGCTTGCTGGGAAGCTGGGATGGGGAGTCCTGGATTGTTTTCCCTGAGGAAAACTGGCTCTGGGTTAGTGGTGCCACTGGCTGTGCTGCTCCACCCCACACTGTACACACTGCCTGTTCCTTTGCCGAGTGGGAAGTGGAGTTAACCCCGGGAGCTCCTGTTCCAGATAGATAGCCTTTTGCTTTACAAGGTGGGCTGGCAAGGCTGAGGCGCCCACTCTAACATCCCTGTCTGTAGGTAGGAAACCATGTAAGGTCCAAAGCTACCCATCCCTTGCTTTTTGAGATGCAGTGTAGCCAATACTCAGCAGATGCTGGAAAGATTTCCCACAGTTGCTATTTCTTTGTCTAGGTTTATATGTCTTCGTGTGTGTGTGTATATATATATATATGTCTGTGTGTGTGTGTATATATATACACACACATAGTAGACAGAGGATTTCTTTACAGATCCTGCATACTACTGACTTGTAAAGTTTCCTACCTGTTTGAAAGTCGTGTGCTGGGGTGGTGTAAAATCCATGCTTGTAATATTGCAGTTCTGAGTCTGTGATACCTGGTCTTACGGCACAGTCCACTCAGGCACTGGTTTCTCGAGAAGAGCTCTCACACGAGGCTTGAACAGAGAGCAGCTACTTCATAAAACAGGACTGTTTTTACATAGACACGAGCTTAGTTGAAGAGCACATGAAAATGCTCTCAGAAGTCAGCCCTTTGGAGCAGTTTTATCTAAGGCTTATTGAGCCTTAGGTCATGCACTGAATTATAAATCTCTTGGACACTGACTGATTTTATTTGTGTGGGGCAAACACTGTATGGCTTGGGGTCATGTTTTCACCTTAGGCCTCTTCTTCAGTCCACCCTGGATTGTGCTCTCTCCCTCTGCCCCTTTCCCCTTTAGAAACTACTCCTAAGAATTTGCTCATCTTCCTCCCCTCCCCCCGCCCCCAGGAAATGTTTTGAAGCAGGTGGGGGATTTTAGGAACTTTTTCATGCCAAAAATAATCTTTTTTCCATTAGTAACCAAAACTGAAAAAATATGTAGTGATAGCCAATTGGATGGGTAAAACATGGTCAAATAAGGAGTTGCCTATGAGGCATAAAACTAACAAATAAAATATTGCAGGACATGACATCATCACAGAAATAAATGGCATAAAACACCCTAATCCGATCTCACAGGCTGTCCTGAAATGATAATTTTTAGGAAAAATCCGCTGCTGCTTGTGGGTTTAAAACCTATCACCATTCTGCCTCTAGAGAACACTTACTTGTGATTTATATTTCATGCTTTGCAGAAGATGAAGCTGCAGAAATGTCTGGTTTGTGTTAGTCTCAAACAGATACATTCATAGTATTTGCAGCCCAAAATCACTTCATCCTGTTGATTGGCTCATCTCATAAAGCTCCTAAGTAAATGCAATCTTGAATTCCTTTCTGACCTTTCTTGGCTCTAGCTACAGTCAATATAGCAGATGAATAGGGAAGGTAGCAGGAACCTGGTGCAAACTAAGCTTGAAGGAAATGTGGACTTCTCCTTGCTGGTATGTCTCCAGTTACAGCTCCATGGTCTCCTTTAAGAGGAGAAAATGAAAACAAACAGGCAGCTGACTTTATCGGGTTTTATAGAGTTGTGTCATTTTATGGGAAGCAATCTAAACACAATAAAACAATGACTTCAACTGCTACACCTACCCTAGGGTCCAGTGCCAGTATCCCCCTTGGATTTCCCTGTGTTTTGATAATGTTACTTAATTGTTTGTGCAGAAGAAAGCTTCAACTTCATTCACTCCTAATTATTTTTCCTGATAGTTGTTTTGTTTTTGGATCCATATTGAATTGGATTTTTGGTATCCAAGTTGAAGTGCTCTCCCGAAGTTCTCAGATTTAGATTGAAACCCAAATGATACAACTTATGTTGTCAAAATAAAATCAAATAATTCTTAGCTTGGTTTCAGGAAGGTGCTCTCATAGGCTTCACCTGTGAGTTGAGATAAACCCTTTGAGTTCTTGACATTCCAGTCAGTAAGAGTTTTGAAAACAAGGTTTAGTCAAGAACTGAGACTCATATTTAAATCCTTTAATGGGACCTAATTTCAATCCCTGAGGACACGCCTGTAGAGTGAAACATGTCATGTAACAATGAGATGGTCTAATTGGGAATTCATTAAAAACCCAAACCAATAAAAGTCCCTCCTTCCATAGCCCCCAGTTTTCAAAAATGTCCTATTAAGACATTTTAGTAATCTGAATAGAATGGCACAGTATCACTGAACCATCAGGCTACCTTTTCCAGAGTGAAATCCATGTAACCTGAGATATTTCAAGCAAATAACCTATATCCAGGTTCGTATTCTGCTTGTTGTTGCCTGATTGATCCAAGGCACCCAATAGCTTTTCCCCGTGGTCTTCGTAACTTGCCGACCAAACCAGAGTGTCAGTTGACAGGGAAAATATTTGAATTCAATGAACTGGCAGCAGTGTAAAGACAAAAGGCTGCCCACAGAAAGCACGCTTACCCTGTGTTTGCTGTGTCCTTTCTCCAAAGCCCCTTTACCAGGAGTGCTTCGGTAACGAAATGCTTGTATTGCTGTCATCGCTGAGAGATACGAGCAAGCAGCAGCAAACCTTTGAGTTTTCACATGCCCTTTGAAGAGACCAGTAGTCCAGAATGTAAAATTGCTCGTAATTTGGTTATAAGATGATAAACTTGTAAAGCGTTCTTACTTTTTGCCTCCTCCTTGTTTCACTGCAGCATGCGCAATTAACCAGCAGCCGTGTTGCACACATTGTGGTCCAACACGTGCTGGCAGTTCCTTGGCAATAAAAAATAGCAGTTGGTGCTGCAAAAAGGAAAAGCACAACTGAAAACAAATGAATGGTCCATGCTCCTTTAAGGTTGCGTATGTTCTGTGCTTTTCCTATGCGTCTTGCATCGTCAGAAAAAAAGGTGCTTTACCATTTTACTTGTATTTGTTCAGCCTGGAGAAGAGAATGATCAGGGGAGACCTTAGAGCAGCTTGCAGCGCCTAAAGGGGCTGACAAGAAATCTGAAGAGGGGCTTTTGACAAGGGCCTGTAGTGACAGGACAAGGGGCAGCGGCTTTAAACTGACAGAGAAGATTTAGATTAGATGTAAAGAAGTTCTTCACTGTGGGGGTGCTGAGGCGCTGGCACAGGGTGCCCAGAGAAGCTGTGGCTGCCCCATCCCTGGCAGTGTTCAAGGCCAGGTTGGACACAGGGGCTTGGAGCAACCTGGTCTAATGGGAGGTGTCCCTGCCCATGGCAGGGGGTTGGAACTGGATGAGCTTTAAGGTCCCTTCCAACCCAAACCAGTCTGTGATTCTATGATTACTCTTCAAATGTAGTTTGCACATGGGCTCTGCATTACACTATCTGATCCAGTTACAGCGCTGGCTCTGTTCTTCGTTCCCTTTGTTCAGTCCAGAATTTGCTGGGCTTTCTTCCTGATTTCAAAAGATATTTGAAATGGGAAGAATTGTAAAAGCTTATCAGCTTATCAGTTTCTGGCTCCCCAACTACGTTACACCTTTATTCGCCGGTGTGAGTGGTACCTCTGTGCAGCAGCTCACATTGCCGTATCAGCCCTTATTTATGCGAAGGACCTATTTCCCTCTCCTGTCCTCACCTATGAGACGCTTGTTAAGATCCTATTGACACATCATGTCATTCCCAGAAATGTTTGGTACCAGTCTAATGATCTATCAATTACTCAAGCCAATTACTGAAGCAGCTCATGTTTTCTCACTTGAGTATGTTCTGTCAGAGTACATGACTCACTCTGTTACAGACCATGAAAATAGAATCCCGGTATTATTATTATTTTATTGATTTTCAGGTTTGTTTCCAGAACCTTGCAGTAGCAGCAGTGAGGATTTGCATCTAGATAGAAACTGTCTGAATGGCTTTTTACCTTACTAAAAGGAACTGATAAACCAGGCTTAAACAAGGGCATGTTTCTGTTCAGGGCCCTAAAAAAACCCCCCTCCCCCTCTCCCCCCTTTCTTCTGTCCAGTGTCTTTTCTGTGGGATGATGAAAATACCTTTTTCTGCGGCAGCGCTTCACTGATGGGACTCTGCCAGTTTTCCCCTCAAGACCTAAGTGGAGATTTTCTTGTTGTTTCACATGATAAAGGATGTTTTCTTGCTAGATTTTGGCCTGAAGAAATCCTGCAGTAATCCAAGATGGACAGAAAAGCCCAAGTCAAGGGAGGTGGCACTTGGGAGTCTAATCCCTGAACTCCTGCAGATTAGAAACAAGTGCCGTGCCAGGGCAAGCTCTATTCCTGGCCCTTTAAACCCCCCAGCTCCTTCGAATCTGCTCTGCGCCTGTTTCAGGGGAAAAGCATCAGGCTTGCAGTGTGGCCTAAGCACTTTTCCAACCCGTTAAATGGGATAAACTGGTGCAAGGGAGGCAAGGTGCCATTGCTCAGCAGCAAGTGGGTGATGCTGTGGTGGCCAATTTGAGCAGCCATTTCACTAGGTGGATGGCACCTGGTGAATTTTCAGCAATCCTTGCAGGCAGTGGAAATTGCTCCCTTCCTTTCCCCTCTTTTCTCTCTCTCCCCCATGCCTTAAGACTTGCTTCTCAGTTGCTGCACACCTGGGCTGATGCTGCCTGACATGATGTGGAGAAACTGGCCCCGGAAACTGGTGTGGGATGCGCTCAAGGAACGGAGGGGAACGCCAGGGCACGTTGTGTGTGAGGCTGTTAGAACAGACTTTACTGAGTAATAAAGCACGTGTGGTTTGTGTTTGGTCTGGAAATCCAGCCCCATCTGTTCCAGATTTTTTCAGTTGTGTTTATAGCAAGTAGCTACTGTGCTGCTGTGGGGAGGAAATAAGATACATAAAAATTAGGCTGTGCCTTCACAACTGTTGCAAACAGGCAAGAGCATCCATGAAATAAGTTCCCTTCTGTTGCGTTAGGAAAGATGTGTAGTCTTGAATAATTTAATGAAAATTGGAGCTTTCGGTGAAGGATTCCGTGTGCATGCTTGGGTGCTGGCTTTGTGTGTTCTCTTGGCAAGAAGCATATCCTACCCTTCACACAGAGCAGTAGCTGCTTGTGAAATGGTACCTTCCTTAAGCCAGGGAAATTTGTTCTTCAAATCCTCTGTATTCTGGGTCTCTGGAACATAATGCAGGCAAAAACAGCCCATGGGAAGGGGAGGTGGCCTTCTTTCAAGTGTCTGAATTGGAACCAAACTTAGGAGGTGATGCTTGTCTTCGTTTTGGGGTATGGTGCTGTATTATTTGCTGACATCCAGTAATCCAAGTGAAAATTGGGTCTTTCCGTATGCTTAGTTAGTGGCTTTGAATCTGACCTATTTCACTTTGTTCTTTTTTATCTGTGATATGTTTGAGACTCATTTGCAGGAGCCGAGCTGCAGACTAAGAGCTGAGAATGTGGCCAATAGTGTGTTAGCAAAGATGTTTGTGGTGGAGGAAGATTTGGCAAAGATGAGAATGTCTGCACTGCTGCTGCTTTCAGAAAATGAGGGCCTGGGTACTTTACTTTGAGGCTGATTTTCATTGTTTTTTGTTGTTCAGGTAGGTGTTGATACACATGGTAGATAACCTGAGACATTCTAATTTCTTGGTATTCACTCGTTCAAGTTTTGTACTCTCCTGAATTTGAATTGTGCGCTTAAAAAACTCTATTGCTGCTACTGCACGTGGGGGATCTTGCAGGCCAGGTTGGACGGGGCTTGGAGCAACCTGCTCTAGTGGACGATGTCCCTGCCCATGGCAGGGGGTTGGAACTGGATGAGCTTTATGGTCCCTTCCAACCCAAACCAGTCTGTGGTTCTGCACTAACAGGTGGAAGCAATATAGATGTGAAGAAGTTTTGAAGGCTTTGTCTCTTTCTGAACTGAGTTTGTCCGTATTCCATCTAGGGAATATAAGGAAAATGTCTTAGTTTTTGATCATTATCCATATACGCCTGTTTCTTGCCATTGGTAGGAAACCATGTTACCGGCTCGGTCTCCAGTGTATTAAGATAGAAAGCTTCCACAGTGGCTGTCCAGCAATGAGCAGCAAATGTGTGCTTAGCCTCTAAGGAGATTATTTAATGTAGATAGATTTTTCTTTGTTATTTTATCATTTTTTTGTTTGCTTGTCAAAAGTGAATTTGCAAATGAACCTTGGAAAGCGTGCAGTGTCTTATTTTGTGGGTGAAATACAACAGCAGGAGTTCTGGGCAGTGTCCCAGGAGGACTTTTATGGTGTAGAATTAGGAGTCTCTGCTATACAGAGAAGCAGATAAGAGGTGGAGAGGGAAGCAGACAGCTGCTAACACCCGTCCCCAAGTGGATGAATGAACGGGTGACACACAGAAATGACTGCTGTGATGGTCTGACTTGCTGTCACTCGGTCTCTGGATAATCCTCGTATGTCAGATTTCTGTAAGGCCAGCACGTGACACAGAGCTCGCCTCCCAGCACACAAGTGTGCTTTGCTGGTATTAAGAGGCTGGCTGGAGCCATTCGAATGCATGTGTGTGACTGTGTAGCGTGTGTGCTTGCTTGTGAGCGGGGTTCTGCCATCGCAGTCTTCTAGAAGAGCTTAAAAGAGAAACTGGAATCCCACAAACTCTTGGCTATTGCATAGACAGCCCCAAACTTGCCTGTGTGTCTGTACGTCCTTTTTAGGAAAAAAAAAAAAAGAAAAAGGAGAAAGGGGAAAAAAGGAAACAAGAAGCAGGAAAAACCTCAGAGATTTGTAGCCAGGATTACCTTTCTCCCACCTGTCACCACTGATGTCCTCTCAAGGTTAGAATTCGAGCTACGTGAGGCCAGCTTAAACCAAACACCATCTGAAAGGAGCTCTATGAAGGAACAGCAGGCTCTGGAAGGAGAAAAGCAGTGCCCACAGGAACATGAACAACAGCTTGCAAGTTAACCTGCCCAGGACCTGGGCTGGTTCAAACAGCTCGCTCCAGGAGAAGTCTGAGCGTTCCTTTTTTCTTTTCTATTACTACAGGATGGAGGACGAGGCAGTACTGGATAGAGGGGCTTCCTTCCTTAAACATGTATGTGATGAAGAAGAAGTGGAAGGTAAGAGATCTTGGACTGCTGGGGAGGAGCGGTGCCTTCACAATTTTGCATGTAAGATGGGCATGGCTGGATAGCAGAGTAGAAGGGCACCTTTGTTCTGCCAAGTAATTAATCCTAAAATTGAAACATCAGTAAGCTTGACTGGAGTAAAACTGACTTGTTAAAGAAATCCTCTTTTTCAGTTGAGGAGTGAATGTCATTGTATGCTGCTGGCACATATTTCCACTCCCCACAAAGTCCTTTTTGCAGTGCTTTCCATAGTGGCTGTGAAATACCAGAGCTGTTTATGTTTCTTTCCTCTATGAATATAGTTTTTGCAATGTTGCAGATCACCTGGAGGTGCTGAAATACAGTGGCAGATGTCGCAGAGAGAGATGTGAATTGGAAAAACCAGCTGAATTTGTACTGAGTGTCAGGGGTTGGCATAAAGCAGCAAGTGGACCTTTGCCTGGGTGATGCTTTTAGCTTAGGAGGCATCAAGAGAAGGTTTTTTCCTTTGAAAAAGAATTTTTTAACAGATAACAGTTTCCTTGCTTTTTAGGAAACCCTTTGAAAGTGTTTTTATTTTCTCTCTAACTAAAAATGTTGTGACATCCCAAAGGTAGAAGCAATTTCAAGAAATTTAAGGTTGTGTGTGTGAAATTATTAAGCTGATAGGAATGAATTATTTGCAGCAGATTCTCTTTTTCTTGGTTTATGAGGATCAGTTGACCGTGTGCTTGATAAACTAGTGGGGGAGAAGGAGGAAAGGATGGTATGTGCCTAGAAGGGAAAGGAGGCCAGTGTTCACCTCACAGTGCTAGCATTCCCTTCTTAAGTATATTATTTTATTCTAATTTCTTTATTTACTAACAGATGTCAGTGGCTTTTTGGTTTAAAATGTTTTGAAAGCTGTAGGGTTACAGCCATGTCATTGTCACTTGCAATGGATGGTGAAGGATCAAGAAGTATGAAAGAAAATTATCTCCAAAACGATGAATAAGAACATGTCCAGCAAATGAAACCAGTCCTTTCCACCAAAAAGCCTGTGTTTTCTTCCTCTCTTGGAGGAGAACAGATTATTCTATTGAGTAATCTGTGCTCAGTGACTGTAAATCTTCATGTTGGGTTTAATTAGGCCATTTGCCATCTGCAGGGTCGGAATGACAGGGGGTTTGTATTAGCCTTTCGCTCAGAGAATAATTGATACTTTGGCACAGCAGAGACGCTCAAAACGGGAAAGAGGGAGAATATTTCTCGCATTTTACTGTCTTAAACGTGGCCACATGCTGTTGTGTGTATTGCCCCTGAGTGACACTCCAGGAATATGACACAACTTGTTTGTGAGGAGCAGTGTGGGAGTGTCCATTGAACTGTCTGCAGGTGCTTGAAAAAGGTTGTGGTTAATACTTAAATTCGTATTTGTAGATGTGGTGTGTTTATCTCCATGCTCTGAGGTAGATATCCTCATTTGATGTAGTTGGGCTAACAGACCAGCTGCAGTTCAGGAGAGGAAGAAGGAGAAGAGGAGGTGAAGCAAGTATTTCTAATTACTTACGACAGCCTCTCGGAACTGTAGCTGCTTGTCTGAGCCTCCAGAGAGACTGGGAGCTGTGTAACCAGCTAATTCCCTTCTGTGTGCTGGAGGCAGCGCCTTGATTCTCACCAGGCTTCTGTGAATGACCTGGCTACATCCCAAAAGAAGCTACTGGCTGTGGTGGGGCCAGGGTTTATTCTGTAGCATCTGTCAGGGTCAGCATGGATGCGTGGTGCATGTATGGTGAGTTGCTGCTCAGCCACTCCAGTCCTCTGGACTGGGACAGAATTCATAGCATACCTGGCAAATATGGGGCATTACCACAGTGCCAAGTAAAATCATTAAAGGCATTTTGGAGCGATCTCATTTGCCTTAGAGGGGCAGATTTCCAACCTAAATGGTTCCAGGATTTGAGGCATGCCCTCAGCTACATCTACCATTTCTACACAGATATGTACCCTGTACGTAAGTACGCTTAATTAATGTATGTGTGTATCTAATGTGCACACATGCACCCCATGTACAGTCATATTCTGCATGTGTAGAGTGAATTGTAGACTTACAGAATGGTTTGGGCTTGAAGGGACCTTTGAAAGACCATCTAGTCCAATCCCCTGCCACAGGCAGGGACACCTTCCACTAGAGCAGGTTGCTCCAAGCACCGTCCAACCTGGCCTTGAACACTGCCAGGGATGGGGCAGCCACAGCTTCTCTGGGCAACCTGTGCCAGTGCCTCACCTCCCTCACAGGGAAGAACTTCTTTCTATTCAATCTAAATCTACTCTTTTTCAGTTTAAGATCTAATGGGAAGGCTAGAAAGATCCAATGGAAGGGCTAAATAAAACATCGGATAGAAGACCTTTGGCTGACACTTGATGCAGATGCTTTTAAGTCTCTCTGCTAGATTTCTGCACTGCAAGTGGAGTGGTTTCAAGTCAGAGAGCATTTGCCTAGAGACCTGAAGGTGTTAGCTCCAAAGTGCTCTCCATTACTTCTGCTACTTTCCTGTCATGGTGATAAATTGCTTTTCTAAAAGTCTTTCAGTAGAAGAAGGTAACAGTGAGTGGAATTGTTACCTCCAGATGTATTTTATTTTTCTGATAGTTTTTATTTTTAGCCTACTTTCACAAGGAAAGATCATAACGCTGTTTGTCTCTCTTGGCTCTTCTTTCCATTCCCCTTCCAATAACTTTTTGCACCTAAAAGTCAATATTGATCAAATTTCTCAGGAGCGCTCTTTAAAGCTACTCTTAATTTCAGTAAACTTGTAGGAAAACAAGAAACTGAGCAGAAGGGAGAGATAATTTTCTTTTCCCTCTGGTAAGGAAGGATGTTGCCTTTTGAAGAGGGGGAAAGCCAGGCATTTCTGGTCAGTAGGATGTTGGGACATCTTCAGCATGGGGCAGTTGTCATTCATGCCCTTGCTGAGTAAATGTAATGTTAATGGAAACCATACATACCTGACAAAGGTATGTCCTTGGGAGGGCTCAATTGATTAATTCAGTGCATGTTACTTATAAAATCATGGAATGTTTTGCATTGGAAGGGAACTTAAAGATCATCTTGGTTCCAACCCCTGCCATTGGCCATCATTGCTGTTGAACTTAAGTACCCAGAAATGTGACTTGCTGAGACAAGGGATCTGCCTGGATATGGTTTGGAGTGTGGAAGAAGTGCAAGCAGGAAAAATAGGAAGAGGCACTGCCCTAAGCTGAACCTCCTGTGCAAGAAATCCATTCCCGTTCATTTTGAGCACTGCACGTTCCTTTCCTTGAAGGTAGCGATGTCTCGCTGTAATGCCACTGTTCGAAGTGCTGGTATGTGTGCCATAAACAGATTACTTAATAACCAATTTTGCAAGAGGGGAAAAGTAAAGCTCCACCTTATCCTTTGAGATAAGGTATTCTTGGCTCTTTAAGCCCAACTTCCCCTGGGCTCACTACCGCCCTGACTTCACAGCGGGGTGGAGGATGCTTGATTTCAAGTCTGACAATTGCACTGCTGGAAGGCCCCAGGAGCATTTTGGCTTCTTCTATTAGGAGTTGTGGACCAGCATTCCTCTCAGGTGTTTTGTCAGATGATTTGCAAAGTAAAGGTCTAGAGCATCTCTTACATACTGCTGTTGTAGGAGTGAATTCAGGAAAAAAATGCTGTTGCAGTGGATACCTTTTCATGCATCCTGTTATGGTATTTACTACACAGAGAGCCTAAACCAGGGATTTCATAACGACTTTCTGTAACTACTTCTTCCATCCTAGCTGACTGCTCCTCGTGTGTTCCTCCTCCTCGGTTTCTATTCTTGACCTTGTTGTGTCATTGCTCTTTGCTGGTAGAAGGCTGTGTGATGCCATAAGCCTGAGATGATTACTTGGTGCTTGGATCAATGAGGAGAGAGGTTGAAAGGATCAGGAGAACTGTGAAAATCTTTACCTTTATTAACAGCAGGCAGAAGGTAGGAGAAATGAGCTCTATTTACTCAGTTCCTTTGTTTTCTTTTTCTTCTCACCTCACCCAATCAGTTTTTGATCCCTGACTGTGGGCAGACCTTCGCCATTCTCAGAAATAACGAGAAGAGCTGTTTCATGTCAGTTGGAGATTTTAATTGCTTCTGAAAGAAATATGATTAAAAAATAAATTAGATAAAATCTCAGCACAGAATATACTTCATTAATATTCTTTGTCACCTTTAATTTATATGAGGAGATAGAGTAGGCTGTGTTTTGCTTTGGTAAAACTGAGTCAGGCTTTGCTGGTGCAAAAGCGAGACACTGAGGACTTGGGCACTGCCTTTTTACTCTCTTTCCATGTGGCAGCTGGCACAACTGGGGAATGGCAGGCAAGGAATGGAACCTAAATGCTGCCCCATGCAGCTAGTAAAACCAAGATGGGTGGTTTGGATCTTCTCAGCTTTGAAGTGTCTGGATGAAAGGCTTCAGAAGAGCTGCTCTCCAGCTTTAATTCTCCCTGACGTTTGGCAGGACACTGAAACGTGCTGTTAACTGGTTTGTCATAGATGAAAATGACTCTGTGAAGTGCTATGACTTCACTGCAGACTTTTGAGAATATGCTAAATCCCTGTGGAAAAGTTGGGAGAGGTTTTTGAGTGTGTGTTGATTAAGTCAGTAGGACAAATGCTGTGAGGTCTGGGAAATACAAATCACTCGTGAAGTGGTTCAGAAATTTTTGTCGTTAGGATAATAGCACTTTTGGGTCACTGGTTAGCTTGATGCTAGTAAATCATAGAATCACAGACTGGTTTGGGTTGGAAGGGACCTTAAAGCTCATCCAGTTCCAACCCTCTGCGCAGGTGGGGACACCTTCCACTAGACCAGGTTGCTCCAAGCCCCTGTGTCCAACCTGGCCTTGAACACTGCCAGGGATGGGGCAGCCACAGCTCCTCTGGGCAACCTGTGCCAGTGTCTCACCTCCCTCACAGTGAAGAACTTCTGCCTAATGTCTAACCTAAACCTCCCTTGTGTAAGTTTGAGCCCATTACCCCTTGTCCTGTCACTGCAGTCCCTGATGAAGACTGATGAATCTGTGAGTGTGCTTGCTACTGACAGTTTCCAGGAGGCATCTGTGTTCCCCATCCCTGCACGGGATACCGTTCTGATCACTGCAGATGTCTTTCATCTGTTGTCAGGCATCAGCGTTAGCTTCAAGTTGCTGGGGTTGTGGTAGAAGGTGTTGATGCCTGCCTGTGCTGAGCTCTGTGAGAAAAACTGCACTCCAAGTGTAGAGGATGATAAACTGATTTTACAGAAGGTAGTGATAAGTTGGCTGTGCACACAGGAGGAATCGAGAAAATGTTGTAAGAACAGATGAGTCAATATGTGATGTAGTTTGCCTGTTGTGAAGGAAAGGTGGTGTTTTCTTTTAGGTGGTGATAAGTTTTGCACTCACACATGTGCATGAAAGGTACGTGGCAAGGAAGAAGAGCGTTTCCGTACCGTTCCGTACCATGTGGCTGCCGCATCCCTGGCAGTGTTCAAGGCCAGGTTGGATGGGGCTTGGAGCACCCTGGTCTAGTGGAAGGTGTCCCTACCTGTGGCAGGGGGTTGGACTACATGGTCTTTAAAAGGTCCCTTCCAACCCAAACCATTCTGCGATTCTATGATATGATTCATTCTGGTAGTGATGGACTTTTCTCCATCTCTGGTCAGTTTAGAAACAGTCATCAGCTGGGGGCCATGCTAATTAGAAAGGTGGCCTTCCTTACAGCCTGTGGTGAGACCAACTTCCCTGGGTGCATGTTTTCAGTACCTGGGGCCATCCTGAAGCTGCTGGTCGCCATCAAGAGAGAGCAGGAGCTTGAATAGTGCCCAGCAGTCCAGTCCATGGGTATGTCCCTCCATTGTCTCAGTGTGCTCATGATAATGGCTCTACAAAGGTCACTTTTAAGCCCCCTCTTAATTTGTGCTTCAGTTCCTGTAGCTGCTGCCCAGCATCAGTGTATATTATATATGGTGGTGCAGTTGTGTGGCTGCTATTTATGTGATGGTTTGGTCCTCTCCTGGGTCATTTCAGTTAGGATTCATGTCTAGGCTTGTTGAACTGTCTTCTCCCACCCGTTGTATATAACTTCCTCTGCCCAACAGCTCTTTTTAAGATACAGTAATGGTGGATATGACAGTTCAGCATGGAGATTGAAGAACTGAGTCAGCTTGTGCTCAGATGTGAGCCCCAAATGCCCTTCCGGAATTTTCCTGAGGCATTTAAAATGAGAAGGTAACACAAAATGTGTCGGGCAGGCCTAGTTGCAGTTTTAAGATGTGCAATGCCGGTGTTTGCTCTGTGTGGCTGCATTTAGCAAACTCTTGGCATGGTTTTTGCCTGTTCACTGCATGGACAGATTTTTGAGAGACGTACTCCATGCCATAAATCGAGGCGTAGAGACGTAGTGAAGGTAAACGACAGAACCCACTTGGCAAACAGGGAGAGATACTGAGGCACAAAGTGGAAGATACCTGACCTCTTGTCAGGGTTGGGTCCCTTCAAGCTTGGCCACGTCAAACAGCCACAGTCTTCATGTAGCTAGGGAACACAGGAGTGTCCTTCCCTCTCTTATCTGTGTGCCCAGACCTAGTGGAGCTGGGCTTAATCTGGAAACTGATGCTACGGCTGTTTCTATAGCTTGCTAGGGTAACTGCAATCTGTACGCTAGTTCAGTCTCAGCCTTCATGAAGATCTGTCCCTTCCTTTCCTTTGGGCAGTTAGGAGGACTTGGTATGAGCTGCCTGGCACTTGGCAAACCCAAGGAGACAGGGTGGTGGCTTCAGTAGATGTCTGCCCGCCACGCTGTGGTTAAATATCTTGGTTTTGTTGCTAACCTGTGCTCAGCCTTTGCTGTTTGTTCTTCAGGCTTTGGACAACATGCTACTCTGCGCAGTCATTGGTGATGATTAGGAGCTCAGGCTCAGAAAAGTCCATGGTGTTTGCTTCAGAGTTTAGAGGGCAGATTTCAGCGCCAAGCCTTCCTGCTGCTGGTGTGCAAGTTGTAAAGCAGCTGCCAGCCTCTGGTACCTAGAAGGCATTTTGAGGTTCTCTCTCTGAAACGGGGGCAGCCTTCTACCACAGCTCTTACTTATATTGGAGGGTGGTCTAAAACCTACCTGTATCTATGAACTTGATAGAAATACCAAGCTGTACTTGTATATCAAGTACAGCTTGGTATTTCTTTAGACAGCCTTGGTAATTAGTGAGATGGAAATATGGAAAATGAGGCTAAGATTTTGGAAGAAGATTTTCCCTGTGAGGGAGGTGAGGCACTGGCACAGGTTGCCCAGAGAAGCTGTGGCTGCCCCATCCCTGGCAGTGCTCAAAGCCAGGTTGGACGGGGCTTGGAGCAACCTGCTCTAGTGGAAGGTGTCCCTGCCTGTGGCAGAGGGTTGGAACTGGATGAGCTTTAAGGTCCCTTCCAACCCAAACTGTTCTGTGATTCTATGATCTTCAGCCTAGATGGGCTATTTTGAGTGGTCATTTCAGAAGGTGCCACAGTTTTAAAGGTCAGTGCTTGAGGCAGATGCTGGAAAATCCCAAGGTACCATGCTTCCTAACAGCTTGTCCTAAAGCACAGCTCCCCTCCTCTGCCCTGTTCTTTGGAGCCAAGCGTTTCAAAAGTCTTCCTTTTCTTTCTGTGGAATCCAAGCAGTACTGGCAAGATTAGATCAGATCACAGCAGGACAGGTTCGGTGGCTTCTGTAACCTCCCACAGCTCCAAAGAAGAGAGAAAGAAATGCAGCTTATGGGGTTGTGGGTAAGAAAAAGTCTTGCAATTGCTTATATAAAGCTCAGTGAGAATACCCCAAACACATGTTTATTGTTCTGTCTAAACAAATGTCCACCCATTAATTCATTGCCAACTTCATTATATTTTACTGTCATGGAACAGTGCCTTATAGCTGTCACCAACATGTGTCTTCTGGGCTTTGTATTCTGGTGTATTAATTCCTGGTATAGTTTTTGGTATCTGACTTGGTCAGCTCCTTGTAAACAAACAGGCTTTGTAGGATCTTTGAGAAGTCAGATGAAGACCTCATTTTTTAATTTTCTCTACCTATTTAGATGTTCTTGACTTGATTTTATGTGAGCTTCATCTTTTGGAGCCATCCTGTTCTTCAGGGCACATTGCTAACTCACCTTTTAAACATGCTTCACTGGAAGAATCTGGCAGTTCAAGTCTGGGTCATTGGTGGGTATTGAAACAGAGAAGTGCAAGCTTTAGACAGATGGCCAGGAGGACTTTTCTGCTGGCTAACTATAGTGTTGTTACGTGGGAACCTTTTAAAGACGGCAGAGGTCACTTTACATAAAGATTAAACTGACCTTTTGAGGATTTGACATTCTAGAAGTGTGGTGCCATAAAAGAAAGAAGAAAAATCTTTTCTGTGCTGTCTTCCCCTACACAGCTCAGTTCCCTGCCCCTTGTAGTGATTTTAGTAAAAGATTCTATATAAAGATACGGAGTGTGGTAATACAAATACTTAAAATGATCTTTGGGCAAGTTCTCTGCTCGATTAAATAACTGCATCTTCATTGCTGATGCTAGGTCCTCACTTGAATACTTTTATCTTAGCCACAAATTTGGGGTTCTTTTGTCAGAGCTGGCAGAGAGCTTTGTTACTAATCTTGTACCTTCCAATTTAATCTATCAGTTGCTTAGTAGCTGGGGTTTTGTCTCTTGTGGAACTTCTGCTTTCCTTTTTTTTTTGCCCTTTACTGCGTCTCTCCCATTGCAGGCTGTTCTCCTGAGGGTATTTATTAGGTTGTGAACCCTCTACTCAACCTTGTGCTTATCCTTTTACAAGTGTTTGGTCGCGTCACCTGATGGGTTCACATTGACCCTTGTCTTTGGCCAACTACCACATACCGTGGAAGAATTAGTCAGTTGCACTCTGCTGTTGTTTTAAAAGCCCTTATGTCCGAGGGCCTTCCTGATCTCAGGTTTTTTCAGCTACTTGGTTACAGACTTGTGCTACTTTATTCCAGCCTTTTCCACACAGACAGGATTTCTTCTGCCTCTCCCAGCCAGTCTTATCCAGCATCCTTCGTCCAGCTCCAGTCATCCACCTGCTATTGCTGGTCCTGTGGCAGTCTGAGCTCAGTCTCTCCAAAGACCTTGTGTTCCCTTAATGAGAACCTCTTCCAGAGAGGTGATTTTGTGCCCAAGCATCACCACTGTAAGACACACAAGTGTGTTTCTGCACTAGTAAAATCATTACTGTGACAGAAAGAGCTGAGTCTGTGAGGGCTGCCTCTCTTTGGGAGGAAATGCATCTTTCCTGTGGTTCTGCTGTGGGATCTGGATCTGCTTTATGTCCAACTGGTATGTTTAGCTTGTTGAGATTTCATCCAAATTTCAACAAAGCGCTGAGTGAATCCTTCTGCTGTTTACCTGATGGACAAGTCTTTACTCGTGAGGAAAATCAGTCACTTGAATATCAGGATGTTCTGAAAACCCTGTGGGTTCTGAGGGATGAGCCTGGTCAGCCCATCTAGAGGGTTGATTCTGGCTTGGCTTTGTTTTCTTTGGAGTTTTAGTATTCTGTGTTTATATGCATTAATAGGAATAGCACTTAGATCTTAGTGCTAGGGAAAATCATCATAGTCCTTGGTTTTAGGGCGTGAACCAGCCATGTTCACCCACAGGTCTTATGAACTTCCATTTCTATTCTCCTGAACTCTGAATTTACATCTTCCTGATGTATCACTGAAAATATTGCTGATGGTCTGTAGGTTTTGTAACTTGTGTTTTCATCTGTGTGGAAATTAATGCTCTTTCTGATCGCTCTGGGCACATTTTTAGGTGAAATATGATGATTGTGTAGAAGAGACTGGGAGAGTTTATTCTGTTCCGGTGGTGCAGATGGTTCTCCGAGGCTGTGCTCTGGGAGGTGGAGCTGGTTGGTGTGGAGGACCCTGCTCCTCTGCTGGCACCAGCACCTCTAACCCTTCAAAATCAGGTAGCATCAAGGGCACTCAGCACGTGACGGCATGGCCATTTGTTCCTATTTCTTGAGCTGATTGGAAACTAAGCAGGGCTTAGTTTGGGGCTTGCTTAGTGCTACTTTTAGTATCTCCCCTTTAAAATGGATCATCCCTGTGATTTATTTGTCCTTCTGGGCTGTCAGCTTTTTGTCATTTATTTCCTTGGATTCTCACACAAAAGAAGTACCCTTCCACCACCACTCCTTCTTGGTCTCAGAGGTATGCTGTGCTGTGCCATGCCATGCCATCTTCTGATGATGAAGCACGTGACAGGCTGCATCCCCTGACGGTCTTGTGTGACTTAGGAGCTGCCATGGGTGCAGGTTCCTCAATGTTAGACACCCCACAGAGCAAATCATCATCAAGGTAGCACCTCAGTAGTAGCAGGAGTGAAAGCCATGCGCTCCTGGGCTATGTCAGGAAGCCACACCAAGAGGTGAAACTTCCCTGCCCTGAGGATATGCTGCATTTCAGTCCCATCCAGGAAAGAGGCTGGGCTACGGAGATGGGCAGAGAAGGGCACACCTTGATCTGCCTGTGCCTTGTTAGAGGTCAGCCATAGCCCAGACTTAAATGGCTGGGGCATCCAGAGCAAAGCCCTTCAGGCCACCTGAATATCTGTCCCATCTTCTCCAAGAGCCCAGGTACCCACGGCTGCCCAGTGTGGGAGCTGCCAGCAGCCAGAGCTTGTGGAGAAGACATTGGCTGTGTAGACATGTCAGTTGTAACCACATCAGCCTGTCCAAGCCTGATGGGGTTTAATGTGACTCTCCCTCTTCTTTGGAAAGGAGCACTGAAAGTAAAAACAAGGGCCAGATGAAAACTGCTAATGCTCAGCTCATTTTCATTGCTTTATAAATTTTTAATATTCGGGTTTGATCTTGTTTCCTTCCAAGGTGCCAGCCTGAGATTCTTTATGGGCTTGTCTGACCAGGCTCCAAGTCCCCAGAACGCTGGTCGCATGGAAGGGATTCCTTGTTTGACATTAGGCACCAGGCAGACTTTATCCTTTGATCCTGTAACTTTTGGTTCCTTTCTTCAAATGACCAAATTTTGGTTTTGCTAAGCAAAAGCCACTCCACTGTCACCATCTCCTTGGAAGATTTAGTGCTTAAAAATTGAGAGGATCATAAATGATCTCTTTCTGCTTGTTCTTTTGGCTGTAGGTATCTGGAATGAAAAGAGAATTTCAGTCTTAGGCAGTGTCAGTTTAGACTGTGCACTCAAACTATAGATTTCTCTCTCTATAGATGTTTTTTGTCATTCGTTGCTTGTATGCGGGGTTGGAACTAGACGATTTTAAGGTCCTTTCCAATGCTAACTATTCTATGATTCTATGAATAGATCCACGTGGCTTGTTCTTTACAGGCCTTGGGATGTCCAATTTGAAGCTGACATAATTGCATAGAAAGAGAATAATTCTTAAGCTCCCAGCACACACTTCTCATGCAGGCAGATCCCAAGGTCTCTTCATCACACACGTTTAACCAGACTCTCCACTGACGATGCCAGGCTTGCCCTGGTTCTTTCACTGCTGTGCTACCCCTCGCTTAGCAGTCGACAGGGCAGAATGATGGGTGTATAGGTACAGGAACCTGGTGTGTTTGATGCAGGTCCTGCCTTTTCCTACTGCAAAACCCTTGTGAAACTTTCTGCAAACCTCAGTGGATGATAGGGAGTGAGTACCTGAAAGGAGACCAGGATTCTGTATGTAGTAGGTGATCAGGATATGCTCACACAGAAATTTGGCTGCCTAAACACACACACACAAGTCACTGGTGGGTAGCTGAAACTTCATCAGGTCAGGCAACTTCAAACCTTCAGATTTCTTAGTGTTTTTATTTTTCAGTACATTTCCCTCCTATGTCTGCATTTCTTTAACCCCCGCATTTCCTTAGATGGCATAGCTGAGAGAAAAAATAGAATGGTGTTGGTGGTATGCTTGGGATCTGGCTTGTTGAGGCAGGGTGTCTGGACCTGCTTGCTTCTGTGCATGCTGCCAGAGCGCTGCTGGGGTCAGCATGTGAGCTTGTGGCATGCGCGGCTTGAGCTTCAGAGAGTTTCAGTGCCAGAACCTCAACAAGACCATGCTTGGCCAGAATGGAGACAGGAGATGAACAGATATTCTTGCAGGCAGGGGAGGGAGTGCTGCATTTTACACAACTTAAATTTGGTAATACATTGAGTGGGTTTTCACCAGTATAACTGACTCAGGGAGTCTTCAGTGCCCAAACTCTAAATCTGGACTCTGAATCATGAGCTGCTATCCTTTAATAGCTCTTAATAAAGCAAAAGATGTGGTTTCAACCAAAATTTTTCCAGGGGGAAAATACCTCTATGATGATGAGTACTTCTTGCTCTATTAATAATCAGATGAAGCGATTTTGCTCTGAATTTGGTGCACAGCAAAGTTTCTCTTCGGGCATGAGAAGCTAACTTCAAAAGTTCTAGCTGCAGCAGGTTTAAGTTCAAGGAAGCCATGACCCACGGCTGTCTGGTAGAATAGAAGAGGTGCCACTTTGTCCTGCAGGTCTTGCTGTGCATCTTACCTACAGGATATTATGGAATCACAGGACGGTTTGGGTTGGAAGGGACCTTCAAGCTCATCTAGTTCCAACCCCCGGCCATGGGCAGGGACATCTTCCACTAGACCAGGTTGCTCCAGGTCCCGTCCAACCTGGCCTTGAACACTGCCAGGGATGGGGCATTTATATATAAATTCACTATGGTTCTTACTACCAGCTCCTGTTTCAGGTCAGCTTGATCTAGACAGAGTTAGTATGGGTCTAGCCTCAATCAGCTTCTTCAGCTGTCAGCCCTACTATGGTGCTGTACCATGGCTGGCAGGCTGAAAGAGGAGGACTTCCCAAGTCTGTAGCAACATGCATCAAGAGACCTTCAAAAACGAACCTGCATTGTGTCTGATCAAAAGCCATCTCACTCTACATTTCAGTGTGGTGAAAAACACCCTTCCAGTCAACCAAAACAGCTCTCAAAATTAACGAGGTGCACATAGAGGCTAATTGTTTTCCTAGGGGAGAGCAATGGGAGCAGCCCCCAGAGAGAAGGCTGGGGATGCAATGGGGACCTCAGGACATGGGCAATCGCCCTATGTCCTGGGTACAGGGGAAGGTTATGGCTGAGTGGGACCTGGATTACTGGGAGAAGTTTAGCACTGGGCTCCATGCTCCCCATCCTCCACCAAGCCATAGTGCGGTTCCTGTGTTAAATTTACCAGGCATTCCCGTTTGTAGCCAGTGGTTCTCATGGGAAAGGCTCTGTTACCCCGGTGAGTAGGAAATGGCTCAGAACCCCAGTGCATTGAGAGTATGTGTCAATTGTTTCCTTCCAGGCACTTTGGGAAGGGAGCCTAGAAGTTTATCTCAGCATTTGCAACAATACAAACAGATGCCAAGCAATTCAAGTACATAGAACAGGAAAATGTCCTGTTTGGCCTCCCTGAACAGACTGGGAGGAGCAGGCAGGGGGAGGATGACACAAAACCCCCAACATTAAGTAAGTCTCTCCCTCGCAGAGTAGGGAAAACAGCTAAGTAACGCAGGTGTTTGCCTGCATGTATACAACTTCGTTTTCGTATTACCAAAGTCTGTCCTCTGCACACGTGGTCAAAAGATTAAAGAGATTGTCTGGTTCTGTTGGCAGCATATTAAAGTATTAAGACTACGGGCTTACTATGATGTGTTTTCTGTTATCAAGCTGACTGCAGAACTGAAGTGATTCAAAGGAGGATGTTGTGTTAGTACAGATACTGGATCCTGGCTGTAAGAATCCCTTGGAAACAACTAGCGCTGCCCTGTCTGTCCCAGAGCCACCCGTACCCTACAGCCTTGCTTGTGCTCAGATCACGTTTCTCCTTCCCTGTCCTACAGATGTTTATGCCATCTGCCATGTTAAAGCAGATGCTTTCAGCTGCTGGAATAGCTTTCCTGGTTTCCTTTGACACGCTGGAGCTAAATCTTATATTCAGGTGCTGATCCGTAAGGTCTTTCTGCAGATGTCTCTGATGTTGGTATTGTGGCTCTGCCTGTTCCCTCTGTGGTGTGAGCCGGTTGATCCAGGCTGGAGGCAGCAGATGCAGGTCCCTTTTCTCCTGCCACTGTTACACTGCCTGTTGGACCTTGCTCAACCCTGGATTTCTGTTTCTGTTTTTGTCCTGCTCCCTGAGATGGTGAGTTACTAGTGCCTGGTACTGCACTGCGTGGTTGTACAGCTGTTGGCACCCAGCAGCGGCAGGAGATGCTCCTGGGGTGGAGAACTTTTAATATCTCAGCCTAGATAACTCTGGCTGAAAAGTAACTCCCCTCAGGGAGCTTTTCACTAACTCTTTATAGCTGTTAGTTTGTATCTTGATATCATGGACACTGTACATCTTTGTATCTGAATATCTATTTATTGGTCTGCATAGCTACCACCAGTACCTAAACTCAAGCTTGCTGCACACTCCAGCCAACAGAATGATCATAGAATCTTAGAGTCACAGACCTGTTTGGGTTGAAGGGACCTTAAAGCTCATCCAGTTCCAGCTCCCTGCCATGGGCAGGGACACCTTCCACTAGAGCAGGTTGCTCCAAGCCCCTGTGTCCAACCTGGCCTTGAACAGTGCCAGGGATGGGGCAGCCACAGCTTCTCTGGGCAGATCCCAACGATGATGGGATCTGTTTCCGGGCCATCGCAGGCACTGTCACACTGTTGTGTCTGTGAGGGAGAAGGGAATTTCTTTATAAGCTTATGCTTTCTGTTACAATTCCCACATAACAAATTACTTTAGGGCAAAATGTATCACACGTAGTGGGGATGAACATGTTTTTCAACTGATCATTCTGGAGAACAATTTTTTTTCCTTTTCATTTTGTTGGTCTGTGAGAATTAAGAATTCAGTATTTTAGAAACAAACTTTTCCAGGTGCTTTTTTAATATTTAAATAAGTCAGCGACAGCTTGCAGTTAAAATTTTTAATTTATCCTCTGTGTTTGCTTTTTGAAGGAGTTGCTGCTGGAGATCTGTGGATCCCAATGGCCTTGTTGGGCCATGGAACATGCATGGTTAGGAGAGACAATGTATAAGATGGAGAGGGCATGAGCTATTTTTGTACACTTCTGGCCCCATCCCTGCATACTGCTCATCATTCCATTAGTTACAAAGCCCTTGGGGAGCTGAGTTAGCTATTTTGAAGTTGCTATTAAGGAGGGCTGCTCTGGTCAAGCAGCTTTTTAAAAGACCTTGGTGGCTTTCAGTGGGAAAATTCAAGTGCAAAAAAAGGTGAAGGGCTCTCCAGACTTCACAGCAGGTGGTTTTTCGTTAAAAAGTCAGCTTGTTATGGAAATTGGGTGTTTTGCGCCTGAACTTTCAGTTATTCAGTCTCAGAGATGAATTTATCATAGTGAGGAATTGGAAATGCATGTCAGCACTGAAGTTAATGGGTGGTTGCAGATTCCAGCTTTACTCTTGCACTGGCATTTGTAGAGCAGCTTCCCGTGTCTTGCAAATAGGTGGTTCATCTAGAACCTCATCATGCTGCTGAAAAACAAATGGTAATGATAGGTGTAGATTGCAGGTGATAGGAAAGAGCAATGCATCTCCTGTAGTGAGGAAAAATTAGTGGAGATGGGTCAATGGCAAGGGCTTTCTCAAGTGCATGACTGTTTATCAAGTGAGGCATGGCTTCTATTACTTGCTTGACTTAATTCTTATTCCTGAGCAAAAGGGGGTATGACTGCTGCAGAATAGAGGTGAGCTGCATCTGGTCTGGCTTTAGACATTGTTGCCATCATCTTGTTGGGTACCCACCCATTTAACACAAGCTCACCTGGTTTCAGGAGTGATGTGCTTTCACATCGTGGAGTACGTGGAATTAATTTCAGGAGGGTCTTTTGGTTGAGTATCTTCTGTGGCAGATATGTGTAGGTGCTGGAGTCATCTCTGCTCCCTGCTCAAAGCCCCGGCAGTCACGAATGCTGGGATCTGAAGGCTGCTGTTTGAGCTGCAGCCTCTGCCTTGTCTTGAATGTGTCATCTCCTATGCTCACATGAGGCTTTCATAGTTGTGCATTCATGAAAGGTTTAAGCATGCACCAGGAATAGCTGGATGTGAGGTGGCCAAGACAGTGACTCTGCAGAAGTGCTCCCCCATGAGCAGCAGTAAATGACTGTACCCACAGATAAATATATTTGTTCTTACGTGTGTTTGTGGCTCAGTCATTCAGATAAAGGTACTTCAGACAGTAATAGGGCACATGTGTTTTCTGAAACACTCTGCTTGGCTATGTGAGACATGAGGGGGAAACCAAATTTGGTCAAACGCCTAGAATGCAGCTATAATTTATCAGGGGCTGAATTTGAAGGAGCTGTTTTTACAGCTTACAGCAAGATGTTTGGATTATCTGCGCACAGAAAAAGACATGTAAATACTTTCTATAAGCACAAGGAAAGATATTTACCCCAAGTTAGTAGATGTGCAGAAAGCCTTGAAAATAAAACATTTTGATCAAACTCCTCAAGACACAACAACTGGCAAATGTAGTTGCAGTGCTTTGGTTTGAAATAGAAGTCTGGAGGACAGGGAGGAGGCATACTTTGGGTTTACAGTCAGCATGTGGAATTTGACACTTACTCTTTTATGACTTAGTTTTTATTTTGGAATGTGTCAAGTACTTAGAAGTTGACAGTAACATATGTTTAGTAGTCCTTCCTCATCTGCTGAGTTATAATACCCTAAAGGTGCTTTGACATTTGTTACACAGTGGACTACCTAGACAAGTGATAGAAATTTGGTTCCTCTAAGCTCTTCAGTGCAGCTGGATCAGTTTGCACAAGGTGGTTGTTAAGTCCAGGCAATGTTTGTGGGGAAATGAATGGAAAAAAATAACATATTCCCTGTATTCAATATTGCAGAATGAGTGTGATGTGAAAACCTTTTATGGGTTTTATTTTTATTTTTAAACGAGTCATGAGGACAGAATAATTACCAGAGAGTCTGCCCTGGCGTGCACTCTCAGAAATGATTGCACAAAAAGTACTTTTCAAATGGTAGCTACAGAGCTCCTAGCTCACGTTTGGAGACAAGAAACACAGGATTAATTAATATGAGGCCAGCAAAGAGGCGTAGTTGGCTGGTCTGTTTGAATAGAACACAGCATGAACTATCCTGGCCAGTGATGCACAAAGTGTATGCAGTCAAAGTTAATGTTTGCTGTGCTGGTGTTCCCTAGGTCATCACACTATCTACATTGGGGTCCACGTGCCGAAGAGCTATAGGAGAAGGAGGCGTCACAGAAGACGACCTGGGCACAAAGAGAAGAAAGAAAAGGAGAAAATCTCTGAGAACTACTCCGACAAATCAGATGTAGAAAACGCTGATGAGACAAGCAGCAGCATCCTTAAACCTCTCAGTAAGTACTGGTTTCAGTTGTCACTCGCTACAATGGTCTGTTGTCTAGTGATCTGCTTCTGATCATGGAGGAGGAAACCGGATCCATGAAAACATCTCATGTTGCAGGGTCAGAGTTGTCTTAATCAGTTGTTGTCGAATGGTTGCTGCAGCTTGGAAAAGGCACAGGCTGGAACAGACATTTCATCCTTCTATATCACCTGAGTTGGCTCCTGAGCTAACGGCAGCCAGAAAGAGGCCAAATTTTAAAAAGCAATTTGACACTGTGTGAAAAGAAATAGCAAAGAAATGCAAAGACTGAGTAGGTGCCTGGACAGATCTATTGCAGCTTCTGCCCTTCAGACACCCCGTGGCTTCTAGAAACAGCCTTACAAGGAGGAGCAAGCAGGTTGATGAGAAGCACCAAGACCAGTGCTATAAGCTATGGAACATACCCATCTGGGATTTGGCTTCATTGTATCAGTAACTTGTGGTGCTAGTAAGTCTTTTCCCTTCAGTAATTAAACAGTTCTAAGTTTTGCAAACAAAAAGAAGATTAAAATGTAGCATTACTATGTGTTTGAATATACTGATACTGTAGGGTTGAATATCTGAATGTTAATAGGCAAATGAGGTCTGTTTTGGATGCCTTATACTCCATTTGTGCTGAGATTGATAAGCAGAGGAGAGAGATCTTTATCTGGTGTCATCTCTATGCAGCTCTTTGGTAACATCGTAGGAGACTGTCATAAAGTCCCATTTTTCTTGCTGTCTTCTCTGTTGGCCACAAGCTTGTTCTGAAATCTGGGGGATGACTGCTTAAATAGGAGTGGGAGGGTACAGATAAGAGAATAGAAGCAGGTGACAGCCTTCTAAAATGGGAACATGCTAACAAGGTTTGAATATAGCAGAACAGCCCAGCATATGATATAATTCAGATTATTGAGGCTAATTCCAGGTGGTTGGAGTTTCATTAGAAAGACCTTGTTGGCAAGTGGGGAAAATGCTGCTTGTGTGAGAGAGAGGAGGAAGGAGGGGTTGTTGATTGAATATGTGGATTTTTCATTTTAAAATGGTGTTGCTGGGTAGTTGCTGCATGTAAAGACAGTAGCATAGGATCAGATCAGTCATGTCATTAGTCCAGGGCTTGTACTCTTGGTTCTACTTCAGAGAGCAGCAACTGAAAGAAAAGCAAGTCACAAAGTCTTCCCAGCTCTAGTTCCTTAATTGTCCCGAGGAAGGGACATGCAGAAACCAGGAGTTGGTTTGACACTGAAAGACATAATTACCTGCCTTCAAGAACTCTTGGTATTTGAAGTTTAATTTTTATATTTACATCTCTGTGCTGCTTTGGCGTGCAGGTGAGCAGAGCTGTAGAAATTCCTGTTTGGCTTCTGGATGTATCCATTTCCTGAAGGAATCCTTTCCACAGGCTAATTGTGTTAAAAACGTGTTTTCTCCATCAGGTTTTGGTTTTCTGCCTTTCACTTTGTTCATCATTCTTTCTGTTTTGTGTCATTTGAAAAAGGGTTAATGGTATTTTTCCTATATTGTTGCTACAGGTTAGTGTGTTCTTGTCTACTCATATCTGCATCTAAAAATGTGCAATCTTTGCATCTCTCTGAGAACTTTCCCATAGTCTTTTTCACCCTGAGCTCCTTGCACTACGTTTTTGGAGTAGGATCACTTAAATACCACACAATATTCCAGGTGTCCCATGCAATAGCATTACTACTACATCATCTGTAACTTTTTTTCTGTAGTGTTCACTGTCTCAAGTATCCAGATACTTTACCAGGTTCCTGCAAGGACTTGCTGTTGGCCAGATCTTTTTACAAGCTGGCACAGTTAATTTAGAACACTGTAAAGGATAGGAGTAGTTCACATTACTGTCTTGAATTGCCAAACATTGAATTACATGTTGCCTCATATCCCCAGGTTTTTTCTTTCCCTTCTGAAACTCTTGTCTTCATAGCTGACCTGAATTATTTGTTTCCTACACTTCTTTTTGCTTGCTAGAAGCCTTTTTCTTCTAGTTCTGCAGGTGTGGTAATGCCAGGAATCAGCTATTCTGCTGTTCTGCTTTTGACATTCTCCATCGTTTAGGAATAGCTCTTTATGTCCATTTAGTTTTCTGTCTCTTAGGTGGCTGCTGATCTGAGGGAGTTGTTGGGTAGTCAGACTGTTCCAGCTTTAGGTGTCTGTCACTGGCACTTTGATGAAGGCTTTTTGAGTGTCTGAATGCTTTATGTGCACTGTGGATCCAGCTGCTGTGTTTACCCTCAGTAATGTGCCCAAGAGAAAACCAGTTCTCGTCAGACAAAGCTTATCGGCTTACTCTGATGTTCATTACTGACAATCATGGCAAGAAACCTTAGTTATAACCATATTTGGTTTAATCTTTGTCCATTAATAGTAAATAAATGAACAGATGTGGCTCAAATTCAGTTTCTGAAGAACACTAGAAACAAGGAACAGCAATTTTACTGGAGTTGGGAGGAAGCTGAAATGAAATATATTACGTATAGTTGAGAGAGCTGTCAGTAGAGAGCATGTGGCATCAGAAGCTGAAATATCTGTTAGGCTTATGGGGTTTAGCAGGATGGGACAGAGTGAAGGCATTTGCTGTGGGGCAAGGGAGCTGGTTGGCCAGGAAGGGGAGAGTTTGGGATTTTAATTTCCTCCTGTGAAGGGAGAGGGAAGTAAGAGCAGGGGCTTGCTGGACACACATGTGGGGTGCACAGTGTGTCCCTGTCCTCAGAAGAGGAGAAAAAGCCCTGGAGTGCTAGACACAAAGGAAGGAGGAAATCCTCAGGCAGCTCAGCGCCATTCTCGTGGAAGGACCCAAGAATAGAAGAGTGAGGGTGTTGCAGCTCCAGGATTAAGGACTGCAGGGACAGCTGTGTTAATGACCTTTGCATAATGCTGCTTTGCGGGGTGGCTGGCTGTGACCAGGGTCTCTGCTCACCAGTAAAACATGGGAAGGGACTCACCTGTGCTTCAGGAACCTGTCAGAGCCTGAGGTGTGATGGATAACTGGGCTGTGAATATAATGTGTAGGACACTTTCTTCAGAAGGGCTGCAGAGTAGGTGTCTGAGGTTTAGTGACATAATAAAATGGAAGTGCTGTTTATGTAGTTGTTGGTGAGATGAAGAGACTGAACTGGAGGGCATTTCAATCTTTTCCTAGGAATTCTGGGAAGACCTTAGAGCAGCTTCCGGTGCCTAAAGGGGCTGACAAGAAATCTGAAGAGGGACATTTTACAAGGGCCTGTAGTGATAGGACAAGGGGGAATGGCTTTAAACTGAAAGAGGATAGATTTAGATTGGATCTTAGGCAGAAGTTCTTCTCTGTGAGGGAGGTGAGACACTGGCACAGGTTGCCCAGAGAAGCTGTGGCTGCCCCATCCCTGGCAGTGTTCAAGGCCAGGTTGGACACAGGGGCTTGGAGCAACCTGCTCTAGTGGAAGGTGTCCCTGCCTGTGGCAGGGGGTTGGAACTGGATGAACTTTAAGGTCCCTTCCAACCCAAACCAGTCTGTGATTCTATGATGCTTGCAGCATTAGAGGTCGGAGTTTAGGGTACTATTTGTTTGTCTCCATATATTGAGAGCTTTGTTTTTACTGAGTGAAAAGCTTAAGCCAACTTTGATTTGATACATCACTGCTATTTCTTGGTCTGTCCCCAAGGACCATGAAGCTTAGGTCAGATATCTTACCTGAAGAGGATTTCTCAGCTTCTTGGGTGGAAACTGTGCAATCAGATTTTGACCAAATCTGTATTTGACTCACCAGGTCAAGCTGCATGGCCCACACCAAATGAACCTGATGAAACATGTCTATGCTTATGGGCAAGAGAATAAACAGGTCCAGAACTGCAAACCTTCCCTATAAATGTTGTGTTCCAGTTCAAAACCAGCCTAGTTGTGCTCCTGGATTTGGGAATTGGGGCAACCCGGAAACATCAATCCAATTCTTTTTAATCTGTGTCCAGTTCAGCCAAACATGACAAACTCTGGTAGTTTCTAAACAACCTTCAGCTCTCCTTTCTGGAGGGAGTTAAGAAAATTCACAGACTCCTAGAATGGTTTGGGTTGGAAGGGACTTTAAAGCTCATCCAGTTCCAACCCCTGCCACGGGCAGGGGCACCTTCCACTAGAGCAGGTTGCTCCAAGCCCCTGTGTCCAACCTGGCCTTGAACACTTCCAGGGGTGGAGCATGTTTTATCCTAAGGAAACTGTTGCTTGGGAAAGGTGCCTCATTTAAAAATCCAGGCAGGGATATATTCTAGGATTTTGGGCGTATTCCACTGGTCTCTGATTAACTATGGTTAATGCACTTAGGTGGGGTGAAGGAAGGGCTCAGCTAGACAGAGAAGAGAGTTGATGGTGGAAAGCCATGGCTGGCATGGGTGGAGGTGTCAGGGCTGGGTCTTTCTCTGCAGCTCAGCCAATTTCTTATCTCGGTATGAAGCAGATGGAAGAGTTTGTTGTTACTTGCAGGGGATGAGACAAGGGAGGAACAAGGAAGGCAGGTAAAACTTTCTTTTTCAGGACAGGCTGTGATCTGAATCCATTTCCCTCTTCCTCATTCTTTACTACAGATGCGCAGAGATTTTCCCATGAGGAAATGCATCTCTGCTTGATCTAGGAAGGGGTTTCTTCTCATTGTCTGGTTGCCCTCCAAGTTAATTTGGCTCTCTTCCCTGGCTCGAACCCAAGGAAGTCATGTCTCTCGGTAAGTGCTGTCATAGCAGGCAGTGTGTAGACACTGTGTTTATGTACACAGCAGTTGGAGCTGCTCTGCAGAGATGCTCGTGCTTGTGCAGAGCTTGCTTGGGTTGTCCTTGGCCTGGCCCAGCTCTGTGCCCCTCAGACAGGCAGTGTGTGCATGTTAACGATACAAATCTGTTTGGAAACTCTGATAGCACGTTTAGAACAGAAACGCTTGGAATATGGGATATGGGCTTAGGCTGATGTGAGTGATTACCGTGTCAGAGGAAACAAGTAGAAAAATATGGGATTCTTTAACAGAATGGAAATTCTCATCTTCATTCATGATCTGTGAGTGGCCCATGGTTTCTGGCAGATAAGAAACTGTCAGTATGTGTTTGTGACTCCGAATTGAGTGGCTGGGGTAAAAGTCCTTTTATTGGCAGCGGTGATTCCAAGCAAATGGAGAGCAAGAAGCCCAAAAGATAAAATACATGTCCCTTCCCAAAATATCTTGTGGAATTTCATGTGTAGTCAAGGACTAGTATTCTAAGCAATAAAGTAATAACTTGCAATACTACACCTCAGTTCAAGCCCTGAGGTGTTTTACATAAAATAATAACAAAAATGATGCTGGTAATGTATGTAACAGAAGAGTGGAAATTCTCTGTTCTTCGCAGTGATTTAGAAGCTAGCTGGCAATAAGAATCCTCAGACCTGGTTTTTGGGAAGCTAACTAGAGGCATCACTTTCTAATTTCTCTTTTTCCCAGTTTAAACAGTAGGGGTGAGAAGGTGTGGGCACAGCACTTCTGTGCCCCATATTGACATGAAGTGATGCTTGCTCTGCTCGGTAATGTTTTACAGAGCTATTCTTGCAGCCTCCACGTTTGTGGAGGGTGAGAGCCTTCATTCCCAATGTGTGGGATGAAAGCAATAGGTAGGTGGATTGCAGCATCTTATGTTCTTGAGGTCTTTGTCTTCTGAATCACAAAGTTGGCTGCCTGACTTCAGCCTCTTTCGGCTTTCAGTTTTAACAACGTGGAAATAGGACAAAGAAGGAGTTTGCTTTGATGGGACAGCAAGTTGCTTGCTGACATTGTTCTTCAGTTGCAAACATGAGACATCTTCATCCGCACTCTTAGCACTTCACATGCATATGAACACATATTTGTCTATGTTCATGCCCTGCTTTTAAAGACCAAGAGGGAATCTTTGGGAGTTCCCTTTGCTGAAGGGCTGCAAGATTAGTTTTTCCCTCAGGTTGGACAGAGCTTGGAGCAACCTGGTCTAGTGGAAGGTGTCCCTGCCCGTGGCAGAGGGCTGGAGCTGGATGAGCTTTAAGGCCCCTTCCAACCGCAACCATTCTGGGATTCTCTATATTATTACTATTGGCCAAGGATAAAGGTTTTATCCCACAAATTGTGGGGTGCAGAGCCTTGCAGCAATACTTTATGGTTTACTGGCTGTTTTGGTTAAAACCACTTGCGGGTCTGAAAAATTGTTGCCAAAGTGAAAGATTTGTCTAAACTCAGCATAACACTTAAGAAAATGGAGTTTAAATTCAGTGCTGAGTTTACTGGGAATGGGCATTTGAAAGAGGTTGAAAATCTGGATCTCTCTGTTGAAGTGATTTCTAGAGCAAGGGAGAGGGAAGGAATGCTATGTTATCCCATCAAAGATTTGTGAAGGTTTGCACTTTGCTCAGGGAAGTTCTTCTTTCACCCACCAGCTGTAGTTCTTGAAGGTTTTAGTAGATAACAAACTTCTCTTGAGCTCTCAGATGCTGTCAGTTTTGGGTATGGGCACTAAGGCTTTGCTGCTGAATGCCTGTATTTAAGTAGTGCTCAAAGGATGTTTGATGTGGAGAGAGAACTGTAATTACCTCTATAATAGACTGTCTGAACCTGACAGATCCTGCGACATCAGTTGGCACCTTGTATTTTTTTTAAGAACTGGTTAATTGATGCTTGGTTTATCGAGACACCTAGCAATACAGGTGGTGATATAGTGAGCAATCTTGCAGCATGAATTCACTATGCTGATTTGTGTAAGTGGAGGCTTTTTCGTTCTTAACAGTGGGCCTGTTGCTTCTGGTTGATGTAGGACACACCAAAGTTGATGACATTAGTAGCCTTAGTTTCCTTTACCCTGTGGTTTGCTTCTTGCATAATGAATATGTTATTTGGTGCTTTCAGGTTCTTCAGGTCTTCTAGTGGCCCTAAGTGCCTACATAAGGGAGCAGTGCTGTGTGTCTGTACAAACAGTTTTCTAACATCTGTCAAGTGCAGTACTGTGCTCACCAGGTATCCCTAGAGGCCAAGCTACTCTGCTTTTTTGCTGTGTTCTCTCACTCACCAACATGATCTTTATCAGAGAAGAAATCCCATCTACGGGGCTGAAATGCCCATTGATCCTTTTGTGCTCTTTGATTCTCCAAGTACTTCATCAGGTCCATAGTTCCTGCTGAAATCTAATCTAGATCTCCCCTCTTTCAGCTCAAAGCCACCCCCTCTTGTCCTGCTACTACTACTATAAAGTCCCTCTCCAGATTTCTTGTAGGCCCAGTTTATTTCTGGTGGGGAGTGGAAGTGGCCAGTCCAGCTGTGGAACGGTCCGTTCATAATGAGATCAAATTAATTCAACAAGGATATTTAAACATCAGTTTAGGAAGGCTCAGGCTTGGTGTCTACCCTGCAAGTTCATTAAGCTACCAGCTATAAATAGCAAGAGACAGCTACAGGATGGAAATAAATGAACCTACTTAGCAGAGCAGATGCAGCACAGCCAGGGGGGTGCCTAAAGCCCTCTTTCTATTAGTGTTGTTGAATTTCTCAGCAATCCAATTTCTTTCCTGGCTTTTCAAGACATGGGATTTTCCAAAAGCTTTTAGCTTCTGCTCACCACAGTAAGAGCAACGGCAGAGTAATGCTGAGAGCACCAGGCAGGATGGCCAAATAGCTTAATTGTTTTATATTAATATTTTACACTGGGAGTATGGTCAAGGAGACTTGGCTGTAAATGTAAAGGAATCTTTGGTATTTTGGTCTTCAAGAGCTGCACATTGGCCTAGGGGATGGGCATTGGGTGGCGGAGGCAGCTAGAGCATGCCTTGTTCTGCCCCTCCAACCTCTTATGCTTGAAGTACCACAGAATCACAGACTGGTTTGGGTTGGAAGGGACCTTAAAGTTCATCCAGTTCCAACCCCCTGCCATGGGCAGGGACACCTTCCACTAGAGCAGGTTGCTCCAAGTCCCGTCCAACCTGGCCTTGAACACTGCCAGGGATGGGGCAGCCACAGCTTCTCTGGGCACCCTGTGCCAGTCTCACCACCCTCACAGGGAAGAACTTCTTCCTAACATCTGATCTGAATCTGTCCTCTTTTAGGTTAAAGCCATTCCCCCTTGTCCTGTCCCTACAGGCCCTTGTCAGAAGCCCCTCTCCAAATTTCTTGTCAGCCCCTTTAGGCACTGGAAGCTGCTCTAAGGTCTCCCTGGAGCCTTCTCTTCTCCAGGCAGAACAAGCCCAGCTCTCTCAGCCTATCTCCAGAGCAGACGTGCTCCAGCCCTTGGAGCATCTTTGTGGCCTCCTCTGTGCTCGTTCAAGCAGGTCCACATCCCTCTTGTGTTTAGGTCCCACAAAGTGCAATTGCAGAGGTTAAACACAGAAATAGTTGCCGCTTCAATTGTAAACATGCCCTCTGTGTAGCTTGGGGCTGGTCAGAGAGGCTGCTGGGGTGCAGTGAATGGGAAAGGGCATGGGAAGGTGCTCAGGGGCAGGCAGGCTGTGGGAAGGTGCAGGTGAGGAGGTCAGCAGTGCCTGCTGACACAGCCCTCACCCTGCAGCGGGGGGATTGCTTAATGCAGGAGAGACTACTAATTGCCTGGGCTGGACATCTGACTACCGAGGGTAAAGCTGACCAAGTCCTGGCCCTGCATATCTGGGGAGGGACCTTCTTCTGGTGGGTCAGGCTCCTCTAGGCCAGGACCCCTGTCGTCATCCTCATTTTGTGGGGTCAGGAAGGTCTCTTGCCTTTCACTGCAGGGGATACACACCTGGAGGTGCATTAGGTTTCAGGATGGATGTTTTTGGGTTTATGGATGGGTTCAGGGAAGAGGCTGTGACTTCAAAAAATGCAGAGGGGAAGGTGGGGAGTTGAGGTGTAAGGAGATGTTCCTTGAAGACACAGCTTAGGAGGGTTTCTTGTAGGTGTAGGAGCGACAGAGAAGAGACACATGTAGGAGGAGGTAATTCAAGCAGCAGCTAAACCCAGCTTCCTCTCACCCATTAATTACTCCATCTCTCATCAGTGGGAGATGCTCTGGAGGGTGTTTCTCTTGTTCCTAGGGCTCTGTTCTAACTGCAGGAACCCACAGCTCCCCCTTGGATAGGATGAAGGCACGTGGTGAGGTGAGGCTGGGTCGAGATGTGAACTGTCACCCTAGGCAAAGGCTTTCTTTGTCTTCCTGAGGGTTTTGCTCAGACAGCTAACTCAAAAAATTCCTTTATTTGCAACACCTCTTGACTGAGGTGTTGGGTTTGTTTCTTTTTTAACTTGACTTGTGCATATGCCGATCACATAAAGGCTCCTTAGGAACGCTTAGGTTTGTTAGGAACACTTTGCGCTTCCCTTACACGTAACATCCACCTCATTTAGTTAAATGTATGGCTGAAATTGGGCTTCCAGCACAGAATGGTGCTGACCTGCCTGGTGCTCCTGCTTTGCCTTCAGCTGTGTAGCTGAAGCTGGCAGTCCTGGAGCTGATCCTTGTGAGTTGTTCCCAGAAGCAGGCAGCTGCTTTTTGTTCCCTGATTCCAGGTAAAGCGGATGGTGCAGGTTTTTATCACTGCCAGGTATGATCTTGTGCTCTTGCCTGCACCCCCTGTGTTATGTTCTGCCTTTTTGGTATGTTTTCCAAAAGGATTATCAAAGTATGTTTTTAATATCTCATCCTGACGTAGAGCAAAACTCCCAGATCTTTGTGAAGCTTTCATTCCTTCCTCGTCACGGCCGGGAAAGGAGCTAAGGTTTTTTGTTGGTTTTTTGTTTAATTCCTTTGCACAGTCCAGGTTTTGGGTAGGTGTGATAAGAGGCAGAGCTAACCTGTGCCTTCCTTAGTAGGTGTGTGCTGAGACTCCCACACAGAGTAACACAACGTGATCTTTCCATGCAGTGCTGGTTGTTAAGGCAGATACTGAGAGCGTCTGGCACAGAGGATTAGTTCTTTTCCTGTCCAGAAAGGTATGGTAGCTGTGAGTTTTCCCTTTGGGGTAATTTCTGGTGTTGTTTTTGGGACTAAGGCTTGGGGAAAAGAGGCAGTTGTCCCTGTGTAAGTCATATGCGTATTAGGTCTGATTAAATTTGGGCATCAAATGGGTTCCCACAGGATGTCCATGTGTTTGTACCTGTTTGGATGTGGCACATGGTTTTGCACTGCCACCAGCTGCCCTTTGGCAAGGCTCAAGAGCCTGGTGTTGAAAGTCTTCCAGGGGACAGTTATGTCGGTGATCTTGTGGGAATGAAAACAAATCTCACCCTAATGCAACAGCATTTCCCACATTATCCTCTCCGGCTGGTGCTCTGCATAGATGGAGTTTTGCATCCTGCTCTGGCAAGTCCTTCGCTTGAAGAAAGTTACCTGCCTGAGGGAAGCTCCAGACTCCTGGAATTTTACCTTCTCTCTTCCTCTGCTGCAACACGTGAAGCTCTCCCCACCAGCCTATGCTTGATAGTAGGGTCCAAGGACAAAGGGCTGAAAACCAGGAGGATAAAAGCTCCATGTATTTGTCGCCTCTTGCTCAGAGCACTGTGCACAGTCAGGGTGCTGGGGGCACTGTGGAGGGTGATGTGAGAACAAGTGTTTCTGCACAGAGTCCTTTCCCTGGTGGAACATCTCAGCTCACTTCCAACATCTTATCTTCTTTCCCCAGTATCACTTATTTTTTTTTTTTTCCTTCCAGCAACATTACTTTAATTTCTTTTCCTTGCATTCCCCCACCTCCAAAGTGCCCAAAAAGTGTCCTTAGGAAATGAATGGCTTGAGCCACACCAACAAAACCAGCCCTATCTTTGCCTTCACATGTGGTTCCTCAGAAGGAATTAGTGGCATAGACTGCAGTTCCATATTCAAACTTTACTTCTTGCTCATGTGTTGCATTTCAAGTAGCATAGTGTCATTTGGCATTTGTGTTAGTCATTTGGCCGGTGGGTACTTCAGTAGAGTTTGATGGCTTAATGGAGGTTTATCAAAGTGCTTTAGGATTTAGAAAGCATTTGTATTTCTAGGATTTGGGTGATGCAGTCAGACTGATGCTGAGAAGCAATTCCAGCTTGAAAAAGAGTTTAAAAACCCCAGCATTGTAATGCGCCCATGTGGAGCCATTGCAAATGCCTGGGCTTGGAGTAATGTGAGTATTCTACCTGTACAGAGGCCAGGATAAAATGGTTTGGATCTGAATCCTCTTTTCAGAAGGTTCTGGATGTGTCTGAAAGGGGCAGCCACTGCAGTGGAAGAAGGGGGAATGAATGTTATGGTTTTCTTCTCAACAGGAATGATAATGTGCTTTTGATGAGGATTATTTCTAGGGGCATTGCATTTAAAGGCGCAGTGTCATCTATTCAGGTATTTTCTGAGATCTGCCTCCACTGTTTTTAGTTAAACATTTTTGTGTTTTTCATAAATGTGTTTTTCATTAAAACCCAAACCACAAAAATGGCCATGGTAATAACACTGATATTGATGGCAAAGCTGTTGAGCACTTACATTATTGTAAACTTGAAGTGATCAAAATCCATGACCCTGAAATAACAAAATTAAAGTGAATATAAAGTACAAATACAGAAGTAGTGTTGTCTCAGCTGGCCTTCTGGTTTTGGTAGCCTAACACTGTCACACTCCTGCCCTACTTCTGAGTTTTCTCTATAATTTGAAGACCTGATACAAATATTTGTTAGTTGAAAGTTAAGATTCTTCTATAGGTTTAACTTCCCCTTGAGAAGGTACTTAAAAGGATAAACCCTGTCTGGTTAATATTGAATGAATTTTTGCAAAGTTTGAGATGAAATAATAAGGATTGAGCATTGTGCCTTTGATAAAAGTGGTCTGCAAAATGAAGTGCAGGTTAATCAGTCTCAAAACACCTTTTTTTTTTTTTTTTTTTTTTTTTGGTGGTACAAAGCATTTTCATTTACTGGTCACTTCTGCCTCAATCAACTGCATGTTTGCTTGCAGCTTTCCAAGTAAGCCCTTCTGGGTTAAGAAAGGTCTTTGCAGCTCTTTTTGTGACCAGGCAAGATTTTCTTTAGAAATTTCCCATGGCCAAAGGTGACACAATTTTTCCTGCTGGTTGTAGAGGGAAATAATTCAATGTAGACTTGACAGTGGGTTTAGAGCCACAGGGTGGATAGCTGTCCGCTTTGTGGATTTGAAGCGGTTCTTCAGCTTTGCCTTGAAACTTCTTCAGTTTTTAAGTACCAGAAAAAGTGCCTCTGGGAAGCTTCTATGGGGTGTGTATTGCTGCTTTGATAGGTCACACTGCTCGTGTTTTAGACAAAGCAGAGCCCAGCTCCTCTCACAGTGCAGGGGAAGACCTCCTTTAAGTGGAAGCTCGTGGTGCTAATCTTCTGTCTTGAACTGATAGCATGTGCCGCTATAATTACCTAAGCCACCCTAATTCTTTGCCTAATTCTGTTCCCTGCATTCACGTGAAACTGCTAAGGGACAGAAAAGTCTGAGGAATTTACCCTGTGGGGAAAAAAAAATTCTCATTTAGAAGCATTTAGATTTTAAGCCAAAGATATTTCTACAGCTGAGAAGGACTGAACTGTGTAGGTGATGGTTGGTACTGTAAAGCTGCCCTTTTGGGATTAGGCTCCACGCAAAGCTGTTGGACAGTGTGGGAACAAGCCATCCCAAAGCTCTGGGTTTCTCCCTGTATATACATAACCAAGGGCTTGAAGTGCTTCAAAGCATATGCACTGGACCTGTCTACTGAGCATGGTGGCAATTTCAACATTCCCCGTGTGCTTCACACATGACGATTCACTCAGTGGGTTTTCTGACTCATGGGTTACCAGAAAGCCTGGCTTTGTTCAAATGAGGCTCAGCCTTACTGATTAACAGAAAAACTGGTCAGCAGTGGTGTCACGTCCCTTCTGTATATTGATTTTGTAGGTGTGTGTGGCATGGGTGCTGTTTGGAGTTGAACGCAGTTGGATGACAAGTGCTGTGCTAACAGAGAGGAAAAGCGGCTATCTTTTTACTATCTTCTTGGCAGAAATGTTGTGTATTTGATGTTCTCTGTTGAATCATTATCGCCCCAGACAAAGTGACTGCCTGGAGCACGAGTTGATCGGGCAGGTTACAAGTTCTCCACTTAGCTTGGATTCCAGAAAGATGTACAGAAAGAAGAGGGTTCTGATGCTGTAGATGCTGAAGTTGGGATGGAGGGATGAGGCAGGCTTAGGTTCTGTCACTACAGGGAACATCAGAAATAGAGCTGTGAGCTGCAAAGGTCTTGTTCCCTGTGATAACTGAAAATCATTGCTTCATTCTTAGGAAGCCATGATGTAGGCTTTGTGCTAAATCCTCTATGTAAATATAACCAACAGCTGGATTTTCTTCTCTAAGCCCTGCTTTGTGTTTTCTCTTGGTTCCTGTGAATCTCATTGAACTGTTCCCACAGGGACTATTTAAAACATTGATCCGTAGTCTAGTTGTTCTTGAAGCTAGTGTCTTTATTTTTCTTTGCACACTCTGAAATCTGCTTATCCATCAGCAGAGCTGTTGTGGATTTCCCTATCCCTTCTTGCTTCTGCACTAGGAAGAAGGCACATTAGCCACTTCTGGAGGGGCTGAACCATAGGTCATAGCTGAGGGCAAGGGAGGTGCTATGGGGTAGGGATGGGTACAAGAGGGGCTCTCCCAGTGCTTCCTGCGGCGTGGAGCCAAGTCTCCTCTCCTCCCAGGAGCTACAGAGAATTATGCCCATGACCTACTAACCTCCTCCAGTTGGGATTGTGGGCTTGGGAATTGCATGCACAGATGGCTGCTGTCTGCATGGCAGCAGATGCTGCTGATCTAATGAGTAGGATCAGTAGATGTTTGAGTGAAATCGTGGCAAGTGGTGCAGGGATGTACATAGAACTGCAGTGCTGCTCCTTTCTCCCTAATACTGGTTATTTCTGGGCCCTTTCCCTTCATCTCTTGGCACCCCTCCATTTATCTCCTTGTCCAGATCGGGCTGGCACAAGGAGAATGTGGATAATTTTGATTGCACAAGGAAGCTGTTAGGGAATTAGATGATTAAGAAATGTGTGGAGGGTGAACTGGAGATCTTGAGGCCAAAAACCTGTTTTACTCAGATGCCAGTAGGTTGGTATGACAAAATGGGAGTGTTAATAAAAGGTAAATCAGGCATATACAGAATGCCCTGCTGATAGCACAGGGCTTCCTCCCTCCTTCCAGAATATCACTCCAGTGTGTGCTTTGCTGGAGCTCTGCCTTGCGTAAGTGCAAGCCCTAAAATAAACACATTTCTCTCATTGTGCATGAGAAACAAGCTTCATTATAACTTTTGCAAATGCTTTTGAGGAAAGACTTCTATTCAGGCTGAGTCTTCTGCAGCTTGTCCAAGGCCCTGATCCTGGGTTTCTCTTTCTGCAGGGTTATTTCAGGGATGGTGATCTTGCTTTGAACAGAAACTTCAGAGCTGTGTTGGAGCAGATGCTGTGTTGCGAATGTGTTCATGCCTTGAAGAAACAACTTATCAAGAGGCAAGAACTGCCTTTCTTTTATCTCTTCTGACTCTTTTATCTCTTTGACTTTCTGATAAGCCGAAGTAAACTATTTCACCTATGACCTGAAAGACTGGAAAAGAACCACCACCAAAGGAAATGGAATGACACTGAAGTGTCAGTGTCATGAACCTGAAGAATAAACAAGATAGGGTGGAAAAGGCCTCACCCTGATACATTAATCATTGCAAATTATTCCCTTTCTTCTTTGTTAGTGTCAGCAATTTCCCAGAAAAAATGGTGTATTCATGAAAATAAATCTGGGTGATACCTGAAACGTAAGCTGAGGGAGCTGTGGGCTACTCTGCTCAGCTTTGAGTCCTGATCCAACATCTCTTCAAGCAGGGGAGGGTCTTCATTTGGATTTATTTGCAGATTTCTTACCCACTGAGTGAACTTTAAGGCAGTAATACTAAGTACATCAAAATTAGGTGCAGGGAAGAGCTTGGTCATCTGAAAGCTGAAGAGGAAAGCAGATGTTAACTGAAATGTAAGCGATTCTTCATAGATGTGTTTGTACTTGTATCACCAGATTTATGTCTATAAAGAGGCAGAGATCCCTTTTAGTGCTTTTTGCCACATGGTTTGTATACTCACTGGAAGGGTAGTGCAGACCTCAGCAGTTAAATGGAAATAGAAGTATGCATAAATCAGCAGCGCCTTTCCTTCTGTTTGTAAAGAAACATATGAATGGACTAGTCTCAACCTGACTGTGGTATTGGGCTTGTGTTCAAGTCTTGCTTCCAACTGGAAAGCTTGATATTTAAGTATAGTAATGGGACCTGAGTTTATCCAGCTGAGGAGGGGTGCTTGATTTAGCTCTGAGCTATGGGTATCTAATACCCTGTGAACTGCATAGCTGTGCAGGGAAGGAGAGGTATTTTGAGCATCCTGATCTGGGGAGGCCTCCAGGAGTTACTCTGTGTTGTGTTCATGCTCCAAGAGCAGTTTCATAATGATGTGACTTACTAGGCTTGGATTTCAGGCTCTGATTAATAACTTGGCTACTCTGTGTTGAAGCTAGATGGGAGGTTTTTTCCCCTAGATGATGTGTGTGTCCTTATTTTGTATTTGTGTCTCGGACTGCCTGGCCCTGAAGGAGCTGGGCAAACATGGTGTGATGGGGAGATAGATGGTACAGGTAACAGATAGAAGTCGTGTACATGACACAGGAAATAATGGCAAAAGAGACTGGGAGAAGCTAAATTAAGGTTTTGCAGTGGCCTGCAGTCCAGGGCAGTGAGTCTCTCGCCATGAGCTGTATGGGTGATGAGCCTCTGTGAATCCCCTGTCTGAAACATCTATGGGCTTGAAGAGCTCTGAATGGGAGCACTGTAGCATGTGCCCTTGCAGCGACATTGCACCTTACTTCACACTCAAAGAGCTGAATGCCGTATGCAAGGTGACTGGTAGTGTCTCAGTAAGAGGGTAGTGACTGTGTCCTGTGGGAGCTGTTGTATTTCAGAGTCACCTCATGGCTTCTGTGGTCTGTGGGTTATGGTGAGACTGGCTCCTCACCCCTGTGTGGAAAGAATAAACTCAGGAGATGGCAATTTTTCTATCTAAAACTTGGTGGCAGATAGAGCCACGAAGTGTCAGGAGCTGCCTGGGGGGCAGTTTCGTGGATGGGGTAGACCTTCTCCCCATGATGAGAGATGTGCTTGTGGGTTTGCACAAAACTGCATGGTTTCAAGTCTGTGAAGGCAACAGAAACCTTGAGACTAGGAAGGAGGTTCATGGATGTGGGAGGATTTTGATGTGTGACTTCGCCCATTTCATCCTTGGGCCTCTTGAAGCTTTCTGGAGCATCTTGCAAGTCTCTGGGGCTCCAGACACTGAAGAGAAGAGGAAGTCTGCATCCTGCTCCTTGCTTGCAGGCAGGGTGCTGACTTGAATATTCAGCCGGGCTCTGACTCTTCCTTGCACTTTGGATATTCCTAGAGAACATGTCTGACCTCGTTTTGCTGGACTTGCTGTTATTTGGGTTTCCCTTTATCTGTGTGGGACTTGTTCTGCCTACTTTGTATATCATGGTTTTCTTGTTCCAGCCTGTTTCTAGGTAAATTGCCCAGGATGGGAAACTTCAGAAGGATGAGTCTATAGAAAAAAGAAATGTAGTCAAGTGACTTCATTCCAGCATGCATTTCATCGTGGGAATAAGAGCTCACTCTGCAGAAAGAAAGTGTTCACCACCAAACAGTATGAACTTATTTAATGACAACAATTGTTCCTTTGGCAAAGTCTAGCTAAAGCTCTCTAGGGGGATTAGTCTAGGCTTTGCATTAAAGCTGGGCTGAAACATACTCCACATTCCTAGTGGCAGAAAAGTGCTGCCATCCAGAACAGTTGTTTCATGTCTGCTTCAAGAAATGGGGGTTATTTGGGGATGGACTGTTTCAGATAAATGACTCCTGTAGAAATCCATTTGCTAACTGGAGGCAAAAGAAGCAGCTACACAACCATAGAGGATGCTGCTTTAAATTATTCACGTGTATTTTCGGTTAGATTTTGTCAGCTGTATAGGTCAGATATCAAGCTCATGCTCTAAACTCCTCGTTTAGAGTCATCCCTGACACATCCCATTTCAGTGGGACATTTCAGTGGGTTTCCTTTGGCCTGGACATGAGGGTTTTGCAGCTTCCTGCACCTCCCACAAATGATGGATGTTGTGTGTGGGTAACATTATAGTATGGGCACGAAGAGGAGGTAATAATTCCTAATCTGAATCTGGTCTTCATTCCAGCTGTGTTAGTGTGACTTGTATTCAGTGGTAAAAAGGGAAGTTTTCAATTTCTTTTCCCTGGTCTACTTAAAATATATATGCATGTATATGTAAAACAGGCAGTATTTTTTAATTAATTATTTGCCTTCGAAGCGGGATTGCTCTCTGTCTTGTGGGTTCCTTTAATGCTCTGGCAATAAATAAGAAGCTTCCAACTGCAGACAAAACCACATTTGGGCTCACATTTTGAGCATTTTGGACCTTCCCTTGTGGAAAGAGAGCTAACAACCCAGCATCATAGAATCCTAGAATGGTTTGGGTTGGAAGGGACCTTAAAGCTCATCCAGGTCCAACCCCCTGCCACAGGCAGGGACACCTTCCACTAGAGCAGGTTGCTCCAAGCCCCTGTGTCCAACCTGGCCTTGAACACTGCCAAGGATGGGGCAGCCACAGCTTCTCTGGGCAACCTGTGCCAGCGCCTCACCACCCTTGCAGGGAAGAACTTCCTAATGTCTAATCTAAATCTCCTCTCTGGCAAGTTAAAGCCATTCCCCCTTGTCCTGTCCTTACCTGCCGTTGTCAAAAGCCCCTCTCCAGGTTTCTCATCGGCCCCTTTAGGCACTGGAAGCTGCTCTAAGGTCTCCCTGGAGCCTTCTCCGGGCTGAACAAGCCTAACCACCTCACCATCTTCTCCTAGGGTTTGGTCCTGCTTTGCCATAAGGATCGGAGGGATTCTGGTGGTGCAGGGGCACAGTTGCCAGCACATCTTCTATCAGCACCTGTAGGACCAGCACAGGCAGAAAGCTGTGATTCAGGTCAGCACCCAGGAACAAATATAACCTAAAGTATATATTTAGCCCGGTTGTTTTCAAGACGACTTAAATCCATATTTAAAGCTAAGCATCTGCTGAAGTGCCATGTGGATTGCTGATATAAATAGCTTGCTGCCTACGTGGGGAAACCTTGGAGCAGGGTAGATCTCAGGGAGTGCTTTTGGGTGCTCCGCCATGCTGGGATGATGCAAGCGGTGTGGCTTTGCCAGATGACTATTTCTGGTATAGAGTCTCACTGTCCTTTTGCCTTCCCTTTAGCTCACTTTTTAATGACCACAGGGTTTTAGAACCAAAGAATAATTTCCTTTGTCACGAGTGGGTGAAATGGAGCACAAGTGGGAGAAATGGAACACAAATGGGACTGGAGTTTGACTGTTGATTCCTTGCATCCTGCCCACCACCCCGGATGACCCTTGAGCTGTGTGGTTTTCCAGAAGTGTGGCTCTGCTGGGAGCTTCACCCCCTCACTGCAGTTTTCTCTAAACTGATCCTGGGAGGATGAACAGGGCTATCTCATCAGTGGAAGGATGCCAGCATGCTCTATATAGCTCGCCCTGCTCTGCCTTTCTAAGTAGAGTAATGTAAAAGGGCTTGCTTCTCCCAGCATCACTTACCAGGAACATTCTCATCTTCCCTTTTAGTTTTAGTTGTCTTAATGCCAGGTAAGCTGTCACTAAATTAAATGCTAGGTTTTCACAGTTCCTCCCTGTTGTTGTGAAAAAGGGAAACCACATCCCTGTGGGCTGGGATCTTCCTCGAATCGGACGAAGTCAGGGTGATGAGCAACTCTGAGTTGCCCTTGGAAGCTGTGATGCAGTTGCTGACTTTCCCCCTGAGCCTCAAGTGAGGCAGGCTTCTTCCCTAGAGCTGGTGGTGGTGGTCACTGCCACCCTGCTGACCCTTTTGGCTAACCCTCAGAGAGCTGTGCTTATCCTGCACCAGCAAACGTTTGCATTTAATTTCCAATCACAAAATACACTTTTTTCCATGTGAAAGTGGTAACACATGTGGAATTTTGTCCAAAACCCGTGCCTGAAGAATATAGTATTTTTTCATGCTTATGGACTGAAAGGTGGTGCTTAATTATCAAAGAATTAAATTCTAAGAAGCTGGTGGACACAGGAACTGGGTGAGGTTTGCTGATGAGCCAGGTTGTGTTATCCAGGTTTTGTGTAATGTTGTTCTTCAGTCACTAGAGCAAATAGATTTTAGCAAACTGTATCCTCATTAATTCCTTACCGAGAAGCCAACTCATGCAGAGGATTCGAACATGTTAACAGATTGCAGTTGGTGTCGTCTGTGGAAAGTGTTGACTTCCAGGACATCCCATACTTCACAACAGTGGGAGCTGTAGGCTCGTAACTGAAACTTGGCAGTAATTGGGAGGCAGTGGATGTGTTCTCTTTCCCTGTGTTTTCTGAAAGTGGATATAATACCTGTCAACAAAGTGGTTCTTCTTTGCCCTTCTAAAGATGAGGATATAGATTGTTTGCAGCAGAAAAGGTTTCGTGGATCCATTTCTTAGATCTTCCAAAACTGCCATTCTGCGCCAGAAATAGACCTTGCTTTAGGCTGCTGATTTCTCCCACCATGGCTAATACTGAATGCTTTGGAAGACTGTAGATATCCTTCAAGTGCAACTGAATGTTATTTTGGGGTTGGGAGAGTTGGGCTTGTTCAGCCCGGAGAAGAGAAGGCTCCAGGGAGACCTTATAACCTATAACTTGTAATCTTCCACTACCTAAAGGGGCCTACAGGAAATCTGGAAAGGGGCTTTTGGCAAGGGCAGGTAAGGACAGGACAAGGGGGAATGGCTTTAAATGGACAGAGGGGAGATTTAGATTAGCTATTAAGAAGCTCTTCCCTGTGAGGGTGCTGAGACACTGGCATAGGTTGCCCAAAGAAGCTGTGGCTGCCCCATCCCTGGCAGTGTTCAAGGCCAGGTTGGACACAGGGGCTTGGAGCAACCTGGTCTAATGGAAGGTGTCCCTGCCTGTGGCAGGGGGTTGGACCTGGATGAGCTTTAAGGTCCCTTCCAACCCAAACCATTCAGTGATTCTATGAGTCTATGATTGGTTTGACTTCTTTACATCTACAGCTAATCTGAGTTTGTGACTTGACTTTTCAATGCTGTCCTGTGACTAATATCATAGTTTTGTCATTTGTTAACATAAACCTATACTACTTTAAAAAGGAAAATTATTTGCTTCATCATCCCACAGCAGTTATTGCATACTTCTAGTGGCTAAAAACCTATTGATCAAAGTTCCTGTGTTTATACCCATTTTTGCTAAGGAATTTGGCACAGAAGCGAGCAAGGCAGAAAAATGGAAGGTATAATGCTTTGGGGAAGAACCTGTTCATTCCTGTTGTCAGAAGGGAATGTGGCTGCTTTAATCAAAGTGAAGGGCTTTGAAGATAGAAAGAACTATCAAGAGATGAAGTAATATTAATGTTCACATGTAAGAAGTTACAGAGAAGGTGTAACTTCTAGGAGGAAAAAAGGACTGGGTGTTTATGGATACCGGGAATGCTGGATAGCACTTCATCTAACAAGTGTGCAAACACTCTGTTGATACATGCTTGTATTGGCTCTTTGTTTTTGAACCCTTGGCTGTGGTTATTTTAGAACAACATTTGGATTGTGAGGCTGAGACTGAGTAGAAGAGATGTCTGTATTTCTTTTCACCCATTTTCTTTAAACAGAGAAGTGCAGTGTTTCCTTGGGTTACTTTGAAATTTGGGAACTTGGGAAGTTGGTTTCTTTTGGCTGAAGCCCACTGGTCACCAGCATGTTTTGGAAATAAGTCTTTTGATTTGCTCTGGGGTTTCATCTGGACATGAGGTCTCAAGGGGAGAGCCTTGGGAGCCCTGAGGGTTGGGGTTCCCTCTGCTCTCTGTGAGGTCGGGGCTGAGAGTCTGAGCAACTGCAAAAATCAAGTCACCTGCTTGACGGCTTCACTCAGGGCTTACTGGCATCACTTTCTTTAAGCCCTTTTTGGTGAGAATAACGTGTATGACCTGTTTTGTGCATTTAAAATGGCAACTGCTGTGAGCTCCCAGCATGTGTAGCCACAGGCCTTGCCTTTGATTATCTTCTGTAGTTTCCCATCTTTTTTGGCTGTGTGTCTGTGTGGGTCAGGTTTATGCTATTTCTTGCAAGCAGTTTCTCTTGCTGCCTGTACTTGTCTGAAGGGTTTGGAAGTTATGGTGATGCTATGCCTTCCCCCCCCCCCCCCCCCCCCCAAACATTTTAACTCACCGCTTCTAAGGAATGGAAAGACAGAAGGTTTTTGCCTGGTCAGCTTTCATTTGGACATGGCATGTGTAGGAGCTGCTCCTGTCAGTGACTCACTTCTGCCAGATTTTGATCATTTAGATATTAGGAAGAAGTTCCTCCCTGTGAGGGTGATGAGGCGCTGGCACAGGTTGGCCACAGAAGCTGTGGCTGCCCCATCGCTGGCAGTGTTCAAGGCCAGGCTGGACAGGGCTTGGAGCCTTGGAAGGTGTCCCTGCCCATGGCAGGGGGTTGGAACTGTAGCTTCAGGCTGTAAGAGGAGAGGCCATAGGTACAAGTTTTAAGAGAACTTGAGACCTTTGTACAGGTGTAGGACAGTGTTGGGGGTATTTGGTGCACTGTCAAATGCCCTTGATGAAGAACTGGTGGTATCTATGATAGAACATCCTCCCCCTAGACATTTGTGCAAGAAGGGGTGCTGGTAGCTCCTGCCTTTCTTTCCATTGTAAACATGGGTTCTGCCGGCGATGCAACTGCTGTGGATGTCAACATGTGCCTTTGGGGAAAGGTGGAGAAGCAGTGCACCTACTGACTGTCTCCAGAGGAGTTTCTGGTCTCTCTTGGGTTACTCAGTGGGAGGAGCAAAGAGGAGATAGCAATTCCATGTGGGTATCCGAAGCCCTGTCTGTTGGTAAGAGAGATGAGGGGTTTTGGTAGGGAGCAAGTAACACTTTGTTTGACAAATGGTGCCTTGGAGACAAAACCCTGCACTAGTATTTCTGAACTTGGGAAATATCCCAGAAGTAGGACAACGTTTCTGTGCTTATCTAAGAGAGTTGTCTGCCTGGTCCAGGTTTTGCACTGAGTGTTATTTCTTAAAAAAACCATTTAAACACATGATGGACCTATGCAAGGGAAAGCAAGGACATTGGAGTGGCAAGTCTTCTTCCATAACTTCTCTGAAGACAGGACCGCATTTACGATGTTTTTGAGGGGAAAGTGGTACTCTCTTTCATCTGGCACACAGAGTCAGAGCAGTCCCGAGTTTTCCAAGATCTGCATTGGATTTAGGTGTAGGCACATCAAAATTAATTGGCTTTCCTTATAGACTTTCCAGGCAGTTTGCTTGCAATTCATCTTCATGCTGCTCCCATGCACGTTTGTGTGTTTTGAGTAATCCATTTTCTGCTGTTAGGCAGTCATTTGCAGAATGCAGTTCTGGGCTTTATTTTTTAGTTCCTTTATTTCTTTGCTTTGGTGGTAGGATTTTTTGATATCTCTGCAATCCTTCCTGGTGAGGGAAAAAAAGTGGGGCAAGAAAGAAAGGGAAATATATTTCCTAGAGTGTACCGACTGTGTTCTTAAGCATGGGCTTGGAGGTGAGATCAGTTTTGTGGCTCATGCGTGTCTCCTGTGTTGGGCTATGGAAGCCTTTAGCTCTAGTTAGGCTCATTTTGAGCTGAACTGTTCTTGTAGGTATGTTGCTCTTGCGGTCAATGACAGTTTCATTCTTAAACTGATTGGGATGAGCTAGGACAGTACTGGGGGCATCCGGTGGACCACAGGGCCCTAGGGCCATGTTTGACATGGCGAGCCAGAGGGTCCTTTGCACATCTGGCTGGTGATTCTGCACTCTCCTCTTCCAACGCATGGAGAGTTTGGTGGAGCTTGTCCAAGTCCAACTGCCATGGTGCCTTTCTCTGTCCTGCCACTGGAGAGCGAGTGCCTGGTGAAAGCACACATAATCAAGACAGCACTTGGTGCAGAAGGCGCTCTGTTGTTGGAAGCCCACGGCTTCAGAAACATAAGGTCAGTGCTTAACTTGTTGTAAAAACATTCTCCTCCACTTAGATCTGGTGTGACACTTTTCCAAGTAACGTGGGCTTGGTGTCCTTTGTTTAGGAAGAACAGACAGATTTTACATAGCAAGAGGAAGAGTAAATGTTTTGCAAGAAATATTTTGCTTCCTATCAAGGTCACGTATTTTCTTTCAGTTATGCAAAGCATGTGCTTAAAATGGGAATCCCTAGTTGACGACAGCTTTCAAATGCAGTAATCTTAGAAAAGAAATCCTTGAGGTTTATTGCTCACAATTTCCTGTCTCTTTGGGGAATGAAAAACAAATGCGTTTTGAAGACAAGCTTTTTTTTTACCTAGAACGGGTCCTCCTCTGTCTGTGAACCTGCAGTGAATCAAGCCATTCCCATCTAAGACATGATGTTGTTAGCAAACCTTTGACTTCATCTCAAAATCAAGCAGAAGAACATGGGTTGTGGTTGAGGGAGCAGGTATCTGAAAGAGCTGTCTGCTTCTCTGTGGCTTCTCAACTGCCACAGAATTGAGAAGTACCTGGAAAACAGCTTTTGTCTCTAATGCATTTGATGGGCAAATAGCCCTTGCCTGTTTCTTCTAAAGTTACTTTTCTATGTGATGGGGTTGTTCTTAGGATGTTCAGTAGGGTCGAGTTGTGGAGAAGTGGAGTGTCCATATTGCAGCCAATGGTTGGAAGAGGGACTGGTGTAGTCCAAGCGCAGCAGTTAATGCACAGCAGATTGCTGGCAGGATTATTTTATTGTCTCTTTTTTGAAAACTTATTTATCTGAGTTTGCTCCTGCATGAAATCAATTTTCTAAAAACTCAAGGGAAGAAAACAGATGGATGTTGATATGTGTTTGACTTCACATATGTTACTGCATCACTCAAGCTTTCAAAACTCTTTGAACTCTTCTTTTAAAAACAGAAGGCAATGAATACCTAGTAACATTTCCTTCAGGTAGATGAGTGTGGAGATGATACTCAAGTTCATAGCCTAGGCTGCTGCTTCAGTAGCTGCTGTAGCAAGGGTCTGTCAGTCTGTTTGTGGCATGAAACTGCTGTTCCATGCTTCCTCTGAAATAAATAAAGCCTCCAAACAAGTTCATTTTCCTTCATCAAAACTTCTGACTTCAGCGTAAGTGGCATAGAAAGGTATAATGATGCTTCCTGGAAAAGGGGCTTCATCTTGCTCTTAGCTACATCCCTGTCAGGGTTTGCCCCGTGCTTTGGTGTAGAGGACCAGAGGAATAAGATTTGCTCTTGCTGTGCACCTACTTGGCTTTACATACAGTTTGGAGCACGTACGTTGAACTGGGAGTCCTGGGGAGGTGGGGAATTAAATTTTCCTGAAAATCAGCTGTGTACTTAAGAAACTTTCTTGTTTCTTTTTAATAGTTCAATAGGCTTTAAGCCAAGCTTTAAAAAAATACAATAAATCGATTTTCTGTGTGTGTATTTACATTCACAAAACAAACTCATTAAAATTCTGCATTCTGAAATGGCTGAGAAGGATTCATGTGTCTCTTGGCTTGTGTATCACACATTCCCAGTGAATTCCTTTCCACCCTGCAGCTTCACTGCTGCCTCTCACCCGCAGACTGCTCCTTCCCCTGCTGGTTGCGATCATGTTTATTCTCTCCTGGAGCCATGAAAATGGGCATCTCTGGAGAATTTAAGTCAGTAGCCAAAGTAATTATAAGATAGTTCATTAGGGAGCGTGGTTTGCACTAAAAAATAAAAGTAAAGAAATAGTAATATTGGTGTCATAAGTGATTTGAATCAGTGGGTAGGAAACTTTAATTTAAATAATGGTTTTTAATCTGGCTATATAGTTCTCATGATTTCCTATGGGGAAGTTGATTTTCAATGATTGATTTGCTGTTACTGTTTCATACTGAACCTATTATTCCATTTTGGTAGCCAGGTCACACTTAAAATACTTGTATTCGTTTGGTAATGTAATATACAGGTATTCAGCATCTTAGTTTTTGCACATTAGGAAGGAGTAACCAATGCAACTTTTGATTACAAGAGGCAGAACGCAGATGTCTAAATTCAGGCATCTCTGTGTGGGTGTCCACATGCACTATAGGCATTTATACATCACCATTATGGTCACTGAGATACAGTTAACTTGCACAGTCAAGTCTGGGGCATGACGCATCGAGATGAGATTGCAAGGAGTACCTTTTAGTGTAATCTTTGTCAAATTCTATGTGGATAGAAATTGAAATTCAATTAGAAATACCAAAGGGGAAGGCTACTTTTATTTATATTAGTGCTGCTACTTGAGGGTTTTGGTGTTTAGGGTTTTTTTTCCCCAGTTGAAATCCCTTTAGGAATCAAGGGAAGCATTATCTGAGCTAATGAGCTAGCAGAGTTCCCCATTCTCCTTAGATCTCATCTTCCTACGCCGCCTTTTCAGCTCAAAATCAGGAGAGAGAGACAACCTCTCCTGGTTTGTCACCTCCCATTTAATTTCTTTAATGAGTTGAATAATTTAATAAAGTAAACTGACAATAATATTCTTTCTGCAGTACAGAAGATAACTGCTGTCAAAAACCAGTTTAGCACATTTGCGTAGTGTCAGCTGAGATGGCTAGTTAGTGGTTCTCACTTGGATTAAGCAATTTGGCTTGCTTAATCAAGTCTTTGGAATCATGGAAAGGTTTGGGTTGGAAGGGACCTTAAAGCTCATCTAGTTCCAACCCCCTGCCATGGGCAGGGGCACCTTTCACTAGACCAGGTTGCTCCAAGCCCCGTCTAACCTGGCCTTGAACACTTCCATGAACACGTATTTTCGGCTCTTTATTCTTATTAGTTTTCATTGTTCTTGGTATATTACGGTACGGTTTGGGTCTTGATTTAATTTGTTAGTTTGTTAACCACCTATACAATAAATACAACACTGGAACAGTTTCTTAACTCTTTCCTTACAGTTGTGTGATTGCACGTAGGCAGTTTAAATGGAGAATTTAAAGTCCTTGCTTGTGTCTTTGCCAAAATGTAATCATTAGGACTCAATTTTGTATTTACCTTGAGCTCACATTTCTTCTGGGGAAGAGAAGGAGGAAGAAAAGCAGGGGTAAATTTCTAATTAAATTCCAGAAAAGGTTTCAGAGACCCTAGCAAAAGAAAATTTCTAGTGCTCCTCATCTAGAGACTAGATCCCACACTTGAAATTAAAACGGTTGGCCATGTCCTTAATTTGTCCAGACTACCAGCAAGTCTAAGCTTTGTGAAAGCCTGCTTGGATGTGTGCAGTAGCAAAGCCTTGGAATTTCATAGCTGAAGCCTCTCAAGTCTTTTGGTCTTCCCCAGGAGTAATTCAGCCTGCATTCAAAGTCCTGATCCACGTTAGGGACTTACCTCAGCCTTTCCTGCCCCCAGCCTGAGCACAAGGAGCAGGGATTGAATAGAATTTGCACTGGACATAGAACAACATGTTGTTCTATGAAGATCATTGAAGATCTATGAAGATCATGAAGGTCATTGTGATCTTCATGCACGTCACTGGGATATGAAGAGGAAAGTAATGAACCAAGCAATAAAGTGGAATTAGGTTTTGGCTGGTCAGAAAAGGGCAGTCCTGAAACTTAGCCTGAGTTGGCTGTGTCCATGCGGTTATGGTGCTCCTAGGAGACCTGTGAGGGAAACCTCTTGTCTCTTCCATACACAGATGTCCTCAGAAGGTTGCACAGTGGTGGGATCAGATGGAATGAGCATGAGCTGCTCCCAGGGAAATTCCATCTAGAGATAAATATTCCTGAGAAAAATATTCTTCAGCATGCAAGCAAAGACGGGAAGGAGAAGTAGCACCATTTCCTTTGCTGGCAATATTCAAGATTTGGCTTGATGGCGCCTTGGGTACCTGATTGAAGGCCTTGCTTTCCCCAGCAGATTGGTGCAGGTGGCTTCCAGAGGTTTCTTCCAGTCCAATCTAGGCTTGTCTATAATTCTGTGGTCTGCAGGTGAGAATTTGCAAGAGGAAGATTTGACTAGTGATTTATGACAGAGATGCTGGGAGTACTGAAAGCTGTTTCCTAGTTGGTGGTATCTGTGCTGTGTTAAATGGTTCTCTTTTTCCCCACCGAGATCTTATTCGCTTCATTTTGTGCTAGAGGGAGGTTTCAGTGAAATGTGTATTTTCCCTTCAGTCTCCCATTGTATTGCTGTACAATGGGTTGGGTTCAGAGGTGCAAATGTCTTAATTTCTGGGTGTCTGCTTTGTCACAAAGTGTAATTCTTATTTAGAAATTCTTTTGTGCAGAGCCAAGTGTGCATAGATAGACTAGTTGTACTACTTGATTGATTTAAAAGGTTGAGTTTTAATGTTTCTGACTGCATTTTTCCAAGGGGAACGATATAATTTCTAGCAAGGGGGAATTTTCAATCACTTGGCTTCTTGAAATGTGGGAAAGAAGAGGAGCTTTTGGGTGTGCAGGTGATCCTGCAAGTCTCTTGGATCATCACACAACATGACAATTTGCTAGCTGAGGGGCTGTCCTTCTGCACAGGGGCAGATTTGCATTTGTCCAGCCTGGGCAGTTTTGTTGCTTGAACCAAACCAGCTAAAGAATTGTCCTTATTTGTGGAAGCAAACTGTTTACATGAATGTTATGTATCCTATGTACAAGGGGCATCAATGGAAACTTGTATAAAGTAATTTTGGGAAAGCTTTTAGCTTACCAGCAGCCCCATTTTTGTAGCTGAAATGTCCCATCAGCAGGCCCATCTGTACTTGAGAAACAGGCCTTGGGAACTGTATTGCATATGGTTGTATGGTACTTTGAATTGATGGTGAGAATTCCTTCCTGACCTGGTTGTGACCTAAGGAGTTTATGTAAAACTCAAGCTTCTAGGACACATCCCTCCCTTGCTCTTGCAGAAGTGTCTCCTTCCCTTGGTGTTTTCCAGCAGCACTTGCAGGTCTGACCTTGCTGAGGGAACAAGAAGTGTGGGAAGTGTCAGCAGCAGTGTCAACCTGGGCAGAAGACAGTTGCCTGGGTGCTTGCATTTCCATGTCTTCAAGAGGGAATAGGAGGACATTGTCTCTTAATGACATAATTTCCTTTCAAGTCTTTGGCAGTCATAGGTGTTACCTGTCTGAGCAATGGGTGCTTTATCATCATTATTCCAGCTTTTCACTCTATGTGATCTTAGAAGTTTCTACACCTGCTATTCCCGTAGATTGCCTTTGGAAAGGCCAATGTAGCCTATTGTCATAGAATCATGGAATGGTTAGAGTTGGAAGGGACCTTAAAGCTCATCTAGTCCAACGCTCTGCCAAGGGCAGATACACCTTCCACTAGACCAGGTTGCTCCAAGCCCATTATGGAAAACATCAAATTATGTTTCACTTGGCAAGCACAACTTTGACTTCTCTATTGCCATCTAGCCAAGAGCTTTGTCCAGTGCTGCCTTAGCTTATCTTGTACCTTGTTGGACTTCTGTGGGAAGCTGGTGTGCAGGGAGAGCATAGGTCTGGGTGGAGGTAACTGGCTGGTTGAGTAGTTCAGCGTGTCTTTGGCCATCATGTTGTTTTCTTCTCTGTCACCGCAGATATAATCTGTTGTTAATCCCCCAAGTCTAAACCTGTGACTCCCTGGAGGACCTGAAGCCTTTTGTTGATTTTGATTCTCAGCCTTATTATAGACAAATTAACGTACATGAGTGACAGCACGCCAATGAGAGATGAGAAGAAAATGAGTAATTAACATATATTGGGTATTACTGATTGCTTTTATGATTATCTGGATTTTGAAGTATTAGCTGGAAAAATAACTCCTAATCCCTTATTAAAGATAAAAGGCAAGTCATTAAAAGTAGAAGGTTGTTTTCAGGCCTGAGAAGCACTGGAAATATGTCTTGGCTCTGGCACTGAGCTAACCTTGAAAGCCTGTAATTCCAAGTTACTCAGCTTAGCTGTTCTCCTCGGCAAGGGAATTTCTGCAGTTTCCCATGTGCTGGGAGGTGGAGGGGGATGCAAGACAAAGCGACCCTTGTCATACCAACTGTGTGCTTGGCACCGGGACAGGGTCCTTGAATATCAGTATTAACCAAGCCCTGCCCAGCTGCCGGGCTGTGAACTTTTGACAGCACAGCCCAAGGTCACTCAATGGCAAAGGGTGGTTCCTGACTTCAACTTCACATTTCTGTTGGGGGCATGTTTCCTGTATGAAGTTCCCATCACATCTTGACTCCTTTCTACCTTCCCAACAGCACCACCTGCCCTCACTGTTCAGGCCGTCAAACTGGCTTTGTGGCCATCACAGAATGACAGAATTGTTAGGATTGGAAGGGACCTCTGAAGACCTTGTGTGACCAAGGTCAGCCCTTGGTGTTTCCAAAGAGTTAGTTAGCAGAGAGGGTTCTGGAAAGAAAAAAATCTTTTTGAAGTATTTAGTAACTGTTCAGGTATATAATAGTCAAGGTCACTTCAATTCAGAGTAAGAATGTCCATGCAAGAAACTTACACACAGTTAGTCATAGCTCCATGTTACTAAAAGCCAGAGAAGTTGGAGTTGGGGCACCTGCTGAGAAGAAGCCATGGGAATGCTGTGCATGACAAAGACAGCATATAGGTTTTTGAATTAGATGCCTTTTTTTCAAATGCTTCTAATACGCAGAGTTGGCTTTTTGTTACGTTAGTTTCTGATCTCAACTTGCAGACTATGATGCCAAGCAGATTGTTAAAACCAGCATGAGGTTTCCAGTTTCTCTTCATTACTAGAAGTTGTTCTGGAAACCTGGCACATTTGGGTGCAGATGAGATAACTGAAGTGGAGATTAGTAATATATTAGCTATGGTTTAGTATTGGAATAGAATAAATTAGGTTGGAAGGCACCTATGGAGGTCATTTGGTCCAAACACCCAAAAGCAGGGATAGCTCGGTAATTAAGTTATTAATGTTGTTTTTTAAGTTATGATATCATGTCCAAAGCACTTTTTCATTAGATAGAAGTGCAGGTGGAATAGAGCCCTGCGGAGGCACACCAAGTTCATCTTTTTCTCTTCAATCATTCTGATCTCTTTGGATGCATCTGGGCTGACAGTGCTTGGAACAGGGAATACTTGCATATCCTGAGGCTCTCTTTTTAGCACAGGCGATACAAAATTATCCATGCCATAATAGTGTGCTGAGATGTGGCCTGGGTGTGCTCTAATCAAGAAACTTGGAAATGTGGGTGCTTGACTTTGGTCGTGTAGGGAAACATCTCTCTGGATCCTCCTTGTATTCCTTGTTCCACCCATTTTATCTAGTTTGTGCCTAAAAATGTTGGTCTTCCCTGTTATATTTTTCACGCCAAGCCCAAGGAATTGCATCTTCTCTCTCTCTTCTATGGTTTCATCATTAGCTCACATGCACACTGAAGTCAGTAAATGACTCCTGTTGTATCCTTCTTCTCATAGGTAGAACAGAAGAGACAATATGATCCTGTAAAACACACCATTAGCTTTGAGACTAACCAGGGGGTTGACCATTAGGAAGGTCAGTGCATCTGCAAAAATCCCCCCCATGCATTTTACTAATTACCAGCAGCTGTTCTGTGTAGTCCAAGCCATTCTCAAACTGACCTCCTACTTGTTTTTTCCTCCCGACTGTCTAATAATTAACAAGCTACTTAATGCACAACAAAAGACCAATTAACCTCAAAGCATTTAATGAACTACATGTAAATTAGTTGTAAAATGTTGCTGTAAACATTAAATGTTAGGCAATTACATAACCCAGTAATTGCTAAAGTTGCATTTAGGAGCTTAAAAGAAAGAAATAAAAATCTGCTTAAGTAGCACTTTGGTTCTGAGAACTCTGCTATAATGGTTTTGTTTTTAACTACAGCACCCCTGGTCTGTGTAGGTCCAAACAGGCTGTGGCAGCTCAGAATGACTGTGTTCTTGGTATGGAAAGAAACATAAAGGCACGCTAACCTTGTGCACTTTTTGTAACCATAACGAGGCTGACCAGTGGTAGAAAACCTCCAAAGGGGTCTAGAAAGAAATGGAAATCAGATAAAATAATTTCTTTCTGCTGTGGTAGGTGGTATCCCATTGTTCAATTATTTGGGTATCAGTTCATGGGGATTTCATGGATCGATTATTGTTTTCTTTGCTGTATGAAATGTCCCAGACCTCACTAAAACCTCAAGGTTGCACAGGGTCTTGTGAGGTGTGAGCACAAGGGCTCTTGGCCACTTAGTGCTGTTGAGTTAATCTCCATCTCTTCTTCCTCTTTCTGCGGACACCTTCATGCCCCAGCTGCCTCACACGTTAGCCTTTGAAAAGCATCAGATTTTCAACTGAAGTTTTGAGACATTAAGTTTTTTGACTTCCCACCCACCTCTGTGGTGAAGTTTCACGTGAAAAAGCTGGTGTGCTTTTCTACAGACTCTTTAATCCCTATAATTGGCAGTCTCGCTACAAGGTGGTCCAGTTCACCTCTAGGTTCTCAAGCTCTAATGTTCTTACAGAATTCATTTTCCTTGTACACCTTCTGTACTTATTCTCCAGGCTTTAGTCGAATCTTCCTTATGTTTCAAGGTTTTGGAACTTAAGCTTGTGTTGAACTAAGATGACAAACTTGGGCTTGTGTTGGACTAAGATGTTCCTAAGTGGTACAGTGAAGTGGGGCTTTGCCTCCTTATTCAGTATATTTGTGCTTCCTGAGTGCCTTTGAGCTTTTCTGTTGTTTCAGTAACAGTATATCTCTTGATGGCTCACTTTGCATTCCATTAGCAGGCTCCAAATGCGTCTCTAGACATCAAATTTCTCATTTTTCAGTGAAAAAAAAAGGAGTTAGGTTTGTTTGTACTAGTTTGCTTCCTTCCTCAGTTTTGCCAGTCTCCTTTTCCAGAGTATATTGATCTTAATTACAGCAGAGTCGTTAGTGAAAGCTGGCCTGTGCTTCATTTTACTGTATAAATACGTTGGATAATGGTCTATTATTTTTCCTGCGAACGATTTTACTTGTATAAATCGTAGTTGGATTTCTTTTCCAGGAGTGGAAATATTCTATACTTATATTTGGTTGACTGTATTACAGAAATTTGCTTAAATCAATAAAGCTACCTTCCAGTTTAGGTTAGTCTTGACCAAATCCACTAAAGCTATTGCCTTGCCCGAGTCAATTTTCCTTCTTGTACTTTGGAGTCTGATGAGAAAAGCTCTTTCCTCTTCAGTGCAGTAGATGCCAAGGTCAACCATGAAGCCTGGCCAGTTGACTTGCAGCCAGGGAAGGGTATACATTGCTAGCCTGACATTGCTTCTCATGAGCATTTATCACAGAATCACAGAAGGGTTTGGGTTGGAAGGGACCTTAAAGTTCATCCATCCAACCCCCTGCCATGGGCAGGGACACCTTCCACTAGACCAGGTTGCTCCAAGCCCCGTCCAACCTGGCCTTGAACACTGCCAGGGATGGGGCATTCAGAAATTTCATTGCCCTTCTCTTGGTTTTATTTTTATTTTTACAAACTTCTTTTGTCTCAACTTCTTTTCCTTTCTGCAGTATTTGTTTCTTCTGTTGACCTTGGACGACACGATCTAGTGTGAGGCATCCCTGCCCGTGGCAAGGGGGTTGGAACTAGATGATCTTAAGGTCCTTTCCAAGCCAAACCATTCTATGATTCTGTGATTCTTCATTGGCTAAAATGCCTGATGTGTGATGCCCTGACAGTTCAGCTCCCTTCCCTTGCTAATGAGAAGTGATCTGCCTTTTGGGAGCTTATATAAAACGTCTCAAAATACGCACCTATGCGGACCTCCTGTCATCAGGATCTGACTGTGCAACCTTCCAAGTTCATGGCGCAAGGGATATCGAGCAGCTGGGTTTTTCTTACATGGAGGGGCGGGTTTGCAGGTCTTGGACTCGTGTAGGAGGTGGGGGTGAGTCTGTGAAGCTACAAGTAAAAAGGAGGCAGAAGCTTGAACTCTACTTGCTGTTGCAAGGGGAAACGGGTGAAGAGTGAGAGCTGTAGAAATGTCACCAGCCTTTTGAGACAGAACAAGTTGAATCAGGAGTTTCTTTCTGGGAAGCCAGTTGGAAGGAGTGTGCTGCTGGCAGCCTGGAGCTGCTCTGAGCCTGAAGTTAATGGTGGTTAATTTTTAAAGGCAGGAACCAAACTGGTTATTGTGCCTGGATCTCAATAGGGTCTTTCTGCTACTGAAATGCCACTGCAAGAGCCCTGTTCTGAATTGTTTTGACTCGGAGAGAAAAAGAAAATGCCCTCAGAGAAGTGGTTTATCCACCAAAAGCTTTGCTTTGCTGCGCTGCTAACAGACAGTGACAATTTCATCAGGATGATTGTAACATGTCCAGGGATGCCAAGTGAGGGAAGTGCTGAGGATGGGCTTTTTTCAGGATGTAAAAGATGGAATAAAAGCAGAGGTCTGAAAAGATGGATCTACTTGGTCAAACTTGCTTTGCTGCAACAGAGAAGTGTGAGGGAAAGGGAAAGTAAAACCAACATCCAGACATGAAAGTAATGGGTTTTGTAACTGCCCTGTCAGGCCAAGTCCTGCTGCTCTCCCAGTCAAAGGAGGCATTGTCTGAGGTCTCACTGGCTCTGCAGTGGTTTAGATAAGCGGCTGTTAACCTTTGAGAGCCAAAAGGGCTGTTTGTCACTAAATGGGGCTTTTCAGAAGGTGACAGAAAAAAGGGAAATGCTGGGCTTTTTCAAAGCATCTCAAAGGAGAGGGACTGGCACCTTACTCCTGCTGATACTCAAGGTGAGGTGGCCTCCTGAACACCGAGTGGATTTTGGCTTCTGAATTCACACGGTAATGCGTGTAGCATGGAGATGAGCGTGTCAGAACAGCCAACACATATCCCTGATCTCTGTCTCATGGAGAAAGAGAGCGCCTTCCACATATGCCACCAACTCTGTGGAAGACTGCCTGTAGTTACATCAGCAATAGACACCTCTTTATGCTGCTGCTTACCTTCATTTTCCCTGTGTGGACCACTATGCAACCTAAGAAGGAGACCTCTATTCATTGCTGCTCAAAATGATGCCTAGTAACAAACACGACCTTTTGATAAGTAAAAAGAAGGTCACATTGTGGATGCTGAAGTATTTTTCAGCCTTGAAAATGAGATTCACCTTGATAGGGCTTCTCTTGTTAGTTGTTCTGCCAGGTTTGCAGACCCAGCTTGGGTCTCTGACCAGGCTTCGCCCTGCCACTTAGACCTCTGCCAAGTGAAACCACTCAGAGACCCAGCCATGGATAACCAGTTTTTGTAAATAATAGTCCTGTGTGCAAGGCAATGCAGAAATCACACCCCGTTTGTTTACCTCTCCCTCCATCTTCTCCCCCACGGTAATCTGTGCTTTTGAGCCTTGCAGCTGATGGGAGCCTGTGGCATTGCTCTCTGGTGTGGTGTTTGAAGGTGATCATGGAGTAATAACCACCTGCAGAACTCAGTGCATGTATTTTGCTCTCAGACACCAGTTGGTCTCCTGCAGTCATTGTGCAGAATAATAATGTGCTTTCCTCTCCATCCCTGAAGTGGACAAGGTATTTGGCAGTGTTTAAAACAGGGGGGGCAGCATGAAAAGAGTTGGAAGCAAAAAGTGTTGGATGCCAGAGACATTCAGTACTCCTTGAAACACTGCCTGGCAACGGGGATGGGCTCCGTTTCATCCGGAGACACTGGCTGAAAAGCTCATGGGACAAAGGGCTCGGCACACACTGAAGCTGCAGGAAGCAGTAGTGAAAATCCCCACACGCTTGTGCTTGGCTTCCTGCCTCTGCGGGTCAGTTCCCTTCTGTCAAGACGACGACTTGTAGAAGTGCTGAAATGGTTAGAGCTGATGTGGACATTGATTGAATGGGACAAATAGACAATGATGAAACTCTGCTTGTGGGAAGAGCTTAATAGGCATAAAATTCTCTATTGCAGCCAGAGGGCTGGTTTTAAAGCGCAGGGAGGGAGAGGAAGTTTCTTCTTGTCACTGCATGGAAGCTTGAATTCAGAAGAGCCTGGAGCTGTTGTAGCTGTGTCCTTAAAAATGTCATTGTACTCTCACCATTGCCTAAAAAAGGGGGCACAGGTGAATGATCAGGGGTAAACTGAATTAATAGTTTGGCAGAGGGGCTTGTATCTGATGCAAGGAAATGACAGTACTTATTTGGGGAGAAGATCACATCAAAACAGCTTTAAAATTACCTTTGAGGGAGCTGTGTTGCAGTCGAAAAGAAAATGCTATCTTTATTTGCTCACCAGAGGAACAGGAGGTTTCTCTTTAATAAAGAGAAAGCTCTTTATTAAAGTCTTTTTGGCAACTGCTCAGTAATAGCTCCTTAAAAATGTGCTGCTATAGCAGTTTCCCACAACATGAAGTGAGATAAATGACCTCCAGAACTAATCAAAAAATAGTCGTTACCCATATTTTGTAATGAATTGCTTGTTATGTGGTTTATATCATGCCAGGGCTTATAAACAGTATGGTTTCTTACAGGGCACAGGCTATGGTACAGAAGCATGGGCTAGTCCTTTAGTAAAAATGAGGGTCAGAGGCATAGCTGCCTTTGATGGAATTAAAAATGGCACTTGGTGAATCTAGACAATTAAAACAAAGTGATGGAAAAAGGTAAATTTCCCAGTTTTCTAGCAGGTTGGAATCTAGGTACTGCTGCTGAGCATTTAGCTATAGGCATACCCACGGCGAGTTGCGTGGTCCATGTACAGCCAATTCCACCCCCTTGAAACCAGATCGTTGCATGGATTTGAGGAGGCAGAGGCTCAGGTTGTTAATATATTAAATATTTACGTTACGGCTGATTGACGTTTTCATTAAACGATGCTTGTTTTGTTTAAAAGGTTGCCAGACATGGTCCACGTTGCACACCATGTCCACGTGAGCTGTCTGCTATAGATGAAACATTTCTGGAAGAAGAGTCTTTTTTCTGTCCCTGTATCTCCAAGGGATGTTTCACTGATGATAATAATGATGCTAGTAACAATGTTCCATCCCTGGCAGTGTTCAAGGCCAGGTTGGATGGGGCTTGGAGCAGCCTGCTCTGGTGGAAGGTGTCCCTGCCTGTGGCAGGGGGTTGGAACTGGATGAGCTTTAAGGTCCCTTCCAACCCAAACCAGTCTGTGATTCTGTGAATAAAATATCTGTAGACAAATCTTCTGTACGTGATCTCAACAGCACTGAAGGAGCTGGGAACACTCAGCAAACTGTTACGTAAAAGCTGCCATTCCTCTGGCACTCAAGAGGATATGTGATTAGTAAGCATTTGTCTAATACTGAAGATTTTTTGCAGCTCAAAGACTTAATATATGCCACATGCTGCAGAGGAGCTTACAGCAGAACGTGTACAATCATGCAGTACAGTAGTCCAGCAAAAAATGGATTATTAGGAGGTAGTCAGTGCTATTCATTATGTGCTGGAAATGGTCATGGTCCAGGGATGGGGGATATTTGCTTCAAGATGGATCAAGCAGCTTGAACAGCATTCTCTGCTTTTGCACTCTGTAGTTGTGAAAGAAGTGGCCCAAGATGGGATCTGGGTAGTGTGGTGAGTGTTCCCTGCAGGGTGCCAAGCTCTGCCTGTGGACAAGTCTAATCTGCCTTACAGCCAGCCAGCACCGGCACAGGGTCAGGAAGTAATGGGGTTTCTCTGCAAGAAACCCAATCAGAACAAAAGAAATTCTCATGCTTGCTTAGAGCAATTAGCTGGAGAGTTGATGACCCAGAGGCAGGTTCTGAGAGGCCAATGGGTGGTCACTGAGCGACTGGTGATTTCAGGTCCGAACATTTCTGTGAAGCTGATGTCATGTGGAAGTCTTGTGCAGTTGGCTTATTCAGTGGTGTTCAAGGATGCTTGCACTTGGTAGAGCACTTAGGGCTTCAGGAAACCAGTTCTCACCTGGGTTGTTCTGCAGAAACTGATATTGCCTGATTTGATCGTGGTCTCTTCCGTAAAGGGAACAACAGTTCCTACCTATGAAGATGCAAGCATAGCTTGGAGGGTCTGTGTGCCACACTCTAATGGGAGCAGTGCTTCTGAAATACTGAATGGTATTGCTAGCACACTGAGAGGGCATCCTTTGCCTTACCCTGTGGGCTTGGCTTGGTGTGTCAGATCATAGAATCACAGACTGGTTTGGATTGGAAGGGACCTTGAAGCTCATCCGGTTCCAAACCCCTGTCACAGGCAGGGACACCTTCTACTTCCCCCGTCCAACCCGGACGTGAACACTGTCAGGGATGGAGCAGCCATCATCATCATGTAGATGCCCTCCATGAACAGGTGAAGATGTCCAAGATGGTGATTTTTAGTGACTCCTAGTTTTAGATGTGATTCCATTTGGGTTAGTCTTTCAAGAAAGCTGGTAAAACTATGAGCCATAAAAGACTTCCCTGCTTGCTCTTATATCTCATCTCACATTCTCACTGTCAGATCTTACCCTGATCTTAATTCAGCAGCATCCCTCTGCAATTTTTGCCAAACGGCATAACCGAACTAGCTCTTTCCTGTGTTATCAAGCCAGGTAGATGTAGAGCAAGAATCTCACTGCAAAATCAAGATAGGGTGAATTCTAATCTTATCAGCAATACGCAATCAGCACCAGAGCAGGTTTCTGCTGCTTGTGATGACATCCCTGTTGTGAAAGGGGAGCAGGGCTTGCCCGTGTAAGAAGGGTCAGGAAAATGTATGGCAGTTGATAAAGGTATAAGTCACAAGGGAATTGATTAAAATGCATAAGGTCTTGTATCGACATTAACACACAATTAAAATTGTTTTGGGTAATGGAATAATTTTGGAACTCAGGTCAGCTAAACTAGAAAGAAAATGGCTTGAAATTGGATAAAAGTGTCTGCACAAGTGTTTCACTCAACTAGCTCACTCTGACTTCAGGTGGATTTGAACCAAGTTTGGGCTGAGTGAGGGCAACCTCAGAAATCAATGGCAGTATAATCATCCTATTTCAGTAAGTGTTATATGGAAAGTGTGTTTGACAGATAACCTTCCTTGATAATGTCACCACAGGCTTTGAGGAAGGATTTACAGCGGGTCTCTGGAGGGTTTGTAACTGCGAATGTACTTCAAAGTAGCAGAGAACTTTGTGTTAGATACGCTCTTTGGCCTTGAGTGGAGGGAGCATTTGACAGAGTTGCAGGTCCCAAGGGTGTTTGGAAGTGTCCCTGGTGAAAAAATAGGAGGAAAACAGTGTTGGCTGATAGAGGAAGAGGCTGTTTTACTTGTACATCAACACAAAAGAGTTGTATTGATGTGCAGGTCATCCCAAGGCAGCACTGTATGCCTGGACAGCCAGGCTCTAACCATCTCCCACACACGACAAGCGAGGCACTTGTAACATGGCACGGCAGCAGGAGGTGACTTTAGGATACTCGGGGACTGACATGGGGCTGGGAAGTTCAGCCATGGCTGACTTGAGGTTGTCATGCCAGAATGTGTCTGCATCTATTTCTGAGCTCCCTGATATTTCTTGCTGCTGATGGAGATGGATTTTTGCCTTTGGGAACCCAAGGGTGTGCATGGTACTCATAATTGGCCTGAACTGAACTAGGGGAAACTGCTGATGTGTTCCTTCTCTCCTGCAAGTGATGTGTTTTATAAGCTGCCTCATGGACCACTTGTGGCTGAACATAAAAGCGGGAAAGGGAAAAGGGAGAGGTAAGAGGAGTCACTTATGGATGGCAATGCCTCTGTTTACATGTTTACCATGTACAATTAATACCTTAATTCCTCTCCCATTCAGAGGAAAAATATAATCCCAGTCATCTAAATCTGTGGATTAGAATTTTCTCTGCTACATGTCTGTTGATCAGCAGGCCGCTTCTTGAATGTGATAGCAAGGAAAGCAATATTAAAAAGACTTAGTGACAGCTGGTCCTGTTGTTAACGGTGCTGGTTCCAGCAGCTCCTAAACTGGGCAGATTGAGTATAGAAGTTGATGGTCAAGGCCGGGAGGTTGGTGCTCAAAGGTCGGGCAGGGGGAAGTCTTGTGGAGTTCACCCCCTGGGTTAATTGCTCTGTGGTTCCTAAGCCTGATAGTGAGCTGTCGGCCCCGCACTGAGCACACAGTGTTCGCTCCAGAGATTAGGATGAAAATATGTTCTCCTTGCTAAAGAGAGCGCATAAACAACCCATGAACGGCCCATTAACCTACAGAATTGCAATAAAGAACATGTGGCAAAGCAAGCCAGAGGAGACCTGTGACCCAGCAAATGCCTTAATTGGATTTTGAACCTTATCATCTGCGCTAAATGCAGCTAATAGGAAATTAGCAAAAACAAGAGAAGAAAGGAAGGGTGATGTATGATGCGTGTCTAGGTTTGGTGGGAGCATTTCTACAATTCCTCTCATGATGCAGTTCAGTGATCAAAGTGTTGTGGGTGGTTGTGGAATTATAGAATCATAGAATCACAGAATGGTTTGAGTTGGAAGGGACCTTAAGGATCATTTAGTTCCAACCCCCTGCTATGGGCAGGGACACCTTCCACTAGACCAGGTTGTTCCAAGCTCCGTCCAACCTGGCCTTGAACACTGCCAGGGATGGGGCAGCCACAGCTTCTCTGGGCAACCTATGCCAGTGTCTCACCACCCTCACAGTGACTAATTTCTTCCTTGTGTCTAACCTGAACTTCCCTCTGTCAGATTGAACCCATTACCCCTTGTCCTATCACTACAGTCCCTGATGATGAGTCCTTTCCAGCATCATATTATGATTATCATATGATAGTATGAATTATCATGTTATGAGATTATTGGGGTCCCACTCCCATGTGGTAAAACCACTTCAAGATGACTGAAAAGAAATATTTTTCCTGTTGGCTGCAGCCAGTGAGCAGCTCCAGGAGCTATGCAGTCGCTTGCCTTATCGTTCAATCCATGTACCAGCCACTTGCTGTGCTCCATATGGCTTTTTGAAACCATAGGATGTAAATTTATGTTATTGCTTTCCTAGCTGTGATATTTAAATTCAGTTCGGAATAGAAGTGTATGTTGAGAGTTATTAGTGCAAACTGAGGGGGAAGGTGATGGAACATGCCCATTATGTGTACTCTACCAGCAGGTCTTGCTCTTCATGTGGAGGATGGCAGCAGAGTTCAGATACCATCAGCCACCAGCTGTAGTCATCCAGTTTAAATTCCCCAGGCCCTTTCCATTGCTGTGAACCCACCAGGTGGCTGAAGAGGGACAAGCACTTGGTGGTGGTGGTCTTCAGCTGAATTTAAACCAATTTAAGGGAAATCAAACCTTGTCTCCTTCCACTCGGGTTCAATGGTTCAGCACAAGCTTCGGGTACCAGCAGTTGGTTGGGGTTGCCTATGTAAAGATGATCTCAAATGCTAATTGCATTTTCAGAATAGGATAATTGTAATTATTTAAACTAATATTTGTTTTAACCATGTTTTGGATGCAGGTTTTTAGTCCAAATTCCTTTTATAATTGCAAGGTCAGTTTTCATGCATAAGGTTACATGTTTGCAGATCTATTTTGGAAGTGTTCTGCAAAGTGCATCTGTTACATCCAGGCCAGATAATCAAATAGTCATGCACCTCAGAGATTCTGAGTAATATATCTGGGGAAAAAAAAAAAAAGATAAATTCTGTAGGAGCTAGTGATTATATAAGTATATATAAGTATATAATCTGATAAGGTTATAAGTAACTATATAAGTGTATATGTAAGAGAGGGTTAATGTGTAATTTTTATGGCTGAGTGTAAATTCAGCTTAGCAATATTTTTCTCTCCTGTTAGGAGCACATCAAAGGCAAGCTTTTCTTTTTTATGGTACGTGATGGGTTTTTTCAAAGGAAGGACTGATGGGAAGTAGCCAGTAGGGAATGTTACCGGATGATGGAGACGTGTGGCTTACACGATGTAGCGGCAGAGGCGCAGGCCGCTTGGTTGATGTTGGAAAGCTGCTGTAGCACATGTTCTGACGCAGTCGTGGCTGAGGTAACCATGATGATGAAATGGTACCCTTGAAATTATGAACTTGTGCAGGGAGTGGTGGTCCACGCTCACCAGGATGTATATGCAGACCAGCACCAGTATGTGGTCCCTCAGTGGCTTGCAGCTGTGCGTACGTGATGGTAGTGTTGGAAAATACAGACAGACATACCTATCTGGCAGGTAGAGAGGCTGGACTGCTATGCTGTGTCCTAAGGGGTGGTCAGAGCTGTCAGAGATTTTCTTAATGGGATCCGTGATGAAAGGCAATGCTGCTGAGGACTTTGTGACAGGGGAACGGAGGAGCTTGTAAATGTCCCTGCTCCCATTGAAGTGCAAGAAGGAAATTACTTTCAGCCCATTTAGCAGGACATGCAGTACACTGAGGACCTGCTCATCGGTTGCCTTCTCTGCTGCTGGGTTGGGATGTTAAAGATGGGACACGTGCCTGCTCTATAAACTTGTAAAGCCAAAAGACTGGTGCGTGCTCAGGTGCCCAACAACCTGTACTCTGGATACCATCCCTGGCTGTGTTCAAGGCCAGGTTGAACGGGGCTTGGAACAACCTGGTCTAGTGGGAGGTATCCCTGCCCATGGCAGGGGGTTGGAACTGGTTGGGCTTTAAGGTCCCTTCCAACCCAAACCATTCTGTGATCCTGGCCTGAGTGCCACAGGGGTTTCTGGATGCGTGGCTCTGTATGTGTTATCCCTCCAACCTGAGCTGCAGAGCTGGCATGGGGCAAGTTCTTGGATGCTCAGGGAACTACGAGGGCACTTACGACTGCAGATAGGCTTACAGTAGAAATGTGGTTTACATTATGAAAGCATCATCACCCTAACTGATGAAGAACTGAATTTGCATCAACCTTTGCTGAATAATTTAAGAGGAAAGCTATGAAAGTTTCTTAAAAAAAATCCAAAAGTGGAGGAAAGGGCATATTTCTTACCGGTTCCTTTCTTCACATTACAAATTGAGACTGTGTTTACCCTGGAAAAATCAATAGTGATTGGACACCTGGTGTCATTAATTATTTTGCAACAGACAGGCAGCTGATCTTTTGAAAAGAAAGGAGTTTTTAGAAGAACTGTTCAAAGTTCATAGTCTGCTGTTTAACTCTAATGCTAATAAACATTCAGCCTAAAGGATGTCTGTCTTAAAATTTCACATGGTCACACCTTTGCTTTAAGGTGGTAGGATCAGAAAAAAACCTGTAGACCCCCAGAAGTCCTCCAGGAAGGTGACTCTTGGGGCATGAGCTCCAGTTGCCTTTGGGAGATGCTCTTAGGTCTTGGGATGTGGACAGGGATGTTTTTGGGGTTTAATTTTGAATCAATGCGTGTGATTCACCCCTGGAAGGGGTTTCTGCTAATTTTTCTTGAGCTAATAGTGCAAATGAACGTCGGTTGCACTGTTGTGTTGAACATGGTTTCTTTTACCTAAACAGGCAGTCTTTTCCCAATAGGAAGGATTGTTTTCTTGCAGGGCATTGGTGCCTGACTAAATGCATTGGGTTGCATTCTTCATGTATAGATGAGACAACCTTTCTGTTAAATATTCCCATGCTCTCCAGTGGTAGCTCTGGGAAGGTCACAGCCTACCTTGCAGGCCAATGGGTGCCCAGATCCTTGTTGGCAGGGAGGGGGAAGCCAGCTATGGGATGCTGTCACAAGCAAGCGCCAAAATAGCTTGGCTGAAACTGGTTTTACATCGTATAAAAAAGAGGGTGAAGGATCTCAGAGACTCAGACTACGCAAGGTCTTTGGGCACGCACCACAGAGCATATTGGTTTTGAGCTTGATAGTGCTTTTTTTACAAGGGTTGCAGATTGCTGTAACATAGTTAAGGACTGTAGGAAGAGGCAAGTTTTCCTGAACTTTACTCCCAGCTGGAAGTTTTAAGAAGTGAGAGGCGAGGAAGGGGAGAGGGCGAGGTAGACGTACCCTCCGTCTGCAGCGCCTAGGATGTCAAATGGAAAGGACAGCCTGGAGAAACAGCTGAATGGCTTTGGGGAGAAGGGGAAGGAGAGGAGCCACACATCCCTGGTCATCTCTCAGGCCGTTAACCGCAGTATTTTCACCTCTGCAGTCTCCCCCGCTGCCGAACGCATCCGCTTCATCCTCGGAGAGGAAGATGACAGTCCGGCACCTCCACAGCTCTTCACGGAGCTGGATGAGCTTCTGGCCATCGATGGGCAAGAGATGGAGTGGAAGGAGACTGCAAGGTGGGTTGCTTTTCCTTTACCCTGAAAGGGAAGGGCGCTTGCACAGGACCCTGTGGGAAATTCCTTTCTTACATTCCATTGGGGTAATACCTGTGCTTGGGAAATCCACTGCGAGGAGCCTGTGCACCTTTCTTTGATGAAAGAGAAAATTCAAGGGTTTGTTTAAATATTCCTTTAACACAAAAAAATAGACTGCCAGTGCTCAAAGAGGGGAGATTTAAATTAAACATTGGGAAGAAGTTCTTCCCTGTGAGGGTGCTGAGGTGCTGGCACAGGTTGCCCAGAGAAGCTGTGGCTGCCCCATCCCTGGCAGTGTTCAAGGCCAGGTTGGACAGGGCTTTGAGCAACCTGGTCTAGTGGAAGGTGTCCCTGCCCGTGGCAGGGGGTTGGAACTGGATGAGCTTTAAGATCCCTTCCAACCCAAAGCAGTCTAGGATTTATTTGAATAGTTAGCTTCTGGAGAGCAAACAGACTTATGGGCTTGTTTGTGCTTTGCAAAGAATGACAGTGTCTTGGCCAGAGTTGTCAGAAATCTGTGCCTGAACAAAGCTTCTGCACGTGTGTCTAAACTACTTCAGTAGATTAGCACCTGACCCCACCACACACCACCAGTTGGGAAATTTTGACTGTATCTCCCTCTGAGCAAGTTACCGATTAAATTAATTTTAAATAGGCAAAAACCCTTAAGGTTATTTTCTTTTAAGTAACTTATTCAGTGTGTCTGTTAATGCTGGATTGGGTTACCTGCTTTGAGTTTCCTGGTTAGGTTTTCTGCCTGTTTGATGGTGCTCTTGGTTTGGTAAAAAAAATACGCCAAAAAACAGGCATTTTTTTTTTCTTTTTTTATCTGTTTGCCACAAGTCACATATAGTTTGTTTCTAACTGTAGTATTTCACCCAGCCAGAGAGCAGTCCAGGCTCTACCTCCCCTCTTCCCAGTTCCCCTCACTTAACTGGGGGCTTTTTTGTTTCCTTTCTTGTGGCTGGGCTAAGCTCTTTCCCCACCTCCCAGTCTTAAGGGCATCTTAAGCACGAGATTGTGCTCATCATTAGCCCATGTTGTTTGGTCACCTTAATCTTCTTTACCTGTGATGTAATGAACTGCTCCACCACCTACTGCTTTGCCTCCTCATCTTTAATTTTACTTCTCAGTCACTTGGCGAACCTATTTAAAGGCTTTTCACCTTTTTAACTTCTTGCTTGTTGATCATCTTTTTCTCCCTTTATTGCTTTTCTTCCCTCTTATCATTAGTTTGGTACCTGCGTTTTGTCATCTGTACTGCCCAGCTCTGCTTTTATTGCACAATGATGGTTTCCTCTGTCCCTGTGTATTAAACTCCTTTTGGAAGGGGTTTTAATGACAAGTTGTTAAAGCTTTTCACAATTCAGACCTTAGTGTGGTATTTCTTATCGAGCAGTCCCGTCACTCTCTCCTTTATAGTAGGAATATTGGGAAGCTCTGTTTTCCCCAAGTCCACAAATGTCAGCCATTGGAAGAAAGATGCTGTGTGTCCTGCATGTAAGGTCACAAAGCTCTGCTGTGTCTTGAGGGACATTGGTCAGGAGCCCTCCACTCTTACATCCAAAGGACCTTCCAGTGGGATATACCTGCACTCCTTGTACTGTCAGGTGGTTGTAGGGAAAAAGGGGAGGTTCCCTTCTTCTCTGGCAAATGATGTCTGGTTTTAAGTGCTTCCACATGTCCTTGGTAGAAGTGCTAGATGGACCTATATATATAATTTTCGTGCTTTGAGGGTACACATATGCAGTACATGATCTAAGCATCCTGTTGAGGTGCAGTTCCTACACTCAGCCTAACCTCCCGATTTGCATCCTGTTTGCTGATAGTGATCTTGCATGGTGTATGATTGCTCAGGATTTCTCAGTATCTTCCTGAAATGACTTAATTTTGCTGAACAGAACCTGCTGTAAGCTACTGAGCAGCTCCTGCTGCCAGATGTACCAGGGCAGGGGAGCTCGCTGCAGCCCTTGAATCAAGACTTGGGGGAGCATGGGAGCTGTCAGGAAAGAGTGTTTGTATTAAAAGGGTTTAGCAAATGATACTACCCTTTGCAGAGCTGTTTGTGTCAGTAGAAAAATAACTGATACATGTCATGGAAAACTTCTAGCCAGAACCATAAAGATACTGATTAAAAAGTGTTTCCAGAGGGGACCTTGAGTTCCAGACCCTGGCTCTTGATTCATTGCCCATCATGGTCCTTGATTCATCTGAGTTCAGCTGCCTGTGTTGCATCCCCCATATAAACAGGCTGGAGTTGTCCCCCTGCACACAGTGACATTTCTGGTGGTAGGTAAGATCAGCCCATGACCAGGGCTCGAGCATGTCTTGTTCCTTTGCATGGTCCCATTGCCTCATAGCTCATCATGGTATTGGGCCATGGTTCACAATACAGGACTGTCTTGGAGAAATGTACTTAGTGTACACAAGGTTTCACAGCAAAGCCCAGTCAACACATCAGAAATAGAGCAGTAAAAGGGAAGGTTTATTGCTGTTAAAAAGTAACCTGAAGATTTGGGTCACTGGGTGCTCCTTATTTGTTTCGTTGGTGCTCATAATCAATTTACCTGGTGAGGATGGCCAAGTTCTTGCACTAATGTGAATGTTTGCATCTCGGTGATAGTTACAGGCTACAGAGTGAAGCAGGAAAAGACCTGAAGCAGCTGGAGGCCACTAATCTGATTTGAGGCTCAGTACAGTACACTTGGGGACCTAGATGTGTCCACCATAGTGTGGGGAATGTCATTTTGCAAAGCAAAAAGGAAGATCATGAGATTACAGAGAAGAGGAAGGAAAGGTCTGTGGGATGGATCATCAGAGGGCGGGAGCATCTCTCCTATGGAGACAGGCTAAGAGAGCTGGGCTTGTTCAGTCTGGAGAAGAGAAGGCTCCAGGGAGACCTTAGAGCAGCTCCCAGTGCCTAGAAGGGCTACAAGAAACCTGGAAAGGGGCTTTTGTCAAGGGCCTGTAGGGACAGGACAAGGGGGAATTTAACCTAACAGAGGGGAGATTTAGGTTAGATATAAAGAAGAAGTTCTTCCCTGGGAGGGTGGTGAGGCACTGGCACAGGTTTCCCAGAGAAGCTGTGGCTGCCCCATCCCTGGCAGTGTTCAAGGCCAGGTTGGACACAGGGGCTTGGAGCAACCTGCTCTAGTGGAAGGTGTTCCTGCCCATGGCAGGGGGTTGGAACTAGATGAGCTTTAAGGTCACTTCCAACATAAACCAGTCTGTGATTCTATGATTCTGTGATGCTATTTTTTTATTATATAAGCTCTATCAGGTAGTGCATTTATATCCTTTGCCCTTTTATACATTATAATATTAACAAACCTTGTATACATTATAATAGTAACACACCTTTTAGGCAATACTTTCTGAAGCTTTACAAATAAAACCAAGATGCCTCCTGCCTCTGGGTTAACAGAGACACTAGCTGTCTTCTCAGAGTGGACTCCAACTGTACCATCAGCTCCTAGACATACATTTATTCTGGTTATTCAGGGTGTTATTCTGAAGGAAACCAAGTGTACTGGTGGCAGATATTTCTCCCAAGCCTTGGTGATGCTGATCAGTACCTGAAGTCAGAAGTCCCCAGAGCCATAAGAGCCTTGCTAGAGTCATCAGCATCATTTCCAGGCCCCAGAGGCATAGCAGAACATGTGTATGTGTAGAGTCGTACCGTCCTGCTTCTCTCATGTGGTCACAGGAGTGTTTACCAGCTGTTGGAGTGAAGTACAGCTGGCAGGCAGGAAGAGCATGGAGATGTCCAGCACAGAGCAGGGTAAAGATGAGGAAGGTAATTTGATGGTTTGTTTTCTCAAATAACAGTGGAGATAATCTTTTGCCCTGACACACTGCATTGCTGCTGGGATGCAGGCAGCATTGCTTGCAACTCTTGGGAAACCAGGCTGAGAGCTGTACAAGTCTATATTCACACCATCAGAAGAACCACTGACCCTGCAAAATTCCACTTGTGTGGGAGCAGTTCTACAGGAGCAGATTTAACAAAAATAATCCATAAAGACCAAGGCATTGGGTTAAACATAGGAAAGCTACATGGACAGCTTTGCTGAGCTGAGCACTCGCATTGGTTTGCATAGGAGATGGTGCACACCAAGGCTGCAGAGGGGACTTAGGAACCTAAAGGTGCCTCAAGGTGTTTGGAAGGCTCCTTGCTGGAGGGGAATTCCCATGGGCATGGAGGATCTTGAATGCTCCCAAGGAAAAGAGGTAGTGTAGGGACCGCAGCTGCAGCTAAGGCACGTTTGCAAGCTCACATGTGGTTTATTGTGTTTGTATTGGGGATTATAGTGAGAAAAACAAACAGAAGGCAAGTATTGATAGTTGCGAGTAATAGACTTTCACTGACAATACAAATGCTTGCTAATTTGCAGCCTTTATGCTGTTGCAGGGTGTCTACATCTTAGTCACACTTAATATATAGTCTTTGAAATGCACACCTTTGCAGCTGCCCAGGTCCTGGAAGTGTCCTAGGAAACACCTCAATTTGGTGAACTACATAGAACCTTACAAATATGAGATTAAATTCAGTCTTTCAGCTTGAGTTAAAAAACAGCTTTGAAAAAAAAAGGTCCCAAAAAGAGATTACTGCAATTGAAAAGCATAATTGATTAATCCTCAAGTAATACATTTTTCAGGATTAAATACAGTGTCATTTACTGTTAATAATATTCTTTGGAAGCAATTCATCAACTTCCTTGCTTTTATGTGTGTGCTTTTTGTCTTAATAATCCCTTTAATATTAGTCAGGGGAATTTTCATTTCCCACATACATTGAAATAACATCTCAATACTGGCACAAGCCGGGTGAAATCACAGAATCCCAGACCGGTTTGGGTTGGAAGGGACCTTAAAGCTCATCCAGTTCCAACCCCCTGCCACAGGCAGGGACACCTTCCACTAGAGCAGGTTGCTCCAAGCCCCTGTGTCCAACCTGGCCTTGAACACTGCCAGGGATGGGGCAGCCACAGCTTCTCTGGGCACCCTGTGCCAGTGTGTCTGCTCTGTCCTGAAGCCCTCCCATGCAGCCCCTGCAGGTCAAGGGCAGGGTCAAGGCTGGAGGTAGAGGTGGGCTGCAGCCGCCAGGAACGTGACACCTCCTGCTTGCCTGCTGTTAAGACATGCTTTTAGGGGTGTAAAGAGTATTTTGCCCAGAACAGGATTTAACCTTTACTCTAATCTTCAACTAGAGATGAGCTTTCTGGCTTTCTTTTTTTTTTTTTTCATGCCTGCTTTGTTAAATCATTAAGCAACAGCTAGGGAGCAGAGGGAAAGAACAAGCACCTTCATTTGTGTCCTTTCCTTTGGTGGTTCACTTGCTCTGCTGAGAACATCTTCAGATTTGGCCAGGGTGGGCTTCTCTGCTGTAATGTTAAGATTTTCTTGTCTGGATTTGAATACTCAAATACAAGTCACCTTATGATTACCTTATTATCACTTGGGATATCTAGTCTAGGTCATGCTTTGCCAAGAAGGGTTGGACCAGACGATCCTTGAAGGATTCTATGATTTTATAATTTATTTCCAGAAGTTGCTGATATTTCCCCTCACCACTGTTTTTGTGGAGCTGTGCTGCTCAGCCCTTCTCACTTGAGATTATCTAAGTGTGAGTGTCATTACCCAGCTTTCTCTCCACTGGGTCTGGCAAAGCAGTGGCTGAGTTGTCATGGTGGGTTTGACGCGGTGTCAGATTAGGGACTGGGGAGGGAATGACCAGGTCTCCACTGCATTGCTGAAGCTGCCTGTGAACTCTTTGGCTGCAGCAGATGTCAACTAAAGGGTATTAGCTCAAGTCTTGATGAAAGCTACTAAAGATAACGTGTTTTACCTCCAATTTGCCATTGTTTACAAGCTCAGCTGATACATACCAATCCATTAAGCCTTTGCAACTTGGTCATGGATGTGTGGGCAAACACATGTGTTGAATTTGTCCATGTGCCATGATCATCTCGCTTCTGTCAGAGATGTATGTCTGCATGGAGCCAACAGCTCTAACACTCATTGCTCTGCCCTCTTGTAGGTGGATCAAGTTTGAGGAGAAGGTAGAACAAGGTGGGGAGCGATGGAGCAAACCTCATGTGGCCACCTTGTCCCTGCACAGCTTGTTTGAGTTACGGACGTGTATAGAGAAAGGCTCGATAATGCTGGATATGGAGGCTTCTTCTCTCCCTCAGGTGGTGGGTAAGTAAAGCTGCCTTGGCTCTTTTCCTCAGCTCTTCCCTGCAAGTTTCTATTAACCCTGATGATGGTTTCACTGATGGTTTTAATGAAAAAGCACTGCTTTTTTAGTAAAAGAGGAAAAATAAAGAGATAATCCTCCAAGGAATAACAAGGGACAACTAGAAATTACCTGGAGAAGGATAACAGATAAATGAAAAGAGTTCTTTTCAATTCAGGAAGAAGAGTAAAAGAGTCAATTTCAGTGCTAACCAATGCTTACCTTGAACTGCTTTTTTGGTGATTCTATAGAATCATTTGGATCCTGAAGTAGGTATCCTAAGATCTCACTAGGTGTGTGTGACAGGAATAGCACACACTGACTGAATTTGTATTCCTTATCAGAAACTTATCATGTGCAAGGCCACCTCTCTCAGGACAGGGATATCTGGCAAATGCAGGACAACTGCAGTTTCAGCCATGTGGTCAGCCCGTAGGCTGCTTTGGATGAGGTTGCAGGGTGGTGGCCCACTGGAGGCTCTGTTTGGGATGGGGTGCTCCCTCCAGCAAAGGAGGGTGATGAGCAGCCACAGTACCTGCTGCTGCTTCACCCTGCTGAATGGGATGGCAGCTTTTTTGCAGTGAAAAGAGCCATGGCCTGGGATGACACTTGGTGGCATTGCTGAAAGCTGTTCCATATTCCTGGTGATGTGCAAGAAGACATACAGAAATGTATTTTAAAAGTGAGTCATCCAGTGGAGGTACATTGACCAAAACACGTGAGTTTAGAAACCATTGTGTGAAGAGGCATAGAAAACAAAATGGAATAAAACCCCCACAAAACTCAGTACTTTGAATTACAATCTCAAGAAGCAGGCTCAAAAGTGTCTTAGCATGAAATTATCTGATATTAGGTGTTGAACTAGATTGTAAGGCTTGGAATTACAAAAGCTGCCTTTGATGTTCTCTGCACAATTTGAGCTTAGTTTTGTAGGTGCTTATGGTGGCATTGGTCTTCCTTTATTTGTGTGCCTGTGTATCCACATGCACAGCTTTGCAAAGGTTAGAAATATAAGAAAACCCCACCCCCAAAAACCCCTCCTGAAGCACGTTCAGCTTCAGCATAAAACTTCAGATGATGTCAGTGGTCCCAAACTTTAACCCTCAAACATTAAATTCCTTTTTTGAAGTCACTTCGAGGTGTCACTTTCAATATCCTTCTTCAACACTCAAATCTAATTTCCAGATGATCCTAGTGGCTGCTGTTGCTATAACACTGTCCTGAGTGTGGTAGTTTTGGTGGGCCAGATCCTTAATCAGACAGATGGGGATCTTCAAGAAGCCTGCAGACTTGGTTTCCAGAATTATTTAATCATCATCACTTGGTTGGTGTCCTGTAGTGACACGCAAGAAAGAAAAGCTCCAAGAGCTCTCTTTGTTGATTTGTGTTCTGTCAGAAACATGGAAGGGAAGAAATACTTGCTGGATGGGGAGGGTTAAACTTGGTGAAGAAAGACATGTTGTTCTGAAGGAAGTAATCCAAAAATCACCAATAAAAAATAACTTACAGAAAATCGTCACTTTACAGAAATAAACCTTTTGCCAAACATTTTGTGTGGCAGTACCTACATGCATATAATCATCCTTTTCTGAGTCTGGGCGGAAGAACTAGGCTTTCCCTACCTGTGATCTGAAGAGGCATTAATTCTTGGGTAGCGCACATAGGATGATGTCCTGACTCACGGAGGAGGCAAATGTGATGCGTGTTCTGCCTCCCCTTCCCTGTAACTTTTATTATTAGCGCAAATAAAAGTTACCAGTAGACAAATCAGAGCTGCCACTTGCCCTTGGGGGACAGCAAGTCAACTGAAGTAATCAAGGGAACAACTTAATGTGAGATTTAGTGGACAATAGAGATTCTTAATAAATCTGGCCACCTTTTTTTTGTTTCTCCATTGGGGTAGGGGAGCAGAAAGGAGAGAATTGATGGGAAGTGAGCAAGTTTGCAGTGGCCTGGGAGCTTTTCTCCCTGGTGATTCAGTTCAAGGCAAAGCCACATAATGCATCCTGTGACAACTGGAGCAAGTTCTGCCTTTTGTAGTTGCCGTCATTTTACTTCAGTTCTGAGAGTGAATGATTTAATTAGTTCCTCATCTCTAGGACTTGGTCCTTTCATTAGATTAGGTTTTATTGGGGGCCTGTGAGGTGAACTCAGGCCTTGTTGATTCCAGTAGAAGTTCTACCATGTTATTTTTGGAAGCCTACTAGAACTTGCAGTGTAGTTGTAGCTTCTTCACAAAAGAACACAGGGTCAGAAGAGATTTCCTTTCTTAACCATGAACCATCTTATCCTGGCTACAGGTGATTTCAAATAGGCTCAGTGGTGTGTATGAAAAGAGAGGAGTCTCAGTGCAATAGGCGCATAGAATCATAGAATCACAGGATGGTTTGGGTTGAAAGGGACCTTAAAGCTCACACAATTCCAATCCCCTGCCATGGGCAGGGACACCTTCCACTAGACCCTGTTGCCCAAGGCCCCATCCAACCTGGCCTTGAACACTGCGAGGGATATAGGGCATGTTGGTGGCTGATGGGTTTTGCTGGATGGAAATGTTTATGTTCCATTTCAAAAGAAATGTCTGGAAGAGATTCCCATTAAAAATAAAATGGCAAAATCTGGTGGTGGTTTTGAGATGGGAAGGAAAGTCTTCAATAAGGTAGGATGGAACTGATCCCTCTCTCTCCTGCCGCACACCCTTGATGCATCAAGTTCTGCGCTCTGTGGTTAATTGTCCTCTCCCTCACCTGCAACAGAAATGATCGTTGACAATCAGATCGAGACGGGGCTTTTGAAATCAGAACTGAAGGACAAAGTCACCTATACGCTGCTCAGGAAGCACCGGCACCAGACCAAGAAATCCAACCTGCGCTCTCTAGCTGACATCGGGAAGACCGTCTCCAGTGCAAGTAGGATGTTTACCAACCCCGATAATGGTAATGCAGAGGCTACCTGGCTATGGCCTTCCCTTTCAAAGCAACCCACCAAACCTGCCCGCCAACAACTAACCACATTGCCTTGACAATGCTTTTCTAACGTAGTGAGACCATGCTGACGACATGTCAGTGGTGGGCTCTGGAAGGCTGCTTTGGCCGTGGCACATTGCTCTAACTCTATCTTCACTGGACTGAGAGGGAGAGGAGGGGATGTGGCAGGCAGGAGGCACAGGGAAGGACAGAGAGATTCTCTGTCAGCTGATGTGTAGGAGATGGTTTAGGAACAGTGATAGGAAAGAGAGATTTACAAGTAACTCCAGCCATGCCTTGAACCTAAAAGGCCAATCGTTTGAAATGTTTGGGCAGAGATGAAGCTCTCATGCACGCTCAATTTCTGTAACAGATGGTGTCAATGGCCTTCTTAATCAAAAATTAGGTGATAGTATCATCTAGCTTGCATTTTATTGCCATACAATCGTTGTCCAGTGTGGGTAAAGCTGATTTCCATCTTGCTTCATTCATCCTAATATTGTTTTGTGGTGTATGTTGTGAATATATGTCTCTCTTTCCCGAAAAACACCATAATAGGTAGTGTCATGTTTATAGTGGTGCCTTGAAATGCGTGTGTGTGTGTATGCAGACAGCTATAGAGGCCTTGGCAGTGGCTCTGGACTTACCCATGTATCGAGATTTGCAGCCTTCTTACTCGTGGCAATCCAAAAAGAGGAGGTTTAAGCCTACTGTCACATCTTAGAGTTCTGTCACCTGCCTCCTGTTGTCTACAAGTTGCCATTTTAAAATGAATGAAGAAAGAAATGAAAGTAAGCAAAGAAATTGTTTTCTTATTGCTACATGTAAGGCCTCTTAGCTTCCTGTGTTCTGCTTCTAAAACTTGCCCTAACATTTCTCCCTAACCTATTATCATACTCTATCAATATTTTCCTACTTTAATCATCCTTTGCTTTTGCATCAGGTGTGTATGTGCATGTGAAGAATATTTATTGCTCTTGATGTCATGTATGAGTGCCTCAGTAATGCAGTGATTAAGTGAATAACACAAAGACTAAATAACATGAACCGAGGGAATGTCCTCACTCATATTGGGGCTGGGCGCCCAGCAAGTAACTCGTGTTTGTTTTCAGTTGGGATTAAGAAACCACGTTCTTTCCAGCACATGCCCTGGGTCTTTCCATTGTGTTCCTCCTGTTTGCATGGGAGGCATCTGCTTCTTGTTAAAAGAAGGACATGGCTGTTGCAGGTAAAACACATAAGCGTTATCTGCGGTGGTATCTGTAAGTATCAGTTACCACCTCCATGACTATTCTTCATTCCAGACCTATGAAAAGATAGACAGGTTTGCTTTGAGGAGAAGGATCCCATGCTGTAAGGGAGGCAAAATATAAGATTGGCATGTCTTTAGCACACGTCACTTGGGTGCTTCAGTCACCTTGTGTGTGGATGGTGGATGCTGAATTCTTCTTTTTGCAGTTAAAGTCAGTCCTTGAGGAGCCAGCAAAACCTCAAGTGTTAAAGACAAATTAAATCTTATGTAAGGAGTTGGAAGGTAAATCACTCTCTGTGTTACTTAACTATGCATTGGATGGTAAGCCCTCGCTCTATGCTGTAGGGAGCTGGGCTTTCAGAGCTGGTTAAAGAGGAAATAGTAAATAGCATGCTTATCCTGGGAAGGATAATGCTGACGAAGGGCATTCATCTAAGTTCTCACTCCAGCTCGTACTATTTTCCATGGCTAAGGACATCCTTTATTCAGATCTTAAATGATTTTGTTTTTCATGAATTGTTTTTTCTTGTTCAAAGGGGTTGTGCAGGTCCTGTCTCAGTTGGAGTGATTGTCCAGAAATTCTTTCCTGGCTCTATTTAGCCCACTGGCTGACTTTCAGCCACTCCTATCATAGAATCACAGACTGGATTGGGTTGGAAGGGACCTTAAAGCTCATCCAGTTCCAACCCCCTGCCATGGACAGGGACACCTTCCACTAGAGCAGGTTGCTCCAAGCCCCTGTGTCCAACCTGGCCTTGAACACTGCCAGGGATGGGGCAGCCACAGCTTCTCTGGGCAACCTGTGCCAGTGCCTCAGCACCCTCACAGGGAAGAACAACTTAATGTCTAATCTAAATCTCCCCTCTGTCAGTTTAAAACCATTCCCCCTTGTCCTGTCCCTACCTGCCCTTGTCAAAAGTCCCTCTCCAGGTTTCTTGTAGCCCCTTGAGGCACTGGAAGCTGCTCTAAGGTCTCCCTGGAGCCTTCTCTTCTCCAGACTGAACAAGCCCAGCTCTCTCAGCCTGTCTCCATAGGAGAGGTGCTCATGTTGCTTTTTCTCTGTCTCCCCACCTGGGATGTTTATGTGTTACCAGAATATGTAATGCATGACAGTCCAAGTGCTTTGAGACTGAAGGAAGAGGCTTGCATACAAAGGCAAAAACACTTCATGTGTAGTTGTTGCTGTTATTTATTATTTACACTTTAATGAAAAAGTACCTCCAGAATGTATTTGATCAAGTTATCCCACACTCCGTGGAATTCAATGAGTGCCTCTCATGTGCTTCTAAAGGTACAATTTGTCCTTTAGACAGATAAAAATTTAATGAGGCCACAGCAGTGCAGCTGTCTCTCAGCATGTCTCATCACAGTAACGAGAGTGCCATCAGCCCCAAGTGCTCATTAGTTCCCCTCGAGTTGTCTTCCAGGTAGGTGTTTCCTTTCAGTGTCTACCTTTCATTTCAGCATCAGCACAGCTTTCATCCGCTATTCACCTGCCATCAGGTAAAAAGGAGAACTTCCCATCCCTAGTTCAACCATAAAACACATTGATGTATATTGCATGTTCTTTTAATGGACATGGTTATTGTGTGTTGATTAAGGGTTGTTAGTCGTAGAATCACAGACTGGTTTGGGTTGGAAAGGACCTTAAGGTCATCCAGTTCCAACCCCCTGCCACGGGCAGGGACACCTTCCACTAGATCAGGTTGCTCCAAGCCCCGTCCAACCTGGCCTTGAACACTGCCAGGGATGGGGCAGCCACAGCTTCTCTGGGCAACCTGTGCCAGGGCCTCAGCACCCTCACGGGGAAGAACTTCTTCCTAATGTCTCATCTAAATCTCCCCTCTGTCAGTTCAAAGCCATTCCCCCTTGTCCTGTCCCTACCTGCGCTTGTCAAAAGTCCCTCTCCAGGTTTCCTGTAAGCCCCCTAATGAAACATCTCTACTGAAGCTCAACCAGACCCTGTTATAGGTTATGTGTAAAAATATTATGCAACCTACTGGCTCATACTGGGCAATCACAATTGATTTAGAGCCTATGATTTTGATAGGTACCTATTTCCAAATACATCTATTTGGGAAGCACTTTAGCATAATGTCATTAGCGTGGATTCCGCCTGTGATTTTTCTCCTTTTTTTTTCTTTCCCCAGAGCAGTTAGGCTTAAATCCCAAATCAAATAACAACAAATTTCTTTAAAGGTATTTGTTAGATCTGAAATAGCCCCTGGGCCATGGTTCCCAAAGATACTGAGGTGCCTGTATTCACTGATTTCAGAGCACTGAAATAACAAAGTCTTAACGGGCTCTGACACTTTTTGTGCCTTTCTTAGCTTCACGATAAGCTTGTATAAACTCCCGCTCTGGTATTATGTTTATTTTTGCATGACCAAGGTGTGTGCTGAATGCCTTTTGTTCACCACTGCATCATAAAGATTGATATGTACTTGTGGGAGGATGTTTTCTCCAAAATCCTTTTCCTCTTGGGAAAGAAATTGGGCAGAAGATGGTAGTTTCTTGTGTGACGTGAGATGGAGGAAGGTAAATCAAAGCACTCCTTTGCTGCCCATTCAGCAGGAAGATGATGATTATCAAAAAGCCAAGCAGACAAAGCCTACCAAGTGATTACTCACAGCTACCTTACAAAGACACCACAGCTTCTTGTTTCTTTCATTGGTGGGAGGTTGAGCTGTATGAAGTGTTCACCAAGGCCATTATGATTTTACATTTCAGTGGAACTGCACGTTTTTTTGGCAGGTTTTTGGTGTGTCTTGTTTCATGGACTGGCTCTCCAAGACCTCTTTGGTCCTTTCCTGATGCAGGGTACTTGGTTCACCCCATGAACATCATTTATTTTCACTGTGCTGACAGAGTAGTTTGGAAACCATTGAGTTAAACCAACGCTTAGTTTGTCTGCACCACCTTGGCTGGTGCATTGGGAGCAGGATAGCTCGGATGAAAACTTTTCTCTTCTGTAAGGTTTTTATTCTACATTAGAGTTCAGCTTTATTCGTTTGTTGGGTTTTTTTTTTTTTCATACAAACTGCATCCTCAGTCCCTTTAGAGAGTTTGAATTATGGTGTCAGCTGAATAATACCAGTTTAAGTCAGAAATGAACTATTTTTCAATGGATGCTTGGAAGAAACCCACCAGTATATTCTGCTGTTTGGTTATTTGAAGCCTTGCAGACTGAGGTATGCATTTCCAAGCCTGAATTGGTGTGCCTGGGTATGTTTGTGATCAGGGTGCTCCATGCTGGCTCCTACAGGGATGTGACCTGATTTTTTTTGCCCAGAAAGCTGTGTGTTTGACCACACTGCTGCTTGGGACTGCCCAGCACAACAGCATGGCAGCTGCCTTCCTCAGTTGCTTGAAATCCGCTTCCAAGATGCCTGAATCTTAGACACCAGGGATGGAAAACAGGCTCCAGATCTGCCAACTGAACACTGGAAGGTGGAGCTTCCTATGGAGGAGATGTGCTCCAAATGAACAGGCTTCCCAATTTGGTCACCAAACCATGCGGAAAGGTGCACTTGCATGTAATTGCGGTGGTCCCAACACTCTGTATCCTACCTGGCTTGCTTCTGCAATTGCTTGAGCCTTTCTTTCTTGCCTTTTCATTCTGTTTTTTTTCCTTTAACTGTTCAACTTTGCTCTCTTCCTCCTCTTGGCTGCTACTGCCTCCTGCTTACACCACACAAGCACGCAGCCCACTTGAGAGCTCCGTGCCCTGCCTCGCAGCCCGCACGGCGGATGATGGAATCCGGGTACAGCGCAGCCCCAGCGTGGGATGGCTCAGTAAGTTCCTGGGTGAGGGTGAGGGCATGCGGGTGGGATGGGGGAGATGTGAGGAAGGGGTAACCCACACCAGCCGCTCTCCTAACGCTTGCTGCTGCATGAACAGTGTTCTGTGTGGGTTGGCTGCTGCTCTGTCCATGTTATCCCCACTGTTCCCTCCTTCTGTTTCACTCTGGTTTGCCTTTATTCCTTCATCTGGGATGAAATGGGTAGGTCAGCCTCACTCCCCTTCAGATGATGGTCTTCTTCCTAAGCCATCTGGGGGCATTTCATTCATCTATTGAACTATCCTTTGGCTCTTCAAAGGGCTTCAGGAATTTTGCCACCAGTGCAGTAGTATAAATGCAATGAGTTTGAATGTTTTAATTTCTATATAAATGAAACACAAAACCAGGCTCCCTGATCATAGAATCATATCTTAGAATGGTTTGTGTTGGAAGGGACCTTAAAGCTCATCCAGTTCCAACCTCCCCCCACGGGCAGGGACACCTTTCACTAGACCAGGTTGCTCCAAGCCCCATCCAGCCTGGCCTTCAGCACTTCCAGGGGTGGAGCTTAATGACATGGAGAGGTTTAGACTGTCTGCCTCACTTCTTCTAACAGTACTTGGCCAAGCTCAGCCAAGGAGACCCTCGCATTGCCTTGCCAGAGAGACAGTAATGTAAACTAGGCACAAAGTGAGAAATTATCCTTCATTAGCAAACTGCGTAAGGATGAGCATCCTGTGCTGAAGTCTGGATGAGCTCTTGGCAGCAGAAACTTTTTACTCCATTGGTTTGTTCAGGGTTCTTGGAGCCTTTGGCTCCCATATTTATTCTTGGTTCAGAGAAGCTGCTCACCCAAGGACTTCCAAGCTTTTCAGGTTGTTTTTTCTCCTCTCTCAGATGTCTCTCAGAAGTGGAATTGCTAGTTTTCCTCCAGAGTCTGAGACTGCCTTGGGTCACTGTAACCTCCCAATGATTGAGTCTGCTGTAGAGGGTTGCTCTAATGAGCAGGCTTGCTGTAAAAACATAACAAAAAAAGTGTTGGACATGTCATTCCTGGCTTTGGGTCTTCAGAGATGCACAACCATTAGGAACCTGAGTCAGAAGGGATTTAGGCTGTACAGGTTAGGGCCGCAGTGTTCACAAAGCCAATATTGCACATGTTGCTTCTTGCGTCTCTAGCAGCATTTGGCTGGCTTAGCAATCAAGATAAATTCAAGGATTTGGGGAACACATCTAGATGCAGGCTAGGCTGCTGTGAAGTTCCTTAGGTCAGCAAAGCTGGGAAAAGGTGAAGCTTGTGGTTTCCTGTCTGTGTTCTAGAGATCATCAGTCAGTGCTGTGTGCGACTGGTCTGAACTTGAGGACCTTGCACGGCATCTTAAAAAGATGATATGCACAATACCAGACCTCAGGTGAGAACAGTCATGTTATGTGCTCAAGAGGTTTTGATTGTCAGGACTAAGTGTAGAATTTCTTGCAAGGAGGTGGAGCTACAAATCATTTCAGCTTTTGAGAGCCCTATTTAAGTTGGAATTATGAGACACTTTCTACCTCCAGAGAACAAAAAGTACCTTGTAAAGTTCTGGTGCTCAGATCTCTTCATGCAAGGCTGGTCTGACAATGGAAAAAGGGAGTGAACAAGGTCTGTGTGTTGTGCCAAGAAGCTGGAGCTATGGCCAGCATGCTCACAGCTCTTTGTGGGGATAGCTCTCAGACGAGTGGGGGTGCAGGCACGCTTTCTTCTCAGGCTCAGGTCCTCCTTCCTGGTAGGAGCTCTGCCACTGACTAAAATAGAAAAAACATCAGAGCAGCACTGAATTTCCAGTGAGGAATTTATGGGATATTCCCCATCCAAAACTCTCTAACTGTGACAAAAATGAGTTTCCTAAGAATCTTCTGCCCAGAAGTTCATGCTTCTTGCCATGCAGGGTTTTGCCTGATGTCCCTCACTTGAGGCTCTGTGCACTTGTCCTTGTTCAGCCTGGTAGTGGTACTGCTGCTGTAGCTGTGATGGTTTGAGTACAGTCAAGGTCGTGTTTGTAGGGAAGTGTGGTGTTTATGAAATCAAAGGGTAAAACTGGAAAAGACAGACAAGTTTTGGCACATGGGTCTGTCCAGGTCTGGAACAAATATGAGATGCCTCAAGGAGAGCTGCTGTGAGTTTGATGGGGTTGTGTTGATCACAATAGGGGTAGGAGGCTGCTAGCCAGAGGTGGTGAAGTCATTAGCTGCTTCCTCTAGGAAGAAGGGTAATTATCTCCTAGAAACATCCAGCCTTAGACATCAAATAAACAAAGCAAACAAATGTTGTAATCTGGAAAACTATAAGCTCTGAAAGCTGTGGGTCCTGATTTTAGTCTGTTTATTCCAGAACCGGACCTAGAAATATTGGAATACCACCAAAGCAGTCTGCAGAAAATGAAGGGATACCTTCAGCAGATGCCTTTCTCTACAGCGAGATAATGTAGATCTTCTGAATAAAATGCATTGAAACTGCATTAAACAACTATATAAAATAGAATCATCAGTATTTTCTACCCTTGCTGAAAGCTGTATGGAAGCCACACTTAGTTCCTTCTTGGTCATTAGCCATGCCAGGACTCAGAGTTCCTATGGTAAGGCTTGAACAAGTGGAAATCCATCTCTGCCATGCTGTCTTGCCATCCCATGAGCTGGCCTGAGTGGAATACCCAGGGCTGGACACCCAGCTCTGAGAGCAGTCCACCAGTATTCCCATCTATTGCAGGCTGATGAACCTGTCCAGATGGGTGTAACTCTGCCAGAGATGTTTAATTTCTCGCACTCGGTAGCCCACAGGTGATAGAAACTGACAGGAACTTTGTTTTGCCTCACCGAGCTGCGTGACATCAATTATCCAAGTGCTTCTCTGATTCTTTATTTGGTATTATTGGCTCGGATTTGCAAAGCAGCCATGTGCATCTCTGCATCGAGTTTCAGTCTTTCCCCTTCATTTATGGGTACGTGATAAACTTGTCAGAGATTTCCCAGAATTGGCAGTGTCTGTGCAACCTTTAAAAGCCAGGTAAGTGCACCATGCAAGACAAAGGAGCCCTGGGTTTCAGTAGTGGGCTTCGGGACTGCAATAACCTGGGTTGATTTTCGGTGGTTTTGGGGTTTTTTTAGGGTCCAGCTTTGCCTTTTACCAAATAGAAATACTTATTAAATACTCATATCAAGGAGGGTGTTATGAACAAAGTAATGTCTTCACCATGTAGCAGATACCATGTACGTGAGCAAGTTTGATCACTTCTTTCCTGTTTTATTGATGTCTTTATCTCCTACCTACATATTCCTATCAAGCATTCAATCAGAATTTGTAGACATTTCTAAGTCTGGCTTGCTAATAATTAATTAGGAGAATGGTTACTAATATATGTAGCTTTAACCAGTTTTCCAAGTGACATTCCTCGCTCTATGAGTAAATACATTGGTAAAAACTTTGTAGAGATAGGTAGAGATAGAGATTGCTGGTTTGTAATAACAGCAGCAAGAGGAAAAGCTGGGGATCCTCCTTTTGGAATATCTTATTTACTTAGTAGTGCTTGGCTTCTTCTGTGTTGAGGTTGCTGGACGTGGCAGTAACACACAGCAGATAGAGCATGATTCCAGCTGGCTCATAAGAAAGAATGCTTTAAGTCTGTCTCACAAATGCTGAGTATAGTGTAAAGAAAACCCAACTCTGTGAGTCCAGATCTTTTTCTTCCCAGTCCTTGTTTTGGACCTTCATTTTGATGTGAATATTGAAGCCTAAGTTTAATCAATATTGTCTGAAAACATAGCCAAAGTTGGGAAACACCTCAGTGCCATTTCTTCTTGAGTATTTTCTGTCTTTCCAGTTATGTTCATGGTCAGAAGCTCTGTGAGAACAGCTCCTGTTGCTGTGCTTCTGGTTCCTGCAAGCTTGGGTGGGAAATGGGAAAATTGCAGAGTAATTAAAAAAGTGCGCAGTGACTGCTGTGGTTTATGATACTGTATCCATCCCTGAAGCATCATTATTATCATTATTATTAAATTATTTTTATTCTTGTACAATTGTGGCTATTTGGGGGTTTCTTCAGTTTTAACTATGGGATGGTAGAACTGCATTCTGAAATCACAGGGCACTTTTCTCAGTTCTTTAGAACTATTTCCATGTGTTCTGCTAGCGGTATCTGGGAACACAAGAGTGAGTAGGATAAGTTAGTCCATAAGGAAGCAAGCAGCTCCTTACTAGCTGTTCTGCAGTGCCTGAATGCCAGTGTGTCAGGTTTATATACAAGCAGTTGGTCTTTGGAGAAGAAATGTTGCTGAGCTCCTTCAGCTTCTTGTCTCTAGGGGTGTTCATTTCCCTGGGTTATCTGGAGTCAGGAGTTGGCGACTTTTGGCCTGTCAATTTGGTCCACATGTTGTTTTAACCAGTAAGGTTCATGAGCTTACTTGAAGAAAGGTAGATTTCTAGTGTTGGCTGTTCAAAAGGATCAAGAGCTGCCAATACACCCTCGCCATTGAGTCTGGAATGATAAGCAATGTAGAAGAGCTGAGGTGGTGGATTTGCAGGCCAGAGTACTATGAGGATCTCAGCCTGGTGGAGGAACATCTTTGTGAGTGAGTCCTGGGTGACCCAGCAGCATTAGTGTCAGCAGCCAGTGGCTGCTTTACTTCTCCCACAGGCAGGAATTACAGAAAATCCTTAGACTCTTCTGCTGTTCCTAAGAGTCGCGGGAACCTGCGAGTCAGAAATCACAATGGGTTAGCATCTTGATTTCTTATGTGCCACGTAAAGTCACAGAAAGCAGCCTCTCAGGGTCTTAAATTCCCCAAATCAACCTCCCTGGTACAAGGAAAGGTGTTGCTGTAGCCTGAGCCTCTGTATTCTCCTGACTGGGTTGAAATAGGTGCTTTAATTGGTGTTGACATTGTTCTTACAGGCAGCCCAGCCATGGCTCACAGAAACCTGACTTCCACCAGTCTGAATGACATCTCTGACAAGCCTGAGAAGGATCAGGTAAGCTTCAGATCCAGCCTTCACATGATGATGTGTATGGGTAGGAGCTGGATGTGGGGCAAAGAGGCTCTGTACCATAAACCTGAAGCAGAAGAAGAGAGTCAACAAGGTGAGTTGAGTATTTCCAAGTCCTGTGACTGGATCCTCACTTTTGAAGCACCAGCCCTTGAAAACAGCAGGTTAAACTCTTGCAATGCCTGCAGTAAGTGACACCACTTACATGGCATCTTGCTGATACCCATGAGAAAAGAAGGAAAATAGCCAGATAGTATTTCAGATACTCTTCCTGCTGGGAAGAGAGTCTTTAGGGATTACAGCAAGGCTCTGCACAGGTCCAGCAGCACTCCAGGAGAGTTGAGGAGTCTGAGGGGTGAGATTGAGTTTATTTCAGCTCTTAGAAAACTGGTGCCTGAATGAGGTCTCTGTGAAAATTTCAAAAAAACCTTTGTCTGGTTTCAAAAAGTGGGTTATTCTCAAAGAGTGGCTGTTTCTTTTGGAGAATCTCTTTTTCTTTCCACTTGTCTTTCAGCGTTCTGTAGTCCCATATTTATTCTGAATGCAAATGAGAGTTACTTTGGGAAATTACTTAGGTACACATTAGTGCTGGCCAGCTGAGAATGACTCTAGTTCTTCAAATGGTGGCTGGTTGTCTCTAAGTGCCTTACAGGGACATGGCCACAAAATCAATATAGAAGAGTGAGTTAAGAGTAATTAAATATTTGAAAAATAAATATATATGTGTATATAAATAGATACACTTCTATGGAAAGAGAAGGGGGCAATGTGTTTTGCATTCAGAGTTGTAGCATAAATCTGTGTTGGTTGGTTGTGCAAAATACCCATTTCCTTTAAGATATGACCTGGGGAAGGAATAGAATGGTAAAATAGTGGTAGTTTTTTTTTTTTCCCCCTTTCATTGACAAGCCTGCTATACTTAATATTTTCCTGTTTTCTATTTTTATTCCTGTTAGAATTGGGGTCTTATAGTTAGACTAGCCGAAAACTAGGTGTGAATGTTGCAGCAGGCTTTGTAATGCAAACCCTCCCAATTGCCCCTCCCGCTGAAATGTCTCTGGACACAGTAGAACTGGGTATAAAAATAGCTGTTTTGGTAGTGCTGATAGTGAAATCTGTTAATAAATCTAGTTTGGAAGTGTGCTCCAAAGTTTTTAACTTCCAATGTAGGTAACGCCTGACTGTTCGTAGTGAGAACCATTGCTTGAAAACTAACTAGATCCAAAACCTAGTTAATTAGTCTGTGTCCTGCTGATGAACTTTGCACAATGGAACCCTTGTACTGTGCGCCTTTCAGAGCTGGCCTGAGAAATCACCTTAGATCTCAATTTTTGTTACTGCTTGACTGAAACTCCTGTCTTGATAAAGTTCGTGAAACTGTGGGGATGTCTGGCAGCTTTCACAAGTAGAACTTAGCATGCCACACAGGAGGCAAGGGAATAATCCATCGTGTTACAACAGGAACTGGAAATAGAACAGATTTTCTTGCCTTGATAGCAGAGTGGCTGGCTTTCGTTATTTTGGTATTTATCCCATCTGGAAGCTTGACAGTTAATGAGGCCATGCAGTGAGGTATGAGTCTGCCGAAGAAAGAGGCTATCCCAATTTTTATTTATGTATTTGTGTATGTGTAAGAGCTGCAACAGGCTGAGGTCAATTTAGAACAGTTGTTTGGAGCCAGACTGGGAACCTAAGCTCTTTCATCAGTTGCTGTTTTGGCAAAGATAAAGGAGAGGGGTGTGTGCCTGAGTTTTAAAGGAAGAAAGGCTTTGAACAAACTTCCATATACCTTCAATAACTTTCCTGCCTACCTTGATTCTCAGTTCTGCAATCTTTATGCTAATTGGAACCTTAATGCTCATTGAAATGGTGCAATTAACCATGTGGCAGTATTATAGGTAGAATACTCCTTTAAGCTGTGTTTCATTAGCTTCTTAGTGAGCAGAAAGACACCTAAGTGTGTCTTACACCTAAGGAAAATTAAAATAGAGGTTCTGGATGCACTCTGTTCACGCTGTGAAATGTGCTCCTCAGAAGATTTTATGCCCGTATTTCTTTTTCTGTCTCCATCTCTTTGTGGAGCAGTGCTGGTGGCCAGTGCTTTGTAGTTGCAGCACAACCTCAAGCCTTCTCTTTTTTAGTTAGGCAGGGCAGGTTTTGTGGTTGTCACCCACATGACAACATGGAGAGGACACAAGACCATGCCATAGGACAGCTCTTGCTCTCTACACTCACCGAGCTGGAAGAAGCTTTAACATTTTGAAGCAGCAATATCCTTCAGTACTTTCAGCCTACCTGGCAAAGTTTTCTTACCCAACTACCAACCCCAGTGATATCGGACTTTGACCATCCTGAGATGCTCTCTTCCACGCGTTTGGAAAAAGACTGTGCAGGTCCTGGGCATCTATCTGCAGCTTCCCTGCTCTTTTTCCCTTGATATTGTAAAGTCCAAGTTGTAAACTGGTGTCTTCCATTGTATAACCCTCATAATTCTTTGCTTGGGATCATTCTCTGTGGAGCCTAACTCAGGAGCAGATCTCTTGGCATACTGCAGCTGGTATGTGAATACTAGTGAATACTGATTTATTTCTATTCAGTTCCATGTTTACGACAACCAGTGGTTTCCAAGGATAGCCTTTGAGGTTAGAGGCAACAAAACAAGCCTGGAGAAGGTCAGAAGAGGGCACCCTGGGAGGAGGAATGCTCTGTGCAGAAACGTGGGATATGCTGGGGTGCTACCTAATGCACTTTTGGCTACTTCTTTCGTGTCGTGGAGCTGGCCTGTTACTGGCAGCAGTGCTAGAGCATGGTCACCTGGGCCAGGTTGCTTTGGAGTGGATTGGCTTGTGGCTAGTGTTTTTTAGATAATCCCATTACAAAGCAGTAAGCAGCTGGGACCTCAGCTACAAAGGCAAAACCCCATCTTGATCCCTCCAAACCCAGGCACTCCTTTGAGGTGCATGCCTGTTGTGGAGCCTGGTCTCCTGAGCTTATGTTTCAGTGCCTGTGGAGAGCTGGAATTGTGGAGTCTTCCAGGTTTCAGGTGGGCTGGTTGCCTCTTGGACAGCTACCTCACTAGCTGCAGAAGAAGCCCTGCTAACACAGACAGCTCTGCGATGAGTCTTAAGCTAGAATAGATGCCTTTCTGCTTTCATACATCTGTGCTGTGGCAGCACTTGGGTCAGGGGGGTGCTTCTGCACAGCACCCACCAATTTAAAATTGCTTGGGATCTAGCCAAGGGCACAGCAGTGGAGTATACAAGAGAGCACTGGTCAGGCTTAGGTTTTTCCTGAAGATCCATCAGGGAATCCTCCTGGAAGATGCACTCCCTGAGGTTTGCAAGGACCTGTTACATCCAGAGAAATGAGAGAAGATGCTGGTGTTCAAAGGTGAATGCATGATAGAGGTGGTGGCAGTTGGATTGGCCTCCTCCGGGGACAAGGGGAACTGTAAGTTATCAAGAGAAGTGAGAGAGGACAAAACCCCTTGGCTTTCCTTCCAGAGGATCCACTGACTGAATCCTCTGTGTAACAAGGAGCTGGGCTTTACTTTGCTCCAGGAATGCTGAACCTGGTTAAACATCCTGTTCAACTCAGAGGCTTTCTTACAAAGGTGACTTAGAAGACAGCACTGAGCTTAAAGGACAATATTTGCACTAGTCCCAAGACACACTGGCATGAGTACAGCCAGTGGTAATAAGAAGAGATATGACTTTATTAAAATCATGGTAGCTCTCAGCTCTCTTTACTGTATTAAGCATTGTGAGGTTGGTTCCTCTACCCTTAGGGAAGGGATGGTTTTATGCTTCCTTTGGAATTACTTGGCTCTTGCTTTTGTTTTGTTTCTCTCATACTTTTTGCCTTCTTAATACACTTTTCAGAGTTAATCTTCTTACTGGGTAACCATTAAGCTCTTTCATGAAGAAAATGAACTTAGGATCCCTCTTGGAAAAGGCTGGAGGCGGGGAAGGACAGAGGACGCTGGGGTTCTTTCTAAAGGACCAGCTGAAAATGTGCTGCCCACTCCCTCACCGCCAGGGCCAAGAGCCATCAGCTGGAGAGGAAGGGGAAGAGGTTCAATGCCTGAAAGGCAAGGAAGGAGCACAGACATGCAGGCTGTACAGTGGATTGGGGTTTCCAAAAGGTTCTCCATTGGCCTTACTCTCTACATATACGTATGATACTATGCCCTTGCACTAGTAATTTTTGACAGCTTTTATATATAGGTATTTTATATATATATATCTCTGTTCCAGACTGGTGAGACACTGGCACAGGTTGCCCAGAGAAGCTGTGGCTGCCCCATCCCTGGCAGTGTTCAAGGCCAGGTTGGACACAGGGGCTTGGAGCAACCTGCTCTAGTGGAAGGTGTCCCTGCCCATGGCAGGGGGTTGGAACTGGATGAGCTTTAAGGTCCCTTCTAGCCCAAACCGTTCATTGGCTTTGTGTAATTCTCCTCCTTATATTTGAGACTGGATGGAACAGTTTTGCCATCAGAAAAAGTCTGTGTGAAATCACAAAATTATTTAGAAATCCGAAAGTGAGGAACACCTGGGTTAATCGCAAGGTTGGAATGTCTGCTGAATTAAAAGTGTCATGTTGCTCTTTCTCCTCTTTAATTTATGGAGAGCAAATGATTGTCAAGCTGAAATACGAGGAAGAGCCAATTACCAAAACGCAGACTTTGCAAAAATCTTTAACTGTGGATTACTCATCACAAAGGTTGCATCAATAGTATTGATTGGGATGTGATTGGTGTGCCTGTGAGAGGCAAAAGGCAGTGGCCCCTCCCTGGGTGACGTATAGTGGCTGCTCGGGGTGGGATGATTGTCATGGCTGGTGGTCTGTGGCAAGGGAAATTGGTATGACAGGGGTTTACTGTTGCTTTTGATAGTGCAGAGTTGGTTATGGGCAGTGGCAACACAGTGTGTGGACACCAGAGCCTTGCCAAAGCAGCTGTGCTGTTGGCACATTGTTTGCCTACACAGGGTAGATTGCAGAGAGCATCCACAGGGATCGGCGAGCCAGAACTTCTGGTCGAGCAAAAGCATGTGTATTTTCCCAAGAGGGCAGATTTAGATTAGACATTAGGAAGAAGTTCTTCCCTGTGAGGTGGTGAGACACTGGCACAGGGTGCCCAGAGAAACTTTGGCCGCCCCATCCTTGACAGTGTTCAAGGCCAGGTTGGATGGCGCTTGGAGCAACCTGCTCTAGTGGAAGGTGTCCCTGCCTGTGGCAGGGCTTGGAACTGGATGAGCTTTAAGGTCTCTTCCAACCTAAACCAGTCTATGGTTGTAAGTAAGCTCTTGATTCATGTAGTCTTAATAATTGGAAAATATTTCAAGTTTGGGGTGGGGGTTTTTTCAGCTTTATCTGAATGAAAGGGAGAGGAGAGTCAAGTGCAGCCTTTACCAGCCCCTTTGTTGGACTGCAGGAAGCTGGGGAAGTGCCCAGTGCTGTTCCAACTTCTGGCCCTCCTCCCATGAGAAATCCTTTGGTTGTGCTCTGTTAAAATGTCCTTGGCAGCTCCGAATGGCCGAATCACTGGGACTTCTTTAATGCTTAAGATATAAAATGCAGGGGACTTGTAAAAGAAATATGTTTTATCAGGGGCCTGTTATTACTGACCTGATGCAATAGCATATAGGAAGTGAAAATACGTTGATACAAGGGGAGTTTATCTCCACTTTTGAAGGGCTTGTTTGTGGGACAAATACGAGCTCTGAATGAATATGGTCAGTCAGACAGAGGCACAAAACCCTTCTGATTTGTTGTGGTGTGGGCACTGTTTATTCAAACCAGTGTTTCCATACCAACCAGGAATCTGTGCCAAAGCCAGCTCTCAAGTGCAAAATGAAATTGGCTTGGTTGAGAGAAACCCTCCTGCCTTTCCTTGGGGAATGATGTAGGAGGAGGGCACTGGTGGGATCCCGCAGTTTAGAATGAAGTCCAGTGATTAATGGTGGGAGCTGTTTTTCCTGTCTGAACATCTCCTCATCCCTGCAGTCACAAGCAGACGTTCCTAATTTTCAGGTCTGTCAGCCTGGATGACCTACTTTCCCCTTCATGGAGCTCAAATGGAAATTACTCTCTTCCAGTACTGATCACTGCCACCTTTCTGAAGGGAAGAAAAATCCTCTAGGAAGTTTAGTTAACTGGAATTTCGTTTACTTTGGCCTTTCTTCTTGATGCAGAGAGCAGGTTCAATTTTGTTTCTCCTGCAGTGTATCAGCAGCTCACCTGTAAAGCATTCCTGAGTTCTGTGCATAGGCAAAACACAGAGCCTTGAAGGTATCCCCCGAAGTAGGCATTCATGGGATAAGTTATGGGAAGGTAATCCTAATATATGGACAGATGCAGCAAAACAGAGACATAGATTCCAGTTCCTGGGGAATTAGCCTTACTTAAGCACAAAAGCTCTGTGTGCCTGTGCCCAAGTACGGGAAGCCCGTGATGAAATACAACACGGTGATACAGTGAGCTCACATAGCCCTACACAAACAGAAGGTAGAGTGAGTTCTTACATGGCCTGTTAAATAATGCAGCCCTCGCCTCTTTGTCCCCTGTATCTGTGGAGGGGTTTCAGGGGTTTCTTTCCCAGAGCCTTTGTTTGTGCTTTTGGGCAGTCACCTGCCAGGCTGGAAGACCCCCTTCTTGCTTTGATGCTGCTCTCAGCTTTATATAACAGGAATTTGGGGAACTGAATCCCTTTCCCTGTGATCAGGGACCATTAAGCCTTCCTTTAGTTACACAAAGAACCATGTATGCAGTTCAGCTCATGATGGTGATCTGTAGGATCAGTTTATTGTGAATGTCCAGGGTTTGCTGTACTTGGAGGGGGATGAGCTGTGTTTAGTGTTGTACCTGAACTCCAGCTCGCACAGCCAGAGGATTTTGTTTGGTAACTCTTCCTTCGGTCAGGGGTGATCAAATCTGACCATGACACATAAGGGCAAACAGATTCATCCAGAGATCATAGAATCGTAGAATCACAGAATGGTTTGAGTTGGAAGGGACCTTAAAGCCCATCCAGTTCCAACCTCCTGCCACAGGCAGGGACACCTTCCACTAGAGCAGGTTGCTCCAAGCCCCATCCAACCTGGCCTTCAACATTTCCAGAGATCAGTGCCTACATGTTGCCTACATGTTCCTTGCAGGCTGTTGGGCAAAGACTGGAGCATCATTGCAGTAATGTGACTAGCTAAAGGGCTTCTCTGATTATAATTTTAATGCTGTATCATCATTTGTGGTTAGCTTTGTGTTTCTGGTGCTTTGGCTAATTACTCATTTAATGGAGTTTCCACTCACCTCGGGTATTCTCTTGCCTTGGACAAGCCTACAGCATTCCAGGCAGGAGCCACGTGTTTGTTCAGCCAAGTGTTTCTTCTCATCTTCTCTTGCTCTTGGTTGCTCGGCAGCTCTGCTCTTGGTTGTGCTGGGTGCTCCCAGATGGAAGGAAGAAACTTTCCGCCCTTCACAAAATCATAGAATCATAGAATGGGTTGGGTTGGAAGGGACCTTAAAAGGAGAATTGCTGTGTACTGAGGAACTGCTTTCATTTCTGATAAACCTTATCCAATGCTGCTGATCACAGTGTTAAAATGCATTTAGGGCAATAGTGACTTTTCAGATTGCTGGGCCTTTTTGCAAGCACAGTGTTGGAGAGCTGTGGCCTTTAACGTAACATTAGTGGTTGGGTTGGAATGATGCTTGATTTAGCAGAGTGCAGGGAGAGTGGATATAGTGCTTCCAGCTGCATGCCCTCCATCCCTCCCTCCGTCCTCCCAGGGGCTGATGAGGACTCACATCTTCCTGAAGCTGCTTCAGAGAATGGTTCAAAATGGGGCATAAGTGCTGACTGCACCTTTCCCATCACCTCTCTGATAAATGATTTAAGAAAGCAGTGAGTGGTGCTGCAAAAACAAATTGGAGTAAAGAACCTGTTATAAAATCACAGACTGGTTTGGGTTGGAAGGGACAATAAAGCTCATCCAGTTCCAACCCCCTGCCACGGGCAGGGACACCTTCCACTAGAGCAGGTTGCTCCAAGCCCCTGTGTCCAACCTGGCCTTGAACACTGCCAGGGATGGGGCAGCCACAGCTTCTCTGGGCAACCTGTGCCAGTGTCTCACCACCCTCACAGTAAAGAACTTCTCCCTAATACCTAGTCTGAATCTTCCTGTTCCACAAAGTTGAATGTTTATTGTGGATTTGCCACCTTCCCATTATTTTCTTATCTCCAGTTTCCTCCAAAGCTGGAAGGACTGGTAGTACTTTTCCAGGCTTCTTCCTTGATGCTTATTTAATATTTTCTCTGGTGGTGATCCTGACTGCAGCGTGCAGGAGTAGGATTGTTCCAGCGTTTTCTTCCTGCTGAATCAATAATTCATGCCTTTTCATGAGACTTTTCCCATTTTTCTACTTTCTTGAGTCTCCTGGCAAAGCTTGTTATGGGTTCATAGCCCAGTTTAGTGTTACCCCCTGTTGGTGTTCCTGGCAGTACGTACTCACTTGCCATTCACCCGTAGCCAGGCACACACAGAGCATCTCCAAACATCACCCAGGGCAGGATTTTCCAAAAGCCTTCAGCTCCACATGAATTCTGCCACTGCTGAAGTAAAAAACAAATCTGTCTGGGATCTGAGGACACTCGGAGTGCCAAGCCAGGCAGAGGGGTGCCTGTGAGACCGGGGCTGAGGGAGCTTTCCTGGTGCTGCAGGTCTGCTTCATCTGATTACCAACCTGGCAGAAGGGCAGCCCTGTGACCGGCTAAAGAGATTTCCAAGTGATATTTCCAAGATACCAGAAAATAACCCAGAAGAGGCTGATCTTTAAAACCTGTTGGCTGTTGCTGCTGCAGCATTTTGCTATTGTCAAATGAGAAGCAATTTATGACATTAGAAAGAAATTCTTCCCTATGAGGGTGCTGAGGCGCTGGCACAGGTTGCCCAGAGAAGCTGGCAGTGTTCAAAGCCAGGGTGGATGGGGCTTGGAGCAACCTGGTCTAGTAGAAGGTGTCCCTGCCTGTGGCAGGGAGTTGGAACTGGATGAGCTTTATGGTCCCTTCCAACCCAAACTGGTCTGTGATTTGATGATTTCTCCATAGTTTGACCATAGGATGCCTGTTGTAGGGCCCCGTGAGCCTGCTCACATCTGCTATGGTACCATTATGTAGGTGCAGGGATGGGAAGAATAACCTTCAGGCCATAAAGAACTGTTTTTAGCATAAAGCTATAGCTGTGCTTTGGGAGAAGACGTATAAATGAGAGTAACTCTGGCAGTTGGCTGGTGAGAACGATGCTGTTTAGTAGATATCTTCTGGTACTTTGTTTTAATGGTGATGAGCACAGAACTAGACCTCAGATACCATTTGGGTGGCTCGGGAAGGATTGGAATTGAATAAATGCAGCTTACAGGTTGTCTTCTAAGCTCACTTTCCTGCAGGTTAGAGCCCTGCTCTTCAGTAACACCACAGATGCTTTGCTGCATTGTTAAAGTGCATTAAACAATAACTACATTGTTTTGCTTTGAGATACACTTTTTTTTTTTTTTTAAATAAAAAATCAAGTTGGTTTTCAAATAGACTAAAATCTAGACCTTAAGAGTGAGAAAGCTTGAAGATGAGCAGTTCAGTTGCACTGGTGTATGCTTATGGTGGCTTCACCAGCTCCCTTCATCCTATTTCTGGCTCAGCTGTTAATGAATGAAAAAGCAAAGTTATAGGAAGAGAGTGAAAGAACACTAGAAAAAGCACTGCCACCCCTAAAAATGCTCACATAACAACTCAGTGTCATGTTACTGTGGAGAAAGGAGCAGTCAGAGATTGTAAGAGTACAAAGAATTAAAGCTTTCAGGGCATCACAGGAAAGCTATGTTGAAATAACCTGTGTGGTTAGGGAAATCAGATTGTTGGACTCACCAGACAGAAATTTTGGTGTCTTAGTTGAATTTCTTTTGCTACAAAACATTTACTGAAATGGGCGAGTTCTTCATATGCTGTCATCTCTATTTACCTAGGGGCACTTGAGAAGAATCTGTCCTTTTGTAAGCAATTCGCACCGTCAGTTTATTATAATAATATTAAAACCACTGGTCAGTGTGTGCTTTGGGGCTTCTGAGAACTTGTGGAGCCAGGCTGTGCTGGGAGCTGCTGGGGATTTTAGGCAGTTCTGCTGAGGTGAGGAAAAATCAGTGGGCCACACTGATTTTTCAGCAGATGAGGCAGGGTGGTTTATGTCTATGGACTCCAGATGTTAGCAGTTCATTTACTTAAACTCCTGTGTGAGGTTCTTAAAACTTCTCTCTGACAGAATGGTATTCAGAGTGGGGATGGAGTTAGGAGTTGGTGTGGCAAGGGTAAAACATCTGCAATAACTTGGTTATAAAGCAGTGGATGTTTAATCGATGGTGGAAATACTTGGGTTTGAGATGTATGGGGGGAGGAAGGGAAGAAGAGAGGGAGGGAGGGAGGGAGATAGATAGATACACACACACACACACACACACACACACACACGCACACATATTCCTCTTGCTTGGTATTCATACCTGGGCTAGCAGAGAGGTAGGAGACTCGTCAGGCGGAGAGCAGTTAACCAGAGTCCCCGCCATGACCATCTGGAGGGGGTTCCTTGTGCCATCCAACCCTTCCTGGCTCAGCATCTCCTCTGAAACCCTCTCTAATTTCTCTCTTTTTCATGGATGCCCCTTCTCACTTCACCTCTTCCCAAGGATTTCTCTCCCTTCAGATCTTTGAAATGCGAGTGGTATAACAGCCATCCAGCATCATTCTGTGGACGGGTTGAGAAGGGTTTTTCTCCTGGACGGAAGGTCTCTAATGATGGCACAAGTTCCTTCGTGCCCCTTTGGCCATTCTCTGCTCTGTGCTCTGAGGGCAGCAGCCTGCAGGAGGCCTGAGGGCTCAGGCAGTGATGGAGGAAGCAGTAACAGTTATTGAGACCATTAGTGTAGTTTCCAAACCAGCACTCCTGGTACTTCTGCCTGGTGACTCCTCTTGTGCTGGCCTGCACCGGCAGTGGAAACCATGGGTTTGGACAACCCCAAGCAAATTTAGATGAAGGGAGAAGCCCCAGGCTAGGAAACATGCTCCTAAAAGCCTGTGCTGAGCTTAGTCTTCCCCTTGGAACTTGAAAAGACATGTACACAGTGAAAAGGCAAGTGCCCAGCTCCAAGAGGGGCACAATCTTCTCAGCATCATCTTTGCTCCAGGCCCTAACATCATCATTGTTCTTCTGGGGCTGATCTTCCTAGTGTTTGTATCTCAGTAGACTCTGTGGGGCTGATACATATTATCATCCTTAATAAGTCACCACAGATACATTCTGACCGAGGAGGAAACATGGGTGAAAACTGGGTGTATTTTATGGCACGTTCCTGTTTGCTTACCTAAGGAGACTTAATGTTCTTTTCCTTCCTCTTTTACTGATGCAGCTGAAGAATAAATTCATGAAGAAATTGCCCCGTGATGCTGAGGCCTCCAACGTGCTGGTTGGGGAGGTAGACTTCCTGGAGGGTCCCTTCATTGCCTTCGTCCGGCTGCAGCATGCAGTCATGCTGGGTGCTCTGACTGAAGTCCCTGTACCTACCCGGTAAGAGAACTGAGCCCTTGGGAAGGGTGCAAGAATGGGAAACTCCATTTCCACCTTTTCAAATAAAAACCCCAGGCCAGAGGATGTTCTCCGTTACTTTCCATCATGTCATGTGTGAAACAATCAGGATTATTGGTTTAAAGTAACAAAACTGTAGCTGCTTAATAATCTTCAGGTCCTAAATTTGGTTATAAGATACTAGCTGCAAACCGGAACAACATTACACAAACACACTAACTTTATAACTTAGTAGTAAAGGGCACTGTCAATGTGAAATTTAAGTAGTGGGGCTTTCTTCCTGCCCCTCCTGATTCCCCCCAGTGTCACTCAGATTCCCTCTGCAGGTTTTTGCAGTACGTATTTTTCCTCTTAAACTCACATTAGGAGAAAGATGCAGTTCTAGCTCTGCTGGAGCAAAACCGGTGAGTCGGGTAAACTGAGGCATACACTTCTGTTGGGGTGGTCACATTGTATGATCTAGCCAAGTTGGATGGGGCCTTGAGCAACCTGGTCTAGTGGAAGGTGTCCCTACCCATGTCAGCGGGTTGGAACTAGATGAACTTTAAGGTCCTTTCCAACCCAAACCATTCTGTGGATTTTGTGATTCTGTGTCCCTGCTCATTGTAGCGGGGTTGGACTAGATGCCCTTTGAAGGTCCCTTCCAACCCAAACTATTCTATGATTCTATGATGCTTTCTAATGCATAATGATTCAGAGAAAACTGTCAACTTAGTGTGACTCGTGGCAAGTTAATCCGAGTCTCCCAAATACAAATATAGTGTATGTTCTTAAATATTTGAATTCACTGCTTGAAGATGTGTAACTGTACAGTGTGTTTATCTACTAGAATAACAAAGTGCTATTTGAATTCTTACCAATATTACCTTTAGTTTTACAGTTGCATATTGTTTATGAAGTAATACAGTAGAGAAGAATTATCAGTATAGATGTCCAGAGCATCTGCTGTATTTGAGTGTTAATGTAGGAGTGTATCTTTGGTTCATATACAAACAAACACCCCATCAAGGTAAGAACCTCAGTCCTCAGCCCCGCTGCGCACCTCCACTCTGGTGTGCTTCTCCTGTCAGCCTATCAAGGGTTTACTTAGTGTTTTGCTTGTAATTAGGGAGTTCAAATTGCACCTCTCACATCATCGCTACTGTGCAAATACATATTTTATGTGAACAGTCTCCAGGGCTTTCCATGCAGAGTGAAGGTTGTGGTTTGAATGCCTACAGGGTTTGAGGCTATATCAAGTAATATTTTGTGAGAAGAGGTGTACCATGACAGAAGCACATGGCTAGTGCATTACTGATACTGGAAGGAATCCCAGCCATTGTATGGAGTGGAAGTTATATGGTTGTTATAATCTGTACCTTATTTCATGTACAAACCCAAGGAAAAAGAGGATCTAGTTCTGCTGTTTGTTTAACTGCCTCCTAGTAATGCAGCAGTGTTTGTATTTCTTGGAGTTTCTGTAAGTGGCTCCTTAAAATAACCATGTCAACAGCTGTTTGCACACAGTGGGTATTCTGGCAGGAGCATGGGGAGACAAAAGTGGCTTATAAAAGGTTATTCCTCATTTCTCAGCGTTACTGAGCTCTGCATATTTCAGTGTTATGGCTTCAAAGTCTAATCCCACTTGTTTTTTTTTTTAAAACATATCTCCAAATGCTTTTCAGCAGATGTAAAATTAGGTATTGTTTGTTTTGGTAGTGGGAGCCAGGAAGTTAGATCTAGGATTGCTGAACGACCTCATTACTCAGTAGCATTAATCAAGACAATATGTCCTTCCGTGCCAACATTTTTTTCCAGGAAATAACATTATCCATTTGCTGTCCTCCAAACCGAATGCTAGCCCTAATCAAAGCAGGGAGGCTCATTAGATGGCTTTTGTGAGTAATGAAGAGCCATTTGCAGTGGCTGCATCCTGTGAAATTCAATCAAGGAAATCCCATTGGGGGCCCAGACAAGCTGTGATGGAGCATCTCCTCAGTGAGCACCGGGTCTTGGCCATCTCAGGCAGCATGTTACTGCAGTGGATGCGCACTGAGCAGCCCACAGACTCCACACAATGCTGGTGCATGAAGCCATCTCCATGTTTTGCTTTTCAAAGCACTAACCGGGTAGATTTTGCAGGGAGAGGACAGCGATAGCTTTTGATAGACTAGCTGAGAAGCAGCCCATCAGCTGTATCCACTAGCTGGGTGTGTAAGACATCACCACAGTCTTGTGTTGCAGAAGCAAATAAGACACCTGGCCCTGAAAGGTGAAAGGTTCATGATAGCCCTGCGCTGGTTTGGTTTATCCATGTTGACCCAGCACTGTAGAAAGAAAAAGGATTATTGTGTGCATAAGGTGGACAGTATTCAACATGTAGACTTCCTGTTAAATGGGTTACTTATTTCTGCTAGTTTTATATTTTTCTTCCTCCCCACATTCTTTGGCTTAGATTTTTCTTGTAAGCTACAGAATTTTGCATGCTTTGTAGAAATAAGATGGCCTGTGTAGAAATTATTCTTCCTTGGATACATCATTTTTCTAGATATTTTTCCTTCACGCTTCCTTGCTAAGGATTTTAAGCATTTCCTTTACTTAAAAGTAGGTTTTTACCTAATAGAAACCAGGAAGATCTGATGAATTCTCCAGGAAAGGTTTCTCAGTAGGGTGTTTTCTTACAACCCTGGTAATAAAACTCAGGGATCTGAAATTGGTGTAGAGAGATCCCAGACTTTCTCTGTGTTTTCTTTTTGCTGATCAGATTGAAAAAACCTTGAAGGACTGTGGTTTTCTCATGTTGAGTTTCATTCCTCAGTGCTACAAACTCCTCATTTTAGCAAGCTACTGTGCTTGCACCATGGCTTGGGTACGGCTGTTTCTCCTCTGGACAGTACAATAGCTGTAATTTTTTATTTTCATAAAAGAAATGTACAATCGTGTTGAGGTCTGCTGCCTTAATGTAATGTTGATGGGGAAAAAAGATGAAGAATGAGCAAGTGAAAGATGTTTTTTGGAGATAAGCTGTACAGACTTGCACAGGCTAATATGTAGTGCTGGGAAATTCCCTGTGTCTGCAAGTCTTAAATGAAATGAAGTATCTTGCCCACAGATTACTTAGGAAGCATGGGGCAGAACCAGGAGCCAAATTCTGCTCCCTTACCTCCTAACTTGAGCTTTTAACTGCAAAGGCATCTTTTCTTCTTCATAGGTGAGAATGAAATGTCTTGTTCATTAATTGCAGCATTGGAGTGGTTTTCAGGGCTGTGTCCTTCAGCAGCCTTTCCAGCAGAAGGACTTGCTCTGGAAAACTGTGTTCCTGTGTTGAACACCATGTAGGAAGCCTGTGATGTTGATAACATTGATCAAAACTTGAAGGATCACCTGTGTGAAATAGAAGATGGACCAACACTTCACCATCTCCTTTCATTACTGCAGTCTCAAGTTGTGCTCCTTTCATCAGCAGTCCAACCACTTATTCTGCTGAAAAAGTACATCAAGAGGTTGTTCTTCCAGCCTTCCAGACCAGCATTTGTCTCTATGCTGAATGCCTTGCAGGCTTCTCACACGGTGTCCAACAACAGGATTGCTTCCCCCCACCCATCTCAAAATTAAAAACATTTTGTCAGGACTTTACTGAGTTTCCTTTGGGTAGGTGCCTTTAATCTTTACGGAGTCGTTGCTCTTGCTTGCTCCACATTTGACAGGCGTGGATGAGTTTTGGATTGGAATTGCTCATTTATGAGAATAAATTTATTCTGGTTGGGTTTGGTGGCATAGTCCATACAACTAGAAGGTGAATCATACATAGTTGGTGGCCATCATCTGCTTGAGAAGGGTGTAAAGCATGCAAAAACAACAGGAGAGAAATAGTGCTTTAGGTAAAACAATAACAAATTTCTGAGTTTCTGGCTCACTATCAGCTTGGAAGCAAAAGGATTTTGAATGCTTTGACTGTGCTGTCATATCAAGTTCAAGACCAGATATTTCTCTGGGGAGAATCATTGAATTTTGTTACTACTTTAGAGAGACTTTGAGCTGAGTGATATGAGGTGAACCTCACATCCTCTGCGTTGAAGCATCCTTAGCAATGTTAAATATCAGAAATGGAGGTTTGATAATTCAGCATGTGTTGTGTTCTGGTTTTCATCTTGGCAGATGAAGAGGAGTATGTCACAGCTAGAAGCGAGGACTTTCTTAGGTGGAAGTATTCATAACTAAATGACACTAAATGCATGGAAACATAATGTAGTCCAAACCACTAAAATGCATCAATGTTTTTTGTCTTTCTAATATTTGGCTCTTTAAAAGGTCTTGTTCTACACGCTGAAGGTAATTCTGAGATGAATCAGTCAAGACAAAGAATTTGGAAGGTGTCATAAACTGCTTGTTTCCAAGAACATTTTAGTAAGTGCAGGAGCATTCAGGTGCTTGTGTTAGGCACTGGAAGAGAGCTAGTGTAATTATTTCAGAAGATGGTTATGAAAATGTCTCGTTCCCCTGGAGAATCAGAATGTCAAGCAGCAACTTCTGAAGTTAGGAACGTTTTTTTAAAATTAACATTTTGGGATAATTTGCATCCCAGAGTTCTTAGATTTGGCTGAGGAACAGTTTTATAATGTTGCTTTATAATAACTTGTGAAACACTTGGAAGGTTCCAAGAGGTAGGAGGAGAGAGAGGGCATGACCTAGGCGTGTATGGCTTAGTCACCTCCATGTGAACCTTAAGTAAAGTACTTGAACTCTCATGAAGAGTTCAATTAGGAAATGTTACTGTTAGTGATGCCAATTAATATGTATTTATGGATCCTGTCCTACTGGCTTGATGCCTTTTTTAAATAGGACTCTAGATTTTTTTTATCTAGAAAGTACTTGTGTGCATATAATATACCTTGTAAGACATTAGTACGTCATGATATTTGATTTAGAAACCTGAAATAATATTTAATATTATGAATGTAAGGGGAGGAGTACTTCTGGTGAGATGCCACACCTCTCAACCCTGGTGTGTTCCACATTTTATCAGCAGCTTTTGAGAAAATGTATACTTAACATAGCAAAGATTGACAAATAACAAAGAGGGTGTCTCCGTGCGTGGCCCAGACCAATCTGGTCATCTGTGCTTTAACTTGGCCTCATGTCAGTTTCCTCCTCTAGGGACAGAGAGCGCAGGTGGAGGGGCCATGCTCAAAGTGCTGCTTGTCTCTGGGTCATGACCGAGGCCATCCTGGGTATAGCAGATTGTTCCATCAGGGCTAAAACTGCTGAAACCTGTTTTCCTAAAAGTACGTGCCATGTCCTTTCCGTTCACCATGGCAGTAATCCCAGCTCTCCCTGTCATCCTTCTGTGTTTCTAAGACATAGAATCATATCAGAATCACAGACTGGTTTGGGTTGGAAGGGACCTTAAAGCTCATCCAGTTCCAACCCCCTGCCACGGGCAGGGACACCTTCCACTAGAGCAGGTTGCTCCAAGCCCCTGTGTCCAACCTGGCCTTGAACACTGCCAGGGATGGGGCAGCCACAGCTTCTCTGGGAAACCTGTGCCAGCGCCTCAGCACCCTCACAGTAAAGAACTTCTTCCTTACATCTAATCTAAATCTCCCCTCTTCTAGTTTAAAGCCATTCCCCCTTGTCCTACTTCCCATGCTTGTCCATACCTGAAGTCCTGTCCCCTGGCTCCTAGCTTCTTTTTCTCAGGAAAACAGGCTCACATCAAGTTTCTGAGTAGCCATAGGTTATTTCATCTCTATTTGCACTGACAGAACCACCAGCTCTTGGATGGTTTCCCTGGGGAAGACACTGATAGATCAGAGAAGGTTCGTGGAAGAGCCTTCAAAGTGACTAAAGAGAGGAGAAAAGCCTCAAATGGTGTAGTCTAACTTGACAGATGAGTGACTGGATCGATAGGGGAGGGTATTTAAAGGGATTTAATTATCGAGGGTTCTTCAGTCTAGCTATGAGAGACAACTGAAATTTATGACTGGAAGTTGAAGCTAACCCAAATTCACACTGAAGGTGATGCAAAAGGTTTTAGATGAGACAACTTACTCAACGTTATAGTGTGTTTATTTTCCATTACTAATTGAAAGGTAGAGCTGTAATTGGAAAAAGGTTCAATTCAGGAAGCTTTAGAGCTGTTTTGAGCAGCAGTAAGTGTTTCTGTTTGAAACACATGCTGATATGGAGTTTGCTGAAAATTGCCCCAATAATTGCCTTTGCTAAATTAGGTGAAATGGAGACATTGGTCTCCTGCCATGTGACTTCTTTTGTTGCTAATTGCAAGGGTGAGTTGACATGTGAGAGAGACAGACTTTTATCTCAAGGTCACTAGATAGAGTCCAGCTCAGGCTGATCACTTGAAACGACACCAGCACGATGGTCTTCACTGAAAACCCACTGACCACCAAGTGCTGGCCATTGTGTGAGATGGCCACCAGAACGAACAGGGCTTTCTTGATAAGCCAGTTGTCAGGGCAAAGAGCTGAGCGTGAAGACAGATGTATTTTGTGCCATAGCCATGAACCAAATCATTTTTTGTGGAACAAATCTGAACAGGGGATTTAGAGGAAGCTTGTGTTTCCACAGGCAAGGCTCTAGATGCTGTGTGAGTAAGTAACTGCCAGCTTAGCACCTGTCTACAGTGCTAAATCAACTCTGAAGTAACAGTATTTCTACAGAAGGTAGGGGCTTTTACCATTTCAGCATTGATGCCTTGGGCTTGCACATGAAACTTAGTTTAGGAACTGGGAGTGTCAAAGATAAGGCTTACGTCTTTCCTGAATTAAGTATTATTTGAATGGTGGTATCTTTTTTATTATTATTTATTTACTTTTCATTCCAGGCCAGGAGGATGTAGGTACGTTTGAAGATCCCACCTTGAGGCCATACTTAAAACTCCTTGAATGAGTGTCAGTTAAGACGTTAGAAAACGCAGCTACCTTGCATCAGCATTCCCATTACTCTGGCACAACTGCTAGACAATTTTATTGGCAGAAGCTTCCATTTTCCATGTATAGCTTTTCCATTAAGGGCTCTTATTAGAACGCACTGCAACATAGGCAAGGCCTGATTCATAGCATGTTAGCACTGACAAAAGCAAGGGCAGGAAAGATAAAGAGCAGTAATTTCCTTCCTCCAAAAGTTTCATATCATGGTGTTTTCCAAACTCATTAGCAGTGACTTGAACATAGTTGCTGCCCAAAGAGATCATGTAAGAAGTCAGCTCCTAATACCTTGTAGATGTTGTCACCCTTGCTGATGGTGCCTGCCATAGGAATAGACTCACACCTTAAGTTGTGTGCTTAAGAATTAAGCTGTGACTGTAAAACCATCAGATGGGCTTACAGGTCTCTGGTATGTATCTTATACTTGGAGTGGAAATTCAGGGCATATAAATTGGGCTTAATTATTTATAGCTAAAGCCCTATTTTAGATTAATGGTTTCCCTTCACGTGGGGGTGCTGAACTGTAACAGAGATCTGATCCCCAGCAGAGCATTAATAAGCACGTGGAGTGCTGTCTGATATAGCTTGGAGGAGCAAGGAAGTTCACAGTGAGCAATGTGGATGGTTAATCACATCTTCCCTCTGTGCCCACTGCTGTGTTGGCCCTGCCTGGCCCATCCTGTGGGCTTTCTGTGGTGCATAGGGCATGAATGCTCAACCACCCTGCACTGGAGCTGGCATCTGTCATGTGTAGTTCACTTCCAGGTACCGGCCACTGGAAGAACTGCATCCTTAAGTCTAGGATGCTGGATGGTAGCAACCTCTGTGTAGGGCTGTCATGATAGCATTCGGCCTTAGTGGTCTCAGTAGTGGTCTCAAAGCTTAAGGGAGCAAAACTCTGGGTAGTGTCTTGCTGAGTAAGTGTGAGTAAGTGTGATGAGCTACAGGGTGTAACCTCTGCTCCCAAATTAGCTGGAGGCCACTGGCAGCCTCTGGATCTTTAACAAGGACCACAACTTTAGAAAGTTGAATTTCCATCCAGATATTGTATAAGTAATAAGCCATCCATTTTGCTATGCTAAAGGGGAACAATCTGCTTGTTTTGTCAGATTCCTCTTCATTCTGCTGGGACCGAAGGGCAAAGCAAAGTCCTATCATGAGATTGGGCGAGCCATTGCCACGCTGATGTCAGATGAGGTAGGTGTCTTGACATCTCCTGTGAGAAATGGGTTCTCCCAGGTTTCACTTCATTAGCTGATAATGATGTTCTTTGCTCCAGCATGGTTGACAGGAATATACACATAAAGCTGAAATATCCAAATGTCACCTCCTAATTCCATGTGTTCATGTAATTATTTAATTATTTCACCTGGCTTTATGTTTTTATAAAAGCATGACTGTAGGAAGGTTTTGTCCATTGTGTGTATTTTCCTTCTAGCAATCACTCTTCCCAATAGACTGTCATAGAATCATAGAATCAACTAGGTTGGGAAAGACTTTTGAGTCTGATCTTTGAATTAATCTTGTCATGGTGCACACCTTCTGTCACATTCCATGATCCTGTTAACACACAGGCATGCTCCAGGTAATTACAGCAGAAATGGTTACACCCAGGACATACTGTTGTGTGTTGCACTGTATCTCAGAGCACTTCTTCATTCAGGCAGTGCTTATATATTATCCATGAGCAGCTAGCAATTACTTGCTAATCATACACCACAATGAGATGACTGGGCTTTCAATATTCATTTATGGCTTTTTTCTTCCAGTGTCCCGTGGGCTTTGTGGATCTGGGGCTGATTTACATTATGTTTGTTTCTTGCTGTGTCCTTATGTTGTTTTTGCTCTCATATGGTTCCCTTAATTACCACTTGCCTGGTAATTAAGGCAAGTTTTCTCTCCTGCTTTCTGTCGTTTGCACTGCTTGGAGCAATGGTTTAGTTTCCATGGCCCCACAGTCCTGCTTCCTACCACTGGCTGTTCTTCTTAAGTCTGTCACATTTGCTCATCCACCTCCATTCCAAGCAGTCCAGAAGATACTTGTAAAATTCAGCATTAATGCTATTTTTCCTCTCTTTTCTCATTCATTCTTCATCAAAAATACAAGACCTTTCAGTAAAACCAGTCTGTGCTTCTTGTTATTATTTTTGAATAAATATTGTCATAATTTCCATGTCACAGGATTGGAAACTAACCTATTTTTTGATATACTGAAGCAGATAGGGAAAGAGGATCAATTTTTTTTTTGTGCCTTTGTAAAAGTGTCTTCTCAAAGTGTAATTGAAACTCATTATTTAAATGAAAACTTTTGGGTAAAAGAAATGGATAATTGCTTTACTAACATTTTGAAAAATGTTAGAAATGTATGTCTTGCTAAAAATTAGAAATACATATGCCTGCAGGAAAAGAATATCTACCATTAAATGACCAACCAAAGGAATGGGCTTTTCTGAGGTTCACACACTCTTGTGCCAAGTGTCCTGGTACTTTCTGAGAATGAATTTTTATAGAATAAAATTCGATAGCTGCCCCTACAGTCTGGGCTACAGAAAATGCAACCCGTTCTCTATGGATCTCTCTTTTCCTTGCAGGTGTTCCATGACATTGCCTATAAAGCCAAGGACCGGCAGGACCTGATCGCTGGCATCGATGAGTTTCTGGATGAAGTCATTGTGCTCCCCCCTGGGGAGTGGGATCCAGCCATTAGGATAGAGCCCCCCAAGTCTCTTCCTTCTTCAGATAAAAGGTAACAGCAGGAGACAGGCAGGTTTAGCTCTGTGATGGGCGACAGTGTGCATCAGATCTGAAAAGGTGATGGGAAGAGCTGCTTTGGGTACACCAGGTTTGTTGAGCAACTTCAGTGACTGCATCTGCCTGTCTGTGTTTAGAAGGTACTAGAAATAATTTTGGAAGATATGTGGGTGATGAGACACTGGCACAGGTTGTCCAGAGAAGCTGTGGCTGCCCCAGCCCTGGCAGTGTTCAAGGCCAGGTTGGATGGGGCTTGGAGCAACCTGGTGTAATGGAAGCTGTCCCTGCCCCTGGCAGGGGGTTGGAACTAGATAAGCTTTAAGGCCCCTTCCAACCCAAACCATTCTAGGATTCCATGATGATTTTCAGGTCTTTCTTAATAGCTGGAGGGAGGATGTTCTTGCAGTTCTGTACCCTTCATGGTGATGTTGTAGGCATATAACATACGTAGTGGTTATCCAGACTCCTTGGGGTTCTGCTTGGTCTTTTTAATACACTATGTTCCACTTGCTGCCAGCAGGTCAGCCTTCTAGTCTCCTTTGTACAACGTGGCTCTAGGAAGGGCTGTGGAACATTTGTTCAGAGGAAGATTATGGATCTTGGATTATGTTGGGTGGAGCCGTCAGACAATGCAGTGACCCTCAGTTTGCCTTGCCTTCTTGCCTAGGAAAAACATGTACTCCGGTGGAGAAAACCTCCAGATGAATGGAGACACACCTCATGATGGTGGACACGGTGGTGGGGGCCATGGGGACTGCGAAGAGTTGCAACGAACTGGCAGGTCAGTAATGCTCTGCTTAATGGGATGTGCCTGGAGTCACCCATGCAAGGTGGCAGTGTTCCCTTTGCAGAACCATTTCTGCTCCCCTTCTGCTTTCCATCCCGACATACTGTTTGCATAGGTTGAGCTGTGACCCCAGAACCCAGTGCCCAGCTTGAGGCTGCCTGAAGGATGCTGAACACCCAGCCTCAGCAAATTACAAAGCATCTTAAATATACACAAAAAAATGAAAGAAGGCCCAGGTAGGTGTTTGCTGTTGACAGCCTGTGACATTAGGTGATCTGTGAGGGATGTAAACGTGGCAGGTACAGCTAGTTTCCATTTGGATTGCTGCAAGCATTTTAGCCAGGAGCAGAGGCATTCCCTTTTCCAGACATTCCTGTTGTAGTTGAATTGCAAAATGAAGGCTTTTATGGGATAGAAATACAGAAGGTAACAGAGCCCAAGGCTTTACTCTCTGCTTTATTACTCTGCTTGTATGCCATGTAAAAGTCCAGTAGGGTGGGAATGCAGTCCAGGTGGCCATAAAACGGTGTGCTCAGCATTTCAAGGTCACTACACAGATTTTTGTGGTGGCATTGTGCCCTCCCTCCCACTCTCTGTTTTTTTAAGTTCTAGCAGAGTATCCAAATTCTGGGAGAAAAATCTGAAAATCTGAAATTACACATTGGTGTGTACAACGCAGTCGATACGTCATGGTTTTGGGTCAGAAAACAGAAACATTTCTCATGCTGGCAGTGTCAGAGCCACATGGAGTTTATACAGATTGAATACTGTCTTTTCTGTGATTCCACAGAAAGAATACATCTGCAAGTACAGCTCTCTCCTTCTCCAAGATGATTTCACTTGTGTTTTCACTTGTAGTTCTTTTTCTGGTTAACAGTTTGAAGCATTTTTCCACTTAGCAGATTGTTTGGCTCACCCAACCATTATGCTTGCCGGGTGGAGAAATTTAGGCAGGGATTTAGACTAGAGAAATTTAGGCAGGGATTTAGACTAGAGTTAATATATTTTATTACATCAACCAGTATAGTTGAGGAAAAAAAATGACAAGCTTCCCGAACTGCAAACTTCAGTGGTCTGCTGCAGCAGAAGTGGGGCTTGTGTTCCTGAAATGTGTTTCTTTCCAGCTGCATCAAGATATTGTCTTTCTTTATAGCATTATTTCAGTGATATCCCTAGACCATCACAGCTGCGATAAGACTGTTCTCTAATGTGATGATCTCACTCCTTTCAGATAATACTTCATTTCTGGCAGTGCTTCTGATGACTTATCTTGGTGACTTTCACTGTGAAGCATTTTGCATGAGTCTCCTCTTGCTTGTCTTTTCAGGTTCTGCGGTGGCTTAATCAAAGACTTAAAGAGGAAAGCACCGTTCTTCGCCAGCGACTTCTACGATGCTTTAAACATTCAAGCCCTTTCAGCCATTCTTTTCATCTACCTGGCCACAGTGACCAACGCTATCACTTTTGGAGGATTGCTTGGCGATGCTACAGAGAACATGCAGGTTAGCAAGAGCTTTCAGAAGCAGCAGATCTGTCATTTGCCTCTTGCTGTCTACAGAGGGGTGCATGGCCACTGACCAAGCTTGAATTCTGGGTACAATTAATAGAGGTATCCTGTGTTTCCACTGAAATTGGCTTGCTTTCCCTGCTGTTGGACAGATGTCCTCTGGAAAATCATACCTTAAATGGTGTTTGAAAGATGGCCAGATGACAGAGAAGGTCCTTGCTCCTTCTATATAGAGAAGTTCCTCTGATCTGCTCTCCGTGTTTGTGTCTTAGTTGTACTGTTTCAGTCCAATTAATATTACTAAGTCTGATTCAGACTTTCCATGTCGTCAGAGAGAGCACTGTCTCCTCTGCGTGACTCTTACAGTCCCTGGATTTCTGCCTCTCTGGTGAAAAGAAAATCCTAAGATTCATAGGAAAGTGAGTAAATCAGGAGATGTGATCAGGAGAAAATGTCAAGGTCTTTAGAAAGATGAATTTCGTAATAATCATTGAATCATAGAACAGTTTGGGTTGGAAAGGACCTTAAGATCATCTAGTTCCAACCCCCTGCCATGGGCAGGAAGATTAGGTCCTGACAACCATATTATATATCCAGAGTCAGGCTGGATCAGTGGTGAAGGCAGAAGTAGGGGCTTTAAGAATGGCTCAAGGAAAGTCTAAAGGAAAGGGATTCTGTATTAACACTGCTGTAGATCTGTCGTATTTGACTGGAGCAGAACTATGCTCTAGCAGTGCCTTTGGCTTTTTGAAGTGGAAGAAAACATAGGAGGTTGTACTTAAATACATTCAGTGCAGTCACCTTGAATCTCCTAACAATAATTAAGTTCATAATGACAAAGACTGAGTTATTAATTTACACAGGTTTAATTAAACCAAACATAGAAAAGGGGGGCACCTATCCAGAGCTCTGCACTTTCCTATGATAATGGCATTTATTTGTTGAATGTGACAGTCTCATTTCACCAAAGTGTGCCTGAGACTGGGAGCTGCACAGGAGGGAGACCCAATCGGGCAGGAGGGGGGAAGACAGGAGGAAGAGAAAACACAGGTTGCCTTTGGTCTGTAGTTTTCTCTGCAGTAGATAAAACCTGGTCTGAGTTTTCCTATTGCTTGGAGAAACAAAAGTCCCTAGAAAGACACAAGCTGCAGGAACAGCCTATTTTGAGCTCAGTGATTTTTTTTCTGTGTGTTGAAAAGGGAAACCACTGATGCTCTGCGGTTAGGAACCCCACTTTGGTAGCAGGGAAGCTCTGCAGCACATGTAAACACAGCACAGCCATTAATGACCAAAACTCCAGGAGCTGCAGAAGGAACCAACACCCATATCCCATCCAAGGCTTTGTCTCTTGCTTCACAGGGGTTTGTGCTCAGGGAGGAGGGAGTTGGGGGTGTAGCTGAAGAGAAGGCCTGACAGCATAAAGCTAGTTTGTCATTGAACATCAGTCCACAAAAGTGGAGCAAAGTGCAGAAAAATCATTACTGAGCTGCTAGAAAAAACAGATTTCACCTTTCAGGTTATAACATAGCCATGACTCAGTGCAGGAAAACATTGTCTATGATTTTTCAATTTGTGCACTTCAGCATTTACTTGCTTCTTACATACAACAATCAGTTGAATTTACTAGTTTTTATTTATGTACTGATTTAAAATCGAAGTGCCAGCAGTTTGTCTTAACGGTTCACTGGTGATCAGGGGTTTAGGCACAACTGGCTTTACTTTTGCCATCTCCCTTCAACAAACTCTATTCAACATCCTTGTGTGAAGAGGCATCAGGTCTCTTGGCTGCTTGTAGGAGCCTGGGAAGGGTTTTATCATATAATCAGAGAATGGTTTGGGTTGGAAGGGATCTTAAAGCTCATTCAGTTCCAACCCCCTGCCAGGGGCAGGGACACCTTCCACAAGACCAGGTTGCTCCAAGTCCCGTCCAACCTGGCCTTGAACACTGCCAGGGCTGGGGCAGCAACAGCTTCTCTGGGCAATCGTTTTTGACTGCAGGTTTTCAACAGAAGCTCAAAATCATGTGTTATTCATGCTCAGATGTCTCTGTATCATCACAGCCAGAGCAAAGCATCCCAAGGCTCCCAGTTCAAGTTGTTCCTCCAGGGAGCTGCTCAGTGGGATCGGAGTCCAGGTCCATGTCAAGTGTTGCTCAAACCATTGCACATTCCTGCAGTGGGAAAGTGGTTTTCTGTAAGACATCTCAGAGCGTGAGCGGCACCAAATCTTTGTACTCGGAAATACAAGGGAGGGTTACTCCAGCTTCTGCAACTGAGGAGCAGCACCTACAAGTTTTCCCCTGGGCATTGTGTCCTCATAGAAAACAGTATTTTTGGGGCTACCACAGTTCATGCTTCTTGTTTCTTGTAAACAATTATGTGACTGCTGCTGGGTCAGGCTCTAAAAATCGCCTGTCCTGCGCTGCCTGCCCCTGAGAGCCTGACATGGCCAACGTTTCTTTCAAAGCTCGCTTCAGAGTTTTATGTTTCTGAGAAAAGACACTATTCTTAGCTACAGACACGTGGAAGAATGCAGGGAAAAGAGATTCCAGATGCGCTGGCCGCGAGGGCCCTCTCCATGAGTAATGCAGGAGGAGCGAAGGGGATCAGCTGTGTGAATGCCATTCCTTGTCTCATCCTCACAAGTCTCCCTAAAGGAAGCAGACAGAGGCTTATAGGCTGCTGTCCGTGTCCCTGTGTCCTTGTATAAGGACAGAGCATCACAATGAGATTTCCCTTCCCTAGTCCCTGCAAGAACCGGGGCTGTTCATGGTGGGCATCACCAGCAGCACTAAGAAATAGAAAGGACCAAGGTGAGGTGGTTTCTGTCCACTGTACAGCAGCTTGTCTAGATTGATGAGGGACTGAGCATGTGTCAGGAGCAGGCAGCCAGGCAGCTTTTAAACCTCCATTACCATTTGTTTCTTTGCACAGCTGTCATGCTGCTGCTCTAATTACCCAGCAGTAACAGTGCTTGACCACTGGTATGTTGAGATCATGCTTGTGGCCAGAAAAATATGTTATGATTGCTTTAGAGAAAGTTCTGCTAGTAATTCAGTAGATAGATAGAAAAAAACCCTTCTGCTCTTACGTAGCAATGTACTGTTTTGACGTATGACAGTGTCAATAGAAGGCTCAGGGGAGACCTTAGACCAGCTTCCAGTACCTAAAGGGGCCAACAAGATATCTGGAGAAGGACTTTCTACAAGGGCCTGTAGTGACAGGACAAGGGGGAGCTGCTTTAAACTGACAGAGAGGAGATTTAGATTAGATGTTAGGAAGAAGTTCTTCCCTGTGAGGGTGCTGAGGCCCTGGCACAGGTTGCCCAGAGAAGCTGTGGCTGCCCCATCCCTGGCAGTGTTCAAGGCCAGGTTGGACACAGGGGCTTGGAGCAACCTGCTCTAGTGGAAGGTGTCCCTGCCCGTGGCAGGGGGTTGGAACTGGATGAGCTTTATCGTCCCTTCCACCCCAAACCAGTCTGTGATTCTATGAACATACATTCCTCAGTGTAAACACTAACTTGGCCCTTTCCAAGGAAGAGAGACACAAAACTTGCTTTAAATTCTTCCCATTACCACTGTGAAGTCAGACAAACTGCAGCCCCAACCCTGCAGTTTGTCCCAGATGGAAAGAAGGATCTGCACATGCTGTTAATTGCTGGTTGCTAAGCACGTGCGGTGTTAATGAGACTGCTGATTTGGACACAGCTACAACAGGGCACATGAGCCTGTGCTTAAATCTGCCCCTGGTTGTTGAGTGAGTATTCCTGGAGAGGGTGATGCTCACCGCTGCACGTCTCACTCAGTAGAACATGATGCTGTGGTTGGTCCTTTAAAACTCAGTCAAGTGTAAAGAGATTAGTTTCCATATGAGCGAACAAGGTAAGGTCCTGTGAGTTCTGCCACTTCTGTAGGATGTACGCTTAGTCAGTAATCATATTTTATTGCCATTTATATTTTATCCACATTTTGCATTTTATAAGTAGATACTGCCCAGCTCTAGTTGGGCATGAAAATGCAAGAATGTATCAAGCATGCTCTTTTATCCTTCTCAGGCGAAGCTGGTTTGCCACACATGCCAAAGGTAATTGTAGAGCCTGTTAAATATGGATTTTATTACTTGGTGGTGACATCTGATGAACTTTGGTCTCAACATGTGGCTGCTGGATGAAGTAGCCTTGTTTGGTTTGTGTCTCGCTTACTAAAACAGTTGCTTGAAAGAGGAGCATCTTATTTATTTAGAAAGCATGCGTGCTCAATTGGGGAAGGGAAAAACAAACCTGTCCTGGGTTCAGCTCCAGGACGCTCTGTTGTCCTGGAGGATGTCACTGCTGTCCTCTAGCCACATGTCTGTTGGAAGAGCCCTACTAACATGTATCTTTACTATCAAAAATGTGGGAGATGTTCAAGGAGTTATTAAATCCTTGAAGTGATCTTCAGAAACACTCTGCTCCTCTTGTCAGATATAAAATATGATACAGCATTATCAAACTGTTGGCCTCAGAAATAACCAGGGAGGTTGCTGATTATCATGAGTAGCTATGAATTGTGTGGGATGAACACATCAGTGTGCACAGCTGCAGGAGAGGTTAGAAGACAGTCTTCTCTTTGACTGAGCCATATCAGCATCATACAGCACACAACCAGTCACTGATACAACTACTCATTTTCTTCCAACAGAGCTAATAGAAAGGTTTACTCAGTAGAACTCACCTCTCTCCTATGTCTACCATAGGGCGTGTTGGAGAGTTTCCTGGGCACAGCAGTCTCTGGCGCGATATTTTGCCTTTTTGCTGGTCAGCCACTCACAATTCTGAGCAGCACAGGACCTGTCCTTGTCTTTGAACGGCTCCTCTTTAATTTCAGCAAGTAAGTACAAGGGAGGAGGGGAGGAATGTCTCACGCTAATGAAATACTAGCTAGGGAATGAGATGGCTGGCGGTGGGGAAGGAGGGGATTTAGGGCATGAAATGAAACATCTCTTTGTTCCGTGACGAGCTTGCAGTGCGATCTCATCAGGGATTTTCACAGGCACGCATGTCCCCGAGCGCAGCCAGCATTGGGTGCGTATCTCCTCAGGGCCTCTTGGAAATACTTGGCCAAGCCTGTCCTCCGTGAGAAGTTTGCAGCAGTTACAATCAGTGGGCTGCTGCTCCCCAGTTGGTGCAGGTGTATTTCCCATAGGAGCAAAGAAAGAAATCCAGCTTTTGATTTCACCAACAATTTGTCCTTAAATCACTACTTATTTGAAGTAATCACTATTACTTGTGAAAACAGAAACACCTATGATAGAAACAGCTCTGTTTGTCCGCAGATTTCCTCAGTGGAGCTTCGCTGCGTTAAATGCTTTTGGTTTTGAGGTTTTTTTTCCTTTTAACTGGATAATCTTTAAGCATAGCATCAGAATTGTTTGGGTTGGAAGGGACCTTTAAAGGTCATCTAGCCCAACCCCCTTGCAATAAGCAGGGACATCTTCAACTAGATCAGGTTGCCCAGAACCACATCTAGCCTGGCCTTAAATGTCTCCAGGGATGGCGCATCCACCACCTCTCTGGGCAGCCTGTGCCAGTATTTTACCACCTTCATTGTAAAGAATTTTTTCCTTGCATCCAGCCTGAATCTCCCCTCCTTTAGTTTAAAACCATCACCCCTTGTCCTATCCTTACAGGCCCTGCTAAAAAGTCTTTCCCCATCTTTCTTTTGGGCCCCTTTTAAGAACTGAAAGGTAACAATAAGGTCTCCGTGGAGTCTTCTCTTCTTCAGGCTGAACAACCCGAACTCTTTCAGCCATGCCTCATAGGAGAGGTGCTCCATCTGTCTGATCATTTTTGTGGCCCTTCTCTGGACCCTCTCCAACAGGTCCATGTCTTTCCTGTACTGAGGACTCCAAAGCTGAGCATAAAGAGGTTCTGCTCCACCCTCAACATATAAAGGTTGATGCAGCGATGATAGCTGACACCCAGAGCCCATTTCATTAGGTGTTCTCATTGACTATTTTACATGTAGAACTACTGATACTTTGGATGGTGTTTTGCAAGGAGATCATTTCAGGTTATACAGAAAACACCCCAAATCACGTGTAGCCCTCCCTTCCCCCATCAGGGAGCATTCACAGCATTGCAAGCTGTGAAGGACTAGTGTTTCAGTACACAAAACCAAGACCTTTTGGAGTTTAGGCATTATTAGGCTTTTTTTCAAAAGCAGTTGCCTGTGATGTGGAACAGCTCTTTGGCCATTGGTGGTTATTTTTAGAAGAGGTCTATTGAATTAATAAGCCGAACAAGGCTGCAGGTTGCAGTAAGGCAGGAGACGTGGTGTGTGTTGTATCTCCTTCCTCATTATATTTAATCTTGTGGGTAGTTACTCAGAAATAATTGAGACTCATGTCTTTCCTGTGAATACCCTACATGTTGGAGGAGCCTTCTGAGGGACAGAGCTTCTGCTAAGAGTAACGGTGCACTTACATGTGATCCCACGTGCACAATCCTACATTCTTGGAGGAAGATGATTTCGTTTGGTTATTTAACTCACTTGAGTCCAGAGGAGGCCACAGAGATGCTCTGAGGGCTGGAGCACTCTGCTGTGGAGACAGGCTGAGACAGCTGGGCTTGTTCAGCCTGGAGAAGAGAAAGCCCTGGGGAGACCTTAGAGCAGCTTCCAGTGCCTAAAGGGGCTACAAGAAACCTGGAGAGGGGCTTTTGGCAAGGGCAGGTAGGGACAGGACAAGGGGGAATGGCTTTAAACTGACAGAGGGGAGATTCAGATTGGATATTAGGAAATTAGACTACTCCAGGGAGGGAAACTGGAAGCTGCCACCTGGTGAGAGCTCCACAGCAGAGCAAGAGTGGGGGACCCTTCTTTTCTTCCTTCAACTGGAATAAACGAACAAAATCAAGAACAGACACGCTATAGCTGTTTGCATCTGACGGGTGGGTCAGAGCCCAGGTGCTGCACATGGAAGGAAAAAAGCAAGATGGAAAAATGCTTTTTATGGTTTTGGAGGGAGAAGGTGGTTATTTTTAACCTGAGGAGGAGGTGGTTATAAAAGCTTTTGTCCTAACAACCTGCTGGAGCAGAATGGCAGGATTTTTCAAGAGAGCCTTTCTCACAAGGAAGCTGGAATCAAACACTGTGATTTTTCAATAATGCATTTGTGGTTGTTCATATTCACAGCATGCTGTTCCCTGCTGGGAGCAAAATTAGAAAGATTTCCCATCTACTGATTCATTTTAAGCGTGACTCTGTCAGTGTGTGTGTGTGCACGGAGAGATAGCTGAAAAAGCCTCATATCCACAGCCCCGCATCCTGCTTGGGTGAGTCGATGCTCCAGGACACCTCAGCTCAGCTCACACCCTGGTTGGTGAGCTGTGCTCCCATGCAGAGGCTTTCCAGTGTGGAATGAGTCTGGATTTCCAAGCTGGAAGCAGTGGGATGCACGGCTCTGGGTTCCCCAGGGTAGCAGGACCCCAGCCCTTCTGCCTTCCAGCCACAGAAGGCTGGAAAGTTTCTCCTTGAGACTTCAGAAAGAAAATTAATCACAGCAAAAGTACTTAGCTTTTTGTATTATCATAGAATCACAGACTGATTTGGGTTGGAAGAGACCTTAAAGCTCATCCAGTTCCAACCCCTCCCACGGGCAGGGACACCTTCCACTAGACCAGGTTGCTCCAAGCTCCGTCCAACCTGGCCTTGAACACTGCCAGAGATGGGGCATCCCTGGATGGATTGTATGTAGAATATATATTGTGCATGTAGAATGTTGAAGTGCTACAGGACTTTGAGGGTTAAAAAAGTAAAATAAAATAGTTTAAAACCTTTTGAAGTTCTTCAGTGTGTGCAGTCAGGATGCCATCTGGGCTTCTGCCAGCTGTCTTCTCCACACTTGGTCTCCACACTCCTGTTCTCATTGGCACTGACTGGATATTTCAGAGATACAGGGGTCTTCTGTTACTGGGATTTTTTTCCGTTCTCTTTTTCTAAATCATCACTTTGCTGCTTCCTTGTTCCTTACCCCTCTTCCAGGTCAGTCTCTCAGTGTGAGAAGGCTGCGGCCTTCACCAGTATCTTATCTACAATAAGGAGAAAGCCTTGCAGAGGCTTGGGTTGAATGCAGATACCCAACCCTGATGCTGGCTTCCAGGGAAGACCGTGGGGCTGGGGCTGCTGGCCCCACTGCCTCCTGTTCCTAACCCAGAGCAGGCAGTAACCTCCCTGGCAGGGCCTTCTCTGCTGTTGTGCTTTTCAGATTTATTCTGTCCTAAAAGCCTGCCTTTGGACTCTGCAGCATCAGGGCACAGCAAACCGGGGCTGTTTCTTCCCAGGAAGGAACGATGCAGTTCTCTCCATCATTCCCCTGGCACCAGGGTTTGTTATCTTCTGCTTTGTGCTTCTTGATCTCCTCCTGCTGGTATTTTGATTTCTTCTGGTTAGTGCAAGGGTCTGAGAGATGGAAACGCAGGCTCCTGACTGTGAGGCTTGGCAGGAGATTGCTTTTCTGAAGGAGATTCATAAACCGTGGTTATATTTTCAGCTGGTGGAAGGCTGTCAGCATTGAGCTGCTCTTGGACGTTGGGGCATTTGCAGCTCTGTGAGTGTTTGCCAAGGGAGGATTTTTACTGGGAAGCCTAGGAAGAGCTTGAATTCACTGGTAACATTTATTGGTGGAGGCAGAAGCAAGACTGATCACTTCTGCATGCTTTTCTGGCACCTTGGCTATTAAACTGCACCACATACGTTTATGGAGTTGGCTGGCTGAAAAGGGGGAGCTTAACTCTTGGAACACTCCTTTTGAGTCTAAATGAGCACAGGTCCCCAAGGCTGTGGTTCACCACTTCTCGCTGGGAAGTCACGATCCTGCGTGGATTTCTCTAACCCTGACATTTTCCCTTCCTGCCCACCCCTGTCTTGTTGCAGAGACAATAATTTTGACTACCTGGAGTTTCGTCTCTGGATCGGCCTTTGGTCAGCCTTCCTGTGTCTCATCCTCGTCGCCACCGATGCCAGCTTCCTGGTCAAGTACTTCACTCGCTTCACTGAAGAAGGTTTCTCCTCCCTTATTAGCTTCATCTTCATATACGATGCTTTCAAGAAGATGATCAAGCTGGCAGATCATTACCCCATCAACTCTGAGTTCAAGGTGGACTATATCACGCATTACTCTTGTGCCTGTGAACCATTCGATCCAGGTAAGATAATGTTTAATTAGCTCTCCACTTTGCAGATAGGAGATTGCATTTGCTTTCTTTTTCTATTGTGCTGCAGTCCAGATAATAAAATAATAAAAAAAACCCCAAACAGGTAGATCCTTCTTCATCAGTTGTCTTCAGATATCCTATCTTAGCCTTATTTTGAAGCTGGGGAGTGAGCTTCACTCTACATGCCAATTGGAATGTCGTTATAACCGACCTTCCTGAGGCTCCTCATGTGAGCATCCTCACCGGTAGAGAAGCTGTCTCTGTACCTCTGTCTCTGTGGCTGTAAATCCTGAATGGCATTCCTCTGAGAAGTGTGTGAAGGGGCAGAGGTGGTGGCCAGGTCACTGCCACGGTGCTCAGGTCACCCCTGGTATCTGCTATGCCATTTTGGCAAGTGCAGGAGCAGGATTTATTCAGGGCATTACCCAAACATGGGTGGTTTTCCACCTCCTGCCTATGTGTAAGAGTGGAAAAGCACAGACAGATCCTCACTAGAACGGAGGGGAAGTCTGTCTAACAGTTCAGCCTATCACTAGAGCGTGGGATGCAAGGCAGGTACAGCCAGCATATGTACAGATCTGGCCACACAACCAGGAACAAATGGTTACACGACCCAAATACAAACACAAGTATGCTGGCTCACATCATTAGGGAAGCTGCAGCCACTCCTAGGATCCTTCAAACAATGAGGGGTGAGTAAGAAACTTGGTTTATGCTCAAAGTAAACTTCAGGTTATCTCAACATACCTGTCAAACAGGAAACGGTCCTGATTGCTGCACGCTGCCTCTGTGCAAAAGGTGTTGGGAACTGATTCTCAAGGAGCTATGTGCTTACGTTAGTTAGTAGGCTCTCTGCCAGCATTTGGATTTGGGTCTAGTTCTTCTTCCATGTGAATGGCAGGGTGGTTTTTTTTGGGGGGTTAGGACAATGGGGAATGGACAATGCCAAATTGAAGATCTCTACTTACCATCTAAACACCAACGTTTAAATCACAACACTGGGTTCTTTGGCTGTTCTCATCCCTTGCTTGGTGGCATGTCATTCCACAGTGCATCTGATGCACAGAAGCAAGGAATTTTCCAGAGGAGCAAGTGGCCTGTTAAATAGCTGCTAGCACATCACTTGTGACACTGACAGTTTGGCTTTTCGCAGGTCTGAAATACACCAGTATATGCATGTGTCTGTAGCTGTGTCTCTGCATAAACCCAGACAGTATCTGTAAGCAAAAGACAGCACAGATTTAATTCATGCTCCTTAAATAAACAGGTTTCCACACCGTCTCTGTTACCACACAACAGTAAATCAGTTTCTTGGAAGCAGAGCTCAGGTCTTGCAGCAGCAGGTTTTGTAAGCAGGTACCAAGACAGCATTGAGAACATCAGTTATCCTTTGTTCTAACATTGCCTCTCTGAAAGTTTGCAAGCTTTCGTGCATCAGGAAATGGAATAACAATGCAAGTGGCATAAAAATGCTCAGGCAAAAATCCATGCTGATAGCAAAAGGGGCTGCCTGGTTTTAGGGAACAGTGTTATGCAGTAGCAGAACTTTCTTTCCAGTGATTTTCCTCTAGTACGGATAATGTCTGTTGCTGCTGAGGTATTGTAGGCATTGAGAAGCTGTCACGGGTTGTGCCGGAAGCAGAGATGAGGTTTCTTTGCTTTTTTCCCAACGTCAGTGCAGGTAAAACTTTATGGATCTTTGTCATGCCAGAGGCGAAGCTAACTCTTCTTCCCTCATACTCCAGGCTTTTCACAGTTGGTTTTAATCTGTGTCATGAAGATTTGACTCCAGAGTTTTGGCATCAGCCCTTGCAAAACCTAAATAACACGAGGATGTAGTTGACAAGCTTATTTTCAGGAAGGATTGCTCTTCTAAATGGAATTTCAAATAAATGATTTCTAATCCCAGGAAAACAAAAGGAAAACATTTATTGCCACAGTGAATGCTGCGCCTTTTTTCACAGAAATGATCTCCATCTTCTTGGTTTTGATTACTCTTTATCTTTTTTAACTTGAAAAACGTGTGTGTGCTGGATTCTGAAATGCATTTTGCTTTTCAGGATGTCTTTGGGGTTGTGCATTAATTTTAAATTAATAATTATAGGAGTGTTCTGTGGATATTTATTTTAATCCATAGATCATTAGAAAAGTATTGCAAGACCATGAAATATTACATTGTCTGGTTTTCTGTAATTTATTTTACAATGAACTCCAAGATAAACAGCAGTTAGGTTTGAATTATGTTTCACTTAGCCTTTGCTTTCTGTTTTTTAAGTGATTGATGATTGATCATGATTCTGAAACAATACTTTTGACTCACTTGAGCAAAGACATTGCCAGCAGTTTGGTGAAGTTAACAAATGATTCAGTGGCTGGAATTTGCTTTCCTTCCTCGCTGTTTCAGCACCATACTCATGGTATTCCTCTTTCTGTCCTCTCTTGCAGTTAATAGCTCATTATTTAACAGAACAACGGTGCCGTCAGCTGATGAGCTGTTCTATTCCTCTTCTGACATGGTAAGTGCCCTTTGCAAGGGCAGGGATGATACAGCCTTTGAAGCCTCTATGGTTTATTAATATAAAGTTATTCTAAAATACTCTTTCTCTCTGGTGTCATGGTTCCCAGGACTGTGGTTTCCTTCATTGGGGTTTTCAGACAGAAGAGGAGACATTGTGATTCTAAAACTCTGCAGAGTGACAGAATTTGTAGGTGCCTGAAAATACTTCAGTTTTTTCTCGCTGTTAGCATATACTCTCTGCAGTCCCACTCTCCCATAGAGCTTGCTGCTCTATGCACATTTATTTTCTTGGCCTCTTGTGCATTTAGATTTGTTCTATCCTCATCTCTGCGGTGATGTGATTGAATTATGCAGAGCAGGGAGGGGAGAAGCCCCTTCCTTAAGCTTTACTTCACATCAAGCATCAGGAAGATGATCATCTAACATGTCCTGTGCAGCTCTGGGTTGCACAACGAGAGTTGAAATCCAAATTGTACCATCTGGCTGGCCATCGCACTCAGTCAGCATGAGTGAGGACATGTTCAAATGAGAACAGAAGCAATTAAAGGAAATTCAAATGCAGGTTCTTATTTGGCAAGACCATGGGGAAGAGACCCTCACCTCTTGCTGAAATCAAGGGAAACAGTTGTATTTGGCAGTGAGCTGGTGCTCTGGGCAGGTTTTAGTGACTTGTCAGAGCCCTGTCTGCCTTGGAGCCCTGGGGAAGGTGGCTGGATGTGCTGGGACCAGAGCAGCAGAGAGGGAAGCTCAACCTCAGCATCATTCTGATTGCTTCTTTGTAAACCACATGGAATTCTGGTAGCTCCAGCTGTGTGGAAGAGCAGTGCTTACTTAGATTTATACAGCTTATTCACAACCTACCACCCCAAGCTACATTCAAGCAAACAAAACCTTTGTACTTGGTGGAGGATGGTGCTTTGCTACAGCTCCATCTTCTCTTGAACAGCTCTTGATGCATGCAGTCGTAACATTAGAGAACACCTTAAATACATTGCAGATCCACTTTTAGGCAGACATTAGCAGCAAAATGGTCGCACAGTCCTGAGGTTTGCTTGGACTTACATTGAAAGGGCAAGGAGGAAGATTTTCTGCTGTGGAAACAGTGCTGGTCTTGATCCGAGAGAAGCAGGTTTGGGTTTAGTGTTGTTCAGGTGGTCTTAGGCCACTCCAGCTTCTCTGTGAGGTTTCCAACTGGAGAAAATGCACAGCATGGCTGGCAGACCACAGCAGAGGTCAAAAGATCTCTGTCTTCTTTCGATGGCCCAGGCTGTGCTCTCTTCCCAGGTAATATCATCCTCTGTCCAGGTTAAAATCCATTCTGTCTACGCAGGGATTTTTAGCCTCTGCAGTGTGCCTCCTCTTTCCTCCAAGTATTTTTCCTGATGATCTGTCCCCATTCGTGTCTTCACATGAGCAGCTCATGCACAGCTTTACGGAAACCTTCTCTTTTGCTCTGCAGTACAATACCACCATTGACTGGTCATCTCTGACAATGAAGGAGTGCTTGAAATATGGAGGACAACTTGTGGGCAACAACTGTGAATATGTCCCTGACATCACCCTCATGTCTTTCATCCTCTTTTTTGGCACTTATACCTGCTCCATGGCCCTGAAGAAATTCAAGACCAGTCGCTATTTTCCAACCACTGTAAGTATCTCAGCCTGGCAGTCTTGTTTCTTTTACTGGTTCAGAGTGCAAACGTCAGCCTGCCTTTTGGTATCGCTATCACACACAAATAGAGAGGAATGCTTTGTGGGGAAGCCAGGTTGCATGGATTGAGGTAAAAACCAAGGAATGTCTGGGGTTGTTTAGCTGTCATTCAGTGTCTCTGGAGGACACATGTAAGGCAGCAGAAGAGCCAGAATGAGCCCTAATGTGTCATGGGGATGTGGCAGTGATTTTAAAGGCACTGAAGACAACACTTCTGAGCTGAGATACATCATGGTGTGGCTTATCGGCTTTCAGAAATCAGAAGAGTCCTTCAGGCACATATAGTTTCATCTGGCCATTTTCAGTGTCAGGTACACAACTTAATAGGATGTACTGACTCTGAGGTGGGATGTGTGGCCGTTCTGTAGAAATCAAACAACTAAAAGGGGTTATTAATCCTTACGTCAGAACTCTCCCTGCTTTATAGCCCCAGGGAGTATTTGGGGAGGACAAAAGAAGGCCTTTGCTTTATCACTGACTAGAAGCAGCTAAGCTTTGGTGTTGTCACATAGTGTTTAAAATACTCAGAAATGAAGGCAAAAATGTTGAACTCAACTAGAGTCCTGACCTACCCCTTATGGTAGGGACCCAAAGCAGCAATTGCCTTTCTTCTCTGAAGATCAGATGCAAAATAAGGATGACCTGAAAAACCTCTTTTAAACAAGATTTTGCTCAGACTTAAACCAACTGAAACACACCTCTCGGGGGCATCCACTTGTTTTGTCACCAGGACACACATGTGAGCTGGCAGTTTCCATGTATACCAAAGCCATGTTTCTCTCTGAGACACCCTCCCCACCTCCCCCCCATTTTTGGCATTCTGACACACAGGGATTTATCCTGCATGGATGTTTACTGTTCTGCTGTGTTACGATTGAACCTCTATTATTTTTAATAAAAAGGAAACAAATTCCATCCAGGCTGGAATGCAGCTCAATTTATCTGTAACCATGTGAACCCAGGAAACCTGGAAGGAACAAGAGCTCTGAAAAAACCATGCAGTTACAGGCAAGCATAGTGGATCCTGCCCAGTTAAATTTCAGGGCCTGACCAGTGGCAGCTTTAAGCTGTAATATTCCAATGACTTCAAGACTGTTGCTTTCTTAGGGCATGTTGAGGAGTTGACTGAGAAGCCCAGTTTGTTTTCCTATCTTGTTTAGGTTGGTTGATTGCTTGAACTTAGAGAGCAATGTGATCTCTGCCAGTCCTACAGAACATGTCATTTGTCATGGAAGTTTGGGTCTTCCCATCTTCTAGAGGGAAGTTTGTGACTGTTCCCATTGTCTGGTGTAAAATACCATCTCTTCCCTTCCCCTTTTTTTTAATCTGCATTGCAAATTCAGTTGTATTAAAATCATAGTGTCTGGGGACATGAGTATTTTTTGTTGAAGCCACATACCTTAGGAATCCTGCGATAACACAAGAAGCTCAGCACTTGTGCAAGAAGCAGTCTTGGGCCCTGCATAGAAAAACACGAATATGCGGATCCTAAAGATGCAGAGATCAGAAGGCAAACAGGAGACGATGTTTTATATGTCTAAACAAGGATGTTAGACAAATGTTCAATAGCTGTTAATATCGGAAGCTGATCCTAAAGAGTTTGCAGAAACTGCCGGAGAGGAGCTAGGTCTCTATACCAGTAGTTGTTGGCCGCTGTCGAATTAATATCAGTGAGACTGCCTTGAAGAATTCATGTGGGAGTTTCTTAGAAAAGCAGTTTTCTTTTTCCTTAGGCTTGTTTTCATACTTCCATTTAGGCTTAATTGCTTGGCTTTCAGACAATGCAATGATGTACCAAGACGCTTTGGCAAATGGCTCCAGACACAACAATGTGCACCTTTGTTTCTAGAAAAGAAGAAACTATGAGCTTTTATTGCCACCAAACACAAGCCTGGAGCATCACATAGAAACTAAAGCATAGAATCATTGAATGGTTTGGGTTGGAAAGGACCTTAAGATCATCTAGTTCCAACCCCCCTGCCATGGACAGGGACACCTCACACTAGACCATGTTGCCCAAGGCTCTGTCCAGCCTGGCCTTGAACACTGCCAGGGATGGAGCATTCACCACTTCTTTGGACAACCTGTTCCAGTGCCTCAGCAGCCTCACAGTAAAGAACTTCTTCCTAATATCTAACCTGAACTTCCCCTGTGTAAGTTTGAACCCACTGGGTCTTTCCATCTTGTAGAGGGAAGTTTGTGACAGTTTCCATTGTCTGGTGTAAAATACCATTTCTTCCCTTTCCCTTTTTTCCCTTCTTCTATCACTACAGTCCCTGATGAAGAGTCCCTCTCTGGCATCCTTGTAGGCCCCCTTTAGATACTGGAAGGCTGCTGTGAGGTCTCCATGCAGTCTTCTCTTCTCCAGGCTGAACAGCCCCAACTCTCTCAGCCTGTCTTCATATGGGAGGTGCTCCAGCGCCCTGATCATCCTTGTGGCCTCCTCTGGACTTGCTCCAATGCTCCATGTCCTTCTTATGTTGAGGACATCAGAACTGCATGCAGTACTTCAAGTGGGGTCTCACGAGAGCAGAGGGGCAGGATGTCTTTCATAGTACTAACTGCTGTTGTTATGATATCAACTTCTGTTCCAGGCCCGGAAGCTCATCAGTGACTTTGCCATTATCTTGTCCATTTTGATTTTCTGTGGAATAGATGCCCTGGTAGGTGTGGACACACCGAAACTAATCGTGCCAAGTGAATTCAAGGTAGGTCATTGTCAGTTTGGTGGCCTTTGGAAGAGGTTCCCTTTTCTACCCATCTGCCATGTATAAAATGACTCGTCCTTATAACAGGAGACCAGTCAGCTGTCTGGAAGGGACTGTTTTACTCACATCATAACCTTTTTATTAGTATCATTTTGGTTGGATGATTTATCTCCTAAATCCTGCCTCTGTACTTTGAACCTTTTGTTGCTGTTGATGGGAAGGATGGAATTGTCTCAAACCTCAAGTGTCTCCCTGTAGCCTCGTTGTTGGAAGTACAAGTGTGTTTAGGATGTCATCACTCCTCTGTTGTGGCTGTAATGCAAGCTTTCTTTTCCTTGCCCTTAAAAGCCAACCAGCCCCGAGAGGGGTTGGTTTATCCCACCTTTTGGAGGGAACCCATGGTGGGTGTACCTGGCAGCAGCCATCCCTGCACTGCTGGTGACTATCCTCATCTTCATGGACCAGCAGATCACAGCCGTCATCGTCAACAGGAAGGAGCACAAGCTCAAGGTGGGTGTGCATTGTGTCTTCCACATATGCAGAGAGCTGCCCAGTGATTTTTCTCTGCTAGAGATGGAGGAGGGCCTGTGGCAGTGCTGAAGGTACATGCCACCTCAGAAAAGTCATTGCTGATGTTTAACAAAAGTATTTATTTTGTTAACTACCATAGAGATTTTGCCAGGAAAGCCACTGAGTTCAGTTGAGTATCTTGAGCGTTGCACAAGCAGCATTGGCCTTCCTCCTAAAGCAAGAACTCAGTGCAGGGCCAACTCGAAATGCCTCCTTCAGTAAGCACCTACTCATTTTGATTGGCTTCACCATCCTGTGGCCTGAAGCTTTCCCACATGAGAAGCTTTGAGATTGCTCCTCCCTTCTCCATCGTAAACAGGTCCCACGCCAGGAATAGTTGGATTTCACAAAACCAGCCAGCTATTCCAGCTATTCTGTCCCTTCTAGGGAAAGGAAGGATCTTAGACCCATCACATCCTGCCCACTGCTCATCTGGAAGAGAAGTGGCTAGAGCCACAAGACATCAAAGCAGCCCTTCTCTGAGAGGCAGGACTTTTGTTTAAAACCCCCTTTCATGTCAACATAAACCCAAAAGTTTCTTAAAACCTTTACAACATTTTGGTCTTTCCTTGCAAGTGCTTCACTCTCCAACTGTAAACATTTGGGAATGGCAAAGAGAACGTGTAAATATAGTCTAGTCAAAGCTTGTCTGTTAAAGAAAACTGATGTGAACCACGTCTAGGTGCTGCCTTAATCTTGTTGCCCCTGCAGCTCTGGTCATAGTAGTTCTGGTCTGCCTTAGGCAAGGACTGGATGAAGTTCATGTCAGAATCCACCAGTTGTGACCCTAGAGGTGTTGTTTGCCTTGGTAATTCTGCAAGACTGCCATTTGAAGAGTTAGAAAAGGAAAGAGGGTGCACATCTATCCACAAAGATAAAGTTAGTTGCTTGTCTGCTCTACTTGTCTATCTGGCATGCTCTGCATTTCCAGCAGGAGATGAGAAATCATTAAACTCAGAAACTGGGGAGAAAAGCTGATGCCTGTCATTCTGTATGTTTGCTGGTGTAGGGTAAATGCATGCTGTCCTCTGTGTCTAGCAAATACAGTTATACCTCCTACAAAAACTGTTCATTTCCTTACAACAAGCTGTAAGCTGCAGAGATTTGGGAAATACCAAGGGCATAGCCACGGTTGGATGTTATTTAAAGAAGAGCTTTGTATCCACTGACATATAACAGCTTAGGATGTAGTTCTGTTTTTAAAATAAACTTTCCAGACCAGTGCTATGCAGTTTTTCATGCCTGCAGGGTTTTTCCTTGCCCTGCATGGCCAGTTCTATTGAAAAATATTAAATTCCTGTAAAAGACAACTCTCCCTTCCTGCTAAAGGAACACGTTTCAAGTAGTCTACCCCATGAGAGTAAAGACTCCCTCAAAACATGGGTAATGCTGGGTTATTATTTAGATACCTGCTGGAAATTTGAATGGAGCTTTTACTTGGAAAAGAGGATTTTTCCATTCGTATGGTCACTGTGGACATTAGGCAACTGATGTGTGATTTAAGACTGTTCTCAGCCTGACCTGGAGGAGAAGGTCAGAGTAACAGGGAATGGGAAGGGTTTGTTGTGCGCAGCGATGAGTGCTGGCTGATGGGCTTATGGGGCTGGTTTAAAAACAAAAACTAAAATGCTCAGAACATCCCCTTTTTGCCATCTCAGTCTGGGCAGATGTATTCAATATACCTGCATCCACATCTTCCTAATCATAGAATCACAGAGCGGTTTGGGTTGGAAGGGGCCTTAAAGCGCATCCAGTTCCAACCCTCTGCCACGGGCAGGGACACCTTCCACTAGAGCAGGTTGCTCCAAGCCCCGTCCAACCTGGCCTTGAACACTGCCAGGGATGGAGCAGCCACAGCTTCTCTGGGCAACCTGTGCCAGGGCCTCAGCACTCCCATAGTAAAGAATTTCTTCCTAATATTTAGTCTAAATCTCCCCTCTGTCGGCTTGAAGCCATTCCCCCTTGTCCTGTCACTACTGTCTCTTGCACCTAGCTAAGCAGACTTACAATTTTCTTAATCACTGGACGAATATATTCACTGTTCTTCTTCCATGAAGAAGAGGCTCCTCATCTCTCCAGCTTATAGAGACACTCAACGTGGTTATGCTATCAGCACTGGCTGTACTTTTTTAGTAACAAGCTATAAACCCTCCAGCAAAGTACTGTTTAATATAAAAACTTTATTTCCTGCTTCTTTTATTATCGTTGTGAGGACAGTCTTTTGTTTAATTGGAAGTTCTTGAGTCTGATTCTGCTACTCTGCAACGAAAACACCTCCATGCACAAAATCTATGGTAGTCCAGAAGAAGGACAGGGTTTTTCTGCTAGCACCTTGCTGGAGTCTTGGCAGGGTGTCACTGAGTGCCTGTCCTGGTGCTGCTGGCCAGCCAAGGTAAGCAGCGCACGTATGAGGAAAACAATGAGGACTCTTTATGAGGAGCTAGGTTGCTTTCCCTCCTGGGTCACCAAATAGGTCCAGATCATTTGTTCTTTCCAATAAAATCAAATCGAACAGGATTAAAAAAAGGTTAATCTTCTTTCAAATAGCAAACCTTAGAGATTTGTCAATTGTTTTTTCTGTTTCTTTCTTTGGTGGCTCTTTTGTTTCTTCACTTCTTCTCTTGGCACTTGTGACTGGTGGAGTTCATGTGTTAGTTCATTAAAGGATTAAAAAAATAGAAGATCAGAGGTCTTCAAAAGGAGTAAAGAATGAGGGTAGCTTTCTCCTTTCAATAGGGTATGAGCCTATCAGCTGTTCTTTTTGCTTTCCCCCAAACATTCTAGAGCTGGGTGTTGAGGAAGTTGCCTCCACCACCAGGCAACATCAGCAGGGCTCAGACCAGTTGTGAAGATCAAGCTGTGAGATCCCCCAGCTGATTCCTATCCTAAATATAGGAGTTCACATCTCACTCTGAAGCAGCAGATGGCAAATGTTACCTTTAGGATTTAAAGGGTGTTTGGGTGTTTAAAGCTCTGCGCACATCCAAGCTGTCACTTGGTGACATGAGGTGGCTTGGCACACGAAGGTACCACTCTAGGCCTCCCATCATGTCAGAAGGAGTCCTTGTAGCAGAGCAGTCATTTACCTCACCAAATATCCTTTGGCGAAGGTGATTGTCTTTAACTCATGGGCTGCTGTGTCAAGTACCTCTGTCAGTAACTATTAGACTGGTCGCAGGGCTCAGCTTGTACCAGCTCAACTTCCAGGCACTATGTAGTGTCTACAAGGTACTTGGTCTTTAGCCAGACTTGCTTTCAAGTCTGGTGCTCTCCTGTGCTCACTGCATGCTGTTGTCTTCAGAGCTTGCCGGAACTCTTCTCTGTTTCCCCTGCAGAGTCAGGGGAAAACATTTAAGGAGCAATGTCTCCTACTCTGCTATTTGGAAGCCAGAGAGAGACTCTTCATCAGGGACTGTAGCAATAGGACAAGAGGTGATGGGTTTAAACTTAAATAGGGGAAGTTCAGGTTAGATATAAGGAAGAAGTTCTTTACTGTGAGGGTGGTGAGGCAACAGAGCAGGTTGCCCAAAGAAGTGGTAAATGCTCCATCCCTGGCAGTGTTCGAGGCCAGGTTGGACAGAGCCTTGGGCAACATGGTCTAGTGTGAGGTGTCCCTGTCCATGGCAGGGGGGTTGGAACCAGATGATCTTAAGGTCCTTTCCAACCCTAACCATTCAATGATTCTATGATTCTTATGACAATTTCTGTTGGCCAAAAGATGCTGTAGAAGGAAATGGGTCAGAGCCCTGACAGTTCCGTTGGTATTTAGAATAATTAAGCTGAAGGTTATCTATCTCCCTTCACAGAAAGGTGCTGGATATCATCTGGACTTGTTCTGGGTGGCTATTCTGATGATCATATGCTCCTTTATGGGTCTGCCCTGGTATGTTGCTGCTACTGTCATCTCCATTGCTCATATCGACAGCTTGAAGATGGAGACAGAAACTTCAGCTCCTGGAGAACAGCCCAAGTTTTTGGGAGTGAGGTATGTCAAACCAGAAAGACCTTAATTGCCTTGTTTACCTGCAGAGATCAGTTTGTACTACAAATAGTCTTGCTTCAAGCAGGACACATGCAAAGGTTCAGGGGGAATAGCTCTCTGGCAATTCCTTGGACAAATCCCCATGTGACTCCTCAAAAGTTTATTCAGCCAGATCAGATGCAGTTTTCTCATAGTTGAGAAAGGAGATAAATTTGCTGCAGACTTCTTTACCTATGGAAATTGGACATTAGCAAACATAATGGTAAAAAGTGTAAACCTGTCATGCCTAGAGCCATCAGCTCTACTTAATCAAGCAATTTTTTCTGTATTTGATTGCCTTAATTAAGTTAAGTGCTGTCAATAGGAGCACTTCTGGAAATCAACCACTTGTTTAAGTGACTAATTAGAAATTTAATGGCTTAACTTTCAGTACTCTGAAATATGACTGGCTAAAGTATTTTTGGATGAAGGGAGCAGCTGAAGGCACATGTTCAGCACCCCACGAAGTCGTGCACCATCTGTCCAAATGCTGGAGTACTATGACCAGGACTCAAAATAGGCTACTAATCTAAGAGTGGAGAGCTAGTGATTTATTACCTATTTGCCTGCTATAAATCCTGCTGTGCAGAGGATTTGGATTGCTGGTTTCTAATGTTTAACATGTAAACACACTCTTTCTTACTGAGTAGCAGCACGCTGTTGATCCCCAAATGGCAGAGCAATGAACAAAAACTGATCAGGTGTTTGAAAAATGGAGGACTAAAAGCAGAGCAAAAGCTGAAGCCATCCTGCTCACCCCATGATTTTGTTTCAGGGAGCAGAGAGTCACGGGAGTCATCGTTTTCATTCTGACGGGTGTGTCTGTCTTCATGGCTCCCATCCTAAAGGTAAGGAGAGCATCTTTTCTGCTTCCTTCTACTCACACAGCCAAGGTAGGGCCACCACCACTCTCAGGCTATTTTTATGTTACTAAAAAAGCTCATTATGGAAGTGTGGAAAAGGAGATAAGTGAGAATTAAAAATGCTGATGCAGTTTTACAGTTTTCTAGAAGCTTAAATACAAACCTTTTGGAAGGAAAAAAATAACATCGTTGTAGTGTGCTGGATAGTAATAGTGACCAAGTTCAGGGCCAGTGGTCTTGGAGCTGTGATTTTTTTTCATTTTAGGTTTCCTTCTATATTGCACACTTCTGCTGTGCCTGTGTTTTATTGAAAAAGTATAGAGGATAAAGCTTCAGAGCCTGCTGGTAGCATGATGGAAGGACACTTGGCAATGCAGTAGAGTTGCTGTGTGGAAGACACAGGTTAACAGATGGATATGTTGATTTAAAAGTACGTTTGTATTTATTTGAGCATGCATGTATCTCCTCGGAATCACAGACTGGTTTGGGTTGGAAGGGACCTTAAAGCTCATCTAGTCCCAACTCCCTGCCACAGGCAGGGACACCTTCCACTAGACCAGGTTGCTCCAAGCCCCATCCAGCCTGGCCTTGAACGCTGCCAGGGATGGAGCAGCCACAATGCACAGGAATATGCAGAACTGGTGGCAATGAGCAGAGCCTACAGGTGGTGGTACTAGTCCATGGATACAGTTTTAGCCAGAAATCTTTGGGATCATTGCCACCACCATAGCAGAGCTGTACCCTGCCTGCTGCAGCTGCCAAAGACAGTGCAAGGCTCCTGCAGCAATCAAATTTTCATTCTTTTAGGCTGGATCCTCCTAAAATAGCACATTCTTTATCGCTCAGAAGTGATGCCCAGTATGGAAAACATGTTTCTGGAGGAAGCAGTGCAATTAAATGCGATTTCTTACTCTGCTGACTTCTTTTTCTTGTGAGTTTAGCCAAGGCTGTGGACAGATGTGCTGTTGATGTGCCATTTAATCTAGGTGGGTAGCTATTTTCCAAGACCTTGAAATTTGTTGGCACGTAGCCACAGAGAAATGCATCCTTAGTAGATCATCAGGTTGTGGAAGGAAACTGAAAACCTACTTAGCCATGTCTCATGGAAGATACCACCTTCTCCAGGGATGATAGTTTCAGTGACACCAAGTGCAGGTATTCTGGAGATACCAGCTGCAGAAGTCCATCTCCTTGGATCTGTAGACTAATGGTATGAGCAGATGTCAGAAGAGTAACATATGTACTGGAACAACGGCACCATGCATCTTAACTCCCTGTCTGATGGAGCAGACAGGTATCTGGAGAAGCGTTTCTGGAGGAGGCAAATGAGTTTTTGATTATGAGGAGGTTGGAAGCCATAGGGGTGTGAGGCACAGGTAGATGTGAGCCTGAAGGGGAGGAGACAGGCAGAGAGCAATGATAGCGCCTGTGTATGTATGAAGTGGAGAAGGTGGCTTTACAAAGTCATTGTGTTCCTATTCTTGATTCTTAAGGTTGTTTTTACAACTAGAAAATTTTTGTGTCTTGGTAACAGTTTCCTCGTCTGCACAAACAGGCATTTCCGTGCCCTTAATTTAATGCCTGGTTGGTAATAATTCTGTTTGTTAGTTCATGTGACCTTTCCCTGCAAGATCTTTCTTCCTCTATTCCACTGGGGTCCATTATTCCCCCTGTTATTGCTTCATTCATTAATTATTTGTCCGTGCTTCCCCTAAGAATGCGTATGAGGAAGATGCTGGTGGGAGGACGCCTGAGGATAAATGGGCACGCTCCTCACCCACGTGCCAGTGAGAAGAACCTGGCAGCGTTTCAGGACCTTTAGCAAAGTGGCAGGGTCCTCTGCTTGAGAGAACTGCTTGCTAAATCCATTGCAGAACATTGCAGTCTCCTCATGCCAGCGGCAAATTGGACACTAACGATCCCAAATTCAATAAAAACAGGCAATCCAATCTTTTTTTTTTTTTTTTTTTGTGGCTTTTGCAGTATTTGTGCTGGTTTTGAATGTTCCTATAAATACATTTTTAATTCTGTTGGCTAGCAGCAGGTTTGCTTGGAGTGCCAGAGCCAGCAACCCCATAGTTAGGGAATACTTTGCCAAAAGCAAGTCTTCCAGAATGAAAGCACTGCTTGCTACTTGCAGGATAACGTGCTGAAGTTTCACCTAGGGATGATTTACGGGATTAATTATCATGGGATAGGGAAATAATATTTGGACGTTTTTCTTTCTTTAAAGCTAACAGAAAGAACTAGAAGGGGAGGGAAAGAGAGCAATGTAAATGGGCTAGAAAGCTCAACTCTGAAAGCCTCCTACCCAACTTGCTGGAGGAGATATTGTCTTGTCTAATCCCTCAGAGCCAGTGAGGGCTTTTAATCCCTTGGACACCTTCAGCTACGTGAACCGCACGCTGGCTCTTCGTCCCTCCCCATGATGGCCACACTGAACCCTGGCTGTGCTAAAAACATCTGGCTTATTGGGTGAAATATCAATGCAGCTCGCTCAAGGAAGGGAATAAATTCATGAGAAAGATTTATTAGGAATCGTGAAGCTTGCAGGGGATGGTAGGGAATAAGACTCAGGGGAGGGAAGGGAAAAATACAGGCAGGGAAGGATGGCACATTGGTGACGTTCGTACTCATGTGCCCAAGTGAAATGCATGCATTGGGGATCAAGGCCTCCAGAGATATGTGCACATCACTGGTTTTGAGCCAGTAAACAATGAATAATGTGGTGAGAAATACGATAAAACACTGCTGTTTGCCTGCTGAATGAGTTAGAAGCGGTAGTGCTGGCCACCGGTGTAGTGGGAGCCTTGGCTGGGCCGTGGCTGCCGTTCAGTGGCAGCCGCCCGTCACTGCATGAAGACTTCAGCGACATGGAAGAGCTCTGTCCGTGCTCCTTGGGTTCAAACTAAACCACACCAAGACTGTTACTCATCTCCTGTGTGTTACAATGCACCTTTCTCGCTTCCAAAGGGAGATGTCCCCGATGGCAGGACCAGTGATGGAGGAATGGGCAGCACATAGCACTTAAAGGAGAAGAAATCATTGTTTGAAAGGATAGTGGCAGTGGAAAAAGTTATTCGCTGTCCTGTGTTTGTGAATATTTATGGATTAATGTGCCCATTGTGTGTGGGCAGGTTGTTCACTCAGTGTCTCCTGCTGTTCCCCCTGCAGTTCATTCCCATGCCTGTGCTCTATGGTGTCTTCCTCTACATGGGTGTTGCTTCCCTCAATGGCGTGCAGGTGAGTCCCTCCGATGGCTGGGAGCTGGCTCCCTGCTGGGCCTTCTCTAGAGGATCATAGTATCACAGACTGGTTTGGGTTGGAAAGGACCTTAAAGCTCATCCAGTTCCACCCCCCCCCACCATGGGCAGGGACACCTTCCACTAGACCAGGTTGCTCCAAGTCACATCCAGCCTGGTTTAGTTACCAACTATAGTGTAGACCTAGGGCCTGCACTTGAGACAACTGAGTTAGCTGAGTTAACCCTGCATTAAGTACGCATCCATGAGGATAGAGGAGCTCTGCTGGGTCTTCTACCGGGTTCTCTTATGGAAGGAAAGCAAGTTGATTCAAGGTCACACTTCGTAGTGGAATAATGCTTTTGTATCTCTTTCTCTTGTATCCTGGGTTTAAATCTCCATTTATTCTCCTTCCCAGTTCATGGATCGTCTGAAGCTGCTCTTGATGCCTCTAAAACACCAGCCTGACTTCATCTACCTGCGCCACGTCCCACTGCGCAGGGTCCATCTGTTCACCTTCCTGCAGGTGGTGTGCCTGGCCCTCCTTTGGATCCTCAAGTCAACCGTGGCTGCTATTATATTCCCTGTCATGGTAGGTGACTTTCTCCTTCACGTCCTTTTGCAGCCTTCACCTTCTACTCACAGTCATACCCTCCCATGAACAGGCAAATCCAGCCTCTCCCTGTTAAATCCCTAGCTTGGGGTTCTGCCACCATTCTGAGGGAAGACTGTACGGGGTCAGTGTTCCCATGGCTGCCTTTCCATGAATATTCTGGAGGAAAACAAGCCTGGAAAGTTAATTTTTTTCCAGAAAGGTGTAGTTATTTCTGACCATTTCTGGCTGCCAAGGTTAGATTTCCAGTGTTTTCTCCTTGAGCTGCATAACAAATGAGTGGTGCATAGTTTTCCTTTTTCAGTCCACACTAATTACCATGCAGAAAACGCCTCTCTTGCTTTTAAATAGCATGAAGTGACAAAACCAAGAGTGAGGCTCGCTGCTAAGAGGTGTGCCAAATGGAGGGAAGGATTAGCTAAATCAGGAGCAAAAAAAAATAGATGTTTTTTTCCTTGAGCTTGAGTGAAAAGATAATAATGTTGATTCATGTGTTTCACATCAGAGGATGATATGTAAGTTTATAGGATGCTTCTCCTCCTCCTGATAATGCACATCAGAGTCATGTTGAAACTTATTTTGGATGTTGAGAGTTAAAGTGTTCATGATGCAGAGCAACTGTTTCTTAAATATATACTCTCTAATCAGCCTGATATAGTATTTCCATGTAAGTATTTCTATTCCCTTGATAGCAGGGGAATAGTGAAACAGCTTTCTGTGCATTTAGATTATTGCTAGAGGTATAGACACAGGCACTTACACCAAATGGAAACCAAACAAGTGTTATGAAGAGTTTATATGTACGCTTTGCCTCAGGCATCAAAACTTGGGACCATGGACCTTAAATGAGAGAGCACAGAGTAGATCCTTCTCCACCTCTGTGCCTGACCTGTAGCTCAGCTGGAACAGCCATAGGGACAGATGGATTGAGTGTGGATCCAATGGGATCATAGCTGCATGCTATGATCTGCCAAGTCTGATCTCTGGCAGGGACATGGGTCAGACTGCTGCAAAGTCAAAACTTTATGAAACTCCCTGAAGAAACCTGGGCCCAATGTCACTTGGTTTCAGGTTTACAGACAAGTAGAATTTCAGTTGTGGGTGCAGTTAGGAAAGAGAAAGCAGAAAACAGAACAAGGTCAAGCATTTGTTCTCTGCTGCTGGTGAAATGAGAAGAGAAAAGATGATGCAAGTGAAAAAAATCCTCCAAATGTTCTTGCTGGGACACATGCTCATGTATAAAGCCGTTAAAGATCAGCAGTTCCCACTGAAACGCTGTTCCATTGCATTTTCATGCTGTTGAAAGCTGAATCTAAGGTCTGAACACTCTTTGCCTGTAAGAGAGAATACGAGTGAACTGAAGACTGCTGAAGTTTTTTATAATGGTGCAAACTTGGTGATGTACAGTCACAGCTTAGAGGTAGCTGGGTCCGATGACAAAACCTCCGTTATTTGCACTCATGAACAAAAAGGCTATAAACTTCCAATCTGTGAAGATCCAGCCAATAGCCAAACCTCTGTTTATGTGCAGGAAAAGCACTTTTAATACACAAGTAATTCATAACAGCCTAATCACAGGTGTCTATATGGCATCTTTCCACCCCCTAAGTAATTTCTTACTTCTGTAAGAGTGTCTTGAGTTGCACAAGTCAAAGTTTGAGATCCTTTCATAGGAATTGTTTGTGCCATTGATCGTTGTTGCTCAGAACAAACTTTTCATCTTAAAGGCAGTCTGCAGTTGTCAGGGTCATATCTGTTAGTAGCCGAGTTGAGTTTTTAGCCTGTGAGTGTCCCCTTTGTGATCTCGGTAGGCATCTGGTGGTGGTATGTTCATTTCCAACCAGAATTAAAGCGTGTGGGATTAAGAAGCAGCATAAAGAGGAACGCACAGTGTTCCAAATTAAAGGTAAATTGTGATTGAGATGTCCCTCTCTGCCTTTTCAGATCCTGGCACTTGTAGCAGTCAGAAAAGCCATGGACTACCTCTTCTCCCAGCATGACTTAAGCTTTCTTGACGATGTCATTCCAGAAAAGGACAAGAAAAAGAAAGAAGATGAGAAGAAGAAGAAGAAAAAGAAGGGCAGTGTGGACAGTGACAATGATGATGTAAGGAGCCTTTCTCCGCTGTCACTGTCTTTTACATTTTAGGAGGAGAATGGTTTTCACCAGCAGCTCTGTTGCTTCTGAATATTTTCTGGTTTACTTTTTTGATACTTCTTTAATTTTTTTAAAGGCACAAATATATGTGACTTGTCGCACTGCAGGCAAGACTGCTTTCTGGTGATAATACTCATGACCTAAGTATTTCCAAAGCATACATGCCCTTATGCAGCATACGCCTTAGTCCTACCTCAGGTTCCAGAATGCCCTAAAATAGTGAAATGTAGCTGCTTATGTCGTTGCTGAGCAAGGTGACCTGCCTAGACCAGATCCATGTGCCTTAGATTGTTCTATTTTTTCCTGTATATATAAGAAGAAGAAATGTAGTCCATGTGCCTTTGAACATTCTCCTACCCAGGTCTAGCATGAACTCAAATACTACTGTGTAACAGCCTGGGCTCCTGAAGAAGGGCTTTTCTATGATGCAGGCAGAGGTAAAATGACCCAAAGCTGGAAAAAAAATAATGCCATTTTAACACAGCAGGAGAAAGAAATGAGAAGGGGTTGCTCTCTGGGAGGAGGCAGGCAGCAGGAAAAGTCAGCTGGCCCTTCCTCAAGCCCCCTGCCCAGGTCACTGACTGAGCTTCGCTCTGTGTTTGGAGGGTTTATGCTGGGGGTATCATCTACATCCTTCCTGCAATGAGCAGATTGACCAAATCAGCCCTCCTTGTGGAGTAGATAATACATCTGGTGTCCTCGAGAGAAAAATGGCAGCTCCAGGAGTTCCCCCAGACCATCCCGATGACTGATCTTGCTCAAGGTTGGGTTGACAGAGAAGACAACCTCAGTATTGGTGGAAGGCAAGCTAGAAACCAAGTCGTTTATGTGAGAGCTATATAACACCTCTGCAGATCTGTGTTAGAGGTAACAAAGTCAGGGTATTCTAGTGAGAAAACATGCAAAGATGTTTCTACAAATAATATATGGTGTCTAAAGTGGAGTATGTACACTGCAAGAGGCAAAACTTGGACTTTCTTAGAGGTGAGGGTGTGGCACTGTAGGAGGTAGCATGGATCCACACCTCGTTAAATCAAGCTGAATCCCAGCTAGGGAGATTGGCTCTTATTTCAGACAGCAAGCTCCCTGTTCCCGTCATTCCTTCAGCTCCTGGGAGCCAAGGGTTTCATTAGTTGATAACTTGGTGCAAAACAAAATGAGGCAAAATGCCCTACTGTATATAGAGAATAGTCAGCAAAGGTTTGACTTCATCCCCTCCTCTTGACTGATTTGAATCTAGCAGCACCATATCCTGAGCCGTGGTTCCTGTATTTCTGGTATGTTCTAAGCTATGTCCTCCTTTCTCAGGCTTTTCATGAATTTCAGGTACAGTAATTGATCTGATGGGTAAGAGAATGTATGCAAAATGTTGGTTCTTAACTCTTCTTCTTTTATTTTCAGCACTGGCTTTACCAGCTTCCTGAACATAGAGCACTTGACATTATTGTTTTCATTATTTTTTACCCTTTCCCTTCCAGAAATATGCCCCCACAAACTAATTGCTGCATTTGCCAAATGAAAACTCAAGCACCTCAGTTTCCTCTCCACTTTTACGTCAAAAATTGCATGATCCAAGAAAGGACAGACAATTTTGTATTAAAAAAAGTAGTATATAGGAGCTAGTATATGAATTTTCAGTCAGAAGTGTTGTATAATGGTCTGTTCTCCCCTTTGGGGTGTTTTTGCCAACTGCAGATATTTCCTCTGTCTCTTTGTTCATTTTAGATGGGGATATCTAAAGTAGACCCTGAGCATCAGCATTGCGCTTCCACAGACCTCTTACACTGATTTATTAGCACTGAGACAGTGCTAATATGTTGGTGAGATTACCCAGCTCTTACGCTCTGGGATTTGGGGGTGGCTTCATTGCTTCAGTGCTTCATTGCTCAGCAAACTTATCTTTATTTCAGCTATGGGTATCCCTCAGCCTTGGAAAAATGCTCCTGAGGATACATTTTTGCTTATTGGAATATGAAATGCTGCACTGATGTCAGTTGTGTTAAAAAATAATTTAAATAATAATCCAGGGAGAGGGATTTGCTGGCCTCTGCAGTGTTTTCCTGCCCTGATTCAAAGGTCTTCCTCCACACCAGCCTTGTGCTTGTGTTTAGTTCTCTCCAGGAACAAAGATGTGTTAACATTTCTGGAAAACACCTCCTCACTTCCTTTGCCAAGTTATGCAATATCAGTCTTTCCTTGGTTATGAGAGGTTACTTTTACATTTAAAAAACAAATTAATTCCAAGTACCTTCTACTAAGCATAAGCAAGTGGGTTATTGAAGCCAATGGGGTATAAATGATGCTGGGATCCAAACTCCGGGGATTCCTGTGTACGGCTTCTCTCTGTACTTGTGCCTCTTCTTGATCAGTTTCTCCCAGCTTGCTGGGAGCACTGAATTCTTAGAAGGGCCCTTTATTTGATGAGCTATTTTACTGGAAATAGAGGTGTGATTAAGACTGACTCAGTCTTAAGGGTTTGACTCAGCTTAAGTTAAAGGGGAGTTGAGACATTCCAGCTGCTGTATCATGTCTGTTCCTCATCCTCGTTGAGCAATTGAGAAGTAAAAAGGAGGTTTACAGAAATCACAGCAGGATAAAATGTTTTGCTGAGCAATGTCCTGCTGTTGCTGCCTACAAATGCATTTTCCATCAGTATTTCCTGCAGCGAACTCCAAGGTGAATTGGATGTTGTCCTATAAGCTGGTGGCAAAGGAGCTAGTGAGGTGTGTGGAAAGGGGAAGAGAATGATCACACCAGATTATTCCTTCAATCTGTTTTACTTTCCTAAGTGTGAAGGAAGAGGGGAAGTGGGATGCAGGGGCAGCCAGTGGAAACCAGCAGGCAACTAAGCTAGATGATGCCTTTTTATTTTTTCTTCTTTCCTTTTCCTCATTCTTACAGAAACTATGTGAAGGATAATTTTAATTTGCGGGAGACGATAAGGGAGCGAGCAGTGAAAATATTCTAAGACCTTTTACACGTTTCTTTCACAGTCTGACTGCCCCTACTCAGAAAAAGTCCCAAGTATTAAAATACCAATGGACATCATGGAGCAGGAACCTTTCCTAAGTGGTAGCAAACCTGCTGACAGTGAGTAGAACTAACCTCTTGCATGCCTGCTTGACTCTGACTTCCAGTACAAAAATTTATCTATATTTAGAATGATTTAAAATGGCAAACAAACCAGCCTTCCTATTACTTGAGAATTACTTTTTCTTGTTCTTTTTTTTTTTTTCTCATTTTTAATTTCCAGGCCTCTGATTAATGACAGATTTTGGTGTTATGAGGGTTTTTTTTTTATTTTCTCATTACAAATTTGATGTTGTTCCTTCTGGTGCCTCCAGCTTAAGCACTTTTATCCAGCTACTAGCAGGTCTCTTGGCCACTCTCCTCCTCTCTTTTCTGACCCTTCCTGTTTTGTGTTAACTCTGCTGATGGTTTGATTGATTTTTTTTTTTCCTCCGAGCCTAATGTTCTGGATTTCCAGCATGTCTAAAGTGCATCGCTGTCCTGTTACTGTTTGCTTCCTTAGTGCCAAGCAGCTGCAAAAATCAGTGCTTAAAAGAATAATTAAGCATGTCATTGATTGCACATTACACTGGCAAAGCAGTGGTCAGTTGACCATTAATGTATTTCCCTTCTTAGGTGATTTGCCTTTGCGCTATTCAGTTTCTTATTAATTTCTTACCTTAATACTTGTAATTGGTTATTACCATCTTTATTTTCAGACATTTTAACTTTCCATATTATAGTCTTTTAAGTGAGGGACTGGGAATAACAACTGACCTTAGCTTTTTTGCCTTTGCCCTGGCTTTTTAAAATACGATGAGCAATAGGATCCATAGAATCATCGAATCACAAATTGGTTTGGGTTTGAAGGGACCTTAAAGCTCATCTAGTTCCAACCCCCCAACATGGGCAAGGACACCTTCCACTAGACCAGGCTGCTCAAAGCCCTGTCCAGCCTGGTCTTAAACACATCTGGAGATCAATAGGCTGGTTTGTCATGAGGCAGGAGGGGAGAAATACAAATGATAGTAATAAATGAGTGCTGCTGTAAGGCTGGTGGTGGTTTCTAGGAGTAGGACCTAAACCCACAGATCTTTAGATCCTTAAACTATCATTCGATTTTAAGAGCTGGTACCCAAGTCGCTTGATTTTGGTGGCATTTAGATGCCTTAGGCAAGCCTTGCTCTGTATGTCTTTAGATACAGGAACACTTAGGGATTGGCATTACAAAACAAAACCACAGAGAAAGAGGCATTTCCCTGACTATTTAGATATTCTCAGTGTTTTGCTGATAAGGAAAAGAAAATAAAATCCAAACGGATCCTCCTGATTTTTCTGTGCAAACACCCTGATGTGCTAAAACCAAGTTTCATCCTACATGTTGTTACCAGGATTTTACAATCAGATGCACTGTTTCCAATATCTTTAAGGCTGAAATAGGTAAGAAAAAGATAATTTTGATGTAAACCTGTTTGTTGGAATGTGCATTGAAACAGCACAGGGTAAATCACCCATGAGCAGAGCAGTAGTTGGTTTGCCTATTTGGCATTTTTATGATCTAGTAATTGATTTACTGCTTTTGATTGGAAACTTTGCAAAAAAAAAACAAAAAAAACCAGGCCCTTGGATTAGAAAAATACCTGGAATCCAGCAAGACTGTAGTATTGTCCTTGACTATAACTGTGCTCTGCGATTCAAGGTGTATTACTATAGTACAATAATACTACTGACATTAGCTTTCCTTCAGCAATAGCAAGAACAGGATTATTATTAACAGAGAGAACACTTCCCCATGCTGGGTCAGGAAAGGAAAGCCATAACAGACAAGAAACCACCTATTTTCTCCCAAGGAGTTTGGGTGCAACAATGAGGAGTGCAGGGTAACTAAAGAGGTGTAGGTAAAAGGTAAGTGTCAAGACCTAAAGGTGGTGAAAGTCTTCGGAAATGAGGCTTTTTGTCATGTTGACAGTTCAGGGGATTTCATCTTGGAGCTGAGAGAGAGAGAAAATGAGTATTTTTACTTACAAGCTGTGAAATTCATCTGGCAGGCAGTCAGCAGTAAAAAAGCATTGCCAGATAGATGGAGAAACTGAGGCTGGGCTTGGAGAAGCCATCAGTGCTGCAGCCAATGATGAACAAGCCTTTCTTCCCAACAGGAGAAAAATCACCAACATTCCTTGAACGCCACACGTCGTGCTGATACAATTCCTTTCCTTCAATCACACACCATGCCAAGGTAAGCACCCCAAAAAATGCTTTATAACGATGCCTCAAAACCATCTCAACTACCCGTCATTATACCAAAAGTCAATGAGGCAAAGTTTCCATTTTCCTGTAGGAAACTCTTAAAAAGCACTTGGAAAGAATTCTCAACACAGGGTTGCAGCAACCTGGTCTAGGGGAGGGTGTCCCTGCCCGTGGCAGGGATGTGGAACTAGATGAACGCTAAGGTCCCTGCTAACCAAACCATCCTATGATTCTATGAATTTCTAATCCTGAGCTGGAATTGGGAAACTGGAGTCCTGGGGTCTCCACCAGCCTTGGTTAGACCCCAGCTTCAGTACCTGTGGCTGGCTTGGGGTCTAAAAACCAGAAGAAAGGTGTTGATCAACTTAGAGGGGTCTAAAAAACACATCTACTTGGGAAAAGTTTAAATAATTCTGATTGGTTTAACCTTTAGGAAAAGAAAAGAGACAGACAGTGAGAGAAAATTCCTGCTATGCTTTCCTTCAGTCATGTAACAGGATGTTGCAAAGAGGAGTAATCCATTTTCCCATGTCTGTGGTGGAAAATAGAGTACCTTAAATTGCAGCAGGGTAGAGTTAAGTAATGATAGCTCAGAGCTCAGCCCAGGCTCAACCCCTTGTATGTCCCAGCACCAGGAGTCTGCTCTATACCAAGGCAGTAATACTCCTCTGAAATCATAGAATCCTAGAATGGGTTGGAAGGGACCTTAATGCTCATCCAGTTCCAAACTCCTGCCACGGGCAGGGACACCTTCCACTAGAGCAGGTTGCTCCAAGCCCCGTTCAACCTGGCTGGAAGTATCTACACTTCCAGGAGAGTGTGTGAAGATCATCTCAGTGGCTATAACCAGATTACTTCAAAGGCAGTTGATGAGTGTTGTCGCAGCTTGGTGTGAAGCACAAGTGCCAGATACTTAGAGCTCCTCAGTCCATGAAATTGGTGGGTTTGCCTCCTGGCATGAGCAGTGTTTAGACCAACTCATTAATATTGTGTGATGTATGGGCCTTCTCTTAAGAAGCTGTCTATGACCACTGCCTGACAAGGTTATTTTCTTGGTGTCTGTTTCAGATAGCTGTTTCAGATAGCTGTTTCAGATAGCTGTTTCAGATGGCTGTTCTGTATGTGCTAATGCAAGGAACTGGTTCTAGGAGTCGAGCATTTGTTCCATTGCTCAATGTGACACTGTCCATTGGGTGTCCCAGTAGATCCCAGGATCTGCAGTTTTCCCAGTTTTCCCTCTGTTTTCTTTGTAAAGATTGATATTTTTTTTTTCCAGGATTTGGGCACTGGGAAGCTGTGCTGGCAGAAGTTCTGAGCATGGCAGACCATGTTAAGAATGGCCAAGAAGCCTGGAGGTAGTCCCCATGCTCACCTTGTCCTTCTTTCTCTTCACAGCCCTCCACGAACTCCAGTAAAAGTTGTGCCTCAAATTAGAATAGACCTTGAGCCTGAAGACAATGGTTATTTCTGGAGGAGCAAGGGAACAGAAACTACTTTGTAATGTGTCTGTCTGTTAAATCTTCTATGGGATTTTATTTTGTCACTAGCCAAACATTAAAATGCTCTCCGCTCCCCACTGCATAGGTAATGAGACATCCCACGCTGCCCCTCCACCTAGCCCCTGCAGATCTCCTCTGGTCCCTCTTCACCAGATTCTCCCACACTGACCAAGACTCATTTTGCCTTCTCTGTCACTTCGACACGCACCTCATTCACAAGCAGAGGGCAGAAGAATTAAGGATACCATGTCATACCCCTGGGAGGTGGCAGAGGAACCGGCGTTACTGTAGTCATGAATCAGTGTCTCTGTGTCCATCTGTCATCTGTCAGAACAAACCTGACCTCCAGGCTCATTCCTTGCTTACCCTGCTGGAAGATGCTGGAAAGTGCTGCTAACACTAACTTGCTCTTAAAGCCTGTACTTTTAGTTAACACAGGAAGGAAAAGGAAAAGGTACTTCACTCCCAGCACAGACCAACCATTGCCATCACTGTAGCACGTGTTTTGAAATGTCCCTTTCCTATGCAATTTTTTTTTTTTTAAAGAAACACTTTAATGGACTTAATCCGTCAGGTACATGGAAGAGTGTTATTTTCCTAGATTATTTTGTTTAAATTATGGGGGCCTAACCTACAACTTTTTGTTGTTGTTGTTGTTGTCAATTTTTTTAACCTTTTTTTAATTACTGTAAAGAAAAATGAATTTTTCCTGCAGCAGGAAACATATAGTTATAAGTAGTTCTACCTCTTATTTCTAGATGCCAGGCTTTCTGTACAAAAAAATGTATTGTACCATATATAATGTGATTTTTACAAAGAAAAAACCCACAAAAACAAAACCACACCACCATAATCTCCAGGACATGGCATAGGGCTGGATCAGTCTGATTAACACCTTCTACTCTGAAGCATCTATTTTACTTAGGGTTATGTTATTTTATTTTTTTTAATAAGTAACTGTACTATGAAGGAGATGGGATGTCACTTAAATCTCTTGTGATCTAGGAAGAGTCTTAAATGTAATGTTGGTAAGCAAAATAGTGACTGGCTACTGGCGTCAGTGGACAGATGCTGATTGTATTCCTGTTGTTGATTTCCTACATGGTGTTGTACAAATTACTTCTTTGGAAACACAATGGGGGATGTGTGCACGTGCGTATATGTCTACGCATGAGAAGACCCCAAATGCACTTCAGGCACGTTAACAGCATAATGGAGGAGAAAGACAGTTGAGGTTGGCCAACTGGGATGGTCATCCCAACACTCATCTTTGCCAGGCTCGGAAACATCTGCATCCTCTACGTCACACATCTGTTCACCATCATCTAGAGAATTTATCCTAAATCTTGACTGCAGGGTCCTAGACCCATCCATCCATTCAGCAGGCCCAGGCTTTTGGTTTTAAACCAAGTGAGTAAGTATCACCATGGGAGAGATTATTTTTCTCTCCCTGTGCATGTAAATGTGCATTTGGGAAGTTGGAAATTGGAAATGTCTTCATCAAGACATTTTTTGGTGAAATGTGAGGACTACACACAAGACACTAAAAGCTTCATGGAAAAAAAAAAGAACAAAGCCCATCTGTAAGGGCTAATTCCCCAATGGAGAAAAATCCTACCGCAGAGGACAGGTATGTTGCTGCTTTCTGTTCAAAACTAAAGTCCGTTTTGGTTAAGTAAACAGAATTTCATGATGGTGCTGAAACCTTTTATGCCAAATTTTAGCATTTACTCACTCATAGTAGACATGTCAGTGAGGGGAGGTGCAGAATAGGGCTGTTCTTTTTTTGCCCAGATGCGCTGTAGAAGCAGCTGGCCACCGTACTGCCCTACAGGCCTTTGGTTGAAGGTTGAGTTGATGGAGACCATGGTAGTTTGAGCTTAATAGAAGGAGGATGGAGCTGCAGAGGCACCTGCACAGCACATACACACATGCACACACATCCATACTTTCCCCTAGTCGCTCCCAAGGGGTCTTGGTTCTGGCTTCCATGAAACATGAGTTGACTCGTGGATCAGCATCCTGGGAACCCAGCCTGAATCTGCTTTGGGAAGGGTTGGGAAATGTCAAAAATAGCCAGAGGAGCAGCTCTGTGATGCCTTCTTTGGTTATTTGGAGGACAGATAACCTGGAAAGCACAGTGCCGGCTTCAACAGATGGCTTCCATCCCTTGGTCAACACAAGTCCCTGGCTCCCAAAGGGGAAACAGGTTCCAGCATCGTCTACAGGCTCTGAGAGTGTGTTGTGTCGTGCCCAGACCTTTGATTTGTAGAAATCCCAATAACTTTATGGAGAAAAGATCAAACCAGGTGAATAGAGCGAAGTGGCTTCCCATCTGCTGGCACCTGGTGATGTGTCTCCACAAAAATGAGGTCTTCCACTTCCGAACCATGTTAAATGTACTTGAAATGTATTGACTGCTGATCTAGATCTCTCTCTGTTTTTTACTTTATGTTTTTTATGTTAACCCAAGGGAGCTGTTGTACAGAGCGTTGCTGAAGGGACGGGACAAAGGTTTCTGTAGCTTTCCATGAAAAACACACACAACTCCGGTGACGGGAGCTAAAAGCGTTTCCTTTCCTGGTGCCTGATGATAGCACTTCATTGGCGGTGGCATCTCCTTTCTTGGTTATTCCTTTAAAAATCAACACCAAACCCAACACCTCGTAGTGGGACTCCCGTGATGGCCACCAGCTGCGGCCACCTTTGTCCCTGCCCCTGGAGCCCACCCTTCCTTGTCATCGTGGCCGATAAATCTTTGTGGTTTTATTTTATTATATTTTATTTTGAATCAACACGCACTTTCAGATACTTTTATTATTGTTTTAAATTCTCTGTATTTGCTTTGGAGGAAAGAATAAAAATTATCGTGTAAAATGAAGTGGATCAAGATGGTGGAACATAGGAAAAAAAGCAGAAAACATTTCAATATATTAAAATGATTTTTTTTCCCCAGTAATATAAAACATGAAATTCCTTATAACATTATAGTGTTTTACAGTTTTATGAAGCTTTCTATTGTGACTTTTATGGAATCAAAAGATGAAGATGATGAGATATTTTAGCATTTCTATTTTTCAAAATTAAATGTATACTGAAAATAAAGTAACTTTATGCATTTATTGGAGAGTTTGTGTGTTTTTCCTTGTTACATACTCAGTCTTATCTGACTGAATCGAGATCCCTGTAGCACTGCTGTCATAATCACTGTTTCCAAGGGGAGATGCTCATGGCTCTCTGGAGGGAGAGGATGCTCAGGGAAGGTCCCACTTAACAAACCATAAAGGAATTTAGGATGTATGGCTGTAAAAGTGAGTTTTGATGCTGGAAATACTCCCTTTTGAGACAATACACTGAAGCTCTTTTGGGAGTGGAATAGAAGTTGTTGTCAAATAAAGGTGAAGAGACCTGAGTCCCATCTCCATGAGACAGTGGGCACCAGGTAGTAGCAGGAGGTGGCAGATGGGTACAAATCCCAGCCCTGCACTAGGGTATTTTTTGGGGGTCCTTTTGGTGGGTCCTTTTTCAGCTCATTCTCATTGGCAGCAGGCTGTGGAGGAAAGTGGAACATTCTCAGAAGGGTGCTGGTGGCCCCCAAATCTCTGGGGATCATGGTCGTCATGGTGGTGCCAAGGATTGGTCCTGGGCAGTGATGGGAGACAGGGCTGGTGGGGCTGCAGCATCTCCTCTTCCCAGCCCCATCAACCAGATACTGCTAGAAAACATCGCTTGGGACTTCTATAGAAAACACATGGAGAAGGACTTGTTACAAGGGCCTGTAGGGACAGGACAAGGGGTAATGGCTTTAAACTGACAGGAGATTTAGATTAGACATTAGGAAGAAGTTCTTTACTGTGAGGGTGGTGAGGTGCTGGCACAGGGTGCCCAGAGAAGCTGTGGCTGCCCCATCCCTGGCAGTGTTCAAGGCCAGGTTGGACACAGGGGCTTGGAGCAACCTGCTCTAGTGGAAGGTGTCCCTGCCCGTGGCAGGGGGTTGGAACTGGATGAGCTTTAAGGTCCCTTCCAACCAAACCAGTCTTGTGATTCTGCGTAAGGTAGTGCTCATGGCTGTCCTTTGCACAACACTGTGATGCCCAAGCTTGTGAGCCATCCCAGCCTTGGCCTCACAGTTTCCCCGAGGTCTTGTGGTGCTCCTCACCTCTTCCATAAGCACCAGCCTCTGCATTTTTCCATGGGTAGTGTTTACAAAATGGTCAATATGTAAGGTTAGCTCCCTAGCTGGGCTGGACTGGGGCTTGGTTGTCCATCCCCAGGTCTCCTGGGTGTGGGCACTTTGCCACCTGGTGTTAGGCACAGTGAGCTGCAGCCAGAGGAGATGTTTGCTAAGGACCAGTGTGGTGAAGCCACCCTGGGTGGCTTAGGTCTGTCATGGTGCTACCTCATCCCATTGTTTGGTGGGCAGCAGGACCCTCATCTCAGGGAGCAGCCATGGGGCCAGATGCAGAGGGTAGCCAGGAGGCCCCGGAGCCATACAGCATCTCCCACCCGAAAAGGTGGAAGCTCCCCAGGCCCCCATGTGCAGCTTCTGATGCAGAGGATGGGACACATTCCTTGTGCCAGACTGGGATAAAAGGTGAATGAATGAGCTTTAAGGTCCCCTCCAACTCAAACCATTCTGTGATTCTATGGCTCTGTAACTAGTTAGTGGCGTGACAGACGTGGCAGAACTGGGCCCAAACACCAATGCTAATAAACACCACTCATTGCCCACAGGGCTTCAGGCTTTTTAAGCCCCTGATAGCCAAGTTAGCGAGACACTGCAGCAGCAAGTGATGTCTGCTCTCTAAAATGCATAAAGCAAAGCCCTTGCCAGAAGTTTCATGCTCTGGGTGTGCAGGGGTGAGTGATGCTGCTCTGAACAGAGCCTGGCCTTGGCTCTCTGCTCCCTCCAGTGTGCCCAGGCTTTTAGCATTAGGAAACACCCTTGGGATATCGCAGCGCGCACATCTCACCCAGAAAACTGCAATGGGAGCAAGCCCTGCTGCTTTACTGTCCTGTTATTTAATACGTATCAGCACATTTCCTAGAAACAGGCTCGCAGCAGAGGAGATGTTCTTGGCTTGCTTAAGGGTGTTTCTCCAGTTTTTCCTGGAAACCCAGAGAGCAGAGATGTGGGACTGTCACAGGAAAGGATAAAAAACAACTGTTGATTATTTGGGAAAAGAATTGCCAAAAGCAGGCTGTAACATGGGGGTGGGTGGATGGAATTGGGTCCGGCCCCAGGTCAGTGATAACTGCTGTATGCCACCACACTGGGAAAGCATCTGGATGCTGATGCAGAGACCTTTAGATTGGTGAATATCAAATACCCCCAAGGAGCCATCTTTGGGGCGCTTGATGTGTGGTTTTGGTATTATTGCTTAATTGTTTAGACCATTAGCTCCCAGGGCTAGAGCTGGGACCTCCTCCTTCTCCCGCCTGCAGCACTGGGGCCATGCCCCTTCCCAGCCTTCCCACCACCCTGGAGTGCAGCAAACTTTTCCAGCAGCAACCAGGGAACTGTTTTTAAGTCTTTATTGCATCTGCAGGAACACATCTACAGGGAGCTGTGGGCTTGGTGGCACCCTCAGTGGCTGTGCATCCTCCATCCGAATTCCCTCATGCTCCTTTCGACGTCCTGCTTCCTTGCATGCCCTGAAGAGCTCAGCCTCAGGGTGCATGGCCATGACCCCTTTTCCCCAGCCCTGTACCTCCCCCTTCCATCCGTGTGTGGCCAGAGGAGCATTCCCTGACGCCGGCATACCTCAGGGCACCTAGCCCAGCAGGCAGGACGCTCCATCACATGCGTTGCCCAGCTCCGAGCTCACCTGGAAAAGGGGGATACAGAGCCAAGGGGCAGCCGTGGGCACAGGGGTGGCCACCAGTACGGTGGGGTGTGGTGGGGGCATGGCTTTACCTTGGAGGCGCAGAACAAGGGGGGTGAGTTGTGGGAACAGCAGGTGGAGGCGAAGTCAGCTCGCTGCTCCACCAGCTGCTCCAGCAGCTCCGGGCTGGCCGCGGGCATTGTCTGCGTCAGGCTCTCCCGCAGCCTGCGGCGTGGGACACAGGAGATTAGGTACCCACATGGCATTTGGGGGGGCTGGCATGTGAGGATGGAAGCGGGAGCAGGGCTGGATGCCTCATGAGGGATGTGTTATATGTTTCTATGTATTTTGCTGCTCTTTAAACTCAAAACCACTGTCTCCATCCATGCATCATCAGAATTTTGGCCAAATTCCAATTGCATCTGCTGATCCAGTCTGGGAAGAAGGAAGTGCTTACCTCTTCTTGAAGTCAAGGAAATTTAACTCAGTGTACTGCCTGCAGAGCCTGTCGGCCTTTTCCAGGAAGGGCGGCAGCTCTTGTCCTATCTGCTGGCGCTGCGTGGCAGAGGATGGTTGTAACCAGGCTGGGAGAAGCCTCTGTGGGGTTTTGGGGTACACAGAGCTCGGGAGGGCAGAGCAGGGTGGGCCAATGGAGCCATCCTCACTGCTCACCTTGCTGTCCAGGCAGGCAGAAGCATCCTTGGCAGAGCAGCACTCCTCCCTGACTTTTTCAGAGGCATCGTATAGCTTGCTGAGGAAGACGTCGGGGACGTTGGTGTGCCTCCGTGCCAGCTCAAACAGGTACCTGGAGCAGGGAAAATGAGTTGTTGGATGAGGTTTTATTCCTTATGCTGCTCACCTTTGTGAAGCCCCTGGAGGTGATACCCCAAGGGAAGAGAGGATGCTTGCCCGTTATGCTAATAATAATCTATCCCAGGTGAAACCAGGACATAATCAAAGCATACAGTGAAGGTGAAGGGAGAAGAAAGGGTGAGCAGCTCAGCCCCACAGGTACCACTCACCTCTTGGCGTGGCGAGCCGCATCCTCGCCGCAGAGCTGCTTACTTGTTGGTTTCTGCACCTCGGGCAGTTTGGAGGCAAGTGCTGGTGGCAAGGCGGAGATGCAGAAGTAGTTCTGCATCAGGTTTTTGCCCTTGCAGCAGTCGGCAAACCTTTCATCTCGGGCCGACAGCACGGCACAGACTTTGGTTGTGTGCTCCGATAACTGCAAAGAGGGGAGCAGAGGGGGTGTGGGGATGGTGGGGCTGAGGACCCCTCACCATGATGGGGTTAACTCCCACAGCCATGCTGTGGCCTGGGAGGCGGTTTTGGGGAGGGCTCCAGGCTCCCCTACCTTCTTCTGCATGCAATCCTCAGCCACTGAGTCGCAGCACTGGGAGAACACCTCGGCAGCATCTTCCGACAGGGGGGAAAGGTCCTCAAAGGAAGCACTGGGCATCTTCTGAGCAAGTGAGGTGAGGTAGCTGGGGGCAGGCATAAGGTGTATGAGGGGCTTTGAGAGCTCAGCTCCCCTTTCCCCTGTGACAGCTCTGAGCAGGGGTTTTGCCATGTAGAGATGCAGGATGGAGGTGATGGGGAGCCACAGGGCTTGCTCTGCACCTCTGCTGTCCACAGAGCCTTTCCTGGACAGAAGGACAGAAAAGGCCGTTTCCCCTTTACCTGAAGGTGAGTTTGTCCTTCCCATATGCCATGAAGCGGGAGCAAGCCCGGTTCGACATCAGGGTGAGGAGGGAGAGGGATTTCCTTTCCAGTTTCTGCCACAAAAAGAAAGATGGAGATGTCATCAGAGGGAAACACAAGCCCTTCCCCGACACCTCTCCTTGGTGCTCACCCAGGTCCCTGGGGAGTGAGGACAGGGACAAGCCCAGTGATTCAAAGGGTCTCACCTCCTTCAGGAAGCAGGTGGTGGGCATGGGGGAGATGCAGCATGTGGAGACCATGGAGAGAAAGGTCCTGGTGGAGCCCAGGAGCACGGGCAGGGGTGCCTCACTGTAGCTGCTGGCGTACTCATACAGAAACCTGCAGCAGAGGTGGATGAAGAGACCCAGCACCACGGGGATGGGTTCAGGATATCATAGGGTCATTGAATCACAGACTGGTTTGGGTTGGAAGGGACCATAAAGCTCATCCAGTTCCAACCCCCTGCCACGGGCAGGGACACCTTCCACTAGAGCAGGTTGCTCCAAGCCCCTGTGTCCAACCTGGCCTTGAACACTGCCAGGGATGGGGCAGCCACAGCTTCTCTGGGCACCCTGTGCCAGTGCCTCAGCACCCTCACAGGGAACAACTTCTGTCTAATATCTAACCTAAATCTCCCCTCTGTTGTTAGGTTAAAGCCATTCCCCCTTGTCTTGTCCCTACAGGCCCTTGACCAAAGCCTCCAGATTCTTTGTTGGCCCCTTTAGGCACTGGAAGTCTGGGGATTTGGGCATTAAGGCTGCCTGGGGATGGGAGCCCTCTCCAGATACCACCCCATGCTGCTGGCTTATGGCACCAAGCCATTGAGTGGCCTGATGGCCCCTCTGCAGCCATTCACACAGATGATGGCACCCCTCATCCCTTGGGTTAAATCCCATTCCTGGGGCCTGGGCAGGTGCAGGACACCACAGCACTTTGTTCTGATGCACTGGTAGCCCCGTGGCCACCAAGAGCCACATCAGCGATGGCAGAGGGACAAGACCAGGAGAGGCTGGCTTGGTGAGACCAAGTGCCACCCCCAGCCCGGCATACCTGTCGGCAAAGTCCTTGGGGTCCTTCTTGAAGGCCTGGCAGATCTCTTCGTTGGAGGGCTGGAGGTAGCGGGGCAGCTCCTGGGGCGGGTGCCGCAGCGCAGCCAGGCACAGCTTCCGCTCCAGTCCCTCATGGACACAGCAGCCGGCCGTGCCGGGGTGAGGTGGGAATGGTGAGTCCTTGCTGCAGGACTTGGTTGAGAGAGCTGAGGACTGTGGGTAGGAGAGGAGGTTATGCGCCAGAGGCCATCACATCACATTCCATCCCACCCCATCCCATCCTTGCTTTTGGAGTTCATCACCCAATTTTGGTCAACCTCACCCCAGCATCATAGCAGGAGGCGTCGGCACTGTCGGCGCAGCAGTTCTCAGCGAGGGAGACAATTTCACGGACAAGGTGGTTGATCTCCTCGAAGGTGGCATTGGAATATTTCCTGCTGTTGGCAATAATGTTCCTGGGGGCAGGGAGCAAGGGGAGGATGAGCGGTGGTGTGTTCCTCTCTCATGAAACAAACCTCACATTGCAGCATTGTTCTGCCAAAGCAGGTTTAACACCATCAGCCGGAGAGGAGCAGCTGTGGTGCTGCAAGGAATACCAGTGTATTCCTTGGAAAACAGCCTGGGAATAAATTTTCCCTTCCTACTATTATTTTTCTTTAATTATTGGGTTTTTTTTGGTCTTGGCTTAGGTGCTGAGTGTCCTGGGAGGGTGAATACAGCAGGAGGTACCTACAGGGTTCGGAAGTTCTCCTTCCCCAGAGTCTTAAACTCCTGGCAGACTTTGTCCCGGACATAATCTTTACCTGTAAGGGCAGGAAAAGAAGGATTTGTGAGCAGGATCTGCACCTTGAGTAGTGACTGGGGAGCTGGGACCAGGCATGGGCTGGGATTTGGGAAGACGCTGGCTTTGCTTTTCCCTGCAGTATCACCTCCTGTGCCCTTCTCTTTGGGCAGCAACAAAGACACATTTCTCCTTCATTCTCCTTCAGAAAATAACTGGGTTTTTTTGCTTTTTGCCAGGGAAAACGATCATTTGAGGAACAACCTGTTCCCACTTGACCCCTTATTTTTCTCTCGCTTTCCACTTCCCTCCCTGGCACTCGCATGGGAAGGAGGGATGCTACACCACCACAAACCATGGTCCAACCATTATGTGCATTCCCCCTTCTCCAAATTGACCTTTCTGGGTATTTGCAATGCATGTTGTTGGTTTTTCTGGCAGGGTCTGGAGGCAGGACCATGGAGGTCAGGAGCACTCAGCAGTGAAGACATCCCCAGTCTTATCCCTGGAAAAGCGCTATTGATTTTTGCTATGATCCACCTTGGTTAGACTTTGATACCAGCAGGGTAAATACTGATACCAGTATTTACTGGTATTACAGCATGGAGCGAGGTCATGTCCCCAAACCCAAGGGGTTATGTGGCATTACAGCAAAGGTCACATTGCTTTGGTGGGAAAGAAAGAGTAATTGGGTTTTTGCAGGGCTGGTAACAGTGGGGAACAAGGGGAAGATGAGCTAAAACACAGTTCTCTCCCTCAGGGGAACAGCAGCTGTCAGTCCTGCCCAAGTGCCAACTCTCTGCATTTCTTTTCGTTTTCATAAAGCCATGTGGGAGAAGTAAGTTTTGGGGGCTTTTTGGCTGGTGGGTGATTCCCTGCAGGGCAAGGGATGGCACAGGGCATCCTTGGCATCCAAGGGGTGGGTTTTGCAGCCAAAGGGTGCTTGTGAAGGGGTCAGGAAGTCTCGTTTTCACTTGAAAGAGAGGAAAATCCCTGTGATGCTGTCCTCTCCCTCCACTCCAACCCCAGCATCTTCCCCACTCAGCTCCCCCAGCATCACCCCGAAGAGGATTCCCAGGAACCAAAACATCATCCCACGCTTTCCCATCCCTCTCTCGGATTCCTGTTCAATGATTTGGTACTGGGCACCGAAAATCTCCAGAGTTGACGGACCCCTCGACCCTGGGGGAGAGGAAAGCCCCATAGAGGTGATAGATGCCCTTACCTCGGTGCTCGGCGTGCACGGCGGATACCAGCAGCAGCAGGGCGAGAGCTGTCCTCATGTTGGGGCTGGTTTCCCTCCTCCTGCTGAAAAGCAGCGCTGGGAAACCCATCCCAAGCATTTATATGGAGGCAGTGCTAATTGCAGCGTCAATGATTAATGCTGGCAGCGGGGCAGAGGGCGAGCACCCTTGGCCTGCAGGCCATAGCCTGGGTGCCAGCGCCTCCAAAATCAGACTCATTTGAATTATTAACCCGGCAAAAGGGGGATGTGCTGCTGGGTTTTGTGAGCCTTAGCAAGCAGACAGCGGGCACCATGGCCTGAGCCTGCTGCAGAATAAATATCTAGCAAATACCACCCCAGGTTAGCCATGTTTGCTGAAGCAAAACCTGACTTGAGCAACCAAATCCCAACTATCTGTTTTCCCAGGCAAGTGAATGGACAGTTTGCAGATGTTTGAAGCAAGTGGCATTTGAGCTGGTTGCTGCTACCCTCTGAATATTGCAGTGGTGGGCTTGTTTCTTGGGACAGACCCACGATAGCTGGGGTCTAGAGGTGGCTCTGGGTTAAACCAGAGGTGACCAGGACTCTGTGCACATCCAGATGTGTGCAGAAGTGGGTTTTCCTGCTTTTACTGCCACTATGGGTGCTTTTTCCCTTTGAGCAGCTCCACTGAGGTGAATGTGCCAGCTGAGATGCTCTTCAGTACAGGGACAATGTTTTTAGGCCTGGGAAATAATAAAAGCAGAAGCAGCAGCATAGTGCAGGTGAAGGGGAGCGTTCAGGGCATTCCGAGATCAGAGGAGGATTTGATTACATAGTGCTTGCAGAAGAAACCTGGGTGATGGGCTGTTTGGGTATAAACACAGATACTCAGCCTGCTTTGTGACTACCCTGTGTGAGTCAAACTGTAATTTCCCAGTAGCTGGCTGTTGAATCACCACCAATTCAGCTTGTTTTGTACAAAACCATGGGTATGGGTTAAACCAGACAAAGAAAATTGCTTGTAAAATCACTGCAAACCCTGGGGGATGCTTAACAGCTCCTCAGAGGGTGAGAAATGATGAAAACTGGTGGTGTGCTGGCGGTGCGCCCACTGGTGCTTCTATAAACTAGAAGAAGAAGGCCAGGTTGGATGGGGCTTGGAGCAACCTGCTCTAGTGGAAGGTGTCCCTGCCCGTGGCAGGGGGTTGGAACTGGATGAGCTTTAAAGTCCCTTAAAACAACAATCCATTCTGTGATTCTATTCTATGATTCTGTAAGGTGTACGTGTATGATGCCCAGCCACAGGACCTCCACATATGTAAGGTATGTAAACGAGACACTCCATACACAACATTTCCCTTCTTCGGTCTCATCTGTACAGCAGGTGAAGTTAATGAAGAATTAGAGAGAGAGAAATCCAGGCAAGACTGATGAACACATCAAAAAAAACCCAAGCGTAGACAGAAACACCAGCTTAATGTGGGTTCTCGTATCTAACCTAAAGGAAGAAATTCTTTAGTGTGAGAGTGGCCTCATGGTAAAACCATGTCAAGGTCAGGCTTGCCTCTATGGCTGGTGTTTCCCCAAGTCACAGCTCCCGCGTGGGGATGCGCAATGGGCACGTGTGCTCAGGAGCAGGCACACAGACCCTCCAAGCCATGCTGGAGGACAGAAATACACTTATTTAGTTTAAAAAAGTAAATTTTAAATAATTGGCATCCCTTAGAGTTACAGTATCGTGTTCAGTGTGCTCCTTGCTCAGCTTTACGTCCTTAGCATGAGCAAGTAGATTTGCTGAAGCCTTAGCCCATAAGCCATGGACTTTCACCTAGACACACGTTTGGCTGGGATTGAGTCAGTTCTCTCAGCAATCTTGCTAGAAGGTGGTACATGCTGTGTTTTGTCCTTAGTGTGAGAAGAATGTTGTTAACACAAAATGTTTATCCAGAGTCTAGGACTTTTGTAGTGTCCCGTGCTCTGCCGATGAAGCACAAACCAGAAGATAAAGAGCTACCACTATCAGCAGGAGCTGCAAATAAACAAGGTAAGAACAGTTCATGGCCTTTATGGAGGCAGAGGAAGAACCCTGTAAGGTGTTGGAAGACCCCAGGCCAAAAAATCAGGAGCGAGGAGTGGAAAGGGGAACCCATGGGCTCACTGGAGCTGCTGCTGCAAAGGGCCCCCAGTTCCAGCAGGAAAAGCCTTGGGTTGCAGATGTGCAACTCCTGGATGGGCTGTGAGTGCTTGGGGAGCGGCTTCTGCCTTGACAGTCTTCACCTCAGAGGTGGAGTCTAGAGAAACTTCGGGTTTAACCAAGTCTAGAGAAACTTTGGGGGTTTAACCCAGTGGAAGAGATGCTGGAGACCTGATCGCTGCATACAGACATGTAGCAAGGAATTGTAACCAAGGCAGAAACTCCAGCAGCTTTAATCAGCGTCTTGGGAAGATGCTGATGATCTCTGTTCAAATAGAAGTCTTTTTCAGGTCTTTAAAAGGCACAAAGGGAGTTCAGGTTTAGGTATCTTGGTATGAAGGCAGTGTAAAACAGGTCTGGCTTCTTCCAGGGGCTTCACACTTTCATTCATGTGGGTTTTTTTCCTAATTCTATGGAAGAAAGACAGGCAGCTGCTGCTGCACCAGCAGGAAGGAAGCAGAGAGCACAGCAACTCTGGGTTTTCAGAGTTGGGAAATTGGAGGTACACAAAAGATCCTGTGCAGGAACACAAGGCTTTAGAAGGATCAATTGGCAAAATCACATTTTATTACTCTGATAAATAAATCCCCATCTGCCAACCCGCAGAAGTATCTGCCCTTATTTATTTCTTGCCTTTCAGGCTCTGAGCAGTATGGCTTTGTTGGAATGGTTGAGTTTTAGGATCCTGTGACTGTGCTAACATGCAAGAGAAATCCCCATCCCTATTTATGGAGCATGTTCTGCAGACGAAGATGATTCCCAGGCTGCTCTGGGACAGATTCATTTTAGTTACAGAGATTTGCCAGAGTAGCTAACAGTTTCTAAAAAATAAAATGGGAGGGGGAGAGGAAAAAGACTCTTTTCTTTCTTCCCCCGCCCCGTTTTTCCCTCTTTTCCCTCGTTTATTGCATGTCTTTCAGCTGGGGCAGCCCCCCAGGTGTGGCCCTCCCGGATGATGGGAGAGGACCCGCACCTCGGGGCAGAGAGAGGAAGAGGAAGGTGAGGAGGAGGAGATGTGATGGTGGGTGCAGGCCGGGGGAGCAGCCTGGGTCGAGCCGGCTTCTCGCTGCTGGGGTGGGCCATGGGAAGCGTCGCCCCGTGCCCACCATCCCCACGGAGCCGCCTTGGACTGTGCCCCGGGACGCCGGCTCGGTAAGCGGCGCTCCAGGACCCTGCTGCGGCCGAGGGGCCGCGGAGCTGGTGCCACACAGCGGTTCCTGAGGTTACCGGTGTTTGTGTGACCTGTGTTCTGGGGACATGGGGGTGATGTGATGGGGGAGCGAGCCGGGAGCGCGCTGAGCCCTCCGCAGGGGATGGAGCTCGGCCGGGGTCTTCCTGGGAGCAGGGAACGCGCTTCCAGGCTGTCCGCGCACAGCCGGGTCCGTTCTGCAGCGGCACCAGCGCCGGCCGCACAGAGCTCCGCCGGGAGCCTCTGGGTGTCCGCTGGTGCCGGGGCTGGGCTGCCCCCGGCTTTGCTGCTCGGGGCTCTCTGTACGGGGGTCATTGCCCAGAACCGGCCCCGTGGGGCGCCGGATAACGCGAGGGGCGGCGATGGGTCTCGGTGGAAGGTGCCGGGGCCGCTCCCGAGAGCCACAGCCGGGATTAAATGGGAAGAGATGAGTGGTCCTGGTAGGAACCGGTGTGAAACTGGCGTTGTCGGGGCTTTGGCCGGGTATTTCCCCACCCCGCTCCGTGTGTGCTGCCCGGGGAGGAAGGGAGAGACGCGGCGCTGGGTTCGGGGACAGCAGCTCCAGGGCACAGAGACTCGAGCCACGGCGCCGGGGGATGGGCGGGCGGGCGGTGGGACCCGGGGCGGCCCTGGTGGGCGTGGCCTATGGAGCGAGGGGGCGGAGCGATGTGCCCAGTACATCTATAAAAGGAGATGTGGGCGGGGCGACTTCTATAAAAGGAGGGTGCTGGAAGGCGGGTGTGATCGGGTGGGCGGGGCTATGTCCATATAAGTAGCGGGCGAGGGGCGGGGCCAGGCGCTGCTCGGGAGGGTGAGCGCTTCGGGGACAGCTGGTTGTGCCGTATTGCGGCTCCCCGGCGGCTGCCGGCTCTGCCGGGGGTTCCGGGTCTCCCTGGGCCGCTGGCAGGCGCGGAACGCCGGGGAATAAGCCCCGGAGGGTCGGTCTCCCGGCCCCTTCCCGAGCACCGCCGGGGCTCCGGGACTGGGGCGGGTTTGGGGCTCCAGCGGGGGCTATAGCTCAGCAGAGCCGGCCCCGAGAGCAGGGACCGGCCCCGGTCGGTGCTGCGGAGCCGGGAGCGAGCCCCGTGTCGCTGGGATGTGGCTGCTGGGGGGGCTCCGGGCCCAGCTTCCCAGGAGGGTCGAGCCCCGCAGGGCTGGACACCGGGATCAGAGGCCTGGCTGGGCTACCCGAGGGCGTGGGGTTCAGAAACAAGAGATAGAGTCTTACAGTTTGGGGGCTTAAAACCGGGGTCGCTAAAGCCAGATTTGGGGCTCAGAAATGGAAACCAAGCCCCACGTGTTGGAAACTGGCTCATGTAGTCGGTTGTGGGGCTGAAACAGACCAAGTCGTGCATTTTGCTGCTCAAAAGCCAGGTTTAGAGCTTAGAAACAAAGTCCTGTGTATGCATTCTTGAAGTGAGGTGACTCACTGGGCTAATATTGGGGCTCAGAAACACGGACCAAGTCCTGCCTTTTGCTGCCCAGCACCAGAAACCAAGTCCTGCAATTTAGGGGCTCAAATCTATACTCCCTTGGCCAGTTTTAGGGCTCACACAAAAACTCCACTAAGTAAAAAAAGTAAGTAAAAAAGTGCTGCGTTTTGGAGGCTCAAAACAAGGCTCATTTGGCCAGATTTAGGGTTTAGAAGCAGAGACTAAATCAGTTAAGTAAGTCTGTCAAGTCCTGTGTTTTGGGGCTCACAAAGAGAGACTAAGTAAGTAAGTAAAAGTAAGTGCTGTGTTTGGGGGGGTCAGAACTAGGCTTATGTGGCCAGTGTTGGAGCTGAGAAACCAGAGATTAAAAGTGCTGCGTTTTAGGAGCCTGAAACAGGGGTCACTCAGCCACTTTTGTGGTGCATAAAAAATAAGTAATTAAGTAAGTAAGTAAGTGCTGCATTCGGAGGACTCAAAACCAGGCTCATTTGGCCAGATTTAGGGCTCGGAAATGGAGACTTAACTAACTAACTCCCGTGTTTTGGAGCTGAGCACACAGACCAAGTGCTGCGGTTTGGTGCTCAGAAGCAGGATCTGATCCTAACCCAGAGACCAGCCCCATGTTCCGGGGACTCACACCCGGCTCGTGCGGCTGGATTTAAGGCTCAGAAACGGGGTTTTGGCGCCGGCAGCCGGGCTCCCGCGGCCGCGGTCACAGCACAGCCTGGGGTGCCGCGTTCGGGGCCGGGCCGCAGAGCCCAGCCCCGCCGGAGGCCGCTCCCGGGGGAGCGTGAGGCCAAGACGGACGGTACCGCCGGAGCTGCCGCCCGCTCCAGCGTCTTTATCCAACGTCTGCGCGAAACCACCGCCCCGGGGGACCGCGTCCGGGGTCTCGGCGGGGCAGCCCCGGCCGGGGGCAGGCAGTGGCCGCGGGCAGGAGAGGGCAACGCAGGACTTGGGGCCCGCTGGAGGCCCGGCCCCGGGGGCAGTTCCGCGGCGGAGGCGGCGAGGCCGGGCCCCGGCCCAGCCCTGCCGCCGTGCGCGGTCCCGGGGCGGCACCAGCCTGTCCGGTCTCCCCCGGCGGGGCCCAGGAGAGGCGCGGGGGGCTCGGCCCGGGGCCGGCAGCAGGGAGCGGGAGCCGGGACAGGGGCCGCGGCCGGGGGGATGCCGGGGCACAGCGGGGTGCCCAGTGCCGGTGCCCGGGCGGCTTTGCTGCCGGTGAGCAGCGCACAGAGCAGCAGGGTTCGGCGCGCAGCGGAATAAAGCCCGGAGGGGCCCGATCCTCCCGCGGCCACCCGGGGTCGGGCCCGCTCCGCGGGTCCTCCCGGCCAGTTCCAAAGCAGCGCCCGGCCCTGCCGGGGCCGCCCCGCAACACACGGGGGTTCAGCTGGGGGCTGGTTCAGCTCAGTCAGGCCGGATCGGCGCTCAGGATGCTGCTTTGACGTTCACGAGGGTGTTTTGGGAGTCAGGAGGGTGTTCGGGGGCTCAGGACGGTGTTTTGGTGCTCGGGACCCGGGGCTGGGGCTCTGCAGCACGGACTGAGCTGGGCATTTTACGGCCAGAGCCCAAGTCCTGCACCTTTGGGCTCAGAAATGAGCCCCCGGTGGGCGTTTCTGGGGTCAAAGCCAGGGCCGGGCTGGCACCGGCTCAGGGGAGCGGGGGGCAATGGGGAGTGTAGGCTATGGGAGGGGTGTGGGCTGGTGCATGGACTCCCTCCGGAGCGGGGATCTGGTCACATTGGTCCCCGAATTAAACATCTGAGGTAGTCTCTGGGGTAAAAGGTGCTTTTCAGACCCCCCAGTAGCATCCTCCTGTCGCACCCTATCAATGCTTTACAATGCCCACAACCATGATTAACTAATCAGTTACTCAGTACTAAAGTATATTGATTTTCAGGTTATGACAGCGAATGATTTACAACGTGGCGCAGGAAGGAGCGGCAGGTCACACCACTAGGTGTGACCAGCACATAGCGGCCCTGTGCCCGGCTTTGACGCCTTTTATTTCCCCCGTTCCCTCCATGTTCATGCAGCACATTAAGCAGTCGTCAGATAAACATTCCCAGTTTAATTCCAGCATTAAATTTTGATTTTAGAATTCAAAGTGTGGGAGTTACATGTGATCCTGGGGCAGGCTCCTTCCCCTGCCTTTGAGTTCTTCTGTCCGCTCAGGGGTTAGAGGTGCTTTGAACTCCTTAGTCGATGCCTGTAAATAGCGTTAATTACCTTTCACACGACGTTAAGGTATGACGTCACTCTTGAGGTGATGACTTAATAATGAACCCCCTGCCTGGCGCCCTCTGGCGGACGCGGAGCACCACTGCTGAGCGCAGCTCCCCCCGGTGGCTGAGGGGCGGCACTACATCCCCCGCTGCGAGCACCAGACGCCTCTCCACTGGGAACAGCGGGGCTGAAGTGGAGAGAGCGCAGGGAAGCGACATCCCGGTCGCCCTCCGCGTCAGGTCCACGTTCAGCCTTTAATCTCGGTGATAGGGGCGGGGGGGGCAGAGATGATGAGCCAGGGCTGCTCCTCCTCCTCACCAGAGCACACAAACCCATCAGAACTTGTCTTAGTTTCTCCTTTTTGGATTATTTTTGTGAGTTTCTTTTACAATTCATAAAAAGCCTTTGCCAAACCAAAGCGTGTGCTCCATTAAACCTCCGTTCCGTCATGCAAATTGCTGTGGACTTTGACTTCCAAGTTCACCTGCTTCACCTTCCTGCCGCTCTCCCTCCACACATTAACGTTCCGCACGGTGCAGTACCGGCTGTCTGCTGACCTTTCGGCTCCTCGGGGCAGCTCCACCTTGGTGTTCAGTGGATGCTCCTCTGGGGCTGCTTCCCGCTTCTGCCGCAGCTTCCGACGCTTCCCGGTGAGGAGGCAAAGCCCGGCCAGCAGCAGCAGCAGGGCAATGGCGGCAAAGGCGCTCCCCAGGGAAGCACCCGATTGGGAGAAGGAGGCTGCCACGGCAGCTTCCTCCCTCTCCAAGATCAGCGACTTCATGTTGGTGCCGTTCTTGATCTGGTCGCCTTCGTTGTCATAGATCAAGGAGTCGTCCAGCGTTGGCCTCCCGTCGGCACCAACCAGGTCCCTGCGGCTGCGTGGCCTCCAGTGGTGAGCGAGGGAGCGCTGGACGCGAGGCCCTGCCATGCTTTCTGGGCCGATCACATAGATGACCTGAAGGTACCACTGGTGTCCAGCTTCCACCTTGAAGAAAGAGAAGACAGACGCACACATGGTGCTTTATAGCTTTTAGATCAGGTGATTTTAAGTAAAGGCAGAGTTGGCTGCATCTTGTGTCCTGTTCCTCAACTCAAAAGCTCAGCATGGTTTTATGAGCACCCGCCATAATATTTATCACCAAGTGAGGTGTTAGTCTTGTTTCCGACAATGGCAATAATTAATTCAGGAACACCATCCCTGGCAGTGTTCAAAGCCAGACTGGATGGGGCCTTGAGCAACCTGGTCTAGTGTGAGGTGTCCCTGCCCATGGCACGGGGGTTGGAACTAGATGATCTTAAAGTCCTTTCCAACCCAAACCATTCTCTGATTCTATGATTAATATATTTTTAAACAGCTTCTTTCCTGAGTGCTTTGGAAAAAAAAAAATCACAATAAATTCCTCATCTCCATTTTCAGTGCTGGAGTTTGTGTCTTAACTGGCCCTACTGTTAATTTCTAGTCCAATCCTAGCAATGCCAAGAAGGCCCTTCAGCAAACAGGTCACTGAGTTACAAACTGGCCTCTCCCTGGCCCAGAAATCAGGGACTACAACTCGCAAAGTATCTGGGAGAAGTTAGTTTTGGGTGGCTGCTATCATTTGGTACGTACCTTGTACAGAGCATCCACCTTGAGAGTAAATCCATCAACTCCGGGCATGCTGCTTACTGAGTGAAACTCAGACAGTTCCGAAACAAAGTGGGCATCAAAAGGCACATCGTGGAAATACCTGTCCGTCACTTCTGGTTGGTTTCGGTCCTGGAAATTAAGAGAGGCATCAGGAAGAGGAGCACACACTGTTGTCTTACCCAAGGGAGGGCACAAGCACTGAGTAACACCTGTGTAGTGCTGTAGGAATCGGTTCCAAGCGCCCAGTCTCCACACCTACGCACAGGCACGGACTTTTCTGTAAAGGCATAGCTTAATGTGCAGAAAATACTTATGCTTTGTAGAGGCTTCCTACTGTTTTACCACTGATCCGTGTCAAAACTAGGTTTGTAGAGCTGGAGATGGGGAGAAGAGTTTGAACAGCCTGCTCATGTATGCACGCCAAGCTCACTCACACCATTCACATCGCCCTTGTCCAGTGAGGACGTTGGCAAATGTTAATTACAGAGCACGTAGTAAGAGCTGAATCATAGATGGGAAGCTAATCATAGATGTATGCAATTTCTGTGTAACTGGTAAATAAATCTCCATTTATACGCTGCCAGTCTGTCAATTCCAAGCCATAGTATAAGCAGAGAAGGACAGGACACCTGTCCTCCCCATAAGTAGGAATAAAATTTAGTCCCCAGCTCCATTAGGGCAGTGAGAGGCTGAGAGACCAGACACATCACACACAATCCTCACCAAAGCATGGAGAAACACTTACCAAGAGGAGAAATCGGTGTTTGAGGTGCTTGTTGGGTTGAATACAGCCATACTGGGGCCCCTCGTTGTAGACGGTGCCCATTGGGTCAAAGAAAGGCACGTAGCCATCCTTGCCAGTACACAGGTAGACCTTTTCCAACTGCAGTTTGTAAGCAGCGTTCAGGTTTTGTTCAGGGTGCCAGAGTACGCGGCCGTACAGGATTTGCCCTGAGGAGGTTGGGAGAAAACAAGGTCAGGTTGAATTCTCTGACTCAACAAGAGAACCACTGTTAGAGCCAAATGCACCAGGTGACACATGGCTCTGGGTTTTGAAGGGTTTAGACTGGGCTCTGCAGATGGCAAAATACTGTGCCACAGCACATTTGTCATGTCTTGTCATGCTGCTACAGGGCTGTAACATGCTCAAAATACCATTTGTTGCTGTAAAAGAGGTAAAGCCAAATCTGGGATTTACCCTTCTTCAGAGGAATGGAAATTCTGAAGTCAGAAGCATTTTACAAGGGCATGTAGTGATAGGACATGGGGGAATGGTTTTAAACTAACAGAGGAGGCTCAGATTAGACATTAGGAAGAAGTTCTTCCCTGTGAGGGTGGTGAGGTGCTGGCACAGGCTGCCCAGAGAAGCTGTGGCTGCCCCATCCCTGGCAGTGTTCAAGGCCAGGTTGGACACAGGGGCTTGGAGCAACCTGCTCTAGTGGAAGGTGTCCCTGCCTGTGGTAGGGGGTTGGAACTGGATGAGCTTTAAGGCCCCTTCCAACCCAAATCATCCCATGATTCTATGATCAAGTACAAGCAGAAAGGGAAGGAGAAAGAAAATAAATCCTACCCTTTGAAAAAGCTCCTTTGTAATCCATTTCTGCCAGAGACATTTCGGATTTGGTGGGGTCCATCAGAAACACCTTCTCGTTGTTACAGAGTTGAAATTCCGTGTTCAGAGAGTAGACAACGGGGACTGGGCGGTTTGTCTGCTGAAAGGCAATCGGGATCAAAAATCTAAAATTGAGACAGGAAGAGAAAAAGGAGAGGTTTAGTCTGGACACATCTGAAGGTCATGCTGGTGACCCACACAGTCAGCTTCCTTTCTTCCCTTCTGCTTTACTATTTGTAGTCTAGCAGCCCATACTAGGGTGGTAACAGCAGTAGCAATGGTGCAGGGCTCTGCATGGCCAGCTGAAGCCTTCTCACAACATGTTTGATTTTCTTTCTTTGTGGGGACAACCAAAGGCTTGGAGGCTGAAAACCTCTGTGACGGTGCAATCTTTCATGGCCTGCAGTGAGGACGGTCTCGGTTGCAGGGGGACTCCTGAGCCAAAGGGGAGCTTCCACCCCTCCCCTGTTCCCATCCTGCTGCTGTTGTAGGGTGCCACACGCCTGCGGTGACCACCCAAACAACCCCAATGTGCTGAAACTGTCCCAGTGGGTGATGGTGGGTGCTCCTTACCGCTCGGGAGCATGAGCTGTACAGGGTGGGGGCTTGTCTCCAGGCTCTATCCATGGCTGCGTGGGCTGCACAGTGCAGGGGATTAAGAAGATTGTGTACTCTCCAGAGTAGTCCTTCCTGGGAACAGACAGGAGACATTATGGTCACTAAGTGGGATTCCAGGCTGTTCACCCAGCTGATGTGTTTGCCCAACATCCACCTTTTTCTAATTAGTATAACCAGGCAAGACAAAGTGTATAGCAGGACTTCCCCCTCGCCCCAGAAATGTGCATTATCGCCCCAGAAATGTCCATTATCTCCAGCAGTTGCAGGAGGGACAAATTTGACCTGTGGTGTTTAATTTGACCCTCTGTGCAAGGAGCACAGGCTGTAAGAATAAATAGTCACAGACTGGAGAGGGACTTTTGACAAGGGCGGGTAGGCACAGGACAAGGGCGAATGGCTTTAAACTGACAGAGCAGGGATTTAAATTAGACGTTTAGAAGTTCTTCCTTATGAGGGTGCTGAGGCCCTGGCACAGGTTGCCCAGAGAAGCTGTGGCTGCCCCATCCCTGGCAATGTTCAAGGTCAGGCTGGCTACAAAAATGGATTTGCAAGGACATGAACTGATTTTTCCCTCTACTTACACAATGAGCAGAGGAGCGTTTTCAGCCCTGGCAGTGGCTCCCTGTATGCTGGAGCTCAGCCCTTGAGTGAGGCTGGCTCCTGACCACTCCACACGACTGAAAGGGCAACAGGGATTGCTTACTCTGGCCTGGTCTGAAACTGCTCCACTGCTGCTGTTAATTGCACGCATGTTGACTGCTTAAGAACACAGTGCCACGGGAAGCTGCTGGAGGTGGCTGAACCTATAGCTCTCACCTGTTATAGGAGCTGGTTGCTCTCCAGAGCTGGTAGGGAGAGTCGAAAGTCTGAGCACTCCACAGCAGCTGCAGGTCAAACTCAATCCCTCCCAGGTGGTCTGGAGTCATTAAAGAAGATTTGACATCTGGCAGGCTGTGGTGCTCCATGACAAAGAGCCCTGGGGTGAGGATAAGGTGGTGACAGATAAGGCAGAGTATGGGGAGAGCCCTCACTGCACATCTTGGCATAGGGAGGGACTCCTTGTGGGAAGAGGGACTGGTTCTGCTCCCTGTTTTCAGAACAGATCTATATTTGTATGGTGATTTCTTCCTCTACCAGGACTAACATTCTCACCTCTGAACTTGGCCTGCGTTTTGAACTCGATCACCAGCCGGCCATCCTCCCGGATGTAGATCCTGATTATCTGCAGCCGGGCCGACAGAACGCTGTCTGTCTGAATGCCTGCACAGTGCAGCAAGAACAAAGTCACCAGGGAGACCACACAGATAGTCGGTCCTCAGGTGGGCTCTGTCAGCCCCACATAGCTCCAGAAGCATTTGAGAGAGCTCTAAAAAGGTATGGTTTCAATGGGATCATCCTCCAGTCTCACTCAAGCATAAAGGAAGTAAGTATACTGAGTTCCCCTCCTGTGAATGTAACTTATTGTGCATAGTAAGTTATAGGTAACTGTTTCTGCGTACTCCTGGCCTTAACTCCTGAGTGGCCCTCCATGAACCGAGCTCTGCGAGTTCCTCCTCTACAATACTGAAGTGTCACTGCTGGCAGAATATAACCCAAGGTGAGGCACTGTCACAATACTGCTCAAGGCTGAAGGCACAGGTTCGCAGCACACAGAGGCTCCAAATATTGTGGGAAAGGAAAGATTAACAATCTGGAAAATAGAAGACTCACAGGCACAGGATAAACCATGCATGGATGCATGGATGTAACCACCAGCAGAGGACTGGAATGAGTCAGGGCTCACTGCTGATTTAACAAACAATGAGTCAGGAATACTGCTGATTTAACAAACAAGAAGATACTATGGGAAAAGTCCATCTGTGAGAACCTCGAGGTTGAGGAACATGAGTGCAGCTCTCACACAAGAATTACTCCAAATATCTCACAGGGAGCAACCTCTGCCTGGCTGTGGAGACCCGGATGAAGAGAGAGCTCTTTCCTTGCAGCACTTTTCACTCTACTTTAGCAAGTGCTACCTACGCTCAGGACTGTGGTGGCAGTGCAGAAACTAAGAAAATGGTAAAAAAACCCCAACCCAAGAACAAACCAATTCTCCTGCACCCCCTCACACAGCGTGGACCTACCTGTCCTCCAGAGAACAGTATCATAGAAAAAGGAGAACTCCATCTCTGTGTGATGCTCAAGAGAAGCCCAACCTCTCGGTGCTGTCACGTAAATATAGGATACATAGAGTGGGACATGGACTGTTAAAAAGGACTGAGCAGAGTCGCGTACCTGTCAATAAAACCCCAAAAAAGGTGGTTATGCACCTTCCAAACGAGAGACATTGACCCAGACAGTATCCACTGCACTCTCATTCTGCACTGCGAATGGGGGAAAAAGCCAGAGTATCTGCAACAGAAGACTCTTTTTTAGTTCTGGACCACGGATGTCCTCAACACAGGGAGGATAATGTGGGGATGAAATATTCCTAAAGCAATATCATGTCATTGCTCCATGAAGACTGAGCATTATTGGCAAACAATTAGCTGATTTGCAAAAAAAGTTACTGCTGGGCTGCCATTTGAAAAATAATAATGAACTGCTGGGAAACGTATGCAAGCACAGAGAGCACCTCATGTGCTACAGAACGCTTAAAATTAAGTCAGAGATGTCTGTCTGACCTTTCATTACCTTTACATGTAGGTACTTTAGACAAACTTGCATTCTAAATAAGGGCAAGTGCTAAAGCACACTGGTGTGCTGGTATAAAAAGAGCTGTGGTCACAACTTCACCTCAGAATCTCCCTGGTTTCCAATTCTGTGAATTGAAAATAAGCAATTCTGCTTGCTCAGGACTAGCCCTATGAGTATCTGAAATACCAGAGCTCTGCAGCTATACATATACACCATTTATTATCTGCAGAGCACACAGCTGTACTCTGCAAGCCCCTGAGATTGCTCAGAGAGGCTTCCAGATGGGTTGGTGCCAGTCTCCACGTCCTAAATTCTGCAGTTGTTCAGGTCAAATAGTTTCTCCGGACTTGTGCAAATCATTGGAGGTATAAAAGGAGAGTTAACAAAATATTCCAGACCAGCAGGAGTTAAAAGAGGTGATGCTGGCCATAACATTCTGACTGGGAATTTAATACGGGAACCTAATGAAGATGAGATATTCACTGGAGTGGGATGTACATGTATAATCCATCCATGAGAGGGCAGTGAGACACCTCTAGTAGCAAAAGCCACTATTTCATAGAAGAACATTTTAAGGCTTTTGGTCTGCCAGCCAGTTAATTAAGAAAATTACTTAAAAATTCCCATGACTTTGCTCCACTGCAGAGTATGTAACTGATGCGCCTCTGCTCTGGTTCTTTGATCTTTTGGCTAAGGATACAGCCCAAATTGTAACAGAGTAGAGCACAGCTGAGAAAGTTTTGTATGTCCATCACATCCTTCTACTTTAAAAAAACCGTATTTTACTGGTGCTCTGAAGGTTAAAAGAATAAAACATATGTTACCCCAATGAAAGTAAATGAATTAAGTGCATTTCACAAAGCACCGTTCTTTTCCAGGGAAAAGGGGGAAAAAGCCATGCTCCAGTTGTACAGAGCAGCAAACACACAAGAACACTAAGTGGTGCTTTGCCTGAGAATTAAGCAGGATGTGCATTATGTGGAAGAGTTTTGGATATGGCATCTTACCTGGAAGTCAGCGGTGACAGAGCCTCCACAGACGTCAATTAATTCAGTCATGTCATAATAAGCATCGAAAGTCCAGATACAGCTCTTGAGGTTGAGGTGCTTATAGAGCTGGATGGTCTTTGGCTCTCTCACCGTGGGGTCAAACTGGTAAGGGCGGTCATAGCCAGGCCCAAGAACAATGCTGTCATAGGTCACTTCATCCAGAAACCCTGCCTCTGGGATTAACAGACATTGGGACACTGATCACTTCAGATTTTAAAGAGGCTGAGGCCAATTACTGAGGTCCCATTTTCACTCTCCAATCACATCAGTGACTTTTATTATATTAGGGATTTAATGGGCTCCTCTCTCTTCATAATCCTAGAGGTCACACTAAATACACACAGGTCTTCACAGGGGAAAAAGTTATAGGAATGGGACAAGAATCCTAAACCCCAAACTTACAAACCTATTAATTAAAGGCTGAAGTTAAACCTTAAGAAATGCAGAACTCAATTCAACTGAGTATGAACTGGTAAAATGAAGCACAACAACCCCCTGCCCACCATGGACCACATTACCCTGAGTGTCAGAGACACTAACTGCTTTTTTTCCTTCGGCATTTACTTCAGGAGTGAATTTGCTTTTGCTGCTTCTTGTTGCCATGTGGGAGACCTCAGTGACACATACACAGCGATCCACTTCCTGTGGATCTCTCTCTAACCGCATGGATATCGCAAGACAGTTTTGAAAAGCAGAAAATCACCAGCACGGTGTGAACCTACAACCAGCGCAGCTTAACCCCATTATCTTTTAAACATTCCAGGCATCACATCTCATCTTCAGTGGGGCAACTCTGTTCTCCTGCCGTTAGTACAGGAAGATTAATTATGATTTACCTTAATGTCAAGAGAGCCCCAGGGGAAGACACTTCTTCTTATCTATATTTCTTTTACTGGCTTCTTCCTAACTACCAACTTCAGAAAGCAAAGGCTGGCTTTAAGGATTACCTGAGATGCCTCTGAGGTCTCTGATGGTGACCAGGTTTGAGCAGACATGCTGGTGCCTGTAGATAGACTCGGAGAGAAGGAAATGCAGATTGTGGAGGGCAGGGTGGAGATGAGGGGCAGCATACCATCCTGATGGGGGATCTGCACCGAGATGTGGATTCTGGAACAAACACTGGATTAGACAGCAGAAAAAAGCAGCAGCCCAGCACAGACAGGGTGAGCCTGCTAGTAGCAGCCCGATATTTAGTTTCAGTTAGATTTCCCCAACTATACATCTGCTCCTTAAACTGTCCCACTAACTCCAAATTCCTGAGGGCAACGGCACTCTCTCAGCAGAGTAGGATTTGAGGAAGAGAGTAGGAGCACTACCCTGAGCACCTGAGCTGTTCAAGTGGGCACACTGCACGGAGCGATGTGGTTTCAGACACACGTTTCTCCTCTTGACTCAAGCTCTCCCCTTCTCCAAGGCTTCATACCTGTTTGGGATGCTCCTTGTGGCTTGACGTCCAAGTACTTCAGCGTGGCAATGAATGACTGTGCCTGGAAAACCACGGGCTGTCCCTGCGGACCACAGGAGTGTGACAAATGGCGCTGTCTGTGCCTATGGTCACTACATTGCTTCTCAGGGGGGTCCCCACATGGCCAGCCTTGTCCACAGCCTTGGCCACACAGCGCACATGGAATCGGCGGCTGAAGTAAATGCTGTCCAGCACCTGCAGGGAACAAGGAGGGAGAAACATGCCTGTGGGTTCAAGGACACCAGTGTTGCCAACGTCCAATTGCGTAGCAAAATCCACTCTTCCTGGTGATTGAGCAGCACAAAGGCAGGTACACTCCACTCAAGAGCACGTACATGCCCAATGTCTACTTTGTCCACTTGGACATGCATCTTGTTACTATGCTGCAGTAGATGCTTGAGTATGTTGGATGCTTTACAGCTTCCAAACTCTGCGCACGTACTGAAGGGAGGGAAGAAGGAGCCTGAGCTGTTAGATCTGCCAGGTTCTATCCATCTCTGCCACCAGATATTTACTGAAGTGTGCAAGCGCTCACAGCCACCTCCCATATCAACAGAAGCGGTGCTTTTAGCAAGCTCAGTGAAGAACAGTGCTAAATTTTCTGAAGCAGAAAGGGAAAAAATAATCCTAAAGAAGCATGCAGATGTCTCAGGCCGTTCCCAAGTCTAAGTTGATTTTAGATTTTTAACCTGTGTGTAACTGAAGTGTGCACTACCAGCTAAAAGCTGCCACGGGCTCTTGCAGCTTTGCCATACCGGTGCCTCCCACATACCTTATGGTTGACGCTAGTGACGGTGTGTTGTCAGTGATGGTTTCAAAAGGTGACCTGGCTCCGTTCCCACCGTGGGGGTTGCTACTTCCCAGCTGAACTGTATTGAGCCTCTGGTGGATTCCCAGCCTCGCTGCAGCGTTCCCTCATGATGGCGTACTTGGGGAAGTGAGGTCACAAGGGAGTGACACAGATGAGCGGGTAGCCTGGGGAAGGGGATTTCTTAGCACCATCCTTGGTCACTTCTTCCACCCGGTCATAATCTGCCAGGGTGACAACCTGTATGGATGCAAGGACAGCAGCATTCACCTAGGCTGAGGGAGAAGGGAGAGCAGGCAATCCTTCCACAGACTCCAACCCTGCCACATCATCGAGCTCTTCATTTCATTTCAGAAACCCCACTGGGGTTTTCAGTCTGTACTTGAAGGGTACTAAATCACACCCACTGCAACGGGCAACTTACTACAGAGGGTGCTGTAGAATCAGGCTCCCTGCAGCCTCCTGGTCCAAAATAGTCACTATTGCAGTGCTGGTATCTCCAAGAACAGCTTCCACTGGATCATCTGGACCCCAGCACCAAAGAAAAGGACTCATGCCCACTCCCGGCTTCATTGGACATGATCTCCACCTTAAACATGATGTGGTTCACCCCTGTGAGAGAAATGCAGGAAACAGAAGAATTCCATTCATCATCAGATATTGCTCTTAAAGTTCTCATAAAAAAGCTGCACAGCTGGTCTAGGCTGTGACCACTAAAACTTTTATGATAAAATAATGCATTATAAATTTTATTTCCACTTCTTTGCTACTAATAATTTACCCTGTTCCCACAGGAGTCTGCTCCATACATAAAACTCCAGCTATGACAACGGATCAAACTGATCAGGTGATAGATTACTAGCAGATGCCATATGAGGATTAATAATGCCTGTCTTGCATTAGCTGTCTGTAGTGAAAACCTATGATCCAAAGTACATTCCCACCACTGCTGTGAGCATCTCTGCTGTCTCTCACATCAGTATGCAGAACTGTTTGGTGAGGGCTTCTTGGTCCAGCAGCATGGTCCGAGCTGTTGCACTGGATCCTTAAAGTTCTCTGCTGAGCCTTACATTCTCTGAAGACCGCCTTACTCTCGCCAGCCAGATGCTGGTGCTTCTTCCTCTGTTCTGATCACCTGTCATTTAACAGTTCAGCCTTTTTGCATAACAGAATTATAGCCACAGCAGAGCGTAACGTTGCAGCCCAGAAAAGTCACGCTTTAGAAAAGACCACATAGTAAGTCTGTGTAGTATACTTTAAATATATTACCAAAAACCCTGGGAAAAAAACCCCAAACAAAACAAACTTCAGATACTTCTCATCCAGTGGGACCTTGCAAAAGGATGAAATGTATACAAGAGAAAACATGGCAAGCTTTGGGATGTATTTCCCATTTTTTCAAGTGGCATTAATTCCAGGGTGCAGGAAGTCTCAATAAAGAGCTCACCACCTCCAAGGTTTCTTTTCCTCCTTCTTTTCATTGCCCATCTGCTTGGGCAGCTTGGCACTTTGCTTATCAAGCAGAGAGGGCTGGAACTTAGAACACCAGTGTGTCTGAATTGAGAATGATCAGGCACCCAGAAGGGGAGAGGGGAAAGGGCAAGCCTAATGTAAGGAAAGGGGAAGTCTTGCGCCCCACCTGTAACACACTGGATAGGTGTTTCTTCCTACAGAGACTGTGATAAGCCGAAGATCAAGCCCCAAATCAAATCTAAACCCTGAAATCTAAGGGTATATTATGCCTTCTTACAGCTAATGCAGTTCACTGGGAGCAGTTAGACCTGTGCTGTGTTGCAAACCTCATGCAAGAATTGGCTTTTTCCACATCTCCTGACTGTTTCCCTTCAATGCTCCTTTCTGACAGACACATAAATGGCACTGGTCATGCCACCACCTCTGATCTTCCCTCCAAGAATCCCTTACCTGGGCTGAATTTGAGCATTCGACTCTTGGGATAGTAATCCACTCCGGCCTGAGCTGAGCCATCGCGGGTGCTGCAGCGGACTTTGGAGGTCCTGTTCTGATCCCCTCTCCGGACCACCTTGATATTTAAAACAGCAACACCCTCCGGGCCAGGCGGCTCCCGTACTTGGTACGCAGCTTCTTCAAACTCAATGGTGGGTGCTAAAGAGACAGCAGTGAAGAAAAAGCCCTGTGTGGTTTGCATGCCAGCTGACTATTTACAGATGAAGGGCATTCAGCAACTGGGGTGAGCTAAGCTCAGCTCCTTTTAGACTCTTATCTACACATCATCTGACAGAGGGTAGACTTAGATTAGACTTTAGGAAGAAATTCTCCCCTGTGAGGGTGGTGAGGCCCTGGCACAGGGTGCCCAGAGAAGCTGTGGCTGCCCCATCCCTGGCAGTGTTCAGGCCAGGTTGGACACAGGGGCTTGGAGCAACCTGCTCTAGTGGAAGGTGTCCCTGCCCATGGCAGGGGGTTGGAACTGGATGAGCTTTAGGTCCCTTCCAACCCAAAACAGTCTGTGATTCTATGATCTTCAGAGCAAGGGGCTCTTTAAAGCAGGGGTCAAAAACTGCAGCTGTAAGGTTAGATGTGAATTAGGGCAAGGAGTGAGGCAAAACCCAACACAGGTATTGAATAGCAAAATGATTCTCCCATCCCCTGCCTCCTACTGAACCACACGCCCTCAAATCCATGCCACACGATGTGTGTTACAGCCCCCACTGGCAGTCACACAAAGGAACCTGGCATTCCCCTTCTTCTCAGCAGATCCTCTCCAGGCTGTGGCACTGGGGAAGGCAAACAATCTCCCAGGGGAAGCACAGCAACTCCCTGTGCAAATGCAGGGGAATGAGAAACGGGACAAACGGTTGGGTTCAAGCCACTGTTATTCCACCCCTCCCTAAGACCAGTGCACAAAGCCATTACGTTTGGTGACCAGCACAGAGCTGTGGCCATGTGGCTGAAGGGCATTTATGTGTGCTAAATACACTGCAAACACTACACTGCACAGTTAGACTGTGCTAAACTACCTTGGAACTGCATCCTATATAACAGCTAATCCTGCTGAGCACTTGCTTACCATCTTCGTCATTGGTGACAGTTACATTGGCCATGTCCACCTTCCCAACCCTAGCTCCACTCCAATGGTTTCCAAGTGGGCTACCAAGATAGACCTGGAAACTTGCTTTCTGGCTCAAAGGCAGAGTCATCACTGATAAAAACACTGCAGTTCTTCACCTAAAGCCAAGCAAGCAGGAGAAAACAGCAAATATTTACAAATCTGATGAAACCACTTAAAGGCCACACTGTATTTAACGATGTAGGGTTTAATATCCAAGGAGTGTCAATCCTGGAAGCTGCCACTTCAGTGTGGACAAACCACACCATTACACGATGACACCGTTACAGTGGGGAACACACCTACCTCCACAAACTGACAGCTCTCTGCTAAAACAATCCTGAGTCCTACTGACACAGAGGATTTGCATTTCACATTTTAACTAGTTTTATCATGAAACAAACAACACGTTCAGAGTTATGTTGTATTTGTGACTTTAAGCATCCATTGAACTAGTGTGGACAGCCTCTGTGAGCTCCCTCTGACAATGCAGAGCTGAAGAGGAGATCTGAACCCCTCTCATCAATGGTTCTTCATTCCCCCTATAAGCCAGGTTCAACTCACCTTCTCCCCTTTCAAGAAAGTGATGCGAGACTCCTCTGCATTTCTCCTCTCTGCAAAGTCCTCCATGACCTCTGCTGTCTGGCTCTGGGTGTAGCACCTGACGGAGGACTCATAGCTCAGGTCCCCAGTGCGGAAGATGGGGATGTGCAGAGCACCCTCCTTCTCCTTCACCGTGTACGTATCCTTGGTGAACTGCATGCTTGGTACTGCAGGAGGTAATAAAAAGAGTCAAGCAGCGTTGAAGCTCCACAGAGACACAGGAACTAATCGAGGCACATACACCCTGGGAGAACTGCTGCATGGAGTCAGGAAGGGATTATACTGGGACTCAGTGCTGGAATGGATGCTCTGTCTCAAAGCATTATCCTACTGTTTGTGGACAGACACAGAACAAATAGCTTGCAGCCACCAAGAGGGCAGACCTTAACAAAAGATACAAAGACAGAAATGATTACAGACTGCTACAAAGTTAGATTTATACAGTGGTGTGCTTTCCTTAGGCAGGCAAACATGAGAGACATTGAAATACAAGAAAAACTAAACAAGCACTGAGACTTTCTCCCATAGTAAGGGGGACTTTAGCTCACAGAAAGCATAGAACAAGGACTGAGCTCTGAGCAGAGAAGGCAAAGCGTGGCTGAAAGTGAGGGAACACACAGGAAAATTCATTCTGCACTTCTGAAGACTCCAAGTTCCTGTGGGCAGTGAAGCATGGAAGGAAACAGAGCAGCCAAATGGAATGGGAGGACCCCAGGAAAACAGGCTATTCCAGCCTAGAAATAACCTAGCTTGGACTAGCTTCCTGCTGCACGGAAATTGTTAAGGAAGAGGCTTAGGATGGGCTGGACAGAGCTGCCATGGATAACTCACCATCCTGGAAGATGTCATTAATGGCCACGATGGCTTGAACGGCTTTGTCAGCTCAGCTCCATGGGGTGAGCTGAGATAAACAAACAAATGTCTCCAGCCCTTCTATTACTGGGTACTGTGGCATCGTCCAGGATTGTCAGAGTGCAGAACTAGAAGGAAAGCAGAGATGCAAAACTTTCATCCTCCCTAGCACTCACATTTGGGTGTGTAATGCAAAGTTATTATGTCAGGCCCTTCCTGAATTCATCAATGTTCAAGATAAATCTGGCACATCATTTTGGAGATTAGACAGCCATCTTCATCCTGGGAGAGGTGGCCTGACTGTATCTTCCCTGTCTGGAGTGCTGAGCAGATGTGAGTCTGGGCCTAGCAGATTCATTAACAATCTCAAGTGGCCCTGAGAGGATTTTCAAAACAGGCAAATGACAGTAATATAAACAAGAGAGAAAGTTGTCACCAGACAGAGCAGACTCATCAGGAGTGGCTCTGGGCTCCTCACCTCTTCTGTCTTGCCGGGCCTGAACTCTATTTTCCTGGAGCTGGGGACATAATCAATTCCCGGGCTGGCAGAGGGAGGGTCTGACGCCCGAGTGGCACACCACACCGAGATGGGGGTTGAGAGATCAGGTCCCTGTCGGAGGACTGGAATCTCAATGTTTCCTGCATCACCAGTTGCACATGCGAGAGAACCAAGATGAGAAAGCCGGCACATACCACAAACCCACTCCTTTCCCTTCCCTGTCTCCCCTCACCACTGCTCCTGTACCAGCACAGGCTATTGCACAGAACAACCCCCAGCCCTCCCCATTGAGCGCAGAGGGAAGAGCGGAAACCCTTCTGCACATCTTTTACAATTTCTGCTGCTGTGCCCTAAAATCGCTCCTTCTATCACCTTTCCTGGTGAAAGCATTTTGATGGTTAAACACCCCAGTGAGGTGTGGAGCAGCACCCTTCACCTGCCAGCCTCGCTGACAGTGAAAGTAGCATTCCCCAGGGACACCGTGGAGGCATCATTGGGACCACTAATGAAGCAGTGGCTTGAAGCCGGCTTGCCAATGCGCGCATTATCTGAGGGGTTGGCCAACACAATCTCAAGTCCTCTTCTTCTTCATATTCACTGTCATCGATCAGCGTAATGTCACATGTCGTGACAGTGACGCCCGGACCGAAAACAATGCGGCTGTCATCTGCCATCCGTCGGGACTTGAAGTCAGAGCCAGATTCCAGCATATGAAGGCTGCTTCCCGTGGCTGATTTGGGGACGGTGTAGCACAGAGCAGACACTGTGCTGCTGGTATCCCCTAAGACACAACAGAAAAAAACCCCCTTAACTCTATGGAAATACTTTTATTAACTTTATGGAAGTACTCTATCTGGTGGACATACCATTCAATTAAAACAGCATTCAGATAAGAGGGTGAGGAGTTAAGAACACCATCACTGCTCCTAAAAAGCTGGTTTAGGTCTGACTTCCAGGCGTACTCCAAATCTGCACTCTGGTTACCATGATCAGGAACTGGGTGGCACTTACTTATTAAAGAATATAGATTGGTAAGGTCCACATAAAACACAGATCACAGAGAAGCAGAAATAACAAATACAGGTTTTCTCCTGCTCATGCTGGGAGGAGAAATGAATCCAAAAGTAAGGCGCTTTAACTGCATTTAACTGAATCTTACAGCAGAGCTGGGAAAGAAAAGAAAATCAAACCATCTGTTCTCTGTTGTTGCTTTGTCGTTTCAGTTGCACCATAAAGGTAATTCCAAAAAATTAAAGAATCACCCCAAAAATCATTAAACAGGAAAACCCCAAGGAAGACTTCTTGTTTGGGGGTCTCTGTTATTTGCCTTCCAACAGGAAACAGTTGTATTCCTCAGCCTGGCAAAGGTACACACTGCAAAGACTCCTCGGCAGCTTTGCAGTAATCCTAGTCATGTGAGAAGAAACTGCAGGAGACAGGCACTAAACTGCTCCTATAAAGTACAGCATTAAAATCCAAGCTCTAGGCAGCCACACATACTTCGCAGCCTGTCTGCAGGTGCTTGACCCACCTTTCCTTTCCACAGGAGCAGAGAGAAACCCATCGGTCTCGCTGACATGGTACGTCTTCCTGTCGAACTGCAGGGTGGGCTCGTCCTCTGTGTCCATGATAGTGACCATGGCCCGGGTGGTGTTCCCCAGCAGAGCATAGGCTGGCATGCTGAGCTCCACAGCAAAGCTCTCCATGTTCTCAAAGATGTTGTCATCATTAATGACGATGGTGCAGGCCTTGGTGTCCTCCCGCTCCTCAAACTGCACCTGGAAGGCAGCAACTGGGCTGTTGTCTTTGGATTGGAGTCTGAAACTTGCTGTCCTTCCTCTCTTAACCTTGCCTGTGCCACTGGCAGCATCAGACACTGAGCTTAAGCAAGGATAAATAGCTACTGGAGATCAAAGACAGCAGCAAATGCAGTGTGTAGACCCCTACCCCTTCTGATCTCAGTCATAAATAGCCCTTTGCATGATCAGGAATGACATTCCTGCTCAGGCAAGCCTGTAACATTTGTGGCCTGTCAGAACATTCCTGCAAAGCATGTATGCCAACCTAAAAACTGAAGGAAAAAAGAGATCTCTTCTGAAAGCAAATAAATCACACATTTTAGAAAGGAAATACAGTCTCCTTTGTATTTTTATCAGTTCTTTCATCCAAGCTGAACGGCATGCATGATCAGACCTTCCCTTTCCTGGTGTCCCCAGCCTACCTGCCCCGCGTACTCCACATAGTCGTGCTCTCCCAGCTGTGAACCAGAGCTGGATGTGGCTGTTCCCTGCTCCGTGCGGCACAAGACAATGGCATACTGGTTGAGGTTACCAACCCGCCTCACGGTGACGCTGACAGAGCCCGCGTTCTCTCTGACGCTGTAGCTGGAAACATACCATCGAATCACTGACTGGTTTGGTTGGAAGGGACCTTAAAGCTCAAACAGTTCCAACCCCCTGCCATGGGCAGGGACACCTTCCACTAGAGCAGGTTGCTCCAAGCCCCTGTGTCCAACCTGGCCTTGAACACTGCCAGGGATGGGGCAGCCACAGCTTCTCTGGGCACCCTGTGCCAGCGCCTCAGCACCCTCACAGGGAACAACTTCTTCCTTGTATCTAATCTAAATCTCCCCTGTCAGGTTAAAGCCATTCCCCCTTGTCCTGTCCCTATAGGCCCTTGCCAGAAGCCCCTCTCCAAATTTCTTGTCAGCCCCTTTAGGCACTGCAAGCTGCTCTAAGGTCTCCCCGGAGCCTTCTCTTCTCCAGGCTGAACAAACTCAGCTCTCTCAGCCTGTCTCTAGAGCAGAGGTGCTCCAGCCCTCGATCATCTTCATGGCCTCCACTGGACTTGCTCAAGAAGGTCCACATCCTTCTTATGCTGCAGACCCCAGAGCTGGATATAGGACTGCATGAGGGCTCTCACCAAAGTGGAGTAGAGGGTGCTGGCCATGCTCCTTTTCACACAGCCCAGAATACAGCTGACATTGTTTTGTATCAAGCAGATACAAACAACAGGCTGGGGAGCAAACCCTGTGTGTTTATGCTGATACTGAGCACCACAGACTCAGGCTGACTGTTGCCTCCATCAGAAATCTGAGGGACACTAATAATGAGGAACTTGGACAGATGGCAGCTATTCAGCGACCCTGCTCTATGGTTTAACACCCAGCAGGAACTTCTCCTCACTGACACACGCATGAGTCCCCACCTCCATACTGGAAGGGAACTCACATATTACAGAGCTCAACCTGCCTCCCTCCAGATCAGACCTCATCTGTCTGAAGAGTGCTGCAAACCCCATACCATTTACCTGGTGTCTGTAAAGCTGAGGAGAGACCACTGGACATGGAAGATGTTGCCACTGACCACATTGGGTTTGCTGTCCTTCACTAGGAACTGAAAGCTGTCCATGGTCTCCTGGATTTTCTCCTCATGCATCACGTACCGAATGAGGCCCTGGTTCACATCCTCTGTAGGAGGAGACATCCAATGAGCCAACCCAGAAATTCAGCAGAAGTTTATAGATGAGCAGTGTGGAGACACTCATCCGCACAGCCACAAAGACCAGGTTTTCCAAATGCCCTTTATGCTGCAGGACCTTTTCTAGCTTTCTTAGTCCTACTTGTGGTAGAAGCCTCCCTACAAGCTGTGACAAGACATTCCCTTGCCTAGTCTTCACCGATAATGGCTCACACTTAAAAATAAGGTAAATTTAAAGTAGCTTTGATGAAATGCAAGAAACATGGGTGTGCTACAGGACACAGGATGGCATCTCTAAGAAATGACAGGATTCCTGCAATGGAAAGCAAAGTTCAATTCTTATTTCTGATATACATTTGAGATTTGCCCCTTGTCTTGCCCCCTATCACCTTTTCCCCGCACAACCCCCCCCCGTCACAAGCTATCTTGACAAACTGAAGCATTTGAAGGAAAGAAGCAAAGTATACACAGCCCAACTCCATACCCTGCGTAAAGGTGGTCACAGTTGTCCCTGGTTTCAGCTTGTTCTCCACATAACCATTTCTGGGACCAGTTGTTATCTCATAGATCAGCTGTTTGTCATCTGTGTCAGGATCTGTTGTCAGTAATTCCTTCTTAGTGATTAGATTGGTTGCCTGGATTAAAGCCAGAACAACGGAGTAAAACTCAGGAGATCCAGCAGTGCAAGCCTAATTGACTGTTCAACCAAAAAGCTCAACCATCCTTTTGTCAAACAGGGAAAAGCTAAGGGATGTAAAAGCACAGAGCAGCCTTGAACAGACAGATGCCCCACAAGGTGTTTGACAGCACAGGAAGGATTCAAATTCTGCCTCGCATCTGGTGTGTTTAATAAAAAACCACTGTGGCTCCAAGAAAAGCAAATTCAGAACAAGCTGCCCGGCCCTATCTAGCTGGGGCTAAAAGCTATGGCAAATCTTTTGCTTTCACCTGGAAACCACTGCCCCATGAACTGTGCTGATGCTCAGGTGAAGCCTGGCTTTGGAAAAAAACATTTACAAACAGCCTCAAATTGAAGGATTCACTCAGGACAGCTCATGCTGCTTTAGTGAGCTTCCTTCCAATGACCTCACATGGATGTGCCTCAGTTCCACCACATTTTGCTCTCTCTTTAAAAAGAAAACACCTTTAACTGTAGGAGAAAAAGAGAGACCTGAACTGCTTGAGGCTGTAGAAGTGCTTTTTCTGAAGTCAGGAATCTGAGCTGAGATAGGCATTTCTTAATACAATTTCTTACTACAGTATCTTACAACTATTTTTCCTGGGACAACCAGAAGTATTTACTTGCAGTTAATGCTGGGTCCTCAAAAACAAGCACAAGAGAGAATTTCCTGGGGTTTTGTTTGGACTTCAGCAAAACAAAGGCATGTCACAGCAAGAAATCCCTATACCACATCTCTTTGAAAGCCATGTATCTCTACCATGGCTGCTGTGGCACATAATGAAGACTCCTTTGCCATCAGCAAAGCTGTAAATATACCCTGTGAGAAGGGACAAGAGGAAAAGGATGTGTCTGCCCAGGAAGGTGGGCAGGAGCTGTGCTGCACTGTGCAGGTCATGCAAGAGCGAAGCAGAGCCAGGCTTGATGGTCTGGCTGATGAAAGAGAAGGAGATGGTCCAAGAAGCAATTTAGTGCCCTGGAGCCATGCTGCCTGGTTTAGCTAATGGAGCTGCAGTGCAGGCATCCCTGCACACCTCTGACTTTTCCAAGACACTTCATGGGCACAGAGGGACACCTGCTCTTCAGCACAAAAATAAAAACGCTGAAGGATCAGGATGTTCTCCTGGGAAGCTTCTTCACCTGGAACAGCCCAAGAAACAACCGAAGCTGACCCCAGGCAGGCAGTTACCTTGCCATCCATGTACTCCAGCCACTGCAAACCCAGGTTGGTGACGACCCTGGGTGTCCCATCATCCACAGACAGAACATCCACTTTGAAGCGCTGTGGTGCTGCTGTCACAACCTGACAAAAGTTCAGAGAGATGGCTGTTACTTTGAGAGCCAGAGCCTCATCCACCATATTACCAGTTTTGCTCCTTTCAGCTCTGTTGGGATCAAGATCCTGGGGTGAGTTTGCGCACACAAAGGCTGGTACCCCAGGGAAGAAGTAAATGGCACCACATAACTGAGAATACTCAGCCCTCATTCTCAGCGGAGTGACAGCAGCTAAGTCTCCCCTGAGAGGAGGTACCTTTATACTAGTTATAGAAGGTCTCCCTCCTATCTCTTATCCTCCCCTTACCTGCCTCCCTCCATCCTCCATAATGAAGAAGGGATTGGTCCCATCAGACACGGTGAAAGTGAAGCGATCCTTCAGCGAGTTGCTACCATCATGACTGTAGCTGATGCGATTCTGGTAGATGTCATCCATCGTGAAGGTGGTGGCTTGGCGGTAACGCTGCCCGTTGCTGATGCGTTCGATCAGGCCATGCCGGGGAGGCTGCACGACTGTGAACGTAATTGACTCAGCCTGCAACAAGGAGACAAGAGTGGCAAAGGTGATGACAGGACCCCAGGGCCAGGACAGGCACGTCCTTACACATCCAAGAGACAACTCCTTGAACACAAAAGCAGTCCCCCATGCTGCAGCCATTCTAAGCAATGTGCCCCGTGTCACTTGTGTCGGGGCTGGAAGCAGCGATAACCTTTGGGGCAGGATCTTTGTCTCAGGGCAATAACAAGCAGCCAGGAGCTCTCTTGCTGCAGGGAACTGCAGCTCAGTGAGGTAGAGCCAACAGGAGACCGCTTAGCCTCTGGCCAGATCCAGAAGGAAGAAATTTTCCTCTGTGCTAGGCATAAACTCAGTGTGAAGGCTAGGCATAAGCTCGGTTCAAATCCACAATGTTCACAGAAAAGGCGGGACAGGGCAAGGATCAGCTCTGATCACAACTTCTAAATGTTCTCTGTGCAGATTTGTTGCTTATGTGTCCGAGAGACATCCCAGATGTCTCGAGCCAGGGCTTTGCTCTCCTTAAACACCAAACACTCATTCAACTATTTATATGCAAGCTGGGCCTCCCGTAAGCTGTTTGTTTGATGTTGTGATCAGACAGGGTATGATCACAGAGGGAGATGACACTCCCTACAATATCTCTCTTTGAACACAAGCCCATTTTTCCGATAGCCCAGATGGGCAGCAGAAGAGGGGAGGGAGGAGGCAAGGGGGAGTCCTGCCTTACCTCTGTGTCAGCATCTGTTGCTTTAAGCTCAAATTCCGTGATGGTTTTTCTCACCCCTTCCTGAACTGTCATCCCGAGGCTTTGCACTACAGGTAAGGAGTCATCCACAGGGTTTATGGTGATGTCAAACGTCTGGCTCACCTGGAACAGGAGGAAAAGCTTCTCTTGATGAATTCAGTCTACCAAGAGTGCAACTCCATTAAAACAGTAACGCTTTAGGGAGACCATGGTCATCCAGAGTTTGGGTCACTCTGTTCTGGCCTTGTTTAGGGAGTAAATATGAGCATCTAAGCTCAGATCACATGAACATGACCTCTTCTATTCCCTCCCACTAAATCACTGCGCTGGATCAAAGCTGAGCTCCAGGAGCAGTTGGTAAGCAGATGAAAACCAGACACTGAAATTTAGGTAAACCAGTCTCATGAGGCTACGTTGCCCTTACCTTCACAGGGCTTGCTTCCTTCCTTGTCATAAGTGAGATCTCTCAAAGCAGGAGAAATAAGAGCACCCAATGTTGTCGAATAACAAGCTCATGTGTGGCTTGTTTCATTTCCCTTGTCATGTGTAACTGTCTCTCTCAAGCACGCAAGAGAAAAACTGAGTCCCATCACATCCTACAGAATCACTACCCTGCTCTGACTCAGGTGAAGAAACATGCTGGATTTACCTCATTTGTTCCATCAGACACAGAAAAGGTGAATGCATCTGTATGCTTTTCAATGTCACTGGTGTGGACATACTGGATGCTGCGAGAGGCCAAGTCTGCCTGGCTGAAGGAAATAATCCTTGTCCCTAGAAAAAGAACAGTAGGGGAAAATGTGCAATACAGAGAGAAGCAGGGGAAAATACAGGGAGCTGGACATATCTAGCCATAAGCACTCAGTCTTGCTTGTTCTGCTCCAATTCAGGCTGTACCAACAACAACAAAAACCCCGACAAGAAGTTTTTCACTTATTTATGATGCTAAATGGCTACTGACAGGTACTGGCCACGCTACAAAAAGCACCAGGATCTGATATAAATAAATGAGCCAAAACTGGATGATCAGCCAAGGTTTCCTCAGAGCTCACTAGGTTAAAGATTTGTGTTCTCTTTTGAACACTCCAGTACTCTCTCCTTAGGTTCAGGTCATTTAAATCATGAGAACAACCCCATCAAGGTGTGTGACTGTATTTCTCTTAGTTCATCACAGACATGAGAAAGCACAGAAACCAGAATCATCACATTTTAAGTAACAGAACAAATAAAATCCGTAATCCAGCTCTTTAAGGTCTCTGAAGTACAAGATTCACTGTTTAGTTGGCAATTTAGACAAAAATATTGCAAATATTTAATTTTCTTTCAGCAGGGGGTTGCTTATTTTAACTCCCATTCATTATTGCTACCCTTTTAATGTGTTTGCCAGAGGACATCTTACACTGTGAGAAGACGAGGCAAAGCACACACTAAAACTGAGCTGTACAGTGACTGTCTGCATCTTGAAAACACATAGGAGATATTTCCACTTTAATCTCACATTAATGAGAAACCCAGTTCTAAGAAGAAATATAATCTTAGATGACTATAATCTAAACCAGAAGAGCATATTATATGACAGAGATGCATCCTAATTCATCAGAGGTAGGACACTCATACTGTCAGTGGGCACAGAAGGCAACTCTAAAATTCAGATCACATTTGCAAGTAATTATTTTCTGAGTTTCTCAGGATTGACCAATCCCCCTCCCTGAACTACCAGAACTCATTACCTATGTATCCATCACACCACAACGTAGCTTCCTTTTAAACTAACTCAGAGGTTAGTTCCCTTCCTCTCACAGCTGGCAAAAGAGGCTGGTGTTTGGGGATCAAGTGACATGCTGGCCAAGAGGGGACTGAAAGCAAGTTGTCTGTCCTCCAAGATGAGCTCTATTACCATGGACATTAGGAGATGGCATTGTACTATATTTGGTCACAGAAAAGGCTGAAGGTTTGCCTGTCATGCAGATGCAGCAATAGGTCCTGAAAGAGGAGATCCACACAGCAGCAAGCTGGACTCATCTGTGGAGTCCCCCACGCAAGGTTAGCATTGGGCATAAACTGACCCAGAGGCTGAATAAACCTTCACCTGTGACCATTGGGCTGCCTTGCCTCCACTCAGCTATTCTTCAACTCCCTGAGCTAATGACCGTTTCATTTCTATCAGGAAAGATAATTCTGTGCTGCTGCCTCTAAGCGCATTTTTCCTGCAGTGGATCTTTAGGGCTCAAACTCCAGCGCTTTGCTGCTCCGAGTACCTAGCGAGCAAAATACTGCCTTGCTAACCTGGGGAGGCCACATGCTCCAGGTGCCCCAGCTGAGGCTGCTTGGTGAGCTTGTACTGGAGCTGTCTTGGCTCACTGTCCTGGTCAGTGGCAGAGAGCTGGAGGGTGGTGATCGTCTTCGCCGAGTTCTCATCCAAGACCAGCCCCTTGTTAGCGATGATAGAGGGGGGAAATCTGTCCTCTGAAAGGTTAAATACAAAAGTGAGTTAGGAGACTGTTACCCCCCTTTTTCTTGGTGTTAATTCAAAATGCTCAAGCAAAACCAACATATACACAAACACCTCCCAGATTGGTTAATTCCAAAACGGGTACTCTGGGCCTCGGCATTAATCAAAGGAATAGTAACATTATAACGCATTAAGGACAATCTTGACAGTATGAAGATATTAAGGGGAATTTTTCTGCCTTTTTCAGTGAGCTTGTTAGAAGCCAAAGAATTAATCTTTACATCTGCAAACTCTCCCCCTGCCCCAAACTTGAATTAACAACAAATAAAACCTCAAGAATTACATCTTAACTTGCAGTACATGTGGGATGGGAATCTATGAAGGCCTGAGCTCTGCGCCAAAGAAAACATGACTTCAGCATGATCTTTACCTAATACACTAATATAAAAGACCTGGTCTGTCAGTTTGTTGCCGTCTGCACCAATCACATCAAAGGTGAAGGCAAAATTTCCACCAGGATCCCCTTTCTTGTGACTGTACACCACTTGCCCTGGAGAGAGGGACAGGAGAAAAGAGATGTTTATTACAGGCTGCATCATTTAATTCTTAGGTTGGAACCAGGCTGGCACCACAAGCTGAGGGACTTGGGGCTTGACAGAGATCCTAGATTTGGGTTTCATTACTTTTGCTCTTTATTCTCTTTTTTCCTGCTGAGAGAGACTTTTTAACACTTGTTTAACGATACATGTTTCTGCTCTAACACAATCACCTTATCTTTCCCTTCCCTGCTTCAGGTTATCCTCCTCGTTTCATAAAGATCAGAGAATCACAGAATATCTCAAGTTGAAAGGGACCCTCTCGATGAGGATCATCGAGTCCAACTCCCTGCTCCTCGCAGGACTGTCTAAACCAGCACATATCACTTGCTGATTACCTAAAACCAAGTGCACTCACCTTTATTTATATCAGCCTGGGTGAAACTTTTGACAGGTCCTTTCACAGAGATCGGAACTGGATTATCAGTTTTGGTCAGCTGCAGATGGCCCATGCTGGGATCCCGCTTCATGACAAATCTGATCATTGTGTCATCTGAATAAATAGCTGCTGCTTTCAAGTGCTGACCTGTGAGGCGTGCTGCAGAGCCTGGACCACAGAAAAAAGTCCAAAACCAGTTTCAGCTAATCCAGCTAAGAACTGGTTTAGACTGGACCATACAGCAATACCAAGCAACACCATTCTCCTCCCTCTCCCCATACCAGTTGAGAGCTGCAGGTTCCTGTTGACAGCTAACGTGAGTGACTGCTTCTTCGGCAGCTCCATGGAGAACTCCAGCCTCCCCATCTGTGTGTAGAGACCATCCGTGATGGAGAAGCCAAACTCATCTGTTTGTGCTGCTGCCCCACTCTGAGTGTAAACGATCAGCTCATCCAAAATGTCCTGGTAGGTGAAGGATGAGCCCGTGGACAGCACGTGTCCATGCTCCGGGGGCTCCGCAGCAGTCTGCCTCCTGCGGAGGTCACCTGGCAAACAATAGATGGATGAAGATTATGGGGAGCAGACAGCCTGCTGGGGACTCTTTCCGTGCCAGCTCTCAGTGGGATGCACAGAGGTACACACAGCCTTACCAGCAAAATTGAAGGAAGTTACCTGCTTATTGCTAAAACCTGTAAGAATTTGGCTACATACATGAGATCTGAAAAAAAGGGCACAGCCCTCACTAGTTTAACACAACAGCAGCCTTCACTTGACACCCTGCCTTGCTTTGTCACTGCAGATAGATGATGGTTTCCCAGCTCTTTGGAACTGAACTCCACAATAGGAAATGGAGTAACACAAAAGGGAACTTCCTAGGGAAATGCAGTCCCCCTTTCTCTTCTCCTACAAAGTGCGAGGGGCAAGTCTCAAAGAATAGGTCTGTTCTGAAGCATAATCCTTCTGTGGTTGCTGGTCCAAACACAGACTAAATGTGCTTTATACAAATACGCCAGGCTCCTCTCTCATATCAAGGCCAGGTTGGACGGGGCTTGGAGCAACCTGGTCTAGTGGAAGGTGTCCCTGCCTGTGGCAGGGGGTTGGAACTAGATGAGCTTTAAGGTCCTTTCCAACCCAAACCATTGTAGGATTCTATCACACACAGACATACAGACACTGATGCACAAAGACATTCTCCCTCTCACACTGCCAGCTTGTCAGGACTTACCATGTTCAGGACTTCTGCTAACCACGATGACAAGCTCACTGTTCTGGGTGTCCAAGTCCTGCAGGTTGAGGGAGGCGTTGGTAATGACCACAACTGAGCCCTTGTGCACTCTGACAGGCTCCAGCACCATCTTTGGGGGTTCATCGTTCTGCCTCTGCATGGGTCCCAGTCAAAAAAGGGAATTAGCCAAGGGAAAAGACTTGCCCACCTGCATGAAGTACAAACTCCCAAATTACAGTACTGGTGCTGATATCCATTACTGAGCTACACCAGTCTCTCCAAATCTATCCAGCATCACGGCTGCTTCTCACATGGCAGAGACACCCGAGAAATAAGCCCTGGGGAAGAGACTGCAGTGCACAACTATTGTCTCTCATCACAGGCAAATTACGTGCCTGTGTTAGGGGAAGGAAACTGAGAGGAGGATGGAAATTCCTTTTAACCCGCTCCCCATGTATTGCAAAGGAGTGAGCATGTACTTTAAAAGCCACATGTCTATGTGAAAGGAGAGGGCTCTGGCAGCCAGAGGGCAACGGTGTACCTGAATCGTGATGTTCATGCTCTGCACCTCAGACTGGCTGAAGCCATCGCTCACGTAAAAGCTGAAAACATCACTTGTTGGCTCAATGCTTTCATGGACACTCTGGAAGTAGTAAATGCTGTTCTCCAGAACATCTTGAAGGGAAAAGGATGCGTCTGTAGTCACAGCAGACTCACTCTGAGGGCCAAAATTCTCACCTGCAAATCAGAATACTACTAGTGAAAGAATGTTCAATGCACTGATAAACTAAAAGAAGCAGGATTAGGAGAAGAATGGCACATTACGAAGGGTGCAGAAGGATGTTCATTCCTGCAACATGGCTTTCACACATCTTGTAACCTTTGTAGAAAGCAGCATCTACTGCATTAGAGTAGTCATTAGGGAAGCTGCAATTTTATGAATAGTATGAGCAAGCCCACATCCCTGAATTGCTCAGGCTTTTTTCGGAGACGAGACAATGGCTAATGTGCCATCTGGCCTCAACACAACCTCTACATCAAGCTTCACCTTGCAAAACTAAGTCTCACACCCAAGAAAATCACCCAGCTGTTGCCTGTTCAAGGAGAGAGGCTCACCATAACCATAACGGCACAAACTGGAGTTCATTCACAGAACACAATCAGGAGGGATGATGTCTAATGGTTAGCAACCCGTGCTCTCCAGAAGAAAGGCAATCACTGTTATAACAAGCCACTGTGCTGGCCATACAGTGATATTTTACAAGGGCAGGTTATGATTTAAGTAAAATGATACATCCCATTCCTGATAGGACCACACACAGGATTAAGCAGACAAGTCTTCCAAATGAACATCTTTGGACAACATGGTATAAATCCTACCTTTTCTTGATAATACAATAAGAGAATGTTACCAGCCATGCTCTGCCACAGCTCTCACAGCCTTAAAGCTTGCTGGGACATTTAGAGGAATTTAACAAAGTTTGTTCTGTGTAACAAGGACAGCCAAAATAAAGCATGATGAAAATACAACATACGGGCTTGAAAAGGCTCTTGGTTTCCCAGTCTCATAGCATTTGTCTTCAACAAATGAAAATTAGGAGGAAATGCTCCCCAGAGACAGTTTATCTTGTAACGCTGGCCTTATGAGCTGTGAGGTGACAACCAGCTCTGCACTGAGGAACTGTGGTGGGACAGATTAGCAAGTGCTCCAGCATGGCAACTCCTACGTTCCCTTTCATCAGCCAGAAGGAAGAAGAGACAGCCAAGCAGGTTACCTGTCTTAGTGTTTTCAATGTAGCCATACATAGGCAGAGTGATAACTCTGACCCTCAGGTCTTCCTTGGCAACAGTATCATAATCAGCAGCTAAGTGGTGATGAGCCAGCAGTGGGACTCTGCCCCCTTCATCCACCTGGAAGGCAAAAGCATATGACAAAAACTACTCCCAGTGCACACAACACACAGCAACACATGAGCTGAACAAGTCTGCCTCTAGGGAAGAGGCTTGCCCAGTCTCTGAAGTCCTGTCCTACCCTCCCCTAGGTCTGTTAAGCATCAAACCAGCTGGGAGGTGAGGTGGGATGGGAAGAACAAAGCCAGCCTGCCCCCCCCCCCGAGTGCTTTATCAAGGCAAGAAGAGAACTGGCAGAGTCATGCTGACCTCCTAGAAGGTGAGATCTGCATTTCTTGTTGAGGAGAGCCTTTTGAAGGCAAGGGAAGGGGAATGCAAAGCTAGAAAGGAGGGAGATGACTTCAAAAGGCTTTGATAAGGAGTCTGAAATGCTGTGTACCAGTCCAAAGCACCAGATGTTTTCAAGACTTGTCTTCTGCTCATCTTTTACAGACAAGCTGCTGAAATAAGGGATGAAATATTAAACTAGGTCAGACTTACTCCACTGCTATCAAGAGGACACTCTAGGGAGAACCCAGCTTCTGACTAGAACAGATGTACGCAGCTGAGGTGCAGGGATGCGGCGTACTGTCAGTCTCCTCTGGCCTCCAAGGAATTTGTTAGCCCTTTGCACTCACAGGATTGCATGGGCAACACCACGTTTCTTCAGTGATTTCCCCTCAGGCCAGGAACACTGGTCAATTCCTCACATTTAAGACATCCTTGTCACTGTTCCTAGTATCCTGGGTAGCCACTTACCGTGATATGGTCAGCAAAAGCAATGAGTGATGGCATTGTCAGGGCAGATGTGATCGTGACGGTGAACATCTGTCTGTCAAGCCGGTTGTTATCAGCATCAAAAACAGCGAAGTGGAAGATGTCTGTAACTGGCTGATTGCTGGTCTCAAACATGGTGGAGTAGCTGTGAAAGTCAGAGCACAATCTGGGTCAGAGAGTCTCACTGACAGTCAGACAAATACATCTCATCCCTGCATTTAGAGGTGAATGCACACCTAACCTAATTCTGCACATAGGAAATGCTTTCATTCATAATCTGATAGGATGCAAGAGCCAAGAAAGGACAAAAAAGTATCTTTGATACACTGTACTAACATAATATAGCCCAGAAATGCCTATGGAAAGCCCACCAAGCTTTTAACTGCATGGCTTGAAGGAGAAATGCTCTTTGATACCTGATCCTCTGGTTGTTGATGTCTTCCATGGTGAAATTATAAACCTTGGAAAGCTCCTCACCACGAGAGCCCGACATCCGTAAGAGACTGCCATATGCAGGCAGAGATATTAACTGGATTCTGATCTCTGAGTCAGGAGAATTGTTGTCCTAAATGTAAAGAAACAAACCGAATCAAAACGAGACAAGATGAGCTTTTGTTTCCCTCCACTAAAAATGGCAAGACGAATAAAATGTTTTACAGGGGAATATATGAAGCTAGCTGGGTCAGACGCACAGCTGGTGAATATTCAATGAAGCTCTACAGGTGAGAAAAGTCAACTGGGTTGACATTATCAGAATCTACCACAAAACGTATTTTCATTTTCCCTCAGCTCAGAGAATTTTCTTTCTGTCCTCGTACCACATCAACACAATCTCCCAGACTTGAACCTGATGGTTTTGTTTTCAAATTACTTTACACTTCTAGTGGACTGGACCATTTATGTAATATGTTATCCAGATACAGTGAGCCAGATTTCAGCTGAGAGCTGGCACGGGGAGTAACTGTTGCCCACCACTGCCTCAGACAGAAACACAGAGCTAAGTTCAGTTCTAGTGAAGCTTAATGCAGAGCAATGCTGCAAAAGCCAGATTCACATTAAACTAAAAGCTGATTTTGACTCTTCTTAACTACCTCAAGTACAACCGTCTCTATGATATCCCAACTCAGCTGTCATCTTTCTTCTAAAAGTTCTTGTTGGTTGCTTGAAAGATAAGACCCAAAAGCAGACGTCATCATATGATCAGCATATGGGTCAGGACTGACATCTTTTCCGTAGCTGTTCTCTTACTCAGATCAAACCTGAACAGCTCCCTTGTCAGCCCTCCACCTTAAGAAAAGGACAGATCCTAGACTTGCATCAAGACCGATCCCTTGGGAAAAACATTCATCTTGTCCTACCTCACCCCCTGCAGTTCCCTAATCATCTCTGACAGCCACTACCGTAGGTCTCTCCAGCCTGCACTGCAATCTCTCCTCCCTAAAGGGAGCATATCTGCGTATCATCTGAAATCCACTGCTCGTGCATTTGCTGCTAAATCATCTGCAAGGAGTAAAACACCTTTCTTCTGAATTTCACCAATAAAATTAACTCCTGTACAACATGCAACTCCTGGAATCAACTCCAAGCTACCAAGTACTGTAGCATCTTGGGTTGCTTAAACCTCCCACCTTCGAATACATCCAGAAAAAGAACCAGGCAATTTTGGAAGGGGAATGAGGGAGACAAAATTTTCAAGGGATAATCACTTAGCAAGTCCACGAGCTTTATTAGCAAGTCTGAGTGATACGAAAATCTGGGATTAACTCAGTTCTCATGTTTAGCATGGCAGTTCACCTCTGTTCCAGTCAAACAGGGATAGCCTTAAAACCCTATTGGATGAAAGAGTCTATTATCCCCTTTTTGGCAGCAGTAGTCAGGACACAGTCAAAACTCGAGCTCTCTACCAAGAATCCACACTGACGGCAGAGAGGTGCGTGTGATGAAGGCTCCTCGGGGGGATAAGAAAAGGGATAAGGGCTGGCAGCATTCACTAGGTTTAGAAATAGATGAAAACTTACAATATAAGCAAGGTGCAATCGAGAGAGGGTCACAGAGCTTTTACTAGCCACAGTGACTGCCAACAAGCAGCCTGGGGCCAGCTGTGGACCGTTGGTGTCCAGCAGGGACACTTCCACCCTCAGCACTGTGGTCACTGTGGTGACACCGTCGGTGACAGAGATCTCCATGCTGTCCTCTGTTGCTGATGAACCATCATGCACGTACTGCAGAGCATTTCGAGTGACGTCCTCATAGGTGAAGGTGTCACCTTCCCAAAAGGAAAATGCACAAGTCAGAAAGGCTTTGTTCAGAACACCCATTTCAAATGACCTACAGGCCCCAATTTAGCAAAGGGCTTAACAATGTACTAAACTGGCATTTAATACCATCCATACAGGGATGTGAGTTATGAAGGCATTTATTAGTGGGCTTGTGTATATGCAGGACAGAGGAAAAGCTGTAACCTTCAGAGTTTCACAGACTCCCTTCACAATTCCCAGGGAGTGCACAGCTCCTCCTCTCTTCCCAGCTGCTTTGTGAGCTCATGCCTGTCATAGCTAGATAAGGTTTCCCTCTCCACGTCTTCTGTTTGCACTACTCTCCTACATCTAATATTTGTTCATCTGATCACACACTGGACACAGGTGCCCCCGAAATCAACAGTAAAACTCTACACGGGCTTTCAACTGCTGGATGACAACAGGTTTACATGGACTTCAGCAGAAATGTTCACTAGGTTACTTCAAGGAATTACTTCAGATATGACTCACCATGTAAAACAAAACAGCCTTTCGATTAGCAGCTGGTTACAGGCAGAGGATACACACACTTACGGATGCAGCCCTATCTGCCAGAAGCACCTGTCCTGTCCTGGTCAACTAAACCAGCTATGTGGACAGGCACATGCTGACCCCTCTCTGGTGCTGAGGAAGACTTCCGCTCAACTCACCTGCTCCCATGTGCTCCTGCATGCCTGCGCTGTACTTTAGCACAATGCCATGATGGGGAGGTTTCACCAGCTCAAAGAAAAGACCCTCGGGAGCTGTATCCGTGTCACTCACAGCTAGCTGTATCCCTGTGTTGGAGAAGAGAGCACAGCTTCAGCATCCTCACGCATTCCCTATACACTGGGAATATCCTGTAAGTTTTGTGATGTGCTCTTGTGAATGGAGTAAAAAAACTGTAATTCAGTCAGTATGTGAAAGTCAGAGTAACTCTGGAGCTGCCCTAACCCAAGACCTTGCTGGTTTCATGGAAATAATTAGTCCCCTGATAATGCTCAGAGCAGAGGATGTATCAGAGAACTTACTGCTAGCATGGCTCATGAATGACAGCTATGCAAACCCTCAGCTTATGAGAAAGAAGTGCAGTTTTCTCAGTGGTTGCTGCTACACCTGTACAAGCAGGTCCTTAGCTACAACAGACACAGGTGAGTGAGACCAAAACTCCCCTCTGCTCCATCCATGTGGCCTCCTGGCAATAAACACTGTGCCTCAGGCCTGCACCCCCTCCCCTGTGCCCTACTCACCAATGGTGGCTCTGCCCCCCTGGCTGACCTCCAGGAATGGAGCTGTGATCTGGAACACTGGAGGCTGCTGTTCCATAGAGAGCAAATGAATGACAAACACCATCTCCGGGGTTGTGTGCTCTCCATCAGACACTAGACACAGACAAAACACACACCTGAATGTAGGGATGTGTTTTCAGGGGCTCATCTGGAAAACTCACCTTTGTGTACAAAACCACCATCCCACATTGTGACTTCTCTCCCACCTTCTCTACACCTCTGTCTAAGGACACAAACACACAGTTCATGCCTGACACAGTTCATGCCTGAGTATTTCTCTTCCCCCCTCACTTGACTCCTGGCAGGACAAATGTAACTTCTACAAGTCTGTGACTGTGCATACTATCTTCCATATATCTGATTTATGAGCACATCAGGTGCACTCATAAATCAGAATATGGACTTCTCCTCACTGGTAGATCATTCTGCATACCCATGCTAGAAAGCACACGGAAAGGGAATGATGTGTTAAACAACCAAGCAGATTATCAGTAGTAATTTAATTGTGGAAATGTTTCCAATGCTGTATTAAAAATCGCCAAAATAGTGTAAAACTCTGATGTTCTTGTTCACACTGGGAAAAATCAGGCTTTTAGGACAGATTCCAGGCAACTACTGGAAAAAGATGTCTCTACTGAGCTGCAGCTTAGCGTCTATAAAACACTGTTGGGACACAGATGAATTAATATTCCCCAGGCATGTGCATTTCCAGAAACTCCTATTGAGCACCCATAGGTGTGTCTGCAGCAGAAGAAAAGCCAAGGAATAGCAGGCAGCATGAAGGGTACAAGGATAAAACCTGCTTTGGCCAGGAAAGAGCAAATGGTTCACGTACCTGTGAATCGGAAGTTCACTGACTCTGGGAGACCTGAGGGGACAAACAGCAGCACAGACTAATTGTGGTCAGGACAGGAAAGCACATATTGATGTGGACTGGAACAACTTTTGGAGAAAGCAAGTGCCTTCACTTCAGGTAATGAGAGATAACATGCTACCCCCTCCTCCAAACTGTGAAATAACCTCCTGATGTTAGTGAAGGGCATGGTGATGCACAGAACTGCATCTACCATGTACTGTCACTTCATTGCACAATTCTGTGCATCGACTGGCCAAGAGTGCTTGAAGTTTGTCCTATTTTTGCCCTTCTACCTCCTGCTCCAGACTGTTATTCTTCTGATTATAGAAATCTTCTAATATCCTGGTTAAACTGAGTCAGTTCATACTTATGAATTCTAGTCTCAATCTCAAGGACTAAACTGCTAGTGCATCAGAGATCTCAAGCATGGGAGGGGCAACAGTTCCTAATCCCACAGGAGATGAGCAGTTTGCCCAGCACAGCACCCAATATCAGCATCAGCAATTCTAAATGCTGCAGTTAATGCTGCCACATCCCCATAATTCACTAAATGTTGCTATACCAAACCACCGATTTCTACTTCCTTTCTATCATTCAAGCCTCATGTCCTCACAAATACAGACATAACCATGAAGTCATTCCAGGACTGGAGGAAGAAAAGAAGTCCAGCTACCTCTGCCAGTCTGGCAAGGCACTACAAAGGACATTCAGTTCCTTACCCGCAAAGGAGAAGGCAGTGATCTCTCTCAAGTGAGGAGCTGCAGTCGGCGGACGATAAGCAATCTTGCCATGGTTTATATCTGCTTGGGTGAAATACCTGACTGGGGAGAGAGGCCTGTCTCTGTGCTCCACAATACCTACAGAGGCAAAGAGCTCAGTATTAACAGGAGGAATCCATTTTATTTTTAAAACAAGATATCAAAGGCCACAGCTTCTTTTTCCCTCCCCAGGTGCTTCTTTTTACATGTTCGCTGGTTCCTGAATGAGCAAGATGGCTGTAACTGCATCAAGAATAACTTCTTGGGACATGAGAAATTAACCATGATTCCTCACTTTGTCATTCCTTCAAATACCTCTCACTAGAGAGTCAGAAAGTGAAAGCCAGGAGCACAACATTCAATATATTCCAGACAATAGTAAGAAAACTGCCTGAGCAGTGTGGCTAGCTCCTAAACAAGGCAAAGAAAGATACTCTAAAGGAAAATGATGTGATCAAAAAGCACAGCAATTAATTCAGCAGCAAGCAGCCACGTTCTTAATAGGTACACTTGCCTTGGCCAGGAAGGAGAGGGACGGTCACGTTGAACAGGATTTTCTCACTGGGAATCTCCGGGTCTACAAAGGAGAGGTGATGGGGCTCAATCACTGTCACACGGTCCTCCAGCACCTCAATAAATACATTAAACCACGAGCATCAAGGCCAGAGAAATGGGAAAATTCACCCCAAAATGCATTGAAATAGGATTTGCTTTGCTGTTGTTAAATGTAATAAATATAAAAGTGTCTTTGAATGTAAAAGCCTAGGTCTTAGACCTAAAACTGACAAGGGATGGATGGGCTGAACCTTTACCAAGTCTTTCATCTTTTTTGACCTACAGCAACTAAGAAGAGAGAAAAGAAAATCTAATTCAATCAAAACCTCCCTCGATGAAGATATAATTAATGGCCTATGTAGTTTTCTGGTGTAGTCTGATATGGCTGGACTGGATTTGCTTTTAAAAGAAATCCTGGAAACAACTCAGCCATTTCCATCAGAATATAGAGGAACCAAAGCTTTCCCTTTGTTTTAAATCCCTCTAAAAATGTTCTAATCATTCCATTACAAGATTATCATTAGCTAAAGGCTGGCAGTGTGTTAGAGGAATTACAGTGCTGCATGAACAGACTTAAGTGCCTAAAAGCAGTTAACTTGCATGTGTTCATGAACCCTAATCCTGTGGAATTCACAGCTATGAGAAGTCACTGAATTAAACAGTTCAGCTGGGTACAAAAAGCATCCAGCTCATTTCACAATCACAAACAAAATATGGAGAGAACAAGCTAAACTGAAGATATAGGCAATTAATTCATCTGCTTTGGAACATGAAATGATCAGGTCCAGGAACAAGTTACAGGTTTTCACCTGGAAACATTTAACATTTTGTGCCTCCTCTTCAGCCAAGAAGACAGTCTAATTCTGAAGGAGTTTGAAGACGAATGAACAGAACTCAATCACGCTGAGGCAAGGAAGTGCAATTTTATAATGGAAAGATTTAAGGTTACGGTTGCTTCATAGTTGCCTCCAAGGCCTATTTGTCTCTCCCAAAGGTAGGACTTGCAGGTTGCAAGGGGCCCCTCAGTAAAACGTATTTTACGGTACTATTGAATTTTGTGGTCTATAATTAGCTATAAAATCCAGCAGCGCACGGCTCAGCCAGGTATCTCTCCCATCAATTTTGTCGATAATGACAACAACAAAAAGTCAAGAGCAGAAAGACACATCGCTGGCTATTGCTCCAAGTAGCAGTCTGAGCATGTTTTATTATTGCCTGGGAAAGGTCACCACTATTTTAAACCCTGACAAGGCTGTTGTGCCATGGACTTTTCACTCATCTCTCTCCCACCTCTTCCTTTGGCTTTTCCTGGTCCCACGCCTGGCAGGCTGTGCTGGCTTAGGAGTCCTTCACCTTTCCTTAGGTAGCTCCTCCCCAGGAACCACTGCCCCCGGGAGGACTGCCACATCTACCCTCCTGCACTGCATGGGCCTCTCAGTGTGCTTTTGTCTGCCAGACAGTGCCCAAAGGCACAGGATTTCTGTTTGATAATGCTGGGTATATGGTTGGCACCTCATGTTCTCTAAATAAATCATCAGGAATGAGTAACACCGAAGATGACTGCATGCTATCTTCAAGTTTGTAGACCCAGCTATCCCTCTCCCTGCAGGTAGCTCCTGCCTGAAGGGCTGGCCTCAGCTCCTTCCATGTTTATTGTAAGTACTCATCTCTGCTTTCTCACCACAACAAAGCTATGAGGCAAAGATGACGTTTAAATCAAAGTCTCTGCCTCTGGGGTCCTGGCTCTCTGTGCATCTCAATGGGTGACCTGGGTGCTGAGCCCTGAAATGTGCCTCTAGCCCATTCACTCGGGATCCGTCCCTGCAGAATCAAGAAAAGCAGACAAGCAGGAGAAGAAGAGAAGAATGCTGGAATTCACCCACATGTGTGATGGTGACACAGGGAGAAGGCGTGCACCGAAGTCTGAGAGCTCACAAAACCAACTTTAAACTTCCAGGTCATCTTTTCAATTAACACACTCAGGAAAATAATGACATTAGGAGACCACTCTTATCAAAATGGTCACTCCCAGAGTTGATGGTGGAATAAAAGCTTCAGTTCCATGGATGCAGATATAATGGGCTTGTCTGACTGTTTACCACATACATTATAGTCTGTGCTTCTGATGTCAGAATGATGGATGAAAACCTTCTAATGTGGGTGGTCTACAATTCTGATAGTTTATGATGGTATTATTGGCAAGGTCAATTCACTACAGTCTCTCTAACCCACAGCTTTTAATTCCTGCCATTCCTAATGCTTCTCAGCAAAGGGTAAGAATTCCATAAAAAGATGTTAAACACCTTAACATCCCTCTCCTTTCCAGTCTATATATTCAGCACGCATAATACTGAGATTTTCAACTGTTTTTGGGTATTTTCTCCCCTGTCCTTACTCTTCTAACCTGTCTTTTTTTCCATTTCTGTTTCAGCTACCTATCTGGTGCATATACCCTGTTCCATAGGTCTAGTTCAATCTTTGAATCAAGCACAATAGCATGGACGGTAGCAAGTACAGGAATGAACACTCAGTGGTAACTGCTTTATGTGAGGCTCTGGTCACTGTACAGTGCTGTAAGAAAAGTGGGAATACAGAAACTATCAGCCAGTGGTGTTGGTTCATACTTACAGCCATGTGCAAAGAGGAGCCAAGGGAAAGCTGAGGAGCTCTGGGTGTCTGTGGGAGAACAGCAACATTGAAGACGTGGCTTTGCAAGCTGGACTGTGGACTGGCAGAGCTAGACACCTGCGAAGAAAAGGTCACTCGAATGGATACCTGGCAGAGGACACCACTGCATTTCTAGACCAGTCTCATACCCTCCCTCTGCTCTTCCCCTGATCTGGGAAGGCAATGACACACCTTTCTAGCAGATACCAACCTAAAGCATACAGGAATGATAGTGAATGGGAATTAAGGCCTTTAAATAGTAACCATTATTGCTTGCACAATCTAGAAATGGTTTACTTCTTTATTAACATTTAGAAATGTATCTGTTTGTCAATTCCCTACCAGCTGTTCATTCCTGCTTCCCCTAGTCACTGTCATACCTTTACGGAATTTTGCTCCAACTGTCTGTACACCTTAGTGGAACTTTTCATTACAGGAACAGGAAAAATAATGGGTTTTTAAACCTTTCTCCCACCCTTAAAATGACCATTGGTTGTGCTGACAAGGTGAAAATAACTGGTCTTTTAATAATGGCACTGCACTGGCAGTGTGACTCCGTGTGGTTCCAGCATCTTCCCATTCAAGCTGTGCTCGTGTTTCAGAGACCCATAACAATTTTCCATATGCCACTAAACCACCAAGGTTAAGTCAATGGAATCTAAATCAAAATAGCAAACCTGCAGTAATGACGTATAAAGCAAATAATATTAAATTTGTAAAAATTCAAAGGAAATTGTACAAACCATCCCCTAGAGATAAGCTTGCAAATGTTCACAGCAATCCTGAGATAATGCAAGAACCCAAATACACCTTCCTTCTTTGCTGGACACAGTCATGGCTTTATCTTTCAGTAGGGATGGAAGTCCACACTTCAAACCAATAGAGCACTTTGCGAGCAAGAATGGACTTCAGCCCAAACTCGATTTCAAGAAAACACATTAAAAATGCATAAAAATGCATGCTCTGCTGAAGTGAATGAAATTATTTTAGCCATTTGCTGTCCCTGAGTTGATGCCATCTGCGTGGTAATTGCCAAAATACTGATGAAAACAAGGTGTCAACCCTTTCTGAGATGCCCCAATGGACGGTTTAAGACTTGGACAGATGTGACCCAGGCCATCGCCACTTCCTTTCTCAGTAGGGCTCTCCATACTATTGCTACTGCTCCAAGATAGTAAACCCAAACATTTAGCTCATGCAAAATGCATACTCTATAGGAGGAATGTAGCAATTAAGCTAAAGATTAGCTTGTTCAACATTGATGCTCACAAATTCCTCATTATCACTTATGTCAATTACTTTAGAAATTACCTTAATTGCTGCTCTGGTGCTACAGTAATAGCTTCTGACTTGTAAACCAGATGTAACAAATACCACGTGCAAGTGTTCACGTAGGCTTAGCATTATGGGAGGCTGTTAAACCTTCCAAGCAAACAGCAAGGACCTGTCTAAGGAATTTTACAACTGTTAAACCTGTAGGGAGATGGGATTTTTTGTAGTATTACATCTGCTGGGGAGTATTTACACCTTTTTGTCTGTTTTCAAGAAAAAATACTCTATAGCAAAAATTAAATTACTAGCTTAGGGACTGCAGAAAGTAGGAGGGTTGCTTGGTTTTGGGGCTTGCAAAATAATCAATTTACAAAAAGGCACTCAGAACACTTTGCTCTTGGAGTAAATATTACAGGTTTTATGACAGGGTGATGTATTTGCCATGCAAGATCGAGGGGCTGAACCTCTTGAACTGCAAATGGTGCATCGAAACAGCCAGGATATGAGCTGCAGTAACACATCTTGCACAGGGAAGTCCTTTCATAGACGTCTGGCTCACAAGGATACTTCAGGAAAGTGTGGGCTAGAGGACCTCTGTAAGGGTCTCCTCACGCAGACCCAGCACTCAGCTGGAGGATATCTAGGACAGCCAACATGCTGTCATCCTGTCATGCTGATGGGATGTTACAAGCCTACTGGTTTCATCCTGTGGAAGTTGTAAGTGCAGATCTGCTTACCTATTAACTGTGGGGACTCTTGGTCTCAGAGAGCTTTCCGGCTCAGACAAGCTAGCAGGCACTAGGACAACACTCTTTCTTTTTTACAAAACCCTTTCCTCCCTGAGTTGGAATTGTACAGAAAATCAGGCCAGCTATTAACTTAACAGCTTAAATGTTAGATGCTACTTGACAGACAATTTTCTTCAGATTTGCAATATGGCCTGTGATTTGACATCCAGAAGGTTAATGCCCTTGCATGTGGCTCAACATTATGGGTAGCTGCCTGGCTTCACTGCCACAGATTAAAGCCTGGGGGTCCACACACAGCGAAAGCTCTCTTGTGCATGAGTAAGAGTCGCCCATGAATACAATGATGGGCTGCATCCGTCCTGAAATGTAAGCACATGTATATTCATCTACAGGCAAGCAGCATGCACCCATACACACAAAAGTCTGTATGTGAATACAAATATATATTTGCACACCTATTTGTGTGTGCATGTGTGTGTATCTATTAAAGCTTTGGGTCACAATGTACAGGGAACAGCAGACAGTAATCTCAGAGAAAAATGCCAGCAGAACTGCTGTGTGACTCCCCCCACAAATATGATGAGGAGTACCTGGAATTGGAAGGAGTCACTCTCTATTTCAGATCCAGAGTGCCTGTACCACACAATGCCTTCATTGATGTCCTTCTGGGTAAAAGAAGTTGTAGGGGAGGCTGCTCTTCCATCAGGCAAAAGCTGCCATGAGTCTGCTGGGCCATCTGCTGGCATTGGGACCAGAAGCACCACTTCACCTGGGAAAAGCAAAGATGAACAGCCGGGGCAAAACATGTGAGAAAACATGGAGGAATACATGCCTTTTCACCAACTAATGAGTTGACAAGAGTGAGGCACAATCAGGGTTAAATAGCACAGCAGCAGACTATCCATCTTCCCCTCAAGGGTACAGCTTCAGTACCAGAATACAGCATGCTAATTTTTACAAGGTCAGCTCTTTTCTAGCTCTTTTGGGGACTTATTATACCAAAAAGTATACTCAGCCAACTCCTCTGAACAGAAATCTTAGAGCTCTTGAACAGATAAAGGACCTGGCTTGTAGCTCTTACTCCAAAAAGTATGTCGCTTTTGTATCTCTAACATCCAGCTTATTTCTGATTTTTGTATTAGGTTCTCAGCAGAACTGAAATATCACTGGCTTTACTGCAGATATGACAAAGAACAGCACAGCAGGATGGGGGCATGTCCCACTGGTTATCAGCTTTCCTCTGAGATGCCTGCAAGGGTTGGATTTTGATGTCACTGCTAGTGTTCAATTTATAAAATTACTCAAAGAGCCATGTGATACCCACCAAGAGAAGGGTATCAACATTTGGTCATCAATTTCATTGATGTGAACATTTTTCCTAAGAACACACAAAAAGGAAATTAAAACCTGACAAAGAGCTATAGTATTGAAACAAATGGCATATTTTTCTATTTTACAATGTAATTTACTTGTTTCAAAGTTAACATACAATTTGTGAAAAAACTATACCCTCTTTCCCCTATCTTTACTATTCTTGACTATATATAATTTATCTGCTCTTTAAATTACTTATTAGTTGTATATTGTGCTTTTCTACCAGTCTTTGAACATATCCCTCATGGCTACTAATTCAGAAGCCACATATATTATAAATCACTTCAACTCTCCTTACGGCATTAATCATTCTGTTATGCAAAATATCCATCTTAAGCTCTCCCATTTCATTTCCAAACCCACTCTCAAACAGTCAGAGCAATAAAAAAATAATTCAGCAAGCTGAAATATCATACTTCCATTTTATCATCAAACTCTATGCTAATATTCCCTTATCGGTGCCCTAATTACATTCCTAAACTTGTGCTTTTGCTCCTGGGAGTTCACCACCTTAATCTTTTGTGTGATTTTGAAAGATGCTAATCACATACCCAAAGGAGTTAAGGCCTGCAAGTTGTTTATCCCTCCCACAGTATAAGAAGAAACAATCCCAACATAATAGCTTTTTTAAGCAAGATGCAGGTCTATGTGCCTTCTTATAAATTAATATTTAACATTATTAGAAGGAACAACTCTGTAATGTTTACTTGTACAGTTTATGATTACCATTTCATTTGAAACATTTATTTTTTTAAAGTAGTAAAGCACCTGTTCATAGGTTACACACATGAACATACAACTTGCACATGTCAGAAGGAGGGGATGTGGACAGAGATCTTCCTCCCCTAATCATACCCCTTTTGTTTGGTTTCAGAGTCTTGAAGTAAAGAGCAAGAAGCTTTCTTTGTCCACACACCCTATAGCTACACATATAGAAATGTAGTAGCTAATTCTAAAGTGCTTTTCCTTCCTATCTAAAAATCAAATTATGTATTTTCTACAGGCATGGATATCTTTTCCATTAGTCAAATCCTAAGATAGGCAGATAAGCCCTCATTGATTCAGGACCCATTTTCTACATTGCCCTGTCTTATTTTTCCCCTCCCTTTCTGTGAAATGGTATTTTAGATAAAATTTTGAAGCTCATGGATTTCTACTGCTTATTCCTCACCTGCAGCTACAAACCCATTTGTGTTATTGCAATTAATTACAGTAGAGATAATTATGCTGATACAAATACAGGTTTATAAATTTCAGTTAGGGCTAGGCAGCAGGAGACAAGCTCCTCAGGGAAAAATTCTTGTTTTCATGTAAATGCTTATTAAAAATGAGAAGACAGTCCTTCATCTGCAGAAAACTAGAGGGGAAATACAAATTAATTACTTCTTTTCTGCATTGCAAAAAGAACATAATCTATGTTTCCATCAGGTACTGTCAGCTGTTACGGAAACCAGCCTATCCTTACAGCAAAAGGCAAAAAACCAGCACTGATGTTGCTAAAGGGATCTTCTAATTTTATGCAGCTCAGCAAATTAAAAGCAGTGATACAATTTCATGGAAGTGCAAAATGTATTATTAAAAGACATGGTTCTAGTGAAGAAAATAGTGATGCTGAGCAGGAAAACAACATTTTTCTGTCTATATTAACCTTCCATCCATGTATGACATCTTCTCTTTTCCACCCAGTTTCTCTCAGTTTGTATCTCAGACACAAATTCCAGCACCTTCCAAACTCCTCCTTCACCTGGGTCCAGAAGATACTCTGCAGAAGACAAGCTGCAGTCCTATGCACTGGGTTGCTTGTGGAACCTATTACTTTGAGATCCTCTCAGAGGAATTTGGAGACAAGAATACGTGGATGTCACCAATTTCTGCTTGAGTCAATAACCCCATTAATAGAAGTTAAATCAAGTGTCGTGGAATTTACGGAGCTCTCCAGTTCCTCACAGTAAACTTTTGCTCAGCAGTTTCTAGGGGTACTATTACCCTATGCTCCTCTTAAACCAGACATTCGCTGTAGAATATTATCTTTTGGCAGTAAGACTCTCACAAGGCTGTAAATCCACCAGATTTTCACTGCTACTAGAGAAACACAGTTGCAGATGACTAGGCACGACAATAGCGCTTCATTCCTCTGCATGCCCATCTGAACTGGAAAAAGATGAGGTTAGCAGCACTTACCCAGCATAGTATTACAAGGAAATATCCCCTCAAATGCTATTTGTTGCGGAAAAAATACAATGGAAAAACCACATTCACATAGGCCTGTGATGAATACCCTTTTCCTCAGAAGTAACCAGAACTCTGCACTTTTATTTAGCAGATGGACATGATGGGGCCTGTGGGGTGAAAAGCAACACCCTGCAGGTGCTTTGTGACAACAAAACTCCAGAGGTATTTACCATGTCTTGGCTGGTCCTTGATGATGGTGTAGGTTATCTCGGAGTCATGGACACCAGGCAGCTCAGCATGCAGTATTGTCTTGGAGATCTGCAGCATGCCTCCCTGGGGAACCCACACCAGGGAATTTGTCACCAGCTGAGGGCTTCTGTTATTCTGCATTTAGGGAGACAGCAGGAAAAAAGGCTTAACTGAATGTCAGCAATGCTGCACTCATGGAAACAGATTTTCAAGTGAAAAGGATCAAGCAGAATATTTTGGAATTTGTTATGTATTCAGCCCTGGTTGTCTGCTCCAAGAAACAGTTGTGCATCCTTCACCGATCCTGAGGATCCCTAGGATCCAATTCTCACCCTGTAGAACTTTGTCTTCCAATGGTTCTAATTTCCTGTCACTGACATTAAACCTTCTTGACCTCACTCTCCCTCCATAATTTTGTCTTTTTCCACTATCCTCATTCTCTCTCTGACTGACCTGGCACAGTTGAAAATTCACTACTATCAACATCCGAAAATAAATTCTCCAGTCTACTACACTAGTTTGACGGGATCCACATGCTCTCTCACGTCTCCCCATTTTATTTCTACAAACATACACCTTTCAAGGGTACTTACTGAACAACATCTTCTTACTTATTCAAAAGTGTCTCTATATGGCACCTCCATTAACTTTACACATATCTGCAACTGTTATCACCTCTCCGTGAGCAAACCCAGGTTCAAGACCAACCCCGTGCTTGTCTATGAGATGGGGGAAAATTGAACTTAATTCAAATTTCACTCAGTAACTATTGCACCAAACACACATCACTTTTTTTGCTAAGCTAGAACGTACTTGCAGGAAGACTTTTAGATCAGGTATCTTCTCTCGTGGTGGGACTTACACCCATGGTCAAGTCATGTCTTAATCACTTTTGTGAAACTGAAGACTGCCTGAGCATACACCAAAGTCTTTTGCTACGTGATGGGTTTTCAAACCTTCAAATTACTCGTGTGGCCTTTTTTTTCCAAACAAATATTTATCCAACATTAAGTCAAGCTTCTTGAAATGTGGATGTGAGGACTGGAGCAGTAATGGCTTCACCACCATTGTCATGCACTTCAGTAACACTACTCTGGCATTCAAGGATTGTATTATCCCTTTTTGGCTTTAAATTACTTTGTTAGCTTATGCTTTGCTGGACACACCACCAAAATCCGTGTGACCTCTTCTGTGCCGTGTTTTTTTCTTATAAGCCCAGTTGCTGTAAATCTGACTTCTCTTCTTTATTTCTGCAAATTCACCTCGAAACTGGCTGCCGTAAACTGCATAATCAGTCAAAATCCTGACTGCTCCATAGAATTGATCATCTTCCTCATTTACTACTGCATACAATCGTGTGTCACTCCAAAACTGATAAACGCCTTACTACTATGTTCTTCTGAATCTGCAGCAGACAGTAGAGAGGGCTAGAAAGATGTTTGTGAACAAGAATCCCATTAAAGGATGATTTCCCATCTCCATTTTGACGTCTGTTGCGCAATTTTCACCCATTTAATTTGTATTACGCCTATTTTGCACAGTGTTTATTCTTAAATGCCACATGATCTTAGACTGTGTTAGGTCAACAGTTTCCCAGCACAATGGTCAATTTATTTTTATAAAGAACAGTGAGGAACAAAACCAGACCCTCTGCCAGCCGCCAAGAGAACCCTGCCAGTATATATGATAACTTCCCTCTGACCTTATTGATTTGATCACATCACGACATATTTAGGCCTAGGAGAGCATAACTCTGGAACAGGAAACAAACTCAACAGGTCAGAAGGGTCCTCGGATTTCTTCCGTGAGGAGAAAATAAAGACTAGCTGCACTTCCAAAGAAGGACAGGCAAAATGCACTGCTTGAAAAGAAAATATTTCTAAGTGAATGCTCATAGAATCATAGAATGGCTTGAGCTGGAAAAGACCTTAAAGATCATCTAGTTCCAGCCCCCTGCAATGGGCAGGGACACCTTCCACTGACCAGGTTGCTCAAAGCCCCATCCAGCCTGGCCTTGAACACTGCCAGGGATGGGGCAGCCACAACTTCTCTGGGCAACCTGTGCCAGTGCCTCACCATTCTCACAGTAAAGAATTTCTTCCTCATATCCAACCTAACTCTCCCCTGTTTAAGTTTGAACCCATTGCCCCTTGTCCTATCACTACAGTCCCTGATGAAGAGTCCCTTCCCAGCATCCTTGTAGACCCCTTCAGATACTGGAAGGCTGCTCTGAGGTCTCCACGTAGCTTCTCTTCTCCAGGCTGAACAGCCCCAACTCTCAGTGCCTGTCTTCACACAAGAGTGCTCCAGCACCCTGATCACCCTTGTGGCCTCCTCCGGAACTTGCTCCAACAGCTCCATGTCCTTCTCACGTTGAGGACACCAGAACTGTACATAGTACTTCAATGTTAATGGGTGATGAAATGCCTTGCCAAAATCCTGGAGACCTCCTTCAGCTGGATCTCCTCTAGAGGTTCAACACAGCCCTAAAATAAACGCCTTGAGTCTCTCCCCTGCATTCCCCTAGCCTCTCAGAAAGAAAGGCTTCCACATCTCATCAGCAATGAGCACATTGCATGTGGTTAGGCCTGACCTCCTCTGACTTACAGTACGTAGGCCTGTGATCATATTTCCTAGGGCATGGGCTCTTCAGTCCCCATTGGAGCTCCACTGGTGGTGCTCTGCCAAAAAATGAAGCACCAGCAGGTCTCAAATTAACTTCACAGAAGCTGTAATTGTTCAAGAATGTCAACAAAGATAAACAGCAGTGCAAATCATTATGAAGAGCTCCCAAAATAGAGGCCAGCTGTTCAGACTGCAGTAGGTCAAATGAAGAGTTTGGATGGGAGAAGCAGGCTGTTAGCAACCAAAGGGGCTACAAAATGTACCTTGCAGAAAACAAGGCACAACTGTTGTGAAGAAGCAAACCCCTCTAATTCATAATATTTGGAATGTTGTTGTCCTTTATGTTTTCACACTTTCACCACAGTGCTTCTATGGATTAATGCCTGAGCCCATTAAATAGGAATCCTAGAAAGGTCCTTTCACACCAGGACTTAATATATAAAACCATCCAGCAGCACACTACAACAAGCTACACAAGCTCGGATAAGGAACATGGTCAAAAAAACCCACACCTTGAGCTCCCACACCTCCACCAAGGGTCCTGCTGGGCTCTTGAGCATACTTGGATGCAAAACAAGGGAAAAAACCCAAGTGTCTTGGCACGTGTGTGTCTCAATGGCATCTTTTCAGAACCAAACCCTGCATGCATTCCAGCTCCCAAGGCTACTCCACAAGATGGTAATTAGGATGAGACAGGAGCTGGGTATCTGCCAGCTCTACCCTCATACTAAAAGCTGCTCCACTCTCACCTCTGTCACCACCTTCATTCTTCTCTGTAGCCAAGGGCTGCACAGAGACACTTGGAGAGATAATGAGAGACACAGGAGCACAAAATCAGCTAATAAGAAAAACTAGACTACGCAATTCACCCTCACTGACATTTACAAGAACCTGCTTAATCAATAGCAAAAAAGAAAGAAGTGTTACAAACAACGCAGAGCGTGTCCAAGCATTTTTACAGTCCTTCTGATCTGCTAGAGGCTCCTTAGGGTGTGATCTGGGTAAAGACAGCAGAGGCAGGGCTGCTCTTATTCCAGGAGTCTAATAAGTCAGCACCAGCCTTGAAAGCAGCCTCTTCTTCATTCCCAGACTGATGGGTGAGTCATGTCACTAATGAGCATTAATTACAAGAGCAGCTTTAGGAGCGCCTCAGGGTCCAAATGGGATCAGGCCCCCGTTATGTTAAATACCCAGACCTATGTAGTGCTTGTAAATCTTATCTAAAATGTTGATGCCCAAGTTGCTGTGAAAGATGTCTAATACAGCAGAGAAGAGAACAAAAGAGGGGTAATACCATCTCGTCCTGACTCCTTTTCACTGAGTGAAAGCACTCAGAGATGGTGTAATTCTCAGATCCACACATACAAAAAGATTGCAAACAGTGAACTAACAGCTCAATTTTTCATCATTATTCTCCATTAACTAAAGGATAAGGAAATTTTCAGCCATTTTTTCCCCTTCTATTGTATTACAATATTAAAATGAACTGAAATGCTTGTGAGTACTTCAGCAACTTTATTTTTGTCAAGGTTCCACCACACATAATGTATGTTTTTCACACCTTGTTTGGCTGGGGTTTGTTTAATAAACAAATGGAAAGCATTAAAAGCACCACTGCTTTTAATTTTACTGTTGTAATCTCTATAAAAGTTAATATCAAGTGCCAATTCATGTGCAAATATAGAAGAGACAAACCACCACTGTTTAATTATGAACTGCAATAAAAGCAAGAAATAAAAACTAAAGTACTTCTGAATGATTTCTGAATTTAGGTAGCTGTTCCCTGTCCTTAGGGAAGTTATCAAACACAAAGATGCAGCAAGTGAAAGATTTCAGTGGAGCAATGCTGAGTGACCAGCAGAGCTCCTGACTTTGGGAGGCACCACCACCACCAAAGCACAGTGATACACCTTAACAGTCAAGATGTTTCAGTTCATGCATGGTCCTTTTGTTCCCCATCACACTCCCATCAGCTTGAGTGATTTGCCTATCTCATCAGCCCTCCCTCCTTGCCACCCACTTGTTCTCTTATTTATTGCCCTCACCAGCGCAAAACTCACCTGCAACTCCAGAAAATCTTTTTTATTAACTACGGACTTTGCATTGTCAAAATGGCAAAACTGGAGCTGAACCATTCCTGTCGCAAACCAAAAGTTCAGGTGACCTCCAAAACTCAATCAATTCACTGCTTTCTCCTGCCTCTGACCAGAGCCTGTCAGCAATGCAGGATTAGTGACACCTCAGGGACATAATGATACTTCTCCAGACATCTAATTTGCCTGCCACTGCTAGGCTTTGCTCTTCTTTGAAGACAGGCTGAGAGAGCTGGGCTTGTTCAGCCTGGAGAAGAGAAGGCTCTGGCGAGATGTTAGAGCAGCTTCCAGTGCCGAAAGGGGCTGACAAGAAATATGGAGAGGGGCTTTTTACAAGGGCAGGTAGGGAGAGGACAAGGGAGAATGGCTTTAAACTGAGAAAGGGGAGATTTAGATTAGATATGAGGAAGAAATTCTCTGCTGTGAGGGTGGTGAGACACTGGCACAGGTTGCCCAGAGAAGCTGTGGCTGCCCCATCCCTGGCAGTGTTCAAGGCCAGGTTGGACACAGGGGCTTGGAGCAACCTGCTCTAGTGGGAGGTGTCCCTGCCCGTGGCAGGGGGTTGGAACTGGATGAGCTTTAAGGTCCCTTCCAACCCAAACCAGTCTGTGATTCTGTGTCACAGCACATACCTTGGGAACAATCTTAATGTGGAACAGGATGTTCTGGAAGTGGTACCCATCGTTAACTTGCAAAACAACTGCATCATCCCGGGTGTCAGAGCCATCATGAGCATAACGCAGCAGTCCGCTGGCAAGATCATCCAGGTGGAACATGTGGACTGCAGAAGCCGAGTCCCCAGGAGGTTTGATCAGCTGCCCGTGATGTGGAGGCTCTAAAACCATCAGCACAACGTCCTGGGGATTGTCGCTGTCTCTCACACAAAGCAACTGCTCTGTTACAGTTCCAATTTCCCCTCTGTGGACAAGGAGGGCCTCATTCCTGAACACATACGGGGCCTGAAACACAAAAGCAGCTCTTAGGTGTTTGCTAAACCATATAAATTTGCTCACAATCAAAGTCTGGAATGAAAAATGCGGGGTTAAGGAAATTTGCTCACTTCATTCCTGAAAACCTCCTATTTCTAAGCAGCAGAGAATCACTTTCCACACCTTCCCCCGCAGCGGGCAGATCTAAGAATATCTAGCAATTCAGGCTGATTTAGTTACATTAAAAGAAGATTCTCATGCCACAGCAAGGTTAGGAAAGAAAAAAAAAATAGGACATTTATACAGAAAGCAGTTCAGTTATCAGCTAAGGCTTATATTGCCTTTGCTGTCTGCACAGATAACAGACAAGGGACACAGCTTGCCTTACTACCATCTATGGAATTCAAATGGAAACCCGGACCCCAACTATTATGGGAGGTCTACACATTACATGCATGTTCTCAACTCAGGCTCAACTGCAGCACCTCAAATGCTGCAGATTCATGTCTGTGAATAATCATTTCAGGGTGGGTTGGGGATGGAGACACACCACATTCTTCCTGTGTATAACCTACAGCTTCGGTAACTTGGACATCCTTCAGAGCACTGACAGGGGAATAAGATCCCACATAATCTGTGTAAAATGAGTTGCAGAGAGAGAAAAAAAGGAAGCAAGGAAGAACGCCAGGAGAGGGAGAATAACCTACACAGGATGCTAACAGCAGTGAATCAAGCTGAGAGCCAGAAGCTTGCATTAACGCTTCTAAGTCAATCAGCTAACATTGAAGGGTGTGCTTTTGCTTGTCTCCAAATGATAAAGTTCATCTCAAAGACAGCAAAACTAGGTGTCATTGGCATCATTACTTATTTATTTTCAAAGACTCCACACAGCCTTATTCAACCCAGAATGAAGATCAGCCAGAGTCCACATTTCTGCTGCTTTAAATCAGTTCTCTAGTTCTTTGTTGTCAAGAAAGTTTAAATCTGCAGTCTCCATTGATCCCAATAAACAGCATTTGCCACCAGCAATACCTTGCCTCAGGAGGCAGGTGAGCCCTGCGAACATTCATCAGGGAGCTAACTGCTGCCATCTCACCTGTGTACAACTTATCAGGGTTATTAAGGATCAGCAAGCAAAATTCCTATCATTAAACCTCACTTATGTATTCTGGGGCAGTGACTGGAGCTCTTACTTAGGTGAATGTCCTACTGTGGTAAACAAGCAATTAGCCTGAGCAAAGACTTCAGCACCAGCCAGAATCAATATACACACAACAGGATCCAAATCCACAGTTTGTCTTACACTAAAGGGCAAACTAGAACACTTTCAATTTTCAGAAGTTATGGAATGACTAATATGGAATATAATGATTAAAAGCAACAAAGTGCAATGAAGCACAGAACAGCACCAGCACCTTCAGACACAAACCCATTCACTGCTGCAATGATTAAAAGAAATGCATTTCTTAAATTACTCATTGTGAGGATGGATGCTGAGTCAGGCTTGTAGGCAGGAAGGAGTCAGCACTAAATGAGAAAGGCTGATCACCAGATTTCCAGTTAGTTTTATCAAGTCACCTAATTTCCCTCTGAGGATGTAAATGGGCCTTATGAATAGCAGACTCTCATCTGCACTTTAAAGTCTCTTTATGCTGCTAGAATATGCCAAGTAGCCACAACAACTTCAGTTGAAGCAAAGCTATCTGTCATAGTTTAATCCCATCCAGCAACTAAGTACCACACAGCTGCTCCTGTGGGATGGGGAGGAGAATTGGAAAAAGGTAAAACCCATGGGTTGAGATAAGAACAGTTTAATACTGAAATAAAGCAAAATGTAATAATAATAATGATGATGAAAAGGGAGATAACAAAAAAAAAAAGGGAATAAACCCCAAGACAGACGAGTGATGCACAATACAATTGCCCACTGATGCCCAGCCCATCCCTGAGCAGTGGTCAGTGGCTCCTGGCCACCCCCCCCAGTTTCTATCTGAGCCTGATGTTCCATGGTATGAATTACGCCTTTGGCTAGTTTGGGTCAGCTGTCCTGGCTGTTCCCTCCCGGCTTCTTGTCCACCTTCTCACTGGCAGAATATGGAACACGGAAAAGCCCTTGATCGGGGTAAGTACCACTCAGCAACAATTAAACAATCAGTGTACTATCAACATTATTCTCAGACTAAAGCCAAAACACAGCATTGCACTAGTTACCAGGAAGAAAATTAACTCTATCCCAGCCAAAACCAGGACACTAGCTGATCAAGCTTTCACCTAGACAGTTTGACTATGGAAAAAGCTCAGTGTGAACTGCAAAGCCCCCTTGGAAACCTGGACCCCATTACAGTGAGTCCATGGTGAACTCATTGCCAGCACGACCAGCAGCAAGCGTGAAGCTGGGCCAGGAAGTTCCAGCACATCCACTGCCCTTGCATGCCCTCTAGCTTGAGTGGGAATCAAAGCCCATTCAGAGAGATGGGATGGGATGATATGACCTGCTGGTAGGCTGAGCTGGCACACACAGCTAGTCTGGGCTTGAACAACTCCTCCTTTCTGTAATTCTGTGCCTTCTCCCTTAATGTGTGCCTTGCACATCTCTTCATACCTTGCCTTTTAGAGAGCCTTAGAGAAGGAGTCACAAATGTACTGCCTGTACACCACCTCTTAGGTGAGGCCCCTCCACAATATCATGCTACAGACTTTAAATAACATTAACATGAGGGACGTGGACACTTGACAGCACCATCAACTTGCCCTTGCCTAGAAGCGGTGAGCAGTTTAAGAGACACACTTTAAATAGCTCATGCTGATTTAACTCCCAACTGTTGTAGAAGAGAGCATTTAAGTAAGTGCTCTTGACTGTCAAAGCATCCCTACCACAGGGATCAATCACGGTTCAATTGCCCTGCAGTAAGAGACTGAACTAGACCATCCGCAGATCCAAAGAGTAATTTGAGCAGCAGGGACTCCTTAGCCCTCACTGATAATTGCTCTACGATTGCACAGCTACAATTCCCTGCACAAGAAAAATTACAAGGGCCAGCTTCTTGAGTCACGTACCCCAAGCCTGGTTCTTCCACATGACTCTTGGCTGCCTCTCAACTAAGTGAAATTTGAGTCTAATTTGCCTGACCTGAACTCCAGCTCAGGCTCTGCCCAGCTCCTTTGTTATCACTGCAAGAAACCAGGGCTTCAAATGGTACAAGACCTGTGGTTGTTTCCAAGCTTTGTTACATTACCTGTGTCGAAAATGCTTGAACATTGATCACCTCATGATGGGAGAAGAATTGTTGATCACTGACCTTCAAGGAAAACTGTCCTTTCCTAAACAACAAGCCAAAATACAGGATAACATGAATTAACGAAGGACTTGTAGGACTCAATAATGATAAAAATATTATATATTTAGTAAAAATGACTAGCTAAGTGACAGAAGGTTTAGTTAAAGGGTTTTTTTTTTTCTTTTTTAATTATGTTTTTATAGTTTGGAGTTTTTTTTCTGAAGATTCATAACAGTCACAACATGTGACAAAATACCTTTAGCTACGCAATAACATACCTTCATTTCCCTTTAACTAATGTTACCCACACAGGATGGCATCTCCAAGATAAACCACCGATTCTAAAAGTCAGCTATTTGCTGGTAAAGAAAAATGTCATTTATCTGGCTTTGGAACAGAAGCTCCCACTTTTCAGCATTCTGGCTTCCTATTTACTTTTCAATAATGTCACCCAATAACCTTGAACATAAAATAGCTATGTTTCTCAAGACAAGATCCTGACGTTTCATTGTGATTACCAGACAGAAAAAATCCCAAAAGCATGGTACAGAAACACATGCCTTAAGTCTAGTGAACATGAGCCAATCCTTGGCATCAACACCCTGAAAGTCTTACCGGAAACACTGGATCAAAGAACACCCTAATATATACAGGCAGAAATGTAGAACAATTCCACTGGTATGAGTCTAGTCCCAAGGCTTTATGGTGATGTAAATGAAGTGTGAAATTTGGCAGGATAACTGGCTTACTGCCTGGCAGCAGGAAAAATCTGCTTCCTTGCAACATGCTTGCAGTGCGAACAATGCTAGCTACTAATCACCACTAATTATCGCAGGACACTAACAGAGCTCATATTGCAGGCAAAGGAGCGATGGTTGAATGCAGGTTGTGCTGCAGAGCACAGAGGTGACATCATTTGAGCATCTGCCTTACAGCATCAAGAACCAGACTAATACGTCCGTTCAAAATCCACAGCAGAGCATCCTAAAGAAGAGACAGACTCCTGCAACCCCCAAACCACAACAGGTTTGGATCACAGTGACCTCTTATACCACAAACGAGGAAATTTTGCACCATCATTTATACTGTGGTACAGTGTAAGTACATTGGTACTTTACTTAACAGCAGTGAGGAGTGTGTTTCACTGTAAGAATGTTTCCAAGGAGCAAGGAAATACCTGTTCTCAAGATAAGTGATTCCTTTTTTAAGGCAAGAGCTCTGAAAAAAGTTTCAACAGAGTCACCTGGATTTCTCTTTGCTGTGCACAAAGCGAACTCTCTTCTCCTCCACATCCTTGCAGCTGAAGTGGTCACCTTTGCTCAGCTTCACCTCTGCTCCCCTCACCACCATCACCAGCCTGCCGTTGGAGGGAGTGCTGTTGATATGGAACAAGAGCTGTCCTCTGTCACCATCCAGATCACACGCACCCAGCAAGGACAGGTCTAGGGGCTTTACCGCACCAATTCCTACTGTGAGGCTACTGTTCACATAGAAGCTCGAGGGATGCTTGCTGGCTAAAAAGAAAGAAGGGAGAAGTATTATTGAATGAATAACAGCCATGGACTGTGGTAGCATCTTGTTTGTCACTACCATCTTTTGGATAACAGACCAGACCCTTATAATGCCCTATTCATTACCTATAGCCACTATCTCACGAAGGATTGTAGTCCATCCCAATCCCCACTACGGTTTTGAGAGGCTTGGGCAAGTCACTTCCCATCTTGAGCTCCCCTCTAGTCCCTGCAGATGGACTAGTAGATCTTCATTTAGAACAAAGAAAAGTAAGTACTACAGTTCATTTAGCAAGGGATTCCTTCAAAGATATATTTTCATTTGTTTTATGTTGATGATGAATGATGCTCCATTGGAAAGACATGCCTCTTTCCTAATGAGGTAACTTCACTTAGGAAACATGTACATGCAATGTTTTATGAAACAAAAAAGTTGGAGGAAAACAGCTGCCAACGTTCAACAGTCAACATGGAACTGCACAAAACTGAATTCCAAAAACGCCACTGAACGGACACTATTTCTGGCCTTAAAATCTGCTGGAAGCCTGCCAGCTCGGTTGCTTTATCATGAGACACTCACCTTCTTCACACTCTCTGGTCCATGTATTGCCATAGAAACCCTGGCCACAGGCAGAAACACAGATCTTATTCTTCAGAAATGTGGTGCTGTCACAGAGGTGGCACAGGCTGTCACTGTCACACTCCAAGCATCCCTGAGGACAAGCTGAATCAGATGGAAAGCACAACAATTGAGACATTGACGAAAACAATGCAGCCACTGGCATGCAGAGCTGTCCCCAGGGATCAGAACAGAAACACCACTGCTATTTGTGTCTTACCTGCCTGACAAAGGTGACCAAAAAGAAGGGGCAAACAGATAAAAGAGTTGCTAAGAGATTCCTCCCTCATTTGACCACTGTTTCCCATTGACTACAGAGAACCTGAGATAATCTTCCAAATGGAAGAAACATATTTTTAAGTAACTGTTAATACACTATTAGTACTCCAGATACTCACTCCAGTCCTTCACAGCTTGTTAACCCACAAATAAAACTGAAACCTTACTAAAAATGTGGGGTTAATACCTGTTTTTTAATATATATAGTATGTGCACACATACAAACACCAGCAGTCATCTACACTGAATCTCATTCCTCTGGAACTAGGCACATTTAAATGCAGATACAGCCTGTTACTGAATTCTCAGGTGACTGCATCACCTTAACAGCAAGTTTAACTCAGCACCTAAGCACTTCTTCTTCACCTCAGCCTTGCAGAGAAAAAGCAGTTTATAGAACACAGACTGCAGGCCTGGTCCCCCTCCACCACAACACGCTGACCGTGCTTACCTGTGCACTTGTGCTGTGCATGGTCTGGATAATAGCGCTTCCCACATTGGGGAACACAATGAGTGTCCAAGAGGAAGAACGGGGCTTCACAAAAGCTGCACTCATCTGCTTGGCGACACTGGAGGCAGTGTTGGTCACACCCTAGAAGTTACATGTGAAGAGTTCAGCTCAACACCACTTCCAGCTGCTTCCTGCACTTTGCTGTAACACCCCGCAGGAACCACAGCAATATTGTGTGTGTGTGAGGGCAGCAAGAGATTGGAAGTTAGAGCCTGCCTTCTGCATGTCAGACGTGCACGAACTGGAGACAAGCAGGGAAACATGTTGGCAGCAGCGAATACAAGTAACGCTCAAGAACAACTCACTCTGGCATGTCTCTGATTCCTTGTAGAAAGCTGCAGGGCACTGTTCCACACAAGCTCCTTCATGGAGAACGTAGCCCTCCATACACTGCAGGCAGTCAGTCCTACGGGGACCTTTACAGGCATTACAGCTCCAGTCACACTCTGGAAGAAAACAGAAGTCAGTTCAGGGCACATCTTTCTGAGATGCTTGCCCTACACAAGTGCTTAGTGCTTGGCGTCTATGAGCTATGGGAATATAAGAAGTCCTAGGAGCAGAGAGCACAGTAAAAACTGTTAAAGAGACACTAAAAAAAAAAAGAAAGCATGATTTGTACTGAGTGACTTAATACAACTCAAGATATGGTTGGGCTTTTCTCCCCCTCACTGACTTATCATGTTCTAACTACGTCAAATTTGAGCAGGTTTGGCTCTTGTTCAGCATCCAGACCTGCTAACATCAGCACAGTTTTGTTGCCCACAAAGCCTGACTTTATCCTGTAAGTAGCAATGCTCCTTTTCTGCCAACACTGAGTTCGTTGCTCCCTAGCAACCATCCACCCCACTTCAGCACGTCTCATGCTTTCAAAGGACTCTAACCAAAAGAAAATGAAATTGTTGCCCCTCACAGTCTAAATGTCTCTCTGGGAAGTCCACTGGCCAAAAACACCCTGGATCCAGCTGGGAATCAGATCTGCCTTCACATGCCCTTGTACTATCTCCCCTCCAGTCTTCAGCCGAGTCCCAGCCATGCACATGTTCTGCTGGACTACTCAGGCTGCCAACACTATTCTTTGCTCTTGGTGGCACTTAAGAGGGTCCGTATCAGCAATTAATGACAGACACACTTGGCTGATGAGACAGACAAATGGGCAAGAGAAAGAGGGGGGTAAACAAGGACTCACTGAGGTGAGGTGAACTACTCCATTCCATGCAGCATGTCCAAGACAGAGCCAGGACAAGAGTCCTGCCTCTTGTCAACACCCTAAATACCAGATGATGGCACCTTTCTGCAGAATCACAAAGTTAAGATGACAGGTGCCACTCAGTGAAACTAGGTTCAGGTACTGAAAGAGCCAGAGAGAAATGACCACTGAACAACAAGTCATCTGTATTATACCCTGGTCTTAGAGGTGTTAGCTGCAATAAAGGCACCTTCTCCTCACTTATTCCCATTATGGAACACCCTCCTTGGGAGTTCTGGAAATCTTTGAAGTCATGTGTCTTTTACATAATTCCAAACTGTTGTTTCGGCAGACATCCAGTGATGCAGTATTTAATAAGTCAGAGAGAAGCAGGTAAGTACACAAGACCCTATAAGCACTCTAAAAAAGCCAGCCTGGTAAGCTCACTTGTTATTCAGCTGACCCATGACTAAATGAATTGCTGGATCTGACCCTTGAAAAGTTTGCTGGCTCACTTACTAAATCATTTACAAGAGATGGATTTGCAATAATCTGGTTGCACTGAAAGGGTGAAGTATGTGACAGCAGACTGCCAGAAAAGAGATAAAACAGTAAAAACCCTGCAATTAAATCTGTCACTGAACTCCCTCCTCATGCTCACTTTTTAAAGCAGGCCACCTGCACAGATCATGCTGCAATTTAATGGATTCTTAGCCAAGGTACTTGCAATGGGTTTTTTTGTTTGTTATTTTTTTCTTTAAACCAGCAATGTATTTTTCACCTCTGCAAGTCTTGCTGGAAAAATCCAGGTAATACTGCTGCGCACAGCTCTCGTACTGGCATTCTCCAAACAACAGGACCTTGGTTGGATCTCTGCAAGATGTACAGCTGGTGGCTGATTCACAGCTCAGGCACTGGCTGTTGCAAGCTGGAGAAAGACAAAGACAAAGAAAATAACTGTAATTACTGATGCACCAGCCAACAGTACCAGGAAAAATGTTATTATCCTGTAGCCTCGCTACTCCTCTTGTCCTTTTTGAGAGACACTTGTGGAGACTTTGATTCCTATTCACAGCCTCCAAAATGTAAAAAGCCTCATTCCTTCCATTTGGAATAGACTTGCATCTCCTCACACTGCTTCTTACTCTCCTCTGAACAGGTCAGGGTAAAATCATAGAATCATAGAATGGTTTGGGTTGGGAAGGACCTCATCCAGGTCCAACCCCCTGCCATGGGCAGGGACACCTTCCACTAGAGCAGGTTGCTCCAAGCCCCTGTGTCCAACCTGGCCTTGAACACTGCCGGGGATGGGGCAGCCACAGCTTCTCTGGGCAATCTGTGCCAGGGCCTCACCACCCTCACAGGGAAGAATTTCTTTGTAATACCTAATCTAAATCAATCCTCTTTCAGTTTAAAGCTATTCCCTCTTGTCCTGTCACTACACACCCTTGTAAAAAGTCCCTCTCCAGGTTTCTTCTAGGCCCCTTTAGGTATTGAAAGACTGTTACAAGATCTCCCTTGAGCCAGAAGAGAAGAAACCTTGAATTCAACACTGACCTTGAATTCAAACCCCCAAATAAGAGCTTTCCCTGTCTCTGTTTTAATTATTGTCTTCAAGCAACCTGCGTTTCCTGTGATCCCAGGCTTAATCCATAAACACACAGATTTGGAGACTGTAGCAGACTGCTGCAATCCAGTTAGCAAACCTTGACGGGACCAATGGCCAGTTTAATTTCACTTGATGTTTCCACCTTTTGATTTGCACACAGTGTAAAATTTTGGAGCTGTCGTGAGCAAATAAAGATGCCAAGAAAAAATAATTCAGGGATTTACTGAATCTAGGCTCAAAGTCCAGAGGTTCACAATATTTCACCTCTCTGATGTCCAGGGTCTAAACTTCTCAGAAGACTTTACTACCAGCCAAGTGTACTTGGTGCTGATGTCAGGGCAGTTGGCTAATTACCAGCAGAAGATTTAATAGCGATGTGCTATGAAAGACTGAAAAATATTGCCCTTTTTGCCTATGCACTGAAAAGCTCACTTTGATTCCAGTGAGATGAGACTTTACAAAAACAATGTGCAGGAAACTCACGGGGGGTTCATGTCTGCTTTATACAAAAAACTCTAACTGCCCTGCTAGCAAGTACAATGATGGTGTATCCAAAAGGGACTACTAAATTCCTCACCAACTACCTCTGAGCATTGCTAAATCCATATGGAGTCAGACTCTGCCCAAGCTCAATTTTGATAAATCAGAAAAGCTCTGAAAACAGCCTAGAGTGTTTAACCTAAAGAATAAAGCATAGCTGGCCACTTTTAATGGCAAAACCATTAAAAACTCTCATAGGATTTCACTCAACTACAATTCTGCTGCTAAATACTGACATGTTACTTGTGGTAACATGTCGGAGAGATGCTAATTATGGAATGCTAATTTAGTGATATGCTAATTGTGGAAATCCACTTCAATTTGCTTTTAATTCAACACAGAGTTTTGTAACCACAAAACCTCAAAATACCAAGTAAATGTGAAAATACCCATGTTGGTCTCATTGAAACGAGGACCCAGTGCCCTTCAAAATAGTTACTTGCTTTAGCTCATCTAAAACATGTTACAGAAGGCTGTATTTTACTGAGGTGCAAATGATTTCTAACAAAATATTTACCTAAAGAATCTAGCAGCTCTTTTTAGGTGCTCTGGTGCCCGTCTCATTTCACTTAACTTAATACTACATAGAAAAATTACTATTTGTAAGTGCTGCGAAAAGCCAACTTTTGAAAGAATGGTACAACATTCTATATGAGGTCTACATCTATAGAAATCAGGTTACCCACGGCGCCATGCCAGAACAGTAAGCAAAAAGTGTACTTGAAAGCAATCTTGTCTGTTTGTTTTATCAGCCTGACTCTGTATCTGCATTTTTAAACCCATGAAGAACCCGTTTAGCTTTGCACTGTTCCTGAGCCAGGGTGTCAATGAGTTTAAAAATATCTTTGAGAGTCCATACGTGCACTCAGTGTCCCCCTGAGCTTCATCCAAACCTGAGCTCCTCAAAAGCGCAATGAGACTAAAATAAACCTTGAAGAGAGACCAAATTTTCCGTTTAAACAATTTCCATTACCTCTGAGTGGTAGTTTCCCAGCACTTTATATATATAGGGACAGTTTATATCTACATGCTTATCAGCAGTACTTCACTTGAAAAGGCACAAGTGATACTTGGAATGACAAAAATCCAGTGCACCAACACACTTTGCCTTAAGCCTCCTGCCACAAGGATTACACACACTTGTTCAAAAGCCTTTTGCAATAAGGAGATTAGAGTAGTTGAATTGGCTTGCAAAAGTCTATTTGTATTTGAGCTACTGAACCAAATTTGGGAAGGGTACAGTCCTTGGGAACATTCCACTTCTACCATGACGTCCTAAGGGAAGAGCTAGCAATAGGAAATTGTTCATTAGTAAAGGGCATTTTAATTAGGAAGAGAGGTATGCTGGTACAGGTAGTAACAAAAGAATCCAAACTGCAGGAGTGAACAGTGAATACCTTGTAGAGCTTGTCGGAAACTAGCCAGGACAGCAAAAATCCCATGATTCCTTTTCTTATTATTTTTTCTTATTACTTTCCTTTTTTTCATTATTATTGAATAGCCTTTTTTTCTGTCAGTAAAAGAATGTATGGTACTAACTCTTCCACCTATTTCCCTGAAGTTATGCAAGGTATCTCCACCTCTGCGGCTAAGATGGAAATAATAGTTTCAGGAGATCCATATATTCCCACAAAAGGCAGGTAAAGCTGACAACCATATCAGTTTCTTCCTCTAGGACCTCATCAATAAAGAAATTGGGTCTAGATAGGATGACACAGATACCTACACTCAGGGCAGTACACCAGAGTTATTTTATCATAAATCCAGGTAATTTAAATCAGGGTAATGCAGGACTTCACAAATCTGAGTGTTCAGGTTCACAGCAATCCAGCTACCCAAGCACACCCTCATTTTTAGGTGTGTGTATTACAGTGGGTCAATTCAAGCAGGGTATTTTCCTATTTTTTATATCTCTGGGCCACATCATTTTGCATTTCAGAATATCAAGCCCAATAATTATGTGAGGAATAACCCAACTGGCATCAGGGCAAGAGTGAACACAGGGTAATAAAGGAAAAGAGAGGACCTCAGAGATTCGCAAGGAATAGCAGGAGTGGGATAAAACATTACTGGACTTAACACCAGATCAGTTACATCAAATCATTAGGAGGTAAAAATATCACAGCTCAGTTGGGGTTGCGCCTGCCAAGCTGCACCTTCTTTCTACTGAGGTTTCACACGTGGAAAAATGTAGTGTAAACTCTACAGTCTTAATACAGCTTCCATGGCAGGTACTGGCAGGTAGTGCAGTGGGGAGGCGGTTTGCCTTAGTAAGAATTGAGTAAAACTGATCCAAAATTGTCAAGGCTCAGAATCCACCCATACCTTTGACCACTTCTCTATGTACCACTTAAGCAACTTAACAAGGAAGCCTACACAAACTCTCCTGCAGATTTTTCCTGTGGGACTCAAAGCCTCTTGTCTTTGAAGTTGGTAACAAAACTGTGACTGTGTTCAAATTTAAACCATGCTGTAGGCTCTGTTTCTAAGGCAGCTAATCACCTCTGTCAACTCATATCTTTCTTTTCCTGGCAAGAGGAACAGTAAGCAAAGGAACAAGACAAGACATGTCAGTGAATACACTGTGGAAAGAAGAGATGGGTTGGAGAGACACACTCACGTCTGCAGGTCTGCCTGGCATCCCTGTAGTATCCCTGGGAGCAGACTGGCACGCACATGCCAGTGTGGGAGAGAACCAGGCTGGTGTTGCAGGAAGAGCAGGCAAACAGACCCCCACCGGTGCAGGTTTTACAGGAGGGGTGACACCCTGCAAGGACAGCAAGAACATGTGTTTCTGCTCAAGGAAAAGTAGATCTTCAAGCAAGTTTCAAAAGCTTCCACAGAGCACTCTCAGCATGGTTATGATACTGAGTACCAAGAGTTCCTACTAAGCTCTTACTGGTGCACAGCACTCAGGAGCAGAAACACAACCCACCCACCTTGTGGCAGAAGGACTAAATGGCTTTATTTGTGCCATGCACACTAGCTCTCTTCCCTCCCTTCCCTTCCCTTTTTACTCATTCCTCTTCTCTTCGACCTTCCCTTCTTCTCAAGAACAACCCTATAGGATCTGGCCAAGACCTGTCTACCAGAAAAGAGTAAAAAAAGGGCAAGCATGTATCAGTACCTCCCTCTCATGCCTTCTCTCAACCAGTATCAGGTCAGATACTCCCCAGCCTGATGTGCTTTATCTATTAGGAACCATCTAGTGCTTTTCTGACAGCTCCACACCTCCCTGGGGATTTACATCCACCCCTTCTTCGGGAGCTGCACAGCTGCTGCCTATTCCAAGAAGCAACACTGACAGAGAACAGTCAATCTCTATGTGCCCTCTCTCCATTTCTCTCTTAGTCTGATTGAAGAGATATAAAACACCACAGTGGACGAGGCCAATGTATCCTCTTAATTTCTCCAAAGTGGTGGTACAGACTCACAAAATTATTAGTCTGTTGTATTTTTTGATAGGCCTTTACCTAAATATTGATGCCATCATTACACCTATCAGGCCAAATGAATCATGAGCAGAAGCAGGCAAAGAAATCAGAGAAGTAACTGTATTATGCTGCACTAGAGATCTTAAAAGCCAGCACAAAATGTAATGTGAGCTCTGACACAGTCTGAATAATGCAAAACTTCTTTGAAATGAAACCTTTATACCAAAGAAAGAAATATTATCCCCAGGTTTAAATTTGCAGGAGGAGAAAATATCTCTCTCAGGGGTCTTTCCAATTAAATGACACAGAGATTTCATTTGTCAGAAACAGGTAAATAAACACACAGCTCCCAGACTGCTTGAAAGAAGCTTTGAAACATTAATTACCAGTTGTTGGACTGGATTAGGAAATTCCTGCAAATGGAGCATCTACATCTTAATTCTAATGTGTGGGATTTCTTGTCTTGATTTCTTTCTCTTAAAATAAACTGCAATACCCTTTGCTCAGCGTAAGACACATAGGGCTCGAACATGTCTCTGTCAGCCACATAACAAGAAAAGCAACCTCCTTTCTTCTGAGAGTTCCAGAAATATACAGCAGCTCAGACAATAATCAGAATATGAAAGCACATTAACAGCAAACACTGGATAGGTGAAGGCACAGAAGGCTGGAGAATAAGATGTGCTATCAGTGCAGCTTCATCCACGGAGCTGGAGCGCTGCTAAGCCTAGAAAACTGAATGAAATTGGCTTCTTGGCCTGGAAATTGGCCTGCTATGAATGATCACCTTTTGGACAGTTACTGTAGCAAGACAAGTCTCAATGAGAGACCTTAGCTGGGATGATGTTCCATTTTAGGCTGCAGAATGTTCTGAGAAGGTGCTCCTAGCAACAGTTCTGCCTTCTGTGAGCAGAAGTTGCATGGCCTTTCAAAGTACATATCCAGAAAATATTTTAAGTGTCAGCATCCCAGAACTGTGCTGCGACCTCAAAAGTTGGAGACTTGGTGATGGGCATAGGAGAAGTTATCCTTTATTGCGCTTAAGAAGCCCATCTCTTCCTAGGAGTGACCTCAGGGTAGCTAATTAGAATATAATGTACTGCCATCTTATTCTCTGTGCAACCACCTTTGAGAAATGAGATTTACCAGAGAGAAAAACTCATCTTCACCTCCTCCTCTCAAGCATACTGCTGTCTGATACTCATGACACTTGTTAAGAGTGGGCTAGGTCCCAGTAACCGCAGCATGTGCTGAAGACAGTACAGCACCCTCTGCCTCAAAGACCTCACAGTCTGAAAGCAGGCAGAGACAGGGGAGCAAGGAAAGAGTGCTCCCAGCCAGCTGGCAGAGTTATTAGCTAGGAAGGACATCTCTAGCTCCCAGTGCAGTGTCCTGCCAGCTGGATAAAGCTTCTTTACCGAATAGGAACCATTTCATGGAACATCTCACAAGGATCCCGGTGGTCCCTTGCAGTTGCTTGAGGCATTTGTAGGGACTACTCACTTTTGCAGGCACCATTCTCCGCATAGTATCCCACCGGACAGCCAGGAATGCAGTGATCCCCCAGGAGCAAGAGACGGGCGTTCTGGCACTTCAGACAGATGCTGCCGGTGTCCCACAGGTTGGCCACACACTGGCGGCACAAAGGGTGGCAGTCTAAAGGAAGCAGGGAATAACAGACACTGTGATCACAGAGGGACAAAACAGAACTGCTAGGGGGAAACACAGTGCTGGGAATTCAAGGAAGACATTAGGGATGTAACTTTCAGAGCTCCTTCCTGCTATCTGGTGCACAAGGGCTGGGATAAGGTGCTTAATTCTGCACTTCCAGATACCTGCAAGAGAGATGACTGTAAATTACCACGTTCAAGGAACATTTCTTTCCTCTTGCCTTCATCCCCACTCTTCCTCAACAACCATACTCTCTGCATCTCTCGTGCCCACTCAAGCATCCTCTTTCACATCCCTCAGTGAGCTTGGGAAGCTTTGTACAAAGCCAGTTCAAAGCTCTTTGCTTTCCCCAAACCTTTCTCTGATTTTAGGTGCTTCTACCTACAGGTTTCTCTTTAACAGACTAACGCTGGCAGCTGTCGGCATTCACCTTCCTCTGCTCCCACTGCTGAAAAACAAAGAGCACAACCTGTACAGCTTTATGACCTTCTCCTGTAGTTCTTACTGTCCAGATTTTCACACACAAACGAGACATCCATACCCTGAAGGGGCCACTGCAGGCCTCAAAGCCAAGCGAAGCCAAGAGAGGCATTTACAGTTGCATGAGAGTGTCTCAAAACCGTTTCCTTTTTTCCATTTTTCCCCAGCTTGTGTCTCCTGACCTCTGCCTGAACTTCTGTGCTTCAAAAGGTTTTACAACAAGCCTTTTGTATGCACAACAGTGCAATGTAAGGCAACCTGGAAGCCAAATTAATCCTCATTATGGTAATTCAGAAAATTATAAAGGAAATGACTACTGTCTTGAAAGAAATGGAATAATGAGGCTTGATTTGAGTACCCAGCTTCTTGTCACATTTCGAGTGAAGGTTCAACTTTCTGCCTTTTTTCTCTTGTGACAGCATTACTACAGACTGTCAAGCAATCTTATTTTACAAGCTGAAGACAGGCTCACATCAGAGTCCGGGGGAATTCTGCATCCATCCCTGCAAGAATATAACAGCCTGACTTCTATGCATCACACATAGATGATTCTTACCAAACACTGGTGGAAAAGCATGGATGCAGCTCAGAATAAATGCAACTGCATGCGGGGATTCAAGGTCATTAAAACTGCAGCTTCCTTCACCTTCTGACTTTACAGGGTATATAATCTCTTCTAGCTTCTGCCCCATACTCTTAACCTTGCAGATGGGAAATCAAGAGCCAGAGGGGAGGTAAAGGTGTGCGAGAAGAAACATTCTGCTTAAGATAGTGACCTTGTAGGTTCTCAATCCATCACTGTCGGGACAGTGGTAAGAAAAGCAAAGCAGCACATGAGATCAGGATCAAACTCAGTGATAAAGCTCGAAACCTCCTTAGAGGGGTTACTGTAAGGCAGCTTTTGACTGCACAGGAGAAAAACTCAATACCCAAGGCACCATCCAATCAATCTTTACAGCTAAAGATCCCAGACCTGTACTGATATCAGAGTGGAAAGACCTGCCATCTATCCATGGCCTCACAGAAGCCAGAAAGGATCACCTAGCTCAGGGTAGAGAGCAAGAACCAAGATTCCACCCAAAAGGCCCTGAGCACCATATATAATTTGTATGCACAGTGCTGGAGGTGGGGTGAAGAGTTTTATACACTTGTAGTCAATAAATTAACATAAATCCAATTAGTTTCTCATGCTTCCACATTTACTTGGCGATATGTCGACTCCCCTGATTGTTAAAATAATAATACTCTAGTTTAATCTCCTGCCAGAGCCACTGGCCTCTAATAGAGAGCTATGGCTAGCTATAAGTAACCAAACTCACTGAGTATGGTCAATAGGTCCCATAAACAGAGCATAAAAATGAGACAGAGAAAACTCAAGGGTATCCAAATAACCATTATCTACTGTAAATAACTGGATTCTCCCAAAGTAACATTTAAAAAGCTAAGTATCTGCAAAACCAGGTGCTGTTGCAGAACAGTTTTCTCTGTGTTGAAAGAGTTCTTTTTCTCAGCTACTGCTTTAGGATAAATCAGCCCCATCACTCTCTTGTTCCTCTGCAAGCCTGTAGATCAAAGAGCACACAACACCAAATAAAACACCAGGACTGACACTCACGGTGAATCTGAGGGACATTGGGGAACTAGTGAGAGAGCAAAGGAAGAACTGAGGTGCTTTGTTTTGGAAAAGATTATTTAAATTTCTCACAGCAGGCTCCCTTTGAAGCAAGGACTAACAGAAGTGGGGTGTTTTCCTTACGCTTCTCAATAATACTGCACAGCCATATTTGTTTCCTGCTTCCTCCTTCTCCCTGTCAGTCCTCAACTCCAGCTAAGCCAAGTTACTGCCTGTGGGCTTTGGGTTTTTGGAGGCTTCACATCATATACTCATAGAATGGTTTGGGTTGGAAGGGACCTTAAAGCTCAAACAGTTCCAACCCCCTGCCACGGGCAGGGACACCTTCCACTAGAGCAGGTTGCTCCAAGCCCCTGTGTCCAACCTGGCCTTGAACACTGCCAGGGATGGGGCAACCATGGCTTCCCATGTTTGCTGCAGGTCAGTTCAACAGAGTTATTTGATAAACTTAGACTTCTTCCAGTGTCCCAACTGGATTCTCAGGGCAGCATGTCACCCCCTTGCTTGTAGTCCCAAGGCCTCTCTTCCCATCTTTTTGAAGCTACTGCCTTGCACCCCACTGTCCACACTGTCCTGCTATCTTTTAAGCTGGGTCTAATTTCCTCCTTGTCTATTCACCTCTATACACCCTCCCCCCGCCCTTACCTACCACTTATCTTCCTATAAAGCAAATATCATTGTAAAGTATAATATAATCACTTACACAGATTTCCATTTCCAGAGTTACTTTACTTCCATGCCCACTTTAGCTTTCTCTTAGCAAACAAATAGTGCCCTTAATATACAAAAAGTCTTTATTATATATTGTTCCCTTGCCTGTCAAGACAAAGGTGGCTGTCTGGGGAGACAAAATCATCTCTGAAGTGTTTGTGATTGCTCATAAAGGAAACCAGAAGCATTTCTACCTCTCAGTTCCCCCATTTTCTAAGCAATGAAGCACTTGTGTTGTTTAAATACACCTTCCCTCCGAAGGGCTCTTTAGAAAAAAAAAATCCTGATGCATTTTTTGTATTATACTCTAAGGTATGAGGTTTAACACAGAGCATTACTTGAAATCAGTACCTAAACCACCATGCAGTGTACAGGCATGTCAGCGTGCAAACATCCTCTAGCACCTTACAATAAATCCAAACCAGTGTGATTGATTCAGAAGGACATTCTGCACTGACCAGGATTTTTGGTTTGATTTGGTGTTTGGAAGGAGCTTTTTATCTCTCTTTTAAAAGACACAAAAGAGAATTTGTCACACAGACAAGGGAAGTGAACTCTGGAAGTGCAACCATGTTCGCAGGGATCGGCCTGCATCTTCTGGAAAGGGTGGGAGTTTCTCTAGGCAGCATAAGGTGGGAAATCCTGGCACAAATGAGCGCAGACCAAAGCAGGGAAATGATGCTCCGTTTTCCTCCTCTGGCAGCTCAGCTGTTAACTTCTGTAGGAGGTTGCACCCAGCGGCTAAGTGGAGCCAAGCCCCCAGTTTCCCTCTTGCTCTGCTCAGGGAAACTCCAGCTCTTTGTGATGATATCAATGTCTCTTTAAAAGTATGGCAATAGCTCATTAATTTTACAAGGAGCTGAATGCATTTCATGCTGTCAGAGTGTTCCTTCTGGAATTTTAAGAGCAAGGCAGAAAGGCTTGTTACAGGGACCCTCCTGAGTGAGCTCTTCTGGTTTATCTTTGTACATTTTCACAACAGCCTAAGAAAGCAAAGGCCCATGGAGCTGAACAGGGGGATTGGGAGTTCTCTTTCAAGGAAGATGCAGCTGGAAGTTCAGATAGGACCCTGGGGATGTTTTGAGTTTCATTTCGCTCCAGCTGTCCTTGCTACTAATTTTGGTAGGTGGTCCTTTGCATCCTGCATCCAGGAAAGATCAACAAGGCAGCCTCAAGATCAATGAGGAAGCCTCAAGACAGGCATATGATTTATTCAAATCAGAAAGGGCAAGGGTTTATGAGCAGGGCAGCAATTTTAGTGATGGTGCTATTTTTTAGACTGGTGACTGCAACATTTCGTGAAGCTGAAGTTTGCCTTGGACAAGAGGGAGAGGGAAATCAAAGAGTGTTTTCAAACCGGGCAAACAAAAAAAGCAGAAGCCCCAATACTCAAAAGGGGATGGCTAAAGCCATACGCACATTCCTGTACGTACACTTTAGCTATGAAATAAAATTCATCAATTGCTTGCTCTCGAAGAAGATTGGCACAAATTCAGCATGCCCAAACCAGACCGTAGAAACTCATTGATCTTTAGAATCTTGAAGCCATTTTGTCTTTCTTCTGCTTACATTTAAATGCTGCTTTGATAAACTGCTGAAAACGAGATCTTTTTTTTTCTTTCCTATTAACAAGGCAAATGTTCCAATCCTCATTCAGGTAACATGTACAATAACAGCATTAATTCACAGGCAATGGTTTCAAGTGACAGTTGGTTTTCTCCACCCTGTATGAAAGATTTTCCCCTGAAGGTCCATAAAGTATGACAGGTGGCTATAATGCACAACAGTCCCTATAACTTGTAACACAGTTCTGCCTGGAGGGTCAGGAATTCAAGATAAATGGGAAGATAATTGTAAAAATACATCGCTTTGGGAAGCAAAGGAAGAAGCTTTGTTAGACTCTGATGCAAATCATACATTATGCAAGTGTAAGGGGTTTTAATGTTCTCTTTTATGGGACAGCTGCTCTTTAACTGGTAATTAATAACTTGCAAGGGCAAATTTAGCGTTTCAATCAGTACTGCCTGAGAAGAATGAGTGAAATTTAACAACCTGGATGTGGAGCTCTTTATCTCTAGCAGAACTGGCAACACATAACCTTCGCTTAAACATCAGACATAAATTTGGCACAAAGAGCAGCACACCTCAGACTGCAGATCCCAGACCAACGCACAACTTTTTGAAAGGCAACAAATAACTATGAAAAAATTCTTCCCTGTGAGGGTGCTGAGGCGCTGGCACAGGGTGCCCAGAGAAGCTGTGGCTGCCCCGTCCCTGGCAGTGTTCAAGGCCAGGTTGGACACAGGGGCTTGGAGCAACCTGCTCTAGTGGAAGGTGTCCCTGCCCGTGGCAGGGGTTTCGAACTGTATGAGCTTTAAGGTCCCTTCCAACCCAAACCATTCTAGGTTTCTATATTCCTCTACAACTTCAGTTAGACCAAGAAACACTAATGCATCTATGTGCAAGACCACGTGAACATTAAGGGTTCCTATCTGACAAAGAATATCTGTACTGGCCTCCTGATGGCAGGACTTACTCGAGTAAGTCACACAGGAAAAGTAAGGTCAGAGCTGGAAGGAGGAAAGGTGTCTCCTTATGTTCTTACTATGTTGCACTTGGAAAGCCTTCTCTCCTGTTTTGGGGGCATAGATCCAAACACTCAATATTGACACTCAGTGATGCCAGGCACTGCGAACCAAGCTTTGAAAACATGTTTCTACTTTGAGAAGTCTCTGAACGGTGGACCATGTTCATCACCTACAGGGCTCCAAAAAAACCCTCGTTAGTTTGCAAGGAAAGGATGCATCCCCAGCCTGCAATTGCTTTGGAGCCCAGAAAGCCAGGAAAGGTTCTTTGCAGACAATTCATCACTGTCCGTGCCACATATGTGCAGGTCAAACCTTGCCCTCCACACTGCCTGAGCGAGCCCATTTGCAGTTTCAGCTTCTTATTATTCCCAGGCACTGTGACTTCTAGCTAATCCCCTGGGATCTGGGGAGCAAGCATATTGCTCCATGACACCTTGCCAAACTTATAGGTAAGAGCAGTCTAAAAGGGATAATTAAAGCACATAGCATGCAGCAAGCAGCAGAGTAAACCCTCCTCGGAAATAACCCTGGTTTATGATGAATGGCAGTAAGTTTTTCCAGTGAAATTTACAGCTGGAAGATGCATTTCCACAGGCCTTTTTTTCACGGGAAGCGTAACGCAAAGTAATGGGAAAATAACGTGGAAGAACTAAAGTGCATACAGCTATGATGTGACAGGACACTAACAAATACCACTGTAGCCCCAGAAATTTTATAGGCCAGAGATAGCTCTTTACACTAAAATGCTGAATTATTTCCATACTGCAATTACTTGACTGTATGAAACATTTTGATTCCTCCACCTGCTTTCCTGTGCGCACACAGAGCTGTAGAATACTTTTAGGACATTTTCCTACTCCTCATATACTTTGCTTCCCACCTCCCTTTGTCTCTGCAGACCAAACAATAACTGTCGTTTAACAGGAAGATGAAGAAATGGTTCATAAAATCAATCTGTGGGGAGCAAAGAAACAAGTCTTTCCTAAAAAAAAACCCAAACATATATAAACAAAAAGAAGGGGAATCATCTGTCTTAAATTGAGGACAATAGCCTCTCAATGGGTATATTTATTATGCCTAATGCATTTTTCCCTTTTCTTGGGATTACTTATCTCACTTGGAACTGTTCAGCCTAGATTAAGCCTCGCACACCATATCTCTTTCTGATAAAGGAAAAAATGGCTTGATAAAGCTCAGGAATTGTTGGAGCAGTTCCCAGGATATGTTTATACGTGTCTGTGTGATGGATTAAAAGGAATTTTTCTCTTTAGACAGATAAATGCAATCACTGGCTTCTGATGATAGGCTTAAGCGCAGGCACGGAGCACCCACAAAGTATAACCCCTATACAGAAATCCTATTATCTCCCAAGAATGCACACAGCAATGCTACCTGTGCCATTTTTTTCTTTAAGGCCCTTAAAGAAAACTTCTCTGAATCACAAATATTTCCTTAACTCACTTCACTGAAGCTCTGTGCAGGAGCTAAGCAGCTTTCCTGGCTCTGGGTCCCCCAGGCGTGGCTCTACAATGTCAGACTGGCCCAGAAAGATCATCACACTGTATGGCTGATGCCATCTCCTCTTACTTACCCACACAATATCCCACCAGGTTGAGATACTGCTCTTCCTTGCAGCTAGTCCTGCACTTTCCACTGGCTAGAGTCGCGTGGGGATGGCAGGTTAAGCACTCCAGATCAGAAGGGCCATGGCATGTCTTGCAGGATGGATGACAGGCTGGGAAGACAATCAACACTTGTTGTTACGCTCTTGGTATAGTCCACCTTACACTCTCCCTTCCTCAAAAAGCCAACCTTTATAATAATCATCTACAAAACACAGACATAAAATGACCTCCTAGCATCAGCGACTGTAGAGTTGTGGATTGGAAGACTCTTACATCCTCGTTTTCAATAAACAAGATGAGAAATGAGTTGTCAATTTAAAAACATGATCTGTTCTCTGCATTAATCAAGGTACAGATCTATACAAAACATAAAATATAAAGAGATTAGCCCTTTTATTCCTCTCTCTACCACATGCTTGTGCATGTAAGAAAGAGAGTGGGATGCACAAGGGAGATAAATTAAACATCTTGGGATTGTATCAACATTATAGTGGCATGAGTTTGGTAATCCCAAGTAGAAAATCCAGGAATGATTTCTGCACAAAGCCCTCCCAAACCAAAACCTACGAAACCTGAATGCCAGGCCAGCTCATTAGCTACCCTGCCTGCTAAAAGCTCAACAAAAGACTGCAGATAAAGTGGTTAAGACTGCTCAAAAATATTTCACTCAGACTGCTTTTGTATCCTTCCACCTTCAAAGACAGATGCCACATTTCCATGATTTCCATGCTGCAGATCTGAGGGAGACAGAAATACTACAGCTAATGATCTGTAAAAAAATATAATCTTAAAAACTACTTTCAAAGCTCTGTTATGAATAAAACATAACTTAAAAGATCTCCCACCTCAGGACTCTCCCAGGCTACATACAATTGCCCACTCCCCACATGGAAGCTGGGTGTTTAAGATGAAATGTGTCATGCCCCAACACCTTTCTCAGCTTCTCGAAATCATGCCCATGAATCCAGTGTTCAAAAGGAAGACTCGGTTTTCTTAGACACACATGTATTAACTGAGCATCGCTGTTCAAAACCAGCAGGAGATGTAAGCTGGCAGCAGACAGAAAGATGCTTCTTTCCTGACACTGACATTTTGTTTCTAAGACATTTACGTAAGCTTGAAACTGCCTAATGCAGCATGCAGCAGTTACCTCAGCTCTAAGGTGGCAGTGCACAACCTCAAACTTGATGAATCTTTACAATGGCTTGCCAAATAAATGTATTTATAGAGTTGTTCCCTGGACAAATAAATAGAGTAATGGACTTTAGAAGAGGTTTGCCTCTGTAAATTTGAGGCCTTCCAGGGAAGCAACCAGTAAATTTCTCAGTGTGCCAGAACAGATATATGGATGCCTGACCCAATGAATTGATTATAAAATAGGAGACAACTTTCAGTTAACCTTGAAAGGACTCATCAGATTTCAAACGCCTGCTTTTCCTCACCCATCATACTTAGCAGCTCATAATGAACAGCATAGTGCAAAAGCCACCATTTTTTCAAGGGGCGAACAGGATTTAATCGTTGCAGTCACTCAGAAGGTCAGTAATCACATTCATCTGTGTAGATGAGCTCAAACAAGCTGAAAGAAGGCCACTGGCTGACTGGTGGGCAAGGCTGAGGCACGAATAAATAGTGCTGTCCTCACTACTGATCAGGCATATTCATACATGTAATGGCTTTTCTCCTCTATCGGCAGAATACCTTCCTTCTACACCCAGCCCTATAGCCAGGAGTGGATATAAAATATAGGTAATTTCTATGGACAATATGCTTATCTAGCCTAATAAAAGCAGACCATTTTTCAGTGTTGCCTGGTAAAGGGTTTTTTCTACAGTGCACTGGCTAAGAACATCATCTGAGCTACTGAAATGAAACTCAAAATATCTTCAGGGAAACAGTCCAGAGGAACAAAATTGATTGTAATTTACGATTCAATGTGTACACCTCTTTCCCATTAGGAGGAGATTCCGTTTCCTGGAATTGGACTACCCTATTCTCCCCTGAAAACACTTAAATAGCCTCATATAAATCTGACAGCATCTCTAATTACATCGAGAAATGCACTACAAAACGTGCACGCAATGAAATTCAGCAGTATCAGCTGCAGGTGCCTGCATTATGCACTCACAGTAGCAGTGATCTTTGTGGCTGAACAGCCCCTCCGGGCACTCAGAGAGGCATCTGCCCTCAAGCAGGACGTGGGAAGACGGACAAGCCGTGCAGTCCTGGGAAGTGTTCCCCACGCAGGCTGCACAGGAGGGGTGGCACTCTGCAGGGAAGGGAAAAATAACATGACAGACAGGCAAATTATTTCTAGCTTATTTTGGTTGTTACTGTCCTAAAGTATGGCTAGATTGCTTTCTCCCCAGTGAAGGTATTTCCTTTAGAGGATTCTCTGCTTGTGAAAGGTTGAAAGGGCAGGAGTACAAAGGTTGTATAGCACATTTCTTCAAGATAAGGAGCAAGCACAGACAGCTGCATATTTAATCTTCCTTTGCACCCACACAATTCATTACTGAAACTGTGCTGAGATGTACAATGCTGTGTAATTCCATTTTCCCTAGAAGAACTGTGAGGGTCTGAAAACTTACCAGATTCTGAAATCATCTTTCACTATCATCCTACAGTTACTCTGGGAAGGAGTTTCTATCCATCACCACTGCATGGTTATCACCAGCCATTCTGGAGCAGTAAGAGCAAATATACACAAAGGTGGGCTGCACACTTTACAGCTAGTGAAGTGAACACTCATTACAAGGATGATTCAGCCAGAATGAAAAGAGTGCAATTAAAAAGTTAGATTTCACCTTTACTGGTACTGACCCTAAACCAAGCCATCTTAAACTAAATAATCTGATTAATTGAATAAACTCATTAGTTAAAAACCTTATTTCTTAGAGTAGTGACTTGAGGCACATGTTCTGCGGTGCGAGTCTTCACTGAACACAAAGAGAGACTTCCTGCCCTCTAGGAAGACAAGACAGACACAGGGCTGGAGAGAAGAAATGAAATGGAATGAAATGATTTACACAAGAACACTCAGCTGTCTGCAAGAGAGGCAGGGAGATAAACCAGGGATCTTCATCACAAATGCAACATCTCCGTGACTCTCTTTGGCTCAAGTGACTCAAATTGTATCAGAGAGAAACTTCTTATGGTTTCATCAGGGAAATTTCAAGCATTAGAGAAATATAGAGATATTTATTTCTGTTGTTTGGTGAGAAATTCCCAACCACACATGTAAAACCTTCAAATCCAGCACTTTAACCTGCTCCTGTTTGACACAGCTAGTGCAGGCATGGTATACATCTGTCGTGGGTTTACTTTTTCAAAAAGGTGCAACTACAAGCTTTACATCAGTATTTTACAGGGGTAGCTCAAAGTCTGCAATCTTGAATCTTCATACCCTTCTGCAATAAATCAAACTGCTATTGTAATGCCATTACAATAACAGCAGAGCTAATAACACATGGGGCTGTGCCGGCATTCTTGCCCACTGACATAATTCAGCACTGCCAGTGAACTCTGCTCAGGCCTGTTTGTACAGGTCTGTTCTCCCACCTGAGGCAGTGCTATATGGATTTCTTCACTCTGTTTCTATACTATAACCTGGACTCAGCCAAGAAAACCCATCAGATGCCAAGGAACAGCCACTGAATGGATTGGAGGCTCTACACTAATGCCTTCAGGTATTAATCCAAAGCATTATGGTCTGTGTAGGTCACTGTTAAAGACAGAATCATTCCTCCTCCCCCCCCCAAAAAAAAATGCCATCTCTTCCTCCCTTAAGATCCATTAAGGCAAAAAAGTGAGCTTGTACAGACTCTTTCCCCCAAGTTGAGATGAAGAGATAAAATAAAAATAAATGGATCTGAAATTCTGTCCACTTGTACAAAAAGTTTTTTCAACAAGAATAAACAGCCATCTCTAGCATTGTTGCTACTGTTATTACTATTACTTTACTTTAGCACTGTAGAGTCACTCTCTCCATTCCTGAGAGAGTACCTCCATCCTCTGACTTTCACAGGGGGAAATCACTACCATTTCTGAAAGTATTATTTCTCCTTAGGCTTAGGGTGGGCTGTGTTGGCACAAGATGTTCAGTCTAACCTCTCAGCCTGCTTCTGTCTGCATTGTTTTCAGGATACTGCAGTCTGTTTGTTGTAGTGATACGCACACTGGCTGCCACAAGCTCTGTACAGCCAGACTGGCTTCCTGATCCACCCAGTAAACATTCCTTCATGAAGTCCACCACAGTTTTCTCTCAGAGCAGTGGGAAACCACATATATATCCCAAATGTACACCACATTTGCCTCTTTTCCAAACTCTAGTCTTCATGGAAATGCTTCCCACTTGGTATTTCAGGAGCAGTGATGGCATATATGCTGCAGGGCATGTATCAGAAGAGCTTCCTCAAAAGACAAGACTGCTGTGGGATGTCTTGACCTGCTCCAAGGGCTAACAAGGAGAAAGCTCAGTCTCTTCTGAAAAGGATTTAAGGACTGATCCTGCTTCAAAATATGTCAGCGGTAAAAATCAAATACTCAACCCCAGTGAAAAGAAAGCTAAGCTCAACTAAGCTAAGCTGTGCAGACTTGAACAGTCATCTAAAACAAAACAAAAACCCCTACATCCTTTAGTCATAAATCACATGTAGAGTGTATTTTCCCTCAAAAGTACTGGTATATGCCATTGTCTGAAAGTTACTGAGTTTAAACACTCCTGATTCTCACAAGGCAAACATAGCTCAAATCACATAAGGATCAATCATCATACAAAATCACCCTGACCACCCAAACCCCAGTGCAGCCCTGTGGCTTGGAACAGCCATTCCCATCCTCTCCTCACCTCTGCAGACTCCTGCGCTGTCCATGTAGAACTGGGCTTGGCAGTGAGAGAGGCAAAGGCCATGTAGGGCTCCTACCATAGGCTGGTGAGGCTGCAGCACATCGTCTGGTGCCCTGCACTGCTGGCAGTGAGAGGCCCCGGGGCCAACGCAGGCGCGGCAGGATGGGTGGCAGCCTGTGCACAAGTCAAGAGAGCAGTCAGAGGCACAGCTCTGGGGAAAACACTGGTTTGGACCCTCTTGTTCTTTCCTCTTTCCAGTTCTGTATTACTGTAGACAGTCTGATACTCAAAGAGCTAGCAAAGAGTATACGCTTTGCAGCAACTCACCAGCTAAGAAATCTGTTCCATAAAGAGATGGGGTGTTGTATTTTCTATAATGGAACAGGGATTTTAAAAAAATAGCCCTCAGCCCCAAATAACAGCTCTTTCCTTGAATAAAGCTGATGAACAAATAATGTTGGGGAAAATCTGCAGTATCATACCACAGGCAGTCAATTTTCCTTTAATTTCTGAACTGCAATGGTGAACACAATCTCACTAGGAGAGACAGCAAGAAATGACAGTACGAAGGGCTCACAGGAAGCATAAATTCATCTTCCCAATTTTCAGGTTTTCCACTTCTGCACAAATTACCTCGGTCATAGCAAACTAAGTAGGTGTGTGCAGACTTTCATCCACCTCTTAGCTCATGTCAAGAAAACTTGGAAGCAATGTACGGTTATTTCAACAGAACAGGGGAACAAAAAAGTCCCCAGGATAAATAAATCCTGAGGGTGTGAATGCAGAAAGTATTTGAGAAAATTTGGGGTTTTTTTCTCAAAGTAGAAAACAAGCAGCAGGCAAACACAATGAGGAATTACTCATTGACCAGTGAAGCATAGGATAAAGGATCAACATCCTAGCTGAGTACTCTGAGCACAGCCCAACAAAAGCCAATATAGGTACACTGGTTTATAGCAGCTGAGGAACTTACTCCAGGTATGCAGCTTACCCTTGCAGACATCATGATCCTGGTAAAAACCCTCTCCACAGCCCTGCAGGCACTGGCCCCACCGCAACACCAGAGGAAAGGAGCAGGAGGTGCAGTGATTGGCCAGAGGTCCCTCACACGTGGAGCATGAATCATGACAAGCTGACAAAGAAACCAAGTACACAGAACTGAAACATCCTGGTTTTTCCCTTGATTTTTTTCTCCTTAAGATTTTTTTCTATCCTCCTTGAGTGTTGCTGACTACAGCCCCCTCCAGCCAACAATGACAATTCCCAGCTGGCATGATATTGAGCTACGTAAACTAAAGAGAGCAGAAGTACACCTGTATTAATAACTAGTAACAGTAATAACTGTCACTCACAAGGTGTTTTGAATATGTATCTCAGTCTGTCTTAATATGCTTCACAAGGCAAGGAGCTGACAGCCTTAGAAACAGTCATGCAAATACGTCTCTTACCTCTGCATCTTCCCTTGCTACTCGGGAAATATCCAGCTGGGCACTCCAAAATGCACTTCCCGTCATGTAAGAACTTATCTGAAGCACAGGTCAAACATCTGGGTTGGTCTGAGTAGCATGTTTCACAGGACTGGTCACAAGCTGCCCAAAAGGATAGCTCATTAATGAAATGCACTCAATGAGCAAAGAGCAACAGAGCCACCAACATGGCCACACAGATAAAATAAACCAAACCGTGCCTTGTCCTAAAGAAAGACATATCTTTAAACATTGCTCTCCAGCACAAGTAACATTTCACACTTCCCTGGAATAAGCAATAATATTAATGGAGATAGATGTGTCAGTGCAGACAGGTCTCCACTGACCTGTATCCCGTCTAGGACTCTGAGTAAGTACAAATACGAGGAGTGGGTCTACACCAGCGCTCCCTCCCCTCCTGACACAACCCCTCCAGCTAAGGCAGTATGTTTTTCCTGCTCACCAACAGTTTGTGAAGACACAGCACCATTCTGAATGATTTTATGTATGAAAACCACCTCATAACTCTTTGTACAACTAAGATCAGTTATCAGACTGTTCAGGAAGTAAAAGGTGGAGGAAAAGTTGATTAAAAAAACCTGTAATCCCTCCCTTTCTTCAAGTCAAAGTTTTAAGTGTGAAAGTGCATCTAAATTCAAGCATGATAAAGTTTCTTATCAATCCCTGCAGTCTATATTCTCCCAGACAGTCAGTTCCTAAGATAACTGACCTGTTGCCTAAGAGCACTATGAAACTCTGGCTTCCCTAAGTCAGTAACACTAACGCTGCTGTATATTCAGAAGAGCCAAGCATTTTACTTAAACAATTCGTGTTTCTTTTCACCAAATGGTCTCTCCTTAAAACAGCTTACACTTCTCTGGTTGGGTATCAAAATGCACGTTTTTGGTAGAAGATGCAAGGCCTCAATCCTGGAGGCTGTGAGGAACAGCTATGCAATTTTGAGGAAATCCCTGACAATAAAAATCAAAATTATGGCCAAGCTGCATCTAAGTTAAATTTCTTTTCGAGCTTAAATGATTTTCAGCTACACGTGTAAGATTTCAAGCCTGGACACTTCCAAACACAGGTGAGTAACACTTACTGGTACAGACATCAAACCAAACTGAAGGGGAACCTGGCCAAAGTGAAATTCATCCAGAAGTGGTCAGAATAGCAACAATTTTCTCAAGACCCTTCAAGGTCTGAAGCCCTTTACAGCTAGCTGTGGTTCAGACCTGCATGAAGGCAGAAAACCCCTTTGTCATCTCTACTGACTCTGACGGACAGTCCTTCAAAGCAGCTACCAGGAGGTGGCTGCCACCAAAAATCAGACTTGACCTGAATGGCTGTGGCAGATTTTACATTATATATTTATTTGAGATTTTTCCCCCCTTTCATGATCTGTTTGACTTAGGTCTTATAATTCCCTCCAGCCATCTCTTCCCCTTTTCTCAGCAAACCTTCCCAGCTTCCCAGTCTCATCTGTTGTGCAGGTATTAGTCACTGTGATGCTGAATTATAATCAAATTTACAGAAACCTGCTGGCAAAAGCCATTTTTCTTCATGCAGACAAATGGATTTGTCAAGCCCTCAGACATAACTCAGTTAGGCTTTCAAGCTGTTCAGTGAAGGGGAAAAAACCTTAAACCTTTCAGCATCTGATTAACTTAAATGAATTAACAATCTTACAAACAGCAGCTTTCCTCATCTGATATTTATGCACAAGGTGCATCGGCCTTCTTAGACATGAGCAAAACCACAGCTGCTGCACAGCTAAATGAAATATTGATTCCTTTTTTGCAGAGCATTTCTTAAACTTCTTGCAATTGGAGGAAGAAAACAGGTATTTACCACTGCAGATTCCATCCTTGGTATAAAATCCCTGTCCACAGCTGGCCACGCAGAGCCCTGCTTTTAGCATGTGTGATGGGTCTTTGCAGGCCAAACAATTGTTCTCAGCAGCACCCCAGCATGAGGAACAGGACTCGTGACAAGCTGCAGGGAAGAAAGGTGCAGGATTAACAAACAATCACCTTCCAACCATCTCTTTAAAATGAAGAGTTTGCAGTAATCCACTTTTTTGTGCAGTTTTGCTCCTTAAACTCATAGGCATTCCCTGCTTCAGAAAAGGAGAACAAAAAAACATCGTTAGTATGTTTTATCCCAGCCGTCTCAGGGGTACAATTTACAGCTTCATTTTGTACGTGCAATGTGACATGCAGTATGATTACATGTAGCTGTAATCAGACTAGAAGGAGTGTTGGTAACACTGTTAAGTCCTGTTCATCCTGGTGCTAGGGGCTGTACAAGCACAAAGGGAAAAGGGAAAAGATTCCATCACATGCTTCTTAAAAAATGCAATCAGATCCTTGCAGCGGCTACTGACATTACCCCAGCTTCATGTACGAACACAGAATTAGGCTGCAGGGCTGCAATCAAAATCCTGCTAAATTAAAACCAAGAGAGCCTACTTCCAGAAACAACTTCTGCCCTTCCAGGACTCTGCGCGGGAGCAGAAGAACTGATTTCCAGCTGTTGGTCGATCTGGTCAAGTAGGGCAGAAGGCAGAAATCCTCACATGATCAGATTGAGTAATTCCTGGGGAAAGGCGGGAACTGGGAAAAGGTCTGGTACAGCAGGCATTGCCCATCTTTTCCTTGACATTGCCAGCAGAAGAGAAGTGGCATTCCCTCATGGAGTTGAGATACCAGGTACTTTTCTCTCCTGGTGAGCCATGGTTGGGACACAGTAATATTTCGGGTATTCCTGAAGTATATCACATTCCTGCAATGCAGGCAGGATAAATGCTCTCTCTGTGGCATCTGGGTATAGGAACACAGAGGCAGAACAAAGCGATCCTCGAGCATGATCATATAATAGAATCACAGACTGGTTTGTATTGGAAGGGACCTTAAAGCTCACCCAGTTCCAACCCCCTGCCATGGGCAGGGACACCCTCCACTAGACCAGGTTGCTCCAAGCCCCTGTGTCCAACCTGGCCTTGAACACTGCCAGGGATGGGGCAGCCACAGCTTCTCTGGGAAAAGTCTGTGCCAGCGCCTCAGCACCCTCACAGGGAACAACTTCTTCCTAATGCCTAATCTAAATCTCCCCTCTGTCAGCTTAAAGCCATTCCCCCTTGTCCTGTCACTACAGGCCCTTGCAGAAAGCCCCTCTCCAGATTTCTTGTCAGCCCCTTTAGGTACTGGAAGGCTGATTTACAATTAAACTAGTAACTATATGGAGATCAATTCTGCCTCCCCAAAGAGCCGTTGACCGAACTACCTTGTTACCTTATTTGAAGCTGTGCAAGTTCAGCTGTGAGGGAAATTCAGCCCACTGTGGCTCCTGCTGATGGAATCCGTGATGCAGACTCATGTTAAATCCTGTGCCATCAGTGCTTGCAGGAACTGCAAATTACAGTTCTTGTAGCTATTAGATTTTTTTCTCGATTACATGCAAATATGTTCCAAAGATGTTCTTACTTTATTATTTCACAATAAGGCAGGTACTTGCTTGTGCTCCCAGACCAAGGCAGGTGGGAGAAACCAGAACTTTATGACATTTGCCCTCTACCCACAGACATGTTGAAAGTTGCAGCCAGTGAAGAAAAACTCACCTCTGATTAGTCTCAGCATAAGGAAGGAAAATAGCAGCTCATCCACATGAGTAAGAGCACATTTACATACAGAACAGTGACCAAAGCAAACACCTTCCTGCCAAAATAAACACCCTAAGTGAGAGACAATTCATCCTCTCCCCAGTAAGAGGGGAAATTGTTTGCCATAAGTAAGCTTACAGCAAACCAGTGATCACCACTACTTGCATCTCACTCCTGTTTTGCATGGTTTCTATGCTGCTTCTGTCTGCTTCAGGCCATAGCTACTCTTGGATATGACATGAGATGGAGCACCTATGTTTGTGCTTACATATGAGTTGCACCGCACAACTTAACATAAACACCCCATTTTAGTGGACGTCACTGCTCCCAGAGGCAGGGAAGTGTTAACACCTCCATCTCCTACACATGGAACTGAAACACAGAGATGGGATGTGACATGCATGGGGTTAGAACAGGGAGTGTTGAGGGGAGCAAGACAAGAGACATGTGAGTTCATGCCCAGCACATGGTCCTTTGACATTCTGGATGTTCCTTCTCCACACTTTCACCTTCCTTTATTTTCCTGTTTCTCATCTTCTTCTACTGTCTTGTAACTAGCTGTTTGCTTTCCCCCTTCTCACCTTGCTGAATCTTTTTTCCCCCCACCTTATTCCTGATCTCTCCAGAATGCTGTGGCTCTCCTAGTTCCTGAATAATTCTATGTGAGGAGTGTCTCATAAGGATGCTGGGCATCCTGTACCCGGAAGGATCTTCCCCCGGAATCCTACCGCAAGTGCCATCACCACTATCAAGCACATCTAATTGTGGTTGAATCAATCACAACACAATGTTGTTTTCAAACACAATGTTCCAATTCCGAACATCCCATCTCAAGGTAAAGATTGTGCACACTTTTCTGCTTCAGTTAATAATTTCCCTTGCTGATGAAAAGCTGCATCTCATTTCAGCTTGCATCATTCTCAGGGCGTGTCTACACTTAAAAGTTAACTGCAGAGTTCATGCTGCAGATTCTTAAGTACCGAAATGTCCTCACTTCACCTTCCAGATGTGAGCATTTTGCTCCTCCCTGAGCTCACTCTAACTTTCAACATCTTCTTGAAAGAGTGAACACCAGGACTTGGATCCTCTAATTATAGACTTCCTACTGCACAGCTCGACCCCCTTGCTGTTAACCTGCCTCAGTATGTTGACACATCAACACACCCAGTTATGTGCAAAGTTCTCAACTCCTCTCTGGAGATGCTGCTCTTATCCCAGAGATGCTTTCCACTCCTGGCAGCCTGGCCCCCAGGTTCTGTTTTTAAACAGTCAGCCTTGCATAAAGGTGTATTAAAAACACACTTTTGATGATAGCCAGGTCAGTTGGTCAAATGTGCTTCAGCTCCCGCCATGGACCGTTTACTGCCTGCACTAGACCAAGTGCTCCTGAGCACTTCCTCACCTCAATCTCTTCTCTCAAGCAGCTGCCTCCAGCACACTCCCAGTGTCATACTTCTAGTGGAGAATCCTGCAACAACCAGACTCCAGCCAGGTAACGATGCAAACCAACACAGTCTGCAGGCCAAAGGAGTGCAAGATCTTACTTCATTCCCTCTCTCCAGTTCCCAGTTGGCTCTTACTGGCCCTTGGCAAAGATCCTGCAAATCTGCTCCTGGGTATCACAGCAGCCTTCAAGTCTTGTAGTGAGGCAGCTGTCGTGTTAAAATTGCATGTCTTCCTAGACAGGGGATGACTTTTGTGTGGTATCTCAGCTATGCAAAGGCTACAGAGAGATGAAGTACAACCGACCAGAGGTCATGAGGCCTTCTGAGAAGCTGCAGTGAATTTGGCAAACTGATAGGAAACAGATCCTCGGGACTTCAAGCTACTAGATAGAATCCAGGCCCAAACGGCTTCTTTGGGCAGAAACGGACGAAATCCAAGCAGCAGAGCTTGGAAGAAAGGAAGGAAAAAGGAGAAAGAAAGCAACCTGATTTTTAGCAAGAGAGACACATTTAACATTTGGAAGCAGTGCAAAAGACTCAAGGATCAGTAACAATTTCCTCAGGTGGGCCAACAAAAAGAAATGCTTGCAGCAAGAGACTCAGCTCTGACGCACTGCTCCAGTTACTAGCTCTGCTCTGCAAGCCCTCCCCATGAAGAGCCTCCCTGGACTCATCCAACACAGCCATTTCTGTATGCGAGGTGGCAAGTGCCTCCAGGAGTTATCAGCTGCCAGTCTCCAGGTGACAGACACGCACAGCCTGATTCATGCTCCTACAGATCCAATCCTTCACTTCTCCTGCTTGCAGCGACACGTACCGGGCAATTTATTTTCAGATGTCTTGAGGACTTTTTTGTCACAAGTCCAGCAGCTACTAAATCCCAGCCAATATCTCCACTCTGCCATCAGACGGTACAACTGCAGCTGGAATTGTAAGCAATGGGCCCCCAGGACCTGGGTTCATGCAGCTGGAAGAGCAGCCTCGATCCATTCCTGCCCTGTGTTTATGCACACTCACGCACACCCTGCCTGCAGAAGCTTTGGCTCTTCTAGCACTGCCTGACTCAACAGCTGCTCCTTGCCCCAACAGTCACCACCTCCACTGAAAAAGCAGGGGAAGAAATGGAAGCATTCAGTGAGCCACTGTCAGCTAAAACAGCTTTGCCTACAGCAACTAAGCAGCTGTGTGAAAATAAATGAACAGATGTGACTGCATCACCAGGGAACTGCTTTCACCCTTCCTGGCTGGTTTCAGTTCAGATTTGTAGGGGCTATTCTGCATTGCCTCCTCCCTTCAGCGCGGATACTGGACTTTTATATGCAAGGCCCTGCAGCTTAACCAGACATTGCTGCTGAAGAAAAGATATTCAAGAGAGTGTAGTCAACCTTCCAGCTTGGATGGAAGGTCAATAGGGTGTGCAATTACTCTGCCTCTGCTGACATGATAGTATTCATTAAGCTGCAGTGACATGTCTTTCCAGAAAATCAATGTTGAACAGATGAAACTTCCAGGGTCTCACTTCTTGGTTAAAGCAAGAGTACTCCAGTGGCTCCTGAGCCAATGGGTTTTCTTCTCTCCTTTCTTACTTAGGATGTAATGTAGGAGTCATAGAGAAGTGTCACAAGTGCAGGCTTTTGGAAGATGAGAGGTCCTACAAAGTGATGTTTCTGTTCTTTCATGATTGACCAGAAGCCACAGAATCAACTAAAGATCCACTCACCAAACTGTGTGTTATCTGCATCAGTGCAGGTGTAACATTCCCAGGTTTAATGACAGCAGGAGGGCTAACACAACCGGTATCCCAGCAAGAACACAGGAATAAGTCCATGCTTGGCTTTGGAATAGCACAAATGGGGTCCAACCACGCTGTGCCAAATGGTACCATTAACCACCTCTAACCTGCCCTCCCCACCGTGAGCTGGGCAGGCTCAGCTCAGCCATGTTCCATGTTTATTCTTGAGGTGACCCCCACCAGCCAGACATGGCAGAGAAGAGCAGGTCACAGATAAAAATCCAAGAGCTTTGCTGCAGAGTGAGCCGGATCTGTTAGTGTCAAGTTACACATTTCAACGTTCACGTTTTGAGAGATCAAAGCAGAAATACTTGAGTTCTACCCAGGCTTTTGAATAATCTTGAAAACATAAATAATTAAGTTGGAAAAATGCAGTGAGAGCACTGAACACTGCAAGTCCTTTGAGCCCCTCTGTTGGACCAGGTGAGCATCTTTTAGTTTTGCTTCCCTTTGCTTTGCCTTTGGTGGGGGATTTCTTAACTGTTTCCACAGCTTATTTCTGACACCACTCTGCTTAGAGCCCGATACACACTGATCCATGATTGTCAAATACACTGCTACATAACTGAACCTATGACCTTTTATCCTCAACTTTTTCTCTTAATGGTTTTAATACTTTACAGAAGCAGGTGAAGGGACGAGAGCAGGAAACAACCCTGGTGCAGAGATCAAACAACTGTATTCCGAAATTCAAAATAGATTCAATTAGACCAGACGTTATGAAACATAGGCAAATAGACAGACCAGTTCATTGTACTTTGTTACAATGCAGCCAACAGCGTTTCAACTATAGGATGGAGTAAAAAGCCTGGTCTTACGAGTCTTTTTCATCTCCAAAGCAAATTTCTCAAGAGGGAGTTTACTGGAACTATAGCAATGAACACAGTCTAGTTCGTTCTCTTTGTGCTTTTGGAACGTGCTTACTGCAGATGTTAAAATCATTATGAGAAAAATATTTCTGAGCAGTCCAAGGGTCATCTAGGCAATCAGATTAGAGATTTGTAAAAATAAAGAGGATACAAAGAAAGAGTGAATGGCAGTGAATTATGGACCATATCTGAAATTTAAGACTTTCTCCACTGGTTTGACTTTATGCAGAAAATGCAGCCAGGCAGAACTAAAGCAAATTGGTTTAATTCCCTTGAGGAAAGAGGAGCAAATTTTCCCAGCAACTTTCAGCTACAAGCATGCGTGACTGCAAATTTGGATGGAATGTACAATCAGTAACCTACAAACCAGTAATAAAACGAAACATTAGCCTTTCCCTACCGCTTCAGCAGTACACGGGCACTGCCAATTAAAACACCAGGAGCAGGTGGAAAGGAAATGGTAAAATAAAACCAAATGAAGTAGAAGATTATTTGATACTTAAGTCTATAAATTCTTTTGGACTGGGCCTCTTTTCTATTTATACATGCACAATGGGGCCCCAGTCTATAGTCACTGCTGAGGGACAGAGGTTTTTCAGACTTCCAAAACCTGAAAGAAATGGTCAGCTCTTCAAAAAAAACCACTTCAGAAAAGGAAGCTAGACTTAGAATCCAAAGTGCCTTCCCCTGAAATCTGCCAAAAGCCCTAAGCCTGTATTTAATTTTAAGCAGGAGGGCTAGTTCCAAAGAAATTAAAGCACTGGCTCAAGAAGTTAAGCATGTGCTCCACCCCTTTGCTGAACTATAGCTGCAGAAATAATTAGAAGCCATCTAAAAAAGGCCAACATCAAGAGCAAAAACGTGTTAACTTTAGAGGAAACAATTAAACAGTCATGATGAAAAAGCAGCTGCCTTGCAGTTTGGGAAAAGTACGAGTATTTTAAAAGAGCAAGGGAAACCCATAAAAGCACTGTCATAGTTCCATCAAAAAGAAAACTGTAACTTCATAATCTTCGTCTTTCCAATTACTAAGATATAGGATTCAGACACATCTCAGCATTTTACAGTATTACTACTTTACTTTCTAAACATGCTTCTTGAGAACAGTCGTCCTATCAACTTTCAGGAAGAATGCACCATATGAAACAAATATATTGCAGAACAAAGCAAAAACCTCCCAAAAAGTATTTTCTGGGAGCTTTTCTGAGTCCTACCAAGGCCCAATCCCTCCAAGACGTTTTCTATGCCACTCAAAGTACCATCTCCTGAAAAGTCTGGCATTAGCTGCTGCAGTTAGTCCGAACTCAAAGAAAACCCCCATGGATCAGATTGCCAGGCATGGCTCAGAGTGTTATATCCTTAGTAAAATTAGTGCATGCAGCTTGCTCTGTGCCCTTAACACCACAAAACCCACAGTCACATTTCCAAAAGAGAAATCTGAATTGAAAGAGGACAGTGGTAAAAACTGGCAGTGTTCAAAAGCAGAGAGTTTTAGACCAACAGCACTGATCCACTGAGGAATTTTAATTAATATTTCTCCAACCAGTAATAAATTTTACACTGCATGACATAGTTCCTCTGTTCACTCCTTCCTTTATTCTAGGGTGAACATTAACACCTATGTCAACAGCAGATCCCTCAGCAGAGAGTATATCTAAGAGCCTGGGTATAGCTTTTGTGTGCTATTTTGCTATCACAAAGCACTGCAGTCTTTTTTGCTTGGAGTTACCTGTGCAGAGGAGCTGATCCTGAAAGTATCCCTTTCCACACGAGGACACACACTGCCTGTTCTTCATGAGCAGGGATGCCTGGCATGAAGAGCACTCAAATCCATTGGTACAGGCTGAGCATGTTTCATTGCAGGCTTCCAAGAGAAAGAAGAAAGATCATAGAATCATAAATCATATAATGGTTTGGGTGGGAAGGGACCTTAAAGCTCATCTAGTTCTAACCCCACTGCTACAGACAGGGATACACTGGACCAGGTTGCTCAAAGCCCCATCCAGCCTGGCCTTCAACACATCCCAAACATGATGCAGCAAGACTTCCCTGCTCTGATAAAAGGAAACAATTTTGCCTCATTTTGGCAAATAAGTTTGAGAATTTGCACTTTTCTGGGGCTCCCACCTGAAACCTCAAGGCCACGGTTACTACTCGGTACGTGCCTGAATGCTTTTCCAAACGAAGCCTGGCAATCTTTTTATAATAAGCCTGTGAGATCCTACAAACAAAAGCACAGCATGCAACAGAGAAGAGAGTCATCTGACAGGATATAGGCCCTTGCAGAAATTACCTAAGCAAGCACCCCCATCCTGGTAGAAGCCCAAGTCACACATCTCCACACAGCGCCCATTCTGCAGCTGCTTCCTTGGGTCACGACAGGCACTACAGTGATCAAAGGACTGAGAGCAGGTCAAGCAGTCTGGGTGGCACTCAACTGGCACAAAGGAAAGATACAAAGGTAAAAACCATCAGCAGGGTTTTCAACCAGGAAGGCACAAAACAATGCATAATCCAAAATCAAACTGAAATTCATTACTTATTTCTATTGGTGTTTCAAGGTGTGTTAGTTTTGGAGTGGGGTTTTTTTCCATGATTGCATAAAGTGGACTAAATATTACATTGCTGTATTCTAGCATGGCAGAAGTTATTACACAGCTCAAATTTTCTAGGCTATTGATAAACAGGAGATTCATTGTCCACATGGTTTCTCAGCCATAAAAATCATAAGTCATCAGGAATGAATGGTCCGAAACAACCTGAATTGGAGTTTCCTTCAGTCAAACCCTGCAATAAGTCAAGACTGTGTCCGTGCCAGGTCAGAGTACAGGTGGCAAATCACTTCCTCTCCAAAAAAAGGCTTTGTGTCGAAGCACCAGAGCAAGCATTTCATGGCCACAGGCACTTTCTCAAATGACACGGGCTGCTCTGTTTGCAGGCCATGGAAGGACTTCTTTTGCTTTACTACTGAGCTACTTCAGCTTGCTGGAAGAAAAGCTATCTGTTCCTTCCCAGCAAGTCAGCAAAAAAGGATCCCAAGGCTGAAAACTCTCCTTCAATTACACCAAATTACCTGCATGTTTCCAGGGAGATGTACCTAAGGGAAGAATTTGGAATCAAAAGCTACAGAAGACATACAGCTGAAGATAACAATGATTCCAGAGTGATAAACAGGAGGAATATAGGAGGCTCTGTCTCTATCCATTTCTTTCCAATGACTTTCCAAAGGTATGTACAGCCCTATCCTTCCATTCTGACAACAAACTGACTACTTGGAAAGGTACAGAATGGGCAATTTTTCTCCAGATACACGAAAAAATTCCCTCTGCTTCAACCCAAATGTTCTCAGTGAGAGGGCATATTTGCTGGTTTTAACATAAATACAACTGTGCTCAGGGCTATATGCTTTGCACTGCCTGAGAATGAATGGGTTCTCTCCGCCTGCTTCCCCCAGCACATCTGTGAGAAGCAGCAATAAATTTTTACAGCTTTAACGAAGCAGATGCATTAGGGACTGATGCTCTGGGCTCACAGATTGAACTGCTGCAGGCTGGGTTTTGCATTTGTTTCTCATCCCCTGCATTGCAAACCAGAATGAGACAGAGCAGAAAACAGCAGGCTTCAGTAAAGGAAATTTCCATTTACCTTTTAGGACATAAAAGTGCAAGTTTGGCTCTGTCTGTCCAACACCATGATTTCAAAGCCTGTATTTTCCAAAATGCTACCATTATGGAAGCTAAACGAAGAGGCCAGGTTTTCAAGGGTAATCAGTACACAGTGGCACTTCTTGATAAGAAGGAGAACAGAGGGGTGCTGAGAGCACTTTATAATCTGTCTCCTCCTTAGGAGACTGTGCAGATGCTGTTCCCTTTCGAAAACACAGGACAATTTTATCTGAATTGCCCAAACCCCATTTTCCTCACTTTTCAATTTGTAGTGCTTTGCATTTTTATTAGCATGCAGTAAATAACAAGCTTTAAAGGCTTAATATGGCAGATGTGCTAAGGCACTCCTGCCAATGACAGCATAATTAAACTGTGAAGCTATTTTCTTTTTACTGAGATAAAACATTAACCAGAGCACTCTGATAAAACCAAAGTTATATAAATGAAACAAGAAGAGCCACCAACGTGAAAAGGTAGCAAACCATACCTAAAGCCTACCAGCTATGAAATGTAAGTCAAGGAGAATGACAATATCCTTGAGAAAATTTAATTTATATGCAAAATTAACATATAAGCTAAGGCTATCCCAATCTTTCCAAACAATTATTAACAGGCAGCTACTCAGATTTAGGTGAGTTTGTGGCATGAAAATGGAAGTGGGTTTGTTATTTCCACTCCCAAGAAAGAATCAGGAGCCCATAAACTCCAAAACCCATGTTATGATTCAGAAAGGAGCAGTCCCCTGCTTTGTAAAACTCATGTTGAAGAGAAAAGAAAACGACAAAACATTTCCAAAACACCAACCCCAACAAGAAACTCTTTTGCCAAAAGAAAGCTGTCATATATACCAGAGGAAATCACTGGGAGCCTTTGGATGAAGCCTGAACCTCGCTAAGAATCCTAATGATATGGACCTATGAACCCTAATGATATGAACCCTAAATGATATGGAAACCAGTTAACTAGCACGTGAAAACTGAAGACAAGTCACAATTCAGTGCAGGTCCTGGGGAAGCAAAGACCGCAGGGATGCGAGAACAACCCCCGTGCCAGAGGTGTATGTGACACACACTAACATGAGTGACAGTGAGGAATGACTGACCCTGGGTCTGTACCTGGCTTGCAGTGCAGGCAGCAGTCACCCTTCACCTCAACAGCCAGGCTGCCCAGCGGGCAGGGCGGGCAGGAGCGCTGGAAGCAGGTCACCTCTGCGTCCCGGCATTCGCATTCCCTGCAAGGCCCTTCTGCCCATTTCTCTCCGTTCTGCACAAGAAACACACAACAGTCAGCATCAGCAGGGAAGCAGAGCCTCTGCACAAAGCATCTGTACATGCATGGAACTCTCTGGGTGAATTGCAGGGCTGCATCTGTGCCAGTAGTAAATTAAACATTGCTGGGGCTGTTTCAGCACTGAAGCCTGCCAACACAGGACTCTGTGCTCCTGTGCTGCTAACCCTCCTGACCTCTTTGCCTTTCCAGAGTAAGACAGCCTGCAAAGTGCCTGCTGAGGAGTCTTTGGCCTGCAAAAACCTGAACACATTCCCTCTCAGCTCTCCCTCCAAAGCATGGTGGTTTTCAGCTAGCACTAAGTCCTTTCTACTTCTTCACCTCCCTTCATTTTCACAGAATCACAGACCGGTTTGGGTTGGAAGTGGCCTTTAAAGCTCATCCAGTTCCAACCCCCTGCCATGGGCAGGGACACCTTCCACTAGAGCAGGTTGCTCCAAGCCCCTGTGTCCAACCTGGCCTTGAACACTGCCAGGGATGGGGCAGCCACAGCTGCTCTGGGCACCCTGTGCCAGCGCCTCAGCACCCTCACAGGGAAGAACTTCTTCCTAATGTCTAATCTAAGTCTCCCCTCTGTCAGTTTAAAGCCATTACCCTTTCTGCTGTCTCCATATCAGAGGTGCTCCAGCCCTCAGAGCATCTTCATGGCCTCCTCTGGATTCGCTCTTTCTAACCCTCAAAGCATTTTGTTTCTCTCCTCCTCTCTTCTGTTGCCCTGTTTTCTAACACCGAGGGCTTCCCACACATCACAGAGGTGAAGAGGTATCACCGGCTTGCTTCAACACTACTCATCACACCCAACATGTCTACTTTTACTACTCAGTGGAGAGAAGGGGCCTTGCATGCCCTGTTCCCTCCTGTGATCTGCATCCCTGGGTCTGCTCAGCGGCCAGCAAAGCTCAGTGGCTGAGGCTCTGCTGGCACCACGTGAAGAAGTGAAAAGGCAGAAAAGAGACAGCAAACATCTCTAAATGTCTGTGAAGCTTTTGTGCCAGTTCCTCTCTTAAAAGGGATAAAACGCAAACTGGAATAAACACCTTAATATGTTTTACCTCACTTGGGTCAGAGAAGGAGATCTGAGGCAAAAATAGGACGTATTAGCTTTAAAAAACAAGTATTAAACTTCCCCTTTCTCACATGTGTTGGCAAACAGCAGCTATTAGCTCCAGCCCTCACCTGTCAGAGCAATGAAAAGACGATTTCTAGTATATTTAAACAAAGATAATTAATGTTTCCTTTCTGTTTAACTACAAAATGAAAGTTCCTTGACAATTTTAATAAAGTAATGGACTTCAGTTGCAGTAAAAAATATAATCAGTGGGATACATAGCAGAAAGCTATACATCACCCCAGCCCTGTCGCCTCTACTTTATAGGATTAAAGTCAGGCATCTTTAACTCCATGAGATGTGCAAGAAACCTGCGACTACATATATTAAATATTAAAAGGAAATGATTGATTATACTGCACAAAAGAAAGCAAGGCAAACTTAAACTCTGCAGCAGATGCACACGTTGTAAACAAGTGTGTTCTGTAAATTGTAACAGCAGTCTGCAGGCAGTATTAATGAATTATTTTTCTGCTACGCTTACAAATAATACCCCTCTCAGAACTGAAAAGGGAGAGCAAAACTCACTATTACATGCTCCAAAGTACCAGGATACTCACAGCTTTGGTATGTTCTTTGTAAACACAGTAACTATTACTTGAAATACATTCAGGACAGCACTTCCCATCTAAGTGAATTAATTCTTCACCCTGTGAAGAGAAAGGTTGCAGCAATTCAAATGGAATCCACATCACCAAAAACACTGTGGTATGCAGAGGCAGAGCAGCTCTTGCCCTGGAATGCAATCTCCAATATCTAATTTCACCTTATCTTCTCTCCATCCTACTTCATCTCTGTAGGAACGGTTTGAAAAATGGGCTTGGTGAATACCGCAGTTGCAGAACAAACCTCAGGAAAAGCCAGGGAATTCAGTGATAAGGCCATTACTTCATCCCTAAATTCAGCAGAGAAGATCCCCCTTTTCCCGGGGATCACGAAGATATCACCGGACCACTGTCAAGATTTCAATGCACAGAAGCTTACCTTCGTTTTGAATGTTCTACTTTTTGTCCCCAAGAGAATTACTAAGCACATGCTCTATTTATTTATTTATTTCCCAGATGGAAAAAGCCTGTTCTTGGTTACAACTGTACAGCTCCACAGAAACTATTTAGCTAACTTCACTCGGAAGATCAGAATTTAGCAGCAGGAGAAGGGAATGAAGTGCCCTAATTCATCACAACTTTTTGTGTCCAAGTGGAAGCTGAATATTTAGGAAAAAAGGAACACTGTCCTAGAGAACCAGGTCACAGCTCAAAAGAAAAAGCTTCAATTTCCTGAGGAGCTCTTCTGGACCAGGTTCTCATGCACTGTTAACATAGGCAAGATAACACATGCTAGTCAGAAACCACACAGATGTTGGTGGCACGCTCACCAATTTTTGTCTGTGAATTACTTTAGGCATAAATAAGGCAATAACAGCAGCAGCCACTATTAGTTTCACCAAGGTAGAACAACTAAGCCAGGCCACACTCTGGCAACCCTCATACATTTCTGAGCACGGTTCTTAGTCACTGAGGACCACGCACAGCCTAAATCTCTCTCTGCATTTTGCTCTTAAATCATTACTTCAAAATGCCATTGGCAGTGGTTGGATCTTGTGTCACTACTATGTGCTGTAAACTCTTCCATCCCCATCCCTGCCCACATCCCCACCCACATACATAAACACGCCACAGAAAACCTGAGAACCAGAATTGTTCAGCATATTCTAGGCTGAGAACACTGAAAGGCACTGATGGGCTGGGAGACAGAAGAGAGGAAAAAAGATGTTCTATGCAATCTCTCTCAAACACATACACACCTCAAACACATCCAAGACACCATAACTCTCCACTAGCTCCATTTCTTCCAAATATCAGAAAGACATTTGCAGCTTGCTGGCTGTCTGGTAGCCACACAGCACCCTGCAAGCTCTGTCCTACTGATCCTGTAGTTCCTAGGGCTGGCAGCAGAAGTACTTCATCACCAGCCTACTCGGGTAGGCTGCAGCATCACCTGCTAGCACCCATAACCCACCTTCCTCTGAACATCCTCACGGGTGTGCTTACTTAGCTGGGGTGCTGGCAAGTGCTCCAACAGGATTCTTTGATGCTCTGACAGTTCGAGTGGATTTGGTTGAGCGCATCCACCTCAAGATCCAGGGCTAACCCAGCCTGTCACATAACTTGTACTCCTAGCTCATCAGTAACCTGCTGATAATGGCTTTTTGAAGATTAGTCAGAATCACCACAGACACAGTCATTTGGCAGTTGCTGCACAGGTTTGTTTGAAAGGGTTTAGAAGCTAAACCTCTACGCTCATGTAATGCTGCTCTACTATGTCGAGCTGCCTAGGATTTGCAGTTCATATCTGTGGCCTCATTACACTTTAAATAGGATGATGTGACCAGAAAATTAAGAGTGCCTTAATGAAGAGATGAATCCAAATGCTCCTTAACTGCACATCAGCTCTGATTTATTGATGCAGGTAAAAACCAGACCTACAACTCTGTCGTGGTTTGAGCCCAGCCGGTAACTCAGAACCACACAGCCGCTCGCTCACTCCCCCCCCCCCCCCCCCCTTCTTCCTCCCCCCGCTCCCGGAGGGATGGGGAGGAGAATGGGAAGAATGTAACTCCCACGGGTTGAGATAAGAGCAGTCCCGCAACTAAGGTATAACACAAAACCACTACTGCTACCACCAATGATAATAACAATTAGTGAAATAACAAGGGGAGAGGATACAATTGCTCACCACCCGCCGACCGATACCCAGCCCGACCCGAGCAGTGATCTGGGCCTTCCGGGTAACTCCCCCCGGTTTATATACTGGGCATGACGTGCTGTGGTATGGAATACTCCTTTGGCTAGTTTGGGTCAGGTGTCCTGTCTCTGCTTCCTCCCGGCTTCCCCTCCTCCCTGGCAAAGCATGAGACTGAGAAAGTCCTTGGTTGGAATAAACATTACTTAGCAACAACTAAAAACATCGGTGTTATCAGTGTTGTTCCCAGGCTGAAAGTTAAAAAACACAGCACTGCACCAGCTACTAAGCAGGAGAAAAATGACTGCTATAGCTGAACCCAGGACAAACTCAAAAAGGAAAAAGGAAATATTTAATTTGCTTTTTGAGTAAATATTTTCTTGTAATGAATTAATTAATTGTGTCCCTTGCATTACTGAGGTAAACTGTGATTGGTCATGACTTGAAGAAGCAAGGCAAGCCACGCAGAATAATAAATCCTTGGGCAAGTATCTTCTATCAGGTGGGACCATAACTCTTGTCTACAACAAAGGACACTCTCTTCCTCCTTCTTCCTCTGTTTCATTCAATTCAAAATTGCAGCGGTTCATCCTCTGACAAATAACATCACTTTTTTAGATGCTCAGGCTTTAAATGGGTGGTTTCCTTTGAGAGCCTGAGTTTGAAAAATTGCTGCACACTTTTGAACACTGCCCCCAGTTTTGAACCCTACATGTTAACATCTCCAGCTATTCTTCTGTAGAATATCCCTGACTTTCCTGAATAATGGATTCTTTGTCCGTACCTAAGATATAAGCATGAATATTAAATAATTCTCCCTACTGAGCCATGACAGCATGCCATCATCATTAGTGTAAATGATCCAATTTACAGCCATAAGCATGCAGGAAGCTGAGTGAAACAGATGCAAGTGCACAAGATTTTATGACAGCCACGACTTTCCACCCAGCAAAATCTCCCCAAGCAGTTTAAGGTCAGATGATTGTCAGCAGTACTACACCAGTGACAGGAGTTTGGGTCCCACACTCGATGCGTTTTTGCTATTTAAAGGCACAGTCTCAGATGTAGAAGGATACACTTTTATTCCTAGGTACATCCTTTCTGTGTGATCGTCATTTGGATGACCCCATGTGTGGATTCTCAGTTTTCTGAACGCTCATTAAAACAATCTAGTCCAGTGAATCTATTATGTCCAGATCCTGGCTGGACTTCAGACACAACACAAGAGTGCTGCTACTCAAGATTTAGCATACAGGCAGAGTCACCAGAAAAGCATTAGCCACTGAGAGGGAAACTCAGGAGGCTGCAATTCCTTCCCTTCTCTTCACTGACACTGTGGAGTAATAAATATAAAGCAGTTATTAGCCTACAATTAAAACAGATGCAGTGACAAACAACACAAGTCTTATCCCACTGCAAAAAGGCAATTCAAAACATATTTATGTGTCTGTGTGAAGCATTCAACCCTATCTAATGCATTTTGCACATCCACTTTAGAGCAAATATAACCTAACCTGGGGGAGGATGTGGGTGGTTAGTTTTGGAGTAAACAGCACTGGGAATAGAATAGCTTCACTCCCATGCCAAGAATGGTATGGACAAAATGGAGGAAAGTGGAACACTGACTTCCATATCCAGATACCTTACTGAAGCCCACTGAAGCATACAGAACGAAGATAAAAGGAGTACTTCTTGAGCTTTTAACTATCTCTGACTTGTCTGTTTCTCCACATGTTCAGCTCCTGGTATAGCCAGTGGCCACTGAAACCTCTGGGTGTCTGATCCTCCTTTATAGCAGGCAGGCAACAGTGTGGGAGGGAATCAAATTAGTCACTGATATACACTTGCTTGGTTCACACACAAGCCCACTACTAAGTCAAACTTGCAGAGAAAATACAAAGTTTCCTCTCCTTTCCTGAGAAGCGTTTTCAAGGTAAATGGCACTAAACAAGCCCTAAGATGTCAGTTGAGAAAAAAGGGGAAAGAAAAAAAAGATCGCAAGACTTGAGGGATCCATCTTGAAACGAGAAAGCCGTTCTTACCTTGGCACATGCCACTTTGGCACACTCTGCTTCCTGGCAAGTGACTTGCCCTTCATCACACACGCAGAAGTCACAGTGAGTACTATTCCACACCTCCCCATGGTACCTGAGCGTGTCATTATACAAGCAGTTTCCCCTGGAAGGCACACACTCCTGACAGCACTTCCCAGGACGCTGCACCTTGTTTTCCCCCTACAAAACATCAGCAAGCATTCAGCAGGACTGCCTGAACCTGTTGACACAGGCAAAGTGATATGTGAAGGCAGGATATCAGATGTGAATGGTTTTTAACTACCTTCTCACAGCTAACGGAGTCACAGGTCTTGCTCAGACATCTGACTTCCCCCTTGTAACAAGCACATGCAGTGCACGCATTTTTTTTCCACTGTTCACCATGCTGTTCAAAAAGAAGATGAATGCAAGTGTTAAACACCCCTTGTAAATCATAGAATCACAGCCAAATTCTTTCCAGAAATCCATGCTCCTTATGGAATATGATGGCTCCTTCTGCATGTCTGTATCAGATAATAAACTCTTCTTAAAAAATGCTTCTATCTACATGATCAGCTAACGGGAAGAGGTAGATGACACTGTAGTGTGTATTTCTCATCAACTGCAAGCTACTGACATTGGTGAGGCCTATTAAATCCTAATAATTACTACTACTAGCAAAAGATAATTAGTAACAGAGTATCCCACAAACATAATCATGAAATAATGCATTAAATTAATTCCAGATGATACAATGAAAGCTATAAACACTTTAACCTTCACCAGTGCTTTCTGCTTTCCTCCTTCAAAAAAGTGTGAAAAGAAAGTGCATAATCTGCTTCACCTTGCAAACTTCCTTTCTGCTTGCCAGCAAATTCTTATCTAGTCCTAATTTCTTTCAGCTCTGCTGGCTTTCCAGGAAGAAAAAAAGCAACAGTTGTACTAAGCTATCAGTGCTGGCAGAAAGTCAGATATTGGGGAGAAGAGAGATGTGCCAGAACTTGTGAACAGTTGCCTTTTGGTGTGGTTTGTCAAAGGTTACCTGGTACACTCTTCCTGACACCGAGCAGGGCTTTGGAACACATTCTGGGCAGCATTTTCCAGGAGGTGTAACCATAACTTCATCCTAAACAGAAAGCAGGAGAGACGAGTAAAGAGCATGAACAGTTAGTTAACGCAGGGCTCAGCGTCACTGCCTGGAATTCCAGGCATGTGGTATCTCTGAGATAACCCACAGTCACTCAAGGCTTCGTTTTGGCTGCAACATCTGGGGCAGTCTTCAGAGCATGAGATCAGTGTAGAAAACTAAAAAGACATTTCCTTCGTCTCATTTTCTGGGCTTCTTTGGATGGCAACTGAGGTCCAAATACATAGATAGGTATATAGATGCAGATAAAGACACACACAGAAGATAAAGTACTTATATTCAGGTCTACAGATACATAGAGGGGGAAAAAAGTATATATAAGGCTATGCAGAGAAGCACACTAAAGCATGAGATGGAAGAGATTTTGTTTCCTGGTACTGCCACATTTTGAGGCTTCGAACGTGTGATTTACACTCAGGCATTTGCACTGTTTTAGTTAAATACATGCAGCACAACTGTCTGTGCAGGTGATAAATTATGCTTAAAACTGGATTATCCTAATTTAAACTTTTTCATGACTGGTTTAAATCACATTGGAATAGGCTGGCACTTCACATCAATATAACAGTTCCTGCATGCCTCAACTCCACCCATCCAAAAGGTGTTTGATTCCCCTGCTACAACTTTATGTACATCCAACGATTTGGAACAGTATTGTTCACCAGCACCTCCCTGCAGCCACATCAGGATGACCACATCAGAAGACTGGCTTGTGGGCTGGTAGTGTAGAAATGCCAAGCACTATTATCTGCTTTGTTAGCTTTTGTAGAAAGCATGGAAGACTTCTGCAGACCTAAAAGAACTCTTTCACAGATTTTGGTGGAATACGTGGTGGGACATTCAGGTGCACTCCTGTGAGCAACAAGCATTTTTGAAGTTCCTCTCCCTCAACATCCAGGGAAGGGCACAGTTATCTGAAAGATGGAAGCTGAGAGTTTAATACTAGGAGAATTTATGTATTGGCTTTTGACAGGGAGTGGAGAATGAAGAAAGCAACAGAGATACAGGCACAAGCAAGAAAATGTTAGGTATGATTGAGAGCACATCCTGCTAAGGTCCCTTCCAGCAGGCACCTTGGTAGGCAATACCTTGAACACCATCAAAATTAGCTTTCCATTAACTTGGATGCTCTCAGTAGACTATTCTCAGATACATCACAGCACCAACACAGTTGTTTCTGTTTCCACAAATTAAATCCTAACGATTAGCTGATTAAACATTAGTGCAATCAGTCAGCAGCTAATAGCAGTCCATTTGGAGTGGGAAAGGGGGAATCTAAAGCAAGCATAAATTTGTTTTAATGCACAGTACTTAGTCAGTAAATCTAATTGAGTATCTCAGGACAAAGCAAAACACAATTAGCATGCACAGAAACAGGTGTGTTAGTAGCACAAACATCTGGCCCAGCAGTAAAAGCTGGGTAAGCACCAACAGGAAAAAAAGTTTATGATTACTGCTTTTGGCTTTCTCAGTGCTACAGAGAAGCGCGCACGCATTTCAAGGGAGCTTCTGGATTCATCGATGGAGCGTGGTAATAGATTAAATAACATCTGGGAAACGGCACCCCCCAAAACATCAAGTCAAGGTCAGAAAGAAGGATTTCCAGGGAGCCAGTGCCTGCATTTCCGTGGCACAGCATGCTGCTGTAAAAGATAACACCAAGGTGTCCAAGGCAACTGGTACATCTGGCCCAATGAAAAGAAATCCAAAAAAGCGTAGTTGTACCCTTAAACATTTGCAGTCTAATAATAAGAATTAAAAAATTGAGTCACTTGTATAGAGCGTGGAGTACTGTCTGTAATCTTCTGGTGTTTTGGTTGGCTTGATCACTGCATAAGTGCCAAGAACTCAATATTTGTCCACAGCAAAGACCCTGGAGACAGAAATGTCCCAGTGATCTCAACTGGACTAAAACTGTAAGTCACTGCTTGAGCTTGCCTGGCTTATCTGACTGGTTTGATGGATTTCTAAACACAAGCATACATATAGAATAGTGCTCTTTCAGTTGAAGTTGGTTTATATTTCTTAACTCTTTAAGTCAGAAGGGGAATTTCATCTGCATTTGATTACTTTCAACTGTATCTCTAGAGTTCCTATTAAAAAAAACATAAACGAGTCCTGGAAACCAAACTTTTCATCTGCAAACCAAACACTGAAATTTGTGAAGATAAAACCCCACCAGAAATCGTGTGTTTTCATTACTTCCCTCATACAAATAAAACCATTTCCTGATCGACTCTACCTTATTTTTTAGTATAAAACATAAAAGCAGTTTCTTTAGACAGTATTGTGCTTAATTAGCCAGCAAAGGCATGATGAGAGTAAAATGGTGAAGAAAGAAGACAGCAGGGAAGAGACAGCCAGCATATGCATACTGACAGGCTTAACTGTCACTCCACATCATTTCCACACACCAAAACTCCCTTTTCCAAATCGCCTGCTCGTCACACAGAAGATGTGCCTGCTAATTTGTACATCTGCATGAGAAATGGCCCTGGCTAAGGGAAAGAGGACAGTCATGTGTAAGGTCCCCGGCAGGCTGATGGGTCCTGACCTTACTACACAGTAGAGTCTGGCAGGACGCTGTGAAGCACTGAGTCACACCATCCCTGCAGATGCATTTGGAGCACCGACCGAGGCGCCAGTCCTCCCCGTCCTGGAACAAGTGTCCATCAAAGGAGCAAGGCTCTAGGAGATGGGAAAACAAAAGGTCATTTTCTTTTCCAATGCCCTTTAATCGCTTTCTGTCATCCATAACCAAAACACTTATTTTGTTCATCTCAGAATTCAAAACTCCGGTTTGCCAAAGCAGGTATTGACAGTAACAGTTCCACCAGTTTTCAAGGGCTTTAGATGTGGGACTTAAGAGCTCTGGATGAACTTCTCCCACTGGGCTTCTATGAGAAAAGATACCCAACAGCTCAGGGATTTCTGGAACTCGCAGTCCGAGGCCCTCAGTAGACAAGAAATATCTGCATCTTTTTTTCCAGATTTTAATCTCCAAAATAAGGACTTATTAGGCACATCTGCTTACTGCTTAAAGCTCACCACTTCCTCTTGGCCTATGGATGAAGCTGTTAAAAATGTAAATATGGTAGCAGGACAGAAAGAGAATTAAGGGACAAACTTGACACTAGTGTCCTCCCAACAGAACTGAACAAGACAAGAAAAGCTTTGGACCGAAAGGAGATTTCCAGTGACCTACTGCTTGGATCAATGAAGCCAGACAATACTCACCTCCACGGCCCACACATCTGGGACAGCAGGATCCCTGAGCAGTGTACTGCAGCTCCCCTTGTCCACACGTGAGGGCTGGGCAGGCTGGGGGAGTGCAGTTCACCTTCCCGTGGGCACAGGAGCACCGCACACATCCAGAGCTGCCCCACTGCGTGCCGTGCTGCAGTGCACAACACAACCAGAGGCACAGAAAACACAGCGTGAATCCAGCTGCCAATGAGACCTGTAAATAGACCTGCTCCCCTTCAAGCCCTACATTAGTATTAACTTTACTCTTTTGCAGGCTCTGTCAATCTTGGCACTTTATAGCCTGTATTCCTGGCTGCACTACTGGGGCTAAAAATAAGTTAACACTGGTAAAGCAGCAAATCTGGAGATCAGCCTCATTTTCCTTCTTGTTGCAAAGTGGCATCTAGCAACAACCCACTGCAAAACATCTGGACTAATGGATACATCCCCTCTTCATTACAGCTTCTGCAGGGCAGACTCTAGAAACATGTTTTCTTTAGAGAAATAGTCAGCGTGGGCCACAACACACACCTCACCACAATGCCCGCCCCACACACTTAACACACTTCACTATGAGTAAAACCTCATTAGATTTGCTTATTCATTAATGCAGAAACAAGTCTCTCTACCCTGAGGCAGGATGAGGAAAAACTGGCCCTAAGAAGAAACATGTCGGTGCATTGCAACAGTCTCCAACAAATAGAGGATGTTAGTTTTTAGAAAACATGCAATACTCAATTAGGCAGGGAGTAAAAAAGCTCTTGCCAGATAGAGAATACAGATTTTCTTCTGTGGAGCTACTGCTTGGGGCCAGTGTTGCTAGCCAGATACTTGCAGGATGATGGTCAAGTCATAAAGCATTACGGTGGCTCACTGACAAAAGAGAAAAAGTCTTCCTTGAAGAAATTTGTGCCAACCACCAATACAAGACTCTGCATTAACAAAAAAACCTTTTTAATGACCACCTTAGAGTGGATTTGCTGTGCTACAGATAACCATAGGTACAAACATGTCTCTAATCCCTGTGGTGATGCATACTTATTCACCTGACTTGTGTCCCAAGAACAGGTTTACAGACAGACAAAAGACAAAAACTGCAGCAAAAGTACAATACAGCAAAACCCAGCAACAACAAGAAATACAATGTAATGTAATATAATATTACCTAAATATTATTATGTAATGCAAAGAAGTATGAGAATATACATTATATAAAGAAATATCAGAAGAGGGTGGATGTAGGGACTATAGTGATAGGACAGGGGGCAATGGGTTCAAACTTAAGCAAAGGAGATGTAGGTTAGATATAAGGAAGAAGCTCCTCCCTGTGAGGGTGCTGAGGCGCTGGCACAAGGTGCCCAGAGCAGCTGTGGCTGCCCCATCCCTGGCAGTGTTCAAGGCCAGGTTGGACACAGGGGCTTGGAGCAACCTGCTCTAGTGGAAGGTGTCCCTGCCCGTGGCAGGGGGATGGAACTGGATGATCTAAAGGTCTTTTCCAACCCAAACCATTCTATGACTCTATGTGCTATCCGTCCTATCCCAGTCTTTGTCTAGCTCCTAACAGATTCATCCTGGTCATGCCTCATGCTGAAACAGAGGGTGACAACATCCATCTCAAGTGTAGAGCATCAGGGCCAAATAGTCAAATGTATCTGGGCATTTTAGCATATTTCTTAAGAATTGGACTTGACTTGCCTCTTGTCAAGCAGAAAAGTCGGTAAGAGACCAGACACAGAACTAGGGTTCACTGTTAAGACATTTTTCTACATTTACCTACTGTTTGCTGTGATTCATTAACTACTACCCATGAATCTTTACTTTTTTCTCATCTGCAGACACTTATTCTTATTGTTTTGACCTTTCAGCACTGCTGGGTGAAACCACATCCTGAAGCCTGCTTCTTGAATAATTCAGGATTATAAAATACATAACCCAGGTCGCACAACAGCAATCAATCTCTTCCAGCATAGATAGCTGATGAGAGAAAAGCCTTCTTTGTGGATAGCTAATATGTCAAGTTCACCGTGCTTTGCTCCCCTACTAACATTACTATGTTGTCTCAATCATCCACAGAAACAGCAAAGTGAATGAATGAGCGGGAAACTTTCTCCCTCTAAGACAAGAGGACAGATTGCTCAGCGACACATTCCCTTTCTGCAAAGCCTGATGACCAAACTGCTATTATATTACATGATTTGATCGTGATAAGAGTATAAGCACGTCACCTAAGCATCCTTCACTGACATGAACCAAACAGCTAAAAACTGCAAAGGATTGCCCCTGCCGAGGAACGTGACCGAGCACTCACGCTGTGGATCTGTCCTTCATGCTGGCAAAAGCCTTCAGCTCTGGAGGCACACTCAGGGCAGCACTTTTTGGAAGCTATTTGGAGCACTTCTCCCTAAGAAGAGACAAGAATCCAATAAGCACATGTGGAACAGAGACTTCAACATGAAGGTAAAGACATGGGGCCTTGCTGGACCTGGTGCTCTGTTTAGAGAGTAAAAGTATGAAGTGAAATATATAAGGCTGCTACACAAGATCACTTTGTAGAGGGGTGGCACGTCAGTTTCCTGTATTTGACATTTTACCATCAAAATAACAGGAGAATTTATAGCCCTAAGAGGTGGGAAACAAAATGAAACATTTCATTTAGCTTAAACCATTAAACCCTATTCAACCGTGATCCTGCTGGGGAGAAGCTGTTCTTGGTTGTTGGCTTGTTTTGGTTCACACAACAGAAATAATGTTTGCAGATTTTCCACCTACTCAACACATTCGGCACGCACAGCGGTAGGTTCTATACACAAATGTTTAGGACGCCAATGGGGATGCTTTTTGCAGAGCCTGCTTGGTTTTGTTTGTGCTTTCTTGCTGTAAACAAGATCAGCAATATTAGCATAAATCTCATAATGAGCAAACAAGAAATAAACCATGGAGAGGGATGGTGATTTCTGCCCTTGTTCATCAGGGCTTGCGTTGTGCCTGAAGGATGACTGGATTTTTTACTTCTGAGATCGTTAATGATCCTTTTGAACATTTAAATGGCCAGACCTTTATGGAACACTTAAAACTCTTTTGCCTTGAAGATCACCCGTGTCAAGGAGTCACACGGATTCATTTCACACTATAAATCTATTTCCCTTTATAGGCTTTAAAGTTGCCACCTTCTCATTTATCCAATTTAAGAGGAACAACATCACTCATTACTGTTGTGCCGTGCCAGCACTTTTTTTTATTTCTCTCCTCTTTAGCACAGAACTTCCTAATACTTCAGTCTTGCTTCAATCAATACACAGTGATAATAATGGGGAGAACCAGTAAGAATCAAAATTATTTTCTCGTTAATGCTGTCATACTGGAAAACATTTTAACCTGCTTCATAAAGCCATATAATTGTATTGGCAGAGCCTCTTTAAAACACTAATTTTCATTGCCATTCATGCATGCTACCCCAGTAATCCAGATGCTAATGCAAGACCAATTCCACGGCCAATTAGCTGTAACCATTAATGAAGGCTCAGACAGAAAAAGATAAAACAGCAGACAACAAAAGCTCAATGGCCATCACAAGACAGAAGAAACTGAAAGACAAACAAGTTCAGCTCTGTCATTGTTCATCAGGGTGGAAAGCGTCCACCTGCATGTTTGAGGAAGACTCAGCTCTGTCTTCAAATGTAGCGTGACTGGAAGCTGGGCTCATGCTGGGAGGTCCAAGCCCATTCAGGGACTTCTTTTGGGGCCCACACCGTCCTTGCAGCACAAGCAGCCTGCAAGCTGTTCCAACACCAAGCCTCCGGCTGCAGCATGGTAAAGGGGACAAAGGTTCACACACTGGGTTTTGCCCATGTGTTTCTTGCACACAAGCTTGCATCGGTGAGATGTGAAAGGGTACAGGGACTGTGCCTGACCCTGAGCAGTCACACACACCCTAGGAAGCGAACTGGGATTTCACTGTTCCCTCTTGCTTCCCCCAAATCCTGCTGTGAACTCAAAGGGAGCTGCAGGGAGGCAGCTGAGCCCAGAAGGTTGACATGGCAGCTGTCACTGCAGTGTATGAAGATAAGCAATCAGCTCACCTCTGCCACCTTCTCCAGGAAAACACCTCATGCTGAATCCTCTTTTTGTGTCCCAAGAGGAGCTTTGCTTCCACAGGGACTGTAAGACCAACTACCCCAACTACTCCCACCACACCTTTACAGGTACCACAGTGGGCCCAAACACACATTTTGATGTCCAACTATTCCAGGGGTTTCAAGCAGGGGAAGGCTGGGAACTCCAGAGTGACCTGACATTTCTCCCACCACCAGGACGTCGGGTCAGCTGGCATTTGAACAGCTGCAGCCCCTTACCTTCTGAAAGTCACACTGGGGGTGTTTGCAGAGGGTAGGTTCACAGGTGACAATATTGCTGTGGCAACGGCAGTCTTGGCAAGAATCTGGCTTCCAAATGGTGTTGTTCTGTAAATAAACAGAAGTTTTAAATGAGACCCATACAGCACAAGGCAAGTGCTATTTTACACAACAACAAATAGCTCAAATAGCTCAATATAGACAGATGGAAGAGTAAAGTCTGCAACAGGCCACCTTTCCCTCCTTCCCACATGCTCCTCGGGCACAACTTTGGTGCTGTTCATTCAGTGAGTTCAAACACACAGTTGAAAGACAAGGCCATGCATGGCAAATTTTAGAATCCTAGACTGGTTTGGTTGGAAGGAACCTTAAAGTTCATCTAGTTCCAAACCCCTGCCACAGGCAGGGACACGTTCCACTAGACCACGTTGCTCCAAGCCCCATCCAGCCTGGCAGTGAACACTTCCAGGGATGGGGCACTCCAAAGGCAAGATAATCATTAGGACACAACCTCCAACAACTTCAAGGTGTTTAGAGCATCTCTGGGAAACTTTAGAATCCAGTTTGGACTGTCCAAACTTCAGCTATCCCTATGAGCACAGCTTGTGTGGAGGCAGCTGAGGTAGCTTTGAGGCTAACCTGCTCCCGGGTAACTGTGGTACCACTCAGCGTCCCATGAGCTGATGGGGAACACAGGTAAATCTTGACATGATTGAACCCAAATGAGCTATTGAACGTAACACTGAAACTTTTGAGGAAGAAAAGGTTCTAGTGTCAAAACCATGATGTAAACTGTGCTTATTACATTAGGCTGTAAAATGGAAGCAAAGGTCTAAAGAGCCTAAGACGCAGTTAAACTGATTTAGTCAAAAATGCTGAGTGTATGGCCAGGTACGAACAGGCTCTACCTGGCCACATTTACTCTAACACATCGTGAAGAGGACTGTGATCAAGCAGACAGTCCAACAGATTTGGGAATAGCTGTCACCACCACTCCATCAGTGTACCCAGCTGCAACACCCACAGCTAATTGGCTAAAGAGTTTTCGCCACTCCAGCTTGACCCCTTTCCATTCCGTCCATGCTGAGGTCATGATCCCACGCAACCACCCTGCATTCATAAGGCAGCTCAGACCCTGACACTCGCCAGACTTCTCCTTCCTTTCCACCAGTTTCTCCAAGGTCTGAGCAGCCACTTGGGACTCATCACTTTTGGTAGGATGCTTGGAAAACAAAGCCTTCTTTCTCTTTACTCCTGAACACTGACTTCCAGCCATCCTGATACCAAACAGCATCAGCAGCATCCCAGAGAAGCAGCCAAGTCTGCCTGTCACCCCTCTTCCTACGAAAATGTCTTGCTTGCACTCAGTTCTTCCACAGTGTCACTTCACCCATGCCAAACATCCTTTCTCTGGCAGTTTAAAAAAGCAACCAGTAACTATGTACTGAGGTATTCTGAATGATTCAATTGCCACGTTCATGTTTAATTAGCTGATTTTAAAAGCCCTTAGTTAAATCTACCAAAAGAAAATGGGACAAGGAAGATCAGTTTCTTGTCTGAAAAAACTCCTTCCCATTAGACAACCCCTGTGCGTACATCAGGCTAAATTTATGCCACACAGGAAATTTCCCTGTGCAGTACAGACAGCTGCTATCCAAGCCATTAAGCCTCATTTCTAATGGATTTGAAAAGAGACCAGACTTTGCTACTCATTTACATGATGCAGTGATTTACTCCATTAAGTCAATTTACTCAGAGCGTAAAGTACGACTTAGGCAAATTAAGATATGAGAAGATGATTAACAGTTGACTACTACAACCATATTTAGGGCTAACTACTAAAACTGTTAAGCATAATGATAAAGCACTGAAATGTGCCTAAAAAGCCCATTAGACTGCTTAATGAGAGAAAAAATACCTTGAAAAATCTGGCCATTTGCTCAGGAACTTACACAGAAGCTATTGGGTGCTGCGGTCTTGTGAGAAGTTCATGTGATCTACAAGCCAGTCAAGAAGTTCTACAAGCCAGTCAAGAAGTTCTACAAGCCAGCATGCGCGAGGTGTGGGGAGAGGTGATCTTACAAGGCTTCACCTCACGTGCATAACTGAAAGAGGGCTCTGGTAGGGGCTCTCTCTTCTTCCACCCATCCTGCATGCAGGGCTGACTGTCAAGGAGAAAAGGCCGGTTGCTTCCTCTGGGAAAGAGGGCTCTTTGTCTAAACCAAACAGCTTACCCTACAATGCTGGATCAAGAGGCAAACCCGCAAGCAGTGGGATAACCAAAAATGCTGCTGACAATTCCTTGTGCCTCTTCGTTGCTTTACAGAAGCATTTCATTCCTATCAAACTGTGCTCTTCTCTTGTGGCAGAGTTCACACACAAGGAACAAATGCTCTGGCAGCACCACAAATTCAGGTGAAGAATTCTCTGATAGTGTAATGACGATGGCAACACTAACCCCAGGAACAGTAAGAGATGGCAGTAAGTGTACAGCCCCTCAGGTAAGATATCAGCAAGACCAAGAGAAGTAATTTCTGCTCTGGTAATACAGCTGGTTCTCCTCTCACACACACATGGCTGTGGCTCTAGAAAGGAAACCCTGACCTCATCTCTGCCAGCAGATTTACAGTAGGGTTACAGAATAAATTCAGGTTAAGTTACATGTATGCCAAGCTTTAGTTAAGGAGTTAATGCATTCTGCCCTCTTTAACAGAGCTTTATCAGATCCACCCAAAGACTCCTAAAACCATGATAATACCTGGATCTCCAAACATCTTTCCACCATAAAGAATGATGTTTAATCTGCTTGATGGAACCATTTTATGTATCTACTGATATATTTGATATATCTATTTGATACATCCTTTGCTTGCTTGTTTCTACCTGGAAGAAAACCTCAAAGCAGTGGGTGGCAAAGGAGAGAATCAGTGTGAGAACAATGCCAGTGGTGAAAAGCAGCCTGGATTTCAAAACTGGGAGCTCAGTGCAGGGTGAGGCTGCTGTCTCAGAAGCCAGCCATGGGGTAAGACTGAGCACAGGGAGCAGATGAAGTGCCTCATCACTTGGCTCTCTCCTAAACCTTCCCCTATGGCCTCTCTTCTTCATTAAAATAAAAACTATTTCCATGGTGGAATAATGGCCAAAGGACTCGCATGCCAAGAGGTCAGCACAGAGCCACTCTTACTCACATTTTGAGACTTAAATGCTCAAGTTTCTGATAAGAAAACCTTCTCTTTGCTCTTCTCCCTCCCTTATTTTCTACTACAGCTTAAGCTCAAACCAGCTTTTTCTAAACCCACGTGATAATAATACACTTGGAACATCTGCATGCATCACTGATTTCCATTTGCCAGATATCAGATCAAAACTGACACATCCCCACAGAGGTTTTAAGAATTCATAATCCAGTTAATAGCCAGAAAACTACTGCCTGGCTTTTTGGGTATGAGAGTCTTCTACACAGCTCACGGGTCTCAGTGTTCAGCTCTTTTGAAAGATCAACATTAAGGTTAAGATTCCTGGCTATGGAGCAACATACCTAAACTCAAATTGGAAAAGTCTGGCGATAATTAAGTTTACTGATTTCTCTACACAAAAGCGGAGGGTTTATTCTCTGTAATGCTACCAAACGTCTGAATGTTACACACAGTAAATTGAGCAAAAGGCAACACTCCGGCTATGAGCCACTGAAAGTGCAAGGCCATTTAACTCCTTTGAAATGGGAGGGAAAAGCAGCCCCTGTACTTCATACACATGATGGAAATCCATGAAAGAAAGGGGAATTTATTGCGGTAATTACTTGTGGTGATATTCCTGGATGCTGATGCCTTTAGTATCGCATCTCAAACCCATTTTAACGTGTCCCCTGTCTACATGGAAGTGCGTAGCTGACAGCTGCTGGTACCGGAAAGCATAAAAAGATTTATTGGTACATATTTAGAGCTCTTGTGACCTGGAGAACGCAGACTATCAGTATTTTAATTATTCTTTTTGTTTTTTCCATTTCAAATGTGACTATCACTAAGGCAACCAAACACTTAGAAGGACACTTTAAAGCTCCCAGGTATTACTGTTCTAAACATACAAGACTTTCTGGTAGACACTTAAAGAACTGCTGTAACATCTTCCCCAAGGCACTGTACCTCAGGGGACAAATTATCTGCTACAATTTAAGCCCAATTCCTATCCTGTTAAGGGTGTACTTTTATCAATGACAATTTAAGAAGCTTTTTCCTTACAAGTCCTAATATAATTAACAGTATCAATAATGAAATGCTGTGCGCAGAGCACTTGGAAGATGGAAAGCGCTCCTTAGGCACCAAGTAGTGCCATTGTGATTTATTAATTCTTTGGATTTCCCTACATCAAAAGAAGAAACGATTCCTAATTCAACTGCATTTTAAAACGCCATGCTGCAAGGAGAGATATCTACATTACTTGGTTGGTTTGCAGAACAGGAGCCAAGAAAGCAAGATATGCTCACAAACCTTTAGAGCTTGCAGGCACCCAGACACAAGGTGAAATAAAATAAAACCCAAGACACAGGAGCACAGTGCAAGAGGTTGGAGAATACTGATGAGGATTTAGGAAAAGGCAGGCGAGAGAGCAGAACTGCATGTTAAGAAAAGGATAAGAAGAGGAGGAGACAAGCAAGCAACCAGGACTGAAGCAAAGAATAAACTAAAGAGCAGCTGTGAGCACTCATGGTTTGCTGTTGCCACAGTCACATTAAACAGGGCACAGAAGACCTTAATCTCTTTGACCATGACTTTTTCGACTGGTTATCATAACTTCATATGGCTGCACCTCTTCCTCCTCTACCTCAGCAAAATACCCCACTCAACAAATCCAAAATAACCCGAGTCTGCTATTAATACATAAAAAGCCTCCGTAATTCAATCAGATGATACTTGGGGTATCATCACGCTAGGTACCAATCCGTGCTCTATTCTGGCACAATGACTGTAGAAATAGGCAGCACACAACAGCTGGTTTATGTCCTTCCCCCAGCCCCTTTTCCATTTCTTACAGCCTCGTGAAGACATTCAGTCAATCCATACAGTGTCACTGGATGTTGGATTGTCCCCTGCAGCCGGTCATCTGCTTGGTGCTGCAATTACTAAGGAGGGTGAAAACAGCAGCCTATAGCCAAAGCCTGAATGTTGTTACAAATCAAGCTTGATATTTTTACCATCATGCCAAAACCAAGCTGGTTGTTACTGCTTAGCATGTACCCTACTAATTACTTTTCCTGCTTTTATAAGAAACCAGCAGCACCCAGCCCGAGCGCTCTCTGATACGCCTGCTGGTTTGGATTCATTTCCCAAGTCATCCTCCACCAGAGGCAGGTATTGGATGTCTCAGAGGAGGAACACCAGCCTGCTTTGTTGAGATTGTGGGCAGAGCCCTGAGCAATTACACTTTGAGTAACAATCACCAGCATTACCCACCAGCCACCAAGTGAGGAGACTTGGCAGCTCAGTAACAACATTTATCATTTCCACTCCAATCAGTTGACAATACCAGGCAATTGGCAGAACAAACCCAATATAAGGGAAACTGAAAGAGATCCATGGTCCGTAGGGATATCCATTAATGAAGCAATGAAGGGATGAGTCATTCAGAGATACATAAAGGATTCCGAGTGTCCATTTGGGTTTAAGACTTTATGTTTTATCTTTTGCAGTAGGGAGCTGTTGCTGCTGCCGAGTATGTTTTCAAATCTGATATGTGCTCACATATAATAAAACCGCCCTTGAAAATGGTCTTTTAATGGCCTTACTCCAGCATGCCCACAAGCAGAACAGCAGAATGGCTCGGTCTCTGAAACCAAATGGAAATTCAGCTCATCTCAGTGGAAACAGTTTTAGCCCTGCACTCCTAGGAGAGAACAGCGCAGTTAAGGCAGAGCGTACAGCTTGATGAACAGCATGTAACACAAACACACTGTTTCAGGAATTAAGAACTAGTTTTCCCCTCCTCCCAACTATGGAATTAAAAGGTTAGACAAACTAAAACAAGGTATTGTTTTCACAGTTCATTAGTCTGATGCTTTTCTACAGTTTCTAACTGTTCAGTCTTTCACCAGCTGTACCAGCCTCGTAAAAAACAAGAGTCTACAAATAAAATTTCCCAGTAGCCCTAAGCTATTTCAGGGATGGGAAGACTATGATATTCTAAGATATTTGTAAATGACTCAGGTGCTGTTGTAAACTTTATCCTACCTTTCATACAGACACACAAAAGCAACCACTGGGAAAGGGCTCAAATGAATCAAATGTGCAGAGCAAACAAGGTGGAGGAATTAAAATAATGGTTTAAACCTGCACACACTAGTAATTCTTCTTAGGATCCAGGAAAAACATTTGGTGTCCTCCTGCTGGGTTTTTTCTCCTTTACTCAAATAGTTCCTAACCTACCAAGTGGCAAATTTCAAACATTCTCCTGCAAAATGACTTCTGAATGGATATCAAACCCAGATTGTTTGATTGAACAGCTGTGGAAAAGAAGGGAGGTAAGGGATTCATTTAACCTAAGCTTGATCACGGCTTTAATTATCACATTTATTACAATATAATGGCTATCTCTGGAGCAGCAGGAGCCACAATTTCCATGGTGCACGTGCAAAGCACAGAGGTGTAGCTTGAGGCAAAGCACAGCTCTACCTGCCCAAGAGCACCAGAGAGGTCCTGTTCTACCCCCTAAAAATGCTGCTGCTTGTTTGAGAATTGAACCTGTGGCAGCTGCCAGGGCTTCCGCAGTCAACATCAACCACTGAAGGCTGCAGAACCGCAGGCAGCTGCTGTCAGTTGGTGTGCACAGAACCACAGCCTGAGAAACAATAAAATCAGATTTGAAATTGGCCGTTAAACTGACTTAATCCAGCGCATGTATTAGAAGCGATTCCCTGCAGAGCACAGCCTGGCTATCCCCTCTAGGAAACACTGCTGGCCTTTTGAGCTTGTATTTTTATGTTTTCTAAAGGAGGAGGCAATATCCTCTGTTGTCCCAACATAGATATGTCAAATGATGAAGTAATATCACCAGCAGGATGCGTGATTTCAAATTCATCCTGTTGTGCTTCTGAAATGCAGGCTACGTTAGGCCAAATGCTTCAATGTTAACTATATCTAGTCAGGGCAGAATGAACAAGACAGGCTAAGCTTTTTATCCTATTTCTAACAAAAAACCATCAGGCCATGAAAATCATTGCAGCTCAGGCAGCTGATTCAGCAGAGAAAGAAAATATCCTTCAGTCAAAGTCATTTGCAGTAGGCCCTGGAAGTAGTGTATCAGGTGAAACACTACTTTATTTCTGCTTCTTGAAGGAAACAATACACTTCAGAGCAATTTTGCAAGCCACTTTAGCAAATATATAGGTATCTCCAATTCCAAGCTGGATATTTAGGAGGTATCCTTTCAAAGTGCAAAGCAAAGAATTATGCGCCTCGAATCCTACTATTGTGACTGTGGATCCAAGCAGAGTAATCTCCCATACAGCTCCCAGAAAATACAACCCTTTACGTCCTTATCTTCAATCTCAGCTCCCTGTGCAGCAGCTTAATAAACTGGTTCTCTCTTCCCTTCAAAGGGGGAAGGGGACCCCTGCAAAGTCATTAATCTTTGTGAACAAAGACTTCATTACTGAACAAAAATGATTAGGAGAGGGCTGTAGAAAAAGGGATTTTGCAGGCTGTCTTCATATTCTCTGGTATTGTTCCAAGAGCCTCTGGTTCAATGGTAGCTGTCAAGATTGAACAAAGTGGTGATTTTATGACCAAGCAAATTGAAATTAATGGCAGAAAATGGTATGTAACAGCTTAGTATTTCACTCCAATGTACAGGTTCCGTGTTGCCTTCTGTTACAAATGATTAAATTAATTGACTTTGGCACACAGAAACTACAGGCTCAAAATCAAAATTAGGCTTAAAATATCCTGAAAAGGGCAAACATGATATATGTATTTGTGTGCTTCTTTTAAGGAAAGAGGTCTCTCTGATCTTTTTTGATAGATGAGATGTAATAATAGACGCTGTTTTTAAAATGCTTCATACCATCCATCTCCTGCCTTATTTCCTCTCTATTTTATAACAAACTTTCTGCATTTCTCCTCCCCATGTGTTAATCAGTAACACCAAGAGGCTTTTCTTCCTGTCTGCCCCACAGAGGGAGGAATTATCCTTGAGGAACCTTTTTTGAACCAAAACGCAGGAACTAGATTGACAGTAGCAACAGATAACGTGCATAAAGAACACACACATCAATCTATTAAATAGTTCCTCTCATAAGTAATTAGAAAGAAAAAGGAAGAGGTGCTGGAAGGAAATATCGAGGTGGATGGGGGTACTCCCTTGTGACTGGCTGCTATCACACCTGTAAAACAGCAACTCCACCAGCAGTACATTCTTGCTTATTACTGTTTGATTTAGGGATTACATCTGTCCAGTTGTTATCTGCATTATCAACACATTTGCCTATCTGAACAGTGTGCAGAAGAACATCACATTCAACCATTTCACCTTGAAATATGCCAGCACCGGCTTTCCCTCCTGTCTGACTTAAAAACAACAGCCTGAGTAGTGACAAATATTTTCAAAACATAAAGCCTCCCACTGTAATTTCAGATGGTAACTCCCATCAAGATGACTGCTAGACAAGAAGGAAAAACATGAATAAAGACCTTCCTGTCCTCATGCCTCCACCCGTATACACCACAGCAAAAGCAATAATCTCCGCTAGTACATTTTTTACCTAAATAAAAATTTACCTAAATGTAGTTGTAGTTCAGACTGTTTCCAAGACACACACTGGGATGGTGATTATCAGGACAGATCAAGAGTGACAGCATGGGAGGAAGGAGGGAAGAAGCTGTGTGGCGCATTAAGCAAAGTGGCCCTTACTATTCACTGGGTCGCAAGCACTCTAAAAATGACCATTTTTTTACAGTGACAACAAAGCGTAGCCCACACAAAACAAGCTGAGGAGAAATACAGCAAATTATCTCTCACTGTACAAAAGAAGGAATTCCCTGGTACGAAGTTACCCTGTCTGCTTTGTGGACTTCCTTGCCTCCACACGCACCTCCATTAACAGGAGGTTTTGCTACTGAACTGAGACTCATTTCCCTGCTTGGGGAAATGTTTAATGCATTTTCTTATTCTTTCTAGATTCTTTCCCTCCCCTTCATTAGTTATTCAGTTTTTATGATCTTTTCTTTCTTTATTGCACTATTAAATAACAAGGACACAGCCTTGCACACACAACTAGCTGGAGCTGAAGAAAAGGATGAACACTGCCTGCTACAGTGTCTTGCTTCGTGACAACCCAAGTAGTGAGCAAGATGCCACTTGCCCTGAGAAAAACCACTGCCAAGCATCCACAAAGCAATCCTATAATGGATTGGGTGGGAATGGGCCTTAAAGCTCATCCAGTTTCAACCCCCTGCCACAGGCAGGGACACCTTCCACTAGAGCAGGTTGCTCCAAGCACCGTCCAACCTGGCCTTGAACACTGCCAGGGATGGGGCAGCTTCTCTGGGCACCCTGTGCCAAGGCCTCAGCACCCTCACAGGGAAGAACTTCTTCAAAAGATCTCATCTAAATCCTCTTTCAGCTTAAAGTCTTTCATTCAAAAATCCTTCTTTAAGCAAGTACTAATCAAAAGCAAACTACCTTGTTTTGTTGGAGGGCATATTCAGCAGCAGAGCACACAACAGCATCACTATAACATCATGACAGGTTTGGAAGTCAACAATAGAGCTGAATATGGGAGATGGTAAAGGCAAAGAGGGATGAGGAGTGATAAATACGTCCTTGAAGAACCAAAAAACAGAACTAATATTATTGGCAATTTACACTTGGCTTTATGTCTACTGAGAGGACAAGATCAAGCCTAATTCTCCTTACAGTCTTTGAGTTGTGAGAGGTGGCCAAAAGGTCTACTTAAACCCAAGGATTAATGCTACCAACTGCCTTCCCCTATAGGCAATCGCTCCTGGGAGCAACCGGTCACCAGCAGTGATGGGGATTCTTAGACAGAAACATGCAAACTTTGCTGTGATGCAGGGAAATATGTTCACCGTGATGCAGTTTCACCCTGAAATGATGATTTTTCAGAGGACAAGAACCAGCTTTTCATACCTCAGCTGGGCACTCAGCACCACTGCACTCCGCTCCAACAGGCTACTGACGGCAAGCCCAGTATTTACTAAGGTTATGAATCCATCCACATCCAGTGTCAAGTGTCCTGGGTTTTATGACAAACCTGTATGCTATGCAGTGCCAAAACTGCCATCCATTAGGATTTTCCCTAAAATAAATTGAGGGAGACTGACTCAAGACACTGAAAACACTGACAAGATCAACCAGGTCTGGTCTACACCCTCGACTGCAGGTTGGCACCAGGTAGTTCACATCAGAAAACGCAATAAAGGTTCAGGAGGAGTGAGCAGGTCGAGGGAGCAGAGGCGAAACTAGCGAAAAATAACTTCAGGGCTGGAAAGGGTGGTCAGATGAACACAACCCATTGCTTTTCAGGGAGGGAAGGATAAGGAACAGTTACGTTAGGCATTTAAACTCCCTCTCACGAGACAGGTAAGAGAAACACAAAAAACCAGGGCATGGTCAGTCTCAGCAGGAGAAGTCCTGCTGTGTTTGTAAGCATGATTGGCCGTCAGAGATAAATCATATTATCCATTGATAAGTGGCAGCATCCAACAGGCTACAAATTGCAGACGTCTTTGGGCTTGCACTGGAACAGTTCATTTTGCTTTCATTATTCAGAAGCAGCGCAGAAAAGGTCATGGCAAAACAAATCTTTATTTAAAATTGAAGTCCTATAATCCCATCTGAAGTATATTTATTTTTCCAATGCATAAGAATAGAATCATAGAATCAACTAGGTTGGAAAAGACCTTTGAGATCATCAAGCCCAACTATTGCCTCAGACTGCCAAGGCCACCATGACACTGAGGGCCTCATCTACACCGTTTCTGAATGCTTCCAGGGATGGTGATTCCACTGCTTCCAATGCCTGATTACCCTCTCTGTGAAGAAAGCTTTCCTAATATCCAGCCTAAACATCCCCTGGTGCAGCTTGAGGCTGCTTCCTCTTGTCCTATCACTTGTTACTTTGGAGAAGAGACCAACCCTCACCTCACTACAACCTCCTTTCAGGTGGTTGTAGAGAGTGATAAGGTTCCCTCTGAGCTTTCCGTTCTCCAAACCAAACCCCTCATTTCCTTCAGCTGTTCCTCATCACACTTGTGCTCCAGACCCTTCATCAGCTCCGTTGCCCTTCTCTGGACCCACTCCAGCACCTCAATGTCTTTCTTGTAGTGAGGAGCCCAGAACTGAACACAGTGTTCGAGGTGCAGCCTCACCAGTGCCCAGTACAGGGGGATGATCACTGCCCTGGTCCTGCTGGTCACACTGTTGCTGATACAGGCCAGGATGCTGTTGGCCTTCGTGGCTGCTTGGGCACAAGCTGGCTTGTGTAATGCCATGAACTGCTCTTCCAATGTAACACCAGGGAGGTGTCAGGAGTTGCTCTGAAAATAAATATAATCCATACTATGCACATCTCTCCACTTTGCTCCCTTTATGACAAAAAACCAAACCCCAGTTTTACAAACTTTGACTGTCCAGAATAGGTGCAAGCTAAGGGACAAAGATTACCATAACCTTGATAGCTCATGCACATGAATTTTTCTCTCTCACCCCGTCCTCTGTACTTAACATCTTGCTCAGAATAAATCTGTAGTAAAAGCTTGGAAATAATTTATACGGCAAGCCCGTAACGGTGACTGGAGCTGTAAGGGTAAGGAAGAGCATGTGCACAAGCACTTATTTAGACTCCTGAAAACAGACCGGGTGGTCCTTAAATCTCTCTGATACTCATCGTTTAAAAAAGGGACAGTTTTATATCAAAGCACTTCTTCACTGTAGTGCTGTCTGAATCTACAGAAGCTGCTCTATGGAAATATTTAGCAGAGGCAAAACATATGCATCCCTTAAATTCAGGTTTAAGAAGAAAATGCATCTTCCCTCCATCCTCAGGAAGGCAAGAATGGGCTGAATATTATTGAAAATAACACCTAAGAATTTGCTTTTGTTAACCATTTTATTTCTGCTTTCTTAATAAGCTTAAATGAATGCTTGCTAATGTGTTTTTCTATGCACAGCTCTTGGGGATATAAAGCCTCAGGCATCAATGTCCACACGCATTCAGAGACAAGAAAGTAACAGAGAGCTTTCATCACATCACTCTCCGTGCTGCCACGGGTATTTGCCAGCCTGACGACTGCTCACTGACATGTGAGCTCGTTCTTGTCGTGCTACTTCACGCTTGGCTAGAAATAATTGCTGCCTCATTACAAATTTAATAATGACACTGTGATATGCTGTAACTCTTCTTTGCAATTTTCTTCTCTTTTTTCCCCCCCCTTCTTACGGAAGGTATGAAACAGATTAACTTTTACAGAGCCCAGGTATTTTTAATTTTTTTTCCCATTTTTCCAGATTTTGCTCAGGTAGTTTTTACAGGGTTTAGGGAACACCTCCACAATGCTTTCAACTCCAGGTTCTTGCAGGAACCTGACAAGCTTTTTAGTTATCCTTCATCTGAATCTACTTTGAGAAAGTCTGGGAAGAGTTCCATGCTTGACATGCTGCCTGTACCCTGAATGATTCACAGCTTCCCTGAAGAATGAAGGTATTTAGGAGAAGTGACACAAGAAACCTTCTCTGGGGATGCTTCATGGTGTTCCTTTCCAAGTACATGGACGGCTAACACCATTTGAAGAGTCATGACAAAACTGGACTTAACCACTTGCTGCACGGATGACTGGCCCAGCATTTTTTCACCTTGCCATTATTCAGGTACTCAGAATAAGAAAATCAGAAGTATCACCCCAATACACATGAAAAACAAGTATTTGCATTTTTTGGTCTCTCTCTTTCAAGTTTAGGCCAGTGTCTTCCTGACCCAAGTTTCTGTTAACTCCGATTAGAGCAGAACAGCTGAGCAGTAACACTTCAACATCAACATCATCACATGCAAAGAGTTGTGGTCAACAGCTCAATGTTCAGTTGGAAACAAGTAACGAGTGGTGTCCCTCAGGGATCGGTTTTGGGACCTGTCTTGTTCAACATCTTCGTGGGTGACATGGACAGTGGGATTGATGCGCCCTCAGCAAGTTTGCCAATGACACCAAGCTGTGTGGTTCGGTTGATACGCTGGAGGGAAGGGATGCCATCCAGAGGGACCTTGACAGGCTTGTGAGGTGGGCCAATACCAACCTCATGAAGTTTAACCAAGCCAAGTGCAAGGTCCTACACCTGGGTCGGGGCAATCCCAGGCACTGCTACAGGTTGGGCGGAGAAGAGATTCAGAGCAGCCCTGCAGAGAAGGACTTGGAGGTGTTGGTTGATGAGAAACTGACCATGAGCCGGCTTCAGTGTGCGCTTGCAGCCCAGAAAGCCAACCATGTGCTGGGCTGCATCAAAAGAAGCGTGACCAGCAGGTCAAAGGAGGTGATCCTGCCCCTCTACTCTGCTCTTGTGAGACCTCACTTGGAGTATTGTGCACAGTTCTGGCATCCTCAACATAAAAAGCACATGGAACTTTTGGAACAAGTCCAGAGGAGGGCCATGAGGATGATCAGGGGACTGGAGCACTCTCGTGTGAAGAGAGGCTGAGAAAGTTGGGGCTGTTCAGCCTGGAGAAGAGAAGCTGCGTGGAGACGTCACAGCAGCCTTCCAGTATCTGAAGAGGGCCTACAAGAATGCTGGGGAGGGACTCTTCCTTAGGGACTGTAGTGATAGGACAAGGGGTAATGGGTTCAAACTTAAACAGGGGAAGTTTAGGTCAGATATAAGGAAGAAGTTCTTTACTATGAGGGTGGTGAGGCACTGGAATGAGTTGCCCAAGGAAGTTATGAGTGCTCCATCCCTGGCAGTGTTCAAGACCAGGCTGGACAGAGCCTTGGGCCACATGGTTTAGTGCAAGGTGTCCCTGCCCATGGCAGGGGGGTTGGAACTAGATGATCTTAAGGTCCTTTCCAACCCTAACTATTCTATGATTCTATGATCATCTATTCCTAAGGACACTGTCCAAGCAATTGTCAGGAGGCAAAAACTACTGTCTTCTCCAAACACGCTGAATGGCTTGGCTGAGTGATGGGTGCAATGTGGTCTGGAAAACAGGGAGTTCTTAAGAAGGCCTAGTCATGCAATGTCATCAGCTGCAAATGAAATGCAGAGTACCCAACCAAACCAGGGGTTAGCCCAGACGGTGAAGAGATCAGCTCTGAGACAGTGGAGAGCACCTGATGGTCCAAAGCTAAGTACAAGCAACCATGCAGCAAGCAGACCTCTGCCTATCAGAAAGGCCCACCCGCGTGCCTAGTAGCCTAAGATGGCATTAGACCCACAGGTATGAGATTTCATAGCCCTTAAACAGTTTGATCAGCACCAGCTGATGAGCCACGTAACATATCTGACCCCTTTCTGGAATCCCAGCACATGGTCAGCATCAAAGACTTCCTACAGCAGTGACTTCCACCCAGCGGTGAGCGATGCCTGTGAGGTGAATGCAGCACTGTTGCTCTGTAATCTGAGTGCACATTATTTTCTGCAGGTTCTCAGGTAGTCTCTGAAGAAAGCTTACCTTGAAAAACACTCTGGCTTTACTTGTTGTCCCGGCCAGTCTCAGCTACAGTGGAAGGGAGGAGAGGTTCCTCAGTCACACAGCTATAAGTTTTAAGAGATTCCTCACCTTCATATTGCCCAATTCACACTGTGCCATAAATGTGATCAGCAGCCTGGAGACTTCCTAGAGCTATAGGAATCCCACAAAAGGTATGAATGTGACCTACCTGACCGCATGGATGAACTCAGTTATAAGGAAGAACGACCTCCAAAGTAGGTTAATCCTTGGCTGCGCAAGACCTGTATCTCAGAACACTGCTGTGCAGCACAAAGGAGAATTCCCAAAACTAAAAGACCTGATAAGTACTTTCAGCCCTGTTTCAGTGCAACCATCTCTCTCAAAGACCTCAGTGATGGGAGTTCCCATCCTGGTGCTTCTAAGACTTTCATGTGTCTGTCTACATGTGACTCCCCATGCTTTTCAAATCAGCAGCACAAACATAAAGCACAACCTGGCAATAAAAAAGGGTAGGAGATTCAGAAAAATATTCTATTACATTTTTTATTCCTCTTCTTCTCCCTTTTTATCCACAGCAAAGAACTAACTTTGAACTGGGAGATGCAAAGCTACTGAATTCACTTTCTTTTCTGTAGGATATTTACCTCTCACCACCTGATAATCTGGAAGGAGAGAACTAAAACCTTAACACACAAATAAATGTTGATTTGAACACTGCAGATCCACGTGCCTGTTAGGCTGAAGGATGTTAAAACACACTCCAAGTTTCACTGAGGTGCCCTGTAAAGACAGTGTAACAAATTACAGTTGAGAATGCAAGGAATGTGAGGTGGAAAGAAACTTGTAATCAACCATCTCCACTATCATGAGATACCTGGAAGCATCTGCCATGGACTGTAATTAAGACAGGTGACACGCTGCAGAGCCAGTGCAGGACACGGGTAAATGCAGCACTGTGAAAGGAATAGATGATATAACTCCAGGGAGGAATCCTCACTTTATTAATGATGGCAGGGTTAGCTCAAGAGAAATAACTCTATTTTATTGCCAACACCAGAGACAAGCAAGAAGGCAAAGTATCCTCTCCAGCACTGCTGCCACTTTCACAAGGTCTATGCACAACAGCATGATGGATTTTTCCAAACACCTGCATTCATCATTTGATTTGACATCCATAGGCCACGTTCTTAGAATCACAGACTGGTTTGGGTTGGAAGGGACCTTAAAGCTCATCCAGTTCCAACCCTCCGCCACAGGCAGGGACACCTTCCACTAGACCAGGTTGCTCAAAGGCCCACCCAGCCTTGGCCTCTTCCCTGCATCTTTAGTTAGTTTTATCTTAAAAAGACAAAAAGAAAACAATGTGGGTCACCAGAGTGAAGCTCACAGCCAGGCTCACTCCTTTCCTGCCTTCAGGGAAACAGCCATGAATCCCTGGTTCCGTAGTGCCCAGATGCAGCACAGCTCTTGCACTGCACCAGCACAAGTCAAATGGTTCCCATCTTACCTCAGCTCCAGAGCCACCCCACAGTTGGAGGAGAGAGCTCTGGTGTTACCAGCTGTCCTCATAAACCACGGGCTGTTCTCATCTCCAAGTCACGTTCTCCAGATGGCCAAGAAACTCTGCTTCTCATGAGATGCCCAGAGTAAATGAAGAAACAATGGGAAGCACGTCCCAAATCACACCCTTGAACTTGTGCGTAATGCTTCCTATTCAGCACCATGAGAAATGTGGCTTAAGTCTCTGGAAAAAAACCATCTTAATGCACAGCCATGGTGAGCAGCCTGTTTTTCAGTGGTTTGGAAACATGAATCATTTCAGTGCTCTCTTTTATACTGCAGTAAATATTGCACTTTAAATCCACCCGAACAGTGTTTAAGCCTTGCTATTAATCTTGCTTTCATGTTCTGGGACCTGAAGTATGGTTTATGGCTTTATTCTGCAAGCTAAGAAAGCCTGAGAGAAGCTATGGTAAAGGTAACCCTAATTACCACCCAAGAGCATAAGCAAGAACATTTTTGTGCAAGGCAGTGTCCCTGCCATCATTCCTTTGCCAAAGGGTTCAAGCAATCCCTTTTGTCTAGCCAAAAAACCGTAAAGATCACCATGTAATATCCTAGAGTTGGACTGACATTAAGTTTCTGTGCCTCCATACAGGTTTAGATTCAGGTGTGATGACCCAGCAGGGTTTGGCATTGGTGGTACAAAAGTACCACCTGTACTGTAACGTGCACATCCAGCAGTGTTGCCTCATTTTATGTTTGTCTGTAGGAATGTGCAACCATCCTCGCACAAGCACTCAGACATTCAACAGAGGTAGTGCAGTGACAGACATGTTAAAACAGCAGCTAGGCCAAGGGGGAAATGCATCTGTGTAGCCCGAACGCAGCCATATAGCATCCTTCTCTTGAAAACATGCACCGGGCAGCTCCAGATTGAGAAGACACTCCTAAAACCACTGAAGGTTACCGAAAGCAAAACCCAACAAACTTCTCAACGCAGCAGACTAAAAATTCTTCAGCTTCCCCCCACCTTCAAAGTGGTGCCAAATGTTTTTGAAGCCTACAAAGCATGGCATGGTGCAGAGGGAGGATGCCTGCACGCAACACCACTGCTTTCGGCCGATGAAAGATGCTTGATGAAAGCCTCGAGGAAAGTAGGGCTCTCCCTGCAAAGGCAGATTGCTCAAGGGAGAGCCTAAATTCCCCATCTCATACCAATCCCAACTGGGATGAGACATTAAGACAGGCAAGACACACTGTGCTTGGAAACAGGGATCTATTGAGGGATAAAAATTGCCTCTTATCCCATTATTAATCTGCAGATTTTCCATTCCCTGATGAGGAACAGAGAGATACAGAATTCTGGAGCCTAGCTCAGAGCACACTTGGCTTGAAAGCGAGCCAACACACAGTCTTTTACTACTCTTACCTGTATGATTATCCTGGGTACCGCTCCCATGTCTGCAGACACAGTATATATACCAAGATTAAAGTGCCCATGAGCTACATGCACAAGTCATATCATGTCCACCCCACCCCTCCCCACCCCACAATTTGCACTGTGAAAATAAGAGTTTTATAGAATAAGAGAGTCTCCTCTCTAGGAAGAGGATTAGCTACCCCAGCATAACTTGTGTAGCAGAGTCACCCATACATTATTACAGCTGCATTTACACATTGGGTCTGCAAGCATAATGAAAATATGCCATCCATGATGCTAGGAAAGGATGGGGTTTTACTCATGTTGCCATGCTAAAGTGAACATACCTGGCTCCATGAGCAAGAAGAATGAAAACCTGAGGCAGAAGGAGAGCAGACAGAGCCCCAGGCTCCTTGCTGGCTCCCCGAGCCATGGCCAGGGTAAAGAAAAGAGACTGGCACTTCTGATCATCTCCTCCAGCTACATCACCTGCTAGGAATCACCAGCACGTTCCTACCACATGGTCACGGATAAGGAAAGATCACACAGACTATCCAATAATGAGAGCCGGTTAGGAATGTTAATCCAGCCTTACACTGTGACTCCAACAAGCCCCACTACATGCACTGAAGGAGCTGAACTGAAGTTCAGATGCCTGGCAAGGTGCTGGTTTGGAAGAAGGCAAAGTATCTTCAGGAAAATCAATAATATCAAAAGGTATTTCAAATGCTTTAGATATGGGGGAGGGAAGCATTTTCCACATCTTCCTACGAAGGCCTTCCTTCCTCTCACTTCTCCTTTTTGCTCCTTGCTATTTTTTCCATTTCGTATTGCCATCACTCACTAAATTCTCAATATTCAGGCCATTTTACTTCATGGACCCTTTCCCACTTGCTCCTGCACTTGTTTTGCTGGTCAGCTCTGCTATTTTCTGTAACTTTTCAAAACTTTCCCAGCTGTGGAAAGTCATAGTGTGACAAAAGGAAAATCCAAAATTGGCCGCCTTGGTGCCATCTCACTATTCAAATGTCTTCAATGTTTTCAGATCACAAAGTCTCTGAATCTTTTAAGTTTTTAAACCTTTCCAGAATGTAAAAACACTCTGAAAGGAGATGAAATTTTAGTGCTGACTTGAAATTCCTCTGAGGAAAAACATAGTGAAGAATTCCAGCAAACCATCTTGTCCACCCTAGAAGGAAATATAAAGCTCAAACATGCTTAGGGTAAAAAATCTTATTACCTTTTCTCTCCAAAATGCCTCAGTGGATGCTGTGCCCTAATTTTTAGCTGGTCACACGTCCCATCCCAAGAGCTGAGATTTTGATTTGAGCAATGCCAATGTAATGTAAAACAACTTTAATATTTCAGATGGATGGGTCTAGCAAGTCCCTTCCTTCCAGATGTCATTTAAATTTTATAGAGGCATAAGCAAAGTGATTTATGCAAGATGGAGGTCCTAAGAGGAGCAGCCTGTCACACACAATACTCGTACTTCGTCCATTGCTCCATTGTAACGGCAAATTGCACAAATTCAAAGGAAAGAGGCAGCAGGGAACCATACCTCTTAGCAAAGTGGCAGGAAAATAGAGCTTTCCACTTTTGTTTCAGCAAGCTGGTAATGAATAACGGCCATTCCTGTCTGGTGGCCTTCATAAAATGAGCTGGTAGTATCGGCTTTACTCCATACAAGTCTAAATCACGTCGGGAAATAAGTGCACCCTTAAATAACAATTTCAGCAGCATAGACAAAACCAAGTGAAATCTTAAGAGGATGAAGTGATCTGTGATCCCCACAAAGCACTTCCATCAGAACAAACAGGAGCAGCCAAAACTAAGCTATCTATGAAAGGTTTGTCTGCAATATGCCCCTTGTTAACGTTTGTTTAAACAAAAGTATTAGGCATCTATGATTAACTAGTGTACTGTTACACAGTTTGCTTGATCTCTCCAAAACCTCCAAACTTTTCCTCTAGGAGCGAAGTATATTTGCTGGCAATTCAAGGAGAACACCGACTGTTCTGTACACCTAAGCATGCATCAAAGTTCTAATAGATAGGAGGTAATTTAGTGAGCAAAACCACCTCCCTCCTAAAGGGATCACCGATCTGCCAGCTCAGAAAAAAACCTTTGAGCAAAGCTGTAAAGAGGAACAAGAGAAGGTGCTCCACAACAAATTCTTCAAAAGGGACTGGGTAATAGCAGACAGATGCCCCTCTGAAGGCCATTTTAGCATCTGTCAATGAGCAATCCAGAAATAAAGGCATCACTCCTCACTTCTTGAATACTGGAGTCCAACAAAGTCAGCAGAAATGCACTCTTTACTCCACGGCTAGATTTTCTTCCTCTCCCAGCAAACCAATTACTCCTGCTGCTGTTTATCAGGGCAAGCTCTCCTCCCTCTACTTCCAGCTAATGAATCTAAACCAAAAGCTGCACTTAACAAACCCCACGTTTGACCCTGCATCAAAGCTGCACCTTGCCCTGCTTTGATTCTCCCCCAGATAAACAAAATAAAACAAGTCCCTGTTTTATTTTCTACACCATCTCATTTCATCCTACCCTCCGGGCAAACTGAGCTTCAGCCCTGCGAAGGATGGGGGCACTAGAAACGCCCTTGTATAAACATTTGGCTTGTCTCAATTACTTGATCTTTGTGTGTTCAGCATTTTACAGACATATAAGCAAGTACAGGCTTCCTCTCCTCTTTTTCTCTCATTCCCTCTTCATATCTGGTTAAATTCAGGACAACTAATCCTTCAATTACAAGCAGAGTTAAAGCACCAGTTGCAGGGAAAATGGTGTTTGAAGTGTCTGTTTACATCTCCAGCGACTGAGGGAACCATTATCATCCACCCAACTGTCACAGGGCTTTGATTCATATGGTCAGGCCATTAGGATTTAATTCTTTTACGTGATATCTAGAAAGTCATTTACTTGCAGGAACTTGCAATTAAATGCATCACACCAACCACAGCTGTACGAGTTGTAACATTTGTTTTCACACTTGTCCGTGCTGAAACAGGCATCCAAAATTTCATCTGAGTAAGTGCTCAGCAATTTTTTTCTAAAGGAAGGCACAGGTCAATTTGGTTTGAGGCTGGTCAAACAAACAGTGCGGATGGGATTAATAAGACTCTTTGCAACACCATCTCCTACTGACTGAAGACTCTGAACACTTACACCCAGCCTCTCCCCAAAACAGCTTTCTATGCTGCCTGCAAAGTCTCCAAACCCGCCTGGCTCCCCTTTCCTGACAAATCCCATGGTTATGGGTGAGGAGTTATCTAAAGCAAGACTCTGTAAAGCGGCTTGCTCTGCAGTCAGGCTTTATTTGAACCTAAGCAGCAATAACCAGGACTCTGAGGCTCCTTTCCTTGACATTCCTGCATGCTACCTCCCACCATGCAGGGCTGTGAAAAAATAAGGCAGAACCAACAATAATTTCACTGGTGCCCAAAGCAGCAAAACATGTTCCAGTGGCTAACTAGATCCATCAAACCCTTCCAGTTATTCAGCCCCACAGAGCACACACAGTACGCTCCTCCTTCAAGTCTGCACTCCTAGCATGAGCGTTAGTGTCAAAACCTCACCAGAAACAACCCTCTTTTAATCACTTTTCATATAAAGGTTTCCCCTAATTGGAGACATTTTGAAGCTTCTCACAGTCAGAGGCAGGCAAGATGAATGCGAAATAAGAGAAGGTTTACCCAAAAGGCCAGAAAACCTAGTTCAGTCTTAGAGCAAGAGGAAAAAAAAGAACTGACTCCAACATACCAAACTATCCTGACAACAGGCTTTTTGAAAAGCCTCCCGAAGAATCCATGTTTCCTGGGGGTGGTGAGGTGGGCAGCATTCTGTCCTGGCCGGGATCTCAATTCACTGCTGTCCTCTCACCTCTCAAACTTCAGCAGGTCTTTTCAGACAGACAGGAAAACAAAGACTGGTGCTCGCAAAGAACACATGCAACACCACGCTGCATTCTCTCCGTGTGCTCCATGATCAAAATGCAAGGCAAGACCTTAAGTCCGACAGCAGGCTTGCCTCGGGCAAGGACTCACAGGATGCTTTGAACAGATAGAACCACTGAACATTGCTGAAGTCAAAGGAATGGTCTTTTCAGACCTGTTTCTGGTAGGATTATAGATTTGAAGGTTCTTTGGCACTCCTCCATTTGAAAAGCATCATGCAATATGACATTCTTACATCTAAGAGATTTCACTACTATGCAGTACCTGCCTGTGTGTGGTACCAACAGCTATTCCGGCGAAGAAACTGTCCCAGGTATCTGCAGGAAAATACGAAGTGGAAACACCAGATAGAGATGCAGACACATCCAAGTTGCAGCTGGTTGTCAAGCATAACCTCTGCTAACATCTATCTCTTGCTAGAGAACCTTCTCCTCTCACACAAATTCATTTTCCAGACAAAGAGGAGCCAAAATAAGTAAGGGGGGGGAACCTCTTCTCCTGCTGAAATCTAACCCTGCGCATTCCAGCCTGCATCAGCTCCCATCCCACTCCTAACAGCCTATTTTCATCTTCTGCTGCCATTTCAGCAGCATGGCTTCTAAAATGAAAGCTGAATTGGGTATTTGGGTTTGGAGTCTCACTTCTCCTCCGAGAATCCAAAGGAACTCCAGGGAGAAACACAGTTCCCAGCAGTGCACTGCGATAAAATGACTCAAAACTTAAGAAGAAAAATCCCAACAAACATTTAACAGGCACTTCAAGAAGAAACCAATTCAAAATAGATTTTTTAGATTCCCATGTAAAAGGTACCTCACGAGAAGCACATGTAGGGTCTGCTAATAAAGCAAGCAGCTGAGGAACAAAGATGAATAACAAAGGTAGAGCTTCTTATTACCAGCTGCTAATGCCCAGATGATCTTTCTGTGCAAGCTTTGACAAAGATAAAGGTCTACAGCAGGACCCAAATAAACAAAAAGGATGTCCAATGGGCAGAATGAATCCAAGTCTCCTAGAGTTTATGCAGCGTATCCCTAGGGATGATGGTCCTGAAACACAGAAGCTCTCTTGGATGATTTCTTGCTTTATGCCCAGAAACAGCTACAAAGGAATTTTCTGAATCTTGCCCATATCCTGGAGTAGTCTCAAAGCACAAGACAGCACAACTTGATTCAATGCAAAGGGATTAACCCGATCACAGTTAGTCTGACCTAGCCTCCTAAAATAAGTATTTCCTTGGTGATAGAAAGAACACTAGATTTTGCACTTCACAATCAGGAAAATGCACACTTTTAGCTAGGTTTTCTCTTAATGCTGCCAGGGTTATCTTTCACAGGGAAATGCAGCAAGTTGTGATCAAAGAAGATAAGGCAAGCTCTCGCTGGATGCCTCAGTGCAATCGGCCATGCGCGGCAGTCTCCCCTTTTTGGTACGTTTGTACCTGTGATCCCATCCACGGCTCTTCATAAGAGCAGGCTGCGGTCTGACCTACATAGTGATTTACATCTCAGCTTTCCATTGAAGAGATGGCAATATCTGTAAGCTGACCCTACACCCTTCATTCTATTCTGTCATCTGTTCATTGCGCTAGATGTTTCGCACACAAAGTACCTCCACACAGCGCGAGCAACAAGCAGAGTTTATTAGATACCATGGCTCTGCACACAAAGAAGTCTCCAAAAGTCACTTAGTGCTATTCCTGTTTCCTAATCACAGAATTAGTTCTCAGCATACAACGAATGGTCCACTTGTATTTCACAAGACACCGCTATTTCCCACTTGGAGGAAAAAGACCAGATTTAGCAAAAAAAGAAGCTGAGGTCTAAGCCAAATTTTTCTGTTACCACGAATACCCCTAAGATGAGGCAGTCGATATGAGAACAAAGAGACAGAATAAGCTCTGCAATTCTTGTGAATAATGACCTTCAGTACAAGACGATGCTCTTTAGAAAATACCTTTTGAGAGCAAGCACAACTCAAAACAACACAGGTAACTCCAAGTAACAGGAAGGAAAAGGTGTTAAATAGATGATCACAAACCTAAGATTTATCCAGGAATCTTCCTTTTCATGGCATCTACAGAAAAGTATTTTCTGGGCTTGACACAGACCTCACACATAAAATAAGCGCGCAGCAGTGTTACGACACGATGCCCTTGCTCTGAGATGGGCAGGCCTAAGCAAGATCAGCTCTGGGCAGAGCAAGTCCTTGATCCTGCAGACTTACACATTCCTTACCCTAATGAATGAGGTATCGAAAGATGAACAGGAATAATGACTCAAGTTAGATCTTCACAGCATTCAGCACAAGTTAATGCAATTATACACAATAACACTGTAGGTACAATTATTCCTTTGCGTATTGTTAAAAAGTCTGCATTGTGTCCGTTTATGCATGTACAGTTAATATAAAAATCTCTCTTGGCCTATGTTCACAATTCCTAACAGCAGGAAGCTTAAAAATAAACTAAAAAAAAGGCCAAATGCACAGCTAGATCAGGTAGGAGACAAGGTGCTATGAAGTGCTGAATACCAAATAAGCCTGCTACAGGTCATGTCTTTTGATTTCGGTTTGACAGATGTGAAACACTGTACTTTTTTTGCCAACTGGTACAACTACTAAACGCTCAAATGTTTTGAGCCACCAAAGAGCTCAAAATGCCTTTTCCTCCAGCAGACACAGACAGAAATTTCACAGAGTCCTACCAGTGTGCAAATCAGTTTTTAATTTAAATTTCCCTTTAATCCTTACAGTCCTTCATTTTATGTATAAAGCATCCAAAAAAGAAACGCAGGAGACTAAACGTTTGCACGTACTAATCATAGAATCACAGACTGGTTTGGGTTGGAAAGGACCTTAAGATCATCTAGTTCCAACCCCCTGCCATGGGCAGGGACACCTTCCACTAGAGCAGGTTGCTCCAAGCCCCTGTGTCCATCCTGGCCTTGAACACTGCCAGGGATGGGGCAACCACAGCTTCTCTGGGCACCCTGTGCCAGCGCCTCAGCACCCTCACAGGGAACAACTTCTTCCTTACCTATCAGTCTTGCCTCTCTGTCCTTGTGGACTTCTGAACTCTCAGAATTGGATCCTTCCTGCCTGTTGACTTATCACTCCACCTTTCACCAGCTCAGTATTTTAATAAAAAGCTTTTCTTAAAACTCCTAAGGCAAAACTTGAAACTACACATAACTCAGTCAAGTCTGGAGAGCAATTTAGTAGCCCACATGCATATTAAAATGCTATGCTTCTGCATCACAGTGGCCTTAAATATGTTTTAATTGGCTTAAGCTTTGCAATTACATCTCTAGAATCTGCCAGTATGCTCAAGGAAAGAGCAGCAGAGAACAGATGAATTTTATAATCCCCAAATGTATAAATAACATGCGGAAAGTCAGATTTCTCATCTTTTTCTGTCCGTGGTTTGTAGAAGAATCTCTCCCTGTTCAAGAACTAATCTGAGTTTTACAGACCTACAGAGAGCACCCACTCAGCGCTTGTCCATCCCCCTACCCACCTCAGGTCAACATGGGCCTCACTCCAACAGTTTAGCTATGCGTTGGACCCAGAGCAGGAGGCAACAAGAAGATGCAACCAGACTGTAACAGAGAAGAATTAGCAAAGCCATATTTAACATCCCTCACACTATCAGAGTCCTGCCTGGGGACCCATCCTTCTTGGGCAATCATTTTTCATGCTACTCCAACACAAAGAGTGATTTCTTTGCTGAAAACTTCATCACAGAAACATAGATTCAAACAGCATTCCATCCTGAAGTGAACTGAAAGCCGTATTTCTTTAAAAATGAAATAGAATAACAACCTTTCCATTGCTACAGCCTCTGTAGAACCAGTTTATAATTTGAAAGCAACGCTGTTAGTTAAACCACCCAACACTCAGACCATGCAGAAACGACAGCCCGTGCTTTAAGAAGTATTGACTGCAGCAGGACTCTTGCTCTGAAAACTTGCCATCTCCTTTAATTTGCGATTTTAGGACCACTTAAAATAATTTTTCTCACATAAAACAGCCTCTGCCCTTGCTGCTTATTGAAGTCAAGCACTAGGTAGTGGTTACAGGGAAGAGACAACAGTTCAAACCATTATTACACCCTCCACTTGCAAACGAGGACTTTATTGTTTGTTAATCTCAAAACATATAATTTTATGTCAGCTTTAGAAGAAGTAATGTTTATAAAGGGACAACCCCTGCCAGACAAGAGCCTTGTTTAAGAGCAATCATTCCTATGGTAGTCCCTAGGAACCACACACTAGTAACTGCAGGACACAGCAGTGCCATGAGCGATAAAAAGGAATAGGCGGCTTTGTAAACCTACTAGACTGCAAGAGAGCCAGGAGAAAGGTAAAATCCCCCATCCCTTTGGGAGAAGAGCCACAGAACAGTTTGAGTCGGACTTGCATGAGTTCATTACTTTTGGTGCTCCAGTTGATTGCCGCTTGCCTAACTCACAGCCTTAGGAAAGCCATGTCCCTCCCTGCTGGAAAATGAGCTAACAGAGATCCCATTGACACTCCTCTCATCAGCTTTGCAAAACTACTCAAGCTTAATCATACACAGGGCACAAAACCAGGTGAACTTCGTGGGCCATCCTCGAAGAGAAGAGAACAAGGGAGGGCAGGAACAGGCAGTGCTGGGCTGTGGTGTTGTTTTCTACTGACAGAAGGATGCATAACCAGCTACAAAGCATTTCCAGAGCAGGACTGAGGACTCCCTTTATTAGAACAGCATTGAGAGGAAAAGAAAAAGGATTTTTGCGGCATAAATTATAAAAATTCCAACACTTCCCCTGAAAACGTGTTTAACCCACCAAACAGAGACTCTATCGTGTTACCTGATGAAGCCCAAAGACCAAAATATCCCTTCGGCTGCATCTAACCTGTGGGGAACCAGAAGCAATTCCCCTGAGCACTTACCTGCAGGCTAGAGCAGGGTAGCAGGTACCTGCTGCTAGAGCAGCCTTCTACTCCTGTGTTCCTTAAAGAAGACTTTGAAGACAAAAATACATTTAAAGAAAACCCAGCTGACTTACTGCCAGTATGAAAGCTGAAATAATTTTGTTGCCCCAAATTTACCTTTATTTAGAAGGCACAACTGCTTCCTACATCGAAAAGAGACACTAGGCAAGACTGGTTTCTCTTTTAAACCCTCCCAAATTACAAGAGAAAGATTACATTTTCAAAAGTATTTTTCAAAATGAGTGAGTAAAGTCAAGCTCCCAAGCCTGAATTTATGCATCAAAATGCAACACAAGTCACCATGAAAGCAACTGTCCATAGTCAAGGATTTGGGAGAGGATGGAGAGATGATAGGGTTATTTTGAGGGAAAAGAAACAAAAATACTCCCTTGGATATTAGATATACCATAGTTTCTTCAAGGACAAGTTACTACCTGGTTTATTCTTCAACCAGGCAAAGGGACATAGCTGTGAGTATACATAGTCAGAAATGTCTAATACAACGTTGACTTTTTGATTCCAACCAAGCACGCAACCTTTTGCACTGGCCACCAAGACATGGCACACTAAAAGCAGTTGTTCTTCAAAGCAGAAGCTTAGCATTTCCTCCTTGGTTAATTCCCCCCTGTCTGGAAGGCAAAAGCCCAGCTCATTTAATTGGCTCTTGAGTTCCTCCCTACTGCAATAACTGAGTTGCAAAGGGGGGAATTACAAATTAGATGAACTAATCGCGAACTCTCTCCCCTGACCCATGCTCCTTCACGCTTCCCAGCATCAGTGCTGCCATGCATGGGCCTCTCTGCTGCGCAGATTCAACTTGCTACATCAGCAGAGAAGTATTCACCGTTCCATAGTTCAGGCTTCTGCCCCTGAAGGAGGCAGGGAAAACGTGACCAGCCCTTTCTGCAGCAGCACACAGTTACCTGCAGTTCAGTGCGGTGTTAAATGACACCCTCACATCAGTGGTGAGAGCTGGCACATGGTGAACTTGCATGTGTTGCACTTTCCTTTAAACTAGAAAATATCACTCATGATACCAGCACAGAAATACTTTTAGATTAAAACTTGCAGCCGAAGTTAGAATCAAAGCCTCCTTCCTATAAACCCTGTACCATTATCAACCATAGCAGCAACAAGGAAGGTGATCTGTGCTTTTTCCTCTCAGATTTCCATGATCAAATCCATGTGGCTGTAGAATATCAGGAAGGATACAGCATATCAGATAAAATAGGACTCATGGACTGAAAGGAACTTGGCTGGTATTAGGAGAAAGTTGTTACTAATTCAGGCTACCGAGCTTTTAAGGCTTTACCAGGTAAGAAGTTTAAAAGCTTGTGGTTTAAAATTCTACCATTTAAGCATAAGAGGTAGAAGAAACTGCTTCAGAGGATTTAAACACTGAAGATTCTTTTAAACTTCCTACAGAATATTTTCCTTTTCTGCTCCCGTCATCCTCTCCCATTTCTCACAGATTACAGCCCTGCTACCAAGTTTATTTAATGAAGTTTACACAACATTAGAGGTACTTGATTTAGCTGTCACAGCTACCATCTGTAATTAATCCTCCCAGGAGCTAGAATGCTGCACAGCTTGCTATTGCAAGCTGTGTTTCTAATGTGCTACAAGCTTATAACCTCCATAATTCTGAGCTTGCATCAGGTTTATGCCATCATAACTTCTCTGCATTCACCTGGCCAGTCACACCAGCCAGCGGAGAACACGACCCACAGGAAAAGGCTGCAATCCAGCTGGATGTTACCAGCAATAGTGGGTGGGAAGGAGTCCTTTCCCTCTTTTCCTTTCTTTTTCTTTCCCTTCCCTTCCCTGTTCCAGAGGAAGAAATCAAGATGCACACAAATGATTTGACCACCCATGCTTGTGTTTTTTGCACATGGTTTCTTCAGCAAGAGTTACATGCAATCAAGACACAGCTTTTAATGATTATTAGACCTTAGGCAGAAGTTCTTCCCTGTGAGGGTGCTGAGGCGCTGGCACAGGGTGCCCAGAGAAGCCGTGGCTGCCCCATCCCTGGCAGTGTGCAAGGCCAGGTTGGACACAGGGGCTTGGAGCAACCTGCTCTAGTGGAAGGTGTCTCTGCCCGTGGCAGGGGGTTGGAGCTGGATGAGCTTTAAGTTCCCTTTCAACCCAAATCTATGATTCCATGATAATGCTGGAACAGGTGTGGTTTTAACCTTCTACTAACTTATGCACAGGAGTATCAGTGAAGAGACAAAATTATGGCACTTGAGCCTCCCCTTCAGTGTGACATTAAAAAGTAGGTGAGATGAATACTACACCTTTGCCATGGCACTGTCTGTGTGCTACTGTACTTTCACAGATGTCATACTGAAATGGAGCTTGACTGTTTTTTAATGCAAGGAGGCCCCTGTTAGTTGACTTTGCTGAAGAAATGAAATCCTTGTTCTGGTCCAAAAGCTGCAGTTTAAGGATAGCATAACTTAAAGGGGAAAAAGCCAACCTTGATTTAAAGACTTCTAGTGATACCAAACAATTCATAGCACACCTCGGGAAATTGTTCCAATGATTTTTTATCATCATCACAGTAAAAGTCTACCTAATGCCTAAGCTGAATTTCTCTAGCTTTAATTTTCTGGCTACTCCATTTTCTTACAGCCAGAAGAGTTTTATTTAGAAGAATTTCTGTTCCCTCTGTAGCCTTCTACAAGTTACCCCTTAATGTTCCCTTTGAGAAACAATTCAGACAGAGCTCAAGTCTTTCATTATGGGGAATAATGCCTCTCCTCATAGAACGGTTAGGGTTAGAAAGGACCTTAAGATCATCTAGTTCCAACCCCCCTGCCATGGGCAAGGAACCCCCTCCATCCTCAGGCATCCCTTCACATCTTTCCTGTACCCAAACTGGTGTCACCGAACAGTGATTACCAGACCTGAATTCCATGTCAAAGCACACCTTCCTGCCGTGCCTTCTAAAATCCCCATCAGGCAATCTCCTTCAAGTCACCCACAAAATGTTTGAAGTTCACCAGTTAAACAACTTGTGGGGCCCACCAGGCAGCTGAACTGAACAGTTCAGGCAAGGGAACAGTGCTTTTAGAGCACCCCACACCAGGTATTAATCTGTCCATCAGAAAACATGCTAATTTTATGTCAGCCTGGTTTCTTAAGCAGGTCATCTAAAGACACCCTAAACAAGAAAGCAAACAAAACCTGGATTTCTCAAATCTGCCTGCTCCTGTATCTTACAGCCAAATTTATCAAGGCCATATTCATAGACAGTTTTCTTCAGCAGCACACTTGAACTCCTTAAACAACAAAAGAAATGAAAAAGGAAGTGTCCCTGAAATCTGTTCTTTCACTGCATAACTAATAAAGGAAAAAAGCCGGAGGAGTTTGTTCTTTGAGAAGAGGGAAGCATGACCAGGTAGGAAACAGGTCAAACACTGAATGCCTGAAGACCCTGAACATTTCTCCTCTAATTCATCTCTGCCTGCAGCCAGTTCTTTGGCAACAGAAACAAAAATGTGCAACTGGCCCTGGCCTCTGGTGCGAGATAAGAAGAAATGAATGCTTTTGTGGTAGGTTCCAAAGATAAACTACTATGCATGCCCAAAGGAGTCCTGTGCAAACATGTTTATTGACTCCACACAATAAATCACAGCTTTCCAAAGCAAACCCAGCCTTGCATTTCTAGTTCACAAATTTGGTTGAGACAAACAATACGGAGCAGCCCCTAAGCTTTTGAACTTCTCCATAGCTTGTTCGCTTGAACAAATTAGATTTCCTTTCCTTGGGGCTGGTAAATGATCCCACGCTGGATAAATGCTCAATGCAAATGACACGTGAAGGGTCAAGCTGCTTTCATTTACACAGTCATTTCTAAACAGAGAAGCGGGGCTCCCTCTACGTGCATTTAAAAGGGACAATTACTGTCCCTCTGAAACCACTGCAAGAAGCTGGAACACTGACAAACATCAGAGTAAGGGGCTTTGTGAGATCAGTGCCTTGCTCTTTCCTGTCAAAGAGGGAGAGGAGCAAGATAAAGATTCCAAGGGGCGAAAGAAAACAAACCATGATTCCTGATCTGAAGAAACTAAGAGGTGAAAAGCAATGTGCAAGAAGACCCCAAATCTGGTAAAACGTTCAAAATGAGAATACCAAAATGAAGCATCTCTGCTCAGAACGATGCCCTCAACGACTTTGAACAATAATTCTTAGGTGTGTTACAGAGTTTGGGAGACCCAAAAGGGCTCGGGTCCCCTCAGCCTAAGTGATCTGCACAAACATGAACTGCCAGTTCACATGATTGCTGCAGAGATAACCTTAAGCTGGGAGAAAGAGGCCAGTTCAGCAGGGAGAGGAGCAGGGACTTTGCTCAGCTACTGGGAGGTAAATTCTGTAGGGTTTGTTTTTAGGGTTTTTTATAATGTTATTGCAAGGAACTACCCAAAATCCTGTGCTTACAAACAATCACATTTCAGATTTCACAACACGCACAAAATAAGCTCAGCAAAACATCTGGCAGAAAACAACCTCCACTAAACCTAAGGGCACAAAAAAATAATCGATCATCTTTATGATCAGCTTCCAAGTTGTTCTGGGGTTTTTTTAAGAGTACACACACCTTTCTCAAAAACCTGGCACATGATGCACATACCTGCTTTTAAGACTAAAGTTTCAGAGTAGGTGCTTACCCCTACACAAGTCAGGTGTTGTGGGCATCCCCAAGTCCCAGCTTTTGTTCACAGCAGACCCACCTCATTGGGAGCCACATCAGGAGCCCAGAGTACCAGAAACCTTTCAGTCCTTTTCCCATGTGCAGAATGGGGTTCAGGAGCTAAGTGACACACAGGCCTCAGGTTCACCTTCTTCACAGAGGGCAAATTCCATCACTGAGGTGCTGCAGAACAGTTTTATGCACTCAAAATACTCCCCAGAACCACCAAATGGAAGCTGGACACAGGTACCCTTCTTAGAGGAATTCAGAACAAGTACTACTGCAATGCCCTTTTGTTGATCTCTCTTCTCCTACAGGATTTAAACTCCGGCTTCCACTGAGTGTGTAAAGTCACGTAACAGGGGAGAGGCTTTTTCCTTCCTTAAGTCTATAACAAAATCTGACAAAATTGCAAACAGGCTCCTGGAAAAGTAGCTCTCTAAAAGCACTGTGCAAAAAAGTACAATGCCTGCATGAACTTTGATTTATTCATATACATGCTTATATTAAAATGTCAGGAAAAACACTAAAAGAAAGAGAGTGGGACATGGGAAAGATCCCAGGAACCTCCCTGTAAGAAAAAAAAACCAAAAAATGCTTACCACTGATAAATTTTTACTTTCTCTTCCGCGTTAAGGATAGCAAAAGGCTCCAGCACACCAGTTACGCTGCACTGCTTTCATTTCAAGATCACCATATGGACAATGTTGTCAATAAACTAGCAATTGGAACATAAGGAGGCCAAAAGCTCATCCGAAAATCCTCTGGAAGCTTATATAAAATGATGATTAAGAGAAAGGGGAAATGAAGGGGAGTGGAGAAAGAAATGCAGTGTTCTTTGGATTCCTAAAACGCCCTCTTCCAATTCCTTCAGACACATGGGGATCAGCACCTTCCTAGCTGACTGTGCCAAGAAAAAAATAAACCACAAAGCAGACCTCATTTGACCTCTCAGCAGTCACAGCAACTGCCTTGCCAGGAAACAGAGACAGGAACACAAAGCAGAGCCAGGAGCTGTTCCAAGGGAAGCCAGATGCAAAGCACCGGTGGGTTTCCGGTGCTCGAAGTGCCTGGGCAGGCAAGGGTAATCATGCTTGGTTAGAGTAAGAGGAACCCCACTAAAACTACTGCACAAAATAGAGCCCTTTCTGCCAAATTCAGAGAGCCACAAGAGCCCCAGCAGGACACAGACTGTACTCTTGCTGAGGACACCAGACTGGGTGAAGGGAAGACCTATGAACCCCCCAACGCCTTTGCTTCAAGGGCTCCCCTATTCCAGCCTGGACTCCAGCCTCTGGATGCTGGAGCACACTGCCCAGCACACACCATCAGCTCCAGTGTTACTGCAGAGCATGGAGTAACTCAGATCTCAACGTGCACTGGTAGCTCACAGATGATACTAAAAAAGATCTCTCGAGGGAGTCCAGCCCACAATTCTCAATCTACACACAATCCCCAGCACCCCATATCTAACACAAGGGTTGATGTTGCTGACATCTGGCTTAACCTCAAACTTTCAGACACTGAATACTGCACAATGCCTACAACCTGGCCTAGGGGAAGGTGTCCCTGCCCATGGCAGGGGGTTGGAACTAGATGAGCTTTAAGGTCCCTTCCAACCCAAACCATTCTGAGATTCTATGATTCTATGAAAAGCCCAGAGGATGCAACCTTTAAGCTTTGCTCTTTAGTCTATTAAAATCCATATAACAATCGCTGTTGCATTTGGAAGCTGGCACAACAAAGCATTACCCCAAGAGAGGGACTTCCTCATGACACAGAACTACCAGAGCACTGACTGGTTTAAGAAAATAACCAGTTGGTCCAAACCTACCAGTCAAGCTTTAGAACCGCTATCTTCATATGTACAGGGACAGCAAACAGCATGGAGAGGGAAGGGACAAATTAATTACTAACTTCTCTCATCCCTCCCACCAGCTACGCACTAGGACAGATCTCACAGACTGGTCAGTCTAGTAGCCTGCAAGTAAGATTGTGTCCTGCAAGCATACTTGGAATTGATTTGGGGAAAAACTCCACACAAAAAACTCCATGTATCCCAAACAGTTATCATCACCCCTCAGTTCAAACCATCCCACAAAAATGGTTAATAAGCACAAGACAAACAGGGAACTACCATTCCCAAGAGGGATAGCAGAAGGTCATCTGAAGATGCCGGAGTGAAGGAAATCTCAATTCCACCATCAGCACATCTGCTTTAACACATACCCCAAAGCCAGCTTCCTCTATCTCCACTTATTCATATCCAACACCAAATCATTTCTTTATATGCATGTGTGTGAGTTTGACTCAAACAGAAGGAGCCAAAACGTCACGTGTAGGGCCAAGATGAGGTAAGAACAAGACACGGAGTAGTGGTTGGGCTTACTGCAAATCTCTTGCAAGTGAAGGTAAAAGGTAAACCCTTTTTTTTCTCTCTGGAAAATACCAACTGGTAAACCAGTTGCTATTTTGCAGCCTTGCTTCATGTATTAAATAAACTCAGTGGCCTGAAGGCTGCCTGCCAGCATTAGGGTCAAATGCTCAGCTGGTAACATGCCCAGCTCCACTGACATCAAAGCAGCTAAAGCCATTTACAGTAGCTGAGGGCCCAGTGCTCTGAAGCTGAAGAGTGCAGAAATGTGGGCTCCCCAAATAGAAATATGCTGATCACATTTCCATAAGTGACTCTGGCCTCACCTCCCTTTTCTCTGCAGCGCTGCAAACTGGCAAGTCTGCAATCACCATCTAAATCGCTCTGGCATCACTTTCCAGAGACTGGAAGATTAAGGAAGAGATCACGTCTCCATGCCAGCACAGGGTGGGTTATTTCTCAGTTTTCTGACTTGCCAATAATCCTCACACAACCCTGCCCTGTCACTCCAGACAGATGCTGCTGTCAACAGCGCCTCAGGGAGGTTTCCAAATACCAGTGTCAACAAATCATAGCTTTCTTGCTTCCATATCACCTTGCAGTCAAGGCTCAGGGTAATCCTGTAACAAAGAGTCCACCTCCACACTGATGAGAAGGCGAATACCAGAAAGCATCCCCTGCACACATCAGTACAGAGTTGTCTGGCACCCAAATCTGCACCAGATGAGTTATATCCTTACAGGGATTTCACACATTAGATCCTTACAAAGTACACCCTTACAAGGCAGGACTGCCCCACCACAGGCTTCCTGCTGCAGATGTAGCAACATGAGGAGAGGTTGTTCTCCCTCAGATGTCCTCCTCCCCCTGGTCTGTGACACAGTCCCAGCATCGGTCACTCCAACGGCCTTTAAACCAGCTGACCTGCAGCATGAGTATTTGGGAACTCCCAATCAGGGATAATGGGAAAGGCCACATTCCGAGTGAACCAGCCACCACTCAACTCAGGGTTTTCCCTGGGAGGAAGCAAGTTCTGTGATGTGAAGCCAGCATCTGCACGAACCTGTGCTTAGCCGCGGCAGGAGAGGGAAGGGACATAATGTAGCCAGGAGGGAGCAAAACCCTTAGCCAACTATCAGCTCAGTATAGGGCCCTTATGTGGCTTTAACCTAAACCCAGGTAACTCGCTGTCTTCCTATACAAACCTGGTGTCCTGTCCTAGAATCCTGTCACACACTTGGACTGAGACACTTAATTCAGTCCACTTGTGGATTTGCTTGCGTGGACTGGTCTGGAATGCCACAGAAACTAGACAACCCCAGAACAGAAAAACAACTTCCTTTAGAAAAATTCAAGCTCTCGGATGCATTCTTTATGATGTTACAGTAAAGCAAGAGGTTAGAAGCAGAGCTCCCTGGAACTAAGTGTAAGCTGAAACGTGTCTCTGGTTTTACAGCTCTCATAGCTAACTTAGGTGGTTTGCATCACAGAAAAGCACAGTGGTGACACTTATGGCACTCTAATTATATTAAATATCTAAAGCTCTTAAAATATTGGTGTAAGCATCTAAAGGGGGAAAGGCTCAATTACCAAGGTTATTTCTTCCTATTTCATCTATCTTAGAATAACCGTTAAGAGGTTGTTCTACAAGATGTGATGGATTTAACCAGATGCTCTCATCATTCCTACTGCAGTGCTGGAAAAAATAGCTTCTATAAATACACTAAAAAGCCAATGAATTACAGAAGCATGAAATGACTTCAATAAGGTTAAAAACATGCTGGCTCTAAAAATATTAAATACAGAGACCTCATTGCAGCTCTTACACAGACAGCACCACTGATTTTTACAAGGAGGTTACTTATGGAAGCTGCCAGAGGAGAAATTATCATCTCCTCAGTCTGAACATGTGAATTGATCAGCTATTTGTAGAGGCTAAAGAAAGCATCTGTGTTAACAGGGTGCTGAGAAAAAGATACGACCTTGGAAGCTGGTACCTGCGAAACAAAATACATATTCACATGCAAGACTAAAAGGAGATAAATGATCATATATTAACTGCTGCAGTCTGCTGTGCTTGATTTTAATAATACAGAAGGGTCTGATAAACCACACTTCACCTATCAAAGAATCAAGCTGCTAAACTGAAACAAGCCTAACAACAGAGAGGCTGAGTCCACTTTCTAAATCAGAGCTGCCTGCATCTTGCATATTCTTATCAAAGCCATGTGCTTGAAAGCACCGAGCACTGCTTACTGATACCCTGCTGATAAGCAGCCCAAGCCCAGCAAAAACATTCTGCTTAGAAAGCACTGTTCCAAATTTGTTTTGGATACTCTGCCTGTTTTTATTACGGAAATTAACATCACAATAATAATTTTAAGTGTTGACAAAAGGGCTTCTGACAGCCTGGACAGGTAGGTACAGGATGACACACTGGGTACCCAAATCTATCACTAGACAGAAATGCCATGCTGAGTGAATAACTGGCCAACACTGGGGTGCTAATCATGGCAGGAAAAGCAGCTTAAGTGCACAGCGCACTCCTAAGAGGCAAAATACTATGGATCATGCCTTTTCCTAGGGGTTTCAAGAGGCTTTCCTCTGATCTCATGGATATTTCTTTGCCTGAAGCAAGGAGAATTGACACTCTTACATCTTGTGAGCTTAGATCTTCCCCCACAAAATGGTATTTGCACATTGCAGTGAGGGCAGGTCAGGGTAACTCCTGCACACTCCTCTCCAAAGTGTGAGGAGATCCAGATCACCACTCTTCTACAGCCAGCAAATCCTCCTGATTCACCAAAAGGATCCCATGATGTTATGGGGCCAGGCTGTTTGCTAAAATGACTAAGAGAAACTCTACGCTGCACAATACTAAAGCAGGACAGACACACGGTTATTAAGCTGTATCATCTTCCAAAAGAAACAGCAGGATCAGTGTTGTCTTAATTAAGTCTGCTCAGAAGAATCAAAGTATTACTAAACAAAACAAAAAATACATTACAGAGGTCAATTATTTTAAACTCAGTTCTACTTTTTACCATGCCAATGCGTCTCAGGCCAATATGAAGAGGACTACAATGATAGCATCCTAAACCAGAAAAGGGACAGACCTCTGCCAGGACATGGCACTGAAGCACAGAAACAACAGAGACAAAGGTCTGCAGCGCTCCAACATACCGCACTTGTATTTTCCCTTCTATAGGAATTGGGATTTGCCTTCCCATTTAAAAACCTGTAGAGGCAAAACACAGCTCCTTGTGCTGCAGCATAATTTAACTGTGTTCCCAGCACCATGCCTTACGATGCCTTTCAGTGCTTTGCCTGTAATTTCTAGCAGAAAAGCCAGCCAAGACGTTCCTGCCAATGTTTACCTTCTCAAAGGGAAGCCTGTAACATAAGATTCCTCACTCCATCAGTCTGACAGCACTGAGTTTCCCTAACGCAAACATAGTCAGTTTGTGATGACAGACAAGTTATAGAAAGTGCTCACGGGCAGAGGGAGCACATTATGGATTATTTAAATCTCTCCTGCCCCATAACACTGCATTTTCAGTCCTTCTCTCGTTTGTCACCAAGCTTTGACTGTAATAAGCACACAAAGAGATTTCACTTTATTTGCCAAGGTAACACAACATGAAATTCTGGGACAAATTCTGCTCAATTTATATTTGACTGTGTCTCAGTTAATTCCATTTTATGTAATAGGATAACTCCAGATGTCTTTGAAAGTAGCACATTAGACTTTATTTTGTCATTAAATTTTAAATAGATTTTCATTAAGTTTATTGTTTCATTCTGGGAATCTTTGTTTTAAATAAAACATGGAAGAGAGACTTAAGAATTACTCCTTAGGTCACTCAATGGATGCATATAATCCACTTGTGTTCAGAAAGGTTTCCCTGCAACAGCAGATTGGGGCACTTCTAGAATCCCTTTCAGAAGCACAATGATCCCACAGTTGCACTGAGAAACTGAGATAGAAAGAAGTAGATGCAATTTTTTAGTGCTTCCAATGTAAAATGAAACCTAGGTTTTCAAAATGGAACACTTCTAAAATTCTGATTCTTAAAACAACACTGGAATCCAAATGTACCAAGTTACTTTTACTCTGTAATATTGTGAAATTAACTGTAAATTAACTCCTTAAATACTCAAGAAAAGCAGGCATTTTACAGATATAGAAGAATCAATAAAACTGCAAAAAAAGTGGGAAAGAAATTGCTAAGTTTGCTCTTGTTTTCACCCGAAACCACTCCACCAGGCTCAATGCAGAAAAGGATTTTCTTCATCCACTAACTGAGAACAGGCTCTTAGTGTGTCAGTAATGACAACTCTGCCTCAATCAGCGTAGGCTTTCAAGTTCGTAACTAAACAACCAACCCCATATTTCATTTGAAAATATGAATATCCAGGAACCACAAAAGAATACTTACAGTGCACTGGTCTCGTAATTATTCCCACATGACTATGACCGAATCTATTAATGCAGGACAATGGATGAATTCCCAGGAAATGAACAGGTTGACATTTTCGGGGAGACTACACTCCCATTAGAAACAGGATTTCTAGTTTGATAACTGAGATAAAGGGTATGTACATATCTGCAAGGTCTAAAATTTCTCATCTTTGTCATCTCGCTGCAGGACACTCACTTTCAGCTCCCATTGATGTCACTGAAAATTTATACTCATTATCCAACTTAAATTAAAATTTCCAATTTTTGAGCCTACAAAACGTTCAATTTTGATCTCCATAAAACACACAGGAAGCTGTTCATGAAACTTCTCAATTTTTTTGAGTAACGAAACATCTGGCTCAAAATGCTTCAGATTAATACAGGAAGAATTCATGTTCAGGATTTATCATTTGTGTGTGGAAGGAGAGCTTTTTCCTCAGAAACACAGTTAAGGGTGTCTGAAAATGCCTCGGACTTTCCCTCAGCCACAGTATTCCAGCTGGTAATATAAATATACACCTGATGCTGAGCTCATGGGGTTAGTTAGAGGATTCATGACTGAGTGATTCTGAAGTAGCTATAATGATTACAAAATCGAGTAAGCACCGAGCATTTTATTCTAACGGGTCTCCTTAAGCTACAGCTCCACAATAAATCACAGCACCAGGAGGATTACAGTGGTCTTCCAATGGAAGTGGGTTGTATGTATTCTCAGTAGAAGGTATTTAATATGCATGTCAGAAACACAGACATCTTAGCATTATAAACTTCACAGCATCACGTGGCACTCTTTACGGCCGCTTTCAAGGCTGACAGAGCTGAGCAGTGATATAAAATCAATGCTTCCCATCTGGAAGAGCTACATATTTGGGAATTTTCTTCCAGCTATTATATGTCTTCCTGAAAACACCAAGGAATATCTTAGGCTTCTTGTGAAATTCAGCAGTTACAAGAGCAACAACTGGAGAGCTGATGTTTACTGAAAAGGCTCAAAGAATGATTTATCCTGGACACCTTTGAATCAATTAATTTAACAAGCCTGTGCAACAGCTATAACGGTGAGGGGGTTATACTGGCATTTCTGATGGGGTCACGTTATTCATGGGAAAAAAAAACCCAACAACCTGGAAGGTGAGGAATTCCACATGGGACCGCTGTGAGGGCACAGTACTCCAATTTTGCCTGAAGTTTACAATGGATTAGAACACTGATAATCAATTTCAAATGTTTGAGCATTCACCAGTTTCTTGTAACTTGTTCACCCGAGATGTCTGAGGACAAAGAACAATGTCTTTCTGGCAGGTAGGAGCAGGTACCAATTCCCTCAGCAGCAGCCTTTCTCCATAGTTCTTGCTATTTCTCCCAGCTGTATCCCTGAAAGCACACCTAAAGGAACAGGACATAGGACAAACATTTCTAGGCTTTGCCAGTCAAGGTAGTTCTGCTTTGACCCCTGAACCAGAGAGTGTCAGGTCCTGCTTTTCAATCCTAAAGGCCCCTTTTTGTTGCCTACATGACTATTCAGCTACCCAGATGCAAAGGTCAACCCTAATAGACTTGTCTGGTACTTTGCGAATCAGTTGAACGGATCACATCCAAACTATCTTTTATGTATTTGGTGTTATTTTGTCTTAACAGAAGCATCTAAACCAGACTGCTTCATTTGTCCCAACTCATTTTCCTGTCAACTGCTGCCATTCCACAGAGAGCTGTTTATATGGTAAGGATAGAAGAAATTCAAGATGTACTAACAGTTTCTTTCCCATTTCTAAACAAAACCAGCTTGGTTTAGGTTTTTCTCTACAGAGGGAGAAAGTTTCTTGCTGATATATAATAGTAGCTTCAATGTTTCTACCTCAAGATTGAGACTAGGATTTTCCTGTACCCTCACTACAGGGAAGCACCCAATTTCCAGTCAATGCCAACAAGATTTGGGGCTCCACTTTCCTCAGTTACCTTAGAAATTCAATCTAAAAGTTCTTTGGGGGTCATAACAAAAGTACAGCAAAGTTCTATTAGTTCTTGGCATTCATATCCAGGCCCAATTATTTTCCAATCTAATTCTTCTGCTAGCACAAAATTCCCCAGTAAGCTGCCCAGCATTACCCCAAAGAAAACTTTCAGGGCTGTGATACAAACCCCTGATAACCAGTACTGCAACAGAAATTAAAAGCATTGATAGAATCCAGAGCTGCTGGAAATAGATGCACTTTTATGATGCAATGAAATCCCATTATCTTCTAAGGTGCCTTGCAGCAAGCAACTTGCCCACACCTGTATGGAGTGATAAACAGAGAGAATCTGTGTGCATTTAGGAAGTTGAAAGAACATCTCAGACACGCACATTAGTGCAATTGCTTGCTCCAGTGAGCCACAGCAAATAAAGCAAGCAAACATCTCAAGTTACTTTTTTGCTTCAGCCTTTTGTCTTCATTTTCCCTCTCCTAAAGCTACTGATGTACACATATATCCAGAGTGTAAACACCACTTCTGTAAAACATCGTCTGGGGATAACTAAAATGATATTGACTTTCTCAATCAGTTCAAAGTCATCTGATGAACATTAATGTTATGTTCCTGGAATGTGATTACAGATTTTTGAGTAGCCCATAAAAGCTGTAAGATGACCAGAAGTCTTCAGAATTGTGCCCCACTGAGTGATTTCTGCAGCTCTGAAGAGAGAGAAAATCAGTTTTCCAGTGAGCTGTCCTTTACAAGTCACGCAAGAAAGAGGAAAAGCAAAGCAAGGGCTGATTATTCAGAATTCAAGTCACATTTGACACAGAAAGATCCAGTGAAATCCCTTCTGGAAAAGCAGACTCTGACTTCCAACCCAAACACCCTCTTGCCTCTTCTGCTTGTGGCCCTCAGATCTGCTGTTGTCTGGCACAACTGAAAGCCCCTCACAGATCGAGGGGTCTAGCCTCATGTATGTGCACATAAACCTACCCTTACTAACCTCACTGAATAAAACTGCTCCTCAAGTATGAAGACATGCTTCAGTGCTCCACAAAGAATGGCGTTGGCTTATGCTTTCATAAGCACCTGCAGAATATAATGAATCTACAGATTTGATGAGCACCATTTTCCATCTCTGCTTTTATCATATAACCCACTACGGACGGCAGCTGTTGTATTTTCTCCCAACATTTTCACCAGCTGCAGGACACTGCTTCCAACTCCATAGCTTTGGGATTTGCCCTCCCAAACCTCAAGAGGAAGGTTTTCAATGCAAGACCCAGGTTGGGCACACACAGACCACTATGACAATGGTTTGTTGCCAGTTTCAGCCCAGCAAGAAACTACATTTGAGGCAGGTGATGTGAGCTGTCACCTTTCTATTGCTATATTACTTTGCGTTGTCCACAGGTCTCACCTTTTAACACACGACAGGCTTTTTTCACTGAGCAAACACGATTTCTATCATTTCTCTTACCAATTAACTAGCCATCTCAACCCCTGCCCTAAAGAGAAAATGCAAACGGGAAACCTGAGCAAGGTTTTGATAGGGCTGAGGAGAGGGAAGGAATGAGGAAGTGACCTCACAAGGGAAAAAGGATTTTTTCACCCTGGGAATTTAAAAAGGAAAAGTAAATGACAAATTACAAGACGTTACTTCCTAAACAAGGCTCTTCAAATGCAATCCAGACAGACGGAAGGCACAATGACTTGTAAAATTTATAAATGCTGGGCAACTGTTAAATTGTTGTCCTAGTGAAGCAATCCATGAGAAAGCCAACACCTCCTGTCAAGGCTCTGGCATATAGCTCCTATAGCTGTGTTGTCAAATGTTAATCATCTACTTCAGTCAGTGTTCGTGGATGAATGGCTACCATCCAGGAAGATCACTGAAACGGAAAACAAGGAACAGGGCAGCTCTTGTAAAGACCCTGATCTCCAAATACAGCTGATGCCAGATCACCTCCCACAACACAGTGAAGATGGGAGCACGAGCCTTTCACCAGCCAGGATGAAGGATAAAGAGGAAAGACCTCTGATGCAGAACACTACAGCCAGCAGATACTCACACCATGGAAAAACCCCACAGGCTGCAGAAAGTCTTTGTAGACAGCCCAGGGGCCCGGATTAAAGCTCGAAAGCCCTACAACCCACAGAACCATTTCCTTCAGTTTATTAATTTGTGCATGTTTCTTTTGTGCTATCTAAAGTAAAGATGAGGTGATTTAAAATCTCTTTTTGCCCCACCATGTGTGCCTGAATGTTTAGAAAGAGCACCCCACAGGTTCAGACCTGGAGCCAAAGGCTGTCCTTAAACACACACAGACAATGGAGGAGCAGCACAGGCTCACCAGTGGGCCTGCACCGCTAGAATATGAGATCCCATTTACACAAAGGGAAAAGGAACAATTTCTGACCAGCAAGTGTATCATGAGAAAAGACAGACATGTAAATATGCACAGAAGAGTTGAAGGAGGGAACTGTATGATAATTCTAGTGTATTTGCAGCCTCCTGCGAAAGAGCTGTGAAATACCCATCTCAGGTAAGTATGGCAGATCATCTCAGGGTAAGCAAAGATACTGGCTTCATGCTTCGCTTGCATCCAGGTAAATGTTATGACCCAGTGCTTGATGTAGAAAGGTCTGCCTCACCCCTGCTTTGGTATCCCATGAAAAGGACATGGCCACACTGAGAGCAGTGCCTGGAGAAATCAAGGGAGTGCCCTGCAGATGCACCTACCAGGGCTGTGGGGACCTCAACTCCAGCCCAGCTCCAAGCATGGGGGAAGTGAAAGATGCTGCTTCTGCGAGACCAACCACCAGTCCAAGGTGCAGGAGAAAGGTGCCTGGCCACCAAGAAAGGGCTCCACCACCCTTCCCCCATCCCAGTGTTTATCTCTTTCCATATCCACTGCAGAGCAATGTACAGGCAGCTGTTGAACAAACTTTGTGTTGTATGCATTTGTGTTTCATATTATGAACAGCCTCTCAGTTGCAGCTTGTGTTACTTGCTGCTTTCCTCACTGAAACACAGATGGAGGAAGGAAGGGGAGCAGCATTTACCCTTCTCCAGGCAAAGCCACAGTTCAGTTCTGATGTGCAAACACCCTCCTGAAACGGAAGACTCCATAAAGCAACAGCTTATGGAGTTGCCCCAGAGCCATAGTTTGCCAACTACAGCTGGCAGTAGAGCAGTATAGTTTGAGCAGATCCTTCTGGGGTTTTAAGAGACTTTAGCACCCAACTTGGCACTTCCTCATTACAGAAGTTTTTAATATAGCCAACTGATGTGTAAAGATGTGTAAAGATGTTAGAGCTCCACAGCACTTCTTTTCAGAGGTAAAAGTGAAAAAGGAACTACAAAAACGCACCCCTATGCAAACTGTGCTGACTGTATGTATTGTATCACACCCCTTATATGGAGATATAAAACTAACATGAATAAAATCTCACGTTTAAGTGTTATTTTGTATTCAAAGCAAGTTTCAAGTTGCTACAAAACAAAATAAATGTGGTAATTCTAGAACACGCAAGCTCTCAGCTATGCTAACAGTGTTGTGTTTCCTTAGAAAAGGAGAGTTCATTTTTTCAGCCCCGAAAACGACATTTAGAAGTCTTCTGCATGAGAGCCACTAGTATATAATAGAATACTTATTACATATTACGTGCCTTGGTCCACAAATTAATTAAGAGACAAGAGTTCACTACATCCTCAGGAGAAAAATCTTCATGTTATATCTAAGCTTCTTTTACCTGCTACCATGAAATAGCGAGCCTACCCCCGCTCCTCTATAGCATACCGCTGTTTTCAAGGAACACAAAGGAAGACACACGCAGCACACGCTTTATGAAAAAACAAACAAACACTTTTGTCTTTATTTTTGATCTCAGCCTTCCAAAACCCACAAGCAGAAGGGATTTCCTACATGAGAAGCATCTCATTATTCTATTAATAAACCCTCACTTCTTACCATTCATATAATGGAAAGGTCTATTCTCCATCGCCTTGCACTTCCATTCATAGCCACTAACATTAGATATTGAGCCCTACATGCCACATAAAACAATAATGCAGCAAGCCTCCAACACGAATAACCCGTTACCTCCCTACTACTCATGTCTATGTGGGAGATAGCCCAGGAGCAAATCTGGAATGCAGGCTACTTGAAGAGGAACGCCGAGGGCAAAGCAGATAATGTCAGAGTGTTCTGTAAAACCTGCACTTGGACAGTTCCCAGAAGGGAGATTCATGCTGCTGTAAACTAGAGTTTATAGCTAACAAGTGTTATATGCATGTTATAAACAGAAATTTATAGCTTTGTTCCCTGGTGGAGCTGAGGATGTACCCTGGGCTAAGTAGTGGCATTTAAATCACATTATTTAAAAAATAAAAACAAAACCATTTTGACCATTATAAGAGCTAGCAAGCAAAAACCTCCAAATCTTCAGTTCTGATCTCATTTTTCAATAGTAACTTATTCTACTGAAGAAATTAAAGTGAGGCTCATTTTCCACTGTTAATTTGAAACATTCCCTAACCACAAGTGCTTTGCACCTAATATTGGTTTTAATTAGTCACTAAATTTATTCTGAATAGAAGCTATCTAGAGTGAGAGATTTAACATTGGGGGGGGGGAAGGAAAAAAAAAGGCCCTTTCTACTTATTTTATTTCCCCTTTCATTTCTGACTCAGCACAAACTACAGATGAAGACAGAAATCTGATTTAGAAAGCATTAAAATCAGGCTTTCTTTAAACTTCTGACAACAAAATGGACACATGTAACTGCAAGATGGTAGCAAGTCTATCAGACCATTTAAAGGGATGCTTTTTATTGAATGAGAACGTGTTATATGCACTTCAAATTGTTCTATTATCACAAACTTTTACACTTTTAGCATCAACATTTTCATGCACTTCTTTCTTCAGACACAGAACCTGAAAGTAGCACTTTGCGTTTGCACTCTGATTATACTTACCACTGAAATGAACTAAATAAACCAAACGTAATCATGTAAAAACCATCTCCGGAGCTGAGAGAGCAGCTACCTTCAGTACAACACAGCCCAGTGCCTCCACCGTTTCCTCTCTTTATCTTTTGCTGTTCGCCCCATCAGTCCTCTCAAGTGTTTATATGAAAATTAAACTTCATACATTACGCTGATGATCTGATTTATAATAGAGCTGATGGAAGTTGTATTTATACAATAGCTATCTGCCAGCATATGAATTATAATTTTGTGACCTCTACAAAGACTGATAGCAAAGCAGAATTAAAAAGAAGATGAAAAGCTGAATTATCTGAACAGCCACAACAATTCTTTTTCTCTTTTTTTTCTTTTTTTCTAGAAAAGGCATGTTGGTTTTTTTGACTGACTGCTAAAACCCTAAGTCTCTCTTTTCAAGATACTTAGGTCAACAAAGCATTTCAATGCTTTGTCCTGAGTCCTCTCCCAGGCAGTTTCAAAAGGAAGAAGGGAAGCAAAGTTTTTGGTAGAAACACAAGTACAGCACCATTTACTATGGGCTTTTTACTCTGTTCATAATTTTCATTCAAACTCCATGATTGAGAACATTTCCTTTCAAGAAAAGCTGCCTGGCTTGTTTGGTGCTTTACAGGGTTAAAAAAGCCCCTTATGTGTCTCATGAAACTTCCAAAGGAATTTGCCAGTCCAGAAATTCATCCTCATGTTTGTTACCAGCAGCTGTTGCAACAGACAAGGTGCCTGTTTTAACAGAGACAAAATAAGGATTTACTGGAGACTGCGCAGCTGGACTTGTCCTTCCTTATTGCAGTGTCTACCAGACACCAAGTGTCATTTATCAAGTCATGCTTTCCATTTAAACCAGCTCCCACCTTAATCCACAGCCCAGTGCTTCCCCTCTCCTCCTCCCAGGGCTGAAAATTCTTCTTGGCACAAGCCAGCTGGCAGGAAGATGCAGGCATGGACTTGATCAATTCCTCCCACACACACTTAGTGGTGGGAATGTCTCCTCATCCCCACCTACACTACCCTCCAGCTACAAAAAAAAGCAGTAACGTGTATTTTCTTCTTTGCTAAGTAAAGAAGCAGCTGCACTGGTTGTGTGGACCTGAAAACTCCCTCCAAGGTGAACACAGAGGGAGGAACACGAACCTCTGCAGCACAGTTGGAAACCAGAGAAATGTGCTTTTCCTCAGAGGGAACACATGAACACAAGCTGACCCTTGATTCACAAGCAGCCAAGTCAGCCAAGCAAGATGCAGAACTTTCGCAGCATTAACGATTCAAGCAACTCTGCAGTGTTTGCATTCGCTACACTTAAATGCTTGATTTATGCACCAAGGATTCTTCAAGTGACTTCAGAGACTTGTGCAGCAAGTAAGATTCCTACAATAACCCAGTAACAGCTCACCTACAACCACTTGCACACAAAACATGGAGATAAACCCTGAATAACAGGAGATACTGAAAGGAAATGGGGTTTCTAACCATAGTTTAAAACACAAAGTTTCTAGGGATTTCTCTTGGAGGTTGTCAACAGCTCTATTACTACCAGAGGCATACATAGTGTGATGCTGCTGCCCCAGGAGAGAGGCATCAAGTGAGGTCACAGTGCTTGTCCCATGCCTTCTTGTCATTCAGAAAAGCTTTTCAGTGAGTAAATGGTTTATAAGCAAACACACCCAGAAGGCACAATCCTCCTCCAGAACAGATTCTACAGAGCGATATCCTTAGCTTGCAGGATTGTCCTGTCACTGGGATTTCTTCACTGAACACTTGCAACTTTCCAAAGTCATATACAAATGCTAAATCCACAAAATCATCACTCCCCAGTTTGCTTCTCTTCTCCCCTCTGGGCACAGCACCAACCCCCCAGCCAAATTTTGCTGTCACATTCATCCCTGCTCTCCTATGTCAGAGCTGAGCTCGTGTTTTCATTTAGCTGATAACACTGCCACTCCTCACACGCACTGATAAAACCTGGGCTGTTCCACGTTAGCACCAGCTGCTTCTTCTCGGTACTATAATCAAGGATTAAGGCTCCTTTTGCAGCTGCTGCATGCACAAGACACTGCAGTTATCTTCTGAAGAAATAATTGTCCATCTGTTCCTCTCTGTTTCCCCTGCCCAGCTTCTTTCCTCTCTCCTGGTCTACTGACTCAAAAGGAACAGTCAGTGAAGTAACAGCAACATGAAAAGCTCAAGGCCAAGAGCAGCTACACTTGGAGGCTGGGTAATGGCTTGGGAAACAGACCAAAGCTGTTCTTGGCTTTTGTAAAGAAGGCTTCACTCATGCTACCCAACAGGTACTCAAACCCAACAGGAAGGGACTGAACCAGCAGGAGTGCAATTTTTGACCCATTCCATAGATTATTCTGTCCGTTAGCACAAGTCTCTAGAAGAGCAGATAGTGAAAGATACATGCAGCAGATTACACACCTACCAGCTCAACACTTACTTCTAAGATGCTTCCATTCAGGGACCCACATGGAGCTCCCTGCAAGGCCAGCTCTAAGTGCTGGCAGAACTGCCTGGTACCCCCGCCCTGAGCACACCACACAGTACTCACCAGCCCTGACAAAAAGGCCAGCGAACACAGCTCCCACCAGCCTGACCAGAGAGATTAAATAGCACCACGCAGACACAGGTTACAGGCAGAACAGGCTTTTACTTTTCTTGTGATCCAGGATAAAGTAGAAAAGAAAATGTGATCATTAAGTATAACAGATATGACATTTCGACCTGCACCTCCAGAATCCCAAACTGGGGATTCAGAAAGAGCCTCCTCCCCAGCTCCAAGGAACACAATTGCACCAGCAAAACCACAAGGCAATTGCTCCCAATCATCATTTGTCAGACAGCTGCATCAAGGCTTTACAAGCACTAGGTTTAACAAACAGAGCAAGTGTCTCACATTCAGGTCTTCAGATTTCATGGGTTTTGAATACAGTGTTCATTCTGAAGCCAGGGAGACTGCAGGAACTAAAGTAACAGCAGTGGCAGTGCTGCTTTTGTCATCTTCTACATCGAAAACTGTCCTGAGACAGCAGCCTTCTGCGAAGATAACACGAGCTCTGCAGCTCTATTGCTGCAGAGCCCACAAGTAGTAACGGCCGTGGAACCACTCATACACTACCTCTAGTGTTTGATTTCTACCATGCTGAACCAAGCCAACTCCAATACTGCTGTCAGGAGTGGCACAAACCAGGGAATGAAACTTCTTCATCTGTAATTTCCATGGTTTCCTGTGCAGTTCCTGCTTTCTATGGGAAAACAGCCACCCAAAGAAACCCATGAAGCAGCATTACAGAGGCACAGGTTTGGTGCATTGTATGGGATATTTTGCCCACACGACTCAGGTATGATGTGGATTTGGACCCGTTTGAGATTGCTAGCAGAAGCACAGAGCCTGTCCTTTGATCTATATTCAATTCCAAAGAGTAAACTAAAGTTACGTTAGGGCATACAAAATGGAAGGAATACCAAAATACTCATGGAAAAGCAAGTGAAGGTTTGTTCCCACCACAAACATCACTCAGACAGGGAAGCAGGCACATCTTCAGACGTGACAATGAACAAGGGGCAGGATAGGTCCTTGTACAAAGAACGACAAGCTCAGTTGTTCAATGCCAGCTGTACACCTGCATCAGTTTTGTGTCTGCACCAAGTTGTACCACAGAGCAATCCTCTTGTACAGCTAATGAAGACTACTACAATTACTGAAGTTGTTTATTAATAAACCCACAATAATCTTACTAAATATGGACATAAAGACAAAATCAAGGATACCAGGAGCAAGTTCTTTAAACATGAAGCACCTAACCTAAAATATCCCATAGTCTTTATGTACAAATGCTATGGCAAGATATTATCGGACCCACACTAGCATTTTAAACACACAGAAACATGAAAAAAAACAAAACCCAACCCAAAGACACACATCAGAACACCAAGAAAACACGAAAGGAAAAAGAAAAATAATAATCTGTGACTGACCTGCCAGCAGCAATCAGTGACGCAAAACCCCTGCCTTTGCTAACCCTTCAGCTCTGATACTGCCCTTCCTGAGCTGCAGTGCTCGGCAGAGAGGAACCTGCCATACAGTTCACTGACGTTGGAATCTAGACAAGCTTTCCAACTGCTGTCAAGACACACATCCTCCACAATGCACTACTAAGAAGAACAAATACATTTACCCTGCTTCAGCTTCCTCCCAACCCACCCACCAAAAACATTTGTCTCCAACAATTCCCCCTACATTCCCTTCTTGGAGCAGGAAAACTTCCAAGACCCTGAGCCCATGTTGGAGGGCCAAAGGAACCACCTGCCACCGGTTATTTCCAACATACCCAGTGGTCGTGTGTTCCACACGCAGAGCACACATCCAGCTTTGCTGGAGAGCTCAGAGGGAAATAAAACCCCAGGCTTCCCCAGACAGCTGCTGCATACTGCCTCCCAAATCCCTGTGCAGGTCTGCTGTGGGATCAGAGGTAGGTACAGAAGTACTCCACAAACGTCTGCTCAGCCATTTCCTTGTCACCCAGAGTACTGAAGCAAGGCAGGTGTTACAGAGCAAAACACTGTTTATAAATTGTTAATAACTGTGATTCTTGTACAAAGTTATTCATGGATTATGTACAGGCAAAGAGGAAGGCTATAAATAAAGAAAATACTTTGGGTTTATGAAGGAGAGTCAGGGTACACAGTACTCGACATAATCAGCTGAGAGGAAAAGGTGTTAAATTATTGTCATTAACACCTTATTAATTCAGGAGAAAAAAAACCCCCATTGGCATTACAGTGACATTTTACAAGACATCACCTCTATCCTGCCTAGGACTGTACGTTTGTGATTCATATGGCTTCCAAGAACCTTGAATTCTCATGCATCTTTTCATGCAGCAGACAAAGGAGCCCCATTTAGAAGCAGGCAGAGCTGTGCTGAGGAGGGGAGTGGCTGGGTTCAAAGGCTCAGAGAGGATTTTGAACCTCTCCAAGGGCAGTATTTATTTTGCTGTTGTTTTGCAGCAGGCTGAAGGCTCATAGCTCTGTGACCTGCTGCAAGACCAGCCATCCCCATTGCAAAGGTGACAAAACAAATCAGGAATTAGGGTCAAGTTCAACAGCAGCTTCTCAAACACTTTCCCAGCATAACATATTCAAGTTTACCTACCTCAAACAACGAGCCTTGGTAGACACAGGCACCTGCAGGACAAAATTAAAAACATAAAGAGATTAGACACTAGCACGCTCTCCAGTGAGCCTGCCATGTAACAGAGTGGCCACCTCTAGCCATGTGCTTGCCAGCAACAACACAAATGGAGTTTTGGTGCAGCAATGCAACCTCTGGGTAAGCTTCAGACTGCAGTGTCAGGGACTCTGGCCAAGGTGGACTCAAGAGTTGGAGAGCAGCACAAAGAAAGCAGAGATAAAAGAGGAGTCAAAGTAATGCAGATGGTCTTCAAGAAGGGGTTAGCACACGCCTCTGCAGCACCTCACCAGACCACTGACGAAGCTTCACAGCATCCTAACTGCAAGAAGTTGCCCAACCTTTCTCAGACAGAAGGCAAGGACACAGAAAACAATTAAAGAAAGCAGGAGAATGCAGGGAAAGGGGGCAGACACTAACCTCATGAGAAGCATGGCACCATCACTAATAATCACCAATTAATTACCATCACTAATAATTTTGAACAGAGCTTGCATCACAACCCGTTCCCACAATCACCTCACACTCTCTCAGGACAAATTCAGATATTTGGTGCCACTTGTGCGAGGGCACATGTTCTCTCCCCTCACTGTCACATAGGCTGTCCCTGATTAAGACAGGAATTCTCACAACATACAGGTAAGATGAAGCTCATAACTATAGCATTGAATAACTGCCTGAGCTCTCACTGAAAAAACAGGAAGCCATGGCCATCTAAGGGCAAAATGTGACCCTTAAACATGCAAGGTTACAGGGCTTTTGAATCGCAATCTCTTCTATGTGCTCCTATAAATCCTTTTACATTTACAGGAGAAACAAATAAGCACACATTTATACACATAAGAACACTATGATGGTAAGAAAGGTCAGCATAGATCCTCACCCCTAAATCACTCCCCTCCATGGGCAACAGGTCACATTTGATGTAATGACAGGCTCATGGGGCTCCTCCTGCTTCAGTCATCCTACTCCTCACCACAGACACTGCCAGCCCAGAGAAAGGTTCTCCAAGTGAGTGATAGAGACATACACTCATTCAAGCATACTTTATATATTCTACTTAATAAATCAAATAAGAGGTTAGAAAATAAAACCATGAATAAGCTGAATGGCAGTTCTTTCATCAATTTTCTGGGAAACAGCCCTTCTCAAACAACTACACATATCTGTCTACTGAAAACGTGACAAGCATGTGAAATCAAAAGCAAACCAAGAAACTCAAAGATGAAAAGAAAAAGAGAACGCGGGAAAAGCTGCCTCAAGGGACCACCCAGAGAACTAAGAATTTCCTCGTCCAACAGTGGTGTTTCCCATATAATGCAGATTAGACAAATTTGTACAGAAAACCTTGGAGCTACAGTTATGAATCAAAAGCTCCTCCTTCGAGCTGGTCTCCGGCTCAGCTACAGAGGCAGCACGGGGAATTACTTTCTCTTGCCAAGAAGATAAGTCACAAGAGCCCAATCGTGTTGCTCTCAAATTCAGCAGCTACCTTTTTTCTCATGTTGACAGCAAACAAATGGAGCACAGACTGAGCACCAAAGAGGACCATCATACCAAAACACTGGGTTTCACTCTCACACCCATGTAGTCCCACACATACCACCCCATAAACCATCTGGTTAACCACTTCAGCAATTACCTGTTCATTTATTTACTTGACTTTTTCTGTAAACACAACCTGCTATGCAAAAAAACCAACACTTGACCATACCTTGACTTCATGTTACTGCATTGATTTTCAAATACCGACTATCTTCCTGCCCCCCACACTCTTCTTTTGGCAAGATAGGATGATTTCAAGGTTCATCATCCAGCTGCACCTCAAAACTCAGTGCAAAACAGAAGGTGACATACTGTCGGAAGGCAGGGGAGGCCTTATAACAATCTTCCATACCTAAAGGGGGTCTACAAGAATCTGGAGAGGGACTTTTGATAAGGGCACATAGCAGTAAGACAAAGCGAAATGCTTTAAGTTGACAGAGGGGAGATTTAGATTAGACATTAGGAAGAAGTTCTTTACTGTGAGGGTGGTGAGACACTGGCATAGGTTGCCCAGAGAAGCTGTGGCTGCCCCATCCCTGGCAGTGTTCAAGGCCAGGTTGGACACAGGGGCTTGGAGCAACCTGCTCTAGTGGAAGGTGTCCCTGCCCATGGCAGGGGGTTGGAACTGGAGGAGCTTTAAGGTCCCTTCCAACCCAAACCAGGCTGTGATTCTGTGTGGGGGGAAAAAAACAAAAATCCTACTTAATACTAGTTAGTTAAGACCAGCACAACTTGATTCGTCTACTCCTAAAAAAAGACTGGCTTCCCTTTCTTTTTTCGCTCACCAACAGCTATAGTTCCTTAAAGGTACCTATGGAATAAATTAACAATGGTTTGACACCCTAAAACGTGAAATATCAGAGCCCCCACTGAGGATTTGAAGACCTTAAAGGGACAGGGGAAAACTATCAGTAACAGAAAAAAAAAATAAAAAAAAAAATAATCAGCATTTCCTACTTTTGCTTCAAGAGGCTGTAATTACATCTTGGGCCCTCTGTGCCAGGCACTATAAACTCAGCGTGAAAGAGCTGTCCTGTGCCAAAAAGCTCATCACCAACAGGGCCAGAGCACAGAGTAAGGACCAAGGCAGCAGGGCAAGAGCAGCTGCCTCAAATAGCCCAGGCAGGCAGCAGGAATGAGGCAGACCTTCAAAATATTCTCTCTCAGCCCTACAGTCTGCTCCCTTCCCTGCACTCAGTAGAGACAGGCTCTGCGCAGCTCATGTGGGACTAGAAAACAAACAGAAAGTCTGATTCTTCCTCTCCATTTAAGCAAAGATGTATTTCACTCCCTCACAAGTTACCAAGGGGGATAACTAGGATATAACCCATCTTTACAGGGCTTTGAAAATCCTTAGTGACAAATACCTTCTAGCTTTTGTTTTAATCCCAACTGCGAGTGAGCCCAAGACATCACACACACGTTAAGCAACATCGCTCTTCCTTACGGTGCCCTGACCTTGTTTGCAGTTCCAAGTCACCAGTGTGATCAAGACTGTTTGCAGAGCTCACCTGAAAGGGTTCCTCAAATGAGCAAATTGCCTTTCATGTATTGAAGAAGCTTGGATGAAATCCTCAAACTTTTAATCATGGTATTTGTGCGCTGGGCACCTTGGATGCAGGTAGTTGGTAGGGTAGTTTTCTGGTTTGGGGTTTTCTTAAGGTAAAAATCAAGTCTGAGTACTGCCCAACAAGTTAACATCCCAAATTCATATCTGACAGCTTCTCACCTCACACACACATAGCTATTTTTAACTACTGTTATTCGCCAAGACAACTACATCAAATGGGAATCACAGTGTTACAGTGGGAGCAGCATTTGGGGAATCTGCCACTTTGCAAACCAACAACTACAGTGATGCTGTCAAAGGAAATGCTGGAAAACAACCTAAGTGCACAAATGTGGCCACACTGCACTCCCAAACTTGAAACATCCTTAATTTCACTGCCTGACAGCATCCTAAGAGCACATAACCTCGTGCTTTTTACAAGTCTCTCCACAGCACTTTTTGAATGACAGAGGAAACCAATGCCCGATGCCTACTAAGGCACTCTTGGAGCACTATTAGAGTAACATCCACACACGCCAAGGTGGACTCAGCCCTCTCCTAAACCAAGGAGAGTGCACGGTCTCATCCATCAGCCCACATCGCCCCACTGGGTCGTTTCTGTGGGTCTGGACAACTAAACCCCACATCAGCCTTCCCGGGTAACCCCACCTTCAGCGTGGCAGGGGGTTTACCGCTGTCCTGGGCTGCCTCTCGCCCTGGGTGAAACGGTGCCGAGCATGAGAGGAAGCCCCGCAGCCCTCGCCCGCCCGGCTGCACCCCGGGGCCACCCTCCCGCTTCCAAGGGGACACGCTCCTCCATCCCCGGGACTTCACGCCCGCCAGCCCTCAGCCTCTTGAGGGCACTCCACCACCACGGAGCGGGAAGAGCCGGGGGGCAGCGGCAGGAGGGGCCGGGACCGGGCACGGCTTCACCCCGGCCCCCCTCGCCCCGCCTGTGGCGAGGCCGCCAAAATGGCGGGGGGCGGGAAGCGGACCCCCGCCCGGGGCAGGGAGACGGAGAAGGGAGGGAAAGATGCCCCAAATCCCCCGGGAGCGGGGGACTTCTCCTCAGCGGGGGAGCTCCCCTTCTCCTCAGAGCACCCGCGGGATGGGGACGGGGCCCGGCGCCACGACTCACCTGAGGAGAAGGAGGAGGAGGCGGCGGGCAGCGCCGCGCTGAGGAGGCACAGCGTCGCCCAAGCGGCGGCCGGGGTGCCCATGGCGGGCGGGAAGGGGAAGGCTGGTGGTCCCGCCGTCCCTCGGCAGGTGCCGGGGCAGCGCCTCCGCCCCCGCCCCGCCGCCAAACTTTCCCCGCAGACAAAGCGGCAGCGGCCCCGCAAGAAATGCTGCCGGAGCCCGCCCGCCCTCCGCCCCGCCCGGCCCCGCCTCGGGCAGCGCCGTACCCCGCCTCCCCGGCACCTTTGGCAGGGGGGAGCAGCCGGTGCCGCCGTGCTCAGCCCCGGCCGTGCCCCTCGGGTGGGGATGAGGGAGCTGAGCTTCCTCCTCCTCACCGGCTGCTACCTGGGGAAGGAGCAGCCCACGGTGAAGCTGCAGCCTGTCCTGGCTGCAGCAGTGATCCGGTGTCTTACAGTTAGGTAAAGCAGGGGTGTTCGTGTGGGAAAGCAGTGCAGGATTGAGAGTAAAAGGGTTGCACTGCACAAGGAGCGGTTGGGGCTGTCCTGGTCAGACATCGATGGGCTGCAGTGGAGAAGGCATCGTCTCAGAGGATTAGGACAAGGGGAAATGGCTTTAAATTGACAGTGGGGAGATTTAGATTAGCTATACGGAAGAAGTTGTTCCCTGTGAGGGTGCTGAGGCGCTGGCACAGGGTGCCCAGAGAAGCTGTGGCTGCCCCATCCCTGGCAGTGTTCAAGGCCAGGATGGACACAGGGGCTTGGAGCAACCTGCTCTAGTGGAAGGTGTCCCTGCCCCTGGCAGGGGGTTGGAGCTGGATGAGCTTTAAGTTCCCTTCCAACCTAAACCGTTCCATGATCTCTAGAGGTTTGAGGCTTTTCATTGTATTTGGGTCTCACTTCTGTTTGCAGGATTATAAAACCAGTGCAAAAGGGGCATGGTCTGTTTACTGAAAGGGCTGTTTTCTTGTCACATAGGTCCATATTGAAACAATCTTTCAATTTCTTCCTTCAATTTCAGTTCCTTCACTCTTCACCCATTATATAGACTTCCTCTACAAAGGAAGACTCAAACATTAACAATTGCAAATCAAGCACTCAAGGTAAGAAAAACTACCAAAACACTCCACAAAGCCCAAGTTCTACTCTTCCGATTATAATATGTTCTCTCTTCAGGCACTTCTTCACACACACACAGTACCATGGCACTTCCCAGCTCCAGGCCAGCCATTGAAAACTTACCATTTCCCACCTCCAGCACTGTACGCACTCAACATAAGATGCTGGAGCCAACTTTTCCAAGTGCTTCTGCAATGTTGGGTTCCTTGAAGTCACAGAATTAAAAAGCAGCCACAATTGTTGAAGTCACAGCCCTTCAGCTGCTACATGCAAAGGCCCAAAACCAAGATTAACTAGAAAAGTTTTACCCTACTTTTACCAGTCTATGAAATAAATCTTATTTTTTTCCAGCTAATTCCAACCTTGGTGCTTCATAGCAGTGTCCTGATTATCATGTAGCAGCCAGTTGTACAAGGCTGGACTGCTGCAGCCGGTTGTGTCTAAGTCTGACTGATTAAATGCAACTATGCCAGCTAAATTTAACAGTAATTCCTCATGGTAATTCAATCTGTTCAGTTTTGATCCCCTTTCTAATGAACACTACCACCTCGAACTCTGAGTTGGAGGTCAAATTTTTTCAGGATTGTATGCCATTAATTACTGTAGCCTAATTCAGCAAACAAATGTGAGAAGTGAAGTGCGCGGCGCGGCACTGACCCAAGATTCAAATGGCAATTTGCATGATGAGTTTCTCAGTGCTTTTACCAAGTTAATACTCATTAGCTATTAACAGGAGGTACTTCTTATAGAAAATAGGAGCAGAGAGACATAATAACTACCACTGCACACACAAACACTAACCAAATATTTCATGCCAATTTTAAATATAGTAGAAATGATTAAAGGAATAAATACACAGGCCCTAGTTCCCTTTTAATTACTCAAGTGAAATTCAGGACTACGTGGCCAAACTCAAAGAACTAGCAAGGCAAAAGAGGTGGAAATAGGAAGAGCAGCCAGGCACAAACAGGGTTCATTAACTCAATAGATAAGGGAAGTCCAAGAGATGCCTGCCACGTAGAGGCGCTCTTACACCAGGTGTATGTTCAACAACAAAACAGCAACTCAGCAGAACGTTTCTGGTTGCTTCCTCCATATAATCATCTTGCCAAAATGCACTGCTTCTTTGACATGACCGCCTCAGAGCCGCCTGGCTCTTGGCTTTGGATCCTCTGAATCTGGGCAGAAACTCAGCTTTCTGGCATCTGCGTGGTTAAGGCACTGCAGGAGAACAGCTCCAAGAGACAGCATTATCTACTGAGATAAGGTATTTCTGAATGACACCACTCCACATACCAGCTGAAATGAAAATTTATCATCCGCTCACGCTCTGGGTGAGGCTGTGATTCTTACCAGTGGATTAACAGAAGCAAGATAGACAGAAATAAATGATTATTAAAGAACAGCAACTGTACCTGTCAGGTGAGCTTCCTTGGTCTTCTCCTTTCACACGTGTCATTGATGTGCTCAGTTGCACACTGGCCTATTTCCTCCTCCTGACACCCTTTTCTTCAGGGGGTGGTCGCACATACAGAAGGAAGCTACAAAGCAAATTGCTTACCTGCACATTTTTTGACTGATTTATGTTGCTGTCCGTCTTTCTGCTGCTGTTCTCTATGCTTTGATTCCCTTTTTCAGCTGTAGCCTCCTCCTCCCTAAGTCTCCCACCTTTCTTTCTGCTGTTTGTAACTCTATTCTCCTTCCTTCCTCCTTTTCTCCACATCTCCAGAGCACTGACCTACTCATCATTCCCATGTTACCATCTTGCTTTTGTCATTTCTCCAGCTTTCTTCCAACAGGTCCTCCTGCAGAGGTCACAATTGCTGACACCCTAAAAGCCTTAAAGCAATAAGGTTTTGCTTTCTGGGAGTGGAGAGCAAACCTACTGCCAGAGTACTTTTGGTAAGAATGCTGGTTTTCACACTTAAAACGAGATCAGGTTTAGGAAGATCAGACCTGCTACTACGCTTCCTTGCACTCCATGTGAGTTTTGCCAGTCATATCTACGTTCACACACATTTGGCAATGTCTCTCTGCTACCACGGTCACCCCCCCCAGTAATACTCTATATTCCAGCTCTTGCCTATGCCCACAAGCTCCAACCCTCTGTCCTGTGTCCTGCTGGACCCTACCCCTTCACACTACCAGCCCTAAAGGTCTTTAAGAAGCCAAGGGATTGAAGAAGAATATCCAGGAGACCTCAAAGTCAACCAAGGCAGCTCCATAAAGTGTGTGTTAATAGCCTGCAGGCAAGAAAATAAAGATCCAAGCTGAGCAACAGAAGATGTGTGATCCCTGAGGGAATCCATTCCTACACAAAGATATTTGAGACAAAAACACAAGTCCTGGAGCAACACAGGAGGACTGCAAAGGTTGAAGTCAATTCTTTTCTCTCTCACCAATGCACCAACACAGAGAAACAAAGCACTTTGTCAGAATTCATACCATTATCATCTCACCACACCTGAAAAAGCAGATTTTCCATCACATGGAGAGAACAAGTATTTTGCCACTATCTGTTAAGGCAGATGGTGTTACAGGTTTTAAATCATTTGAGATGACCCTAAGAGTACCTTACATTAACACTGTTCCAAAGAAGCTGTTGAAATCAGAACAACTCAAAATTCACGATGTACATAATTTTGGAAATTCACCCATTCCATTATATCAATGAAGATCTTTTCCCTCTGGAAAACAAAATGTGCATTTAACAGAAAATATTTCTCAAATTTAGCACCAAGGTCTCCCACACTGTTTCAGAAATTCAAGGTTCTGTAAAGTCTTGTCCTTCACTTTTTTTTTTTTTGAATTCCCAATTCAATACAAAAGCAGCATTTGTTTTGAGTCTATTTACAAGTTATCAAACAAAATAACAAAATAAGCTTCAGACTGTTTAGAGAAATATGAGATGGTTCTAAGACTGAAAACCTGAATGCTGCATCTTGCAAAGCAATGACCCAGCTGTTAACTGCAGCCATATATCTTGGAACTAGCAGCACAAAAAGCCAACAAGGTTGTAGGAATAAACCATTTTTAGCCATTCTTTTGTCAAATCTCTAGGCAGAGGTCAGTTTTTGGCACATCGGCTTTAAGGATCTGTTTCTCTGTTGGCATGAAAACCACTGGTTTGAGTGATCCCAGCCAGACATAACTTATATTCATTCAAAGCCAAGCATGTGCTAGTGCAGACTTACACAGAATAGCCCAAGAAACGTGAAAAAGATCCATCTCATTTCAGCTCTGCTGGCTGAGGTCTCAGAAAGTTTTGAATTTCTTGGAATTTAGCCCATGTGGTCCATACTTCAAACTTCTAACTTCTGGTAGATGGCTTTCTCCATAGAGAAAAGTAAGAGTAAAGGAAGCAACAGCTACAGGTACAAACAATCCACAAACTACAAAGTTACATTGCACCCTCTTCGCTTCCCTGGAGTTCAAAAGTGCACACCAGATGCAAGTCTCCTAACCAATACAAATGAATAAACAGCAAAACCAATCCATCTCTGATAACGCTGAATTCCAAGCAGCAAACCCTGTCAAAGTTGAATGAAAATCTCTACCGGTGGATGTTTTGTTTGGCACAGAAGAGTAACGTGCCAGAGGCTGCAACTGTGTCTTAAGTAATTCACAGTTCTCATATGAAAAGTAATTAAATGCCGTGTAAAGCAGCACAAACTTTCTGGGAGAGGACTTAACACTCATTACCTAACGTGTCAAGGCACTGTCATTGACTAGAAGCTTGGCTTGACTTCACTGTCTTCATGGTTGGTTGCAGAGAGTATTGTGTTACCCGGAAGGATGAAGGATTTATTTCTTTAATTCAAAAAAAAAGAAAGGACTTTTCCTAATCTAAGTGTGAGATCAAGCACTGAATGGGTTTTATCTGGCCAAAGAGAAAACAACTTCCTTCTGTTATATCCTGATGCTGTGATAAGGCTACGAGATTAAATTCTCTCTCATGCTGCACAAAGCCTGATATAATACGTAGTAGTCCAAGATGACTAGAGTGTATCTCAATCAGTCTTTTGTCAGAGGTAAGCACAACTGCTTTATTTACCAATACATGTATGTGGAAAGGACAGATGTGTTTTTAACGTGATGCCGTTAACTCGCTTTTCCAAGGTTATTAATGTCACCTTCTCCCCACTTGGTCAATCTCCCTCGGAAACATTAAAATAGGCTTTTAAAATACTGAAGTGTCTGTAGCTCACTACACACACACACTAGGATACAATGCCTGCCCTTGATTTTAGGGTTAAGTTCTCCAACTTGCTAGGTAGCTTTCACAACACCTTTTTTTACAAAGGCTTTGGAAAGGAAATGACAAGTTGAAGGCCACTCTGACACACTCTAAGAAGAGTCTGTATTCCAAGGTCTGGAAGACCTACATCTAGTAGACACTTCACCCCATCACATAACATCCAAGACTCCAAATCACTATGGAAATAAAAGGAAATTCAATCTTTTCTCAATGTCTCTTCACACTGGTAAGGAGTAAGACACCACCTGTATGTCCTACACATGCATGTACTACGTGTATGTACTACAGATTTTGTTAATAAGCATTTTTAACACACAGTGAGATTAGACCATTAAAAAATATATATTTCCTTCAAGCCGTAATTCATTGATAACAGATGTTTATAAGAATTTGGAAAAAAAAAAAAGCCCCAAATCAAACTTAAAACTAGCTTTCTTCAAATATGAACAACTTGAGCTTTCACTGCCATCCCAACTGCTCACAAACCTGTTGGAAAGCCCTTGAGAAGTAGAATCAGGACGATGTTGTTCTATCTGACTGTCCCAGTCCCCAGAATCCACCCCCCATCTGCAACAAACCTTGGGAGGTAAAAGGTGTCCTCAGGAAAGCTCTGTCACAGGAACCACCCTTGCAATGGTTCAAAGTCCCTGAAATTAAGCTTTATTTTTCACAGGGCACCTCTAGCATAATGTCCCTGTCTACCTTGTTAGCACACCATCTTTTCTCAAAGCTTTGAGTAGTAACTAGCCTGTATACCTGTCACTTCCAAATTTGCCATCTAATAACCAATTTTACTAATATGGAAAATTAAATTTACCTGACTTTATATAAGGGGCATTTTAAAGAGAAAAAGTTTGGCTTTACTTCTCTCTTATTTCTGCATCAGCTGACTTTGTTCCTAGTGACTCGGAGCCCATGCTGCCAGCAATGCAAGCTCAGGCCTCCTCCTGCTGGCAAGATGAAGCTTCCAGGAAATAACAAAATATTTTTAACCACTACCCTTTTTACCGAAAACATTTACATTTTAGGGTTTGGGGGTTTTTTTTAAGCCTCCTTCAGGCTGAGAGAACACGGGCCCTAGCATTTCTCCATTTTAATGACCTATACAACTCCAGTTGCAAAAAAACACTATCAGCACAGGTTTGTATTACAAAGATGCCCATTAGAACACCACACAGGTGGTTTTTTTCCCCTCTCTGTCCTATTTAAGTCAATGTAAATTTTATTATATGGACAAAATTTAGGCCATGGTATTAGCTTCACCCAAAGTTTGGAAGCTGACACTACCAATGGTACTGCAGAATATGAACATAATCGTCCCCAATGCCTGCCTCAGCATTTAGAAACATCTTCCCCCTTTTGGCACAATTAGATTTTTAAACAAACCTCATCAGTGATGTTGTCTGGACAGGCTTTGTACTTCGCCCAGATCTTTCCCAGCAGTTTTGTGTGCTTCAAATGAAGTGCTCAGCCCAACATCTTTGACTAGCCTAACTCACAAGCACAGGCAGGCGCACAGCAAAGCCTGGGAAAATTAACAGGAGAGCATTTATACCTAACAAGTTAAATTCAGGACATTTTCCCGCATGACATCCTTGTCTCTATATTGGAGACACATGGATTTGATGGATGGACCACCTGCTGGATAAAGAATTGGCTGGATGGCTGCACGCAAAGAGTTGTGGTCAACAGCTCAATGTCCAACGGGAGACTGGTAACGAGTGGTGATCCTCAGGGATCAGTGTTGGGACCAGTCCTGTTCAACATCTTTGTCGGTGACATGGACAGTGGGATTGATGCGCCCTCAGCAAGTTTGCCGACGACACCAAGCTGTGTGGTTCGGTTGATACGCTGGAGGGAAGGGATGCCATCCAGAGGGACCTCGACACGCTTGTGAGGTGGCCAGTGCCAACCTCATGAAGTTCAACCAAGCCAAGTGCAAGGTCCTACACCTGGGTCAGGGCAATCCCAGGCACTGCTACAGGTTGGGCGGAGAAGAGGTTCAGAGCAGCCCTGCAGAGAAGGACTTGGGGGTGTTGGTTGATGAGAAACTGACCATGAGCCGGCTTCAGTGTGTGCTTGCAGCCCAGAAAGACAACCGTATCCTGGGCTGCATCAAAAGAAGCATGACCAGCAGGTTGAAGGAGGTGATCCTGCCCCTCTACTCTGCTCTCGTGAGACCCCACTTGCAGTACTGTGTACGGTTCTGGTGTCCTCAACATAAAAAGGACATGGAGCTGTTGGAGCAAGTCCAGAGAAGGCCACGAGGATGATCAGGGTTGGCTCGAGCACCTCCTGTATGAAAAGATGGGGCTGTTCAGCCTGGAGAAGAGAAGCTGCGTGGAGACCTCATAGCAGCTTTCCAGTATCTGAAGGGGGCTACAAGGATGCTGGGGAGGGACTCTTCATCAGGGACTGTAGCAATAGGATGAGGGGGTAATGGGTTCAAGCTTAAACAGAGGAGATTTAGATCACATACAAGGAAGAAGTTCTTCTCTGTGAGGGTGGTGAGGCCGTGGCACATGTTGCTGTGGCTGCCCCATCCCTGGCAGTGTTCAAGGCCAGGCTGGACGGGGCTTGGAGCAACTTGGTCTAGTGGAAGGCGTCCCTGCTCATGGCAAAGGAGGTTGGAACTGGGTGATCTTAAGGTCCCTTCCATCCCAAGCCAGTCTGTGGTTTTATCATTTTATGTGCAGGCTGATTTTACTTGACATTTCCAAGACTATGCTCAGCTACAGTACAGAACAGCAACTGTGGGACTATGTTATTTCTAGGTGCTGGCACCCTGGGAAACCCCCAGTGGGTATGGAAAGGCCTTTCTTGCGTCAGGGTTGAGCAGGGTGTTAGTAACATCCCTGTCCTGCTCTTTTAATGTTACCTCCACACCATAGTTTACAGCAAAAGCCCCATGAACTGAGTTTGACCTATACAAAGATTTTTGGAGTGCAACTAATTCCCGTACAAGTCCAGGTTTAGGCTGAGTGTCAGCCTAAATCCTTCACTCCCCACAACTGCATGAATGCCTCCATGGCAATTTCTTCCTTGTTTGGGCAAATGTTTCTGTATGCACTAACTGTGAATTCCGGTTCATCGCCTGCTTCTCCTTAGTTAAACTAACAGCAGTTTCACATAAGACAATTTTAAAGGCAATCATACATCATCTATGTTACTAAATGTATTGCAGCACTCTCTTTTTTCCACAGGAACATCAGTGAAGTCTTCCAATGCTCATAACAATGGGGATTCCAAGCCCAATACATCAACTCCTGCTTTCTTACCGTCGTGCTTTTAGAGGCAAAGAGGCTGTGACCTCAAATGCTGTAACCCAGTAATTCCTCAGAAGTGTTTTTGGCTGAAATGAAGCTACCAACCAAATTCGACACAGCTTGGACAGGAGAAGATGAGGGGTAAATGCACTGAAAATCCCCTTTCAGTGAGAGGAGTAGGGCTCACTGATTGGCCACCTTCACTTGGGTGGTACATGGGAAGATGGTCTTGTCTTTCCCAGCCACCCTCCCAGACATCCCCCCTTCCTGCAAGGGGCAAGCATGCCATGGTTTGCTAAGGGAGGTAACATTTACTAACTTGTCAGCTCCTCTGCAGGAACCAGGAGTATGCGCTCTTGTGCCCGAGTATGTGCAGAGTTTGCCTAGAGTACCTTTCATGGTGGAGTAACCTACTTGAAATAAGTTTCTACTCACTGCAGGTAACACCACAGAAAAGCAGCTAGCACGACCTGGTTCATGCCTTGTAACACATCCTTTCTCACTTCTCCACATACTTGGGTTGCTAGGTCCTGAGTTACTGCCCTTTTGCTTTTGACAGAAGATCTGTGCTATATTTACATACCAAAGGAGTATTAAGCACTCATTAACAGAAACTGCTAAAAAGGGTGCCTCTTATTATACAGGACTTACAGGAACTTAACATTCAGGACAAACAACCTATTTATATCCTGCTCTAACTAATCAGAAGCCACTGAAGCATTACAAATCCATGCCTTGCAGTGAGTACACTACTATTAGTTTCTAGAAGCCAGCAATGCCGTGTAAGTTATGATTACTGCTAACAATTCAACTGGTTTCTAAGGCATACTGGCACAAGAGCCACATGTACAGCAATTTGCACTCTGCATGCTTTGGGACTAGGCACTCTGCATGCTTTGGGACTAGGCTTAAAGGGGAATAATCTCATGGTTTTCATCTCTCCTGTGTGTCTGTCGAGCATTTCAGGATACAAATCACAGTATACTCAACAGCTTCTATAACGCTATTTCAGGATTACGCAGATGAGGGACATTATTATCAATCAGCGTCGCTTTTGAAAAGCCACCCATCTCCAAAAGGGCAGATACCTTTTTCCATAATAAATAGTAGTGTCTTTGAAATAAGCCATAAAAACATAGAGAAGAGACCTAGAAATGTATGCAAATGACATCACAGGCCTTGCTTTTCTCCACCATCACATAACTTACCTTCACATCATTCCTTTCAGGTTATGAACAGCACATAACTAATACAATATCTCATAATATTCTTGTATATGCAATTCATTAGTAATAAAAACACTCTTTGCTTGCGCACAGGCGGAAATCATGATATGCAGGGTGAAACGATGTTCCTGTAAAACAATATCCTACCTTTATCTAACATTCAGCATTCATTGACCACTCATGATCCATCTGACATGCACCTAAGAGCCAAGTCCTCAAAACAAAGCACGCCCCACGGCTCAATCTTTTCCCTTCATGCAAGCATTTCTGCTCAGCACAAACTCCAAGTGGAAAAAGGTTACAGCACACGTGATGTACTTGCAGAGGATGCTGCACTTGAGCTAATGAAGCTAGACACAGTGCAGATGAGGAGCTTATACAGCATGATTATCTTTTTTTTCATTAGGAAAAAAAAAACCATCTAGGTAAAACTTGTCAGAAGTAATCAAGCCTTTTGCTGCGGAGTGATAAAGTCGCTACCCCATTCGTTGTCGGCATAGACTACACTTGCCTTGTACACAACCAGCTGTAATCAGTGCAATCAACTATTTAAGGCACAGGGGAGAAAAGAAAAAAACCACAACAAAACTGTTGCCTCTTGATTACCCGCCCTGACCTATCTTCTTGAAACTTGCCTGGTGCTCCAGACCAGAAATTAATAGACATCAGTATTAGGGAGCTAAAAAAGCTTTGTTCTACAACTAACTCCTGCAGAACAGAGGAAGGAGGAGGGGGAAAAGAGACATTATCCATGTCTCCTTATCACCTGCCTCCTTGTCACCAATTCCTGATATGAGAAGCTTTGGACCGAGTGGGATGTTGAGGACACTTAACATTGCTGAACACATTTGACACTGTTCTTTTTCTAGCCACATCAACTCTTCACTTTGTAAAGCAACAGATTTAGTTTCCTTCTTTCCACCGGGCATGTGAGTACAGCCCATAGTAAAAAAATTAGGGTTTGGATGGCTATTGAAGTGTCCTCGCATTACCCTTCCCACATACTACCTAGTAAGTCAACTGAGGTCAGTGTGAAGCCTTCCTTTACCACTAAGAGTTTTCTGATTAAACTCTGAGCAAAGCAGCCCCCATAATCAAAAATACAGCAGCGTGGCATAACAGCAATCTGCCAAGCACCCTAACCACATGCTTCAAATGATAGGTACAAGAATTTTTAAGCAGCCATGAGCAACCTCTTCGAAAAATGAGCCTCACCTCTGATAACAGGAATGATAAAAAGCTGTGAACACAAGCGACCCTTCCAAAACTGGATAAGCTCAGCCCTTTTGGAAGTAGCCAATCCTTCTGGAAGCATCTTACATTTTAGGGTGCAGCTCTACTAACATGTTTAGCAACAAAGTCCCCCCAAAAACCAAGCCAGTTGAGAATCTCTTTTCCTAACACCTCCTCAGAAGGGAACAGGAATGCCACCTGCTGGAAACAACGGGAAAAAACAGGGAAAGAAATTGCGCAAAGCAAAAGTCACGTATTTTTAAACAGCCAGTTGAAAGTATCATAGTTATTTATGCTGCTCTCCAGTTTCTGTTTAAGAACTATGCTGGAGGAAAACAAGGTAAGCAAAATAAGAAGGCACAGCAACGGCCACAGACTGAATCACATCAGGCAGAACAGTAAGATTACATTTCAAGCACCCTCAAGACTGGTTGTTGCAAAAAAGGGTTGGTGGTTTGGTTTTCATGTTTGTGCCAAAGCAACCAGCCCCAAGGAACAAAACACTAACTGGGCAAAAATGAAACCAAGCTGATCTTTCTGATGTGTTTAAAAGCTCAAACCCCAGCAAGTATTAAACTCATTTACTGGGAATCTTCTACTTACATCAAACTGTGCTATTGCTGAAAGACCTCCATTTCAACCAAGAGTCTTCATTTTCAAGATTTGCTGCCAAATCATAGTGCTATGCATAGCTACTATGAGTCAAAGGAACAAATTCAAGCAAGTTGCTAACCAAAGGTGACCTAGAACCTAGTGCACCTCAGAGATGACTAACGTAGCACAGGACCAGGTGCATGATCACTCCTCCCACAGAACACATTTAATTTTTCCTTAGGAAAACCTCCCCTATTACAAGCTGTCGCAAAGACTAACCTGCACTCGGTGGCTCAAAGCAGCAGAGCAGCAATCCTCTGTATACCCTTCCAGTATCTACATATGCAGATCAAAAGAAAACAAAGTGAGCTATCACAAGCATCATGCAGACACTACTCCCACCAAAGAAACTCAAAAGAAACACCATGTTTGACTTGGCAGAAAAATGGAATGGCAAATAAAACCTAGTTTCCTTCACTGGTGAGTTAGACAGCAGCTTACCACCAGTAACTGCAGTTGCTCTGTGGGGGACCGTGTCAAGACAAAAGCATGGTACATTTTGGCTGCAACTGTGGAAATTGGCGGCAATACTTCAGTAGTTACAGAAATACTTTTATTAAAGTAAAAACTGTTATATGCAAAGAAAAAAAAACCAACACACAAGCCTGAGAGCTCTCAGCTACCAACAAAAAGAATTTAAATGTCTTCAGTCTTGACAACAGACTCCTGTTTGTGACAATGCTTCTTGTTACACAGAATTTACAAGTGGAATTCACAAGTTAGATTTATTTTTTTCTTTTCATAAAGTATGATTTCAATTACACCCTTTGCTTTCCAAGCTTGATCATCAGATCTACAAGGAAAGACGTCAGGTACTAGCAGATTCCGAGACATGTTCTTCTTCATTATCTTCTGCATCTTTTTCTTCTTCTTTTTCTTCTACTTTCTCCTCCTGAGGTAGAAGTCCATCAAGGTTCAATAGCAAACCTTCACTGGTGGAAGATCTAATCACCAACCTCTGCACAAAAGGGCCTAGAAAACAAAGACCACCAACTCAGTCACACTACCACTTTACATGCCTCAAGGCTGATTTATCTTAGAATCCACACTGTGTCAAGCACAGGAGCAGAACCAGAACTATGCAAGTACACGCATCCCTTCAGCACCGAGTTTAACATCCACCCCAGCAGACTGGGATCAAAATGCAATTTACACTCTGGTGCTTTAAAAGGTGTAATTTGATGATTCCTTCAGTACCTCACCAGCGATTGACTTAAGTGCCTCTAAGCCTTAGAAAAATACAATTAAAGCTTCACACACACACTCCTCCAACACATGAAATACAAGTGAACTTGTTACTGTAAACGTTGGTTGGAGAAACTCTCTAAGACTCAATCTGGGGTTTCAGAAAGCAGACATTCTTAATTGCAGCACTGGGTGCACACACGAATCGTTTCACAAAGGTGAGCGTGCCCGTTACTTGCTGCAGCAGCTATATATTTAGCATACTCATGCATATTTACAGCTTTTCCAGGAAATTATTTACAAATTCATGAGATTTCCGGGAACTAATTATAATATCTGCATTCTAATTACTCATGAGTTTTCTTGCTGAGTGGGGGTCTGGTGGTCCCCAATAGTCTTCCTCACTGTGTTTGCTGATTGACCTCAGTGCTTGTGCATGCTCGCAAGGTCCTAGTGCTGAGTTAGCAGTTGGTGTGTCCTTGCTTCTGTTCTGTTCCAGTCTCGCTCCATGCTGGGCACCACTCTGCTATCTTGAAGGCTAGCATTCTTGGTCTTATTTGCTGTCTCCTTAGTTGTTATCAGTCCCATGATGTTCCTTCACCCATCAGCTGAACATTCCTTTCTCTCTAGGTGTTAGCAAGTTAGAACAGTTTGGTCTATTCTGCTATGTTAAAGGCACACACACTACTGTTAGTTTAAAATTTAAGCTTACAAACTCAACTTTGAGGAGTGGTACTGACTGGCAAGATACAGGAGGAAGTTTGTTGATCACCCAAATATTCCTCCATGACTAAGAGCACAAAAGAAACCATTCCTAATTCGGGATCCTTCCATGAAATGCTGAGGAAAACCTTCAGACAAGAACAACTATGGAAGTAGTCAGATTTCCTGATGGAGGATTAAATAAATCTACATTATATTCTGAGAACATTTGCCTGGTGGTATTTTCAGTCTTCCATTAGATCAAGTGACTCGCAGGGGAATGCCACATTAGTGATAACTACATATCACATATGGAAAGTCTGAAAGGAACTGAAGAACAGATATCTAAAACTAGCTGGTCTAAGCAATAGATAGTTAGCAAGCACATCTAGACTCCATTGCTGCAAAGATGTGTTAATCAGCACGTTTGCTTCCTATAAACAGCAAGTATTTTTAATCAAGCCAGTAAGAGCCCCACCACAAGAATCAAGCTTCATACTGCAAAATCAGTAGAAATGCTACTAAAACCAGAAGAGCTTATCCTTACTTAGCTAGGATGATGTAGCTCACATATAAACTCCATAAGGACAAAAATACCACCACTTTCTGCTTCTGTTTTCTTGTATTTCATGCCAACCAACCCCTTATTTTTTATATTTGGGTTGAAACGCTTCTGAAGGCACATGTACTTGGCTTTTTGCGGTCTGTTCTCTCTGTGCACAGTAGTTACTATTAACAGCATCACTGGAGGAGATGCAAGATGATTCTTTTTGCAGACATTAGTTCAATATTAAGATAAAAAGTTGCTTTCTTAGCCTAAAGAAGGCTATTCTTCCACAAAATTATGGTCATAAATCACCATTTCCACTCCAGCTAAGCAGATAACGTTTGATTAAAGTTTACTTCATTACGACAAAGGGCAGATAGTGTATTAATTGTTCACATTCTTTGCTCAGAACAGTGAGCAGAGCCCACAGGAAGAACACGCAGAATTCACACCTTTATTCCTTTGTAACCTCATCCCTTTGCTAAGCAACTAAAAAAATAAAAATTAACAGCTTTCCCAACAGAAATTTAAAAAATATCTTTGTAATAAATTAAAAAAGGGTGGTATACCTTCAAACAAGGCAGCCAGATGTTAACTGATGCACAAGTTTTAACTACGGCATCTGCAGGTGGATCTTGAGTTCGGATTCTTTGTGTTAAGCCACAACAGGGTCACATCAGTGGGGTCAACCAATGCACACAGATGCTGAAGACCTCCATGTCTCAGGAGGATTTCCTTGTGCGGCTTTGATCTATTTAAGCACCAAGCCTGCAAACTTAGTTTTTTACATCATCTCACTTCTCGCCTTACAAAGACACTTACAGAGAGCTGCGGTGTGATTACAGTTCACAATTCAGTTCTTCCTGCCCCAAGGCAGACAAAGAAGCACGGTCATTTAATGATAACCCAGTAAAGAGCAGTAATTTCTTCATTTTATTTGCTCTAACTTCAACTATGTCATTAGAAGAACAGCTACTTACCATAAGTCAATGGCTTGAATGTGCAGATATCATTGATAACTGTTTTTAGATTCGCAATTATCTGCTCAGTAGGCATATCCAGCTGAAAAAGGGTAATGTAAAGTTAGCCATGGTGATACTTATACCCCAGATTAATAAAACTGAACACACTGGGTGTATATTTATTCAACCTTTATTGAATAAGTGTGCCATTAAGGAGTTAGAAATCCCATTAACAGCCTTATCCAAATGACTCACAGAGAAAAGTATTTTATACATGGTTATACGCTCATCATGACTTTCCGTATTTCTACTCATGACATTAAATCCCCACAGCTCTGTAACAATATGTAGCCTTAAAGAGGTGAAAAGTCTTAAAAAAATACGTATATACACAAGTGGTTTTGCAAGAATCTTAGGAAAGAATTCGAGGAAAGAAGCTTTAAGAAGCAGCTGTCAAAGACCACAAAACAGATCAACTGAACAAAAAAAAAAAGGCATCTAAAATTGAAGGCATTAAGAACAGAGCCAAATGAATCATTTAAAAATTACAAAGTGCACCAACACAGTTGCCAAAAAATTAATACCTCCATCTTCCCTCAAATACCAATCCCCTTAAACAATGACTGCTGTTCATCTCATCTGGACTCTCCCCAAGAACATACAACTCTCCTCAAGATCAAGACTGATGCCAACCTGAACCCCCCAGATCAAAGCCAGGCCTGACCTGTCTCTCAGCTGCTGGAGAGCTTAACGTGCATTTCTCAGACTTAATGTTCTGCTGCCATAACGCTCTGCTATGCTTGATTTAATTTGCTGCCTGGTCTCACCCGTATTATCCACATTTCTTTATCTGGATGAAAAATTGAGTTCTTTTTCCACAGGTTCCAGCTATGGAATTAAAAATAGCATTTTTCTCACAGAGTTAACTCCATTTCAGGGGAGCATACAGGTATTGCTGGTGTTCTCTCTTCCTCTCTGCCACCTCCCCATGTAACAGAAGCAGATTTTATTAATATCTCACTTATCTGTAAACGTGCACATTACATTGCAATAGAAACATTGTGATATTTGACTACTCTCCTACAGATCCGGTCCATTAATATCTCTTTATGCTCTGCCAGCAGACTTATAACCCAAATGCAGTTCCTCTGCTACACACGCCAGAAGACATTTGTCTTTATCATTGTTACACTGATTGCAAAGTGCTTAATCACCCATAAATTAAACAGACATGTTAATGCTGAGCATTTCGCTGTGTGACAGAGTCACCATGCTGTACTGAATTAAAAATAAAGAAGCCATTTAAACAAAACAAGTAATTGGCAAAAACTAATTAGAAACTGTAGTTGAAATTAAGGTTTGAATAGTGTTTCCTTCCAACCTTACACTTCGGTTGTACAATTTTGGTGAGATAGTTGACATTCCTCATCCATAACAAGTCTAGAAGCATTCAGAAGAGACGGAATTTGCAAGTTGCTCTGAAGTTACAACTTCTTATAAAGATTTAGAAATACTACACATTACAAGACAAGACCCATTTCAAAATATTAAAACATTAATTAATATTCTCTGTTTGTTCAGACAGGAAAATAGGACAGAGTGACCTGCATTCAGCCAGAAAACATGGCACATCAAGAGACCACAACCCATCATTTACTTGAGATGCCGACAGCTCCATAATGAAGACAGGTAATGCTCAGAGGTTTCCCAGCATTTCAAAATAGCTTCAACATCCAAGTAAATATTTCAACGTCCATGTAAATATTCCACAGCAAATCCTTGTGTATACACAGTCACTGCGTATCAGCACTTAGATATTTACTTGAATTCAAGCCTTCGGCAACCTGACACAAGTACTCTGGACTGGACCTTCAGGGCTGTGCAAGCTACTCTGTTCAGATCGACTGTAGCAACAAATACAAGCAAATATCTAAAATAAATAAATAAGATCTTTGAGTCCTGAGCCTCCCTGAAGAATGACCATGCCTGCAGAGGGAGCAACTATCAATTAGTTTCTAGTCCACTTTGTATAAACACAACCTATTCACAAAGTGCCTTAGAAAATGACAGCATATACTACCATCAGAACACAGAAATCGTTACCTATCTTACTGTTTCAAGTCTAGAACGCTTCCCTCTAGAGCAGCATAAGGTGCTGCAAAAAGGTGCAAAGCTCTTTGCTCCTTTTTTATTTTAAAAAGGAACACATAATGTTTGTGTTTAGAGGGGCCTCCCGCTAACTCTGCTGCCTACTGGGAAATTGCCTCTTCATACTGAGCATTGCACAAGTTTCCCCAAAACAGACTGTTTTTAATACTTGATTCATCAAGTCTCAACACTTCTAATCTTCTAGGGCATCTTTAGAAGACTGCAAGTGAATACACAGAAGAACCACTCAGCTATTTGCTGGCTAAATATGCAAATAAAAAAATGTCCTGCTATTCAAACACTACCTTTAACCACAGAAATGCTTTTCTGAACTGTATTTAGGGAACTGCATCGAGAGATCATTCAGAGCACTCAAACTGTACTGCAGATTTAACCACCAGGCAGTTCATATATAACACACACATAGGGAATGGCAGTCATGGCAGGGAAGAAACACTTGATAGAATATGAGAAATTATGAACACAAAATGATCAATGCTCTGCCAAACAGGATTATTGTCAGCTGTTTAACTCCATGCTTCAAGAATCAGAGGGCAGGAAAATAAGGCTAGGAATTAGCCAGTAAGAACACCCACAAGCAGACACAGCAGAGCTGTTCTACATGGCAGAAGCAGCACAAGTGTGCACATCACATGCAACAGAGAAAGGAACCCAGCATTGCAGCAATTAAAGTTCAAGAGCACAAACAACCTCCCTCCAAAAAGAGCGAGTCCTGCAGATGCAAAGGCTATAAAGGATGAGGCTAATTCATCTTCTACACCACAACAAACACCTTCAGCTCCAAGATACATAATTTATGGCTGAATCTCTCTCTCACCCTGGACTTGTCAACTGTTGGAATTGTCTAGAAATAGTACTGCTGACAGGCAAACTTTTCCATGTGGTGTCTCACATATAGAACAGCTCAAATATGTACCAAAAGACAACTATGCTTTTTGTGTTATTCCCTTCATCTCCCAATACGTATATTTCAGTTCCTGAGCATCTGAAATGGCAAGACTTAACAGCTCTTCCTCAACTGTGGGATTGTTTTCCCTCGCTCCTTTAAGGAGTTCAGAGCTAAGGATCCCTAAGTCTTTTCTCTTTGAAGAGACACTGGCACTTGGAGCCTCCAATCCCATGAACAGCCAAAGGAGGTAGATGCTACTTCCAGTGCAAATTGATCTTTCTGTTTCCTGCCTTAACTCTTACTTTCATCCAGCTGCACATTCTGTGTACCAAGTTTGAGATCTCTCTGATTCAGTACATGACTCTTCATGCTTTTAACCCTGTGAATAAGAACAGTGCTCCTGCATACATGTCCCTTTCCAGAAAAGGCATCTTTACCAACAAACCTTACGGTCTCACCTCCTGAAACCATCTTACTCTGTTCCATAGAAGAACCACTTCACAGGCAACTCTCTGCACATAGGAAGACATGCTAGAATTCCTTCCTGATGTCACATTTGGACTCCGATTTTTCTCAAGACAACTCCAAGTTTCCAAGGAAAATTTTGTAACGAACAACAGCACCCTGTCTAGACCCAAGACTTATGTCAAAACCCTCAAAAAATGCCCTCTCCAGATAGCTTCAATCTGAAGGAGATATCCCAAGTGTTCTCATTTGTCTCCCTTCTGCATTAAGCTCCACATCTTTAAGTAAGATTTTTACATTCTCAGTTTCTCAACTTCAGATTTACTAATTAAACTTAACTGAGCTTTTCAAAGACATCGCAATTACTACAAAGACAACACCACTGAGGCTGCTGACTGCTGTGGGAGTGCAGCATTACATTGAGCTACTGGCCAAAACTGAACTAACAGGCAACATGAGACAGGAGCACTACAGGGAAACCATCTCTTTGAGTAACGCCAGTTTGGCAGACTCCCAGAAACATCTACACTACTGTTTGGAATACGGCAATAGATCTTCACACTTCTGTGTAATTCATAAATTATTATTTTCCTCACTGATGAGACTTGAATTTTAGAGGCTCTTGATTTAGTGGTGAGCTGATATGCATAACACTCAAGGCTCTCTCAGCCTCCCAGAGCCTTGTCTGTACTCCATTTCCTTCCAGCGCTGCTGTGCAAACAGTAGGAAAACTAGGTCAGTTAAGGATAGTAGCTAGAGAGCGTGGAGACTTCTTACGCAAGCCACAACCACTGAGTAATGCCCATGCACACAACACACAAAAGTGTGACAGAGCATGTCACACTGTGTGTGCAGTGCTGGAGTCACCTCTGTCACGTAGGTGACATGAGAGTAGCACCTAAGAACTCTGTAAGCAAACCCCTCACCACACTAATTCTGATCCAAGATGAAGGGGTCATTCATGAGGACATCTTGTTTACTTGCACAGCGATATCTCTGGCTGCACCAAACCTTCTGCAGTGCCATGGAACTGCAGGGCTGTGCTGCCCAGACACAGAACCTAAGGTAATATGTAACACCAAGATCTTATTTTGCTAACAGGACACGGTCTGAACTTCAGAAACTCAAGCCACAGCTGCAAGACACCACACAAAGCAGAACCAACTGCAACTGCACTGAACACTGTCAGTACATCAGCGCTCTTCATCCACCTTTGTCCAAAACCTGGTTTTTATTCTTTACTATACAAGAAGAAACTTTACAATAAGTTTAATTTGCAGGGGTATTTTCAGGTTGACCAGCAGTATAAAGTGATTAAGCAGTCCAGAGGAAAAACTGAAGAATACAGTCACAATACTAGAAACCACAACTGATCTATGGATTCGAGGCATTTCACACTGTCAGTTAAACTTACATACTAAACAGTTAGAGACATCCCTGCCTGTATCAAAGTGAAATATGTAACACACTGTAGCAGAGTAGTCCCATAACCCTCAGATTTTACTATCATATAGACAAGAAAGCGCGTGAAATTCACATGTACAACTTGGAGCAGCTAGCCAGAATTAATAAACTTGCTTATCTCTAACTCCACCAGACAAAGCTTCATTGGTTACTTATCTTGTACGCTTCCTTTCTGTACCAGTATCAGTTAAAGGAAAACTAAAAATCAGGCAGGATTTCAAATAGACAAAACAGAATGAACACAAAACACACAGTTTGGAGCAGGGAAAAGAAATTTAAAAAGACAGAAAATATATTCTCATATAACTCAATTTCTTCCATGACAGCAAAGCACAAATTAATTTTATGTCCCAGGTGTAATGCAAACAGTTCTTGCTTTTTGCTCCAGTCCAGAGTTAAAGTTATCAAAAATAAATGAGTCTTTAATTATTAAGTTAAAGCAAACACTTTTTGATCCACCTGTACATATTGACCAAGTACTTACAACCCATAGTCTATTTACTTAAAAGAGTATCAAATAAGCTTTATTTTGCTCACAGAAGGGTGCTAAGGAGGGAAAGAGGAAAGGGAAGCCTGTGTTAAGATGTCAACTCACAAGGAGATTACTAGGAATAGTACCTTTTTAATTCTATTTTGTTCATTATTACAATTCCTTGCCAATATAGTGGCAAATACAGATCCCATTCTTGGCATCCTTAACTTCTTAGCATCAGGTATGCTTTGCTCTCAGTATTAGCTGAGCCATCTCCTATGACCACACGACAACAACAGACAGGGCTGACATCAGCTGAAGCCATAACACGAAGCCCAAGAGTTCCATTTACTTCACAGGTCAGTTAAAGAACAGTTAGAAATCTTAGGAACACAAAGATTAAAACCATGGTTTTCCCCCTCTTTTAATGCTAACTTCAGCTCTGCTTGGTAGAAGAAACTTAAGCACTCTATATACAACTTACTCTTGCTATTCTTGTCTTGATTACACACTCGTCTTGTACCGCGTACTCAAGACCGTCTCTGTAGAGTTGCAGCATTTTGAGAATATCATGGCCCAGGGAATCTAATTACGAAAATAAAAGGGCAAAAAAGTTGTCTGTGAAATGCTTATTAGCGTGTCTGAGTGTGATACTGGTCAAAAGAGAATACAATCTTTTCATTAAGGCAGTTAAACTCACTAAAAACATACTTTTATGAACAATGGTGCCCTCACACCCATCATGTAAATCATTTCTATCTTCCCTACTTCCTCATTCATGAGCAGACATGAAGAGCTAATACAGCAGGAAACATAAAGGTTTCACTTAAAATAAAGAACCTGTTTGTGTATATATAAAACAAAGCTTTATTACCCAACACAATTAAAACGGCTCGAAAGACTAAAACCTACAGTTACGTTTAGTACAAGCTCCAAGTCTTCCTTGAAAACGAAGTCCACAACTATAAAACGGCAAGGTTAGACACCACATGGAACACACTGACCCAATCCAGCTATTCCCACAAGTCAAGAGAGCTGTTTCTTATCACAGCTGCAAGGACTCGTGACAGATTTACACCATCACTCCGTTGCTTCTAATACAAGCATTACCTCTCCCACACCTCTTTTGATGGCTCCAAGTCAAATTGGCCCTGGATAAACTACAATCCAAGTAAATTCATAATGGCATAATATAACTTTCATTTGTTCCAAGAAATCTCTGGAGTATTCTCTGTTGCAATGTTTTGGACAGGTTAATAGGTTTGTCTCAAATGTTTAGGAGCCTAAAAATGCTGCCTGCAGTTTGTAAAACATGAAGACAGATGGAGTAGGGTTAAAGACTCAGTGCTTCACACAGCTCTATGTTTGACGGACAGACCCTTTTAATTTTCTCCATATTTGAAAATACTAAAGCTTAAATAACTCCATTGCTGAGTAGCAACGAACAGGCAGAAGGAGCAGCAGCAGTCATGAAATTGGGATCCAAACAGTTGCACAACAGTTCAACACCACAACTACCTCAGTGAGCACTGTTTTGCAAGCTGTTTCTGCTTTCCTGGGTAATTTTACAATACTATTAGGGTTCATCAGGACTAATAAGTATAGAGGCAACTCACAGGCAAACTTATCTTGATTCTAAACCCACATTTGCCTGCTGTGGGAGAAAAGCACAGTTCTAGATTCCTAAAACTGCTCTTATCTAAAACAAGCATTTCAGTCGCATACAGTCTAACACTCAATGTAATTACACAGCCTCAGCAAAAAAGTTTTGGTGTCACCTCTAGAGTTGTATCTTGTTCAGTATTTGAGATTTATAAGAACAAAGTGCTTCTTACTTCTTTTTGTATTTGGGTATTTCCGTTTAAGTTTGTTCCTTAACGGTATTAGCTTAGGCATTATTTCAGGAACAGCTAAATAAGCATCTGCTTGGATTTCATCTTCCAAAATCTACAATAAAAACAATTAAATACATTTAGGAACACAGAAAATTACCTCAGTACACAAGCTGACCTACAAGCATATCCAAGCACAGAAACCCATCCCTCACCCTTCATATTGGCTGCTAACGTCAAGCCAGAGTTTACTGGACACAATGTTTCTTACTCCCTCCCCTCCTCAACCACTGTTTAAGTTAGAATATTTATATAAATCTTAAAACAAAAACAAAGAAATAAAAAATACCCATTTGATTAATTCAACTCCTCCCACAACAGCAGCTCCGTTCTCTCGAGCTATTTCAGCTTCTTGCTCATTCTGTTGAGAGAAAAAAACATCAGTAACATCTGTACTACCAATTAGTCTACATCAACAGCACTGGTTAGGTGATTTATCTTGGACAACTGGGTATAAAACCAGGCTATCTGCAGGCTAAGAAGGATGGTTTGAGGCAATCAGCGACCAAAAATATCTAATGCTGGTGATTTAATATAACAGCAACAACTCCACATCCCAGTAAGAAGCGAAGAAGTCAAGTCTTTATTCAACTTGTACTGCAGAAGAAGGAGAAAAGCCCATCCCATTTCCTGAGGTGCTCTATCAAAAGCCCTTTCTCTCCCACCTCCATCCCTTGGAAATTACAATGAACCATCCACTGGATGCACCCAACATCTTACTCTAAAATTAAAGAAAAGCTCAGAACACGCTACTAAAACCCACTTCGAATAGAAGGCTATTCAACTTCTAAAAGTGCTAAAAGTGCTATTGCACTTGGGCTTCAAAGAGCATTTAGAAGTTAACCTCATCTGTCCTCTGCAAGGTTTTGCTTTTAATAGTCTGAAATGTGGAAAAAGGCATCAGTTTTGTAAAAACTTTGGCTCAAGCTTTTGATACAAGCAGATATACATGATGCAAAGCCAGAATCAACTTTTCCTTACAGGAATAAACTGAAAAGCTCCACACTTCCATCCCAAAGCACTGTTTCAGTTGCTCAATGTTTTTCCACACATACACTTTCACAAAGCATGGGATCTCTTACCCCACATGAATTTGAGTGAAGAGAGAAGGTTATGACACAGCCAGTTCTCTAGGAAAATCTCATACAGATGCATGTAGGTCTATTCTGCTAGAATGATTAACTGGCAAACGACAGCAGCAAAGGCTGAAACTGGTCTCATGCAGATGCTACAATTGCTCTCCACACCATTTCACATTAGCGAACTCCTAGGAGAGCAGAGAAAGGGTTCAGGGCAAAGGGATGTTAAATTGTTTAGGGTTTTTGAGGAGGAGTTACTTTTCCTTTCTCCCCCAGACATATCCTGTTACAGTGTATGTGCCTGAATAACACCCACTTCTAATCCGCACTGCCTACTAAGGCTTAAAACAGGAGGGTTGGACATGGCTGCTATGCTAAACCATCTGCCTGTGTAACAAAAAGGTCACAAAGGTTTTACTCTATAAATGATCTTTAATCATCTCTTCCTTAGTCACATCTATGCAGATGTTTACTCCCTAAGTGCATTGCTAGTCATCTATGTATACTTAAACCTATCAAGATGAAGGAAATCCTTTAAGGTGCTTATTAATACGTTAAGACGCTGTTGAAGACGAATCCTAGACAGACTTAAGAGTTGTGTAAAGCATTCAGAGAGTCTTCTCGACAAAAGGCATAGTACTTGTTGTGCTGCGTAGTCCTAGTTGTGCTGCAACAGTATGCTATATGCAGAAAGAATATAAAGCAAGTAATTCAGTCTTACCCACCTCTGTGAAAACCAAGACCTTATTCGTTTGATCTGAAAAGCGATATGGAAGAAGGACAGTGCTTGTAAATGGTTCCACTTTTTTCTAATAAGAAAGAAAAATATTAAAACAAATTTAAAAAATAAATCATGACTTAAGGGAAGTTACACAATTGCAGGGAGTCGCTCCCCTAAATAGCAAACTTGCCCACAATCTCCTTGCACAGAGGTCATATCAAAGAAGCCCAAGGTGCAAGTTTTGACTGCTTTTTTATGTCCAGTATATACTTAAGTCTAAACATAAGTGACAATGAATTAATTATGCTGGAGCTTGCTGGGGTCAGTGACTCCAGGGCAGGACTGCTACCAGGCTTGAGTGCAGTCAATAACAAACATTGAGGTGCTGCAGTTGCATCTTATTAAATGCTGATTCTGATGCAACAGCCAATACAAACCTCATGTGTCTGTCGTCGAGCCTTAAGAACATCACATAACCCCTAAAAGCAGGAGCAAGAGCTCTGCATTTTATTGAGCATGAGCTTATTTTCTAGCTCAAAGGGACGCCTGGTATAACAAAGGGATATTTAGTTACACATGTGAAGAAACCAACTTGAGTGGCCTGTTTTCTACTTATGAGGGAAGCAGAAGACTGAAGAGCGCTTGACAACTTTAAAATCAAAAAGGTCATAGGCAAACATAGTGATAGCATATTTTCAAGGAACATTATTGTAAAAAAACCAAAACAAGGTGAAGGACAGAAGCAGGAAGAAGCTTGTCTCTACAATTCTCCTAGTAACAATCATCCCAGAACAAAACACATACAAACACATCTTTAAGTGGAAAGCCTGAAGAGATATAAATCTTAGTTTGATCAGTTCTGTCCGTAAATGGATTTTGGTCACATAACAGCCTGTTTTCAAAATCTCCAGTGGTGCTATCTTCACCTCAGAAGCGTGAGGAACATTTGATAGTCATACATGGATAAAGGCACAAAGCCACCTGTAAAAGCCCACATTATTCTGACAATCTGAGAAGCTGCAGGAGGCAGCCAAGAAGGACAACAGCAGCGTCCGCTCTGCACTTAAAACTCAGCCTTCCCATGTTAATAAAATAAAAGTATCAACATTTGTTAACGCTTCCAATGTACCTTCTTCTGTAGTGCCATATCTAGGAACACGTTAATATAGACAAACTGTTTGGGGTAAGTGAAGTCCAGTTCCTGAAATTTCTTTAGCATCCCCACAGCCTTTTCCACTTCATAGGATGGGCGCTGATAATGCCATGTCAGGTAGACATCATCCACGGGCTTGGTCAACAGTGGCCGCCTCCTGGGTACTTGCTTCTTTTTTGTCTCTTCCTGCTTGGTCTTCTGTGAACCTCTTTTTGCAGGTCTGACACAATAAATATTGTTAGATCATCAACTGAGGGGTTTGGCACATATTCCCAGAGAAAAAAGTAGATACTGCTACATGTCACTTATTAAGTAACAATTAGTTAATGAGGTCCAACACAAAGATGAAAAGGATCCCTAAGTTCATCCCAGTTACTTGTCTCAGATGGCCAAGCCAGAAATCAAACCCTCAGAAATCAAAAGCTCTGAAGGCAATTAAGCTTCTCAGACAACACAGCCACATTTGTGCACTACCAAACCAAATTAAGGACGTCTTGCTGTAGGAGAGCAAAACCAGTTGAAGATTAACACACCAGCTTCCACAGGTCTTGCCTTCACAGGAGCTGGTAGCAAGCACTGTGCCTGAGCTGCTTCTGAACTGAGCAACTCCCACCCACCTTCCTCGTACAGAGAAGGAGCCACATCTGCAGGATTTTCCCTATTATAGTGGATTATAACAGCCTGACCTTTCTAAAAAGGTTTCTCCTGCCTTTCCTATATCATTTAGTATGAACAAACACCAGCCCAAATCCTTAGTCTCCTCCCTATTTTCTAAGGCTCTCAAATCAAGTTAAAAAAGTAGTTATAGTCAGGTTCTCCATTCCTCTAGTAGCTATGGTGAACGAGCCTGCGACACTTCAGAACACTTGGGATACAGCACACTTCACTCTCCTGTACACAGGGATAATTTTTATTTTTCCCATTTATGCTGTAATGTTAAAGAGACAACAAATTAAACAATAAAAAGCAACCTAAAACAAGAAGAGGAACTGTTTGAAGCCAACTCCATAAGATCACAAGCTTTCGTGCTGGCAGTATTCCTTGAGCCGCAATCCAGCTGCACCCTCCAAAAGCACACAGCAAAAATATCAAGTAAAGCCGTTACAAGAGTAACAGAAAACGCTCCCTTGCAAGTCCAGCTCAGAACGCCTCTCTCCAGGCTGCCTCTTCAAGAGCCGGCATCTTGCAGGATGCCACCAAGGCCAGCTCGGCTGTTACTGACACCGAAACCACCCCCCAGAGACCCCCGGGGGCTACAACAGCCGCTTTGGATGGAAGGAAAGGCACTCACTTCGCGGCCGCAGCGTAGAGCCGGGCGGGCGGCGCGGCGCTCCCCGGGGCAGCGAGGCGCCGGTCAAGCCCGGGGATGATCCACCCGCGACGCGGGGCCAGCACTGCGAGGGAACAGCAAACATCACCTCAGGCAGGGCTCCCTCACCCCACCGTCCCTCAGGGCCGCCCCTACGCCGCGACCAAGGGAAGACCCGCCGGCTACGGCAGGAAAAGAGCGGGCGGCCACCGCGCCTTCCCGCGGACAGAGAAGCCGCGGGGCCCCCTCACCTCGCCACAGGCAGCGGCCAGCGGGCGCCGCCATCTTGCACAGCCACCGCGGTGCAACGCGGACACCGTCCCCCGCCGGCGGCCTCCACTGCTTCCAGTGGTAACCGGAAGTGCCCTACGGCGTCCCCACCACCGCCGTCTCCCCCGCCCGCCACTGCCGGGGCCCGCCGTTCCGCGGATCCCCGTTCCCGGCTTGTGCCCGGTGCCAGATGAGGGGGGCACGGCCGGGGCCTGATTAAAAGTCTCCAGCACGGTTGTTAACCGGCCCGAAAGGCGGCCTCAGCACCAAATCGGGGCTGAACGGAGCAGATGCCTGTGCCATGACGGTGCTCAGTGGGCAGGGCCTGCACCAGAGAGACCCAACATGGTGGCGTCTCCTGAGGGCTGCGGACAGGCAGAGACGGTTCCCTCAGAAACCGGCATGTTTCTGTCCGAAATAAACATCCCTGTCGGTTCACCTTGGCCGTTTCCCTCTAAACTTTTTTTGCTGTGAGTCCCAAGAACCTAAAGAAAGCGGTTTTCTGCCTGCCGTCACTCTTGTTCCCTTCCAAATGGGAAACGACCTGCCTGATCCACACACCTATGCGTGAAGGACCCGGTGTAACTGGGTCCTAAAATGTTCAGATAGGTGCTGTAAACTATAATACCACCTCTTGCTACATGCACGCTCACTAAAGGAGATCTTTTGATGCTGCACTGACGTGCCTTGGACTAGAAACATCCCGCCTCCGGCGGTTTCATTCCCCTACCTGATAAATCTGTGTCCAAGAATATTCTCTAAATTCAATCAAATAATTCCTGATCCCAACTCTGAGCTCAGGCTCGTCTTATCCATTGGTTTGTTTGGAAATATATTTTTAAAAACTCTGACTAGCAATGATGCTACGTGTTTTTCTTGTGGTCAGAGATGGTTCACATTGTCTCCACAGGGACCCCGTGTACTGCAAAGAGCCAGTAGCTGTCGGATGTTTATGTCTCATTCCCTGATATGGCAGGGAGCCTCTTGGACTAGAACAGTTAATTGTCAATCAGAAGTATAAGCATATGAAAACAAGTTGTAACGAAACTGATATGTTCATCCAATGTAACTATACGCTCCATTCCCTGGGAACGGATCGGAACAGGGAGGTGTGAGGGTGACAGGAGCAAAAAGAACCCAACTCCTCGGTTAGAAAGTCTCGGTGAGGAGTGAAAAAGCGTGAATTTAAAACACGGAGGCAGAACCGGTTTTGGGGAAGGGGTTCTCTTCCACTAGGTGTTAGGGATGTGTTTCCTGTAGTGATGGCAGATGTAATGCAAGACTCACTGTGTGGCTGTTCAATACGCACCTGTGATCAGGTAACAACCTGCATCCTCCATGGCCTTCCTCCACAACTCCTCAATCCCATTGTGAGCCTCCCACTTGCTAGACACAAAGTCCTGCTGTGGCTCATGGATTTTGGCCCTGGGAGGGAAAAACGGGCTCCCATTCGTGATTACTCACTTGCTCTGAAGCCCATTTCCTATCAAAGCCTCTTGCTCCTTCTGCACTTCCCGCTCTCTCAGCACAAAGGACCTTCCTTGGGCCAGCACGAGCCCAGGCAGCTGCAGTAGAAAGCAAGTTTGAATAGTAAAAGCTCTTGGAGCTGACCACTGCGTGCCCCCAGCTGCCTCCCTCCACTTCACTGGTGCTTTATTCATATCCCCAGCACCTAAAGTCCCAAGAGCTGGACTTTCCTACCTGGGCTGTCCCACAGGCCAGCAGGCAAAGATCTGCATCCCTCTCCACCCCTCGCTGATGCTTTTATTTTAGCTTTCAATCCACTTTTCCCCCTCAGTAGGCCCACGTTCCTCCTCACTGAACATGGAAACGGTCACCACAAGGATTTTGGTGTGTCTGGAGGAAGATGGGCTTTTGATATTTACCTGTGCTTCCTTGCTTCAGCTGCCTGGAAGAGCATCCCTTGTCTCACACGGGTCTGTACAACTGAAATTTGGGCACTGAAAGGCATCTCCCAGAAAAGGGGCTCCCACCTGCGGACCACCACCTCCTCGGCACCCACTCCGGAGAGGGCTCCTGGCTGCCGCTACCAAACTCATGAGGTAAAAACGGGGTGTCTTCCCAACCTCGGCCGCTCCGACGACCTGCCGGTGTCCCCCCGGGCCGCCGTTCCCCGCCGCGGGCAGGTGTTGACACCGGCCGTGAGCGGTGACAGTGCCCACCGCGTACCCGCGGTCCTCCGCCCGCCCGCCCGCCGGCCCCGCCGCCGCCCGCCTCCCGCCTTCCCGCGCCCGCCCCCTCCTCCGTCTCCTCCGCCCTCCGCGCCGCCCGAGCCCCGGCCCCGCGGCTCCGTCCCCGGCCCGGTCCCGCTCCCCGGCGGGCCGCCGCCTGCATGTCGTTGCTGCCCGCCGCCGCCCTGCCGCCGCCCTGCCGCCGCCGCCGGCCCCGCCGCCCCGCCGCGCCGGATGCAGGTGAGTGCCGCGGCCCGACGGGGCCTGGCGGGGCGCGGGGGGGCGGGAGCGGGCCCGCGCCGCCATGTCGGGCCCCGCCAGCACCGGGGCCAGCACCCGGGGTTGCCGCCGCGGCCTGGGCCGCCTGGTAGCCGCCGCTCTGAGCCCTCACGGACGCGGATCCGTGTGTACCCGGGGCGGGGGGGGGCTGCGGGTTTATTCCCGGCGAGGGGCGGCCCGGAGGACAGCGGGGCCCCCGTGAGGGGCCGGGGGGTGAGGAGGAAGCGGGGGTCCCTGGAGGTTGGGCCGCGGCGGCGCCGGCAGACGCCCCCCCGCGTTGCTTTTGGGATGCCAGGTCACCCCATAGCCCAGGCTGGGGGCAGTGGGGTGAACGCCGGCCATGGGACAAGCACTTGGCCCCAATCCCCTCTGGGTTGGCCAGGATCCCATGGTGGGACATTCGCCTGGTGACCCCACAGAGAGGCTTGTGGGGGTGTTTCTGGGAAGGCAGAGGTCTGGATGCTTTTTCCTGGTGCTCCACAGTAGTCCCGTACGAGGAAGACAGGCAGGAATGTCACCTGCAATAAAAGCTGGGCTTCGAGCTCAGGCAGTGGTGCTTGTAGGTAAAACAACGCACCTAAACACTGAGTTTTTGTAACAGTTTGGGGCTTGCTTTTTAAACTTAAGTACTCTTGGTAAACATGGCGGAGGGCTTGGTTGCTTCCTGCCGTTTCACGGCCACGCCAAGTTTTATCTGACCTTCTGAAATCTTTTGGCGACTAGTGTTTTATCAGGCTGTTTTTGAAACTTTGAATAGGCTGCTAAGCGTTTGCTTTGGGGAGTTACAACTTCGCCTGAGCTGGCCTGCTGATAGGAAGCTTAGATGGCCTTGCCTAAGCGGGAGGGTTCATTTCATACCTGTGCCATCCCCTCCCCGTGACATCAAGCACAAACGTGCTGTCATGCATCCAAAAACTAACCTGGAGGGGAAAACACCTCATCCTGAAGTCGCTCATGGTTATACTTCCTGTGCGTGTAGACGTGGTTGATAATGAAAGTGATGATAATGTGTTTATTTTTAGCCCATGCCATTCCTTTGAGATGTTACCCCCCCCCAAGAAATACATTATTTTTAACACCAGAGTCTTCCCTGTGATACAACCCAAGGAATTCCTAGAAGCTGTATGCCAGTTTGGAGGGCCAAAAAGCTCTGATGAGGGTGTAGCATGGCATTCACAAATACAGCACTGCCAGTGATTTTATTTCGCTATCAAAATAGGAAGTGACAGTGAAATTTGTACTGCCAAACACTGCTCTTCCGAAACAGAGCCCGCTTCATCCAAACAGAACTTATGTCAGAGCATCAACTCGGGCGTTAAATCTCCTTGCTCCCTGTCTTCAAAGGTGATTGAAGGTGACAAAAGCCCCGTTACAGATTGACTGTTCAGTACAGTGGGAATTTTGCAGTGCTCTGCTGTCTGCTAAACAAATCCCATTAAACACTTTCAGTTTTGTTCTGTTAGTACGAAAAGCAAGGGCTGTCTGAGTGCTGAAGCACAGCAGAATTTAATTTATTCCATTTCATCTTTTCTTCCTACAGGCGCTCTTTCCAGTTCAGTTTGTATGTTTAATTGAAGGATAAAGTGCAATGTAAATGGCTGATAGGTATTGCCACATTCCTGAGCTAACTTCAGGTTTCTTCTGTCTTTGGAAAGCCGAGGTCCTAACGTGCCACCAGCACTGAAGTAACACAACCCATCACCAGACAGTTAGAAAAACAGAGTTTGGCAGCGGCATGGAAACCACAGAACTTTGCACATTCATTTTAGTTGCCGTTGAGTTTCCCACCAGGTCTATATGGCAAACTTGTGCTGGCACAGCTCTGTCTGCGAGCGCTGTGACGAAGTGTGACCCGTGACTGACATAGCTGTGCCAGCAGAAGTCCCAGCTGTAGAAGCAGTTATCTGCAAAAGTGCACTTTTACTGATACAGCTTGTTTTCGTTTCTAAAGGCTGTTTTTCCCTATCCTGGTGGCAGCGCTGCTGCCGGTAAAGCACCGCGCTCCCGGGATGTGGTGTAATCAGACATTTATTTGCCTGGCTTGGAAGGGACGACTGGTCAGGTTTATTTTCTGTGTGTGGCTCTCCTCTTCCCATCCACTGTCTGTAAGATTTCACAGTTGCAGTGAGAATTCTCTCCTGGAAGTAAGTGATATTATGGCTGCTACTTGTTTTCTTTCCCTCAAAAGGTGTTTATAAAACTTCCATTTCATGTGATAAGCTGGGATTTTATTTATTTTTTTTCCCCCATGGGGACTGTAGTTGTTTTTCATTAACAATCTTGGTTTTGCAAAAAGGGAGGCAGGCTTTTGACCAAGTTTTCCAAGTGTAGTAATATTTAGCCTTCACACCAGTTTTACAAGAGACAGGCCAGAAAATGACCCAAAGGTGTGTGCAGACTCTGGTAGTAAAATAAAAAGGCACCAATGGAGAAAAAATAATTTATTTCCACACTGGGTAAGTCTTTACTTAATTTAAATCTAAAACACCAGGAAGAAAAACTGACATTTAGGTAAATCACAGTAGCTACTCTCCTTTTTTGTTCAATGTGCACAGATGGGGAGGTGTATTTCTTTTTTCTTATTATTAAAACCTTTCCGGGGCCATTCTGTTTTTAAGTGGTGAAATTATGCCTCAGTAACATGCATAATTTTAGAGCAAACTTTTTTTAACCACCCATTGAAAAGATACTGCTTAAATCAGCTTTAATCTGCTGGACACTTTTGGGTTATTTGAGTTTAAAAGGGGAGATAAATACAAATAAATGGCTTGCTTACTATTTATTGGAAAGAGCTTTTGGGATGCCAAAAGGCCACTCGAGGCACTGGATGCAACCTCATTTGCAGAATACTGAGAAAGCAAGTGTAACAGTGGAGCTTATTTGTTTAGGAACATAAGATGGCATTTGGGAAAAAATTAAAAAAATAAGTTAAACTATGTCTTAGCCATGTTTGAACTCAGGAGGATTTGCTGTGGATTTACTACTTTAGAGCATTAAATACTAAACCTCTTGTAATTTTTTTTTTTCCCCCAAATTCGGTGCTTTTCTTGAAGACAGGCTGTAATCAAAGGTTGGGTGCTTGTTGCTTGCTTTCTGCAGTTTATCAGAGCATTTCTCCTGTCTCAAACAGATTTGCTATCACCAAAAAGATACAGATAGCTCTCCTCCTCCACATTCGTCTGTGTCCCTGTGTCTGTGTCCCCCAGCTCAGGCTGGGGGAGTGGGGTGCCTTTAATGCTGTACTTACCTTGTTCAGGACAGCTGTCAGGTCTTCCATTGCTCTGGAAAGCTGTGTAGAAACTCGGACTAAATCCATGAGCTGTGCTTTCTCCTCCTTTTATCAGGTTATCAGTTAACGTGTGCGTCAAAACATACAGCACACTGTCTCAACGGTGCAGCTACCCCAGCTCAGCCAACTGAACTTTGCCGGTGCCGGAAGGGGAAGTGCTGCTTTGCTCCCAGCCCTGGCACGCGCAGGACCCCGTGCTGAGCCACTTTTGCTCACTAACCTGACAGTAAATAAATAAACAGAGCAGGAGATGGAGGCTGCAGGGCATCCACGTGTTGGTTCTTACATCAGCAGTGTAACTTCACCTTTTGATTAGTTCTTTGCGTTTCAGTGGTATGTCTGTACAGCTTCTCCATCTCACCTGTACTGAATGATAAAAAAAAAAAAGAGACTGTCTCGGGATGTTTCTTTATCTTTACTCGGTGGCATTGTTCCTGAAACTCTCTTGCTCTCCTTCCCCATCTTAAAAGACTTGTGCATCTCAGGTCCGCGTCAGCAGACTTCACACGTGTACCTCCCACCTTAAGACCACCCAAAAAAAGATCAAACAGTTCATAGAGGTCAAAGTAAACCCTGAAGTATACCCCTCAGGAGATGGCCAAAAGATTTTATATGCACAGGATTTACTGGATCCATTTGTGCCTCTTTCAGGTGTGTCTTGGAATAAATCTCAGAGCAAGTTGCAGAGAGACTCCATGAAAGGTCTTTAGCTGAACACGCTCCCTGGCTTTGTTTGAAGCTTGGTAAATTCGTAACAGGGCTGTGTGATACCTACCTGTAATGGCAAGGTACTGAATGGGAGTGGGTTTCTGTTATTTGGGAGAAAACTTCTCTCTTAGAGTTGAAAACAAGAAAACAAATCCACAAAACCCCCAAACAAACCAACCCCCACAACCTCCCAAAAAACCACAACCTGGACTGATAGTACTTTGAACACTGGAAGAAAATCCCTCCAGAAAAGTTGCTCTGGAATCCTGTTTAGAAAAACAATGTGTACAGTTGCTTGCACGTCTCCCTGCACAGGATCGAGTAACTTAACAGTGTTTAGACACTATCAGAAAGCTTTCCCTCCAGGGTTTGAGAGGTGGTCACTGGAAATATGATTCAAGGTAGGCAGAAATGCCTGGTACGAGGCAGAAATAGAACGCATGATATTCTACAAGCAACAAATTTTATCCCTTTCAAGGGAAGATATTAAACCAGTGCTGGTAAAGATGCTCCAAGATGAAGAAAAAGCAGCTCTCAACATTTTTAGCTACAGCTCACTTGTAGTGAGTGAACACAGAGATTTTTGAAGCTGTAGGAAGTCGGCACCCGTGGCTAAGGAACAGAACCCCATTTAGCCGTTGCGTGTCATGCACACAAGTAACTTAACTAGTGCTTGTAACCTCCATGTGTACACAAGGCGCAGATAAGGCTCTGTGTGTTCACCCTCACTTGGGCATTTCCTGATGTAAATGATTAATGGTGCTTTATGCTTGCATGGCATTGTAGCTGTTTCTGCTTGGCATTTAGCTAAATGGTTTATTGTCATTCACATTCCGCTTGCCTGTAAAGGAGCTTTATGTTTTCTCTGAGAAAGGTATATAAAATGAGATTAAAAGGGCGGTAGGACTCTCTCAGCAGATTTCATTGGGTATGAAGTCTGGTATAGGTGTGTATTTTAAATGAAGTTAACACCACATGGATGTTGCCTGCAGGCAGATTTGCAACATGGTCCTGTTACCAAAGGTGTTTGTCAGCAGAGAAATTAAATACTTTTCCCCTCTTTGTCAAAACTAAAAAGGTTGGGGAAAGTGAAACTTCCACTTTGAGCACAACAGTGAGAGTTGGGCCGGAGGAAAGAGGAAGAGGAAGGGTTTTCCCTCATTGCCTCGCTGCCCAAAGCAAATTCAGGCTTGCTTGTGACAGCGATGGTTAAAAATGGCGGTGTCAAAAATAGTGATCTCAGGCTCAGAACAGCAGCAGGGCCACCTGGCTCCAATTCAAGCAGATCCACTTGGGGGAAAAGTCTAGGAATATAGGTGACAGCCCAGTGATGGATCTTCAGAAGGGTTTTCGTTTTGGGTTTCCCTCCCCCATTTGCAGCTTAAGGACTAGTAAACCTTTGACTGTTTACAGACACCAACGGACTAAATCCTTCAGAGCGCCCTGCCGTCATCCCTGCTGTTGTGAATCAGGATTATTCCTCACCCTAAAGAAAACCTATTGTGCCCTCAGCTAGGAGCAGTAGGAATTTTTATGGCTGGGAAACTACTGGAGGCACCTCTCCTTGAAGAGCCTGTGGGCCTTTGCCCGTCCCAAGTTATGCACGTACCTGTGGTCTCCAGAGGCCTGCACTGGAAAGGGAAATGTAAACCAGATCTCCTGCCTAAGGGTCGTTTATCCTGGCCACAAATCCTTCTATGACTACTACTGCAAGTCAACAGCTCCCCAGTCTCCTATTTACAACCATGTGAAACAAAAAACCCAATTAAACTATCTTAAATGCTTTTAAAGGCAAAAAATATTCATGGGTTGAAGCAGCTCTGCAAATTGCAGAAGAGAGGGGAATGTTCAGCCTTGCGTGGCTATGGAGGGGGGTTTTGTTGTCCGCAGGCAGGGAGGAGGTGGTCTCCTCAGGAAAAGCAAGGGGGAAAAGGGATCGCCTTCTGCTTTAGCAATACACATGCCACAGCTCATAGCTACAGAGAGAAAGGATGCATAGCCTTCACCTTATGGGGTCCTGGTATTGAAAAGTAGTTTCCCTACTTAAAAAATGGCTTGGCTTTGCTGCTTAAGACATTTTGACAACTCCAGAAACCTGCCTTAGTGACAGATAGCTTTGAAAAGGTGTTTTTTATGGGCTGCTAAGCAAAGTTTTGTAAATGCTGAGCTGTATGCTTTTTAGGTGAATCTGAGACCCAGAAAACTTCTTTATTTCCTGGAGTGCCCACTCTTGACACCAGCTAAACCAACCTTTTTTTAGCGAGTTTCTTCTCTGAGTGAGGGACCTGAACCTCACATTGGGAGCAATAGTGTAAAGTGACTCCCTCTTCCTTTTTCCCCTCTTTGCTTCGGGTGTCAGGGTTCATTGAACATTTTTTTTTCTAGTTTATCAGATTCACAAGTACAAAGATTGCTAGAGAAAACATCCGCTTTTGGTCAAGCTGTTAATAACAATCAGAATTTGTACATTGTGCTCAAGCGTGCTGTTTATCCTTTAGGGCAGCTGAATGAATTGATTGGCTAGTTTTCCCATTGCTTTTAAGGAATGCTTCCCTCTGACTGAACATGTTTGTGCCTTCTAATCACAAATAAGTTTTGGGTTTTTTTTCTTCCTAAGAAATCAATCTGGAACTTCTCTCAGAACACTCTGGTTTGACTTTAAGTATGCAAAGAGAGAAGCACATTGAGGACTTCCTTTTGCACATTTTTAGGTGTTACTTTTCCATGTGATACAGGAAAACTGAGAAAATGGGGAAGCAGAAAACATACTTTGTGTGCTTTGCTGGATATTATCATCCTGTGTTTTGTAAACAGCAGAGTGGAGAGGTCCTGCAGGTTTTTATGTTTTCAGCTATGTCACCTGCAGCCTTTCCTTCTCCTGGTGCTTAACACTAAGATTTCGTGCCCTAAAAAGTTATTTGAGAGCTTCAAAGGAAAGGTGCTGTTCAAGCACTCCAGATAAATTTGTCTCTTCAATGGCAGCCAGGGAGTTTGCTCTTAGGGGTGGAGGAGAACACACACCCCACACTTGCTTGCCATACATACTTGTGCGAGGTCAATAAGCTTCCCAATGGCACAAAGGTGGTATATCTCCCTCAAATACATGTCTTTTATCTTAAGCCTTAACATCTGGAGAATATCCTTTGTTTTGCTTGTTGCTTCAAAGAAAAGCATGAGAGTTGTCACCCAGTCATCCATGGGGAGAAACATGGATAGGAACCAGTACCAGCACTGAGGCTCTGCCAGCGTTTCCCAGCCTTTTGGAAAGGGTTGGTTCACTTGCTTCTTGTCAGAGCATGTATCGGTATGCACAAATGACATGGGCTGCTGCAAAACAGAACTTCCTGCTGATACAGATAGGAGACTACAAACTGATTTGCAAGGGATTTAAAAGCAGAACAGTTGTCAGAAACTGTGCTCTCCAGGTAAAAGAAAACACTCTTTTTTGCATTTTCTTACACTCATGGAACTTGCAGCTCCGGGCAGGAAAAGGACAATTGGAGCAGTAGTTCCAGAAAACTGGTTACTGCTTCCTCTAACGCTTATAATTCAATTTATATTTATTCTGTTACATGAATTTAAAACTGGCCCTGGAAGTGGGAGAGAGCTAGCACAGGATGAATTATCCACCCAGCAGAAATTTCCACTTGTGAACGCCTTTCCTCTAATCCCTTTTTGTTTTGGAAAGTTAAGAAAGCAAAGGGAAAACGGGGCCAGACAACTTCTCACATACCAGAATACAGTCAACAAGCGCCAGGAAGAGTCAGGTTCTGCTTGTCAGATGGCCCTTGGCTTGTATTTCTACCTTTACCTTGTATTGTACCTGTGCAATGATCCTCTTGCTTCTCCTCCTGAGTCTGGAGCAAAAGATTGCAAAGGAGTGGATAAATTAAGAATATTTTGAGTGGATAAGAGGAGCAGATGTATGAAGTATTTGAGACCTGTGGATAGAATAGGAGGTTTGGGGTTTTTTTTACAGTACTAAGATCTCTTTGAAATGTCTCAGATGACAAGGTTATGTAGCCTTTTTGGAGACTTATTTAGCAAAGTCTTGAGTGAGGCTATGACCTTAGGATGCCCATTTCCTTCTTTGATGTGTTTTTTGGTGTATGGTTTGACTTCAGGACTGCACAGTGACTAGTCCTGTGATGAACTGCAAGGTCCTGTGCCCATAAAGATGGAACCGTTCCATTTTAAATAGATGGCCACTTATTTCATGGCAGCTGCAAGTATGGACAAAACAACCCTGGATATGTATGCAGGGAGATGAGTATAACTCAGAAGAATTTTCTACTTGGAAAATTATGTGTTTCAAAACCTCCAGCTGTCAACAGTGCTGCAGCATTCCTGAATCCATACCTTCCTCTTCCACATAGCCACTGTGTCTGTGCTCTTGCCTCAGACACTGTTTCTGTAAAGGAGCGGTGTGCATGCTACCTGGTGGTGAGTGATGCTTGCCAGGACCAGGGCTTTGCACCATAGTTCTCTTATTTGACTTCCTTTTAGAGATCATTATCTAGTTTGCAGGTTTATACAGTACTTAGTGTTGAGAGTACTTGGACCTCAGTGCCTTGAAAGCAAGCGTCAGGTCTGCAGCTCTTCCAGTGGTGCCCTATGGTTTGCATAACTCTGTATCCACAATGAAGGACCGTGATCAAAACTCTGCATGACATGGAGGAAGGGAGGACCACAAGGAAGCCTTTGCAAACACCAGCATTAGGGTACTCCTGAATTAACTTCTCACCTGCTAGCATCTTTAGAAATAACAGAAAACTGACCTGTTTAAAGAACTTCAGGAAAAATTGTCAAAGGTATTCTCTGATTAGGTAATACACACGCTTTAGATGAAATCCCTTCAAGTGGGTGAACAGAGGAATCCACCTAAGTTCAACCTTCTTTCTGGCAGAGGAACAAGCACCATTCATACCAGCTCTCGGCCATACCCCCTGACAGCTAACATACACCTCAGGGTTTGTTCTTGTATGGCTTGCTTGCCTCTAGTAAACTAAATATTACATCAATTCTTCTGGGCAACAGAATTAACATGCTGCTAATGTTGGTTGAGAGTGTTGCTGCTCTGGGCAGCAGCTTGACCCTCTGGAATCGCAGCTTTTGTGTGCCTTGTTGCGAGCAAGATTTCACAGCTGTCCATAGTTTAGCTTCCAGATATCCATGTCTTGCTCTTCTGCTGGAGGTATATTTCCTGGTCGCCACAGAGATTGTCTTGGGCTGTTGTTGTAGTTTCTCATTTTCCACCTTGCTGGAATGTAGCTAGAAGAGTCTTTATTAGTCATCAGCATGGATTTTAAAACTAGATCTAGTATTTGGAAGTTGAAGTATCTGTAATTGCCCACAGGAGAGATTTGGATAATCAGATACAGAAGCAGCTGAACTAACTGTCTTTCAGTATCCAAATAATATGCTTTTTTCAGGCTATCAGGCATGCTTTTTTACTTCTTTGATTAAAGAAGTAAAGTACATTTAAATATACCCTACTGAGAAGGGGGTTTATGCCTATAAACTGCTTTATTTAAAGAGATCTCTTTTCTTTCTCCTCCTCTTCTGAGCATACTTCTGAGCCCAGCTACTTTGAGCACTAATGCAGCATCTTGTGGCCTGTTGAAACTGGGCTGTAATATGAAAATGCTAATTTTTTGTGCCAGCAATTGCAAAACAGTTTCCACTATTGGTGTGTACTTTTTCCTCTGGCCTTTATTTTTTAACTCCTCCTTTCATAATCTTGAGCTTTGACGCATCCAAACCTACCTGTAGTTGAATAGGGCAGGCCTTGTAAATTTAAAGCTATCTGAAATAAGTTTTATGGTGGCAGATTTCCCTGTTATTAATTATTGCTGCAAAAAACCCAGATTGTCAGTGATAAGCTGGCCATTACCTTTCTATCAGATAGGGAGAGCAGCTGAAGTGCTGCTAGGCTTTGCTTATTTTGTTCAAGTGTTGGCTGCCTACTGCTGAAAGGGTGAGATAACGCTGTAGCTGTGGAAATAATCTCATTTGTTCTTTTCTCCTAGCACAGACTTTGAAGGATGAAAGGTTATTGATGATTCGAACTGTATCTTAAGGAAAGAAAGAAGTGTTCCTTGAGAAGACAGCTTCCAAGTTGCTGCAGTGGTGTGTGTGGATTAATAATTTTGGTGTAGCTTTGCTTGGAAAATAGGTCGATAGCTGACTTCTCTCCAGGTATTGATCCTGAGGAGTTGAAAGAGACAAGGTGTTGGCTTGAGGCAACCTGAACAGGGTCTTTATCATTTCTAAGCGAGTGACTGAATGAGCTGAGGTGTCAGATTAGGCTTGTCAATAAAACGGCTCTTTCCCTTGAGGCTCGGAGGGATGCTTGCACACTACACCACTTCATGCTCACTCAGTTCTTGGTGTTGAGTTTTCCATCTCCCAGGTCCTATTGGTGTCAAACTGGTATTAGGAAAACCTCCTGCTTTAAGTTGCAGCTGCACACGGCTGCTTTTCTTTTGTGCCCACAGTCCAGGACAGCGTTTTGTCTCGATACTTCCTACTGATCCAGCACCGGCTGCTTCCTTCACCAGACTCCCAGTGACTGCAGTTCTTAATCCTTTAAGCCACTCTGTCCTGTATCTCATTAAAAGACCAGCATTCTCCACGGGATGGGACAGCATTGGAAATGGGTCAGTTCTTTAAACTAGGAGGGAATACTTGTGTAAATAAATCTACTCTTTACATGATCCCTTTGGGGGCTTCTGATTAGATTTATTTACAGGCTGACTGTTGAAAATCTTCTTGCCCTATAATAGGCTCCTTGTATGCATTTCTGTTAAGCAGAGCTTTGTTCCTGAGGAGCTACCTGCCCTGTGTTTGCATGTAGGCTAACCCCTAAGAGCTCCTTTGAAAGCAGGCGTTATAAAAGGCATCTGCAGACAAAGGCAGGTTATTACTCTATGACTTGAGGGAGGTACTCAAGATTTGTCACGTATGCAACGAGAAGTAACAGGCTTTCAAACAGTCTTCTGGTTCTTTTGGAGCAAGGGCTGTAATGTTAACTAAGTACAGAAATTAAAAATAACTATGCACTGCTGCATAGTATTTTCATGCAGTAAATAGTTCAGCTGTTCTTGTAAGTGGGGGTGTGACATGGAGGAAGAGGAAGGGTGTAAACCTGGATATTCTTGTGTCACCTGTGATTTAGGAAAAGACTCTACTTCATTTAGAGGAGATGAGGGAACAGGGGGGAACTAACTGGTGGGTGTATGTCAGTGGGACAATTAGCATTTCCATCAAGCTAGTGCCAGTTTGCTCTACAATTAATCGAATACAGCTCGTTCCTCCCTTCCCACTCCTCCCCCTTGGCTTTTGCTGTTTCCCCAGGGTTTGTTTCTGTGACTTTCCCATACTTCACTGTGCTTCTACAGTCTTTGCAGAAGTGATGTCGTGAAGCCCCCTGCGATCCCACTGCCATTGAATTCACAACCAGCTGCAGGTTCTTGGTTACCTCTTGCATTTCACTATGCCCACCACAATTTGTATTTCGCCGTGCTTGGGCTTGTGCCGTACGTGAGGACAGGCAGAGGAGGCATGAAGCCTCACAGGATGTGGTGGCTGAGCATCGCTGCAGCTGGTTATACATCTTGGTTTGCTTGCCTTAGAGGGGCTTGACAGCACACGAGCAGCACTGGTGTGCCATGCATAGGCATTTCCTTGCTGGATTTAGCTAAGGTACGGGGACTCCCTTTGTACAACAGCCTCCAGTGGAACTCTCTGAGCTGCTGCACCTCTTGATGAAGAACTTGCTAATGAGCAAAGAGAGGATTTTCTGTGAAACTGAACATGCAAAACTTAAATAGGCTCCTCTTGCTGAGCCTAATCTAAGTACCACATGGAATAAAAACTAGAGCAAAGCTTGGACAAATTCCATCATATTGTTGCTGTGCTTGCTGTTGACATGTCCTTTTCACCACGCTTCTCTGTTCACTAGCTGGAGTGGGTGAGTGCAAGTCTGAAATCCTGCGTGCAGTTTCCCACAGGGTTGTTGCCACTTTGGTAAGGACTGCAACACTTCCCAAATTGTCAACCAAGCTTATCAAGGAGTAATGCTTTTTTCCCAACCCTGAAGTTACTCCATGAAGATGCCTCCTGCCTGTGCAACCTTGTTCATAACCTGATGGGTGGCTGTGAGTTTCCCTTACTATGGCAAAGATAAAATTTTGCCAGGTAGGGGCAGCACCATAGTAAGAGTCTGTCCCTTCTGCTTCTCAGCACAGACATGCTTCCTGACCAGTTACAGCTTCAAGGAACAGCTTTTCATCTACCCACCATCACTATAGAGATCCCACTACTTAGGTCTGCTCACTTCTGCTCATTTTACTTACACGAATTGCAATACAAAGCTATAGTCCTTGAAGGAGATCTGCCTGGTGATAGGTACAAGGACAGACTGTGAAAATTACTTCTGAAGCTTATTTTGTTGAAATGTTTTCCACATCTAGTATTTGTCTTGGTCATGGAGAAGAGATGGCAGTTTTATTAAAACATTAAGCTTGCAATATGCATGAAGATTTCCTAAAAGTTTCAAGTTAAGGAATTTCAGTACTGAACCTAAGAGTAACAAAGATACCTTACTAAAGCAGGTTTGGTTTTAGATGCATGACTGATGTGGTTTAAGAAAAGCCCCGTATTACCTTGCTGTATTTTTAAATGCATTAGCAGATGAGAAGAGTGCAAGCCAAAGTATTTTTCTAACAGCATTACAGGAGTAAGTCCACAAGTAAGTTGTACTTGTGGACTTCATTTGTTGCTAGCTCCAAGGTGCCAAGCTTGAAATTTTAGTTGTTACTCCTTAGATTTAATATTCACTTCAAATTTTATCCTTTGCCTTGTGATTTATTTCCACTTACTGTTTAAGTGTTCTCTCTTGGTAGGATGCTTGTATCCAAGTAGTCTCTATTTACCCACTTGGATTATACTTTTCTCAAAGATTGTTTGAAATCTCAATATTGGGAAATGACAGTAAAAAACCACTTATTTTCTCTTCTTAATAAAAGAAAAACCATGATAAAGCATTTTTAGTTGTTTCCCTGATAATCCCTATTCCCCATCTGGTTACTTGGAATAAGAAATTGAAAGGAGACAGTACCTTTGTTGGCAGACTCGCAGTGCGTGTTAAACTCTTGGTAGAGACAACGTATGCAGAGGTGGTTGAACATGTTCCTGCAGGAAAGCACAATGAAGAAAACTCAGATCCAAGCAAGAGACTGTCAGAATTCCCCATGCATATTTTCTTGCTTGTATATGTACACTAAATACTCTATCATATACCAAGTAGTTTACCTTAAGCTAACACATATATACATATCCTAGCATTAGTTTTAAATCCCCTTAAGAATCAACTTTATTTTCTTGAACTTCATCACCCCAAAGTACTCTAAGTCAGTTTTTGTATTTGTGGGTATTGGCTGTACTTTCCTTTCTCCTTTGGGAAGCCAAAACGGACAGACTTCTGTCATGCACTCATAAAAAGAGAGCACGCTTATTATAGAGCAGCAGCCTTCCTCTCCTCCCTTTGCAACCACTTAGTCCTGTTTACAAAATGCATAGAGAAAAAAGGCTCTGTTTTCCAGCTCCTGGTCCAACTTTCCAACGTTAAGTAACATGTGCCTGTGTGTATACACGCGCACGCACACGCTCTGGCCTCGTCAGCCAGCAGGATTTTTAATTCCTGGGAGGGATCACCATATGGAAGCGGATGGACAGTAAGCTGTTACTGCACAGGGGAGGGAGGAATGATTCAGGGCAGTCTGCTGGATGGTTTTCAAAAGGCTTTGGCAGTTTGACTCATCTATATACAGAGGCTGGGAAAAAAAATAATCACAAAGAATGTCACTCTGCTGGAGGCGAGGATTTCGAGTTGTGCCAACACATCCATGAACTGAAGCAGGATGAAGTTGCAGCTCTTTTCTGTTTGCTTCCTTGTTAGAAACAGACAATTCATTTATGCATTGAGGTGTGGAAGAACTTAAGTGGAACAACACATTACAGTCACTGTAATTTAAGAAATGTGTCTTCTAACCTCTCTAGGGAAGGGACTGGTCATTATTTTGCAGCAGCTTTGACCTATCCAGCTTTGAAGCCCTCCTGCAACACAGATGCCAAATAATCTGGACAGCTTTGGGCAGGCTTTCTCTTCCCATTGAACATACGTTAATCCTTCTGCTTGATGGGGGATATTTGCCTTTGGAAGAAGAGATCTGACTTTATTAATAATGATAGTGATGCATTTAATCTCTCACAACAACCCTGAGATAGTTACTTTGGTGTGTTTGGGTGTGCTGTGTAGTGGAAGAGATTTTTTTATGTTCACAGCTGCTGTTGATTTCCCCCACCCATACAAGAAAAAATACACTATGAGTTAAGAAATTTCCTAATCCTTAGCATGGTGTTCTTTCTTCTCTTGTCGTGTGGATGCAATTTGTAGGGCTGCTTTCAGCTTCTCCCTAAGAAAAGTCACAGTTTATACTTCATACTGCTAACTGCATCCTCCCTATCTCACATTCTCCATACCTGTATAACTTGAGAACTTCTTAGCTAGATAAGCAGAGAAGAGCAGTGCTCTTTTCTATTATTACCTGATTGTCTGGAACTCCTAAGTATGCAGAAGCTTCTGTTGTTTATTGCCCCAAAAAATGAGTCTTCAGAGTAGAAGCCTGTGGTACAGCCTGATACCTCAAAACTTTCTTCTTTAACACTCTTTACCTCTTCAGTAGCTACATTATTCCTTTTTTTTTTTGGCTTTAATTATCAGTGTGCCCAATACACAAAAGCCAGCAAATACAAAAGCATATAAAAACAAACTTATAAAAAAACCAGCCACAAACCTCCTACTTGCAACACTTCCAAACCAAATACTCTCTCCCTAACCCTTTTTATATACAGCTGAGCTAGAGCTGCTTAAGTTCACCTGGGACCATACTTAGGGTTTCAGCTGAGCAACCCTGTGATGCCAGGATGGACTTGGAGCCAAAGAGTTGGTCCATAAGCATGCCATTGTGCCCCCAGATCTCCAAGTTTGTGCAGAACTTATTCTTCTTAATAATGCACTGATGTTCTCATATTCAGGTTTTCTTTAATTTCCACAATATCAGGGTCATGCTATTTAAGTTTACATGGTTAGGTCTGCAGTGGAGAGCAAGTTTTAGCAGGGGTTAACTGATTCAGAGAACTCGGTGTAGGTCCCTGAAGACTGAGCAAAAATAGGTTGGGATTTTTGGATTTAGTTCCAGGACAAGCAGAGGAGTAGATGGGAATGATAGGAGTTGGGAACCCAGGCAGAATTCATTTTTGCTTCAAAAAAAAAATACATGTGGAGTCTTTCAAGTCTTGCTCAAGTTGCTGTTATGCAGTAAAAAAAAAAAAAAACCAACAAAAAAGTATATTTGATTTAGGTTTGTTTTCCCTTTTCTGTCACTGTGGAAATGACACTGATGCTCGTTTGAGTCAATACTATTTCAAAATAATATTAAAGTGACTAATACCTGAAAAATCTGCATGTCGTTTGACTCGCAGTTCAGGGCTCGTTTCATTGGAAGGCCTCTGATTGCCACAAATTGCTTTAAATTGGCAGAGCACTTCTCATAACAAGCAATATTTCAGCATAATTCAATTGGGTTCCCTGCCAAGGAGGAAACTGTAATCCCGAAGCTTTTTGATGGTGTCACCTGGTCGGTGGTCATCTCTTGGCCTGTGGGCAGGTATGGATGAGTGTGGGGTGACTCAGATGGTCCAACCACCACAGTTTCTTAAAGACTTCCACACCAGGCCCTGGGATGTCTGTCCAACTTCTGCCCCAGTGCGAGGGCTGAAGATCTGGCAATGGGAATGCTCTGGTTTCCAGCGAGGCTGCTCGGCAGCTGGATTTGGCCGCGGCTGCTTCAAGGCTTTGAATTGATGTGTGTGCGACAGCAAGGACCCCTGGCTGGGCTGAACCTTCCTGAGCTGTTAGTCATCTGAGCCTGGCTTGCGATGAAACAGCGAGCAGAAGCACTAACCATCTCCTGCTTGCTTTTGAGCTGGAAATGCACCTTGAGAAGCCCATAGGAAGCAACCACAGCCAAAGCTTTTGTCAGCAGTATGCAGGGCAAGGAGGAGCTTCAGTATACAGAAACTGAAATTTAAAGCTCCCTGGGTCTGATATTAACATAATATCATGCTGTGGAAAACAAGAATGCAAAGGACTTGGTAAGCACAGCATGTTTCTCAAAGCGCTCACCCAAATGCTGCTGCTGGGTATTGGACAGCAAAGTTTGCGATGTCCTGGGTCCAGATGTGGTAAAAGTACGGATTGTTTTAAGATGTGAGAGATTAAAAAGCAAAGTGAAGACCCATCCTGTGCCAGTTCAAAGTCTTAAAGATCAAAAAACTCCCTTCTGCCATAAACCCTTAATCCTTTGTTGGTATTCTGCTTGATTTTCACCACTGAGCTTTTAGGTTTCCCCTTCTAATCTGCAGTATGCCTTAAAGATGAAATAAATATTGCCATGTAACAAAATCTCATTTTCTGTTAAAGGATCATTGCAGGTAGTAGCCCTGTGACAGTGATGTGACAGCATATATATCACATAAAATTTGTATCAAGTAGTACGATAGATAACACACTTGGTGCTACTTGAGGCAATTAGGCTTTTCTACAAAGTGGGGTAGTGTTGCAGTGTGTTTCCTCGCAGGCCTTGGGGCTGGGACCATGCTCTCTGTAGCGATTCATGGCTCTGCTGGATGGCTCTGGTTGGTTCCAGGGGTCTAGCAAAATCCAGGAAGGGCTGTGTCGAGGCACGGTGGAATGTGGGTTAGTTTCATATGTGTCTAGGGGCAAGAATGCCCAGGAGAAAAGGTGAAATAGGGCTCTGGTGGCTCTCAGCAGGGGCTGTGAGGAATCTGTTCATGGGGCCAGGGCTGCTGCTGCTTCTGCACATATTTAACAGTGAAGATAAATCCAGCAAAACCCAAGCACTGGAGATTAGTGTTCCCAAAGCATGTAACTCTGTGTTGGGAAGTACCACTTCTGATTTTGGGGTTCTGAAACAAGGATCGAAAGATCTCAGGTATAATCCTGTGTCCTTAAGTGATCTTAAGTTTCATTCATCACCCTGAACTGAATTGCTGCAGCCGAGCAGTGTGAGGGCAGAATCCTCTTACCCTGTGGCTTTCCTCGCCGTATGACTTCACCTGTAAATAGAAGTTGTCTATAATTAGGTGTGGGACTTGCATCTGCCCTGTGCTTGCAACAGGGAGCCTTAATTCAGTGTGAATGGAATTTCCTTGGGCATTTGTCAGGGAGGGAAACACCAGATCTGTAACTGAGACCTGTCTAAGGGGACAGCCCTGACAATTCCTGCTGCTCTGCAATGCCTGAACGCTGTTTTGGTGAGCTGTATCAGTTGGAAAAAACTCAGTACTTTAATCTCATAAAGGGGATGTGTGATCTTTGTTCAGTTGGACAGGCTGAACACACACACACACCTCCCCGAACTAGTTTCCTCAAATTCTTCATAGTTTTCTGTCTTGTCAGTTCAGCAAACCAAAGGAGTTACACTCATTATTCACAGCTATTGCAGCCAGTTGTAGTAGAGACATATGTAAGAGGGGAAAACACACGTCCTGTAAACCAGCTTCTTTGCATTTATATCAAATTGAGGTTTGGGTATTTCGTGTGCCTGGGAAGGAAAAAACCTGTGAACAGCAAGTTCAGCTAACCTTATGTTTTTAAACCAAACAACCCCTCTCCCTGGGTCCTTCTCTGGGGGAGGTATGGAAGGAAACGTCTCCCCATGCCATCTGGAAAGTGCATGTTTTTTGAATGGGACATTGGAGCTCTCTTCTGACAAGAATCCATGCATCTGATAGTAAAATATATCCATGCATCTGATAGTAAAGTTTGGGTCTGGGCTGAAGCCCGGTATGTACAAGAACAGCTAATGAGAATTTTACCTGAGGTCCTTTTAGGTCTCCTAGGCCATTAGGAGTAACAAGGTCTTGACTGATACTGAGCATGAAAAAGCACAAAGCAGAGAAGATAGACAGTTAATGGGAAAATTGAGGTAATTCCCCTCCAGACTGCAATTTCAAGTCTTGTATAAATGGGACTTTGTATGTTGAAAATAATTACTGTAAAAGCAAAGGGAAGAGCCTTCCCTTCAATTGCTGGTTCCCTGTGAAAACTCCAGGAGCGAGCAACCCATGTGCTTTTGCCATGAGCAGTGAAATGCTGTCATCTTGTCTGCAGGTTCTGCACACAGCAAATTACTCAGCAATGACGTAGGTTATGCTTCAGTCTGGGGGAGAAACTGGGTAATCCAGAAAGTCTGCACTGGGGCACTACAAGATAACACTGCAGGTGACTGCAGAAACCCAAACTTTGTAGGAAGAAATGCCCTTTTCCATTATGAGCCTGTATTCTGCAAAGGTCCGAGCACCTGCTTAACTCCATGAGCTAGGAGCAGTTGGGGTGGTGTCAGTGTAATATTTATTGTACAGAAACTCCAGGGCATGTCCAGGGACAATTTCCAGGACATTCTCCAATTACAGGGGAAGGTAACCTCCTGGGGGGGCTAGAAATGAAGGAACGTTGTGGAGTGGCAGATGATAATGGTTGTGATGGTCTTTCAGACTAACAGGGATGCCAAAGGAAAAATATGATCCTCCAGATCCTCGCAGAATTTACACCATCATGTCAGCAGAAGAGGTAGCCAACGGGAAGAAGTCACACTGGGCTGAATTAGAGATCTCGGGTGAGTTGAGTTGGTTTTGAATTGTGGTTCAGCGGGGTTGTTGGTGCCCCAGAATTGCACCAGGCGCTTTCAGATAGGGGATCCTATTGGGAAAAGAGTTTTACTGAGCTGCGGGAGGAGGAGTAACTCAACGGTTGCCTTCGAGCTTGGCTGGCTTATATTCAGCCCAGTTCATTTAAAACAGCAGCTCAGATTGGACATGTGTTTTTGGGTAGCAGATCTGCTTCCCTAGAACTGTACCTCTGTCTCTGTCCTTTGAAGTAGGAGGGTTAGATAATTATTTAAAGTCTGCTCATAGAGAAGATACACAAAGGTATCTCCTGCAAGCATCACTCAGCGTTCTCGCAAAGTGGTGGAGTTTCCACTCTGGAAATCCTGTATTCTGACATCCCCCATAGTTTGTATCTGATGCTTTAAGAGCACAAACCTGACTGAAGAGCTGATTGTTTACTTTTCTTTTTTAGGTAGAGTGCGGAGTTTAAGTACATCACTTTGGTCGCTGACGCACTTGACTGCTCTGCACCTCAATGACAATAATCTTACTCGCATTCCGCCTGATATTGCCAAGCTTCATAATCTGGTTTACCTGAATCTGTCATCCAACAAACTCAGAAGTTTACCAGCAGAACTAGGAAACATGGTATCTCTCAGGTGAGAGAGATTATTCTGGTTAACTTTTCAAAAATCTGTGTTCTGGGATTGGGACCAAAAATTTTATCTTGCTTTCCATTCTTGTATTTAAAATAATTCAGGATTGGTGCAAAGCTTCAGTTCTAATAATTACTTTAGGGTTCACTACCCTTCTTTCCTGATCTCTACAGGTACATGTCTGTAAGCTATGTAGTTTCTGCTCTGAAACATTCATTGAGACTTGGTATTTGCTTGCTGTTTAAATTCTCCCTGATTTAATTTTGGGGTTTTTGTGGCTTTTATGGTGGTTTTTTTTTTTTGGTCATGCTTTGAAATGGAAAGATTGGCATGTTTTTCCATAACACAAAAAAAATTCAGGGTGCAAAGTGTCATCTTTGAAGATGCACTTCTGAAGTGATACTCATCAAAAGTGTTTTTTGCATTTGCTGCAGGGAATTGTTTTTAAATAACAATCTGTTACGGGTTTTGCCTTATGAACTTGGACGGCTCTTCCAGCTACAAACCCTAGGTTTGAAAGGTGAGTGAGTTCTTTGCAATTAAATATTCCTAGGAGTACTCTTGAATTACTGAGGGGGATGGGCTCAAAATCTTGGTGTATTACCTCAGCGTTTTCTTAGAGTTTATTTGAGATACTAAGCTTGTAGCAAAAGCCAGTTTGGAAAACAATGCTTTTTTAATGCTATCAAACTTCCTTATGAGCCTATTTCAAATCTGTAGATAGGTAAATAAACCCTTTAACCTACTGTATTATTAAGCGAGTCAAAAGAAGAAAGTCTGTGTGTGCCAGATATTTCTGTAGCATCTGTTACTGTGGTACTCTACAGTTACAAGTTAAGCAACCTGAATATCTTCTGAGTCAATTTGTCTGTTCTCATTATGGGAGATTTTCTTTGGTTGGAAAGCCTTGAGAAAGTCAGGCAGCTAATCACCCAGTTGTTGTTTTATGCTGTTGGCAGGCAATCCTTTATCACAAGATATTCTCAGCCTCTACCAGGACCCAGACGGAACTCGAAAGCTACTGAACTACATGCTTGACAATCTAGCAGGTGACAGCCCTACAACTCTGATTGGCAGAAGCGGTTTAAAAGCATGCATTTCTGACAGCATTTCCTGCTAAAACAAGAATCTGAACCACTGAAGGCAGAGTATTTTCTAACCACTTTTGCATTTGTCAAGTGGTTCCAGTCATAGACACAAACACACACTATGGAAGAGGTTGACATACATTGTCCAAGCTTTTCCCATGTTACCAGTTGTTCCCACTGTTCTGTTTGAAACCCTTCAGTTACCAACAAAACTGCAAGGTCTTCCTTGCTGAAGCCATTTTGATACTTTCCACTAGAAATTATAATCCAAATGCAGGCAGAATGTGAAATTTAGATCTCGAAATACCAAAGTGATAAAGAATATCCAGTACCTGACTTGAATCCTGTGTTGTGGTTCTGTAACTGAGTTTTCTGTTTTGCCCCTTGATGTCTAATCGGTTAAAACACTGAAGGAATGATGGATATAGGGTGAGGTTCTTGCAGAAGGGGAGTATAGGATGTCTGAACCACTACAGGATTTACCCTTCCTTCTTCAGCAGTATATTCAAGATGCAGGAGTACATTGGTGGTGCTTCCAGATTGGAAAGCAAGTGACAAAAACAGTCATGAATCTTACAACTGACAAATTTGCCTTTACTATAGCTAGCCATTTGCCATTTAAGTTATTTTTGCCCCCCCCGGAGTGTAAAAAGACTCAGGGAGATGGGGTTGCAAAGCACACAGTATGGAACATTATTGTTCACTCATCATTTTGACTTAGAAATTGTAACTTACAAATATAAACCCTGAATTAATCACTGGTTTCTTTCTTTTTTTTTCAGTTCATCCAGAGCAGCTGCCTCCAAGGCCATGGATTACTTTAAAAGAACGAGACCAAATTCTGCCCTCAGGTAAATCTGTGGTTCTTTTCCCTATGTTCACACAGTGATGCACTGCAAAACTTTTCTTTGGATTTATTTTCAGAGAAGTCTTCTGCCTTACATGGAGCAGATTGAAAACAGCAATTTGTGTTGATTTGTACTAAAATGATTAACATATGGCTGTGCTGTACATACCAGTTTTGTAATTTGAATGGGATGCCGGTCATTTCTTTTCCATTTTAGGCTTTTTCACACCCGTTCCAGCCACTGATGCCCAAGCAAAAGAGCTTTTTTAAAAGAAATTCATTTCTCAGAAGTGCTAACTGTAAAATAACTGTGTACAAATGCTGTGTCCACGCTCAGGCTGACCCAAGTGAGACTTTGGGAAGTGCCTATCTGCAAGTAAACACACGGAGTGCCTGGGATTGAAGTTAGTTTAGTGCCCTCTATTGTTGCTTTTGGTAAAGTGCAAGAGGCAGCATTTCTTCAGGCGGTCCAAATCCAGCGGCTTTTCCTCCCCTGCACATCCTGAATATAACCAACCAGAAAAAAAATAGGAAGAAATGGAAAATAACAGAAGTCCTGTAAGCCACCACCACATTAAGTTCTGCATTTATTGTTCAGATTCCCCCCTAATATCTCAGATGAGTTTTACACACTTTCTTTTTATAATCAAACTTCCTGAGCACAAATAGAATTCAGAGGTCATTAGGAAACATAGCATTAGGCAACTGAGCTGTGGAATATGTCATGGTAAAAACTGTAGCAATCACGTTGCTTGTTGTTATACAATTAAACCAAACAGCAGAAATCTTCTGTGACTATGAGCATAAAAAAGTACTGCTGTGGGGTAGCCTCATAGTAAAACCTCACTTCTTTCCCTGCAGATTTGAACAATCTTTTCCAGTGGCATGGTGCTAGGATGTTGCATTTACCCATCTTTTTTATTCTTGGTGTAAAACCTAAGGGAGTTCAGAAGTTTGTGTGTGAAAGAAGCATGTCTGAAGCTGAATGATCTGATGAGCTGTACGCTGACTACTCTCTTTTCTTTTTTTAAATGCGACCAAATAATCTATTAGGTGCTTGCTAATCAATGAATTCATTTTTTCTCTTCCCTGCCTTCACCCAGACATTTCTCTCCCTCTTAGACTTGATAGACACAACTTAGAAATGTTTTACAGGAATGTAGTACAAATGTTTTGAAATCAGACTGCCTAAAACTGAAGTGTTCTAAAGCAGCATTTCTGTCTTGATTTCTTACCAAAGCGAGAGGCTGTTCCTAATTGTTGCCTATATCTAGATCTCCCCCATCCCCAAAGGTAACCAAGAATCCACAGCAAAATGGGATTGCATTACTTTGTTATGCTCCTCTCCTTTTGGTAGTAATGCTGATTTTTTTTTCAGGGAGAGTTTAGCCTTGTTTGGTAACTGCTGGCTCATAAAATGCTCAGTAGAATAAGCCCACTGACTTGTGTTCAGCAGGCGCTCCAGAATAGACCATGTAAGATCCAGTATTTTGGCTTGAATAAGTTCAGCATTTGTAATCTTCAGAGGTTGATATCCTTTCCCTTTCTTTCTTTCCTTCCAGCTTCATTCACAGTTATGTGTTACAATGTGTTGTGTGATAAATACGCCACCCGGCAGCTCTATGGCTACTGCCCATCTTGGGCACTCAACTGGGAGTACAGAAAAAAGGGAATCATGGAAGAAATCGTCAACTGTGATGCAGATATTATTAGTCTTCAGGTAATTGGAAAATAACTGTGTTTTTCATCAGAAACAGAAAACGTTAACTTCTGCCCTTAGAATGAAATGCTTTCTTGAGAACATCATATTCACTTGCTTGCTAACAAATCTGGGGCTTACCAGTACAAGGTGTGTTCAGAGATCCTTGTTTTGCATTGGCTTGTGCTTTATGAAATGACGCAAAGTAAGTGAGATAAAATTAGCTAGATTAGTAGGTAATCTGTATTGGAAGATCTGTGTCTTTTGCTGCTCAGATAAGCATCCTAAGTGTTCTGCCTCTGGGTATATAGGGCTTACTGCAGAAGGGGAGAATGAAAAATGCCATATTGCCAAATGCTGTTCTATTCCTGCTTGGCATAGAAGTTAAAATCTCAAAAATACTCTCATTGGCAAACAAAAGGACTCTCATGGTCACAGTTAAATATCAAGTGTCATTGGTACATGTATCCTGTTGTATCATTAGAAATGTATTGCCAATGTTTAGAACAGTTGAATGCTTCTGCCTTTAAACTGTTCTTTCATTTTTTAAGCAAATTGTGGTAGGCAAAAATCTTGCTCAAGAAGAGAGTAGTTATCTTGGTATGAAAACATCAAGAGATTAACCTCTGAAATCCTCTTGGAGACCAAATGTTACTACAAAGAAAATGTATTGTTACAGAGCAGCAAGAGACCCTTATGTGAAAGAGATTAAATATTAATTGCTGCTGGATACCTGTTGACCTCTCAGAAGTTTTAACCTAGGATGGTATCCATGTTCAGATGTCAAAAATACCAGGTGTAATCTATTGTTACTCAAAATACACCTGTCACTTTCCCTTTTGGGGGGATTCCAGGATATGCAGGAACGCAAATCTGTTTCTGGCAGGCCATTAATCTAGGAATTGACATGATTTGTGTAAACAGGAGGTTTTTGCTTTGGTGAGAGCTGCTGACTGCAAGCCAAGGCAGGCACCAGTTGCCATACAGAAATAGGAATGGTTTGCTTGACTGTGTTAGCCTAAAGTATTTGTGTTCAATTCCAGGAAGTGGAAACAGAGCAATACTTCACCCTTTTTCTGCCAGCCTTGAAAGAACGAGGATACGATGGATTTTTTTCTCCAAAGTCACGTGCCAAAATCATGTCTGAGCAGGAGAAAAAGCATGTGGATGGCTGTGCAATATTCTTCAAAACTGAAAAGTAAGGGGCAGAAGCAGCTTTTTAAAAATACATTAAAACCAGCTTGATTTAGGTCTGAAAGCTTTCCTCAGGGCACATGGTAGCTAAAGTACTATAAAACAAAAGAGAAAGTTCACGACAAAGAATTGAGCCTCCCTTCCTTTTGCTGCTCTGTTTGCAACACAGCCCTTCCATTCATTTCCGAGATGAACAAAAATACTTCTTCAGAAACCAGGGAAGTTGCAGGAGAGGTGGTACGAGTAAAAACTTGCATGCTTGTGTGCACATTTTTTGGCAGATCTAATAAATACCTTCTCCACAAACTTCTACCTTGCTTGACAGCAGTTTCATCCCTCTAAGAGTAAAGATCTAGAAGCTGTGCTGGCTTAATCATCAGGTATTAAAAGATGTATTGCTGCCCAAGGATCGCAGAATATTCTCTGCTTTATGAATCAAGACATTGTTGAATACCTGATCCAAAGGGTTCTGCTACACTAAAAGCATCAAACTATTGGGAAGAGAGGAGAGGTGCTGGCATTCACACTTCTCATCTCAACATAAACTGCTCACAGGTTGTACCACACTGAGTATCCTTCTGAATACTCCCTCAACAGTTTTCAGTAATTAGAATGGAAGTTTTGCAAAGGCTTAGCTCTCTTTCAGAGTTTTCACTGCTTCCAGAAACAAAAATAAACCTTTCAGATCATGTATAAAAACAATTTGACTGGGTTTGACTAGAGGAAGTCTGTGAAAACAAACAGCTGATGTTTTTCAAACCTTGAAACTAACAAGGGTATATAGAGAACTGATTATTATGCTTTGGCTCTCACAGGTGAGAACAGAAGACTAATAACACTCGTTTTCTGAGAGCACAAACAAAAAAACCCCCAACATTCAATAGGTAGCCTTCAGTTTGTCCTAAAGCAAGGCGCTTTGGGGCAGCCTAAGGCTGGAAGGGAATAAAAAAACCAATTTCACAAAACTAATGCTGGTAGCTGGTGGTTTCAAAGAAGCTGTTTTTCCACAATGCATTTGCCTGTAGTAAAAAACAAGCCTTTAATTACCATCTCATCTTAATTTTTTTTGCCCAGAACACTCCACAAGAGGTGCAATAACCTCTGAGATTGCTCCGAACAGTCCTCTTGGAGTGCTATGCTGAAACAAGTAAACACTTCCTAAACCCCAGGTATCTCATCTCCCGTGAGAGCATCTTGCTTGCCAGACCAACAGCTCTATCCTGACTGGGGGAATACTCCTTAGAACTGTTTTCACTTTCCTAAAACAAGCAGACAAAATAAATGTGCCTCACCTGATGCCTGTAGGCTCTCTCCTTAGACATGGTAGACTGGAGTGCAGATAGAAACCACATCTTTTCATGTAGCTGTACATCAGACACATGTTCACATGTGATTCTCTTTGTTTAATCAGGTTTACGCTAGTGCAGAAGCATACAGTGGAGTTCAACCAAGTGGCAATGGCTAACTCTGAAGGTTCAGAAGCTATGTTGAACAGAGTGATGACGAAGGACAACATCGGAGTTGCCGTGGTGTTAGAGGTGCACAAAGAATTATTTGGAGCAAGTGAGTATGACCGTGGTTCTCTCATTGATAACTCAAACCACATAAGGGCATGAGTTATTCCGAAACAATAGGGCTCTCTAGAATATTATTGCCATTGCTGGTGGTAACCACATACTTGCGGATGAGCAAATGCTGTTCACTGTGCTAATTTGAGATATGATAGCCCATCAGTAGGTAAGACAGGACGCACATGACATGATTTCCTGGTCCACAGCCAGATGCCCAGCATTTAGCTTTCTCCTTTCAAGCTTTTGTCGCTGCTTACTTACTCTGTTGATTTCTACTTGAAGAATTAAGCCCTTCCAAGGTCAGTGTGTTTACATGCACAAGCTCTTACCAGTCATTGTCAATAACATTCAACTTCTATTTTCAACTTTTTTTCCCCTTGATTGAATCCTCGCATCCTCCCCCAGTGATTATAAGACAGTGCTAATGTACTGGTGCAGAAGAATGAGATTATCAGGTATCTTTTCACGCCACTTGATTGACTGGCTGTCACATTTTCATTTAAGTTTGATCAGATGCAGTAGACAATTTCAACATACTTAAAATTGCCACCCTGCTCTGTCTGCATGTCTGGTTTTTTTTGATGGCTTGTTGCCAGTGTAGCCTTCAAAGGAGCAGAATGTCTAAATTGCAGGAGTGGAAGGAACTGCCTGTGGCTTTATGCCCCATCTTTCAGAGCACTGTTTCTCAGATAAATAGTAAAAGCAGCTACAGTGTTAAGCAGCAGCCAGGTTTGTACTGTATTTAAGCATTAACATTTAAGCATTAACATTTAAGCAGGTTTGAGGTTTTTTCCAAGGGAACAATTTGCCGCACTGTGGCAGTTAAGAGTTAGGAAACTCCCTTGTGCCTTTAATATTGAATAGTGGTGCAAGCTCAAGTGATGGCCACTTGAGGAGTAAATAAGGAATGCAATCGTAAGAGTTTCAGATTATGCTGGCTGTTTCTTTCCTATATTGGACAGATTTAGTCATGTAATACTATGTAAATGCTGATGATTTAGAAAAGAGTAGTTATTCAGGTAATGCCTCTTTTTCCAGCAATAAAAATACATCCATCTGTTGGTGTGTCTGACTTGGAGTCCTTAGTAGGTAGACCCTGAATGTTCACAGGGAGGAATCTGCTATATTCCCACGATCAGCCTTTCCCTGATAAAAATGTCTTTGTTTATTCAGGTATGAAATCACTTCATGTGGACAAACAGCTGCTTATTGTGGCCAATGCCCACATGCACTGGGACCCTGAATACTCAGATGTGAAACTCATTCAGACGATGATGTTTGTCTCAGAACTGAAAAATATCCTCGAGAAAGCCTCAAGCAGGCCCAGTAGCCCAACAGCAGATCCTAACTCTATCCCTCTGGTGCTGTGTGCGGATCTCAACTCGTTGCCTGATTCAGGTAAGACTGGTTTTGGCTTAATTTTTAACTTACCTTCTTAGAACGGTTGAATCCTCTTTTCCTCTGAGGGCAGTAGTGTGGTTTGCACTGCCTGGGATGAAAGCTTTTGTAGCAACGGCTGTCTTGAAAGCTGGCTGAAGAGAATTCTAGTCTTACGGTTGAGTAGGCTGCTTGTCACAATCAGCTGTACGCTCCAGAAAAATTGGTTGTGCCTATAAGGAGGTAGAAGAGCACAGATAGATCTTAATTAGATCATTAAATAAATATCCATGCCTTGAGCAGCAGAAATAAGTAGGAAAGTTGGGAGTTCATGATGGAACATGAAAATTTTCTAAGGGGATAGGTTTGCTTTAATAATTATGACATTCAATACTGTAGTGTCAGGTATAAGTAGAAAATCTGCCTCTTTAGCACCCTGCCACATGCACACTACAATACATGTACTAAGGGTTTATTGTAATCCTCAAAAAATAGTGTCAAAGCCACTGGAGAGCCTCAGTTCCCTGTCTGCGTGTCAGAAAGTTGGATATGGACAATACAGCTGCTGTGTAGGTTTCCCTTTAGCTGAATGCTCTTCTCTAATCTCATGGTGTGTCTTACTGGTGTTTTGGTTTTAACTCCGAGGCCAACGTTCCCCGACTGTTGTATTTTAAAGGAACTCCCTGAATCCTTTCCTTTGCAAACAGGTGTAGTGGAATACTTAAGCAATGGCATAGTAGCTGACAACCACAAGGACTTCAAGGAGTTGCGTTATAACGAGTGTCTCATGAACTTCAGTGGCAATGGAAAAAACGGGGCTTCTGAAGGAAGAATCACGCATGGCTTCCAACTCAAGAGCGCCTATGAAAACAACTTGATGCCTTACACCAATTACACTTTTGATTTCAAAGTAAGCAGCGATTTTTCTGAAATGGCAGGCATTGACCTGGTCTCTCCAAAATGCTGTCTTAATTTTCTGACCATTGGCTGTCTTTCCCTCTGTTCCTGTAAGTGCTTCATCACTTGATTCCTCTACTTGCTGGACACTTTTCCTACCGCACACAAATCCTTGATTTGCTGGCATTTTTAAACTTCTGACCTGGCTCTGGCCAGTGACCTAATGAGAACGGATGCAGCGCTTGGAATGGGAAATGCTGCGCGCGTTTCTTACCTTAATTCCAGCGCTGTGCCTCTTCCCAAGGATAGCAGCCAGAAGCCAGTCGAGTTCAGGTTGCCAGAAGCGAGGTCTGTTCTCACTGTCGTGTTTCTCTTTCTCCCTAGGGTGTGATTGACTACATTTTCTATTCCAACACTCACATGAACGTGCTTGGTGTCCTGGGGCCTTTGGACCCTCAGTGGCTGGTTGACAACAACATCACTGGGTGTCCACACCCTCACATCCCTTCAGACCACTTCTCACTGTTAACACAACTCGAACTCCATCCTCCGCTCCTGCCTCTTGTCAACGGTGTGCACTTGCCTAACAGGAGGTAGTGGAGCCCTGCCCCTTTGAGGGCAAGGACCTGTTGTTATGGACCTGTACAGTTGTAAATCAAAGTATATAGGAGTAAAGTATGGCCAACCTTAAGCTGCTTCTTCAAGCTCCTTTCCTTATGTGTTTGATATGAGATTTTGCACATTTTGGTGCATATTGGTATCATTTGGCACTAGGGCTGGAACCAAAGTATTATTCCCTTTCCAAATTCTTAATTTAATTTTTCTTTTTTTTTTTTTAAACTGGCAAGCTTTTCCTTTTCAGTAGGAAGCTGCACTTAGAAATGGACAAATGAGATTAAAAACTTGCATATTAATGTATTTCAAGATAGTGCTTTTTTTCCAGAACGTGGCAAAATGAGCCAACCTTTTAGGAGAAAGAAAGAAAAGAATAGAAATGCTTGTTTTGTAGGAAGAATACTAGAAATGCTGTTTGTTTGAACCCAAAATGAGGACTGAACTCTGCATCCAAAATAAATTTTGCACATTAGCAAAGCACTTAATAACCTGAGTATAAATGATGAGCAGTGTGGCACTGCCCCTCATCTAACTAATATTAGAAAACCAAAGATATCTGAATATCAGTGATAAAATTTGAGGTCTAAATTCTCCTGATGTCATTTCATTTCCAACAAAATTCCCAGCAAACCTATGTCTCGTAGGTGAGCGTTGAATGCTGGGCAGATCTCATGGGGAGTCTCTTCCAGAGCTCTGCAGAACTGGGTCCTTCCTGGGAGGGATACCCAGGGATCCAGAGGGAAACAGAGCTGCCTCTTGGCAAGCCAGGGCAACACGCTCTTCAGCAGCGCAGTTTGGGAGCAGGACTTCAGAAAGGTTAAGAAATTGCACTTGAAGCCAGCTGTTGGGGTTCCGGGTGAATAAAGAAGTTGCAAATCTATCCTAAATTCCCTTTTCCCGGAAGGGAAACATGGGATTAACTGTTTAAGCATAGGGTACAGGAAAAAACTGCTGGAAACAACCTTCCGTCTCCAAAGGGCACATGGAGTAGCCATTGGCATGGTTTTTTTCTCGGGGGAGCGAGTGGGAGCCATAGTCATTCCTTGGATTGTTTTTCCTGACCCTAGTTGCCAAATATCCATCCCACTTTTTTTAATAACCTTTCTCTTTTGTTGTCAGTCAGGGTTGAATTAGAAAGCTGCTGGTTCATTCCCAAATGTTGATGCTCTTTGGATGTGTTGGAAATCCCTTTTTTTCTCCCTTTTTCTGCTCTAGGTGGCCAGTTCAAACCCTTGTGCCTCAAGAGGCATTGAACGTAATGCAATTTTCTGAAAAATAAAATTGTTTGGCTGCTTAATGTTAAAAAAAAACCCCAACAATCAATGGCACAGTGATAGGAAAAGGTTGTGTCTGTGTTTTTAAGTTTTTCTTTATTCTGCTTTTTTGCTGCTATAAGATTTTCTTGAATTTCTATTTTAAACTTTTCATGCATTTTACTGTTTCTAGTCTCAAAATGTGATATTTTTAATAAATGAAAAGAAATTTTCCATTACGTGAATGAAATTTTTAAGCAGATTGAGAGCCTATATTTATGTCTCATTCGTATACCGGAAAAAAGAAAAAGTCAAATTTAAATTGTGAAATTAGTTTTAAATACTAAGGAGCCATCTTCAGTCTTGCGAAACTGCAGAGTCAGGCTCTTCCTCTACTCTTTAATTATTTCCTTTGTCGTTTTATACATAGGAAGTTACCCATAGGGGGGAAATAAATATCAATTGGACTTAGAGTAGAAACTATGCCCTGACTCTTGTTGGGGGCTGGGGAAGGGGTGGTGTGGGACAGAACATAAACAAATCGGTTCAACCAAACAACTCCCTTGTAAGAAAAGAAGTGCCTAAAAAAACCGGAGGCGTCACCTTTTGTCTACTCCAAATTGGAAGCTGGGTGAAATTCCTGCACGGCAATTGCTTTGTGCAGCACCACACGCAGAAAAAAAGCCCTTTCTAAAGATGCATTTTCCTCTAGGTGCAGGTATCTCGTTTGCAATATACCTCAGCATCCACCACCCAGCCATTAAATTGCGGAAGCGATTGGAGAGTATAGTACTGGAAAGTAGAATAGCATGAAAAACTTAAATTTTGTGGACATTACCTTTCTGTAATCAGCTGCTGTATCGTTTTTGGAGGTGAGGGTACTCTGCTCCAGAGGTGTGCACTAACCAACCCTTCTCCTCCTCTTCCCACCCACATGTTAAGTAGCAATGCAAGCAGTATTTCCTACCATACTTCACTCCCAGTATTTTTTGAGATGTTTGTATAAAATGGAATTTAAAATCCACCTATGATTGTATATGAACTGCAGAGGAGCCCGTTTATTAATAAAACCAACAGCAATGTTTTGTAATACCGGGGTGGGAGAGGATGGGGATGAAAACCAAAAACCAACCCAAATCCTGGCAAATGTTGTAAACTGGTTAGGTTTGACTTCCCTTTGGTTTCTCACCGATTGAAGTGTTCTGTTGCAGGAAGGTGTTTAATTGGATTTTCTCTGCTTCAAAATGCACTTCCAAACGTCTGTTATGCTGTGTGATTTCTTTAAAAAAACAAAAGAGTTATTTTAACAGATGTTGCACAAAACCTCTGGATTTAAAACAAAATGAGTCTTGTTTATGTTTCAGCCGATGCGCATAACCGGAGACACGTTTACTTGCCTTTCATGTGTCTGGCTCCCACCTTGTTTTCCATCTGGATTTTCCCTTCCCAGCAGGAGCAGTAAGGGGATTGTCCTTTTTTTCCCAGCCATAGTGATACTCTGCTCTAGGAAAAAACCAGGCAGCCGCCAGCCTCGTGCATGGGCTGAAATCCCTTTCAATAAAGGCTAATTTTCTTCTGGCCCAGATGGAAGCTGACAGTAGAGTGTTTTCTAGGGAAGAGAAAGCAATACAAAGTCAAATATCCCTAACTCTAAGCAGAGATGGGTGGGAGAACATCAGTTCTCTCCATCACTGACCCTCAGTTGCCAGCACATCACAGTCAATGCCTGGGTAAAAAAGCTCTAAGCCCTTTACTGCTCCTGGCTGTCTTGGTTTGCTTTCAGAAATATGGTGCCTGGTGTCAACTTCTAAGCAACAGCACTGCCTAAAGCAAGCAGAGAAAAAAAAATCCAACACCCTTCCACGAGCAACTTTTTAAAATTCAGTATGGTAAACCTGTTCGGTATGGGGTTTTGTGTGTGTACATATATACATATATATATATAAAAAAAGAGAATTTTGTACAATGTAGCTGAATATTTCTGTTTCCTTATTTCTCTGTAAGGAGTGTGAACATTCGTGTGCTACACACTGAAGTCAGGGAGGGCACAATGGGGTCTGAAACCAGCTTTACTTCCCATTTGCCTCGTCAAAAGCTTTTGTCATCTCTTTCTAGCACTCGTTCCAGCATAATGTTTCAGTTTATGAGTAAGCTTGCTTTGTCTGTTGGAAGCCACTCCTGGTTAGGCTGCAGAAACATTCAGAAAAGGTCTGTTAATCCCAAATCCTCACTGTTCTGTGTTTTATAGACTAGAAAGCTGAAATCTTTGACTCTCGACCTTTTCAGAAGCACTTGCCACTGACCTAATGCAGCTCTCAAAACCACGCCATCAGCATTTGGGTGACACTGTGGATGGCTGATGGCCTCCCACCCTGCTAGCTTTGCTATGGAGACTCCTAAATCCACGGTCACGCTCCCGAGGCCCACTTTCCAAAGGTGCTGAGCATCTGCAGCTGCCACTTAATCCCAAATGTTGGGCTTTTGGAGACCAGCTTTCCACACCCAGCTTGTCTATCGCGTCCAAATGGCAAGTGGGAATTTGGGACCTCAAAGGTTTATGTCACTTCTTCCTGTGGTCTTGGTCAGGTGGTGAGGGGGAAGCCAAAAAGGCTTGTTAAAATTGAGAGTCTCTCTTGTTAATTTAGAACATGAGCTGGAGAAAGAAACACTTTATGGATTCCTCAACCAGGACTGCAGTATCCATACCTTCTTGGTAGGGAGCAGGAACCAGACGTTGCTTCATTTCCACAATGCAGTTTTAGCTTTTAGCATCAAAACCTTCCTTGGGCACGAAGTTGGGCATAGTGAGGTGGAGTGAAAGGTCTTTTAGTCCTATCCAAACCAATTGCCTGCATTAGAAATACCACACAAATGTGATCCATGCTCCCATACTGGTTTAAAAGGAAGTTTTATGGCAAATAGCAGTTGTCCTCTCCCCAGCAACCTCAGCTTTGGACGTCATTATAATTCAGTTCCTCTGTTCTTGGCTTCGCACAGATACTTTCCTTGCAATGTTAATGAAGATCTAAGGCCTGATTTAAACCTTAAGAAGGACCCTCTCCCTGTTGTATGGGGGGGTAACTGATCTAAGCACATCCTTACCTAATACACCAGGCAGCAGCAGAAGGTGGTTCAGCTAAAATCAGGCTGTCAACATAGAAGAGCAGCAGGTCGTTGCCCTGCTTGGTCACCACAGAGCTGGGATGTTCTTCTGGGTGGTCTTCACAACCCAAACTGCCTGGTAGGAAGCGAAGCAGCGCTCAAGACTCACTCAAGTTCACCTTGGCTTCAGGAGGAGTATGGTTTCAGCACCAAATACGTGCGTTGGAAAACCTCACCTGCCTGATTTTGCACATTCCAAAAGGAGACTAAAGCCTTACCCGGGGCTGGGGGCAGAGGGCCCGATTTGTTAGAGACTGCAAAAGAAATGAGCCCTGAGCACTGAGAGGTTTGGGGTTTTATGATAGACACTGTTATTAGCTGAGTCTCTCCATCTACCAGTGAGGAGAAAGCACCTTATGATACACAACTCACCAGCTTTTTGTAAGGTTACAGTAGTATAATCACGTATCCTCCCTTTCTCACCCTTCAGTGGTCAAAGGCGACACAAACCCCAAGAGGAAACCACTCGTGTTAAGTCTCTATGCCAAGCATCAGCCAAGAACTCACTTAAAAAACAATTTTAGGAGATCATGAGGCTTTAGATCCAGTCACAGCTCTAAGTGACAGAGTATCTTCTCCTGTGACCACTCTTCGCACTGACACTGACTGCAGGTTTGCTTTTTAAGCAAAAACCAAAAATCAGAGCAGATAATGCAGGTACAGGCACTGCACGATGAGAAAAGGGACAAAATTAACACCTTTAAAGAACTCCTTCGTCATAAGAAAAATGACTCTATAATTAAGAGACGATAAAGTTTGCTGGTTTGGCTACGAGGGAGGGTGATGGACTTCAGGAGTACAGTTTCTTGGAGTATAGCTGAAAATAAGCATGAAGATAGAGAAACACTCAGGTGCTTTGATACCTCAGGTATGTGTTTTAGACAGCACTGATGGCAAAGCACACCAAGCGATAGGACCTTTTCTTTCCCCCCTCCCTGCCTGTGTTTAGCTTGCACAATCCCTCACCCTTTGAGTGGTGAAGGTTAGAGGGATCCTGGTAGTTGGTCTTGTCCTCATTGTTAAACAGCTCCTACCATCTTGGCATCTACTGAGTTTGCATTTCTCTGTATTGACCTTTGTTCCGAAGCAAAAAACCAAGCCAGCCAAAAAACCCACAACCCTCACGGTGGCTTTCTTTCCAAGTGACATGTTACATGGCTTTGTTTCCCGTTTTTAATTATTGCACTATGAGTTCGCTTTCCAAGCAATTAAAAGTGTTTGTGTGCACCATGGTAGCTAAATATGCCCTTAATTCATAAACTCACGGGCTGGACCAGCACAGTTGTGATGGGAACCCAGGCTCCCCTTCCCACCCCGTTTCACAGTGGTTGTTTTGGGAGGTCAGGGTGATTGTTAGTTGGATTTCTTGCTTATGTGTTGTCTTTGCAACTGCAAAGTCTGGTCCCTCAAAAGATGGAAGTGCATGTGGAGAAGGGAGGAAGCTGCTAACATTTTAGGGGGGTTATGTCTTGATTTATGGAAACAGCTTTAGATTAGGAGCCCGTTGGGTGCTTGGATGAGGAAACTGTCGCTTGCGGTGGCCGGGTTTTTGCCTGGCCTGCTCTGGGCCTTCCCCACCAGCCCTGACATGGGGATGGGGTCGGTCTCCCAGGCAAAAACCTCTGCAAAGCCTGGCACTGGCCCCAGTCAGCATGTCTGCAAGAGCAGCCTTCAACTGAGCCCTGAGCAAAAAACTTGCTCATTCCATGTTTCCCACAAGAATAAATGGAAAGAAACCTTCTCTCCTTTGCTTTTACAAAAGGATGCAGTTTTCTTTCGCTCCAAAAATACTCACCTTTTGGAGAAAGTGCCACGCCACGGTGCAATTCCCCCCATATTAAACTTTGCAATGAAAAACTCACTGACAAAGCCAATTCTCGCTGAGTGGGGACAGCGGGGAGCCAGGCGGGGGGAAGACCTGCTCCCCTGCACAGACCCAGCCTGGACCAAATAACAACAACAACAACTGAGCAAGGCAGCCCTGCTTTTCCTTAACCTTTGGGCAGCTTGGCAAAGGGAGGTCCTCAAAACCCTGAACTGTTCATTTTTGCTTCCTTTTTGAAAAGAATTCTGATTTATTTGAATTGAAACACACACACCCACGCTGTGGAGCCAGGGTACTGCTCACATGGGATGGAGAGGGCTAAATCTCTGCTTGTTTCTTCTCACCTGTGTACTTATATTTCCTTCTGTTGGCAATAAACAGCCCTTTTGCAACCACTCTTGTCCCCTGCTGTGATTCTTGAGAATGGGAAGGAGGGGGGCATGGTGATCAGATGGGTGTTTCAAGTTTCTGGGATGCACTTCTGGTACCCAGGGTGGTGGGGAGGTGACACAAATTGGATTCCTACCCTTCTGAAGAGGTAGGAATCTTCAGAAGGGTAGCCACCCTTCAGGCCCCAGACACCCACCACCAGCATGGCCAAGGCACATTTTGAGATGGTTAGGTAAATTTTGCACAGGGCTGCACATCACACCTGCATCGCCTTGGTCCATGTGGCCAAGGGACATCCTGGGGTCCCCACAGGATGCCTGCATCCATCCCAGGAAAATGGAGGTCCACAGAGAGATCCTCAGCTGGTCACTGGGAAATCTCCTGGTATTTCTCCTGTGCTTGCAAAACTGCAGAGGTCAGACCCCATCCAACTCCAGCACCCCATAGCACAACCCGCTCCTCCAAGGAGGTATCAGGAAAAGGCAGGAAAACTTGGGGCAGAGGAAAGACAATGCATTAGGAAGCGCCCTGAGGCAAAGCAGCTGAGGCCTTCATGGTGCCATGGTCCAGTCTAACTCCTCCACCGCAAAAATCCCAATTTTGACACAGATCCATGCAGAAAGAGCTGCCACAGCCGCAGGGGAAGCACGTTCATCCATTTATTGATGGCATGCCATCGTGCACAGGAAAAGCGCAAGCACCCGAAATGGAGGGTGACAGTGGGCACCCAAGTGGAAAGCCTTTCTTCTGGAGGAGGGAGCAGGGGAAGGCTCCTGCCCCCCACCAAAACCCCAGGAGCAGAAGTGCTGGAGTTGTGCCACGAACCCCAGCTGGTTACTGGTCACTGTATTCAGACACAGGGAGGGATGGGGCAGGGACTCTGCACCACCGCTCCGCTTCCCGCCGCGGCCGCACCGCTCCTGCTTTCTTGGTGACGTTCCTGCAGGTTTTGGGGGGAGGAAAGAAATGAAACCAAAGCCACCAGGACAAAAGGGAGCTTCCTGCCAACGTGTTTTGATGCTTGTTGTCCGGTCGCTGGGCATCACGTACCTCTGTGTCAGCTTGAAGATGAGCAGCTGGATCCAGGGCGCCTCGGGGGCCACGCAAACCTTCTTGTTTTTCTTCAGGGTAAGACTGCAAGGTGATGAGACCCGCTCAGCCCCACGCATGCCTCTGCCCCAAAGTGTTCCTCACCAGGCTGCTGTCTGCAGAGAAAGCCCCTCTCGCTCCCTACAGGATTATGAGCACACCCTGTGGCCCTTGCTGGGAGATAGACGAGATTTTTTAGGCCTCGACCTTGGGTCATAGAATCATAGAATAGAATCATAGAACAGTTTGGGTTGGAAGGCACCTTAAAGCTCATCCGGTTTCAGCCTCCTGCCGCAGGCAGGGACACCTTCCACTAGAGGTGGTTGCTCCAAGCCCCGTCCAACTTGGCAGGATGCAATTAGCAGGGATTGCTTTGCAAAGCTTTCCACTTACATGATCTCCTTCCTCCTGCAGTGAATACCCGGTGGGGTGACATCGATGGCGAGGATCAGCCCCAGGTTGATGACCTGGGCAGTCCATTTGATACACTTGCACCTCATGTTGGTCAGCAGGCTCTCCAGCGACAGACCTGCGCCCAAGAGCAGCCCAAACATCCCCAGGTCTCAGCCCCCCACCACCCTCATGTCACGATCCCATCCCGCCCCTGGTGCCCGTGGGGACATTGGTTTGTGTTAATGGGGTTTGCAGCAGCAAGAGGTGACGCAAAGCTAATCCCTCCCAGCACGGGCTCAAAGCTTTCTTGTCATGCGTACAGAAAGAGTTTAGCTTCAAGGTTTGAAACTTAACCAGTATTTTAGGAATTAAACCCATTGCCCACCCGCCACACACTCAAATTTCACAGAGGTCTTGAGGAAAAGCGGCTTAAACCCATCAGGCAAATCCCCCCCAGTCCCCAGCATCCCCTCCAGTTTAACCGCTGAGGTTAACTGATAAGCTCAAATATAGGCAAGAAACAAATCTGAAAGCTTAGAGGAGCCCACACTCAGCCCCACGCAGTGCCTCGGCCGAGGGATTTGGAGGGGGACAGAGGGACACCCCAAGGTCACTCACCACCACCCGGCACCAAGTTGCCCATGAGCAGGGCCATGGCCAGCGCCGCCGGCAGCAGCCGCATCCTCACCCCCCTGCCCCGAGCTGCCGTGGGGCTGCTTTATAGTCAGCCCAGGCGGGGATTTCAGAGCCTGGGAAATGCCGGGGGGGAGGAAGGAGCTGCCCCATGCTTCGACTTCCCTGCCGCCGCTTCCCCATCGCACGTGGTGGCCCATGCCACCTCCCCAATCAACAAAGGCAGAAACCACTGTGGCCACCTCCTAACACCTCCTGCTTGCCCCATGTTTCTTGGTGGAGAAAGAGCGGTAAGCCCCCCTCTGCTCTCCTGAGCATCCTCAAGCTCCTGGCATGCCGCAAGAAGGGATGCAAGCGACGCTGACCGAGAGCTGCACCTTTATTGGACGTGTTAGGTTGTGCCTGAAGGGGACACCCAGCACATGGTGGAAGGGTGGGGAAGGGGGTACTGGCATTTTCAAGGGCTTAAATGCACAAAATGCCAAGGAAAAAGGGGCTCAAGGCATCACACAGCAGCATCGTCCCCTCTGCACAAGGAGCCAGCAGCGTGGGAGGTGAGGACCAGTTTCAGGCCCAGCACATCTGGCTGTCCCACTGGTGGCAGCTTCCTCAGTGGGGAGCCTCTTTCTTCCTCCTGCCAAAAGCAGAAGGGGGGAGAAACAAGTGAAGACCAGTGCGCACAGGATGACTCTGGTCCTGCTGGGAAACCCTATCACCTGGGACTGAAGAAGGCTTACAGGTTAGGGAGGTCCTGCAGGAGCTTCTTCACCCAAGGGGTGTCAGGATTTACACAGACCCTCTCCAGGCTTTTTAGCTTAATCCTAGAAAACATAGAGGAGCTGGAGCAGCCGAGCCCCCCTGTGCTTCTCATCAAGGGTGGAACTGAAATAATTCAGAGAGAATGGGGGGAGCAGGGCGCTTGTTCCCCCCAGGAAGCACTTACACCACCTCGAGGCGCCGGCAGCTGCTCCCCACTGGCCGGACCTCGATGCTGCTGTATTTCCACGGTGGGATGAAGGCCCTGGTGGTCTTGGCACAGCGGCAGCTCAGGTTGCCATTGGCTTCCAGGAGGGCTGGATGGGCACACAGCTTGCACATCCCCCGGAACCCACCACCACCCCCCCCAAAACTCGCTGTTGGGCAGCGCATCTCCCCCCATGTCCCACCACGATCACCACATCCCCTTGCAACAGAGCCCCGGAGGGGCATCAGGATGTCGGGATAGGGGGATGTCACCTCTGAAAACCTCCCCACCCTCCCCAGCATCCTCCAGCCCCACGCACGGGGAGCCTCACCTGCATCCCCAGTGTGGTGGGTCAGCAGCAGCACGCCCAGCAGCAGGGCAGCCCGCACAGCCATGCCGGCCCCATCCCCGGCACCACCAGCATCCCCCTATTTGAGCTGGGAAATAGGAGAAGTGAGGCGGCGCCGGCGGGAGGCCCCAGGGTCGGGGGGGGTTGGGGGTTTTGCCCGTCGGGGGCCCAGGCTTCCTGAAACCGGTTCCATTTTCCCCTTCCTATGAAGCCAGGTCTTGTAAAGATATCGGTCCTTTGTCCCAGTGCGTGTCCTTAAGCCCGCGCAGCTGCACAAGCCCCGAGGTTTTTTAGGGTGCTTTTATCATCTGCATATTACTCATTTCTTCTACAACCAGATTTTCCCCCAGCCTGAGCTTTGGTGGCGTCTGCTTTTGCTCTTTCCCATCTGTGACTGGTTATCCCAAAACTCTGCCAAGTGACCCCGCACCCACCCCCTATATTTCCTTACAACAGTCTTCCAATACCCAAAGGGGCCGACAAGAAAGCTGGAGAGGGACTTTTTACAAGGACATGTAGGGACAGGACAAGGGGGAATTGCTTTAACCTGACAGAGGGGAGATTGAGATTAGACATTAGGAAACAATTGTTCCCTGCGAGGGTGGTGAGGCCCTGGCACAGGTTGCCCAGAGAAGCTGTGATTCAGAGTCACCAGTCTGTGATCTATGATTCTTATTGGCCCTTACTGCCTTCAAAAGGCTTTCAACTGCTTGCACACCCCAGCCCCATCACCAGCGCTGGTGGTTCAGGGCTGGAACACCCGTCCCAGCTCCTGTTGCTGCCTTGGACAAACCTTTCCCTGCTCCTGTCTCATTTCTCAGTGTAAAAGGGGCTGTCATTGTGCCTGACATGCACCTGGGTGCTGCCCTCACTCCCCTACCTCACACAGATACCTCACCTGATATATACTCCAATGCACATTTTAATGCCTATGGCATATCTATGAAAGAGCATCAACACAAGAGCACCAGATGCAAAAGATGGAATTTGAGCTCCAGGAAGGCTACAGCGGTGGGGTTTATCAAGGCTGGGAGATCCAGGGAAACTACAACAAATGGAAAACACCCTGAATTTTATTTGACTTGAGCCCTCAGGCCAGGACATGCCACGCTGTGTAATAAAAACAACAGACACACCGTGTCAATGAGCGCTCTGCACAGAAAGAGTCACAAAGTTGTTCCTACAGAGGCAGGAGCGGCCCCTTTACAGCCTATGATTGAATAAAGAAATGAAGGGTTCACATTCACGTTCATCCAGGGACTGAATGCAGGGGGGAAACACCTCCAGAACCTGCCATGGGGCTGGGTCATCAGTGAGCTGCCCTCCCTGCAGCGGCCGCCGCTGGGGCTGGACACGGGACTTTCGGGACGAGGGAGGGAAGCGAGGGCAAAGTGGGGAGCAACCAGGTTCCTGTGCATCATCTGCCAGCCCACCTCGGGGCTCTGAGCATCAACTTCCTTCACAGGAAACTTATTTTTTCTTCCTGTGAAAAGCAGAAGGAGGAGAAACGTGAACGCACAGAAAAGCAGGTCCTGGGGGAGGAAGCTCCTGCCCCAACCGAAGGAAGTAATCTCTAAGGTCCCTTCCAACCCTGACCATTCGATGGTTCTATGACAAGTCACCACCATGTTCCTGGGACAGGCATCACCAAAGGGGGGATTTAGATTAGACGTTAGGCAGAAGCTCTTCCCTGTGAGGGTGCTGAGGCGCTGGCACAGGGTGCCCAGAGAAGCTGTGGCTGCCCCATCCCTGGCAGGGTTCAAGACCAGGTTGGACACAGGGGCTTGGAGCAACCTGCTCTAGTGGAAGGTGTCCCTGCCCGTGGCAGGGGGTTGGAACTGGATCAGCTTTAAGGTCCCTTCCAATACAAACCATTGTAGCATTCTGCAATCACTCATGGGGATGTCTCTCAGCTGCCCCACACTGTGCCAAAAACCCAGGCATGGCAAAGGACAATGGCTTTCCCAGCCAAGTAGCAACACGCTATTGCACTCACAATAAGCAAATCCCAATCTCGTCATTCCCTCCCCAACATATTTTCCTTTTTTTGCACTGCGAGTACTCCCCAGAACCAAGGATAGGATGGGATGCTGTCCACAGCCACCTGAGCCAAAAGGGTTTTCATCGGTGCAACTTACGTGCTAGCGATACGCTTCAGCAGCTTCTTTACCCAAGGGGCATCAGGATTCACACACACCTTCCCTGAGGTTTTTAGCTTAATTCTGAAATGCAAGGAGTGTTTATGAGCATTGCCGTCCGCTCCAAAGGCAGGGATCTGAGCAGCCAGTGCTGATCTGCAACGCTCAGCTTTCATTTACAGTGCCAGCAGGCCACAGGAAGCTGCCAGAGACAGAGGGAAGCCATGGGATGCTCAAGAAAAAGCAAGATGCAACATGTTCCTGTGTGGAACACATGCTTCAAGCCCTAAGGTGCCTGTCCAAAGACTATTTTCTCTGTAGGTTTACAAATATATCAATGCTGAGCAGTTAAAACAACCTTAGGCATCTGTGTAACGCACTACTTCAGTCTGGACAGGAGTAAAGAGATATGGGCTTGACCCAAGACGCAGTTTACTCCCTGCTCTCATACTGGTAGTGAAAAAATGGGTTACGGCTCATCCTGCCTTAGTGTCTGAGGATGCGCTTCCTCCAAACTGCAAACAGCCCCCACCAGCATGAGGAAATCACACTCTACCTTGCTGGGAAGCTCCATTCAGGTCCTGAGGACCTCTGGCATGTCACTCGGGTGCATTTCCTCCACCAGAAATGACCTGATGTTTCTCAGCCCCAAAGCACGAGCGAGCTTCAAAAGCCTTGGCTTGCAGAAAGGGAGCAGAGAGCAGGGTGGATGCAGCAGAAAAGGTGCAGTGCTGGCCTTGCTGCTCCATGGGAGCCGAAGGAGACAGCTTTCTACCCCATGAGCCACCATTGGCACTTACATGATCTCTGTACGCCTGCAGGTGCTCCCCACGGGTCTTATCTCAATGCTTTCATATCTCTTCGGACTAATGTAGTCTGAGGTTGCCTTTACACACCTACAGTTCAGGTTTCCATTCACCTCCAGGATGGCTGGGAAAGAGAGAAGGTACAGAGTTATTTAGAGTTACAAAGACAGAGTTATTTAGAGGTGCCACAACTCCAAATCAATTAGAGACAAAGAAATTATCAGTTCCCATGCTTTCCCTGACAATGCTTTAGGAACCACGGTAAGAAACTGTTATCTGTGCCTCTACCTCAGCACCCCGCTCTCACACAGCTCCCGAAAGCTGAACCTAGCCAAGGAGGATGGTCGTGCTCTTTCCTCAGCTATGAGAAAAACCCTGGGTTAAACAGCATGAGCCTCTGTTTCCCCGGGTCCCTTTTGGTGCAGGATGCAGATGATGCCCATCCATCCTGAGGACCACGGCAGGCTGGGAGCTGACCACCGTGGGTATCTCTGCAGAGACACCAGAAGCTCACCTGCATGGGCTGAGCGGGACATCACCAGCAGCACCAGCAGCCACAGGAGCACTGGGGCTCCCATCCCCATCCCAGCTGGCGTTCGCATCCTCGTGGCAGGCTCAGCCCCAGAGAAGGTCTGAGGAACCGGGTGAAGAACACCCCTATTTATTCAGGAGGGTTGTGCTCTGACACAAGCAGCAAGATTCAAGCTTCATCAGTCACATCTGATCAGTGGACCGTGAAGAAAGGTGATGTAATTTCTCAGATGCCTCCCACAGCCGGGTCGGAAACTGAATTTACCCCATCGCCGATGAAAACCAGACATCGGGACAAAGCGCATGTTTGGAGTCCCCACGTCACCTTCCCTGCACCCTGCTTCTGATCAGCTGGGTCTGTCCAAGCGTCACCTTTCGCTCCCTTAGCATTCACCCCTCAACCACACAAAGACCCCTGAATGAAACCAAAGCACAAACCTGGGGCAAGCCGGGTTTTTTCACTGCACTCAGATATTTACATATTTCTTTCTTAGGGCTCTAATTCCCCCACGCTATTTTTGCTACCTCTTACATCAGCAAAATTGCCTAGCACCGAACCATGGAAAAATAAAGATCTCTGCTATACATTTCCACTCTGACCCTTCAAATCTTGCTTGTACAGTGACATACTAAACACCCAGGAAAGTCAAGAGATGACTGGTACAGTAGCAAAAAGCCAGTTATTCCTGCATCTCTGCATATGTATGGCTAAGTGCTGATGTGCACATTGATCAGCAACAGTTTCCTGGTACCAGCAGCCTGGGAGTGAAACACTGATGGATGCTGGAGAATGGCAGCAGGGAAAGGAACAGGGCTGGGATGGACTCGGGGTCTAGTGAGGGCAAGACCTGAGCAGTAATGGGACTGGAGGGAGAAGGAATCTTCTTGTTTTGCTCTATTTAGGATCCCATTACAGCACTTCGGACCTAAAATAGTCAGGGTTTAGTTAGAAGTGTCCTGACTGCTGTTTCGAGGAAGATCAGCTTTTTATGATGTTACCAGCTATGGGGCACAATGTGCTATGCAGTCAGTGAGCCAGTTCAACATCATTCTGCTGTCCCCAGCATCAGAAGGGCATGGAATTGTTGGAGCAAGTCCATAGGAGGGCTCTGAGGATGGTAAGGGGCTGGAGCACCTCGCATATGAAGACAGGCTGAGAAAGTTGGGGCTGTTCAGCCTGGAGAAGAGAAGCTGCGTGGAGACCTCAGAGCAGCCTTCCAGTATCTGAAGGGGGCCTACAAGGATGCTGGAGAGAGACTCTTCCTTAAGGACTGTAGTGATACGACAAGGGGCAATGGGTTCAAACTTAAACAGGGCAAGTTCAGGTTAGATATAAGGAAGAAGTTCTTCCCTGTGAGGGTGGTGAGGTGCTGGCACAGGTTGCCCAGAGAAGCTGTGGCTGCCCCATCCCTGGCAGTGTTCAAGGCCAGGTTGGACACAGGGGCTTGGAGCAACCTGCTCTAGTGGAAGGTGTCCCTGCCCATGGCAGGGGGTTGGAACTGGATGAGCTTTAAAGGCCCCTTCCAACCCAAACCAGTCTGGGATTCTATCATTCACGGCAGGGATAATCAAACGGTAGTGGGAAAATTGACGACACTAAAGTAGATGTGTACGTGGCAGTGAGAAGCTGTAGGAGCATGTGGAAAGGAAGAGGTCAGACTGTGCACACCCTTACAGTGCTGTAGAGCCACGTGTCCACAAGGCTTTAAGGCTTTATTCTGGCACTGTCCTCCAAGCTTTACACACAAGGGAATAAACTTGCCCATTTCGGCGGACCGTCGGTTGGCACTTGCTCCTCCACACATTTCATAGCATTTTTTGGGTTTCTCTCAAAATGAGCCATTGAAGAACTGAAGTAAAGCATTTTGGCACACAGGGGGTTAGTACTGAGAGACATCTTTGGGTCTCACATGGGTTTTAGTGGGATGGGGGCTGCCCTGAATAAAGCAAAGTCACCAGCCAGGAAGCAAAAGGGGAAGTGGGGACACGCAGCCACAATAGCGAGGCAAGGAGGAAGGAAGAGGGCAGAAGAAAAATGATGTAATTGTGTGATTACATTGTAATTTGGAGTTTTCAAATCACATCAGCATTTTATAGAGTAGCAAAATGGTGAAGGGCAAAAAAAAGCCTTCCATTCAAACCATAAGCTCTCCTCTTCCTCTTTGAAACTTGTTTTCCCTCTGAGATAGGTCCAAAAGTCTTTATAAAGACCTTGTTCAAGAGAGAATGGTCAAAAACGGATGAGGGAAGAATTTAATTCCCTGTACATCGGGGTTGCAGAGAGGCCAGGGACAATTTGAATGAGCTACTGCCAAAATCCTATGGAGGGAATGAGAGCCTTGCTGCTACGGCAGTGGAAAAGGAGATGGCTTTAAAACTGTATTTCGTTCAATACTCTCAAAGTTCTCAATCTCCCTGCAGAGAGCTGTTAGAAGCAGCCCAACCCAGGACTGGTTTAAATGGTTTTGCTGGGTCATGGATCTCTTCAAAGGAAAGTCTGCAAAACAGTGGGGAAGGCAGGGATTTACCAGGAGAGATAACAGGTCACATACGGTGCTATAGAGGCACCAAAGAAGTTTCAGCATCTTTCTGAAATTCATGACTTCAAAACGCTCCTGCTTCTGTAGCTGGGGAAAACCAAGAGAAGTGAAAGCAACTTTCCCCAGAGCTGCAAGGCGCAGAGGACAGAGCTGGGGCATGCTCCAAGTGTGGCTCTTCCATGACCAAGGGAAACTAACACCACTGCTGGCAGCACTTAAGGAAACCAGTACAGGAAGAATCTACCCCTGGGAGACATGCAATGGACAGACTAAGATAACTCGTGCGTGAGATGACACCCGGATTTGTGGCTACAGGGCAGGTGTCCATCTCCTGTCTACCCATGAGAGAAGTGGGAGCTACAGAACCATGTTTTGGCTAGATAGATTTAGAGAGGTGGCTTTAGAGGGGTCCTGGACAAGCAGTTCAGCCACAGCGACCTCAGTTTCAACCTGGGGAATGTGTTGGTCCCCAGACCTATACAAGACCCCAGATGCCTCCTTTACGGATGTGCAGTTTTGTGCTGACATGTTGCTTTATGCCCAACCTTGCAATGCTTCTTCCATGACAGTCATGGAATCACAGAATGGTTAGAGTTGGAAAGGACCTTAAAGCTCATCTAGTTCCAACCCCCTGCCACAGGCAGGGACACCTTCCACTAGAGCAGGTTGCTCCAAGCCCCATCATGGTGCTCATCAACTCACTTTGCACACAGGATGAAACCCTCACGTCCCGGGGGGGGGAAGGACAGCAGTGCCTCCTCTTCCTCACAGCACCGAGAAAGTTGTCCCCTCTGCAGAGGTGGCCTTGGCAGCAGCTCCCCTCCAAGTAGGAGAAGTCAGCCCTGGGGATGCAGGGAAGCAATAGCCATGCTGCAACAGCAGTGCTGCCCAATGGTGCCTCTTGGCCTGCCCCATGGATGCTGCTAGAAAGACAACCCAAAGCACAGGCTCAGCTCTGTGATTTCGGGTAGTGGAGTGGCATGAAGTCATTGCCTACGTGGCTGTGAAGATGAAGCAAGCATAATCAGTGGTGCCTTTTCAGATGTACTCCCTTGATTCATACCTAGACACAGATTTTCATAGCGAAGCCCAGCCCTGGCTCCATCTCCGAAGTGATGCATTTGGGTTTCCCCCATCGCCCCGGTAGTTTGGTGAATCCCCAACACATTGCCCCACAAGACATATATTAGCTAGTCCTCAAGCTGCTACAAGTTTCTGCTTTGGGGAAGAACAGTGAAATAAATGTGGAGAGAAAGGAGAACCTGTCAGAGATACTGTAATCCCAGGGTTTCTGAACCGTCTTGATAGTAGTCACAGTGGTTTCGATGTATGACTACTGAGTACATGGATGGACATTGCGGTGTCTTCTCAGAAAGGAAAAGCTTGCAGTTCTTGCGGGCAGTTAATACTTGTGCATGCTGAGTGGTCATTCTGAGAAGGGAGAAGGATCTAGCCTGTGACTCTTTATAAACTAACCACTTCCCGGATGCCAGTAATTCAGACTTCATGTATTCATCTGTGGACTTATCCAGGCCAACAGAAACATGTTACAACTATCCTAACAGTTTCTGTATTTCCTGCAGCAGGAAATACCTTTGCAGGCAAGCGTTTGATGTGAGTCCTTTTTTAATTCTGTGATTTTTATTAGATTTTTCATGGTGTTTTTTTTTTTTTTTTTTACACTCACTAGATCCTCCAGACACCCTTCCCTTGGTACCTAAATCAGAGCCCTATATAAATGCAGTGCAAATACCTCCCAAAGGCAATGACTTTAAAGCGAATGGCTTCAAGCTGACACAGGATAGATTTAGATTAGACCTTAGGCAGAAGTTCTTCCCTGTGAGGGTGCTGAGGCGCTGGCACAGGGTGCCCAGAGAAGCTGTGGCTGCCCCATCCCTGGCAGTGTTCAAGGCCAGGTTGGACACAGGGGCTTGGAGCAACCTGCTCTAGTGGAAGGTGCCCCTGCCCACGGCAGAGGGGTGGAACTGGATGAGCTTTAAGGTTCGTTCTGGCCCAAACCAGCCTGGAATTCTGTGTTTCTATGACCGTGGTAGGGAAGAATTGCTCTGCTGCATGGCTTTGCTGTGCTTCTGCAGCCATTAAACCACTCAAACCCATGTAATTTAGTGGCATCAAGCCATAGAAAGCCTCAGGTTAGTTCAGAGAGGTCAAAGACTTCCTTCAAGACACTGAAAAATAGGTGATGGGAAATGAGAGGGGATGTAGGTGAGCCGTGAGTGGAAAGAAGAGAAGAGCTCATGTTTTTTGGCAGAGGGAAACCAGAGGTTGTACACACCTGAGCCCCCTCTCAAAGATGACAGGAAAACCTGCCACAGCATCTCCAAACATATGAGCCAGGGATGAGGGAGAACTTGGCCTGTAACAGCAAAGCAGTTACAGACCATGTTCAGAGGTGAGTAGGAAATGACCTGAGCTGAGTGGAGGAGAAGCAAAACAAGTAACAAAAGTACCTTTTCCATGTTTGAGCAGGATGGACAAACCTCTCAGCCACGCTGAAACCACCGGGTTTGCTCTGAACGAAGTGAACTTTCAGCACACCCCTCCTGTTTCACAGCTCACCCAGTGCTCCTGGCAAGTGATATGAAAACTGGGGCTTGGTTTGTTTCTAAATTACCCCCAAAAAAGCCCCAGCTGCAGTGAATTGACACTGCTGTGGTTTGTGGCCCATCATCTGCTTCAAAGATAAAGATGTTTCCTGCTGAAACCTGAGACACCCAAAACCCACACCTATTCCAGCAGCACGCAATAACCCAGGCAGAGGCTCCCAGGACCCAAGCACAGCGATGGTTTCTGTCTTATCATACAAAAATGTGACTCAGACGCTTCACGCAGTGCCCAATTTCCAGCCCAGGGCTCCTTCCAGCCCTATTGGGATGTTCTCCGTCCCCTTGTGCCTCCTACACCTCGAAAACACATTCCCAAAACAGCCTGTGTTCATTTACTCACACATGAAAAGAGCTTCTTTAGCCATTTTTAACCTTAATGTGCCTTCTCCTGGTTGCATTTTAGGAAGAATCATTCCCTTTATACAACTGGCCTTGCTTTCTCCCAAAAAATTACTAGCCCAAATCTGCCGAAAATAACACAGACGCACGGGTACAGCCCAGTGGGAGGGAAGGACTGACCAGGACATGTGGGTCTCCAAGGCTCTGTGCTGGTGGTTGCCAGCTTGGATGGTGGAGCTTGGTGGAGTTTTATTTGTGCTCAGATGCAGAACAGATGGTGCTTACTGCAGCACATACCAGGTATAGAAGTGAAATTTCAACATGAGAGAACGAGAATTAGCCAAAGCCTAACGAATCAGTCCAAAATTAAGTTTTTCAAATCACCTATTGAGCTCACTGTCACTTGCTGAGCGAAGGCGTGGAGCTCACTGTCCCTGAGTGAAGGTCACAGACTTGCTGGTGACATGGCACAGGGACACAATCTAATTTTTGGCTCATTTTTGGAGATACCAGAGTACTGTGATGACACTTCTGCTCTACCTACCTGCAAGCAGATGAAAAACCTACTGCGGACATCTTTAAAAGCAAGGCTCGAGTATCTGGTTTGCCTGAGGGCTAGAGAAAGGGAATACAGTAAGAGGGAGCTTTGAAAGAGAATGGATAAGGAGGAAGGAGAAGAGCTCAGAGCAAGAACGAAAGATCAATCAGGGTGAGAGAAATTCAGGGAAACTTAAGAAATATGAATTCAGTATTCCTGACTCCCTGGTCAATGCTGAGCCATAGGACCTCTACGGAGCAGCAAGCAGGTGCTTTCTGCCGAAGCAAAAGCAATAGTACATGTTCAGCAGCGTGTCAGAACATGCCACCCAGCCCCAGAACAGGGACAGTGTCTGGGACATCCTGTCCACCCCAGGGATGCAAATGGCCCCAAGCAAGTGCAGGAGAAAATCCCCAGCCTGCTGTGCTCATTTGCACTTGCTGCTAGAAAAACACACTGGAGGAACACCCAGCACCCTCACACTTCTCCTGAAGCTCTTGATTTGTTTTGAATATGAGCTAATCTGAAATCGCAGAATCACAGACTGGTTTGGGTTGGAAGAGACCTTAAAGCTCATCCAGTTCCAACCCCCTGCCATGGGCAGGGACACCTTCCAAGGTTCCAAGCCCCATCTAACCTGGCCTTGAACACCGCCAGGGACGGGGAAGCCACAGCTTCTCTGGGCACCCTGTGACAGCGCCTCACCACCCTCATAGTAAATAATTTCTTCCTAATGTCTAATCTAAATTTCCCCTTTGTCAGTTTAAAGCCATTACCCCTTGTCCTGTCACTACATGTCCCTGTAAAAAGTCCCTGTCCAGATTTCTTGTCGGCCCCTTTAGGCACTGCAAGAAATAAACCTAACTTGAAGCAGAGAAGCAGCATTATTCCTCAAAGGCACGTTGGAAAAGCAGGAAGAGCCACCCCACTCGGCATGGAAGATGTGAAGCAGGAACGAAACCCAAGGGCTCCACCAGAGAGTGGCATCAGTGTCAGTGACCCGGCCATGGGCCCCAGCTCCCTCTCCACATGTTTGCATGCAGGCGCAGGAACTGGTCTAGACGCTACAGGTGCCACCAAATGAGCACTGTTAGTGATTTGCATAGGGGCTTCGTGCAATGGCTCAACCCACCCCAGCATGGGAGCAAGCCAACGATTAATTGAAACAAAGTCAGGCTGTGGCAGGGAGGGAGCCAATAAATCACAAGCTGGTTCATTGTAAGCAAGGAGTGCCAGCGGGACATGGCCTTGCTGCTCTAGTTGTGCAGTTGGTGCAACCTCAACCCGATGTCCACATTGCTGCTGGCTTGGAGGAAGGACTCTTCCTTTTAGCACTTCATTCTCAGGCTAGTGAAGAAGTGGCCCAGGTCTAATTGCAATGACTGGACCAAAACAGGCTCATGGAAACTCCCCCAGCTTGAGCTAGCCTGCGCTTTACAAGATGGAAAGCTTCTACCAACTGCCAGCATGTTTCTCTGGAATAGAAAAAGGATACTCCAGCACTTCAGGAGACTTACACAATGGATGCTGAAGAGAAGAAGCTAAACCAGAGTGGCAGGATTACATTGCCTACTTGTCCCACAGCACCCATGATCCAGCCGAGCCCACGGTGCCAGTGGGAGGCTGGGAATTGAGATCAAGGTTGTAGCTGTCTCTGCACCTATGTCAGCAATTGCAGCACTTGCTGGAGACTGGAAAAAGGAATTAGACCCAGGGGACTGCAAAGATATGGAAGGAGTCACGCAAGCTTTCACAGTTGGACCTTTCTGCACACAACAAGGAGGAAAGAGGTACCAGAAACGCCACAAAGGCCAGAAATACAACAAAGACACTGGTATGCAAGCACATTTCCCCTCCGTGCCTGAGGAAGCAGCCTCCTGAAGGCACATTTTTAATGTGCTTGAGCTGAATTACATTGTATTTGGGTAACTTATTTCAGCAAATACTTAGCAAGAGTCCTACCACCAATCTCCTAAGAAGCATTACTGCAAGGTCTTCTCCCTTTCTTTTCAGAGTTTGGCATCTCAATATATGCAGCTAGAAGCTGGCAGGCTTGGTTAAATTGTTATTTTTTATTTCTTGTTTTTCCATTTTAGTTGAGTCAGTAACTGAGCTGTCTCCACATTATTTGCCTTGCAGAATAACCCGTAACTATTGCTTCTGGTAGAGCTAAATACAGTCTTGACCCATTTTCTACTGGCTAAGTCAGAAGACAGTAGCTCATCTTTAGAAAAGAACCACCTCTTTATTTCTAGCTTGACACAAGCTTCCTCAACCACAACAATCAACCTTCTCTATGTCTCAGGTCACCCCTTTGCTTATGTATCTCCCATGTATCTTAGTGACTCATTTCCCAATAAATGTCCTCTCTTTCCAGGCTATCTGGGTTTGATTGCCACAGTATATATGACATTTGTTTCTGCTGTCTTCCACCTCTTCAAAGCGGTCGATATTAACAGATCTATGCTTGCAGCAGCTTGACATTTCCCATCTGACCGAGTAACATTAAGTTTATCCACACTGCTTGCAAAGCTCACCAACCACACATGACCTCCAGCTCCCCACCTCAACGGGTCTCACCTGATGAGGTCCAGTCTGATTAAGTAACCTGAAGGTGATACACATTAGATGAAGGGTTTGCAAATCCCCACTGCCCACAGGACCCTCTTCTCCAAGTGGGAATTGCACACAGAGACCACAGCCTGGCGCGTTCACAGTCTGGGATGAGCTATCCCATCCTTAGGACAGGAAGCCAGCAAGGTAGGATGCCCAGCCAGATGGACCACAAGATGAGCCACAGTCCCACTCTGAAGAGATGCAGAGAAGCCACCAGAGCAGTAGTCCTTGCAATGCACAGCTGCCTGCACCAACATCCGCTCAAAAGAGCTGGTTCTGTTTAAGTGACATGGTCAAGGAGGAAGAGCTTTGCTAGCCCTGTGTGGCCAGCATTTCTGCCTGCCACATCTACCAATGCCACACCAAGTCCTAGGCCCTCTGGCAGCAAGGCAATGTACATGTGAGTGCAGCCTGGAGCACCAAAATGTGCTACTTTTGGAAGAGCCGTGTGTTGGGGCAGGGGAGGGAGTGAAGGTCCCAGCCACAGACAGGCAGAGATGAATGCTTGCCATCCTGCCAGGGTTAAACACCGCTGAGGGGCTGTTCTTGAGGGTATCATGGGTCTGCAAGGGTGGGAGGCAGGGAAGGAGAGGGATGAGATACGTGGGAAATGGTTGTGGGGTTGGGATTACACATGGTGAGTGGGGTCATCCCACCTCCCCAGACATCTTGGTCACATCCAGCCATGGCTGCTGAAGGAAAATGCTCTTTATTTCACCCACAAGCCACTGTAGGAATAGTTATATCTTAAAAAAAAGCTAGCCAAGAGCAAGTGTTCTCTAGCAGTGAGTACAAGTGCACATGGTCAGGAGGGGAAATCCAGGTCTCCACCGAGAAGGAACCACATCTCTGCAATATGAATGTTTTTGGGGAGATGAGCCCTCCCACCCCAAGGAAAGCCCCTTCTCAACTGTTTCTCTTGGACCCAGCACCCCTGAATCAGCACTTTGGACACCAGAGCCTTGCTGAGCCAACACAGCTACCCAGAGATGCTTTTAACAGAGAAGGAGAAACTCGAGCCCAGCTTCTGCAAAGGATCTAAATCTCACCAGCTAAGAGAATCGATATCGAAAGTTGTCTCACAGCTGAAATAATGCAACAGGGTTTTTTGGGGATGAAAGAAAAGCTGGTTGACCTCCCAAGTCATGCTCGAGGCTGGTAGGTCAGCGAGCACTCGCCTGCCGGGCAGAAACAGGGAGGCAGATGAAAGGGCAGTAAGCAGGGAGAGAAGAAAGGCTTCGGGAGATGCTGGGAAGTGAAACCAAGAAGCATAAACCCATAAACCCCACGAAAACTGCTTTGATCTTTCCTCAGTTTTTATCTCGGTTGTGGCTATCCACCCTTGCTTACCTAGCTAAAACTCCGTCGGAGTAATGGCTCTCTGAGCAGCGCTCTCCAGTTTTGTGGAATGGATTTACAAGCCTACAGACTGTAAATCAGCGAGGACTTTCCCTGCTCTCCTTCCACTTCTCCTTCCCGGGAACAGCGTGTCCATAGCCAAGTCTGCACTGACCTCTAGTGTCTGCCGCAGGGAATTGAAGGTGTCCGGAGGGAGGGAGAGGAGCTTGGGTAACCTCTACAGCAGGTGTGAGCCGTGAGAGACAACGGGAGCCTCACACGCAAAGCAGTAAGTCTCACCAAGATCGCGATCTCCTTCTGCTCTGAGCAGGCGGCGACATAAGAGCTGATCAGAAGCAGAAACAGAAATGAAACAGCAGAATCAGAAGAATCACTAAAACTACAGGAACAAGCAGAAGCAATGGTAAAAGCGGCAACAGAAGTAGACGCAGAAGAAGAACAACAACGAGTAGTATTTATTTAGTCACGGCACGTAACGAGTTGCACGACCGAGCGTGCTCTGGAACGCCGGGTCTGTCCCCGGGACAGCAGTCGTTCGCCAAGCCGCTCTGGTCGCTCCGGCAGGGAACGGACAGTTGGTCGCCAGCTCCGGTAAGAGGGTGGTGAGACAAAGACGGGGACAGGGCACCCGACAGAGGTGGAGAAAGGAGCAGCAGAGAGAGGCAGCAGAAAGAGGCAGTAGGGGCAGGACAGAAAACCAAAAAATAAGGACCGGAAGGAGGATGGAGATGCAGAAAAACACTGGGTCTGGCAGCGTGATGGGGGAATGGGAGGGATGTCCTGAATCCCCCGGTCCTTCAGTAACCCCGCCCCCAGACAAGCCCCCCCCCCGCTAGCTCGTCACAGTCCCTCCCTAAAACACCCCCCCCAACCCTGCCCCTGCGCACAGCCGAGACCCTGCCCCCGCTCAAGCCACGCTCCCCGTCACCCCCCCCCCCCTTATTAACCTCACCCCCAGCCCTCCATTAGGCCCGCCCCTAGATGAGAACACACCATTTATTAGCTCTCCTCTAACAACTACATCCCTGGGCACGCCTTGGGCTCACCCCAACCCCTCCAGCCCTGCCACCAGCCCAGACTCATCATAGAGTGGTTAAAAATGAATAAAAAAAGTGAATCGACCTGAATAAAACCTGAATAAAAGTGAATAAAAAGTAACCAAAAGTGACTAAAAAACGAATAAAAAGCAAATAAAACTGACTAAAAAAAGAGTAAAATCAATAAAAAGCAAATACGAGTGAATAAAGTTATCATGAATTAATAAAAATCTAATGAAAATTAATAAAAGTGAATAAGCCTAAATAAAACTCGAATAAAAGTGGAAAACTATTAATAAAAAGGAACGAGAGTAAAATACCAGTTGGTGGTGGGGTACTTATGGGTGTGGGGCGGTAATGGGAGCCCTATGGGGTACATGGGGGCTCCTATGGTGCACTTGGGGGTCTCTATTGGGCACCATGCTGGTTGCTGATGGGGTGCTGGAGCTGCTGGGGTCCTTGTCCCGCTCTAGCTGACCTTACCCAAGGCCAGAATTTAGGGCAGAGTGGAGGCCACAGATTTCTGGGCTCCGTCTCTAGGGTTGCTCAGCAGATATGGGCCCTGTACGGTTGCACGTGCTCAGTACCTCTTTAACGTACAGCCTTGCACGAAGAATGGTGCAGTTTTCAGCTGCTCTGGAGGCAGAGGAGATGCCACTCCACAGACAGGTGACTGTGACCCATTGGCACCCAAAATGAGTATGGATACAAGCTTTTTGTGAGCTAGGGTGCTAGCTGGCTGTAAGTCAGCACAGCTGTAAGTCAGCAGCAGCCAATTGGCTGCTGCTTCGGCTCTTCGCTGACCTCTGAATGCTCTGCTCACTATATAGGTCTAAATACTTCAATACAAGTACCTCAGTCACGAAAGAGACTGTAACACAAGCTATACAAATTAAACAAGTGGCCCAGAAATCGTTTCACCTGATTATGGTAGTAGTTATCTGAGAGTTCAAACTATGGAGTACGGGGGAGCCACAAGCCAAGACAGCTTGGAGAGGAAGCGCGGCTGGTCCTCCTCTTTCCCAACAGCAAACCCCCACACCTCCTGCACCAAACCCAGCATGATGCAGGGAGAGCCCTCTCACCGGCACCCCCCTCGGCAGCAGCCCCTTGGCTGAGGAGACCCTAGTGACAGGTTTAAGCCCAGCCTGCAAGCAAAACCCCTTTTCTGTGCTCAGCATCCCAGCAAATGCTTATGCCTCTCTTTCCCTACTGGAAAAACTGATAAATCCAAAGCGAGAAGAGGCTTTGCGACACACAGGGTCAATCCTAACTTGTGTCTGACATTAAAGAAAGCAGTAGTGCAAAGTGTTGTGCTTGGCACGGATACAGGCAGACCAACACGAGCCTACTTGGCACTAAGCGAACCAGCCTACGGCCATCTGCTCCAGCACACAGCACAAAGCACATGAGGCAGAAGTTAGGTTCACCAACCAGAAATCTGCCAAAACTAAGATGTTCATTTAAGCAAAATAATTTAATCAAAATTACCACAAGAGACGGGAATCATGGAATTGTTTAGGTTGGAAAAGACCATTAAGATCATCAATTCCAACCACTATGTTAAAGTTCCTTGCTTTCTGGGAGTCTTATGGACTTCCCAAACAGCTTCAAATGGTCTTATAACACAAAACAAAAACTCAGGAGAAGCCAGCCACACAGTAACTGAGCAACTTTTCTCCAGACACTGTATTCTTTCACATGTGGTTAGTCATAAGGTGCTCAGACACTGCTGGAACTAGGGGAATCCTGTCACTGCAGGCACAGAGGCACAAAGACCAAGAGTTGCTTGTCAGGATATCATGGAGCTGATTGTACTTCTAAATCATTATTTACAACTGAAAAAGGTTAAGCCACCCAGAAAGATACAATGACCTGCACTCATCCTGCTCTCTGTGCGGGCTGGAAAATCCCTCAGCAAATCCTTTCAAATCATTTCAACCATCCAATTCCCTCAGACACAAAATACAGCGACCTTAAGCCCTACAAAACAGGTTAGTGTGAAAAAATACTGGATTAAAACAGAAAGAGTTGAGAAACTTTGAAGGCAAACAGGACAAAGAATGGCCAACCTAAACACTGTACTCTTCCCCTTGAATACACACGGCGGGCGTCTCAGAGAGACGGCCCCATGACCACAGCTGTCTCCTCTCATGACCACCAGCCCTCTGAGGAGGAGCAGCATGTGGTTCTACACATACAGCTCAAGTTCCATCTCTCATTTCCCCAGTCCAGCTGCCTTTCAATGGGCAGATTTCATTTGGCTTCCCCTTACACAGACGTACCTTTGCCTTTAACCCGGTCCCTTCTCACAAGACGTGCTAGGAGGAAGACGAAAGCTGAGGGAAACACGGGAGACTACTGTGCTCCAAACTACTTCACTTTCAAATACCAACTAGGAGCACGGCCTTTTACTGACAGCTCGCAGCAGCAACCCCCTGAACAAGCCGTCACCCCAAGCACGACAAGGAAACCGGCAACCACCTGCTTTGTCTCGTTGGCAACTATTCCCAGTGCCCATCGGCCGGGACTCGAGCTGAGGCTGCTGCAGGGCTCCCGGCTCCTCCCCGCCCCGCAGCTCCTGACACACCCCGGCGCGGCCGGAGGAAGCCCCGTGCCTCGCACAACAGCTCCCGCTCCGCACGGCCCTGCCCAGCGGCCAGCCCCGGCGCAGGCCGGGCGCTCACAGGGACCCTGGGAAAACCGCTCTGCCCTTCCCGCCTCTTCCCCCCCCACCTCACCTCAGCGCCCAGGCCCCGCCTCCAGTAGAGCCGCGCCCGGCCCAGGCGTCTCCCGTCGCCGCCCGCTCGCTACGCGCGGCCCGCAGGAGCCCCCGCTCTGTCCTGCCGGGCTGCCCGGCCCCGGCTGCGTTTAGTTTGCAGAGCAGCAGCGAGGGGTGTGCGGCAGGGCAAGGCCCGCACGGCCGCGATGCGCCGCTACTGCTGGCGCAGGGAGAGGAGCAGCGGGGCTCCGCGTTCCCCGAGCGAAGGCTGGTCAGGCAGCCCAGGAGCCAGCTCGCCCGTTCGAGGCCGTTTCATTCGGAGGAGAGACCAAGCCGCTGCTTTTCACCAGAAAACCGCGCTCATTGGAACTGGCGGCTTCTGCAGGGAGGGGAGCAGAGGAGCCACCTCCCAGCAGTGCTGCAGCCCAAAAAGAGTAAGAAATACTTAAAGTTATTCCACTAGCACTTACCACACGGTCATACTCACAGGTTGCTCAGAGAAAAAACGTGAGGAACGCTCTCCTGCCGCCTGCCAGCAACCCTTCCGAGAGCAAAGGCTCGGGCCCAGTGCCCTGCATCTTCTGCCATCTTTAGAGTTGGCACATCTGCCCTGCAGAGCCAGACACAGCTGGCCAAGGAGCAGGGCCAAAGCAAAGCACCATCCTCTCCTCTCCCAGCTCTCCTCTCCCTAACCATAACACTAACACCTAACCCTATTCCCAAACCGTAACACCTAACACCTAACCGAACACTAACCTAACCCAACCCTAAACCTTAACCCTAATGCTAAATCCTAACCCTAACCCAAACCATAACTCTAACCCCTAACTCCTAACCCTAAACACTAACCATAACACTGACAGTAACCCTAACATGACAGTAACAGTAAACATGATCCTAACCCTAAACCTTGCAATAAACCTAACCCTTACACTAATCCTAAATGCAAACCTAAATGAAAACCTAACCCTAACCTAACCTTAACCGTAACGCTAATCTTCAGTCTAACTGTAACTTCTAACCCTAACATTAAATCCAAAACATATATCTAAGTCTAACCCTAACCCCAAACCCTAATCATTACCCCAAACCGTAACCCCTGACCCTAATCCTAAATCTAACCATAACCCTAACCCTTACCTTGAACCCTGACCCTAACCATAAACTGTGCCCCTAATGCTAAACACTAATCCTAAAACTAAACCCTAACTCTAACCCTAAAACTAACACTAGCCCCTAAACATGACCCTTATCCTAACCCTAATCCTAACGGTGGCCATAAAAAATAAACCTAACTGTAACCCCAACCATAAGCATAACCCCTAAAACTAACCCAGCATTAACCCTAACACTAAAAGCTAACCTCAAGTCTAAAAACTAACCCTAACACTGTCTCTAACACTAAACCCTAAATCTAAATCTAACCCTAATCCTAAACCTAATCCTAAACCTAACCTAATATTAACCTTAACCCTAATCCCTAACCATAACCCTAACCCCAATATTAAAACTAAACCTTACCCTAAAATCTTAATGTAACCCTAACTCAAACACTAACCCAAACCCAAACTATAACACTAAACCCTAACCCTAACTCTAACCCTAATCATAACCCTAACCTAACCCTTGACCCTAAACCTGATCCTTACCATTAAAAGTAAACCTAACCCTGACACTAACACCTACCTCTAACCCTAAACCTAACCGTAACGCTTAACCATAACCCTAAAATTAAATCTTGCCCTAAAGACTAACACCAAGCCTAGCCTAAGACGAACCCTAACCATAACACTAACCGATAAACCCGAATCGTGAAATGGAACTATTACTCTAATCCTAAATCTAAACTCTAAACATAATCTTAACATAAAATCTAACAGCAACATTAAACCCAAACCCTAGCCTAACACTGACCATAACTCAAAACCCTAACCCTGATCCTAATCCTAAACCCTAATCCTATAACGAGCACTAAAATTAACCCTAACCCTAACCCCAACCCCTAACCATAACCCTAATCCTAACCCTAACCACAACCCTATCCCTAATATTAAACCCTAAATGTAAACCTAACCCTAATCCTACACCTTAACCCTAACACTAACCCTAACCCTAATCCCTAACCATAACCCAACTTTAAACATAAACCTTACCCTAAACCTAACAAAAATCATAAACCTAACCTAAACCTTAACCCTAATGCTAAATGTTGCCCTAATCCCTAACACTAAACCTACGCTAAGCCTAAACCTAAACATAACACTAAGACCTACCCCAAACCCTAACCCTAACCATTACCCTAATCCTAAACCTGAAACCTAAACCTAAATTTAGCCTAAAACCTAACTACAATACTAAACCCACAACCTACACTACACCTAACCATAACCCTAACTGCTAACAAGGCCCTAATCCTAACCCCTAACCCTATTCCTGACCCTTACATTAACCCTAGCCCCTAGCCTTAAACTTAACCTATCCCTTAACCCTAATCTTAACCTAACCATTAACCCTAACCCTATCCCTAACACTAAACCCTAAATCAAAACCTAACGCTAATCCTAACCCTAACCCTAATATTAACTCTAACCCTAATCCCTAGCCATAACCCTAACCCCAACTTTAAACCTAAACCTTACCCTAAACCCTTAACCTAACCTATTTGGACTCTAGTAAAGCATTTGACACTGTCTCCCATAGCATTTTCCTGGAGAAACTGGCTGCTCAAGACCTGGATAGATGTATTCCTCTCTGGATTAAAATCTGGCTGGAAGGCAGAGCCCGAAGAGTGGTGGTAAATGGTGTCACATCTAGTTGGTGACCTGTCACTGATGGTGTCCTTCAGAGCTCAGTAGGCCATTGTTGTTTAATATGTTCATTGATGATCTGGATGAAGGGATTGAGCGTATGCTCAGTAAATTTGCAGACAACACCAAGTTGGGTGGAAGTGTTGACCTGCAGGAGGATAGGAAGGCTCTGCAGAGAGATCTGGCCAGGCTGGATGGATGGTCTGAGGCCAATGGTATGAGGTTGTACAAGGCAAAGTGCCGGGTCCTGCAGTTTGGTCACAATAACCCCATGCAATGCTACAGGTTTGGGGAAGAGTGGCTGGAAAGCTGCTTGGTGGAAAAGGACCTGGGTGTGCTGATTGACAGAGCTGAACATGAGCAGCTTGTGCCCAGGCAGCCAAGAAGGCCAATGGCATCAGAAATAGTGTGAGCAGCAGGAGCAGGGAAGTAATAATCTCCCTGTACTCAGCACTGGTGAGGCTGCACCTTGAATCCTGTGTTCAGTTCTGGGCCCCTCACTGCAAGAGAGATATTGAGTGCCTGGAGTGGGTCCAGAGAAGGGCAACGAAGCTGGTGAAGGACCTCTAGGGCACACATCTTATGAGGAGCAGCTGAGGGAACTGAGGTTGTTTAGTCTGAAGAAGAGAAGGCTTGGGGGGTGGGGGGGGGTACCTTATCGCTCTCCACAACTACCTGAAGGGAGGATTGAGAGAGGAAGTGGCTGGTCTGTTTTCCCAAGTAACAAGTGATAGGACAAGAGGTAATGGCCGCAAGCTGTGCTAGGGAAGGTTTACATTGGACGCTAGGAAAGATTTCACTGTGAGGGTGATCAGGTATTGGAACAGGCTTCCCAGGGAAGTGGTGGAATCACCATCCCTGGAAGCGTTCAAAAAATGATTAGATGAGGCCCTTAATGACATGGTTTAGTGGTAGAATTGTCAGTCCTGGGGTAAAGGTTGGACCTGATGATCTTAAAGGTCTTTTCCAACCTAGTTGATTCTATGATTCTATTTCTCTCAGCGTATGAAGCTTCTCTCTAGTTTTTTGTACATAACAGAAGTTTGGTCCATATCCTGTATGTTAGCAGCAGTTAGGAAATTACCTTTATTAAAGGCTTATGTCTCAAGTGCCACTTAGTCAAGTACGCAGAGTTCCTTATGTTAACGGCATTCATATTCCCAGCTCTCTGTCTTTTTGCCTCCAACCCATCACTCTGAACACAAAATCTGCATTTTTTTTTTTTTTTTAGCTTTCAGGAGCAGTATTTTCAGACATTGTTTATTTGTTCTATTTGACCTCAGTTCTGACTTCTTATGCAGGTGTTTTTGTCTGAAAGATCAAAAATTTGTTCACCTTTAATGTTAGCATACATCCTGCTTCCAGAACTTTGTGTAAGTTGGATATTTTTCTCTTGCTATTTTATCTGCCATGGACCACTTCCACTTGCAGTCTACACCTTTTGACTTTTAAATTAGGCTTGTATGCCTTTCAGATACTGCTTTCATCTAGTTGTAGCCACTCCCTGCCACATCTCCCTCCATAGCACCACCACGGCAGTACATTTCCTAGAACGCCCTCTTTCATGTGCCAAATTCCTTTGCCTTTTTCTTTCTGCTGTTCTTTTTCTCCCTTACTAACATCACAGCTTCAGATAGTATAACTGTTTTGATCACGTCTCTCCAATCCTTCCCATTCTGCCCACTTCCTCCTTCTTCAAATCATATAGTTCCCACTGCTTGTGTTCATACCTAGATCCTTCTCTATCCTGCCTTGAGTTGCGTCTATATTGCAATAGAAAGGTGTGTTTCTATTCTAGGATGCCAGCTTGCAGTCTTCTTGAGTGCAGAGAGCAGGATTTTAAGCAGGAGGCCAGTACTGTAGAAAGGGCCCAAATAAATGTGCAGTTATTTGGCTTACAGCAGGGCTCAGCCACTGGGGCGTTTACACCCTGAATGCTTTGGGCCTGGCTGCTGGTAATGATCCAAGTGTCAGTGTATCTGTATGCCAGATTGTGCAGTGAAATTTGGCTCTGACCCATACATTATGTTAGACTTTTTTTGAGGTTAAGTGGTACACATGCTTTCTCTAGGATTATGCAGTGTTCTGAGCAGGTTTTCGTCTCATGAGACTCTTCAGCTGGAAGATGGGAGAACTTTACTCATATTGCCCTTTTTTTTTTTTTGAACTGAGAAATAATCAATTCTGTCAGAAATTATATTGTGCATTTTTTCTTCCTCAGAAAGAGGAAGTGGTGGTGGGATTTGGGGTGGGACTTTTGGTGCGTTTTATCAGGAGGGGTAGTTTGGGATCACAATTGTTCTGCTGACAGGCAGGGTATACCACAAAATGACCACACGCTAGCTGTACAATATGCAGAGTTTATTAAACAAGCACCTAAAGTCAATAAGCACACTAAAGCAAGCACACTAATGTGAATTAGGTAAATATCTCCATATATACAGTGAATAAGTACAATAAGGCAAATCAGAGATATAGGTATATAAGTCAAGTACTGATGAAAGTTAGCAATGCATTAAATCATTACTGCATAGAAAAAACAGAGATTAAGAAGAAATACATCACCAATTACCACTGAATCATCATCCAGGCCCACACTTCCATCTGGGAAGCCTCATTGCAGCCAATGCCAGGAATCTCAGGTAACTGGGAAAATTCCTGCGTGGTGTGTCCACCCATAGGTGAGGCTTCTCTCATGGCCACAAGAGGGTCCCGCTTTTATACCCTTATCAAAACAACCGGCTTTATGCCAGATTTCTAACTGGTTACTTGTGGGACCGTGCGGTTTCTCATGATCTCACTGTTGTCCACGCTGAGAGTATTGGCCAGGCGCCCCAGTGTGGCCAAGTATGAAGGTCGTAGAACAGCTGCACACCTCTGTTTTCCTGTCTCTTTCCGACAAACAGTCACAATGAACATAAACATATAGACTCTGCCGAATACCCTGTGACAAAAACATACTTTGTTATGGCTCTCAGTCATGAGAGGGAATCAACTCTCAGCTAGGTTCCCATCCGTTACAACAATAGAGAATTTTAATGAGGCTAATCAATCCCAAACCATCTTTTCTAAAATTTAATACATTCACACTGAAATGAAAAACTTTACATTTGCAAAAGCTAAAAGACTGAATGGAGAATAATGGAGAGAATCAAGGGCTGAATCCCTATATTTTACATTACATAGGTAATTGGAGAATTTACATCTTGGTTTTACTTAAAATATGAGAATATAATCTGAGATAGCCATTCTAGATCTCTTATGTAAATATATACCTTTGTATAATACTACTGACAGTGAAAGGATGTTTGAGAATCTGCAGAAAGTCTCTTTAACAGTTACACCACCAACCAAAGAATTTTGTTTGCTAAAGGTCAATTGCATTCAAGCCACCAAATGGCAGAAAGATTGAGAACTAGTTTATATCTGTATATGTTTAGATTTGACTGAAATATGGTAAAACCCCATAAAATGAGTTTCTGGCCTACTCAATGCAGACTGTAAAATTTAATTCCATAATACGTGCACTGAATCTGGGTTCTGGTTGCTCTTACAAATATAGTTGGTTGAAACTTGCAAAGTAATTTAGCACAAGAATAACATCTAGATCCCTGGCTGCAAAGGGGCAGGGCAAGAATAAAAAGTTGTAAAGGCATATTTTTGTCTTTGAGGTAAATAGATCTGACTCTGAATAAACGCAGCAATCACATCTGTTGAGTAGGAAGGCGCAATTTTTATGTAATCACTTTTGGAATAGAATTTCCAATATTCCATGCAGTTATCCAGTTTCTAGTTAAATAAGTGAGTACAATCTGACTTTAAGTACCTGAGTTGTCCATTTTGGATGTTTTCTGTAAAATTTACCTTTCTCACTTGACCTTTCAGTTTAAGCCTGAGTTCTCTCCTGGTCTCTCTTTGTTCTCACAGAAGCAGTTTAAATTTTATTGTCACCTTTTGAGGGTTTCACTACTTCAGCACTGTCATCTCTTCTTAAGCGTTGCTCAAGACTCCTCATTCTAATGTAAAGTGTATATCGCTTGGTTTTGCTCATCACCTTATTTGGGTTGCTGTCTGGTTTTTGTTTGCCCACTAGAAATGCATGTTGTCTTTCAAACAATGCATAACTCATGCTATGCAGAAGAACAAACCGTCACTGAGATTGAAAGCACTGTGTTCTTAAAGTACTCTTTGCACTTGCCTTCATGTGCCTTAGATCAAAAGTTAAAAATCTGAGTATACCCTTGCATGTAGGTTGTTCTTCTTTCCCACTACTTTTGACAGGTAGCAACAGTCTACCTTTGGGCATTTATTTTGTTCAAGTATACAGCTTTCAATAGAATACTATATTCCACTTCCGAATCCACTTGTCTGACTCATTTCTCTACACTTGCTTGACTTCACCTGATTTCTATTAACTGCAGTGTGAACAGATTTTACATGGTCTAATGTGCGTAAACTGTTAATGGAGTTGTAGCTTGCCCTTCACAAAATTCAACATAACACCTGTCTGCAACTTCTAGTCTGCTCTCAGGCTCATACTTGGACCCAAAGAAATTTTATTAATTAGTTCCTTACTCCTAAATTTTCCAATACATGCAATAATACATGGACAAATTTTCTTTAAATTTTTCTGAAAGTGCAACTTTTACAAGGAATTGAAATATCCTTTGTTCTGTAGTCAGTGGGTTTTAGCACAGAAATGAATTTTAACACCTCCTACCTTCACTATAAACAGCCCAAATCTTTCTTATACCACATACCATATCAGGATTTTTTTTTTTTTAAATCTCAGAAATTTAGTCAGTGGTTTCCAGTTAGCAAAAATGTTAAAATTTTCCTCAGCATTTGTTTTCCAGAAAATTCTCCCATGGAGTTTGGTTTGATTTTTGGTGTGATATTTCAAAGAGATACAGAGAATTTGTTTTTAGCCAATATCTCCCATGTGCAGGATAACAGTGCCAGTGGAAAGGAAGGGAAAAATGGCAGAATATTGCAATCCCCACACAGTGGTTTACTGTACAGCAAATTCTGGGTTTTTTCTAGTGTAGTTTTCCTGACAAAAGCTACCAACACACACCCCTTTCACACACACCCCACCACCTTGTCTTACATAAATCATTGAAGTGTAGGAACTGCCTTGCTTAGAGATATGGTATCTCTGCTTGTTGATAATGTTTCCTGATGTGAGTTGATATGTCTAGATTCTATAAAGCTGCTTGCAGGAACTCAGATGGTGCTATACATCCAGATGAGGGCAGACTGGTGATGTTGAAGCAGAGAGGGATATTGCAGACATGGAAGGAAGGAAGCATAGGATGAAGAACTGAAGAAACATAGCAATGCAAGATCGGGTGAATAAGGTTAATTCCTGTTTTGGGTGAGATGAGTGGCAATGACAGAAACATAGGATTGAATTTCTGGTTTGGAGGTGCAAGGATATGTGATGAAAGTGTTTGGGATTGATTGGATGGAAGATGTAGAATCACCCTGTGTTTCAGGTCACATTTCTACTTCTCATAAAATCAGGGATCATCTGTAAGATCACATTATAGTCAGCAGTATGTTTTCTTTGTAGTATGCTGGCATATGTTTCTCAGGAATGCTCTGGTCACTCAAGATAGTATATATGTGGGATGTTTCTAGAGGCATGAAGTAAAAATTCGGGGGAGTTGAGAAGCATAGGCCAAATCTTTCTATGTAAGAAGCAGTTAACTTGCTAGACCCACTTGACTTAGAAAAGGAAGTCATAGGAGTCTTGAAAGCTACAATGTTAAATACAATAAGCATAGAAGGAGAATTCTTGTTTTCATTGTAAAATTTCAGTATAGCAGCTAACTGATTTAATTACCTAGTATTTGCAAGTCTTCTTATCCAAGCATATGTGGTATACCAAGAATATTTGGTACAAAAGCATAATGCAGGATTGGGAACAGTTATGAAAGAAATACTGGTGTTGAAGGGGAGGAAATAACTAAAAATATACTGTTGTGGTTTAACCTTCGTAGGCAGCTAAGCACCACACAGCAATTTGCTCACTCCCCTGCAGTGGGATAGGGGAGATTATCGGAAGGGTAAAAGTGTGAAAACTCATGGGTTGAGATAAAGACAGTTTAATAGGTAAAGCAAAAGCTGCATGCACAAGCAAAGCAAAAATAAGGAACTAATTCATTATTACCCATCAATAGGCAGATGTTTTAACATTTTTAGGAAAGCAGAGCTCCATCATGCATAACAGTCACTTGGGAAGACAAATGGCATAACTCCGAACCTCCCCCCTTCCTCCTTTCCCCGGCTTTATTGCTGAATGTGACATCCTATGGCATGTAACATTCTTTTGTTCAGATGGAATCAGCTGTCTTGGCTGTGTCCTTTCTCAACTTCATGCACACCCCAGCCTACTTGCTGGCAGTGCCATGTGAGAAACAGAAAAGGACTTGATGCTGTTTCAGCACAGTTCAGTAATAAGGAAAACAGTAGTATATTATTGATACTGTGTTTGGTCACAAATCTGAAGTATAGCACCATATGAACTACATGTGAAGAAAATGTACCCCCCTTTTTTCCTCCTTCTTTTCAATGTTTTTCTTACTCATCAGGCCTGTGATGAGTAAACACCATCTTCTGATTCTCATGCATTTTGCTTTTTGTACAGTGTAAAAACCCCCAACAGTCTCTTATATGTACTGTTTTAAAGACTCTTTCACAATCAAAGCTTTGTAAAGAGAACTTAGTGTACACCCAAGTCAGACAATTTTACTCTTTGAAGAAAGAACGAATTTATCTTTTTGAAGTATAACCAATTGTGTAATGACTGGTGATATTGACTTTGGCTAAGTAGATGATAGAACAGAGGTAACTTTAAGAATGAAAAGACACATATTCATTGAAGTGTTACAATAAGACTACAAGGAAAATGCAAGTAAAATGTGATTATATTCATTTGGCTATCTAAAATGTATTTTTAATTGCAGAGACATAAATTTATGTAGCAAATAACCTCAGGTAAACATATCTTTAATTACCTACCCTTATTACTATCTCAGGAAATAACGTATTTACCTGCTGTAATGATTCTGACTGGGACACTGCTACACATTGAGGCATTAGTGATCCACATAGTTACCTGAGTAATCCAGGTTTGTGCTGTGCTGCACGTACAGTGTGGCCTTCAGGCTTGTGTTGTTCTGCACACATTGCTTGGATGCAGGTCAGACTAACTGCACACTGTAACAGAGGAGCCTCCAGGCAGCTTCCACTTGGTACTGGCTAATATGCTGCCAAACAATAACAAATAACAATTTAGCAATCTAACATTTAGATAACAGCAAGAAGTTCTCATGTGAACATCCTTCAGGAATATAGTTGTTTTCTTATAAGAAAATATGTAATAACGTGATAGACCAAAAAGGAATAATCACTCTTGATGGATGGAGTTTGAGTAGCATGCCATGGGAAAGAAATCCATCCAGGGTTTTTTTGATGCTGTATGTATGAATGCAGAATGTCCAGCATCTGGAAGGATGCAAGACATAGTTGCTATCTATATTCCTCTTTATATTCTGTCTTATGAAAACAGCCATTTTAGTAAGCCATTTGTTGTTTGGCTTTTCTTACTGAGCTACAGAAAGAACCTTCTCTCTCTCACTTCACGACCCCACAGGTGCAGAACACCTGTCTTGCTAATCATATATCATAAAAAAAACCAAAAACCCACTCCTAAAAATCATGAAGTTTGAAGGTTTTCAAAAGGCATTGACAGCTTTTCTATAGTTTTTCAGCATCTCCCAGTGATATGTCATCCTTTTCCTCTTGGACCTGTGTTTTGTTATGTCTTTTGTGTCACTAGAAAAGAGTAATGACCAACATTTATTTTAGCCTAGCATATTTCAGGTATTTTTATAAGCACAACAAAAATCTAGGAGATACACAGGGTGACTGGAAGTACCCTCAATCAGTTCCAAGGGGAGTGGGGATTTGCAGAAATATCCTATATAATTATTGTCTTAGAATTTTGGGAATCCTCTGAACATTCATTTACTTCATCTTTGTAAGATCACTTTCTCACTGTAGTGTTTACCACCATGGTCCATATCAAATAACATCAGCAGTCCTATTTTAGTTTTTTCTAAAAACCTTCAGAGGGTGAATCTAAAAGGTTAAGATATATTTAATACAATTGCCAATCATACACCATAGAAATATTTTATAGATCTTTTGTATGATATTTATTTGAAATCTTACACATAATTATGTGTTCTGTCTCTCAAGAGCTAGAGTTTGAAGTTCTGCCTCTCACACTTCTCTCATATTGTCAGTCCAAAAAATAAACATTGCACTGCTCTCTTTGTGAAACCTGGCTGTGGTCTGAATTGATCCAGTCTAAATTATGTCAGTAACAAGCGAGTTTTGCCTCCAGACCTTTGGAGGATTGTCACATCTTCCTTGAAACCAATTACTGCCAAACCTGTGATTTTACTTCAGGAGAAACAGAGCACTCATCGTTTCCCATCAGGTAGATCTCAAACGAGCTGTTCAGCTCAAGGTACTCTGAAAAGACAGAATGCAGTGTCACAAAAAACTGTGAACCTTACTTCCTCTAATTTGTCTTGCTTTTATATTTTCAATAAATAAATCATGATTCCTATTAGAAAAAAGAAAAAGGCAAAAGCCAGTGAGTAATATAAAACGATAGAAGTTATATTGGTTTGATACTACTTTTTGCTTATCGGAAGCATGATTTATGGCAAGTCAAATGTGAATAACCATCTCAATATCTGAGTAAAATTTTGAAGAAAAAAAAGGAAGAGGTTCCTGAAGGGAAAAAAAAAAAAAAAAGACATGTTTGGAGGAAGTTCTTTTTAAAAAATACTGACTTAGTAGAGCTTTATGGAATTGCATGAAGATGGAAGACTTTGGGTTTTGATGAATTGACTTCAGCAAGGATTGCACATGCTCAGACACTTTCCAGAAACTTTCAAGGCAGCTCACAAAACAGCTTCATTCAAATGCACTGAGACCTAAATAACCAGTGGTATTGTCTGTCCCTTCAAATAAACACGAACATTTTGGTACATTACAAAAGGCAAGTTAGATATGTCATTGTGCAACTTTTAATGCTGATTAGTTATGCATGATTACAGAAGTTTGTGCTAATTAATGAGTGTATAAGACCAAATGCCTAAGAATTTTCAAACAGAAGTGCTTAATGAAAGATTTAGATTGTGTATATTTTCTAATTGGGATCATTGGCAGAGCAGGTTTATTAGATGGTTTTATTTCTGGATATCAATAGGTTCTAGCACTTCTTGTTCCTAGATATCAAAAAGCGTCCTTAAAGCAGAAGATTCTTGACGCCTAATCCAAAATGTTATTTATCTCCCAATAATAAATTTGGATTTATAAAACCAAAATTTATTTATCTCTCCTCCCTTGGGGAAGAAATTTTGGTGTATCGGAAAAAGAAATTTTAATATATAACAGCTTCAGAATTCCTAAATGCATCAAAATTGAAACTGTAAAAAGAAACAAAACAAACAAAAAAAATAAAGTGCAAGAGACTCAACTAATGAAGATAACATCAGAGGCTTCTCAAACTAGAGAGCATTCTTCGGTTGAACAGTTGCTCACTTCTTGATCATATTTTCAAATTCCTAACAAAACTGGAGGAATTATCAAAAGAAAAAATGGGGTCTGCAGCCTCATTTTTTTTTCTTGTCTTCTGCTCATGTCAAATATGCATATGACAGGAACTCTGACACTTGATGCATTTATAAAAGAAAAAGAACTGAAACAAACTGTGTAGGAATGCTGAATGCTAAGATAAAACCTAAGATAAAACCTAAGATAAAAGCTAATATGTGTAGTTCGGTGTATAAAAAGGACTGCCATACAAAGACAATGATTTTCCCAACACATCTATCGTTAGTGGGAAGAATGGAGAAGAGTTAAAGACTACATGTATTACAAGGCAATACTGAATAACTGTTAAAATGGAAGTCACAATTAACAAAATGCTTCTGCTGGATTTTCCCTAGTGAGAGACACTTTACAAAAGGTGTCAAAAAAGCATAGGAGGCTTTGTATATCAAATTAATTATGCCTCTTAATTATGAGACTCCCTCAAAACTCTTGGCAAGTCAAGCAAAAGGATGCTTGTATTGAAATCAGCTGGCTGTTTTGAAGTGGATTTTAGGACTTGTATCATGTACCAGCCTGACAGCTCTGGAGACTGAAATCATTAAAAAGTAAAGAAAGAAACAGCTGTGCAGACTTTCCTACCTCCCTCCTGCAAAAGTGTCTTGTTTCTGTTCTATCAGAGCTCTCTCAAGATCCTTCCATTTACCCTCTGAGCCTGTTTCATCCAAGGACTTTCTGATGACTACTCAAGGTTTAGTCCTGTCACCACATGGAGTCATGCTATACTTAAACACATAACTTAAGTAGGGAGTAGGGAGTGCTATGTTTGCTGCTGAGGTAATAGATTGTGTTCTCGTATATAAAGCAATATACAATTTCTGAAAACACACAAATGGATTTTTATCTACTTTTACGTAGGTAAGAATCATGTCTTATATTTAACTGTAGTCTGTGTTCCTGTGAAAACCCTGGATTCCAGCTCAGAATTTGTGTCCCCACAGACTTATCAGGGACCTGCACATGGAAGTTTATTGGTCTTTTTCCAGCTTCCCAAAGAAAGCTTAAAGCAATTCTTAATTTTAAACAGGTTCAACCAGTTGCAGCACAGTTTTTCTGTCTAGCATTGCTAGACAGAAAGTCTAGCAATAATCCACAGTTACAAATGGTCAAATCTACTTCATGTAAGGATTGCAATATCAGCATAAATAGGCTCACATAAACCTCTTTTGGAAACATTTTAGTGAGATCTCTAAGAGAAGATTGTTTCATCCTGTTTTGCAGAGTAGAATAAATTAAAACCAGATAAATGAAACAACTCATTTTGAGTATGTCTAAAATATCTGGAAGAAGGAAACCATGATTCACAAGACCTTATTGTTCATTTTTGTACTGTTTAGCTACTTTCTTTTATAAGGCTGGTTTATTCCTAGGTTTGTATAATAGAATCATAGAATCATAGAATCGTAAGGGTTGGAAAGGACCTTAAGATCATCTAGTTCCAACCCCCCTGCCATGGGCAGGGACACCTTGCCCTAAACCATGTGGCTCAAGGCTCTGTCCAACCTGGCCTTGAACACCGCCAGGGATGGAGCATCCACAACCTCCCTGGGCAACCCATTCCAGTGCCTCATCACCCTCACTGTAAAGAACTTCTTCCTTATATCTAATCTAAACTTCCTCTGTTTAAGTTTGAACCCATTACCCCTTGTCCTACCACTACAGTCCCTAAGGAAGAGTCCCTCCCCAGCATCCTTGTAGACCCCCTTCAGATACTGGAAGGCTGCTATGAGGTCACCACGCAGCCTTCTCTTCTCCAGGCTGAACAGCCCCAACTTTCTCAGCCTGTCTTCATATGGGAGGTGCTCCAGCCCTCTTATCATCCTCGTGGCCCTCCTCTGGACTCGCTCCAACAGCTCCATGTCCTTTTTATGTTGAGGACACCAGAACTGTACGCAGTACTCCAAGTGGGGTCTCACAAGAGCAGAGTAGAGGGGCAGGATCACCTCCTTCGACCTGCTGGTCACGCTTCTTTTGATGCAGCCCAGGATACGGTTGGCTTTCTGGGCTGCAAGCACACGCTGCCGGCTCATGTTAAGCTTCTCGTCAACCAACACCCCCAAGTCCTTTTCTGCAGGGCTGCTCTGAATCTCTTCTCTGCCCAGCCTGTAGCAGTGCCTGGGGTTGCCCCGACCCAGGTGTAGGACCTTGCACTTGGCTTGGTTAAACTTCATAAGGTTGGCATCGGCCCACCTCACAAGCGTGTCAAGGTCCCTCTGGATGGCATCCCTTCCCTCCAGCGTATCAACCGAACCACACAGCTTGGTGTCATCGGCAAACTTGCTGAGGGTGCACTCAATCCCACTGTCCATGTCACCGAAAAAGATGTTGAACAGGACCAGTCCCAACACCGATCCCTGAGGGACACCACTCGTTACAGGTTTCCAACTGGACATCGAGCCATTTACCACAACTCTTTGCGTGCGGCCATCGAGCCAGTTTTTTATCCACCGAGTGGTCCATCTATCAAATTGATGTCTCTCCAATTTAGAGACAAGGATGTCATGTGGGACAGTGTCGAATGCTTTGCACAAGTCCAGGTAGATGACATCAACTGCTCTGCCGCTGTCCATCAGTTCCGTGGCTCCATCATAGAAGGCCACCAAATTGGTCAGGCAGGATTTCCCCTTAGTGAAGCCATGTTGGCTGTCACCAACCACCTCGTTGTTTTTCATGTGCCTTAGCATGTTTTCCAGGAGAAACTGTTCCAAGATTTTGCCAGGCACAGAGGTGAGGCTGACTGGTCTGTAGTTCCCTGGGTCTTCCACCTTCCCCTTCTTGAAAATGGGGGTTATATCACCCTTCTTCCAGTCATCGGGAACTTCACCTGACTGCCAGGATTTTTCGAATATGATGGACAGTGGCTTAGCAACTTCATTCGCCAGCTCCTTCAGGACCCGTGGATGGATTTCATATACAGTCCTTTCTTTTACCAGCCAAGAAGACACATTGTCTCTGTAAATGTGCTTTGATTTCAATCACCATGGCTGATCTAATGGAAAAGAAAAATTAGTTTTTGTTGGCTTGTGGGGTTTTGGTTTTTGTCTTGTTTGTTTGGTTGTTTTTTGGGGGGTTGTTTGGTTGGTTGGGTTTTGGTTTTGTGGGTTTTTTTAAATCTGTCAATTTTTCCATTTTGGTTAAATCAAATATTAAGCGGCCCTAGATGAACCAACTCAAATGAAGTGACTGTTCTTTCTGTATCTAGAGGATACAGAATTAGTTGCCAAAGGCAACTGATGGATTGATGGGAACAGGAGAAACCTGAACAAAATGACAATGAGACAAATGAATAGTGCATTGTCAGTTGATGTATTCTACACAAAACCTGATCATCACTGGCTTTGGTGGATGTTTATGAGTTTGTGAGAAGCTATATCTCATTTTAAAACATTCATAAGCAGAACGTAATACTTGTGAAGAATTATGTAATTTCAGGGTTTATTTTTAGGGAAAAATTATCAGAGAAAATCTGGAAAAATTATGATCAAAGATTAATTTGCCTCGTTACACCTGAAGAGAAAATATGTTTTCCAATGGCATTGAAAGCCAAACATTATTTGAATTATACAATCTCAATCTCTTTTTTTTCCTGGCAGAATCCTAATATTTAACTCACGGCTTTTATGGTTTAGGTTTTTACAGTTGAAAGAGTTATATTTTCAGAGATGCACACATAGTCAATAGCAAAAGTTCCTTTTATCAAAAAGAGAGCCCAACCGAACATATTTCCCCTTGTCGAAAAGTATTTTTTATTGATTAACTTGTTTTCTCAAAGAAAAAAAGTTTCTCCGATTAACATTAGTTAAAGCCTGCACATTTGAAGTCACAGTTACTAACAACAGTAGTTCTCTGGGTAACAAAGCACTTAGATTTATGACTGACAGTTTATCCTAGGATTAACCTTTTAAAAGCAAAGGAGTTCATGCATATGAAAAGGATGCATTTTTTAAAGATGTACTGAACTTTGCATTGTATGAGATGAAAAACTCTGGAAACTAGTTTTTGTGGAGTCTGAGGCCTCTGACAGACAAAACTACTGACTATTGCTTCGTCAGTTCAAGAGATTCCTGTTTGTAACTCTCCCTCTTGGCCACTACGCTGCTAGCATCTGTCCTGGGAGCAGGGGTGATGAAAGGGATCATGAGCCTTCATATTAACCACTTCAGTAGAAAATCTTGTAGCTTAGCATACTCTGCCAATAATAGTGGTTTGGTCTATAATACCATGCTGTGAACTGGAGAGAAATGGACACGCGTTATCTTCTTTTAATTAGTGGTTGAACGAAAATTTTCTAGCAGCAAAGACAGAAGGCAGATGGGTAATGCTATATACTATTTTAGAAAGGAAAGACCAGAGTTTGCTTATGAAGACCCAAGTTCTCAACTAAATTGTCACTGGATGTCACTTTGCATTGTGAGATTCTGCAGTATGGTTTAACTTCTTCTCCTGAGCTGACTAATTTTATTATTTTCTGGGTGGTTAACACTGTAGATTGCACTTCTGTTCTTTGAATAGAACTCAAAGAAAGTTGTGATCAGTGGGTTTGAAGTCAAATTATAAACTTGGAGGAGGAACCAGCAGAATGCTTTGAATTTTTTCTGAGATTTGCTTATGTATGACAAGGTAGGGTGCATCTAATTCGATTACCTCATTTGCTGTGTTAATAAATTGCTGTTCCTTTGGGATCATGGGCTTTCTCTTACAGAATGATCTGATGAAAACTTGTACTTTTTAAAAAGACTGCTATAAGCTGCATCTGCAAAAGCAACGTTGTGTTCAATCACGGGCTGTAGAAGTCTTCCCATTGACGGTGATGCACAAACCATGTTTGTATTCACAATCCTCACACAGACTCCAAAAGTGTGATTCTCATAACAGAAAAATAAAATGCTTTGGCTCATATATTCTTTAGCATATTTACTTAGATTGACGGTGTAATGGATGGGAACCTAGCTGAGAGCTGATTCCCTCTCATGACTGAGAGACATAACAAAGTAGATGTTTTTGTCACAGTGTATTCCGTGAAGTATATATGTTTATGTTCATCTTGACTGTCAGAAAGAAAAAGGAAAATGCAAGTGTGCAGCTGTTCTGTGACCTTCATACTTGGCTGCACCGGGGTGCCTGGCCAACTCTCTGGGCATGGATCTCACAACAGTGAGATCATGAAAAACTGCACAGCCCCACAAATAAACGATTAGAGATCTGGCATAAAGCCGGTTTTTTTTCTAAAGGTATAAAAGCAGGACCTTCTTATGGCCAAATCCGGAGCCTTACCTATGGGCGGACACACCACGCAGGAATTTTCTCAATTACCTGAGACTTCTGGCATCAGCTGCAATGGGACTTCCCAGCTGGAAGTGTGGGCCTGAATGATGATTCAGTGGTATTTGGTGATTTATTTCTTCTTAATCTCTGTTCTTTCTATTGATTAATGATTTGATGCATTGCTGATTTTCCTCTGTACTTTACTTATATCTCTGATTTGCTTTATTGTACTTATTTACTATATCTAGAGAGAGATATATACCTGATTCGCGTTAGTGTGCTTGTCTGCTTTGGTGTGCTTATTCATTTTAGTGTGCTTCTGTAATAAACTCTGTGTATTATACAGCTAGTGTACGGTCATTTTGTGGCATACCCTGCCTGTTAGCAGAACAATTTGGCATAGTTGGCAGGATATGAAACAAAATGGCATTTTTTAAGATAAAGATAAAGGTTCCTAAGATTGTGGAGCTGTCCGGGAACAATTACCTATCGTAACATACCTGCTGAATGGTTGTGTTATGGTTTATGTGAGATTTGGGACTCCTGTTTGAATGAGGCAGAGCCTCCTGTAAGTTAAATGCTTACAAAAAGTTTCAGTAGAAAAAGGGGAGGAATTAATTGCTCTGGGAAGATGGGGGTGGATTCTGCTGGCTGCATACCAAAAGCAGCGTCAGCAGAGAGAGCAAATGCAGAAGTAGAAGATTGATTTGGAGAAACAAGTTTGTGAATTTCAGGGAAAATTAGTTATGTTGTAATGCCAGAATCGATTATTAACTGATAAATTGGTCACTTATCAAACAGTAGCAGAAAAAGCAGCTGTTCAGGTTGCCCAATATCAATACCGAAAGCGAAGGGGTTGAGCAAACCAGAAAAAAGTGCATGCAGTGATGGCAGAGGCAGGAAGGAATTGGGACCCTGAGAAATGGGATGGAAATGTGTGGGATTCAACCCCTTTGGATACCAGTTCAATAGATAGAGGGTGATGTGTTCATTGAAGCAAAGCCAATATTATGAAGAAAATTGGAACACGACCCTCTAGGTTGTCCGGTTAGGTGGGTCGTGGTAGAAGATTTCACTCAGCACAAAATTAATGACATTATGGACAGGTTCAAACAAAGGCCTGGAGAATCTTTGCTTTCTTGGGCTGTCAGGTTGTGTGATTTAGGGGCTTCAGGAGTTAAATTTGATCTATGATGCTAAGAAATTTATAATGTTCAGCTCTGACTCATTTGTTCAGGATGCTTTCCGAGGCACCAAGGCTGAGACAAATTCATTAGCAGTGGTAGTGAAGGCTGTAACAGAAAATACCCCACTGAGGGGGAATGGCCCAGTGCAGCTTGACCTTGGTATACTTTACAGGATTGTGTTCAATGTGGTAAGGAGGAGGGAATGAAGACTGCTGTTTTTGTCGGAGGTGCAGATGCTATGCTGAAGGCTCCACTATCAGTTTCAATTTGGAACAGGATTATTAGGGCTGCACCACATGTGTATAAAGATATTATGATGACTTTATTGATAAAGGAAACTGGAAACCCCATAGGACAAATCATAGAAAAAATCCAGCAGTTAGGAGATTTGGGGGAATGGGGCCCCAAACAAAACACAAAAGGCAATAACAGGAGGGGTGAGGTGAAAGAGAATCAACTCTCGGAAAGATATGTTTGCTGCCTCGCTGGAAGATGGGATGGCCCGAGGTAAGATTGATGGGATTCCCACCAATGAAATGTGGAGATTGTACAAGCAATGCGAGTTACATAAATCTGTGAAAAAAGTAAAGAATTCAAGCTCAGACAAAGTTGATGACATGACGGATGAAGCCATTTGACCTTCTGCTCCCCGCTTCGAGACTCAACAGGATGGTACACTTACCAATGGAGGGGCCCCCATTGGTGAGTTGACAGTTCCAGGGGATGAAAAAGGATGGGATCAGTACACCAATCTTTGTCTGTGGCCAGATGTTAAAATGTTAAAACAATTGAGAGAATTAAAAACAGACTGAGATGAGGGACAAGCTCTAGCACAAGGATGGGCGAGGACAAACCGTCGTCCTCACGTACAGCTTCAAATTCATTGGAAAAACAGATTTTCTCAAACATTAAGGCCCTCATTGACACTGGAGCGGAGGCCTCTTTAATTTATGGTAATCCTAAAAAATTTGAAGGCCAAAAGATTTTGATTACAGGACTAGGTGGCAAACAAATTGAAGCAGTATAGACAAAAATTTGAGATGAAAATTGGCATTCTGCCAAAATGAACTTATTCAGTTATGATTATTCCCATCCCTGAATATATAATTGGAATTGATATTTTAAAAGGATTGACTTTATGCTTACCTGATGGTAAGTATCAATTTGGAACCAGGACATATATATCAGCTTGGCCAGTTTTACTTGGGAAAGTTAAAATGCCTCCACTACAAATCCCATCTGCCACCAAGGTAATCACAATGAAACAACATCATATACCAGGACATGAAGAAATTTCACAGACTGTTAAAGATTTATTAGATATGGGAGTGTTAACACCAACAGCTACTGCCTTTAATGATCCTATATGGCCTGTTAAGAAGAGTGGCAGGACACGGTGAATGACAGTGGACTATAGAGAGCTTAACAAGCACACCCCACCAACAGCTGCTGTACCAGACACAGTTATTTTAATTGAAAACATACAATGGTACCCTGCAACTTGGTATGCAGTGACTGGTATAACTAATGCTTTCTTTACAATACACATTGCTGAGGAACATTGGGATCCGTTCGCTTTTACTTGGTAAGGTAGAAAGTATATGTTTACCCACTTAGTTCAGGGGTGGCTCCATAGTCCCACCCTCTGCCACTGAATTGTGGCAGAACACTTGGATGAGTTGTCCTTGCCAAAGGAGATACAAATGACACATTATACTGATGACATAATGATTCAGGGAGCAGCTGGGCAAGAAGTACAAGAACAATTAGAATTAGTATTGCAGCATATGAAAAATAAAGGATGGGAAATTCATCAGACAAAATTCGAGACCCTGCCCAAACTGAAATTTTTAGGAATTCAGTGGCACTGTGGTCATCGGGCAATATTGCCCAGAGCTAAGCAGAAGATTTTAGATTTTGTTACCCCACAAAGTAAGATGAAAGCTCAGCAATTTATTGTTTTGTTTGGCTTTTGTCGATAACACATCCCTCATTTGGGGCAAATACTTGCTCCATTATATAAAGTAATGTGAAAGAAATATGAATTTGAGTGGAGAAATGAGCAGCAGCAAGCATTTGAAACAGCTAAACAAGCAACCCAACAGGCTCTGGACCTCTGGCCAGTACAGGCCGGAGAGGTGGAATTGAATGTCTCTGTAAATTATAATTATGCTAATTGGAGTCTTCTTTTTTCCATGAAAAAAGGTAGGGGAGTGGGTTTTGTTATGACCTAGAGCATTCCATGTGCACTTAAAGTGAGACAGCCCTTCTAAGTGAACTGCAAAGCAGGTATTCAAACTATGGATAGAAAAAGCTCTCCTTAGCACCTAACAGTGAGTGATAATATTGGCTAAACTTCCTCTGTTGAAATCATAAAGTCAGGACAATAAGGTTCAAAGAACTGAGTAAAGCAACCATCGATGTGTCATCTTACTTCCATGAAAGCATAGACACTGAGAGAAATTTCATTTATAGCTTCCCAGCTCATTGGATTCGAATCAAAATTGCCAAAATTTTACCATTAGCAGTAGAATGCAGAATCCTGAGAGTCTAGAATTCCTCTCTGTCGTTCTGTATTTTCCTTTTGAGGCAGATTTTTCTGCACTGTTCTTATTTAAGAAGCAAATCTCTGTTCAAATGGAGATTAAGATATAGAAAGGAAGTAATGTAATGGTGTGGGAAGGAAACGTAAGAGGCTCTGAAATGAAACATGACAAAATTAAGAATCACTAAGGAGTCTCAGAGTTGCTTAGTTTTCATTACCATGGTTATGTTCTTCATTATCTTTGATCATGTTTGTATGAAAGGGGTTAATGGATTTGATCAAATTCAAAAGTAAGTCTTCATGAGGTGTTGCAAAATATTGATAAAACCAGAAGTTATTGAAGGGGGCTAAAGGTATGCTAAGGAATAGGTTTCAGAAAACATAACTGGAGGCAGATATGTGATTATTAAGAAATCAGAAAGAAGTTCAGGAAGAAGTTCAACAGTATTAAAATCAGGAATATTAAAATGAAGAATTAAAAATCAGACAAATTTTTAAAAGAATATGCCAGCAAAAGGAAAGCCTGTGGTACTGAACTTTGATAACACACAGCAATAGTTTCTCTCCCTGGAGCTGACAGAATTGTCCTGTAGGCAGTTCTAGACATGTTCTTCAAGACAGATAATCCCATAAAAAAGAGCTTAAAGGGAGACAAAGAAAAAATTCTGATAGGTCTGTTTGGAGGAATTAATTTATAGGGAAAGAATACATTGAGCTAGCTATAAATATGCCTTGCTTGGTAAAGGAACCATTAAAAGGGAGGAGGGACAGAAGTATCTACAGTTTTACAAAAAGTAAGCAAGTCTTAAATTTATTAGTTTTTTCACTCAAGCACATATTCCTATTCAAATTCCCTAGAAAAAAAACTCCACTCAGAAATAAGCCCTTTCATATCAGCAGAGATCTTCTATCTCTAATAGCAACATCAGCCAGTCTGCATTCTCTAGCACAGATTTTACTCTGACACTTTATAGACAGATTCGACAGATTTCTTGGTTTTCTAAATTGTATAGGTCAAAAAAAAGTCAAGATAAGAAAAAAGCATTCATCTATCATTTTAAGATAGAGATTTCTTCATCTCCCCTATGAAGCAAGAGTCCTTACGTAACCAATATTCACTGCCTAAGATACTGCATTAAGATGTGTAATCCTGAAACAGAGTAAGCATTCTCGCCATCCTCTAGTGGAAGGCTTTTGCAGCCCTATCTCTTACTAACCTCAAGGATAGCAATTCCTAAGGACTAGTCTATATGAAACACTCTGGTGCTGTCTGACCCGTGCTTTGTACATTTAGATCTGAGAATCAGGCCCTTCATGTTTAATTAGGGTTGCTGCATTTGTCTTTTTTTTTTTTTAATTTACAATTGACTGTTAAAATCAGTATTTATTTTTGACTGAAGTAGTGTCCTTGTTTCGGCTGTAACAGTTACTTTTCTTCTTTCTGGTAGCTGGTGCAGTGCTGTGTTTTGGCTTTAGTCTGAGAGAAGCTGATAACACACAGATGTTTTAGTTGTTGCTGAGTCCTGGTCAAGGACTTTTCAGTCTCTCATGCTCTGCCAGTGAAGAGGGGCACGAGAAGCTGGGAGGAAGCAGAGATGGACCCAAACTAGCCAAAGGGGTATTCCATACCACAGCATGTCATGCCCAGTATATAAAATCTCAGGGGAAGGGCTGATTGCTGCTCGGGTCGGGTCAGTTGGTGGGGGGTGAGCAATTTTATTGCATCATTTGTGTTTTCTGAGCTTTCATTTATTCTCTTGTTGTTTCCTATGATTATTATTATTATTATTTCTATTATCACTATTTTTTTAATAACTTTATTTTAGTTATTAAACTGTTCTTATCTCAACCCGTGGGGTTTACTTTCTTTCAATTTTCCTCCCCATCCCACCTGGAGGCGGGGAAGGGGGTGGGTGAGTGAACAGCTGCATAGCGGTGAGTTATTGGCTGGGTCTAAACCACGACAAGTAGTTAATTTATTTTCTGTTTATGGTAAGTCTACCCACAGTCATCCACATTTGGACCAGAAATTGTAGCAGGTGATAGAGGTTTTGCGTGGAACAAGGGGAGCTTGGAAAAAGGAAGGGAGCAGATGCCAACAACAAGCAGAAAAATACCAAGCAGGTCTTAAAGAGAAGGGGCAGGGCTGAAGAGGGTGAAAATTGAGTTGCATCAATATTCAGCAATTAAAACCATATTCTACTGTCTTAGATTTAATCAAGAAAAACATCATAGTAATACAATTAACAGGAATAATACAATTTGGCATGATACAGATCTACTTTGCAGTGCATGTGGCATGATGAGCAGTGTTAGTTTTTCATTGCTTTTGGGAGTGTGATGTTCTCTTGTTAAGGTGCAAACTGACTTGTCATCACTTCTCTGATTGAAATCAGATATAGTGGTCTGGTATTATACCCTGGGGTAAATATACATTAGCATTACTTAACATATATTGTCAACAGAGTGTGCCTAGTTGTGAAAAATGCAAATCCTGAGTTTTGAGAGGTCAATATGGAATATCAACTATAACCTGGCAAAGAAAACTCCTAAACCTAAATTAGTGAGATTGGCAGATTTTTTATTCTGCCATAGGAGGTGATTACTCCTCACCTGGAAACCTTTGAAAGTGAAAGCTTTTACAACAAAAAGCCAAATTTTAAAGATTTTGTGTCAAGAAACCAAAGAAGATAAAACATAGTTAAGAGTCATACTGGAGTCTTTCTCTTTATTAGCCGTATTTCAACTCTCTGTGGTATTCTATAGCAATTTGTTAGATGACCAGAACTGTTTGAAACATGTGTTTCATTCCATTTTCCATACTTTTATTTTACCTACATTCTGCAGTTCATTGTATGTGGACTATAAGACAAAGGTGATTTATTTAACTGGCCTTGTGGTCAGTGGATCTGATGCTCACTAGTGTCTCACTAACAAACCTGTTACATCACTCTTATGTCAGGATGGGTTAGGAGAAGCTAAAGCCCATATCCTTAAACTGTTTTTTTAAGCCTCAGTTCGGAGGAACCTGGCCAGGAAGAATGCTTAGGCACATAAATTAAATGGGCCCAATGCCTGATGCTGAAGTGTGTACTTAATTAGGTTTTTTTGATACCAGAAATTCCTAATACTAAAAGGTATTTAGAAATTGATTCACATACACAGTTAAAAATTAACTATTTTTATTTATTTTTCTGTTTATTTCTGTTTCACAAACACCATTTGTCTATATTACTGTCCACCAAATATGACTTTTTACGCCACACTAAGCTCAGTGGACTACTCTTCGTCTGTCATGTATTCATGATACAAGTAAGAAAATTTTAAGCTCTAAGCCACTACTAATATTTTTTTTTATAAAAAGAAGATTCAGTGAAATAAAGAAGCATTTAACAGCTAATGATGCAAGAATCATAGAACCATTGAAGCAGTGACTGGAATGAACTGCAGAGGTCTCCACCGCAATTTCATTATTGGAGTGGGACTGTTGCCAACACTGTATCAGTTGACTGGTTTTGCATACCTGAATCTTGAAAATTCAAGAAATTACCTAACCTCTCTGGGTAACATCTTCCAGTGCTGTCCTACTCATAGAATCATAGAATCACAGAATGGTTTGGGTTGGAAGGGACCTTAATGATCATCTAGTTCCAACCCCCTGCCATGGGCAGGGACACCTTCCACTAGACCAGGTTGCTCCAAGCCCCTGTGTCCAACCTGGCCTTGAACACTGCCAGGGATGGGGCAGCCACAGCTTCTCTGGGTAACCTGTGCCAGTGTCTTACCTCCCTCACAGGGAAGACTTTATTCCTAATACCCAATCTAAATCTACCTTCTTTCAGCTTAAAGCCATTCCCTCTTGTCCTATCACTACACGCCCTTGTCAAAAGTCCCTCTCCAGATTTCTTGTAGGCTTCCTTTAGGTACTGGAAGGCTGCTATGAGGTCTTCCCGGAGCTTTCTCTTCTCCAGGCTGAACAAGGCCAACTCTCTCAGCCTGCCTCCATAGCAGAGGTGCTCCAGCCTTCTGAGCATCTTCATGGCCCTCTTCTGGACTTGCTTAAGCAGTTCCAAGTCCTTCTTATGTCAGGGTCCCCAGAATTGAATGCAGTACTTCAGGTGGGGTCTCATGAGTGGAATAAAGAGGGAGAATCACCTTCCTTGACTTGCTGGCCATGCTCCTTTTGATGCAGCCCAGCACAGGGTTGGCTATCTGGGCTGAAAGCACACATTGCTGGGTCATGTTGAGCTTCTCATCAACCAATGCCCCCAAGTCCTTCTCCTCAGGTCTGCTCTCAATCCAGTTTCTGCCCAGCCTGTAACTGTGCTTGGGATTGCCCTGACCCAGCTGCAGGACCTTGCATTTGGCCTTGTTGAACTTCATAAGGTTTGCACGGACCCACCTCTCGGGCCTGTCAAGGTGCCTCTGGATGGCATCCCTTTCCTCCAGTGTGTCGACTGCACCACAAAGCTTAGTGTCATCAGCAAACTTGCTGAGAGTGCACTCAGCAAGTGTCGCTGTCCCTGTCACTGACAAAGATATTGAATAGCATCGGTCCCAATACCAACCCCTGAGGGACACCACTCTTCACTGATCTTCACATGGACATCGAGCTATTGACTGGAACTCTTTGAGTACAATCATCAGATGAATGGTTTTGTTTTCTCTAAGATCAAACCAGCATTTCCCAAGTTTTGGGAAACTCCTAAGCAATTTTTAGGCCGTTGTCTTTATTATATCATCTACCCTAACTGAGAACAGTTTTCTCCGTCATCCTTCATGTACTTATAAACAAACTCAACTCCAACTATAAAATGGTCTTTAACAGCCCTAGCCATTGTGTTAACCCTCCAATTGACCAATGCAGCTTCTCCACATCTTTCTTGGGCTGGAGGGGGAGAGAAAAAATAAATACAGCATTCCAAATGTATCCTCACCAGCATTTACTGGACAGGGATGGAAGAACAGGCCAACATCCTTTGAGCCTGCCTGGCCCCTGTGCCCTGGTGCAAATGCCAGCTCCCCTCTTGTACAACCTGCCTCTGGAGCCTTGCAGACTGGCATGGTGCCCCATTCCCATCAAGGCTGCCTTGGGATCTGCTAGACACCTTGGGATCTGCTGGAGAGAACACCTGTGTCAAGGGCACCCCAGATCCTAGAAGAGGCCCACAACCCTTGATGCTTTCCTGTCCCCGGTATCTGGACCTTTGAAGCCACCCAGTGTCCTTGATCAGGCAGGGGGACCTCCAAGGCATGCCCCACTGTTCAGGTGTGAACCCCATCCAGATGCATCATCAGGAGCAACTCTCTGATAACTTTTTCAAACTGAGGGAAGGTTTATTGCCTGAGGGTATGGTATACAATAGATGATGCAGGGGAAAGAACTTTAGAACTGCACAAAACATGAGAAAAGGGATTAATTTATGTGATTTTTGGAGGAGCAAGCATGTGAAAATAGATGGGTAAAAGGATAAAAAGGGCTGGTTGTTACAAATAGTTTGCTGTCTGGGACACTTGTTTTGCCATGCCCTGTGCCTGTTAAGTGCAGCCTCTCCTACCTTCTTATTAAGTTCCTTTCTAACTTTTTTCCTGAGTAAGGGACTCCTTTTCTGGGGGGAAGGTAGCATAGGTGTCTAATGGGGGGCTGAGAGCTGCAACTGGAGTCAGATCACAAGTTGGAGAGGCAGTTCTGGTGTCCTCAACATAAGAAAGACATGGACCTGTTGGAGCAGGTCCAGAGGAGGGCCATGAGGACGATAAGGGGGCTGGAGCACCTCTCGTATGAAGACAGGCTGGGAAAGTTAGGGCTGTTCAGCCTGGAGAAGAGAAGGCTGCGTGGAGACCTCATAGCAGCCTTCCAGTATCTGAAGGGGGCCTACAAGGATGCTGGGGAGGAACTCTTCATTAGGGACTGTAGCGACAAGGGGTGATGGGTTCAGACTTAAACAGGGAAGTTCAGGTTAGATATAAGGAAGAAGTTCTTCACTGTGAGGTTGGTGAGGCACTGGCACAGGTTGCCCAAAGAAGTGGTGAATGCTCCATCCCTGGCAGTGTCCAAGGCCAGGCTGGACAGAGCCTTGGGCAACACGGTCTAATGTGAGGTGTCCCTGCCCATGGCAGGGGGGTTGGAACTAGATGATCTTAAGGCCCTTTCCAACCCTAACTATTCTATGATTCTATTTGTTTGCGGTACTATTCTACCAAACCTGGGTTCTTTCACGCAGCGTGCAAGAAGACAATAAACACACAGGGTTGAGGTATTTATTTCATGCCCTCAGAAATGGGTGCTAGGTGTCAATTCCACAAAGCTAGCACACTAATGCTTCTCAAATCACAATTATTTATACACCAAACATTAACATATTCAATCTTCTAATACATATGTATTGTTATTTACTTATGTGATTGGCTAAAACTTATTTACCTAAGATGTAGATTAATAGACATGCTCACCACAATTTGTAAGATTTTCGCTTCCTTAACCTTTTGAGGAGATGCTATACCTGGGGTAGGTGGTCTATGAGTTGGTGGTTGCAATCTCCCCCTGCTGGAATTACCTTTTCCCGAGTTTCGTCTGCTTTTGGCCACTCCAAATAGTACTTTGTGGACTGTTGCCCTAACAAACCATTATTCACTTCTATGGTCACCATCTGAGACAGATGTAAATTGCTATCCATTGTTAAAATTCAAACAAGTCCACCAGACAATTAAGTTATTGTTAACCTTTAAGTTCTGACATCAATTTCCTCCTTTGAAACTTACTGAAGTTTTAATCTTCGGCAAGTCTCATCTCTATTTTGAATAATCAATACATGAGATTGAGGTATTTCCATGGTAATGAGACTTTTTAAACATCTGAATATGATACACACAATGATTATAATGATCAAAAAGCCTTTACAACTTTAATCAGCATGAAAATAAGAATGGGAAAATATTAATTTTAAAGGATCTGTTTCTTTAGATTTGCTATTGTTTCTGGTCTGGGGGCAGGTATCTTTTGACTCTCGTATAATGAATCTAAGAATTCACTCCATCTACTTTTACTACAGCATAAGCTTTTAACAACACAGTTAATGATCCTTTCCACTTTTTTGTCAATGGTTTGTCTTTCCAAGCCTGTACACAAACAAAGTCTTCTGGCTGGAAAGGGCGAACATGTATATCCAACCGTAACTGATTTAAATACCTATGAAAATAAGATAGAGTTTGCAACAGAGAAATAAAATATTCTTTGACCCCTTCCTATCCTCTAATATGTGTTTGGTCTTCTCTTCCTGTGAGCATAATTGTGGGGTATGGTTTTCCATTCATTATCTCAAAAGGGCTTACTTTTTCCCTACTCCTCAGGGTTATCCTGACTCTCAGTAGAGGTAAAGGAAGGACCTCTATCTGTCTCAGATGGGCCTCTTGACATAATTTTGAAATTTTCTTTGTAAGAGCCTGATTCATTCCTTTTACTTTACCACTGGACTGAGGTCTCCATGAGCTAAGGAAATCCCATTATATTAAAAAAAATTCTTTACTCCATGTACTATCTCTGCTCTGAAATGAGATCCATTGTCAGAAGATATTCCTTCTGGAATACCAAATCTAGGAATAATTTCTTAATTACTTCTCCTGCCCTATTGGTGCGAGGGGAAAGCTTCAGGCCAACCAGAAAAGGTATCTAGTAGAACCAATAAATATTTATATTGGTTACATCCAGGTAACCCAGAAATATCTATTTGCCAGTATTCTCCAGGTGTTATTCCTTGTTTCACATTTCCCCCTATTACCTTTTTCTCAGCATTCATTTCTAAGGCCCAAATTAGAGCAATCAATTTAGCTTTCTGGGCTGAAGTATTATGAGGTAAAGGTTTAGTTTCTAGAACATGATCCCCTGTTACTATTGCATATTGAGCATGCTGCTTTCCTTCAGATATAAAACTACTTCCATCTGTATATAATTCCAAATCAAAATCAGAAAGAGGAGAATCTTGTAAATCCATCCAACTGGAAACTTGTTCAAGCATTGTCAAACAGTCATGCTGTAATTAATTTTGTTCTGAGATTGGCAGCAAAGTTGCAGAATTTAAGGTGACAGATATTGGAAGAGTGACATCACCCTGCTCCTGCAAAACGGCCTGGTATTTAGCCAGTCTGCTAGGAGAAACCCAATGATGTCTCTTGTTTTCTAGTAGGGAGATTACAGCATGGCTGTAACGGTCACCATTGACCATTGTTTTCCTTTTCAATTCACATACCTGTTCCTCCAGAACTGAGGTAGATTTCCATCCCACTTTTTCATGTCTTCTCCATGATCCTGCAGGTAAAACCACAGGGTGCCCCATGTCATGTACCTCCTGCATCTTCCCTCTCAAACAATAGGGCACCTTCTGTTAATAGCTAAGATGCGGGTCTGTACACATGGGGAGTTGGACAGATCGTCTCTCAATTGCTTGACCTCCTGGGACAGGAGTTTTTCCACAGTTGAAATGATGGAAGGGGTGAGACTGTCTTCAAACTCCTGGAGTTGATGACTCACTTTATCCACCGTTGGTGACGCTGCATCCCTCCAGCTCACTGATGCCAATGAGTTGGCATATGATGATGGCACACTCTGTGTAAATTTCCGCCACATGGGTCACGTACATTCAACTTCACCCGGATCTAAGGGTGCATTCCCAGCGTCCAGCTTACAATAGATCATCTCTAGAACCGCTAATTCCCTCAGGTGTTGGAGGCCTTTCTCTATTATGGTCCACTTGGCTGAGTGACATGTAACATCGTCCTTGTAGGGATAACTTTCCTTCACAGCTGCCAAGAGCCACCTCCAGAGGCTGAGGACTCATTTCTCTTTCTCAAGCGCTTTGTCAATCCCCCCTTCCCTAGCAAGTGATCCCAGCTGCTTGGCTTCCCTACCTTCTACTTCATGACTGTTGGCCCCATTGTCCCAGCATCGGAGCAACCAGGTGATGATGTGCTCCCCTGGAAGACGGCTGAAATCTTTTCACATATTCTGCAGCTCATTCAAGGACAGATCGAGAAGTTGCCTCTTTCTCTTCCTCTGATTCTTGTCCTAATTTCTTTCATTCCTCTTGTTCTGATGTCACCCCCTCTAATTCGTGCATTGAGTTTTCATCTTCCTTCACTATGTGAGTTGCTTTTCATGCTTTTTGTTTGATTTTCCTCTTGCTTATGGGGTAACTGATATTGGCACCAATTCGTCCTTTGGTTCAGCTGCAGTGCCTGTGGCTGGGGTTGGAATGGTAGAGGTGCTTCTTGCTGGGGATGGAGCAGCCACATTGTCTGTTGCTTTGCCATCAGATCCAGAGATATCTTTTTCCTACTCCTTACAGAGCAGGACTCTGTAGGCATAGGCCAAACCCCAGCACATTGTGGTGGTTTGTCCCTCTCTGGTATTGCCAGAACAACACCACACCTCGTCAAAGTCTTCTGCTAATTTTTCTGGATTTCGCACTTTTCAAACGGGTGAAGTTCCAAAGCACTGGAGGGGCCCACTGGCCTAGGAGCTTGCCCATGCTATTCTACACATCCTGCCACTCATAACTGTCCAGCCTCGGGGAAGATCTCTTGGTGGTATTCTTAGATAGTTGTTTAACCTTAGAGAAGACCCAAGCCCGACCCTGCTTAGCTTCCAAGATCAGACGAGATTGGACGTTCTCGGGATGGTATGGCCATAGGTAAAACATACGCAGTATATGCAGCAACATGGAGATTCCCAGCAAAAGGAGCAGGCTGGTTTCAAGGGTATTCAAAGGATATTCAAAATCTTTAAAAATCCCAAAATCTACTGTAAATAGCCTGGTGGGGGAGCAGAAAGTGTGAGAGTATGTCTCCTTCACAGGTTGGCCGTCCAAGGCGGGGAAAAAAGAGGTATAATTGTTAAAAATTCCCATTACATGCCTCCCAAAGTAGAGAGGTCATGGCCATGCCGAGACCACATACCAGTTCAGTTTTATGATCAATAATTCTATTGTATTACAAGCCATTATCATAAAGTACAACTAAATGAGAACCTTAGCCCAGGCTCCAAAGCCGATAAACACTAAAACAGCAAATACTGGCTGTAAGTAAGGTATAAAACATGCTGAAACTCTGAGACCAAGCACAACAACTCCGAGGGCAAATAAATCAACATTGTGACAAGTGCCTAGTAATCTGAAACAACGAATGCTTATCACAAATATGATTAGGCATACTCTGGTCAGATCTGTTGTTATCTCAACCCCTTGTGCCCCATGTTGGATATCAGAAAGGACTGTTGTGGTTTGAGCCCAGCTGGTAACTAAGAACCACGCAGCCACTTGCTCACTTCTCCTCTTCTTCCCCCCTGTTCCTGGAGGGATGGGGAGGAGAATTCAAAGAACGTAAATCCCACGGGTTGAGAGAAGACCAGTCCAATAACTAAGACTAATACAAAACTACTACTGCTACCACTAATAATAATAATGATAAGGGAAATAACAAGGGGAGAGAAAATTAAACTAAAAAGAGAAAAAAAACCCCAAACCAATAAACAGCAGTGATGCATAACATGATTGCTCACCACCTGCTGACTGATACCCAGCCCGACCCGAGTAGCAATCTGGGCCTTCCAGGTGACTCCCCCCAGTTTCTATACTGGGCATGACGTGCTGTGGTATGGAATAACCCTTTGACCAGCTTGGGCCAGGTGTCCTGCCTCTGCTTCCTCCCGGCTTCCCGTGCCCCTCCTCACTGGCAGAGCATGAGACTGAAAAGTCCTTGATCAGAGTAAGCATTAATTAGCAACAACTAAAACATGCTTGGAAATGATCTAAATTGAAACATACAAATATTTTTAAATGTTCCCTTTATGAATTGGGAGTCTGTATTCCTAACAGCTCACCAAGTTGATAGAACTTAAACTTATTTTATAGCTTTGATAGCTTTGTATCTGAAATGTGAGATTGTTATTTCAAGTTTAAATGGAAGGCTATATCTTCCTGTAATTCTCCACAACTAAACCAAATTTTGTCAGAACACCCATGCAGAGGGAAACAGTGAATATAAAGGATGTTGCTAAATTAAAAGCTAGGACTTTTCTGTGAAACTGCTGTTTTAAACATAGAGTTTCTCTGTCAACAGTTAAATATAATTGTAAAAACCAATTTTATGTAGTGTAAGACTTCACCCAGGATTTTATCATTTTACAGTATAGGAGTCCACACTTGGCACAGTAGTGTCTTCTCTGACATAGTTTTAATAACACTGACAACCTGGGTGCACAAAGAAATGAAAGTCACCACATGACAGGCAGCTTGAATTTATGTAAATATAAAATATTGTATGTATATATATAAAGACACATACATATGATAAGCAATTTTGTAGGTAAGCGTGCCAATGTGTGTTTAAGGAACTGTATACTTTTCTGTGTGGCTGAGATGACAAATGATCACAATGTTAAACCAGTTATTAAATTATTAAATAGCACAGTCTTGCTCATTCAAAGCTAGTGTTGTGTATTCCATTTGCATTTTAGTTCTAAGATAGGGAGTAATTTTCTTGATTTGAAATAGTGTAAGAATAGAAACTGTTGTGTCAGTGTGACTGGCTATCTTGTTGGTGATACATTAGTTATCAGACTCTGGAACTACACTGGATATTAATGGGGTTTTTTAATGGTGATATTTCATAACAGCATTCAAGGAGCTAATTAAAATTAAAACTCAGTTTCTAAAAACCATGGTAAAGGAAAGTTTCTTGTAATCTGCTTAGTAAGGGACAAAGAAATAAGACTTTCTTCAGAATGTAAAGGCAACCATGTGTACTTCTGAGACTGACTAGTCCTCATTTATAGCAGGGATGACATATATGTCCTTAAGCACTCTGAAATTTAGCCTAATGAAGCACACTTGCTCATATATGGCCATTAAACATTTGGGTTTGGTTTATTTAGTCTGAGAATTTTCATTGGAAGAGGCTGAGATTAATAACCCATCAGCTCCAGGCTTGGGTAGCATATTTGTTCTCAAGAGGTCTGCAAATACCACAGTTTACTTCAATGTGCTTCCAGCAGTTATTTAAGAAACTTGGAAAACTGAGAACCATGCAGCCACTCGCTCCCTCCCTCCCCCTTTCTTCCCCCCTGTTCCCGGAGGGATGGGGAGGAGAATCAAAAGAATGTGAATCCCACGGGTTGAGATAAGAACAGTCCAGTAACTAAGGTATAATACAAAACCACTACTGCTACCACCAATAATAATAATGGTAAGGGAAATAACAAGGGGAGAGAATATAAAACTAAAAGGGGAAAAGGAAAACAATAAACACAAGGGATGCACAATTCAATTGCTCACCACACACCAGCCAATACTCAGCCCGACCTGAGCAACAATCTGGGCCTTCCCGGTAACTCCCCCAGCTCATATACTGGGCATGACGTGCTGTGCTATGGAATACCCCTTTGGCCAGCTTGGGTCAGGTGTCCTGTCTCTGCTTCCTCCTGGCTTCCCATGCCCCTTCTCACTGGCAGAGCATGAGACTGAAAAGTCCTTGATCAGAGTAAACATTACTTAGCAACAACTAAAAACATCGGTGTGTTATCAGCACTGTTCTCAGGCTAAAGTCAAAAACACAGCACTGCACCAGCTACTAAGAAGGAGAAAAATAACTGTTATAGCTGAACCCAGGACAGGTGTGAACACAGTTATAGGTTGTCCCAAAGTCAGTTTCCTGGCATCTCCAATCAAAATTACTGCTGCAGCAACAGCTCTCAATCACGCAGGCCATAATCCAACTTCTTGGAGAAATATCCCACAGATTTTTTCCAACTTCCCAACACTTGAGTCAGGACTCTTAAAGCCACTTCGCTGCCTCTCATGTAGAATCACAGAATCATAGAATAGTTAGATATTAATATTACAGATTGCAAAACTGGAAGATAGATAATATCATCTACTAAATTGGGGCAGAATCAACATGAAAATCTAATGCTTCTAAGCATGTGCCTATTTCACCCATAGGTGCTAGAAAAGCTTCAATAAGCTTTTCCATTAAATTGTTCAAGGTTTACGCTTCTGTTTCACCATAATTTGCAGGTCCCAAGATTGCAGTAAAGAGAAGAACATTTCCATTTGGAGTTAGAGTGGTTTACCCTTCTTGTTAAACCCACCCATTCTATTCTTCTTGTATGCACACTGTAGTAGCTAGTGTTCCTAATGAAAAGGAATGGATCACACAAATTAGCTTAGTTGCTAGGAGAGTTGTAATTCTGCATCACTTTTTATGCAAATCTTTCATTTTTAATTATGCACTGTTTTGATGTAGTAGCTTGAATTTTGTTTCAAGTTTTTTCCAGCATGCCAGTTCCTAGATTTATGGACAGGAAGATCCTGTCAAATACTGAAATAGACCTGAAAACTGGTTCTGGTTTATTCCTCTTGGAATTTGTCGTATGTTGCATGCAATTCACTTGAGCTCTGTGGCACAAGTGCAAAGCAAGAATCAGAAATATTATAAATATATATATATAATAGAAAAATAATGCTTTGCTCTTATCTACTTAGCGGCAAAATATCAAAGCAGCATTTGAAAGGCAGTGCCTAGAACAATGGGGCTCTGAGCTTGACATGGCTCCTCTAGGCCTTGTCTGTAACAAAAAATAGCTAGTACTGGAAGCTCTTTCTGTAAGAAAACTTTGCCTTGCCTTTAGTAATACTAGCTATGTTCTTGCTCCCTTTCCCTTTCCCATCTCAGAAGCAAGCTTTCACTGTCTGATCCAAACTGTGCATAATTCTGCTGTACTCATCTTACTTCAACAAATCATACCAATACACTGTATTTCCAGAGGTTTTTATTATATCAAGCCAGTTTCTGAACACTACAAGTAAAACCATTATGCGCTGCTCATGTAATGTGTTTTTCCTGAAAGAAAATACAAGTATACCATGTATAAATTTCATGTACTTCTCAATTTTGGCTCTTTGCTTCTACCATCTTCTGTTTTATTTAGTTTAAAGAAAGAGAGAAGATTGGCACCATTAACACCTAGATCATACGATTATGCAGAGTTTAATATAAGTAAGTCAATCTTCTCTCTGGCAGGGACCACATAGGAACTAACAGAACGTCTAGATCCTGCCTAAGTCCACAACCACATCAATAACCCAGGAGGTTGACTTCTGTTGGAAGCCAGAAAAATAATCATCTTAAGTACCTCAGAATAGACTCTATAGACTCTACTCTATAACCTGGCCAAAGTCTGATTGTATTTAATTTACTGAGGACCATCATCAGGCAACATTGTAAAGTATGACCTCACTTTTTCTAAGTTCTAGACTGGTTCTGGAAAATAAGCTAGGTTGCTCTCAGCTCATGAAATACATGCAGTACTGATCAGACTTTTTTATTTTTCATGTTTTAGAGGGAGGCAGCAGCATTTCGGCAATTTTCCTTGATGGAAAAGGAAGGAAAATACCAAACTGGGAAGAAAAAAAATACTAACCCACTATCATAGTTACAGTTAGCTGCTTGTCAACAGTGATAGCTGAACACATGTGCATGTGTTTGAAGAAAATTGTTCACAGCAGGAAAAAGAGAGACAGAGCAGCATGACTTACTGTATAAGACAGTTATGGAAAATAAAGCAAGAAGACATATGGCTATTTGCCAGACCTGACAGAGTGATCAAAGTGATTTTCATATATCTTGCAGTTAAAATGCTTTACAAGAGTTCTCCCAATGCCTTATGCATATCATTGAAGAAGGCAAGTAATTACCTCTAGCATCTTCCAAACTAGCAAGAAATCAACAGTCTATCCCTCAACAGAGCGAGACGGGAAAAAAAACCAAACACCAAAACAGAAAAAGTCAAGACAACACAGTGCCTGCCATGGGGCAAAGAAAGAAGAGAGGAGTAACCTCAATTGTTGCGACTTCATCTGTGGTCTAGTTAAATTCCTTTAACTCTGTATGCTGGTTCTGGCTGGGGTAGAGTTAATTTTCCACAGCAGCTAGTATGGGGCTATGTTTTGGATTTGTGCTGGAAACAGTGTTGATAAAACAGGGATGTTTTAGTTATTGCTGAGCAGTGCTTTCACAGTGTTGAGGACTTTTCCGCATCTCACACCTCCCCACCAGCGTGCAGGCTAGGGGCACGCAAGAAGTTGGGAGGGGACACAGTTGGGACAGCTGACCCCAGCCAACCCAAGGGATATTCCATACCATATGATGTCATGCTCAGCATACAAAGCTGGGTGAAGAAGTAGTAAGGGAGGTAAGGTTCAGAGTGATGGCGTTTTGTCTTCCCGAGTAACTGTTACACATGATGTTACGCGTGATGTTACACATAATGAAACCCTGCTTTCCAGGAGGCTGAACACCTGCCTGCCGATGGGAAGTGGTGAACTGATTCCTTGTTTCGCTTCACTTGAATGCATGGCCTTTGCTTTACCTATTAAACTGTCATTATCTCAACCCACGAGTTTTCTCACTTTTAGTCTTCTGATTCCCTCCCCCATCCTACCATGCAGGAGTGAGCAAGAAGCTGTGTGGTGCTGAGTTGCCTGCTGGGATTAAACCACACAACTATTTAAAAGTTTAAGCACAGACTGTAGCCTAAGAAGAAAAACAAAACAATTAAGACTTGGTTCTTACAAAGCAATAAAACATCTTGTTCGAATGAATGGGGACATTTTAACTTACCCTGTTTTCACCTCAGCCTTGCTAAGCATGCTATACAATCCAGCAGGAGAGAAAAGCAGGGCATATGAAACAGAAATGGGTCTTTTATTTAAAAATAGAAACTCCATCTTAGATCCCATCAAACAATATAAGGCAGAAGGTAGAGTTTTTCTCAGAAATTAAGGTGTCTTAAAAGCTATCACATAAGAGCAGAAAGTTACAAGATCGAATGGAAGCTGGTGTTTTGTATTTCATTTCAGTAAAGATGGGTTCATGATTATGTATTATTTCAGTTTCTGTCTGATAAGCTGTGTGCCCAGATGCAATATTCTTGACCAATCGATAGCTTACAGGGAATGGCATTATAACGAGGTACAGCTCTTCAAACAAAATTACATGCCTTCTATCCTCTGAGCATTCAAGAATGGAATGCAAACAACAGTCACGTCTCTCAGCATATTATTTTCTGTGAAAGTATTGGCTGCACTTATTGAATCCCCTTGGTACAAGAGTATACATATATTATCTTCTCTTTTCAAGGCTTCGGGGGTAATAGAGAAGGGAAAGAAAGAAGGCAGCTAATTGCCAGACCTGACAGAGCCATTAAAGTGATTTTCATAGCTATTCTAGTATCACACATAATCATAGAAACATAGAATGGTTTGGGTTGGAAGGGAACTTAAAGATCATCTAGACCATTTTGGGAGACCATATTTTAAGCTGACTGTCTCAAAGCTCGTTTGCAGTCCTGGCACAACACTTTTACAATTTAGCCAAGCTCAGCTGCTGTGAACAGATAAGAAACAAGCAGCCCAACCTGAAACCAGTCTCAACCAAGGTCATGGCAGTCACATTGCTGCGGAGGATGTGCCTGGGTATGGGCAACCTGCTGAACCGTGCTGCACTCCACGGCCAATGATCACGCAGTGGTCGTGTGCGCCCTGCGTGCCTGCCTCGGGACCAGCGTGCCGGGACTGACAGCATGCACAGGAGTACAGTAAGACCCTAGAAAAGACTCTGTGCTCAAACAGCGAGTGGGACCCCCACCACCGAAGTACACAGAGACACGGAGATTATGGACCAATGGGACACCGCTGGATCCCTGGCTGCAACTCTATCCTGACTGCTTGCTAGATTTCCTTCTTTTCTATTTTCTCTCCCTTTCCTATCACTATTTTCTTATCACAATAAGTAACTACTTTGTTTAGATAAGTAAGCAATGTCTTTGATTAGTGGCATTTGACCTCATTTATGTCTTGATCTCACTCTGGGTATAACAACAAATCTCCCCAGCTCGGGTCCTCCTGAACCGGGACAATCATCCAACACCCCTGCCACACACAGGGACACTTTCCACTAGACCAGGTTGCTCAAAGCCTTATCCAGCCTGGCCTTGAAGACTTCCAGGGGTGGGGCAGCCACAACTTCTCTGGGCAAGCAGTGTTGCTCCACCATCATAGTGAGGAAATGACTCCTAATACAAAATCTAAATTTATCCTCTTTCAGTTTAAAGCCACTCCCCCTGTCCTATCCCTACATGCCCTTACAAAAAAAGTCCCTCTCCAGCATACGATTGGCTTTCTGGGCTGTAAGCGCATACTGCCAGGTCATGTTGAGCCTCCCATCAACCAACAGCCCCAAGTCCTTCTCCTCAGGGCTGCTCTCAATCCATTGTCTGCTCAGGCTCTATCTGTGCTTGGGATTGCCCTGACCCAGGTGCAGGATCCCGTACTTGGCCATGTTGAGGCCCATGCGAACCTTCATGAGGTTTGCACTGTCCCACTCACATGGGAATCATTGAGGTTGGAAAAGACCTCTGGAAATCATTTAGTCTACCCACACACTCAGAGGATTGCCAAACAGAGCAATTTGCTTGAGGCCATTTATAGTCATGTTTTGAATATCTCTAAGGAAGAAGACTCCAAAATGTCTTTGGGCAACTTTACAGTAAAAATTTTTTTCTTATGTTTTTGTCCTTTATTTCAATTTGTGTCCATTTCCTCTTGTCCTTTTGCAGGGTACCAGTGAGAAGAGTCTGGCTCCACCTCCTTTATCCCCTCCCTCATCAGGAACTCTCAGTCTATTTTCATATGAGACAGCCCTCCAGTTACTTAATAATTTTTGTGGCACTTTAGTGGACTCACTCCAGTATATCTACGTGTTTCTTATGTTATATGGAAAATATTTTGCATAATATTTCTTAGGCTTCTCATAATTTGAAGATGACTTTGCTATCAAACTTGAGCGGTATTTTGTTGTCTGTTCTGAGTGCATGCGACTTGTAATCATTCAAAAAGTTAGGTGGGAATTGTGTTATCACTTATGCAGGTCAGCATTTAACATCATATTATCATATCTAACATCATATTATGCCCATTTATCTCTGCCATTGACGTAATATCAATTCTCAATAGCCTGTTTAGCTCCTCTAACCCATAGAGGACTGAAGACCCAGTTTGGTGGAATTATAGAAGTTGTCAGAACAGGACTTTCTTCCAGCTGACCCAGTTAGAACTTTTTCAGAGTTTAACACTCACGACAAGGGGAAAGAAAAAAGTAAATTAAAAAAAGTAAGGAACGTTTTGGTTGTATTTAGATAAAGTATTCAGGTTTTTTACTGCAAATAGTTTCTGTTGTTAAATAAAATGAAGTCTATAACCTTAGAAAAATATAAAAATTCTGGTGATGAATCTGCAAGGGACAAGATAGTTCTCTGGTGTTTCATTATCTGTAAGTATAGCTAAGGGTTCAGTTCATGAGAAGGTTTCTACAATTTAACATTGAATTATCTAAGCCCTGAACATATATTCTTGTGCTTGTGGCAGTGAATATCTCAGATCGATTTAGCTTCTTGATAGACCCTTTCTCACTCAAACCCAGCACCAATGATTGAGAACTGCAATAATGCCCTGGAATGTGTTCATGAAGAAGGATAAGATGATACATGGAAAATGAAAAAGAAAAGAAAAAATTAATGAGGAAAGCTAAAGGACCAGAAAGGAACAGCATAAATTATAGAAATTCACAGTGTCAATCAGAATTCACTTCAGAATCTTCAGAATTAACATGGGCAACTTGCAGGAAATAAGAGAAATATTTGACCTACTGGCATTTTTGAGAGACACAGAGGGATAGAAGACACATGAAGAGATTCAAGACATTGCCAAACATAATGTATGTTTTGAGGCAAAGGAAATCACTGTGACTTTCTGACCAATAATCTTACCTTCAGGTGAAGAATTAACATCACTCAAAACAAGTAAGTTTCTCAAGATTGCAGAAGAAAAGAAAAAAAGGTAAAAATGAGAACTAGTTAGCCTTGGCTCATCAGTTAAGACAGCTTTTTTCACTTCAGGAGCAAAAATCATAGCTGTTATCAATTCATATAGTCCTGTTGACTTAAAGAACAATACAAAAGGATCCTGCCCCATGTCTTCCTTTGATCAGGTAACAAATAAAATTTGGTGGGGATTTTGGAGCAGGAATAGATTTCAGCTACAGTGTTTTCTCCTCCAAATAGGAAGGGGATTTATAGCCCAGTGATTGTTCCCAGTCTTTGTGTAAAGCCCTTCCCCACTTTTTTAAACAAACAATAAGGAAGAAAGGCACCTGATACCCAGTATTTCTGCTGAAGTCTGAGGTCAAACAAGAGGGCTAATTATGCCCTGTCTTCTTCCTTTCATCTAGATGAAGGGTATTAAGAAACATAAAATTTCCTGGTTTAATCTTCCTTACGATCTGTGAATAAGTGACTGGCAAAGACATAGCCAAAGCTGTAGAAATGAGGGTGTCAGGAGGGATTGGGAGACCCAATGGAAGCACTCTGTTTTATATGACAGAACATTCCACTGTAGTGAATGTAACAGTTTAATTTCGACCCAGGCCACATGAATACTATCTGTGACTCAAAGCGCTAGTCTATTTTACCTTTTCCTGCCTTCAGCATTTCATCGCTGCTTTTCTTACCCTACCATATCTACCCTGTGCTTCCCTATGCAGAACTTTGCTACACATTTTTTCGCCTTCTCTGCCAGTCCTCTTCTGCCAGTCCTCCACCTGACCTCCTTCCTTATTGGATTTTCTCTTATTCTCCTTATTCATCCTTCTGTTTCTTGTCTGTTGTTTGACTGGAACACTGCTATTGCCTCCTACTTGAAATGATGCCAAACTGTCAATGTTTGAAGGAATTTTACCTACTTCAGTTGGAATCATCACAGCAGCAACTTCATTTCATCTTCTTCCCCAAAAATTATTTTGAAAATAAAGTACTTATCTGAGGAAAAAGATGCTCTTCTGTTTATGTATGTCCTTAGCTTTATCTTTAGCAGATCCCATATTTCACTGACATTATGCTCAGGCACTGATGTGCAACTGAAAAAGAAAAAAAAGAACAAGGCTTTCCTTAATGTATAAAGCACAAAGGAAGGTAAGGCCTTTCTACATGGAGGGGCAGTTCTTTTGCTAATACTGAATCTTGAACTTCCCAAGCCACAGCCTGCAGCTGTTGCCCTTTTTCTTATCATCCAACGGTACCAAGAGGAGTTTGACTCATCTTACGTGATAATCCTTAAAGCTAGTCATAAGCCACTACTAAATGCCCCTTGATCTCTTTTTCACTAAACTCAACAAGCCCAAATTTCCCTGTAGGTTAGTGCCCTAAGAGTAGCAGTCTTTTGCTGAACTATCTCCAGTGTATCTACCTCCCTCTTGAATCAGGGGAGCCAGCACCGGACACGGAATCAAAGATTCAGTTGCACCAGTGCCAAATACAGAGAGAATCACACTTCCCTAGCCAGCGCTTTTGGCCACTTTCCATTTAATGTAGATAATTATACAGTTTGCCTTTTATGCAGTGAGAAAGCATGATGAGTCATATTCAACCTAGCTCCACCCCCACCCCATAACCCCCAGATGCTCTCCATCAGGACTGCTACGCAATTTCTCAGTCTGTATTGATGCACAGGATTATCCCACCTCAAATGCAGACATTTGGATTTCATCCAAGCTAATGACAAAGCTGGCAGTAAGTCTAAATCTTCTCAGGGCTAGCACAGTATTATTGCCACTCAGCAAATAGCAAAGCAGCATCAACCACAGCAGCTATTATTGGAAATCTGAAGTGATATATGTTTCCATTTTCTCTTCAGCACCTCCCCACTCCATTTCTAATACTTTGTGACCTTCACATGTACTTATACATGATATATTTAAATGCAGAAGATACTTTTGAAATCTCTTGGCTCTGTTACAAATGCACTTTTACTACCATGACATCTTCTTCCTGACAGTACTCTTTTTCTTGAGATCCTACAAAACAGGGCATCAGAAATATGTTCCCAAGCTCAGTTCCAATGGCCAACTATCACCCTTAGGTAACCAGAGATGTCAGCAGGATTTGTATTCACATGTCTGAGGGCAGAATTTGTCACCTAAATGGTATGAAAGCTCATATTCCTCAAGTTTGGTGTTCCTGTGAATTTCGGTATCAACAGGAACTTACACTGAGGCGTATATTCAAACTGAGGAACTAGCCAAGTATCTGTATGTGCACACAGACATCTGTATGTGTAAACACACTGCTTTCAGCCTCTTAACTGGTATTGCTAATTGATTCTTGCAAGGAGTAACTTCTACCCTGACCAATGAAAAAAACCATAAATTTTCCCTTTGGAATAAAACAGAGTAGAGCAAATGGTGAGTGTTTTCAAAACAGTTTCCTCAGTCACATACAGAACAGGAAAGCAATAGTGAGGACACCAACCATCTGGCAGATTTCAAAGGAGTTCAGGACCAAAACATTCATCCTTCTGCTGGAAACCAAGAGACTGGAAGGTTTTCCTGGTATCTATAAAGCATCAGCACCATGTTCAAGGATGAGCAGTCAGGTATCATCTGTGTTGACAAAGAGGTGAAGGAGGACAAGAATAGGTGCCAGGGCAAGCCATGCAGCATCTGAAGCAGAAGAAGGAAGGATATACTAAATCTCTGCCTGCCATTTTTGCCAGTTGCTGAGTGCTTTTGATAATCTGATGCCTCATTTAGCTGAGTAAAGAGTGATTGAGCTGTACCAGAAATACAGACCCAGCTGCCAGAGAAAACTGGAAAATATGTCCTGGAGTAGTTTTGAAAAATATAATTATTTTTCTCTATATAGAAGACTGGTTTATTTTAAAAGATTTAATTAGGCTAAGTTTAGCCATGTGTATCGCTTGAAAATAGAGAAGACACACTAAAACTATGTAGGTTAGCCTGAATGCATGCTGACTAAAACTTCATGCACCCACTAACCATCAGACACTCACGACATAGCAGAGAAAAACATTGTGACAAAGATTGCAGAGACAAGAAATTTTTATTTGCAGATTTTTTTTTTTTTTCCTTATCCTTCCACCTAGAAATCAACGTACTTAAGAGTTCCATAGCCAAAGACTGTGAAGGTAGCTTCAGAATACTGTAAAATAGCTTCTACCAGCAGTGGCTATGAGGGTTTTCATGTTTGAAGAGTTTTAAGACCTTCAACAGCTCTAAGAATGTGCCAAAGAAAAGAAGACCTGCCTCCACTTCTGTCATTATTTGAGCCTCATACCTAGAAGGCATGAAATAAAATTCTACTTTATAAACAAAGGAGGTGTGGCTGACTATTGAAAAAAATCAGTCGTGTGGAGCTAATGAAAGAACTTGAGGTGTTAGAATAAATGTGAGCTGAAAGGAGTAGCTGGAAATCAGAGGCTCATGAAAAACTGAGTGACTGAATAGCTCTGCAAAGTATCTCAGACGTCCAGTATCAAGCTGCATGGCATGTGTGTCTATAACAGTTTCTCACACTCAGAAGTGTTTTTATATGGTACCATTGTGCCCAACATTGCATACTCCCATCGTCACTTGACATTTCAGCATACTACACACCTTCTGCTTCCCTGAGTTGCTTACTTCTATGTGATTTATTACAAATCCATTGCATACCTACTGATTAGTGCCTGAGTGGGAATTTGTGAGGGTCATTAAAGCAAAAGGGAGAAAATTTCTTATTTCATTTTCTTGGCGCCACCTCCTCATCCCTGTTGGGTAGGAGAAAAATTTTGCTCTCTGCTCTTTAATTCATATTCCCTAACTTCATTCCCCCACCGCCAGGAATATTTCAGCCTCCTGCGTGCCATGGAACCTCCTCTTGTTTCAGCAGTACTTCACTGTATGTCAGTATTCCAGAGGTCATCTCAGAAGAAACTCTAATTAAAGACATTAAAATAGGCTGCAGGGGACAAAAATTAAAAATGCCAGATCTATCATGATCTGTTACTGATGTAGGATCTATGTGCTTAAAATATACATCAAAAGTAATCTTTCAAATCTCTTCTTCAGGTCTCCATTGGCAGCCCCAAAGGAAATTATTTCAAATTGTTCAGAAAGCAGCAATCCTGTTATGGTCCTTGAAATCCTTCAAGCAACACACACCCCCACACTAGCATTATTTTCTCACTTTCTCTATATAAAAACCAAAACAGAAACGTGAGAACAGTGGGCTGGAGATGGAGCTGCAGATTAATCCTGCTGGAAGGATTAATTATGTAATACACCCCCTCTCCCGCCCTTACCCACAGAGATGTGAGTGAGGTAAACCTAATCCTCCCAGCTGACAACTCAGAACTAGAAAGTGCACGGAGGAGTGAAAGCAAGATAAACGTGTGGGGAAGGTGGCAATGCCTTCCCACAGAGGAATGATGTCATTAGGAAAAGGTTAAAAAGAAGTTCAAAACACCTTCAGCCTCGGCAAGACCTCTCCATCTGCCCCTTCCCCCTCCTCCCCCACCTTTTCAGTGGGAGCTGCAGCTGGACCAGAACTATATTTCTACAGTTCACGGCGATCTGATGGAGTGTGGATTTTACTTCAAGTAAAACAGAAGCTAGGAGCACACACACGAGAAGATATATTAAGAAAGCAGGTTTGCAACTTAGCTCAGAGGAAAGAAGCTGGAGCAGTTGCTCTTTGAGAGCCTTGCTGAGAGTCCTTGCAAAGAAAGGTGTTGCTGATTCAAAATAACAGGAGGAAAGGGGAAGAAAAAAACCACAATTATGCATGTCTGTGTGAGAGGGAGACAACGTGTGTGTGTACATGTTGAATGTGTGCTTGTGTGCAGGGCGACAGGAACGGGGAGCTTGATATCATGGTTTTTTTCTATGAAAGACACGTGAATGCAATTCCCAGAGAAGGGCACCAAGCTCAGCCCAAGAGGAGAAGGGGTAGGGAGCGGGAATGGAGGAAGGAAGGAGGAGAAGAAGGAATAACAAAAAAAAAAAAAAAAAAAGAAAAAAAGAGGGGGAGGAGAAGGAGGAGGGATTACTATTTCAGAAGACATTCATAGAAAGAGGGTGGCAAATTCGGTGACCACCTTTAAAGGAAGTTTCCTGGGACCTAGCAAGAGAGAAAGAAGCCCAAAGAAGGAAAATAAAAGGCTATGATTTCCTTGTCCTGTTGCTTTGTCTCTGGCTCCCTCTGCTTCTGGAAGAGTAGCCACAGGACACAAAGATGCCCAGCTGGTCGTTGCACGCCCAAGTTCAGTTTAGCTGGTGTTTCTCTCCTGTTTAGCCTGACTGCTTTCTCTGAAGGGGAGGACTCACAGCCCGACAGCCTTTTAGTTTAACCTTAAGAGTGTGTGCCGCCTCTCTCTGCCCATCCCAAGAGCTCGCTGGAGGTGGAGAGGGGAGAAAAAGGAAGACTTGAAAGTGGCCAAGGAGCTCCTGATGCTAAGAGGAAGCAAACATTCCCGTGGACGACGCAGAAAGGACTGATTTATTGCCGTTTCTTTTTTTTTTTTTTTTTGGTTTGGGTTTGGTTTGGGGGTTTTTTTTTTTTTTTTTTTGGTGGTGGTTTTGGGGTTTGCTTTTTTTTTTTTTTTTTTGGTTTTTTTTTTGTGAGTGTCCTCCCTCTCCTTTGGCGCACACCAGTGTTTGGAGATCTCTGAAAACACAAATCAAAACACCAGCCCCGAAGCCCCAACCCCTTGGCTAGCTCTTATGGGAATGAAACACTCCTCCCGCTGCCTGCTCCTGAGGAGGAAAATGGCGGAGAACGCTGCCGACAGCACCGAGGTAAGGATGCGAGGCAAAGCCCGGCGCCTGAGCTCCCCCAGCCCCAAGCACAGATTCCTTAGCAGGAGCAACAGTAAGTGCAGAAAAACTTTCCTGGCTCCTTCGGCTAGCCCCTGCCTCCCTTGCTGCTACGATTTCCTGTATGTCGTGTCCCCCCCCCTCCTTGTCCCCCTCCCCGTTCTCCCTTGGCGGAGAACTTTGCACCCCGCTGAACTCTGTTATCCCTCGGGATGCTTCCCGGAAGCCGCCGCTTTACGGCTGGTTCCCTGGAGAAGTTGGGTGGGCCGGGTGGAGGCGAGGCTCCGTGCGGGGTACGGGGGGGACTGGGAGGGGAGGAGGGCGTTTGCGGCGGTCAGAAAGGGGGACGGCTGTGGTGTGTTTGAGGAGGCTGAAAGGGTCACAGAAGGTCTCCTGCGACAGCACTTTCGCCAGCTCTGACAGCTTTTCGCCTGGAAGAAAGCCGTGGAGCCTCTGCTAGGGTTGTTAGGGGGACTTCAGGAGTACCCCTGTATCTGTAGCATCCTGGATATCACCAAGCAGAGCTGCCCGAGGCAGGGGCGGAGGGCAGGAGGAGCATTCCCGCTTGAGCCCTGCTGGCCTGTGCAGTGCTTAGAATAGCTTTGCATTGCCTTCGTGCCTGCGAGCTCTCAGGTTTTCTGCAAGAAAACCGCCCCGCTTCCCTCCCTCTACCCGCCTCCCTCCCTGTCCTCGTTACCTTCGGTTTTCTCAACATTGGGGTTGAGCAGCCCTAGTTTACTTGTCTAGTGCTGTCTTGACCTCACAGACACTTCAGCAGTGTGCGAAGTCTCGGATCTGGAAAAGCAGGGGGATGCAGGATGCAGTACCAGGTTTTCTGGGAGCATGTGAGGAGACAGGCGAAAGTGTGTGCCAAACTCCCCGTTTCTATTAATAGGCTGTGGCTAGCACACTGACTGAACACTTAACACATGGTTAAGCGATATGCAGCAGAGCCATGTACAGATCCCAAGGACATTGCACCCTAGCCAACAACAGCTTTGCCCTTGCATGCATGGACGTCTCTGACCCTCCTCCCCAGTTGCCCTGGAGAACAAAAGCATGACTTCAGTGTAAGTGAGCACATCGCTATTCTTTCAATGTCTCTGCCAAATGTCTGCTGCTTTCAGGTAGTCCTCCCAGTAGGTGTCCTGATCCTTCATGAATTCCACATTTCTCCAACTAATAGTGCTTTCTCTGTTTGACTTTCATAAACATGCCTCCTTTGCCATGCCAGGTGAAGAGCAGAATTTTTGTAAATGAATGCAATATAAGCACAAATCAAAAAACATTCCTGCTACTGCTTTACAGCCCCATAGAGTACTGCTCGCAGAAGAGGCATCTATAAATATCAAGAAGTCTGGCTGCACATGTGTAATTTTTTGTAGTACTGACAGAACATATTGCATTAAAGATCCCAGGATCCTGGGCAGTATTGCAAGGAGAAATGTCCAAGCGCAGCCAGTTCCTTTCAAAGCCATTTTTAAATAGAAGCTATATTTAGACAGGGAAAATGGGGGAGAGGAGCTCTTTAAATATTCCTCTTCTATTTCAATTCGCTGTACGTTTTTGTTGTTTATCTGCCTTTCTCTTTCGGCTAGTTCAATGCTGCATACACTGCAATGTTGTTTTATGGAGGAAGCTTTCTTAACAATGAGAGTTTAATTCCAATGCTGCATACAGGTTCGGAGAATGTTAAAATGCTGTGCTTCCTCTTCTCGGAGTATCCATCAGTGTCAGATTTGTGAAATGAAAGGGAAAATGTTGCAGATTAGGCAATTTTCTTAAAAAAAGCAGGAGGGATACGTTCATAACACCTGCCAAGATATTTTTTATTAATTCTCATATTTGTGATGTTAAGATCTGTTATGTACTGAGAGAATTAGTCTGCATATATGCAGACATAGAAGTGCACCAAGCAAAATATGCCAAGACCTTTGAAACTCTTTCACTTGTTAAGCATGATGGAATACAGGACAAAGCATCTCACTTTTGGACTTATCACAATGTTGGTGTAATATTAGGAATTGGTATAAATTTGCTTCATTTGAAACCAATAGGGTACCAGTAATAAACATGATTCAACACTAAATTCCTGAAGTACTTTGATGCCATGGTGATAGGCATGATGTAAAAAATGTCAACTATAATGAGAGATGAAGAGTTAAAACATTTAACAATTGGTCTAAATGCCCCACTTCTAAATAATTCCAAAAACCTTCTGGTTCTTTCTCAGATTAATCAAACTTTTGGTCAAATATGGCAAGTATACAGTTTCAGTAGTAGGGGAGTTAAAAAAAACACATTAAGACAAAGAACCATGGACACTGTATGAGAAATTTTTTATTTCTTTAACTGCCCTCTGATGACCACAGTGATAGCTTATTATCTGAAGGAGCTTAAAGAAATTATGACAACAAATACAGACAAGGGAAAACCAAAACTACAGAAAGACCATACTCACTGTTTCCTCAAACAAGAATACACAAACAAGAAAAGAGTAGAAAAGCAATAGCTCACTAGCATTACTTTGCAGTCAAGGAAGACACCTCATGTTTACACAAGTGTGCTCTAATAGTACTGTATTATACAGACATTTACATTACCAGTATCCCCATAGACTTACATCTTGATATAAAACATACTTAAGTGAGTGGAAGTGTTGCACACAAGTGTTACTGGATCTTGTATCAGGCTCAGAACAGTTTTGTAATTTTATTGTACTGATAACAGCCTGATATTAGTCTGTCTGCCAGAGTTGAAGTGGAACCAGTGGTTTTTTGTATGTATTTGTAGCAGCCTGAGAGTACATAGTGATTAGTATAAAAATAAGTGAAATAAAACTGTAAGTCTTTCCTATGTAGAGCCTCACTGAAGGCCATAGGGGTCTCTCTAATAGGAAACTTGCTAGAAAGGTTTTGGATTCTCGTTTAGAGTGCACAGATTAAAAAAGATCAAGAAAATCTTTATTCCCCTTGGCCATCCCATGAACTTTAAGAGAAGTTCCATTGGAACAAAATTAACATCTGTATCTATATAACCTCTAGTCATGAAAAAAGACTTGTCTAAATAAAAAAGGACTGTTTGCCTAAATAGCAGAACCAGGGCTGAGTTCTCTGCAAATAATTAAAGGCACACAGATAACAAAGTGAAGGAGAAATTGTTCTTTGTAGAAGATATGCATGAAGAGTCTGCAAAATTCCTGGTGCTGACCTGCTGTAGATTTTGGTTTCCGTGTCTTTTTATTTTAAATTTATTAAATGGAAGCCTTATTAATAGTAGGCCTGATATCAGTGATGGGAAACAAATTGAAAGTGAGATTTCAGAATTGTGCCTGAATGTAGCTTGTGAACTCATGCTAGATGAAGAGAACAGAATCATAGAATCGTGGAATAGTTTTGGTTTAATGGGTTTAGATGACCTTTAAAAGTCATCTAGTTCAACCCGTATGCAATGAACAGGGACATCTTCAACTAGATCAGGTTGCTCAGAGCCCCATCCAGCCTGACCTTGAATGTTTCCAGGAATGAGACATCTGCCACCTCTCTGGGCAACCTGTTCCACCACACTCATCGTGAAAAATTTCACTTCATCAAAGGCAGTTCTTATGCTGAAGACTTGAGTGTCTGTAGGTGCCTGTTTCATTGCTAAGACTAGAGAGATTAGGTGATTTATTAATGGTAGCAAAATAGAGCCCTCCCTGAATGTCCTATTATACAAAGCTTGGGGTTTGGTTAGAAAAAAGAAAAAATATTTTGAAGATTTGGGATAAAAGGCATAATAAGAAGTGATTCCCCATACAGATGTATATAAGTGGTGCAGTATCATGAGATCCAGATCCGTGCAAGTAATTGCTCTCTTATCAGAAGTGGGGAGATTACAATGTCCTATGTGCATGAATTCCAGCCATACCACTACTGTGCGGAGAAGAGAGTATAAAAACTGTTGAAATTGTAAGCTTCTGTTTGTGATTCATGAATAGGAAGAGAGGTTTCTCCTTAATAAGTTATCAAAATACAAATGAACAGAAGCAGAGCAAGAGTGTGCCTAACAGAGGGCAGGGGACTGAATTTATTCAGTAAACATAAATTTTGTTCCCGGCTATTACACTGGATGATCTTGGAGATAAAATTTAATCCCTCTGAGCTTTCCCATTCATACTGTTGAATTCTGTGTTTTACTGGTGAAAGGTGCTGTAGAAGATTATTATTTGATGGTACTAAATTGCTTAGAACACCATATATGAATGAACATTAATGAGTGATTGATGCTTACCCAAGAGAAGAACAGCAGTACTATGTGGTGTACTTCTTAGGCTAACAGAAGTCACAACAGATCCAGCATTGTGTCAGATAGCTCACTGAAGCAGCAGCTTATGACATACCTTTCGGTCTTTCTAACTGGTGTGTGGCATACATCACATAACTTTGAACAGGAAAAGTTGTGATAGCTGGTGTGTGCAAGCAGTATAGGTGAGCTGTAAGAAAACAGACCCGTGGTCCATGCTCTACCTGTTTTTCATTGCTGACAAGGCAGTCAGAAAGCTGACCCAGGATGTCCGTGAAGAACCTTTCATTGTGGGTGTAGTCAAACCCTGAGGGCAATAGAGGCAGCTCTGAGTTAAAGCAGGGAGTATTCTACTTCACCACATATGATCCTATACAATGCTCCTACTAGCTACTCAGGCTGGTAACAAGGCAGTTGTAGTATAGTCATGGGGGCTTTTTTGTTGTTGTTGTTTTGGTTGTTTTTTTGGTGGGTTTTTTTTTTTTTTTTTTTTGGTGGTGGTTTGGTTTTTTTTTGTTTTGTTTGGTTTTTCCCCAGCCAATTGAGGAGTGGGGGAGCAGAAATATGGCTCTGAGCCATCTTGTCCTACCAACTTCAACTGTGCAGAACATTAATTAGCTCAGCTGAATATCTAGTGTAGTTAAAGGCATTCCATTCCTTTCTCTAATTTAATAATAAAAATTCAAGACATTGACTGTAATATTGTGGCCACATTGAAGAAATAACTTTTGGTTTGCATTAATAATATAAGTAGGATTAAAAAATGTTTATGTTTAAATAAAGAGTAGCAGCAATCACTCAAAGCAGAGTTTTAAGGTAAAGATGTCTCAGCGTGGATAATCCTCTGCCAATATAAGATAGTTCTAGTGAATAGCATTTTAGTGTCACGAAGGCTGGTATTTATCAGAAAGGGTATGGGTCATCTTCGTGACATCAGGGTCCAGGTCATATTGTGTCATTGTAGCAGTGCTAAAAGAGAGGTTCCCTGCTAGTGAGCACTTTGAACAGAAGTTGCTGTAGTGACTCTTTTTTTCCCCACCTCAGTGTCTGAAAAGCACCAAAATTCTTCAGAGAGTGTAAGAAATTCTGTAGATGACCACCTTTGTTGTACCTGCATGTCTAAAGTGAGTTTAGCAGAACTGACTCACATGCCTTCCAGAGCTTTAATCGCAGCCTGATTGTGAAAGATGAAGGCTTGTTCCCTTGCTGGTACAGGCAGAGCAGAGAAGTAAATAAAGGTAAAAAAGCATTGAGCCTAATCTTTTAATAAGATTTTTCTGATTTTGCAACAAAGTTCAGTCCAACAGCTAAAGGGGTGAATGGTGAAACTGGTCAATCCAACCTCTGGTTCCACAGAGAATCTTGCTGCCTGCTATCCTGTTCCTTAGCTTTAATGCCAGCTTTATTTTGATCTAGAATTTCAGATAAAATGGATTATTGTTGCCATGTTTCTTTCTTCTTTGTTATAGAGGTTAATCTTTGGGAATAACCTCTAAAGAACAGAAACAAGAAGCACTCATCTCAACAAAGCAAAGAGGAGATTGCCTACTAAGTGGCTGAACTAAGGGCCACAATGGTGTCTTGACCGTGGCAGAATGGAGCAATTGCTCACTAATCACAGCCTACCTGGCTTTTTCCTGTGTTCTTGAACTGATGCTGGCTGGCTCCACGGAGTCTCTTAGCATGCTATTCCTTTCAAGCTGTTGCATGGGAGCCGAGACAACTTCTTCACTTCATAGTGACGGTATGAGGATGGACATTTTTGTTCCTAGTATTTCAGTTTTAATCTGAGATTTAAGAGGTGTAGAAAGATGAAGGATGATTGCTTTATTTATTTCTTAAAAGCTATGTTTTTCAGGTCCCAGTTGTGAAAAATCTATCTCAAAACTCAAAATTTTAAAAGGTATGTAAAATTTTTTCTTTTCAGCATATTTCATAAAATTATAGAATGGCTAGGGTAGGAAGGGAACTTAATGATCATCTAGTTCCAGCCCCCTTCCAAAAGGCAGGGACACCCTCCACTAGACCAGGTTGCTCAAAGCCCTGTTCAACCTGGCCTTGAACACTTCCAGATATGGGACATCTGGGCGACCTGCTCTAGTGCCTTAACCACCTTCACAGTAAAGAATTTATTCCTAATATCTAATCTAAATCTACCCTCTTTCAGTTTAAAGCCATTCCCCTTATCCTGTCACTACATGCTCATGGTGAAAGTCCCTCTCCAGATTTCTTGTAGGCTCCCTTTAGGTACTGGAAGGCTGCTATACAGTCTTCCCAGAGCTTTCTCTTCCCCAGGCTGAACAGCCCCAACCCTCTCAGCCTGTCTCCATAGCAAAGGTGCTCCAGCCCTCTGATCATTTTTGTGGTCCTCTTCTGGACTCGCTCAAGCAGGTCCAAATCCTTCTTGTGTTGGGGGCCCAAGAGCTGAATGCAGTACTCCAGGTGGGGTCTCACAAGAGTGGAGTAGAGGGGGAGAATCGCCTCCCTTGACCTGCTGGTGTTGCAGCCTAACATACGGTTGGCTTTCTGTGCTGCAAGTGCATACTGCCAGAGCTTCTCATTGATAAAGACACAGAATCATAGAACAGTTAGGGTTGGAAAGGACCTTAAGATCATCTAGTTCCAACCCCCCTGCCATGGGCAGGGACGCCTCACACTAGATCATGTCACCCAAGACTCTGTCCAGCCTGGCCTTGAACACTGCCAGGGATGGAAACATTTAGCACTTCTTTGGGCAATCAGTTCCCATGCATCACCACCCTCACAGTAAAGAACTTCTTCCTTATATCTAACCTGAACTTCCCCTGTTTAAGTTTGAACCCATCACCCCTTGTCGTATCACTACAGTCCCTAAGGAAGAGTCTCTCTCCAGCATCCTTATAGGCCCCCTTCAGATACTGGAAGGCTGCTATGAGGTCTCCACGCAGCCTTCACTACTCCAGGCTGAACAGCACCAACTTTCCCAACCTGTCTTCATGTGGGAGGTGCTCCAGTCCCCTTATCATCCTCGTGGCCCTCCTCTGGACTTGCTCCAACAGCTCCATGTCCTTTTTATGTTGAGGATCTTAAGGTCCTTTCCAACCCTTACGATTCTATGATTCTATGATTCTAGGACACCAGAACTGCACATAGTACTCCAAGTGAGGTCTCATGAGAGCAGAGTAGAGGGGCAGGATCGCCTCCTTTGACCTGCTGGTCACACTTCTTTTGATGCAGCCCAGCACACAGTTGTCTTTCTGGGCTGCGGGCGCACACCGAAGCCGGGTCATGTTCAGTTTCTAATCAATCAACACCTCCAAGTCCTTCTCCACAGGGCTGCTCTGAATCTCTTCTCCGCCCAACCTGTAGCTGTGCCTGGGATTGCCCTGACCCAGGTGTAGGACCTTGCACTTGGATTCGTTGAACTCCATGAGGTTGGTATTGGCCCACCTCTGAAGCATGTCAAGGTCCCTCTGAATCCCATCCCTTCCCTCCAGCATATCAACGGAACCACACAGCTTGGTGTTGTCAGCAAACTTGCTGAGGGCACACTCAATCCCACTGCCCATGTCGCCCACAAAGATGTTGAACGGGATCTGTCCCAACACAGATCCCTGAGGGTCACCACTCGTTACTGGTCTCCAATTGGACATTGAGCTATTGACTGCAACTCTCTGCGTGCAGCCATCCAGCCAATTCTTTATCCAGCAAGTGATCCGTCTATCAAATTGATGTCTTTCCAGTTTAGAGACAAGGATGTCATGCGGGACAGTGTCGAACGCTTTGCACAAGTCCAGGTAGATGATGTCAACTGTTTTGCCCATCCATCATAGAAGGCCACCAAATTGGTCAGGCAGGATTTCCCCTTAGTGAAGCCATGTTGGCTGTCACCAACCACCTCGTTGTTTTTCATGTGCCTTAGCATGCTTTCCAGGAGAAACTGTTCCAAGATGTTGCCAGGCACAGGGGTGAGGCTGACTGGTCTGTAGTTCCCTGGGTCTTCCATTTTCCCCTTCTTGAAAATGGGGGTTATATTGCCCTTCTTCCAGTCATCGGGAACTTCACCTGACTGCCAGGATTTTTCGAATATGATGGACAGTGGTTTAGCAACTTCATTTGCCAGCTCCTTCAGGACCCGTGGATGGATTTCATCAGGTCCCATGGACTTGTGCATGTTCAGATTCTTAAGATGATCTTGAACCTGATCCTCTCCTACAGTGGGCCTAAGGTCTTCATTCTCACAGTCCCTGCATCTGCCTTCCAAGACTTGGGAAGTGTGGTCAGAGCACTTGCCAGTGAAGACTGAGGCAAAGAAGTCATTCTGAACCTCAGTCTTCTCCAAATCCAGGGTAGCCAGTTCTCCTGGTAGCTTCTGGAGAGGGCCTACATTGTCCCTAGTCTGTCTTTTGTTCGCTACATGCCTATAGAAGCCCTTCCTTTTATCTTTCACATCCCTTGCCAGACTCAGTTTTAGCTGGGCCTTAGCTTTCCTGACCTGGTCCCTAGCTTCCTGGACAACATTCCTGTATTCTTCCCAGGCTGCCTGTCCTTGCTTCCACCTTTTATAAGCTGCTTTTTTCCTTCTGAGTTTTCTCAGCAGCTCCTTATCCATCCATGGAGGTCTCCTGACCCTCCTGCTGCATTTCCTTCTAGTTGGGACACAACACTTCTGAGCTTGTAGCAGGTGATCCTTGAATATCAACCAGCAGTCTTGGGCCCCCCTGCCCTCTAGGGCTTTATCACATGGAACCTTACTAAGCAGGTTCCTGAAGAGGCCAAAGTCTGCTCCCTTGAAGTCCAGGGCAGTGAGCTTGCTGTGTGCCCTTCTCACTGTCCTGAGGATCTTGAACTCAACCATCTCAGGATCGCTGCAGCCAAGGCTGCCTTGCAGTGTCACATTCCCAACCAGCCCTCCCTGTTGGTGAATACAAGGTCAAGCATGGTACCTCTCCTTGTCAGCTCCTCTATTACTTGCAAGAGGAAGTTGTCTTCCACACGATTAAATTGTACTGTCCCTCCAGTAGATACCAGGATGGTTGAAGTCCCCCATGAGGACAAGGGCCTGCGAGTGTGAGGCTGCTCCTATCTGTCTATAGAGAGCTTCATCCACAGAGTCCTTCTGGTGGGGCGGCCTGTAACAGATCCCCACAGTAATGTCCCCCATTGCTGTTCTTCCTTTGACCCTTACCCACAAGCTCTCCGTTGACTTATCACCCGTCCCCAGACAAAGTTTCATACTCTCCAGCCTATCACTGGTATAAATAGCCACTCCCCCGTCCCTGTCTGCCTGGCCTGTCTTTCCTAAAAAGCCTATAACCTTCCATTGCAACACTCCGGTCATTGGAGCCATACCACTATGTTTCTGTGGTCCCAGCAATGTCATATCTCCGTTGCCATGTACACATCTGTAATTCCTCTTGTTTATTCCCCATACTGCGGGTATTTGTATAGAGGCATCTGAGCCGAGCTCCAAATAAAGCCAGCTCATTAGCTGGAGTGGCTGAAATAGCTCTGCATTGCTTCAAGCATTTATTACAGGTGCTGGCAACTGACCGGGAGTGTTGGGATGGATCGATGCCCCCCTCTCCCATACATCTAGTTTAAACCCGCCTTGACCAGCCTGGCAAGCCTCCTACCAAAGCAGCTCTTCCCCTTCTTTGTCAGACCAGCTCCACCAGCCTGCAGTAGAGCTGGCCTCCCAAATCGAGTCCCATGTTCTAAATAACCAAACCCCTGACTATGGCACCACCGTTCTAACAGTTTATTAATCTGCCAAATCGGCCTAGTCTTTTCAAGGTCCTCCCCTTTAACCTGGAGGATTGACGAAGAAACTATCTGAGCCCCAGAGCCCCTAACCGCCTCTCCCAGGGCTCTGTAGTCCTTCTTAGTGCTTCCCAGGCTGCTGCTGTCAGTATCACTGGCACCCACATGGACCACTAGAAGTGGGTAATAGTCAGTGGGACTCACTAGACCAAGCAGTCTCTCAGCAACATCCCTTGGTAGGCAACACACCTCCCTTGAGATTGGGTCAGACCAACAGATGAGTGCCTCTATGCCTTCCAAAGTAGAGTCACCTACTGCTGTGATCCGCTGCTTTTTCCTGGAGGCACCAGTAGTGATCCTCTTTACTGTTGTGTCAGCTGGTTGGTTTTTTGATGTGGTGGGTGTTTCCTCCTTAGCCCCCTGCAGAACTGCAAAGCGGTTGTAGGTGGGCATGTTGAATTTTGGAGGAAGACCCTTTTAATTGTCCTCCTCCTCCTTTTTTTGTTGTGGTTTTTTTTTTTTTTAATTTTTTTTTAATTTTATTACTAGCTCCCAGCTTCCTGGGTTAACACCCTCCTCCTTTTCTGTATGCGCTATGGTGGACGCTTGTGGCCCCTGCACGGTTAGGGCCTGGTGCAAGCAGTCCAGCTTCCTCTCAGCTTCCCTGACATCTTTTAGGTACTGACAGTGTCCCGCAGCTCAGCCCCCGCTGTAGGAGGACCTCCACCAGGGTGCACCGAGCGCAGCCCTGTCCATTGTGCACCCTCGCCCCGAGAGACCAGCGGAGGCACTTTCTGCACCCTGAGCTCTGCGCCGCAGCCTCCCCTCTCATCGGCTCTGTCCGGTGCCGCCACCGCCGGGGCAGCCAGAGCAGAGCTCCCAGAGCGGGCCCTGGCCTTGGTCCTGAGGTGGGTGCTCACCATCTCGCTGGCCTTCTCGAACTGCCACACTGTGCTCCTGGTCGCTCACGCTCCCTGGGGTGTGTTTTATCCACCCGGGGATGGTGCTGTCCCTTCTGGCGCCGCTCCCTGTGAGTCACTGCTCGTGTGAGCAGAGCTGCGGCTCCTGGGCAAGGAGCCTCTCGGGGGCTTAAGTCTCCCTCGGTGGCTCTCACCACTCAGAACGGAGGCTTTTGGACACTGTGTTTCCCCATGCTCTGGTGTTGAAGGTGTCTTCTCTGGAGTTACTCACCTCAGCAAGTTACTCACCCCAGGTCCTTCTCCTCAGGGCTGCTCTCAATCCAGTTTCTGCCCAACCTGTAGTTGTGCTTGGGATTGCCCTGACCCAGGCGTGGGACCTTGCACTTGGCCTTGTTGAACTTCATGAGGTTTGCATGGGCCCACCTGTCAAGCGTGTCAAGGTCCTTGTGGATGGTTTACCTTTCCTCCAGTGTGTCGACTGCACCGCACAGCTTGGTGTCATTGACAAACTTGCTGAGGGTCCACTCAATCCCACTGTCTGTCTTGTCGACAAAGATAGTGAACAGTGCCAGTCCCTATACTGACTCCCAAGGGACACTACTCTCACTGGTTTCTACTTGGACACCGAGCTGTTGACTGCTACTCTCAGAGTGTGACCATCCAGCCAATCCAACCATGCTGCTTCTACAGTCCAGAGACGAGTATGTTGTGCAGGACAGTGTCAAATACTTTGCACGATATTAAAAAAAAAAAAAAAAACCAAAAAAAAACAACAACAAAAAAAACCCCAAGAAACCTCTCTTGGAAAATCTGGAATAGCTAATCTATTTTTCTTCATTTTATTGCATCAACACTTTGGAGATTTAGAGACCAGAATTGGAAATAAAGCAGACTCACTTGAAGAAGCACTCACTGTCAAGTTTGCATTTCTGAAAACTTTGTTAAGTGAAGAACTTAAAGATAATTTTGGTTTGTATTTTGAGTGTGAATGTTAGGAGATGATAAATAAAATCTCAATGTCACTTTTAAAAATGAAGAGAACATTTCAGTAACAAAACGCAGGGAAATTCTACTGGGAATAAAAACTTTAGCTGAAATTTTAGACAGAAATACAATAAAGAAGGTGAGAAGAATTATTTTCTCCCTCACTTAAAATATCCTGTCCCGTAGTTAAGTCATGCTCCTGGAAGCTTGCATGTATTGAGGACTGCGCTGTACTTACGTCTTTTCCTCCCAGTCTGAATTACTGTTTAAAAATGGTCATTACCACCTTTTGTAGCTGTTCACAGAAAAGCAGTTCCATAAGCTTTTCTGAGAAAGGATGGAGAAAAAAACCCCAACTTTGGAAGATGGAGGCATGGAAGTACGTATGTTCTGAGGCTTTTTTTTATACCACTGTCCTCCTCAGCTTTTCCTAGCAGCAGACTAATCATAGTGCAGTTGGCAAGCTTCACATTCCACATCCTGTTTGGTCTGGACCATACACTTCAGTTCCTAGTGCTCTTATTGTCCTACCCAAGGACCCAGGTATATCTGAACGATTCTGTCACAGTTCCTCCTTCCCTTTTTGAAAGAAAAAGTATTATTTCCCTCTCTTGTAACAGTACAATGAAAGTGAACATACGCTGGTTAGGAAGCAGTGATACGTAGTGATCTCCAAGGATTAGTGTCGAAATGTTCCTTCAGTGCCCACAATATACACGTGGGATTACATGTGACCTAGTAGCTGTCTTTTTCATCCTTTTCTGGCCATATAGCTTATGTTTCATTGCTTGAAATAGCACCAGAAAGTTCAAACCCAGTCTCAGAGCCTACAATAATGTCTGACCAAGCCAGGGCCTTCCAGCAACATTCCACCAGTCCAAACTTATTTCTGTTGTGGAGCTTTATTTCTCACTTACAAAGGAGTTTCAATTTCAGTTTCTGTTTCAGTTTCTAGTTGCATCCTTGTAATATTCATCAATCCATGAAGCTTGACCCTAGCTTGGGATAAAGACCAGCTGATTTTCTTTTCCACAGCCACAAACAGGGAAGTAATTAACCCTTCCCTTAACTCCTTCTGAACTACTAATATTTGAGGACCATATACCTCATGATTGTGCCTTATATTAGACATTGCCCTGTCTGAAGTACAGGATACATACTTGGGTTTTTTACTATAATCTCAGTTACGTAGTGTTAGCTACATCTTAATACAGTTGCCTCCTTAGAAGTCATGGTGTTTTAAACTTAATTGGGAGAAGCTGAATATACAGGTAGCAGAGGGTGTTCAGAGGGGGTGGGAGGGAATGCAGGCAGGCAGGAGGGAAGAAAGGAAGAAAGGAAGGGCCTACGTACTTGGAGAACATCAATTCACCCTTTCCCAGCCTGTAAATAAGGAAATAATTGGGGGGTTTGCAACAGCTGGTAAGGTTTAATGCAAACCTTGATTTCTCTGTCAGAATAAAAACAATGTTGACTGGGTTTTGACTAAATTAGTCAGTCATGGAAGAAGAAAAGATAATATACAGTTCTAGCCCTGTGAGTCAACCACGAACGTAACAGAAAAACACAAGTAGTTATTGAAGTGTGTGTATTAAAGCTTCCTTTAAATTTTCCACTGAAATTTGCTTTTAACAGCATTGTCTCACAAATGGTTAATCTCACAAGTGACTGACTTACCATACTGTGAGAAAGACTTTGTCAGTGAAAACTTTCCGCCCATTTTCAGACCCTTGCACACACACATACTGTTTTCTGAAACCCACCCCAGTCACTACTCTGATGAGTAGAGCCAGGAATAAACGCGATACTCCTCACTAGTCTCTGTGTCGGAATCTTGAGCAGCAGCTCAGCCCCAACTCACCACAGCTCCACCTCAGGCGTTCACACTGGTTCTCACCTCATCTCATGTTTGATTGCAATCACATTGTCATTGCTGAACTTGGCATATTACTGAGAATATAATTTTCCTAGCTTGCTGTTTTAATGACATTACCCTTCTATTAATATCTGATCTGCTGATTCTTCATGTTCTGTTAAATCAAAAAGCTGGTTGTCATCTTCAAGGCCATTTGAAGCATGTGTCCTGCTGCCTATCATTTCTCATTCAGTACCAAGAGGTTAATTCAAGCCTCCAGTGATAAACTTCATCTCACGCTTCTTAGATTTTTCGAACATACTTTAATGAACTATAATAATAGTACTGTGACAGTGTACATACAGTTTTAATGAAAGTTAGCCTAGAACTTGTAAAACTAGGCCATTTCAAAATTGGGTTTATGTTTTTGCTTTCTCTGTATTTGACATTCAATTTTTGTCCTGCTTTTCTAAGAGAATTTTTGTTTAAGCAGACAAGCTCAGTGGGAGGCTAAGATAGATAAGGTTTTGAAGCAAAGAAGGTGCTCTCACTTGTTACTGTGAGATTTTCATGAAAATGTGAAACTGTTCTAGGATTGTTTTTTTAGAAGGCATGCTTACATGTAGTCTCAATACAATTATTTAATGAAGAAAAAAGTCTCTGTGCCATCTTTCTATCTGATAGGTTTGTTCCTTTCTCAACAGAAAGCCAATAATGCTCCTTAGTGCTTATAAGATATGTCTTTGTCACTTTGTAAAGTGGAAGGCAAAAGTATTTATGATTGCAAGTTTTACCACCAAGTAAAACTGAGTATTCTAACCATGCCTACTGGAAACAAAGGCATTCTGATCTCAGGACAGGTTTACCCTCATATAAATGCACCAGTTTCAGCAGAATTATTTGTGATTTATATAGAGGACCAAACCCAGCTCACATCTCTATATAATATTGTATTAAGAAGGATGAAATACCATTGGTTTTGCTCAAGAACAGAGTTTTCATCATTCTGTTTCATGATGGTATAAAAATGTCAGGAGTATACTTTCTTGTGTCCTTTTCTTAACTGTGTTTAAAAGATGAGTCTGAAATAGCAAAAGCTTATTCTCATGTTAATACAAAGCTATACAACCCTGTTATTGGTCAACGTGACTATCAACAACTGCTTTTGTATTACACTATGTACCTGTGTGGCAGGTGTAGTTCAGAACCTATCGGAGTTGACACAAAACTGCTGATCTTTGAACACTTCAGTAAATGTTTGTCCTGGGTTCAGCTGTAACAGTTCTTTTTCTCCTTCTTAGTAGCTGGTGCAGTGCTGTGTTTTTGACTTTAGTCTGAGAACAATGCTGATAACACACCCATGTTTCTAGTTGTTGCTAAGTAATGCTTACGCTGATTAAGGACTTTTGAGTCTCATGCTCTGCCGGTGAGGAGGGGCATGGGAAGCCGGGAGGAAGCAGGGACAGGACACCTGACCCAAACTGGCCAAAGGGGTATTCCATACCACAGCACATCATGCCAGTATATAAACTGGGGGGAGTTACCTGGAAGGCCCAGATTGCTGCTCGGGTCAGGCTGTGTATTGGTCAGCAGGTGGTGAGCAATTTGTATCGTGCGTCACTGCTGTTTATTGTTTTCCTTTTCCCCTTTTAGTTTTATATTCTCTCCCCTTGTTATTTCCCTTACCATTATTATTATTGGTGGTAGCAGTAGTGGTTTTGTATTATACCTTAGATACTGGACTGTTCTTATCTCAACCTGTGGGATTTACATTCTTTTGATTTCCCTCCCCATGCCTCCGGGAGCAGGGGGTGGGAGAAAGGGGGATGGAGTGAGCGAGCGGCTGCGTGATTCTGAGTTACTGGCTGGGTTTAAACCGTGACAATGTTCTATTAATAGTGCAAGTAATGCTGAGCACACTGGTTTGCTCATGTGTGTCAGTAGCACTCAGCATGTTTATTTATTGTAGAATCAAGTTGCATACTGGCAGGATATTTAAAAACACTCCTCATCCACCTTGTTTTCCTCATCCAGAGCAGAAGTAATACCACTGGAACTAATGGGATTTCCTATGTTTGGAATTTAGATACATATCCAAGTTTCTTAAATAACTGCTGGAAGCACATTGAAGTAAACTGTGGTATTTGCAGACCTCTTGAGAACAAATATGCTACCCAAGCCTGGAGTTGATGGGTTATTAATCTCAGCCTCTTCCAATGAAAATTCTCAGACTAAATAAACCAAACCCAAATGTTTAATGGCCACATATGAGCAAGTGTGCTTCATTAGGCTAAATTTCAGAGTGCTTAAGGACATATATGTCATCCCTGCTATAAATGAGGACTAGTCAGTCTCAGAAGTACACATGGTTGCCTTTACATTCTGAAGAAAGTCTTATTTCTTTGTCCCTTACTAAGCAGATTACAAGAAGCTTTCCTTTACCATGGTTTTTAGAAACTGAGTTTTAATTTTAATTAGCTCCTTGAATGCTGTTATGAAATATCACCATTAAAAAACCCCATTAATATCCAGTGTAGTTCCAGAGTCTGATAACTAATGTATCACCAACAAGATAGCCAGTCACACTGACACAACAGTTTCTATTCTTACACTATTTCAAATCAAGAAAATTACTCCCTATCTTAGAACTAAAATGCAAATGGAATACACAACACTAGCTTTGAATGAGCAAGACTGTGCTATTTAATAATTTAATAACTGGTTTAACATTGTGATCATTTGTCATCTCAGCCACACAGAAAAGTATACAGTTCCTTAAACACACATTGGCATGCTTACCTACAAAATTGCTTATCATATGTATGTGTCTTTATATATATACATACAATATTTTATATTTACATAAATTCAAGCTGCCTGTCATGTGGTGACTTTCATTTCTTTGTGCACCCAGGTTGTCAGTGTTATTAAAACTATGTCAGAGAAGACACTACTATGCCAAGTGTGGACTCCTATAGTGTAAAATGATAAAATCCTGGGTGAAGTCTTACACTACATGAAATTGGTTTTTACAATTATATTTAACTGTTGACAGAGAAACTCTATGTTTAAAACAGCAGTTTCACAGAAAAGTCCTAGCTTTTAATTTAGCAACATCCTTTATATTCACTGTTTCCCTCTGTATGGGTGTTCTGACAAAATTTGGTTTAGTTGTGGAGAGTTACAGGAAGATATAGCCTTCCATTTAAACTTGAAATAACAATCTCACATTTCAGATACAAAGCTATCAAAGCTTTAAAATAAGCTTTAGTTCTATCAACTTGGTGAGCTGTTAGGAATACAGACTCCCAATTCATAAAGGGAACATTTAAAAATATTTGTATGTTTCAGTTTAGATCACTTCCAAGCATTCACACCTTTGATTCAGCAATTAAATATAACTGGTCTTGTTTTCTTAAATTCTGTAACACCTACACACCTCACAGATCAGAGAATAAGGCAGCACACTTGCAAGTCAGACCAACTCAATTAAAACACATGAAGTGCGGTTTAGTTATTCTAACAGAGGTCACTGATGCGAAATTTTTTGCCAATAAGAATACATTGAGAAAAATGTAAAAGCCTGCTTCTCAAAAATACTTTTTCTTCAAAACCTCTTCAGAAATTTAGGCACTGTGTTACCATTCCCTCTGAGTCAGTCTGTTCAAACACTTTTCACCATGCCCAGAGAATCTCTTGTAGGCAGAATATATTTAACTCAATAGTACAAAGCAAGTATTTATTGTCTAACATATCAAAGGCAGTTAGGATTAACAAGTTATTAGGCAAAGCACTAATATGCTTATCATTCCCAATATAAGATAAACAAGAGTCTTTGCTGGCTAGGTAGTTGTGAAGCAGGGGATGAAGGGTCAGATTCTGCTGCTGCTGGGAACGTTCTTGTTTCATGCTTTGTGTTGCCGTTCCCATCTTTAGACTCCCTTAGAATGTTACAGCTCTTCACATTATTGTTTTTCTTCCTGAATCCTGAGACTTTAAATTCATATTTCACCTTAATCTATCATTTATGGCTTTATGCTACAGGCTTTATCAATGCTTTCTCTTAAAATTTAGGATTTTTCTCAGGGGTCTGAGCCAGGGTTATACATCTGGGCAATTGATCAGTGCTAGGCCTTGAATCATACAGCTGAACCCTTAGGAGGAGGGGTTGGAGGCTGGAGAGGGTGGTCTGCAGCAACCAGGAAGACACTGAGCGGAATGGGTGCTTCTGAAAACCGCAGGTATGAATTTCTGAATACTTGTCTGCCTGCATACTGATAAGTGATGTAAGAAGCTCAGGCCCTGCCTCCTCTAGCCACTCCCATCCACGACCTCTCCTGCCTGGCCACTGGAGCCAGCCTGGTGCCCCAGGGACCCAGAGCCTCTGCCCAGGGTGAGGGACATAGAATCACAGAATCAGCTAGGTTGGAAAAGACCTATGAGGTCACTGAGTCCAACCATTACCCCAGCACTGCCAAGACCACCACTAAACCATGTCACTGAGGGGCCTCATCTACACTGTTCGTGAACGCTTCCAAGATTCTACCACTTCCCTGGGCAGCCTGTTCCAATACCTGATTACCGTCTCCATGAAGAAATTTTTCGTAATATCCAGTCTAAACCTCCCCTGATGCAGCTTGGGGCCATTTCCTTTTGTCCTGTCACTTGTTACTTGGGAAAAGAGACTGATCCTCACCTCACTACAACCTCCTTTAGGTAGTTGTAGAGAGTCATAAGGTGCTCCCTGAGCCTTCTCTTCTCCAGACTAAACAACCCCAGTTCCTTCAGCTGTTCCTCATCACGCTTGTGCTCCAGCTCTTTTGCCCTTCTCTGAACCCACTCCAGCACCTCAATGTCTCTCCTGTAGTGAGGGGCCCAGAACTGAACACACTGTTCGAGGTGTGGCCTCACCAGTGCCCACCCAGTACAGGGAGATGATCACTGCCCTGGTCCTGCTGGTCACACTATTGCTGATACAGGCCAGGATGCCGTTGGCCTTCTTGGCTGCCTGGGTGCAAGCTGGCTCACGTTCAGCAGCCATCAGTCAGCACCCTCGAGTCCTTTTCTGCTCTGCAGCTTTCCAGCCACTCTTCCCCAAGCGTGGAGCATTGTATGGGGCCCAAATGCAGGATCCGGCACTTTGCCTTATTGAACCTCATATCATTGGCCTCAGCCCATCGATCAACATCGATTCAGCTGATCAACACTCCTGCCCAACTTGGTGTCATCCACAAGTTCACTGAGGGTGCACTCGACCCCTCATGCAGATCATCAGTGAAGATATTAAAAAACAGTAGCTCTAACACCAAGCCCTGAGGAACACCACTAGTGACTCGTCACCAACTAGATGTGATGGCATCTACCGCCATTCTGGCCATCCATCCAGTTTCCAACCCAGCAAAGAATCCACTTATCCAGGCCATGAGTAGCCAGTTTATCCAGGAAGACACTGTCAGATGCTTTACTTATGTCCAAATACACCATATCCACAGCCTTTCCCTCGTCAGCCAGGTCGGTCACCTTATCATAGAAGGAGATCAGGTTGGTCAAGTAGGACCTGCCCTTCATGAACCCGTGCTGACTGGGCCTGATCCCTTCGTTTTCTCGCACATGCTTTGTGATCTCACTTAGGACCATCTACTCCATGACCTTCCCTGGCTGATGCTTTCGTGTTTGCAGGTTCAAACTGTGATGAGGCTGCACACCGCTCCCCTCCACCCTCACCCTCCCCCCCCCAGCACCTACATATAGGACTCATATACAAGGCAACCCACAGACCTCCTCTTCAGTGGGCAGAGGCAGAAGGTCACAAGTGCAGGCAGATAACCACTGCCTGCTCTCCAGATTCACAAGCACACACGCATGTTTGCAATCCCTTGATGACCAGTGTAGCCCCTCTGCCTGCCCAGTACCACTGCCTGGATCCTGGGTCCCCATATGGACCCCACAGGTTCCTTGACAGCTGGTCCAGCTTGGTGCTCGCTGCAAACATACAGTATTGGCACACTCGTCCCTCATGCACTCCACAGGCATACTAGCATGGATCCCATGCCTGAGAGACCCTCGCCTGGGCCCTAGGCCCCCCTAGTCACTGGCTACTCCAGCTTGAAGTTTGCTGCTGAATATACATGCGCACCCCAGGCACACCAGAATTGGGGAAGACAAGACTCTCCCCCTGCAACTGGCACGAGGCACGTGGACATTGGCCCATGTTTCTGCTCCAGTGGTGCTGAGCTCCTTGCTTGCTGTTACCCCTCCGACAGCTGTTTTTGGGAACAAATATCATTCCCACCCAAGTGGCTGCAGGTTCAAGAGCCCCACTGGCTCCAGTAGCTGACAGGGAGACCCCACTCACTCCATCACTAGCAGCAGAGGCCAGGGGTGCCCACCCCTGGTCTGATCCTAGGAGCTGGCACCAAATTCACCTCACACACATAGGTCTCACCAGTGATGCACTGAGTCCTTGCAGCACGTGTTCACAGGGGACAGAGAGCAAGCATACGCACAGATGCTGAAGAAAAGATTTAATAAGAAGATACAACAAGCTAGGACAGACTGCAGTGAACAGGCACAGGACTCGGCCAGACAAGCCCTGTTTTGCAGCTGGCTGGCCCCTATTACACCCCTTTCTGTTTACCCTTCTTTGTTCCCCCCTGTCCCTCTTCCCCTACACAACCCCCACCCCATGGGTCTGTACATGTCTGTCAGTCACCCCTCACAGTCCAGAGTTCTCTGGTATGTAATGCCATCACTTGCAAAGTCCATGCTGATCTTCCTGGGAGTGGCGCCTGTGGTTTCTTGATAGCCCATCAGTTAGTGTGGCTGGTGAGGTTTGTTTCTTGCCATTGTCTCCATGTTTGTTTTGTCAGGTCTGTGCCTCAGCGTATTTTGTTTCTGGTTTCCCCCTTTTCCCCTTAGTTTCCCAACTGACAAGTCCCAAGTCAGATAGCCTCAATGAAGTAAACTTTCTCACACTCTCATGTGCCCTTATCAATTGATGTGACTGACCAGGCTTGGTTCTTGTCACTGCCTCCCTTGTCATGTCTTTTGGATTTGTGTCCCCGTTATGTACTTGTTCATGACTTCCTCCTTTTCTTATTGTCCCTGTTGCACTGGAAAAATTTCTTGACCTGATACCCGTGAAGGAGCGACACTCTCCTTCCACATACTCTTCCACTTACCTTTGAAATCCAGCCCTCATCTTAGCTATAGGTATGCCTGTAGCTGCTTAGACATTTATTCTAGTTCTGCACAAACAATTTGTAAGCATTTTGAAAGGTTTACCAGGGATTATACTGCAATTGGAATGGCCAGGTGAATCCTATATTTTTGAATGATGATTGTTCTGCACACCACACATATTTGTATACTCTAAGCCAAGTCTGGGACTTATAGTATGATTTAAACTTGTAGTAGAATTTAAACCAAGTCTGTAGTTTATTTAAACCAAGTCTGGGACTTAATTGTGCATATTGTACAGTAATTATGATAACTCATAAATACCCTGGATTTAGTACATATAAGCACAATTATCTCTGAGCAGATAATCTGACATTTCTGAAACATACATTGTTTCTGTCTAATCACAGACAAATATCATAACTTTATGTTAAATAGCTCAAGACTCTAAGCTATCCTGAAATACTGCGGGTAACTACAGATCCACGAAGAGAAGGAATGGAAAAATTAGTTGTAGCTTCTAGATTAACTGTGCCAAATATGGATAATGTAAAAGTCATTAAAGTCTTAAAAAATAAGATGCCTGTTTTGCTCCATCTAGGATCTTAGTGTAATTGTAATCATGAAGTCACTGTTATGCTCTTCACTATGTATGACCAAGACCTATCTTTCGTGGCAGCCAGAGTTAGATCCCTGCATAAATCCATGACCAGTATTATCTTACAAGGAAAGAAATAAATGCTACAACTACCTAGTTATGGTGACAATTTGCCACAGGATTTAGCAATTTTGAATTGTACTGTGTGCACAGAGTACTTTTTATATAAAGATGAGAACAGTTCCCTAGCAGCTATTTTCTCCTAAGTCATTAGCAATACATTTTTCCTTCAAGATGTCATGATAATGAACATCAATATTAAGCATATTCTATAAACCACCATTTTTATTTTCTGTGTTATATATTTAGGGCCTCTTGACTGCGTCTGACATTTTTCATTACTTACAGACTTTTCAGAGGTCTCCAAGTCTAATCCCTATTAAAAACACTGAGACCACTGGGTGTCAAAGTTTCTCTTAAAAGCCACTACCACTTACAGCTCCACTAAGAGGACTGTGAGTTATAAGTGTATAGGAAGAGTGAAATAAAAACAGAGAATTAATATTTTTGCCAGGAAAAGGCAATCTGGTATGTGATTGCTGTTTCTATACTTTTCCTTGTTTAGTGGTCTCAAATCATGAGGAAAAATAAAACTAGAATATAGCTCAAACACGAATTTTACATCCAGATAAGTTTGAATAAACAAATCAAAGCTGGAGAAAAGGAACTTCATGAAGTTAAACAAGGGGAAGTTCAAAGTTCTGCACCTGGGGAGGAACAACCCCATGCACCAATATATATGCTGGGGGCCACCCAGCTGGAAAGCAGCTTGGCAGAAAAGGACCTGGGTATCCTGGTGGATACCAGATTGAACAGCACCTAGCAATGTGCCCTTGCAGCAAAGACGGCTAATGGTATTCTTGGCTGCATTACAGTATTGGCAGCAAGTTGAGTAAAGTGATCCTTCTCATTTATACAACACTAGTAAGGTTACACCTGGAGTTCTGTGTCCAGTTCTGGGCTTCTCAGTACAAGAGAGACATGGATTCAGTCTTAACAAAGGGCCACAAAAATGGTTAAGGGACTGGAACATCTCTCATATGAGGAAATGCTGAGAGAGCTATGAATTTTTAGCCCAGAGAAGCGAAGGTTTGGGAGAATGTTATTAATGTATATGAATACCTGAAGGGAGGTTGCAAAGAGGATGGAGCTACACTCTTTTCTCTGGTGCCCAGAGATAGGACTGGAGGCAATGGGCGCAAACTAAAACACAGAAGGTTCCATCTGAGCATGAGGAAATACTTTTTTACTGTGAGGATGACTGAGCAGTGGCACAGGTTGCCCAGAGAGGTTTTGGAGTCTCCCTCATTGGAGATAGCTAAAAGCCATCTGGACATGGTCCTGGGCAACTGGCCTGAAATGGCCCTGCTTGAGCAGGGAGGGGTTGGAACAGATGACCTCTAGAGATCCCTTCCAACCTCAGCTGCTCTGTGATTCTGTGATTCCATGAATCAAACTCAAGATAAAAATAAAATTGGAAATCTAAGATCTTTATATGTAATATATATAATATGCATAATATATAATATGCATAATATATAACATATATAATATGTAATACATAATATATGATATATATAATCTATAATATATAATATATAATATATATTTTGCATTGCATGATGGTAAATTTAGGAATCTGTAACAGAGGACCACAGTCCCTGGGTTTCCTCAAACATTCAGTCCTGTGAAATACTGAGTATGTTCACATCTCTATTTACACCTGACAAACTGAGGTTTCAATAAAATGAAAAGGTCCAGTGATTTATTACAGTTGCTGGATTGTACAGTCTGCATAATCTAGAACAAGGGAAATAAAGACCATTACTTAATATACTTGCCAACAATTCTGTATTTAGGTTTTCTAACTTTGCATTAGTGTAAGTCTTTTAACTTCTTCACTATCTGATGCTAATTTAAGATCAAAATCCTACTTAATAATCGGTTTTTCATAAGAAATCCTAGGGTGAATCACAGAATCGTTAGGGTTGGTAGGGACTTCTGGAGATCATCTAGTCCAACCTCCCACCAAGGCAAGGCCTAGAACAGGTTGCAAGAAATGCATCCAGGCAGGTTTTGAATGTCTCCAGAGAGGGAGACTCCACAGCCACCCTCAGCAGCCTGTTCCAGTGCTCTGCCACCCTCAATGTAAAGGAGTTCTTCCTCATGTTGAGGTGAAACTTCTCGTGATTTAGTTTATGGCCATTGCTCCTCGTCCTGTCGCTGGCCACCACTGAAAAGAGTCTGGCACCATCTTCTTGGTGCCTGCCTTTGAAATATTTATACGCACTAATGAGGTCCCCTCGCAGTCTGCTCTTCTCTAGACTAAACAGGCCCAGCTCCTGCAATCTCTCCTCGTAAGAGAGGTGCACCAGACCCTAGATCATCCTTGTGGCCTCTGCTGGAGCCTCTCCAGTAGTTCTTTGTCTTTCTTGTACTCAGGAGCCCAGCACTGGACACAGTACTCCACATGTGGCCTCACCAGGGTTGAGTAAAGGGGGAGGATCACCTCGCTTGACCTGCTAGCCACACTCCTGATACACCGCAGGATACTATTTGCCTTCTTGGCCACAAAGGGGACACTGCCAGCTCACAGTCAGCTTACCATCCACCAGTACTCCCAAGTCCTCGTATTATTTATCTGGACCTTTTTGAGGAGGTTGTCAGTTTCTTTTGTTCTTCCTTTGTCTTTTAATCATTTAGATCTTTCTCCGTGGTGAAGAAAGCAACCTTATTGCTTGTGATACACAATTTGTGTCAGTCATGCTTCTGGTGACAAGGCAGTGGATTTCTCTGACTTGCATCATGCTTCAGAATTCTGCTGAATTACTATGTTGTCAGTAAAAAGAGAAAAATAAGCACTGTTTTTTCATTTGGTGCAGAACGGTTTTACCTCCAGTGATTTAGTGTCTCAACAAAACCCATTTTTTGATGCAATCCATTAAGCCTTTGCAATGCTTAATTTCCTGGAAAGTCAAGAGTTATTCAAGTCACTCTTTTGGGATCTTCATGACAGTAATTTGTTTTCCATGCTATTTTAACAAATATGCACAACTCATTAGTTAGGGTCCTGATATTTTCTATCATTGGATCAACAAAGATTTATTATTTGCTATTGTTATTATTTTACTTTAAATGAGTGAACTAAGATTTAGATTCTGCTCATATAAATTCAAATGCTTTACAAGGAGTCTGGTGGCCTTCTTGTCCTGTCTAATCAACAGAGACAAACATCTCTGAATGGCAACTCCGCCTATTTCAAACCAAAATCATACTGTAAAGAAGCATTTTTCTTTCTGTTGATCTGAAACAGAACCTAGGATGACTCAGTTGCCAATCATCAATAATATTAAGAGACCAAACTCAGTGTTTTTTCATTTGTATGATAGTTCCGAAAACATATTCCCCTGATTCATAGTCCTATGGAAAGTCCCATATTTTTCTGTTTTTTTCACATTTTCAGAATCTTCCTGTCGGAAAGCTCTCCTTCCTCATTAATTCTGAAGGTACAGCCAGTTCAGAAGTGAGCTGATGCTGCTTCTCTTCTATCCCACTCAGCTGCCAGTCATTCCATTAACAGGAGAAATATTTAAAGAAACAGGATCCCAAGAAGCTTGATATGTTCCAGAAAGGGGGGGAAAAAAAAAAAATCACTCTTCCATGTCAATAAAACCTTTGAATCACCTTGAATCTTCTCTCACTCTCCATCTTGATTTATTGTAGCTTCCAACAATCACCACTAGACAAACTCGGAAAACGCTTTCTTTCTTAGGAATGAGGTATAGGTAGTAATGGACTGAGCCAGATGCTGTTCTTGTGGTCCTGAGATTCATGAAGAAAATAAATCAACTTTGGCAGATGTGAATTCAGTGACATGGCCAGCAGAAGGCTATAGAGAAGCACTATTTTTGCTTCTGTTTTTCACTCTTCTGTTTTGTTGTTTGTTTTGTTTTGTTTGTTGATTGTCATTTTTTTCTCCGTTTCTTAGATCATGTTAATGTTCAGAAGACTAGCAAGTGAAACTTTCTCTCCTATCCTTTGACTCACAGTTATCTTAGACAATGCACAAATTATTTTCTTTCACCATCCACCAGCACCTCAAAAGGCAAGAGAAACTGAAGGCCCATTTCCACCATCAAAATACAGATGTGGTTGGTGCAGTAGAAAATTTTGCATTGCTGTACATCACGCTGTGCCTATGCCAACAATGATGCCAACCTTGTATATGGAAAAGTGATAAGAGTGGATAAAAAAAGACACTGAATTTGCGTCAATGCATTCCTTTTACAGGCCTTTCAGTATCTGTAAACTTTCACTCAGTATTTTCAAGGTTTCTTCACAACTGTGAATAGTAATAACCTTTCTAAAGCTGAGATTCACTCTAAGCTTTTTAGGTTAAGACAAGTCACATGAAACAGTGAAAGTCACAGATCAAAAGCACTTTAATCAAGAAAACATAAGTCTTTGCGCTAATCAACCTATTTACACAGTATTGATGCAAGACATTTTAAGAGGAGTGCAGTTACACAGATCTGACTACTGTCAGTTACATTTTCTGCTCATGTTGTCTCTAGTAATTTCCATTTTGCTCTACAGTTCTAAGTGAAAGCACTTCTTCAGTCTGTAGTGATTCTACAGCAATCATTCGAGTTAACTTCTGTATTACTGCTTAAGTAAAGAAAAAGGTGAACAACTCATGCACATGCATGCGAGTCTTGCTGTTCATGTGCTCTTGTGAATGCATAGGCAGAGCCAAAGCTTATCACAAGAAAGAAGAATCATCATCTACGCAGGATGTCCACAGCAAAGCATGAAAGGGTGTGTGGCAGCTATAGAAATGGGGTAGCAAAATGCAGACCTTGCATGCCTAAGACCTGCAGGAAGCATTCAGCTTCAGCTGATGCTGTGTGTGGTGCATGAAGCAGTTGCTTGTTGGAAAGAGGCACTGACAACTGTCGGGACAGTCACAGGTTGGATTTTTTGGACAAAGCATTCTACATTGTGTCCATAAATCAGGCAGGGATTTCTATTCAGTCACAGTCAAACATGCATCTGCTCTCAGCACACAATAACATATGCTGCCTTATGAATCAGCATCAATGGAAGTGCTGAGACAAAGCAACCCCTTATGAAAATCTTAAAGCAAGAAAGAGAAGGCAAACAGTAACAGTAAAAGCCAGGATGGAGACAACCCCTTAATGAATAGCAATAGTGGTGGGTCAAGGTAGACTGAGATATTTTAATTAACCTGAAACTATTCAGTGCAAAATTCGTACATTCATACACTCCAACTTATTATCCTGGAAAAGGAAGAGAAGATGCATTGTTCATTGTAAGTCTCATGGGGAAGTGTCTTCCTGAACTTCCACGTGCCCAAGAGAGAACAGAGTCAGAACTTTCCTCCCACCATACACTTAACCAAGCTTGTGAGGCAAAAAAGGTATTTTTGTTTTAACAGTTGGGCCTCCTGAGCATAAGTTAAAGGCTTTCTGCTAGCTTTCGTGTCTGTGATTTGCTTAGTTGGGCCCTTTACATCTGATAAAAACGCTTTGAATCTCCTTACAAGAGTTTTATTCTAATGATTACAAATGAAAATACAAGTTGCAGGTAAGTGTCAGAGTCCAGTGCTCCCTTGACTAGTTCTTTTTAAATATTCTGTAAATTGAGGGTTTAACGTTAAATATCAAATGTCTTATTTGAAGACAGTTGTTACATGGGATTTCTGATTTAGTAGAGTGATACAAAATACACTGAAAACACAATACAAATGTAAGTTACTCTTAGCAAAATATAGGAATTGCAGTTGCAGTTTAATCATAATACCAATATGATTCCCATTACTGTTTTTTGTAATATGTTCACTGTCATGACACTGTGTCCCCAGTCAGTGGGCAGTAATACATGAGTTGAGGGCAGCTCAAGCCCATTGCTGTCATTGAAATTACTCTGTTAGTTCTTCAACTTTTATACTTCATTTTGGGCTGAGCCATCCAATCACTTCCCCCATTCAAGTCTAACTCAAGTCTCTATAACTCGGGGAGACAGTCTGCTCTTTTATTGAGCTAGGAGAAACATCCAAATCACCAGTTGATCTATGGATAGCTGCTTATCTGAAACAAAGGCCACTATCTAGTCCCTTTTATGTTCAGATAAAGTCAGCTTCTTTGCAACAGGGGTGTTTCATGGGCACATGCCCCTGTCCATCTCCAGTGAGCCTTCTTCCATTTTAAGGGTTGATTCAGGGAATCACATTCCACATTTAGGGTTTTAGTTGGTCAGGAGAGGATGCAAAACTCTGATAACCCACACTAGGAGATGCCTGGCTCCTTCAAAGTCACACAGTGAGACGGAGTTAAATTGAACACAAGTAAAAATAAAAAAAAACCCTGCCAGCCTGATTATCATAGGTGATCAAGAGAAAATCTGTGCTATAACATATTAAGGTCCAGTGAGCTACAGCTCCAAAGGAAGTGGTATGGTGTCTTTGCTCTATGCAGGGAAACTGTCTATTTTTTGCTAATTGAGATATGAAAGTGCCAAATGTGGGGCTTCTATTCAGTGTTGGTGTCTGTTTGATGGTAGTTCTGAAGTGGCACTGAACTGTGTAAATCAGTGTGTTGATTTTCTCTGGCACTTCAGCTGAGGAACTGCCATTCCTCAGTCTTGTTCTCCTTTCTGTCCATATTTATCCTGCAGAAGTTAAAAAGTAATAATGGACAAACATGGATACTTCTTAGGCAGAGACCTCCTCTAGAGCTGGACTATGTCTGGAACTACGCTGAAGTGTAGATCAAAAGCTTGGATAGGACATGGAGTAGGTGATCAATTAGAATTTTTTTCCCCTCCCCCATCCTAAAGCTCAGCAAAGCCTACAAAATACAATGTCTTCTTAGAACTGTTGTGGAACACCTGAAGTTCAGTGAGAGGGGAAGAGAAAGACTGGGGTATTAGTACAAAGTGACTTTCAGGGATCAGTGCATTAGACATTTGATAAGCAGAGGAGGGTTTCAATTAAATTTTTTGCTAATTTAAGAAAGTAACTTGTACAGATAGAATACTCTGGTTATTTTGTTAATAATTAGCCTCTAAAAATAGCAAAGCTCTACTTTTTCATGTAAATTTCAGCTTACTGTCGAATACTGAGAAAGGGCCTGAAAATAACTGGGTTTATAGTTGATTAGCACTTTCTGGTTCTTGTTCCCTGTCACTAGAGAGTCAGTCAAGATGATGGTGGGGTGGAGAAGAGGCTGTCCAATGGTACAACTACTTCCCCTACATGAAACACATCATGAACATTGATAGTGGGGCCTATATACTAGTGTGTGTGTGTCCCTTTTCGTGCAGTTGCCAGGGTTATGTAATATAGGTTTAAAGTACCAAGCTATTTTTTGTTTCCTTTCCATTTTGTGTCTATCTTGAGGAGTTTCTCATAAAGAGGTATATCATTCATTATTTGTACATCACTGGAACCATGATTCTGTTTAGCAAGGCAGGCACTTAGGCAGCAGCAATGGTAGTAGCATGCAGGAAGAAAATCACAATGGAAAAGTTCGCACTTCTCTGGCTTCGTAGCTTTGTAACTCTTTGTGCAATGATCTGCAACAAACTCTTCCTCTTCACTGCCTTCAACTTTGATATTTTCAGTACAGGCTCCTATAACTTCTGTTGCTATTTCTAAAACAAGCTGTGCCTTGTGATGTGAGGCGTTTTAAAGTAATCTGGCACATGAATATCTCTCTTCACTTGGAGTTGAAGAAAAACCATCAATCATATTTACATTTCTGCTCACTGCTTCCAGGTAACAGTAGCATGTCTACCATGGCTTACAGTTGACCACAAAGTGAAAACAACTGCTAACAAACCCCTAACAAAGCTGGGGTTTCATGCCTCAGAAAACTTCGTCCTTAAATATCTTTTTTTTAACTTCACATCCCACCCCCCCCAAAAAAAAAAAAAGAAAAAAAAAAGAGCTGAATTGCCTAATAATCCTTAAAATACAACTAATTACCTAGTGTTCTGACTAGAGATCCCTAAAGATCCTTATGTACCATTCCTGGCTTCATAGTCATGGTGATGAATAGTATGTAATTCAGAATTTATGTAGAGTTTGATCAGCTTACTTGGGTGACCCACCACACAATATGGAGGCTTCTTTTATAGAGCCTTGCACACTGAATGTCAGGCTTTGCAGAGAAGTGAAAGGGCAGTCTTTTTATTCTCCACTATGAGGTATATTGTAGAAAAGAAGTATGAAGGTGGCACTGATGAGTCTGCTCTGACGTACATAAAAGGGAATAGGCCAATAAGGGCAGAGCAGTGAGAAACCTAGCTAGATCTTCTTCCCAGCTAGTTCAACACATTTGTGCAAAGGCAGTCCTGGAAAACTGCTTTGTTATTTACTGAGCCACACATTACAGGAGGAGAAGGAACTGATTTGTGGCTTGCTTAATAACAATATATGCTTTGAGCTACTCCCAGGAAAACACAGCATGGACCGATTTCTTCATCCTATTTGATTGCAAGTACATTCCGTCTCAAAAAATGAGCCAGGACTGGTGCTATTTGACTGTATTCCAGAATACAAGGAGAAGGGCAAGACTAACAACTGTAGTTTAACCAGGGCTGTTAACAGGAATATGACACCTTCACAACCTTCTCACTCTGCCATGCCAAACCTGAATGGGAGTTGGAAGTGGGAGTTTAGCCCCTGGACAGCACACTGTAGCTGAGTATTACTTGTTGGTATAGAATTGCTTGCCCGATCAGACCAGGTGGGACATTATAATTTCAGTATCAGTGCAAGAAGTAAGCATTTAATGTTAATTAACCATAATTATTTGGTTGTCAGTACCAAATATAGAGGTAACTCTGCAATGAATGCCCAGGAATGAAACTGGTATGGTTTATTTTTAGATTCCTTGAATTTGTGATCAATATTTTAAAATCAGATGGAAGACCTGAAGCATTTTATTGATGCAGAGACAGTTCATCCCCATGTGCAACTCCCTGAAAGGCAATTTGGAAATAAAATGATGCTAAACTTGGAAAAGCTCTTTATTTCCCAGAGGCTATAGCCTAATTCAGATGAAAAATTCTGTTATCATCTTTTCCTCTATTCGTCACTTTCAACAATAGACAGGCAATAGACGTACCTCAAAACTTCCCTCTGAACTACCACAAAAGCTAAACCTCTAATAGCCCTGTCAGAATAACGGGCTGTTTTCCCTTCTTGTAAGTATGTATCTTGATTGCTTTTGATCTAGAGAGTTTTGGATGTATTGCTGCAAAGAGATCTGTCAAAACTCCTGAAAACCAGAAATCTCAGAAGGAAAATCTATTGCAGGAAAACATACAACAGAGTTTGTACCTGCTGATTTTTTCTGGAAAATTGAATGAAAGAGCAGGAAAAGCATTCCATGGTGATCAGTCAGTTGAGTGCTCCCTGGCCTTTAATGGCTATTTTAGGTATTAGGTGCACTTGAAATTTTGATAGAATACCAATTATGTAACACATGGCTGGTGATAACATTCTTAGCTCTCACAGCTGACCTCAGTTTTTAATTTAAATTCCCATTATGATATCAGACAAGTTTGTCTATGACAGGTTGATCTGGCATTTCAGTCACTCCATGTAGAAACTTCAGAGCAGTGCTTGAGTTTGAAGTGGCTAAAAAAGGAGTAGCTTCAAAGCGAGCAGTTTTAAGAGTCAGTTCTCTCTCCGAATTTTCTTACATGGTCTGTGTCTCATGTTTGTTAAACCTTCTGCTTTCTGTCTTAGATGATACAGGTGTCAAATATGAGTCAAGAGAGTACGTTCTAGCTCTATTGAAATTTAGGTGTTGGAGATGCAATACACAAGGAAAAATGAAGTGGAGTGGGTGAGGGAGTTTCGGTAATAAATGACTCCTGCATCTCCCAGGAAACTAAATTAATGGATCGCATACACCACACAGCTCCCTACAGTGCTTTCTGCACATGCTGAGAGACTTTCAGATAGTATCAAGTACTTTCAGATATTGTGAGCGTTCTCAGACTTACCTCATCAATACATTACCTAACAATTAAAGATCGGTTGTGAATCCTGTCCTTCTTGTTGGCAACACTGTGTTCAAAATCCTTTGATTATGAGCTTTTCTTTGCAGGGAAACTATTTATTTATTGCAACTCACCTCTCACAAAGCTGTGGCAGTTTGATATAAAAAGACACTAAAGGAGAAAACCTAGCTCTTAACGGCCTTGTGTCAATGTTTGGAGTCACCCACTTCAGACAACAGCAATAATTTGCCATTACTCTGCACTGATGTGGGTATCTCCAGAAGAACATCAAGGAAAAAGCCATTAAAGAAATTTACCAAGACAAAGCAAGTAAGTTAAAGAGCCAGGAACAGAAGGCAGCTTATGATACCCCAGATGTCTTTGGTCTTACTATCTCCTAGCTAGTTACAATAATATCACTGTGCTAGACATAGAAATTATTTCTTTTAGTGATGCCTCTTAACAATATTCCATATTCTTCTAGGTTTGCCCCATCCCATCCCAGCCTCCTCAGCCTACTGTTGTTCCAAAGCCAGTTCAATCTGTCATACATGTCCCATTGCAACCAAGCTGCCCAGGCCGGGGCAAGATGGCAAAACTCATCAATCCAGAAGAGATGACATCCAGGGATTATTACTTTGATTCCTATGCTCATTTTGGAATTCATGAGGTAATCTTATATTTATTTCATAATAATAATAAATAACAATATTAATCATAATAATGTTTTCTTTGATTTATTTGTTATTTATCCCCTTTCCCTTGCTCATGATTATATTCCTATGCCTTTCCTCAGAAGATTGTATAGCCTGGTTCAGTGCCAAAGATATCACCCACTTCTCTAGAGACCTGTACTCAAAACCTATGTCCCACTTACATCCTTATGTATGCGTTCTCAATACAGTTTATATTAGCTATCTGTACAGTGGTAATCTTCATCAGTAAATCAGTTTAGTGCATTTATGAGGGCTGCAAACTAACATAAACCCACATGGAAACTACCTTATTGCTAAATTAGGTCTTTTGTTCTCTTTCATATTGGAGCACAGATCCTAGCAGAACAGCTGCTCAACTGATATGAGAAGCCAAATAATTTCATGACTCCTGAGATGTTACTTGAATGAATGGGCTGCATTAGTGTGAACATAGAGCCCAATAGCGTCCAGTAAATACTCTCCTGGAAAGAACTCAAAATACACAGTGTTTATATATTTACCATCAGAATATTTACCATCAGAAAGCTGACTGTAGACCAGTTCTAAAGAAGACATTAATATCTTATCTTTACATTACCCAAGAGGATGGGATCTTAAAGACTAGGATGCAAAAAGGCCAACAATGTGAAATCGGTGGCACTTTTCACAAACCACATAAAAACCACTACCTATTTCCATTACTCTAATAATTTTTGTGGGACATATACAGGGACAGAAGATTTCTATCTACCAGTTGTATGTTGCCAGAGTAGCATTCAGAAATTCCATCCAAGAATGGAAGAAGATAGAGGAACAACTGGGTGGGAAGGAGACCTAAGGAAATACTGAAGATACATCAGAGACCTCAAATCAGATTGAGCTCCTGGTGGAAGGAGCTCTGTAGGTCTGAGGGAGTGCAAGAAGTACCTGAGACCTTTTGCTGAGGCTGGGAAGTGAGAGGTTGCCTCCTTGCCCGCAGAAGGTGTACACTGACTGGTAAAGAATCTGTGTTAACAGGTAACGGAGCTGCTAGGTGAGGTTAGCTGACTGGATCTTGTACTCTGAAAGTACAAGAGCCTAAATCCCCAACTATACTGAAAGGAGGAGTAGTCAGAGTCTGTACTTACCAGGTTGGGACGTGGAGACTCCTCTGACGGTGAAGGTTGGAAACTTGTAACTTATGCCAACAGGAGGAAGGCTCCTGATCCACCTGCACATCTCTAGCTACAAAATAGGTTCAGTGCCTTCATTGTAGATGAGGGACGGGAAGTTCTGTCCAATGAAACATTAGATATAGTTGGCCCTGAGCCATGCAGAAGTACTGGGAGAAAGCAACAAGTAGTGGAAGTCTCTCTCCTGCAAGGGACAGAGGCCCCCATCAGCTCACCTGACCTGCTGTCTCAGCATTTGGATCTGGGACATTGTGGAGAGGCTGCCGACATTTGTCCAGCCCTTAGACCAGCCTTGGATTGCTACTGCTGCTCTTCTACATGAACACCAATGAGACCTGGAGCATATAAAGTGTGACTACACAACTTTTGGAATGATGGTCAACAGCAAGGTGTGCCAGATGCTTTTTTGCCTTAGTTATACCAGTGAGAATAAGGACTTGAGGAGAAGTGCTCCTGCAGGTCCACAAGTGGTTGTGCAGCTCATGTCAACGACAAGTTTTCAGGTTTTATGTCTATGCAATCCTCTTTGAGGGTGGGGGTCTGCTAGGAAGATGTGGAATCCACCTGACAAAACAGACAGGCCAAAACCATCTTTGCCAACAGTTTGGCTAAGCTGCTGCTGAGACCTTAAGCTGAGAATGATAGAGGATGATCACCCACAGTCACATGGGGAAGTTGCAAACCGAGTTTGCAAGCAAAAGGTGCACAGTGGTGGACGAGACTTCGTAGTCACTCAATAAAACAGAGCAGAAGGGGCCCACTCCAAGTGTAAGCACAGAAAAAGGAAGTACCAAGAGGCAGCATTACGGGGGAAAGTCTCATACCTTTTCTGGAGAATCAACATGACAGAGAGCTTCTCTGAAGTGCCTGTACACTAATACATGCAGCCTAAGAATTGAACAGAAGGAATTAAAGGTCCGTGTGCAGTTGCATGGCTACAGTCTCACAGGGATCAATATGATCACATGACTGGAATGCCAGAATGGCTGGATACAGGCTCCTTAGGAGAGACAGACTGAGAAGGTGAGAAGGCAGACAGAACAACTGAATGCATGGGGCAGATGATGAGGTTATGGGTTAGCTCATGGTGATAAATGGTGATAAATTCCTGGCACAAATTACCTGAATCAATGGGGGAGAGGTGTGTGCTCTGCTGGTACTGATACTTACTAAAAAGAATGAACCATCTGGAGATGTGATTGTCAGAACAGTCTTGGCTGCAGTGACCATGAGATGAAGAAGTTCAGGATCCTGAGAGTATGGATGCTCTCTCAGGGTCCATGCTGTTTGTCTTGTTGACAACCCTGGGTTTCAGGAGAGCAGCCTTCATCCTTTTCAGGGGTCTGCTTGGAAAAATCTCATGGGAGATTTATTTATACACATTGATATACATTGATAAGATCCCCATCAGCGAACTCTTCTCCAGGCTGAACAATCCTACCTCTCTCAATCTCTCCTCACATGTCAGGTGCTCCAATCCCTTAATCATCATCATGAGGTATGACCGGATCTATGTCAACATCTCTTGTCCTGGGGAACCCAGAGCTGGACACAGAACCCCAGATATGGTCTCACAAGTGTTAAACCACCTCCCATGACCTGCTGGTGATGCTTTTTTTTTTTATTGCAGCCCAAAATGCTGCAAGGGCAGTTGCTAGCCTCATGTTCAAACTGCTGTCTACCAGGTTCCCAAGATCATTTTCGGCAAACACTGCTTTCCGGACAGCCAGTCCTCAGCCTATACTAGGTGCATGAGGCTTTTTCTCCTCATGTGCAGGACTTTGCATTTCTCCTTGTTGACTTTCTTGAGGTTCCTGTCAGTTTTTACTTCAGCTTGTTGAGGTTCTGATTTGCAGCACAATCATCTGGTGAATCAACCACTCATCCCAGTTTTCTGTCAACTGCAAACTTGCTGAAACTGCACTCTGTCCCATCATCCAGGTTATTGTTGAAGGTATCTGGTATTGGCACCAGTAGTGCCACTAGTGACTGGCCTCCAGATGAACTTTGTGCTGCTGATCAGAACATCTTGAGAGCAGCAGTTCAGTCAGTTTTCAGTCTATAGTCCATTTATGTAGTCCACATTTCATCAGTTTTTAAATGAGGATGTTGGGAAACGGTGTTGAAAGGCCTGCTAAAATCAAGATAAACAAGCATCCACTCCTCTCATCCACAAAGCCTGTTATTTCACCATAAAAAGCTATCAGAAGGTCAGTCTTCTCCAAATACACCCCATCACTGAACACTCCCATCACCTTCTTGTCCTTAGTATGTTTGGAAAGAGTTTCCATGAGAGTGTGCTTCATCAGTGTTGTTGGACTGTTCTTCTGCCTCTGTCTTTGCTTGATACCAAACCATGCTTTATGATGATAAAAATAGCCTTTTATTCATCTACAGTATTCAGTACATATAGTCTTCTGCCAAGAGAGGTAAGTGAGCAACTGATACATATAGCAATCCAATGCACTAGTGCTTCAGATTGCTGGGCAATGAACTGATTCTTTTTATCCTGAAATTCAAAAACTCATTTGCCTACTTGCTTAAACTATGAAATGATGGCAGTAATATAAGCAAAACTTCAGCCTTCTAAACCTAACAGAAGCATTTTGAGAAAATTAAAGTGTGTATTCAGTGGCCTACACTTACCTTTTAGAATGGCACTTGGATCTTGACCTGTGTGCTCTTTATTGGTATAGTTTGACTGAGAGCAAGGTTTCGATGGAATGAAATGCATGTATTCCTGCTATCAATAAAGGAAAATTCAACACCTGACAAAGACAACTTAAAATAGCGAGAAGGTAGTCTAGGTTATACATTAATATCTTCTGGAAATTGGTCATATAAATGAGTGAACAGAAGAGCAGTAAGGGAGTACCATATAGCACAGTATCTCCAAGCTCTGCTATGGACTTCCTGCATCGCTTTGGGCAAGGCTGTCAAGACTGCTGTCTTATAATGTTTTATGGGACAGTTTTGTTTGTATTCAAAGAGGAGCCTCAGAAAGTCCCTTCTCTGAGGGTCTAGGTTGTACGTGATTTAAGAGAAAGGGAAAAACTTGGATTTCTACATGGCTTCTGCCTATGCCAAAAGCAGTGCTGTGGTTAGATTACATTCTGGTTGTCAATTGTAACAGTGAAGTAATATTTAGAGAAATAAAATTGTACGAAGGATATCATGCTTCTTCTTAATAATTCAGTTCTAAGTAGCTAGCATTTTACAGTTGCTTTGATGTGTGCACACCACTCTTCAGGTTGTGTATTAATAATGCTTGAATTATAAGAAGGGAACGCATTCAGCAGCAGTGTTGGATGCATATAAGCTCTTGAAATAATAACACAATGGGTTTTTTTCATCACAGGAAATGTTAAAGGATGAGGTGCGCACATTAACCTATAGAAACTCAATGTATCACAATAAGCATGTTTTTAAAGATAAGATTGTCCTTGATGTTGGAAGTGGCACAGGAATCCTCTCCATGTTTGCTGCAAAGGCAGGAGCCAAGAAGGTATATGGGGTAAGAAGACTTCCTCTCATATTTTAAGTTTGTTTTTGCTCATTTTGCGTGAGAATGTCTTGGTGGTTTACCTTGTCCTGTTTGTCTTGGTTTGAAAGTCTTCTCTCTAAGCTCTTGTATGGCTTGATTTACAGTTACTTTAGTGGAGTTGTCTTGCTTTCTATGACGTGCAGTAGTGTGCCTTTTCCGAATTCAGATACAATGTCTTTTCTGAGTGTGAATTTTTGGTGATCTGCTACATATCCATATTTCTTCTTGGCTGCAAAAAACAATATTAAAGGGACTCACTCATACTCAGAGGAGTCAAAGGAAATATCTTGCTTTTTTAAAATTCTTAAGTTCTGCAACTTTGTAGTCTTGGAACCAAATTTCTTTAATACACTTTTCCTTGTACATTACAACTCAGCAAATCATGCAAGAAAGCATGTGCATGTTTTCTGTGCCAACAATAATGCTTTTCAGAGGCAGAAGGGAATGACTACCTTAAATACATTGAACTTCAGAAGCACAAACATGCAGTTCTCTGCAGAGAAGTCATTAAAGAGAGCATAGATTTGCTTCTTAAGTATATTCAGAATAATTTGTACTGACTCTAAAGTTACAAAGACAGTTTTTTTTTGCTTTGGACTTCTGTTTGTGTCCTGCAGACACAACACGATGTAGAAAAAGGCAAGTAGATTCTATTTCTCTGTGTACTTCTTCAATAAAATTGTTTACTAAAACTCAATTGGCTACATGTGTGTATTTGAAGGCACTGACATAACTAAGTGTCAAAACTGTGCATCTTTATTACTGGTAATGATACATGAGCTACCAGGACTCCTGTTGAATTCTCAGGCTTATATTTTCAAAATCCAATGTTAATTCTGAGTGCCTTATCTGCATATCATCTGAGTATTAGATTAGAGCATGGAAGTATAGGTAGCTGAAATCAGAAGGTGCTGGCAAAGTTTTTGGAGTTGAAACATAAGACTTAATATACAGAATTGGCAGCTAGAATGTATTTCTTGTAAACCAAATGCACAATTTATTATCGCAGAGCCTTGTGAAGAATAAACCTGTAGCCTTCTCTGATGCAGGAATGCAGGTCTCATGCAAGGATGTTGCAGTGCTGTAAAAGTATAAGCATATACAAAATGATGATGCTGTCTCTCAGATCCCTGGCCATATGGTCTTCCTCCCTCCCTTGTGCTGGCACTGGTGCTTATCTGATTCTACAGTGAGCCAGCCCACTGGCAGCAAATTAACCCGGTGAAAGAAAAGTAAATAGTTTTCCACGGGTCTGTGATTTTTGGGTTTTTTTTTCCCGCTTTGGGCTACTTTACAGTTCAGGCTGTATCTCGGGCATTTATAAAGCTCAGTAGCACACCAGTGTCAGCTCATCCATGGACTGTTCAGCACTGAAGCTGGGGGGTGTGCTATCCAGGAAACTTAGCTCTCAAAGGATCTCACCTAGGTGTGAAACTCCTCTGCTACAGCCTAAGAGTTTCAACCTTCTTGCCACATGAGCTACCTCAGCATGAGTCCCAGCAAGCTACGGAGTTGTGTTTGTGTTGGAAAAGCAGATATTTCAGAAATCTGGCAGTGGCAATCTTACTGTCAAATTCAGACTTTATGGTCCTATTCACAAGGACTGCCAATGGAAACTGTGAGTGTTCCTTTTAAAAAGCAGACATTTGCCATAGAGCCGAGATGTTCCAGTTACTTCTGTACAGTTAGATGTGCTTTTTCAAACAGCATGATGTGGAAACTGTTGACAAATGCAGAGTGTTGGTTTTGTGACTACAGTGCCACTGAAATCACTCCTCTTTCTCACTCTTGAAATTTGAGAATTTGTACCCTTCTTCGGGTTCAAATTCATCCACTACCCTGTCTGGTTTTTCTTATCCCTTTTTTCTCACTGTTGGAACTTATTTCTTGTTACTACCTCAGCCAACTGCTAGAATCATCTCTGGGTCTTCAAGAGGTGTAAATCATAGAATCACTGACTCATAGAAAGATTTAGTGTAGAAGACCTCTGGAAGTATCTAATCCAGCCTCCTACTCAAAGCAGATTTAAATTTAAAACTGTATCAGGTTGCTCAAGGCCTTGTCCTGTCCAATTTGGAAGATCTCCAAGGATATGGAGACTCTAAATCCTTTCTCAGCACCTATTCTAGTGCTACGGTCAGCAGGTATTTCCCTTGCTGCAGCTCATGAGCACAGACTTCTCCTGTCACTGTGCACTTCAGAGAAGAGTTTGACTTAGTTTCCCTGCAAGCCCTTTTTAGATAGTTGAAGTTAACTATTGGATTGGGAGAATCTCTTTTACAAGCTGAACAGAACCAGCCCCCTCAGTTTTTCTTCTTTCTTCGCATGCTCTGACCCCTGTCCATTGTGGGAGGATGACAGTAGACTGTGCAGTGTTGTTTGTCTAACTGGGGAGCTGTTGTAAGACATGTAGAGATAAGATTGGCATGTGGCTATTGGTGCTTAGGAGGGGTGACTCAGGGACAGAAAAATACATTCAATTATCCCTTGAAACCTTGGCTCACCTGCTTAATGTAGTCATACAAAATTCAGGACAATCACTGAAGTAGAACTGTCTGAATTCTATAGTGTTTGCAGATAAGCAAGACAGTGTAGGTAAGAAGGAGCTAAACAGACACATACAATGAAGGGATATGTTAGATGTTATCTGATTTGTATAAACAGGTGGTGATGAGGACACAGCCCAGGGGAAAAGAACTGTGGGAATGTGGTGACTCTTTCAGAAGAAGACTCCAGTAGAAGAAGAGGCATTGGCAGCATTAGACTGTAGAGATGAACATGCACACACAGAACTAGATAGAGCTGCAGAAACTCAAGGGTCCCTCAAGGGTCCATACTGGCACTACAACTATTTAATATCTTATTAATGACATAGATAGTGGGATTGAGTTCACCCTCAGCAAGTGTGCACATGACACAAAGCTGAGTGGTGCAGTTGATATACTTGAGGGAAGGGATGCCATCCAGACAGACCTTGATAGGCTTGAGAAGTGGACCAGTGTGAACTTCATGAAGTTCAAGAAGGCAAAGTGCAAGGTCCTTCGCTTAAATCAGGACAATCCCCAATGTCAGTACAGACTGGATGATGAATTGGTTGAGAGCAGTACTGCAGAGAAGGACTTGGGGATACTGGTGAATGGAAAATTGGGTATGAATCAGAAGTGCATGCTTACAGGTTAGAAAGCGGATTGTATCCTGAGCTGCATAAAAGCAGCATGGCCAGCAGTTGAGAAAGGTGAGACTCTGCTCTGGTGAGACTCTGCCTGGAGTACTGTATTCAGCTCTGGGGTCACAAGTACGGGAAAGAAATGGACCTGTTATAGTGAGTCTAGAGAAGGGCCACAAGAATTATCAAGGAGCTGAAACGCCTCTCCTGTGAAGAAAGACTAGAGTTGGGCTTGTTCAGCCTGGAGAAGAGAAGGCTTTTGGGAGACAATAAATGTGGCCTTTCAGTGTATAAAGGGGGCTTATAAGAAGAATGGAGAAAGACTTTTTACAAGGGCCTATAGTAATAGGACAAGGGGCAATGGTTTTAAACTGGCAGAAGGTGGATTTAGATTGGGTATAAGGAAGATGTTTTTTTACGATGAGAGTGATGAGACACTGGAACAGGTTGCCCAGAGTTGTAGATGCCCCGTCCCTGGAGCTGTTCAAGGCCAGGATGGATGGGGCCTTAAGCAACCTAGTGAAAGATTCTCCTGGCCATGGCTGGGGGGTTGGAACTAGGTGATCTTTAAGGTCGCTTCCAACCCAAACCATTCTGTGATTGTAAACTGAGGTACTGACATGTGTTGTTGGAACACAGTTTTTGTAAAATCCAAATGCTTTGTAAAATTGGACAGATTTGAGCAGATCACTGACTTGAAAGAGAATTGGGGGAAAGCCTGAAAACACTCTTTTTTTTCCCTTATTTCTTCACCTACAGAATTCAGTATTTTCTTTTTTTCTGAAATGAGTTGCTTTTCAAAATAAATTTGTGCCACAATAGAGTCCAAGTCAAAGTAGAGACGAACAGCTTTAGCCACCCTAAAGCAAGTTTATTTTCTGAAATACATGTTCCTTCCTGTAACATTTGAGTGGAGTTTTTTTTACAATTTTGTTTCTTTGAGAATAAAGCTGATTTTTGGAAACTCATAGTCATTCATGAAATATGACTTTTCATTTCTTTGCATCTTTTTCTTTAGAAAGGTTGGAAAGCCACCTCCAAAAACCTACAAACCCATGCTAATTAAAAATAAACAATCCAAAACAAACAAAAAGAATGGGCAATGAAAATGCCAGACAGATATGAATGCAGACAGGAAAATTGAGTATGTTATAATGGCTGTAAGTATAAATGAGGCATATAGTCTATAGAGTTTACAGTAACGGAAGAAGAAGCTGAATGGAGAAAAAGAACAAAGTTCTCTCCAAGGGATTTGTCCTTTGGACTCTTTGGACTAGCACTCTGGTGTTCCTTTCTACATGCCATTTTTGATTTATGTTCAGGCCATTGAGTCAGACATCTTACGGAGTGGTTTGCATCCAACGGCAAGCTAAATAGAATTAATGCTCATGTTCCCATGGGGACAGGGATTGCTATTATGACTGCTATTATGTCTAGCTGTTTCATGGGCTATATAAAAAGAATAAAGGATTTGTATGTCCTGCCATCTGTGATTGCCGTCACAGGGGTCAAGCACAGTTTGGTTTTTAGAGATTAAATGGAGTTCACTAGACATATAAAACACTTCACTAGAGATAATATAATTCTATTTGACATTGTCATAGGGGAATTAGAGAGACAAGGATTATACAAAGTATTATTGGAAGTTTAATGCCAAATTTGAAAGAGGTAAATTAGGAAATTATTTGGCAACTACTAATTTGGCCCTCTTGATTTTACAAGGGCACAGACCTCAGAGAGCTTCATGGATTACAGTATTTCTCAAAAAGATATCAAAGGTCATTGTAAACATGAGCTCTTATGATAAGAGTCAGATTTTAACAAATTTAAGGGCAAATCTATAACAAGAACATACTTCTTAATTCCTTTCCTAGTAAAAGCACAGAACTGTTCATAGGAAAAACATGCCGATCTGGATGTTTTTGTAAATACAACAATTTCAGTCATTTGTTATGTATAAAATGTCTGGGTTTTTTTTTTTTTATAGCCTGTATTGCCAAAGTTGATAAATTTTTCACAGAGAGAATTGCTTCTTGACACAGACTAGTATTGGCATAGTTTGAATTTTAACAATATTAGCAATGTTTGAATGCATTTTGTTTTAAAATATGTGAGGAAATGTAGCACCATGCTAATTTCCATTCAGCGGTCGGGTTTTTTTGTTTTGTTTCTTTGGTTGGTTTGTTTGGGGGGGGTGGCTGGGGAGGTTGGGATTTTTTGGGGGTTTTTTTGGGTTTTTTGGGGGGGAAGAAGACAATATTCTGAAGTAGCAGGAATAAATTAAATAATATTATGAATAAATTATGTAATTTTGTAGCTGGGACCACTGTTTTCCACATTTCAACAGTTTTAAAAACAATCTTTCCTATATGAGCCAGTTTAACTCAAACACAGACTGCAGTTTAAATATTAAGATATCATTGGTCATGATCCTGCCCACACAGGTTTAACTCTTTTATCAGTGGTGATACATGCTTTGTAGAGTCTTTGCTGCCTTCAGTAGGTTTTGTTTTTATTCATATAGCTGAGATTGCTAACACATAATTACTCTTCCTCTCGCTTTTCTTTTTTTCTTTTTTTCCTAGATTGAATGCTCAAGTATATCTGACTATTCAGAAAAAATTATCAAGTCGAACCACTTGGACCACAGTAAGGCATATATAAAAATATTTTCTTCAGGAGAAAGAGAAGATAACTGTTTCGCTTTTTCTGATTAATTTATGTTGTGTTGTTTATATGTAAATGGTAATTTTGCATAATTTACTCATGTAAATGCAAAACTAAACACCTCATTCTAGGCACTACAACAGTTCCTCAGGGGAGAAGTTACTTCTACATTTACTTCTAGGCTCACAGACTATAAAATCAAATAGGATTTGTCAGTGGGCAGTTTGATTCAGCAAAGCAGGCAGGTGGCCCCATATTAGAGCTGAACTTTTCGAATTAATTCTGCCATTTAAATTCCACCTTATTTCTTAAATAGAATTGACACACACACATTCAAATTGAAATAAGGTTCAAAGCAAAAAGTATTTTGTTTCTATACACATTTTTCACTAAGAATTTCTTCTGACTTCAAACTTTAAAAAAATACTTTTTGAAAAAGCATATTGAAATAAACACACTCATACAAATTAAAATGTTCAATTCTCAGAATAATAGTATCAGAGAAAACTTCTATTTTTTTCTTGAAAACTGTTGACATTTCTGGGGATGTGGAAACACTTCAATTAAAAAAAAAAAAAAATACTAGAAATACTCCAAACCTACTGAAAACTCTTAAAAAAAATAATCTCCAACAAGCTCCATTTCATATCTTCAGTCCTCTTCCAAATCACTGTACACAAGATATGTTTGTAACAATCTAAAAAATCAGGGTTTTTTTAACTGAAGCTGTGAGACAGTTCTTGTTTAAAAGTGTTTCTGTGAAGGGCTTGCCTTTGCTGCAGAGCAGTGCTGGTCATAGCTGGCTAGACTGTATAATTTGCCCCCACTTTTACCTGTGTCTGTGCTAGTGCTGTGCTAGCGCATCCACAGGGATAAATTTCTGTTCTGATTTAGATCTGTTCTAATTTTTATTGCTGTCACTTGCAGCTTCTGACTAACACAGAGATGTTTGGGAGGAGAATTGATTGTAGAGAATGTGCATTAAAGTGTGCAGTGTGAAAGAAACAGCAGTGACGTGGGATGCAAGAGGCCAGACGGTGTGTGCAACTTTTGGTTCAGAAAAAAAAGGAAGCAAAGGGCCAGAGAATACTCTCCTCCGCAGGAGGGATAGGGCACTAAAACAATGAGGTGTTGACCTCAACTTGGTTGTCCTGTACCTTTGGTGCAGAGCCCAGAGTGGCCTTTCATGAAATAGCTACACAAACAGCACACCGTAAATGAATTCATGTTTGTATTTCCAGCAACAGGAATTGTGTGTGAAGGGACCATTGTCAGAAAAATAAGAATAATTCAGTATGCTCCAGAGGTTGCAGAGGGTGTTTACTTCTGCTTCTTCCTCCTGTTTCTCCAAGGAGCAAGTCCTTGGAAAAACTGTGGAGGAAGAAGCAGAGACTTCTTCCCTTTGGCAAAAAAAGAACTTGCCCAGACAGGTTCAGCAGCCTATCTAACTGCAGTTTGGTCTCCAATATAGACGAATTACACAACTGAGCGAACATTTACACTGATCTACATTCACTTTTATTTTAATGCAACCAGGTGCTGAGCCAAACGATCTTGTTGCTTATGGAAATTTTTTCTTTTCTTTCCCCCTAATTGTTTAGAGAAATGCAGAGTCAGCAAAAGGGGCTATACCGAGAGAAAAGCCACTATTTTCAGAACAGATACAGTACAGCTGGGACAGCACTATCTGTTCCCACATGATGCCTGATGAAGATATTTCATCAAAATGAAGGGAGGTGCAAGAAACCTGTGCTGCTGCTGCTTACACTGTGACTGTTCTAGGTAGAAACAGAGGGCTTCAAAGTCTGCAGGTGTGTCACTCTGGCAGCTGTCAACAGTGCTAAAAATCAGTTAAAAAAAAATAAATAGTGGCAGTGAAAGTTCTCTGGAGAAAAGAGATCTCATGGATGGATCTTATAGACATGAAGAGTCTTTAGTATAACAGCAGATGAACTATTGAGCTACTAAGTGTGAAAGGAAGGACTTTAAAGAGTGGGAAGGGTAAGAGAAATCTGCTCTTTTCCAATCAGGTTGCTCTTAATACTTTGTGTTGCCAGTTTGAATTGGCATGTTCCAAACTTCTTAGAGGGCTAATTTGGGTTAAAAGTTTGCTATGCAGATAAAGTGACCACAACTGGTTAGAATAATACTAGTACTGCATGAATGTTGGAAAGTTGAAACCTCATTTTCCCTGGGTTGAGTTCTAAAAATCACTCAGCCCACACTTACACTCTTAAATAGCTAACCCAGTTCTAGCTAAATGAAAGTACCTTCATCTTCCTCAAACTGAATGTTGAGAATTTTCATCAGTAAAAATTGCCATAATTAAAAATTGTCATTTATTAAAAGTTATGTAATAATCTAAATCTTATTAGTTAGTAATGAAATGTAAAATATTCCCTGCTCATTTTGTTCCTGAATTTCAAGTGCATCCATTACCTTGTTAAGGAAGAATACAGAACCATGAGACTTTACCCACTGCAACAAACAATATAAATAGCAGACAAAACAAGCTGCAAATTATTTGTTCAAATAATTTATAATACGTTTGTAAGTAGGAAGAATTTGTTTAAAATGCAAGAATGATTAGTGAATTGCATAGGGATCCTAAAACAAAAATATTTGTTACCACTGAACTAAATATGGACCAGCATTTAATTTTTTTTCTCTAAGCAAAATACCCATTTTAGTATCAAGCAGTTGTATTACTGCTTGTTGATTTGCTTTTGCAGTGCATACCCAGTCTGCCATAAGTGGTATACAGTATTGCCAGTAATTCAGTGCACTGTGTTATAGTGTCTCTGAGGATCTGGTGGTTTACTACATCAAAATTCTAGCAAGCTTTTTAATTTCCTTGAAACTAATTTGGTGACAAAATATCTGACAGCAATATTTTCCAGCAGTCACTTTAGATAACTGTGGAAAGTCATGCAAGTCTAAACTAGGTAGAAGACTCAGAGTGAGAATGGCAGTATGTTATAGAAGATTCTATAATGAAGCAGAAGGGAATGAAAAATGACTTTTCATGACAGAAATGTGTTTGTACACACTTTCTTGTTTGTGTATTGTCAGGCTAGATCTACCTTACTCAGTTAGGTCAGCTCCCCAGAATTCATGGAAGAAATAGGCCTTAGTTTCTTCATTGCGAAGCTAGCATAATATGTTTGAAAAGCAGGTGAGAATTAGATCCTACATCCATAAATGTCTAATATCGCAGTGATGAGATCATGTATGTGTTACCCTACAGGGATGTTTAAAGGATTCTAGGTGGATTCTTTGCATTACTTTGTCAATGATATAGACATCTTCCAAATTCCAAAGGGTATGTAAAATGAGATCAGGCAGGTATCCAGGTAAGGCCTGTTTTTCTGTTGTTTTTTATATATGGCTGTTATTTTGTTTGAGTTTTGGTTTTGTTTGCATTGGGGTTTTTTTGGTTGGTTGGGGTTTTTTTATTTGGTTTTATTTGGTTTTTTTTTAATTTTTGTTGGGTTTTTTTGGTTTGGTTTGGTTTGAGGTTTTTTTCTTTTATACTGATACTAAAACGCAAGTAGTTTTAAAATAGTGTAAGATCCATTGAGTCACATGGAGTTACCCCTTATCTACAGGCATTGAAGAACAGAATCATATTGAAAAGGTCAGCCTGACATTCACCAGTAAGGAACTTAATCAGGTGTTTTATTATGTGAAACATATTTGTTTGGATTCTTTTTTCAGTAATCACAATATTTAAAGGTAAAGTGGAAGAAGTTGAATTACCTGTGGACAAAGTAGACATCATCATCAGCGAGTGGATGGGTTACTGTCTGTTCTATGAGTCAATGTTAAACACAGTCATCTTCGCACGAGACAAGTGGCTGGTAGGTGGTCTGCATGTCATACTCCTTGCTGGAGCAGTCATTAATTAATTTTCTGACTGCAAGACTTCCCTCTCCTACTGTCACCACAAGAAGACACAGTTACATCTCCAAGTGCCATTTCTTAGGTTTTAATGAAAAAATTAACAAGGGAATCTCAGTGAAAGAGCTTTGCTTTTGATAAACTGCTGGTGAAATTTGTATAGGCACTATCTAATGACATTGCTACAGGCTGCAAGAGTTGCTGAGGTTAAAGCTGATGTGACAATCTGCAGGAAAACAATAAAGGCATGCAAGGGGTGCTTGTCTGGTTTTTGTATGTGCAGTTCAAAATGTAATGTCTTTGTCAGGTGAATAGATTACGAGATCCATTTCCCCACAATTCATCAACAGAAACCTGGAGGGCTAATGTTTCCAGACCGAGCTGCTTTGTACGTGGTAGCAATTGAAGACAGACAGTACAAGGACTTCAAAATTCACTGTGAGTAAATGCCTAACAGTAACACTCTTCTATGTTTATTTCCCTAAAATATTTGATTTACTCTGGCCTGCTGTAATCTCTTTGCTGGTAAAGTTTTAAAAAAGCCAAGAAATCATCCTGACCAGGCCAGAATTCCAATATAAATACTGAGAAAACTCTAGTTTGGTGAGAAATTGGGGAAACTTGTATGATGTAAAGTGCACAAAGGAAAGATACGTGAATAAACTGATGTAGACCTTGCTTAGAGTTATATTGATACTTCTACCTCTATTTTACAATGTGTATTTTAGTAGATTTAGTTTTGTTGTTTTGATCAATACATCATCCCGCATAACTGCCATTAAATTTGGTAATATCCAGGTGCTAGTTTTTGTTTTTAGAAAACAAGAACAGAAGAATTAATAATATGCAAATGAATTGTAAATGTTAAGAAATAAGCCTAGGAAAATTAGCTTGTCAAGAAGAAAAAAGTTCTAAACTTTTTTCGTTTACTTCATAGATGCATAAAATTGACTTTACATTTAATTTTTTTTTTTTCTTTGAAGTTTCATTCAATAACTGGTGCTGTTAGTGACCTCTGCAGGTCACCTAGTCCAGCCTCTTGCTCAAAGCAGGCCAGATTTCACAGTTAAGCAGGGCACTCAGTGCCCTGGCCTGCAGTCAGGAGATGGCTATTCCTTTGTTCACATGCTGAAGCACCCTCAGGAGTAAACATGTTTCTGAATATCCAGTCAGAATTTTCCTTGCTGAAACTTGCCTTCCTTGTCTCTTGTCACCTGAAGAGAATCTGACTTTATCTTTGTTGCTGTACCAGCAGATAGCAATTAAATCCCACCATTTAATTTAGTGTTTGCTGTCCCAGGCTAAGCAAACCCAGTTTTCTTGGACACTTCTCATGCCTTAGCATGTGGTTCACTTTCATCACCTCAAGGTCATACTCATGATTCACATTCAACTGGTTGTCCCCCAAGTCACCTAAATTTGAATTTATTTGATCAAAATAGTTTTGATGAAATAAGTTCTACATTATTTCACTCTCTTTTTTATTTTATTCTTTTTTTGCTTTCATTTATTTTTTAAAGCTGGCCAATTTCACTTAAAGGCATTTTCAATCAGGGGAAGAAAAAAAATCACAAAATTCCTAAGCAGTTTTATAAATTAAGGATACATGCAAAAGCTTGGGTATAATTGGTGGGTTCAGTCAACCTTTAAATGAAAATGCCTAACTCCTTATTCCTTCCGTTTCAGCTCCTCTCAGAAAAGAAGGTTTGGTGTTTCTGTAGTCAAATTCAGTGCCAATACACAGAACTGCCAACGGGTCAGAACTGCCATTTTGAGTCAAAAACAAGCCCAGTGCAGTGGGAGAGTGACAAGAAGTCCGTGTAGATGTCAGAGGCAATTATATCTACTCCTCAAGCACAGCCTAGATTTTTCTCCTTCTTCTTTTGAATTTACAAATTCAAAAGTATGTGTGAGACATCCATTCTCTAAAGGAATCAAAGCTGGTTTGGCCCAAAAAATTCCCTTATGCCTTATTTACTTTGCCTTTGAACCCTTTTCTTTCTAGGCCTTGAACCTTTTCCTTTTCTCACGGACAATACACCTGCTTTCAACTTACTTTTTCATCATTAAAGAAAAGGAAAAGTTTCAGATTCTTTTTATTTTCTGAAGTGTTGTTTTCATTTAAGGCACTTTCTTTTCTGATTTCATCTCTGATTTCTCTTCCTCCCTCCCTTTTAGTAGCTCTGTGTCTTTTTCAGTTATTTCCATCTCACTAGCTATGTGCATCACCATCTTGTCTCTCTTTTCAGCTTGTAAATCCTTGACACTGTCTCCTTACATTTCAATTTTTCATCTTTCTTTTTTCTCTCTTAAGTTGGATAGAGTCTTGTCTTCATATGAGATTCAGGGATAAGCATTTTAAAGGGCGCTCAAGAACTATCGTATCGATTGAGAAAGAATTCAGTGTGAGGTTTCTAAAAAAGTCTGACTTCTGATTTCTCAAACTTTATTAATGCCGCAGAGTACTACTATAGTCTAGTCTGATTGCCTGAAAAACGTAAAACAGAATTTTAACTCCTGTGACAGGTGTCTGTCTAATACAGATTGTGGCATACATTTCAAAAGCATCCTGTGTAAGCTGAAGTACATCAAGTGATGGAGGCCCCAACAACTCTTGTTTAGTAAATTGTTCCTTTGGGGTTTCCTAGTTGATCTTTTCTGAGTAACCACATAAAAACATACAGCTTCTATAAATATAAATTGAAGTTCCCACATGCTCATGATGCTTGAAATGTAAGTTTCGATCATCAGCTCCCCTGAAATATTGAGAAACTCACAGCCCAATAAAGAGAGAACATATCAACATATCCATGTCCAGATTTGTTCCAGTTTATAAGTATGCAGATATTTTGCTCATACTACATTTTTAATTACAGTCCTCTGGGAATGGCAGTAGCTCAAATGCTATGCTCTTAAAAAATAAGACATTTCAAACATGCTCACTATTGCTGTTTATCAGTTTACCTTGCTTGGGTTCCGAAAGTTTTTTAAAAAGTTCACAGTATTCAGTTTAGACTTGCAGATGGAGCACTGAATCATATGGTCCATAAGACCAAGATTTCACTTTTTTGGAGGTTTTTGTTTTCATTTTGTTAAGCAATCTTAAAAGCAAAGCCAGTGTACTTTTCAACATTTTCATTTTGTTCAAGAAAAAATACACATAAAATGAAACCAAGATAAGAAGCATTTATTGAAACAATGAGAAGAACAATTCAAATAAGATCATCATTGCTTTTGTATCTTTTAGAAAGTGGACATTTTGCTTTTTTGTCATGATGTACATGCATATTAAAACTTGGATGCCCCAAATATTGAAAAACACCTGTAATTCTACTCCTGTTAGTAATGCACTTGTTGAAACTAAGACTACTTAAATAATTAAAAGAGCATGCAATCTGCCGATTGAATAGCAATCTATAAAAAAAAAGAAATATTAACAAAAATGGATAGGAAAGGATAGAATAACCTTAGCAGCTATTCTCCAGTCTCAATATGACATATTATATGATTTTGGGCAACACTCTCAAATGTCTAAAGACAGAAAATCATCGACAAATCTCATATAACACAGTTTTGGAGACACCAAAAAAAAGGCCCACTTTTTCAAGATGTATATTAAGATGTATATTGAGGGGTTATTTTGTCGTAAGTGCATTATCTGTAAAATAGCAATGATGACATAGACAACTGAGGCAGGAAGCAAAGGGCAAAAGAGGAGAGCTGAGAGTAAGGGAATGGTAGAAATTCTTTCAAATGAAAGATGCGTTGAGAAACAAATATTTTTATTATTACTGCTAATCTTTGACACATTCATTTGCATTGACAGGGTGGGAGAATGTGTACGGCTTTGACATGACCTGTATTAGGGATGTTGCCATGAAGGAGCCTTTGGTGGACATAGTAGATCCAAAGCAAGTGGTGACCAATGCCTGTTTAATAAAGGTTTGGTAATTCCAAATATACCTAATTATGAATGTTTACATCTAACTGTAGGATTCGTTGGAGATCTGCTGCTTGTGTTTTACTGCTATCTTTGTATGCTTCTAACTAGCTGCAGAAGCCATCATGATAGAATGATATCACACGAAGAAGGAAAATAGTGCAGTTTTAAATTAGTATTAGTATATTGCACATGCCCAATACTGTCACCTGAACTAAGCATGAACATTACCTTGATCACTTACGGAATACACAAAAGCAAGATGCTCCTTGTGACTCTGTACTCATCTGGCTGCTGCTAACTGTAATTTAAGACTCTTACACGAATTATACGTGTGCAAATACTGGATAATAGAGATATGGTGGATTTAGATATGAACTTTAATTGCCCTACCTTCTTGTAAATAGAGGTCGGAAATTACTGATGGAATGTTGCTGAGGAGAAGGGCTATATTAATTCTGTTTGCAGTAAGAAAGATTGAAGCATCAGTTTCTGAATCGGACAGCTCTGAGAAACAACTCTAATTTACTCCAGAGCATGAGATCAGAATTGAAACCTAACTTACTTGTATAACTTCCTAATTCTTGGCCCTATCCAGAATTTTACTGCGTTCTCCCAGCCCCAACATCTGCAGCCAAAGGTTACTTTGTACCCTGTTCTACGTATAAAACAGAATGGTCGCTACTCCTGCTCACAAGACCACATTAAGAATCCATAGCTCTTCACGAGAGAATCCACAGCCTGCAGGAACACAATGAAAGCTCTAGAATTCCTTCCATGTGCAGGAATGCGCCTCATGTGTGAGGACTGCTCTCATGAATAATCTCACAGCAATCAGGTCTATGAATCCAAGAGTGTGCTCGTTTATTCCAAAGACTCAGTTCTAACTTTTCCCTTTCGCTTTTTGCCAGTAACAAATACAGCATTAAGTATTCCCATATGCCAAAAGGAAAGACATACCATTAATCTACAGAAACTTTACTGAAAGCAGCAAAAAGGAACAGAAGTAAAAACTCTATGTGAGTATGTATGCACACACAGTCCATCTGCACTGAGGGGAACACAGGATGGTTGTGTCCGAAAACAGCCTGAGCCAGAGCAATTTGAAATTGCAACACACACAAAATAAACAGCTATTTAGACTTCACAAAATATGTCTGGAGAGTGAGATATCAGGTGGCAAAATGGATTGGTTTCTTCAGAATAAAAAGTTATAAAAGCTGCATACCCTTAAATGCAGTGCAAATCTAATATTTTCTTTAGAAGGTCTTTAAAAGTAATTTGGTTTAAGAAGACAGACAAGCTTTTTCAAACTGTTTCTATTCAGCTTTTATATTTAATTCTACATGGCCTGACATCTTTTATCCGTACACTGAATGGTGCTTTACTATGTAATGGCACTATAGGAGTAAAGCAGGTAATAACTACACAAGCAGAAACCACTCCCCATTCTCATAAACTGATCAGTAAAAAAAATAAAATTGTCAAGGAAAGGCAGGAAGGAGGAAGGCTTTTGTTCAAGCTGGCAATATGGAAGCAAGAAAAACTGAGGTTGCAATTCTTTTTTTTAATATAATTTACTTTTGCACATGGTTTTATTCATATGAAGTACATTTCTTTGATCCTGAAAATATTTGTGAATTCGGAGAGTAATATTAATGTAAAAGAACATTTGAGAATAAACAAAGCAATCATGTTTAATTATTCAAATGTTTTATTACAGCATTTCAAGACAGCACAGCTTATTCATATTAGATTCACAAAAGGACTTTTTAGGTGGGTATTCAACCCAAAACCAGGTGCGTCTGAGTTCCCTGCACTGAGTTCCCTGTCAGTGATAAACTAGTCACTAGACGCATTTCTAATAGACCAGAGCCTTGTGCTTCTGCATTGATTTAAATTCCCAGATTAGGTGCTCAGAATTATTCCACAAAATCAGTAAACTAAAACATCAACCCCTGCATGCTACGTAACCATGACACTTACCTAGAATGCTGGAGACCTGAGTAAAATATCCTCATTTGTACTCTTCAGGAATTGGATGTAACCCAACTCTTTAACCCTTCAAGAAACTCTAGCCACTAAGCCACAGGTGCGCTGGGGATTGGTGACTGCAGGGAGTACAGCATCTTCTTGTTGTGGAAGCAACTCCTCTTTGAATGATCTCTTAAATATATCCTGGAGGCATAGGAATTTTTCTGGCAAGTAGAAGTCATCTGTTTAAATTCCAATTGCCAGGGAGGGTATTGACCTTCAAACCGCCAGAGTCAATAACTGATCTCAGGAAAATTATACAATCACCCTGAGGGCCTACTGCATTCACTAACATTTGAGAAACTGGAAAAGTTTGCTTCAAACTCAGTAAAATACCTATGTTTTCTTCTCTGATCCCCTTGCATACCAGAGAAATACAAATAGGTTTGAGGTGACCGGAGACGTTTTCCCCATGTTAATTTGATTTGGTGTCAGCACCAGAGGCTACAATGTGAACAACATATTGTTCACATACCTGTAGAAACACCTGCGATGAGAGAGTTGCCAAGAATTACAAAACCAAACAAGAATGAAGAACATGCCACATCCAGTTTATAATAATAAATATTGTTGGACTTCCCTGAATATTCTCCCCTATCTAGCTACAGAGAAAAAACAGCAAACAAAAACAAAAAGGAAAGAAAGAAACCTACTTTTATGCTTATACTCCCACACTTTCCAGGAAGAGTTTAAAGCTCCTACAGGTCACACACCACTTTAAGATTACACAGTTTAATGCTAGTTAAGCCACAAACTGCCCTTCCTGGACAAAAAAAACCCGGGGGGAGGAGTGGGGGGGGGAAATGTATGCTCTAATACCCAGTTCTTTGAGAAATTTCCACTGTTTTGGAAATATTGTGATTCACTTGTATGAAGCCTTATTTCGGAAGATCTGCAGTGTTTTCTGCAAAATGGTACTGTTGCTCAGAGAGATCCAGCCACACATGCGAGGTGCTTGACTGTGAGCTCTCATGAGTCCCATGTTCTTCTCCCATAGTAATCTTCACCCATGAGTCTCCTCATGAGACTCTTCTCTTGCTCCACAGTGACTTCAGTGAACTCCTTAATCACATTCCTTTCTCCCAGCTTCTCCTAAAGTGAATCAAGAGGCACTTATGCCACTTATTTTCCATCTCTCTTCACTCTTTTCTCATTTTTGCTCTCTATTTTTTTCTCTACATGAAAATCTCACTTCTCTTTTCTAAATGACTTTTCCTATCACTTTTTCCTTTCCAACAGTTTTCCTCAGTCTTTCCTTACAGCATCCTCCCCTTTATCTCTTCTCCCCCCCAAAAAACCCAAACCAAACAACACCCTAGTAGTTTTCAGGCATTTCCTTCTCTGCAAACAGGAAAAGATGGCAGAAAATGGGCCCTGGCAGCAGGCTAAGGTATCTTCTATGTTGAAGCCATAGATAACACTTGCATCCCTATTATTTCATCTAATAGGAAAATACCATATGCTATCTAGTCAATCTCAGATACTCCATTCTTCTTTCACTGCTCCCCTGAAAACCCCAGAATTTAATGTTGTTTCTGCCCACATTCTGTTAGTTCTCCGTACTCTTTAAAAAAGAAAAATAAGATAAAACAAAAAGCAAAAGCATTTTCTTTTGGAAAAGTGAATGTGGTTTGTGGGGGTGACTCCTGCGTTCAGTGCTCCCCACATACCTATATGCATGTGTGCAATTTTCTCAGTGTTTGTCACAAAAGAAGGTTTAGCCCTTTCTCCTTTCCCTAGCAATTAATTTTACTTCTCAGCCTTCAGAGCAATCCTTTTCCTGAAGCTGGCAATACCTGTTTGTATCAGTGCTACTGGTCCTCCAGCTTCTGCATCAGTTCAGCACCTTTACCTGCACTGCCTTCACTGTCACATCCTATGTTGGAGTGACCCATTTCCCTTTGTCCAAACCAAGACAGCTGGTGCAGTGGGAGAAAGGAGGAGGGGAAAACCGCAACCCCAAATCCAAATCCAAACAAATAGACAGACAAACAAACAAAACAAATGGGGGGGGGGGGTAAGGGACCCAAGAAACAAAACAAAAAATACCTCACCAAAACCAGACGTTCGCTGAGATTTTAGTCTTTGATTTATCTCTGTGCTCACACAATCCTAGCTGAGTAAGATGACTGGCTGGAAAGGGGATCCAAAAGGACATACATTGGCACTCTAAAAGCAACCTTAATTATGATTTGTATGAGGAAACAGATCAGCAGCAAGTCAGCATTTTTCCCATCAGCAAACCTAATTCAAAGCTGTTTCTCTGATTAGCTGTGTTTCTGTCAGCTAGGGTGATACCACTCAAACAAGAAATACATAGCAGCTGGCAACACCACATCTCAGCCTCACTGTCATCATTCCTGTGATTCTAAATGATCTTCTATACATAATTTGCTCAGTCCTAAAGCAATTTGTGCCATGGACAGCTCAAGAACCATTCTTTATGCACTGAATGTAAAATCTTGACCTCTATCTGTCTCGCTGCAACAGGGACATGTAGTATGGGATGTTTCATGGTCATTCTTAGAGTGTCAGCTACAGTCTGGACCTCCTTACTTAGCTGATAATTCTGACACTTTTATGTTGCTCAACTTAACACATTTTAATTTTTTAGTATAATTAAGAGCTGAATTTTTATTAGATCCCTTTTTAACTATGCCCATTTTGTTGTTTTTGAAATCTGAATGAAATCTGGTAAATCATTACTTTTCCACTTATATTATGCAGATACAGCATTAGTCCCCTTTGCTGTTAGCTGTAATTAACATTCAATAAGCAGTGATATTTAATGTAAGAATGCATAGTAGCCAGAGTACAATTCAAAGAGATCACCAAAACAGGACCAGGCCAGTTTCAAAACTATATTAATTAGCTAATTAAAAAATCCCCACATTTGTCTCATGTCTTGCACAGTTAAAAAAACCGTGTTTCGGTCCTTAAAAAAAATAACTGTAAAAAATGACCGTTTTATCCAGCACATCTATTCAGTATTTCTGAGACATTTCCATTAACTTCTCTAATAAAAATATTTCCTACTGCTTTTGATTCCACTTTACCCTGCAAAGCCAATACAGCTCAGAGAGAGGGAGCTAGATCCCTTTTATGTGCCTCATTATCTGACATAATTCACAATTTCCCCACAGTGATACCACTAAAAAGCCACAAAAATTACAGAAATCTGCAGCTGTCCCCTACCAGTCCAGTCTAGCTTGTCAAAGCAAATTTTGCAGGCTGCTATGGAAGTCTGCCAGGAGACTTTTGAAATTCTTATTCCTAGTATGCTTTTTTCTTTTTATCTTTCTTTAAAAAAAAACACCACCTCCCCTCCCTCAAAAAAAACCCACCAAAAAAACCACCACTCAAAAAACCTCCAAAACAACAAAGCAAACAAACAAAAAAACACACCAAAGAAAAAAAAGGGAGGGGAGAGGGACCCAAAACCAAAACACCAAAACAAAAAACACATTTTAAGGCTTTAAATGACCACTTATGATCATGGGTCACTTAGAAACACTGGTGACTCATAGTGCCATTGCAATGTAATAGAATAATTTTTGTTACAATTAAGTTATTCTTGAAAAATATTGCTAATCAGACAGGCCCAAACTATAGCTTGGTTAAATCATCTCACCATAAGTTTTCTAAGTTTCAGAAACACGTGATATGTGTTCTGTGCAAAGACGTCAGTAACTGAAATATGGCTGAATCTTTCTGATGTTTTTGCAGACTTCTCTTAGATTAAAGAATGCAATTGCTAAGAAAGCCCTCTATTATGCCCTAAAAGAGCCTTCTAATGGACATTCTAGACTATGCTGTCCATTTTTGCAGTGTGTCTGAAGTAATGCTGGGAGGTCAGTGATATGACCCCTGGCTTTTGTTGCTAGAGTATTTGCAACATGCCTGTGTTTGTCAAAGCACATCTCTACCTTGATTTCCTTTAGCTCCTGTAGCCCCTCCCTGCCATTCCCAAGGACATACACTCTTCTGTGAGTGACCTTTCTTATCACACTCTGTCAACTTGGATAAATGAATCGTTTGCTGATTATTTGATGTATTCAAATGTACAATTAATTTCTTACAGTGTTAAAGGGCTGCCAGTTGTCTTTGTTGCTGATCATTAAATAAAATGCTTAAGTACATCATGTAAGGCTTAACCTCAGCATCACAGACATCTGCCTATAAATGTCTTTTTCTTTCTCCTCAAAACAGGAAGTTGATATTTATACAGTGAAGACTGAAGAATTGGCATTTACTTCTGCATTCTGCCTACAAATTCAGCGTAATGATTACATTCATGCCTTGGTCACCTATTTTAATATCGAATTTACGAAGTGCCACAAGAAGATGGGATTTTCTACAGGTAATCTCTATTTCTTTTAATTTTGTTTCTATTGCTATCAGTGTTTCAGTGCTACTGGCCAGATGATACAGGAAGGTTTACTATACCACCAGGTTTGAATTTAGCAGTAAAAATTATTCTCACTTTGGGGGAGGTGAGCAGGATGGGGAAAGGATAATTGCTTGTAGGAATTCTGAAGAGGCAGGATTTCACAATGGCTATCAAGCTTAGAGCTCAGCAGGAATTTACCCGAAAGTTTATGCCTCTCACCAGTTATATCTAAATCCTGTGTCAAGTTTTTCAGATTAGATAGGGAATTGTTGGCTCAGTGAGAGATAGCAGATTTGCATCTCAGTTTCCTCCAAATCCAAAACTCGACAAAAGCTCTTACTTGTCTCAGAGTGTAGAACAAAATCATTGGGATTTTGGTTTTTTTTTTTTGAAGATACAACCACACACGTACTACTTCTGTAAATTGGCTCTAACAACCCAAATGTGAAACTCTAACTTACCTTGGTGAGCAGATATTTAAATAAATAACTCCATTCCAATTAGGCGTTATTTACCAGAGTAAATAAACCAGCCAGTGTTGCAAGAAATGTAAAACCCTTATGATGCTTTAATGACAAGAACGACAAATTACCATTGGTGCTGGTTGCAATTAGCAACACTGCACAACTCAAACAGGTGTAAATGGGACTTGATGTAAGATAAATATGATTAGAATCTCCTCTTTTACAAGAGCTCTTAACCCTTTACACGAGATTCAAATCTCAAAGTACTTGGTTAAAATACTTATTTGTATTTGATTCTAGAAGTGTAACCATATGGATGATGTTATTTGGATTCTCACATTCTTATGTTTTTCAGTAAATGTGTTTCCCTGGTCATTCTGTAAAAGTGTTATACTATAGTATTTCCCACACCATGATAGGCATCAATATGTGCTACTAAACAAAGTGCAGCTAGGGAGACATGAAAGTTGATGAGGATCTGCAGTGGTACCCTGAAGTGGTAATATTTCTGAGTTTGTTTGAAACAAAATTATCTAAGGTGGAAAACACTTTAAGTTTTAGGCATTTGTTTTTTCTACAGAAGGCTGATTTTTATTTTTTTTTTTTCAGGAGAATGTAGCTTATTAATCTTTTCTAAAAGGTAATATAGACAAACCTCCACTTTTCTGTAAAGAATGATTTTGAATAAAGGATGTAGTTATCGTATTGTGATGTTAACTGAAACCTACCTTAGTAAAAGAGGTCTGCTTATATTGCCAGAACTACACGAAAGGTCTTTTATATCATTGAGAATGTGGCTTCATCTGCAAAGGAATAATGGAAAGTGTTTCTGTTCCACGTGTGCTTATGAACATGCATGTTTTAAGAAACGTCCTTGACTAGATTAGGGTATTTGATTAATGTTTTCCAGTCAAATGTGTCCCACCAGCAAATCTGATCCTCAAACCCAGGCAGTCTTTGCTTGGCTCTTAGACATCCCAGTAAATAGGCATCAAAATTGGCAAGGGAAAGGATTCGTTATATTATTGCAAGGAGTTGCTTGTCTGCAGAGTAGACATAGACTTGCTCCAGTATCAGTAGAGCAAAAGATGGCTGGATAAGGACTTCCTTGACTTTTATCGTCTCTTGGGTGTATGGGATAAAGAAGGCTTACTCAGGCACTTAGAAAGAAAATGTTCTGCAAGACCACTGTAGGTGGACTTAGCTTCCCTTAGCACATAAGAAGTGAGAACTTGCGGAAGGAGAGAGGTTAAATAGTATTAGGGAGAAGAGGCTACGTTTGGGTAAGAGCCTAGGACAGATACCAAGTTTGGCATAGCGTTGTTTTACAAGGAGTTTTTTGCAGGCCCACCTAAACTTGCAAATATATGTACAAGATATTTTATGCCTACTTGTCATAAAAAAGAGGGGAAAGGAGTTAGGCTGACCCTGACAACTGCAGCCTCCCCAACCGCAGTGAAAGACGCTGCAGCCACTACAACCACAGTGAGAGACACTGCAGCCACTCTAACCCCAGTGAAAAACACTGCAGCTGCTCCAACCCTAGTGGCAGACACTGCAACCACTCCAACCACAGTGATGGACACTGCAGCTAAACCAAAGGACCAATCCATGCCAATATCAGTTGCCTCTGTAAGCAAGGGGAAAAGCAAACGAGAGCCACAAAGAGCAATTTGTGCAGTAAAGAAAGATGAGGACCCAATGTGCATACTACAGGGGATGGCATCTGAACAAGAGTTATTAATAGAGGAATCAGAAGAAAAGGAAGAGGAAGAAGAGGTGACTTCGCAATCCTGGACCTCGACTGAGCTGTGGAATATGCGAAAAGATTTCAACGGTCTTCCAGGTGAAAACATCATTACCTGGTTGCTCCAATGCTGGGGCAGTGGGGCCAACGGTCATGAACTAGAAGATAGGGAAGCCAAGCAGCTGGGATCACTTGCTAGAGAAGGAGGAATTGACAAAGCAATTGTGAAAGAGAAACAAGCTCTCAGCCTTTGGAGGAGGCTTTTGGCAGCTGTGAAGGAAAGGTATCCCTATAAGGATGATGTCCTGCGTTGTTCAGCCAAGTGGACCACAATAGAGAGAGGTATCCAGTCCCTGAGGGAATCGGCCATTCTAGAGATGATCTATTGTAGGCCAGATGCTGGGAATGCACCCATAGATCCAGATGAAGTCAAATGTACATGACTCATGTGACAGAAACTTATACGGAGTGCACCGTCATCATATGCCCACTCATTGGCATCAATGACCTGGAGTGAGGCAGCAGCACCAACAGTGGATGAAATGAGTCATCAACTCTGAGAGTTTGAAGACAGTCTCATCCCTTCCATCATTTCAGCTGTGGAAAAACTGTCCCAGGAGGTCAAACAATTGAAAGATGATCTATCCAACTCCCCATGTGTACCAACCTGCGTCTCAGCTATTAACAGAAAGCGCCCTGTTGCCTGAGAGAGAAGATATAGGAGGTATGCGCCACGGGCCACCCTATGGTTTTATCTGCAGGATCATGGAGAAGACATGAGAAAGTGGGGTGGAAAACCTACCTCAGTTCAGTTCTGGAGGATCTGGTGCGTGAATTGAAAACAACGGTGAAGGGTGATCCTCCCAAGAAAGTTGCTGCTCCAGTCTTTGGTGAGCAGCTTCTCATATGGAGTGGAAGAGCTGATTTTACTCCAACTCCTGTGATAAGGAATTCTAATCCCTTTCTACAAGACATAAGTGGAGAATCTTATGATCACTGTTAGAGGGGCCCTACCTCCAGCCAGGTGGAGGAGAGGGACAATCAGGTTTACTGGACTGTGTGGATCAGATGGCCTGGCACATCAGTCCCACAGCAGTATAAGGCTCTAGTAGATACCGGTACACAGTGTACTCTGATGCCATCAAGCTGTCAAGGGATGGAACTCATTTGTATTTCTGGAGTGACAGGAGGATTCCAAGAATTGACTGTACTGGAGGCTGAAATCAGCCTAACTGGGAAGGAGTGGCAAAAGCACACTTTTGTGACTGGTCCAGGGGCTCCATGCATCCTTGACATAGACTAACTCAGGAGAGGGTACTTCAAAGACCCAAAAGGATACCAATGGGCTTTTGGTATAGCTGCCTTGGAGATGGAGGAAATTAAGCAGCTGTCCATCTTGCCTGGTCTCTCAGAGGATCCTTCTGTTGTGGGGTTTCTGAAGGTCAAAGAACAACAAGTGCCAATTGCAACCATAACAGTGCACCGGCGGCAATATTGCACCAACCGAGACTCCCTGATTCCTATCCACAAGCTGATCCGTTGACTGGAGAGCTCACCCTTTAATAGCCCCATATGTCCAGTGCAAAAGTCTAACGGAGAGTGGAGACTAACAGTAGACTATCGTGGCCTAAATGAAGTCACACCACCATTGAGTGCTGCCATACCGGACATGCTAGAACTTCAATATGAACTGGAGTCAAAGGCAGCCAAGTGGTATGCCACAATTGATATTGCCAATGCATTTTTCTCAATTCCTTTGGCAGCAGAGTGCAGGCCACAGTTCGCTTTTACTTGGAGGGGCATCCAGTACACTTGGAATTGACTGCCCCAGGGGTGGAAACACAGCCCTACCATCTGCCATGGACTGATCCAGACTGCAATGGAACAGGAGCAAGCTCTGGAACACCTGCAATACATTGATGACATGATCATATGGGGCTATACAATGGGAGAATTTTTTGAGAAAGGCAGGAAGATAATCCAAATCCTGCTGAAGGCCGGTTTTGCCATAAAACGGAGTAAGGTCAAGGGACCTGCACAGAAGATTCGATTTTTGGGAATAAAATGGCAAGATGGATAGCGCCAGATGCCCACAGATGTGATCAACAAGATAACAGCAATGTCTCCACCAACTAATAATAAAGAAACACAAGGTTTCTTATGTGTTGTGGGGTTCTGGATTATACACATCCCAAATTACAGTCTGATTGTAAGCCCTCTCTATCACATTACCTGGAAGAAGAATGATTTTGAATGGGGCCCTGAGCAATGACAAGCCTTTGAACAAATTAAACAAGAGACAGTTCATGCTGTAGCTCTTGGACCAGTCCGGACCAGGCAAGATGTGAAAATTTTGCTTTACACCGCAGCTAGGGAGAACGGTCCTACCTGGAGCCTCTGGCAGAAGCTCCAGGGGAGACTCGAGGTCGACCCCTCGGCTTTTGGAGTCAGGGATACAGAGGATCCGAGGCCAGCTACACTCCAACGGAAAAGAGATACTGGCAGCCTGTGAAGGGGTTCGAGCTGCTTCAGAAGTGATTGGAACTGAAGCGCAGCTCCTCCTGGCACTCTGGTTGCCCGTGTTGGGCTGGATGTTCAAAGGCAGGGTCTCCTCTACACGTCATGCAACCGATGCTACACGGAGTAAGTAGGCCACAGTAATTACACAACGAGCTCGAATAGGAAACCCCAGTCATCCAGGAATTCTAGAAGTCATCGTGGACTGGCCAGGGAGCAAAGATTTTGGAATGTCACCAGAGGAGGAGACAACACGTGCTGAAGATGCCCCACCCCACGTGCTGAATGAACGGTCAGAAAGTGAAAAGCAATATGCCTTGTTTACTGATGGGTCCTGCCGTATTGTCGGAAAGCATCGGAGATGGAAGGCAGCTGTATGGAGTCCCCTATGACCAATTGCAGAAACTGCTGAGGGAGAGGGTGAATCGAGTCAGTTTGCAGAGGTGAAAGCCATCCAGCTGGCCTTAGACATTGCTGAACGAGAAAAATGGCCAGTACTTTATCTCTATACTGACTCGTGGATGGTGGCAAATGCCCTGTGGGGGTGGTTGCAGCAATGGAAGCAGAGCAACTACCAGCACAGAGGTAAGCCCATCTGGGCTGCTGCACTGTGGCAAGATACTGCTGCCCGGGTGCAGAACCTGGTGGTGAAGGTACGCCATGTACATGCTCATATACCCAAGAGTCAGGCCACTGAGGAACACCAGAACAACCAACAGGTGGATGAAGCTGCTAAGATTGAAGTGGCTCAGATGGACTTAGATTGGCAACATAAGGGTGAATTATTTTTAGCCTGGTGGGCCTGTGACACCTCAGGCCATCAAGGCAGAGATGCAACATATAGATGGGCTCGTGATCGAGAGGTGGACTTAGCAATGGACACTATTGCCCAGGTTATTCATGAACGTGAAACATTTGCTGCAATTAAGCAAGCCAAGCAGTTAAAGCCTCTCTGGTATGAAGGGTGACAGCTGAAGTACAAGTATGGGGAGGCCTGGCAGATTGACTATATTACACTCCCACCAACCCGCCAAGGCAAGCGCCATGTGCTTACCATGGTGGAAGCAACCACCGGATGGCTGGAAACATACACTGTGCCCCACACCACTGCCCGGAACACTATCCTGGGCCTTGAGAAACAAGTCTTGTGGTGACACGGCACCCCAGAGAGAATTGGGTCAGAAAATGGGACTCATTTCCGGAACAACCTTATAGACACTTGGGCCAAAGAGCACAGCATTGAGTGGGTATATGACATCGGACTGCTAAAAACTACACTGAGAGCAATGGGTGGTGGGACTTTCGAACACTGGGATGCACATTTACCGAAAGCCACCTGCTCGGTCAACACTAGGAGATCTGCCAACAGGGCTGGCCCAGCCCAATCAGAACTTTTACATACTGTAGAGCGGGATAAAGTTCCTGTGGTGCACATAAAGAATTTGCTGGAGAAGACAGTCTGGGTTATTCCTGCTTCAGGTAAAGGCAAACCCACTCATGGGATTGCTTTTGCTCAGGGACCTGGATATACTTGGTGGGGGACCTGGATATACTTGGTGGGTAATGTGGGAACATGGGGAAATCTGGTGTGTACCTCAAGGGGATTCAATTTTGGGGGAAAACAGCCAATGAACTCAATTATATGCTGTTGCCTGCTAGATAACACTTCTATAGCCCATCAGCTAGATGCCCATCTCTGCCATTCTGGGCTTTGAAAAATAGGTATGTGCTGTCATGATCATTAGCAGAGAATAAAGTCATGGGAAAAGCCAGCAGCAGCAGAACTGTCCTCAGGTCACCATCGGCTGACCCTGACTTCCCTCTGATCATCACCCTAACAAAGAATGAACTTTGATGAAACCAGACGAGCTCAGCAGTGACCAGACGAGTTCAGCAGTGTTGTCAGCAGGCAACAATCCAGCGCTACACACCGTCTCTCCTGCCCTGAAAGACTGTTAAAAGAGATGGAGCCAGACATCATGGACTGAATGAACTCAGCAAACTTTATAGGGATGGTCCATGGACTAAGGAATGATATCTTTCTTTCTCTGTGTGTGTGTGTGTGTGTGTGTATATATACATGACAGAAAGCGATGGTATATTGAAAAATATGAGATCTGAGCATGATGTGAATGGTATGGAATAAGGGGTGGATACTGTCCTGGGATCAGCTGTAACAGTTATTTTTCTCCTTAGTAGCTGGTGCAGTGCTGTGTTTTCAACTTTAGCCTGAGAACAGTGCTGATAACACACCGATGTTTTGGTTGTTGCTAAGTGATGTTTACTCTGATCAAGGACTTTTCAGTCTCATGCTCTGCCAGGGAGGAGGGGCACAAGAAGCCGGAGGAAGCAGAGGCAGGACACCTGACCCAAACTAGCCAAAGGGTATTCCATACCACAGCACATCATGCCCAGTATAGAAACTGAGGGGAGTTACCCGGAAGGGCTAGATCGCTGCTCGGGTCGGGCTGGGTATCAGTCGGTGGGTGGTGAGCAACTGTATTGTGCATCACTTGTGTTTATTGGTTTCTTTTCCTTTTCTCCCTTTAGTTTTATATTCTCTCCCCTTGTTATTTCCCTTATCATTATTATTATTTGTGGTAGCAGTAGTGGTTTTGTATTATACCTTAGTTACTGGACTGCTCTTATCTCAACTCGTGGGATTTACATTCTTTCAATTCTCCTCCCCATCCCTCTGGGAGCTGGTGGAGACTGAGCGAGCGGCTGCACGGGTCTGAGTTACTGGTTGGGCTTAAAGCACGACAGTTGTGCTCCAGGCACAACAACATCAGGACTACAGAACCTTGCACAACTCCATAGGACCAGACAGGAGGAATCCAAGCATGCTGAGGGTGCTGGTCAATGTCATTGTAAAGCTACCCTCTCTAATATCTTTAAAAGGTCATGGTGATGGGGGCAGGGTCTTTATGATTAGAAAAAGGCAGCTATCACACTCATCTTTAAAGAGTGCAGTAAGCAGGATCAGCGGAACTACAGGCCAGTCAACTCACCTCAATCCCTGGGAAGACTATGACACAAATCCACCTGGCAACTATTTCCAGCTGTATGAAGGACAAGAAAGTGATTGAGAACAACTAGTATGGATTTACCAAAGCCAATTATACCTTACAAACCTGATTGCCTTCTGGACAACTAGCTGTGTGGATTAGGAAAGATCAGTGGCTGTTGTAATACCTTGACTTTAGTAAGGCCTTTTATTCAACCTTGCATAGCATCCTTACAGTTCTACTGGTGACATATGGACTGGATAAGTGAACAATAATATTGGTGAAAAATTGGCTCAAAATGTCAACTAGCAAAGTCAAAACAGAGGCCAATTGTGAGTAGCACCCACAGGTGACCAGCAGTGAGGTCAGTGTTGTTCCACATCTTTATTAATGAGCTGGATGATGGGATAGAGTGCTCTCTCAGCAAATTTGTTGATATTCCTAAATTGGGAGAAGCATAGGCTGGAAAGAAAGAGTGCTATTTAGAGAGACCATTGCAGGTTCAGCATGGGCTGTTGAGAACCTTACGAAGTTCAGCAAAGCCAAATGCAAAGTCCTGCAGATGGAACCTAACTATTCCATGCTACTGCTTGGGCTGACTGGATAGAAGTAAGCTTTGTTGGACAAGACTCTTGGATTCTTGTAAGCAACAAGCTGAACATGAGTCAGAAGTATGCCTTTGCAGCAAATCTGGCCAGTCATCCTGACTTGTGTTAGCATGAGTGTAGACAGGAGGCCTCTATTCAGCACATCATAAGGTAGGTGCAGAACAAGTTTCTCCATAAAAAGGACATTTGGCCTTCTGTACCTGAAGGAATAGACACCACTGTCTAGAAGACTGGTCTGGATTCTGAGCTGTTGGCAAAGCTTTACTGAATTCAGTAAAATATCTAAGTTTGTAGGACATGAGGAAGTGCCACTTCACTGATAGGTCATTTTTTAATTATGAAGAAAATAAATGTGTGATTTGGAGTGCCTGCAGTGCACTCACACTGTTTATGGAGCACAAATTTCCAGATATGTCAGGCTTTTCTAAGGAAGATAGCTCTGCATAAGGCCATGTGCACATGTGCATGTGTGTACACAAGACAGCAGTTACAATTTAAAATATAAATTCAATTTAATTTTGATTTAACAAGTTTTAGAAATTTTACAGAGGCATGTGCAAATGGGAAACAGATTCTGGATCTGAAGTCCTGAAAGAAGATCTCTCCATTCAGCAATTAAAAAAACATAAAAACTTAAAACTGTCTAGACACAGCTAGAAATTAACTGGTAAATACTTTTCCTTTGGAAAAGACCAGTTTGCCAACAGTTTCTTGCAACAGTTTTATATCAGTCTTCAGATTCTAGAATTTTGGAAAAAAAAGCACTGTAAAAAATTCCTGTCCTGACAGTTTAAAAAAAAAAAGTTTCATGATTTCCCCAGTCACATACAATTTCTAAGGCCAAATATATTTTTTAAACACTGATGTTAACATTAAATGAGATCACTGTTTTATTAAACAGTGTTAAAACATTATTAGCATGATTCAGTAAGGGGGGGTCCATGTCTACATCAAAAAAGCAATTGAAGAAACAAATGGAAGAAAATGGAATTTATCAGACTCTTTTTTGCCAGGTCAGGAAGTCTCTGAATTTGTACAGTTCTTAGGTTCCTAGATGCTCTTAACTGCAAGAATGCTAGGAAAAAGAAGTAACCAATACAAGTTTATTAGGCACAGCTCAAACTTTTGAATTTAAGTCAGAAATAAAAACAAACAAGTAAAATGAAAACCTGAACAAGCAGAATATCATCAAAGTGGTTTTGCTAAGCAAGACTAGAAATTAATTGAGATCAGTATCTATCTCTGGCAAGCTGTCCATAGCATATGCCTTTAAAAAGTCCAAAAATAGGTCGAAGTGCAAGTGTCCTTTTCCTAGCTCTGTTGTCCTGGAAACTATAAAGTCTGCTGTTTAGGGATCCTGAGTCAACGCTTTCATCTGTGTCATTGTGATTAATAATTTTTGGTGAACCTTTCTTTCATGGTTTTGTGTAGTTGTTTTCTGAACTGATTTAGACTTCTGCCTTTCAAAACACTTAGTGGTAGAGATTTCCCCAATTTGAATCTGTGTGGGTTTAAAGGAAAGCATCAAAAAAGTGTATATCATGCCCAGTAGCCCCCTTTGTGGAATCCTTTCTGGGTGTGATTTATATCTGACATATTTCAATAAAAATCGGAAGATAACCCACTGGTAGTCAATAGAACTGTGGTGTTGTAAAGCATGTTTCCTAATATAGTATAGAAGTTAAAGCATTCTATAAGAAGAAAGGCTTTTTAAAAAATTTTCTCACATCTTAATTTAATTTGTAAGACACATGAAACTTCTGTAAATAATAACCATATATGTTTTCCAGCACCTGATGCTCCCTATACTCACTGGAAGCAAACTGTCTTCTACTTAGAGGACTATTTAACTGTGAGACGAGGAGAAGAAATCTATGGGACTATATCCATGAAACCAAATGCAAAAAATGTGGTGAGTAAGCATCACTGATTCTAATTCCAACTCTGCTGATCACAAGCTACTATCAGCAGTAAATGAAATGCATAGCACTAAAACAATAAGCATTCTGAAGGCTCTAAATTCATATTATTAGTAGGAGCTCTAGTCACAGCTTCACCAAAGCTGGTGACAGCAATGATAATGCAGTGCTAATGTTAACAGAACTCAGCCTGCAAACAAGCTAGCATGGGAAGGAAGAACATCACCAAGTCGACTGCCCTCTGCAATCAGTATGACTCACATTTTATGACACAAGTAGGCAAAGGTCCCTTCAATACTGCCATTAAAATCAATGGTAAGATCCCTTCTGCCGACACAGGATGATCAAGAGTTAGTACTTCAGTTACACATCTATAGCCATATTTCCCACTTGATGCCCAAGAACACTCCTTTAGGAAATTAAGTAGCAGATTTCAGCTGAACATCTCTATGAACTCACCGATCAAATGTACTTGAACTCACTAATCAAGTGACATGGTAATTTCAAAATTGTGGCTTTCCACAGAAAATACATATGTTTTAAGACTAAAGCTGAAGTGAGATGGATGTCACACTATCATGACCGGTCATAACTTCCTAAATTTCTCTGCCATGGGCTGAACTGAATCTCTCACCATGACAGTTATTCAGTGCTTTTAACTTGTAAGGGAACTATGAGACATGATCTGATGGACAACCCATGCCTATATAGAAGAGCAAGACATGAGAAATATGACTTCTTCAAGAAGCAATGGCCCCATTTTCTGCCAAAAATTAAGAGATTCTGCCTTGAGCAGAATCTCTTAATTTTCTATTACAACATACAGCCATTAAAATAACCTGGTTAAAATCTGTCCATGCAGTTGTTGTAATTGTTTAAATATTGCATTGATTGACTGCATCAAATCTTAACATTTCATTGCCTTCCTTTTTTGCATTGATTTAACTTTTTTGTACCAAATACAGACTGGATATGGCTTTCATAGTAGTGTTGATACAGGGGAAGAAATAAATAAGTAACAAAATAAACCTGGCATTAAACCAAACACATTTACTCCTGAAGCTACTGCTTGTTGTGAAAGTAGAGGAAAATAGTCTGTTTCCCACCTTTACGTTGTTCTTGGGGGACTGGAACATTTTCTTTCAGGTTGAATGTATCAATTTTCTTTTGAGGGAAAAATTAAAAGAATATTTTAAATTTGTTTGCACAGCAGTAAGCACCTGAATGCAGATCTAGGTGCTGAAATTAATGTGTTCTTGATTGTTATCATAAGACAGAGGGACCACCTTGGTTCAAAAGGATTTGTTAGTGCTTTGTTCTTCTGAAACACAAGCCTTTCAAAAGCTTGTAGAGAGACAGCTTTGTTTTGTAGGGCTATGTAGTGCCTCTTTCCAAAAAATATGTCATTGTAAGTAAAGAATGAATGAGGGCTTCTCTATAATGGGAAGTTTACTAGATCTATTCTGGAATAATTCCTAGTGTGAAAGCCCTTTACCCTAGATTAAGAGCATCTCAATGGGGGATACCCTTTAAAAATTGTTGTAGAATACATATGATTGATAGCACAGCATTTCAGAAGCTTCCTAGTTGTAACCAGGACACTAAATCAGCCTTAAGAAAAATATGCAAATATGCTCTATACATGATTGTATGGTGAACGCCATTACACATCCTATATCCTGCTTTTTCAGTGTTAGAAACATTTAAAAACAAAAGAAGTTGGAAACCACAGTAGATATCTCTTGAATCTGAAGGTCTTTTCAACTCAAGCAATGATAACTGAATTCATATACTAAACTTATGGTCTTACTTCGTGTTACATTTAAATCTTTTTGCAGCGTGACCTGGATTTCACAGTAGACTTGGATTTTAAAGGACAGCTATGTGAAATGTCAGTATCTAATGACTACAAAATGCGCTAGCAAGAAACCTTTCAGAGATGAAAAGGAGAATTTTATCAAGTCCTGAACTGCTGAACTTCAAGCTAGGAACAACTTTTTACAAGATTGTTGTACTAAATACTAGAATGTTTACCTAGACGGAAAGTGGTAACCTGATTCTTCTTGCAGAAAGTACAGGGGGCTGGGATCCCACTGTGAATGTACAGTATACAGAACTGTAGCTTTTGTCAAACACGTAGGAAAATAAGCAACAGTCTTGACTGTTCTGGTTAACTTTAGGATGGCAGAAGATGCGTATACAAATTGTACTACTTACTGTGAATTTCTGGTTCTTCCAAGCTTTGCATGTTAAAGGTGATTAGGGCAGTTTTCTCACTATGGAAGACCACTACAGCACATTACTGTGATACTATTACTGGACTTATATTCAATATAAATGAATATATATATTGTATATGAGAAAAAGATATTTCATAATAGGGATTTGTTTTGTGATTATTTAATTTTCATTATGCAGTTATGGAAAGGTAATGCTGTTGCCTCTGGCACTACTCTAGGCAGTGATACAGTCCATTAACTGTCCAAAGTTATAGCTTTGGTAAATATTCCATGCAAAGTGTACATAAGAGCTGGGCATTTACAGAAAGTTCAAAAGCTATCTTTTTGAATGTCCTCTGGAAAATGTGGACCATTAGTTTTAAAATTCATCTTCACAAATGGATGTCTATCAGAGCTTTAAAAAAATTAGCTTTTTATCCTTGAAAATATTCCGTGGTGAGTTTTTATAGGTGGATTTTGCATGAGATATTCTGAAATCAGACACCTAGTATTTAAATGTGATGAATGCAGAGTCTCTGAAATGGTGGCTAATACATGTTTCTTGGCCATGCCATACTTAAGTTCTTTGCAAGACTCTTAATACAAAATAATTAAAAAAAAAAATAGGAATTAGTGTTTCCTTTTGGTGATGTTTTAGGTATGTTTTAAATTGCAAAAACTGTTCTCAAGAGTGCAGTGAATTGCAGGAACAAGCTAATGTCTATAAAAGAAAAAAGTCAATGGCTTCTGATATTACTAAGATGTCTGTAGCTTCCCCATCCCCTTACACCACTTGTTCTTCTTACAATATCTCCTGCTTATTGTTAAGATATTAACTGATTATAATTCTTCATACACATCAAGTCTTTTTACTATAAGAATGTTGACCATTTAATCACATGTATTTCGAGAAAAACTGCATCATCGGTCCTATCTACCCATTTTCCAGTCTGACATTAGGCATCAAATCATGTTCCATCATGTATTGGATGAGATTGACTAGTTTTTTTCCTAAAAATCTTTTTAATCACCTGCAAATAAAGCATACTTGAAGATGTATTTTGCGAGTATTTGTCAACTTTTAAGTTTTAGGCACCTATTTCTATTGTTTTTCACTTCACAAAAACTGTACAGTGCTTTCATTTTCTTATAATGGTCTAGGGATTGTATCATACGGTATCTATGTAGAAAATTAAACTGTAATTCAGCAGTAAATATATTGCTTGCAGTGTAGTTCATCACTGTTGTTTTAAAGCACTTTCATTTTCTTGGAATGAGGATGAACAACTTCTTTCCTCACAAAACAAACAACTAGAATTTTATCTGTCAAATATTGCTGTAATTTTCAAGGGATCAGTTCATAGCTAGATCATCTACTCATTCATTAATGCTTGGACTAGAAAAACCTCTAGAAGTCTGTTTCTACTAACACTTCTGTGATTCTAGGACTTTAAGGTGAGGAATTCTACCAGAATTTTTCCTCAGTCCCCTACATTTATATGAAGATATAGTCGAATTATGTTTTCATCTTCTCCTTTGCTGACTATAATCACTGACCTGACTCTAACAGAAAGAGGAAAGACTATTGCTTTGTTTGTCTCACACTTTGACAGCACCTCAAACCATCCACTTCTCTGCTCACTGCATGAGTCTTTAATAACTTTAATATTAAAATAATAATAAAGGGGAAAAAACTAAACACCTTGTTTAAAAAAAGACAAATCACACAAACACAAAAGAATTCACAAGGGTTTGCCTGCCTTTACTGAGAATGTGTCATTTTTTGCCTCATAGAAAGCATTAGACAAAAAGCAGCGAAGAAAACTTGATGAGAACAGCTCATTAATGAGTTTGAAAGGTATTTTAAGCACTGCTGTACTGAAAGTACTGCCCTTTTTGCCTCATCTTTCACCTAATGACAGTGAAATGTAAGTCTCACTTCAACAGTGGCCACCTTGCCTTCTTACTACAAGTGCCCATTCACTTCAGTGTTGCAAAATTAAGTCCTTGCTATTACTGTTAATGGCACAGTTCTGGAGTGGTGACCGGACTTCAGTCAGATTTAGCCCCAGGAAACTGTCTTGTGCTTTTCTTTACATCAAAAGCATATTGCGTATTTCTCCATCACATGAAGAACTGAGAGTGACTACTGCACTGCTGAGCATCTTCAAATCACACTGATCAAAAAGAAAATTTAGGCTTCAAAGGTGTTTCCTACCTCTAAGGTTTTGAAAGCACCAATATGTTCATCATGTATAAGGTCTATTAGGTCAGCACTAGTGAAAAAGATATGCAAAGAACTTGCAGGCCAGGTGCAATTGGTTTTCCTCAGCAATCCAGCAAGTCTGGGTAACTACCACAGAGTCTGAGCCTAAACTTCTCAAGGCTGGAATAAGAATGTCTATCATGGTCTCCAGGGCTGAACACAAGCCACTGATCTTCAAAGCTTTGCATTAAAATAGTAATGACAAAACGATGGTTGACATCTGAAACAGATGTATGCTTAAAGCTTTTCCTTCCCACTGACAGGAAAAGAAAGATGATCATGAGCTGAGGACGGAGCATGAGAAAGAAACTGAAATGCAGTATTTAAACAAAAGACTATCTTGGATGAGCAACAAATAAAGCACTGCAGAAAGAGAAAGCAGGTCACTTCTGCCTTGATTCTAATCTTAAGGCAAAAGTATTAAAAGCCTTCTCAGGGATTCTCCTGTCACTTGAAACACAAAGGAGCATCCAAAAAAACCTAAATACTGAACATGCCTCTAAAAGGCATAGTGTGCATTTCACACTTGCAGTGCTTGTAGAATTAGGGATGTAGTCTTAAGAGAGCCACTTTGTGTTCCCAAGGTCCTCTACAGAGCAGTATGACTCTATTCTCACATGTATTTCTTGTTCCCAGTACTAACTATCCCTTTTCAGATATTGTTAAAGTTTCACGATTTTGGTTAAGGTTGGGTTTTGCAGGGCTTGTTTTGAGGGCCTTCCAATGGACAGAATTAGGAGGTTTAGAGCCTTTTTAAACCATCTTAGACTTTTAATAGGGGTCGAAATGTTCCAATATGTAGACAAGAATACTACCCAAGACAGCATGTCTACCCAAGAGCTAGTTTGAAGAACCTTGTCCAAAACAATTTCTTACAGAATTTATTTTAAATTTAATATTAATTCATAAACTAATTTGCCACATGCAGATTTTATTGTAAATAATCAAGAGAAACTTTCTTCACTTTACTGTGAGGCTGGTGAGGCACTGGAACGGGTTGCCCACAGAAGTGGTGAATGCTCCATCCCTGGCAGTGTTCAAGACCAGGCTGGGCAGAGCCTTCGGCAAATGGTCTAGTGTGAGGCATCGCTGCCCATGGCAGGGGGTTGGAACTAGATGATCTTAAGGTCCTTTCCGACCCAAACCAGTCTGTGATTCTATGATTCTATGTTCATAATGAGGAATAAATACCAGCCTTAAGAAAATAATTCATCAGTCACTCTCCTTTGCCTGTAAAGTATTCCACACATACTACTTACATAAAAAAAATATATATATGCTGTCATTTCAACATATTGTCAATAACATTGTAAGTTGGCCAATTCGTATGGATTGAACTCAGCCTAATTAGAGGACAATCTGTCTGTGTTCTATAATCAGTAACTTCAAGTACTGTGCATACTGGTAGATGTAACGTATTCTCTGTGATCAGAATGTACTGCAAACCTTTTTTTTTTTAGTGTAAATAACACTTAAGAAAGATTTAGTAGCAAAACCATGTCCCAACGTCACTAGTATAATAGACAAAACAACACAGTATTATAATGACTTTCAAACTACAAAACCCCGTGAGTGTTATAAAAATTGGAAATTTGCTTTTAGAAGTGACTTTCATTGTTAAGCATGCTTTTCTGTGCAGGCAGGAGTAGTGGGAGAGGGAGGTAGCGCAGGAAGGCACCAGGGTGACCTAAATCTTATCAGTCTGTCTGTTCCCTTGTTCAGGTGGAGTCAGGGCTTCAGAACTCCTATCTCAGCTGAATAAGAGTAGATTACTTTAGCTACAGGCAATGACTCCTTCAGTTATGTGGAGAAGAAAGGTGAGGGTTAAAAAAGAAGGTAGTCAGAATGCAAAGGGGAGAGCAAAACAGAGTAGCTGGAGTTGGTTTGCTATAGAATCTCATAGAATCTTTTTGCACATTTGTAATGGAAAGTTATAATCACCTGCTCAGAGTAGGGCTAACTTCAGAGCTAACTCATGTTGCTCGGGGCATTGTCCAGGCAAGTCCTGAACATTTTGGAGAACAGATTCGCCGGCCTCTCTTGGGCAGCTGTTCCACTAAAAGGCTAAAAAAGACATGCTATACAGAGTTGGGACAGAGGAAGAGGCAGACCACTACAGTAGAGTACCTGTCCTTTAGGCAAAAACAATTTTTCCAGGGCCCAGATACTGCTGAAGGGAAAAGAAAAGAGGTTTTATTATCTCAAAATTTTCACAATCTGCTGTTCTCTTTGCCCATTTTTCCAGTCTCTGCAGGTACTGATACCATTTCCTTGACTCCCTTCCCTTTCCATTTTCTTACTATGTTTGATATTTTTCTCATTTTTCAGTGAATAATGCAAACGAAGAGAACATTTTTTAAGAAAGCTTGGAGAGAGCTATGGTGTGATTGTGAAACAGAAATAAACCATGTTAGCTTTGAGATGACAACTACAACTAAAAGTCAGTCTTACTTCTTCACAAAACATAAAGGGTTGGGCTACACTCTAAGCCATTCCTCTGAATCATCAAACATGGTCTTTCAGAACCACATCAGTCACCGAAATCAAGCCTGATCTGACACCTGAATCCTCAAGCGGAAAATAGAACATTCTCTTTTGCAGTACAGTTCTCTGTTTTCATGGCTAGCCATTTCCGTTTACTCAAATGAACCATCAGCATTTCCAGCACAACACAGCCCTAGAACTACAAATGGACCCCTGTGTTAAGATCACAACAGAATTTAACCAGAAATAATACATATCCTACCATTTTGATGCAGAAATATGAAATGGCAGTCCAAAAAGACATACATAACTCATTAACAGTAACTTGTAATGCTGAGCAGTTAGCAGAAGTACTTTATCATGATAGTGGCATGTTTTTTACATTTATTGGCATGACAAATCAATGTTGTTAGCTAATGAGACCTGATTAAAGCAACAACTATTTACTTCCATAATTGTCTGATTATCCTATAATTGCTATTATTACCACTGACAGAGCATCTCAGAAAAAATAGCTCAATATTTTGCTTGTTTTCCCATGGGATGAGTGTTGGCAGGCAAGCAGCTTAAGTGTTGTGTGAAGCTGAAACAGCAGCATGTGATGGATAGCATTTGTAGATCACGCAGACAACAACAAAGCACATGTTGACATCAAATTTTGAGCTATGAATTGAGGATATGGAAATGGAAGAGTTCAGAAACGGAAGGTATCCTTTACCAATAAAGATATGGAGATAACTGAGACAAGAACTTCTGAAAATATTCAGAAAATATTCAGACAACCAGGTAAATTGGTCTGACACCTCCCACTAACAAACGTAGCAGAGACGTAACATTTTCTGGGAGAACTTTCCATTTGAGTTCTACTGCTAAATGATACAGAGTTCTGTTAAGCAGAGGAACATCTGGTCTCAATCTGGGCAAATGCCTAGACCCTTCCAATCTAATATTCATAAGTCAAAATGCAAAATTCACTTCTGCTTGCTAGAATATTGACACTATATTATGTTCTTCCCATCCTTGTGCTTTAAACAGTACTGACACAATATGCTGTTTCTTTTCCTTCAGCTCAAACTGTTTCTAGCTTGTACTTCAGTGATACACAGAAACCCAGAATCCGCATATAAATCAAAACCAAACCTAAATCAAACTTTTCTTCTAATCTGTCCTTATCTTTTATTTGCCTGTGCATCGTGTTACTTTTATTATGGTCCACACTCACGTAATTGCCTGTGGTGGTAAGGATGTATCTAGTCATCTTGGAGATCCTGCTAGTCCCATGGGGCTTTGAACATATAGAGTCAGAACTTCAGAACCCAGAAAGTACCACTGTGATCTACCAATCTCTTGAGAATATCTTATTGCAACCTCCATGCTGAAGCTGGACAATCTGGAGCAGATTGCCCAGGACCATTTACAGCTGGGTTTTGAATACCTCCAAGGATGGAAACTCCACAACCTCTCTGGGAAAACCATTCCAGTGTTTGACCACCTCCACATTTAAAAAAACCCAACAAAACAAACAACGTATTTTCTTGTGTTCAGATGGAATTTCATGTGTTTCAGTTTGTGCCTGTAGCCTCTTGTCCTGTCACTGGGCACTTCTGTAAAGAGTCTGGATCCCTCCTCTTTGTTCTCCACCCATATCATGTATTTACCCACACTGATAAGATCCCTCTTGAGCATTCTCTGCTTTAGACCCTCTGGGCCCAGTCATTCCGCCAGTTTTCAAAGCACTTTTCTGTCCAATTATCTAACCTATATTTTGCGATCTTGTCAAACAGGATGTTATGGGAGACAGTGTCAAAAGCCTTACTAAGGTTGAGGTAAACAACACTGAGGACTCTCCCCTCATCCACCAAGCTAGCTATCTCATTGTAGAAACTACCAGTTTAGTTAAGCATAATTTCCCCTTTGTAATTCAATGCTAACTAGTCCTGATCACCATCTTGTCCTTCATGTGTCTGGAAATGATTTCCAGGATTAGTTGCCCTATCACTTTCCCAGGAATTGTGATAAGGTTTCACACCTTGCAGTTGTCTGGACCCTCCTTTTTTGCTCTTCTGGAAGACAGGATTGATATCTGCATTCTTGCGAATGTCTTGCACCATAGAGTGCTTTCATAGCACCCTTGGATGCTATGTTGCAGGGTGTTGCAGCAGTCTCAGACAAACTGTTAAGCTTTAATGTTGGTATACAAAGCAGACATGCAGAAAGGTTTGCTTGACTAAAAGATTATTTAGTTTTTTCCATTTGTACCGCAGAAAGGTTGTAAGGAAACCTTGGACTTTTCAAGCCCAATTTACTACTCCAAGCAGAGCTTTCTCCAAAGCTATGCCAAATCCCTGCGGCTTAGTGTAAAACCTGTCTTGAAAACTTCCAAGGACAGAGATTTTATAAGCTATCAGCAGATCTGATAAAATACACTCCCCTTCACAATAGACCATGCCTTGCTTACCTAGCATGATATTTTGAGACCTGCCAGCAGATAATTTTTAATCATTTGATGTCTGTAGTGCTGATTTTGTATGACTACAGTTTCTTGACCGTGAGCACCCTTCAGAAGTCTATGTTTGCACAGCTACGTCATCTCCATAGCAATGACAGAAAGATGCTTTAGCTGCTGTTCATAACCCTAAGAATCATGTTAACAAGAAACAAATATTAAACAAAATTTCCACTATTTAATCATTTGTGTGTATGTTCTCCACTTGCCTTGATGTGAGTAGCACCCAACTTTTGTACAGCATACCCTACATTGGGCATGGACAAGACAAAGGCAAGAGCTTCAGGCATCTCAGTTTAGGAACTCCTTGCACAACCTGCCCTGGGGCTTTTAATGACACCAATACATTTCAATGTAGAAAGTGACTTTACAGTGTGGTTACAGACAAAAATGTCTATAGCATACATGTAAAAGGTTTCACTCATCAATTGTTTGTCTTTCTCTGCTGACAGACACATCATTTAATGCAAATCAGTTGCTGTTTGTTAGAATAATACTTGTTTCAAAGGGATGAACAATGGTCTTATTACAGCTTCATAATATAGATCCATACAAGACAGGGTTGCTATGTCAGCTGGTAAGCCTTAATAGTCTAGATTCAAATGACCTTGAACAAATCTGTCTTGTAGTGCAGTATAACATAGTTCAGTCATTTGCACCTGGGAGCAAGACCATGCAGAAACAGCTCACGCTCACAGGGGAACCACACTAAGCTTTGCAGCTGAGTGCTATGTCTCTGAGCTAAGCAATGGTAGTCTTGAGGCTTTTCAGCCCCTAGCAGAGGTATCCAAACTGGTGTTTGGCTGCAGCAACACCGAGCTCACCACTGGCCTCCAAAGCCACCTGAAAAGCATAGCAAATTAGTTCATATCTAATTCCATTTATCTGTATTTAAAGATGAAGTTACAAACAGATGAGACAACTAAACACCTTGCTGCCACTGAAAATGGACTGCCCAGCCCTCTAGACTTCTTTTCTCACAACTGAATCTCAGCTGGTTTTTTTCCACCCATACCATCTCACTAGCTCCAGTTTTTATCAGATTTTACTTGGCTAGTTCAGCTCACTAATGCAGTAGAGAAGTGTCGTCTTTTTCTCCTCCCTTTTTTCTTGAGATTTTGACAAGGCAGTAACATAAACTGGTTTATTGCAGAGTTCTACTGACTTGTAAAAGGTAAAACAGAGGAGTAATGACTGGCAGGGACAGTGAGTCACAAACCCACCCTGTACTCTCCTCCCTGAAAAAGATAACATGTGAGCATTTATAACAGCTATACAGATACAGCAATATTCACATTCTTGATTGCTCTGCAAAGGCAAGATTTAAGTTTAGTGCTGCAGGAGCACTGAATCTTGTGAATAGGCAGACTGTGGTTTTCCAAAGCTGATAATGCTCATTTTGCAATGTGGTCATTGACAAGACAGAAAAAGGAAAAAGAGGAGGCTGAATACAGTGTTAGAAGATCTGGAAAATACTTCTATTATGTATGCTCAGAGCAAAAGAACACAAATATCACAACGCATGAGATAAAGCTGGCACAAGATAAATTGTGGAAACACAGGGCACAATACAAAATGTAATAGAAGGATGATAGCTGTGGCTGCTACTGTTTCTTTTTGCAAGTCCAACCAAAACCCAAGCTGAGCACATATTGCAAAGATGCAGATACACACATAACACTAACATCATCACTCACACAGACAACATGGAGAGCAATGCCTTCAATGCTCATCACCCACATACACACAAACAACAGCTCAAGTATTATGAGTGACATAATATTCTATCTGAATGTCTCAATTCCACTTGCTTTCCTACTCCCTTCCTGTTCAGGCTACGAAAATTGGCGACTTCCAGTGAGAAAGCCCTGGGTTCTTCTGGGAATGAGAAAAGACTTGCAATGGTGTGTAAGGTCCTGCACCTGGGTCAGGGCAATCCCAAGCACAATTACAGTCTGGGTGGAAACTGGATTGTGAGCAGACCTGAGGAGAAGAACTTGCGGGTGTTAGTTGACGAGAAACCCAATATGAGTTGGCAGTGTGCGCTTGCAGCTCAGAAACCAACTGTGTCGTGGGCTGCATCAAAAGGAGTGTGACCAACAGGTTGAGGGAGGTCGTTCTCTCTCTCTACTCTGCTCTCGTGAGACCTCACCTGGAGTACTGTGTTCAGCTCTGGGGATCTCAGCACAAGAGGGATGTGGACCTGTTTGAATGAGTCCAGAGGAGGGCCATGAAAATATCAGAGGGCTGGAGCATTTCTCCTATGAAGACAGGCTGAGAGATTTGAGTTTGTTCAGCCTGGAGAAGAGAAGGCTCCAGGGAGACCTTATAGACTTACAGTACCTAAAGAGGGCCTACAAGAAAGCTGGAGAGGGACTTTTGACAAGGGTACATAGCGAAAGGACAAAGGGGAATGGCTGTAAACTGAAAGAGGGTGGTCTAGATTAGCTATGACCCAGTGTCCAGTTTCATGATGCACAGCTGCACCATGATCTCTGCTTCTCTTTACCAAAAAGCTTTCAGCAACACAAAGGATCCATTAGCATCAAGGAACCCTGGAAGCTGACAATCCCCACACCTGTTTGATGACCATCTGGCCAGTAGAATTTGTCCAGAAGTAGAGCCTTGTAGCACATTAGTCATGCCTATCTTCTGTGAGCGAATAACAAATAGTTGCTGTTTGTAAAGGTGCGCAGAAAGATGACTATGACTAGGATCCTGGGGATAGAGGGATGGCAGTGGTGGAGAAAGAGCACTGAAGTGGTGTGTGGAGGAATGTATGTGTATGTGTATGTTTTCATCAGTAAGCTTCAATCATGGCCAGTTGGAAAGGAAAAGAACGATTGGACCATCTGTATTCATATTTATGGGAATGCTCTTTGTGTGTATATGGGTGACAAGCAGTGAGGAGACTTCTCTCTGTGTTGTTTGTGCGGCTGATGACATTAATGTTGTTTATCTGCATCTTTGCAGTGCGTACTCAGCTTGGGTTTTGGCTGGACTTGTAAAAAAGAACAGCAGCAGCCACAGCTATCAGTCTGAGATGGGAGATACCTCCTGGGTCTTAGACCACACCAGATTTGGCTGTAGTAGATAAAGAAAAAGAAATCTCCATCCCAGGGTTCAGCAGCTCCTTAGCATTGTGTACCCTGCTAGGAGGGTCTCGGTGTACGGTAGTAGATGTCCAAATAAAAATGATCCCATAGAAGTCACACAAAGAAGATCCACCTTATGTGTCACTTTCTTCCAAAATCAAGATAAGCTTGAGGGAACAAAAAATTAAGGATCTGAATTAGGAGTTTTGTGGGGCTAGAGTCAGTAAAGCTGAAATCAAGCCTTCAAACTGAATTCCTGAGGCTGTCAGAGGTCGGAAGAAATATTGCAAGTTCTGATATTGATGAGGTAGGAAACACCCTATGACAGTGGAACACATCATTCAAAATCAATTAGCAAAGCCAATATTTAAACTGATAAAACTTCTTCCCTCATTGAAATTGGGACAAACAGTTGTTTTCTTTGAGGTTTAAATTAGGGGTTTGCATTAGTCCAACTCTAGCCAGGATTGAACAAAGACAATTAAATTCTGAGAATATTACCATGGTGGATAGCATGTAACAGTCAATAAGGTGACTCATTCCTCTACAACTAGTAATGGACTTCAAGAAGCAACCCTAGGAAATGAACAGAAAGCCTACTGATTTTCATTAGTGGACACTCATTTTGCTCCTTTTGGGTTTTAGGGATTCCTAAGCAACCCCTGGAAGCAAGGAGAAATTTTACTATTTCTGGAAACTAAGGGAGATATTTGCATAGCATCACCTCACAATCAAAACATGCCAGCTTATTCGACAACAACTCAGGCAAGCCTTTATGATATCTCAGTGACCTATCTAAACATACTTAATTCATCACACCTAAGTGGGAGGAAAGGTTTTCTTATCAAGGACCTATATGCAACAATGTGTAGTATAAATGAATTAATGTTATTTATGAAAATCTTCTTAGTTCTTCAATCCTTTGTTCATGTATATTTCACACTAAGGTTGAAAATATCACCTTACACTTTGAAATTGCTGGTGTGTTGCTTTTGAACAACCAAGCAGCTAATATGTGAATTTTTAAAAAACTGTAACAAAGGTGAGCACAAAATCAGGATCTGAAGAGCACTGAAATAAACAGAAGTATTCAGAAGATAGGTCATCCACACCACCAAGAATTTCCTTCACATTCCAAGTAGTTTTCTTCCTATAAAATTATTTCTTATTATTGATAATGTGACAGCTTCTACAAGCCTGATCACATATCAGGATTCAGTGGTGTTAGGCACCAAACAGAATCAAAGACTTACTGTCCCAAGTACATTGTCAATTAACTAAAGACAATATTTGTAAAAGTGAAGATTAGAGCATACAAGGATTCTAAGTTTCACTTACACCTACACTTACAACACAGCAGAAGAAATATTTGGCAGATAAAGCAAATCTGATGGTGCCATGTAGTGTGATATAAATGTCTGACTTGTCTAAACACGCCCCAGCATTTTATGGCCTGATACAGCAAGACTTTTTATTCATATCAGCTTGAAGTTCAATGGTTTTCTCTTTCACTTTATCTTCATGTTTCTTTAAAATCCTAGGGGAAAGAAACAATACTTTTGAGAAAAAAAGTCAATAATACCCATAACAGATCAAAGCAAAATCCATTTTCCCTAAAGCCTATAAAATTATCCAGACATCAACAGAAAATGACAGAATTTTGTGAACAATCAAAAAAGTACGATTAATATGACTCCATCACAAAAACACTTTTGTTCATTTAGTTAGAAAAATATAGCTGGTGCTGATTGTTAGCACTTACTGTATATTACAGAGATTCAAAACAATGACTTTTACTTGTTATTTTTGAGGCTGGAGCAAAAAGAAAAACACATTTGGCTACCTAGATGTATATCAATCACCTGACACATTCACAAAGTATCACTAACTTCAGAAAAAATATTTGCCAGCTAATTACCAGTGTTTTCATCTCTGTAAGTAGTACAGAGGGGACAGATTTACCTGTACTTTTACTCTTAGCCTTTATATAACTTAAAAAAATCTACATCTCACTCTCTCCTTGCCCCGAGGCAGACAGCAGAATTTGAGCTGTAACGAGCAGGGGAAGAACATCCAATGTTCTGCTGCAAGGGCTCAGCAGCGTCTATTTCCAAGACCGTTTCTGCAAATCTCCAAGAACTTCATTCAAGAACTATCGCAACATTCCAGGCCCTCAGTTTTCGTAGCAGCAGGTTGGGTGTTTCTGGGTCTATCCAGGGCTTCACTAGTTTACATGGGCCTTTTTATGAACCTGAACAACTGCTCAATTGAAGCAACAGGGTCAGGTTACAGACCAGTTTAAAAGGAACAAATATTTTATTACCATAATTTCCTATCAAACTACTTTAATAAACAGTTCACTCTGTCACCAGTGACATGCCAGGCACATATAAGATTCATGGACTGTGTTTTCTTCTCACCTAGCTAAGTGAAGCACAGACTTCTTGGTATTGCACCCAGAATATGCACTACATTTGTAGAAAATTAAATTGTAATCCTAGAATCAAACAGAAAGGTCACTTCAATCAATTTTGCACAATATCCCACTCCAGATTTAAAAAAGGAACACAGATATACTGAAATATGCAAATAAAGAAACAGAAATAGATCATCTTAGGAAAAATTAGGATTTAATTCCAGAGTTAACAGTGAAGAGCAGCAAAAGAAAAGAAGCCCATGCCTGCCTCCCAAACAACAACTATATGCACTTCTTTAGCAGACGTTTGTTCTATATAGTAGCTTTCGCTTTATCTCTCAAAGGCTAAAACACAAATATGCCTGGTAAGGTGCTGAGGTCCTGTGAACTTTGCTTGTGATGATGAGGCAATTAGTATATCAGTGTGTTTGACAAAGCAGGTGAAAATAATTCTAGTGACCTTTTAAAAAAAAAAAAATTAAAATTCTTGGAATGTTTCAGCAGCAGTGGTTGTGTACACACAATACGAGTACACAAAACTACAGTTTGAGACCAATGTATTCCAGCAAATGACCAGTTAAAAATCTCAGCAAAACATATCAACAAATTAATTCTATTTCATTTTTTGTACTTGTGAAATTTTTCTGCACCTTCTTTCTCAGTCAGCCAGAACCTTTGTAGCCCCTCGGTGCTTTGTAATGAAGAACAATGGATCAAGCCCTGAACACATCCTCAGCACTTCAGCTGAAGCCTTATCACAATCAATGCAAATGTGAGAGATCACCTACACAAAAGCCTGACCTGGCAGCTGCTATGGCAAAAGAAGTTGAAGAAGGAATGGGTCCTCAACCCATTAAGTGTACATAGTCTGCAAACTCAAAGCAGACAAAACATTTCTTGTAGACCTCCTTCAGGTATTGGAAGACTGTTGTTTTCCAAGAAAGCTGGAAAGGGACTTTCTACAAGGGTACAGAGTGACAGGACAAGGGGGAATGGTTTTAAAATGAAAGAGGTTAGATTTAGATTAGACATTGCGAAAATATTCTTTACTATGAGGGTATTGAGACACTGGAGCAGGTTGCTCAAAGAAGTTGTGGATGCCTCATCCCTGGCAGTGTTCAAGGACAGGTTGGATGGGGCTTTGAGCTACCTGATCTAGCGGAAGGTATCCCTGCTGATGGCAGGGGGGTTAGAACTAGATGATCTTTAAGGTCCCTTCCAACCCTAACCATTCTATGATTCTATTATTGTCTTATTTTGTAGTTGATGAACAGAGAGAGAGAAGGCTTTATTAACTTATTTAAGTTCATTCAGTAAGTCTGTGCAGGGCCAAAATGAAATCATGCTAAACAGGAGCATGCCTGAGCAGCACCTATATCATAAGCCATTTTATTTAAATAGTTGCCAGCTGTCACTCAGATGATAGAACATTGGCTGTTCCTGGATGCTCACAATATGCTCACAATATTCTTGTACTGCATGTGAACATTTTGCTTTGTGTTTGTTTTTTCTCCCTGCAAAGTCAATACTACAAAATTCTTCTTACTATCATGATGTTTGCTCTTTAATTCATTCGACTAGAGATCAGCTTCATCATAGCCTTGTTTTTCACTATGATGCTTTCCAGGATCCCTATCATTCTATTCCCCCTTTCCTGGAGTATCACACACACACACTGCAACTACCAGTCTTCTCAAATGACAAGGAATTGAAAGGACTCCCTTCAGGCTGCTATTCTTCCTTTTAATAATGAACTGTGCTTCCTGCCTTGCAAAGAAGTGACACATGCATTATAATGGGAGCCCTTTCTGATCGATTTTGTAGAACACTAACTTCTAAGATGTGGGACTAAAGCAAACCAAAAGTTAATACAGCTGGGATGCAATGCCCACATGGAAGTATACATTCCTCTCTGACTATAGGAAAAAATAGGTAAAAAAGATCCCATCCTGTTGTAAGCTAAAATGCTGAGTTGTAAATTGGGACCGCTTTGTTGAGAGAAATATGGGCCGGTGGGGTCTTGGGGTACATATAAAACTAGGGTAGCCTGTGAAGATAAGAAAGGAATGACCAAGACAGATGGGGCCAGTTCTTCAAGATGAGGAACAAATCAGAACTAACCTAAAACACACACACAATTGTTAAGTAATTCACAAGAGTCTTTTCACACGTGCAAGCACAGAGATCAATCGGTTGAAGACTATGGATGACTGTCAGAGACACCTCAAGACCACGGCAAGAAAAGCACATGCATAATTAAAATGCAAATATTACAAGTAGTTCCATGAAATCTAATGTAAAACATTTCCTGGAAAGGTCGTAAATATGCGCAAGTTTCTTGGATAATGGATGCTGCTTGTAGACTTCAGGTGCGCTCACCTTTGCGAAATGATTTTGCGTGTGTGCCCAGTGCTGCAAAATAAAGAACGCCTGCTTTCAAAAAGTCCAAATTGACTCTGAGAGTTTCTAAAAATTGTTGGACTTCAAGCTCAATAAGCTCATCTGGTTCTTTGCATGAGAACAGGTTCAGGGTCATTTTCACCAAATATGGCTATATATATTTGTATCAGTTCAGCATCTAGTGCCATGTATTTTGGATCATTTGTAAGTAATTCATGAGGTTATTCACAAAATAACTAAATTTCATCCACTAATAGAGATGGTGGTATATGGTTTCACAGGAATTACATGGCTATTTAGCAAGAATTAATAATTCATTAATATTCATGGTTATTATTAGCTCAGCAAGCAAATTGTTATAATTTCATTATATATATGCTGCTTTTCAACTAATCCATTGTCATTAATCATTCCTTCCCTTAGCTACCTCAGGCAGCACATTCAAACATTCAAATGAGTCATTCAGATCCATTCATTTGATTACAACCATCTTTAATTTGACAACTTTCTTTGTTTTACTTATGCAAAACGTATTATTTTCTTGCATGACATGCTAGAGTTAATGGCCTGGTGGGCTGTGAGTTCTCTGTATTAGAATGATTCATCTTTGTTTTACTAATAGAATTTTTTAAGAGAGCTAAATGACACGTGAGACACCTACTCAGTCCATTTATGTCATTTGTTTTTTCACAGAGGACTTCAGTGTTACACCCTGGATGGAGTCCCTCCTAGCACCCAGGGTCTTCAAACTATGTCTTTCCATGCATGCAAGAAACTAAAACAGATTTTCTAAAGGAAGAACCTTTGAGGGGTGAAGTTCAAGGCTGATACTGCTCCCCTATAAAAACAAATTAATGGACACAAAAGTATGCTTGTAAAAGGCTGTATGAATTATCAAAATAAGATAAAAAGAGATCTGGCCCTAACTCTTACAGTTATATAGAGGTGCCTAGCAGCAATCTTTTCTATAAACCAAGAACAATCCAGCTGCATTTCAAATTTTCAAAATACCCTTTTTGGGGTACCAGCAAGCAGAACTGTAAATCTATTTTCAAAGGAGAAACAAGTACATATGTGAAATCCAGCATATTTTTTAATTTAGGCAAATTTCTACCAACTCAGTTAATTTCTCAGGAAAATTGAGGAGACTTATTTCTAAATAAATTAATATTTTGGAGGCACTGGTGTTCAAACTATGTGCATTGTACAGAGAGATTCACATAAGTATTGATGGGCATGGCACACAAGAATATAAAGAAATATCTGTTATTTTCAGTCCCTTTATGCTTAGATTACAGCCCATAGATCACCAGTGCTCTGGTAGATGCACACTGTTAACTCATTTTATCTCCTTGATGGAAAGTTACTAAAAGTAAACATATTTTCTACTCCCACCATAGGAGTAACAGATGGTCTGCTGTGGTTTTTCAGAAGGTAGGAGGGAGAAAAGGTCCCCAAATTATCTCTCTGTTAAGAATACATTCACAGAGAAAATAGAGAAAAAAAGAGGAAAAAAGGGAGTAAAAAATAGAGAGAAAGGGAGAAAAAAAAAGGAAAAAGAAAGAAGGGAGAGAGAGAGGACATGCAATGAGAGAGAACTCCTATATTTTTTGCACTTCTCATAGAATCATTGAATAGTTAGGGTTGGAAAGGACCTTAAGATCATCTAGTTCCAGCCACCCTGCCATGTCCCTGCCCCCTACATGTCACACTAGACCATGTCGCACAAGGCTCTGTCCAACCTGGCCTTGAACATTGCCAGGGACGGAGAATTTACCACTTCTTTGGGCAGCCTGTTCCAGTGCCTCACCACCCTCACAGTAAATAACTTCTTCCCTATATCTAACCTGAACTTCCCCTGTTTAAGTTTGAACCTGTTACCCCTTGTCCTATCGCTACAGTCCCTAGTGTAGAAAACATTTGCAAGGATAGACTTCAATGTCTCGTTCAAAGGACTGTCAGGCAGTGATTTCAGTTCTGGTATTTTCTTGAAGTCAGCAGTCTCATGGATTCTGTACCTCAAATTCCTGGCAAGAGGGCCTCACCTTGCCTCACCGTGCCTTGCCTTTCCTCCCCTTTCTTTCCCTCCCCTCCTCTACACTTCCCATAACCCCTGCTCTAACAAACCAATGCCAGAAGCATCCATGATATTGCTCCCCTTCTGCAGCATTAAAAGCAAACTTGCTATCTCTCTCCTTCACCTTTGCACAAAATAGGAGAAGAGGCCAGCTAGGGCACCCCCTGCAAACCAACTGATGCTACTGTATTTTTTCCTAAGCAACTCCTGATCTACACACACATCTTGGAAACAATGACCTACTCGATTGACAGAGGAATAAATATTGTCTACAGCATCCACTTAATTTAGCTTGCAGTAAACAGGCTAAATTAAACATCTGGAGTAATGCAGAGTCTTGGGTGACATGGTTTAGTGTGTGGTGTCCCTGCCCATGGCAGGGGGCTTGGAACTAGATGATTTTAAGGTCCGTTCCAACCCTAACTATTCTATGATTCTATAATTCTATGAAGCTGTTGGACTGTTTCATTCGTGATCCCAAGAGTGAAATTAAGATGCAAAAGAGGTCAAGTACCATAATCAATCGGTTTATTACAAAAAGACAGTTATTATGAAAAAGGGAAATTATCGTAATAAAGGGGGTAGCAATAGGACAGATTGGAAAAAGGATGGAAATGAAGCAAGGATTCGTGGTGCAGAGAGAGAGAGAGAGCATCACCACTGTAGATCCAGCAGTCCACAGGGATCCATTGTCAGAAGTGGTGGGAGTCCTTCAGGGTTTGTAATCAGTATCGGAGCAGAGTGTCCCCCAAGATGTCAGTAGCAGCCATCGGAGGTGGGTGTCCTCATAGAGGTGTCCCTCTGGAGTTATCCCCTTGAAGGTATCCATCTTGGTGATGTCTTTTTCCCCCTTTTATAATGAGCTGGAGGGAGTACCTATGTTCTTAATGTCACAATCCTGGTGGACCAGTTTCCCTGGTCTCGTAGCCAGCTCTTCAACTGCACATGTCTGCAGCAATTCTTGAGGTAATGGGCAGCAATTCCTCACACCAATCCTCGAGATAATGGACAGAAAAGTCTTATCTCAACTCCTCCAAGCCATGTCTGAGACAATGGATTGGTGGAATTCCATCTCAGCTTCTCATATCAATCTTTGAGACAATGGACAGTGGAGTCCGATTTCAGATCAGTCCCTCACACCACCCTGTGTCTCGAAGACTGTTCTGGATCCAGGTGGTTTTAGAAAAGAGATAGTGCAAAAGAGGCCAAGACTATCGATGACCACCCCTCAAGACACCACCCAGCAGGGACGCGCGTGTGTAGTTAAAAAGCAAATATACGATGCATCTTATCTCAACTCCTCCCATCCATCTCTGAGACAATGGATTGGTGGAATTCCGTCTCAGCTTCTCATACCAATCTCTGAGACAATGGATTGGTGGAATTCCATCTCAGTTTCTCATACCAATCTCTAGACAATGGACTGGTGGAATTTCATCTCAGCTTCTCATAGTGGAATTCCATCTCAGCTTCTCACACCAATCTTTGAGACAATGGACAGTGGAGTCCGATTTCAGATCAGTCTCTCACAGAAGCCTTACAGAAAGAAGCAGAAAGAGTACAGAGCTGCACTTGATGGGAGAAAAAGTAAATAAAAACTTGAGCTAATGTCTCCCTCAGTATGAAAAAAAATTCACTGCTGTAAATTTTGGGAACAAAAATACGTGTCTCTCTCATGAGCAGGACTAATATGCCAAAGATTTTTTCACTTCTCCTTTTCTATTAAAATCTAAAACTCCACTGCAACTATAGGCTGCTAGTAATACACATACATCTATATAAAGCACATTTTCAGTTCTGCTGAAAAACATTCCCAGCTTATTAGTCTCTGGGAAATAAGTAAATATACAATTACCAGCTTGGCACCATTTTCACAGCGAAAACATTTCACACAGCTTCTGAGAACAATAATATGGACTACGCAAGCTAAAATACTTTGTCTCTGGTAGTCATACACACCTCAGTAGCACTAAGACTCGAAGACAACAGAGGCCTTCAGCTCAAGTCCCAACATAATAGGCAGTAATTTTATATCGAGATGTATCAAGTCCACTTATAAAAATAATCTTAATAGTCAAACTTGATTCTAAAACTGCATCTGAACACTATACTAAGGGATAAGCTACTTTATAGTCTGCTTCAACAAAGTGCTGATCAGAAAATGGAGTATCAATGGGATGTAAATTTACTTTAGTTTACAATGAAGCCTGAAAAAGTCTTCCCTAGATGTGTCTTTTGAGTGGCCTTCATATAAGCAGAAGCCAGGTCAAGTAACATGCCTAGCTTTTGTGCAATTTAACACAGAGTGGAAGATGGCAGGTATAAACATAGTAATACCTATTCTCAATTGGAAAAACAGAGGCGAGAGGCAAGATTGCATCTCAGGCAGAGGTTTTGAAGAGAAAATCTTGCTTTAATTTCCATTATGGTTCCTTCAGGAGTTTTCCCAGTCACATTTCTGCTTATGCAGCTTCACCTCCATAGCCTCTCAGAAAAATGTTCTCTGATTAACTTCCAGATAAAAGAGCAGTTCCTGGTCTCATGTACCACTGCAAATTCTTAGACGCTTTCAGAAGTCAGGTAGTGTAGATTAGATGGGTAGATTTAGACTAGATATTAGGCAAAAACTCTTCACTGTGAGGGTGATGCGACATTGGAACAAGTTGCCCAGAGAAGCTGTAGATGTCCTATCCCTGAAAGTGTTCAAGGACAGGTGAGATGGGGTACTTAGCGAACCAGCCTAGTGGAAGGTGTCCCTGACAGTGGCTGGGGGTTGGATCTAGATGATCTTTAAGGTCTTTTCCGACCTAAACTATACTATGATTCTATGAAAAGCAGAGACTGCAGAATTCATAGCTTATAATACAGCAAGCTGGGAGTTATCTTTTTTTGAAGTTTTCTTCAGCTCCAGTTGAGGATTATATGCAGAGCTGCCCTGAAAACACTAATTGAATACCATCCCTCCTAGCCCAGGCATGCTGTCAGGACAGGGAATCAGTGTGCAAACAATGCATGGAACAAGATCACTTCTGATGTTTAAATCTCATGGTCAAAAAGTGGGGATCCTAAGAGCCATCATTTAGGAAAAAAAAAGTTGTAGGTGTAGTCATCAGACTATAGCTGGTGTATGGAAGGAGATGAAGCACTATTCACACAAAGTGGCAGTGACTAGACACGCAGCCTAAAGACTGCCCTAAGCAATGTAATGCCATGAATTGAATTGAATTGAATTGAATTGAATTGAATAGAATTCATTGAATCTAATTGAATTGAATTGGCAGGCCTAGTCAGCAGGCTGGGAGGACCATGCAGGACTTATGCACATATTTCTGCGCCACATGGACAGAGATTTATCAGAAAGGAGTATTCTGCTGTGTTTTCTTTAAACTAAATTAAACAAAACAAAACAAGCAAAAAAAAAAAAAAAAACAAAAAAAGAAAAAAACCAAGCCACCAACCCAAACTAAGGGCTGGGCTAAGGCACTGACATTTCCTAGAAAAAAAAAAATAATTCCCATTTCTAAGTGACCTTTGGAAATTAACTTCTTTTTTACCCTTACAACATTTCTTTAGAAACTAAACCAAAATGTTTTCAACAACCAGGCAGGAGGTATTTTACGATTTCTTCTCCCCCCTCCCTGCTTTCTCTCAACTGTTTTGGGGAAAAAAAAAAAGTATTGTAAGAAACAAGATCTGAAGGAATGCTCAGTTCCCGCCCAGCTGAGACAATGTGCTTTCAAGGAGCATGAATGTCGAAACAGAGCAGGCAGCACAGGTTAGTCCCAGCTGGACCTGATGACTTACCTGGCTTATGTTGTCTGAAAGTCCAATGATGCCATACTTTGAAAATGTGATACAAAATAAGTCATACAGCAAACAAAAAGTATGCATTGTATTAAATCATTTCAAAAGATGAAGCTCTGTTCAGTGCCCTGAACTTTTTATTAAAATGTACCACTTAGAAGTTATTATGTAACCATGGCATAATCCTATCATAATTTTTATGATATGCTTGCTTCTTCTAAAAGAACTATATAATTATGACCAAGCATACCTATTCTCCCTATACTTTAATCTTTTTAAATATGTGCTTCAAGAATATAAAAATGAGTAATACTTAACAATGATACTAAAATTAGAAAATAAGCACGGCTAGCTTTGAAGCAATAGCAGTGCAAGAAGTTTAGATTCCAAAGAAATGCAACTTCCAGCATGTTGTTTTAAAGATTATTACTTCATGGCGAATTCATTGTTGGCATGCACATGAAAGTTAGAGCTAGAGGTTTCAATTTGCTAATTAAAATTCTTCTCAAACATAATTTTAGAGATATTTGATCTCGTTATTTTTCAGATAGTGTAACAGCTACCAAAGCTGACTCAAAAAATATCAAAATATGAGAAATGTCACTTTTTGACAAACAAACCTCTACCAACTTTTCAAAAAGAGAGGTGTTTTTTTTTTTTTAAACAATTGCTACCTTTCAGTGGATCTTCTTGTGTCATATATTACAACGCTTAACTTCAGCTTAACTTCACTTTTCCTCAACAGTTCTTCAGACACAAGCCTATGCACACACCGTCTGCAGTTACTACTTATTTAGGTTGAGTTTTCCTTCTATTGCACCTTCAGCATTTATCTGCAGTATATTTCCATCTATCTCTTCCTGGCTTAATTTGTCATGATTTAATTAAAAAACTGAAAACTAAGTAACTTTAGATTCTGAGACTAATGCATTACCCTTCAACACTGTTTCCTGTTTTACAAGATAAAGACATTCTCCCTAACGTCAAGTCTTAGCCTTCCCTGGCACAGTTTTGAACCATTCCCAGGCATCCTGTCATTGGATACTAGGGAGAAGAGACCAGCACCTCCCTCTCCCCCTCCTCAGAAAGCTGTAGAGGTCAAGGAGGTCACCCCTCAGCCTCCTGTTCTCCAAACTAGACAAACCTAGAATCCATAGCTGCTCCTCATGGGACCACCAGTTTTGTTGTCCTCCTCTGGATGCATTCAGGGACCTTAACATACTTCTTAAATCTTAGGGCCCAGAACTGCACAAAATACTCAAGATGAGGTTCTCTTTGCCCCCTTACATTTGACTGGTTAGGGTCAAGGCTAAGTTTAGGGTTAGGGTTAGGTGTTAGGATTAGAGTTAGGGCTAGTGTTAGGGTTAGGGGTTACAGTTAGGTTTAGGGTTTGGTTTAGGGTTAGTGGTTAGGCCTGGGGTTATGGTTTAGGGTTAGGTTTAGGGCTAGGGCTAGTGTTAGGGTTTGGGTTTAGGGTTAGGTTTAGGTTTAGGTTTAGTTTTAGGGTTAGGGTTAGGGTTTAGGTTTAGGTTTAGGGTTAAGGTTTAGGTTTATAGTGAGGGTTTGGTTTATGGTTTGGGTTGGGTTTATTTTTAGGGCCTAGGTTTAAGGTTTAGGGTTATGATTATGGTGAGTGTTTGGGGTTGTGTTTAGAGTTATTGTTAGAGTTACTGTTATGGCTAGTGTTAGGGTTCGGGTTAGGGTTTAGAGTAAGTTTTAGTTTTTTTGGTTAGAGTGATTGTTATGGTTAAGCTTAGGTTTAGTGTTAGGGTTAGGCTGCGTTAGGGTTGGGGTTTGGGTTATGGTTAGGCTTATGTTTAGAGTTGGTGTTAGGTTTGTGGTGAATTAGGGTTAGGCTTTGGGTTAAGTTTAGTGTTGGGGTTAGGATCAGGGTTAGGGTTTATGGTTAGGGTTAGGGTTAGGGTTTGGAGAAGGGGTAATGGCTTTAAACTGAATGACGGTAGATTTAGATTATATATGAAGAAGTAGTTCTGTACTGTGAGGTTGGTGTGGCAGTGGGACAGGTTGCCTGGAGAATCTGTCCCCATTCTATCTCTGGAAGTGTTCAAGGCCATGTTGGATGAGGCTTTGAGCACCCTGGTCTATTGGAAGGTTTTCTTTCCCATAGCAGTGGAGTTGGAAGTAGATGATCTTTAAGCTCCCTTCCAATCCTAAGTGTTCCATATTCTATGATAAAATCTTTCTCCACACCTCTTGTCCTTCCCAGCCTCAACTTCACTCATGCACTCTCAACTCTTTTACCTCCTTCTGTGATTCCCAATCCCACGCAGCTCAGGTGGATGGGAAATGGTGGGGGGTTGTTATCATTCCATAGCAGCTCCTCTCTGCTGCTCTTTCCTCCCTAGACTTTTCCCTTGCTCTATTGTGGGTTCCCTCTCACAGATTACAGTCCTTCACAACTTGCTCCAGCATGGATCCTGTGAGCCACATGCATTCAGAAAGAGATTGCTCCAGTGTGGGTCCACCATGGGCTGCAGTTCCTGCCAGAAAACCTGCTCCTGCACAGACTTCTCTCCATGGGCAATAGCTCCTGCCAGGAGCCTGCCTCTGCTTGGGCTCTGTGCAGGCTCTGCACATGCTGCAGGGAGATATCTGCTCCAGTGCTTGGATCACCTCCTCCCCTTCATTCTTCATTGACCCGGGTGTCTGCAGCACTGTTTCTCACATATTTTTAATTCTTTCTCAACTGCTGCACAGTGTTTTCTACCCTTTCTTAAACACACTTTCCCAGATGCACCACCACTGCTGCTGCAGGGCTCAGCTGTGCCCTGCACTGGGTCCATTGGAGCCAGCTGGAACTGGCTGTGTGTCTGGCCTGGGGCAGCCTCTGCCACTCCTCCTTCACACAGAGGCTGTCCCTGCAGCACTCCGCTGCCAACACCTGGACACCTACACCTGGTACATATCCCAGCATAATTTCATCCTTTAATGTACCTTTTTAGAGTGATGCAATAAGTTATTGAATTACCTTAATTAATAAGGTCTGTGTTACCTTAAAAAATCCAGCTGCTTTGGAAGGCGTGACTTTTGCCTCTGTAAAGTTTCTGCCACTGGGTGTACCTCCCTGTAACGAAAATAAATTTAAACTTTGTTCTAACCATGGTAACAATACTGCTAAAATGTTTCCCCCTAGGAGTATCCGCACTTGAGACTTCAGCTTCTCCAAACCTGTGGCCTTTATCCTGCACAGATAGTTACTAATTTAAAAAAGAAAAAAAAAAAAAAAGCCAAGGAAGGAATAGAGGTTCTCTAATAAAAAAAAAAAAAAAAAAAGCTTTACAATTTCTTCATGCAGAGAGCTTAATATATGCTGATACTGGCACCTGCATCATTCAGAGAAGACGCCATTCATGGCCACCATGTAAGATTTTATCCAAAATTAGAATTTGTCTTGCTGCTGGAACCATATGTCAGGCTCACACATTTACAATCCCTACAATTTCTTTTCAGTTTCTGACTTTGACAATTATGCAGCCTTAAACATTGAACACAGCATCTCAGATTTTTACACTAGACTTACACCATTTACTTTGACTTAACACAACTTGGTGTCTGCCCTTAAAATGTTTTTTTGCCTTTCAGTGAAGCCTCAAGTTCTTCCTATGCAGTCTGAAAATTACACCTGCTTCAACAGCTCAGGTCTTACCAGACTGATACAGATGTTTAAAGCCACAATGCAGAGTAGGGCTGAGCTCTAATTCCATAAACTGCTATTGAATCCAAAGTGCTTTGTAAATTCAGTATTATTATTCAGCAATCTGACCACTGGGCAGATTTCTTCTGTAGCTTTAAAACCTGACCATTCCACAGGCTTCACTCTGGATCCAAAAAGAGAGGCCTCAAAGAAGAAACAAACCACCTTGAGGAGGAATAATTCTACTGTCTACTTCCAAATCACACATCAAACATGCAGACCTAAAAATGGTGTTCTAAACATAGTCGTGGTTCTCTTACAATCATTTCTCAACAAAGCTCCTGCCATTAAGAAAAATTAAATTAGTAAATAACTAAGTAGAGTTTGGCACAAAGCTTAACAGAAAAAGCATGTGATATTTGACCTAATATTCTGCTTTATCCTGAAACATGTCAAATAGCCACAAGTCTGAGTTATGTAGTTTATTACTGAAACGTATAGTCTGGCAAGATCCGCATCACAGTCTGGCATCCATGTGCTCTCCATTGGCAACAAGAGGGTTTTACAGATCCCTGAGCATTTTGTTTTTAACAATCAATCATCTTCCATTAAATTGTCTTCAGTGAACATTTCTGCCAATTACAGCTTCAGGGTAATGCAACTTTTGCTTTGTGCAGAAGACTGGAGCAAGACAGGTAGGTTGATCTGCCACTTAAAGGCCATTTCTATCCCTCAAAATACGAATTGTAAGTATTTCTTCTTGAAAAATATTTTTTGAGTCAGAATCTGAAATTCAAACCATTTGAAATGGAAACCCCAAAATGATGTTTCTGGATCACTATAAATGAAGTGTGTTTAGCTGCATAAGCTATGTTTTATCTTGCTGGCCAGGCTCCTTGGCCAGAAATTATGAATTTGATGAAGAAGCTGTCTCATACCCAGAGTACATTCTGAAGAGCAAGTTCCAGATAGTCTTAGCTTTGAGTAGGATGGAGCATCATGTGCCACAACTGTAATTTCTGTAAGGAATCCCAGTAGGATTTCAAAACTAAGACATACTTTTTAAACAATTAAACTGATTTTTATTTCCAAACACCCTCAACAAATGGTGGGGAGGGTAGAGAACAATGACATTTTGAAGAAGTAGCAAAAGATTCTACAGAAGCCAGACGCGCTACAAAAAATGTGCTGAATTACTTGGGGAAAAGTTACTAGAACTGCACTTGGCTTTGATATTGGTTTCTGCTTATGACACAAACTTAAATCGCAGCACTTAATACCCAGAGAAGGAGGCTCGTTGGCATGATAAGCAAAGGGAGTTGAACCTCTGCAGCTAAAACTTACATTTCCTTCTCCTCATTTAGTCTTGATGCCTTCTCCTGAAGCACCTGTAGCTGTTTTTGAGCCTGGCTTAGTTCATGAGACTTTCTCTTCAGGTCTCTCTGCAGCTCCTGCTTAGTCAGCTTCAGCTTGGTATTCACTGCTTTGGTTTCTTCTTTGCTACTGAGAAGTTCTGTACATTGCTGCTCTAACTGGGATTGAAAAGAGAAGAAAGTATTATAACTAACTGATGCATCTTGATTTTGAGGCTTTCAATTCAAGTCTTAGAGGTCAGTTGAATGGGGAAGCTATTTCTATCAAAGCCAATATGTGAATAAAACACATATGGCGTTCTTCCACTGCTCTATGTACAGGCATAATTATGTTACACAAAACCAAAGCCATTACACTCTACAACTGAATTTCATTTAGTTAAAAAATGCAACAGGACAAACCACACACACACACACAAAAAAAGTTTACAGAGTAGATTAGCAGTATTTAGTTGATATTCACAACTGCTATTTTAAACAGTTGCCCACAATGACAAGGCCTACACAGAGCAATTCAGAGTTCTGCCTAAAAACTGTTTTATCTAAATCTGGTAGCTGCTAAACCTTCCCATCCCCAGTAATATCAACTAGCAGTAACCTTTCTGCTACCTCCGCTAAATCTGCCAAGAACCGTGACTTAGAGCTTTTTTATTCACCTTCCAAAGTACATACAAAGGAAATATACACCTTCCCTGTGAAACAGATAACAGCAGATGACAGTGGTTTCTGGTATGTAAAGAAATTCCACTTGATTCTCCTTGGCTAATTGAGCAAAAGTTAAGTAGGCTAAAATTAGTCCACTTCATATTAGGGAAGGCATTGCTGACCTGAAGATATGGAAGCTTTTTTGTTTGGTTGGGGTTTTTTCAGTATGCCTTTTAAGGGATGTAAAATGTACTAGGAGCATTACAGTGATACCTGTTCAGTCTTCCAGATCTGAGATAGAATGGAGGATTCTACCAGAACTCTCATTTTGCGCATCCCAACAATTAGAGCTCACCCAACCCGAAATCTGCCCTTACCCAGCTCTGCTAGTCTGATCATGTTACACAACGGTGCTGTTGTTCTAGCCTTGGTTTTAAAAGCAACCTTAAGGCCCAGGTTAAAATCAAAAGCAGAAAATACTTTCTAGCTGGGATTGTGAAATGTGAGGAATGAGTAGAGTGGGAATACTTCTCTCAACAGCAGCTTAACATATTTGCTGAACTGTAGCCTCAGCAAGCTCACAGTTCATATGGAAAACTGACTAGCTGGGCATGAAATTACTGCTGAACAATGTCGGTTTACACTTCTAGATCACTTCAGTTACTGCGTATTGCTTCCATTCCCTGACAGAATAAAGTTATATATTCCAAGTAAAATACCAGATGCTTCAAGTACTAGAGGACAAGACTTCCTTATCCAGACGAGTGATTCTGGGAGAAGGAAAAAGTGATCACACAAAGATAAACTTTCAAGAAGTTTCAGAGCAACAAATTACAGGCAGAAATCTCACTTACAGAATACTATGGTCATTTGAAAACTCACACAGAGACTGGCCTGGAAATGTAACTGTGATGATGGCCATCATCAGCTCCCGGAATCATAGGTATTGATGTTATGAATACTTGCTACAAATTCTGGTGCTTACTCTTGTGAGAGAAACAATTTCCAAAAATGGGAAGAAAAACTCACAAGTTTAAAACTGAGTAAAGAACTGGGATTATACAGTACAAGCAAACTGTTCTTGACAACAGCTATTGCTGTCCCTCAAAGACATACATAAAGCCTCTCTATGCATTCCCTTGTTCTTAGCTCAGCATCCCTTCTATATATTTTTTTTTCTTTTCATATTTATTTCAGGTGTGCATGAAAGATGAAACATTTATACAGTGTTATAAGGCTGGAGATTATTTTGTTCTTTGTTTCTAAGTAAATCTTTATTTTAGATTGCCTTTCTGAACAATCCTACCACTTGATTTGCATTTTTTTTGCGTGCTTCTGATCCATGTTCTCATGGATCTCTTGCTCAGAATCCCAAGATCATGCTCTTCAGTGGCTGTCATCAGCACAGAACTCATCATCAGCACAGAACCCATCATTTTATGTGAGAAGCCCAGTAACTCTCCTGCATTTTACCCGGTCCATACCTATTTTCCTTCCCTTATGCAAGATTCTGTGCCCTACATGTTATGCTGGACATCCTCTGTCCTCAGTGCTTCCTTCTGAGACATGTCATCACATGTCCCTTAAGGAACACTACTGAAAATAACTTGTGCTTTACCTAAGCCATTTAGAGCAAGATGACAATTCAAGATCATGGTAGCCAGCAAAAAGGCCTAGCCAGAGGAATCTCGGTCTACAGAAGCCCAGTCAGCATGGATTCAGATCAGTACTGTGGATATGCCAAGCAGAAGACCCTTGTAAGTGAGACTGCTGGCTAGGACAGCAGAAACAACACCGAACTCATCTTTCCTGGAAGTCCTCTTTCACATTTTTTGCCGTAATTTCCAACACAGGAATAATTACATTGAAAAGGGAAGAGACGTGAAAGGAAAGAATGTATTATAAAGTTTGGAAAAAAGTGTTTCTGTTATTCCTAAGAAGTTCTCTTATATAATCAAGCACATAAGTTGTAATTAAACTAAGCTACCATTACTGTGTGCAAGAATAGATTTAACTATTGAAGTATATTTCCATGCAAGAGGAGGAGGTGAAAGCAACAGTGCTCTGGATAAGGCAAAGATTAGTCAGGTGGAAGCTAACCTAACACGCATTAATATCTAGGTGAATGATGACTAATACCAGAAAATGAGTGGGGTTATATTATTATAAAAACAGATCTGAGGAAAGATGAGAGTCACTCTCAGAGATTACCATTAGGAATTAGGAAAATGTATGTACAAAACACTGTCTCTAACTACACTGAGTTAAGCATTCCAATAAACAGATTAGGTTGCTATACCCAAAACCAAAAATCAAATGTTGTGTATAAGAAGATTGACACTGGCTGCTAATCAGCTGGTTGAATGACAAAAGTTTCAAATGCCATCAATTATCTGAATAAAATTATCTTTCTCACTCATCACATCATTAGAAGCAGTGAATTCCATTTATCCTACAAAGCTTCCTTTCCATAAAAATAAAATGGGATAGTTTAATTTTTTTGGTACTACAAAGATGCTGCTCTTCAAAACCACCCTTTTTGAACCTCATGGAAAATTCTTAAGGGAGAGAGGAAATTAGAAATAACAGAAATCATAAATAAAATAGAAAACATGGTAATATTTATATTTACATATAAACATATTAATTATAATGCAATGAACAGAGAAGGAAAACATAAAATTATATAAAAAATAACACTAATAAAAATAAGACACACATTTTATGTTGTCCAAGATGAGCAAGAGTAGACAATAAACATAAGATAAAACTGCCTGATACTGCTGCCTGTGTTACTTGATTATACAAGGCTTAAAATTGAGTGTAAGGCTTTGAATAACTTCTGTGGGTTTTATACCAAATTTAGAACACATGTATTTTAGAGAACCACAGGAAAAGGGTTTTACAGAACTACTGGTTGATAAATAAGTTTTAAACATAGCTTTAAAGAAAAAAGAGAGAATATTAAAATATAGTAATTAAAAATTGTTATAATATTTTTGCAGTTAGACTAAAAATACCTGATTTGTGTGCCCTCACAAATATCTTCAAAGTATAGATTATTTTACTATAATGCTGCAATGTGGCAAACAGCCTGATAAACCCACATCTATTCTGATTTACAGCAGTACTGAACAAAGGTAACTTTGAACTAACATCTTACAGTTGTTTTCAATTATATAATGGCCTTTTAGTTCAGTTCTATATTCTCATCAGCTAAAATTGCATAAATTTGTAAGCTAGAGATTTGTCTCTTCCTCCAGTACAATCCTAGAATTCCCATCAGCTTCATCAGCACCTGGATTCATTCCTCAGAGGAGGATCTAAAAATTACACAGAGCTAGGAAATGGTTCACAAATTTCTTTTTCCTCTTCCTTTCCTTCCTATCTTACTTCTCTCCTACTTCCCAGGACTGGCACTCCCAACCACTGCTGCCAGGAAAAAAGAAATTACATGTATTTTTATTCATATTCTACAGAGGAAGTTGGTTTCACAGTATTCCATTTCAGCCCTTTAAATTCCAGTGCTACCCCCTTTCCCTATCATTAGTCCTTCATACACTGGCCTTGGAGCCACTTTATGGCGAGTTCACACATGCAGAAACACTCTGCTTCGCCACAGAGGCCATGCATTTTAACAAGTAAAACACATCAGGCTTTTTAATATGGGAACTTGACAAGCAGTTACCATGCAAGAGAACCATGCACTGCTATAAAACTGTTATCACAGAGAGATTTATCAGGAGAATATTATTCAGGGAGTAGTATTTCAAGTTCATAGTGCTGTATTGTCCAAAACAAGTAAATGAGTAGTTGGTACAGCTTTGAGCAAAGGTGTACGCTGTAAGACCCAAATCATTGTTTGCTGCTCTCAAGCCGTCTGGGGATTAAGCCAGTTCCTAGTACATTGAAGGCAGTGGAATTCTGCTACATTTTCATAAAATTAACCTACTACCTGGGGAGAACACTTGAAGCTGGTTTCTTTTTTTTTTTCATTGTATCATATAAAAGGAAAACTTTCGTTCTTTTCGGAGAAAAAACAAGACAGAAAAATCCAAAGAAGAGCCTGTGAAAGCAGTAGATGACATTTAAAGGAGATTTTGTAAGAAAAGGGAATTCATTATCAGGTGTTCTGGAACCACCATGGCAATAACAAAAGAATCTGACCTATGTTTGTTTTGCAAATATCTGTGATGGTTTCAGAAATTACCATCACTTGATTTGTCTCTTCTTGCTCTACAGTGAGATTTATCTCTTCTTGCTCTTCAATGAGAATTTATCCCTTCCCTCGTCAGTGACATGGACAGTGGGATTGAGTTCACCCTCAGCAATTTTGCCAACAACACCAAGCTGTGTGGTGTGGTCGACACACTGAAGGAAAGGGATGACATCCAGAGGGACCTTGACAGGCTTCAGAGCTGGGCCAAGGCAAATCTCATGAAGTTCAACAAGGCCAAATGAAAGGTCCTGCACCTGGGTTGGTGCAATCCCAAGCACAACTACAGGCTGGATGGAGAATGGATTGAAAGCAGCCCTGAGGAAAAGGACTTGGGGGTGTTGGTTGATGAGAAGCTTGCACTCACAGTCCAGACCACATCCTGCCCAACCATATCCCAGTCTGCATCCGAAGCAGCATGAACAGCAGGTCCAGGGAGGGGATTATCCCCCTCTACTCTGCCCTTACGAAACCCCATCTAGAGTATTGCATCCAGCTCTGGCGCCTCCAACACAAGAGGGATGTGGACCTGCTTGAGCAAGTCCAGAGGAGAACCGCAAAGATGATCAGAGGACTGGAGCACCTCTCTTAAGAAGACATACTGAGAGAGTTGGGCTTGTTCAGCCTGCAGAAGAGAAGGTTCTGGTTATAGAAGCCTTCCAATAAATAAAGGAGGACTACATGAAAGCTGGAGAGGGACTTTTTAGCAGGGCATGTAGTGATAGGACAGGGGGGAATGTCTTTGAACAGAAGGAGGGTAGATTTAGATTATATATGAAGAAGAAGTTCTTTACTGTGAGGATGGTGAACTGGAACGAGTTACCCAGAGAAGCTGTGGCTGCTCCATCCCTGGCAGTGTTCAAGGCCAGGCTGGATGGGGCTTGGAGCAACTTGGTCTAGTAGAAGGTATCCAGGCCCATGGCAGGGGGTTGGAACTAGGTGATCTTTAAGGTCCTTTCCAACTTAAGCTATTCTATGATTCTGTGAAAAGCAGAGACTGCAAAACTCAATAGAATTAGTGCTGCTCTGAATAACCTCCAAGAGCATTTTTCCTAATAGTGATCAGAAGTTGGACCTATAGCACCATTAATATAATACAATAAGGCTGTAGTTCTATTGACTTTCAAAAGAATGCCAGCTGCTACTGTATGCCAACCACTAAGCACAGGACATTGATGCTCCTCTCATCCAACAAGTTGCTTAGTTTGAAGATGCAGTGCCTGGATAGGTAGAAAAGTAGCAGTGAGGTAAATGCTGTTTTTTCTTATTCTGTTGTGAAACGTATTTTGTGAACTTTCATTTCACACCCAAATGAGTATAACTAGTGGAAGTGTGAGCAGAATCCATACCCATAATAACAGAGACACTCACCTTCAGAGAACCTCTTTTTCCTTTTTGATTTGCTGCTCCATTTCCTCATAGAGATGTTGAATTTCTTCATCATAAGCAGCAACTTTTCTAATAAGAGAGAAAAGTATACTGAGTGTGTCTTCATAACACTACTTCAAGTCCTGGCTCACCCTGTGAGGTAAGCCCCACCTTTCTGTCTTTACACAAGACAGCACATAATGTGAAGAAAACAGGAATTTTTGTGCAAGAAAGGTCACAGATCTATTTACTTATTTATTTATTTTTAAATTATAAAAGAAAAATTTCAACAACTCAAAGGCTAATAAAGCTACACACCTGATGTTTCCATATAAAGCAGCTGGTCATTATGCAGTTTTAATGACTACTAAGTCTTAGGTTTAAGGAACAGAGCTTCCTTGTGACAATACTAATAATACCAAAGCCTAAGTTTGCCAGTTAAGAGGATTTTTACCGCAACTCTGGAACTGCATGCATCACCATCGAATAGCATTGAATGGGGTATTTCTATCATGTCTAAGATGGTTTAGCTAGAACAGAGTTCTTGAAAGTCCATCTGGAAAGCTGCCTTACTGACTCTGTAACAGCTTTGATGGAACAAATTTGAAAAGCCCGACTGAATAACAGAAATAAATGTACTGTGCATGACTGTATCTGACTATAGAAAAAAAGAAGGACCTACAAAGCTCACTTTTTACAATACAATATTACAATTAATAACACTGCAATTTACCACATAAAGGATTGCATTGAGCAGGTGCATTGGTTTGGGCAGAAAAAAAATTAACTGTTGAGAGGGAACAAGAGAGCTGCTTTTTACTGTTTTGTTCTGTTCTGTTCTGTTCTGTTCAGTTCTATTCTATTCACACTAATCCAGAAAATGAAAATCAAAAATTACTTTGCATCAAACTCAGGAAACACTCTAGAAAGATTTTTAATAGATTAATAGGGCCTTTATATGACTCTACTGTATATTCTCCCACATTCTTCTTGCTAGAGCAATTCCTTGAGCAATCTGCAGAATGCATCTGTTAAAAATAAAATACATAATTTTGTAGGGCATTCACATCAGTAAAAGCAAGACAAGGAATATACACTAGGGGAAAAAAAAGCCATTAACTTTGTAATCTGGGTATCTACTTTTGGGCTTTGTTTCTTTTTTTTTTTTTTTTTGTATCTATTGCTCTACATATTCTATGTTTTCACTTATTAAAGGTCTGATTCTCTTCTCGGTTAAAGCCAAGCAAATCTGAAAGAAATTTCGAAAAATTTACCTAAGCTGAGTGAGAAAAACCAGAAACAAGTCTTTCTCTCCCACTTTCAAACATCAGAACACTTGACATTGTCAACTTGCATTTTCAGTCACAGGTAAAAAATAAGGGGGCATTTTCTCAGGATTTACAACATCAATAAACAAATATCAAGTTACACCAATTTGAGGAAAATGATTGCTGTGGCTTAGATTAGGTGAGAAAAGCAGCCCAGACAAGGGCATCTTCACGTGGCTGCACTGCTTCAAATACAGTGCACCAGAAAATCCAGAAGCCCTTTTTGCTGCCTTATTCCTCTTCTAGTGTAAAGTCAGGTCATGTTCTAATTTAAAATTTTATTTTCTTAAAACTAAGAAAATGATTCAAAAGAAATTAGCACTAGTCAATGGAATAAAATTACGCAAATTCAGAAAGAATTAACATTTATGTAGGAAGGTATGGCAGAGATGTCATATGTATCAATGTCATGCTCTTTTGATCAGGGCTAGATTGACCATGTACTGAAAAACTCTGTAACTTTGCATGGGCAGAACACACACTGTAGTCAGTGTTTCCATGGAAATCATAAAGATTATCTTTGCTTCCACATGACGGAGAATAATATTAATCCCATATTATTAAAATGCTGATATAGATATTTCTTTCCTCTTGTGTGTTTGGAAGCAAAAAATGACAGCACCATCAAGACTATATTCAGGAGGCCCAGTTAGAATTAAGTCCGGCCAGGGATGTAAAAGATAACATGAAAGGCTTCTATAGGTATGTTGCAAACAAAAGACAGACTAGAGATAATGTGGGCCCTCTCCAGAAGCTATTATGAGAACTGGCTACCCTGGATTTGGAGAAGGCTGAGGTTCAGAATGACTTCTTTGCCTCAGTCTTCACTGGCAAGTGCTCTGACCATACTGCCCAAGACTTGGAAGGCAGATTCAGGGACTGTGAGAATGAAGACCTTAGGCCCACTGTAAGAGATGATCAGGTTCGAGACCATCTTGAGAATCTGAATGTGCACAAGTCCATGGGACCTGGTGAAGTCCATGGGACCTGGTGAAGTCCATGGGACCTGGTGAAGTCCATCTGCAGGTCCTGAAGGAGCTGGCAAATGAAGTTGCTAAGCCACTGTCCATCACATTTGAAAAATCATGGCAGTCAGGTGAAGTTCCTGACAACTGGAAAAATAAGAATATAACCCCCATTTTCAAGAAGGGGAAAATGGAAGACCCAGGGAACTATAGACCAGTCAGTCTCACCTCTGTGTCTGGCAAAATCTTGGAGCACATTCTCCTGGAAAGCATGCTAAGGCACATGAAAAACAATGAGGTGGTTGGTGACAGCCAACATGGCTTCACTAAGGGGAAATCCTGCCTGACCAATTTGGTGGCCTTCTATGATGGGGCTACAGAACTGATGGACAGGGGCAGAGCAGTTGACATCATCTACCTGGACTTGTGCAAAGCGTTTGATGCTGTCCCGCCCGACATCCTTGTGCCTAAACTGGAGAGATATCAATTTGGTGGATGGACCACTTGCTGGATAAAAAATCGGCTGGATGGCTGTACGCAAAGAGTTGTGATCAACGGCTCAATGTCCAGTTGGAGACCAGTAATGAGTGGTGTCCCTCAGGGGCTGGGCAGAGAAGTGATTCAGAGCAGCCCTGCAGAGAAGGACTTGGAGGTGTTGGTCAATGGGAAACTGAACATGAGCTGGCAGTGTGCATTCGCAGCCCAGAAAGACAACCATATACTGGGCTGCATCAAAAGCAGCATGACCAGCAGTCGAAGGAGGCTATCCTGCCCCTCTACTCTGCTCTTGTGAGACCCCACTTGGAGTATTGTGTACAATTCTGGTGTCCTCAATATAAGAAGGTCACGGAGCTGTTGCAGCAAGTCTAGAGGACGGCCACAAGGATGATCAGAGGGCTGGAGCACCTCCTGAACAAAGACAAGCTGAGGAAGTTGGGGCTGTTCAGCCTGCAGAAGGCTGCGTGCAGACCTCATAGCAGCCTTCCAATATCTGAAAGGGCCCTACAAGAATGCCAGAGAGGGACTCTTCATGAGGGACTGTAGTGATAGAACAAGACGTAGTGAGTTCAAACTTAAATAGGGGAAGTTCAGGTTAGATATAAGGAAGAAGTTCTTTACTGTGAGGGTGGTGAGGCATTGGAATGGATTGCCCAAGGAAGTGGTAAATGCTCCATCCCTGGCAGTGTTCAAGGCCAGGTTGCACAGGGCTTTGAGCAACTTGGTCTAGCGGAAGGTGTCCCTGCCCTCGGAACTAGATGATCTTAAGGTCCTTTCCAACCCTAGCTATTCTATGATTCTATGAGGTACCTCTGGATGTAGGAATATTCTCAGTTGGTCTGGCACATAAGCACATGTCATTTCTGCAGGCTGGATACTCCTCTAGCATTTCATTAATGGTTTACATTCTTAATTCTGTTCAAATTAAACAGAAATATAAAATAATATCCTGTTATAACCAAAAGTGTAACACAATTATAAGTAACCTAACTAAGAAGCATCACAAAAAATAATCCAGTACATTAGCTGGCAAATATTCCCCACAGGCACTCAGAGAAAATAGTTAAAGCTATAAGGGCATATAATTGTTATGTGAAAAAATGCAAATGCTTTGATTAAAATCTCTATTCATCAGGATCATACCATACAGTTTTACTTACATAATTATATGATTTAGTCGATATTTGATAATGTGATCTTTCCCTTTCCAGTAAGGCTGTGGAATAAACAGAGATGGAGACAAAAGGGAGATGGTGCTGTTGTTGAGCACATTAACCAAAACAGAATGCAACGTGAGCACACTAAGTTCACATTATGAGTTCAGAATCAACACTATCACAAGGGTTTAATTTCTGCCCAAACATGTAGCTGCAACGTGAACTGTTTGGGTTTTACAACTGCTGTTCACGCAGTTTGTTGTAATGGTTCTTCTTTCCCTTTGAAAAAATACACTGATTTGCACACTTTGCACACTAATCTTCTGAGATGCTGATTCTACTCTTCTACCAAAAGTGGAGTCTGACACGGCCTCATGCTAAACCCAATGAGAAGCCAGTTCATCCTTCCTATCCTGTTTACCCTTACTTTTGTCTTCTCTAATTAGAACTCTGTTGTTTGAAACACAGTCCATCTTTTTACTAGGTATTGTCTTTCAAATGCAAAGCACAGAAGCAGACAGAGCTAATGGCAAACAAAAATTATATCCACTGTGTAGATGACAAAAGCAAGATGGATGAATGCATGGAGCTAGTATTCCACACTTTCAGTGCACAGCTTAGCTATTCCTGATTCCAGCACACCACCACATATATGTACAGTATTTGGCTTGATACATTACTGTAGTAAAAGTCTCTCACTTTTGTTTAAATGAAAAGAAAACTAGAAGGAAATTAGTATTTCTAAAAGGAAAAGGTTTAAACCCCATATTTTCATCTTGCCTTAAAATCTACAAATATACACAACAGCTCATCATCAATTCTTTTATGATGATAAACACCAGTGAGAAAAACACCAATTCTGAGGTAAGAATGTGGCTGTTTGCTTTGTTTTCCTTAAAGTGTATTAAGTTCTATGCAAAAACTTATCAGCAGTATTTGGGCTGTTGTTCTACCAAACCAGAATTACACATCACTTAAAAGGAGAAACATGCCCATGGTTAATGAGTTACCAAAAGAATACATTCTGGCAACAAACTTCAATCCAGCTGAAACAACCAGTGTGCAGGAAACTCACACCTGGAAAGACCCAAGGTCTGAGTCAAAGAATGAGTGAGGGGCCCAAGTGGCAGGCAGGGACAAGTAGACTAAAGACCACACTAATATTCAAGAGATCTGTGAATGCAGGTTTGTTTCTGAATAAGGTAAGTGTGGGGGAGGGCTGCATGTGTGTATGTTTTTACTAATAAAATTCACTCCTTATAAACTGGATGAGAGAAGCAGTATCAGGCTGCCGTCCTTCGTGTTTGTGCAAATGCTGCTTGTGTTTAGGTGGGTGTCAGTAGAGGTACTGCTTTCTAATGAGTATTAAGTCTACACAGTCCCCCATATGTGGTGTATCTGCACATGTATATATTGAGGATATACGTTCAGCCTTACTGTTGGCTGGACCTACAAATGGGTACAGCAGCATACTGTTTCTATTGAACCAGACAGGAAGAAACCCCTGGTCACTTAGACCACAGGATTCAAGTTCATGAATGAAAAATACACGTGTGAAAGCTCCAGAAGAAAAGACCAAAAACAGGTATAGAAGAATAGCAGAAGTTGACAGCACAGATTGGCAGGGCATAAAGATGTGCACATGCACAAGAAGCTTCTCAGGGCATCCAGAAAAAAAGGAATGACTTAAGACAAAATCATAGCCTACATCCAGGAAAGGAGACAAAAGGCTGAGAGTAGACTGCATTATTGCCTAAACATAGACAATATAGACTCACAGGGGTGAGTCAGGAAGGAAAGATGAAAGATCACATTCATTCTCAGCTTCCAAAAAGTACTGTTGTAACCAAGCAAGAACCTAGGAGACATGTTAAGACCTCAATAACCAGCATCTTCTGTGACCTTACAGTAAATCCTGGCCAGTCTATGCAGACACATGCATCTTAGTAGGTATAAAAAGCCTGGGAATATAAAAAATAACTTTTTCCCCTATTTATGGTCTTGTCTTGAACTTTACTGCTATTTGGACATTCTTGAAAATAAACAAGGCTATTCATCCCCACTGTTACCCAAAACAATATTAGTCTCTGACAGTTCCGACTCCTTCCAGCTATTGATTACAAACACAACAATGACCTATGTGCTGAGATTAGAAGTGTTATTAGGAGCAACAGAAAGAAGAAATTAGCTAAAATCTTTTTTTTACTACAAAGGCATAAAACTTCACTGCATTTTTAAGGTCACAATTTCTGGTCAGTCAGAAAAGCCAGGTAATGCTGATGGTATACTTGGTGCATCTCTGTGCTTATCACAGCTATTAAACAGACACATTCATTCATTCAGTTCTCAAAACACACTGACAAGAGTTTGACCAAAAAACCCCAACAAACCAAAATCACAAAACAAACGCTTCACCACACATGGTTGTTAATAATCTCTAGTCTAAAACAGACAGCTCAACTACCTCATACTTTTCCAACTGAATAGCTGTCTGAAGGCTAAAACCACAGTTGCTGACTTAGATGAAAAAAATATCAATATAAACCAATTGTCTTTAATGACCATACATTTTTAGGTTTTTTCTTTCTTCAGAAGCCTTGTCACAATCTCAGAATAGCCAGGAGAGTGCTGAACAAATGAAGTAAATGTTCTGCAATATATTTGCCTTTATTACTCAGTATGTAAGAACCTGAAATTCAGAAATGACACTTTATAATAATAATTCAGGGAAACTTCAACTGTAAGCATAATTTTGCATTGTATTTAGACTTAGTAGCACATTTTTTTCCTTTCTAAATAGCTACATATTAAAGAATGATCTATTACTTTTTAGTTCTTATATATTTGTTTTTACATGTGTTTTATATATTTGTTTATTTATACACACATTATAGATGCTTTTATATATAAAACCAATATATATTGTTTACTATATTTCATGTTTGTTATATATATATTCATTTGCTTACATTTTCATTGGTATCAGTGCTTTGTTGCTGCTTTAACATCTTAAACCTTTCATTTCTCTGGTGAGTTAATCCAGATTTATACCTTTTCTGCACACAATGTTTGCAAAGCACACAGACAAGTTACCAGATTTGCTGGTAAATCTGACTGTCTTCTGAAATCAAACTTATTAACCAGAAGTGAATTGCTAACATTGTCTAAAAACTGCAATGCAATAATAGACATCTGCAAAATTATTTCACTCAACAAAATCTGTTAACTGGAAGAGAAAAGGTAATTTCAGCCAGTTCTGCCTTATGAACAATTTTACTGGTACTCTTCATGACTACTAAAATTTCACATTACAGGAACTCTTGTTATTATAGTCCTCAGTTCTTTGTCCTCAAATAGCTCTCTATAGTTCTATGTTCTCTATAGTCTTCAAATAATACCTTGTTTATTTCAAGGGTTCAAATAGCAGGTAAGATAGTTGCAAAACTACACAAAAAGTCCAACAAAGAGAAGTACTAACTTTTTTAGAGCGCATTCCAACTTTTTCTTTTCATTATCAGCTTCTTGGAGCTGAGAAAAAATTCTGACCAGGAACTCTTCAAAACTGGAAAGTAAACAAGGTTCACCTTTTCTCAGCTGCAACCAAAGTTGTTTCACATCATTCTCACTGGAAACAGATCATACAGGATTCATTAAGAGAGAACATTTCTCAGGCTTCAATGAATGTTCACATCATCCTAGGAGGATGGAGGTTTCAGGGCATCACTAGTCAGAACACAAAGCTTATTAAAAACACGGGCTACTTTGCAGTAACAGATTTTAAAAAAATGAGGTGGGTGGGAAATTATGTAAATAGCATTTATTCTAAAAAATGCATCAAAACTCTTGTCATAATGAAAACCTTCCAGGATGACTGCCAATCAACTCTTTCCTGTTTCAGGCAGTTGGGTGAAAAGAAGCACTGGTAAGCATTTCTATTTCACAGTAAGGATTACTGATGTATTTTTTTAAACATTCTTACTATCTGTCCAGATTCTCTCCCACTTTTGTCCCATGCTTTTTTGCTCTAGACATTCATTGTGGTTGACTAGTGAATGTCGGGCCAACACACAAGAAGCTCTTAGAGCTATTTTTAGTGTTCTGTGTTTCAGAGTGAGTCATCCTGGTCCTGGAAGAGGTAGTGTTATCACAGCAGTCACAAAATGCAATTATGCATCAAGGGGAGAAAAAGCAGAAAAAGGTGAGAAAACATTCTTTCTTATGGCTAACTGGTGCAGTTCAAACACAGCCTTTGCCAAAAAAAACCAGTCACCATGCATTGTTTGATTGAAAATCAGTGACATCTGTGGATTACATGCTGGTAATTATCCACATTCAAAACCCATGGTACATCAGTGGATTAATAGCGTAGCTTTTATATGGCATAAACACACATTTCGTATGCATGGAGTACAGTAGCTTTGCTCTTGGAAATTTTGGTTGAAAGGTGTTCTATAGTTTCTGACAACCAAGAAAATTAATTTTTAAGGAATCACTGTGTTACTGAGCAGCCTTTGTTCTCATCATTTACCTTGGAGTCTATTAAAATCAAATCCAGAGCTGAATCATAAAAGGTCATACAATCTATTACTATTGCTGGGAAGACTCACTCATCAAAAACCTTCTTAGCTCCAAGTCGATCCATCAGATTTGAGAACTGGAATTCTTCATCCTCATCATCACTCACGGTCTCTTTGTGGGCAGACTGTTTCACCTTCCGACTGCTGCATCATCTCATTATTCAAAGCAATCTGCTCCATAAGAAACTGGCCTGAGAATTAGGAATCATACACATTAGCATTTTCAGAACTTCTGATAATAAACAATGTCATTTAAGAGCAAAATACTAAAGATCGTATTTTACAATAAGTATAATTTGTGAGGGAAAAGCCTACATCTGTTTATAAGAAAAGGGATTATAGTGAAACAACAAAAGGATGAAGCATGGCAAGAGGATTTCTGAGTTCTATGCCTGACTTTCTCCCCAGTTTAATGTCTAACCTTCAATAACTTACACAACTCAACATTCACAAAAATACTGAAAAACTACAGTCCTCCATAAACAAAAGACATAAATTGCAGCAACAAGCACTTTATAAAGGTCGTGGCCTTATTTCTTGATATGCTTAAGTAGAAGTGAGGAATCTAAAATAATCACAGCTCTGGTACTGATAAAATGTACCTTCTATTTTAATATTCCTTTTACTGCATGACCAAAGGCACACCTCAAATTCCCATATAAACTTCATATAGAAAGCTTCATTTTATTAACACTTATTTCCCTCCATGTGACTCACATGCATTTTAAGTCTAGAGCAGTTTCTTCAATCTATTTTGGATATTTCTATTAATAACAAAAAGACTGGATCATGGAGATATGGTAGGATGAATGGAACATTGCAATGGAAGGATACAGGCTCTTTAGGAAGGACAAGAAAAGAAGACAAGGAAGAGGAATTGTTCTTTATGTGCGCAAGCAGCTGGAATGCATGGAGCTCTGTGTGGGGATAGAAGAGGAGCTGACAGAAAACTTCTATGTTAGGATTAAAGAGAGGACAGGCAAAGGGGAATAGGAAGAACACCTGACCAGGAAGAACAAGCGGATGAGTCTTCAACAGACTGATAGGAACAGCCTCACGTTTGCAGGCCCTGGTCCTCATGCAGGACTTCAACCACCCTGATATTTTTTGGATGGACAATGCAACAGGACATAAGCAAACCAAGATGTTCTTGGAGTGTACTGATGGTAACTTCCTCCTGAGGAGAGGTGTTCTGCTGGACTTTATACCCACCAACGAGGAGGGTCTTGCTGACGATATGAAAGCCTTGGCTGCAGTGACCACGAGATGGCGAAGTTCAGAATCTGGCAGGCAGGTAGGGAGTGAAAAGCAAGCTCATAACCCTGGACGTCAGGAGAGCAGACTTTGGCCTCTTCACGTATCTGCTTGGAAAAGTCCCTTGGGGTAAGGCCCTAGAGAGAAGAGGAGCCCAAGAATGCTGGTTAATGTTAAAGGATCACCTCCTCCAAGCTCAACAGAGCTCCATCCTGCTGCTATTTCTGTGCTGCTGTACTGGACAAACTGGAAATCCAGTATGAACTTGAGTCAAAGGGACTGTGACCTGTGGATGAGTCCACATGGGAGCAGGACACCCTGAAGCATCTGTGGCCATGGATAAGTCCAAATCAGGTACATCTCAAAGCATCTGCATCTGTAGCTGTGCTTATGTCTGTGGCACTTATAGTCCTGAGAGACTTTCATGGCAGTCTCAGCAAGTTTTCACTAGCCATGATGTTACCTTGTGTTTGCTCTCATAAGTGTTGAGAACACTATAGAAAAATTAATTATAAGAAATAACTATGGACTAACAAATGAGTTGATTCAGTTTCAATTAAACATGAGGCTAAGCAAGAATAGATATTACCGAAGTCAACTGGCCTGAAGAGTTCAAGTAAATTAACAAACAGGTGAAGCTTGTGTAGGAATGAACGGGATTCTCCCATACTAATTGGTGCAGTACAAGTTTTATTCAGACACTACTCTGCTTTCTCCACTCTCTAGTTTTCTAAAGCAGCCTTTATCCAGTAAGCTTCTGTTTCTACTAGGAACACCAACATCATCACCTAGCCAAATGCTTGACTACCTAGTCTGGATCCCTAGCCAATACATGTCAATCCTGTGTAGCAGGTTAAAATGAAGCATGCTTTACAATGTCTAGCCTTATGTTTTATGAGAATCCTATACTCAGGTGTTAAAGGCAGGTACTGTTGAAGGCAGTACGTTGTGTGTGGCAGTTTGTGTAGGCTAATGTGTCCATGTCCTTTGCATGTCTGTGTGTGTGCATATGTGGGATACATGTTTAACTTCACTACCTGTTGAACCTGCAAACAAGAAAGCAGTGACCACATCCATCTGGGTCTCTGGACTGGGCTCCAGCAGCTGGGCAGGAGGAATCACCAGGCTCTGGAGCTGCTGGAGATGGCAGCCGTTTACATCTTCCCTTGACAGAAAACTTCGGTATTGCAGGGACTAACTTCTAAAAATAGTCTTCATTTAACTAAGAAATATGTAAAACTTCCTTATGAAAAGTAAAGCAGTAATACATTGTTTCATTTTTAAATAATGACAATTTGCAGGTTAAAGCACATTCTTTATTAAGATACTTGATCTAGCTCTAACATGGGAGAGGTGGGACATGAAAGAATTAACTTTTCAAATAATTGATGATTTGCAAACAAAAATGAAGGTCCTGTTTGCTGGGCCTATACATAGTATTTAAATAGAAATTTAATGTTACAATTCACACATCTAAGAGACTCAGTTTTCTGGAGAAAATGCTTAAAACTGATGCTTATAGTTAGCAGAGATAAAATTTAAGTACAAAATTGATTCTGCACAAAAACCTAACAGTCTCACTAACTAACATTGCCATATTTTCTGGAGCCTCACAGCTGAGGAGAAAACAACCCTTTCACAAACACAGAGAACATGACAGTAAGAGTGCTATTGCAAAGTAGGCAGTTGCAAAGAACTTAACAGCTCCCATAATGCAGTAATAATAATTGCCTCGTCCTGTTTTGTTTTGAAATAAAGTAACATCACTTGAAGAATTAATTTGTTGTAGAAAGCATTCCCACAGTTGTAACAACAGTGGTATCAACACATTTTCAACACTGTCTTACATTAATCCTAATTATCTCTCAGGACTTATGATGCGATATAAAATAAAATGCAAGATCCCCCTACCCGGAAATTTTTCAAAATTTGTTCCTAGATCTACTCCATGGCTTAAAACAGATTTAATTCAGATGGTTACACTATACGTCTCAAATTGTGCCATGGCTTGCCATCTTACACATGCGAGAGAGACCCCAGAGCCTTTTATTCACATAATTTGACCACTTCTTCATCTGCTACATATATCTACTATATCTAGGGAATAGTCTGGGTCACTGTGTGCATTGTTAAGTGTACTATTAAGGTAAAATGATACATTATTGATGTGGAGAGTATAGAGTATGAATAAAGCTCTATACAGGAGGCATGCTTTCAAAACTCACTGAATCCTGTGGTGAATTCCTTCGGGGTGAGCCATTGCCATCAGCATCCAACGTAACAAAAAACTTTTTCAAGCTCTTCCAGGCTAAGAGGTAACTCACAATGCAGTCTCTAGGATGACAAAACATGCAGCAGCTTAACCCAGTACTATAGGATGAGAGGAAGACTAGATACTGCAGAACATGCATAATACAAAAGGATAAGTCCTTTTGTTTCCCAGAGTACAAATTCAAATACACCACAGAGTAAAACAACACCAACTGAGCAAGATTTGCTTTTGTGCAATGATTTTTTTTTGCAAAGCTCCAGGCTTGGGGAAGAGTGGCTGGAAAACTAATAAGTGGAAAAGGATCTGGGGGTGCTGACTGATGGTCAGCTGAACATGAGCCAGCAGTGTGCCCAGGCAGCCAAGAAGGCCAACAGCATCCTGGCCTGCTATCAGAAATAATATGGCCAGCAGGAATAGGGAAGTGATTCCCCTGTACTCGGCACTGGTGAGGCTGCACCTCAAAAACTGTGTTCACTTCTGAGACCCTTACTACATGAGAGACATTGAGGTGCTGGAGCAGGTCGAGAGAAGGGCAACAAAGCTGGTGAAGGGTCTGGAGCACAAGCGTTATGAGGAACAGCTGAGGGAACTGGGGTTGTTTAGTCTGGAGAAGAAAAGGTTCAGAGGAGACCTTATCACTCTCTTCAACTACCTGATGGGAGGATGGAGAGAAGGTGGTTGGTCTCTTCTCTCCAGTAACAAGCAATAGGACAAGAGGTAACAGCCTCAAGCTGCACCAGGGGAGGTTTAGACTGGGTATTAGGAAAAATTTCTTCATTGAAAGGGTAGTCAGGCATTGGAACAGGCTGCCTGGGGAAGTGGTGGAATTGCCATCCCTGGAAGTGTTTTGAAACCCATATAGATAAGGACCTTAGTGATATGGTTAATGGTGGACTTGGCAGTCCTGGGCGAATGGTTTGGTTTGATGATCCTAAAGGTCTTTTCTAACCTAGTTGCCTCTATGATTCTATGACTTCACTATTTGCCTTTTTGCATCCTTTACAACAGAGCAGTGAGAACAATCTCCTTGTAACACAGATTCTAACCACACAGGGAAGAGGTAGACCTTTAGGTGGAGTCTCAGCATCCTGGTCATGAGGTCAAGCAAGAGACTCTCGCAACAAGAATATTAAAGAGGGTATACTGTCCTAATTCAAGCTGCTTTAAAATATGTAAGTAAATAAATAAAAGCTAAGAAAGCTGCATGTTCCAAGGCAAACCTTGGACAGGAGCAAACCTGCTGCTCCTGTAACAAGTTAAATGTAGTTCATGACTGCCTACATCTGAAATTCATCATGCTTACACCAAAAAAGGCAAAACTTCATGAAACCAGCTCCACAAAATCACTTATTTTTTCCTGAGAATCTAAAAACAGGCATAAAAGAACATCCCACCCTACCCCCTCCCACCCCCATTTTCTTTAAATCTGGCCCTAGTTGTTTTACTACAATTCTTTTAACAGTACAGACAGATTCCCAGAAATATGGAAACTGGAGTGGCAAACAACTACAATAGCAAGAACTTCCACTGGGAGACAAGTACTAGGAAGAGTAAAACCTTTCTTCAGCTTGGGAAGCAATATAAATACACACTGGTGAAGTCCTCTGCTTTATTAGCTAATATTTTAATACTTCCCCTGAATGCCTACGGTATATACAACATATTAAAATTGCAAACATAGGTTGATACAGTTAATCAGAACAAAAGTGTTCATCTGTTCTGCTGTGGGAATGGATTTAGGACCAAAGAAAGTTTATGCTGCGATCCAAGAACAATAGGAACCACTATTCAATGTACCAAGCCATATATAGCCAAGGTAAAAATTGGCAGAGTGCATTAACCAGAACTTCCCTGGCTGCAACAAAGGGTTTAGGGCATACATTATAAACCTATATGAGTTGAATGGAGGAGCAGTAAAAGGAATTCCAAGGTAATCTTGAGAAGGGAAAGCAACAGAGCTTTTAAAGCACAGAACTATCTGGAATAGTCCCAAAGGGATTTCTGAGCAGGATTGTGCATTGCTACCTACTTCAAAAAAAAAACCCTAAGAGAACTTGATCTGTATTCAGTCTAAATAAGTTGCTTCATTAGCGATACACCTGACTGACTTACTATTAGTTTCTCACTTAAACACACCCATCTTCCCAAAGCTTTAGATTTTAATCTCTTGGATCTAAAAACTTTTAAAAAATCACTTCTCTTTTAAAATTCTTACATGCTACAAGGTACTGATGAGGGAGGAGGTGTTTTCAGGCAAATTACTCTTTCTACACTAATTAAAACAGAAACTGTATTCCTTCTTCCAGATCTCTGGGACCTGAGAAGGAATGCTTCTTAAGAGCTGGCTGACCTCTTCTAACCATGTCATAAACACAGACCCAGCTGCTATTCCAGTACAACTGCTTGTGGGTCTTGCTGCAAATCTGACTGATAAATACATGCTTCTGCAGCTACAGCCAGAGTGCTCTAGTTCAGGGTTCAAATTCAGAACTGAATTATACTAATTTAACAGTAGAAAACACCATAATTTTTTACATTTTCTTGAAAAAATATGAAAATGGGAGATTTTTAAGAATGTGCAAACATTTTGCCCCATTAAATTCCCTGTGGATAATTTAAGGACTTTGGTGAACTGTGGCCATGCTTACCACTGTTAATAAGTCAATGTTTTCCCAACCTCTTGTTTTTATTCTTCAAGAATTTGAGTTTGTTTGTTTGGGGTTTATTTTTAGGAAAACAAAATGATATCGTTGGTCTCATAGGTGTGTTTTTGTTTATTTGTTCATTTTGGCCTTACTGTAAAAACACATAGATATTTCCAATATAAGTCTCTTAAAAATTAAAAAGAAATAAAATATATCCAAAGATACTACTGCAGCTTAAATACAAATTATCTACATTGCCACACAGTGTGCTTTATGCTTTCATGACTTCTATTTTAACTTATCTGAAAATACCAAGCTTTTACTCTGCTAAATAAAAAGAGGTCAAATAGCTAAGAGCAAGATCTGAACCCAATTCTGCTATAATCATTAAAACATTTTGCAACACTCATCCTCATTATTCTTGATAACCTCAAAGCCCAAAGTGCAAAGATGTGGTTTCAAGTCTCTGGTAGAATTTGCTTTCTTGCAATTTCAGAAAACCTCTTGTTTGTTTGAAGGTTGAACACATTTGATATTTTGAAATAGAATAAAAAGTTCCAAACAACCAGTGTTAACATAATCTCAAAATAAACAGCATGGTATAATCAGGGAAGAGTAAATTTCTAATATAATTACTATATTAGAGACACATCAGAAAACAATGCAAAATCTGTTCCACTGAACTTAATTGGCTTTTTAGATACTCAGCACTGTCTGTTGAAATACCTCCTATCACATGACTAAAGATTAAAAAGCATAATGTGAACATATTGGATTTGAAGCAATGCTTCATTAATGTTAAGTAGCACTAAACCAACAAACAGCAGGATGCAAAAGTGATCAACACTTTGTACCTTTTATGGAAAAAGCTGATTTACTTTGTTGATTTATGTTTTTGCTATAGGAAGTGAACATCATGAAAAGTGCAATGAAAATCAACTATACTGATTTCAAACTCAGGTTCGCAATACAGGGATTTTAATTCTAATTCTAGTCATTCTAATCAAGCATAACGAATAACTAATAGTATATGTCTAATGTACAATTGCTCAGTATAAAACATAATCATTTTCATACAACCATAGAATGGTTTGGGGTGGAAGGGACCTTAAAGATCATCTAGTTCCAACCCCCCCTAGGCAAGGACACCTTCCACTAGACCAGGTTGCTCAAAGCCCCATCCAACCTGGCCTTGAACACTGTCAGGTATGGAATTTATTTTGCTACCACATCTCTATTTTATCCAGAAGTACTGAAGTAGAAATGGATTAACACAATGAAATTATGCTTTGCATGTCAAGCATGAGCATATTCTTGTTTTCTGCCACATACTGGTTCAAATCATCTTATAATTTCTGCAATAAGCACCCAATCCCATTTTCAAAAGATTTATTATATAGTTGCTTTTCTATCAACATTTTCAGCAACTCTAATTTTAGCTCTCAGACAATTTAAGAACAACTTTGTAAGATTATTGTGAACACTGAATAATGTTAAAATAACATTCTTCTATATTTCCTACATATACATATATTTGATAAAGCTGAGAGTCTGGTTTGCACATTGTCTAGCAGGTGAAACCAAAGTGAAAGACTTTATTTACACAATTTAGCTGAAAAAAACAGAAGGATGAATTTTGTGAACTGAACACATTCATGATGCTGTGGCAAATCTCGAAGTAATAAATTTACTGGAGTTTCAACTTTTTCATTGAGAATGGAATTAAGTTCCTGGGGCATTTTTTTAAAATTTCGATCACTTTGATTTTCCACTTTTTTGTTGCTTTGACTGTGGAAACAAGGGCAAGCATTATGTAAAACTTCAAAGAGATTGTATTAAATGCTACATATCAGGAGGGTGTTACAATTTTCAACTCTAAATTAACTAGTCTCAACTAAATAAAAGCATTAGGAGCTTCTCTTATTCTGCATTTCACATAGCCAGTTCTGTTTTACCTGCATGTCTCAACAAGTGATGAAGCCTTTGCCTTCCAGATCACAAATCTGAAAGAACTCATGTGCTTTTCCCAACACAGTTAGTCCTGGGTCTTGTCCTGGTGGCACAGGACTGGCATGGTCTCCTTGTATTCTGTTCATGGTCACAATCTCAACACAGGAATATTTTGGGATGCTGCTATCCCACTTACTGATTTGAATTCAAATTCTGATTTGAAACCTGTGCATGGAAGGTAAGGAAAATAGCAAATCATATCCTCTTAATGATGCTTTCCAAAATCTCTTAGCAACCATCTCTTTATTTAGGCACTAAAGCTTAGAAGAAGAAAAAGCTTTTTGAAAATGCCTACCCTTGATGGACTGCACTAAAAATGCTGCAAATGGGATGATGAATGAGAAGGGGAAAGTCTGGGGGAAGAAGACAAAATGAGCTCTGAAAACAAATTGAAAGCAAAATCAGCCTGTTTAACAAGAAATGTAGATAATCAATTACCATGAAGAAGAAAACACAAGAAACACAGGCAAATAAAAAAGTGTTTTTAAGGCACTACAAGTATCCAACTGGTACCCTTTTGACTCTGGTCATCTTAACACCACATATCATAATTTGCGTCAAGTGCTTTGGCATATAGTTCATATGATAGCTATAGAATGGAGGGTAACTGATGTCTGATGGAATCTAATAGATCATAGTGTTTCAATCAATTAAGTAAAATTAAGAGAAAGAGAATAGATTATGGAATTCTGAAACATTTACTTAGATTCATCCTTCTTATTTAGCACTCTGACTTTCCCCTGTGAAGAAGAATTAATTGCTAGTGAACTTGGTGGCAAGACTTCATAAGTTAATCACATTCTAAACAGTCTCTGTGAAAATTTGTATTATAATCCCTGCATGAAAATATTTTTATATATTCATTTTGTCTATAATTTGATCTTAAATTCATTCTGGGAGGTCAGATGTAAATAGCTTCCTTTCTCCATAGTGGCACAACTGTACAACACACAGTATCAATACAAAAGGAGCAGGGTTTTCCAAAAGCCTATGGACTCAAAAACACTATTGACTAATTACAGGTTGTCATGCCTCACCTGATGTTTGTAAGACTCCTTGTATGACCTTAACTCATTATCATGTGGGTAAACCAAATAGAGGAACAGTCTATTTCACTGAAGTACTGTGTATTTGTGGCAGGCTAACATCTGTATGGTTACGAGGGCTCAGATGACATGCAACAACTTGGCTTTATATCTGCATCTTGAATTTATATTTCTGTTCTTCTAAGTAGGTCTACCTAAAGTAGCCACAAATTTGTCTGATGAGCAAATCACCCACCCCTTCTGAAACCACCTGGCAAAAATCTGCAAACATACCTAAATTTTCCTCTCTCTCCTTTCCTTTCTGTTGCAACTCTGATCATCCCACGACTGTTGTTCAAACACTCTCCAAAGCTGAAATATTTTTGGCTTAATGACCAAACAGCTGTAAAAATCCCTCCTAAAGAAGAGTTACAAGCAGCAGAAGAAAAAACACTGGCTACACCCAATACCATCCCACTCTAGGAAAATCCTCAGAATGGGTCTTACTCAGTTTTATCCATAGCAGTCAGGGGTGCTTTATAAACCCCGAAATCAGCTATTCGACCCGAGCCGTTGCCTCCCCGCCTGCACACAGGATGCAGCACTGGATATTGCTCACTGCCGCGGCGGGTGAGCCCTCTGCTGGGGATCTCCACGCTCTGCACCCCAAAAGGCACCGATGCCTGCCGGAGCACCCGTGCCGGCCGCCAAGGCGGCCCTGGAAAATTAACACGGCTAGGAAAAGCTGTCACAGGTAATATGTCAGAGGTCAGACATAACAAGGCGCATTTGGCTACTACAGCTGCCCGAGCAGCTATACTCTTTCTCTTAGGAGGAAAATTGCTAGCTCAGAAAGCCTGACCAACCATCAGTAGCTGGGAAGGTATATGAAGGAAAAGATCACTCCATAACTGCCCTGTTTCTTAACCCCTTTCCTGACGTTTCCAACATTAGACAGTCCAAAACCAGTATATGAGCCAGCTGAGTCTTTGCTCTGACTCTATATAGCCACCCACAAATGGATCAGGTGGAAATGCCAGTGCAAGCCACCTTTAGACAACAGTGGTATAAGACAGACTGGATGAAATTCTCCTTTCATACTGCTTTTACACACCTCAATTTCACTTACATCAATATAGCTCATTGTTGACTGATACCAGTGTATGAGGTAATAAAAATCAGGCCATCAGTTTCAACTTTGCAGTGACACTGACTTAAAAACAGGTTTAAAAATACCAAAAACAGTGGGACAAGTGCAGCCTAAAGATGGTCTTGATAAGGTTTGACCCAGACTCAAAGCATATTGGATGTATTTAGGTTTTTTTCTTTTTCATATCTCAACAATTTCTCAAAAGGCCACAACTGCAGGAACAGGCCAAGGTAATCATGACAGTAAGTGGTGCTAGTGCCTGTGGTTTCTGCACAGTTGATTCCTTAAGGAAAAAAAAAAAAAAAAAAAATGCTGTGCAAGTAGTAGGCAGTCAACTGCATGCGAAAGAATAGAAATATGAAAACAGATTAAAAATAGTGGAACAAAAAGGCACTATATACAGTTTGATAAAGTTGTTTACATTTAGCAAACGGTGCAGATGATACAATTCAGAAAATGTCACTAGGATTTCTAAATACTTCCATGGTACAAAACGAAATTATGTGCATCACAGCAGCCTCACCTTATTATACATTGCCCCAACTTTTATACACATAAAAAATGCCTGCTACACAGCAAGTGTCTTGAATAAAGCAGAAAATTAAATGAGAGCATACACTAAAATTCTTAATCCTTATGGCAGCTTCCAAAGCTGGTACACTTCATCATAATTCCTAGAGTGTCCTGATACTTGGCGCATGCTGGTAATAGCATGAAAGATTAAAACTGCAATTTGCTCTACATTACTGGATCAGCAATGTAATTACTCTAAGGCCAGTTTTAAATAACACAGGTAGTTCCATTCACTGATCCATCTCCTTTAGAAATCAAATGGCTTACAAAGTCAAAAGAATAGTATATTCTGTTAAGACCTTTAATTTTCATTCTTTTAGCTACCAATGAATACTTCACTATGCAAAATAGGTCATATCATGATCTGATGTAAACAAGCATAGCTCCAAATAATACTGAACAAGGATGTGGGGTTTCTGAGGTTTTTACAGATGTTTAAACCTTTTTCTGAGGTTTATACAGATCATGAGGTATATTTGGACTGGTCTGCAAAAGGCAGGTCTTTGTTAGTATTTCAAATGACATTTTCACTATGACTTTCCAGTCCGGTGTACTGTATATCACCAAACACTAGATGTACAGAACACTGCTGATCCACATATTTTAGAAGTCATGACTTGTGACAACCCCATTCTTCCCAACTGTGATAGTTAAAAACTTACAGGTTTTACCTGCATTCATGTCTCTGAGTTTCTAGGTTTCAGTAAGATATTTTTGTAGCACCTGTCTGTAGCTACAAACTTTCTGCAGCACACTTCAAAACAGGAATCATTAGCAGAAAAAATGTAGTAAACTTACTTAATACTGAAATCACCACGGATTATACAAATTACTCTTATGAGAGATAACATTTATGTTTTACAAACACTGGAAAACAAAAATTTAGAGTGTGTTCTTTTGCTACAAGAAATATATTTTCCTACAAGCAAATAATCCTTGTTAAAGTAACCTGCAGCTGTTCTGTAGTATGCCTGACACATGAAAAGGACCTCTTCAGAACTTAGTGTCAGAGTTAGCTATCTTTTAGTATTATGCTGAAACACTTCTAAAGCTGTTAAAATATACCACTATAATTATTTTAAGTTGGCGCAAGTCTGCTAAAAAAGTCATTCTGTTCCCTATTACTGTGCCCTGTCAAGTGGTTTATCTAGTTAGTGTTTATCTAGTTAGACAGCGAACTGTGTTGTAGAATCCTTTCAATTTAATCTAGAAAGTTATATTTTATTTATCTCAACTGAGGCCAAGTGGCCCATCAAGGAAACACATCAAAGAGAAATCAAGAATCAAAAAAAGAGCTGTTGGAGAGGGTCCAGAGACCACAAAAATGATCAGAGAGATGAAGCACCTCTCCTATGAGGAAATGTTGAGAGAGCTGAGGTTGTTCAGCCTGGAGAAGACTGAGGGGAGACCTTATCGTGGTCAAATATTGGCACAGGTTGCCCAGAGAGGTGGTGGATGCACCATCCCTGGAGACATTCAAGGCCAGGCTGGATGTGGTTCTTGGCAACATGATTAATTGCACATGTCCCTGCCCATTGAAGGGAGCTGGACTAGATGAACTTTGAAGGTCCCTTCCCACCCAAACTATTCTATGATTTTATGATTCTGTGATAGTGGGACTGCTAAGACCAAAGAGAGCACAATAACCATTCTCAAATACATTTTGCTAGATACAGGTTTGCATACTCCCTGTGCACATAATGCAATACACAAGAACACTCTTGTGTTGTAACATGGCAGACAAGCTAGACACGGAAAACCACCCGATGATAAAGAAAGTAGAGCACTGTACCACTGACTGCAAAGGTAGTGCATATGACAGAACAGAACAAACACAAATCTGAGAATAATGGTGTAATTAATATTTCCTTGAGAAATATTAACAGATTAGTGGACCACAAAGTTACTTTTAGCCATTTGAAAAAGATTTTAATGACAATTCAAGGTTAAAAATTCAGGTCAAACACTTAAAACAACTAAAAGAGATACAAAGTTGTAAGCCCCCCAAAATCCGTATTTTTTTTCTTCTACTATGACTAAGACCTTTTAAGCTCTCATGGGAGCATTATAAAGCCTGATCTAACCGTATGAACACCTAACTGAACTAAATGAAAAATAGAACTTCTATGCCTCTAATTTTGACTTTTAAAGCAAAAACAAGAAAGTCTCATGCTTTAACTTCAGAAAGGCATTGAAATGTGTCACAAAAGCCTCTTTTCTTCCACACAGCCTGAATTCATTGGCTAGGTAACTTCTCTCATGATACATATGATCTCTCATGATTCCTCATCTTAGGAAATACAGCACCATAGGGTGCAGAGATGTTAACTGTGGAGTGAGAGATCTGAGGCAGGTTGGAGTTCCTATGAGGGACCACAACAGGAAAGTCTGAAAGAAATGTGTGATGAAAATAATTTCAGGGAATAGCAAAGGCAGACAAGAAAGGTATCCTGCATCCACTGGCCCAAAAATTGAAAACATTAAATTACGCAGAAATTCCTTTCTTGTGACTAAATTTATGCGGGAGAACTGAATTCTGTTTACAATCATTCTTAACAGATACTCTTCAACCAGCCCCAGCTATAGCTTTTAAAGATAAAGGGAACCATTAGGATCACCTACTTTGATATTCTGCATAACGCAAGATCAAAGCTTCATTTATACCACAATAAGTTATTAGATTTACATACTACGTACTTCCAATTCATTTCAAAGTAAGGGACATGAGCAGAAATCAAGGAGGGGAAAGACCTGGGAGAGGATATTGTGGGTTCTAAACACATTGTAGACATACAAATGAAATTCCCCATTTTCAGAAGATAATTGGTTAAAGAAAAAACATACCTAAAACTAAAGAAGAAGGAGAAAAAAAACCCAAAACTCAAAAAACCATCAGGTCATATATCAGAAGAACAGTCTCCACAATATTGACTGGGAAACAGGAGAGAGATCCTTAAAGTAACAGCATTAACAACTCCAAAATGGGCTACCGAAGAATTTGGAGAGAGCCCACTCCACACTTGGCATTTGTCCCTAGATGAATCCAGAAATCTAAATGTTGGGAAAAAACCAATGTCACTTCTGTGCAAGTAATGCAGGATCCCAATTCTGACTCATAATGTCCTCATTAAACTTTTTCAGCATCTCCATCCAAGCAACTAGTTCTCACCAGGTTTGTAAGAAAATTTGCCTTTCCCAAAGGCTATCTTCCCACACAGATGGAGAAGAAAGTTGCCTGGCTGGCTTCTTGATGTCCATAATAATAAAGAATAATAAAGAAAACTACCCATGTATTGGATCATTCATGCCCAAAGGTAACAGAGTGTCATGGTTTAAGCCCAGCTGGTAACTCAGAACCATGCAGCCGCTTGCTCACTCTCCCACTTTTTCCCTCCCCCCTCCTCCCAGAGGGATGGGGAGGATAATGGCAAGAATGTAAATCCCACGAGTTGAGATAAGAACAGTCCAGTAACTAAGGTATAATACAAAACTACTACTGCTACCACCAATAACAATAATGCTAAGGGAAATAACAAGGGGAGAGAATATAAAACTAAAAGGGGAAAAGGAAAAGAAAACAATAAACACAAGAGATGCACAATACAATTGCTCACCACCTGCTGACCAATACCCAGCCCGACCTGGCCAGTGATCTGGGCCATCCGGATAACTCCCCCCAGTTTCTATACTGGGCATGATGTGCTGTGGTGTGGAATACCCCTTTGGCTAGTCTGGGTCATGTGTCCTGTCTCTGCTTCCTCACAGCTTCCTGTGCCCCTCCTCACTGGCAGAGCATGAGACTGAAAAGTCCTTGATTGGGGTAAGTGCTACTGAGCAACAACTAAAAACATTGGTGTGTTATCAGCATTGTTCTCAGGCTAAAGACGAAAACACAACACCAAGACTCCCTGATTCCTATTGGCTGCCCCAGGGGTGGAAACATGGCCCTACCATCTGCCATAGACTGATCCAGACTGCAATGGAACATCGAACACCTGCAATACATTGATGACATGATCATATGGGGCTATACAATGGGAGAATTTTTTGAGAAAGGCAGGAAGATAATCCAAATTCTGCTGAAGGCCGGTTTTGCCATAAAACAGAGTAAGGTCAAGGGACCTGCACAGGAGATGGGGAATAAAATGGCAAGATGGATAGCGCCAGATGCCCACAGATGTGATCAACAAGATAACAGCAATGTCTCCACCAACTAATAATAAAGAAACACAAGGTTTCTTATGTGTTGTGGGGTTCTGGATTACACACATCCCAAATTACAGTCTGATTGTGAGCCCTCTCTATCACGTTACCTGGAAGAAGAATGATTTTGAACGGAGCCCTGAGCAATGACAAGCCTTTGAACAAATTAAACGAGAGACAGTTCATGCTGTAGCTCTTGGACCAGTCCGGACCAGGCAAGATGTGAAAATTTTGCTTTACACCGCAGCTAGGGAGAACGGTCCTACCTGGAGCCTCTGGCAGAAGCTCCAGGGGAGACTCGAGGTCGACCCCTCGGCTTTTGGAGTCAGGGATACAGAGGATCCGAGGCCAGCTACACTCCAACTGAAAAAGAGATACTGGCTGCCTGTGAAGGGGTTCCAGCTGCTTCAGAAGTGATTGCAACTGATACTACATGGAGTAATTGGGCTGCAGTAATTACACAATGAGCTCGAATAGGAAACCCCAGTCTTCCAGGAGTTCTAGAAGTCATCATGGACTGGCCAGAGGGCAAAGATTTTGGGATGTCACCAGAAGAGGAGGTGATGCGTGCTGAAGAGGCCCCACCATATAATGAACTGTCAGAAAGTGAGAAGCAATATGCCTTGTTTACTGATGGGTCCTGCCGTACTGTGGGAAAGCGTCGGAGATGGAAGGCAGCTGTATGGAGCCCCCTACAACATGCTGCAGAAACTGCTGAAGTCAGTTTGCAGAGATGAGACCATCCAGCTGGTCTTGGGCATTGCTGAACAAGAAAAATGGCCAGTACTTTATACTGACTCATGGATGGTGGCAAATGCCCTGTGGGGGTGGTTGCAGCAATGGAAGCAGAGCAACCAGCAACACAGAGGTAAACCCATCTGGGCTGCTGCACCGTCGCTGCCCGGGTGCGGAACCTGGTGGTGAAGGTATTCTACGTAAATGCTCATGTACCCAAGAGTTGGGCCACTGAGGAACACCAGAACAACCAACAGGTGGGTAAAGCTGCTAAGACTGAAGTGGCTCAGATGGACTTAGATTGGCAACGTAAGGGTGAATTATTTTTAGCCCGGTGGGCCTAAGACACCTCAGGCCATCAAGGCAGAAATGCAACATATAGATGGGCTCGTGATCGAGGGGTGGACTTAGCAATGGACATTATTGCCCAGGTTATTCATGAATGTGAAATATGTGCTGCAATTAAGCAAGCCAAGCGTTTAAAGCCTCTCTGGTATGGAGGACAGTGGCTAAAGCACAAATATGGGGAGGCCTGGCAGATTGACTATATCACACTCCCACCAACCCGCCAAGGCAAGCGCCATGTGCTTACCATGGTGGAAGCAACCACCGGATGGCTGGAAACATACACTGTGCCCCACGCCACTGCCCCGAACACTATCCTGGGCCTTGAGAAACAAGTCTTGTGGCGACACGGCACCCCAGAGAGAATTGAGTCAGACAATGGGACTCATTTCCGGAACAACCTTATAGACATTTGGGCCAAAGAGCACAGCATTGAGCGGGTATATCATCTCCCTTACCATGCACCAGCATCTGGGAAAATCGAATGGTACAATGGGCTGCTAAAAACTGCACCGAGAGCAATGGGTGGTGGGACTTTCAAACACTGGGATGCATATTTACTGAAAGCCGCCTGCTCGGTCAACACTAGGAGATCTGCCAACAGGGCTGGCCCAGCCCAATCAGAACTTTTAAGTGCTGTAGAGGGGGATAAAGTTCCTGTGGTGCACATAAAGAATTTGCTGGAGAAGACAGTCTGGGTTGTTCCTGCTTCAGGTAAAGGCAAACCCACTCATGGGATTGCTTTTGCTCAGGGATCTGGATATTATTGGTGGGTAATGTGGAAAGATGGGGAAGTCCGTTGTGTACCTCAAGGGGATTTAATTTTGGGGGAAAACAGCCAATGAACTCAATTATATGCTATTGCCTGCTAGATAACACTTTTATAGCCCATCAGCTAGATGCCCATCTCTGCCATTCTGGGCTTTGAAAAGTAGGTGTGTACTGTCACGATCATTAGCGGAGAATAAAGTCATGGGAAAAGCCAGCAGCAGCAGAACTGTCCTCAGGTCACCATCGGCTGACCCTGACTTCCCTCTGATCTTCACCCCAACAAAGAATGAACTTTGATGAAACCAGACGAGCTCAGCAGTGACCAGACAAGTTCAGCAGTGTTGTCAACAGGCAACAATCCAGCGCTACACACCGTCTCTCCTGCCCTGAAAGACTGTTAAAAGAGATGGAGCCAGACATCATGGACTGAATGAACTCAGCAAACGTTATAGGGATGGTCCATTGATGAAGGAATGATATCTGTCTCTTTATGTGTGTGTGCGTATGTATATGAGACGATAAGCGATGGTGTATTGAAAAATGTGGGATCTGAGCATGATGTGAATGGTATGGAATAAGGGGTGGATACTGTCCTGGGTTCGGCTGTAACAGTTATTTTTCTCCTTAGTAGCTGGTGCAGTGCTGTGTTTTCAACTTTAGCCTGAGAACAGTGCTGATAACACACCGATGTTTTTAGTTGTTGCTAAGTAATGTTTACTCTGATCAAGGACTTTTTAGTCTCATGCTCTGCCAGTGAGGAGGGGCACGGGAAGCTGGGAGGAAGCAGAGACAGGGCACCTGGCCCAAACTGGCCAAAGGGGTATTCCATACCACAGCACATCATGCCCAGTATAGAAACTGGGGGGAGTTACCCGGAAGGCCCAGATCGCTGCTCAGGTCAGGCTGGGTATCGATCAGCAGGTGGTGAGCAATTGTATTCTCTCCCCTTGTTATTTCCCTTATCATTATTGTTATTGCTGGTAGCAGTAGTGGTTTTGTATTATACCTTAGTTACTGGACTGCTCTTATCTCAACCCGTGGGAGTTACATTCTTTCCATTCTCCTCCCCATCCCTTTGGGAGCAGGGAGGGGAAGAGGCGGGGGAGTGAGCGAGCGGCTGAGTGGTTCTGAGTTACCGGCTGGGCTCAAACCACAATAGTGTATCTGATTTGTGTTTTTCCCACAAATTCTGTCTCTATCTCTCTAACTTACCTATAAATCCTTACTTATACCATTTGGCCAGTTACGTATTTTGGGCAACAACTCTGATTAACATTTGTGACTGCAACATTAGTTTTTATAAATGTTTGCATGTAAGCAGTCATGACATTAGTACCTATAGAACTTGTATCAGAACTATTATAAAACTATATAGAACTATTTTACCATTATTTTGACTTTTTTCCAAAACATAAAATTCTATTTCAGAGAAGGAAAACCTATTATTAAGAAGGAGCACCTTACAACATATGCAACAGATTCTAAGCATGGTGAAGTCAAAACCAAGCTGACTCCATCTGACTGCATGATTTATTGTGTTGCATTGTCCCATATATAGTTGTATGTAAATAACTATATTAATAACAGCATTATATTGATGTAACCTGTAATGTGATATTCTGGCAGGAGCTATTGCTATTTCATATGAGTTTTTCCATTTGCTGACAAATTATCTGCACTGGAAACAAAGCCTCTGTCCCTCAAAGTAAAGGACTGGAAAAATTTTAAGCCAAGCAGTACATGTTCCTTTTAATTGTCTTGTCTTTCAGATTTTCCTAATGACTCACTGCTAAATGGAGCTACTTTCAGCTAGTGAAATCTGGTTGACAAGAACATCTTTAAAGAACATCATTTTCACAAAAAAAAAAAAAAAAATCTTGAAATATTCTGCCTCCTCCAAAAGTCCTTACTAAATATGTAACTTCTGGGGAAAAAAAAAAATCAAAACCTTTTATCTACTGAAAACCAACAAAAATTTGGCTTGAAATCTAAAATATACTCTCTATTTCCAGTTTGTCAATAAATGTTACATATTTAACCCATAGAATTTTGAGATTAAAATTAAATATTCTCCTCAAATAAGAATTTTTAATGGAAAAAAATCTAGTGGAAAATTTCAGTCTAGTCTGCCACTGACCTTAGTGGACCCAAGCTAACTCAGATTGCAAGAGAAGACCCAAGAGGCATGTTCCAAGTGCCTCTTTGGCACTTGATTTGCAGTTGATTTTGCAAGAATTTTTGTTATCCAAATTTTCAGAATTTCTAAAACTATAAACCTGCTCTTGGAAACCACCTTCACTTGAGTCAGTGGGACAACTTGTATGGGGCAAGAGTATGTGAGCACAGAAATATTTAATTTGCTAGTTCACTGTTTTCCCATTGCAAGAAGTAATGGTAAAATATGATAAAAGAAGTGTCATATTTTCTTTTATGCAGTACAGGATAACCTTCACACTATCTTTTCTGCATTGCTCATTTCCAAGGTCTAGGAAACACATATAAACAAAACCACTTATCTATATTTGATTAGTAAGCTTGGTGTACCTCACTCTGTTTAGTTCCACAAAAAACTCTAGCAACAGAAACAATTTCAAATGCATCATTACAGATTCTTAACTGGATTTTAATTCGCCACTACTTTCAAGTGGAAATACAACTTCCACATTCTCTGTGAGTGAATTAGTCAAAAAGTCATTCTTGCAATTGTGCAGGATCCCCGCCTCCATTTACACTGCTCTCTAACAAATGGAAGTTGCCCAGGAAGACCCTTCACCTTGCTTGACACCTCTCTGTGAGACTAAGGGATGAGTCATATGGGGGAAAAGAGCTATTGCGTGTTACTGCAGATAGAGAGAATATCTTCTGGTGTGGGTCTCTGGAGGCCACGGGCTCATCAGAGGCACATATCCTGGCTATGGCTCAGTAATATGGTGACTACCGTGCAACAGGTGTGGTTACTTCCTTGTTTCTGTCTGGCAAAAATCAGATATCAGGGCAAGGGGTAGTCTGGGATAATAGAACAAACGCATGATACAGAGGCACAGCAGGAGAGCAAGGAAGTCAAACTAGGCTGACACACGACACACAATAAATCTGATAGGCAGACTAAGCTATCCTCTACCTTGTCTGCCCTGTGGTGATTCAACTTACTAAATGTGGGAAAGAACCACCCCAAAAAGGTCACTGGTGCCTAGAAATGCAGGTAAATATTTATCATCAATTTTTTGTTTCTTTTAGGATAAAAAATAAATCAGAATGAAAACTCTAGGCATGACCTGGTTAGATTTTTATCTGGGAGAGAGCTCCAAAGTCTTAACTGAGTTTCAGTCAGTTTCTTGACATCAGACATCCTGATGCATCTACATCAGAAAGCCGTGGACAGTGAAATCAATTGTGCTTCTACATCATGTTTAACTTACTCTCATTAAATCTGCATTTTTAACCAGAGTAATAAAAACCTGAAGATGTATTACTCTCTCCTTATAGAGGGAATGTAGAACTGTAGATTTGTTACGCTCGAAGTAGCAAACGATGGAGAGAGAATCTGGGCAGACCACTATGTTCTTTACCCCTTTATATGGCCACCATTACAAAATCATGAGTGTATAATTTGTCAGTGAACAGAAACAGGAGGAAAAAAGAGATTTGTAGGAGCAGCACATGCATCCTGTGGGCTGAAGAAAACACAAGAAAAGCTTGTGGAGTAACGCTCTTTAGTGCATTAATTTCTGCTGCTTTCTTTACAGTTCTTTCGTGGTCTACCACAATAGAAGGAAAAAGGGGGAGAGGTGTCTCATACAAACCCAAAAATACCTCCTTCATTTCAGCAGCAGTGAACTTAAGTCTCCAAGAGCTGGCAGACTAGGAGACTGTAAACTATTACCCTACCAAGTAGTTAGTGATGGCAGCGCTGCTACTTGATGGTGTCAGTCTTACACTGCTGTAGCATTGCTCTGGTATCTGATTTAGTTTTCTCTCTTTCTTGATACAGAATGCTTATGATGACTATAAATGACAGTTATAAAAGAAACTAGTACTTGGTGGGCCTGTTGCCACCCTGAAGGCAGTGACCAGCCACAAACTCAAATATCTTCTCTACCTGCAGAGAAGTGTACACTGAAAACCAACTGGGCAGCTCCTGAAGTAACCGGGACATAAAGTGATTTCTCTGTGACACTGCTGGCCTTAGCATGAAGCTATGTGAGGAATGCATAAGTGCAAATACACAGACTACCAGTCAACAGCAATTTTTGGGCACCACCTTTATGAAATAGTCTCTATGTAGGAGAAGCCACGGCACCTCATACTCTAGTATACTCGGCTGTTGTTCCGCATGCAAGCTTCTCACCCCATGTTGCTCCAGTGCTGTACAAAGAAGGGAAACAAGGTAGTGTGGGCTTAAGCAACTTGCTCAGCGGCAGGCAGGCGATGCAGAGGCAGGAGCAGCCCGTTTGGAAGGCACTGCGGTTTTAATCCTTCTGCTGTCTTCCAGCCTGAGAGCGAGCCGAGGCTTACCGAAGCAGCCCAGGCTGCGAATGCAGCGCGCAACTCTCACAGCGGCTTCGGAAGCGCTGCCCTGCGTCCCGCGAAGAGACAATGTTCTCTTGCGGACAGCCTCTCGCAGGAAGCAAAGCTTTCAACAGGCGGAGCGCGGCAGAAGAGCAGGGCAGTGCTGAGACACTGGGACTCTGCAAAGAAGGGTGAAGAAGCGGCCGCGGCTGCCTTTCCACCTGCAGCTTCGATAGGAGAATAATCTGGCTGTGCACAGCTCTCTTCTTTTTCCTCCCCCGTCTCTTCTGGCCCACGATACTCTTCCCCCGCCCCACTTTCCTTCGCTTCCTGCAGGCGGCCGGATACGAGTCCTGCGCGCTGGCCGTCGCTGCTCTCCTCTCTCTTGCCTGCGCCTCAGGGTGGTAAAACCGCAGAAAGGTTGAAACAACTTTCTAAACTTTGTTTCGGCCACGGTGGCATAATCGGGCGATGAGGGCTGCGCCTCAGGGGCGGGACGGCGAGCTCGTCCAGCCCAGCCTCCTCTCTCCTTCCCGGCGGCGCCTTGCAGTCGGAGCTGGGACGCCCCGTCCAAAGGAGGCCGCTGCCCCATCGCACCTCACCATTGGCAGGACCAACCTCCCCTGAACCCCCTGCATCTACGGATCCGGTCGGAGAGGCAGCTCTCTGAAGTCGACGGCAGCTGTCTTCCTTGGTCCCTGTTGCAGCCAGGAATATGTGCATCTGATCTTATACCTTCGTATGCACTCAGCTGCCTAGCTGATGACTGCAGAGACAAAGACCATGACAGGTTTTAGCAGCCACAAATTTATTCTTCATGAAAAGCAAAATCAAATCTGTTTCCATATTTGCCTCCTGGAGTAAGTGGAATGAAGAGCAGTAAACTCATATACTGTGATGTCAGAGAATATGACACTAACTGCAAAGAGAAAAAAGAGCCCAAGAACGAAGGTGCATATGCACGAATCTACTTATTAGCACAGGCTTAAATTACAGTTGTAAACAGAATACTTTAAAGCATTCCACCCTTTTATATGGGTCCAAAATTGTTCTCCATGAAGTCCAGGTACAAACTCACTTGCTTTTCCTCAAGGACTAAACCCAAGAGATTTTGAAAAACATTGGGGTGCAAAACATATTGTCCTGATGTAGGATCTTTCTGACTGACTGCTATGTTTAACATAAAATGAGTTAGAAACTCAGTCTCTATCACTGGGTTATACAAATGCCAGAATTACCAACAGAAACAGGTGGTAGGCAGAAGACAGCTTGAAGCTTTTAAGTCAGGAAATGACAAATGCAATATAAAAATAAACCCCCCACCCCTTAAATAAAACAGCTTGTATTTCACAGTTTATTTATGGTGATGTGTGTTTATTTCAATCTGGAGAGTCATCACACTGTTGGGATGCAAGGGGTCATTTTCTTCTACATTTAGGCTGTTACTAAAACAGGCCTATTTTGGCTTTCCACACTAATGCAGCCTATGAAATTGCAACACCCTGAGGGAACTACATAGTAACATTCAAAATCATGTTTTCCTTTTTTATCCTCAGAGATCAGAGGAAAAGTGAGAGAAACTGGAGTCATAAACACAGTACAAGAAATTTACAGATTGGCTATAAAATGGAAATTGTATTAAACAATAATGGAGGGCTAGGAAACTGGAGGTCTTCTAGCTCAACCTGCTCTAGAGTCATCTCACTAGCCCGCGTAAAGGAAATACATGTTTGACTTCATGCATGCTTAGGTTACCTGCAGCAGTATAAGCTTGACGATGCTACATTTCAAGGAAGAAAAAAAAAAAAAGTAAGACTTTTCTAAAAATCAAGCTTTAATCATGGAATTAAGCTGGTTGTCATGTATCCCAACCTTCTGCTCACAGCAGGGTCAGCCAGAGCAGGTTGCCCAAGGCCTTGTCCAACTGGATTTTGAGAACCTCCAAAAATGGAGACTCCACAACCTCTCCATGCAACCTCTTTCCAGTGTTTGATCACGCACACAGTAAAAACATTTTCTTCTTACGTTTAGGTGGAATTTCATGTATTTCAATTTGTGTCCATTGTCTCTTGTCCTTTCACTTTGAAGTAGTGAGGAGACTCTAGCTTTGTCTTCTTTATTCCCCTGACCAAGTACTTATATGCACTGATGAAGTTAACCCCTGAGTCTTCTCTTCGTGAGGCTAAAAAGTCGCAGCTCTCTCAGTCTTTCATCAAGTGTTTCAATCCCTTAATCATTTTAGTGGCTGTTTTCTGGATTCACTCCAGTATATCCATGTTTCATACTAGGAAACCCAGAACTGCACACGGTGCTCCAGATGTGGTCTGAGCGATGAGTAGAGGGGAAGGATCACCTTGCCCAAACCTGCCAGAAACACTCCTGATTGTGAGTCCCCTTGCAATGACACTGGCAAGCTCCCGCGCTTCTCAGGGATGCATCCCATCAGACAGTTTATCCAGATGGATACTGTAAGAGACAATATAAAAAAGCTTTGCTAAAATCCAACACTATCACATCTACATCTTCCCTTGGTCAACTAGATGGGTGACCTTGTCATAAAAGGAAATTTATTTGGTTAAGCAGGACTTCCCGCTCATGAACCCATGCTGGCTACAACCAATAACTGCATTTCCCCGCAAGTGTTTTTCAATAACTCTCAGAATAACCCTCTCCATAATTTTACCAGGCACTGAAGTGAGATGAACAGGCCTGTAATTAGCAGCATCTTCCTTCTTACCGTACTTGAAAACTGGGACAACATTCACCAGCTTTCAGTTGACTGGGACCTCTCCAGACTCTCCAAGACCTTTGAAAAGTAATGGAGCCAGATCTCTCAGTCCCTGGGATAAATCCCATCGGGCCCCATAGGTTTCTGCACATCCAGCTAGATGACCAGCAAGTCTCCAAGAAGTTAAGGGTTGGCTGGGAGTTTATCATCCTGCAGTCATGGCCTTCCAGCACTGGGCTTCAGGGGCCCCAGGGCCCATCATTGGTGTTGAAGACAGAGGTGTAGAAAGCATTAAACATCTCTGCTTTGCCTATGTCCCTATTTGTGAGGTGACTGACCCCGTCAAGCAATGGACCAATGTTATCTCTGATTCTGCTTTTGCTATTAACATATTTGAGAAAGCCCTTTTGGTCCTTCACAGTGCTGGCCACCTTGGATTCTAATCGGGCTTTAGTCACATGGATTTTCTCCCTGTGGTGGTGAACAGCATCTCTAGTCCTCTTGTGTCGCCTGTCCTTGCTTCCAGTATCCACACGCTTTCCATGCAAAGGCAAGATGACATGCAAAGACAATGTCACTGGTGTGGGGATATTCCAGGAAGCATGTTGGCCCCATGAGAAGCCAGTTATGCTTATAGCAGATAGCAACACTTTGCTATCCCCATGCTCCTTACACCAGTGATTAGAAGAGATTGATGTAGCTACAGCTCTCATTTCTGACTGTTTGGCAACATTTATGTACCACTTTTGTAAGTCTGTCGTCATCACAAAGTGCCAAAAGAAATGAAAATTTGACTACAGGTCCTCTGACTCTTCATCCAATACTCTGTCCCATTGGGAATACATAAGGTTGCTGAACACTCAGGAAGATCATCAGCATGAAAACTGAGTTCAAAAATTTCAAATGACAGATTAAAGCAGTAATATTTTTGCATTCTCTCCCCTCCTTGCTTCCACTCATCAGCCCCAGTATACATGCAGACACATGCACTATTTCACTTATGTAACCATTTTTCTCCCATTAATCTTTTTTTCCCCAGGTTTTCCTTCTCTTGCCCTTGTCTTATCCCATTGCTTTGGGTCATATTTCTTATAGTAAAAAGAAAATAAATCAAAACCATAAAAAATCATCCCTGAGCTGCTATTTAAGTCACCCTTATATACGTCTAGTAATTAGTTGACAGTGCTTTGTCAGGGATATAGTATTGTCAACAGTTCTGTTCACACAAAATCTTTGATGAAAGTATTTGTAGGCCAGCCCTTTTATAGAAAAAAATCTTTTAAAAGTAATCTCCCTGCTTAATACATAGATAATAGTACAGTGTCTCAAATATCCAGTCATCCTTTGAAAGCCTAATTTGCAGCAACTGTTCTCAGTTGGGATTACTTTCTTGGACAACCTTCACCAACTGACGGGTAAATGTTGACGTGAAAAAAATCACATGTACTAGCTACTTGGCCACCACCAGGTCTGTAACCTAAACACATCACTTAATGCAATAAACTGCATTAACGTATTACAAAGGACATCTGGGGATACGTGTCAAGCTCAGCTGCAAGATGCACTCCATATGTGCTTTAAACATAGAAGAAGAGGTGGAATGGGAAGTGAGGGATAGAAAGGTGAATAAGTAGGTTGAAGGACAAGTACATTTTATAGCTACCGCTCTAAAACATATGCCTTAAGCCCTATACAAGGCTATTGCAACTAATGTGGTCTTTCTTAATGTACGTTTTAGGTAAATAGATGGTCCTTCTCTTAAGGAGTCCTTTAAATTATAAAAACCTACTGTGACTACAACAGTAGTCAGGTACTCACAGATGAGTACTGCTGTTGCCTTGTATATGAGTCCTGTATGTAGGTGCTGGGGGCGGGGGGAGGGTGAGGGTGGAGGGGAGCGGTGTGCAGCCTCATCACAGTTTGAACCTGCAAACACGAAAGCATCAGCCAGGGAAGGTCATGGAGTAGATGGTCCTAAGTGAGATCACAAAGCACGTGCGAGAAAACGAAGGGATCAGGCCCAGTCAGCACGGGTTCATGAAGGGCAGGTCCTACTTGACCAACCTGATCTCCTTCTATGATAAGGTGACCCACCTGGCTGATGAGAGAAAGGCTGTGGATATGGTGTATTTGGACATAAGTAAAGTATTTGACGTCATTGTCTCCCACAGCGTTTTCCTGGAGAAACTGGCTACTCACGGCCTGGATAAGTGGATTCTTTGCTGGGTTGGAAACTGGATGGGTGGCCAGAATGGTGGTACATGGCACCACATCTAGTTGGTGATGAGTCATTAGCAGTGTCCCTCAGGGCTCAGTGTTAGGGCTAGTGTTGTTTAATATCTTAATTGATGATCTGCATGAGGGGATTGAATGCACCCTCAGTGAATTTGCAGATGACACCAAGTTGGGCAGGAGTGTTGATCAGCTGAAGGATAGGAAGGCTCTGCAGAGGGATCTGCACAGGCTGGATCGATGGGCTGTAGCCAATGGTATGAGGTTCAACAAGGCAAAGTGCCAGGTCCTGTGTTTGGGCCACAACAACCCCATGCAATGTTACAGGCTTGGGGAAGAGTGGCTGGAAAGCTGCAGAGCAGAAAAGAACCCGGGAGTGCCGACCGATGGCTGCTGAACATGAGCCAGCTTGTGCCCAGGCAGCCAAGGCAGCCAACAGCATCCTGGCCTGTATCAGCAATAGTGTGACCAGCAGGACCAGGGCAGTGATCATACCCCTGTACTGGGTGGGCACTGGTGAGGCCGCACCTCGAACAGTGTGTTCAGTTCTGGGCCCCTCACTACAGGAGAGACATTGAGGTGCTGGAGTGGGTTCAGAGAAGGGCAAAAGAGCTGGAGCACAAGTGTGATGAGGAACAGCTGAAGGAACTGGGGTTGCTTAGTCTGGAGAAGAGAAGGCTCAGGGAGGACCTTATGACTCTCTACAACTACCTAAAGGAGATTGTAGTGAGGTGAGGATCAGTCTCTTCTCCCAAGCAACAAGAAACAGGACATGAGGAAATGGCCCCAAGCTGCACCACGGGAGGTTTAGACTGGATACTAGGAAAAATTTCTTCATGGAGAGGGTAATCAGGTATTGGAACAGGCTGCCCAGGGAAGTGGTAGAATCTTGGAAGCGTTCATGAACTGTGTAGATGAGGCCCCTCAGTGATATGGTTTAGTGGTGGTCTTGGCAGTGCTGGGGTAATGGTTGGACTCAATGATCTCCTAGGTCTTTTCCAACCTAGCTGATTCTGTGATTCTATGTCCCTCACCCTGGGCAGAGGCTCTGGGTCCCTGGGGCACCAGGCTGGCTCCAGTGGCCAGGCAGGAGAGGTCGTGGATGGGAGTGGCTAGAGGAGGCAGGGCCTGAGCTTCTTACATCACTTATCAGTATGCAGGCAGACAAGTATTCAGAAATTCATACCTGCGGTTTTCAGAAGCACCCATTCCGCTCAGTGTCTTCCTGGTTGCTGCAGACCACCCTCTCCAGCCTCCAACCCCTCCTCCTAAGGGTTCAGCTGTATGATTCAAGGCCTAGCACTGATTGACTGCCCAAATGTATAACCCTGGCTCAGCCTCCTGAGAAAAATCCTAAATTTTAAGAGAAAGCATTGATAAAGCCTGTAGCATAAAGCCATAAATGATAGATTAAGGTGAAATATGAATTTAAAGTTTAAGGATTCAGGAAGAAAAACAATAAAACAATAATGTGAAGAGCTGTAACATGTTAAAGGAGTCTAAAGATGGCAATGACAACACGAAGCATGAAACTACATGAAACTACATGAACCTTTCCAGCAGCAGCAGAATCTGACCCTTCATCCCCTGCTTCACAACTACCTAGCCAGCAAAGACTCTTTGTGTTTCTTGTGTTGGGAATGATAAGCATATTAGTGCTTTGTCTAATAACCTGTTAATCCTAACTGCCCTTGATTTGTTAAACAATAAAAAAAATCGCTTTCTGATTTTGAGTTAAACTGTTATTGCTCTGAGTCTTTCTGCTCTACAAAGAATTGATTTCTGGGCAGGAAGTGTCTTTGGTTGTGTTCATACACTGGTTACTGCAATAAGATGCCCATTTTACTTGGCCTTTAACTGCTCTGGTGGTAAAATATGACTGATTTCCACTTTCACAATATGAACTTTCTCTATCTTTTTGTAAAAAACCAGGTTTCTATGAAGCATGCTCATAAGGTAGTGAGTTTCTAAAAGCATTCCTTTGATTCACAAAATCCTTCACTGAGCAGTATTCCACACTCTATTTGTGAGAATTAGGGGGAAGACAATATAGTTCTCTTTATAATAACTATTCACTTAAACTGAAAAGCCCATTGTGTAAGAGATGGCACTAACAGAGCTTTTAGCTGTCAGTGCACTTCAGTCATTTCTGGGCTGGAATCTGTGTAACGCTTCTTCACAGATTGCCAGGCTGTGGACAAAAATACATGGTTTACCCCCTCAGCATAACTGGGGGGGTATGGAGGGCAGGAACTGGTAAAGCAGTATATAATTAATGTTGGATTTGATCCAGGATACCTTTCCCTTAGTAGAGTAGATCAAGGTTTTTGATGGCAATACGCTTTTAAGACTGGTTTATGGTTTAGCAAACTGTGCAATGTTGAGTAAAATAAGAAACGTATCATGGCGCAGACTGAGAGAGAAGTCCATCTACTGTATAGCTGGCTCCCTGCCCTCATCAGATGTACAGTCTGTCTAGGCCGGTGAGAAGCACTGAAGGTAATCTCCACCTATGTAGACTGTGCAAATTCACTTTAATCTTCCTACTATGATCTTGCGTGCTCACAATGGCTTAAAGGGATCAGAGGTATCCTTAAACCACCAGCTGAACTTGCATCCACTGTACTCCTGGAATTCAAGTCACTAACTCCACCTGGTACCTAACGTATCTCACATCTAGCTTGGATATGAGGGTATTGGTACAGCTGTTAAAAAATAAAGCTGTATCCTTTTATTTCTGTAGATTTTAACTTTAAACCAAGAAGTTTGTATAAACTGCACCTCTAAATCAACTGGAATGAAGACAGACACTCTCCCAAACTGCTTTAGATGAAACGGTGAGATTTCAGGAGAAATTGAGTACACGTCCATTCTGAAAATCAAAGCTGTCACAGGAAGCCAGTATGATACAGAAATAAGATCAGCTCATACTGAAGCACTGTGCCCTATGAAAACTTTCTGTACAGGAATAATCTAAGAAACTTTTACCTCAGATCGAGGCATGTAAGAGAACGACATGCTCTCTCGCACAGACGTAAAAAGAAAAGGGAGCATAAAGTTTCATTACATTAAATAGTAACAGAAAACTGCAGTTTTCTTTCGCCAGAATTAGACCAAATCCCTTTTCATTTCTTTGATGCTCTAAAGTACAAGAAATTATTTTCCTCCCTTCTCTCACTGTTCCTTTTATTAAATCCAACTATTTCTTGTATTGGCTACTTGTAGAGTTCTGGACTTCACTTGCCAGCAGAAGGACAGCTGCTTTACAGATACCTTCATTATCAAGATTGAACAAAAATGGACACCAGAAAGCAGAACAGTACATTAAAAGAAGAGCTGAAACTACAATCACAGAGTGATTTGGTAAGATTAAGATTCTGCCATTTAAGTGAGTTAAGTAATAAACAAGACAATGGGAAAAGCTACTAAGATCAGTATAGATAACAGAATTTTTTGTCCATAAGACACTGAAAAAGAAACTTCAGTTTGCTTAACTAAAAAGGTCAGTTCAGACCTCAGAAGTAATAAATGACCAAATCAAAGGAACAGCAGCACATACGTTAGTTTCCTAAAATGTATGTTCTGTAGAAAACAGTATAAGAATAAAAAGGAGTCAATAATATACCAATTCCCTGCATAATTATGCCCACAACAGTAGAACCTCAAGTTCCCAACTAGGATCAGAGATCATACTTCCCACTGCACTAAAATTAAGGAAAATGCATCTTAGCCCTAAATGGCTTAGGAACAGAAGCTAAAGGAAAAGCTGCCATGAAATTATAAATACAGACACCCAATTTGTGCAAGATCCACTGAAAGGCAAAGATAACAGCACTAAGGAAAAGGAAGAGATGTTTGCATCCTCAGTTATGATGCCAGATATGTAGTCATGTTTTGCTTCCAGTTCCATAGGTTTAATATAATTTTGAGTAGACTTGGTCATGCCAGCTGCAGTGCGTTTTAAATAGAATGGATTTTAAACGTAGCCTTAGATCCAGAGAGTCCATTAACAATTGCATAACAGACCAATACAGATAATTCTATATCTGCCACAATTACGTACTATTTCTATTTAGTACTTGTCATAGCCAAAGAAGTGAAGCCTCAAAAGACTTGAACAAAGTAAAACACTAGAGGAACAACTTTGTAGCAAATTGTTTAACATTTCAGTGCATTTCTCTGTAACAGCCCCTTCTTCAGGCTCTTTATACGCTTAGGTACTCAAGCTTGTTCTTTTCCTAAATACTCTCTTGGTCTTTCTACACGTGAAAAATACTCTTCAGCTTTACAACTGTATCACTTATGAAAACCTGATCTACACAAGCGCCACTGAAAGCTTTCTATTAACATGTTTAAAAATTAAAGGATGGCATCTTATTAAACACTCAGTGTTGGTTTAACTGTATTACTCCAGTAAAGTTAATCTAGACATTGTCTTCAGTAACAGCAAGTACATGAGCACTGAATGATTCTTAAACCCTGACCAGGCATGAATCACAGCAGTGTGAATGTAACTGCAAGCACACATAAACTATAACAACAGGGCAAAAATTCCATAAGAATAACAACTCAGGTGTATGGCACTGCTGATATCCCAACACTAAGCTCAACAGTTATGCACCAAACAATTAACAACCACAAGAACTTATGGGCATAATTTCTATCAAAACCAAAGTTCAAATGCTAGTGCAAGGGTTTTGTAATCTTGCAAGTGTATGATTAAAGCTTTGCAAGTATATAACTGAAGCTTACAGAAAAAAATACTTAAAGTTAAATAGAACAGCTTCAGTGAATGTTATAGCTCCATCAGTTTACTCCAGATACTATTTTTTTTTTGGGTAGGTTTAGAATCCAAACTAAGAGACCTCCAAACACAAAGCCATGTGTACTATAGAACATAGACATACACACATAATATGTACCAAAGTCCCCCGTTTTTGTTGGTGGTTTTGTTATTTTTATGTTCTACAGACAATCTTTACAAAAGATTAGTTTCATCATATGCATACTGTATTACAGGCATATTTCTACCACATGAATAAATACTTGTAATATATTAAAAAAACCAGAACATAAATCTTGCCTTTGAAAACTTACCAATGTCCAGCGTCTTTAAGGCTCACTAAGCAATTTCAAATTTGTAATGGTATCTACATTTGAAAAATGCATTAGTAAAGTTTACAGATTTTAAAAAACAGTTCAACAATCTCTCTTAAATGTTTAATAGCTTCCCGTTTTCCATAAACATATGTTAGCTTTTCTTTCACCTCTCTCACACTTCCTGTTTTTATATCATTGTCTTTACAAAAAGAACATCAAAAAGACACAAACAATACTCAGTTCAGCTCTTTTCAAACTTAAGAAAATTCTATTAAATACTCAGGGTAGATTTGGTTGGCATCAAAGATGACGAAGATCTTTGGGTTCCAGGTGTTATCCACACAGCTGTCATACAAGTTCACAAAACTTCCATCTTTTGAAGGAGGCCTCATGTATTTTGAATCACCATTGATATAGTCACCAGTTAATACACGAGCAAGAAACATGACTTTATCTGGTCTATGCAGACGAGGCTGCAGATTCACACCATGAATTTGAAAAGTATCTCCATGCTTCATGTCCTCTTTGCAGAAATGACTGGAATATGATGCATCTCTCGCAAAATAGGTCCCTTTCAAATAAAAAAAAAAAATAAAAAAATCTGATGATATTCTTATGACAGCTTAACTCCTAGAGCATGGATATAGGTATTAGGATAATAAAAGATGTCCGTTCTCTTATGCTCATGAGCAATCCTTCCTTCCCCCTCCCCCCCGCAAATCCTTAGATTATAGCAACATGACCAAATACTTCTAGTGAGAATGTTTTAGTAGAGAGATTGTCTTGTGATCAACACTGCTTCATTGGGCACACACTCCCTGGTCCTACTAGCCAGTTTTGACAATTACATTCCTTACTGCATCCTAACTTTCTTAAAATACACTTGATGTAAAAGCAGAGCTATATTGAACAGCTCTTGGATAAACACAGTGAGTGCACCACAAAGAACTTAATATGGGGAACACTTAACAATGTTCAACTTTTAAGATTGCTGAATTGTTGTATCTGGCAAAAATACTTACCTTTTCCATATACAGCAGCATGTATCCCATTTATTCTCCAGTCAAAGTTATGAATACATATTGCTTCAACAAATTCATTACTGGTGCCATGAAATAACATCTGCTCATTAATAGTTGGGACACCTCTTTTCTTCTTCAGTTGAGCTTTTTTCCTACAGAGAACACACAATACAGCATTACAAACATCAGTACAATTGAATCAAGTTACTACTCTGAAAACACTACAGACGGGACAGACCTAAAATCCTCTATACATTCCACTTTCACGAGTGTCTAAATGACTCTAGCTTTTAACAGATGATTATGTTTTTAAAGTGATCAGAATTCTTAAGGGACATGTTTAGAAATCACATACTTCTGGATGCTGTGGACTATTTTCATAAGTAATCCAAGATTAGGAAAAAAGGTCTTTGTACTAATTTTATCAACATTCTCCATTTGGCATTAGTTTCAGTGTAGTAATTTTATGCAGATACACTTTTAAAAGAAAGGCATTTTTCTCCCATTTTGTTCCCTCCATCTACTTAAATAGCATGGTGGGAGGGCTAACAAACTTAGTGGATTATAAAGTATAACTACTCAGGTAAACCAGGAAAAATACTAAAAATAAAATTACCTAAATGTCAAGGTAAAATTACTTCAATGTGATCCTTTCATAATTGTTTTCCAAATTTACGCTTCACATATATTCTAAGAGGTAGTATTCAATCCTTTGTGTATTGAAGGATTACATGTATATAAAATTTTTGAAACATAAAGACCACCTTATACTACAGGTGAAACTGTATTACAGTCTCATCGGCAGAAGGCCATAGCACACTTTCAATTAAAAAACAGATATATTTTCTATCAATTTTTCTTATGTGACTTTCTCTCATTTGGGTTTTCCTAAGATCCATGAAGAAGTTGACTCTGTGTCTAAATCACTCAGCTGTTCATAGTTATGATCCCTCGACTGTCCAGACAAAAATAAGTCAGAGTGCATCACAGCATTGTTCTTGTCTGTGTAGCTGAATTTCCCTCCTATACAAGCTATACTGCATAGGACATTGTGCTACATACTTAGGTTTATCAGGCACATACTTATCAAATTAAGCTATCATCTGCTTACAACAGGAGTGCACACTTGAATTGGGAAAGCATTCACAGGACCTACAGTTTAGACGTAATCTGAAGAAGTCCCATCAACCAGGTCAAGGGAAAGAGCTAGGCAGGAAAGATTCTTTATCGTATTAATAGCATTACATTGCAGTTATGCTTTATTTATAAGTAAGTACATTTCACCCAAGTAGAAATCTTACAGTACTTAGCTTGAAAGAGATGTTTATTCTGCTTTGTTATCCAGCATTTTTTTTCCCTCTTCCCTTTTGCAAACTAAAATACCTATGTCTTGGCAACTTTTTTTTTTCTTTTCTTTTTTTGTGTGTGTGTCTTTTTTTCCCCTACAACTTCTTTCCAAACCAGAAGAATATCAGTAGAATCTCAAGGGCATCTCAGAGATTTTACCAGTAATCTCATGTATGATGTTTTGTGTCAGGGGCATAGAGACTCCAGGCATTCAAGTTCTGCTCTATCAGCAGTTCAACAAAACGCAGAAGCCAAGATTCCCGGCACACACTACCTGTGTGAGGCAACACCTCTGAGCTAACGGCTAGCAATGCTGAACATCTGAAATTTTTCAATCAGCAGCCCTCTACTGTTGGCTGCTGATCTCTGACAATGTATAAAGGTAGCCTAGAGTAACTTCTCTGGAAATACGGGAGCAGAACAAATTTGTAGAAAAAGTGAATAATAAATTCTCCAAAAATGTTCTGAAACAGTCCTTCACTATCTCTGACCAGTTGATTTCATAAAAACAATTTAAAACAGTCATTAATATGGGAACTACTACAACAGGTAAATGTGTTTTAACCACTACAAGGATGCAAATAATGATTAAAGCAATGCTCAGATTTAATCACTGACCTTATCAATGAAGCAAAACACTTTCTCAAAACTACAAAAGTTTAAGTAGCAACTGTTCCTCATAAGTAGCAGAATATACTGAGTACACTCGGAAGGTGTTTCTGCAGAATGCAGAAATGCCACAGCAGAACTTTTTATAAAATTGTAGGCTTAAATTATAGGTTTAAACCAACAATAATGTGTATGACTTTAACTAATGTAGTGAAATACAACAAGCTTCTCTAACTTGCTGACACACAGGGAATAAGGAATGTCTGGCTGATGGGTGAAGGAACATCACGGGACTGATAACAACTAAGGAGGCAGTAAATAAGACCAAGGATGCTAACCTTCAAGATAGCAGAGACTGGAACAGAACAAAAGCAAGGACATACCAACTGCTAACTCAGCACTAGGACCTTGCAGGCATGTGCAAGCACTGAGGTCAATCAGTAAACACAGTGAGGAAGACTACTGGGGACCACCAGACCCCCACTCAGCAAGAAAACACATGTGTAATTAGAATGCAAATATTATAATTAGTTCCTGAAATACCATGAATATGTACATAATTTCCCGGGAAAGCTGTAAATATGCATGAGTATGCTAAATATATAGCCACTACCAGCAACTATTAGGCACACTCACCCTTCCGAAATGATTTGCATGTGTGCCCAGAGCTGCAGTAAAGAATGCCTGCTTTCTAAAACTCCAAATTGAGGCTTAGAGAGTTTCTTTGACTGACTTTTGTGGTAACAGAATCACAGAATCGTTAGGGTTGGAAAGGACCTTAAAGATCATCTAGTTCCAACCCCCCTGCCATGGGCAGGGACACCTCCCACTAGACCAGATTGCTCCAAGCCCCATCTAACCTGGCCTTGAACACTGCCAGGGATGGGGCAGCCACAGCTCCTCCGGGCAACCTGTGCCAGGGCCTCACCACCCTCGCAGTAACGAGTTTCTTCCTTATATCTAACCTAAATCTCCCCCGATTAAGTTTGAACCCATTACCCCTTGTCCTAGCACTAAAGTCCCTGATGAAGAGTCCCTCTCCAGCATACCTGTAGGCCCCCTTCAGATACCGGGAGGCTGCTCTGAGGTCTCCATGCAGTCTTCTCTTCTCCAGGCTGAACAGCCCCAAATTTCTCAGCCTGTCTTTGTATGCAAGGTGCTCCAGCCCCCTTATCATCCTTGTGGCCCTCATTCTGGAACTTGCTTCAACAGTTCCATGTCCTTCTTACGATGGGGATGCCAGAGCTGGACACAGTACTCCAGATGGGGTCTCACAAGAGCAAAGTAGAAGGGTAGAAGCGCCTCCTTTGACCTGCTGGTCACGATCTTTTTGATGCAGCCCAGCATATGGTTGGCTTTCTGGGCTGCGAGTGCACACTGAAGACAGGTCGTGTTCAGTTTCTCATCAACCAACACCCCCAAGTCCTCCTCAGGCTGCTCTGAATCACTTCTCTGCCCAACCTGCAGCTGTGCCTGGGACTGCCCTGACCCAGGTGTAGGAACTGACTTGGATTTTTACCAATTTGGAACAAATTGAAGAGTCTAACTATTCTAAAGCACATAGTCTTAGCACTTTCCACCAGCAGTGACAAGCTAATCCAGTAAAACAAAATTAAGTTGATCCAGCAGTGAGATCTCTCATAGAGCCAGTTCAACCAGTACCTCCAGGTCCTTTTCCATGAGCAGCTTTCCAGCCACTCTTCCCCAAGCCTGGAGCATTGCATTGGGTTGTGGCCCAAGTGCAGGACCCGGCACTTTGCCTTGCTGAACCACATACAGTTGGCCTCAGTCCACTGATCCAGCCTATCGAGATCCCTCTGCAGAGCCTTCCTACCCTCAAGCAGATCAACACTCCTGCCCAACTAGGTGTTGTCTGCAAACCTGCCAAGGGGGCACTCAATCCCCACATCCAGATCATCAATAAAGATAGTAAACAGAACTGGCCCCAGTACTGATCCACTCGTGACCAGCCACCAACTGTATTTAACTCCATTCACCACAACTCTTTGGACTCTGCCATCCAACCAGTTTTTTACCCAGTGAAGTGTACTCCCATCTGAGCCATGAACGGCCAGTTTCTACAGGAGAATGCTGTGGGAAACTGTGTCAAAGGCTTTACTAAAGTCGAGGCAGACAACATCCAGTTTTGTCTCATCCACTAAAACAGGTTACCTAGTCCCAGAAGGAGATCAAGTTGGTTAAGCAGGACCTGCCTTTCATAAATCAATGCTGACTGGGGCTGATCACCTGGTTGTCCCGTACATGCCACGTGATGGTGCTCAAGATCTGTTCCATAACCTTCCCCAGCACCACGGTCAGCCTGAGAGGCCTGTAGTTCCCTGGATCCTCCTTCTGGCGCTTTTTGTAGATGGGCATCACATCTGCTGACTTGCAGGAAACTGCAACCTCACCAGTTAGCCAGGACTGCTGATAAATGATTGACAGTGACTCAGTGAGCACTTCCATCAGCTCCCTCAGTACACTTGGGTGGATCCCATCTGGCCCCACAGACTTGTGTATGTCTAAGTGTAGCAGCTCATTAATTATTTCCTCTTGGATTATGGGGGCTTCATTTCGCTCCTTGTCCCTGTCTTCAAGCTGAGTGCCCTGAGAAAAACTGGTCTTACTAAGGCATTAAGCACCTGAAGCCTTTTCCTCAGCCTTTATCATTATGTTTCCTCCCAACATCCAATAAAAGATAGAAATTCTCCTTAGCCCTCCTTTTGTTGCTAATGTATTTAAAGAAACATTTTTCATTGTCTTTTATGGCAGTAGCCAGATTAAGTTCTAGTTGGGCTTTGGCCTTTCTAATTTTCTTCCTGCATAACCTCATGACATCCTTGTGGTCCTCCTGAGTGGCCTGCCACTTCTTCCAAAGGTCACAAATTCTCTTTTTCTTCCTGAGTTCCAGCCAAAGCTCTCTTCAGCCACACCAGTCATCTTCCCCATCAGCTCATCTTCTGGCACATGGGGATGGCCTGTTCCTGTGCCTTTAAGATTTCCTTTTTGCAGAATGTCCAGCCTTCCTGGACTCCTTTGCCCTTCAGGACTGCCTCCCAAGGGACTCTTTCAATCAGTCTCCTAAAGAGGCCAAAGTCTGTCCTCCAGAAGGGCAAGGTAGAGGGGGTTCTGCTGAGCCCCCTCCTTACTTCCTCAAAAATCAAAAACTCAATTAAGAGAAGGCTAACCTTCTTAACCAAGAACTTAATTTCCTTACGCATATCCATGATATACCATTAAAGTAAAAATAAACTAGATATGTTTCAAAAATTCACATAGAATCATAGAATAGTTAGGGTTGGAAAGGACCTTAAGATCATCTAGTTCCAACCCCCCTGCCATGGGCAGGGACACCTCACACTAAACCATGTCACCCAAGACTCCATCCAACCTGGCCTTGAACACCGCCAGGGATGGAGCATTCACAACTTCCTTGGACAACCCATTCCAGTGCCTCACCACCCTCACAGAAAAGAACTTCTTCCTTATACCTAACCTAAACTTCCCCTGTTTAAGGTTGAACCTGTTAGCCCTTGTCCTACCATTACAGTCCCTAATGAAGGGTCCCTCTCCAGCATCCTTATAGCCCTTCAGATACTGGAAGGCTGCTATGAGGTCTCCACGCAGCTTCTCTTCTCCAGGCTGAACAGCCCCAACTTCCTCAGCCTGTCTTCATATGGGAGGTGCTCCAGCCCTCTTATCATCCTTGTGGCCCTCCTCTGGACTTGCTCCAACAGCTCCATGTCCTTTTTATGTTGAGGACACCAGAGCTGTACGCAGTACTCCAAATGAGGTCTCACGAGAGCAGAGTAGAGGGGCAGGATCACCTCCTTTGACCTGCTGGTCACGCTTCTTTTGATGCAGCCCAGGATATGGTTGGCTTTCTGGGTTGCGAGCGCACACTGAAGCCGGCTCATGTTCAGTTTCTCATCAACCAACACCCCCAAATCCTTCTCCTCAGGGCTGCTCTGAATCCATTCTCCGCCCAACTTATAACTTATGCAAATTTTTAATATACATCTGCCTAAGTTATTTCCTCCCTGTTTAACTTAGTTCAGTTGGTTTTAAGGCTATAATACATCTTCAAAACAGATTCTGATAGGAACTCCTTCTTAGAGGCCGCACAAATAAAACTTTTGTCAAATACAACTGCTTAAGATTGATACTTAAGTGGAAGCAAAACTCAGCACTTCCTACTTCTTCCAGGCCAGCACAATATAAAGAGGGAAAAGCAGAGAACTCAGAAAAAGCTTTTGTAGCACATTAAAGAAAGAACATGAAAATGTGCTAATTGGACACTTGATTTTGTCCTTGGTTTCATAAAAGTTAAAAACTTTAACAAGCCACAAATATTTATTTGCTTTGTTCACTAAAAATTAAAGTAATACAAGCCTGTCGAGGAATTATTTTACAAAAAGCATTGTTAAGTATCATAGGCATCTACCACATGGACATCCTGAACATCTTTAATGCATCAGTCTTGTCTATGCTACATTTATACCTAATGCATTTCTACAAGTATTACATTTCTGCACCTGCAGAAACTACAGTATTGAAAATGGAATTCTGAATACAGAGGAATGACAAATAAGAATATTTAAAAAATATTAAGTTACACATATTTTCATTAATAATAAAAGCAATGAAACATATTTCTGCTGCATGCCTTCAAGATTTGCTCCATTAACAATCCTAAGACTGTTGGTTTTAGAAATAATCTCACCTGCAAAAAAACTCCCACAAGTCTAGATTTTGTATTCTCTTAATTCTTTTAATTCGGTGGCTATCCATTGTTTTTCCAAAGAGACTAGAAACTTCATTATATTCATTTGTTTTCTTTTGCAATGGAATAAGCTGGAAAAAAAGAGGTTAGTACAATTTCAATTCGATGCATTATTTCATTATCATATATTTTTCACCAACTTCCATACCAACTCTTACCTGATATGGCTCATCAGTATTTACATTCTCCCAGTGTGAAGGCATAGGGATAGCCTCATTTTCACAGATGAAACTTCAAACAGAACAAACAAACAAACAAACAAAAGTAAAAATACATCACATCAAAGCCATGATGCATTTTCTTTCTGTCAAACCCTTGCTCAAACCCAAAACCTTACACAAAACTACTTAGGGTTTTAATTGAAACAAAGGCTGATGTCAGCAGGTAAGGTCAAAGGCAAGAGGTCTTATTTTGTATTCAAATTCTGGCTTAGCTTATTGTAAGTAAACCACCATAATGAGCAGTTTTAATACATCATCTACAGCAAAAGATAAGAAGATAAATTGGAAGAGAAGGTCTGCAACCAACCAACAAAAAACCCCACCAAAAAAAAAAACCCACAACAAAAAAAACCCCAAAACACCTCCCCCCCCCCCCCCAAAAAAAAACCTAACCAAAAAAAAACCAAACCAAACCAAAAAACATTTTAAGCATATACACCACATACATAGCAGCTTTTAAGCCTTAAAACCAGGACTAAAAGAAGCAATCTTCTGAAAGTATAGTGTTATCACATGCAAAGAGAGTACTGAATGCAGTTATTCAAGAAACAAAAAACCAAAAGTGAATTGCCACATTATTGCATACATTCTTCAGCAAATATCCATCAAAAAAAACAGCTGACACTTCAAAAAAAATGCCTTCTTGAATGCCAGTGTAAAAAGGTTACTGTTACATTTCTCATTAAAAATGACAATTTTCTTTTTGAAAATATAACCAGACTAAAATTCAGAACTAAAATTATTTCTAAAGAAACTAGCTGGAGAAAAAAGCGTACATATTCCATATAGTCATTTTTACCTGTGGTGGTATCACTACACAGATCAATTTAGTGTTTATTGAGTATCAGATTTACATCAGCACAGCTTTATATCTAATGACTTATCAGATGGTAAGACACTTACAATCTACTGCAATTAGACTCATAAAACAATCTGGTTGTTATGATGCAAATTCTTGTAATTTCAAACCATTTTAGAGTAAATGATTAAAACACACAGGCAAGAAAATATAACTCAATCTTTTTTGCTGCTACAATAATACAAAGAAGTCATTATTAAAATGGAACAAACTCCTAAGTTTTTTGCTGCTGCTTCCCCGTAACAATTGTGATTCAACAGGTATTTACAGCAGGGACTCCAATGGCTAGATTCAGGCACAGCTTTAAGAACCTTGCCAAAAGTTATTGGTATTCAGTACGCCTTGCCTCTCCTACTGCAAGTTCCTTAATTCCGCAGGAGAAAAAAAAACACAAAACAAAATTAAAAAAAAAAACCAACTAAAAATTCTTTTGTCATTCTTCTCTGATATGTCTTCCTTCTTCACTTGACTAGCTCTCCCACCTTGGTTCACCTCTCAAATTGCTTGATGTGAGAATAAACAATAAATGTAAAATATATTTTTGTTTCATTTTACTTAGAAGAATTACAAATAAAATAAAATTAGGGAGTCTTTTTTTTATTTCCTTACCTGAAAGTACTGATAGAAAAGGGAGCTCGCTTTATTGGACGTTGCTTAAGGGTAGTTAGGTTGGTTTGTTTCATCGCTGAGCATAAAACAAGAGTTAGGATGAAAGTTTCTGGAATTCATCTATAGCATATGAAACACGTAAGCGTCATTTTTAAAATAACAATACTATACCCGAAGTTGCTTGACAGGAAATCCCGTTTCAACAATTAACAAACAAGCATTTTCAACAAATGTTTCTAACTACTGGCCTCAGAATCATTGTCATTTACATGAATTGGCAAAATGCACAACTATTACAGAAAACACTTATTGTTAAAATATCCGTCTAACATTCAGCCCCACTGAATCACTGGCAAAACTTCCACTGGCTTTAATACAACCAGGATGACAAAGCATGTTACTACTGTCCTTGTAAGACATCATGACCTACAAACAGGAACATAAAAATAGTTCTTCAGCATTTCTATTTAGTGCTTTTATTCCAGATGCAAAACCAAGTGTTTTTTTAAACAGACATTTCAACACAAGTAAACATAAAATTCATTGTATTGTTACATACTACTTTAACTCCCAGTACATTGCTGGTTTACCCAGTTTCCGCTTCCTATATTTGAAATACTACTATTTTCGTTGTCTTGGAAGAGGCTTATATTTAAGCATATAGCTGTTTCATAATTTAATCAGAAAATAAACAATCTATGAATGGAAAAGCTAAAAAGAAAAACCCAACCAAAGCAAAAAAACCCCCCAAACGCCAAAGTACAGATCAATTTATAGTTAACATAACCAAGATCTTTTCAATCTACTACATTTTTCAAGCTTACAAGCAGTTGCACATTAAAGCAAAAATGTTCAAACTCGCCAGTCCCATAGATTTATGGTAAGGTAAGCGGCAGTAACATGATGGGAGTGCTACTAAACAACACATGCTACTTTACTAATAAACTACACTAAAAAATTGTAACAGGGCAGTTGCTTCTAAAAACTACTATGTACTTTCCAGTAAAGACAACATTTCCAGTCACAAGAATCACAAGTTTTTGCAGTAGGTACGAGGACAGTAATTTGGTGAACAAACAAATTAACTGGTGTATCTGGCATATTCTATTACTTAAATTTACTCTATGAAAAGATACACACCTGAAAAGTCTAGCGTGTAGTTAAATTTTGCAGTAGTAAAAGAAACAGAACCATGTGGGTTTGTTCGGAAGCTCCTTTCAATATCTTCACTGCTAACAGAGCAATGACTGTTTGAATCAGTCTTCAAAATAAATGAAAAAGCACATTTAGACAAATACAGCAATAGGTAGTTTGATGCATGGAATGCATCACAGCTAATATAACTTCATAGGTATTTACCTGAAACATATGCCATTTACCACACTCAGCCAAATAAAACCAGCCCCACTGAGTATCAGAGGTATCCATCTCTTCAACTGAACCTTCCATCTTTGGAAAAAAAATCTTTTATTGTTCTTTGAAGCATTTCCTGAAACATTCATACACATACATAAGAAAAGTTTTGATAGTATTTAAAAATGCATTATTTGAGAAATTAATTTAAAAAAATAAAACAAAGTGAATTTGCAATCTTAAAAAACAAAGAACGGCAGGTAGAAGGCAAATGTGCTTTCTCTTTCTCAGGGAAAAATTCTGTTTGCTACTTATCCAGTATTATTCTTTAAGTTAGTTCAACATTTTCAAAACTCTGTCAAATGTCTAAGTGTGACAGTAAAGGCAAGAGCTATAGGCTTTAAAAGATCAAAGAGAGGTGCTAAATGCCACACTGATGGTCATATGAGCAAGGCCATTCCTATATACAACAGGCTGTGAGTTACATACCACCCACAAATGAGGTGCTGGGGTTACATCTGATAGCTTGATGGGAACATCTACTAGGTACTCACCAACAGTGAACAAATCAGAGTTGATATCAGAAGTTGTTAGGGAAAAAAAAACCAAACCCAAACAAAAAAACCTAACACAAAGAATGTAATCATTTAACAGTTCCTCAACGCTGCATGAAGGTTTGTTTCCCCCTGATGCACCCGCTTAAAAATGATACAGTAGAATTACCAGTACTCTGTACTTGTAACTACAGAGAAAGTTCACACAGAAAGCCAGAATGGCTTCCATGCTGCATTCCACAAGCAATTACTACCATAGCTGGGGTTCTGCAGGATGGAAGGTAGGATTGAGGAAAGGATATAGCAGAGGTCTACAAAACCATGACAAAACCGAACAGGGAATAACAAATCACATTTTCTTCCAATATAAGGAGGAGACACCTATCAAAGGTTGCATGTGTTAAACTAAAAACAAGTGAAAGAGAAATTTTTTCATAAAACTGATGGCAACCTGTGGAATTCCTTTTCATGGTTTGCTGTGGATGCTGCAAATCTATGGAAGTTTAAAAAGCAGCTAGACAAGTTCAAGCCTACCAAAAGCTGGAATACCTCCAGGACAGTCCCTGACAGATTTCAGCTCCTTCTTCATTTATCAATAAAATCCTGAAAACTCTTAAAGTACTTGACTCTACTTGCATATATCTCTTAACACATCAATTCTGACTGCCACATATCCCTCACAAGCAAAAATGCTAAGTAGGTTGAGAGGAATCTTTCAGAGAAAGAAGCTTGCCCCACTCCCAGAAAAGATTAGCAATTCATCCACTCTAGCCACTTAACCAAGACTGGCACTCTTCCCAACAATTTCCTCAACTTAACTTTTGCTTCTGAGAAGTGGAACAACACCCTCCAGCACAAATAAGTCAAACAATGCCCAGTTAATATATCAGATGCTTCAAGTGCTTCCTGGACACTTCAACTGAGAAAAAAAAAAGTAGAGACCTGAGGAAGGCAAATTCTGGAGACCAGAAGTTGGCACCAGGTGGCCAGTGCTACTGGGGCAGCAGATGAGAGCAAAAGGCACTTCTAGCACCACCTTTCCCTCTTACTTTTACCAAGCTAGCCCTGTGTGGCAGTTTGGAAAACAACCCCAGAAACCTCTTCGTGGTAATAGCTAGAGACACTATTCTAATCATCAAAACTCCAAAGATCTAGTTGCTTAGAAAACAGCGGAATCAGAAGTGAACTTCCACAACATCTCTAAATTGCACAATCGGAGGGCAAACTTACTTTAGTACAAATGGAACCCTACACAAGACTACATACATGGATAGCTCCCTCACATTCAAGCAGAACTACACTAAAGGGACATAAGCCACATGGAAAAATATTCTGAAAGAGGTAAGAAAATGCTCTTATTTCAGTTAAGATCTGTCCAACATCTCTTTTATTCATCGCAGCAATACAAAGTCATTTGTCAAAGTCGAAATACATTTGCTTGGTGTTAAAGCACAACTGGCCAACAACTTTTGATAATAATCTTTCACTTTCAACTTGATTCTTCCACTCAAATGAATATTTGGCTATGTTCTCTCCTACAGAGAGAAGGCAGAGGTAGTCTACACTTTTTTAAGCTAAGAGAAAAGCAAATCTGGTTTTGTAGGTAACATTTTGCTTCCTCATGTTCCTGCTGAAACAGCCAAACCTCAGCTCCATTGCAATGTTAGTTCAGGGCCTTGAATCTGATGAATCAAATCAGTAATGCCTTTTGAATAAGTAACAAATTGAGAGGGTATGTTGATCTGTGCCCTGACAACACACTTACACTTCTCTGGGGACAACACAGCCTCCAAAACAAACCATTTATTAAAGAGACAGTTATTTCCATATTTCAAAAATGTTACATTCAATTCACAAGTATTACCCTAGTTACAAATTCTAGGGTAAGCAGGTAAATTCCAGGATACTTAGAAGTATGGAAGAATGACCCAAAGGAATGAACATGTAAAGCGATAAAAACAAGAGAACTGTTCTCAAAGGTGATACAAATCCAAAATTTCTCAACTTATCAATGAATTTAAAATCAAACCCACACTATTCACAAGAAGCATTTTTTTTTTTTTTTTTGGCCAAAAGCTCTGAATGCATGCAGAATGAGCAGAAAAATCTCCATAGGTTTTTCTGGATGACAGGATGTCAACTATCAAAGATGCAGCAATCAGAATTTTATTAGCAATGATGTTGCTAACAGAAGGCCTCTCAGCTCCCATTATCAGCACTGCTTCTACTGGTCTAGGAGTTACCAGAACAGCTCAAATTAAACTCAATTACTCTGACAGCAAAAACATCCTCTTAAACAGAATGAATGCTTGTTATACGTTGTACAGTGACTGAATGGTTTTACTATTACTAGTAATGCCTCATTTTTCCAGAAGTACTTTAAAGTTTGAATAATAAACATGATTTATAGTGCATAGAATCACAGAATGGTTTGGGCTTGACCTCAAATGTCATCTTGTTCCAATCCCCCTGCCATGGGCAGGGACACCTTCCCCTAGACCAGGTTGCTCCAAGCCCGTCCAAACTGGCCTTGAACACTGACAGGGATGGGACAGCCACAGCTTCTCTGGGCAACCTGTGCCAGGGCCTCACCATCCCCATGGCAAAAAATATAGAAGCATTCCAATGGGCTATTTTGTTTGCTTTTTTGTGCTGTCTGCTTCCTCTTGGCAGACTGTGCTTTGTTGCCAAAGACCCTTTTGCCTGCAAACATCAACTTTGTACAGTTCCCTGCTGGAAACACTAGCAGTGCTAAGGGACTCTCTGTCTCTTCCTTAGAGAACAAGGCACCTGGGCAGGAGGGCTGGCTGAGGTAAACGTGCAGGCAGGTATGGGAAACAAGAAGGAAGAACAGCATTAGCACCAGTATGGGACACAACGTTAGACGACAATACCCTCTGCAACTATATCACTACTTACCCTCTTTGTGCTGCAGGGGACCACGGTTGCAGCCACCCCCTTTATCGACCCCCTCCAGAGCTGATCCCATTTGAGTTCAGGGACACGGCGGGGAGGTCAATCTAATCACTGCACCAGCACCTCTCCATCTGGGCCGTAGGCGTCCCCAAAGATGGTGGCCTACGCCTCCCACCCCCTTCCCCACCCTGGCAGCGCTCTCGCCGGCGGGGATGGGAAGGGAAGGGAAGGGATGGGAGGGGATAGGAGAGGAAGGGAGGGGAAGGGAAGCGGCCTGCTGGGCGCACGTAACACGGAGACGGGCTGAGGAGGAAAAAGAGGAAAGGAGCGGCCGTTTCCCCTGTCCCCCTCCCGCCCGCACTCACCGCATCGGCCTCCCACCCCGAGCTCGCTCCCCACATGCCGCCCGGAGAGGGGGCGCAAGGGGGCGGGGAGTGTGTGTGGGAACGGGTGGCACACGGGCCGCGCCACCGCTCGGCCTCTGGGCGCTTCCGTTATGGGCGGCAGAAGGGGCGGGGCGGCAGCTGTTACCGGTCGCGCTCGATAGGCTCATCACAGAGCGGGGCGAGGCCTGGCGTGCCAGCGGGCAGCGGGGTGGGAGGTGTTGGAGGCGGGGTGCGGGTCCTGCCGTGCCACGGGGAGCCGCCAGTCCAGCGCTGTGGCATCCGGCGGCCGTGTGGCTGTGGCTGGTGCCTGTCACAGTGGGCATGGGCTCTGGCAGTCTTGTGGGTGCTGCACGGTGTAGGTAGCGTTTTCGCGGTGAGATGCTCTGGTGCAGCACCCCTCACTGCTCTGTGCCACACAGTGGTTTTGAGTTCTGAAAAATCTGGTGGCCTTCTACAGTGGGGCCACAGCATTGGTAGATAAGAGTGACTGATGTCATTTACCGGGACGTGTGCGAGGCATTTGACACTGTCCTGCACAGCATCCTTGTCTCTAAATGAAGAGGCATGCATTTGACAGATGGACCACTCAGTGGATAAGGAACTGGCTGGCTGGTTGCACTCAGAGAGCTGTGATCAACAGCTTGATGTTCAAGTGGAGACCAGTGACAAATGGTGTCCCTCAGGGGTTGGTACTGGGACTGATCCTGTTCAACAGCTTTGTCAGCAACATTGACAGTGGGATTGAGTGCACTCTCAGCAAGTCCTCACCACACCAAGCTGTGTGGTGCAGTCGACATGCTGGAGAGAAGGGATGCCATCCAGAGGGACCTTGGCAGGCTCAAGGCTGTGGGCCAGCTGGCTGTGGGCCAGCACAAACCTCATGAAGCTCAACAAGGCCAAGTGCAAGGTCCTACACCTGGGTCAGGGCAATCCTAAGCACAACTACAGGATGGGCAGAGAAGCAATTCAGAGCAGCCCTGCAGAGAAGGACTTGGGGGTGTTGGTTGATGAGAAAGTGAACATGAGCTGGCAATGTGTACTTGCAGCCCAGAAAACCAGCCGTGTGCTGGGCTGCATCAAAAGGACCGTGGCCAGCAGGTCAAGAGAGGTGATCCTGTCCCTCTACTCTGTTCTCGTGAGACCCCTCCTGGACTAGTGCATCCAGCTCTGGGGCCCCCAACACAGGAGAGACGTGGACCTGCTTGAGCAAGTCCAGAGGAGGGCCACATTGATGATCAGAGGGCTGGAGCACCTCTCCTGTGGAAACAGGCTGGGAGAGTTGGGCTTGTTCAGCCTGGAGAAGAGAAGGCTCCAGGGAGAACTTATAGCAGCTTTTCAGTACCTGAAGAGGCCTACAAGAAATTTGGAGAGGGATTTTTTGACAAGGGCACATAGTAACAGGACAAGGGGGAATGGTTTTAAACTGAAAGAGGGTAGATTTAGATTAGACATTGGGAAAATATTCTTTACTATGAGCGTGGTGAGACACTGGCGCAGGTTGCCTAGAGAAGTTGTGGCTGCCGCATCCCTGTCAGTGTTCAAGGCCAGGTTGGATGGGGCTTTGAGCAACTTGATCTACTGGAAGGTACCTCTGCCTATGGCAGGGGGGTTGGAACTAGATGATCCCTTCCAGCCCTAACCATTCTATGATTCTGTGATATCCATTTGGCACCTCTCATTACAAGCTCAAGTCTTCTGTCTCTTGTCCTACCACCATGCACCACTGTGAAGTGCCTGGCATGGTCTTCTTGATAGCCTCTGTAGGTATTGGAAGATTGCAGTTAACTCCTCCCACTCAAGACTTCTCCTCTTCAGGCTAAACAAGTCCAGGTCCACCAGTTTCTCCTCACAGGGCAAGTGTTCCATCCTCCTGGCTGTCTTGAGGGTCATCTGCTGAACTTGCTTCAGTTCATCAGTGCCTTTCTTGTACTGATGGGTCCAAAACTGGATGCAGTATTCTAGAAGGGGTTTAACAAATGCTGGTAATCCTCTCCTTTGAGCTACTGGCTAGGGTGCTGCTATCTTACAGCCAAGGATGCAGTTGGCCTACGCTGCCGCCAGGGCACGCTGCTGGCTCACATCCAGCTTTCCATCCACCGGGATTATGATTGAGAAGAGCTCCTCACCATCTAGTCATTTCCTAACCTGTATTTTTGTCAGGGGCTACTTCTTCCAAGGTGAAGAACTTTGCTTTTGTCTTTATTCAGTTTCATAAGGTTCCTCTGAGCTCATTCCTCCAGCTTGTCTATGTCCCTCTGAATATCTACTCTCTGCCCTTGAATGCATCAACTAGGATAAGACAAGAAAGATAAACTGCCGTTATACATTCTCTTAGAGGGAAAAATTGTGATTCTTTAGTATTTGACATTTCATAGTAGATTAATTTTTAATAATGTAATGATGCATTCATGCAATTGAGTGATAATGTAAACGATAATGAAATAGAATTCTGCTGGCATTAACTGAAAGTAAGCAGAAAACAAACAGAACAACCAAAGAAGGAATACATTATAAACATTTTGTGCAAAAAAACCCCGCCAAAACAATACAATGACTGTGCCATGGGGAATATTGTCAGTGTTTTGCCACTTTGCAGAAAACTTCAAGATTTTTGTGATGGGCAGAGCAGAAAAGAAATTGTGGAATGCATGTGAAGCCTGTGGTATCCACAAACTTGTACACACAAAAATACAGTTGCCCAGAGGCAAGAGAAGTGAATGAGGAAATAGTCTGCTTACTACAAAGCACGACATCTGGAGGCAATGGCTGTCCAACTCAAACGGGCATTGGTCTTGAGATGTGGAGGAAGCTGTAGAAGCAATCATTATGCATTCTTTCCTTGAAAGTCTACATCATCTTGATTTGTTGTTCAAGGAGCTGTTATATGTGTATGGTGATCTTTCTTAACCCAACTCTCCCACATCCTTGTTTTCTAGAAGATACTCTTTTAGTCCTCTTCCTGCTGTGCTTTCCCCAATTATGCCTATTCTGCAATCTCTGTGAAATCAAAAAGGTCTGGGAACATCTCATTTTTTTGATGGTTTTTTTTTTTTTGGTGGTACTGACTGAAAGCCATGGTCCCCAGAAGTATTTGTTCTACCCCTTAATCATGGAAAACACAGCCCACAACCAAGAGAGTTCTTTGTCCCTTTCCACTTTTCTTTCATATTCTTAAGTATCCTTTTTTTCCCCAGTTGTCTCCTACCCAATACTTTACCATTACTTGGTTGCTTAAAATTTTCAGTTGTCTTTCTGTCACTTTTTATGCATAGGCTGAACTCCAGCATCTCAGCCTCTCTTCTTTTTTGAAGGGAGGAGGAGTCCAGGAAGTTACCAAATCTTCAGCTGACATTAAGCTGGAAGAGGTTTTTTGGTTTGTTTTTCTCTAGAGGATATAGCAATTCCCAGAGGAACCGGAACACTGTGGTACCTGCACTCATTTTGGACTCCTACCTTTTCTAGGCTAACACAACTGTGTATCACTAACTGCAGCATGACGTTAAGGCCTAAGCCAAACAGCCAAAACACAGATAGTCAGAGGACAAGATAACCTCAAACCCAGTAAGTCTGCCAGAACCAGTGTAGTTTCTCAAGTATGACACAAACAGCTGAATGGAGCTGGTTCTCACTGACCCTGCTGCTCCCTGTGCATTGTTCTAACGACTAAACTTTGCTCGTAACCCTACTTCCCTTACAGTGTGTATACTATGCATAGTCATTCCGTGTTCCAATCTACCTATCATGCCTGCACTAGACTCCATCAACCTAAGATTTCAAAATAAGCGTTAGTTCTACATATAAAGAGACTTTCCTATAGCCTGATGCACTCTGCTGCTACCATTCATTGCAACCTAGAAAAGGATACAAGGATTACTTGCAACCTTGTTCAATGATGGGAGATGGCATTCCTGTCCACCTCACCTCCTAGTGAATAACACTCATGTAGGGAATGGCTTTTCTGTGATGCCTCTGCATCTTTGCTCCCTGTGCTGGGCTAAGTCTGCCTCTGAGGAGAGAAAAGCATTTGCAGAACACTTTTGTGCCCAGTTACATTGGGCAGCAGAAGCAAATGTCAGTAGTTTCTTTTGTGTATGGGGAATGTAGTGAGCAAGACTGAGGTGATTAGAGAAAATCCGACACTGCAAACTGTGGAGTCTGGGAAGTCAGGATAGGATATTCATCAATAGGAAGAAGAGGCAAAATTACATCCCACCCACATCTCTGTGTATCCTCATGGTGTCTCTTTCTACTAACACTCAAGTGACATATAAGAGTGTACTGGGGTCTGGCTGGGATAGTTCATTTTCTTTGCAGCAGCCTATACGATGCTGTGTTTTGGATTTGTGACTAAAACAGTCTTGATAACACACCTGTGTTTTGGCTATCACTGAGCAGTGCTTGCACAGTATTAAGCCTTTCTCTTCTTCCCACTCAGCTCCGCCGCCCAGTGAGTAGGTTGGAGGTATGCAAGAATTTGTAGGGGACACAAGCAGGACAGCTGACACAAACTCACCAAACGGATATTATATGCCATATAACATCATGCTTGACAATAAAAACTGGGGGAGAGGTATCTGGGGAAGGTAGTCATTGCTCAGAGACTGGCTGGGCATTGGTGTGCTTGTGGGAGGTGGTGAGTGATTGTCTTTGCATTACTTCTCACCAATCCCCACCTTCCTCTTTTGTTCACTTACTGAACTATACTTATCTCAACTCGTGAGTTTTCTCACTTTTGCTCTCCCCATAATGCTGGAGTTGATGGTGGGGGAGTGAGTGAGATACTGCGGGGTGCTTAGCTGTGGGTGGGGGTCAACCTGCCATAAAGTGAGAAAAGAACCCCTCCAGAGTCTCATTGCTGTCCAACCAGTCAGGCTCCCATTACAGCTACGACATGATCCCATCCTCAGATGTGTGTACATACATGTATCCCAGCATCTGGTCTAATCCACTCACTGCATCACCCCACTGTTTATCACAGGACAACACTGGTGTTATGAATTGTCAAGAAATGCATCATAGCCAGCTGAATCTGAACCACATCTGGACCAGCACTGAGAGGAAATGGTGTGTGACACTGTTGGAGACTTCCTTCTACAGCACGTAAGAGCACCCATCTACTGACTGACCTTGCTTGCTACCTCACAGGATCTTTGCTTGCAGGAAGGTTGGACTGGGGCTGTTCAGAGAGCACTGAGACATGTTTGGACTTCGGGCTGTTACCCCTGCCCTGCTCGTCCCTGAGAGCACCAGTGAGAGACCGTAACAAACCAAGACTGGCTACAGGGTGCTGGAGCCCAGGTGCTGTTCTCCTTGGTCGTGCCAGTGCAGAGGAAAGGCTTGGGTAGGAGGGCACCAAACCTATGGGTTAGCACCAGCTGCACAGACAGTGTTGCAGACAGAACTTTGGCTTTTATGAGCATGCGCCCCTTCTTTTAGGAACAGGGAATGCTGGGGAGACACAGGATGCCACACAGGGGTGGGTGAGAGGATGTTTTCCAACTGACTTTCCAGCCTAGCTTGGAGGGCTTGAGCCCTCAGGGGATGGTGCCCAAAGCCTGAAGAGAAGGGAAGGCACAGGGAGCAGGAAGTGCCTGCTGAAACAGGCACACACGCTTCTGTTGGAGATCTGCAGCGGGGGACAGAGCAGGAGCTGGGGTTGAACAAAGGGCACACCCCCACAGCGCTCCTGCTGTACAGGGAGGGCAGAGAGGTGCTGACAACAGGGTCCGCTGACTTTCCCAGGCAAGGCAAGGTAGTCGGGTCACGGTCTGTCCAGGGTCCAGTCAGGAGAAGAAGGAGATGGGGTCAGCATATTAGGGCCTGGAGCATATCCCTCTTCTAGGAATTCAGTTGGCTAAGTTAGAGTTTAGGTGGCTGAGCCCAAGTCCAGCTCCTTTGCTGATAAGAGCTGTAGGAAAGAAAGCTAGCAGCAAGAGCGTGTCCCTCTTTTCCACTGGGAGTGTTTTGAAGCATAAGGAAGCCGTGCTGCTGGCTCCAGCCTGTGCTACATCGCAGCTGTGCAGCAGCTCTGTCTGTGGCTTGTACCTGCACAGTCCGGACTTTGACCCAGGCCCCCTGGTTCAGCTTCCTGGGTGACCTTGGATCTGCCTTGTCACTGTGGGCTTGCCGGGGGATTGTTGTGCTGCATGTGACCCACTGTTTTTGGTCCTCATCCTGACCCAGACTTGCAGTTCTGCACCTTGGCTCCTTCTTGGTGAGGTCGCTGCTTGTGCTTGACTTGTTACCGCATCCCACTCCTGATTAGCCTTCCGTGCAGGAGCAGCTAGCCCTCTCTGCTCTCTGACACAGGGGCAGGACAGCCAACATGGCTGGGATGTAGGTCCAAGGTCCACCCAGCTGTGAGTGAGACATGTAGCAGGATTACAGCCCTGGACATGAGGAAAGCAGCTTTGGCTTGTTGAGGGAAACTGGTAGACAGTATCCATGGGAGTTGCCCTGGAGGGCAGAGGGGTTCAGGACAGTGGTCAGTCTCCAACTACAACCTTCTCAAAGCACAAGAAAGGGGCATTTTATGTGTGGGAAGTCTACCAGGCCTGTCAGAAGGCCAGTATGGATGAACAGAGAACTCCTGACATGAGATTGACAGTGCAAAGGGGAAGCAGAAGTGGGGCTGAACTGCTTTAGAGAAATAAGCAGGTGGAATCTGCAAAGCCCAAAGCTCAGCTGGAGTTGAAACTAGTGAGGAGCATGGAAAGCAACAGTCCATGGGTCCAGCTGACGAGAGTCACTACAAAGCTGCTCTCATCTTTGAGAGGTTGTAGTGAGCAGGGGAGGTTCCTGATCATTTGAAGAGGCGTATAGCACACACACCCCCCCAGCCATCTCCCCCTAAAGGCAAGAAAGAGCTCCCCAAGAACTACAGGTTCGTCAGCCTACTGTGCCCCTGGAAGATTGCAGAGTAATTCCTCACAAAAACTACTTCCAGTTGTATGAAGGATAAGAAACTGGTTGGGAAAAGACAGCTCAGATTTACCTAGGGCAACTTATGCCCATCCACCCTCATAGCTTTCTACAGTGAGAAAACTATTCATGCGAATGAGCGGAGAGCAGTGAGTGTTGTTCACCTGGACTTAAGCAAGCTCTTTACCACAGTTCCCCATAGAAAACGGCTGAGGTACGGTTTGGATAAATGGGTAAGACAGGATAACTGTCTGGACTATTGGGCTTGAAGAGTTGCGGTCAGCTGGTCAAACTAACTAGTAGTGAGTTTATTTATTTGCATTTCCTGGAGATCAATACTAGAGCCAATAGTGTTTAATACCTTTTTTATCAAAGACCACAGGTCAAGAGACATGGTCATGCCTTGCCACAGGCTCCTTCCTCTCTCCTCTCAACCCACCTCAAACTCCTGCCTATTGGTCTCTCTCTCAGATAGCTACTCTGCTTGTCTTCAGAGGCTTTCTGAGCCTATCTGCTTGTTTCTTCACTGCCCTACATACTGTACATACAGTGTGGTTATTCTAGTTTGGCTCCTGCTTTTGTGGCTCTCCAGTCATACCATCTGTTCTCATTGAACTCAATGTTTCTTCTTTCTTGGTCTCTGTGAGTGCTCTCTGCATTCTCAGCATTCTTTCTGTCTGCCATTTTTTTTCACCTCTCCAAGGCTACTCTATGTTCTGGGTGTCTTGACTACTTTTTTCACCTTTCTGAGGCTAGTCTTTCTTATCCTTCATATTTGCAGGCTTTATGCTATTTTCTTACCACCTCTGAGACTACATCATCTCAGAGGTTCTTTCAGGCTCTTTTCTAGTCTCTCAGGCTCTGCAACATATCTCTGTACTCTGAGACCCTCTCAACCTCTCCATTTCCTTTGCCTCTCCAAAGCTGCTGTGGCTGCTTTTCAGGCTTTTGGTCTGTTCATTCCTCTCACTGAGGTGACTTTGGAGCACTTTCAGTCTTTCTGCTGTCATCATCTGTCCCCCTCTACCCTTTCTGAAGTTCAACTGGGTTTTCTGGATGTGTTTTGGCCTCTCGTTCTGGTTTGTCGCATCTCAGCAGCTACTCTTCTTTCTCCTGGGACTATTTTAGCCTCCGTGCTTCTTTCTTCCCTCCTCCAAGGCTATTCTCTGTTGCTCTTTATCCTTTCTCCTTTTTTAGCAGCTGCATGCATACTGTCCTAGTGTTCTTTCAGAATCTCTGCTACTTTCTTGTTATTGTCAAGGTCTCTGGTGCATTCACTATGGTTATTTCAGGCTTTCTAGAAGTTTCTTTGCATCTTTGAGGCTACTGTGGGTCCTCCGAGTCTTTTAAAGATTTTAGCTCATTTTCCCTTCTTTGATGCTATTTTTCGGGGCACTTTCAAGCTTTCTGCCTTTGTTTTTTTGGTCTTTTCTGAGGCTGCCTTTGGTACTACTGTGTACTCTGGAGCTCCCTTAGTATCTCTGATACTTTGTTGTTATCACCGAGTCTCTTTGGTATTCTTTGGGGTGCCTTTTGCCTTGTCTGTTTCTTTCTTGGCCTCTTAGACACTGATACATTTTGTTTCCTTGGGTACTTACAGGCTTTCTTTTCTTGAGGCTACTTTATGTTCCTGAATATCCTTCAGACTCTCTGTTGCTTTGTTGGCTTCGGCTTGGCTCCATTGTTTTATCCAGGGATTTTTCAGACCATCTTCTACTTTCGTGGCATCTGGAGAGCTATTCTGTGGTCTTTCTCTATCTCAGTGCTTAATAAATTTTCGCTGTTGCTCTGAAACAGTGTCCTCTGCATGTCTTTCAAGCTCTCTAATACTTTATCCTCTCTTCAACTATTCTATATTCTCTGGGATATTTGCAAACACTTGCCTATATTACCAGGCTCTCAAGCACAATTTTCTGATCTTTGGGGATCTTTCACACTGATTTCTGTTTTATTATTGTTCTGAATAAGGATGAGAGAGGATATTTGGGGGTATCTTTTCAGAGATGCAAAAGCTTCAAGAGCTCTGGACTTCAACTGCAGTGGAGCTGGAATAGATCTCTGTGAGTCACCTTTCAGAATGCTTTTTGTTCCCTTTTGGTTTTGGTGGTAGTTGGAGTTAGGAAAGAAATAAGCTCAAAGAGGCACCTTTTAAAAAATCCTTTATTTTTATATTATCCTAGTAAAAATCTTTTATATAAAGGCGAATGTAAGTATTGCATAGAAGAAACACTGGTGCAAACACCACCTGGCGGGAATGGCGTGTTGTTTCTTAGTGTCTACTATCTACTGCACAACAGATAGCTATCCCATAGGCAAATATCTCCAGGCTTCCCCATGCCAGCTACAGGATGAGGCTGCTTAACTCTATGGAACAGAAGTTACATCAGAATTACGTGTTCCCTATTCCATATTGCTCCCAAGAACCATCTGCTGGGAAAACATCATTTTCCTCTTTGCCTTCTCTACGCTTGACATTGCCCCCAAAAGACCATGAGGATCAGTTACTTTGCCCTCTGCTTGCACCCCTCCTATGTGTGAGATGATTGTATTATCATCCCATGCATACAAATGGGGGGGTGGACCCAGGATAGGAGAGTTGGCCTAACATGACAACAGTCCAGGAACTCAATGCATGACATATACAAGGCATCTTCTGTCATCCTGGAGACATTTATGCCATTGTTTTTATCACCTCACATGCTGCTTAGCTATGGGCACTTCTTTTGGGTGCCCTCCACCTGGGCTTCCTATAACTAACAGTCTTGGTACCATCAGGAGGGAACAGAACTCACTGCTATCACTTCGACAGCTTTCAAATAGAGCTTCTTCAAGCTGTTCTCCTACTATGTCTCTGCTTACGTTCTGCTGTAGCTTCCAAGCATGAAGCACAGTGAGACAGTGGGTATGCTACAGTCCGAAGGAACACTCAGAGAAACAGCACTTCCAGACATTTGAACTGTGCTTTCATGAATTAGAGATACAGAGAGGTATGCATTTATACAAATCAATAGTTGTGTATATTAAAAATACTTTTACTCAGTATCTGTTTTTATTTAAAAACATGCTAAAAACTTATATTTAAATAATCAGCGTGACATTTGGGGAAAACACACAGACAGCCACCCACTAGCATAAGCAAAAAAAGTGCATACATACATGAGCCAAAGCAAGCTCCCTTTGACCAGTTTACAGGACAGTTAGTGCCTTCTCTGACAAACTGACACAGACTCACACTTTCCAGGGCTGTTGTTTGTCACCTGGAAAATGGCATTACTTTTCTGCTCCTTTCAGGATGTCTGTCATCACCTCCCACATCAGAGAGTCAGGTAGAGACACAAATTAGCCCTGCTCATGACTTCCTTCCTGTAGGTGGCTTCATGGAGATGAACACATGAAGCTTGTGTAACTATCTCACTTAATACTGTGCTTAAAATAGCAAAAGTAGTCATTAAAAAAAGATTTCAGGATCTATGCTACTAGATCATGAAATGGAATGAAGCATTCTAGAAAAATAAGTTTGGATGGAAGGCAAAGTAGCTGAGTTTGCAACTACACAATTCATCTCTGAGTTACTCAAACATTTTTTATTTCCTTATTAATTTCACTAATATATTTTTACCATTTTTTGTACAAAAACTGACTGCAGATTAAAATTTAAGATGTGGCAGGTACCACTGTGCGACCGAAAAGGACAGAGATGATGCTCCTGTTCAGGCCTGCACCCTGCTCTTTTTGAACACCAGAGAAAGCTAGAGAAAGCAAAGCACCTCTGCCCAAAGAGAGAATGCAGTGGAGCCATCAGATGAAAATTGTCCTGTCTTTTCTTGCAAAAATGGGAATGCATCTTAGCAACTTCAGATACAGTCTTACACGTAGCAGCAAGTACAGTGGGCATCAGAGCCTCTTCTTCAACATGGAACATCCATCTCCAGTGGGGCTCAGATGCTCCTGGTCCCAATTTTTGTTAGAATGCAAGTAAAACTGGATTCAGTTTCTGTGCTTTCCCTCTGCTTCTTTCCTGATTCTTTTAAAGGCAATCCAATTGAAATAGCTGAACCCATATGGCATTGTCTGCTTCAGTGGGAAACAGCCCTGTGAAACTTTGGGCATTGTGCTCATATGGGCAAGGGCCATGCTCTAAGAATAGTAATCTTCAAATTAATCTCTGTCTCCCACATATTCACACTCCTTCCTGTCACACTGATTTCACAGGAACTTAAGAAAGTGACACATAGGCCACACAAAACACGGTTGCTGCAAGATGCACGCAGGATCTACCAGAAAAATAAATGGGACTAAAAACTCCCAGATATGAAACAGCTGTTTCAGCCCACAAGGAAAAGATAGGCTGAATGACACAACGCAAATGATATCTTTTAAGAGTTTAAAGTATAAATAATATTCAGACTGGACATTAAAAGAAACTTGTTTACCAGAGGAGTAGTTTGACATGTTATGGCTCTGAAAGGCACAAAATCTCCATCCTCTACAGGTTCTGAAACTCAGCCCAATAATGCCATTGTAAGCCCCATTTCACATAGATGACAGTAACCCTTTGAGAGTGACACTGGATGAGGTAACCTCTGAAGGTCACTTCTGACTGCTGCTAATACAAAAAGCAGTGGTTTTTTTCAGAGCAGCAGTGAGCCCTGACTGGAGTTAAATCAGAACATCCTCTGAGCCTTTCCTTCCTTCACAAAACATCAAAAACCTGGAATAAAGGGTAAAATGGGGGCTGCCTGCAATGAAGCAGCATTAAAACTACAGAAATATATGTTTAAGTTTTCTAACAGGAATGTTGGTAAAAGTATGCATTGCAGTGAACTCTGCACTGTACCACTGGATGGACTTGGCAATCCATCAGCAAAAACCAGTTCTGTACTGAAGGTGTGATGACACATACTACCTCTGAGTGCTGTTTTGGAAATTGCCCTTTTCCTGCATCATCTGGTCACCTTTAATCAAACCATCTTTTCCAGCTCAGGGAGACAGCTGTCATCTGCCTGAGGAGACCCCTTCAATGAAGGGCATGGCATGACAATGTTGCCATCAAACTGCCATCCCCTTCCCTCATATCCAGCAGCATGCCATGCCTTGGGCAAACTTTTTGAAACAGGCATCGCAATTGTGAAGTCTGATTCCAACTAGCCAGTAGGCCAGACTGCAATCTCTTTCCTTCATGTCAGGGAGCAGTAACTTGCTTAGTACTTTTAGCTTTCATAGTAGTACGATATCAAAGCAGCCAGACACTGCTTTGGGTGAGTAAAGGCATTGGAACTTTGCCTTACAGGAGTAGGAAGTTCACCACTTGGTCCAAAGGGAAGGCATTGCATTCCACCTGAGGATGTAACAAAGGTGGTTCCTTTGTTACAGTAAGGACATCAAGACCTTGGTAAAAGGTAGATGATGCCTCCCCATGGACTTGAAAAAAGTTATGTATTTATGTGCTCGCACCAACTGTCAACTTTGAAAAAACATGCCCTCTAGAGATCGCACAGTGATTCCCAAATTAATGTACAATAAATGTGTAAAACCAAACCCAGTAAGAAGTTATAAGTCAGGCTACTAAATTCTAAGCTATATCCATCATAATAATAATCATCATCATTATCATAATAAAAAAGTATACACCATAAGGTACAAGAAGCTGCAAAGCAAAGCAGCTCCAATTCCTAGGACTCTCAGTTAGAGTGGCTTTTCTGAGTCTTCCAGTAAATTAGACAGGAGGGTTGAAAACTTAATGGAAGACTTTGAAGAATTCTGCCTTGAACACACATAATTTCTGCACATACAGCATGGATTAGTAGAGCAAAACATTTTCTTAATGTTAAGAACCATTCTTAGAACAGGTTTATGATTTTGTGTAGAAAATCCATTGTTTTGGGGAGTTTCCCCCCTCTTTGGCAAATAAATGGCAAATGTGAAAGACAAAAATGAGTCAACAAGTTGTGATAATAACTGGACAAATAACAACAAAGTAGATCAGTCAATGGGATGGATTCCTTCAGCAGGGCTAGGCTTGATACTCTGTCATTCCTTTTGTTCATTTTTATGATGAGACAGAAGGCTTGATGACGGGTTGATGTGATAATGCTTCAGAGGCTTTAGGCATCATATTTTTTGCCAGTCCTGTGAATCTGCTGGAAGAGTGTCATGGAGAAGGCCATGCCAAGAATCTGAAGGAAAACAAACAGTAAAGGCTTCAGTACGGTGAGGCTGCCAAATCTTCACTGCTGACCTGTGCTCATTGTCCAGCTGTAGTTTTGAAAGTCATTCTACATTAGTCATATTTCTCAAGTTTCAACCCTGATCAGTAAACTTGGATGTATGTTGTTCAGGCACATGGTGATGTCTGGAGATACATCTGTCAGAGCACAGATGGAGGCAAAAAGCTCTCAGGGCTCTCTGTCATATGTGCAATGATTTTTCAGAATACACATACGAGTCACTCTTCCTTTTTACCCAAAAACTTGTGCTTGTTTAGCCAGATAATTGAAATGTAACTGAAATATCAGATTCAGGTATTCTCCCCCCAAAGCACAACAGTGATACAGGAACCCCAAAACCTTAACAGATTATGATGATACTTCTGCATTTCTTCTTTAAAACACATTAACCTACTCAGTGGCTATGACTTTACTAATTTTGGCAACTTCTAGAACTTGCTTCCAAATTTAAAAAAACCCCAGTTCCCTAAGGGACAGTGTAACAAATGGCTAAACATGGGAAGCCCAAAGTGGTGCTCTGAAGTCAAAAGGCAGGTAAGCAAAACCCCACTGTAGCATGCCTTCTTTGTGGGACTGACTGATCTGCCTCCTTTCTGAGTAGATGGCCTTACATGAACTCATAAAAGAAATCTGTCATTTCTGAAATCATGATCAAACTCAAAGTGATTGAGTACCACTTTTCACACAACAGAATCAACACTGCTGATGGCAAATCAAAGGCATGTTGACAAACATCATACCAGTATTACCTGCATTATAAGGATGCACATCCCGATTGAACCAAGGACATGCTTATTCTCATCGAACCAGGTCATAACTCTCTCATAACATCCCTGAAATGATGAAAGAAGAAAATTGAAATCCCAAGGTCACATTTTCTTTCACATGCATTCTATTTTCTTCCTTCCCATGCCTCCCATTTTCTTCCTTCCCATGCCTCCCTAACCCTTGACCTGGGCAAAAACAAGCCTTACCGTTTTCCACACCAATTCGGTAGAGTTCCGTCCACAGTCTTGAGAGTTTTCCGTACAACATCGGTCTGGGACAGTGTTTTCTCCCAGCACTGGGTACCAATCCGTGAAGTCATTCACACCACAGCATTTCATCTATGGCAAAAATAAGGATTCATAAATTAAGTAGCACGATTTGTGAATCATGCACAACTGCAAATTTTTACTTCCACTAAACTGCTGTATATTTTCAAAAGGACTGCCACGACAGTTTTGTATGTTAAAGTGCTTTGTGCTCAGATATCACTAAAATCAAATACTTAACAACATTTAAAAAAAACCCCAAAAACCAAAACGGTCCCATGCCCAAGGTATGTTAGCCTTCTTGTCACAGATAAATGAACCCAAACTCCAAAACATTAGGTAATCTGGCCACAAGTGCTGAACAGCAAAAGCCTAAGCTACCAAGGCTGCAGGTATACCTATGCAGATTTTGCTACTTCTCTGTTTCAGATCATCCCTGTGCTTGTGATTTGCACAGAGAATCTCAGAGAGAGGTAAGGATCTTTCATCTTACAGAGCACACTTTGATCCTGGATTTCACCGTACTCCCTGGATGCTCAAGAGTGCAAAAACAGAAATCAGAGCCTGATTTAGCCATCTTTTAGACTTGGCACAAATGCCAAAGTCAACAGACCGCAGAAACCTTTCTGGCCAAATTGTGTTTTTTTCTTTGCTTCTTTGTTTCTTTTTGTTTGTTTTTAGTTTTGGTTTTGTGTGGGGGTTTTTCGGTTTTGTTTTTTCGTTTGGTTGGTTGGTTTTTGTTTGTTTGTGGGGGTTTTTTGTTTTGGGGTTTTGGGTTTTTTTGTTTGTTTGTTGTGTGAGGGTTTTGTTTGTTTGTTTTTTGTTTTTTTAATTGAGAAAATATGTTACCTCTGCTTGAATGATATTCCATGCATTTTTCAGTCCAACATTATTTTCTGAATTGTATAGCTTCATACCTTCCTTCAAATCTTTCTTTGCACTTTCACTGACCTGCATGATGTAAAACATACAGAAAGTCAATGCATTGCAGTGAAAGGACCAAATGGTACAGACTTGCATATAGAATGTATCTCTCTCACTTTCTCTCACCACAAACTTAATATGGGTAGAAGAGCTCCATCATAGCTTCCAGACTCTCACAAGCCAGTGGGACCTTTCAGCACCAGCCAAGTCCTAGTTTCTCCCTCAGATTGCAGAATACTGGATTAATTCTCATGAGATAAGAGACCAAATAGCTTCCCCTCTACTAAGAGACCGCCATACAGTCATCACCTAATCCAAACTAACTGAAGAGCCATCAGCAGAAATCTGCTGAGATCAATTTTGCTAGAGATAGCTGTTGGCAACACTTCACAGCAGCCTCTCCTGCCTGCAACCTATGGCCTACTTTAATTTGCTGACATCATAAAACCAGAGTCCCAGCCTCTCAAGCTTAACATAGTTATCCCTTGCACAAGTTCAGGCAGGCTATAGTAAATGGCCAATACAAAATCAATTGAAAAAGAATATTATTATTGCTCTCCTTGTGGGGATAGGCTTGTAGAATTTATGATTTTCAAACTCTGGAATATTCACAGAGCACAAAGAAGTGCTCTTCTTTCTGTAGTTGAGAAAGTTGGAATGCTTAGCAGCAGATCTGGGATGTCCCATTTCTTGTATAAATTTCAGTCTGAGCCTGGAGTCCTGGATGCAGGATGGCTCTGACAGCAGTGAGCTGGCAGCAGCAAAAGGATTATGGGTCCTGCCATAAAGGTCAACTATATTGCAAGATCTGTTTCATCCCTGTTTGACATCCCATTCGAAATCATAAGTTCGGCCTAGCTCCGTGAAAGTGGCAGGCATCATGACAATCTGGGAAGAGATACAACTCTGGTAGTAGTTCAGTTTTAAAATCAGTCTGGACATGCTCATACTGTAAGGCTCTGTCTTGTGTTTAGCAGAGTTCTCCAGTTCCCCAAGCATTCTTCCAGTCTTGCCTATCAGACAGGCCAGCCGGTTTTTCCTACTTAACTTAGTCTAGTTATCTACTAGATAACAGATTCCTACAGATGGGCTTATGAAAAGCTGCCTCTTGATCCCTGTCAAACTCTTTAGGACTGACCAGCCAAATGAGAGAGCTGGTGGCATCTGGAATAACCTATGAATATTCCAGGCCTCTCTCCTCCAGTCCTGTTCCAGCATTGGCCCCAAGGAGCTAACAAGGTCTTAAGTAGGACGTCTCACAACTCAGGTCCACAAGATGATGAGCCTCTTGCAGAGACATCACACAGCTATGTTGAAGACTATCTATCTTAGCTTTTAGGAGAAGACTAAAAAGGAGGCCCTGGACTGTGGTTTTATTTCAGGGAAGAAATTGTAAAGCTAGAGGGTTCTTCTCTCCTGTTTGCCCTCTTCATCACTTCCTTCTCCCCCTGCAGAAGCAGCTTACGGAGAACAGCCCAGGTTAAACCTTCCCCAAAGTGAAGAGCAAGGAGAACCCACATACGTCTATCAAACGAAAACAAACTGAATCTGGTTTACATGCTAGTACAGATAATTAATCTATATGGCATATTTGCTTACCTTGTCCATATAAACAAAGAACAAAATGAGTAGTATCAGCTCTGCCAGGAGAATTATCAGCAAAATGATGAAAAACTAGAACAAAGAAAAAACAGATAGCGTATACATACTTGCCAACTAGAGAGCAAACCTGGGGCTGCTAGGAACTCTGAAGACTATTGGCCTTGTACTCTAAACCTTTCCTCTACTGCCAAAAACCATGCAAGTTTGATTTCAAACTATTCAGGCATATTGATACTATATTGCCACTAAAACTTCTGTAGGTCTCACCATCAATGACAAAGCTCACTTGCATTCTCTAAGTCTTAGGTTTGGTCTTACTTCTGGTTTGCAAGTTTCAGCAATGCTTTTTTTTGACTGCTGTCAGAGCACACAGCCCTGATAGTCGATTTCCTTCATGCAGACTACAGAACAGATGCTAAACCCATTACCACAAAGATCAATGTGATGTGCCTCAGGTAGGCTTTAACCACAGGTACTTAGTTGCCTGTTGGAATAGTTTTTATATTACTCAGATCTTCTATTCCCAACTCTCTGTGGCTGAAGTACCTCTGCAGGGGCATCCCAAGTGTGAGCTTCAGTAGTTTCTCACTATTCTTCATGCCCACTAGTTGCCTTTATGTACTAGTGGACTGCCACGTAAGTATGGCATCCTCCACACAGACACTGGGGGAGATGTAATATGCAGTGCAGCACACTCTCCGACTGGAAACCTGTGATAGTCATGATAGCATAAAAAGAGTTTTGCAGAACCTTGTAAGAATATTGTCCTGGTTTTGGCTGGGATAGAGTTAATTTTCTTCCTAATAGCTGGTGCAGTGCTGTGTTTTGGCTTCAGTCTGGGAACAATGCTGATAACACACGATGTTTTAGTTGTTGCTCAGTAGCACTTATCCTGGTCAAGGACTTTTCAGTCTCTCATGCTCTGCCAGTGAGGAGGGGCACAAGAAACCAGGAGGGAACAGAGCTAGGACAGCTGACCCAAACTAGCCAAAGGGCTATTCCATACCATAAAATGTCATGCTCAGCGTATAAACTGGGGGGAAGTTAGCTGGAAGGGGCCAATTGCTGCTTGGGAACAAGCTGGGCATCAGTCACTGAGTGGTAAGCAATTGTACTGTGCGTCACTTGGGGTTTTTGTTTGGGGGGGCTGTCCTTTGTCTATATGATGATGATGATGATGATAATGTCATAATAGTATTAATACTATATTTTACTTTATTTAAATTATTAAACTGTCCTTGTCTCAATGCACAGGTTTTTAACTTTTTTCCAATTCTCCTCCCCATCCCACTGTGAGAGGAGAAATGAGTGAGTGTCTGCATGGTACTTAGCTGCTAGCTGGGCTTAAACCATGACAAATATAAACCCTCTTAAAAAAACCAAACCAAAATTACAGTTTGGGTGGATAAACAACATTACTATTCTCTGTTTGCTTTCCTCTATGTACAACATAGAAAACCAAGCAGCAGATAGCAAAAAAACAGGTTCCAATTTGTCCTCCTGTTTAATTCTCTGAGGTGGTCTAAGGAATGCTCCCTACCTGTTTCACAACACCATGTAAGGGAGACTTTTACACAAGGAAAACTCACATGCTCTTTTATGTTGCAGCACCTGTGATTTATAAGCTGTGACTGAATTGGAAGCTGTCTACTTTGAAAGTCCTCTCACTTTCTGCCACAATACCTCTCTCCTTGGGGTGAGAAAAAGCATGATGAAGCCTCCTGCATTTATGCAAGAGGAGTGACCCACACCGTGTTTTCTGAGAGCAGTTCCCAACCTCTGTGCTTCAGTGCTGGACAAAGACTGCCAAGGATCAGACTGGGTTGTTTTTTTTTTCCTATTGGTAAGCCCTGGCAGAGACCATGACTTCTTAACTTTGGGTCAGATGGTTTTCACCTACCTCTGACAATGGCTTTAAATAAAAGCAAAGTAGAAAATAACCATGAGAGGCTTTGAGTGGCATCCAAAAGCAACTGCACTTAAGATTTTTCAGTCGACTCTTCTACCAGACATTTCCAGAAGGGTTATCCAGGTTGACCCTACAGTTCATGTTTAACCATTCAGAGGTAACTGACAGCAGTAATTTGCTTTGCTATCTAATACATTACGGCATATAGTAACAAGGGTACACTTGCTAATAACCAGTTACACCACTGTGACCAAAGCTGTGGGATGTCACACTGCAAGCATACAGAAGACTGAAAGCCAAGGGCAACATTACAGTGATCCACAAGACTATTTTGCGCTGGTCATTCAAATAAAATAACAAAGCAACAGTCACAGGTCTTAGTGAAAAGAAGTATTGATGTCTTACGCTCAACAGGAGGCACTTGTTTTCCTTGATAGCACCCAGGCAGCCCAGAAAGCCAGTCACCATGATGACTGTGCCGATGGCAATGACTAGGTTGGCAGCTGAAAGCGATGGGAAGCTAGGAGAAAATGTGGCGAAGTTTCCTTGCGACACTGAGAGCCAGATGCCCACACCCAGCAGTCCACAGCCACATAACTGCAAAAATATAAACAAAAGAAAGGTTTTACCATTAAAATAAATGGAACTGGGTCCTCCCCCACACTCTGAAAGAATTTCGCAAGCAAATTCTCAGGTAACTGTTCTGCAGTAGTGCTCTCACTGGCTTGGTGATGAAACAAAGGCAAACTAAGTGGTTTTACTTAGACTTGGTCATGTCACCTACACTTATAAATCTGTTCAAAAGCCAATGGATGGCAGAATTCTCTTTTTAAAGACTCGGCACATGAAACCAGGGCTACCCACCGAGCACCCAACAGCCCAACCCAATTCAATTTTTCTGTAGAAAGATAAAAAAACATTATTTGAAAGAATGTTCCAGTTAACTTATTTCTGCAATCATCTACAATGTCTCAGAGTATCCAGCTCCATATTTCCTCATCCTAGGACAGGCAAGGAATTATCCTGGAGATAATTATGATTCGTAGTATCATTTCAATAAATATTTGTCATAAAATGCCCAATCTCAGTGACCAGGTTTGATTTTATTATGAATTCTCAACAGCTTTACTGTTGATTATCAGTGTTAAATGTCTCAAAAATCAGATTTCTAGGTTTATTATCTACAGGAAGATCAACTTCTGCTACTCTCTGTCAGTGAGAGAACCTGAAAGAAATGCAAAGCTGCTCAATCAAATTCACTTTGATTCTCACTCTTAACAATACCATGTTTGGTTAAAGAAATAAGGTTTCCTACCCTAAATCACAGGGCCTGTCTTCAGGAAAAGGGGCGAGCGTTGCACTACACGGGGCCTAAAAGCTGGCCACGTGGTAGTACTTGCTCAAAATGGCTGTTATATGATTTCCCATCTGATCTGTGATTGCTGGCAGTGAAACCAATAGCAGGAGTTAGCTGCACTTTCATGAAATTTGTGAGCTACTATTACAGTCTCCTGACAAATCTAGCCTCTAGTCAGAGGAGAAATTCATAGAATCATAGAATGGTCAGAGTTGGAAGGCATCATCTAGTTCCAACTGCCCTGCCATAGGCAGAGGTACCTTCCACTAGACCAGGTTGCTCAAAGCCTCATCCAGCCTGGCCTTGAACACTGACAGGGATGCGGCAGCCACAACTTCTCTAGGCAACCTGCGCCAGTGTCTCACCACGCTCATAGTAAAGAATATTTTCCCAATGTCTAATCTAAATCTACCCTCTTTCAGTTTAAAACCATTCCCCCTTGTCCTGTTACTATGTGCCCTTGTCAAAAAACCCTCTCCAAATTTCTTGTAGGCCTCTTCAGGTACTGAAAAGCTGCTATAAGTTCTCCCTGGAGCCTTCTCTTCTCCAGGCTGAACAAGCCCAACTCTCCCAGCCTGTTTCCACAGGAGAGGTGCTCCAGCCCTCTGATCATCAATGTGGCCCTCCCCTGGACTTGCTCAAGCAGGTCCACGTCTCTCTTGTGTTGAGGGCCCCAGAGCTGGATGCACTAGTCCAGGAGGGGTCTCATGAGAACAGAGTAGAGGGGCAGGATCACCCCTCTTGACCTGCTGGCCACGGTCCTTTTGATGCAGCCCAGCACACGGCTGGTTTTCTGGGCTGCAAGTACACATGGCCAGCTCATGTTCACTTTCTCATCAACCAACACCCCCAAGTCCTTCTCTGCAGGGCTGCTCTGAATTGCTTCTCTGCCCATCTTGTAGTTGTGCTTAGGATTGCCCTGACCCAGGTTTAGGACCTTGCACTTGGCCTTGTTGAGCTTCATGAGGTTTGTGCTGGCCCACAGCCAGCTGGCCCACAGCCTTGAGCCTGCCAAGGTCCCTCTGGATGGCATCCCTTCTCTCCAGCATGTTGACTGCACCACACAGCTTGGCGTAGTGAGGATTTGCTGACAGTGCACTCAATCCCACTGTCAATGTTGCTGACAAAGCTGTTGAACAGGATCAGTCCCAGTACCAACCCCTGAGGGACACCATTCGTCACTGGACTCCACTTGAACATCAAGCTGTTGACCACAGCTCTCTGAGTGCAACCATCCAGCCAGTTCCTTATCCCAAGCAGTCCGTCTGTCAAATCCACACTTCTCCAATTTAGAGACAAGGATGATGTGCAGGACAGTGTCAAATACCTCGCACAAGTCTAGGTAAATTCACATCAACTTCACTGGGAGGGTGATGGGAGAACAGCGCCATCCCACCCACCTCAGAGTGTTTTGCTCCAATTTACTTGGACCACTGCAAGTGAAAACTAAAACAGTACCTCACCATTACTCACAGTGGTATCCCAAAGCTGCTGGTGATCACAGGTCAAGAGTGAGAAACAAGAGTAACAAAAGTTCCTGCCATCTAGTAGGTTTGCCACACCAGGCCACCCCATTGTGCTTGCATAAACTTACAACTTTTACTCAAATGGAAACTCAAGGTCAGAGAGCAGTACCTGCACTAAAATAGGGTTCAGTTCTGCCTTGTGATGAGCACTATTCTGGCATGATGAAGAGTAACAGACCTCACCATTTTGGCAAATACCCCCTCTCTGCCTGAGCTGATTTTACCAGCAGGGCAGATAGTTCAGGGTACAAACTGGCCTAGTTTTCATAGAATCATAGAATGGTTTGGGTTGGAAAGAGCCTTAAGAACATCTAGTTCCAACGCCCCTGCCATGCGTCGCCCAAGGCCCTGTCCAAGCTGCCCCGGAACACTGCCAGGGATGGAGCATTCACAACTTCCTTAGGCAACCTGTTCCAGTGCCTCATCAGCCTCACAGTAAAGGACTTCTTCCTTATGTCTAACCTGAACTTCTCCTGTTTAAGTTTAAACCCATTACTCCTGTCTGCTTCACAGAACAGAAAGAAAAACTAGAATAGCGTCTTCTTGCATTTATGTCACCTTATCTATGAGTTAGGCTTACATTTTCATAAACATACGCAGCATTATTCTGTTTTACTTCCCCTGTGACTCCTTCTGTCCCCTCTGAGCCTCCTTCCTAGTTTGCTTGAAGCTTTTGAAACTGCTTTGCATCTAGGGAGATTCACCAGTTTGGTGAAGAATTGAGAACAGGAGTAGACCTTATGCAGGATGCTCACAGGCATTCCTATGGGAGGCAGAATAAAGCATTTCCCAATGTACCAAGTTCACAAGAACTAACATCATGCAAAGCATAAAAATATATGGTTGTGTAGGAAGAGACAGAGAATAAGAGATGGAGATTAACTATACTACATTGGTGGTTACTTCCAGGCCTCTTTGCTCCTAAGCATTAGTTCAGCAATCTGAAAAAAAAACCCCTACAACTATCTAAAACTCACAAGCATATGCATTGGGAAACATAGAGGAAATTTTCAGCATTCTTGTAAGGAAGCTGGGAAGCACCTCTGCTTCCAAAACTCAACACAGTAACTCCACAGCATGAGCTGGAGAGCTTTGCATCACTAGGCACGAATAAATTTCACAACATCTGGTTCCTGTAGCAGATCTGGATGCAGCTGCAACATGAATGTGTGTAGCAGGAAGAAGTTAAACAGCTACTATCCCTATGAAAAGACCGGTACAAAACACACACACATGAATGTGGCAGGAAAAGGCTACAGGACTTTCATCTCTTCCCCCAAATCTGTCTTCTCCAACTAGTAGTCTTGACTTGATTTCTCAGTGCCTTTCATGGTACGTGAATGAGGTCAATGCGAACTTGGAGCACCCTGGGGAATGCAAAGCAGAAGTCTCCTGATCTGCAGTAGGACCCAGTGAACATCACCACAGGTTTAAACTGTCTGCAGTTCATGGAATCAGCCATCCTATTGCTCCTGCTTTAAATTGAATCTACTCTGTCCTTGAATTGCTACAGTTTTGGTGCCTGAGGATCTCTCAGGAATCCACTCTCTGGCTCAGCTGATTTAACCATTGGATGAGAGCTACCTTCAAGTGTAGGAAATAAGGAAAGTGACAAGCCCACTGGTGCTCCATGGGATGGACATGAAGACGGAAAAGGACCAAGAGCAGAAGGAGAGTCAAAGCTGGAGAGCAGAAATATGAACAGAACTCTAGAGAGTCTCAGTTTATGAGACATTCTATATATATTTCCATAGGTATGGAGAGATTAATTCTTCACTTGTGGTAGCCACTACAGTATTTTGGCAAACTTAGGAGCAAAGCACCTTGCTGATTTTCTGAAGACTGGTCACCTACTGTACCTTCACCTTTCTACAGGGTGGAAAGCAGGGAAGAAGCATTCAACACTTGATGTGAAATGTTTGCAACAAAGGTCTTGTGAATTAGCAACACACCTGTGCTGTCCCTAGGCAGACTACTACGCAGATACAACTTAAATGCCAAACACAAGAACACATTAGGAGAAGAGTCCTTTACAATGTGAAATCAAGTGGTATGTCAGCTGAGGCGGCAGGTATGTCCACATTTGCTCTTTCTTCCTGCAATTCTAATGTCCTGCTGAAAACAACTACGGAATAAATCCTTTCCAACTGCTGTAGAGAGTGTATTAGCATGCCACAATGCACAATGTGATTATAGTTCCTTTCAGAACTTTCTGACAACACATATTAGTGCAGTACTAAAATTATACCACAGTAACTGCACTGATCACGTCCTCACCATCGCTGATTCCCAAGCCCACTGGGCAAGCTAAGGTAAATTCTCCTTTTCACACTTTTAACCTCTCAAAGTAAGATTTCCGCATTCCTTAATTACATAGAAAGTTCAGATTACACAAAAAAACAGGCGATGGAGGGGCTATTAAAGAACAAGGCTGATCTATGCAAACAGGATTATCCACAGTGACTGAAGAGAGTAAATAGGAAGACCTGCAGGAGAGTTGATTAAAGATGACATCCTGAAAACTTCCACAAGGTGGCATCCCATACCAAATAGCACTACCAGTTTAAGTCAAGTTGTTCTCTCCAGAGCTACTTAATTTTTGTGCTTTCTTCTCTGTTTTCTGAGTAGCAGTACTGTTGATGCTAGAATTTATGCTTTAAATCCAGGCCAAATGCTTTTTTCAGTCATGCTTCTTAAAAAGAATCCCATATAATTCCGCTGACTTGAGACTTACAAGCATACCAACTAAAGCTAGCTAGAATTCCGGCAATAAAATAGCTTTCCCTGACACTTTATTCTCTATCAATCTATTTTTTTATACAACATGAATACTGTAAAAATGCTCTCACAGCTATTTATTCTATTTATTCTTATAGGATCCACCTCCTGCTGTTTGATACAACTGTATCCTGGAAGGTGAAAGCAGCAAAAATATATGAAGTCATCTTATCAATTCCTTAATAATATAATAAAATAATATATGCTGCTTGGTAATTAATAGTGTGAGAATGATGTCACTGACATTCCTTCCTCAGGGACATGGTTTAACAGCATAATAAATCTCACTAAATTTTTCTTCTCAAAAAATGTTGGCTTATTTCCCTCTCGTGACTAGAAATTATCATCCTCCAAGCAACCATCAAATCTCTCCTTCCCTTGGTGTTTACGTCATGAAGGTAACTGCAGAACACTAGCATTAAGTCAGTCACATACATGGATACACACACTCTTACTTATAGGGTAATTTAGTCAAGCTATGGCACACATATTTTAGCTCGAAAGTAAACAAAAGGAACACCAACTTTCCTCACAGTTTCTCTCCCACTTTGCTATTTCACTATACTTCATCATCTATCTGTCATCAATCATCATTCTGCCCAGGAAACAAACAGCGTTCTAGAAAGTATTAAAAAGAGTCTCAAATGCTTCAAGAGAAATTAGAACTCCTGATACAGAGAAAGACAAAGAAACAGAGACAAAATCAAGACAGAGAAACCCAAAATCGAGTCTTGCCTTGACAAAGGGTATCATCAAAGCGGGAAAGGGGCTCTTTCATTCTGGATTTTTGAGCATTTCGTGAAATAATACAGCAATACAAATTTTTACAATAGAGCATCACATCCATGTTTAGTTGCCTTAACCTAAAGAACATACAGTAAGAGTGTACAAGGCCTAGGGAAGGACAACACAGATGGTCAGAGTTATGCCAAGACTGACATATGGTATAGAAGGAGACTGTGCACAGGATTATCTAGCCTGGGAGGAATTATTAAACAGGATGTGAATGAAATATTAACAAATCTAGAGGTCAGTACGAAACCCAAACAGCCTGTCTCTTTAATCTTGTCCAATAATAGAAATGAGGGTAACATTAGCAAACATTATGTAGTATGTATACTTCAGGTATATATACTGGTATATATACAGGCTTCATGTAACTGAGAACTAAATTGATAAATTATGCCATAGGTAATTACAAGAATCAAGTATTGTGGCCACAATTGTAAGGGCTAGATAATTTTATTTATTGCTAACAGCATTTGTAGTTTGTTAGCATATACCTAAATAATGACAATTTATGCTTCTCACAGTAAGATATCGTACTTCTCAGAGTAAGATAATGCATGCAGAATACAAAACTACTAAGCAGAAAACAAGTTAGTTTAGTTAGGTAAAGAAGGGGTAGAATATGCCATTCTGGTAAGGATTATTAATAGAAGAATACTGATAGATTTACCCTTGAAGTAAGTCATTGAACAGCATCAGGAAACAGGAATCTGGTAAGGAAGGCACTACCAAGAGGAAAAGGGATGAGGCCATACTGTTGTTGACTTTTGCCATCATGCCATCCCATGGGCACAATGTGTGATGGAAAAGCTGCACAACTAGGTGTTCAAGAGTGAAAGAGTGGAGGAAAGATTTATTCTTGACATTAGACTTTCTACTGCTGGTTAAACACCAGTGAAGCTCTTAACAGAGAATAATGGAATGGAACAGAGACATAGATAAACTAAATACTGAAACACAACCACCAGGGACAAAAAGAAGCAGCAATCTCAGTTTGTACCTCCATTTTGAGTGACATGCCCTGGGCCATCTGTGGCCCAGTTACAAAGAAGAGAAGGCTCCCCACCCTCTTCTGTGCTGTGTTAAAACAGGCAATCTTGCTCAAAGCAAAAATGATATGATGAAAACTACATGGAACAGCTTAAATATGGTCCCCATTAAAATGGCCAAAAGCACAGGAGGTTGGTTACGAGGAATTACTAACAGCACAACTGCAAAAATACGTGTCAATGCTGGGAACTGATTTCAGGACAACTGCAGTGATAAAAAGACACTGAATTAGGCTTTGACAGGCTTCTATTTAAGTCAACAGGGAGACAACCTGAACCAAAAGGACAAGCATGAAGAAGCCATGTGTACAAGAAGAATGCATGACCAAAGCCTAGCACAGAAAGGCTTTTCAGTGTCCAGGTGGCTCTTAAAACCCTCCCTTCTGTTGGGGTTAGCAAAAAAAATCTGCCAGTAATATTTCCTCTCTGTATGGTTAAGTCCTACAAGATAAAGGTTACCTATTTTAGCTCTTCTATTCAAGATAGAGAGATTTTCCACCATTTCTCCAACTGACTCTCAGACCAGTCAGTGTGCAGAGAAGATAATGGATGGCCCTTATGAAGAAGCAGTCTTCTCACCCTGTCCTAGGTTGGTTTTGTTGGCTTTTTTTTCTTCCCCCTCTCCTTCATTTACGGTATCTTAATGAGCTCATGGGTTTCCTATAGAAACAAGAAGCTTAGAAAACAGTCTGAAAGGCTGTTCTTTCCCACCATGCAGGAATTTTCAAAGAAAACTTCTATTAGACATAAAGATGGACATCACCTAATTAGATTTTCCAGAAAGATTATCACCACAAATAACAGGATTTTTCAAACTATCACAGTGCATTAACTTTTCTGTTGAGAGCACAATATTAATCAAAGCAGGTGGGTGACTTAAAGGGGAAAGGGAACTCAAAGGTCAGAAGTAGAGCCATTCTATTCATTTACCATCAAGCATAGGTAACTGTCTTTTGCTTTTGCAGTATTCTTCCCTGAGGTACAGATCAGAATGACTGTTCTGGAAGGAGGGAGGGATGGGAACTACATGGTTTCTACCACTTCAAAACAGAGATATACTTTCTGCAAATTAAATTTTTGGATGCCACTTCCCATCTCTGGATTTGGGTGGTTCATCTGGCTCTGGAAAGGGCTGGTGCTTAAAGATTTTCAGGTAAGTTCAGGTATGTTTTTCTGCTCTGTTTAGATAATCCGCAGGATTAATCAAACCTGGGGTTTAACAGCTAGAAATCTTTGAGAAATTCTCTTGCAAAGCAAGATCATCTTCTAAATATGACCCAAAATATATTAATGACCCCCAAATTTGAGAAGTTCTTTAGCTATAGACCAGAAAATGAGAAAAGAGTACGGAAGTTGATGAATATACTTAATAATACTTAATACCACTGCCATAACAATATGGCAAAAATTTAAACTCATCTAAACATTCCTATGAACTGGACATTGATGCAAGAAAAAGGAAGTATGTCAATGTCTCCTTTGAGTCTAGTGCTGTAACAGCTGTAATGACAGCCTGTGTGTAATGAAAAGTACAGAACTGGAATCTATGTAAATGCTGAACCTCCTTACGTCATCTGCAAGAAAGCAGGTATCCTCTTCCTAGAGTCATGCCCCAGCAGTACTGCTGGAGTGGTCCTGAAAAAATGAAATGAGGTATCAGAGATTGTGATCTTTTGTGGGACTAGTAGAGGAAGAGCGACCATGAGAAGCATTAAATCCTGAAACTTTTACTAGTCTGGTTTTGGAATGTGTAAATTTGCAGCCAGACACCTTAAGCTTTGTCTTGGATGTTCTCGCCTGGTCACACTGGAGTCTTCAATAAAGGGTGCATTTTGCAAAAGGAAGTTGTTAAGAGCTGGGTTTGCTTGGTTTGTCAAGGACATCTTAATCTCCTCTTTAGTTATTTAGAGGGCAACTTGGATAGTTTATGTTTCCCACTAGGAGAAATTTTCACTGCAGAATTAGTACTGCACTAGAAGAAGTTCCACTAAGGTGTCAAAATCTCTAGTCTTGGGGGTTTTCAATGCTTTGTTAGAGACAATCGTGGCTGACTTGACCTAGCCCTACCAATGTTACCCCTTGGTACGACTTGCAGAGATTCCTGCCAAGCATCAATTCTAAGATTTTGTAATTTTCTCAGCTACCACGTTCTTCCTTATTTGTGAAAAATCCTCAAACCATGCCATTTCTAATGAACACAACAAATCTATTACCTTTGGAAGCCTTATGGGGAAAGCTCTTATATCCATGCTGGTGAATGAGCACACCTGGGTGTTTCTCTCCAATGCCTGTACGCCAGTACATGCAACGCAGGGAACAAACAGGAGGCATTTCAGTTACAAGGGTATGGCATCACTGCGATCACAGAGATAGTGGGATAACTCATATAACTGGAGTATTGTGATGGAAGGGTACAGGCTCTTTAGGCAGGGAAGACAAGGAGGGAATGTCGCACCTTATGTGAGGGAACAGTGGAAATGCATAGAGCTCTGCCTTGGGATAAGTGAGGAATCAGTCAAGAGTTACAAGTCATACTAGTAGGCAGACCAATACAGGTGATGTAGTAGGTATCTGCTATAGACCTCATGATGACCTCATGATGAGTATATGAGGCCTTCATACAACTGGAAGAAACCTCATGTTCACAGGCCTTGGTCCTTGTGAAGGATTTCAGCCATCACAATGTCTGCTGGAAGGACAACACACCAGGGCACAGGCAATTTAAGAGATTTCTGGAATGCACTAAAAACAATTTCCTGACACAGGCAATTGAGAAGTCAGTAAGAAGAGGTGCTTTGTTGGACCTGCTGCTTCCAAACAAGGAAGAACTGGTTGGGGTTGTGAAAATCAGGGGCAGCCTGACTGTAGTGACTGTGACAGAGTAGAATTCAGGATCCTATGAGGAGGGAGCAGAAAGCAGGACCACAGTTCCAGACTTAATGAGAGCAGACTTTAATCTCTTCAGAGACCAGAGTAGCACAAATTTCAATGTTATACAAGATAGGAAGTGATAAGTGTCCTACTCCCAGCTTCTGCCAGAAATCTTACCCCCCTACCAGGTAGGGGCTACTTGCCCCAGATGTCACTTCTCTCTTTAGGTCACATGGTCTGTTGTGATCTGCTAGCAGGACTAGCCACTCCTACAGGTTTACCCAGAAATACATGATACCTGGATACCTGGGGATAGCCTTTCCCCATACATGCACAGGGAACATTAGTTTGGTTTGGCCACCATTTCAACAGGGCATCACCATTTTATGGCAGGGAGATGAAATGCCACTGCTCTGTGATTGACTGCTGGCCATTTCTTGACACCATCATAGCCATGTGTTCTCAGGCAAGTCCTGTGATCAGGTGCTTTCTTCCTTTGCACCAGGAAGTGCTCCGATACAAAAATGGCAAACTGCCAGCACATCTACATAACCAGCATTGAAATAAAGACTGACCAGAACATGCATGTCTCATTTTGCTTTGGGAAGGTGATTGTGAACCTGCCTCTTCAGCCCCAGAAGCCTCTGATATTTTAGGAGACCATGCCAAAATGTTAGCTGTAAAAAAATGACACGGACCCCTCTTGTACAAGAATTATTACAAAGCTCAGGCTGGCAATGGTCTTCCTGGTTTTCAAGGCATTCCTGTAGTGTATTGTGTGTTGGAAGTATATTCCATACCCTGTTTAGAAGGGCTTTTGAAAAAGATTCTGGAAATCATTAAGCCATATGCTAAAAGTACTTCTGAAGATATTGCAAAAAACATGGTTGGACATGTTTCCAAGGTGGTCATGGATAAGTTGAAAATTCCTTCAAATCAGGATTGGGACTTGCCTATATTTAATTAAAAAGCCTTAAAAGAAACAAAGTCATGTCACACCGCCAGAGGGAAGGTCCACCCTGGCTCTTTAAAAGAAAAAGGAAGGAGTGCTAGACAACAATCTGACCAGTAGAAGAAGATGACAAAGAAAAAGCCAGACCCAATGGTGCAAAAGAAACAAAAACCCCAGAGAAAGAGGTCCTGATCTACTGCTAGAAAAGAAAATCTGTTTTTAAAGTGATGGCTTTTATCACGGCTGCTCAGAAGAATGCACCAAATCCAAACTGGATTTGTCTACAGTGTCCAGGATGTCCATTTGTCTACAGTGTCCATTTGTCACTGGATTTGTGTCTACAAACACAACTGCATTGAGAAAAGCCTTTTTTATTGAGGTGCCTCCACCTTCTGCTCTTGTGGAGTTTGCACTTCTGGACTTTTTCATAGCTGGGAACAGAGAAGATTACATAGGTCTGAACAGCACCCTACTGTATCTTTGCTGCAAGATTGTAAAAGCTGATAGGTCCAGCCTCAGAGCTGGTGAGTCCATGTTTCTCATGAATAACCCACTGGCTTCTATTTTCAGCCAGTTGGATGTTGCACTGAGGATAAACTAATAAACCAGAGCAACCACTGCTAACTCTACTGTGCTTTCATTGAGTTGCTTCTCAATTAGAGCTGAGTTGCTGTCAAAGCACTTCTCCACAGGGCTGTTCTGCCAAGCAGCAGCAAGCAGTCGGGTTGGGTGACATCAATAATTAGGGGTTCAAGCAATGCTCAGCTCTGATGGCCTAGAGTATGAACTATTGGGACCTCTCCACAGTGATCTGTTCTTTAAAGACAAGCTTTTGATGAATCACGTGGATGTAAAAATTAAGCTGACATGCAGCAAAGACAGCTTTTGTTTGATGAGCTCCCTGGTAGCAAACCCTGCAAGCTGGTTATTATGTGTGCCTAGTTATTTGTGAAGAAGGTGGGATAGTGCCTGGAGCACATCTGGTGCACGCTGAGGCATCACTTAATGGCCAATACTAAATAGCCAGTGGACCAGTTCAGCATACTGGCCAGCAATCATGCCAGCAATGAGAAAAATTTGTTTCTGAGACAGCTTCCCAAGGCTGTTACTGGTTTCATAGATAATGATGCTTTTAGCAGCAATTATGCTAAGAACTCTTTCAACTTTAAACTTTAAGATACAAATTTTATGTCCCTGTATGTGGATGGTGAACAGACGGCATCGAAACCACTGCAACCTGATTTTGAGAATGGCTGCTGTGTGCGAGAGTACATGCAGCTTGTTTAAATGATATATGAAAGCCATACGACAGACCATTGCCTACTGGTTGACAGGAAAGAGTTTGCCTATGGCTATATAATTTGCCTTTGGCCTGTCTCCAGACCGAAAATGCACTGATCACTATTCCCTGATAAAAACAGGATACCTGACAGCAGAAGTACACTTTGCAGGGGCCTTGATCACCACCATTAATATGATCACGTACAGTATACTTGACAACATGATAAAAATAAACCAGCAGAAACACATGTACTTCAACTAGATGCAAGTATGGACACTGAGCAGCTCTTCTGGGTTTTTCTCCCCTGCAGATCCCTACAGCAGAGAAGCATTTGTAGGCATTTACCTTCATTACTGGTTCGCTAGGGCCCATGTTTCTCTAAAATCAGCGAGCATGCTTGTAAATATGCATCCACATAACCAGCCTGGAGAGTACCAGCTAGCAATTCTCCTGGCAGACCAGAACCATGCAGTTTTTTGACTTGTATAGCTATCCTTGAAACAGCACTCTCTGTCTTGAAATCATCATGTCCTTTTTAAAACACAACTCCACAGATACTGCTTCCTAGAGGAAACAACTGCAGCTCTAAGGCCTGCAGATACCGCTTCGTTGTTTTCCTACATCATCATAACAATGGATTAAATTTTGAACTGCTTTTAAAACTGCATTCTAACAATCTAGTACAAAATGACCAGATGGTGATGTGCTTTGTAAAACATGAAGTTTTCCCTATGACCAGAGCTACTCCAAATATTTTTCAGAAGATACAGACCTGCATCTTCTGTAATGGTTTTCATAAACAGATTCTGTAAACAAAACTTACAACTTAACCATAAGGCTCTGTGTTCTTGAATCCTACCCCAAGATGGTTTTTAAATGGACACTAAACACAGCAAAGGTTAATGATTCTATGAATATTTTCTTCTCAACGGTAAGCTTAACAGGATGAATCACTGGACTTTAGGTATCCTTCTCTTCTTAGGTGGTGTGCATCTTGCTTCTTGGTCCTCCTCAATTACTTTTAGTTTTTCCAAAATATTCTGGTTTGCTGTATGGCCCATGACAGAAGATGGGACATTTCACTACAACCATGGATTCAATAAAAACATTCCAGGTGTTCTCAGACGAGAAAGCACACAAATCTGAAAAACACATCAAACTAATTCAAGCAAGCTCAACCCCTTGATGATATCTCCATTGTACGCAAAACTTCCCTGGTTGTCCCAAGAAGAAATATGCTTGTGTCGCTCTAGGTGACCTAGGAGCTCGTGTGCATTCTTCCATTAGAGTGGATGCACATTTTCCAGCACTTCCTCAACAATGTGGTTGGGGTCCCCAGGAGTTTCTAGGGGGTTTTCAACTTCTGACCTGTCGTCTTCCAGAAATCCAAGCGTCATCTTCCCCTCTCCTGACTGCCCTGCTTCACATGTGCCAGGTACTTTTGAAGAGCTGCTGTACACACCTTAACTTTTCTGTAGGCTCCCAAGCCTTGTTTCTGGAAAATGTCCCTCATTTCAGCATGTGACAGGGCACTGTGACAAAGGACACTGAAAAGGCTGAGGTACTCGATGCCTGCTTTGCCTCATTCTTTACCGGTAAGACCAGGCCCCTGGGGCCAGAGAGAAAAATCTTGAGAAGCATCACACTATGGAGCACTTAAACAAACTGGACTTTCATTAAGTCCATAGAGCCTGACAGGAGGTACCCAGGAGTGCTGAGTGAGACAGCTGATGTAATACCAAGGCCACTTTTGATTACTTTTGAAATGTCATGGCAACTGGGAGAGGTTACTGAAAAGACTGAAAGAAAAAGAAAATGTCACTCCTATCTTCAAGAAGGAAGATCTAGGGAACCACATGCCAGTCAGCCTCACTTCAATCACTGGAAAAGTGATGGAGCAACTTACCCTGGAAACCATTTCCTAATACATGAAGGACAAGAAGGTGATTGGAAGTAGTCCCCTTGGATCTACAAAGGGGAAATCATGCCTTCTAAAATGAGGTGACTAGCTTGGTGGGTGAGGGGAGAGCTGCCCATGTTGTTTAACTCTGCTGTAGTAAGGCTTTTGAAACTTTCTCCCATAATACTCTCATTAACAAGCTGGCAAACTATAAGTTAGATAAGTAGACAGGGAGGTAGACTGAAAACTGGCTGAACAGCTGGGCCCAAAGGTTTGTGATCAGTGGCCCAAAGTCCAGCTGGACACTAGTCACTAGTGGTGTACTCCAGGGGCCAATACTGCTAAACTTCTTTGTTAATGACCCGGACAATGGGACAGAGTGTACCCTCAGCAAGTCTGTATATAAACTAGGGGTGGCTAATACACCAAATGGCAGAGCGGCCATTCATAGAGACCTGGACTGGGTGAAGAATTGGGCAGAGAGGAATTCTCATGAAGCTCAACAAAGTGGAATGCAAAGTCCTGCATCTGGGCAGGGGGGATAACCTTACGCACCAGGGACATGCTGGGAGCTTACAGGCCGGAAAGCAGCTCTGCAGTGGAGGGTCTGGAGTCCTGGTGGACAACAAGCTGACCACAAGCACAGCAATACGTCCTCATAGCAAAGAAGGCCAACAGCATCCAGGGCTGCATTAGGAAGAGTGTTTCCAGCATGTTTGAGGGATGTGATCCTTTCCCCCTACTCAGCACCAGTGAGGATACAACTGGAGTGCTGTGTTCAGCTCTGCGCTTCCCAATACAAGACAGACATAGGCGAATCTGAATAAGGGAATGGAGCATATAAGAAGAGGCTGAGAGAGCTGAGACTGTTTATCTTCAAGAAGAGAAGGCTCGGGGGGGGGTTTATTGATCTGTATAAATACCTGATGAAAGGGAGTGAAGAAGAGGGAGCTCACCTCTTGTCAGGAGGGACCAGTGACATGACAAGAGCCAATGGGTACAAATTAAACCACAAAATTCTACGCAAGAAAAAGCTTTTTTTTTTAAATTTCTTTTTTTTTTAATTTTTTTTTTTTTTTACTTCTGAGGGCAGTCAAACTCTGCAGTAGCGTTCCCAGAGGTTGTGGAGTCTCCATCCGTGGGGATATTAAAAACCTGACTAAACACTGTCCAGGCTAATCTGTTCTATCTGACACTGCTTGAGCAGGGGAGGGGGGCACCAGACGATGTCAACAGGTTCCTTCCTACCACACCTATTCCGTGACTCTGTTAAGAAGATACACTTTCAGATCTCAATCAATAACTACATTCCAGCTGTATTCTCTACGATGCATACACACACTCCCTTTGTTTTCCCCAGTACCCAATCTCTACCCGAACAGGTAAAGAATAAGCTGTCACTCACAGATTGTGCCCAAAACAAGCACAGCTGTGTTTTGCTAATGATTGTTGTTAATTATTTGGTGGTAAACATCTTGTTCATGAAATTCCTAGGTGATAAATTGTCAGTAGTTAAAACATAAGCGTGGAAAAAAGTATTAGTAGACAGGGACTTGGAGAGACTGGAAAAAAAGGATAAACTTAAAGGAAACATATACCTGCAAAATTATATTCCAAAATACATACTTTCTACAAGATGATTTGGGAAAAGTTGATGTAAAAAAGCAAAATGTCAAAGCAAATAAGACGTTACTTCGGACTGCAGTAATTCTTCCCACAAAACTTCCCAGCTATTTTGAGCGACATGCACAAAGGGAAACACAACAAAACTGTCCCTGCCTGCAGCTATGAAAGGTCAAATTTAGTTGTGCTAATGTCGGCATTATCTTTTTCTTTTTTTTGTATATAACACACAATGCCCAACAAGCAGTAGGCAAGAAATAAGACTGAACATTTGAAGGGGATTCAGAAATTATGTACGAAGGAAGATTAAAATGTCTACAACATAGTTAAGTCATAGTTGAACTCAAAGGGCAGGGAGGAGAACGGAGGGAGAACTTGGAAACATTATCAGGTCTCTAAAAAAAAAATAAAAAATTAAAAATTACAGATCAACTACAGAGACTCCTGAAATCAGAAGGACTGGCAGGACCCTAGTCATTCATCTGCTGGATGGAAAAACATGCAAAGACCAAATGGAGTTCAAAATATCACAGATAACATATATAAAATCCGGAGAATAACTAATACAGAAGAAGGAATTATCTAGTCACTCTACAGAAGTGACCTGATTGAATAGGTATTTAACATATAATTCATAAAGGTTATATAATTCATAAGGCTATATAATTCGTAAAGGTTATATAATTTCTAAAGCCCATAAAGGACTTGGGGTTCCTACAGAAACACTAACCTTATGCATACTACTAGAATGTGCAGTTACGCTGTCCTTGATAACAGACTTGATGACAATTATTAGTTTAAAATATAGTAACTAAGCATTATACATGATCTTTATATTAAACCATGTTCTCATTACTAAGCAATTCATCATAATGAATGAAAATCCATCTACCTAACAAAGCAGTTCTGAGTATTAAGCCCTATATTCCAAACACACCTAACTGTAAAGATATCTTTATGAAATGCAAATTCGGGGATTAAATTCAGTCTCTCTTTAATTCTTGCAAATGAGCGTATCTATACAGACTTCAAACTGTAAACAGGCAGAAAATTGCAGTGATATCTTTTAATGCACGCTTTTCAATGCTAGTTGTCAGAAGATGTAAGTTTCGGTCTTTTCCCTACATATAAGTAATTAAAAAATAAGTAATTAAAATCCAATTAGACCTGCAGAACAGAATAAGAACAGAATTTTGTTCTTCCAGTTGTTGGAATAATTAGAATATTGTTGAGTTCACCTTTACTCCAATTTTAGAGCAGCTGCATTAAAGGCTTTTGAAAACAGAAATGTATGGCTATTTAAAACTATATGCTAAATTCATATGTTATGTATTTGCACAAATACTGGGGCATGTATCTGCAGTACTTTCTTCTGAGATGTATGTCCCTACCTATTTATTCACAGACACTTTCTGCCCCACAAGGAGCATTGTCAGATTCTGGTCAGTCCACCATCAAACATACATTTACTATGTTTAGCATTCACTGGTATATAAGTTCATGAAATCTAGGCACCTCTGCTGGTCACATGTTATTAATCTGTCTCTTTTCCTGAGCCAGTTCTCCTGAAGCCTCTTTATCCTCTTTGTTTATTTTAATCACAGCTGCTTAATTCTGCTCTATCTGTTAATACCAAATAAAAGCAGTAGTAACAAAAAAATGCTAATAATTAAAGAAACCCATCAGATGTTTCAAGGACTGGGGAGGAGAGGGGCAACAGTCAGCAACAGTCATTGAAATTTGTCTAAAATAACTGAGGACTTCTCCAGCCCCAAATAAGTTACCATCACTTAAATTACTCTCTCAAAGATATATGATAGGCCATAGCCAAGAACACAGCATCTCAAACACTTAGTGTTCTCTATTAGCTCAAAAGATGCTAACGGGGGCTTAAACTACATTCTGCAAATCCACTCGTATCACTCTCTTTCAGCTGTTGGAGACACTTCTGAGAAAAGATGAAAGGAATCAGTGTGAAAAAACTGCCTACAGGAGTAATTTGTAAACTAATCACTGTATATGTGTGAAGTAAGTCTTTTCCTGAACTCTGGTCAGCTGGACCACCATAAACATTTTTCTCTTGATCAATTTGTATGTCAAAAGAGCACAGAACTCCAGGGGATTCACTCCCCTCTGTAATCCATGACATCTTCTGGCACCACTGATAGCTGACTAAGGAGTAAAGCTGACTTCTAGTTTTACTTATTTTATGTCAGTTAGTAGCATGGCTTCCGGTTCCCCATGAATGATCTTGTATTGTTTAAGCCTTCAATAGAACTAGCATGACAACACAAAAACACAACCATCAACAGGAATGAAGGCAGGAAAACAAGTTGTCTGCCCTCAGCACTATCTGCTCTTCTAGGTATTTTGTGATAAAAAATAGCAATGATAATAAGGGACGAATGGTTTTGCTCAGCATTCACTAGGAAAAAAATAATTAGCAACTATATTAGATCTACCAGGAAAAAAAAAAGTTGTTGCAACTGACTAAGTGCAGTTTTAATTTTTCTTTGGCAGTATTCAAAGCTATCCTACCTCTTTCTGTTAGTATGTTCTGTTCTGATGCTCCTACCTGGCAAATAACATCTCCCAGTGGACTGGGAATTCTCCTACATATTCTTAAATACTCTGGCAAGAAGACTTCAATTAAAAAGATGTTATGTGTTATCCATCCATTGCCTGGATCATCTCTATCTCATTATTTTCAAAGACTTAAAAAGCTGAGGCAAGTGAAACCTTTCACCTGCAGCTTGCCAGAAATACTACAAGGCTGAACCTGATTCTCTTCAGAGAGACTGCTAAAAAGGACTGGAATTATAAAGGGACCAGATAAATAAAAAAGGATAGGACAATAGCCATGTACTGCAGTGAGGAGAGTTAAAAGCATCAGGGAGTAGGCAGATGACTCATCAGTTAACTGAATCTCACTTTTCCCTTCTGTCCAGAGATCCGTGTTAGGGAAATGAAAAACCAGGTAATCATGCTGGCTCAGGAAGAAACATGAAAATTCAGTATAAAAATCAAGCCAGTTACTGGTGGACAAATACCTCTGCTATCCCAAAGCAGAGGACAAGGGCAACAGACCACTTAATAAATACAGATGCATGCTGCAAACTGGTTTTGAGTCTTGCATTGCTTCCAAGAAAAAACATTTTAAAAGCATTCATTGCCTTCTGTGAAAGGAGAGTGAGGACTGCTTATCGTGGAAGCAAGGAAAAAAGAAACACTCCAATTCCTATCCAGAATGCTTTAACATGTTCCCATCAAACCCACTGTAAGAAGGAACCTGCAGAGAAACAGATGCCACAATGCTTTCATTAAGGGAGTACTGAGGCCAGGTTTGATCCTTCTCAGCATTGATTAACTTCCATGGTCCAACTACCATCAAAGCAAATTCATCTTCCCATTATATCTGCCTGTATAATTAAAGATACTCCTTAGTATTTCTGGAAGGAAGGATCAGCGAAGACCAACCTTAAAACATTCAGGAATTAGTTCATAAAAGAGAACTGTGCCATGAAACTTCTTAAGGTTCCAATTCTACCACATTAAAATAGGCAGAACTGAAGTAAAATGGAGAGTACTGCAAAAAGGATGAGAAAGACATGGGGCTGCCTCATCATCATTACGGTATTTTTTTGATATACCATGATGAAACAATCTTCATTACAGAAAAGCTAGGCAAGAAGTCACAGATAAAAGCTGTGATGTTGTCTTGGTATCCGAAATGTTGGAAAAAAGAGGCTGGGACAAAATAGTGTCTAGGAACCAACTCTGAATCTCAGCAATGATTATCAACTCTTGCAATTACTGTAACTAACAAGTGAGTATTCATGATGTGTATACATTTAGTCTTCAGACAGGCACTGCTAATAAAACAAACAGCACAGCTTGTGATGCAATGATTTCAGAAGAATAGAAGGAGGTAAACCTAAAAGGGGAAGTCCTAGAAAAGTTGAGAGGAAGCTACTAGAACAGGAGGACCAACAAGGCCATATGAGAAGTGGAAGATAAGCTCTTTTTTTTTTCCACAAGCCAGACTGAGGACGAATTGAGTCAGCAAAGAACAATCCAAGGCCTTAAGGATTCACAACTGATAAAATACTAACATGAAAGGATTCTGCAAGCAGTGTGTATGACAGTGACACCTGATGTCCTTGATACTCAGGGGAAAGTGCAAGGAGTGGCTGGCTTATCTGTGTTTTAGATTGTCCTTTCCCTACTACATGTTCAGTCTGTTCGCACAACCAATAGATGAAATATTTTAGATGGCAGGCATTCTTTGTTTTCTGTGCTTTTAACAATCTAACTGAATCTAGCACGAAGGAGCAAGAAGGGCTTCTCATTGGAGTCAAATTGTATTTTAGTCTTCCGAAAGATAAATGCAATGTCCAGGAAAACACTAGACTGACAGAAATTTACATTCTCAAAAACATCTTAAACAAAAATAACTTGCTGTACAATCTGTCAGGTAAAGTTACAGGTCTTGATTCCCATTGTAACACAAAGAATTATTTCATTTCTGCAAGTTCTCCACAGACTTCCCATATGGTCTGTTTCTGAAGGCTGGATTAGGTTCACAGAAAATATTACCAGAAGTAAGGAAAACTAAGAGAGGCTGCTGTTGGCTCATTCTCCCCGCTCTTTCAATGAGCCTCTCTGTCCACTATGCAAGCTCAATAAAGACAAAAGCTGCTGGTTTGACAGCATTACATTTGAACATGCTGACAAGACTGCAGTGGTCACAGCTGGGAAGTACTGGGAATTACAGAAGACACTTCGATCCCACTGTACACTCTCCAGATTTCTTTGTATCTACTTCTGCACAGGTCAAAATAGTTATGGAGCTTTTACACCAGCCAGACTGAGAGAATTAAGTGTGTTTTATTTTGCAACTCAAATAAAATTCAATAATCACCACAGAAGGTGATTACCTAATGAGCAGCAGTAGCATAAACCGATTTCCTGTAACTTTTGTTGACAAGAGTTACAAAGTGTTCTGAATGCTTTCTTGTTACCAGAAAGAGCAATAAATAAATTAACTAGAGGTATCTATGTTCAGGGAACTATATCCTCAACAACTCATACTCACTTGACTATGGCTTTGCACTCAAAATTATTTTGGTTTCATAATGTGACTGTAGTTAAAAAAGCCCTTCCAGCCACCAATGAAGATAGCAAAAGAGACACTTCATTACAAAATGTTGCAGATTATTTCTGCTCTGCCACTTTCACACATGTAAAGCCAAAATAAATGTACAAATATCAGAAATGAAAGGTAAAATGCAATGTCCTGCCTCTTGGGCTTATTTTAATGCTTAAAAGGCTTAGCTACTGTTAATAACACACTGATATTAGCAGCAGCACCACTATTTGAGAAAATCACTATCTACCTACATAATATGCACACAGCAAAAGAAAGGCAGTGTTCAAATTCTGTAAGGAACAAAAATCTGTGTCCATGGGATTCATCTGGGTATAATGCAGCAAGACGACTCTTAAAGGCTCAAGAGTTCCATGCCAACACTGAATCAAGGTAATATTTCCTATGTCTGATTCTTTCCACATGCTAAAAACCCCAACAGTTCTTCAGATCAATATATTTATTTTAGCTCACAGGAGGAAAATACATCCTTAACAACTCATACTTATTTGACTGTGGCCTTATTCTGCCACAGAAGATGTAATGAAACTTGGATTCCTATAGATTTGTGACTCATAACTGGATTCTTGGGCTTCTGATTCTTTGTGAACTAATGTTTTTTTAATGTTTGCCCTTTTAGATGGTATGTAGAATAACTTGCTCTTGTGTGGATTCTTGGACATATAATAAAAGTTAGAGTTCATTCTGCAGGCTTTCTCTAAGGGAAGCAGAGTCTGTGTCCGCTATTGAGTCACATCTTAAGTTTTATTTCTGTTCCTGCAGAACTCACTAAAATGTAAATGATGTTCTACTGAAAAAACACAAGACTTAGGAATTTCATCCATTGCACTATGCAGATATCCAAAATAGACAACCATTTTGAGCTAGTCTTGATATACAGTGAAAGTTAGCTTCAAAGGTCATCTTGAAAAGTAAACAGACTAAGTTTGATTTTTTCTTATGCCAGGTTCTATTTGGTTGGTTTATGGACACACACTTGACTCAAAAACTTAACAGATGGAAGGAACTAAATCCTCCAAGCGCTGCCTAAAAATAACTCCCACTTCCCTACCTCTAATTCTTTACTCACAAGTTAACTGCCCCTTGAACAGTTTTTCCCTCCCATTTCTGCAGGTCACCTGTAAGTAATTTATCAAGAAACCAAACATTTTAGGTACAGAGTAGGCTGCTCTTTTAACAAGTCCAGACCATAATCTCCAATAAACTCTTTGGCTCATCTATTACTAATGCACTACCTGATGCACTGATTACAGTGCAGCTACCTGATGCACTTTTATCCTGGTGTCAGAAATAGTTAATGGTTAACCACTGAGAAGAAAACTAATGAATTAAGGTCACAGACAATGACTTATGAACCCCTATTTTAAATATATTTATCCCAAACAAAGATTCATTGACCTTCCTGATATCTCATCCAACTTTGTTATGAAAAAAAATTAACTGGCAAGAACCTAACAAAAGACTATCCAGTAGCCATTCTTTACATCTACAAGTACAACTGCAATGTTACATTACTTCAGTTTCTACCAACGTCAAGTGCCTTAGTTGTCAAACCTATGGAATAGACTAGACTCACATCTGCTAATGGCAAATATGACTTTATACTGTCATACTCTAATAATGAGACTCAAATGGAACTACTTGGTTACAAAAATTATATCCATGATTTAGAGAAATACACATCTTTTCAAATTATTCCTCAGTAAAAAGCCTCACTACCCTGAAGCTAAACTTCTAAATTTAGGACAGGATTGCCTTCAAGAGGGAGCTGACTCAAGGACTAAAGCCAAAGACATCACAGAATCATAGAATGGTTACGGTTGGAAAGGACCTTAAGATCATCTACTTCCAACCCCCCTGCCATGGGTTGCCCAAGGCCCTGTCCAACCTGGCCTTGAACACCACCAGGGATGGAGCATTTACCACTTCTCTGGGCAACCTGTTCCAGTGCCTCAACATCCTCACAGTAATAATAACAAACATCTCACTCCACTGCATGGAACAGTTCAGCAACGTACACAGTTTCCAAAACCAGCTAGTCTTTTACAAAAAATAGCATAGTTTATCGCTGTGAAGGAAGTATGCTTGTCTTTATTGTCTGCCTCAGTGTGCATGTAACAGAACTAGTGGATTCTCTGGAAGGTGACAACTCATAACACCTACTACGTAGAAATGTATTTGTTTATACAGCTCTACATAACAAAAGACAATAGAGCTGTCAACATCAGTTTTTGAGCACTCAATGTCTTAGAGTCTATACCATTCTATGCTGTTAGTGATTGACTTGCATAGCACAAATTCAGGTGTGGCAATTTCCAGAGTCAGAGGTTTGCTCATCTTTATCCTCTCATAATTTTGTCTCTGGCCTGCCTTCCTAGTATTCCTTCTAAGCCTAGTATACCCGGAATGTCCTTTCCTCATGGGTTTGCCAAGTCATCAGCCTGTGTGCATTACAGCCTATCTGGACAGACCTTAGGCTCTACTGAGACTGCTCGTTTACTACATATAAACCTGAGAATTATCTATGATTATGCACAGACAACATACTCAACAAAGCACAAAGATGAATCACAGAATAACAGAACAGTTGAGATTGGAAGGGACCTCTGGAAGTGATCTAGTCCAACCCCACTGCTCAGGCAGTGCCACCTAGAGTCAGTTGCTCAGAACCATGTCCAGGCAGCTTTTGAGTATCTCCAAGGATGGAGACTCCTCTCTGGACAACTTGTCCAGTGCTTGGCCACACTCACAGTGAAAAAGTGTTTCCTGATGTTATTTTTTTGCCCATTGCCTATTGTACTGTCACAGAGCACCACTGAAAAGAGCTTGGCTCGGTCTTCTTTGCACCCTCTCTTCAGGTATTTACATACATTGATTATACCCCTGAGCCTTCTCTTCTCCAAGCTCTTCTCCAAGCCTTTCCTTATGTGAGATGCTTCATCATCTTAGTGGTTCTTCATTTGACTCTCTCTAGTATGTCCATGTCTCTCTTGTACTGAAAACCCCAGAACTCTAGGTGTAGCCTCACCAGTGCTGAATAAAGGGGAAGGGTCACCTTTCCTTGATCTGCTGGCAAAACTCCTCCTAAAGCAGCCCAGGGTACCATTAGCCCTCTTTGCAGCAAAGGCACATTGCTGGGTCCTGTTCAACCTGGTGTCTACCGAGATTCCCAGGTCCTTTTCTGTCAAGCTCCTTTCTAGCCAGACAGTCCTCGGCATGTACCGGTGAATGGGGTTGTTCCTCCTCAAATGCAGAACTTTGCACTTCTCCCTGTTGAACTTCATGAGGTTCCTATTAGCCTATGAAAACCATCTCCACATCATGATCATACTTTGGTTGAAGCAGAAGAAACTCACTTGAAGCTAAATTGAGGCTCTCTGTAGCTAAAGGCACAAGCTGATACATTTTGAGCTAAACTCTAAGGCCCACCAACTAAACAACTTGTTCTTCCTGCAAGGGCACACAGACACAGGTCTGCCACTCACGTAACAATCAGTCTAATGGCTTATACAGCCCATGAAGAGTTCATAATCTGTCATGCATAAAAGGCAGAAGACATAAAGAAGAGCTTCCAGGAGCCACACGTGTAAGCTTAAGCCACGCATAAAACGTCCAAATCTGTAAGAATGGCAGTGTTTAAACAAACTGAGAAAAGCAGTTCTACTTGTTTCAGAGGGATGTGTCATTCAACCCATATGCTGGGATTGGTTACCTTTTCATGCAGTCAGAATATCCTGTTATTACATGTGAAACTTGAGCTTCCTTTAACTAGTTCTGTAGAATTCATAATAAAGCTCTAGTTGCTGACTGTAAATCTGTGCAGTGTAATCTGCCTGCATTGACAGTTTGAATGAGCCTGTAAACTAAGTATCAAAAAACACAAGAGCATAAAATAATATATGTTAAAAAGACTCACAGATCTGCACTCTAGACACAAAGTCTAGCTTTGCTTACTCTGAACAGCACATGGATTGCAGCAATGACAGCTGGAGAGAGATCTCACCACTCTTACCTAGATGTGGAAAAGGAACATTCTGCTATTCCTACTAGGAACCTTTTGAAGTGGCCTATGTTCTCAAAAAGGCTTTTCTAATAAGGCTGGGTCAATGCAGATTGATTTAAACCACAGCTATTTAAACCACCAACTTCACTCACAACTTAAATCAAAAGCAAAAAACTTTGAATAATTAATGGATTTTAACTCTGCATTGCTTTTGCATTCTTCATTCAGATTCCTTCCATAGATGTTTAATGCATATTTTTGTCAGGCCAGAAGAGAATCTATGTTTATACACTTAGTCATCTTTAGTTGTTTTTACTGTGTCAGGAAGCCCCCTTCCCCCCCTTCTTTTTTTAATTTCATTCATGGTAACTGAATTTTGATAGAAATTGGAATTCAATCAAAAGCCACAGTACAACATTTCAAATAATACACTCTTACACAGTACGATGTCGAGTGTGCTGTATGGATAAGGAACTAGGAGAACTGCCAAACCATAGTTTTCATTTTAAATGGATTTATTTAACAGTGGCAGCATTACTTGTAGTTAATGAGCTGAACATTTCTGATGACCAAAATCTTTAAAGATACAGAAACTGTAGCTCTTATGTATGATAATACCTCGTTCTTTTTATGTGTTCAGAAAGAGAAAGCAAGTTGGTCTGCTTTTTCAGCTACCAGTTTTTCAGTACTGAATGTTGAGAAGGACTAAATGAATAATCTGAAATGAAAGCTACTGCTGTCAAAAACTGGTTTAGGCTTTCAGTCAGCTTTGCTTCCAGCTGCAAAAACTTCTACCAGCTTTTTTACTTGCCTGCTTTGCAGGAATTGACAGCAAGTATGCACTCCTTGAATATTTTAATTTAACTTGCATTTTCAGAGATTATAGCCATAAAATGGGTTGTTAAAAGGACTTAAGTTAAAACATCTCTTTCTTAACCCTCTAGCTTAGAATGCGGATTGTTAACAACTAGCAAAAAATGGAGAGGACTCTCTTGCCAAAGCAAAAAGGAATTATAGGATGGTTTGGGTTGGAAAGGACCTTAAGATCGTACAGTTCTAACCCCCCTGCCATGGGCAGGGATGCCTCACGCTAGACGTATCACCCAAGGCTCTGTCCAACCTGGCCTTGAACACCACCAGGGATGGAGCATTTACCACTTCTTTGGGCAACCTGTCCCAGTGCCTCACCACCCTCACAGTAAAGAACTTCTTCCTTATATCTAACCTGAACTTCCCCTGTTCAAGTTTAAACCCATCACCCCTTGTCCCACCACTACAGTCCCTAATGAAGAGTCCCTCTCCAGCATCCTTATAGGCCCCCTTCAGATACTGGAAGGCTGCTCTGAGGTCTCCACGCAGCTTCTCTTCTCCAGGCTGAACAGCCCCAACTTTCCCAGGCTGTCTTCATACAGGAGGTGCTCCAGCCCCCTGATTATCCTCGTGGCCTCCTCTGGACTTGTTACAACAGCTCCATGTCCTTCTTATGTTGAGAACACCAGAACTGTACATAGTGCTCCAAGTGGGGTCTCAGGAGAGCAGAGTAGAGGGGCAGGATCACCTCCTTTGACCTGCTGGTCATGCTCCTTTCGATGCAGCCCAGCATACGGTTGGCTTTCTGGGCTGCGAGCGCACACTGCTGGCTTATGTTCAGTTTCTCATCAACCAACACCTCCAAGTCCTTCTCCACAGGGCTGCTCTGAATCACTTCTCTGCCCAACTTGTAGCTGTGCCTGGGACTGCCCCAACCCAGGTGAAGGAATTTACTTTGATTTTTACTGATTTGGAACAGAAATTGAAGAGTCTAACTATTCTAGAAAACACAGTCTTAGCACTTTCCACCAGCAGTGACAAGCTAATCCAGTAAAACAAAATTAAGTTGATCCACCAGTCAGATCTCTCATATAGCCACCTGCAGCTGTGAATTCTAGTAATTCTTTATGTTGTCCTTATTCTTTCAAGTTCTTCTCCTTTTCAAAAAACAAAAATTCTTTTAACTTCCTTTAGTTTAGAAAAGCCCATCTCCTGTTGTAGTTGTGTTGGAAGGGCACAAAGATAGCAGATCAGATGCTAGGATTCACACTGTAGTAGGAATGGAACAATATCTCTTCATACCATGGTCAAAATAGCAGCATGAAATGAATATCACATGCAAATTCACTCAGCTATAACAAATGAGGAAAAATACTTCCATAAAAAGCAGCAACCTGGGAAGAACGGTAAAGCCCTTAGTCCATGCTGATTCTCCAGACACCTTGGTCTATTAGGCTCCTCTCTCACCGTTAGAAAAACACTGTTTCAGTTTGCTCACATATCTTTGTCCCAGATACAACTGTGATGATTTTCAGTCCTAACTCACAAGTTACTGTTTGCCCATAAAAATGTAGCCAAACCAAATGCTCTCAAACACTAGCATTTCCACAAGTTAGCACTCAGTTAATTCACCAATCGAGTTCTTCCTTCTTCCCCATACTGCAAACATGTTGCTATTTTCATATTTTAATTTTGTTTTTTAATATGTCCATTCCAGATCCTGCATTAACCAAAAAGAGTTGTTCCCCATATGCAAATAATATTTTACATGCAACAACATGGCTCATTTTGATCACACACCCTCTGAACCTGAAAAACCTAGCAGTAGGGACTACTTGGGTGAGATTTCATAAGGGACTACAAAGCTTATATTTTGCAGTGAGAACAAAAGTAATTAAATCACTTTTTTGCCTTTGCAGAATTCTTGCTTTTAAATCATTTTACTATTTAAGGTATCTCACTTGCTTAATTTATACATTTGATGTTAAATAACTGGTTCTGGGCATAGGAAGCAGTATAAATGCTGCGGTTACAGGTATGTTCAGGAACAGAAGGGGATGAAAATTGAAAACTCCAACTGATGGTTCCATTATGCCATTACTAACCAACAGAACACTGCAGACTGCACTGGCTCAACATGCATAAAAAGAATAAAGGGGCATACAGGTGAAAAACCTTGTGGGTTTTTTCAAATTACAAAAAAGTTGCACAAATAAATCTTTGAGACCTGGCTTACCGAAGTAGCAGTACATAATTGAAAATGACTCTCATTTGTTTCACAGCATTAATGGAAGGTGTAAATGAAAATTCCTGTGGTTTATCAATGTGAAGGGATAAATTTTCTTCACAAACTTTTTTGTGAATGTTTCTTGGAAGCACCTATTATTTGACACTGAGAAGCACCACTCCTTTCCCCACACAAAAGACACAATCTGACATATGTCCAGTACATTTTAGACACTAAATTCAACATCTGTGATGACCTCTAATACTTTTCTTCCCCTTGTCTATTTCTCTAAAAGAAGGTAGGGTAAGGCTTGCACCATCCTTAGCACTGAGAGCAATTTCCCTTTACAGTTTAAAATAGAAATACAAACCTTGCCAGAATGATTTGAAAGCATTGGCAGATGGATGAAATATTTCTGAATCTGCATCGTGTAACATTTGGCAGCTAGCATGACTACTGAACAGCTGACTTTTATGCAATGACATTATTAATTATAACTTCCTTGCCAAACAAGCATCGTAACTGAGCATTTTCAATATTCTTTCAGTAAGCAGTTCATGCATGTCTGCTAAACTAATCATGTAAGTAATATAGTTGTCCTGTCCCATGCCTACTAAAAACATCAACTTGATCCAGCCATACTACCATCTGACTGCAAGAGGTACTATATACGGAAGACAGTGCAAAGAAGGTGGTATGTTCCATCCGTCTCATCAGTCATGGGGCAACAGCCATTCTCAACATTATTCCTGGCTTGCCAAGACCACCAACAATGCAAGACAGTCATTCACGCCTACTGACTAATCTGCATAAAACTCACCTGCAGGCTGAAACTGACATTTTGGACATTTTCCATTAAGGATTTTTCAAAAATTGTAATCAGCATAAGCATTTCATAAGGCCATGTATGTCTACAGACAATGTATTAACTGAGCTCAGATGTGCAGTGTGCAAAATTAACTCAATGAAAAGCCAGCACTTGTTTCAAAAGACAGAAAAGCTGACAGAAGTCATGTCCCTTATCCTTACTGCCTTGAGCCTCAATATTGTGCAAACATGGTGATCCTTCTCACTACAAGCCTAATATTAAATAGATGAATAAGTGTCTGCAATACTAAATTCCAACAGAACACTCAAACATTCTCGGTTCCAAATCCCCTGATACACCGCAGGCAAGTTAGCTGATTCCTTTGACTTCCCTGTTTAACTCATCCAAACTCTCAGCAGTTCTGCTGACTTCTGGAACCCAGTTCCTGGTGTTTGACGCTATTTGCTTCACAAAGAAATTGCTGAGAGCTGTCATTCATACTTTGGCTTGAATCTGATGGTTTCCCTTCATTTCCATGCTAATTCCCTCCTAGGTGAGAGGCATCACAGACCTGATTTCAGAAAATTAGAGCAGTATCTTGCACAATAAGAGGGCATGGCGCACAGAGATTTCTGCCATTGATAAGCCAGGCATTATTGCTTATATCTGCACAAACTGCTTACACACCCCAAAGAAGGATCTACCTTCTATTTCCAGAGGAGTAGACGGAACAGTAAGAAGCACAGATACAATGGCAGGACTCAAGGAATGTCAGTTCTTTACCAAAACATTGGTATTGACCAAAACAGCAAGAAATTATGTATGATATGTATGATAATACATTGTGATCAAGGCTCTAGAGCCACCTCACACAGGGAAGGTTTGCATACATCTCTGAATAAAAAGACCATCCACATAGCAAAAAGCAGGAAAAGGGCGAAAAGAAGCTACAGTGACTATAGTGACTTCCTGCTTGCTGTTTTGGTGGGGTTTTTTATGTAAAAGGTAGAAAACTGGAAATTCTGAAATACCCTAAAGTGACAATCCAGGACAAAGGAGAGGGCAGGAGTGCTAAAGGAGCACTTGATTTACACACTTTGTTGAATAGACCCTCACTTCTGAAACTGAAATTTCCTTACAGATATTTCAAAGGCATGAATAATGGATCATATGGAAGCTGTTACACTGTTCATTTCTGAAAAGAAGCCTCTGTGAAATGGACAACACTTTTTAAGAGGCTGAACTGATAGAACTTATGCTGAATTAAGACACTACACTGATGGCTAGTTACGTCCCTTACACCACTGTATATATCAGCATGATCTTGACTTCTCATGTTCAAAGGATCTTCCTAGGAAAGTTACATTGCCCTAGCCATATTGTAGGCTTAAATTGTAAGTTTAAACTAACAACAGTGTGTGTGTCTTTAACACAGTAGAATGCAGCAAACCGTTCTTACTTGCTAACATGTAGAGAGAAAGGAATGTTCAGCTGATGGGTGAAGGAACATCATGGGACTGATAACAACTAAGGAGACACTAAATAAGACCACGAATGCTAGCCTTCAAGATAGCAGAGTGGCACCTGACGTGGAGCGAGACTGGAACAGAACAGAAGCAAGGACACACCAACTGCTAACTCAGCACTAGGACCTTGCGAGCATGCGCGAGCACTGAGGTCATTCAGCAAACACAGTGAGGAAGACTATCGGGGACCACCAGAGACCCCCAGCTCAGCAAGAAAATGTATGCTTAATTAGAATGCAGATATTAGAATTAGTTCCCGGAAATCTCATGAATATGTAAATAATTTCCCAGAAAAGCTGCAAATATGCATGAGTATGCTAAATATATAGCTGCTGCAGCAAGTAACGGGCACGCTCACCTTTGTGAAACGATTCGTGTGTGCACCCAGTGCTGCAATTAAGAATGTCTGCTTTCTGAAACCCCAGATTGAGTCTTAGAGAGTTTCTCCAACCGACATTTACGGTAACCATTTAAATTGTGTACTTTATTATCATGATGATAAACTTTATCATCAAGATTCCTCCTTCTGTGGGGCTGAGAACTATACTACTCTCTAACAATGGTTTTGCTGTGTTACCATTCTGGTTTTGGTTTGCTATTTTGAAATTACATTCACCTGCTGTTGTAAATGGCTTTGCAAAATGCTGAAGAAAAGCAGCAGGATAGTTCTAAACAGCATTCTTATTGCTTGGGTTCTTGGGAATGCATGGATTTACTGCTGGAATCACCAACCAAGAGTTTCAGCTTAGAAAGGTGGAATGGAATAATCCCAGAATGACTGGAATGAATGAATGAATGAATGAATGAATGAATGAATGAATGAATGAATGAATGAATGAATGAAGGAAGGAAGGAAGGAAGGAAGGAATGAAGGAATGAAGGAATGAAGGAATGAAGGAATGAATGAAATGAATGAACGAACGAACGAACGAATGAAAACACTCTGTTGCCGTTAAACACACACACCTAATTGCAAAGAAAAAGCTATTTAGTCTTAGCAGTCATCCATTTTGTTTTTGTCTGGGAATATTTTAGAAACCAGATCTAAAAGAACTCTGATTCCAGCCTATGGGGAAAAGGAAGAGGCAGACAGTATTTAATACTGTCAATGTTGTAGCATTTTTATAAAACAGAAAATAGTCCTAAAATGAGAAAGCAAAGAGTAGACTGACAGAGACCAAGAACGAGAAGAAATGTTGAGCCCAGTGAGAACAGATGGTATGACTGGAGAGCCACAAAAGTAGGAGCCAAACTAGAATAACCACACTGTATGTACAGTATGTAGGGCAGTGAAGAAACAAGCAGATAGGCTCAAAAAGCCTCTGAAGACAAGCAGAGTAGCTGAGAGAGAGAGACCAATAGGCAGGAGTTTGAGGTGGGTTGAGAGGAGAGAGGAAGGAGCCTGTGGCAAGGCATGACCATGTCTCTTGACCTGTGGTCTTTAATAAAAAAGGCATTAAACACTATTGGCTCTAGCAACAATCTCCAGGAAACGCAAATAAATAAACTCACTACTAGTTAGTTTGACCAGCTGACCACAACTCTTCAAGCCCAATAGTCCAGACAGTTATTCACCCACCTTATCTTCCACTTATCCAAACTGTACCTCAGCTGTTTTTCTATGGGGAACTGTGACAAAGAGCTTGCTTAAGTCCAGGTGAACAACACTCACTGCTCTCCGCTCATTCGCATGAATAGTTGTCTCACTGTAGAAAGCTATGAGGGTGGATGGGCATAAGTTGCCCTAGGTAAATCTGAGCTGTCTTTTCCCAACCAGTTTCTTATCCTTCGTACAACTGGAAGTAGTTTTTGTGAGGAATTACTCTGCAATCTTCCAGGGGCACAGTAGGCTGACGAACCTGTAGTTCTTGGGGAGCTCTTTCTTGCCTTTAGGGGGAGATGGCTGGGGGGGGTGTATGTGCTATACGCCTCTTCAAATCATCAGGAACCTCCCCTGCTCACTACAACCTCTCAAAGATGAGAGCAGCTTTGTAGTGACTCTCGTCAGCTGGACCCATGGACTGTTGCTTTCCATGCTCCTCACTAGTTTCAACTCCAGCTGAGCTCTGGGCTTTGCAGATTCCACCTGCTTATTCCTCTAAAGCAGCCCTGCCCCACTTCTGCTTCCCCTTTGCACTGTCAACCTCATGTCAGGAGTTCTCTGTTCATCCATGCTGGCCTTCTGACATGCCTGGTAGACTTCCCACATGTAAAATGCACCTTTCTTGTGCTTTGAGAAGGTTGTAGTTGGATTCAGGACCACTGAATCCAACTGTCCTGAACCCCTCTGCCCTCCAGGGCAACTCCCATGGATACTGCCTACCAGTTTCCCTCAACAAGCCAAAGCTGCTTTCCTCAAGTCCAGGGCTGTAATCCTGCTACATGTCTCACAGCTGGGCGGACCTACATCCCAGCCATGTTGGCTGTCCTGCCCCTGTGTCAGAGCGCAGAGAGGGCTAGCTGCTCCTGCATGGAAGGCTAATCAGGAGTGGAGTGCGGTAACAAGTCAAGCACAAGCAGCGACCTCACCAAGAAGGAGCCAAGGTGCAGAACTGCAAGTCTGGGTCAGGATGAGGGCCAAAAACAGTGGGTCACATGCAGCACAACGATCCCCTGGCAAGCCCACAGTGACAAGGCAGATCCAAGGTCACCCAGGAAGCTGAACCAGGGGGCCTGGGTCAAAGTCCAGACTGTGCAGGTACAAGCCACAGACAGAGCTGCTACACAGCTGCGATGTAGCACAGGCTGGAGCCAGCAGCACGGCTTCCTTATGCTTCAAAACGCTCTCAATGGAAGAGAGGGACACGCTCTTGCTGCTAGCTTTCTTTCCTACAGCTCTTATCAGCAAAGGAGCTGGACTTGGGCTCAGCCACCTAAACTCTAACTTAGCCAATTGAATTCCTAGAAGAGGGATACACTCCAGGCCCTAATATGCTGACCCCATCTCCTTCTTCTCCTGACTGGACCCTGGACAGGCCATGACCCGACTACCTTGCCTTGCCTTGCCTGGGAAAGTCACTGGACCCTGTTCCCAGCACCTCTCTGCCCTTCCTGTACAGCAGGAGCCCTGTGGGGGTGTGCCCTGTGTTCAACCCCAGCTCCTGCTCTGTCCCCCGCTGCAAATCTCCAACAGAAGCGTGTGTGCCTGTTTCAGCAGGCACCTTCTGCTCCCTGTGCCTCCCCTTCTCTTCAGGCTTTGGGCACCATCCCCTGAGGGATTACCTCTCAGTGCTGGTCCAGGTGTGGTTCAGATTCAGCTGGCTGTGCTACGTCCCTTCAGCTTGTATGGGAATATACATTCACTAGTTTTTCAAATGCAGTCTCAGTGTTGTCCCTCATTTCTTGTATTGCAAGGTTTAGGCTCTTGCCTCTGTAGGAATTCTGCAAGATCCTATTAATCTCCTGTTTGTCTGCCTGTATGGCAGTCTCTGCACATACCTCACATCTCCTTTTGTGGTGACTTAGTTACTCAACTATAACTACCACCCCGACATGCAACAATATGTTGCACTCAGGCACTCTGTTGTCCAAGGCCTGGGTTGTATCCGCTTTCAGGAGCTCTGTCCTTGAAGACTCCTGTAAGTCAGGATAGTTGCTCCAGGCGGTGCTTTGGAATGTGTCCTGTTGTAGAGAGTCCATTGCTGCACAACTCTAGAAAGCCTCATGCTGTCTTGAGCAGAGTTTTTAGCCCTCTTTGCATAGATTTAGAATCAGAGTATCTCAAGTTAGAACGGACTCATAAGGATCATCATGTCCAACTCCTGGCTCCTCCCGGCTCCCGACTCCAACTCCCGGCTCCTCCCGGCTCCCGACTACCTAAAACTAAACTATATGACTAAAAATGTCTACCAGATGCACCTGGAACTATGGTGCTGTGGCCACTTTCCTAGGGATCCTGTTCCAGTGACCGACAACCTTCTCAGTGAGGAACCTTTTCCTAATGCCCAAGCTTAACTGCCCCGATGCAGTGTCCTGTCACTGGTCACCAGAGAGAGGAGATCAGTACCTCTCCCTCAAGTGTCCCCCTTAAGGAAGCTGTAGACTTTGATGAGGTTCCCCCCTGAACCTTCTCTTCTCCAAGCTGAACAAACCAAGTGACCTCAGCTGATCCTCATACGTCTTGTCCTCAAAGCCTTTCACCATCTTGGTCGCCCTACCCTGGACACACTCTTAACAGTTTGATGTCCTTATATTGAAGCACCCAAAACTGCATCCAGTACTTGAGGTCAGGCTGCACCAGCACAGTGTAGGACAATCAACTCCCTTCACCAGCTAAGCTATGCGGTGCTTGAAGCACCACAGAACACAGTTGGCCCTTTTGGTTGCCAGGGCACCCTGCTGACTCATATTCAACTTGCCATCAACCCAAACGTCAGGTCTTTCTTAGTCATGTTGTCATTCTTACTCTGACCACTTTTAAGCAACACAAAAAGAACAACATAATTGCTGCAAAGAAATGCAACCCAAATGTCATGGTGGAGGCTACATAGAAATTACATCAAGCACATGGCATTCGTAGACTCCTGACATGTCATATGACCTCAGACTAGTGAGTTCATAATCTGAGCTAGATGTATTGCCTTCTTTGGCCTGTAAAACTAGAAGATCTTTAAACTAGCATCTTTGTAATCACTCTGTAAGCATGTTAACTTCCTCAAACATTTAATTTCTTGCCCCAAAGCTGTACAAAACCCAAGTACAGATGTGAGTAGGCACATATGTGGCAGATCATTCAGTCAAGTACAGTCACCTTTGGTTTATTTCTCATTCCCCTCTCTGCACCCCATGCAAGAAGAAAATTCAAGATACTTTTTAGAACACTGGTTATACAATGATAGCACTGTCTAGGCAAGCTAGCTCTGGAACTGGGGACGTGGAGCACCTATGTCCCACATTCAGAAGAGGCAGCTGAAAAGCTAGACCGACTTTAGACACGAGCCAGAAGGGCTATGCTGTGTTGTAAGTGGACTCAGTGGCTCAGACTGACACCAACTCAGAGGTCTCTTGGTTCTACGTTATTGACCAGGGTAGACAGCTTGCTGTTGGAAAATCCTTAAGGAAAAACTTGCTAAATGTAGAGCCACATTTTTGTGCAGTAATAACTTTTTTTTCTGCCTTGCCACTCTGAATTAAACATTTTCCATGCTGTTTTCCAAAGCCATTTTAAAGATCCCTCCATTCATTCTCATCCTATATTTTTTTGCCTGTAACCTCTGCAAAAAAGGCAGAAACTAAAAAATGGCTTTATGCCTAACAAGAATTAGATCTGTCCAAGTACATTTATAAGGAGGCAGATCAGGATTAATTTCTGGCTAAATGAATCTTTTCCTGGTGACAAGCAGTACATGGTGATTCCTCTGCTGCAGCAAAACTTTCCAAAGGCTATTTCCTCCAAAAATTTCAAAGAAGTTTTTAGGGCAGGATGGTTTCTTAGTTCATTTTGCAACAGTCCTTGTAAGAAGGTGAAATGTTTGAAGAACCTTAAATATTTCTTTGATAAAGGTGGCAATGGCTCCCACTTAACATTAATGCAGTCATTTCACTCATTTTGAGTGAGAATGGCAAAAAGCCTTAAGGAATACTTTTGTTAGGAAAAGACTAGTATTCTTAATAAACACAGATTGTAAATCACTTTTTGAACAGTTTTTAAGCTAAACTTTAAGATTAAATTAAGGCTTATCTCACCTAATGCAGAGATCAGATGTGTTTTGTGCAGAGGAAAGCTGGCAGAAGTTCATTTTAGAAAGGTACTACATTCAAATCCACTATTCTAAACTTACTTCTGAAACAGTCTTTTTGATCTCATTGTCACTGCCATATATGCATGTGTGTGAAAATCTGTCATATATGCCTATGTCTAGGTCTAGAAAATGCTACGCAGATGACACTTCAAAACATTCCATTCACATCTATCTAAATTTCCTCTTAAGAAAAAGAAATCAATCCACTGTTTCCTGAATAGCGATGAACTACATGTAGAACATTTAGCTGTGACTATAATGGGAAAATTAAGTGGTAAAAGAGGAAGAGCATAAACCGCTTTCTTAAATAGAAAGGATGAAATTCTGGCTGCAGTGAAATCAATAGCGTAGCATCTGCTGACTTCAGCAGCGTCACAGAAAGAAGAGATGGAGGCCAGCCTTCCTGATCCTCTTCACACTAAATTTCTTATAATGCAAAGATACATAACACAGACCTCAAAGAAATTAGAGTAGAAGGAGGGGCAAGGACCCTAGCTTACCATTGGCAGCAGGATCAAGGCAATCCCGTTGCCCCATTTCTGAACACACAACTAGGTTCTCACTGCATTAACTGAACTGATTTTTTCCAACAAAGAGATTATCTGCTGCTCACCACTTTTGAGAAAAAATTTCTGGGAAGTCATAAAAAAAGATATTAGAAAATCACTCTTACACACCCAGCTTCAAAAATGTAGTTATCTATTTTCTTCATATTCTAGAGACTGGTGAGCTGAAGGATGTTGCCCCTTGGAGGATTTTTTTTTCTAAGTTGGAAATGAAATAATGTGATCCAAGATTTTGGTCTAATCTCTACTTGGCATGTTCCTGACACCTACCGAAAGGGAAAAGCTATGCATTACCTTTTTCGTGCAACAATTAACAGCTGGACAAAAGCAAAAGCAGCTAAACCCAGACATTTCAAATACAGAGACACAGCCAAAAGAGTACAGAATTGCCAATCTATATAACATGGGTTTGCTGTAATATGGGTGCTTAGTGCCACTCAGAGAATTTCAGGCACTTCTGAAGTATGAAGCATTGCTATATATCAGCTCAGATGACAGGTTAAATACAACAGAAAATGACCACATATTCCTACAGCTTCTAGCTTTGCAACAGTAATGTAGAAAGAATGAACTTTATGCCATGCAACTGACAGAAGAGGGCACCAACTGTCCCACTGGAAAGTGTAACCGAAAGGACAAAACCATATATCTGATCTAAATTTGTTCCTTTTAGGCCTTGTCTTAGTTTATTTCTTTAACCCCAGCCCATCAAGCCCCCCATCCCCACCTCGTCCCCAGAAGCATTTTTACTTGTGTAACTTCTTCCTTTCAGGGCAGCTGATACTCTTCCATTCCCAATGTGGCTGTTTAGAATACACAGGGAATCAAATTAAAATAGATACTCACATCAATAGTTTGGATTTTCTGGCCCTAACTGCATGCCCTGCCTAGAGGTGCTAAGATTGGTACAAGATTTGAGAGGATCTTATTTGCAGTTTCCTAATTTTAGATCTTCTCTGTAGACTATACAAGCAGCCAAGAGAGGGGTAGACTGTCTTTGGTCATTCCCTAGGTAGGCTGGATTTCCAAGTGAACCAAACCTATGGCTTTTCCACATGGGCAAAACAGCCCCAGCAAAATATTAAAAGCAAATTCTCTTTTAATAATGCTAGCTAGATAGGAGAATGAAGATGTTCTACACAGCTATTCACAAAAATTACCCAAATTGTTTCTGGTTGCAAATGAATTTTTAATAACAACCCAATATCTACATGGAGAATCAATGAATGAAGAGAAACTAGAAAGAACAGCCTCTTGTTCATTTAGTAAGCATTACAGATTGCTTCCATGCAAATCACATTAACTTCTTCCTCCCTTAATGAATGACTTACATATACAAGAAGAAAACAGAGGAAGTCTACCATCTGAGATTTCCATGTTATCGACACCCATAAATCACAACTCATACATACAATACCGTATCTATTATTATATTCAATTTCACAGTATGGATTTGTGGACAAAAGGGGATCCAGAATCTTCACCACTTCTCACAATGCCTTTCTACTCTACAATAGCAATTACAGCACATGTATATAAATTCCATCCATCTCTGGTGTGAACACTTTCAACATTCAACCATTTACAGAAAAAACACAGTAGCTTCATAAAGGGAACACAATCTTCCATGTCAAAATACTGGCTGCTATTGGCATTTTTGCTAAGCTGGACTTAACGTTTTTAATACCGGGTATTTGGAACTTTGGTTGAAATAAAAAAAAAACCCGAAGGTAAGCAGCTCCTTCGTAAATCAGGCATGATGTGTTAGTGGATGTATAAAAAGAGAACAGTGTGACTCTCAAGACCTAGATTCTATCCTCAACATGATGCCGGTCTGCTGGAGGGCCTGCAAGGAGTGATTTCATTGCTTGTGACTTGGTTTCTCCATTAATAAAATTGGCCTAAGGGTATTTAGCTTATTTGAAAAGTGATTTTTGATCTCTGAACCTTTACAAAAATCAGTCCTGCTCATTTCCTGATTTTGTATTTGTACAATAACAACCTAATTAGGACTCAAGGGTTCTACACCAATGAAAACCAAAGCAAGTATGATGATAGTAATCACCAGGAAGAGATTTAATCAGGACACTCATTGCTACTTGATCATCAAAAAGCAAACCCCAAGCATCTGAAATCCAGCAGTCCCTGTGTAGATTTACCTTATGTTACAGCACTAAAAGTGAAACATGCTTTTTACAGAATCAATCCATCCTACAGAATCAATCCATTCCCTTCTTACAAGTAGCAAAGTTCTTCTACGTGATCTTCATCCACACAGCCATCATGACCAAAGCTGCTTACTTGCTCCACACAATGAAAGTGAAGTTGTCAATATCCTATTTTTCTACAGTAATTGGGCTGACCCGTCACCAAATCTTTACACATAGCAGGAGATACAAATTTAATAGCTAACAACCATTTGTTGCTAACAACCTGGGTGGATTTGAAATTGTGACCTGCTGCACGATGCTTTATATCTGTCAGATGAGCAGTTCCTTTCTTCCAGTGTCTCATACATAGAAGAAAATATTATGGTGGTATTCCTTCATCATAGTATTTCTTTTCGTTAATCTTAACCACATTACATAGACATACATTGCCCTTTACTAGCATGCCCTCAGCCAGATGGCCATCTCTAGAAAAATGTTTTGGAGACAGCTAGCCAAGACGTATATTGATAAGGGATGATTTGTATGTGCAAATATTAAAGGAATATTAAAGGAAAAAACCACATAACTAAGTAGTATGTGGATACTTTTAAGTCTCTAAATACTAGCAGAGGACTAAAAAGCTGCCCTGTCAGCTTATTACTGGTCTTCATTTTGCATTACTGGATGAAAAGCCCTTAGAACATACTCTGTAGAGATGTTACACTCCCTTAATACAGTATACGTCTTGTACTCTATGTGACAGTAGTTATCTCAAGAATCCTTGCAGACCCAAGGATTACATATTTGGAGTAGAAGGCCCTACAAATTCATGCATACTATATCACAACCAACGTACATAAATGAATTCTTACCCATTAAGAGTCTACAAACCAAAAACCCAGTCCTTTATCTATCAAGTTTCATTTTTTTGCATTCTGTTACAGTGTTCTTTAGTCAACTCATGTTATTTCATTATTCAACTCATTTCTAAGACAAACAGTAGCAGTCTTCTCGGGCTCTTCATATGTGCTTCATCCCTTTGAAGCAAAGAACAAGGCAAGCTTTCTCCTTCAAAAGTATATTTAAAAATAAGCAGGATCCTCCCTGTCTACCAAGTGAGAGTCTTTTATCCATCCTGTCCCCAGTACAGATAAAGCTCGAGCATTAGATGGCACAGCACAAAGACCAACATATCATCTCACTATGACGCCTTCTTGGTCAAACATGAGCAGTTACAATTGTAATGCCAATAACCCCTGCAATTCACCATGCCAGAAGACTCAAAGACAATACAGTGGGTTTGAGTGCAAACAAGTGATCACTATAAATTCTTAAAAGGCCAGCATCTTAAAAAACAAACCAGAAAGCCTGTTATTAGGTTAATCCACACCAAAATGTATCACAGATTGTTTCCTAGGTTTTTTTTTTTTCATGAAGTAAAGCTGCTTGGCTTCATTTGCTGACACTCACTGAAAATATAGAGGACTTTTACAAGGAATTGGATAGTTTATATCAAGGTCATGTGACTGCCTCCCTGCTGAAGCCCATATATCAAAGCATGCAGCTGCTAGCCTGAGAACAGAGCACAGCATCTATTTTCACATAGGAATTCATGTGTTGCTTGGCAGAATTCTGTTCTATATTCAGTGGGTGACATAAACCACAGCTATGAACCCTGGAAGCCAAATCTCTCTTTCCCTTCTGCACTGCACTCAGAGGTGAATGCCAGCAAAACGAAACCTGTCCCGTGCCAGGGAAGCGTATGCTGAACAAGCATTCTATCTGTCTTTGTTGGTCCTTTACTCCAATAAGGATAGGCTGTACCTAGCTTCATTAATAATTAAAATTACACATAAATTATGTTCATGCAAACTTATGGAGAGGTTAAGCCAATCAAAGTGACAAATAATCCTCCAGCAATACGTGTTTCAAAATGCTACACTAAAAAATACTGCTCTGTGCTAACATACTGGATGCTACCGATTAAGAACTCTGTCTGAAATACAAAATTTAAAAAAGATTAAAACCAATTTCTTTCTCACTTCTAAACTGGCACGAGTCAGAGAGGGTCAAAAAAAAAACCAAAAAACCCCAGAAAAATTATGCTGCAGGAAGAGTAAGACAGAGCTCTCTGGCAGAAGCAGTGTACACTCAGAGCAGATTTCAACCCCCAAGAAAAGAGAGGTTTCGGGTTTTCCTCATTATTTAGTTTAAAAATTACACCCATCTCATAAAAATGTAGCTTTATAATTGGGATACTGCCAAGGAGCTTAGGCTTAACATTCAATCTAGTAATCAAATTGACAGATTAAAGGAGAAGACAGAAATTAATTAAAGTGAACTACAATAAAGACAAATGGGAAGCGATTCACTGCGATTATTCCTTTCTAATGCACAAAACCAGAATGAGTTAACTGGGTTGGCAGATGTTCTTACATGGACAGATCTCATTGGTCAGACTGGGCAGTAAATTGATGCTTGCATTAAGAAGTTAATATTTTTATTTCTTTTTCATTAAGCAAGTCTTTCTTTGTTTAAATTAAGCTAACTCTATGATTGTAATGAGTAATGCCAGTGAATGTGGGGTTACAATAACACAACAAATTTAGAAAGGAGAGATGATATATGCACAGCTGAGAGGTCTACTCAGAACGTGGAAGGTTTACTAAAAAAAAAAAAAGAGAAAGGAAAGTCTCATTTACCCATTAGTCAATAGAAACAGAATTAGGAATCCAGTTTGATCAGGCTGCTGTAGAAGGTTTACATTTAAGATGTATTTTGTCCTACGGAGGTGAAAAAAAATGGAAATAACAGCAATTTCTATCAAAGAAATAGCAGACAATGAGTGCTGGAAAACTGCAGAGCTATGATGACCTTGGTGACCCGAGGGTGAAGCAATTCTGTCATTCTGCAAAAAGGGGTGAGGAACTGAGGATCATGAGTTAACAACTGAGCTTGAGTCCTGGACACACTGTGACATTTGGTTTTTTCTTAGAATGATAGTGGTATTTTTTCATAGATGACAGACAGAAAAACCTCAAAAAACCCAACAATGAAATAAACCCTAAGCTAAGAATCCGAGATGTAAAAAACCACAAAGTACTAGGAGAAGGATTGGGAGTGTGTGGTCTTTTGGTCATACTATATCTTCCTTGTAAAATCCGTGCTTCACAGCACACAATTATCTTTCAGCCAAAGTTCAAGTGCTCACCCAACATGCGCTCCCTACCAAGCAGCCAAACTTTTCACTAATCCCACAGCTTGCTCTCATCACCAGGGAGATGAAAGAAGGAGAAAGACACAATGGCAGAGGACTCTGCACCAGACTGTCTCCTATATCCTTAGCCGCCAGGGTTCTCACCCTTCTCTCAGCATGGTACACACTGTTAATTCAAAAAAAGAGAAAAAAACAGCTTTCAATCATAAATGGCCTGCACAAGCCATTCCGTTCAACTTTGTCACAGGATTGTCTTTCACTTCCCAAAGCCCAGTTCTGATGGTCTTGAAGTTAGCGCTGATGTTTTAATGGATTTGTGGCTGTGCTGTCACATATGAAAAGCCACCAGCTGACTCCGACATTTCAGCTCCTCCTCTGTCTCTGCTGTTGGAACAAGGCCAGCCGGCTGCCCATTTAACACTCTCAGTGGAAAATACTCGACTGAAGCACTCCTTCACCTGAAGTTTCCTGTCTTTCCAGGGTTATAATGCTGCCCAACAATCACAAACCCCACCCCATATTTTGCCAGAGCTCTGATTGCTCACTCCCAAGCAGTGTAAGCGTATATACCGATGACTGCGGTTAAACATTTTTAACAGTTGTATAGGCCACTTTGTAAAAATTCAGTCCAATTTATTTCTTTTTGCACTGCCAAACAGCTGCCTTTCAGCACAGATGCTTTAGAAGTGCTTAAGTATAGGGTTTAAATTACACACAGATTATACACAATGAGCAGCAATGGCAATAAGAAAGCACACGAGTCCCTTTTTCTTCCATAAAGTGAATAAAAGGGACATGCTTCAATAAAGAGAGCTTTCGCAGTTAAATTACTATGCATTATTAATGCTCGTCTCAGCTTTTTATGTACACATCCAACCATTAGATTACACACACGGGTTATCAGCAAGGAACGGAGAATCATTCCTGCAGGTAATTGGAATTACAGGAGAGTCTAGCCAAGAAGATATGTAAAGCAAGACAATTACAGCTCGCCCCTCCTTCAATGTTCTCATGTTCATGTTTGGAGTTTGCCTGCAATACAGAATACAGTCTGTGCATAATCCAGGATTTATATACATGCTTGTACTCATAATTCTACACTTTAAATCACACTAGACATGAACACACACTGTCTGTACACAAAGCCCTTTCTTTCATGCAAACAACCCTCCTTTCTTAAAAAAATTGGGGTTTTTACATTTTATTTTCTACCTAGTCTTTTTTTTATTCCTTTTGAGTAAGAAAGTGGTACTAACAATGTGATAAGCAATAAATTTATGTGCCACTTTGAAAGAGAAGTAAATTTAAGGTATACTGTCTATCTATGTATCTGACTTGGACTAAGGCAGAAATGCTGTTTTCCTCTGTATATACATCAACAGCATTGGCACAGCAAGTACACATAAGTGTTCAGCAATTATACCAAAATACCACATAATTTGTACCAAACCCTACCAGTGAACTCTGGCTGACAGGACTGTAAAAGGAAACAGCATTGTGCAGAGAGCTAAAAATTGAAGAAGAAAGGAGAGAAAGAGAAGCTAAAGAAAGACTGGGAATAGACAAAGCTCTTCTCTCAGACTGCAAAGGCTTGACATAAGAACAACCAAGTCTGGCCGTTTCATAGCAGTGAGCATACCAAGTTGTGAACAAAATGGTTAACTACAGATGACAGCACAAGGATGCAAGTACAGGGAAACAGATCACTCTAAAACATACATCTTTTAGAAGTGCCAGAGCTCAGTGCCTAAAAGGGGAGAACCAGCTGAGAAAATGCTGAAGAAGTCTGGGGGCTTGGAGGAAAGCTGCGAGACACAAGAGTTGTGAAGCTAACCTCAGTCACAACCCAGCAATCGCTCCTCCTTTCCCAGCTTTTCAAATCAAAAGACAACCGGAGGACGAAATGAAAATAGTGTATTTAAACCATCAAACCAATGAATTCAACAGTGACAATGCTGGATGCAGCTATAGTGCATAGTGGGGATTGTTTTCTTATTAAACTTTATGAGGGGAAAAAAGAATAATGTGTGTTTGATATTTCCAGTTAGAAGATACAACCTAAAGGCATGCCAGCCTATCTGAATTATTTCCTGGAGAAGCAACCTCAGGGAAATAATGGGAAAAGGAAGATGCTGACCCTTTCTTTTCTCCTTCCATGTTCTCAGACTCTTCCCAACCCCCTTCTCTTCTTACTCATATTTTCCCTTCTCTTTTCTTTTAAACCATCCATCCTCTGCAGTCCTCCTACTATCTCATTGTTCTTTTTTTCTTACTGCTCTGTGGCAGTCAACTACTACCATTTCCCTTCTTCAATACTACACTACAAGCACGTTGCCTCACTCCTCTGTCCCCTCAACACACATTATGTGACTGGTTTGCATAAAAGAGAATGAAACTGCTTTTTACTAGTAATTAGCTAAAACACAAAAACATGAGCTGTCAACAATTCTCAGAAACGGCAGAAGAGATCCCACGTGCCAGGTCAAGGAGAGGGGAAGGAATTGCCATTAGGGAGTTAACAACTCTATACTGGACAGAAAGGCAGGCTGTGGCAACATCATCCCTCCTGTGCCCCTCATCATAGACCTGGATTACCTTGCTGAATACATCCGTGCTCTTGCCATAGTTACGGTGAGTGTTCTTTAGCTGCATCTAGGCAAACGTGTCACAACAGCTGCACTGGTAGAATAACCAGAACATACTGTAAGTGTTTAGCAAGGCTGAAATTAAACCAACTTGGACTACCAGAGCTGAAGCAAGTTCTGCACACACACTAAATCATGAAAACTATTTAATTCTGAAGAGTGACATACCATAGAGGGATATTTTCTCTTATGTTTTATGTTCTCTGTAGGGCAGAGCAGTAATGGAAATTTTAAAAAGCAGACTAATCAGGCCTGAGCTATACTGTTCCCCCTGCCAACCCTTTCACCCTCACCCCTCCATTGTCTTTCCTCTAATCAGAATCCTGTGCTTATTCTGGAAGGAACTAGATAATTTTTCATGTTATCTTTGATGGAAACGTTTTGAGATACTAAAATTGAAACATCCTGCAATGACAAAGTCAAGAAATAACCACTGTAAGGCAGAGCAGTGTGATACTTCCTGTAATTACTAGAGGAAGAATTTAAAATGTTTAATTCCACCCCACAAATTCATAAATAATACAATTTTAAAAATATTTTAAAGTGGGTGACTAAAATATAAGCCTCTTTTTAGACATACAAGATGGATTTGCTTCTACCCCATCACTTTCATTTTGTCATAGAAAGCTAACTATTAATACAGAAAGCAAGCTTCACTTATATAATGCTAATTATTTTTAAGGTACCCACTTCTGCAATAAGCATTCGACAATGCTACTGAAAAGGACTAACATTCCCAATGCAGCTGCACCCATTCAGAGTACCTTCTTTAATTACTTTAGGTTCACTGGAAATCAACTAGAGTTGAATGCGGAATTCCTACATAAATTCTTTGTGCTATAAGAAGCTTATTGTGTAACTGTAATCACACAAATTTGTGGAAAGTCCTATCTAATTTCCTTGGTTAGATTTAATGTAAGGTTCTTTTGCCAAAAATCTACTGACATCCTCTGTATTTTCAATATGTAAATACACAGTAAAGCCACTTCTGTAGAGGCAGAAGTTTTTAGGTTGTGTTGTTATATTGAGCTTTCATTGGAAATGACACATTAACTAGCAAAAAACCACTATGCCCACAAAGATATCCTCACTTTCCAGGGATGGAGGTGAGGCTGACTGGCCAGTAGTTTCCAGATCCTCTTTCTTGCCCTTTTTGTAGATGGGAGTGACATTGGCCTTCCTTCAATCATTGGGCATATCACCTGATCTCCATGATTTTTCAAAGATAATGGAGAGCAGCAGAGCAACAACATCTGCCAGCTCCCTCAGCACCTTTGGGTGCACCCCATCAGGGCCCATAGATTTATGAGTGTTAAGTCTATCCCTAACTGAACTCTCTACAACCAGGGGGAAGTCTTCCTTTCTCCAGCCTTCATCTCTAATCTCCGAGGTCTGGGACTCCTGAGGGCCTGTCCTAGCAGTAAAGACTGACATAAACGAGGCATTCAGTAATTCCACCTTCTCTGTGTCTTCTGCTACCAGAACACCCATGTGATTCAGCAGCAGCCCCACATTTTCCCTTATCTTCCTTTTGCTGCTGATATACTTGTAGAAGCCCTTCTTTGTTGTCCCTTATGTGCATTGCAAAGCTCAATTCTAAGTGGGTCTTGGCCTTCCTCGTCACATCCCTGCGTATCCCGATGATGTTCCTATAGTTCTCCCACTTGGCCTGTCCCTTTTTCCACCTCTGATAAATTTCCTTCTTGAGTTTCAGGTTTACTAGGAGCATCCTGCTCATCCATGCAGGTCTCCTGCTCCCTTTGCCTGATTTCTGCATCATGGGGATACACTAGTCTTAGGCTTGGAGGAACTGGTGCTTAAAAAATGACCAGCTCTTTTGGATTCCCTTGTCTTATAGAGCCCTATCCCACGGGATTCTTCAAAGTAGGTCTGAAGAGTCTGAAGTTAGCTCTCTGGAAGTTCAAGGTTCTAGTCCTGCTTACTGTTTTGCTGTCCCATGCAGGATCCTGAGTTCCACCATCTCATGATTGCTCCAATCTGTCGCCAACCTTTAGGTCATCAACCAGTCCTTCCTGGTTTGTAAGTACAAGGTCTAGCAACACACCTTTCCTCACTGGTTCCTCCACCACTTGTAACAAAAAGTTATTTTCAACAATCCACAGGAATTTCCTGGACTGTGCACACTGGCCCGTATTATCCCTCCAACAAATATCGGGGTGATTGAAGTCCCCCAGGAGAACAAGGGCCTGTGACCGAAAGGCTACTTCTCACTGCCCACAGAAGGCCTCATCAACTTCCTCTCCTGATCAGATGGCCTATAGTAAACACCCACAACAGTGTCCCCCATATTAGCCTGTCCCTTAATTCTCACCCATAGACTCTCTACTCATTCATCTGTTCCTGTGTAGAGCAACAACATTCCAGTTGCTCTTTCACATAAGAGCAACCCCACCACCTTGCCTCCCTAACCTGTCCTTTCTAAAAAAGTACATAGAAGTCCATGACAACATCCCAGTCATGTGAGCTATCCCACCATGTCTCAGTAATTGTGATGAGATTACGGCCATGCAACTGCACATAGATTTCCAGTTCATCCTCTTTATTTCCCATGCCATGCGTGTTTGTATACAAGCACTTCAGAGAGTTAATTTCACAACTAGGTTCCCTAGAAGGGGTGTAAGACTCACCATAAACACCTTATTATGGTTAGCCCTACGATCCTCATCTCGAGAGGCAGTCAAGCAACATCTGTCCCTGCACTGGTCAGCAAGATCTACCCCCAGGGGGAAGCAACAGGGTGAGCATTGACACTCTGGACCCCATCCCCCGAGTCCTTCAGTTTAAAGCCCATCTTACCAAATTGGCCAGCCTTCTGCTAAAGATTCTCTTTCCTCTACTAGACAGATGGATCCCATCCCTCCCTAACAGTCTACGATCATAGACTTCCCATTGTCATAGAAGCCAAAACTTTCTCAATAACACCAGCCATGAAGCCAGTCACTGATCTGCACTACGTGTTAGCTCCTGGCCATCCCCATTTCCTTAACTGGTAGGATAGACGGGCACTCATATTTTTCACCTGCCTTGCCAGGGCTCTATAGTCTTCCTCAATCCTACCTAATTTATGGCTTGTGGTGTCATTTGTACCCACGTGAAAAAGTAACAGCAGGTAGCAGTCTGTGCTCTTGACAAGCCGGGAACCCTCTTTGCAACATCACAGATTGTGTCCCCTGGTAGGCAGCATACCTCTTGTAATTCCCTATCAGGATAGCCTCAGTGCCCTTCAGCAGAGTCACCAACTACAATTACCCAACATTTCTTTTTGTGGTAACCACCATGCCACACTGCTGGTGCAGGTTCTCCTTGTGGGCCTTGCTCTTGGCAATCTAAAGCCTTCAAAGCATTTTATCTGTTACTGATCTGGATGTTGGAGGGCAGATGTTGAGTTAGAGCCCTGCTTTTCCGGTTCACTAGGGTCCAAGGTGCCTCAGCCTCAATGGTATCCACTGGGGGTACATGGTTGTGAAACCATGTATTTATCACAGTCTCAGTTCCTATAATAATGCGCAGCCTATCCACCATCCCTTGTAGTTCTGCTACCTGTCACAACTGGTCCTCAAACGTATGCACACTTTGTGAAGGTGCTAGCCTTTTCCCCAGAAGAGGTATCGGGGTGACCATTGCAGGCTACCACCTGTACTGCTACCTCTTTCCTTACCAGCTCTGTTTGAGCAGAAGCATCCATCTTCCTAGGGGCCACTTTAGCAGACACGGTGGTTCGGACTCTGAGTCAAGTGCACACATCATGGCAGAGACTTAGAGCACCTAATACTTCCCTGAGGTATGCACCTATTTGCAGACTGCAGAGACCTCCATGCATGCCCTGCCTGCGCAAACTGCTGCGCCTCATCCTGTTTGCCTGCCCTGTCTGCTGCGGGCCGGATGGGGCTCGGGGCTCTTGCTTGGGTGTCCCTGAGCTCGGAACCCCCTGTACAGCTCACATCTAGAGCTCAAACCCCAGGCTTGCCTTGGTCGCCTCGCTGACATTTTCGCAAAAACTTCATAGCATTCATCTTTGCAAAATTCCTAGCTGTCACAGATGGCAACGGCTATAACTTCCAGCACAACTGCAACAGCTGGCTGCATGAACTACAACCAGCTGCACAAAATCCACTTGCAAGGCAAGCAGTAGAAACTACAGACAACAATACTACCTCTACTACTTTCATACCTGAGAATCAGAAAGAATGGAGGAAAACATAAATCGGAACAAAACAAAAATTAACTAATTCAATGTCTACCTTCTGAAGAGCTGCAGCTTATCATCTCAAAAATATACCGAAAAATAGTATTTATAGAGAAGACAAACATATATGTGCTGAACATAAAGCAGTAGTGCATTCAGTTACATATCTGGGAGGAAGATCTGCTTAAAATAAACTGTATCTTGGTCCATCACACTCAGTGAGAGTTATAGACCTCTACAAGATTTCTTTTTATCTTAAGAAAGTATGTTTGCTGTAATTAATTATATTTTTAAATGTATTTGGCTCCTATTCTAACATCTAACAAATTAGATTTCAAAATAAAATTAGTCACAAAAACCCCTCACTATGTCTATAGATATGTGGATTTCCAGAATAACGGGACCATACCAGCTGTTACCTCTGGACAACATTACTGCAATACCAACTGTTAAGTGAATGCCTCCTTCCTGTATTAAAAAAAAAAACAAAAAAAACCCCCAAAAAACCAAACACAAACAAACAAAAAAAAACCCAAACCCAAAACAAACAAACAAACAAAAAACCCCTAGTAGTTTAGTTTAGTTTATTTTATTTGTCTTGCTTAAAATGTAGACTGCTTTCACAATTGTTAGACCCCAGAATCCTTTGTGCAAAAAGGATTTCTAGGGTACCAGTCTATCTCCATATGTTGAACCACAGCTGGACAGACTGCATTGTGCTTAAAAAATGCTTGACACTTCCTATGTGACAGTGACAAGGGATATTTACATGGAGAAGTAAAGGGTAAAGCACTCATAGTACAAGTAGCTGAGCCCCTTCTAATCTGATGGTAGAATAAACGATGATGATAACATTAAACAAATACCATTAATTTGAAAGCTTCCATAAACCATTAATATTTTATTTACCTTCAATTAGGAAAAAAAAAAAAAAGAAAAAAGAAAAAAAAAAAGAAAAAAAGTCAGAGTAATTGTGGGTTTTCTCTAACCTGCAGCTGAAACAACTGGTGAGACTTACAAAAGACAGATTTCACACTCTGTCAACTCATCAGCCAGCCAATTGTACAGGTAAGAAACAAAAGTTTTTTAACTTTTTTTAAATTTTTTTGAGTACATTAATAGCAAGAGGAGGTGTAAGAAAAGCATTGAAGCAACCATCGTTGAAGACACTCACCTGACAAATAGGGATGAAGAAAAAGCAGAGGCATTCAATGGTTTTTTTTGCCTCAGTCGTAATCATACTGATAGACATTGGGCTGACTGATCCTCTGAGTTGAACAACCATGACTGTGGGAACAGTGACTTCTCATTTGTCAACACTGAAATTGTAAGGGACCAGCTGTTTTAGCTGAATGTACATAAGTCTATAGGGCCTGATGGGATTCATCCCAGAGTACTGAAGAAGTACCTTCCCATAAAGAAATCAGAACAGAGCACACAGTCCAGCTAAAACGTCACAGCAAGTCAACAGCAGCCCCTGAAACAGGGCTCTTATAACTCACTTCTCTGTCCTAACCAGTAAAGAATGAATATATAATGCAATTTATTTGAACATTTATTTCCAAAGGCACAAAAATGAGCAAGGCAACTGACTTCCACTGAAAGAAAAGCAGCTAGAATTGGTATGGGCAGGAGAGGGAACCCAGGTTTCACCTGGGTCTTTAAAAGTCCCTCTCCCATATACCTTAAAAATATCTCAGTCAGTCAAAACAACACTTGACAAAAGCTCAGGCAAAAAGCACTTAAAGCTGAGAGAAATTTTGAGACAAAGTGAAATTAAGCTGCAAATTGTTGGGATCTCAGTGATTACCTTAATGGATAGCAGATAACATATAAACTAACCATTAATTAATTTCATCAAACACAGCAATGGTGGGATGCTCATTCCAGATGAGGAGGCAGTCAGCAGGCCATTTCAAGCAGGGTTCTGCACTGAACGCATCAGAGTGAGCACACAGTTGGCACAGGAGCAGCAACGTGAGTGCATGTCTGCACAGAGGAGCTGCAGGGGAGCATGCTGCTGAGTTACACAGGGCAATTATGCTCATCTTGTAGGTTCTGAGGCAGTAAGCTTCATTAGAACTCAATGGATAAATTGGCTGGTTACAATTAACTCTTCCAACATATAACTAATAACAAAATTACTATTTTTCAAAAAGAGACAAAAGTAAAAACACAGACATAAAACTAGCTTTTAAAATGAGTAATGAGGAAGAGGGAAGATATTACACTGTGCAGATTCCTGGGCAGTCTGCTCTCCCAAGAAGGTGCACAAAGTCTGTTTTTCAATTTCATCACAATGCAATTTCACACAATAAAATTACCCTGATTAACTACTTTAATGTTAACTAACCTAATCTGTGTGTTGCAATCTGGTGCACTCAGTTAGCTGATCCTCCACTTCTCATGAAATTAGATGCTAAACAACCTCAGTAATTCCCTTCTCATCCTCTGCAGTGCTTCAGAAACATAGATGAAGAGTAAATGATGGACTTTTAAAGATACAGATGGTGTCAACAATGGCAAAAGACACACCTGAGGAATAGATAGGTCTTTCAAGCCCCTGCTCACTGGTGACAGACAGAAGTACCCAAGAACATCAAAGAACGGCAATTTTCAGAGTAAACCAAAAACTTCCTGACAAGTTTCTTACTTAGACTGCTTCCACTCTTTTTAAAAAATAATACAAATTATAAGTAAAAAGCAGGAATTCTTACAGCCAATTCACTGAATCATTCCCCACAGCTGCCTCAAGTACAGCAGGAAGAAATGAAGCCATGTTGCATTCAGAACACCTGCATTCACAAACCATTTTTTCATATAATTCTTATCTCACTTTCATGGGGTTTTTGATGTCCATGCACAACTTGCCCTTTTTAAGTCTGTTTACTACTTGTCACTTCTTATTCTCAGTTCAAAAGTTTTGCTGAGGCAATGGTTTAGTTGATAATTAAACAGTAAGAAATCTCTGGGTCAACAGCATACCATTATTTACACAGAAAGATGCACATTCCCCTCAAAAAGATTACTAATTTTCCACAGGGAATCAACCTCCCTTTCCTCCCATACCTATCAAAAGTGTCAATGTCTTATTTCTAGATATGTTAACTCTATTGGAATTACCAATAAACTCTTTCTCTCTTTCGTACTAACACAGAAGCACAAAACAAGGATTACATCTCTGAAAAGAAAGCAATTATTATTGACTGGCACACTTTGGATTCTGCTGTGTGCTTCCCTGCATAGAATTAGAGATGGGAAGCTAGAAAGCCTGGCAGAACAGTTATCTAGGTGAGATCCAACCCATGGGCTGTATGCTAGACACTCCACAACTAGACAGGCAAGACAAAATTAAGGAAAACAAAGGTTTTTTTCCATTTTGCAGAAATGAAAGCAAGAAGAAAGAGAGACTAAAACGTTTCCCATAACGCAGCAGAATTGAGAATTCAGTAAGTATTTCCAAGCCCCACTGAAATTATTCTTGACCTCCTCCAACGCAATTCAAACCTGAAATAAAATTCAGTACTAGAGAAAGAGATTGCACATGAAATGTGAAGATCATGTTGAAATTTCACTTTGTTTGGGGGACAAGAGGCAACTCATTTCATGGCAGACTTCTCAAACTTCACTGCTTCTAGAAATAGTTACATCCCACGGAAAGGACTGGGATATCAGATGATGTCCTAGAAGCAAAAGCAGACGGAATAGCAAAGCAATAAATGTATTTTCATTGACATGGTTCATACACTCAGAGGGAAAAAACTGCATAGATACTGAAAATATATAATCAGCTAATGAAAAGCATTTTCTCTGAACAGGGTGCTTCCCAAAATTTTCCTAGGAAACAGATGTCCTCAGCTGTTTAGGGTTGCTGAGTAGGCTGTCACTGCAGCAGTGTCTTTAGCAAGCACGTACAACATATTATGAGAATGTCACAACCTATAGCATAAGAGCAATATTGCAACTCCTGATCTGGGATGCAATCCTACTTTCTATAACCTTCAATACTTCAAGCTCCATACCTAGAGACAGAGAGTAGCAATGGGACAGATTTAGCATTTTAAAATAATCCTAGTATTTCCAGTTTACAGTCCCATTTGGCTGGCAAAATGCCACCAGAATATGCAATTTAATACAGTCATAGCTGTCACAAGACATACTAGACTGCTCTATCCATGGACTGCCTTCTATATATAACTGATAAGAGCTTGCATAATTAAGGTTGCATTCAGTAGTCTCAGCTATGTAACTAACAGCTCTTTGCAGTACGTTTTCATCATATATGGAACACAAGCTTTCCTTACAACAGTAATTTTTTTTTCTCCAAAAATTCCTCAAATGCTTTGATGTGCTTTTAATAATCTTCAATATTAACAAGGGATCTAATTTTAAAGCCTGGTGCAACTCCTTTCAACTTTTAATATTATACTGCAGACTTTTTCTTCATACTGAACAGAAACAGAATTTCATATAAGTGTTAAACAAGGAAAAGTCTGTATGTTATTACACACCGGTTATGAAACAACTGCAGACTACTTTTCCCGAGACTCATCAAGAAGTCCCTCTCACTTCATACACAGCACAAAAAGAAGCTGTCAAAAGCAGGAATACCTGGAAAGCTGCCAGTAAGAAATAGATTTTGTGCAGAGTTGTGGTACTGTTACTTCCAAAGGAAACCAAACACATCTAAACATGACACAAGACTTTCCCTTTCTTCCCAGGCAGTAAGCAAGATATCACATGAACAAAATTTGAGATGACAAATATAGAAGGTATGACATTTTGAAACAGTCCACAGGATGACTTATTAGTCATCTTTTGCTTATAATTCAGAGGGCTTTCTCCATCAAATGAACTCTAGTTTCAGCGCATCAGTTATGCACTTGTATACTAATCCACAGAATAAACAGAAAGCTATTTCAAAGCATGGAAGCTAAACAGAGTGAATTCATGTATAACTAACTTAGAACAGTACAATTTGTTTCTTGCTTGGCACAGGACAATAAAAATAAGTTAGGTGTTAAATACTCAGTACATCTTTTACAACCAGTGGAATCTCAGCACTTTTGTAGAAGAAATAGGCCACATATTTGGTGGTCAAGTAGTTCATCAAAGACATCTATTTTCTTAGAAATAGTTGTTGCAAGGTCTGAGGTATGCCACAGCTTTACCACTACCCAAGATGCTTTTGACTCTCCTTTCAGCATCATTTTTCCCTCGTATTTTTCTAAGAAGTTGGCTATAAGCTGTAAAATACCCTGAAAATAAACACTGGGTCTTCTAACAAACTTCTCAGCTATCAGAACAGAATTCAGTTCACCAGTTCTGCTTTATGGTGCATTAGTTATGCAAAGGCTTCACTTACTTTCAGAGGATTTCAGGACAATTTTTGGACAGGCTCTATTTCGCTCATTTTTAAATAATGCTTGGAGTGTGGTCTATTAACCTCAGACAAGTGTAGGCCATTATGACCCTATACATATTTAAAGTAGTTGGGAAATTGAGTGAATTGGATTCTCCATTATGCAACTATATTTATTGTCCAAGAGCCAGTAAGACTCTTGGACAATAGAAAGTCTCACCTCCTTTCTCTTCCTCCCCGTGCCGCCCAGGATATATACGCAGTTTGAGTCTACAGTAATAATCCCTACATGAAAATTGTGACTGTTGTCCAAACCCTTTACTGTCACATCCTATGGCATAAATCCCTAGCATCACAGAAAGTAAAATACTTGATCCTTAGACTAATACTAGAAATGCAAGCAACATGCTCTGTACCTTATAGCTCACCACCAACACTTAAGCATGCCGAGACTTTAAAAAGTTATTACAATAAGACATATGCTGTGAGCACCGAGGTAACCTCATCTGTAGGTTGTATAATTTGCATTTATTTATCAATCTAGACACTTATATGGCTCTCTCACTGTATTAGTAAGCCATTTCACAGGCAGTAATAAATTTCTCCAGGAAATACCCTTGCAAAACAAGCATGATTATCTCTAGTTGAGATGTGAAGAACTGATATACACAGGAACAAAGTGCTCTGCTAAAGGTCACACCGAAAGTCTATGAAACAACCATACTCAGACCAGAAGTCTCCCAAAAATCACAGGTTGGCTGTGACTCCTTCTGTGCTGTCCTTTCTCCCATGCTGTCTTGGCTGAACAGAAAGTCAAAAAGAAGCAGTAACATGACCTTTTGCTTCTCAAGTCTGAGACAATATTATTAATTACCTCTGAGAGAAATAATCTTAAAAAATTAAGAAAGCTAAGATTTTCTGTATCATGCCACCCAAATACCTTAGCATGCATTTATCCCTAATATTCTTAACAAAATGCTTATATTATAATTGTCCCACCAATCACTACTGCTGCATGTGGTAGCTGTGTCAGAGCTTAATAATAGTGGCTATTTTCATCATGCACAAATAATTCTGCAGTAACTATATTGAGTTTATAGCATTTAGAAGCAAAGACAACATCAGTACCATTCAAGAATTTTTGAGAGTCCTTGTTCTCAATGATCAATTTTCATTAACTTTAAATCCAAGATGGGTGTATCCCAAACCTGGCTGCTTCCTAGAAAATCTACAGAGGTGATGTGAAGAAACATTAAGGATGAGCAGGATTCGAATCTAACAAAGAAGTTGTATGCCCGAAATCATCCCTTTTGGGGGGAGGTATCAATTGGTATAATAAAAGAAATAAGTTTGCCTATAAAGTATTGCTTACTGATAGCCTCTGTCTGACACTCACAGTACCATAAATGCTAATCTTTGTCAATTTTCATCCTAGACCACGAGAAAAAACTCCAATGTTCATATTAGACATCCCCACCACAAACAGCTTGGTAACACTGGGAATGACACTGGTAAGCAAGAGTATTTATAGCTTGGTTTTGATGAGCATTCTGTTTCTCTGGGAATATAAAACACAGACTTCATGGGGTTTTAGTGCTCCTAGAACTGAAAATCTAGCAGGAAGCTTACTGGTGTGACTTGACTATGAAAGCAAAGTAAACAGAAGCACAGATTCAGGCTCAGAAAAGAGTTTCCCTGAAGCAGTAGTTCTAGGATCCATAGGGGTAATTTGCTTACTCTGTAACACTGTCCACTCATAAGGATCACACGGTCATTTCTGACTATCAATATCCATACTACTGTACAGACTTAGAAGTCTAGTACTTTGCTGCAGCTTGTGATAGCTTTTTTATATTTTTCATCTTTTGTACAAAAGTCATTTAGTTTGTTTCAATCTACCAGAGTGTTTTATGACTTACGCATGTGGAGGGCAATCTCTGGATGGGTGTTCAACAAGCCTTTCTGCACTATGCACATATCACATGCTGCCTGCCTGAATAAGTCTGATGGAGAAAATGCCTGAAGTGGGTTCACTCTGTCCATACCAAGTCTGTCATCAGAATGGCTGCAGAAACAGCACCAAACAAATGTCTAATAAAACTTGGAGGATGAAGAAATCAGCATGTGATTTAAAAATCTGTGAGCTTTCAGCTTTCTTTCCCCCATATGCATCTTTTAATTAAAGAATGTGCATCATCCTTTAATTTCTTATAGTACTCCATACATGCTTTTGATGCAATAGTGGATCACCTCTACCATTTTACTTACGCTCCCCAGCAAATCTTAAAAGGCTGCAAAATGGAACAATGCCAAACTTTTGATGTAGACAGTGTCACAGTTCCTTCCTTCACAAAGGTGGCTGTCTTCATGAACTTCATGCTGACATGAACTTGTTTATATCCTCCATCTTTCTCTTCCACAAGGACAGGCTGATTGTGTTTCTTTATTAAAGACCTTCAATTTTTTCAAGTGTAAAGTATATCAAATGTATGATAAATTTAGTAGGATAACGCAAGACTTAAAGCAACTTCGCTTCAAGTCACTACTTCTGTTCTCAGATTCTGGTTTTAGTTCTTAAATCTATCAGTAAGGGATAACACTTGAACCCAGCTATAGTCTTTGATATTCAATGGCCAGCAACTTGCTGTATGGCCCTGGCTACATAATTTCGATTGTACTTCCCCACTTCTTACTGTTAAAGAGCTTGTAATTCTCAGACAGGGAAAGCCTCTCACTCCAAATACCAAATATTCTTATAGTAAGCACGTCGAAGTCCCATGATGAAAGACTCTACAGAAGTTTAAAGTGAGAGTAAGATGTTACTAATGGGCATCTAAAGATACTGTCACCTGAACTTCTAAGCAGCTTTTCACCTCTGGAGAGGACATGAGAACCAAGAAACTGCACTGCAAGAAAACTAGCAATTACATGAAGAGTACAATAGCAATAATGGAAAATTTTCTCTCAGATCAAGATGGAACCCTTTTATTTTTTTTCCTCAAGTGTTAACACACAACATTAATGAAATTTTTAAAGTTCCTGGCATCAATCAATACTAGGAGTAACAAGCAAGGTGTTTTTCCTCCAGCTGAATGAGACTGAAGAAAGAAATTCCAACAGTGAAAAAAAGTAGTAAAATGCTGATGACATCCTGACATAGCTCTACATTTATACATTTGACAGAGAAAACTCCTTGACCTTCATAACAAAATAATTCAGTTGCTATGCATCATAACTTCAATCTAATATGAAAGTCATAATACACATACATGGACACACTTCTGTACAGCAAAACTGAGCAATTAACTCATAAAGCCATAAAGTAACTTCAATTTGTAGTATATTCACAAAGTGAAGGTGTGTAGATACATAGCTGGGCAAATGATTTTGGAATCAGGCCAAATCTAAAATTAAATGCTTTGTGACAGCTGTCACTATTTGTCTGTCACGCATCGGAGAACATCAGGCCATACTATGACATCAGCTAAAGAATATACATCCTTTTGTCCAAGCTACTGTCTAGTTCAGTCCTTTCATGACAACTCTTGTGCACATTTCTTATACCTTTAGTTCATACCTGGCAAGAGATTACAAGTGAAATTCCACCTGCACCACTCCCTTTCTTCTTTTGTATCAGGAGTATAAATACTTATAGGGACTCAGTCAACTTTAGGCCTTGCCACGTAAAATGCAACAGTACAATTCAGAAGCAATCTCCAATCACTCAGCACCTACTCCAAAGGACTTTTACCACCTCTGTGAATTACCATTGTTTATTATTCTTCCTCTACCCACAGAAGATCCCCAACCACCTTCAGAGAAAATGAGATATAACAGCACATTCTCATTTCTTGCACCTTAAACTTTCTCCAATATGCAAACTAAGCAACTTCAAAAAAACAAAAAACAAAAAACAAAAACAAAACAAAAAAACCACCCCAAAACAAACCCAAGTGGAAAATAAGTATATATATCAAATTAATCTACCAAATCACTGCTGACAGTCACAGAAATCAAACAACCACACTTTGTTTATTACAGGAGGAGTGGATACTGTCCATTAGACTGAGACACTTGCTCTGTTAGTAGCCAGTGTGCTACTACGTCAATGTTAGGGGAGCTTGCAAATATGTTAACATAGGTATACCAAATACAACTGGTTGTATTTGTCCACAACAGAGTTGCAAAAATGGTGAATAGGAGGAAGATAGGGCAAACTGTAAAGTTACCATAGAATACAAAACATTACATCCTATGAAGTCTCAACATAAGCAAAGATTTTATACCTTAAAACAAATGAGACAGCAGATATTTGGAGACAGGCATCTTAAAAAATGCATCTGGAGGACAAAGAAGCAGCATACCTGTTCTAAACAGATAGCTCAGCCTGATGTTTTTTATCCCTCTTTCTATAGTAACCAACTTAAAAAGTTTAAGAACCTATACTGTAAAAATTTTTTCAGATTAGCTTGGAAATGGACATGGACTTTAGCTGCAATTGCTTGTGTTTGTGCCAAGTACTGCTGCTATAGCACATTTCTCTTGTTAATGCCTTTAAACTATGAAAACACTGCAATTACTCTGCATCGATTTTAAACGCAGGCTTAGCACAATAACGTCTCCAATTTGTAAGCAAAACAACAGCACTATAAATCAAACCATTAAAGTCACCATTGGAGCCAAACATGAACAAATTAATAGAGAACAAGCATGGAGATCTGTCTTTAGATTTCTATATACTAAAATTGTGGTCTTTAGCACCCTTTACATTGTGCTTTATGTCATTCAAACAACATAGGAAGAGAATTGCTGAATGAAAGTAGCTTTTTTGCTGTGACTCTCACTGTTAGTCAACATATGCAGAATTGAAGGTGATTTGCAGGTTCTCCATTCTGCAAGGTTAAGAAATCCAAATACAGGAAGCCATTTGCTTGACATTACAAGCCTTTTACACACAGCCTTACAGTGGAAATAGCATTAAAATCTTCAGTCTCCAACCACCGTGCTAGGAAAGTATGACAGTAGAGCATGATGTTGAAGAAGCAGATGATAATTACTTGATATAAGATTTAATTAATCTTTCTGTGTAATGTAACAAAGCACTTCATAACAGCACAGATCAAGCCTCCAGTGCACTGTCAGGCAAACAAAACTAGAGAAATACATTATATTTAGTAGTTTCTCACTCAAAAGACTGGAGATATTTTATTGTTAAATTTGTGATGCTTACAATAGCATACATCTAAGAAACAGGCAGTAAAGTAAAAAAAAAGATTCCCATTAAAATTAGGCTCTGACATTTGTCATCTGTACCTGAGCAGATGTGTCCAGCACACAAATGAAAGGCTTATTTTTAATCCTGCCAGCTTCTAAAATGACACCATAGTTCTAAGAGATGTGTTAGGCTTCCTGATTTTTGCCTCATCCATAACAGAGGTGTTAACAATTCCCTTGGCCATGAGATACACAGCTGGACCAGCATCACACTGGATCTGCCTGGATATTCCACGTGCACCGAAAGGTTGCAGAGGTGCTCTGGACAGCAAGGGTTGTGGTTAATGCACAGCCATGGCTGGAGGCAGATGCATCCGTTCAGCCAAACCCCTGCTCTGAGGGAAGAATACATAGAACTGTTTTCTGATTCCCAAAAGGGGAGTTTTGAAGTGTATACGGAAGGTATACTGAAGAGGGAGATAGTATCTTCTTCAATGGTCCTAGCAGATGGACAGAGAAAGCTGTCCTCCAGAAATGCAGAAGCCAAGGTCCCACCAAGCAAAAAAACCAAAATAAACCAAAACACACACACACACTCCCCCCCAAAAAAGGGGGAAAAGAAAAAAAAAGGAGGCACATTTCTTCTGACTGTCATTTTAATACCAGAATAAGAATCTGCTGTTGCTGCACTCTAAGCAGACAATGACTGCAAGGCACTTAATTTTCCAATTAATTAGATCCTAACGCTAAATGTAGAAGTAATTGATATGTCAACACAGGCAAATGAAACAACTCTCAACATAAAAGCAAAATAATTGCTTCTACCACTCAGTACTGGATGATAGATTCTATCTTTTTGTAAAGAATTACTTCTGCGAGAGGCAATGCCACTGCAGCTCAGCAGTCATGCAGTGGCATATTTATTATATAATATACCTTCACATCATTCCACACTTTTACTGGTAACACACCCCTACAAACCCCACTACCTTTCTACTTTGGCTCTAAAAACTCTTTTATCGTGTTTTGAACATGATTCACCTAAGCATTTACTGACACCTTTATCCTCCAAGCACTATTTGCTGACTTCTTTGCCAAACACACTGCGTGGGATCTATTCAACACTTAAAACTGTAAAGCTAGATGCCAGGAGTTCTTTTAAAAGCTCTCACAAAACCAGCAACCAGCTGCCCGCAGTTAGATTGACTGTCACCAACCAAGACTTAAAGCACTAAGAACCTAACACACATCAGTGAACTTGCTACCTGCCCTTAATTTCACTTTTTGGCTGGGCATCAACCATTGTACTCAATCAAATTTCTTAACTACAGTCTTTGAGGGGCAAGGGCTGTCTCCTTTGTGTTCACTTGTAGTGACCACTAATAAAATGGGGGGCTTGGTAGGTTCTACCAAACTTTATTGAATTAATAAACCTGGCAGAGAGTTACAGGAAAGTAAAAGCAGGTGGTAGCTGGGAAGCATATATAACATCCCCAGTTTTTTTGTTCTGTAAACACACACACACACACACATGTGCAGATACATATACAGGGTTAGCAAGCACTATCAAGAACTGTTGTAAGCCTTATTATAATGTTAGATTCATTTATCTTAATCTATCTAAATTACTAGCTCCAGGTAGGAAACTTTGACTAGTCTACTTCTAAAACGCTTGCTGGAAAGTTGCAAACTCACTGGCAACTGAGGCATTACAAACAAAAACACTCACAGACTCACAAACTCTTCACTTGAGGTATATAGCTATTATTACAGGACAGTGCCAAAGTGCTGTACAATACTTCAGAATACCTGGGTTCCTACAATTCCACTATCTTGCTCATCTGTCATTCCTAATCTTCCTTTGAAAGAAAAACATAACGGGATACCAGAAATTGAGTCATAAATGGGGGAGACAGGTTTCATGTAAGTTTAAATGAGGTTTTTAAAGTCACTTAATAAATGTTTTTTGCTTTATCCATTTAGTGCATGAGCCGTGAAACCAAAGCACCATCCAGACTTTCAGCATTTGAACTTTAAATGCAAACATGCAGGCATGGGAAGGAGCCAGATGGCTCCAGAGATGACAGGCTGGTCAAGGGATATTCCGTCTTTCACCTTATCTAGGTCAACAGTTTGAAACAGACTGAAAAAAAATTACCAGTCTCCATGTTGCCCACAGCAGCTGGCAGCTTTTCTAATGTCTAATCGGCAATACAGGGGATGAACAGAGATGACCTCAACCAGTTCACTCTGTCAGGGTAGGATGTATAGGTGTAGGATGCTTGCTTGACAGAATTCAACTCCTCTGTTCTGCAGCTAAAAACCTGCTTACACTAAGGTTAGCTTTGCACCAATACTGAAGGCCTCAAGACAGAAGAACAGAAGGGAATTGCTATTTCAAGAAGGTAGTAAAAATAGCTCAGCCCCTTACCCTGGCAACACCATCTTACTCAAATGTTTTCCAAACTCTAGCACACAGCACCCAAGACAGATGAAAGGCTTATTCAACTAAGTTCTTATTTAAACTCCTTCTGAAATTGTCTAAAAGCTCGTCCTCCTGTAAAGTTGTTTAAATAGCAGGAAACGTTACTTTAGCCCTGTGTAATGGCTGAAGAATCATCACACATCTGAATTTCAGCACATACATGGCATTGACGCCTCTCTGGGCATACATTGGATACAGGAAGGGTTACACAATGGTTCTTACAAACCCATCTGATTAGAAGCCCCTCTCTGGGCACATATCACAGCAGTCTACAAATGAGTATGAATGAGAGCAAATTCCACAAGAATCCACTCCTACGACTCTTGGTGAAAAGTTTATTCCTTCTGCTTCACTACCAATTTTGAAACACCCCTTGTTGCAGAGTAGCCAGTGACCAAGTTTCACAACCCTACAAGCTGCAAAAATTGCAGCTTCTGACTTTACTGGAGCACTACACACACAGAGCACAGAGTTGGGGGATGAGGTGGCTGGGGAGGAAGGGAAACAGCTAGAGGCTTGGAGCCAACTCACAGGTGGGAGAACAGAAAACAACAGAACAGCAGCAACTTTCCAGAGCCTGCTATTCTAACACACAATGTGCTTGGCTTTTCATGTAGATCTACCCCATATCTTCCAGATGTCAGATTCAGCAACCCCCCAAATATGCTAGCTTGCTCCTTTTTGCAGCTGAGCACTGGATTACCCAGCAGCCTGCTTCTGGCCATACGACTAAATCCCAGGCAGTAGCCGAACATGAAATATTTCAGAGCTACAACACAGCTATCCTGAAGTATATGCTTTAGATGCTGGGCAACTGAATTCTTTCCTAATAATAGCAAGTCTTCCAGAGGAGCCGTAAGAGATACATCTTACTCAAAAAAGTACACAGTGAACAACTGTGGCTTGCAACAAATTTCATCTTCCTGTTAACTCAGGTACAGTCAAAGGTGCATACAATCGGAGACAGCTGTTTAAGCACCTTATGATATAGCTGAACATAAAACCCCACTAAGAAATGTATTTAAAATTTGGTTTCTGTTTAAAGACTAATTTCAAGATGCTGCTAATGCGTATGACAGACAAGCACTGTATCTGGTATGCCGTACTCTCTACGCTATACATCTCTATGCTCTGGTATTCTCTTAGATCAGCATGGAAGGCCAGTTTGCTCTTTTTTGAAACAGAGCTCAAAAGTAACAGCACAGGTAATAGCTAGGTTTCTGTAAGAAATTCTGGTGTGTGGGAAGAAGGAGAAAACAAGTTCTGCTTTACTGGCATTACTGTTTGTCTGCAGTAGCACCCATTATAGGCAAAACACTGTTCTAAAGCACAAGGAGGCATAACTTTTGCCCCCAAAACATGAAACCAACACTGCAATTTCGAATCACAGAACAACTAATAAGAAGTTGGAAGTATTTCAAGAGAGTGCTGCAGTTACTTGATAAAATCTGCTTTGGAGGATATTGCTTTGCTGTCTCTTCCACAGCTAGAACTCCCTCCTCACCATTACAAGCAGGAAGAATTTTACTGTACTCTAGAGTTCTTAATTCACTTTTTTGTATTAACTTCCTTCACGCTGTACACCCTTTTCAGCACTCTCAATAAATGGATCAATTTGAACATGACAGCAAAGTGCTGAGTCATCACTCAACTCCCACTGAAAATAAAAGGAGCTGAGCATAATCAGTCCTTCGACTTACAAGTCTTCCAGTTGTAAGTTACTGTAAGAGAAGCCTCTTTCACTTCAACTTCATGCCAATTCCTGTTATTACAATGGCCCGACTACTTGCTTTACAAATGTACACTTCCCCTTTTACTCTTTACTCCCCGTGTTTACTGGAAAAATTAAGTCAGGTCCCTTTAAAATTCATGTTTAAGAGCATTTTTTAAAATAAAATACTACAAAACCAGAGTGATTTTTTTTTTTTTTGTTTTATAATTAAGTAATGTATTCTAGGTTCTTTTTCTGTCTTTATTTTCTTTATTTCCCCCCTATACGTTTTGACTCATGTTTTCAAGTTTTTTTTTTCCTAAACTGCAAGGGCTAATATTTTGTCTAGTTTTTTGGTTTGGTTTCTTTTCAGTGAATATTCATATTCATAATATTATGACTGTGGGATCAAGGCCGTAAGAAAACTCTTGAAAGACTGGAGATTCAAAGTCACAATTCTGGCAATACTGAAATCTTTCCAATTCTAACTGCTACATTGCTATCTTAAAATTTCCTGGTAAAGTCATCCATCCATCTTCCTGGTTTCAAATGGAGCTTTAATTCAGTCAAGGAAGGTAAAATTAGATGCTTTGTATCTACCCATTCAGTGGTAGCACACACACTTCATAATAAAAATGAGCTACTACACAAAAAGAAGGAATTTCTTTTGGATCAAGAAGGCAGAACAGCAAACCCAAATGTTGACGAAACAAACAGCTCAAAATGAGCATACGTTACTGCAAGGGTTTAATAGAACTTGATGTTGGGTTTTTTTTTTCCCCCATAACTTAGAGAGACTCTTCATTGCTTAATTTAGTAAGAACACTATGAGCAGGCTCAAACACCAACCAACCAACCCACCACTATTTGTAAAAACTCATCTTTTTCTATTCTCTGCACCTCTGCTCACTGAGCCAAGATACACTGTAAGCATCACAACACGATATATTCTTCTAAAAGTTTAGAACTTAGCATTTGCATAACTCAAACAAGTGGAAAGTTATCTTTGGTGGTCATGTTCAACTGTTCAGTAATGAGGTAACTAAGAAATCATAAAAAACAAAACCAGAGTCTGTGCAGCTGAAGCAGTGAAGATACATTGGTTTGCCTTCCATCCAAAGGAAATAAACCCATCATCTGCTAGGAGGGCTTCTCCCCATAAGGAGAACTTAGTGAGATAAAACTTACTTCCATTCAGCAGTCAAAAAATATAGACCTGTGCATTCTGTCAGGGGTTTGGTTTCTGACAATAAAAAGAGCACTAAGAAAAATGTGCTGAGCTCTCCTAATTCAGCACAAGCACTGCAGCGACTAAAGAATTATTCTGTTCCTCAAGCTAGGCTATTTCAAATGTCCGCTGTGTTCACATAGGAATGGGGGAGCATGAGAAGCCAGTGAGGGAGAGATCTTACACCTACCTGACTGATAGGCCATGTGCAAGCCAGTTGCTACAGTTTGCAAGAAATGACTTGTGAAAAAACTTTGTATTTTGTGTTTGGTTGCTAAAAGACAAGCAATCAGCAAGTCTGCAGGGAATGACTGAATGAAAAATCCACTTTTTCAAGGCTAATTTTTGCATAAACTAGCATCATAAAAAGTAACTATACTCTAGAACACTGACACAAACAGCAGATGCATTTATGGAAATGTTCCCCAACATCACAAACAAATAATGAGATCTCCACAGTAGCTGGAAAAGAATCGTTTTGCAAGCAGGTGGTCTGGAGAACAGTCTAGCATTCTCTTCTCAGGACGTTTCCAATTCCTCTTAAAGCAGCAGCACTAACCTGAAGCTAAGAGCCCTTTTCTCCTTGCTTTCAAAGACAGAAGACAAAGTGCAAAAGTTAACCCACCTAAGCTGCTTAAAAAGTTCTGTACCATTTCCATTCGCGGCAGAGTAGCTTCACTGACCACAGCAATGGCCAGTTACATGAGATACTCCATTCCAGTACGATTCCATCCTGCATGCTCATGCAACCTTTAGTGGGAAATGAATCAAAAGGCCAAGGTGGGACTATCTGTATTCCCCAAAGCATCTTAAATGTAAGCTCTGGAACAAAGTACTATTCCCCCTTTTGTGTCCATAGACACTTCTGCAAGTCTTTCACAACTCACCCCAAGCCAAGCAGAACTGGGTACCAGGAACCTAGTACCCAGTTTCCCTATATTCTTTGGCCTAGAGGCTCATGAAGTCCCAGCTCTTCTACATTTCTTCTTCCTTCCTATATCTCGTGAATTAACTCAACCACCTCCAGAATGAATTCCGCTCCTCAATCACCAGCAAAAGTTCTACCTATCAATCACCCCATCATTCACTCTGCTTGCATACTTTTATCCCTTTACCTGCCTCATTTTCCAAGTGTGTAAGCTCCCAAAACAGACCCTGCCTATAACAGCAGCTACAGAAGACCTTGCACAACCAGGCCCAGGTTTCTATTAGTCTCTAGACATTGTTCTGACACTTATATTAAAGCTTTTTTGTCCGGCTATGCTATTTGGTCAAATAAAGATATTATTTCTTTCTACAAACCTCAACACATTAATAAGAGGACAATAATAATAGTAGTAAAAGCAATAGTAGTAGCATTGTGTAAGATCCACATAATCAGTACACGCAGGGAAAATAATTAACTGTAATACCACATTTGAGACATGAATTGAAGAGCAGTCTGCCCACTTGGGCACGATGTGGAATTTAAGAAGGCAGCACATAATTACCAGAGCTGGCCTTGGCTAGGATACCAGGATTAGCACTCCAGCACTTCTGAAAAGTGGCCAGGAAGGCTGTTTTGCCTCTCTTCGAAAGGAAATAAACCCATCATGTGCTAGATGGCCCCCAAACCCTACGTAAGGCATCCTTTTTTTTTTTTTCCCCGAGAAAAGTGTCTTTACTGATCCACCTCAGTGACTTGCAGTATTAATGCATCCCTTAGCAGTGGACTAGACCAGTACCAACTCAGAAAACCAAGTGCTCTTCCCTGGTTCATCAACAACACACTCTTTGCTACCTCAATTTTTCTGTAGATTTCTCAGCCAGTTACACAGAGACATTAAAGGAAACAGTGACCTAATTCTGACACTGTAGTTTCATAATGTAAAGGTAACCTAGTTTTTCAGTAGTCCCAAAACTCTTCTTTCTAATAGATGACCTTCTCTCTAGAGTATTTAATATTACTTTCAGCAGTAAGAGGACTGAATAGAATATGCAAACTGGAAATTAAAAAGCCTTGCTTTTCCTTGAGCTCAATTAGGATGATGTGCACAAGTACAGAAAAAGAGTATGAAATATATTAATGTGCAGCTCTGCATTCTAAGATATGGGCAATCAAATCTCTTGCTTCAGTAAGCAGTGAGATCGGGGTCTCACTGAAAAGTTTTTTCCCTCCCACATGTTACAACACTGCCAAATTGCTTAGACGCATAGAAGTTTATTTTCATTTTCTTCAGCAACAACACGTATTGGTCCTAAACGGGGTCATGAATGGTCTTGGTACAACAGTTCCAATTAAGAGTTAGCAAGTGATGTCTTTGCAAATAGTTTGCAAGTGATTAAGAGTTAGCAGGTATCTTTGGCTATGCAAGTGAGCATAGCCAAAGACATCTGGCAAATAAGAATATGATAGATTCCTACCATATTATTAATCTGATCAAAAAGGGTTTACATAATTAAATACAAAAGTCTTGGCCACCAAGAAACAATTTCAACAGAAAACTGTACTGAAAAACAAAACATAGACAAATCAGCCAGGATACAGACCAGCTTAGTACGACTTACCCTTATGCATGGGTTGAAAATGTGGAGAAGGGTAAGATAGGGAATAGTCATGGACTTTTCAGGGAACAGGCTACCTGTATGGACTCATTAACCATAGGTAGTGAAGTGGAGAAGAGCTTTACTGCAGGATGACACTGCACATGAAGAATCAAGATTCTCAGAGGAATGCCATTACTTCAATAAGAAAGTGCAACAGATGAAGGTAAGTTTCACCTTTCAACACTCCTCCATTACTATGAATGCAAGTAAAAAAGGGCTAATTTCTCTTAGACTAACATTTTACCACTATTACACTACTGTACACAGAATCTTCACATATGCACACACAACCATGTAGCTATTTACAACCATCATTAAATTAATTGGATTAATTTTATTTCATAGAAACACTAAAAGTAATACTAAAAATACTTTACTAAAATTATAGCTATCTACTTTTTGGGGATGCCTTCTAGACAAAATGCTTGGTCAGCATTCACTCTTCTGCAATCTTCATTGCTTTAGAAGGCCACATGTGTGCATGACAGCCTCATGTTACAGTATCTGTGAATTTCATTGCACAAAACTCAGTGCACTTCCTTTGAAAAGTACTACTCATGACTTCCCAAGACTTCTTTCCAATTACATCAGTGGCATACACTCCTACATAGTTTAAAGCAGGAAGGTAAGTCCTCCACCCTGGCCCAAGAACCTCAAACAAAATATTTTTGGAAGCGGCAAGACTGAATGTGCAACAGAAAATGCAAGGCTTCACCATGAACACTTTCGTCAGTTTGGACAACTCAGCTACTAAAAGCAATAGGATGAAACTCTCAAAATCCTCCTGGCTAACACTTCAGTGAGCAGCACCCTCACTGAAAGGTACACCATATCTTTTCTCTCTCCTTTGCAAGTACTCTCCAATAATGTGGTCAGTTTAAACGTAGTAAAGATCTCCAATGTAATTAAAAACTCTGTTCTTATTAGTCACCCTCCAAGAATACAACAGCTTTGTCTTACTTTTTCTGAGGAGTATGTATGTCCTTCATTTCATGGTAAACAGCAGCCAGTCAATTTCTACACTGGGGTTGTGTGGAGAGGATGGATTGCAGGTTCCCTGGAGACAGTCAAGAGATACCATTTGCCAAGCTTGGGAACTCTACCTTCGGGATCAAGACAGACCCTGGTAATCAACACCTGAAGTTCATCTATCTTTTGGAAGGATTCACAGAGTGTGATTCCTATTCCCTTCACCTTTCAAGAGTTCTCACCATATTTACAATCAACTGCTCTACAATTATTTTTGGAACACAACAATTACAAACTAGGGGGACATTACCAGGATTCTGGCTTTATAAAGGAACAGATTTGCTGCTTCCCCATTCCTGAAATTCATTTCCTTCTCTCCAGTTGGAAAAGCTAGAGAGACAACACAGAGATAAATCACCTTTTTCAAGAGGTATTTACCTTCTGCAGTCCACAGGCCATTCTTGGTTCAGCATCACTTCAGAATGGAGACATTGTAGACTACTGGAAGTGACTGCAGAATTACTGGCTTCAAAAGTCTCTAACACCCTAGAAAGACCATTATCATCCAGAGGTCTTGAGCATCGAAAATTTAAACCACTAAAATTCCCCAGGGGTTTGCATTGAGCATGGTTCTCTTCCAAAAGGCAATGTCAAAAAGCAGTAGAGAGGTCCAGTGTTACATTACAGCTCTATTTTTTTTTTATTTTTTTTTTTTTCCCCATCAGTCATGTTTTGTCTCAAAGCTACAGTTCAGTGGCAACTATGGCAGTGTTCCTGTGATGCTGCCTTGCACTTACTGTGGAAAGTCCCCATGAAGTCATGAATAAATGGGGCTCTTTATGCCTTGCCATGGGATCACATGGGTGTATCGGTCCAGAATGAGCAGGAATCTCTTTTACAGAACTACACTATTCTGAAGACAGAAGAATGAACTCATTTAAGCAGGTCTTCTCAATTCAGTACCTTTGAATAAGAACTGGTAAATAAAAGCTCATGTCATTTGTCAGCTGAATTGTATTTTCTATCCCTACTGCTATATTTGAATGACTAGGTTCTAAAAACAACTTTTAAAAGTCTCTTTCTAACTAATAACTTAAATAGAAATAACTTGGAGTCATGTGAATTAACAGCAACTAAATCAAGGTGAGAGATTTTGCTTAATCCCAAAGACATTTTAAATTAAGTCTCCCATTAAATGGCAGACAACTGGGAGTCTGCAAATGGAAACATCCTTGTCATTAATCCCTCAGACACAAGGATGCTATACTGAATATTGAATCTAAGATCCATTTGCTTTAGCCATCAACAGAGTAACAATTTAGAAGCTCTTGTAATCCTGCTTACCTGTCTGATCTGAAGCATCTACATTAGAACAAGTTCAACCATAGCCTCTCCGTCAAGTATGATGGAAGCTATTGGGAAACCTGTCAGATACAGCATCCATAGCATAGATCTCCATAGCAGACATCTTGTAGCACAGATAAATAATTAAGGCAAGATAACCGCTGTCCATGGAGTCAACAGTGTTTTCAAGACACAAAAAACTCCATCATAAGCTGTTGCGAGCAAGCTTAACAAATCCTCAGGCACTAGCATCTGGCCAGTCACTGAAGAGAGTACCAGACATTCAGGAGTTTGAAAACTGGACATCAACCCATTCTTCTTTCAGAGAGCCGACTTCACCAGCAGCAAAGCCCAGTCAGTGATGAAAGCTTTCAAAAATCCTACTTTTTAATATGCATATTCAAGTTCATGACTGAAGTTGCTGGACTTGCTGAAGCAGGTCCACATGCCTCTTGTGTTGGGGGCCCCAGAGCCAAACAAAATACTCCAGGTGGGGACACATGAGAGCAGGATAAAGGGAGAGAAGATAATTCAGGGTCCATCAAGCTTGGTGATGACACTGTCCTGTCTCTGTGGCAAGCTCTGTACTCCTAAAGTTTCTCCTTTCAAGCATATGTTCCTGGTTCTGCACACTGCCTTTTGTTTCAACACTGCTGTACTCATTCTAGACATAAAGTAGATCCTAAGTCTATATAATCCTAAGTAGCCATAATTCAATAAGCCTCTTTTTCCTCTTCGTGCTATTGTGTTTGAACGTTTTCTTTGCTAAACCTGCCCACAACACATCCTATAACACAGATAATCTTGAGCTGACTACCGACAAAATATATCACTGACCAGACATAAATCTGCACTGATACTGCAGCAAAAAGAGCCACTGCTGAAATGAATGTCACATCAGGTTGCAGTATCAGAAAAACAGACAGAAGTAGGAGACACTATGGGGCAGAAGCAATGAAGGAAGAAGCCTCCCTCTCTCCCTCAATCTGCAGTGAAGCAAAAAATTATACCAGAGACTGTCATTACAGCAGTATTGTAATTACAGCTTCTAGAATATTTTATCAATAAGTTGAGGGCAGAAAGAATGTTCTTTAGGAGGTGCTGAGCTTCTTTCAAGATAAAACAGAGAAAAATCTACCAATTATCCACTTAAAAATCTGAAGTCACATTGGAGAACTGTGTGCATGCAGGCACAGTGCTATCGGGCTTATAAAAGCAGTGCCTCACACAAGTAGAAATGAACTCACCCAGCTTTCTCTGATGAAGGCTGAGAAAGCAAGCACATAAGCTAGCAGCTGTTCTTCCTAAGAAACCTGATCATAACCTCATCAAGATCTTTGCTTTCCCCACTCAGTTACTCAAATTCTGAATCACTGGAGGGCAGGTACAACATTATTACCAGCCAGGCTGGGCATGCAGAACAGATAAGTAGGTGTAAAGCTAAATTTGGGGCAGCAACAAGTTGTATGCTGTGGATTCTGACAGAAGAAAGGAGGAGGAAAAAGACTAGGGAGAACAGAGGGGGAAAACTGAAGGACACTTTTATCTTCCCCATTTTTTTCATATTTCGTTATGACGCACACAGCAAAGCTTTAAAAGACAAAAACACTTTTATGTATATGTTCCCACAAGTAAGAGAACATATAATTACAACAGTGTTGTTTTCCTCCTTTTATATTAATTTTATGCACATCTTTCTTGAATATGTTTGTTGGAGAACTCTTTACAGATCCAGAATCAGGATCTGTGGTTGTAGTTCTTGGATAATAAGGAAACAGAAACCATCCAATTCCAAACAAGAAATTCTTTCTCCTTTCCATCGCTCTGGCTCCACTCCCCTATCTTCCTGCTGTGCCATCATTCTATCTGCTCTTCCATGCTCCTGAGAGTCTCTCAAGATGCAGGAACTGGGACAGCCAATACCTATGGAAGAGTTAAACACAGAACCACAAAACAAGATGGGACACCACCAAGAAATATCTACATCAGGCATACAGGAGATAAGAAGAGCCTTGAGGAAGAACAAATTTTTCCCACCTTTTGTATGTCACCTTTTGAGATAAAGAATAGGGAATGCTGCAAAGAAGTAATAATTTCATGAGAAACACATCCCAGGGTGGGAAGCACAGAGAGAGGAAAAAAAAAAAAGAAAAGAAAAATTCGTGGTTAAGAGAAATTAGAAATAGCAATTCAAGTATCGGTGAAATTTCTGATAATGAGTCTAATAATACCACACAGAAGAATATTCATCCTTAACCTTATAATTGAATTTATTGGACAAGTATGTAATTCAGTGGATCTTCAATCTGTAAAATCCAGGAAATATTCAAGCTTTTCAAAAGTATGTGTTGCTCCAATCAGGATATAACATTTGGAATAGGTTGCGGGCAACTCATTAAGTCAGTTGTTTATTATTCACACTACAGGAATGTGAATTCTATTGGCAAAATGAATCAATCAGACAGCAAAGAGCTATTCTCTTGAGTCTGTATTAGTCAGCCTGACAAGCTGTCACTAAGGATTGGGTCAGGCTCATAACACAGCATTCAAACAGTGGGGAAAAAAGTCCCCAACACTGCTCAAATAGGGAACAGTTCGCCCATTTAAATGTGTCCCCAGAGGTTTATGTCAACTATTTACTACTGCTCAGACACAGCTGCAGAAGCTTTTAAGTGAAAAACCTGCATTCTTGGACATTCCAAAACCGCGTGTGTTGTGGAAACACGCTGTTGTGGATCCCAGCTACTTCTGTGAGGACAAGCAAGACAAGGTATCCTGAAAGAAACACTGCTGGGCTCTAACATAGCCCTCTGAAGAAAACACATTCAGGAACTTGAATTAAAACTAGGACACATGTCAGAACAGATACAGTGTTGGGAAACACACAGAGTTGTTATGTAGTCTGCACTTCAATAAAATATTTAAAAAACCTAACACCTCTATTTCTACAGAATATTTTTCATACAGACACATTGTTTTCAATGTTTAGCTGTTCCCTGACCTCCCTTCAATGTAAGTCTAAAACATAAAGTGTCATTTAAAAAAATGCCACGCATGAGAATACACACACAAAAAATTAGCTTTTTTATTTAAAAAACAAAACCACAACCATTAACCCACCCCCAGCCCTGGTAAAAATCATGAACTCCTAAAATCTCATGATTTGGAGATATACACCCTGTAAATGAAACTAAACGTAATAAAGGAAACAAGCACTAGCTGCATTGCAGAAGTCCTGGTCAGACCAGAAATAAAAGCACTGTGGAAGAAAAAAAAGCAATCAACAGTTCAGATAAACACTGTGAAGCAGCGTAACACATACAGCAATGCATAAAATCAATATACTGTACTAAAGAACACAATAATACATTGCAGCTGCTTGGATGCGGGAGTGATAAGATCAATGTTTTTGTTCTTGTCAGCACTTGTGCCAACTGTACATTCAAGCTGGATGGAGCTTAAAACTAAGTATGATTTCAGTGACACAGTTACAGGATGGCCTACAAAAACTGCTGAATGGCTCAAAGAAGCAGAATTGTTTTAGCTGAAGTATACTTCAGGGGAGGTTACAAGGGCAAAGCAGTCAGATCCACTCTCAGAGGGAAAAACAATGAAAGAACAAAAGTGTTTAATTTCAGCAACGTAGTATGAGCGTAAATGCTCAAAAGTGAGGAAGAAAACATTTCTGTCCTCGCGATAAAGGCTCTTCATCTCACTAATATACAGAGTGCTGTACATGGTGCTGCTCTAAACTTGATGTTAAAAGCTACACCGCAGTACAAAAGGACAGTATAAATATTAGTAAAAGCATTTCAATGCAGCCTCAGGCTGCACTGGCAAGACTACATCCAGAAAATCAAGGAATGTGATTATTTCACTCTATTCAGCACTTGTTAGACCATACTTGGACTACTGCATCCTGGTTTAGCCACCCCAGCTCAAGAAATTGGAGACCATCCAGCAGAATGTCACCAAGACAAACAATGGACACAGGTTGTTTCAGGGTAATTTTTGGTGTGGCTATAAGAAAAAATAAGAACAAACTGAATGAGTTGAAAACAATTAAACATTGGAATAGATTACCAAGAGAAATGGTGGAATCTCTCTTGCTATAAATACTCAGGGCTGAGCTTGACAGTGCCTTGGGTAATATAATCTAAAGCCTTGCTTTCAACAGAAGGTTGGACCAGATGTTCTCTAAAGGTTTTTATCAACCTAGAATTTTTTATGATTCTATGATCTAAACATAGGCTATGCTAAGCATTGCTAAATACTACTTTTGCACTAACTTCACTTAGAATTAAAATTTATCTGATTTTTCTGCCCCATTCTAGTTAAAATAAATTTTAAACCCCCAAAGAAACGAACAAAACCCAACCAACCAAACAAACCCCAAACACAAAACACACAAAAAACCTCCAAACAACAATAACAACAAGCAGAAAGGGGGACAGATAACTATTTTTCAGAATATCCGTGAGCATCTACTGTAATTATCAAGCAGTAGGCTTAAAAGGAAGCGTCCTTTCATAGAATACATAATTAAACAAGTGAATATACTGCCAGAGAATTTAGGAAGGCCACATGATAAATGATTCAAAGGAGTTCCATGAATTTTTTCAATTTCTTTAGTGTCTATTAAGCATTCTTGATCATCTACTTTCAAAATCAGGATATACTAAACTTTTGGTCTGATCCAATACACTCAGTTTTACATCTGAGCCTCATGAATGGGAGATAAATCAAACAAATAGAAGTCAAACACAGCAGTCTTAACTGTCTTAACTTGTAACCCCACTACAGTTTATTTAGATCATCAATTTAAATGCTCACAGCAGAATGATAGGAACCTTACTGCTAACATCTAATAAATCATAAATCACAAGAATGATTTATACCAATTAAGTTGTAAATGGAAGAACAGGCTAGTAAACAGAACATGGAGAAAAATCTAACAATAGTGCCAGCTTCCATTTCTACCTAAAGAAAGAGTTAAAATTCCCAAGAAAATGGGATTCCAACCTGTCAAAGTAACAGATAGCTCTATCACAGTAAGGTCATACATTGTAGCCACCTCCACAGGTCACTCTGATAACACCTAAAAAAAGCCTAAACACACAAAATTAACAAAACAGGATCAAAGAAAACACTACCTATCCGCATTTTTAAGTACATCTCATGAGACACGAAAGCAGTGTTGCACTGAAAGACATAAACCAAGCATCCTCCCAGATGCTGACAGTGGGAAAAAAGATCCCATCAGAGAGGTATTTTTACATTCCACATGCTGAAAAAGCCATTAGAGCAAACATCTGACAGTAGAAGACAAACATACGGCTTGAGGAGTATGGAAAGTAAGAGGATTTGTTACCGACAGACAGGCAACAGGAAAGTTTTTTCTCTTTTTATCCTTACCTTCTGTAAGTGTTAAATACAGTGTTGGTTTATTTATTTTTCATTTATAGAATTATTTTATTAGCTGGCTTGGAGTAATTTGAAAAAAAAAAAAAAAGAAAAAAAGGACAATGGACACCATAAAGAGAAACATCCCATAGTAAAATCTTCATCTTGACTGTCATCTACTTCATGAGGGTCTTAAGAAGAGAACTTCAGTTTTCTTAGTTACACTTTGCAAGTGGGAGGGGAGGTTTAGGATTTATGTTATGTGTCATGAGAAAACTTAGTATCTTCTAGGTACTTCTGGAAGCCAGTGACATACTAGACCTCTGGAGCACACAGCCAAATAAAAGGGTGATCTACAGATCCTATATCTGAAAAGAGCTTTCTGCCTCTGGACCATGCTGCACAAGTATGTTGAGTTTAGAGGCGGCTTGCCTACATCAAGTCCTGTCACAAGGCATGGCGCATAACAGATGGTCTGTTGCTTAAGACACTTTAGAGATCCAGATTCAATTTCAGTTTAACTTTGTACGAGTCCCTTAGTAGGACACATCTACACCATGGGATATAGTCAGATTTAAGCTGTCTCTGCCCAAGCTAATCTGGAAATGAAAGTGCAGGGAAGACAGCTGCAAAGACACCCAAGCTCAAAATAGATGATCGGGTTTCTGGGCTCATGGGCAATGCCAGGCAAACTCAACACAAGCCTATCCATGCTGAACTGCAGTGAACTGAACTTTCTAGTTCTGGTCTCCAATAGTTCTCAGCTCTCTACCCTGTGCTCCGCTGCAGGCATTCTATTTGTTTTGGTGGCTCAGCTTTCCACATGTATTAGGAGAATAAAAGCACAGCCCATACTTACAAGGTGTCAGGAGGATAAATATATTAAGTGGTCCTAAGGCACTCTGGGATTATGGCCACAGATGTAATGTCAATTCCTTAAAGCAGTGAAAATGAAAGATGACAGGGCAATCACAACTCTAAGGAAAGAGCAATTGTGAACATAAAGTTTATTACTTTTTGTTTCAAATTTAACTGTCTTTACATCAAGGGGACACTGAAGAAGAAAGCGGTGGGGCAGGGGCAGGACAAAACAGGACACAGAAGTACAGGAAAGTAAGACTCTTAACCACCAATTTAGTTTCAAACTACTATGAAATGAGACAAATGAGATGTTTACATTTTAGAATTACAATCCATTGAAAGAGAGCTCTCTTCCCTGCTTAAGATCAGAACTGGTTGGAGACTCTCCAAGACAATATAGGGGAAGAAATGAATCTTGTGAAGAAGCCATGCTACTCAGCAGTGACACAGGGACTAAGTATTCAGAAGCATCATTTAAAGAAAAGTGAGCTTAACACATCAATCGAGAAGTCCAAAAGAACAAACCTCTGAAAGAACAAACCTGTTACCTGAAGTAGCTCTTCTAGTAACATCCTGTTTTCTATGACAGCAAATTAAGTGAGAAAATTTGATTGAATAATACAGTGCCGATTCTTTTCCCTCTCCTTCATTTTTGCATCATTTCAGACTCGGTGATTGTCTATTGTAGTATAGAGCGATGACTGTATATGACAGAATTACTCCAAGTTAACTGCTTCCACTGTTAATCACTATGCACATTATTTGCAAGGTAAACTGCTTGGTTTAAGTTAACATGCTTTGCATCACACGTGCAGCATGGTAGAAACATGCACACAGCAACTAATGCATCTCTGCTAATGACTAGTAATTTGTTAAGCTGATTAATCCCTACAGTTTATAGTCATCTGTTCATAATCTTATCTTCATCCACAGCTCATGACTGTCTTGCTTCATCTTCTTCACCATAAAAAAAAATTAAAAGCCATTAAAACCTACTTACTTTAGTAACAAAAAAAACCCCCAAACCTTATCAGTCACAACTCCTTAAAATCAATAATCTGTAAGAAACAAACTATTAGCATACCAGTTTCTACTGGTTTTAATTCCTTGCAGCAACTCTTGATACGTGTCATACACTTTTAAGAATCAACGGTAATGTGGTAATTTCCTCCTGCAGACCTATAATTTGTACCTACAGCAGTAGATATTGTACCAGAATGCACATAAAACAAAAGTATGGGGAATTCCACAAAAGAAATAAAAGAAGATGCAAATTCAATCTCTGATGCCTCATGACTTGCCACTGTTATAAGGAAATAAAGACATACAGACACTAGCTTAATATATTTTCAAAACTATGTATCCCTGACACATTGATTACAAACAGGACAAGGGGTTTTCATTCAGGAGAGTTAGAAGACAGGCGACAGGAATACCAAATGCAGCTTGCAAAGACGATCAAGTAGATTCAACAAGTATCCAGGGGTACAGAATTTCCTCCCCACTAAAACAGAAGTGGTATTTGCAAACATTATTAACTCTTTTGACTCTGAAAAGTTAATTCTCATTTACTGCATTTAACAACAAAAACATAGCAAATACAAGAAAGCAAAGGAAGAAATAAAAGAAATGGCAGGCTAGTCGTTCTGTGCTTCAGCTTGCACCCCTTTCCAAGGTATACAAGAGGTAACCAGCAGCTCTGTGTTCCCAGACAGCACAGAGGCTCTGGATGAGAGATAAGAGAGCCAGCATGTTAACTGTGACACTAAAGACTTAAAAGATGGGTTCCAATTAGTTGCTATGATTGTAGGTACTTCGTTATACCTTAAGGACAACAACAAACATTGTCTGGATGTATTGTAACCCTGTGAAAACCTTGCCTACCTGCATTACCTGGGCAGTGATAAAGCTATTGGCCATGGTGCCAAGTTTTGAGAGATATTACTGAAGATGAGCTGCAGATAAGTTGAAATTCACACTGGAAGCAGATGCCAATATTCACAATCCTGCTACACTGGCTGGAGTGGTTAAATGAAAAAGGTTTGGACAGCCATGTAATCTTTGGCCCAGCTCAAAAAAAGCAAGACGAAAGAAGAATGATCATCCCAGCCAAATTTCCAAACACCTGGATGTTCAATTATCTCTGCTGAATAAAGTCAGCAACTTAAGTTATTCGTAAGCAGTAAGGGACTGAGCTGAATGGAGATCTGAGTTGATTTAAAACTAATTCGTTTCAGAAAGTTGTGAAAATGCTTTGAATTCAGTGCCTGCAGTCATTTCTGTAAAGTGGTATTAAAATGACTTTTTTGTGACAAGTCCCCAACAAGTTCAGTAAATATTCACTCTTTAATAACACACCTTCAGCCATACTAGGTTCCTTTACTTTATTTGGAAGATGTGGTTTATTTATTTCTGCAAGATATTTAAAGCAAAGCACAAGATATCCAGCAGAATTCCTCCTTTGATTCACAGTTTTCATGACTTGCTGAAAGGTTGGGTAACTTTACAAATTATATGGGATAAACACAAAGGAGCTACTATGTATAGTATACCATCTTATCGGTGGCAACCTGGCTGTACATGAGGAACATTCTTACCTTCTGTACAGCAAAACCTCCAGTAAGTGAACTTTATATTCCACAATTGGACTTGCAACCTCTCGTCTTTTCTACCCAGGTCTTGTTCTATGTCAGCAGCATTTAAGTAAGAAAATTAGATACCTCCTTGGACAGCCACATAATGGAGTTACAAGCTCATCCTCTACTCACGTGGGGAAGATTATATACCTTTGGATCAGCCTTTTGCAGACTTACTTACTTGGAAGGTAGCAGAAACAGATAAAAAGGCTGCATGCTAACCAAAGGCCCAGTCAAGCAGCTTACTGAAATGTTCTGCAAGGGTCTAAGAGTCCAGAGGTAAGTAAGAAACACTACTGTTATTAAGCTTATTCAAAGTTAACAATAATTGTACCCCATGATTATAGCCATCACTTTGTAAAAGTTAGTATCAGCATTGTTTTTAAAAATTAGGGGGATTGAGACACAGAAGGCTGAAGAAAGTTGCTTCAGGTAAGACAGCTGAAAGATATGAGGAATAGAACCTGAGCTGTATGTTTAAAAAAAGATTTAACTCTGGGAGTATGGAGGGGCAGGGAGGGCTGGAGAGGAGTAATTTGTTTTCCAATTTGAAATTCTTATTCCACTTCTCACATTCAATTACTATAAACCTCCTCATTTACAAATAATTAAACTATGTCCAGCAGGCTACATTACAACAGATGAATAAAACATACCTGCTTTTTTAGTCATTAATCAACTCATTATTTATCCAAAATAACACACACAAATGGCTTTCACACCTACCTACAGCTAGAGTAAAAATACTTCCACACTGAAGGAAAACAAAAATAATAATAAAAAAGTCAACACCCTCCCTCCCCCACAAACTGAATAGAATATAATATGGTGTTAGTAAAGAGCAGTTAGTGAGAGGAATGCTGTGAAAAATGCCATATTGGATGTCTTCTCTATCAAGTTGAAACAGCTTAGACCCTGAAACTAGTTATGAGGTCCTCACCACCTGGATTAACCAGTCTAACTCAGCTCTGAAGCAAACCTTGCTATTTTAAAGTAAAATTTGTCTCTGGCCTCAAGTAATGTTTGAATATTATTCTATAATGTCATCATACAGGTTTTTAAATGGACTTTATTTACACCATATTCATTAGGATATAACTCTGTTTGAACTAAATATTACCTTTCCTTCTAGTCCCAGCCAAAACACTGACATGCTAAAAGGTCGTTTGGTTGAGGGGGGCTGGTTGGTTGGTTGGTGTTTTGTTTGTTGGTTGGTTTGGTTTTGAGTAGTCTTACTTTCACAAGATTGTACCACAACTGTGACCTCACTGCTGGCTTATGTCATTAGAGTCAAAATATGACAGAAGTAAATATTGCTATTATTTCAAGAGATCGCATCCCATGGTCACTCACTGTCTCTCCTAGTCATTAATGACTGTGTCAGAAAATGGGAAATACCAGATAATGCAGCCAGGAGGAGCACCATAAAAAAGATAATTTGAATGTGTTTCCTATTCTAAGCTGTCTGTAGTTAGCAATTTTGTTCTCATTTCAGGGACAAACTGTCCACCCCTCTTAAACTTCAGAGATTAACTTTCAGTTATTCATAGAGACAAAGCCTCTTCACAACATTTCATTGTCTGTCCAACAGGTTCAGTTAAGCATTAAAACTTTGTACTTCAAACTAAACAGTGCACTATAGTATATGTTGCAGTTTGGTATAAATAAATATGGCTTACCTTATATAAACCATTCTAAAATTCTTAGCCGCTTTACAGCAGCCAGACCCAGAGAATGGATATGCACTCTTTCTTTTAGTCTGATCAAGTCTTTACTAAAAAGTGACCTGCATGGCTACTGTACAACTGTCTTTATGCTCTCTGATAAACATAGAACATTAGAACATTGTTTTTAATCTACAGGAAAAAATATTAATTACTCCTGCTATAAGATTAAATTAGACAAATTGTTCTTGCAGGAAAATCCTCTTCAGGAGCAACAGCCTTTATCCGTTATTTTAATAACAGAGTATCATTAAAAACTTTGCTGTATTTGACTTTCTGCTGCTACTTCTGGACCAGCAAGTTTCCAGCTCATCTTCTCCTCTTATAGGCTTATGTTGTAGTGAAAGTAAAGCATAAAATTTATAAAATTTATTTTGGAACTGAAGATTAAATACCTGAATTTGTAAATTTGACTCCATTTAACTTAGATAAACAATAATTTCTGCTTATAATCATACCATTAATAAATAGGGATTATTCCTATCAGATTTTTTTGGTAGTAGTTTAAATATAAGTGATTTAACAAATAAACCACATTAAGGATCTTCTTGACTTAAGCTAATCCTGAAACACAGAAGATGAGAGATTTAATAATCTTGCCATATTTTCCCCTTAATAAAATGCATTTTATATTAAAATTAAGCAATGCCAAAATCTACCAAGATGTGTATTATGAATGCTTCACTGTATGTGGACTCATTAACCTTAGTTAAATTTAACCATGACCACCGTCTACTTGTAAAGTTCTCTAGTCAAGTTTTGATAACTTATTCCTGTCACTTCAAAATTTCCCTTTTAGGGCCCTATGAAATTCTCATTTCACGAGTGAAATTTCTTTTAAAAATTTACATTTTATAAAATTTCAATTTTATAGCCAGTAAGATTTTCTGATACAGTTTGTAACAATAATTATTGTAATCCTTTTCTCTAATAAAACAATGAAGTGAAAGCTACCCTAGAAAGACATAAACCCTTAATGTTTATATTTGGTGATTACCTTTTTGACAATTAAGCTGCTCTCTGTAGAAGCAAAAATCAGTATTTTCTTTCTTCTGCAGAGCTATATTAGCTACTTTGCAATCTCCATATGTTTGCACATAAATATTCTTGAAGGCAAACTAAAACAACTAACATTAATAGTTGTCTAGTCCCTTTGCAAAACATATTATGCACTTAGGATGAATGCAGTGTAATTCATCATCCTAGCCGTACAACTAAATACGATAAGCTTCCCTAACCCTCAGCTCAGACTTTCCTAATCTCTAAAAGAAAGCAATGCCAGATGGCCAAGAACAACTAAGAATCAGAGGGCCACAGAGAAATACCTGAAGCTCTTCTTAGAGATATGTTGGAGAAACACCTTCTATTCCAACTTACTGCTGGGCCCTGCTTAGATCGATTTGCTTTGCAGAACTCATATGCAATCCTTCCACAGTAACTAATACACATGCCACTAATTTTCAAAAACTGTATTTTTTTTGTCATTAATCTAATTCAGAAAAGTTGAATTCTTGCTGGGCAGAAAAAATGCATCACCTCTTTATTACAGTTATCACAGCAACAATATGTTTGCTACATAACAACAGAGAGAATCTACTAACCACAGCACTTCTCCATCACCTTCAAACATATACATGTGTATATGTGCGTATACATATAAATGTATATAAATTAAAATGTATATATTCTATATTAAAATAATGTGTATAATATATAAGGTTCATATGTAATTGGTCTTTAAATATATATAAGCTGGCTACCAGGCTGAAAACGTAGTACAGCTCACTGCCCCATGAGGTACAGATTAGGTCCTAGCCTTTTTCTCTGCATCAAGAAGCAAATAATGGAGAAGGATTCCTCTTTTTCTATAGAAGAGCATCCTTCTTTGGGCCAACACTAAGAATTGTTCAACACAATAATGCCCAGCTTTCTGGGATGCCAAAGGATACCACCTGTCTTTATTTTCAGAGGAAGCACCTCAGAAACACCATTTTATTATGGTAGAACAACCACACTGCAGGCTCAGAACAATGTAATCTTTGTGGCAAGCAAGCTGGTCAACCAGATTGCCTATTGCAGCTGTACAGCTGCTAGACTGGTGCCTGTTTAGAGACTCCTTGAAACAGTTTTTCCACCTCTGTTTGCAGTTGCCTAAACTAGTTCCTGTATAAAACAAAACAAAATGCTTCTTGCCTTTGTCAGAAGATAACAGTGTGGCAGTGGTCTCCTTGCCTCTTGAAGACCAGGAGTTCCATTCTGCTTTGAATTACAGTTTCGGAAAATTTCATGCTTAAAAGGAGCCTTCTCTTTTTAAAAATAGATCACTTACTTTGCATTACAAAAGATGTTACTGCTCAAGAGCAGGCCACAAGTTCATGTTTTTGGACATGGGTTTCTTAACAAAAATTTAGAAGAAAGCAATGAGAAGAGGCAAACCTGAGAATGGGAAAAACTGGTTAAGAAGAAATACAGGACTGAAATAGCAGGGAGTGCTTCAGGACAGAGTAAGAGTAGAGGGCACTGGCATGAGACGTGTTAGGAGCCCAGGGCAGGGCTAGCAGAAGACTTCAGGACAAGAGTGAGAGATACCGCAAGTGCAGTGTCAGCAAGAAGCACATACAGAGCCAAACATCCAAAATGTGTTTTTAGTTCAGCCATAGCAGAACTAATGTAGATTACAAGTATGAAGCCAGAGGCAGCAAACTACAGAACACCTGCCTGTAACTGTGCTTCATTCCAGCTTGAGTTTCCATAAGTAAAAAGAGATGATAATGTTATTCATTTGGATGGCTCAAGAAAATAAAATAGCCTGGTTTAAAAAAATATGAAGAATTTAGCAAGACTGCAGTCCTCTGTCACAATGCATGGGAACATCGAGACTGACTTGCAAAATTGAGTATAAGCCAGCTAAAGTGAAGAAAGGGGGACTTCTGAACAATTTAAACATGTCTGGTGGATCAAATTTCTGTTGAAAACTACTTTGAAAAGTACCTGACATCTTGCATTTAGGACTTTTCTGTAATCTCTCAGAATCACTATTCCAGAGTATCATTTTCATTCTGTATAGCCTGGTTCATATAAAAACGTTTTTAGAATATTAGACAGAGATGTGGTGACAAAGGTTAATAACAGAAAGAAAAGTGGTATAAGCCTCACAACAAAAGACATGGTGTGGAAGGTGCAAAGGGGATTAAGAGCTAAGAGTAAGAGTTCAAGAAGCACAGGGCACTAGAGAACTGTTCCAGATGGTAGGCTACTTTTAACCTAAGAAGCAATGTGCTTGTGTAAAGTCCAGTGGGAGCTGAGCAGACAGAGATGAGCACACAGATGAGGTCTGCAATATTTTTGCAAGTTCAAGGAACAGAAAAACAGACTCTGAAGATCTGATGCATAGTCAAGAAAATTGCAGCTTCGGAGGGAGATAAAAGCAAAGAAGGACATTGTCACTAAGGAGGTGAAGGGTAAGAGATACCTAACGACTGATCATAAGAGGACATGAGTAATCAGAAAAAAGCTGTTCCAAAGCTAATCACAACATACAGCAAAAAAAAAAAAAAAAAAAAGTCAATTAAAAAAAAGCCAATTAAAAAAAAAGTCAATGTCCAAAATATCAAAGAAGTAATGCACCAATTCGATACAAATCGTGTTCAAAGTGACTTATTCTAGAAATCGTTAAGGCAACTTTCTGGTACAGAAAAAAAAAACCAAACACCCAACAAAAAAACCCCCAAAATCACAAATGAGCTTCGATCAGATATTCTTCAGTGATCATTTCCATTTTCCTGTTGAAGTAAGACACCTGCAAGTTCAGTGATTGTAGCATTTCAGTCTACTACTGAAAAAGCTCACTGTTGCATGAGTACCGAATCTCCCATTAACTCTTGCTCTTAAAGGTTATTTCAGTAAGTGGGTCAAGATAAACAAGCTGCTAGTAAGATTCCTAATTTGAACAATGATCTCTCTACACCAGAACTAGAATATGAACTAGACTGTTAATGCCCCGTTTTCCAAAATAAATCCAGGGATCACATTTTAATTTATATATAAAGCTTAATGCATATTTCTGGATCATGACCATGAACAATTTTGTTCAAATGCCCAAGCTCTGCAACCATCAGGAAAGCACTGATCTTTGATTTTAAACTAAGAAAACCATTTCATATTGAGCTATATTCATGGATACTCAGTCTTTCAATTAGCCTGCGATTTCCTCAACAATATCGTTCACTCAAGGATGCTTAGCTGCCAGATGACTTAACTTTTCCTCCCTCCCATATACATGACAATACTTTGCTTGAAGTAGTCATTATGCTTTTAACTTGCTTGCTGAGGCATTGTTACAACTCCTCATACATTTTGGCTGATGGAGGAAAATCAATTTCAATCCCTCACAACCAAGTGCAAGTCTCTAACTTCACACACCAACGCGGACAACTGCAGCTGAAACTGAATTCAGATTAATTCAGCATTCCAGTCATCTCACATTTATGCTGATATCTTAAGAGTTTAGAACATACATGTTTTGTTTGTTTTTTTGGTTTTTGTGGGTTTGTTTTTTTTGTTTGTTTTGTTTTGTTTGTTTGTTTTACCTGAAGAAATGTGACAGAACTTCCTACAAATGCAAAAGCAGTTTGTCAAACGAAGTTTACAAAAAGCAAATAAGATTTATGATGACAATGAGAATGTACTTAAAATTTAAATTAACCTGCAGCTTAATGCAACACAAGGTATTACGACAGAATGCAAAAACCCTGCCACTGCAGGATCTTAATGCTACAATAATTCTGCTCTTCCTTAAAGGGAAACAATTCTGCCCTTTCTTAGATAACCTAGTTCAAAACACATATTAGAACAGTAAGTTTGAGGATTAGTAGCCAAACTACAGTAATCAGGTAGCAATAAAGATATAGAAAGCATGTACATTTTCCTAATAGACACAAGTTTAACACTGAAAATATTCAAAGCAGGTATGAGAGAAATGGAGTGGAGGGGGGGAGTTACAGTACTGCTTCAGAGATGCACTGTACACATAATGCAGCAGTACAGGACACACTAATAAATGAAGGCAACTGAAAAGGCAGTACTCACCCAAAATATTAAATTGAAAAGGAACATCATGTATTTCAAACAACACAGGCAGCCTCTTGCCATGTTGCACTTCTTAAATTCTAAAAGGAAAACAAAGGATAGATCCAGGTAAAAGACCACGTATTTGCTGCCTTTGGGTGCACTGTATTTGTCACTTTTTATGCCAGTCCCAATGCCGGTCCCAGTTCCGAGCCCAGTGTGGCTCTGTGTGCGTGATCCAGTTGTACCATAGAAAGCTCCAGCAGTAAAACCTCGACCAAACTGCCTCCCTGAGGTAGAAGGTTTAGCAAAATCTGAGTCTTTGCTATCCAAAGATGGACTCCGGTGAATTGAAGAATCCTCACTACTTGACTTCTCCATGATCTCTCTTTTCACAGTTGTCAGATTTAATGTATAGCATCTCTCAGCATTAAATGCAGTGCCTTGCAAATGCCATAGTATGATAACAGCTCTCTGTGTTTTGCTTCTTTTTCTTCATACATAAATCAGATAATCACTGCAGAATTTATTCACTGCATCGTTGCTGGCTTTATTTTTTATAGCGATGTAGGCTGCACTCTGTCTATCTGTAGCATGGATTTATACATTAATATCCCATGCAAGAGCATACTCATGATTTATCTTGATGAATCAGTTATGCAGAACTTTGATTTTTATTCAAAAGAGCCATAAGCTCTTTCCACTCTTAATCTACAGCCCTCTAATCTACAGGCAGCAGATGGTCCTTGCATCCATTTCCAAAAAGCTTCTGCAGTACACCTGGGAGACTCCTCCAGCCGGAGCACTTTCCTTGCTCTCAGCTTCCCTCTCTGTGTCTGACTCTCTCTCACATGCTGTCTTTTTTCTTTCCACCCATTTGCAGTATCTCATTCAGTAACCAGCTATCAGACAGCACTCTCTGTTTCAGTGCTGTTGCCGTGAAATCATCAGCAACTGCAACCACTGGGCATTTCCCACAGAAATCCCTGACCTAAGTATCGAGTAATAAATCCACCCTCCTGCTTGCCCCTCCCCTCTGCTTTCCATTGGGCCAGTTAGCGAAGCCTTCTCCCGCAGGGCACGCCTCCATGACATAATATCTTTAATAGGATTAGAATTACTCTTGACTATACAAGCGCACGACAGAAAATCTCTTTAAATGTCAAGTACTGTTTAGCTGTTTATGAGCAAGAACTGTGAGGTACTGATACTTCTTTAATCCAATAAAATACTGGAAAAGTATGGATTAGATAGGCAGGTGCTAACCTCTCCCTGGCTCATTAAATTAACAGTGACTTACATTTCTTTTCTGGCTTAAACAAATGCCATGGGACAAGGAACTGCAATAGATTAGCACCCAGCATACACTGAATAGGCACAGGTCTCAGTTATACATGCACCTAGTGTGACACCATCAACTTTGATATAATTAACTACAACCAGAAAAGCCGAGCTGCTGTCTCTTATGGGGTCATCGATCAATTCTTAAAACTCTTGAAATGTAAGGATATCTGAACCTGCAGCTATTCACATTCTATGTTACTAGCATGTCAGAGGTCGTTCTTATGTATGGCAATAAGCCATCTTACATCACAGGTAGTCTGTGCATTAGAAACACTGACCCAAATGCAACATTTCTTTTCCAGATAGTATCACAACATGCTTGCTAGGGCTCTGAAACAGAGAGGGCACAACTGTCCACACGTGCCTGTGCATATGTGTGCAAGTGCCTAGAGGGAAGGAAAAGAAATACTTCAAGTCATGCCTGGTGCTTCCAAATTTGTCATTTTGTCATAAGCATAAAAGTAGTGCACTGGTGGTGCACTACCACTTTGCACTTTGATGGTGCAAAGTGATATAGCAGATTTAAAATGCTCACTATTCTTCTCTTTTTGTAAATTAAAAAAACATATTAGGAGACCATTATGAAAGAAATACAGCTATCAGGAAAAGCAGAACTTAAGCACAATTTTCAACTGACCCCTTCACATGCACATTATAATGCATTGTTAGTTATTTTATCAGGTATCTTGGAGAAAAGATAATATAAGATTTATTCAATCTTAGATATCTATGTCCAAAAGCCCCTTAAAATTCTTTAATTTTTATGTAACAACGTTAGAATCAACACCTTAAAGCAGTGCTGTACCTTTCTTGACAGGTTTTTTCTGAGAAAGGATCCCTCCATCATAAAGTCCTTCCTGCCATGAAATACCCAATATTTGTACATGTAATACCTTTCTCTCATTTCTTCTACTCTAGAATAATATTTTAACAACAGGCAGGCCCATGTCTGTATCAACAGTGTCTGTTCACTCTGCTTTTCAAAAGTAATTTCAGAACTGCCTGCATCAAATATGTCCATCAGAAAGGCAACTGCCAGATGACCACGCAGCAGTGCGTACGATAGCAGTAAAGGCTACACACAAAATACACAAGTGAAAAAAGAGAAATTAGCAGCGACCAAAGTAGAGGGGGGCATTTCTATGCAAATCTGTGGTGCACAAACTTCAATGTGAGCAGTCACCAAGAACCAACTTTCTCTGAAAAAAACATGGAAGAGACTTGTAGGCCACAGCCAGGTGCCTGCCTTGGACACTGAAGCATGCAGGGTATTCAAACACAAGGCAAATGCCCATGTATAGTTTTAGAAGTCTGAAAAAACTCTTCTGTTTGAAATTCACTTACTGGGCAGAGTAAGGTTGTGCCACTGCAATCCTACACTGTAGTTAGATACTTTCAGTGGTTTTTACTTGTCACACAAAATTGAGCTCTCTGACAAATAACTATGAGAACGCTCAAGTATTTGAAAGCATTTTTTCCTGCTGCACCAATGGGTTTGCCATAAAGTTTACTCTGACATACACTAGCTACAGCAAATTAAAAAAAAAAATAAAAATAAATGCTGTGCACTTGTGAAAACTAATGCAATATAAATATCTGCCTTAATTTCCCTTACGAAGTTTCATGACGATAATAATTAATCTGCCCTTCTCAAGGATAAAAACCTGAAACAGAATCATAGAATTGTTAGGGTTGGAAAGGACCTTAAGATCATCTAGTTCCAGCCCCCCTGCCATGGGCAGGGACACCACACACTAAACCATGTCACCCAAGACTCTGTCCAACCTGGCCTTGAACACTGCCAGGGATGGAGCATTCACCACTTCTTTGGGCAGCCTGTGCCAGTGCCTCACCACCCTCACAGTAAAGAACTGCTTCCTTATATCTAACCTAAACTTCCCCTATTTAAGTTTAAACCCATTCCCCCTTGTATATAGTATTTTGCAATTAAAAAAAAAAAAAAAAAAAAAAAAATGACAACACAACTGTCCCCTGTCCTTCCAAGCTTTATTTTTCAAGTTTTCATTATCAGACCTTATTGAAGTTTTCCAGCTTTCTATTTTTGCTTTCACATACTACAAAAGATTAGTTTTCTTTGCCATTACCCGTAATGTATCTTCATTAAGAGTTCTCCATGACTGGTCTACATCACAGTTTATACTTCAGAACAAACAACCAGACACACAAGCTGAAGCCTGAAGCCAATAGCCAGCTTCAAAATGCAAGCCTAAGCATTAAGAAGTAGAGCACACACGATTCCAGATCAGCATCCCCTCTCACTGTGTACAAAGGAAACATATGACCCTCTTATAGTTATGTTGGTGCCACCCAGGAGACTTTACAAGCTTTGGTAACCTTCCACCACTTGACTTTGCGGCCACAGAGCAACTTTTACAGATTAGATGCCATTTCCTCCCACTGGAACTCTAACTCAGTATTTATATAGCTCAGTTAATAAATCACACAGAACTGCTTATTTGCTGAAAATAATAAGCAGTGAAAAAGCTGTATCCAGTTCATCCAGCTGTATTTTGACTAGCCACTGCACTTAACTCTGCCTCTGATCAAGACTTCAGTGGTAGGTGATGAAAGGCCATTCAAGAGCACCTTACAGTGGTCCTACTTGACAGTGAAACCTCAGCACAAGAACAAAAGCATTTTGGTTCACTACAGATCTCACCTGTTAAGTGATTAGGGTATGGAAAACATTCAAAACCTTACTCTATACTTCATTAATCTTTGATTACTGAATCACAGAATTTTGTATCTGAAAGATGTATCCACATCAAGAAAATCATTCCAGTCCCACACACAAATGCCTGGGACAAGGCAATGAACATCAGCCCATCACATCTGAAAGGCTCAGCGAAGTATTAAGGACAAGAATTTAGGCCGCTTTCAGATACCAGGTATGAAAATGGACGTCACAATGGGTGTAGCAGAAAAATGGAAAGGAAGGGTATTAGTAATAAGGCCCAAACATATAGGCTGGTTCTCCTACCAAAACTGATTTCCTTGGTTCCCTTCTGGGAACAGTACACCATAGTCCTCAAAATACAGATCCCAACAACTTCATTTTTTATTGGAAGTCACAAAATATTTAATATTTTTCCTAGCCCTCAGTTTTAGCTCAGCAGAACTTCAGTGCCGATTATGCCCAGCAACAGTGCTCCTGAACCCCTCTGCTTGTTTCTGCCCTGTTCAGCTGTTTTTGCACAACTAGCTTGTGGGAATCATGCTGCAAGACAGAGCAAAACCTGACCAAGTTTATACACATATTTATAACCATGTATTTATACAGACATAATACAGATATAAAATGTATTTCAGTAGTATATAAAAATTATGCTTATTTTTCCCCTTGTAAATGTTCCAAACCATTTTACAAGACATTCCCCTTAAATGATCTTGCTGATTCAGTAAGAGGGAGAAGGACTACAGCAGGCAAGAACAGGAAGAAACACTGAAGGCTGAGCAAAAATACCTTACGCTTTTTTATGTTCCCCTATGATTCCTGAACGTGAAATATGAAACTGTAAGAGTTTTTTAAAAAAGGAAAATAAAAACTCCAATCACTACAATATACGAGCCATTTTACAACTTATTATATATTTTACCTTCCAGTTTCTATTATGTAGGATAGTGCTACTGTTACCGTTTTAAATACGGGGAACTTGAAGACCAAGACATTTGCTGAGGATGAATATGAAATTGCTGGCAGAGAAGCAAACTGAATCTGTGCCTTACATGGCCTCAGTATACTAGCTGAGGCCATTCTCAAACTAATTGTTTTCAGAAATCATGAGTTTTAGTAACCCTGCCACATGAGTTCAGAACAATACTGAGCCCTGCAGAGAGCCAAAGAAATGCATACACTATTAAGTGTTCAAGGGACATGGTTCTTAAACTCATTCTTTTCTTTTGAATGATATTAACCAAGAACTCAATTATACAAACCTTCCTCAGGGTACACTAATCAGACAAAGAACCGAGACTGCTGACTATAAACTCAGTGACTATATCTTTCCAGTCACTGCTCCAAATCCTGGAAGGCCATCAGAAGAAGGAGATATGGAACAAGAGTTGCAAAGAATAGCTTATAACTCTGGCATACAGTTGTATACAGATGAAAACTCAGATTTAAAAAAAAAACCCACACAACTGATTTTGGAATAGCTTAAAGAGAAAAGAATGTCAAAAAAATCAAACTGAAATTAATATCACATAAGAGACGAAACCATGGAGTTCTCAGGACTTTCATGCTTGTGGTTCTGCAACGAAGACCTTACACTCCAGCAAGTCAAAATACGTGGAGTTCCTAGGGCTCCCACAGCTCCAGGATTTGTAACCAAAAACCTGGGTGCTCTTAGGGTTCTAACCCACATACCGGGGCCTTCCAAGCTCCCAGCTTGCATCTTGTAAATCCAAAGCATTCTGCCCATCATGGGATTGGACAGAAATAAGATTGGTTTCACGGACAACTTTGTATGGTAGATGAGTTTTTCAGAACCAAATATCCCAAGCTATATTTTACCTCTGACACACTCAATTTTCACCAGGAAAAGCCTTCCATTAGAAACAGACAGAGCTATTGTAACTTCAGTTTTGGAGTCTCCAATCACTGATCATAGCTTCCTGTGCTATTTAAAGCATATATGAATACCTTGCTTGTTACAAATACTAGAAAGAATCACTAACAATTGTTTAGAGAAGAGAAAAATGCATAGTTTCCCTATTAGTGTGAATAACAGCCATTTCAAATACCTTGAGAAAACCACCATTTGCTTGAGCAATTGATGGACATAGACGATGGAGGGGGAGAATGGATTCATTAACAGACTTACTGCTGGTGCCTGAGATCTGACTAGTATTCTCTTCTAATGTTTTGTGAGAGAAGACAGAGACTAGCTTATGCCCTCTCTCTTCACCAAGTAGCAGGACTAAGAGCATACAGTGAGCATCATCTGACCCTCAGTTCCACCTGAAGAAGAAAGCCACCTCCAGATGCCCCGTAAAAGGACCTGGGTCAGGTAAGTGTGCATAAGTTGGAAGGAAAGTGTAAATTGGAAGGAAAAAAGAGACACTCAGATGGGTCTTAGTGCCTGGGCTCCACACTCTGGGACTCCACCTAGCATTGGCATGACTGAAGAAAAGGAGGTCTGGCAGAGAGACAGGAGTGGGACAACACTCCAGGATGCAGGAAACGTGATGGAGCACCCCTGAGATCTATGGGGAAAGGATCTGTTCTTACAAACATAGGAGTTGAGTGTCTAGCCACCTCGACCCAACACCCACCTTCATCAGGCCTGAATTCTCACAGAAAAATTATCTTTCTTGAAACGGTTACTGGAAAAGAAATGAATTAATCTGTTTCCTCTGACACAATGGCACTAGTCTAAGGTCACAGTAACCTCTGATGAGTAATGCTCCTTGCCCTTCCAAGGCAAAGAAGTTAAAAAAAAAGGTAAAATCTCTTTTAATAGCCTCAATTCTTACTAGTTTATACTTACATATACCAGTAAGAACAGTTTATCCTTCCAATACGGGTCTTTACTGAATGGATTATCAAGAAAAAAAGATCCTGTTCTATATAAGACTTCCCACTGTGGGAGTCATTTAGTCCCTCGGATTTCCATTAAAAATCATTTGCAGTGCATATGTGGCTGAGAATTCTCACTTATGATTACACACCAGAGACAGAATGAGATTCTGTCTTGGAATTGTACAAAGGAATTAGTTATAAACCATGTCAGGGACCTTAATCCACTGTAATCAGATGCAGATGACTACATGATATGCTAATGCACAAGAGACATGGAAGATGAGGGTCAAAGTGCAGTATGGTGTCCAAAAGCTACGAAATTGTGATTATATCACACCTTCATACCAGTTGTCCTTCAGGGGCCCTAAGACTGAGCAGAAAGAATGCCCAAGTTTCCAAAGCAACAGAAAAACATAACTTTATAAAAAAGAGAAATCCTTTGATATTTTCAACTTTAAGAACAAAAATCCAGAAACTTGAAAAGCCCTAGAAGTCGAGTCTTTTTGTGCTTGGCATGGTACATACGGAGATCAAGTCAACCCACACAACAGTCTACAGACAGAAAACAGGACATTAATAGCTGGCTTAGAATAGAATAACTGTGTTTGACATTTTTTAAAAGTCCAAAAACTATCTTGCCAATTCTCCCACTAGCAGGTGGGAGAAAATAGAAAATGCGAGGGGCAAGAGAACAGCATGTGACCAGATGTTCCTATCAATACCTTACCTTTATGAAAGTGAAGGCATTCAGATTCAGCAGACCTTTCTTCTTCATTCCTATTCTGCTTTTCTATTTCAGATCCAAAACATAGTCTCTCAAAAGTTTAACATTTTAGAGCCTAACAGGAAAACCCTTGTGGTTTAAAATTGTACCTGTAGAAGGAAAGGGAGTTTTCTCACTACAGCAGCATGAAGTTAATATTGGTTACTTGTAAAATTGTCAATAGCCCATCTCTAAGTCAGGGACTCCTTGTAAAGTGGCTAACATAAGCCAAACTAAGCCTTAGCAATTAATGATGAAAATAAATGTGCAGTACCGACTGCTGTCCCCTCCCAGTACACAAAAAAAGCACATTTAGAGAAGTGCTTTTTACTACACACACAGAGAAAACAAAAGATCAAGGGAGTAGAAAGCTGCCAACCATGGCCAGGAAGGCATCGACATCATATCCCTGATATCCCCATGGGATGAAACATTACAAATCAGATATCCAAAACCATGCTTTAAGAATTAAAAACTAAAAAAAAAAAAGAGCAGGGGTGAGGAAGTGTGAGGAGTTCTTATTTACCACCTATGTTTTGCAGAGGAAAGGTACATGAGTGCTTCTCTTCTACTCATACTTTAAATGACAGTTTAGATTTTTACATCTTCCATATTGACTACAAATTAAAGACAGCTAGCAAATAGCAGAAGGTTTTTGCCTATCGTGAAAGATGGCATCCCTTCTTCTCAGATGGTGTAGAAAGACTTCATTAATACAACAGCTCTTCTAACTATATCCAATGTGTACCAGTCCCTTGAACAAAATCAGATGGATATTCTGTAACCTCTGGTCTAAAGAGGCTGTTTTTCATCAGCAGTCTGCTGTTCTGAATTAACTGACAGCTGATGTCTATGTATTAGCAGAACTATTAAACTTAAGAAAAAAAAACCAACCAAAAACCCGCCACCCTTTTAAATGGTTCCATGAGAAGAAAGAAGCAAGAGAATGATGTGAGCATTCATTTCTAACAGACAGCATACATCTCTGAAACCTGCTCAGTTATGTCATGAGGGAACACTTCTAGGCACATTCCTTTCACAATTGAGTGAATTCCTTCATTGCTAAAATATTCATTTTTTTGGCACTTGAGCATAAACAGGTGTGACTCCATGAATGAGGACATTTAAAACCACGATGTCAGGGCTGGCAGAAACCCAGAAGCCTACAATGGACAGCAAACTTACACCATTATTTTAGGCTCCCTTCTTCATTAATTCACCACCAGCCCAGCCTCCAATCTAAGACATCACTGAAAGAGACCGATTGCCTTACTGGAGAGCCAACACCTCAGAGAAGTGAGATTTATCAAATGGCTCTTTACCAGGAGCATTTCCAAGCAAAACCTAATCCCAGATTCCACCTCCAGGTCAAAAAGAAACAGCTTTCATAAAGGAGAGTCAAACTGCCAAATGGATTAAGTACCTGCCCAGAGCCAGTAGCTTCACAGCTGAACAACGTCAGCAGAGTAGGCTGAGTTCAAGCCACAGTGCAAGGTTCTCTTCCACTGGGCCCCCAGCGTGACCCAGGGCAGAAATGTCTGGCAGCAAGGGTGGAATCTGGCCTCTACAGCCATTCAGTCCCCAGCCTACTCCCGACCTCCCTAACTGTGGTCTACCAACTGTGGTAACAAGCTACATTGCCTAACAATTCCCCACACATACCTCCTTTTGTCTTTCAAGGGACACATTCCTGAGTTCATGAGAAACAGTTTTTGAATGATTCAAGAGAGCTCAAATGTACGCGAACTGCCATTAACAGCACTTCTCAAGTTCTGATCAGACCACTGCATAACAGCCACATTTTATCCTGCTGGTTTGGCCTGGACTCTTCTACGGCTTCCAACAAACTTCCACATCTAGCCAAAGCAAAGACTACAGGCCCCTTCCTGCCTTGAAGCTCTTTGGATTTCTAAAAACAATCCTATCTGAGCATCTACCCTTGCAATAAAGCCTATCTGTCCTCACAGTAAAGCTTCTTGCATGTTGTGTAGTAACAATGTGGGATATGACCAACTTCAGCATTTAAAATTGGATGTGCCTGTAACATAGCAGTCATGCAATTAATGCTTTTTGCTTTGCCAACAACAACAGCATCAGATATAAATCCCAAGAGGAGGCAGACACGTTAGCCACCTTGCTCATCTCACAAGAATGAGGCTAAATGGTTCTCATCTATTCTTCATGAGATACAAGAATGGGTGTAAAAATGAAACCAAGGTAAATCTCGTACTATAATCCAGCAGGTTTGCGTAATGGTGCTGCTATTCATGAGCTTTGTGTTCGGTGTCAGCTCCTATTACAAGGGTGTGAGAGATTTAAAATGACAAAGGAAGAAAGGAAAGGAAAAAGAATCAGAGTACAGTTTGACGTGACCCTGTCTGTCAAGTCACAAAAACCCATGCAGCAGTTCAAATACCTCATTTACGGTGGGAGCTACTTAACTTTCTACAGTATAAGTTTTTGTAAACGCAAAAGTATAACAGCAAAACATAGTTTTATGACCTTATCCACATTAAGGAGGACTCATTTACGCTTGGTAAGAATCTTGCATGCTAGCTGCAATACCAGGCATTCAGAGCCTAATATGGGGTGTAAAGAATGGATGCAAGCATGTTTGACTCTTTCCCAAAAGCCAAGCCCACATTCACTTGAGTTTTGAAAAAGTTTATTCATACCATCAGTGTCTCTGAGAGATGAGAAAGCCAAGACACCCCTGATCAGCAGCCAGAAACTAAGAACCTTGCAAAAATTCTTCATAGTGGCATCTGACAGACACAGACAAAAAAGCGGTTTTTGGAGGGGAGAACTACTTGTGTCATTCAATCTGCTCTGATCTACTTAAGCGTGTAATAAGTATGCGGTGGTTACAGTATGTAGTATCAATTGGCCTTCAGAAGCAGCGCTTTGTTAATTCATCACAGGCAGATATTTTCCATTTACAAATTAATTGGGATGCTGGCATTTTGTTTCAGAAGCAACCAACGTGATGCTTCATGCTATGCTCTGCAGATTGGTTCAGAAGAATCTATCAAATGCATAGCCATAAATGCTTAGTAAATGGTCTGTATCTGGATGGGTTTTTAAACAACATGAACTAAACTAAAGGCTTCCAAAATGCAATACCACATAAGGGTAGACAGTGCTAGCTTTGGCCCAAATATGTCTTGTAGGAGTCAAATTTGATGCCCATAGCAAGAATACGTATATGATCTTCCTCTGTTCTCTCCTAAACGTCCTAAAATCTGGACTAATTTCAAACCTAACCTAATTTTACTGAAAAGGCTTTTCAGACTTCTTCCTTCCAGAAGAACAAGTTAATAGTAAATCTGCAATAACACAACCCATGTGGTAAAGTTTTGTTTGCTTTTGCTGCTGTTTTAACCCTCTAATCTCAGATCTATACAGATTTGGACATCGGTGCCTCTAACATGAAAGATACTTCGCTTTCTGGATTTTATCCAGCCCTACAGGTTCTCCTTCTATGAGCATATTTTTCCAATATGCTCATGTCTTATGTCACACTAGTCCCTCTTCCACCAAGCATCTGGCCAGAAGAAATATAAAATTCTCTCAAGCCACCCAGACACTTTTCAGGAGAGTTTTATAAACTCATCATCCTGTCCCATATCTGAAACCCAACTTTTCTAAATTGACCATATCTCAGTGTTTTCCTCCCCCACCTCCTTCTGTGCCATTGATTTTATTACAGGACACTCCTGTATAGTACATCTAAACACTAATAGTGTTTCATTCCAATAGCATGGAAAGTATTATATTAAATACTTTTATAGTAATGGGGTTACTACCTTCTACTGCAAGCCAAAGCAAGATAATTTGGAAGATACAATAATGAAAAGATTCTGTATGTTTGTCTTTTTTGAAGAAATGCTTCGAATATACTCAAATATATAGCTTTAAAGATTATTACAAGCAAAACCTGACGCGTAAACTACACTCTAAAATCCCATGTTTCTTGCATTCCAAGGATTGCTAAATTAAGTCAGCTCAGTTCCCTGTGTTTTCTTATTTTAAATCTACTTGAATGCCTTCTGCCTCTTACACTGAAAACAAAGGTTCAGAAATTTTAACTACTGTGAGCAATTTAGCCTGAGACTGAAAATAAAGACGAAACCTCTTCTCACTCCCTAACAGCTGTACCACTGGAACTCAGTACGTTTGAAGGAAACAAAAAGCAATAAACGATTAGTCAAAAGACTCAGGAGTTATGGATCTCTAAACATACAAAGGAAACAGAGCTGATGAACTGGAAGGAACAGTTTCTCTTTCTACATAGAATATTTTTCCAAACAGAATGATGCTTCGCCCCTGTCCTGTAATTTGATGCCAGGTTTATGTATTATGCTGCAAAAAAGACTAAGAAAGCGTCTTCATCATTTCAATGAACATTATTCCAGTTTAGTGCCTCCCAAAGACTGCCTGTTGCTATTCTGTAGCACTTTTAGGTCCATTTATACAGATGTCTCAGTTTTGTCCCTACCTGCTACGTTTATACAGTCGCTCTCAAATCTCGATGATCTCTGAGTCTAAAAGACTACATCATTACCAAGATATAGGTGGGAAGGGGGGAGTAATGAATTCTTTCCTATGAATTGTTCCCAAACAAATTGTTCCCAGGCACCAGAGCCTTCAAAATGTCCATCACAGAACTATCTTCATACATTTTAAACATCCTTCGTATTTAAGATAGAGTTATTTTTATGTTAATATAAAGAACAAATACTGAAGAGCCAAAGAATCCAGAACAGATTTCTAAACAGTGTCCTGCATTCTCAAGTAGTTAAAAAAACCCCAGACTACTCAAGGCCTGACATGGAACACGACTAGGTTATTGCTGCGAAGTTCTGTCAACCAGATTCCCTTTCAGATGTCATAGGCTGGTCACCAGTAGCTCTTATGCACAATCTGTAAACCACATTTTTAAAGCAACTAGGGACCCTTCGAAATGAAAAGTCAAAACACATTATTGATGCACATTTCTCAACACTGGCAAATCTTAAAGCATTGACTTCTATTATAGAAAAGAGAGATGCTTAGGGACAGAATTCCAAATGAAGATACCCTCAAGAGATGGCACGTGCTATTTTGAAATAAAACTTTCAGCTCATAAAACGTTAATATTAGGTATTTAGGAAGACACTATGGTCAGGACAGATGTGCTGCCTAACAGCTAAAAGACTCATTTTCCGGAAAGCTAATCAATGTCTTCCAATAACTAAAAGGCAGTTACAGAGGATGGTGGTACTTTGTTCACAAGGATGCATGTTGACAGGAAAAGCAACAGAAATAAGTTGCTCAAGGGAAAATTTGTTCTGAATACAAGGGGAAAAAAAGCCTTTGGTGGGAGAACAATTAAACACTGGAATAGATTGCTTAGAGAGATGGTAGAATCTCCCTCACTACAGCTTTCCTATAATACTGTTTTCTTTTTATAGCCCCAGTGAGGAAGAAAGCAAAGTCCATGAAACTTGGCACAAAAAACAATCAGTGGAGAACAGGGGAGGGAGAATAAAGGGTAGGAGAAGAAGGTAGAAAAATCCTTTTTCTCACTCAAAGCTTAGTTGAAGGCATCTCAGATGCTACTGTAATAAGGGTGAATAAAATGTTTTGGACAGGAGTCTGACTTTAGCAGCTCTTGACACCTTAAGTGCTAAAAGAACATATGAATAATGTTTATTGATCTGATTACTAAAACTTTTAATTAAAATACTGAGTAAACGACTACTTTCAAAGGAAAATGGCAATTTACCAAGCAAAACGGTGCTACATCTGGCCACATCCCCAAATGACTGCTTTATTGTTAGAGCCCTTAACAGTTACAGACAGTCTTGTCACTAGGCTTAGCCTGCCCAGATGTTTCATTCTGTAACAGACATACATGGTGTGTTATTTTCCTTGGGATTTTAAAGGATTATTATTCACATTGTCTCTAACTTCTTTGTCACAAGCTCCTCTAATGGCAAGCATAAGCATATGAAAACACGTCCTCTCCAGTGTTTTGTTGTATCTTTTACTGTGCTATACTAGAAAGAAGACAAAATATGAAGAAAACAAACAAACATGGGTTTGTTCTTTGGGTGCTAATAATGCTGCAGAGCTATTTGGAGGGAATTCCTGAAAGAATTGAAATCTTTTTAACCTCCAAACTTCCAGTATTCACATGACTATAAAACACAATTTTGATTATCAAGTTAAAGAATATTATGCACATACCTTTAGAGTGCTGTACATGCCTTTCATTTTTACAAAATCAAACAGACTTTCAAACTCTGACATGATTTATCTTTTCAAGGCTGATTTGGGTAGCCATGCAGGTTGACAACAGAGTTTCTTCCCACAGCAAGTAATCATATTCTATGTTAAACTAGCACTGCCTCAGAGGAAAAACAACTCGCTACAGTCCAAAATAAAAACCCATGGCATAGTTCTTATAGATGGAAAAAAAAAATAAAAAATGAGCAATTCTTCTGTTCCTGACAGGATCAGGTCTTCCTGAGATGTTTAAAAGTCTCATTTCAACATGTCAGCACAGATTAAGTGCACACTTAAAGCTGTTACAAGAGTCAAAGAAGGGGATGAACATGCAGAAAATTAGCTGAGCTTCCTTTTCAAGCTCTAAAAGATACACAGCCAGCGATAACCCTAAGTCATTCAGTGGTCAATTACAGTTTATCCTGGTGGCCTCACTGCCTCCACGCTTCCTGAACAAAAACCAACCAAACAAAAAAAATCTAACTCTTTGCTATGCAGGAATTTGCAACATGGCAACAGCAATGGCTTCTCACCACTCCTTCTTCCCCAAATTACTCTGGATTTCTATAGAAATAAGATTTATGCAACCAGACTATCAGCTTCAGTGAAACCTGAGGGAAGGGAAGGGGCCAGGCACGGTGCCATATGAGTCCTGGAAACCCAACACACAGCAGCATGTGTTCGGGGTATCAATAGCAGCAAGATGGAACAGTTTGCAAAACTGAACCGGAGCCTGTGCGAAGAATGGGCAGGCACATTACACTGGGCTTGCAGTCTGCATGCTGTGCTCTTATCCTGCATGGCCCTGTGAGAGGGATGTAGAGGAGATCTTGGAGTCTGGGTGGGTAGAATGTGGGGAAGGCAGTGAGAAGCCTGTAATGAGGTCAACCATAGAAGTCCAAAACAAAATCAGACCTCAATCGTTCTGCTTTTGGCAGAATTTTAAATGATAAAAGAATTGGAGCTGGGTGGTTATATCTTCACCTCTACAGCATGCAGAGTAACCTCAAGTACACATCACCAACAGTGACAGAAAGTGAATATTCACCAGTCAGGTCATGGTAGTTTGACAGCTGCACTTACAAACCTTAGGTAAGTGCAAAATGGCCCTGGGTCTCTTTTCCAGTGCAGAGCATTCTACATGGAAATTTATGGACTCCCACCATAAAGGGGCCATGACTTGACTGGGCAGCAGAACCTTCATGTATCAATGAAGATCATTTTTATTTTATGCCTATCAATCAGGATTAAGTAAATACATTTTTCTTTTTTGCAAACAACTCAACCTGATTCTTACGACTAGGCACAGGTGTCCCTGGAATCATAATAGCAAGCAGGAGAAATTACATGCCTTATATGAGAGGCAGGCCTCTGAAGCTGAGACAGTGTTTCGCTAAAGACATTAGAGGGAGTTTGATTGACATTGTCAGCTGAGCAGCAGTCAATGCAAATGCAATAATCAAAGCAGCACGGCCAGGAGGAGATGAAGTAGAAGCTCACTTTAAAGGCTGCCCTCACGTAATCATTAGAAAAAGGATCCCAAAATACTCCAAAGTTTTCATCATTCCACACACAGCTTTTGCAGTTTGCAGGCAATGCTCAACAACACTCAGAAGAGGGTTTTTTGAGGGTTTTTTTGTTTGGTTGGTTTTGTTTGTTGGTTTGGGTTTTTTTTTTTTTTTGCTACAACTGTTATGTTCTACAAATGCACAAAACCAAGTAAGAAAACAAAACAATACATTACACCTTAACAGCACCAAGCCATCCAGAACGTAAGAAAAACACTAAGATGAAACTGAAGACAGAAAGTACTAGTGATAGTGCAAGCTTTTTAGTTTATATATAAAGCTAAAGTCATACTAAGATCCAGTTGTGTATGCTTATCTCTCTAATTCAACCAGCTAACAATTTTTCAAGAGTCCATCACAGACTGGCAACTGTGAGTCCTCATTGAGTACATTCCTCATATAAGCATCTCTCCATGGGCTTATGTTCCGATTGAAACTTACCTCCCCAAAAGCCCTGGAATCTCTAATTTAACCAGCAAATTAGCCCCAAAATCCCTCCTGCAAGTGTAAAAAACACCCTTACCTGAATCTTAATTGTGCTAACACCTCTCTCAGTAGGCAGAGAATTAAAAACAAAACAAAAACTGCCACCACTGGCTATGGATTGTCCTTATCCTTAACTATATCTAAATAAATAATTAAACCAATTTGAGGCCAAAAAATCTGTTTGGGTTAGGAAGGTAAGGTTCGCTATCACATAGCCTTTTTTTTTTTTTCCCCTCCAAACTATGATCTTTTATGCAATGACACCAAACGAACATATTACATCCTTTCACGTACATGAGAATAATTTGTGTAGCCCAATATCAGCTCTCAGCTTGCACACAGCATGGTAGAACTGAACCACTCTGCATGCTCGAGGGCCAAGGGAGGTTGTGAATGTTCATAAAGAATTTCAGGGGTACCACAAAAGTTATAATAAACTCTGAGCCAAGGATCATTTTCTGCTTCGTGTTTTACAGTTCTTTAGTCATATCCTCATTGCAGTTTCAAAGACAAGGCTGCAATACAAAAAATAATCAGTTAAGGTTAAGCTTTGGCATTATACAGACCTGTTTTTAGCAGGTGCACATAATTCTTACTGGAAAAAAGTAAGCCCTTGCAAATGTGAAGTCACAGGGTTGAATAGGTTGCACAATGCTTTTTGAAAATGGTACACAAAAGACACATACCAAGGACAGTAATTAAGAAGTGGAGTTCAGAAGACCTACCACCAAAACACATTTTTAGCTGCGTGTGCTTTTCCTCACATACCTTCCACCATAAAATGTGACATTAAGCCCTATACTCCCACACCTGGGTGGAAAAAGTCATTATCTGAGCAGTTCCAGGTGCAATAATTTCCCATCAGTCTTTTTCAAGCCAATCTCCTTCTATCAAGACAGGCACTTCCAGACGACAAATTTTACCAACAGGCCACCCCAATAACTCCGAAATGCTCTTATAGAGTGTACTGACTCATGCAGATAGGATAAAGTCTATTCTAAGGAATTTCTGCAAACAGTGTACTCTGTTGTTCAAGCCCAATGCCATGGGCAAGGGGTTTAAGGTAGCCTTGCCCAGTGGCAGGGGCAAGACCAAGATCCCCCCTCAAAAGGGGTTCTATGATCCTAACTGCCATCTTCAGCACCACAAATTGTCATGTCTCTTTGAACACCTCTCTCCCCACTTCTGTTCAGGATATATGCTCCAGGTAGCATACATGCTCCTGATTTAACAGTTCTCTAAGTTTAATCTCATTTTATTTTCTCTTTCTGTATCTAAACCCACTGCTCCCTTATTTTCCTGCTCCAAGGTTCACAATTCCCAGTTTATTTTCAAAGCTCATTATTTTCACTTTTCTTCTGTCATACCATTAACAGAAAAGTTACACAACAGCAACCTAACTCCCAACCTGTATAACCATTGCACTGCTGTTGATAACCAGCTTTTGTTTATTATCTTTAACCCAACTTTTAATACACCTGATACTCTTCCTTCCTATCCAAACCAATTTCAATTAATCTTCATATTAGAAAGTAAACATATACCTACTTCCCTCTTCATTCCCTAAAACGATTAATTTTACAATTCTATCAAACAAAGCAATTACATTGTCTGTCAAGATTTAATTTTTTTTTTTATGAACTCATGTTGTAACAGCTTACAATCCTGTCAGCCTACAGAATCTTAGTTTTGCATCCTCTTTTAATACCAGGTCCATTATTTTACTACCAGTTACACTTTCAGGACAGTAATTGCTCAGAAAATCTTGCCTTTCTTTTGAAGGTCAACACTACAGTTGCCACTCTTCACTCACACTGACATTTTATTTTAGCTACCATCTTGCTAAAATAATCATCACACAGTAGTGGCAAAAAGGTTTGCTAAACACAAACTATTCAAACTCAGCAGTAAGGAAGATAAAAAAAAACCCAACCTATTTTTCACACATTCCCTTAATCCTCTTTAATATTTGAAGAAATTTTAACATTCAGTGTTGTGCTACAAGAAAGCAGTAAGTAATACTCTTTGTATTCACTGAATAATTCAGGTTGGAAGGGACCTCAAGATCACCTAGTCCAACCCCATGGTCAGAGCAGGACTAACTTCAAAGCAATATCGTATTACTGAAGACCTTGTCCAGATGAATTTGGAAAACTTCCCAGGTTGGTTATTCCACAGCTTCTTAAGAGTAACCTCTTCCCACACCAACACTCCCAGGGAAGAATTTTTCCTCCCCTCCCATTGGGGACTTAATCAGGCACCGACCATGACCACTGCCTCTTGTCCTTCCTGTGCATCTCTGAGAAGAACCTGACTTCGTCTCCTTTACCACCCCCTAAAGTAAAAGTAAAGTAAAAGTAAAATAAGACTATGTAAACCAGCCTGTTCTAAATCAGCCTGTCTAATGAATCCAGTTACCTAGGCCTTGTAAACAGCATGTGCTCCAGACCCTTAAAAATCAACTTGTGGCCCTTTACCTGATTTATTTGTCAGTATCTTCCTTGTATTTGGAGGCCCAGCACTTGGCACAGCATTCCCGATGTGGCCTCACAAATACTAAGCAGCAGGAAACAGAAATAATCACTTCCCCGTCGCTATTATAAGACATCTGACTGTAGTTTCTCAATCTCACTTTTCCAGGTTTTCTCATAGTGGTAGATTTTAATATTGACTGTCCTTGCACCCTACGCAAAGGATTTCTACTCACACAGAAAATTCAATCTTTGAACTGATACACTCAGTGAAGCTCGTTTTCAATAAACCAAATTATAAAATGTGCACTTTATCTGAATAAGCATGTGTATGCTTTGAACCAGTTGCCCATCAAGCAACAACTGAGCAAAGTGAAAAGCAGTTTATTGAAGTGGCTAACACATGGAGGAGGAGACATTTGACCAAAGTCTCCTATTTTTACCCTAGTGTTAGAGAAACTGAAGACAGGTAAGCTGCAGACAAGATCATCAGTATGCAGTGAGGAAAAGCTGATGTGCAAGTCTTAAAGGTGGAAAGAGATGGTAAGCAGAGCAACAGAGAGAAAAGCTGCAACAAACAGGCCAGGTAAGAGAAAATAGATGGAAATTCAGACCTAGAATTTCCTAGAAATGCAAATACATACAAGAGAAAAAAAGCAAAGATGTAGGATGCAAACACTATTGTTATGCCTGAGGAAAAGCAGCACAAAAGGGAGGAAAGGACAGGAGCAAGCAGCTGTAGGAGTTTAGTCAGTTCAGAAGGTTCAGATTTTACTAAGCCAGGAAGAGGTAAATACATGCAGAAAAGGAGGAAGACCTTCTCATATGTATGCTTAAAGCCTAAAGATAAAGCTCTACGTTGGTTGAGCTTTTAAACACTTTCTGTTGCTGCTGTTTACACTAGATCAGGAAAGAGATTTCTCAGTACTGGATATATTGCAGGGAACATGGAAGGTAGAGAAATGAGTGAAGATGGTCTGTTTTTTCACATGCACACTCTGTCACAAACCAAAAGAAAGAAACCCACCAAGGCTAATAGTCTTCTGGTACATGGCACAGACCAATGATTCCTGTGGCGACAGAAAATAATAAATAAAGCAAAAGAGGAAGAGACCAACAAAAATCATCTAGTCCAGCTTCCTGACCACTTCAGGGCTGACCGAAAGTTAAAGCAAATTATTAAGGGCATTGTTCAAATGCTTCTTAAACACTGACAGCCCTGGGGCATCAGCCACCACTCTAGAAAGCTTGTTCCAGTGTTTGACCACCCTCTTGTTAAAGAAATGTTTCCTAATGTCAAGTCTGAACCTCCCCTGACACAGATTTGAACCATATCCATGCATCCTGTCACTGGGTACCACGGAGATGAGACCAGCACCGCCCGCTCCACTTCCCTTCCTCAGGAAGCTCTAGAGGGCATTGAGGTTGCCTCTCATCCTCCTTTTCTCCAAACTAGACAAACCCAGAGCCCTTAGCTGCTCTGCACAGGATGCGCCTTCCAGCCCTTCCACCAGTCTTGATGCCCTCCTCTGGGCACATTCAAGGCCCTTCACATGCTTCCTAAGTCATGGGCCCCAGAACTGCATACAATACTCTTCAGTGAGGCTGTACCAACGCTAAATATAGCAGGATGATTACCTCTTTTGACTGGCTGGTTATGCTGTGTTTGATGCACTCCAGGATGTGGTTTGCCCTCTTGGCTGCCAGGGCACACTGCTGCCTCACATTGATTGAGCCTGCTGTCAACTAGCATCCACAGGTCCTTCTCTGCAGGGCTGCTCGCCAGCAAAAAGTTACCTTTCCCAGTGATTTGTTCCTTATGAGATGTCTTTAAGAGATATTTACTCTTCAGTGAAACACTGCATTATTAACACACTTGCTACAGTATCTCATACCCTGCACACTGCAGACCAAGGCAAATCAAACGTGCTAATTTTCAATTCCACCCAGCCTTTTTTTTTTTTTCAGAGGGGGGGAGCCTTGCACTTGTAGCATCTTGGAAAAGAAAGAGAGAGGGAAAGTATCCTCCTACATATTAAGAACAATATGAAGACTCAGCACAGGGAGGTACATTCAAGAGCAAGAAATACTAGGACTAAGTGGAATGTAGATTGTGGTGGAGGTTGAAAATTTCCCAACGTGCTTAGAAGAGACTAGGGAAAACTAAGAATTTTACTTTAAGATACTATTCTGTAACAGCTTTCAAGCCAGGGTGACCTGCACACCAAGTCTGTGGAGAGCAATGTGTCTTTGTACTGCTCTGTATATAGATGTTTATTCAACATCGTTATTTCATCACTAACACTGCAATCTCTTTCTAGGTTGCAGGGTTTTGACTACTTAAAGCCATTGCAAATCCAAACTCCTGAGTTGTCCTGATCTCTCCACTGCCCCTGCAGCACCCCACCCCTCCCAGGTGCTGGCATTTGTATCTATTCAGTAAGACATTTCAAGAAGCTGAGCTGACCACAAACTACCACTATGAAAAAAAGCACCATCAGTCTGGCCAGGGCAGCTCCTCAAGGTACTAGCTGGCAGCGGAAAACATGCTTAAGGGAAAAGGAGGGCAGGGCTGGATCACAGCAATCCCAATTTAAGGTCAGCTTCAAAAGCAGTGCACTCAAAAGATATATACACAGCTTATATGTATCCATTCTTGAAGATGTACCCTGAGGATGTTCTTGTGCAGCAGTACATGCCTATTATCCCATTTCATGGATAGTAAAGAGATGCCAAGTCAACTGCCAAGGCTCACGCCTGAAACCTCTCGCAGGAGCAGGATGCTGAATCTAGGCTTGTCATGATTCAAGAAGCGTTGCCTCCAACAACTGGACCCTGTCACTTGAACCTGTCTCTGCAGCAAAGAGCTGAAATCATAAGAGACAAAGGAAGCGCTGTTTTAAAGATGAGAAGCAAACACCATATGAGAAAAGTCCATTTCCCAAAGCCAGCTGCAGTCATTTTTAACCACCAGCAAAAACTACAGCTGACAGAATCACAGGCAAAAATTAATTTGGAACTATAGAAACTACTGCTTACAGAACAGTCCTTGCCTAATATTATAGGATCCTGAAATAATGAGTAACTTTTTTTCTTTTTTTTTATTAACCCTGTAAGTTCCTTTTTTCCAATGAGGAAGAAAACAACAGTTTAACAGCCAGCTGATGATCATCAGAATACATGCTGCGATTTTTGGGGATTTGCTGCTTTGTTCCTGAGAAGATAACTTTTGGCAAAACCAAAAGCTGCACATGCTGAATAACTTCCTATTAAGGTCACAGAGAAGAATGAAGAGATTACAAATGCTTGTATATCAAGTCATTCTATGCCTCCTAAGGTATTTGGTTTGGTTTTTTTTCTATGTCTATATCTAATAAGAAAAAGACAGGTTCTCTCCTTTAGCTTAAATAAAAATAATAGTACAGTGAAGGTATATCACAACCAACAGACCCTCTGAACTTCCACCTCTTAGAAACCTAGCCAGCTTTTACATTCTCGCTGTCACCTTTCTCAGCTTTCGATGATTCCCATGCTGCTCTATCTATAGCAGTGGAGACAGTGCTTTACCAGAGGCTTTAGATGGTATAAGGAAGCAGGTTATGCAGAAAGCATCTATTTCCAGCACAGGAATGCAGCCTGTAACTATCCCATGACAGGAAACTCTGCTCAAATAGAAAGTGTAAGACCAAACATATCAAACACCAGGAGCACTGCATCCTTAGATACCAGTGGGAAACAGGGAAGGCGAGAAGGCAGGAGGGGAGGGGAATGAACAAGCACTTAAATTTAAAAGGAAACAGTAAGGCAGATCCTTATGTTTTATAGGGGAGGCTGGAAAGGACCTCACCGCCTTAGACTGAAAGACTCCATATATAAAATACCAGAAAAAAGTCATAGAGGAAAAAAAATTAGAAAGAAGAGGAAGAAGAAGGAAGAAGGAGGAAAAAAAAAAAAAGAAAAAAGAAAAAAGAAAAAAGGAAAAGAAAAAAAGGGAGAAAAAAGGAAATATTAGAAAGAATTAAAAAGTAAAAAGAGGATAAAAAAGGAAAAAAGTATAAAAAAGAAGAAATAGGATGAAAAAAGAAATAACATGAAAAATAAAAAAAAAGAAAAAATAAAGATGAAAAAGGAAAAAAGAAGAAAGAAAAAATTTCACTTTCTGCATACACTGTTGCTCATGTGGGTGCTAGAACACAAGTCCTAGTGAACACCACCATGAAAAATGGTAAGTATTTAAGGAAATAATTAACAATAATAGGTTGCTCCCTTTATGGAAGGAGCAAGTAATCATGAAAATACTCTGAGGCAGCAGAATCATTCAACAGGTTGGTCTTAGATACTAAAGGAAAGTAGGGAGGAACACATAACATTATTAGGAAGTTATATGAATCAACCTCATGAACAAAGAAGGGACATTCAAAACAACATCACTTTACACTTTATCCTCACGCACAATGACATTTTGGGAAAAATGTTCCCTAAACCAAAAAAACCCAGAGGTACTTAGAATCCTATTATACAGTTAAGGAGAAAACATGACAAGTGAAGAAAAGCCAACCACTTCATAGTTACCAGAATCAATCCCAACAGCAGGCTGTATTTGCAGTGATGAAAATACCAACACATTTATTTATAAATATATTTATAAAATATGACTTGTCTTTAACGGGGGGTAAATACCAGGGACATGTTCCTTCATGTCTACTTTCCACGTTAAGATGGTGGTTTGTCAAATGCTGTACAGAAGGAGTTCTAAAGCTCACCAGAATGGTGTGCAAAACCCAGGTACTTATACTGAAAGCCCTCAGAAATACCAGTGGCACAGATCAACAACAAACAAGATCACAAATACGAAAAATGCATAGAGCAGACATATGACAAGGCCAGAGGAGAAAGTGACTAAAATAAAAACCACAGATACACAAGTCACCACTGAAACTTGATAGCAGAGACAAACTTATCTTTGAGGGAAGGGGAACTTCCTCTGAGAGAGAACTCACTCCTTAAAAGAGTGCGGGTGAGACCCAGCTGCCTTTTTAAATATCCCACTGCACAGCTAATAGCTGTAAAGCCCAATGGCAAAGTGACCAACACAGAGGACAACCACTCAGCAAACAGCAACGGAATAGGCACCATCAGTGAAAGGGGCAGAGATGAGTGCTGTGAATCCAGAACTGCCTGCCTACAGACCGTGATAGCAGCACAATACATTATGGAAGACCTGAGTGGGATTAATGTTTGCTTTTTAAAATTCTGAGAAATAATAAGCTGAGATCCACATTAAAAGGACGTTACAATTGTTAATTCACCCACTAAACACTGGGAACCATTATCAGCCCACTGCTGATCCATTCATGCAACTACAGGTTTACTTTCTCTGCAAGTAAAGTGGCTTCCATACTCCAGGAGCACAGCCAGCTTGCTCTAGGGAGAAAGCAGCAACATGTACAACCTAATCATGTAACATGTGAGGATACAGGTCCTGCAACATAGAAGGCCAGGACTGCAAAACAGGAATAATGTTCTGACAGTCAAGACAGTCAACTCCAACGTTTGCCACAGCAGTTTTTTTGCAATACATAGCAAAATTCCTCACATAGTTATGTTCCTACTAATCATGTTCCTTCTTTCTTAGTTGTGTTACTTGAGACCAAGGTTGCTCCGCAGGCAGAACAGCCAAGCACTTACAATTAGAGTGGGACATGCACTGTGAACATGGGCTGTGATTTAACACCAAGTGTCCTAAAAAATACAGGGTCTGAAACTGGGCAGCCAGTTGTGTCCAACTCCCATGCGTTACAATGGAGAAAAGGCAGCCCTCCACTTTCCCTCAAATGAGTGCTCTGAAAAATAAGTCCTAAAATTTTATGAAGTACTGCAATATCGTCACAATAATGTCATTACAGGCTGTCTTCAAAGCAGAGTTAAACTAGCACACACTAATTACAACTGAACAATGAGTAAAAAGCAAAACAGGTGCTCCTTGGCTGTATGGTACAGCACATTCCCCTTGAAGACGATGAGATGGCATCTCAGGGAATGGAAAAGTGGCATCACACTGAATGCACATAAGGCAACTGACCAAAAGTCATGTACCTTAATCCCACTGCTCCCCTAACTTTCAAAGAATCAGACTCACAGCCAAGTAGGGCTCAACAATTCATTTAACATACTCTTCTCTCCAAAAGCAGTATCAACAGATACAGACATCTGCTCAGCAGGAAGCCATGTCCCAGTTCCAGTTCTGCCAGATGCTGCATGCCACACTCACAGCTGGGGAATGGTAAAGATGTACTGTAACTGCTCCCCAAGAGACCAGCAGAGGAAGAAACACACTACCTCTCACAGCTCTGTGGGAAATATTTCATGTCTGCCAGACATCACAAAAATTGTAGAAATATCTACTCACTATCCAGGGCTGTACTCTCCATCTTTGTAGCTTGCACAATACATGCTTCTAAAAGCCTCCAAGGCTGGAGGTTCTGTACCTTCTCCACTTAACCTGTGCTAAGGCTGTCCTTTCCCCCAGTGTTAGAACAGCTCCCTTTGAATTTTACTTGTTATCACCGCTTAACTTCTGCAACCTCAGTAATGTTCTTTCAGCTTCTTCCTTAGCATGTAAAACCAGTGTAGTTTATTCCTATTACAGGTGTTATTGTATTTTCTTTTAACACTTTCTTATGTGAAAACAATATTGTCGTGTTTGTACAAAGTCTATTTGTAGCCTAGCCCTCCCTTATAGTCTGATCTGAAACACATGCAGTTATTTTCTGGCCACGTAAGTTCAAAGGAATTTAATCGACCAGGTTTCTTCCTGCCCCAGCACTTCTGCTGACAATCCAAGTAAGGACCAAAAACTTCTGCTCACTAAGGCCTGGAAGGTAGCTCATTTCTCACAGCCCACCAGAAAGCTATCAGTTGGCAACAGCTGGCAGACCTTCCCACCTGTGCTGGATGCAAACCAGCGATATGGATATGCAGAAACTATTATAGATCATTACATATATGTCATCCAGCCTCCTGGTGTAAGATGGCTAGCAAGAAAAGGTGAGCTGCAATGATCTACAACTTGAAGGATTTAAGAGCAATTCAGGGAACTAGCTGCAAGTTTGAACTTCAAGCTTCTAACCAAGAATCTCATCTTGGGCAGAATGACCCAGAGATGCTTTTTCAACCATCAAGACATATGATTATTCATAATCAGCATTACTACCACATCTATTTTACCACAACAGTTTCTTACTTCAGTACATGGCCACCAAGATCACACAGGAAACAGCTGAAGCAAACTTTAAACAACAATCTTACCACAGTATATATTAAAATGGAAAGTTGTCTTATCCCTTAGGACCTCATCTAAATGCTCACCAGTCTCCTCACATCAGCAAGGCTTTTAAGAGAGAGGTTCCCTCATGGAGAGACTACCCATCAGGTATTCCCTCTCACGGTTGCTCTTGTGCAAAGGTCCCTAAGATTTATTTCATTATGAAAAGCTTTCGGGGTTTACTTCAATTTTTTCAGAAGACAGATAGATGATATTTCTGTTTTGAGCTAGAGATCACAAAATGAGGTAATAAAAATCTCTCCATTTAACATGTAACAACGAAAACTAAGTTCAACATTCAGAAACTGTACCGTTGCTGAAAAAACCCTCCATATTTACTCCAAGGATGGGATGTGATGGCAACTGTAACTGAGATTGACCAAAGCTGTTTGTCTTTTATGGTCTTCATTCGCAAAGGACCGAATATAACTGGATTACTGGTAATGCAGTACAGCTCAGAATAAAAGGAAATTAATTTTCTTTGCCTGGAAAAGGCTTTTAGCTTTTTTCTTGCAATTACACCAAAGTGTGAGCCAACTCCAGGGCTACATGCGAGCAGCCATGAGGAGAAAAACAGGAACAAACCTTCAGTAGGACTTGAATTTTGGAAAATAATCCTGGCATGTTCAGAATGAGCAACACCACTTTCACCTCCTCTGATGAAAGTTCACACTGCTGAGCTCTACAAAAGCATTTGAAACAGGAGGGAGGAAGGGAATCACAGCAGGATTGAGAGGGAATATGTATTGCCTCTGATGAATGGCACAATGCCCAGGCAGCTGCTGCATGAATGCCAAAAGTGGGACCTTTGTTGCTTCAGCTGGATCCCTCTTGAAGTTTTGAATTACAGATACCTCACTTTATGGGATTCTGCTGCAACATAGCAATGCAGAGACTGCTTGCCACACGTGTCTTTTTCATTCTGAAATTGAAACCCTGATGGGAAACTGGCCTCTGCAACGGCCTTGCACAGCAGCTAAAAAATACATTTCAGCACTTTTACACCAGAGCTTGCAGGAATTAACATTATCCCAGATTTCTGTTCATCTTTCAAATGCAAAAAGCTACATCAATATCATAACTGACCTTCAACAGCCATTTTTTCAAAACAAAGACTGAAAAAACTAAGGTGTGCAGAGTAACTGAAAGAAAAGAAATCCTTTAAAATACTGTGAACAACTTGGAGGGTGATTGCTTCACTTTAAATGAGAGCCATGTCATTTTCCTCATAGTAAACACAGCAGAAAAAAAGAACGAATCATGAATATCTCAAGTTCGAAGGGACCCATAAGGATCATCAAGTCCAACTCCCTGCTCCTCTCAGGACTACTTTAAAGCATCATCCAGATGCTCCTTGAAGTCTTTAACAGGCTTGCTGCCATGACCACTTCCCCTGGGGAGCCTGTTCCAGTGACTGACCACTCTCACAGTGAAGAACCTTCTCCTAATGTCCAAGCTGAACTGCCCCTGATGCAGCATCATTCCATTTCCTCATGTCCTGTTGATGGGCACCAGAGACAGGAGATCAGCATGAGGATTACCCTGGCCCAGGTGGAGGATCTGGCACTTGCTCTTGTTACATTTCATGTGATTGCCCAGCTCCCTAATCTACCCAGATCTCTCTCGAAGGCCTTTCTATTCTTGAGGGAGTCCACAGCTTCTCATACTTTAGTATCATCAGCAAACTTACTTAATGTAGATAATTAATCCATATAATTTATAAAACCATTAAAGTGCACCGGCCTTAAAATTGAGCCCTTGAGAACCCCACTAGTGTTCTTGAGGAGCCTGATGTAAAACCCCATTTACTATAATCCTTTGAGCCTGACCCATTAGCCAATTGCTCACCCAGTGTATGATGGACTTGTTTAGCTGTGTGATGGATGGTTTATCCAGAAGGATACTGTGAAAGACAATATAAAAAAGCTTTGCTAAAATCCAAACCCACCACATCTACTGGCTTCCCTTGGTCAACTAGACGGGTGACCTTGTCATAAAAAGAAATTAAGTTGGATAAGCAGGACTTTTCGCTCATGAACCCATACTGGCTATCACCAGTGGCTGCATTGTCTCTCAATGCTTTAAGTAAATCTGATATACCTGCAAGTATAAGGCATATATATGTTTATCTAAAATGAAGTTTCTAAAAATTCCAAGTTATTAAAACTTCAAAGATATAAAAATTGTTAAGCTAATAAAGTATTTTTAATTAGATAAACATATTCAAGTAGTATTCCAGGTTTGCTGTTAAATAAACTATAGAATAGAACTGGGGGGTGTCATCTTTGACTGCAGCAGTATTTTCTGACAAGCTGCTGTTTTCATTCCAACCTAATCAACTAGTTCTGTTTCATCACTACCTGTTCTGGTTTTGGCTGGGATAGAGTGAATTTGCTTTATAGTAGCTGGTATGGGGCTATGTTTTGGACTTGTACTGAAAACAGTGTTGATAAAACAGGGATGTTTTAGTTATTGCTGAGCAGTGCTTTCACAGTGTTGAAGACTTTTCCGCGTCTCACACCTCCCCACCAGCGCACAGGCTGGGGATGTACAAGAAGTTGGGAGGGGACACAGTTGGGACAGCTGACCCCAGCGTGACCCAAGGGATATTCCATACCATATGGTGTCATGCTCAGCATATAAAGCTGAAAGAACAAGGAAAGGGAGGACGTTCAGAGCGATGGAGTTTGTCTTCCTAAGTAACCATTACATGTGACGGAGCCCTGATACCCTGGAGATGGCTGAACACCTACCTCCCAATGGGAAGCAGAGACTAAATTCCTTGTTTTGCTTTGCTTGTGTGTGTGGCTTTTGCTTTACCTTTTAAACTGTCATTATCTCAGTCCTCGAGTTTTCTCACTTTTACCTTTCCAATTCTCTCCCCCATCCCACCCCGGGGGAATGAGCAAGCAGCATGGTGGTGTTAAGCTGCCAGCTGGGGTTAACCCATAACATCGCCTCACGTGAAGCTGCAAGCTAACAGAAGAAACAAACAAAAAAATACCAACAGGGAAAAAAAAACTTGGTTTCTTCCTATCTAAAAAAAACCCCTTAATTTGATATACAGGAGTAAGTTCCATATTTATACTTTAACACAGTGACTACCAAATACAGTTCAACATACTATAGATGCTTTGCCCGAATATGAATTTTAAATGCAAAGCATGCTTTTAAAAACATTTTTCTTTAAGCCTCTGGCACAATTACTGTAGTGTTACGTAACCGTATAACAAATTCTTATAGTTTTAACTCATTTGCAGATTTCAAGCTATATCCAATTTTGCATAGTCCTCAATTAAATATTACACCAGCAAATTAGTAACTTTTGATTTTTTAACATAATGCAAACTACATGGAAATTAAAATTCTCGACTATTCATTATATGATGAGAAGTAGCAAAACCCATTTTCCTATTCTCCCCTCTCCAAGCCAAATTTAACACCAAAGTTAACATCAAATCTGGTTTTCCCCAGAGTTACAACTAAATTAATAATGCAAAACAATATTAAATCAGGTCATTTCCCTTTTATTTAGATTATCATAAAACTGGCAATTTCAAACTGAACTACAAAAATAAAAGTATTTTGCTTAACATGCTTTGGACTTTTGGACCTCTTTAATATAACAGAATGATAAAGGTTTTCACTGTTTTCTGAAAATGTATACTTCTGCTGTGCCCCTATGGTTCTTCCATCCTTAAATTTCTACAGAATTCCAAAGTGTTGGAATTACATTTAAAAAGAAAAAAAAAAAAAAAAAAAAGATGGGCATCTTTAGGTAATAATTTATTTCCAAATTAAAGCAATTTGAAAGATGTGATGACACTACTCTCCTATTACAGAAAATGTCTTTTGATGTTTAGCCAGATCTGAGTTTCTATTGTTATGAGTGGGGAAAACATGGAAATAATTTTCCAAGCTTTCTTTAAGCAGCACCAATGAGAGAGGGGAAAAAAAAAAAAAAAAGGAAAAATGGGAAGCAGCTCATTTTTCCTTCCTTATAGGTCACCCTACTAGGTCACTCTATTGCAATTGTCAAGCTTTTTACCGTTCTTTCACTTGCTTTAACAAAATTGGAATAAAATTTATCTTATCCAGCACAGTTCCACAAAAGCCTTTAAGTTCACGCACCTCACTTAAATCACCTGAAGACATGAAAATTTATATCTTTTGCTGTTGCTGCTGACTAGTAGTTTTCTGGAAGGCTGGGATGACAGAGAACCAGTATATATGTTTATACCAACACCTCTCTGTGCTGGCAACTGCTAAAGATAAATAGTTTAAGTATATTTTTACAAAGAATCTTAGAATGTTCAGAATTAGCTGATGTGAAGCAAATAAAAGAAAAAAATTGATAAGATACACCTGTCGCAACTCAAACTAGAAAAGGTCACCTCAAATACCAAGTGCCTGAGCTCTTATCGAAAATTTCTAGAATGATTGGACTTGGTTTGTCAGCGCCATGCTGACCTGGAAAGTGCTGCTAGTACATAGCATCAGCTATTTATCTATCAGTCGTCATGTCCCGTCCCGTTCCACCACCCCCCTCCCAAAGTACTTTTTTCATTTCTCTTTTAATGTTGATGGTGAGAAATAGCTGAAGGGGTCACTATTTGCGATGCACTGTAGACTTCTCTTGTTAACACAGTACTTGCACTCAGAGTCCTTATGTAAGGGCGTAGCACAAGAAGTCAAGGAGTTGTAGAATAAAATGGCCATAGCACCAAGGAAGCATTCACTTCCCCTCTCCCCTTCAGCTCCATTGCTGCTTCTGTGTGGGACACCACCAAACCCAGCTTTACATAAATGCCACAGCCTAACTGCTGTAGGATACTAATAGATAACCAAAGTGGATTATGACCTAAGGCGACACAGCACTGCACAAGGAAGGACTCCTGAGTGATACTGCTTCTCGATTTGACAAAGGCTTGACACATGGCTTCAAATGAGCCATCTCTCAGCATTATTTGTTTGCCCTGTCAACTGAATGTCCAAGCTCGTTGGCTCCTGAAGGTTACCTCTTCAGGCTACTTTTCAGAGCAGATATAACTTGGGTTTGTTGTTTTGTTGGTTTTTTTTTTTTTTTCGTTGGGTTTGTTGGGATTTTTTTTATTCCTTAAATCTTTTTCATACTTTACAAATATTTTTCAGCTGGACAACAACAGAGATGTCGAAAATTTCAACATTTGTACCAACTGTTTCATCATGCAAGGATGCTTGAAAAAAGAAAGTAAAAACAATCCAATTTCTCCACAGAAAGCGACTCCCAATTCCAGTGTTATGGTCTATGACTTGACAGCATTTCATCTTCTTGTGCAGGGTTTTTCTATTCTATTCTTTTTTTTTTTTAATACAGTAGCATAGTTCTATCTTAAACAATAGACTTAAGTAAAATTCAGTCATTCATTTTCTTAAATGGTGCTGCATCATCAGCACCCTATAATTATTTTAGTGTATGAATGCAGTAGTTCAGAATAAAAGTCGTAAATTTATGCAATCTTACAGCACCTTTGGCATAAATCACATGCTCCTAGATAGTTTGCATGATAATTCAGCCTTTACAAAACCTGCCAGCTCCTGAAAATGCCTGGTATTATAGAGTACCCAGCAGATTTGTTACATTTATAATATTCCTATCAGCCAGTACTATGCAATTAAATTCAATACAAATTATCACAATTAAAAAAAAAAAAAAGATCCAGTTAAGTCCAAACTGCCAGCCAACCAGAGCAAAAAGATCTTACCTTAAGCCAGCTAGAATTTGTACTTATTATTGTGTCATATTTCTTGCATATACTTGCCTACCCGTTGTTGTCTCATTTCCAAAAAATACACTATTACAATACTTTCCTCTCTACATATAGGCGTCTAACCTTCAGTGTTGAACATCAAGACTAGAAACCTAAAAATCCTGAAACTCCCAAGGTGGTGTTTGTAAGACGACCATGACTTCCCATGCTCAGGACCTCCATCAGCTACAGGTATCCCACCTTCCAATAAAGTTCCACTCTCAGTAGCTGAGGTATGCGATAAGGCCCTCACCCAACTCCAGCACAGAACTATGGAGAAAGAGAAGAATCCTCATACATTCAGGGTACAGATAATGCACAACTTTCTACACTTGTGCTTCAACTACACCTCTGAGACAAGACAGCATGCAGCCACACCACAGCTAAATGCTGGAGCACCCATAGAACTCTCTCAAACCAAGCCATAACCCATTTTGTTCTTGCCCCAGTACAGTGCTGTAGAATGTCCTGACTAGCTTGCTGACCAACTCACACAGTAATCCTTAAGAGGATTGAAAAGTCACGAAAAGACATCACAAATTTGAGATAATATCCATGATGAATATGAACTACATAGCACTCCTCAGATGTTCTATCAAGTTTTTAACCTGGATAACAAATAGATTATTTGGGGGGTTTTTTAAGAAATTAACCAGCAAAAATGTCAAGCAGGAACTCTTTAAATAAACATAGAAACCCATTCCAAGTGTAATGGAGGCTGGTAGTGGCCCAAAGAATAAGAATACTAACCTTTGAAATTTGTTTGCTTAAAGTTCTGAAATTCATATTTAAGGTCAATTTATAAAACTGTCAATTTTCCACAATCTTGTTAAGAAATCTTTTAATATTAAAAAAACCCCAAACAACCCAGCAACAAAATCCAAACACTTTCAGGTGAGATTCAAGCAGTAAACCTTGACGGAAACGATGACTCTTGCAGGAAACAAAGAAATTAGTGCTGCAATAATCCTATTTTAAGGTTAAAACCTAGAAATAAAAATTTCCCTTGAGACATGCAAGGATAAAGCGACACTATGTACCTTTAAAAAAAGGTAGGAAAGGTGTATTTCAACACATCCTCCTTTACCCAAATGGCACTGATCCATCACTATACCCTTAGCTGGTTACTCTTAGACATATACTGAGAATACTAAAGAAAGCACCCAAGTTCCTGAGGGTGAGCAGAAATGCAGCAGAGTAAGAAATTTTAGACAGAGTTATTTACAGATATTTTCCTGTGAGAAAAGAATGGTAAGAATGTAGCTTGAACATTAACAAATCCACTAGAATATCACTCTGCCTGGTGGAGTCAGCAAGTTTGGAGGGGGATTCAGTGAGGCTGGAAATTCAAACTTTAGCTTGTAATCAGAAAAATCCTACTTTAGAAATTTGAACCAGCAGCTAGAAACATGTAATACAATATAGAACTCTCCTGAAAAGGTACCCAGTTAGAGGGATCTTATACTGTGTATGTGAAATCTGTGACTATTTAGCTAAAAAATAAAAATAATAAAAAAACCCCAATGACACTGAAGCTCTTTAGTATTCTTTGGGGACCTATTCATAAGTGAGTGACATGGACAAGAATCTGCATTTCCTTCCTCTTCTTTCCTTGGGAATGGTGCTGCAGGTCATGTGTGAAATTCCTCCATTCGGATGTTGACAGAGCAGAAGTTAAACCGACATAAAATACCAATGACATAGTCTATTCTATTCCATTACATTCTAAAGAGCCACTCATGGAAAATAAATTAGAGTAACTGAAATTTAAAAGAAGACTATTCTCAATGCTTATTCAGATTGTTTATGAAACAACTATTCAGAATGTTTAGGCAGCGGTTTAAACGAACTGGTTAATAGATACTAATGCTGTACTGTCAGGTAGGAAGGCACATGCAGCGGGCTTCTACAGAGAGATTCACTTCACATCCTGCAAATAGCCAAGAATTTCATTGTCAGCCTTTGAAATAAGAAGTTCAGCACAATGCAGGAAAAAATAACTACTTTCCTGTTGCTTTAGCATAGCAGAGACATGCAAGACCTATTTCATATTATTCTCCCAAGACACCTCCGCAGCCCTCAGGAATATCATTATGTAGTGCTGATTTTCCAGAGTACCAGTGGTTCTTGAGAGAACACTGACAAATACATCACACTATATAGAATCTGCTATGTGGTTCAGCCAAGGAGCAGCTCACATGCAAGTCAGTTTAGGCTTCTTGGAGAAAAAAAGATTATTTATTAAACAAGCAAATACATAATGAAAATGAAGGAACAGATTTGGGGATTATTAGGGAATATTTATTTGGCAGGAGAAAGCAGACAGGACTTGATGAGACTTGTAAGAGATATGTCCATAAAAAACACTGTTAACAGAACAAACTAGTTAAGTCCACATCCCCAAAGCAAGTTGGCAATCAGTTTTTAACACCTGTTTTCAGACCAGTGCTCACAGAGTTTAAGTGCACTATTTAAAGTGATCTCCCCACAACCTTTAGGTCAACAAACACAAGGTAAAAACGCACCTTTAGGATTGTTTACTGTGAACATTAGCCATAGCTGATGCAATTTTCAACCAACAGCGTTCAACATCAGGTGGAGGAGGGCTGAGCACCCTATCATAAATGGAGCATATCAAAATCACATGGTGAACAAGTCACAGACTGCTGAAGAAAGCAGGTCCCTCCTGACTAGTAAAATTAAGAAACACAAAGGTCCATCCAGGACAGACACAAAGCCATATTTATTAAAAAAAAAAAAAAAAAGAAAAAAAAAAGAAAAAAATCACATTTCCCTTAACTCAAAATGTGCTGAGCATTACTCACTATGTAATGGGAGACAACATCTGCAGCCCTCAGGGCTTCCTAGAGTCTTACAAGGGTTTTCACCTCTTCAACTTACAGAATCAAAGGTAAGCATCAAAAGTAGTCATTTGAAGTGTTCATTTCAGCCTTTTTATCAGCAAACACTCTGTAGTGTAGGACATCATTCTTGAATAATTAAAACGCAGAAAAGACACATATAGTCCTCATCAGTGGGGAATTCCAAGAGCCTTGAAGAGGAGGAACACTTTTAAACTTTACACAATGAAACCATACTGCATTCAACAAACACTCTTTCTCCCTAGATCACCTGGCAAGATTCTGCTTTCGCACTGGTACACCAGATGGTTGTCCACCACTCACAGGGACCTTGCCAGGGTGGAGAAATGGGTTGATAGGAACCCCATAAAAACTGACAATGGGGAATGTGAAGTCTTGCACCTGAAGAGGAATAACTCCAAGCACCAATATATGCTAGGGGCAGACCAACTGCAAAACAGTTTTGCAGAAACACACCCAGAGTCTTCAGTGGACAATGGGTTGAACGTGACCAAGCAAGTGCCCTTGAGACAAAGAAGGCCAGCAGTATCCAGGACTATATTACAAGCAACAGCAGCAGCAGGACAAGGAAGATGACCATTCCCCTCTGCATCTCACAAAGATGATTAAGGAACTGGAACACGTTCCAGTGGAGATATAAAAAGCCTGACTAGACACAGACCTGGGCAACCTAGCTGATCTGCTTTAAGCAAGGGGATTGGACTAAAGGATCTCCAGAGATCCTTTCCAACCTCACTGATTCTATGTAGATACAAAGAACAAGACAGCAAGATAGAACCAAGGTACAAGTAAGTTAGAACTCCAAGCTGACCCTGGGGTCCAAATTAAGCTGCACTGCCAGGCCTGCAGGAATCCAGCAGAGAATCTAATTGCAGGAGACTGTAAGGAAAGAGCAAAGGCATTGCCAGAGTTTTGTTGGGAAGACAAGGTAAGCGCAAAATGGATATGAGGCAGAAATTAAGATAGTGGGTAGAAAGAACTTCACAAAGGCAACTGACTCAAAACACACACATTTACACAAACCTAAAAATCAGCTTTAAAAATAACACAACTGATTGATAGACAAGCAATATTAAAATGGACAGTGGTTTCATACCTGCGAATTGTTTTTTTTAGGATAAGCCACCTAAGATATGATACAACTGTGACAGTCAATGAGTGAAGTGACAGTAAAACTACCAAAAGGGATAAATATGCAGGCATCCAGTGTTAAATCAAATACTGATAAGGCTAACTACAGTGCAAAGGCATCTGAAAAGCAGAGCATGGGAACAAAAGGGCTTAACCATTTTCTGACAGCAAGTCTACAAATCTCACCCTTCAATGCTTCCGCACCTTATGTGTGCCTCTTTCCAAGGAATTCAGCCTTCCAGCAGTTAAAGATTCAAGCACTGCTCTGGCTGCAGATCACCTAACAACAATACACATGCAAAGCACACAAATGACATTCCCCTTAGCACACAAGGGGCTGTGGTGCTGATGGGAAACATGGTATTTGGAGATAATGATAAAATTCTAACAGCTGCAGCAGATTGGAGGGTGGAGAAGGAAGAAAAAAAAAAAGGGGGGGGGTGAGATACTGGAGGACTGGAGCCAAAATAACAGCTGGACCAAAACCACTTAAGACGAGGTATATTTGGAGTTCCCACACCCTTTTCATCCCACTTATATTTCACCAGTTAAATGAAAAAAGTAGTAGTGTATAAATAAATTACCTAGAATAGTTCTCATCCTTCCTCTCAGGTCATCAGTCATCACATCATGGATCTTCTTTATGCAAGGATGTAAACACACTGATGATGAGCACTACATAAAACCCCTCAGCAAAAAAATAAATGCAAAGATGACCAGAAAGCCAAGCATCAATCACTGTCACATCCTACACAAAGAGGTTTTGCAGCTACCCAATAGTTAAGAATTCCTGAGTAAGACTCATACAAAAAGAGATATGAGGGGGAAAAATAAAATAAATAATTTCTTCTGCTCTGTGTGGGAATGATTTGTACCCAAAGACTGGTGCCTACTTATTCACCTTCTTGTAGATGCTGATGGTGTAGTTATGTTGACAAGCAAACACACACGGGAGCTCAGAGAGGCAACAGCAGGGCCACCTTACAGACTAAGCAAGGTTACTGCCCAGGATTATGGGACACATTATGGGATGCAGAGGAAGACCATTCTGGGTTTGCACAAGAATTATTGTAAGATGTTTAGGGTAGGAAACAAAAGGGCAGAGGAAGCGAGGGATCAAGATGATATATATGTATGTATCATACATGCCAGGTTGCACCTGGAGACAGAGAGTTGCACCAGCCACATCTATATCTGGTTACGAGATCTGTCAGTCCCCTAATAACAACCAGGCTTCCTAGATATCCATACAGAAAGCAGCAGAAACAAGTACACATGCACTGCACAGCAAGCAGTGACCATTATGAGTTCACACGCTTCCTGCAGTGGACAGGGTCATCAAGAAATCACAGGCAAATGGCAAGTTTCTCTTTTTCTGCCTTAAGAAAAGCCAAAAAACACTTCCTACCTTGACAAGGAGACAATTCAAATGTTTGTGTCACCTACAAATTGCAATGTGTATGCCAATTTGACAATATATTTAAGTAGAAACAGAGAAAACCATCACCTACTGGTGGAAGGGTAGCAATGGGTAGAAGATGAAAGCGTCAACTCCATGGCTACTTCAAATAAGATTAATCATGCAAAACTAGGTAGCCTCAGTGAATGACCACAATTCGTTAGATGCACCACTACATGTCCCCAGTGTTACCTCCTGCTGTCAATTTTATATTTGTGCTGTATTTTCTGAAACTGCCCTTTTTTTTTTTTTTTTTTAATAATTCTAATTTATACTAGCAAAGGTAGGAGAGTGGGAAGGGAGTGGAGATTCTGGTTCTGGTTTCCAGGGTTGTGAAAAATAAGCTTGTAAGAGTGAACTTTAATGGCAAATAAAACAAATGCAAAATAGCTTTAAAATAAAAAAAGAACAAGCGGCAGACAGAAGAGACAAAGCTTTTGTTGTGCTCCCTACACCTTTGTTTTCCACCGTTTCCCTTGCTTTGTACTAACACCAATCTTGCGTCCACCATACTACTGGTGCATCTGAATTTCTAATGTAGAAGGACAAACAATCTAAGTAAACAAAACATGTAAAAGAAACTAACCTTTTTAAAGGCATTCTTCACATGATACAAAAGGAGAAAAGATCCTGGTTTGGGTTTTTAATTCTGTCCCTTATTTTCACATTATACTTATTATATGTGCTTTAGAGCGGACAGAGTAAAGAAAGCAATCTGACAGGAGGCCATCTTTAAACACATTACTGGTAATTATTTTTTGATTTTATGTTTACTGTCTGTTAAATTGATTCTTCTCATGCATACTTATAGACTAAGAAAAACAGGCTGCAACTGGAGTAGCAGCAGCCACATTCGCCCTTTGTTCTGAAAGGACCAGCATTAGAGTAACACATGCATGTTTTTCACTGCCACTCTTTTTTTTTTTTTAAATTACATTTAATTACATTTTCAAACTATGCCGACCTGTCCTATATATATATACTTATGCTATATGAACAGACACAACATCCCTTTGTGTTGCTCTGCATCTTGGACAATTGCATGCTCCTGGTCAAACAATGAGCTGGTGGGAAAGGGATCTGATCTTAACTCACTAAAGAAAGAGTTCAGTGAGACATGAAGATGCACAGTGGGATTTTTTTTCCAATCTAAGGATGTCAAAATAAGGCTCCAAATGAGCCACTGCCTCACACAATACAGTTTTGTGCAGTGCTTGTTTGGTTTTTTGTAGGGCAATTTTTCTTTTCAACTTATTAATGCAAACTGTACACCAAAATATTGTATGTCATAACAGGAGACAAAACCAAGAGACACAGGCAGAGGGTATGTCTCAGCTCAGCCTGAATATGAAGGGGAAATTCACTGAAATGGACAGACACAGAGGTTTTAGCAGTGCAGAGGCAGCAGCTGTTGCACTGACAGTAATTAGACTGGGCTGAGAACCTGAGGACAGGAAACGATAGAGCAGTGAACACAAGGCAAAGGGAGAGAGTAATTTCTGAATCAGAAGGTTATTACAGGCTGGTGGGAGGGGGTAGGGGAAGGGGGGGAAATAAAGCAGAGTAATTTTTGCAGGAATCTAGAATGGTTTGGGTTGGAAAGGACCTTAAAGATCATCCAGTTCCAAACTCCCTGCCATGGGCGGAGACACTTTTAGTATCTCATTTGTAGAGACAAAAGCTTGTTCAAAAGCTGTTAAACAAGTAGTGGTGATGACGCATTGCATGAAACAAAAGCAGAAAATGTTGAAGTTAGCTTCTTTTACTCCTTTGCTTCATGTGGACACCCTTTTCCTGCATACTGGCTACACAAAGTTACAATAGAAAAATGCAATCCCTAGTATTGCTAAACTGGCTGTATGAGAGTGTATTTCATTGTCAATTTGAATACATCTTACAAGCAGTACGCCACCTAGCAGATAGGAATACTGAAGCAGAGGGTGATAAAACTACTGTACCAACATCAGCAAGTGGTTTGAAGAACCAGGGACAGAATTACACACACACACACCCACCCCAATTATATGCTTTTGCACTGGGTTACAGCTGCCTTACACAGCCAACAAACACCTCATCAACCCAGGCTCCTAGTAAAATGCTCTTTGAAGACTGCTGACCATTCTTCTCCCTCTTTCTTCACTCCCAGTTCCTGGAGGTTTCTGATGTAACAGGCACTTTCAAGACACCCAAGTGAGTCAGTTGACCACCATCTGGAAGGCAATCAGAAGTTCACTCTAGCAAATAAATATGAATCAGAACACAAATCCCACTCCTGCTCTACAGCAGGATCGGAATGCACAGCTGTTACTACATCTCATTTCAGAGAGGCAACAGAAACTTGACATTCATTGCCATCACAAGCACATTCTGAAACTCTGCCCTGCTCAGGTCCTCACTGGCAATCAGCCAGGCCCTTGATGGTTAGGACCACTAGGCATAAAACGTATCAGACTGGTATATTGCCTTTTGTCATTTCTGATTAAGTTCAGGAGCTGCAACACTCCATCTCAACCCCACTGTCCTCCTATCACAAATGGAGAAGGAGCTGTAGTCTTACAGAGATGCAGCCAACAGATAAGAACACACCCCAACGTGCGCTGCATCCCTCTGATTCTAGTGAGCTCTGAGTAACGGAATATGTGATGACACTCCGCAGCAGACAAATAAATGTTCACTAAAAAGAAACAGCCCTAAACAAGAATGCCTTGCTGCCTCACCTTTCAAATCAAGGAGGTGCTGCTTAGCACTTACGTATTAGTGAAACTCTTGGTAGAAGCTGCAATAGCCTAGGTCTTGTACATATTTTATTATTAAAAACAAGATTATAAAAAACATGAATACAAGCAGTAGCTGGGTGAACAGTGAATAAACTTTTCCTTAGAAGTTATACTTTCAAATGAAGACGTGTGGTTTAACAGTTCAAGTAAGAAACCGTGGCATGCTAGCTGTAGGAGATTTTTGGCTTCTCAGGTGCAACAGGGACTTCACAGGTAGCTACATCAGATCACTTAGTGCTACCAATGTTTTGGGATCCCACATCCAGAAGGCAAATGGTAATAAACACTTTTCTTTATAACACACTTTGGGATCCTCAGTTCTACACATCAGCAAAGCTTCTGTCCTTCTGCTAATTATGAACTGAAGCTCAGTTAGTCTACAGAGAAGAGTGAGGAAAAATTAGGAGAAAATGGCGGGGGGGGACACCACATTAAATGTTTGAGCGCTTTTTCTCCCTCAGCTCTTTGACCACAACATTTACATTTCCTTTTTTTTTTTTTCAAGAATGTTTTGGCAGTGCCCTGTTCCAGCTGTAGTGAGCAAGAAGCTGATGCAGCATCTTTGCTGTTGACAAACAGTTGGAAGTTTTGAACCAATGAAAACAGCAATGTATGTGTCCACTGTATGTTGGAGAACCAGCCACAGACCAATTATGGAAATGAACCCTTTGGCCAGAGGGTAGGATTTATGTAAGGAAGAGAAACACTACAGTTTAAGTCAAGAGCTCAGCAATATCCCCTGTTTATTGCTGGACATTATTTTCACTACAGACCTTCTCCACTTTTGCAGCTACCCTTAAGTTATTTCACCTCCACTGAGCCTGCGTTCAGTTCTGGTTTTAGTTCAATAGAAAATTCATTTATGAAGCACATTTTGGACCCCTTGGTGTCAACAATTCTTACTGTGCAAGGGTATCTCCTGAAGCTCTGTGCCTTTTAACATAGGATCAAGATGCTGGACTGTAGCTGACACACAGGACTTGAGATGTGGACTATAGCCGACACACATCAAAGCAACTATGACTGCACCAAGCCACATCACATCACATAGTCTGAACAGCTACAGTCTATTATTATCTCAAGGATCTCCACTCAGAACTGTATTCTGCAGAGCAGATCCAGCTCCCACACGCCAACAGTCTTCAAGCCACAGCCTTTGCCCACAACACCCTTTTAACAATGCTTACAGAAACAAGAAAATGCCAAAAGCTGAAAGCAAGGCTAGAGCATTAATGAGCACTAAGAGGCTGAATGGGCAGAGTGCAACACTGACCACAAAGCACTACTTTAGCAAGTACTGCCACCAATAGGCCAATGAAGGCCTGAGGTCGTTTTTTGCCAGTACAGACATGCTGACTGCTTTAATATAACCCTTAAATTCACATACGTTGGGAATTTACACTGTGCCATCACATCAGCAAAATTCAACTTGCCACTGTGTAACTTTCCACTTAAAGAACTGATTTAAACTGCGGCTCCAACAGGAAGCTTACTGATACACCTCTACAAAGAAAAAGACTTACAGTATAATAAATGAGCTGCAATATTGAGCTCCCGTAAGGCTATTAATGAATATCCATAGTGCATTTGCAGCATTATGCTTTTTATTATTTCCCTCAACTCTTAGGATTCCAATTTGCTTTCTGTGGTACTAATGGCTACTATTCCCGAATTTGAAAGCCTCCACTTCTTGCACACAAACTGGTCCTGGTGCCTGCACTTGCTCACTAATCCAACTGAGCTTGTATTCTGTTACTCAGAGGTGCTTTTATCTGCTTAGCACTTCCCTCACTCTTTTGTTACACCTAAAGTGGACAAGCCTGCAAGCTTTCACAGCCTTACTATCTTACTCAGACAAGCTATTACAGTCCTAACTATAGACAACAAAACCTTCTCTTGCATATTGCATTATGATGCAATGACAAAGTGTCCTGATAGATCAACATACCGGAAATAAAAAGACCAGAATAAATTAATGAGCTCACCCCAGGAATTGTCAAGACTGATAAAATATAAGTAGCAAACATGGGCATCTTGTTAACATCTGGGAAGCTCACAAAATATAGTAGCTGCAGGTTTAACATTTCTCATGCAGATGTCTATTACCGTTGGTCTTGAAGAGCACATTAGCAGCAGTCACCAACAGCAGGGCTTTAAAGTAGGGAACACATCCATCTTAAATCTCTAGTAAAGGAATACAAGTTAACAGAATTTTCCCAAATTTGCTTTCCCCAGTTTTCCATCCACAATAAACAGAAAGCCAGTTTCCATAAATCTACTGTCCTTTACCCTTGAAGTTTACCTTCTGTCTAAAACTGTTTTCAAGCTCTTAGGGTTTGCCTAGCTGGACAGGAAATTGCTAAATGAGCTAGCTATCTGATTTGAAGCACAATACTTCTGGACTTTCTCCTTCAAACACTGGGGCAATAGAGGGTTTAAATCAGTACAAATCAGGCTGCCACAATTCTGCATACTTACACAATTAAAGGAAGAGATGCCCAGCAGGCAGGGAAGAGGAAAGAACAGGGACAATGCTTTGGGTTCAGTTCACATCCACTGCAGGTGAATCACGTACAGATCACTGGAAAGCAGAGAAAAAGTGTCTGTACTGAAGCAGCTATTCCTCTACACGTTCTTTACTCTTGATAATCAGGCACCCAAAAATTTTAAAAAATCCCACTTAGAAGTTAGAAAACTGATCTCTTCCTCATCAAAAGCCAAAATCATCATGCTGCTAAGAATATGCTTTTTTGTTAAGAGGGAAGTTTTCAATAAATCTGTCCATCAGTAGAGACTAACTATTTGGGATTTGAAGAATTTCTATATTGTCAGTCTTCATGACTGCATTGAAATCTCACAATTTCTCCCACAGACTCAGCTCATGCAGTCCTGCAGATGCATAGGTTCAGATACGTTTTTTCAAGTGTTTCAGATTCCAGAAATCATTGTTTCAAAGCCCTCTCTGTGAGCTCAAAACCAGAAAATAACCCCCATTATTTCACCACAGAAACAAAAAGAATCTCTAATTTTAAGCTGTTCATCACATCAGGGAGGGTCGACTTAAACTTTAAAAAAATAACTAGCACAGCGTATTAAAAAACCTTTCCATCTTCAAAGCAAAGATATGTTTTACGTAAGAACATCTATTGCCTACAAGATACATTGAAAAGTAATATAAAGTTTGACTAAACTTTTGTCCAGACAAAACCTATTTCCTGACCAACCCTTCCAACCTATATCTCAAATGCCTCAAATATCTTGAAGTCTGTTCCCTGACCACAGTATGAGGCTGCATGTCCCAGATCATTAGAACTACCATGGCTAGAAGCTGCATTGGATTTCCTAATGAGCTGAGATCAGACTGTCGAAGAACTATAGCTGAAGCCACGGATGGTTTATTATGCTCTGACAGCCAGTACTCCCTCTGTAGAGACTATTTTTAAAACGTTGGAACTTGCTGGAAATTTTTTGTATTAGCTTCAGTATCTCTAATCTGTACCTCCCTCCAAATACGCTATGAAGTTGCAACTTACACAAATTATAGATACCACCACTTATTGCTACTCATCTTGTCCCAGTAAAAAGTCAGATGGATGACTAAGCAAAAACCAAACAAAAGATAAGAACAGCTGAGGGTGAGATTATACTCAGAAATATGCAATTTAGGTGAAGGCCTTGAGTTCCTGGCAAACTGCCCATGAGAATGTTGCTTAAGGCAGCTTGAATACTTCTGACCTATGGATGTTTACAGAAGGACACCAATCATGAAGTGCTGCAGGGTCAAATTAATGGGACTAAACAATTCAAACAACTGAAGAAAAAGCCAACACTGGACTTAAAATTTTACAAATGCTGTGAGTTTTCCTAGCTACGACTGAGTTATCCATGACCCTGAAAATAGTTTGAACTCTTAAGTATTCACTGATTCCCAACTCAATTGTTCATGCAGCCTAAATCGCCTAAATCTTTCATAAAATAAAGAAATTAGAAAGTTTTAATTTGTGGAAATGAAGCAGTTTTGATTTCTTTCGATAGCCTCAGACATATAGAATAATAAGAGATTACACAGATTTGCTGAAATGGTCAACCTTGCATGTTCTACAGAAAGGGAGGAAAAATGGGAGGAGGGAGGGGAGGGAAGGGAACCTCACACGAAACAGCATCCACTGTACTTATAAAAGTTAATTGGCATTTTCTTTTTTGTTCTCTCCCCCCACTATCCCTTTTTTTTTTTTTAAATCCTCTCCAACAGCCACTTTGCTGAGAGGCTCAAAGAACCTACAATCTGTATGCAAACATAGAAAAAAACCCCAAAATTATGCACAGCTTGTGAGAGACTCTGCCTAGACCTGAGCACAGTTCAGTTTCAATAGTTTCTGAATGAGCATGGTAGGGTGTGTTAATCTCATCTTCTCTATGTTAAGTTTTTCTGGATTTTAGTAAGGCTTTTGATACTGTCCCTCACAGCATCCTTCTGGACAAGGTCATTGGTGAGATGATCAGGTACATGGTGCGCTGAGTGAAGAACTGGTTGAAGGGCAGAGCTCAAAGGGTTGTAGTGAACTGAGCTACATCTGCCTGGCAACTAGTCGCCAGCAGTGTTCCTCAGGGCTCAATTCTAGGGCCAGTTCTGTTCAGTGCATTTATCAATGATCCAGATGCAGGAGCTGAATACACCATTAGCAAATTTGCTGAGGAAACCAAACCGGGAGGTGCTGTTGACTCTCTCAAGGGACACGAGGCCTTGCAGAGAGATATGGATAGATTGGAGCATTGGGCAATCATCAATGGCATGAAATTTAACAAGAACAAATGCCAGATTCTAGCATTTGGGAGGTTTAGACTGGTGATTAGAAAGCTTTTCTTTACCGAGAGGGTGGTCAGACGCTGGATCAAACTTCCTATAGAGGTGGTCAATGTCCTGCGCCTGTCAGTTTTTAAGAGGCATTTGCACAATGCCCTTAATAATATGCTTGAATTCTGGTCAGCCCTGAAGTGGCCAGGCAGTTGAACTAGATGATCATTGTAGGTCCCTTCCAACTTAAATATTCTACTGTTTGGTTTTTAACTTTTGTCTAAGTTTCTTCTAAAGCTTCTGAAACCCCAAGTCCCTGGCAATATATAATTAATATAGTGTAAAACTGTACTATTCCCCTTTTAGCTCCTTACCACACTGTTAGCTAGAACTCCTTATATGCTGTTAGCTCCAGAATCACTTTTGGATCAAACAGTCCTGTAAGAATGCTATTAGAACAATACATTGGATACTTAAGCAAAACCAAAGTAAGAATTTGCCAGGAACAGCTGACAACTAGAGGCTATACTGAACAGAACTATTTTTTACTGGCATCTCATTGTACTGCATTGCTCATCATTGCTGGCCTCAATCACATCTTGCCACAATGATGCATGAATTTGTCACCTCAAAATTAGACTGCTCTGAAATGGCGCTATGCCGTCCAGGCCCTGCATCTGACAATGAATGCCGAGGCTCATTTATGAGGTGGCATGGTGCCACTTGGGCACATTGGGCTCATGTTGTTTTTGCAAGTTTAAAAAGTCAAGGTTCTGATTTTAATCACTGAAGCCAAATTGCTTGAGAGAGAATTATCAAAGAGACCAAGACCTGCTGACAACTGCTGATGTAACAACTTTGCTTTGGAGAGAAACTAAAAGGAACTACCAAAGGGGGTTCTCAAAGACAGGTTTTTGATTTAGTTATTTTATGTCCACTGAGAGCAGCACAGTTTAAATTCATCTGGACACACAAGGACATTCTTTCTCGCTCCTCCCAACCTTTCCCAAACTCTAGGAAAAGGATGGGTTGGAGGTTAGGGGTGACTGACTTATAAACAGTCCTTTTATCTGCATTTCATTTTACAATAAAGGACCCATACCACAAACCACACCCTACAGGATTACATTAGGAACAGAGTCACATAGTGCAGATGTGCTGATCCACAGCATCGCCAAGTAGAAGGTAATACCTGAGTGGTTTAGACACCAGCAATACCACTAATGATTTCCAACATTGTTACATATGGGAAATAGACTCAGCAACCATAACAGAATTCATGTGTGAAGAGTACATGTGTGAGGAGTTCATGAACTGTATAACTCGTGTCAAAAAGAAGTCTTCTTGCAAACACATTTTGCTTTGGTGGGCTTTGTCTGTTTGTTGGTTGGGGTTTTTTATATTTTACAGTCATCGTATATGACCCAGAGTAAAAATCACTATGGCAGGATTGTGGGAAGCTGTAACTAATCACAAGTCAAAGCTGATCAAAAATAAAATGCTTGTAATTTTGCCTCATTCTTAGAGAATGACCTTATCGTGCAACAAATAAACCTATTGTGCACTGCTCCCTTTTTCCCAAAAAATCCTCCATAAAAATTAAACGTAATATTATGTCACTCAGAATGTATCAGGATTTATTGCCTGTAAAAAGACAGCTAAAGGCTGTACCAGATGCTTCTTCATCAGAAAACTGAGAGAAATTGGAGCAAGACAGAGGAGGCTTTTGTCATTGCTAATGCTTCCACGTTTATTCTCAGGAGTTTGACATCCTTAGGGAGGAAGAGACCATTACCATAGTTCCTCACAGACTTAGCTAACTTACAAGGAGAATTTAAGCTGCTTGGATCACCAACCAAACCAACGCAGTGGTGCTGTTACAGACAGCAGTCCAATTCATTTTATACGAAAAGAAGCACAGGAGCAAGCAGTACCTAGTTGCCGCTGCAAAACTCTTCCACTGGGAACTCCTGGTCTTCTTAGAGGTAGTAGGGTAATGCAGGAAAGATCAAGTATTTCACTCCTATGACTTGCTCATACACAGCCATGCCATACTGAACAAAAGAGGAAAAATGGTTATTGCTCTGCTGTCCCTATCCTACCCACACAGACTGCAATGGAGTACAGGAAGATATCCAACATCTTCTTCACTGTGCACAGAGAAAAGAATTGAGGTAGAAGAATCCTACTACAGGACTTTTTCACAAGCTCGATTCGTTTCACTCCTGAAAGCCCTGGTCTAGTCTGCTTTATGCTATGTGGCACAGTGGTGTGCTAGCAAGCAAAGCTCAAACAAGATCAAAACAAAAGCCAGTGGTGGAGGAGAGGCAAATGGTAACGAACAGCACAATTTTCTATGTCAAAAACATCAAAGCTTTGTATTTTTGGAAAAGGACTGCTTCCTTTAAATTATCACACACTAGAATAAGCTATAATGGACTATCAGAATCTAAATTTCTGTGAGAACTTTTCTCTCAAAAGCACAAAGTACATGCTGCCAGGATATTGCATAACCAGGCAAAAAAATGAAGCAAACTACTAATAGAGGCTAGTCTTCCAATCGCTCATATTTTAAATATGAAAGGAGCAAGGGGAAAATACCAAAGCAAAGCTCATTTACCTACTTGGGCCTTTTTAACTATGAAACCATAGTATTAGAATATAGAAAGTGCCTACTACAAAGTTATTTCTTTGGCAAGAACCACGTGTGAAGAAGTATGGCCTATTAAGCAGCAAGCTCAAATGCAACCTGCTCTCAAATGTCAACGGAATAGCAGTGTCTTTCCACCAGGTCTATTGCCTACATACAGCCACAGATTCACCTGTTAAATATAATGATAAAAATAGCCAATGAAGGTTTACCACTCCTTTTTGTCCTACGAAGGCAATGCAGTTCAGAGAGAGGGAGCAGAAGTTTACCCTTGACTGTAAGTCATCAAAATAATTTACAGCTGGTTTAATTTCTGCACACCAAGAAACAATGAGATTGCATGGTAACAGTTCAGAGCATAATCAAAACTCCAAAATTAGGCCTCACAGGAAGAAAATCTGGCCCTCAGCAACTTCTCTTCTATTGTTTATAAGTAAAGCCTACTATAATCTGTCAATTTGCAAGGCTGGCTGCTATGAACAAAATAAAAATGCTACAATTCTGCTCATTTTAAATTGGTTCCTTCTTGTAATCCAGAATCAATAAGAGAAAGAAAAGTGCTCTACTGCTGCATATTTTTTAGAATCACTTCTATGGAAATCCAGCTCTTACAAAAGTAGTAGGCACCGTACAAAAGCCAAGCAGCCCTGCACTCTGCAGAACTCCATACAAAAAAATTAATCAAGCATCAATCATTTTCAAAATCTGCCTTATCAATCAGCACAGGTTGGTGACAATGCTTATGTTACGTCCAAAACTGCCAAGGAAGTGTTAGAGATGATATATATTCTCTGCAACATAAAAAAGAAGTGATGGGAGAAACCAAGCAAAAGCACAAAAACTGCAGCACAAGATATCACAACAAAAGTAGATAAAGTCATTCCATTCTAAGTAACTCCTGCTCAGGCCTTTCTCTCCTCAAACCTGGGAAAACTGCAATCCCTATTTTTGCATAAGTGACAGCATCACAAGTCAAACCACGCAGTTCACTGTCTGAAACCAGTCTTTATTTTTTTCCCTTTTTGCTCTGAAATAATAAATTACACTATTTTTTTCTTTTATTGTTTGTACTTACAGCTTAGATATTTTAATTCTTTCCACCTTTGAAAGCTAAAGAAAAGCTTTTGATAAAAATAGACAAGACTTTCTTATAACTACACAATTCTAGAAGCTTAGCTTGAAAGAGAAAACATTATGTCCCTACTGTCACTACAAAATTGCTAAAGCGCAATACGCCCCTAAGAGAGGCATGGGCTACTTTTCAGATCACATGATTGGTGGAGAGAGGAACAAATCATGTGACACCAAGTCAAGGAAAAATCAGATTAATCTCTTACACTAATCATAAAAGACAAAGAGTTTCTTTCTTAAAGGCATACTGATACTATTTTGTTCCTGTTCCAAACGCCATTCAAAGTTCAAGTGCAAATAAACATTTGATCACTCAGCTGCTGAAAAATATTGTTCAACACTTGCAGTAAGCGTAATGGATTCAAAACAGGAAGAGAAAAAATAAAACCCAGAAAGATATGTAAGCTACCAACACACAAGACAGAACGGATTCTTACTTTACAACCAGAATAGATGAGTATCATATCTCCGACAATACGCCCTTGAAGCAACTTACAAAGAATACCATGTTTCACTATGTATTTCACCACACTTTCTTAATAAAAAGTTTAATGTTTCCAGTTTTAGGTTTAAGCCAAGAAAAACTCCTGTGGCAATTTTCAAGCGAGCTCTGAAAATATAAGTTTTAACTGCTCTGACCTTTCCTTTCTAGAAGTTTTCATATTGGATTATGTTTTCTAATTGCTGAAAGGGTAGAGTAACATCTGGAAGGACATGAGTTGCCATTTTGAAGCTCTTCTAGGGAAAAAAAATATTACTTCAAAGCATAGAATAAGGAAAGATCGACTCAAGTGTTTTGGTATTTGATTTAAAATTCATGTCAATAAAAACTATAAAATTAATTGGAAGTGCTATAAAACAACTTTTTACTTTCTTGAGAAAAATAAATAGATCTTTAATATATTCATATTTCTGACATCTCTCTCTTGATTTCTGCAACAAGGTGGTTAAAAATATCCATCTGATCATACAAGAATTATAAGCAGTATGTCTTCATAAGCTACTAAAATGCTAAACTATTCTTTCTCCCTGACTTACCAGTCTAATTGCATGATAGAGCTATAAAGGCACAAAAAAACTAGAAAGTTAAAAGCTAGATTTTTAGTTTTTAAAAGGAGTGACAGAAATAAAACAAATTAATTGCTAAAACTAAACATCGTTTAATGCAGTTAATGCATCGTTAATGCAGTTAACAAAACTCTTTTCTTTTGGCAATGAAAAATGAAAGCTCCTGAAGCTGGCTTTCTGAAAGAACTGAAGTGTTTCAACCGCCCTCTAGTGTTAAAATTAATGCAAGGGCTAGCCAAGTGGAAGACTGATACTTGAGTATATAGCTGTAAAGCTAAAAATTAAAAACTAGAAAGAACAGTGGGTCAATTTTGTCTTGAAAATTAAGGTTTTCAAGTGTTCTTTCTAAAGTGCCATTCTGTCCCACAGCAGTTGGCTACATGAAATTATGGGAGTTTTTTTTACTCAACTTCAGCCCTGTAATTCTATGAAAACTGAAAACAGTGCCCAAGGAAAAGTTCTGCTTGACACTAAAGAAGGAAATTATAAGCATTTTAAGAGATAAAAGAATCAATCATCTACTTCTGTAGCTCAAGCTAAGATAAGCAAACATTAAAACTAAAGGAAGAACTTTATAATTCACTTTATATAAAATAAGCTGTTCATATATAAGCATATAAGATGAAAAATTCTCATTTTTCCTCCTCAGGCCCCACATATGAATTTTAACTTGAGTTTAACTAGCATGCAGAACAAGGAAAGCTAAGAGGGAAACCTCCTCTGAAGGTCATAAAGTCCTTTACCAGTAAATTAAATGAAATCCTGAGCACCAATAACAAAATAAAGAATAAAGCTAATATGCCAAAAAGAGTAAGCACCTAAGAATATAAAGTGCTGAAAGAAGAAAGATAAATGTTCTAACAGACAAACTATATAATGGGCTAAAATATGAAAATACAGATCAAGGATTTAATGACTGGGGGGAAAAAAACCACCACCACATTTGGATTGCTGCATCAAATTCAGTCAGGGTTACTGCTGAAGGAGTCAGTGCCCAGTCTAAAGCTGGATAAAATGCACATAGTTCAATGGAAATCAGCAGATCCATTATTCATGGCTGGGTTTGTTGCATGCAAAACAAAGGTTTTACTCTGAGCTAGTAATGACCAAATTTGCTGCAGAGCCAGTAACACTGTGATCACACTAGGACAGTGCTGTTCCTGATCTAATTAATTCTGCTGGGAGATAAGAGTCATTATCTCAGTTGTAACACTGTAATAGTACATCTACTCCTCTTTCAGGACTTGGATAATACCTCCAATATGATACCGTAGGTGTACTACTTCAATTAACAATAACTGAGGATTTTCTGAACACAGCGTCTGATATTACATGTGTATTAATGTCTTTGCAAGATCAGGGATTGTATTTATGACAACCTACCAGCAGGCCCGTCGCATCATTAAAACCTGTATTACATCTAATCCAGACGTGAAGTCTCAGAAAAGTCAGTGGACTGGTTTGGAATGAATGACCCTCTAGCACTTAAACCAGCGAAGGAGAGGCTGGCAGGTCTTTGATGGGAACCTCCCTGAAGCACAAGAACAGTCTGTTCCACTACTCAGAAGAATAAGTATACACACAGGAGGTTGGCTTGGCTAAACAAGGAATATAGGACTGAGCTCTAATGTAAACAGGACATTCACAAAAAATAGAAACATGGGCAGGTTACAGAGAAGGAATACAGAAACCTTGCTTGGCATGTACAGAGTGCTGCTAGGAAAGCCAAATCTCACCTAAACTTGAAATTGGCAAGGGACATCAAGGGCAACAAGAAAAGCTACATCACTAGCCAAAGTGTAAATGAGGAAAACACAGACCTGCTGAGGGATGGATGATATAGTGCCAGCAGATACAGGTAAGTCTGAGGTTCTTAATGTTTTCCTTGCCTTAACTTTTTCAAGGAAGGTCTCAGGCCCCTGCATCTAGAGAGGGTTCAAGGAGAATAAGGACTATCAGTAGCAGAAGAAAATCGAGTGAGGTATCTCTTAAAAAATTTCTACCCATAGAAGTCCTCAAGGTCCTTCTCTGAAAAGCTGATTTCCAGATGGTCAGCCCACAGCATGTATTGATGCATGAAGCAGATATTCTTGGAACACATTTCTGGGCATTACCAGAAGCTGTTGGTGAGTGGGAACAGTCAACACAGATGCACCAGTGACAAATCATGCCCAACTAACTTGATTGCCTTATATGACAAAACAACTGGATTTGTGGACAATGGGACAACACTGGATGTCATTTACCTCAGCAAATCTTTTAACCGTCTCTCACAGTGCTCTTGTTATTCAACTTATGGATACATTACATATGGATATATTACAGTCTGGATGAGTTGACAACTAGATAGGTAAAAACTGGTTAAAAAGTTAGGCTCAAAGAATAGTGGTTGAACTGTCATACTCTATGCTGAAGGCCAGCAACAAGTAGAGTACTGGACAGGTCTATCTCGAAGCGTGTTCTGTTTAACATCCTTATCAATGACCTAGAGAAGGTGATACAGTACCCTCTCATCAAGCTTGCAGATGACAGCAAAGTAGAGGATACAGTCAATATGGTCCAAGGCAGGGACCTAGAGGTCCTAGACAGGCCAGAGGAACAGCCCATCAGGAAAGGACTTCTGCTGAAAAGGATTTGTGGGTCCTAGTGGACATTAGGCTAAACAGGAGTCAGAATTATGCTGTGACAGCAATGAAGGCTAAAAGCTTACTGAGCTGTATCCACAGGAGCATACAGAGCAGGCAATGGAAGTGATCATTCTCCTTAATACTGTACTAAATAAAGTTTTGGGCCTTCGGTACAAGAAAGATATGGATAAACTCGAGCAAGTCACAATGCAAAGACCACCAAGATGCTCAGGGAGCTAAAGCACTGGACCTGTGAGGAAAGGCTGAGGAAACTGGGCTTGTTTAGCCTGTGAAGCCTTTGGGGGAACTTTCAATTCCGAAGAGGTTACTGAGAACACAGAGCCATGCTATTTATCAAAATAAGTGACAGGAGCATAAGAGACAATAAATTGAAGTTGCCACAGGACACTGAAAATGTCACTGCTCTGAAGTACTGGAATGGGTGTTTTGAGATGTCATGGAATCAACATCCATGTAGATTTTTAAGAGCCAACTGGAAAAAGCATTCATTCTGCTTTGAGTAGGAGCTGGGCTAGGTGATCCCTGGAGGCCCCTTCCAACCTAAATGATTCTGCAAGTGATGTCACCTTATAACCCTAACCAGAAGGGAGTCAGGGTATCATAGATTCAATGCCCTTTGTGATAGTAACATCACAAACATCAAAACTACACAAAATTAAATTTGTTTAATTTTAGGTGCTTACCACCCTGACGCAACTGCATTTATAAATGCTTTTAAAATGGTATTTGAAATGGCATTAACATCTTGCATATGCCTACACCAGGGTTTCCTGTTCTTCATTCACAAGGAGTGCTGGCATATGTTTGTAGCATTGAGGAATGTTTGGGCTGCTCACCTGCAGCTTAAGTGTTTAGTTGGCAGCATTTGTTTCAAGAAAATTTAAATCAGTGTCCCCACTCTCTCTGTATGCTTCCTTCAGTGCAAACATACTGATATGGGTACCAAGATGCATAAGGTCATATAGAGACAGGATTTTAACCAGGCTGGAAGCAAGTCTGGAAAGTCTCCATGACACAGATGGTTTGCCCTTAGCCTGTGTCTCACCTCTGTAGCACCATTATCCTTACTGTATCTGCTCCATGAGAACCATCATTAGCATGAAGGCTGACAGCTGTAGAACAGTGTCAAGTATCTCACCACAGTGATCAGTGATGGGACCAACATTTAATGCCATTATTCTAGATTAAAACTGCATGTAAATCAAGAGCAGACTTGCTGACACAAACTCTGAGAGCAGTGATAACCCAGCAGAGACAAACTAAATTGCTGCCTGGACTGCAGAGTCTGATGTAATACTTGGCTTCAAGTTGCTCCCATGACTCTCAGTTACACATACAGAAACAGTGTCTCACATGGCACAGCTACTTTTGTTCAGCAGTTTTGTGAAATCCGTCAAAAAATCAAATGCTGTTAACACCAGTATCAGCAGTAGGCATTACATCACAGTAAGCACCCTGGATCTCTGAAGCATAGTTAAATATTTAGGAGGACAAAAGATGAACACAGTTTTAAAACAGAGAATTATGTTTATAAATATTTCACAGAAATGTCGAAGTCTGTAATGTAGAGACCAGAGTTCATCAAGTACAGAAGTTTCAAAATCACTTTGCTCAGCTACATACTTTCATGGCAGTGCTGCTGCTTTATGCACATTCTCAGCATAACATAACTCTGCTCGAAGGGCATGCTCAGATACCACAACCAGCACATGTACCATCCTTTGGGAATCTGATTCAGTACAGCGTCTAACCTAGCACCCATCCACTTTTATAAAACAACTCTCCCAACCAAAGGCTATTTCCTGTCGTTTTTGTTGACATTCCCACAACTGTGGGCAGACTAATTCTCTAGGGGCATGCAGCCCGTTTCCTTTCTCTCTTCTTCCTGACACTCCCACAATGCATTCCCATTGCATGACAGAAGTTACTGAAAGAGGAGGAAAACTCCTCAATTTTTGCTGAATAATAAACATGCATCCAGTTGCCTGCAACAACTTTCCTGGCACATGGTGATGCGCTCATGTGCCATGTTCTTACAGCACCAGAAGTTCACCGGTCCCTTCACAGGAAGCTTGTGGGCACCGTGGTCAGATCAGAGCTGACACACCATGATGCACAGCCAGCTGGTGATTCACTTAAGAAAATATTAGACCATGTGCAGTCTTAAAATGCCAAGTGCTATACTCTCACAGGAACAGACAAAGAATCTCCTAGCTGTCAGTAAAGAGAGAACTTGTTCCCACTTGAAAATCCCTAATCGAACTTAATAGGTAAAGAATAGACTTAAGAGCTGAAACCAAACATTTAATACCCCTCTCCAAGTAGGATTTCTTTAGTATTATATTTAGGTATTTATTACCTAAGTGTGCCCCCAACTGTTTTAAATGCACTAAACTTACAAACCCACTATCAACCTTGATGATGACTTCTACAGTCTATAATGACAATATGCCATATGAAAAGAAGTACACAGTTTTCTTTCATTGTTTGTTTTTCCCAGCTTGGAGTTTCAGTGAACCTCTCCTTGTACATAACAGAAAGCAAAGGCTTTCCTTTAAGAATCTTGGAAGATCATCAAATTAAAAGATAGGACAGCATGTATAACAACACTACATGTTTTCAATTTTAAATATTTCATATGTTTGTTCTGATTGGGTATCCATGGAATTATGATAATGCAAATAGAAGTGTACAAACTGAATTAACAGATGTTATTTTGAAACAAGGGTACACAAATGTACCTACAGCTTTCTGTAAATTGAGTGCAGAGAACAAAAAGTGGATGAAATCACTAAAGAGTTCCAGTATTTTAAGGTATGAAAACGTTGAGAATCAGTCTTTCTCTCTTTTACACACCCTCCCTTAAGAGAGAAATGTCTGTGCCCATATTACTTTATTTCTTTGTCATTCATCTAAGGTTCATCAGCCTAATTTAATATATTTCACACTGCATAGCTCTGGATGCTTTAACAAACAAGAATTTGTCTGAACTTGGCCGGATTCCCTCAACTGCACCCTCATCCACCAGTTGTAGATGACTGGTACTAGCCAACTGTAAACCACTGTTCCTGAACAAGCAACAATTGTCAAAAATAAAAACCACAACACACCACAACACTGAGTTTAGTCTATGTATTGTTCTGTGCTGCTATCAAAGGAACCACTCGCATTAAAATACAAAAGCAGGAAACATTAAAAAAGTACATTCCTTGGCACCAGCTCTTTGCTGGCTTAAGTCTTCATTGTACAGTGCATCATACAAATAAATCAAAGATGCACTGTGGTCAGATTTAAAGCAAAACCAAACCAAACCGAAACCAACCAACACCATCCTCCCTGCAAAAAAAAAAAAAAAAAAAAAAAAAAAAGAAAAAAACACCCACACAAAAAACCCCACAAAAACCCAAAAAAACCCCCACCCAAAACCAAAACCAAAACAAAAAAAAAACCCCTAAATTGACAAACACTTGTGACTTGCATAAAGTCTTAACAGAGTACAGTGTTGCCCCCGAGATTTTATTTCAGCCATTAGCTTTGAAAGCCAGGCATACAGAAATGTCAGTAAATGCCAAAGGTAAGCCACAGTACCGTTGCACAGCCATACTCACTGACTTTCCACGTTTGGGTTTTTTTGTTGGTGGGTTTTTTTAATTAATAAGTTTATAATAACAAAATACAAGGAAGGATACCAGTTTTGCCAGTGTGCTAATTTTCTTATTCAAAACTGCAAAATATAGATACTCAATTCATTCCTGGAGTCCTCTTCCCATCTTGCATGTCTCTGGAACGACCCAAACTGCACAAAGTATCATAGGCGTGGCTGGACAAAGAGCATACTTGACAATTTTATTGGGTGAGGTTCCCCATACAAAAAACAACTCTTAGCACATCTTTACTTTCTAGTAGGTGAACAGAAGTTAGAATCACAAGCCACAAAAAAGAAACCAAACCGGTTTAATAATGCATATTTTAAGAAACGCTGCTCACAATGCTGTAAGTTTAAATACACAGCAACCATTAAAAAATTAACAAAACAGTGAACAAAACACACACGTCTCAACATGAACCTTTCGCTAACTTCTTCTGCCTGTTTCTTTATTCTTTTTAATATGTACAAGAAAAAAGTAGGAAATGCTCTCAGAGAACCATGTAACACTTAAACATTAATTAGATACATAAACACTATTTAGACTAAAAATAAATCCCTGGAGACAATATGAAGTAATTGTTAGACATTATCTTTTTAAAAGTATGTTTATAAAAAAAAAAACAAATACATTTTAAAATCAAAACCACTTTAAAAATTGACATCTGAAACTACCTAGTTTTCTGGTTTCACTTTAAGTTGCAGAAACAATTTTAAAAGATTACAAAAATTAATACAAAAAAATCATATATGTCATGAGTTTTGCCCAGTAACTGGTATTAACATACTTATTATTTTCAGTAGTATTGTGTAACAAGTCCATCACCCTTCAGCTTGTTTGGGTTGAAAACAATCCAAAATAAGCACAGGGTCAACACTCTGTGTGTGAACACTCACATGAGACAGGCCCCTGCAAAGTCCAATCGTGCTTTGAGCTTACTTTCTACCCAAATTGAATCTAACTTTTCTGTAAAGGTAAGTTCATGCTTTTGCAACCACTCCACACAAATCCGTGTCATCTGTCCTGCTCAGAGTCACAGGCACTGAATTCCATTTCTGTTATTAGCCACACACAGTTCACTCTCCATATCCACACCATCTCCTGTCATTTTTACCACTACTACTAGCAATGTACATTCAAGCCTGATTTAATGTTCATCCCTGGAACAGAAGGTAAAAATAAACACACAAATGCAAACCAAATGTTAGCAACATTGGGTTCAAATTTTATCAATCTTGCATAGCATCAAATAGGCCAGTTCAAAATGTTTGCTGTTTAACCTCCTCCTGGTCCATGTGACAGGCTTTCATCACTTGGTATGGCTTTCAGTTTCCCTCTGATTTTATTGCCTGACTTTGTTACTGAATGCCTTATCAAACTCCAAATACATTTTACCAACTCTCAATTCAATCAAATAATTGAATCAGATAAGGTTCTGTGATTTGCTTAATGCAGCCCACTTAGAAAAAGAAGTTTCCTGGTGAGTTACGCTGGGGAATCTCTCCATAAGCCTCTGAAACCCACTACTAAGGGAAAATTAGAGGAAATACAATAGGCTTTCCATCTCTCACATCCTGAACTCTATAAACCAACAGTGCATTTATGCCACACTTTTCCTATTAAGAATTCTGCTTTGTGTTATCTGTCCTCAGATGCTGCACACCACATCCTACCTAGCTGACCATTTATTTCTTCATTCCTACATTTTCCTTCTTAAACATTCCTTTAAAACCCCCAACTTTTTTCAAAAGTGGGCTTGGCAAAAAAACACCTTGGCAATAACTTCTACATAATGATACACTATACAGGAAGTATAAGGTATATCACTTCTGTGCTGCTGCCTGAGGGGCACTCAGCTGTCTGAAAATCTGCAGCAACTCAACTAACGTGCCAGGAAACAAATTAATAAGAAGCAATTTGATACTGGCTCTACAGAGGGCTGGAAAGTTTAATATTTTCCCCTCACTGCCATTTATAACCTCTGTGATATTCTACAAATGTTTCTGGTGAGTGACAGAGGTATCTCTTTGAAAATGATGGGGTGGAGATCAGGCCTTCTAGCAAGGAAAGTAGGTGGGTATTTCAGGAGCTGCACTATGTCCACATGGAGCTACAGATACATGACCTCTTCTCTCCTACAATGAAGGAAATTGTTTAGGGATTATAAGGGCAATAATTTTATGCAAAAAGAATAAAAAGAAAGAAGAATCCACTGATAATGAAAGTTTTAGTACTCTAATTCTTGGTTCCTTAAGACAAATACACCTAACCATACACAGCCCTTCTGGAGCTGAGCAGCATGAGCGTGACGTACATAGCAAACATGAACAGCTGGGTCAAGAATTTAAATAAAAAGCCAAAAAAATCCCAGAGTTCAAAGTGGGTTTAAATTGACTGTACGGAGAGCCTCAAGTAGAAAATGCTTAAGGTCTGATAATAGACTGAAAACTACCGCTTTTAAGAAATCAAATTCAGTTCACAACTGTCCAGCTGTGAATAGGCTAGCATATGAACATATATGTATCACTATTAAAAATATGGCCCTTCCATTTCATGACAGAGATGCAGACAATATGTTGCATGCAGCAAAACAGGTATCATGGACTGGCTCAGACCAGAGAGAAGCACCCCTGGCTGCTTTCAGAGGCAGCCATGCTCAAGAACTGCTGTATGGAAGGAAGCTGGGACCATAGCTCTGCGGGAGCTTGGTGACAAACAAGGGACAACACGCTAAGGAAGAGCAGAAAATGGTGCTCTATCAGCGATCATATTCCTCCATGCCTCCTCTCACATGACAAACCTGTAAGAGACAGTCTCACCTTATTCATACGGGGAGCTGGTTATACATGTCACGAAAGACTCAAGTGAAAATTTTCTCTGTATTAAAAAACTTAAATAAAAACCTACCTGTGGGAGAAGGCCACAAATCTGATATTTCAAGAGAAGTACTAAGGAAACATGTTTTCTTGGTGACAGTGGTTAGCACCAAAGAGAACCTCTTAATTAATAATGGGGACACATATTCCAGGTTCAAGTAACCTGAGAAAAGCTAGCGATTAACTCTTAACAACATCTCTGGGACAAATAATTTTCCTTTCCCCTTAACAAATTTATGTTTCACCAGTGTGGTGCTCTCGTACATGGAGATTTAAGTTTATGGCACATTAAAGCTTAGCTATATCATATTACTTAGTAACTTTCAGGACAGATCATTTACAATTGTGCCTCAAGGCCTCAGAACCCAGTTTGAAACAGAGACCCCTGTAAATGAAATTACACTGATCTGGCCAAAGGCCAACCCCAGGCCAATGCCCTGAGGAACTTTCTTTTCCTCATGCTACCTTAGTAGGACTTCTAATAATGTTCCTGAAGATCTGATCTAATGTTCTCCATTTAATTGGACAAGCTTTTCATATGACCAAGAACAGAGACTGATGCCAAGAAGTCACTCAAATCAGACACAAACAAGGTGTTGGCCCGACTGTGGAACACCCCAGCACGTTACACACATTTTATAAATACGTATCTTTGACATAACCGGGTCGTCATGTTATTTCTGTAAGAGAGCCAAGTAAGTTAACTAAATCTGTTCTCATACTTCTCTTTCTCACCTTGCTTGTCTGATCTCATTTTGGATTAAACTTTACAGCCTGTATTTCTACAGCACTCCCCAGGCCCTCCTCTCTGCAACTCACTCTTCTGGGCACGGTACAAAGAATAAAAACAGATCTGCCCCAATGAGGTATCCAGGATCACCCTAGAAGGTCTCACAGTCCACCACATGGGTAAGGCATAGTGCCAACTTGCCCCCATACAATAGCACCTCAAACAATTAAACCCCATTATTCAATACATCCTATATGTTAAAATGTCCACCTTCTTTAAAATGGTTGCCTGCCAAAAACATACCAAAGCATATCACACGCCCCTTCTGAATGCATTACACAACAGTGAAAACAATTAGGGCCCACACTGCTTTATGCACATTAAAGAAAAAAATCATCACAGTAAGTGATGGGTTTAAGATATAAATGAAGACCATCTCACTAATCAATCTAGGTCTGACTTCTCTAATAAGCAGTTTCCTACAATAGCTTTTGCAATACAATGCATTTAATTTTCAGTCACGAGTAGGAGCTTTTCACTCAACTTCAGCACCACACATGAGCAAGGCATTCAATCATTTTATTTTCACAACAAATCTATTGCTCAGATATTAGAAATTCAAGTCTGGCAAGCTTTTTAATATGCATAAGTATGAGTATGTTTCATGGAAAGTAAAGAGCACATTTCCCATTCTGCTAAGCATGACAAAGTCCTACCTTCTTAGCAGAAATGGACACCTTTGAAAAGAAAATCCTTGAATTACAGTAAAGGCTATCTGAAATCCAGTAGCTAACACTGATCAGTAAGGTAAAGAAAGTGAGGTAATTTCTAGACCTCCATTAAAGATGGGATACAAATTTTTCAATTTGCTATGAAACTGATTTCAATAACATACATAATAGAAAAGGGAGAAAATTGCATATTACCATGCATGCAAGACAAGTGTTTTAAATATCCTATTCATTTCTCTCTGAGGGATGTGGATTCTTTTGTACTCTTTGATGATGTGCACATCAGCATTCTGGGAATCAAGCCTATGCCCATTTATCAGTGTAATATGATCATTTAGTATAATTAGCATATGATATTTTGACACTGCCATGGACTTGGACCAGATCTGAAATGTTAATATTTGCCTAACAGTACATTCTAGTGCCCAGTGCTACATAATGGTGTAACTGAAGACACTGACTTGATGTGCTTTCTCTTCTGGAGGCAGAGTTAAAGCTGCTGTGGGAATTCTCACTTTCATAACATAAGGCAGTTTAAACATTATAGATAATGTTACACTAATTTCTGCAGTATCAAATTTTAAAGTGGTGGAAACAAGATGAAAGGGTTCACAATACAGTAATCATTTCAGGTAGCGCAAGGACGAACAGAAAGAAAACTCCTGGAACAATTTCAAGCTTCCCCAACTATCTTTTCCCTAGTATATTCCATCCTCCAAGGGCAGAGCCCAGCTTTCCTAAGACATAGGAATCAACAGAGCACCATTTGGTATGATTCACAGCATGGCACACATGCAAAAAGTAATAAAAGAAAATAAATATTGCAAGATGTAAACACACAGCAGCCTTACAGGAGAGACATTTTATGCCTAACATGCGGCATTTTATAACTGTCTTAAATTCTACAGCATGAAATTTCATAGCTTCTTTATCTTACATACCATAACATTTTGTCTCATCTATTGCAAATACAAATGTTACCTATATTAATGTCTAACCACCACAACCATCTCTCTGTTCTTTTTCTTGCAACAGAAATATCCAGAAGCTATTCATGTCCAATAGCAAATATATAGGTTATAAGCTAGTTGAACACCTCTTACTAATACATCTTATTACTAATTTTCAGTCTCAGGAACATACAGGTCCTACAAGTGAAATTTTCCACAGCAGTTATACAACAGAACTACTGCCTTGACACTGAAAAATCCCTCTCAGTATATTTTTCAGTTTCCATTATATAAACACTACCCCAAGGTCAATGCATCTTTGCCAAATCCCCAGCCACTGTGTGGCATCACCTATAATGGTGATTCACACAGGAGTAAAAGCCTTTCGGTTTCCTAGCCTCATTTAACATATTCTTTGTCTTTTCCAACTGCAGAGAGACTTTTTTCCTTCACAGACTATAATCTCTCATCACTCATCCCAAAATGTTGGGAACACTAGATGTTCTTTGCCTGCAATTGTCTTCACAAGTTTTACACAAGCAGCACAGAAGTATGCAACAATCCTTGACAAGCCAAGCACAAGGGTGGAATATTATCTCTCTGCTGCTCTCATTGCTAGGACCCATCAACCTGCGCTCCTTGCAGCCTTTGGCAGAACACACTGCATTCAACAGAAAGGTCGCTCTCACCTTTCCTTTCCCTGAAGGACCAGAAGTCACTTCCTTTTTCCACTCATTTCTTAGCCAAGGCTAAACCCCTGAAGAACATAGAGAATGTAAAAACACAAAGCAATAGCATCATAGGTGCACTAGAACACCAAACGTGAGGGTAATAGTGGTCCTTCCAAGATGAATCTATTTTTCAAGCCTGTTCTTAAAATAATGCTTGCACAAAAGGACAAAATTTATATGGACTATTGAAAGTGCTATCATTAGGAACCCTGTTTGGTTCTATCCTGCTTCTTTTCCCTACAAATGTCAGAGACAGGTAAGAAAACAGAGGAGGAAGAATATTTGCATACAACAAAGAGAATGACTGTCCTCCTCTGCTACATTTCCTTGGGTACCTACAGCAGCACTTGGAGACAATCTCATGAACCACCACATTACTCCGGATTCTCTGAGCATTTGTGGCAAGAAAATAACAGATCACAAGAAGGTTTTGCAAGAGCTCAGTGTTGGCCCAGTTTGCCTCCCCGTAACATCAATGTAAGCAGTATTAAAGATCAGACTGACTGACTCCAAGTATCCTTCAGAAAGATCTTACTTACTTGAGGTAACTGGATGTACACCAACAGAAAAGTCACAGACCAAACCTGGAGAGATGAAGAAGACTACAGTGAATGTTGTTGCCTTTTGGACCCACCTCCCATCACAAACATAATTACCTCAAGAAGACAGAAAGGAGAGATTGGAGTGTCAGGGGAAACAAGAAATTTATGGCAAATCCCACCTGCTTCTCAAAAAAATAAGTGTACACACTGGTCTCTAGGGCATAATATACTGATTTCATTTGGACTCGAATTTAAATAATGGCAATAGGCAAAATATTAAAACAGAATGACAGAAACTAAAGGGAAAATAGAGATTACAAGGGAAAGCAAAAATTGAATGTTAATTAAATCAGAAATACTAGTCAGAAGAATCCAGTGCTTTTTCCCCTTTGCATTTAGGTCCCCTATCATCACCAAGACACCTGATGATCTGTTTACAGCCATAAAAACAGAAATTAAGACTTTTCCTGCTGAACTCTCCAGCACTACTCCCACTTTCTGACTGGTCTCATCTTTGCTTCTAGCGCAACAAATCCCTGCTGGAGTGAAAATCACGCAAAAACAAGTAAGATAAAAGCACCCCACTTTCTCCAAATCATACTGGTACTTTCAGGGCTGTAACAGCACCAGGGTGCTACAAACGTAGCAAACCGACAAGACTGAGATGAGGACTTCCTCCAGGAGGAGAGACACAGAACAGTACCATCTCCAGTGTCTAAAAGTCTACAAAATTATTGCAGCTGCATACAAAACTTAGAGGATGAGTATTAAAAAAAAGTGATTATTCACCCAACTCAGTCAACAGAAATGTTGCCATTATTCCATTGCTGCTGCTTTTTAAATTAATGCTTTCCCTTAGCCTGCCTCACTGTACCAAGACTCTGAAACAATGTTTTCAGAGTCTAGAAGTCACAAAAAGTACTCAATCAGATCTGCAAGAAAATAATTAATTTCCAAATTTTCTCAGATTTCCAGCATAAGACATTTTTAAAGGTGAATAAGGAAACGTGATTTCAAGAATTATGTTTTTAAAACTAAATACTACCCCTTTCTGAACAGTAAACATGGAGCTAATTAGTTGCCTTCACCTTCAATCTTTTTACGTCCAGTTTCAAGAATTAATTTACCTCAAATTAACCATTGCCTTTGTTGCCAAGAGAAAGTCTTGTGGATTTGGCAGTTCACACAGTGAATTTACTATACCCATTGGAGCACATGGACACCTTGACATATCATACATACCAGTTCTATACATCTTCTATAAAGTGAACTAATATTATATGAACACTACACTCATCACTGGTGTCAGCTTGTATGTCAAGCACATGCAGGCAACCAGCCAGCCAAGCCAGCTCCCTAGAGACACAAGAGACAACAATTTCAGCAACTGAATTCATCATATTGAAGTCAAATGTGGCTTAGCAAAAAATAAAAGTATTTTTAAAAATCAAAAATTAAATAATCCAAGTTTCCCACAGTTCAAGTGCACAGATATTAGCTAGTTAATCAAACTGATGCCACACACAGTACGCTGTCAACTATATCTAAAGATGAACTTCATTCAGTATTGATGCCAGCCTGTTATGAACACAGCATGATCTGTAGCAAAGGCAGAGATTGTCTTCAAATCATGTAATCCAACGCCAGGTAGTGGTCCTAGCCACATCAGAGGTACAAACTTGGCCTGACGTAACCCAGGTCTACATAGTAAAATTAAGAAAGGAAAATCAAATGGTTGCAAGAAAACTGCCAGAGAAAAGAGGTCTTCCTGTTGACCAAGGCAAATGTTGACAACAAACTCAAAAAAACAATATTTTCTGACAGACCAGAACTGGGAGACAAAAAATTCACAGGCAGATGCAATTCAAGAGCTCAATTCATGCCCCCCAAGATTCACTACAGGGTTCAGGCAGGTACAAGGTTGTAGCCACAAATGATGATGCAAATCTTTCAAAAACTTGCATCTTTCACCATGTTGTCTACATATGTGGTGGGCTGACCCTGGCCAGACACTAGGTACTCACCAAAGCCACTCTATCACTCCCCTCCCCAGCTGGACAGGAGAAAAAATATAACAAAAGGATCATGGGTTGAGATAAGGATAAGGAGAGATCATTCACCAGTTACCATCATGGGTAAAACAGGCTTGACTTGGGGAAATTAGTTTAATTCATTACCAATCAAGCCAGAGTAGGATAACGAGAAATAAAACCAAATCTTAAAAACACCTTCACCCCCAACCCCTCCCTTCTTCCTGGGCTTTATTCCCAAATTCTCTACCTCCTGCCCCCCCAGCAGCACAAGGGGACAGGGAATGGGAATTACGATCAGTTCATCACACATTGTTTCTGCTGCTGCTGCTGCTTCCTCCTCAGGGGGAGGACTCACCACACTCTTCCCCTGCTCCAGTATGGGGTCCCACCCACAGGACACGGCTCTTCACAAACTTATCTGAGTCCTTCCCACAGGCTACAAGCTGCTCCAGCATGGATCCCCTCCATGGGGTGCAGTCTTTTAGGAACATACTGCTCCAGCATGGGCCCCTTCCACGGGATGCAGTCCTTCGGGAACAGACTGCTCCAGCGTGGGTCCCACAGGTGGTCACAAGTCCTGCCCACAAACCTGCTCCAGTGTGGGTTCCTCTCAACATGGGGCCACAGCTCCTGCCAGGAGCCTTCTCCACTGTGGGCTTCCCATGGGGTCACAGCCTTCTTCGGGCATCCCTCTGCTCCAGTGTGGGGTCCTCCACAGGCCGCAGGTGAAGATCTGCTTCACCATAGACCTCAATGGGCTGCAGGTGGAGATCTGTGATCTGCTCCACCATGAACCTCCACAGGCTGCTGGGGCACAGCCTGTCTCACCGTGGTCTGCACCACAGGCTGCAGGGGAATCTCTGCTCTGGTGCCTGGAGCACCTCCTCGCTCCTTCTGCATTGACCTTGGTGTCTGCAGGGCTGTTCCTCTCACATATTCTCACTCCTCTCTCCAGCTGCAATTACTTCTGCGCAGTGACTTTTTCCCTTTCTTAAACACGTTATCCCAGAGGTGCTACCGCCACCACCGATGGGCTCAGCTTTGGCCAGCAGCAGGTCCATCTTGAAGCTGGCTGACACTGGCTCTACCAGACATGGGGGAAGCTTCTGGTAGCTTCTCACAGAAACCACCTCTGTAGCACCCCAACACACACCAAAACTTTGCCAGAAACCCAATACAACATGAGTGGGGAACCACACTCGACAGCCAGGCAACCTGTCCAATCCACTGCTCAGAGCAGAAGGAGTTCAGGTGACAGGGCTACCTTCCAAACCAGAAGTCTTATAACAAGAGGGCTAGCAAAACCTAGAAGAAAATGTAGATCTTTTCTCTCCTGATTGGTCTCCTGATAACTGCTAGGTACATTACCACACTGGGTCCTCTAAAATAAAGCATACTTATCTTTCAGTTCCTCAAATCATGTCCCAAGAGCAAGCAAGTCTGCCTGCTTTTGTAAATGGATGCCTTGCACTAACGCCATCAGCACCAGGTAAATGCCTACTTTGGCTGTCACTGGCAATTTCAAGTTTGCTGTGGGGATATTTTGTACTTGAAGCATGGGATGAGTGCATTTTATTAATAAAATTTAAATCTACATCTCTAACCACTTTCAGACGTGTGAAACAGTAACAGGGCTGTCTAGTGATCCAAGCAGAAACAGCCTGATAGCTATCTTCTTCTACTGACTTAAGGACATGAAGCAAAGAATATAACCTCTAAGTGTCTCTTAAGAGTAAAGGAGAGGGATGCCTTAGCACCTTCAAAAGACAAGTGACTTAAGATGATTTTGAGAAATTACATTCAAGTTTAAAAAACAGGAATGAAATACTCTTTACTAAAACAGGAAGAATGGTGGAGATACCTGCATGAAGCAACATTTCTCTTTAAAGCTCTTTAAAAAGCAGTTCAGAAAAATCAGTTGTGTATCTAAATTACCTAGGTTTGTTTCCGTTGTTGTGGTTTAATGAAAAAACAGTGAGGAAGAAATGGACTACAAGCCACAAAACAGAATGTGTGGTTCTCTTATAGAATAAACTTCCTCAGCTCTTCAAAGAGGAAGTAATGGAGAACAGAATGAGAAGGAAGAGTTGAAGATGGAGACTACACAGCTGGGAAAACCAAGCTATGACGAGACATAAACAGGACATTTTGCTTTCATAAAAGAAAGCAAGACATGATCACAATTGCTTGAGGGCCCCTGTAGAGTAGGAAACTTTAACTGGTAGAGAAAGAAAAGGAAAGCTTAAGAGAAAAAAAAAAAAAAAAGAAAAAACCTTACAAAGGTGAATTTTTCAGGGAAAACTGACTTTTAAAAAAGGTATCTTGAGGAATTATTTTAAGAATGAAAAGGGGAGAGTTTCTTGTATAACTCTTGGCAGCTATTTTGTGGTGACTATCCATCAGGAAAGGGTGGGACAACATGGAACTTGGAAAACTGAAAGCTATGCAGATAAATTTACATTAGTGTGGGAACTTAAGACTCTGTCCTCATTTCCTCCTCCTGGTTCTCCCTAGAAGATCCTTCCTCTGCTTCATAGTCCTTTTCACTTTGCCTTCTATGTTTGGAATAAAGAACACTTCCAAAAAGAACACTGTTCACAATGACTTCATCTCTTTCAGATCCCTCTACAGACCACTGGTCCCAGCAATTACTCTACCATGGCTTGCTTTCTATGACCACATTCACCTGGAATACTGTCCTGGTCTTCCCTGTTACCCCCCTGAAAAAGGAGAAGCTTCACAGTGTAGGATCCAGCCTATATTCCATCCCAAGTGGTTGTGAGGGGTAAAAGTTGGAAATTCTTCCAGAGTTGCAGTTCTTTCCCCTTGTTCTTCATTTTTTATAGTACCAAATAGCCCCAAAATAGGTGTCTATGCAATTTATATCCCCCCCATAGCCGCACTGCTGCTGTCAGTAGTGTCCCAGGTGCTATGAAATACAAAAGTCTTGCCTGTCCTGCTGCTTTCACCATTGCTGGGTGTGGAATAATAGGGGAAATTAAAGACTACTCCCACCCCCCAAATCCTCAAAGTTGTGTTACAATATTAAGGAAATTTTAGGGTAAAATGCAGCTGCTACTTCTGGGATGGAACGCGGTTAATATGCACATAATCTGCCTACAACAGTTCTCCAGGCAACCTTGGCACAGGCTGAGATAAACTTAATGGATAGTGGAGCAGAGTGAAGACACCATAACCAGGCTCTGGTTTACTCTCTGCAGGTGTAGGAACACCAAGATGCCATGCACTGATAAACTGCCTAGCAGCTGACAAACAAGGGTTGGAAAGTGAGAGAATTTTACACCAAAATATATATGATTAGAGCCACTCAAGCTCTACAGACACATGCTCAAGCTCTGTGTTTAGTTTAAGCTCCATAATCATATATTTAAGCTATATATAGTTAAAATTCCAAAGGTATTTAGTCAAGAAATTAAGACTTGTATTACTGTGAAAGAGCCTGAATAGATAAAAGGGCCTCTTAAAGGGTCAGGAGACCCGAGAAATAACAGTGATTTACAATGAGAACTGATAGCCAGAGAGGCTTTGGCCTTGTAGGCAGGCTGAGAAAACCAAGACTGAGGAAAAACACAACCTCAGAAAAACAGAATTGAAGAAAGTAATTGAGAAAAATAAGATTAACGAACCTCTAATCAAGAAAGACTACCGTTGAAGTCTGCTACATCCTGACAAAACTAAACAATCGTCAAAATATGTTTTTCACACATGAGAAAAACATGATTAAGTGTCCTTTTGGTGAACTTCCCATTTTAATACTAAATCCCATTTTAATACTAAAATTTTAATCCCATTTTAATACTAAATCATAGAACTGTTCACAGTAAAGTTAGTTGAACATCCTGGGCAGAACCACCTTACACTGAACTGTATGCAGTTACGGGTAAAAAAACAGCACTAGACACAGAGAAAGGAAAATAAGCTTTCAAAAGCGAGCCCTCTGCTCTCTGGGATTTGAGTTGATGCCTATTCTTTAGGTCAGACTCACAAGATTTTGAGCTAAGTCTCCTTCAAACCTGCTGGGTGTGACATTTCAGTGCTCCGTTCAGTGTACCACCTCATCTTTCCTTTTCAGTCCTTCCTCCCAGGGGAAGGCCACAGACTTCCTCACCCTTACCCTACCGCCTTCTCAAGACTCCTGAATTTTCACTTACTCCCCCCTGAGCTCCCTCTCCAGTCTAGCCCTCCCTCCTTCCCAGACATGCCACATAAGGATAATACAGCTCTTATGATCCTATGCCCGCATGAGGTTGATATACTCTGTCATACCCTTATTACGAGTACACACAGACCAGTCCAAGCAATTTTAAATCAGTGAAGACTGTCCACAGTAAAGGCAGGTCTGCTTTAACAGTATCGGTGTCAAAACTAAAGCTCAGTTAACAGAGTTCAGCTGATTCTAGAGACATGTAGTGGCTTGGTCTCAGAAGTATAATCAGCTTTTCACTAGTTAATGCAGTTTGTTTCCTCTTTTGCATTTGTAACAGGGATCATGGAAATAAACACCCTAGCTATTAGTCACTTCCACCTTCAGAAATATCAGGCATTAGAACAGCACGACAGAGGTTGCATAAGAACTTTGACAGCAAAAGGAAAAAGTGCTTTCAAAAGAACTTCAATAAAAAGGTTGAAGGAGGTGATCCTGCCCCTCTACTCCTGTACTATGCTCTCCAGAGACCCCACTTGGAGCACTGTGTGCAGTTCTGGTGTCTTCAACATAAGAAGGACATGGAGCTGTTGGAGCAAGTCCAGAGGAGGCCATGAGGATGATCAGGGGGCTGGAGCACCTCCTGTATGAAGACAGGCTGAGAAAGTTGGGGCTGTTCAGCCTGGAGAAGAGAAGCTGCGTGGAGACCTCAGAGCAGCCTTCCAGTATCTGAAGGGGGCCTACAAGGACGCCAGAGAGTAATTCTTCGTCAGAGACTGCAGCAATAGGACAAGGGGTAATAGGTTTAAACTTCAATGGGGGAAATTCAGGTTAGATATAACGAAGAAGTTCTTTTCCGAGGGTGGTGAGGCACTGGCACAGGTTGCCCAAAGAAGTGGTGAATGCTCTGTCCCTGGCAGTGTTCAAGGCCAGGTTGGGCAGAGCCTTGGGTGACATGGTCTGGTGTGAGGTGTCCCTGCCCATGGCAGGGGGGTTGGAACTAGACGATCTTAAGGTTCTTTCCAACCCTAACCATTCTACGATTGTATGATTCCTTGGTATACTGACTGCAGTCCTCTTAATATAGCCCTGCATACTGCCAGCTGCCTTTGCTTCCAGGTCACACTGCTGGCTCATGCCCAGCTTCTTTAAAGTGTTCTCATCTCTCTTTATGCATCGATAAATGTTCTGACATTCTTGCAATGTAAAAAACTGATAGGACATCAGTCACTTGCAAACAACACAATTCTGAACTGACAAAAATGAAAATCTGTGACGAGTGTGCATTTGTAAAACCCAAGTGCAACAGGAATGTTAACGTATGCTTCTAAAACAAGCAGTCTCTTCTGATCAAGGCCCAATCAGCTCCATACCAGCTCTCACAGAGTAATACTGAGACAAAGTCTTGGATTCTCTAGTGCAAACTTGCTAGTTTCACATATGCCACAAATGTGAAGGTAACTTCTCCAACCAGTGCTGCAGCCTCAGTGTCGTTCTGCTATTTTATCTTTTGCTGTTCCCTTGTTTCACTTCTTTATTGCAATATTTTAGGGTATTTGAAGGGGGAGGGGTTAAACACTAAAAATACACAGTTGTGTTGGAAATACCCTCATGAACAGGCTGAGGTTTGGCATGCTTTGGAAGAAAATAACTTAAAATAGCAAAGAAAGCAAAGACTGTGGGATATACATCTCAGATGGCTATTTTCTGTTAGAATAACCACAATAACTAAGATAACACTGACATTCCCTGTTAACCCTCTACTATCCTCAAGAGAGATTAACAGGATCATTCTAACCTCAGAGCAGAGCTTTGTCTGAATAAGGCAAATGATGCTGCATTAGTTATCTTCTGACCCCAAGGTCTTCTCATGCAGCTTTATTCATGAGAGTGAGTTTTAAAGAAAGTGCAGATGCCTGAAACCAAATTCACCATATGTTCTGCAGCCCCATTATAGAAGAAGCCTTGTCTGTAGGATTTGCAATTTGAACATCAGAGGTCTAAAAATACAAAAGGGAAAGATCTGCAGGCAGAAGCTACATTAGCTCCATCAGTTTTCATTCTTGGAGCTCAGAAAAAATGCAAATGGGAAGCAAAGGGCATAGAACTATGACTGATTCTTTTTTCCTTGGTGTTATCAACCACATGCACATCACATTGATAATTACCTTTTGGGATTTTTTAAATCACTGAGTGCTCACTTTGGCCCCATATTCTACACCAGCATAACTCATATGAACACATATCTTCAGTGGCTATTATCCTTTGCCATTATAAGCCCTGGCTGTGAAGAACTTCATCTATCAACAAACAAACCATTAAAACTACCTTGGCGCCTGTTACTAAGAACTTTACTACATTAACACGCTAGGTTTTGGCATCCACAGGTAAAGTTTAGGCCCATTTAGGAGTAATAACACAAACAAATTGCATGATTAGACTTTCATGGCTGTTCTGGAGAATACCACAGCCAAATCCCAGGTGACTTACCCCAGAGTATTAAAGTAAGTTCATGCAGTCAGGTAGGAAAATCAGATGCCCCATTCCTAGCCCTGTGGTCCAAACCACAAAACTACACAGAGTAAAAGCACAGAACAAATTAGTTGACAAAAGGACTAAGAAGAGAAACGCAGCTTTATTCACCCTTGTAGTCTAGTTTTTCCCCCAACACAGCAATCCCATACCACATTCCTTCTCTGCCCATCAGAAATCTTTGGAGCTGAAAGCCTTCTTGAGAGGCAGAGCTCACAGAGCTGCCACCTCCCATCAGGAGCACAGTGAAAAGCGGATATCCAAGATTCCGCAAAAGTTTTCAAAAGCTTGAACAGGAAGAGGCAATGCCAGAGTCAAATTCTACGTAGGAAGTAGGAAGGCAGGAACTGTTGACACCACCTCTGCGGACCACCGCCAAAGAGAGCTGTCAGCCCCCCGGCCAGCCGCGGGCTTCCTCCCGCATTGCCCCTGGACCAAACCCTCCCTCCTACCGCCCAGGCTTCCCTCCCGCGGTCTCCTCCGCACTCCAAACCATCCAAGGCTCGGCTCGGCGCCCTCGCACCCTGCTGCAGCCTCGGGAGGTGTGCAAGGGGAAAAGAAAGGAAGCCCCCGCTTGCCACCAGCACTGCTCCAGGCGTATTTTCCCCGGCAGCGAAAGCTGCTTCCAGCCGAAGACATCTGCTCCCGTCAGAGATGGGCAACGCGGGCTCTCCGGCGGAGAGCAGGACCGCGTACGCAGACGCCCCTGGGCTCGTCCCGTTTCTCTGAACTAACTTTCCTGTTTCCGCAAGAATTATACAGACGCAGGGGAGCGGGGGGTTATTGTTTTCACCACACGCTCCTCTCTCCTACAAGCCACCCGTACCCCTTTCGCACCCGCACCCCGCCGGAACCCAGCCGCTCCCCAGTGCTCCAACCACCACGCTGGTGCCCCTGTACCCTGCGACTGCCAGCCCCCGGCACCGCCGCCACCGGCTGCCCCCTCCGCCCCGCTCCTGCCAAGTCCAAGGCCGGGAAGCGCCCGCAACTCCCCGCCGCCCCCCGCGGCGCCGAGTCTCACCCGCACGTCCCTGGGCCGGACCGGGCCGGGCCGGGCCGGGTCGGGTCGGGTCGGGTCGTGCCGTGCCGGATGAGGCCGAGTGGTGGGGGAGCTGCAGAGGCACGGCAGAACACGGCTCCAGCTCCTGCCAGCGGAAACGGGAGGAGGGGCTCGGACCGGCGCTACTGAGCGGGGTGGAGCTGGGGGCGCTGCCCAGGGGAGACTCCAGCCCCGCGGAGGAGGGACGGGAGCGCTGCCGGCCTGGTCCTCCAGCGCGCTTCACGCCGCCCGGAGCCGGCCCGGCTGAGTCCGGCGGGAGATGCCGCCGCCATTCTGCGCCGAACCCCCTTTCTGAGAGCTCTGCCTGCAGCCCGCTCGCCCGAGGCCCGCCCCGCTCCCTCTGCCGCCCGCGCACTCCCCGGCCCCCCTCTGGAACGCTCTGGGTTGGACGCCAGGAGCATCCCCCGCCTGCAGCCTCCCAGAGCTGGCGGGCTGGGCTGGGGGCATCTACATCCTCCACCCCTCAGCTGCCTCCGCTGCCCGGAGCAGCCTGAGGTTGAACGCAGGCTGGGGCAGTAGCCACGCCGTGAGCCGGCAGGCGCCTAGACCGCTGCTGCGAATAGTAAACGCATGGCTAAGCTGCTCCGTGGTCCCAAGCCCACGTCTGCCAGCGTATTGCTGTGGCTTTTAGCACAGAGGATGAGCTTGTCTGAGTGCTCATTGGAGCAGTCTGCTCTGGCAGCAGGAGAGTGCTGTCTGCGCAGGACGTTATGTGAAAGAAAGACATGATCCTACAGAAAGTTCCCGTCTGCCTTCCTCCGGGTGCCGGTGGAAGCACATCAAAAGTTAAAGGAGCCAACTTCAAACTATCCAGCAGAGGTGTCTCTTGAGTCTCAACACAACTAGGAATGGTTCTGGCGTGGACCATCAAGCAAAGTGGTGTGTGAGGGGGAGGTGGCCTAGAATTGGGGCAGACATACCTACAGAAATAGACCAGTGCAGTTAAGGACATGGGCCTCCTGGGAGAATTGTATTTTACAGTATAAGAAGAGCAACTCAAGGCTCTGCCATAAATATTTCTGCAGAAGGAAGAGCTGTTTCACATTCCTAGGTCCCCTGTGTATTCTCATTTCCTTCTCTGGTGCTGCTGCTGTTGTCATGCTGCTCAATTCGAGGGCATGTTCACATCAAATGTATTCTTTCATACCTTCCGTTTTGTCTTATGTGGATTTTTATAAACTGCTTGGTTCAACAGACTGTAAGCGTCCTGGTGGTAGTGCTGCCAACACAACTGCTGCAGGTTTTTTCTCCCCTTGGCATATGCACAAGCAGCTTTATACCCAGGTATATGGGATTTCTCTAGTTCAAATCAAAATGAAAGATGAATAGGACAAACCAAGTCATCATTTGGAGTCTACCTTGGAAAGGAAGTAAAAAGTGCTTGGAAAGAAGATAAAAACTATATGGGAGCTTTGTATGAATTTGGCAATCACTTAGGGAAGAACTTGAGGATCACTGAATCTGGGGACTGGAGTGGCTGATACTGCAGATGCACTTTCTATCAAGGTGACTGCAGTAGGCTGCAGATCTCTTAATATACTAGTAAGCTTAGGAAAGTAATCTCACACTTTTGTTTCAGCTTCCACTAGCTGTCTTCCACATGTGACCAAATCTAACATGGGGCACTACAATGTTGTCCATACAATGAGGAACAGAAGGAGCTGCACCTCATCAGCAGTATACTTGAATCTATGGCACCTGAGCAGCAAACATAAAGGCTACCTACAGCTTTTGAAGACCACTTAGAGTAGGTGCATTTGAGGCATCTAGAAATGGACACACAGCTCTCCAATATGATTCACTGGATATACCTCTACTGTAACAGACAGAACTGCTTTGGGTTCCAGCGACCAATTTCAGATGAAATAATAGCATGGCAACAGTATTGAAAACTGTAGGGAAATTGGGGAGGTTGAAAATGAAGGTGATTTCATTTTCTGTTCTAGATCGTTCATCTAGACTCCCTAGCTTTGCTGTATTTAGGTTCTTCCGATCTTTATTACTATATTGCCCATTTGAAGGAGGTGAGAGGGGTGTTTAATGATGCACTGCTTATTTTCTTCAGGATGAGCACCAGTACTTTGTGGCTCATTTAGGAGGCCAAAAATGGCATGGATCACAGATCTGAAAGCTTGAGTAATTGCTGAATCAGCATATTAAATTACCCATATGCAGGCAAAACATGACTACCAGCATAGCAGATCTGGATCTGGTGTCCAAGAGGAGGATTATCCAAAAACCCAGACTTTTGTAAGATGTGGGACACACCATGATGGGAGGCGAAGCTGCACTTGGGGCCTTGGATGTACTAGTAGTCTTCAGGTGCCTTGATTAGCTTTACCTGGGGTTTCCAACTGTGCACCCACTGCTCCTTAGCCAAGCTTTATCTGTGCTCAGGTTTGGGAACTATGTTGTAGGTCTGTATCTAGTCCTAAATTGACTTCGGCCCTGACTCCATTACAAGGTCTTTGTCTGATAGTGACTGGACTGTCAGTGGAACCTTTTGCAACTTGCTCTGCTCGCCTGCTTAGATGCTATGGGACTATACCACAGTCTGTGAGGTTAGTGACAGAGCTGTGGTCAACCTAAGCTTCTAGATAGCCTTCCCTTGTAGACTAGCCCTGCTCTTACTGTTCTGTTACAAGCATGCCAGTTGCCTGCTGCCTTCCTACTTGGCTTTGATGTAGACTGTACTTGCAGCGATTGATGAAGCAATATGACTCCCTGACAGCTTCTTGGAGGCTCAGCACAGGTTCTTTGCCTCTGCAATAGCTTTAGAGCAAGTTTGAGGGTGTTATCGCCTGTCTGAATCAGTTCTTATTCTTTGCTGTCACCACTCAAGTTCTGCAACTCCTGCATCTGGTCCAAGATGCATAATTGAGGGCTGATAAACTGAAGCATGTGGGTTAGAAAAGAAAGGAGCCACACTTCAATGGAAACTTTTGAGCTGCTTTCTTATAAAGAAAGCATGGATGTTTAGACCCTTGTTTTGTATCTTCTAATGTCTCAGTGTTATGGCTGCAAAATGATCAGGAGAATCAGCTTTTCCTGTTTTGTCCTTTGATTTTACAGCAAGTTCTTACAGACTACAGTTAATATTTCTAGTATTTCTGCATTAACAGAAATAACACTTGTAAGACACTCTGATATCCTTCCTTATTGTTGGTTGTCTAGAGCTCAATTTAGTCTTTCCTCTTGAAAGGAGGCTAGCTCTTTTTTAACATATGCTGCTTTTGGGTGTTTGCTTTCATTTAATTTCAGCAAAATTGCAGCTGTCTCTCAGTTCTGATGCACTGTCTCATTTCTTCTGGTGAAATTCCAGAAAAGGAAGCCCTGGGGACAGAGTCGTTTCAGTCTTTGCATGGATGTCACCCAGTCTGCAAGGGGACAGAGCCTTTCGATCCAGATCAAAATTTCCTGTATTCCTTTTGGCTCACAGCTTTATTAAGTCTTCATCATGTGGTAACCTCCATAAAAGTGAACTCTCCCAGATACATGAATTTTCTGTTGGTTTCTCTGCTGAGTTTGAAAGGTAGCTACATGCCTCTTGCTGACCCTGGTTATTGACTCCAAGGAGCTGTGAACTCCAAGAGCAGAAAGGAACAGGTGCCAGAGATGAGAGTTCATTGTATTAAGGGGGGGGGGGAGACCTGCATGAGTGTCCCTAAATCAACTGCCCTAAGATTTCATCTATTCTTCAGCCTCTTGGTTTGTATTCATCACTTTGATAACATCTTAAAACTGTGCTAATGTGGTTTTAATCGTGATCAGCTGATGGACTAAGTAGACTTCTAGGGCTCATCTCCTTTGGGGACTACTCCATGGGGTCTGCTGTACTGATGTAAAGCTGCAGTGGATGCATGCGAGGCATCAAGCTTATGTTTGCAGAAGAGTACTAATACATATCACAAGCAATTTTCTATTGCTGGGGACTAGACACTGCCCTTTCTCTGTACAAGCTTAATTTCAAAACATATTTGTTTTCTGTGTTGACCAAAAATGCTTTTCCCAAGAGTCAGTCTTTTTTCTCATTAATGAGGTTTTATTTGATTTGTTGTCTGCTCCACACATGGTTCAGAGATCAGGAAGGAAATTGCATAGGACTGAAATAGGCAGGTGCATGCATCAGTAATGGACTGTAGTTCATACCAAAATGGCCAAGTGTGGGGGCTGCCTGGTTTGCAAAGAAGTAGCTAATTCGGTCCCAGATGGTCACCTGTAACTAGCAACAACAGCCAGTGGGTGAGTGGGACTGTGCTTGCATGAGGTTTTCATGTGTAGCACAGAACAGAATGAGATGCTGTTTTCTAGGTGTTTAAAGTATTTGGATTGTCTTTCTCCAAGCTTGACTCATTCTGGTTACCAGCCATACAGATCTTATGGAAAGCTGTTGGCATCTGTGTTCTGGGTTGCTGTTTTGAAGTCAGTTCTTAAAGGCATTTGTTTGTCTCGGAGAGAGTAGCGATGGGAACTTTGTGCACAGGAAGGTGTAGATTTTGCTTAATAGGTGCAAAACGTGCTTCTGTACTTTACTAGCCACTTTTGGCTCCTGCACAGGGGTGAACAGCACTAGCCCTGCACAGTCCTTAAAAGCAGACTGGGGGCAGGAAATACTTTGTTATATATAAAAAATAGAAGGAGCCCTTTTCCCATAACAAGAACCAAAACATCTTTGGCCAGCTCTGACTTCATGGCATCATCTCTGCTGTCCTCGTTACCCACATCATTTCCTTCCCATGCTTCAAAGAACAGGTTATGACCTGCAGGCTGTGAGCAGCCAAGTGCAGTGTGCACTGCAGAAGCAGCATCACGTCAGCTGCTCTGCAGTAATGTCTGGGAAAGACTCATCCCTGTGAAAGACATGCAAATAGAAATCTGAATTGGACAGTTAGATCAACTGCCATGCTTAATGAGGAAATAAGTTATTCCCTGTTCCACATCAAATTGATTTGTCCAAGCCCACAGGGACTCCAGTGGTGCAGGGCTATGTGTTGTAAGGCTAGTCCTGGTGCTCACCCTGGCACAAACATTGGAGGTCCCTGCTGACTGGAAGCAAGCCAACATTATCCTAATGTACAAAAAGGGTGTGAAAACTCAGGAAACTACAGACGTGTTAGTCTAACCTCAGTATGTGGAATAATTATGGAGAAGATCATACCAGGTGCTACTGAAAGGCATTAAAGAGGCAATCAGCAGGCACAGTCAACATGGGTTCACAAAGGGAGAGTCCTGTCTGACTAATTTGATATCCTATGATAAAGTCATCCCAGAGGGCAAAGGAAAGGCAGGGGATGTAGTTTTTCTGGATTTTACCAAGGCTTTTGATACTGTGAGATGAGCAGGTTCACAGTGTGATGGGTGAAGTGCATAGCTCAGAGGTTTGTTGTAAATGGGGCTACATCTGCCTAGCGACTGGTCACCAGCAGTGTTCCTCAGGGTTCAATTCTAGGGCCAGTTCAATATGTTTATCAATGATCAGGGTGAAGTTGAATGCATCATTAGCAAGTTTGCTGATGAAATCAAACTGGGAGCTGCTGTTGACTCTCTTGAGGCACAAGAGGCCTTGCAGAGGGATCTGGATAGACGGGAGCATTGGGCAATCATCAATTTAACAAGAAATTTAACAAGAACAAATGCTGGATTCTGCACCTGGGATGAAGTACAGCCTGGGAGAGGAGTAGCTTGCAAGCAGCCCTGCAGAGAGAGACCTGTGGGTGCTGGTCAGCAACTCGCTCAATCAATATGAGGCAGCAGTGTGCCCTGGCAGCCAAGAAGGCAAACCACATCCTGGAGTGCATCAAACACAGCATAACCAGCCAGTCAAAAGAGGTGATCATCCTGCTATATTTAGCGTTGGTACAGCCTCACTGAAGAGTATTGTATGCAGTTCTGGGGCCCACAAATTAAGAAGGATGTGAAGGTCTTTGAATTAGTCCACAGGAGGGCAATAAGGCTGGTGAAGGGGCTGGGATGCATGTCCCATAAGGAGCGGCTGAGGACTTTGGGTTTGTCTAATTTGGAGAAAAGGATGTTAAAGAGTGACCTTGATTGCTCTCTAGAGCTTCCTGAGGAAGGGAAGAGGGAGGTGCTGGTCTCATCTCCCTGAGATCCAGTGACAAGACACATGGCAGTGGTTCAAAGCTGTGTCAGGGGAGGTTCAGACTTGACGAGTTTAGATTAGATATAAGGAAGAAGTTCTCTACAGTGAGGGTGGTGAGGCACTGGAATGGGTTGCCCAAGGAAGCTGTGAATGCTCCATCCCTGGCGGTGTTCAAGGCCAGGTTGGACAGAGCATTGGGTGACGTGGTTTAGTGCGAGGTGTCCCTGCCCATGGCAGGGGGGTTGGAACTAGATGATCTTAAGGTCCTTTCCAACCCTAACTGTTCTATGATTCTATGATTCTATGACATTAGGAAACATTTCTTTACTGAGAAGGTGGTCAAACAGTGGAACAAGCTATGCCCCATGCCTGTCAGTGTTTGAGAGATGTTTGGACAATGCCCTTAAAATATGCTTAAATTTTGATCAGCCCTGAAGTGGTCAGGCAGCTGGACCAGATGATCACTGTAGGTCCCTTCTAACTGGAATGATTCTATTTTAAAACTGTACATGTACATGAAGCTTATTCAGTAGGGCTTTGCTAGTGGACTATATTCTGGTCTTCTGTTCGAAATCTCTTTAGAAATGGAAATTTTCAGGATTCCTCACATGCTAGGCTAAATAAACATCCTTTGTACGGCCTGGCATCACTTCTTCCATCAACTAAACTATATATTTGGTTGATATGCTGAAGGGATGCCATCCAGAGGGACCTTGACACACTTGAGAGGTGGGCCAATACCAACCTCATGAAGTTCAACCAAGCCAAGAGCAAGGTCTGACATGTGGGTCAGGGCAATCCCAGGCACAGCTACAAGTTGGGCAGAGAAGTGATTCAGAGCAGCCCTGCGGAGAAGGACTTGGGGGTGTTGGTCAACAAGAAACTGAAGATGAGCTGGCAATATGCACTTGCAGCCTAGAAAGCCAACCGTATCCTGGGCTGCATCAAAAGAAGCGTGACTAGCAGGTCTAAGGAGGTGATCCTGCCCCTCTACTCTGCTCTCGTGAGACCCCACTTGGAGTACTGTGTGCAGTTCTGGTGTCCTTAACGTAAGAAGGACATGGAGCTGTTGGAGCAAGTCCAGAGGAGGCCACAAGGATGATAAGAGGGCTGGAGCACCTTCCGTGTGAAGACAGGCTGAGAAAGTTGGGGCTGTTCAGCCTGAAGAAGAGAAGGCTACGTGGAGACCTCATAGCAGCCTTCCAGTATCTGAAGGGGGCGTACAAGGGTGCTGGAGAGGGACTCTTCATCAGGGACTGGGGTGATGGGTTCAAACTTAAACAGGGGAAGTTCAGGTTAGATATAAGGAAGAAGTTTTTTTTACTGTGAGGCTGCTGAGGCACTGGAACACGTTGCCCAAAGAAGTGGTGAATGCTCCATCCCTGGCAGTGTTCAAGGCCAGGTTGAACGAAGTCTTGGGTGACATGGTTTAGCGTGTAGTGTCCCTGCCCATGGCAGGGGGGTTGGAACTAGACGATCTCAAGGTCCTTTCCAACCCTAACTATTCTGTGATGGTACACTGGAAGGTGACTGAGCATTTTTCATTAATTTCAATGAGCGGATGGGGAATATTCAAAAATACTTGTGAAAAGGGCCTTAAGACCTTCAAGTACTCAAAGGATTAATCTGAGCCCATAAAACATGGGAAGAACATTCTCTAGGAGTGCAAGATTTAAACTTTGAAGGGAGCCGAGATTTAAACATGCATGAAACAGAATTATCAATCTGTGATTAACCAGCAGACTAGAAGCTGTAGAAAGGAGCACCAACAAGCTCATGAGTTCTTCAAAGCAGTCAGATTGTATCTGTGTGTGGCTGAAGCCCTTACCTTCTGGCATTCTAATAAACTCTTGATTTCTGACAATATCTCAGATTCCTCAGGTACCCATGAGTACTGTATGCCAAAAATGCAAGAATGGAAATATCTGAAGTAGGTGGGAGATGTTTCCTAAGGTGTTGTGGTGCATTATGGAAAGAGATCTAACACCATACATCCAAATCTGTGCCATGGGATCTGGCCACCCAAAAAATGGCCTGTTCAGTGCCTGCCATCATGCAACCCACCTCTTCCCTCAGAGTAACATACATGACTAGATCTTCCCCCACATCAGCAGCATTGTGGGGACCAAGACTGCCTCTCAGTGACACTTCAGTAAACAACCTCAGTTTACAAGTAAAGCAAAGAGACTGATTGCCTTGGAAACATGCCACGCTAACCTTTTTCCACTATCCTCTCTCACCTTTTTCCTGCAATTTGATGGCCAAGTGGCATTCTTTGCAATACTTGTGTGCCTCACTGTCTGAAACTAACAGGTGGAAGAATTTGATCTCAGTAAGCAATTATTTTGCTGGTGCACAAGAAAAGAGCAGAATCTAGTTCCCTGAGCAGTCTAACTGTACAGGGAGAACAAGCAAAAGCAGCAAGAATTACTTCAGTCAGTCAAGTTAGCAGACCTGATACATGGAGGAAATCTGCTGGGCAAGCCAACACGATTTAACATACCCAATTTTCTAAGCATAACTTCATTTAGAAGGCAAAAGAAAAGTTGATCTCTCACTATCACGCATGCAAGAGAGGGAAATAGTATCCAGCCTCTAAAAGGAGGTTGGTTGAAGGAGCTTGTGACTGCACGCCTGCTAAGGTGGACTGCTAGACAGGTAGATATTTGTTATATGTGCAACCTCTATACACATGCATGTGCCCATACACATCTAACTGATATCTACATAAATGTATGGCAAGCATGTCTGTGCTTGACATTGTATTGACCTACAAATGAATATATATATATACACTTTCAGACCAGATGTAGCATGAACATTTTCAACCTGAACCTGTTCATATGTCATCAAATTGTGGAAGCTGCTGCCATTGTCCTACCTGTATCCTGAGGTGCATGCCACTCCTTTTATGTGTATGAATGACTACACCCTATGTGTGCTCTATGGGAAATACATTCCAAAGAATGCTATTTGTGGTGACACCCTTAAGCATTATTTGCCTGTTTTTGACTCCAAGTCTTTTTCCCATTTGTACAAACCTCAGATACAGACTTATTTGACCCTGTCAATCACACAACAGCTCAGAAGTGCTTTTCTGAAAATACACAATATATGCAGTTTATTTTTCAGTTTGGTATGAGGGGCCAGGGGTTGTTCAAGCACAGGCTTTTTTCTTAGACATGCATCCCATGGATGGCTCAGGGCTGAGAGTCTCTAGTCCTTCACCAGCCGGTAGATGTGATGCTGGGCACCATGGTCACTAGTTGACACCTCAAAAACATATGCTATGCACAGCAAGGTCTCCTGTGTGTCCCTGTTTGTGACAACCTAGACAGAAAAGGAGAAGAAACTGAGATGGCAACTGCTGTTTCTCTGCTTACATATTCCAACATATTTCATGTAGAGCAAAAAGTCAGTAACAGGCAAAGAACAGGAATGATACACAGCTCAGCCACCACGACACCCAGTCTGTGTGCCCACACACCCAAGCAAAGCACTTTTGCAGCATCAGGACTACAATGCAGTGAAGAGACAGGGAGGTGAGCAGAGTCCACTGTGGAGAAAAGAATGCTGTGACCAAGCAGTGACTGCATAAATGGAAGCGGGTCCACTAGGTCCTCTACTCCCCACCCCCAGTGTTGCAGATTTCAGCAGACAGAAGGTGTTTCACATAAAATCTCTTTTTGCTGTGTTTGTTGGGTATAGAGAAGCCACCTCCTGTGGTACAACCATTCCTGCTCACGTATATGTTGATATATCACAGCCATAAACAGTTCTTTCTCTCCATCTGCTCCTGCTTGTCAGTGGTAGACACAGACCATGAGGATTACAGAATATACCTCATTATACGGTAGGTTTATAGGTTTGACTCTATTATACCTCTCATTCCATACACTGTAGATGTCAGAAGAAGGATGGCTGGCTGCTACACTCGTGCATTCTTTCAGAAGCTCCTTTTTTTTCCATTTCTTCTTCTATGGTCCCTCAGGAACCTTAGCTTCTCTGAAATGTGGCTCAGTGTCAGCAGCATGATGATGGAATAGTGTTGTCTAAGTTTCAAAAGCATGCACTGCCTATATTACATGGCAGGTACAAGCAAAATGATGCACCCAGAGCTCCTAGCTCAGCTTTGCCCTGTCATTGCACAACTTTGCACATTCTTGTCATCTGAATTTGTGTCATAGCTAAAGCTTCAAGAAGTCCTCTCCTGCTGGAGGTGATATATTTTTATCAGCAGTAGCATCAACCCAACTGCAGAAGAAAAACATACCAGATGGAGGCTTGAACTGTACCAAAGCCCAACCATTCTTGTGAAAACAGAAGAAAAAAAAAAAAAAAAAGGAAAAATAGTCATTATCAAACTTGCTTATTAATTTTAGCAGCCTGGTTTTGGTCTATTCTTTTTTCTTTTCTTACTTCATGAGCATACTTTGCAGCCAAACTAACTCTTCTCCTTTCTTCTGCAGGCCATTGTGAGTTATACACATCCAGGTATGTTAAAGCACCAGAGCCTTTTCTGAAAAATGGGCTCAGAAATCTTATTAGAGGGCTAGATACAGAGCAATGCGCAAAGCAAGATCATGCTTGTGAGATTAGGGATATCTAAGCTCATGAAAGGGTCTAGAAAAAATATAATTAGACTTGCCTCAGAAGTTGGTAGTGGGGACTGAGGACTACCAGCGTGCCTTACCTAAGCATGACCATTTTTCAGCTACCCAGTACAGAGTGAGGGGTGGAAAATGCTCAGCCTGCTGCTCAGGGAGCAGGACTGCAAGGCCGTATTAAAAGCTGTGCCAGCACGCATGAGACATGCCTCTGTGTGACATAGGATAAGGGAAGGACATGAGATTACTCAAAATGTAAAGCTCCAGAGGAAGTACAAATATATGACAACTTTGTTCATAGAATTTATAGCAAGTACTGGAGTGATCGAGGAATGAAACATGCAGAAAGCAGTTACAGTGTCCTCAGTGTGGATTACAGTACAGGTCTTCCATCTCCCTGTTCCTGCCCCCTTCATGCTTTTGCTCGTCTTAAGAAAGCTCTTAGCATTTACATTCCTCTTTTCTTCCAGATGCTTGAGCTCTTAGTGCAAACACGAAAGAGTAAAGCCTCCTGAAGCTCTGTGAGGTATATTATTAACCTTGTGTTTTACAGCTGAGGTACCTGAATCACAGAGCAGTGAAATGAGTTGCCTGAAGTCCCACAGGATCTCCAGAGAATGGAATGAAGACCACTTGATTTCCATTCTTTCATAGAGCCACTAGCATATCTTCTACTTACCCAACCACAGCTCCTCTGGATGAAGATCTGTGACACGTGTTGTAGAGGCAAGCACAGAACTCAGCCCAAGGACAATCCACTTTTTAAGCTTTGCCCTCTTCCCAAATTTAGGCTACGTCTGAGCCTGGAAAGGCTCCTGCTATAACATAGACACTAATGCAAATCTAACTGCTATAGCCTTGTAGTACTGACCTACCTAGAGGCTGCAATAAAGGCTTCAAAGGCTTCATGGAGGTGTCGCATAGCTTCCTGCAACACGTGCTTCCATATTATTTCCTGAATCAGGATGGTCCTGAGGAAGCAACTTCCCCTTCTCACCCCCCACCCCAATGTGGTCAGTGAAGAACTCTTCCCATGGCAAAATTATATAGCCACTTAACAGTGCTCTTGTTTGTTTGGTTTTTTTACCTGGCAAAAAGGACCAGGGCACAGAAAGGGTCAACATTTGTCGAATAGTGGAATAAGCATTTCCTTCACTGACTTTTGTGTCTTTCTCCTGCCTTTATCTCTCTGCCTCCTGAGTTCTCCCTTTATCTTTCTTTTTATCTGTCTTAACTTGGGTCTCTCAAATCTTTCTGCTGCTTCTCTGCATGAGTTACTATCTCTAGAGCTCCATAAATGGTCTTGAGGTGCCATACTCATGAGAGATACTAAATTCAATTAGATGCTGAGCTGTAAAAGGAAATCTGCTTTGACTCACAACAGTGAACTCCTGCATGGGGCTTACAGGTTTCCAAGCTCCAACAAACACAGTTGAATGTCCCACCTGTAAAATAGTAAAGTTCTCCAGCACACTGTTCATCATATACTTCTCAGGAAGGTGCTTGAGTTTATGAATGAAGTTTATCATGTATTCGCAGAGAGGGGAACGGTGAATGCGATAGGAATAGTGTCCATTTTCATAGCGTGCATACTCTGTCTGCAATGCAAAACATGAAAGGGGCACATGGGGCTAATGATATCACATTAAGTACCATTAATCACATAAAGGGATTCAGAACAGAAAAATTATAACATCATTTCCAAGTCATTCTACTAACAGTAATGAGCTGATTAATTATTCCTCTACAGTTCTTCACACCAAGGTCAGTCTCACTGAGCCCTCTAATTTCTTTGGCTTGGTCTCTTTTCTCTTTAAAACAGTGAGTTCCAGCTTACAAGCTCCCAAGGAGCTGTGAAAGGTAATTAAGAGGAGCAGACCAATTGTCAGCTGTACAGTTTGCATCTCTACTGGAAAAATATTAGGTGTGAATAAACTGAAAAAGTTAAAAATTGCTGATTTAGCAAGACCAGAAAGCTCCTAATAATTATGATAATTCTATGCTCAGGATGTTTCACAACTAGAAAGGACTAAAGCCTTACCTGTGAGAGAGAACATTGTATCTCTCTCCCCCTTAGGAGAGGGTCTGGCCAATGTTACACAGAGGGGCTTTTTTGTTTACATTCATATCTTAGATCCTGTATATTTCATCTTCCTTTGAACAGAAACTGAGGCTGGATTCTATCATTTCACAGTGACTCTTATATGACTATTACCTTCTTTCACCACAAGCGTTTGGTCTCCTTTCCTGTGTACCATGACAACCTTTCTTTGGCCTATCTATTCCATCACACAAATACATAACCAGACTTCAGGCATGTCTATCATATGACTGGAAATGGGTCTTGGGGAAGGATGTAGCCTGAACTGACTGCTGACACAAGAATACCTGGTGTTCTGCATACAGCTGCTCCTCCTGCATCCAAAGGCTCCTCGAGAAAGAGAGCAGCAGAAAGCAGGTCAGAGCAGCTCTCTTAGCAGCTGAATATGGCATCCAAAATAATTTCTTTCAGTGCCAGATATAAGCATAATTATGCAGCTCCACTGTTACACAGTGCTGCAAGTGTACAAGCACTAGCATAAGCTTCATAAAACCTTAAGACTATAGTCTGTAAATTATTAGTCTATTAATTAATGATGATAGTCTATTAATTAATGATCTGTTTAAAAACACTGATGATAGTGAGGTCTTGCCTATTTGTTTTCACATTTCTCGACTACAGAACAAGTATCAGGGTTTCCTATAGCTTTTCTTTGCTCCCCCAAAAACCCCAGACAATCACCATTGCTGAGTCTTACATATTCACATATCTTCAGAAACTGAGATTTAAGAAAAAAAGAATAGCAAACACTAGCAGCGTCCTGAGACAAAGCCATGTTGCAGGCTGGAGCAATCTTACACCTACATGTCTCAGAAATAATAATCTATGGCATCGATCTCCCTGACAACAAGCATTGGCTATATTTTGCCTTGAGATATACACAGGATGCAAATACTTGAAGTGACAAAACAACAGCCAGAGAGATCCTTGCACCCAGGTGTCTGCTCCCTACCTCCACTTTCTCCACCACCTGCTTTCCAAAGGAACACACTTTGGTGGAACAGGTAATGACCATGTTTTCTGGGCTCTCATATTGGCTGGAAACGCCATAGAAAGATCTGGATTCATCTTCAATATTGGTGTTCAAATCAGCCTGCCAAAACAAAACAAAAAAAACAAAACAAACCAAACACAAAACAAACAAAACCAACAACAACAACAAAAAAAACCAAACACAAAACAAAAAAAAAAAATAAACAAAAAAAAAAAATACAACAACAACCAAGAAAAATAGATGGTTATCAATAGATGGTTGTGGGGTTTTTTCACCATTACCTTGCATAGCCAGGATTGTAAGGTATTGGAGTGTCCAAAGCTCCTTAAGCAGACCAGCATGCATCAAGCAAGCAGGGGAATCTGAAGAGTATGCACTAAAATCCAGTTCCCACTTCAGACAAATGGTGGGGGTTTGCATACATGTTGTGGAAATCTGGTGCAATATCCTCTTAGCAGTTAAAGCATATGACAGTCCTTTGCCTTAGCTGGTATTAACCATAACTGGTTACCAGTATATCGAGGTAATTACCAGTATATTTACCAGTATATGGAGGTACTCACAAAGCATGTGAAGAGCAGACAGGAAGGCACTGTAGAGATAGAGCAATGCAACCAAGGGCTAGATTGGGCTGCTTCACTAAGGAGGAAAAATAAGGGTACAGTAACTCCAGTAAAGCTTTTCCAGCCTGGATATGTAGGTAAGGGGAATGAGCCAGAGCGGAAAAAATGAATGTGTGAGCACACACACATTAGACTCAGAAGCTATGATATGAAGAACATAATTAGACAGGATGCAATGTAAGGAATGTAGGTTGCTGATGGATCCAGCCCAGTTCCACCTGAATACAAACCCATCTCCATTAACAGTCACAGTTTTCACATGTGTGTGCCAAAGGCTGGCCAATTGAAGCCTCATGTTGGGACCTAACTCCTAAAAATCCTGGTTGTCTGAAGTTTCCACCAGGGGTCACTCAAAACACACTTATTTGAAGAAGAGGCGTTCCCATAAGCTCTGAAAACAACGCGTGTGTAGGAATGCCCAGCGCAGCTTCCTCGCTTTCAAAACTAGAACGGTAGAGCTTCTCTGCACTCCACAAGCCCAGGTGCTAACTTACATCCGCAGAAAAGCAATTATCAGTTCCCACAGAACTTCAGACTATTTTATTCTTCCTGCTTAACTGAGGGTAACGGGAAACTGAAGAAAGTGTATTCCTGTTACTGTGGATACAGTGTGACTAGGACTATATTAGATGCTATTGTAGCCTGGGTTTCTTAGGCAATGTCAGTGAAGGTTTTTTATTCAAGATCTAGAGCAACACTTAGGACAAGAAATGCCACACTTGGAACTGGACCACCTCAATAATGAATCCCTCTTTTCTTTGCCACACAAAATACTTGCCTCTTTGCCACAAGATAATACTGTTAGCTTATTTCTTGTAAGTAGCAATTTCACAAGAAACATAAGTCAATCTAGAAAGTTGCCAGCCCAGCCTTCTCCCCATCTGTAGCTACAGAAGCTTGCTGCTGCTTTGTGCCACTGTTAGCAATTGTACAAATCTCTGGTTAGCCAGATAAGAGAGCTGATCTCAGCCAAAAGAAATTTTTTGGGGGTTTTGGTGAGTTACTTTTCAGTCAGAAAAGGAAAGCTCACTTGGATCTCCACAAAGCTGCAGCAGCTGGAAGAGGTGAGAACATGAACACACACAGAAGTTGAAGGCACAAAGACTGCCTATTTTGATAGCAACACGTACTCAAGTTGGCTTGAGCCTCTTGGGAAACTGCACCTCAAAGTTGTAGTTTGATAACACCAGGCTGGCCCTGACATCAAGACAGAGCAGCCTCACTATCCCAGAGCAGTTTCCCCATTCCTCTCCTGTACTGACACAAATGTTTTCTTAGCTGTATTACAAGACTCACTGAGGAATTGCTCAAGTCCTCAACATCAATTCCCTGACCTGATTCAGAAGCACTTGTGTGTGTTCAGACAAAGAATATGTGTTGGAAGGATAGGCAGCAACAGGGAAAGCAGAAGGCAGGACTACTTCTTCTAGAGAATGCTGGGTTTGAGTAACTACAGCAGTAACTGCTAGAAGCCATGCTTTCTTGTAATTCCTTTCAAATTAAAAGTTTTGCCCCTAGACAGCTAGGCTGGGCCATCTCTGCACCACAACACTCACCAGCAGCTCCAGCAGCTCACATCAGACAATAGTGATGCCAAAAGCACTAGCAGAAGCAGCAGCCATGTAATCGGCAGTATTTCCATTCAATCCAGTTCCCATAGCTGTTAACTTGCCAATTCAGGTGTGTGAAGGAGGAGGTAGTAAAGGAAATAAACCATGTCCTCATTTATTTCAGATAAATCAGTTCTTTGTCCACTTGGCACAACACTGGGACATTCCTGCCACTGTGCTATTGTGCCCACGTATTTCCACATAGAAAAAAACCCTACCATCTGCATTAGATAAATGATGCCACAGATAAATACCAATAAAATCCAATGACTATGATTTTTTTTTTTTTTTTAAGTACAAACTCAGAAGCAAGTGAAAAGCAGATTTGGGATAGGTTTTTCAAGAAGTACAATGAGCAATGTATCTCCTGAAGTATCTCCTAGACTAGCAGCTATAGTATTTGGATAATTCTAGTGGGACAAAGATTCAATCTGGGCAAGATGACAGAATGCATCAACACTAGCAGCATTAGGGATCGACATACAGCTTTCACTCTGCTCACACTGCTCTCAAAGGAGACCGTAACAGCACAGTATTTAAATACATCATCCTGAATCACTCTTCAAAATGACCCTGTTGTTTTGTATAATTTCTACCAAAAAATCCGTAAGAGTTGGACCATCCTCATCGCAGATTATGGATGAAAGAAAGTCCATTTGTCAGACTGGCTTGTCTTCTCTATGACTCCCCCTTTTTAAGTAGAATCCTTCCCTCTGAAGTAGTGACAGTTCTTCAACCCCTGTATATATGCTTGGCTCTACATGTGTAATACATTCATACCAGTTTACACCAGCCGTGTACTTGTCCCTTTATATTTTCCTAAATTTGCCATCTCCTGCATATTATATATTCAAGAGCATCCTCTGATTTATCAGGAGATAAAGCAGTTTATTCTCATGTTTGCTTCTCCTCAGAGGGTAGCTTCACGAAACAATTTATCCGGCTGAATTGATTCCTGACTTCTCTTAACAATTTCTTCTTTTTTGCCCCCATAGTTTTCTGTCTCCTCACTGAGCTGAAAACAGATTTGGGCACACGTGTTAAAATATATCAGTAAAACTATCTGGATTTAAAGCTTTTTTAAAAATCATTTTACATCATTCACATTTGCACCACTGAGGTAGTGCTAACTCTTGCACAAGACTTGGAAACAACAGCAGGAGGAAGATTGGAAGCTTTTACATTGTCATGACCACCTAAATGACTCTAATGTAGTGCTATGCTCTAACGGTTTGTCTACACTGCAGTAGCATATGTGCACAAATCCACGCTAGCTTTAACCTGGTAGCACAGGTATTAATAGGAACAAGGCACAGGCATTATACACTTAATAATAATTCAGGTTGCCAAGTGAATTATTTTGGTCCTAGAATCATAGAATAGTTTGGGTTGGAAAGGACCTTAAGATCATTTAGTTCCAACCCCCTGCCATGGCCAGGGATGCCTCACACTAGACCATGTTGCCCAAGGCTCTGTCTAACCTGGTCTTGAATGTTACCAGGGATGTAGCATTCATGTCATGCTGAAGTCCTCTGCAGTCAAATTTTCCCCACTATAGTTAATGCAGCTACTTTGTTTGTACTACAAACGTACAAATATTAGAGTAGCAATGCTACTCTATTCTGGTTTAGGCTTTTACTGAGTTACTGTAATACTCATTTACATGTCAATGCAATAAACTGTATTGTTTATTTGACCCATACTCCAGCTGTCTGAATAAAGATTAATTCTTTCCCATCTCCAAAGAGGAAATAACTAGGAGTCCGTCACAGTATTGCTCAGCTATTTCCCTTGGGGATGATAAACACAGTGCATGGACCCAATTCCACTTTTCCAAGGAACTTGTCCCACTTAGTCAAAAGAACAAATGGTCAAGGCTACAGAAGCTTGGTCAGACCACTGCCACATACACATCGCAGAAGCTCCCACTGCAGAACCAGACAAACATGTTCAGGGTGTCACTACTAAAGTTAAGGTTACAGTCCCCTAAAGACCAAAGAACCACTCAGGAGTAGAACTCTAATCTGTCAGCTTTCCCTGCTATGAAGATTATTACCTGAAAGGGAGGCAAAGCAGAAAATTGAGGAAGAACACTGTTATCTGCCATAGCCAAATTAACTTGTAAATGTCAACTGGACACTGAGGTGAATTACTAATGGAAGCAGTTAAACTTCCCAGAATTGTGCAAGGACAAAATCATACTGCACATCATGGGGTCTATAACGATTAAAAGAGCTACTGCTTTTAACTTAACATCTAAAAATGCTACTGCCTCCTTGTTTAGATTCTTATACACTCCTCACAATACCTAGGCCATCAAGACTAGAAACCACATTGCTGCTTTGGGGAAAGGGCTCTTCCTTTCTTCACTTTCAGAGTTTCTTTCTTTAAATAAAACCTTGCATCAAAGCACACCCAGTCCTGGCGTGAGCACCTGAGGTGAGCAAAGACAGATCTGCTTTACTCTGTCCGCTACATTCCATCCCTCAAAGATGCAAGAGAATAATAGTGACTATGACTTAAAGGAAATTCATCTTCCCAGCACTTCCTAAAGTAGGAAGGCTAATCTTCACTTTATAGTCTGGGAATACATGAACCTGTTGAATTCATAACTGAATGTGATTCTGACCTGGAGACTAGAACTTAGGTGCCTCAGCTCATCACTGGCAAATACATTGATATGTTCAATAACAATTGAGATAACTCTCTAATATGTTTCTTACCCCAGCCTAGACAGCCAAAGGAGACATAGTCAGGATTTAGGAAAGTCCACAGCCAATGGACTGAGTCACCTTGGCGCCCAGGCTCCCACTAGCCACTGCTAGCAACAGGATGGGACTGCAGCAGGGGCAGCAGCATCATTCAGCTTGTTGGGTGGTGTCCAGCACTCAAAAACAGCTGTTCTCCATCTCTTCAAGGGAAAGGTATAAGATCAAATAGATGAGGCATATTACAAGCTAAATCTGAGTTATGAGCCACCAACTGGACCATACTACTTTACCTGACAATCAGGGTTCTTGCTTTCTACTCAAGAAGTTCTAGATGCAAAAACCTCTGAGTGTGCTCTTATGCACACTCTAGCATAAGAGCAATCTGATGTGTCTGGGATGCATTTAACTTACTGTGCAAGCTCAGCACAGATTACATACTTGTCTATACCTTTACTGATGACTTCCAGACATGCTGAAACTACAATCATTCAGGTATCTGCGATCTAGCACATCTCAGAGATCTACATAGTGCAAGCAAGAGAGCTGATCTGTTTATTTTGGGGGAAACAGCTGAGAATTCCTCCTTTCCAAGGAAAGGAGGTGCTAAATACTTACACGACAAGATTTCTAGTCAGGAGAGAAGGGATTTGTTCAGGGAAGAGGGTAAGTAACCCTCAACAAGCTAGTACTACTCTTCGGGTTTTTTTAAATCATATTGGTTATCTGAATCTCTTAACAGCTCTGCTGAGCTACAGTGTATCGCTCAACTTCTCAACCTCAACAAAGAAACACAGAAAAGTTGGCATTGTGCACTGTCCTAAGCATATATAAAGCCAAAGTTTTGTCTGATCTTTGGTGGGAATGACTTTCACAACTGTTTACCAAGAAAGGCCTCATTCCCACTAGGATGAGGCTGTGAATCAAAATTTCTCTGAAACTCTCCACAAAGGGACATGTGACCTTCAAGAATCAGTCTTCGGCTTATCTGAGGCTTTGAAAAGCAATGATTGAACAAGAGTCCAAATGGCATTAAGTGCCATCAGAAACCACAGCTTGCTGATATCTTGCACACAGGTCCTACATGGTTAATCGAAAAGCATATGCTGAACAATTATTTCAAAACAGTCCAAAACTTGTGGCTCTGCAGCTTCAGCCTCCAAGAAAGGGGGAAGGGGAGAATTTCTAAGCTAGCCAAAGATAGCAGAAGGCCTTGCCAACAGCATGGGTAGCTGCAACTTAGCTAGCTACCCCCAGGATTGTGCTATTTTGACACCCAGCAGACAAATTCCCACAGCAATTCAGTCTTTCAATCTGCTTTTTGCTGACAGCAATCTCTATACTGTTTAACACTGGGGATTAACTTGGTGAAAGAAATGCCATCGACAGAGTTTGCTTCCATAAGGTAGCAACTGGTAGGAGGTTGTGCTGGTGACTGTAGGTGAAATTACTGGGCTGTCAGATCCATTCTCAGAAAAAATGTGCAAAACTAGAAAATCTCTGTTGCTAGCTGCCTCAGAAGGAGTGCCAAGGAAAGAATGGACATAGAGACCAAATTAAATCTCCTTGCTCTCCAAGCAGTTTCTGCCAGATCAGGATGGAAGGCGTACAGTGGGCAAGGCAGGATGCCAAAGGGAATTTGCACTGCTGCTGTTTTGACTGAATTTGCTTGGGACAGAAGAAGCCAAGTGCAGGACAGCAGTCCCCAGCCCACGCCTTCAGCCCCTTCCACAAAAGTATAACTCATTTACTGGAAAGAAAACAGTGATTTGACTGGTTCAGCTTGCCTATCGCCAAGGAGAAGAAATTAGTACATACATTCATCATTTGCAGGAAAGATCCTGCAAATTCCCCTGATCCACCCCTCTGCACATGGCTGCTCTGGACAAAGTACTACCTGTCCTGAATTCCTGGTTTGTCATTTTCCTTCTATCTATCTTCTACCTAGAGTCTCACAACTTCTGAAAGCTTTAAGATGCAAGTGCAACATTCTACTAATGTGCAAAGCCCTGAAAACACCTCTTCTCCAAACTATTAATAACGATGCATATAGGAGGAGTTCATGGGGAGAACCAAGTAACAGGTGGTAGAGATAATATTACACTGGAAAAGAGCAGAGCTGATACTGCCCATGTGTTGGGAAGCTAATATCTCATATTCATTGTTGTGTGCTAGAATGCACTTGGAGCACATAGAAATGTCACACAGATGTCATACGCAACCTGCAAATCCAAGTTCAAAAGTTAGTTCATGGTACTAAACTCCCAGTGCCAAAAATCAAGGGAGAATTGCAAACACTCCTTATATTTCAAACTAATCAGCTTTTAACTCTTAGCTATTGTATAGATAATTTAAAGCACCATTGAACAAACAGGAACATCTCCTTCTCAGTCACACTAGATCCTAAGCGCTATCAGTGATGTCAAGAAACCCTAACCCTGGTGTTTAGGGTTAGGCTTCTGGTGCACAACAGATCATCTGGTATATTCAGTGCTTAGTGCAGTAATGGCAGGTTCCTGCCTCAGGTTCTTCAAGCCTAAAACCACATATAAACAAATCCAGTTTATTCAATTACTTGATTTTTCAAGTCTTTGTCACCTGCAAGCACCACTTCAATTTAGAACCTTTGAAAACTCAATCATATCTTCACGTCTCAAAACATCCCTTCAGGTATTTAACTCTACTTACCAAGTTTAGGGGTTATTATCGATCTGCTTTTGGATAATATTTTTATCCTAAAATCATGCTATAAATTCAACAGTGTATTTGTATAGCTCTTTGGACACCAACACTTCTTCAGACTTCCAACAATATATTTGTATAGCTGTCCAGATCAGCCAGGAAGCAAAATGAAAAAGCAACCTTGCATATACTGTTACAGAGGTATAAAAATACAGATGGGCATAAAAATCTCAGCTGAAATCTAGTTTTCTTCTGTTAAACCGTTGGGCTTATTGGTTTTTTTTAAATCACACTGCCTTATCTGTGATAGAGGTGTTGCACTACACACATCTATTGCAACACATCAAACTCCAGAAGTCCCATGACGCATGTAGCACAGTGCCTGACAGGCACAGCTCACGTGCTTTGTTTAAATGTAAGACTGCATTACCCACAATATTTCAGGCATGTTGAATACAAAGTTTGGCAAAAAGTTTGAGTTTTTCCTCAAAAAAGACCAAATTTTCTGGAGCAAAAGTGGGCTTGGTTTTTTTTTTTTTTAACTGCTTTAGTTATATTGCCTTAGAGATCCTAGCTGAAATCTTATCACAAGATTAATCTAAGTACTCATGTGAAACACAGCACAAGCCATAGAAGTGCCCCAATCCTTTCTCATCTAGAATATCGCATCAGGAATGGTTTTTATCTGCTGTCTAAGTGTAGTGGTGCAGAGCCACAGAACATCATATACATGTTAGAATAAAAGTGTTTCAAATCCTATGTCACACCTCTTCATACAAGCCAAATTTCAGTCAGTTGATACACTCTGAACAGCAGTCACCTCATGTGTGCCACAAAGAGTCCAACTTCATGACATCCCACCATGTAAATCCTTCAAAAGCTTAACTTACGTTGATCTAACATTATGCACAGGCCACATTTATCCTTCTGATATTAAAAAAAAAACCAAACACGCACAATCCCCAAAACCCAACCCCACAAGCACTAAAGAACACTAACAGTTTTTATAAATAAAATCACAGTTGCACTAGATCACAATTTCATTATGATTTCCCTCTCCTTAAGTCAATAAATCAAAAGTTTTTTATTCTCTCCACCTAATGTCTCCCTTTAAACCCTTCTTTTTGGTTCCAGAAACTTCTAAAGTACTTCAGAGTGATACCACACAGGAGCCAGTGCTCTTTAACTGACATGAAGAGTTCCCTGGGATTCCTTCCCCACAGCAGGAAGCAGCTCTTGCAACTCCTACTTTTCCAAGGACCATTCTTAGAAGCTATCCCCTCTCACTCTTTTTCCTTCCTTTTGTCACATCAGACTTCTGTTTCACTTTCCAAACAATTAGGAGTGCAGCAATCACTACCCAGATTTTGCCAAAGGATACCCTTCTCAACAAGATGCTTGCTGTCTCTCTCAAGTATTTCTCTTCCACTTGGAACAGGCCTGGTCTTCTACTTTTTGTTTGCACTTTCCCAAGCAAGGCTTTGTTGTACTCTGACAGAGGCTAAACCCATGAGGGGTCAGCTCAGTAGCACAGTCTGTGGCTAGTAAAATCATGTGTCTCCAAGAATCACCAGCAATTAATACTCAAAGCACCAGACATTTGAAAAGCAGACTCCCAGCCAACATTCTCTAACTCAGTTCTGGAAAGGCTAAGGCTTGGGACAGCTGGGAAGTTGCATCTCAAGGCACTTAAGTTAACTCTTCCTTATCCTGAAAGCACCAGTGAAGAGACTTTCTAGTGCCAATTTGCACGAAGAGTAAGAGATAGGAGAGCTCATTTCTCATCATCTCACTCCTTACCTGGAGCTGAATTATAAGCCGTAAACTCAGGGTGACAGGCTCCAAATCTCATTACACATTCCCTCAGCCATCTAGCATACAACTGCCCCAAGCTGCTATTATTTTTAATCTTGTAATACCTATAATAATATTGATCGCCAGAACTACTTTGTTTGTACCCTGAAGCACAATAGCACAGTTTTGCAAATTTCAGCTAACTCACAAAAATCTAAATTGAGTGAGTAGGCTTTTGCCAGGCTGATTTCTGCTAATTTACCAGAAGTCATTTCAGTAATATATTATCAGTATAATCCAATTTCATTATATGTCTCTCATCTTTCATCTGTCCTTGTGTCTGCAGTAAATATGCATCTATAAATGCTTGGATAACACAAAATGCAGCTACTGAGATAGGAGAAGAGATGGAAAAATGTTGTCTCTGACTGAGAAGTTACTCAACACAGAGAAGTGAACACAATGTGAAAGATACATCTTGCTCCAGGCCGGAATGGGTGCCTTGTGGAGTCAGGGAAAGATCTCACAGTTGTGGGCAGCTGTGCAGGCAACTTATTACAGTTGTGACTGTAATAACTTCCCTGCACAGGGAAAATTTTGGGAGGTGGCAGTCTTCTAACAACTAGTGAGAGCACCACTTTTAAAGTTGGAACTTCATAGCAAATGGTTACTCTACAAAGGGTCCTTCCCTTACCCAGAATTTGACAAGGAAGAAGGCATTAGCTGGCCCCCTTTCAAAGAGCTCCTTCAGGCCCCCTTTTTTCTCAGGGAACTTGTCATAGATCTGCCGGATATCCACTGCCTCGAGGTAGGGGTCATTGTAGGTGGGGCTTGACTGCCCAATGTGCACAAACAGGTGTTTGTTATACTGCAAGAAGAGGAAAAACATGACATTAGGAAATCACTCAGTACATACTGAACATTCATGGTTCTTCACAGAAGACTACTGGAAGTCACTGAAGATTTGATAGCACTTTCTAAAAGAGCAGAAATATTAGCAGAAGCATTGCTGCTAATACCAGCTCATGCTGGTTTTTCTTTCTTATCAATACATCCATGCTTCTTGCTGCTTCTGAAATATTTTTGTTGGAGCTTTTTCTTATACTCACTCCTAAACCACTGCCTAATGCTGCTGCTATATAGTCTGAAATAACCTGAGACACAGAACATTATTTGTCACAGGTTACCCAGCCAAACATCAATGCTCCTGTCCTACGAAGAGCTGCCTGAAATCCCACAGCAAGGTACAAGGCACATGCTATCATCTTTCCTGAACTTTCCTATCTCAGAGGAAATGTAACTGGCGTATCACCACTGCACATTTCAAGATGCAGTATCACAAGGTTTAGTGATACTGCATCTTACTACTTCCGTTTTATAGATGACACCATGCAAGCACATTAATGCAAATTCATCCCAGTTACCCCCAAATTCAAGTTCCCAGCACAACAGAGAAATACGTGGCTTCATGTGATCTTACCATCATCTGATTCTGGGTCTACCCTCCCAGGCTGAACAGCGCAGCTAGAATAGACCGGCAGGGGCTGTACCACTATGTGGCACAACCTCAGTGCCATGAGGTATGTGAACATCCATGATCCTGGAAAGGTAGGCCAGAAGCACATGGCACAGAACTGGCTTTATCACGATAGCCAATTCTATCCTCTAAGACAAGGATATCTTGTTTTTCCCAAAGATTGCTTTCTGTTCTCAGTAGAGCAATGAAGCAAGTATTTCCATACATATATAATAGTATAACATATCCACGATGAACAGGAGCTACCCGAAGACCAAAAATTAATGAGGGGTGGAAGTCAGGTGTGTATCTTACTGTGTCTTGGTCTTGTTGTTGTTCCAAGAACGCAGAGAATTCTAACATCCAAAGTTTGGAGCTAGCAACCCTTCGTCCCTGCCAAGCTGGTGCTGATGGGGAAGGCGAGAGGCCAGTAGAAGACTCAAACCCTAAGCACACAGGATTTATATAACAAAATTTAGAAAGAGAAAGGTTGGCAATATCTTTCCAGTAGAGCACCTGTTGTCAAAGCTGACTCATTACATTTTCTTATGATTTCAGCCATCATGCAAAAATATCATTCACAAGGTCTTCACTCTACCTGTGCTCTAAATGGCTTGTCAGTGAACCTCTGCTAAGACAGCACCGTCAGAGTTGGCAACGTAAAAGACAACCTACCCGGTTTTGACACCAGACAAAACCCATTAAGCAACTTTAAGACGACCTAGATTGAGCCCTAAATGAGCAGTGAAATAAACTGCTTTAGTATCAGAATGAAGCATCACAATTAACATAACCATTAACCTCTCAAAATGGGGAAACCGAGAAGGAAAAGACATTTGTCATTCCACTTAATGAGAAATTAGAAAGTCAATCATGTTATGATGGAAAACAGTGTTCTAGTACATGCAGCATGGTGGAAGAACAGTAGAGATATGTAAACTTTTATTTTCTGCTGAGACAGGAGAAAAAGAAATCCCAAAACAACCAACCTAAACCAGGAAAAAGTGTTTTGTTTTTCTAATACAACAAAATTAAAAAGCTTGAGCTCTCTCAGTAAAAGCATAAGAACAGGTAATTAGGGGAGATAATACAAAAATTCATTTTGGCCTCACTGAAATGTTTCAATAGGTTAAAATATTTTTTAATTAATTTTTAAACTTCAAGTGTTGGCTATTCTTATAGATGGAATTTAATTTCAAAGCAAGGAACTACATTTCCTTACCTACCTGGTAATGGTAATGGAGGCTGTACAGCATAAGGTTGTTGAGAAAAAGGTTTCACACTACAGAAGTACACAAAGAGAGATGGTTAACAAAAAAGAAAACAAGCAATTCTTGGCTAACTGTTTACATAGATCATATCAAGTATTTCTCCTGAGAGAAAAAGTGGCATAAGCATCTTTGGGAAATTATCTTTCCTTGTGGGCAAGAAAGGGTCATGGAGAAAGACTCAAAAACGGTAAGAGACCAGGACTGGACTGAACAAGATTTCCCTGCAGGTGTTCAGCGGGCTCTCCCTACAGCCTTGTTATTCAAAGATCCTGTCAGCCTATTAATACACTGGTGCAAATTGATTTATCCTTTCTTTTCAACCACAAATAGATTTAAATTTCTGCAAGTGGATATACCTCAGGGCTGGGTGCCTCTCAGACTTTCATGCCCAGGTTCAGAGATGTTCAACACCCGTAAGTGAACCCAGCTTTCAAGACAGTTCAGCTCCATTTTAACAACACTGTAAGAAAAATCAGGATCTGGAGACATCATCTGACATCAGAGATGGTAGATACTTCAGACTTCTTAAAGAACCTCTCACATTATGCTTCCTTGTTCACTTTCAAGCTAAAAGCATAAAATCTACTTTTTATTTCTCCTAGGATGGTTTACATTCTTCTACTAGCCATTTTTTCCCACGAGATATTTTAATAGTATCTGTTGCCTGATCTGCTCCACAAGCATTAGCAATAGCACCGCAAGACAGCAGGAACACATAGCTTGGGTGAAGAACATAAACCCTTCCAGCTGCTTGTCCTTAAGTTAGCTTTAATTACTCCTCTTGGGTTATGTGATAAAAAGTGTCTCTCTATACAAAGGAGCACAGAAGAACAATGGCAGACCTGAATAACACTCTGACACAGCTACACCCAGGACCATCAGTGGTGAAGGATCAGCCCATGAAAGGGTCATCTCCACACTGGGGGAGGGAAGCCCCAGTAATGCAGTCAGCGAAACAGAGCCCGTGCCCAGGCCCCTTCCAGGGCTGCCAAAGGAGAGCCATCAGCTCCATTGTCCAGGTGTAAAACCAAATTAGTGAGCCAGCCTGGGAGGCTTACAAACCAGCCACTACAAACTCAGGGGGTTATTGCCTAGATGGTATGGGACACATTAGTGAATGCAAGGGAAGAGCACTTTGGGATTGCACAAGATTTCTTATGGGGATGTTTATGGCTGCTTGAGTCATGGGACATATTAAAGAGGTGTAATTCGTGTTGAAAGTACCATATGAAGACACAAGGTTTTATCTATTTGAGATTCTCTCATGTTTCTCAGAAGCATCCCTGCCCATGGCAGGGGGTTGGAACTAGATGATCTTAAGGTCCTTTCCAACCCTAACTATTCTATGACTATGGGCCTTAAGTCTCAGATCCACAGCCAAGAAATCTGTCTTAGCATTTTATAAATCTTGTAATCGCTAATTGGTGTTCCTCACGAAGCATAGAGAAAGCAGAAGCATCTGCTTTGGATGTTCATATGAAGGAATACTCACTCTTGGGAAGATCCAGCTTGGCTTGGCAAAGCTCCTTGCCAAAACTGCAAGAGAACAACACACAGGCAAAAGTCACCACTCTTAGGACATGTTGTGGTTTAACCCCAGCTGGCAACTAAGTACCACACAGCCACTTGCTCACTCCTCTTCCCCCTCAGTGGGATGGGGAGGAGAATCAGAAAAAAAGGTAAAGAACTTGAGTTGAAGTAACAACAGTTTAATTAAACTGAAGTAGTAAAGTACAATATAATACTAATAATGAAAAAGGAAATACTGAAAAGAGTGCAAAAACAAACAAACAAACAAACCCCCACAAAAAACAAATCACAACAGGAAAAAAAAACCAACACAAAACCAAACCAAACCAAAAAACCCCAAACAAAACAAAACAACCCCCCCCCCAAAAAAACCCCAAACAAACAACAGTGCTGCACCACACAATTGCTCACCAGTCACTGACTGATACCCAGCCAGTCCCTGAGCAGCAATCGGTCCCTTCTGGGTGACTCCCCCCATTTTCCATACTGGGCATGACATGCTGTGGTATGGAATACCCGTTTGGCTAGTTTGGGTCAGGTGTCCTGTCTCTGCCCCCTCCCAGCTTCCTGTGCTCCTCCTCACTGGCAGAGCATAAGACTGAAAAGTCTTTGAATGGGGTAAGCATTACTTAGCAACAACTAAACCATTGGTGTGTTATGAGCATTGTTCTCAGACTAAAGCCAAAACACAGCACTGCACCAGCTGCTAGGAAGAAAATTAACTCTATACCAAGACAGGACAGAAACTAAAAGCAAGGCTTGCTTCTTTGTCAGGAAAGAAACTGCAAGCTTGTGGAGTTTTAAAAATGTGACTGAATTTTCTCTCTTCTTTCTACATTCTCAGTTTCATCCTTGTGGAGGTGCTGATTGGTCATAGTTTTCTTTCTACACACTACTATTAGTGACATACAAGCAACTGAACCAATAGCAGTTTTAATGTTAAACACTATGTATGCACCTTGTGCCTCTGTCTTCAAAGCTTTAATGATGCTCACCCTCTTGGAGGGACCATTTTCCCCAGGAGAGCTCCACACAAGTATTTTGGCAGAAATCAATGCTTAGCAAAAGCTCATTAGGCCCAATTCATAGGTTAGGGGACACTAACAGGCCTCGTCTATTACGGATTTTATGTAAGGGTCATCAATTTGTGATGTAAGCACTCGGGAGGAGCTTGGGAATGTTAAACTTGAGAGAGGGTCAGGATGGCTCAAATGGTTTTAATCCAACAAGATCCTGGACTAAGAAAGTGATACAGATACTTAAAGATATTTCAGGCAGCTGAAAACCCAAAGGATCTGGTTGTTTTCTCACTTATGTCATTAGGAAAAAAAAAAGTATATAGTGAAACTCTATTCAGTGGGAGCAAAGAATCAGACCCAAAATGTTGAAGCCACGTGACAAATTTTTGTCATGTGCTTTGTGGCCTATTCTTTGTGATGCTCTCAGGATTTTCATGAGCAGATCCCAACATCCTTTCAACTACTCAAGTGTCTTCAGCCCAACTCTGCCGAGACACTGATTCACTCACCCCAGAAACAGCAGGGTAGGCAGGTCGTGGGAGACCAGGCAAGGCCATTTTACTATGGAAGGCAGTTGCAGAGATAATCTGGGCAGATGACATTGTAGCCATACTCTGCATGGCTTTATCTTTAGCTGCCTGATCCTATGGGCAAGAGTAGAAAGAAAAAAAAAAAAAACAAAATTATTATAATGATAAACAAGTTGCCCGGTCTAATGCTGCATAACCACGATTCTCATCAGCTTCTTTGCAGGGAACAAGCACTCGGGCAGCAGGCTCACCAATAACTGTCCTAGGAACCAAGTCTTTCACCCGTTACTATAGCTTCAGATGTGATTAATCACCCTTTCTGAAATGCTGGGATCACTGGTTTAGAGACTGCTAAGCATTTATCCTTTCTGTCTGAAGGCTTTCAGCTGCACAGCTGAAATGTTTTGTTAAGGAAAGTACAATCCTAGTTGACTCTTGTTTTTTAATAATTGGTAAGAATATTCAAAGGGAAAGACTCTTGCTTATAAAAAAAACCCTCTAAAAGTAAATTCACAAAAGGAGTTTGTCACCATCACTGCAAACAGACTACCTCAATTTGGGACTGCATTAGGCTCAGGCAGAGTTGACCATTTTATTCCCATCCCTAGGTAAGCAGGAAATCTTAATACTCTCCCAGGGCACATATGCAAGGACATTCCATCTTGTAGTTTAACAGGGCTGCGGAACTCCACACATATTTTACAGGTAATGATGGCACAGAAACTAAATGGTATGATGTATGTTTAAAACAAACAGCATTCTTAATTTCTTCTTCAAAGGAATAAAAACACCAACGTAAGTGCTTCCCCACTTTCTCCCTTTCCTCCTGCATCCCCTACAAACAATCTTCATCCTTCAAACATTCCAGATTTATCATCTGTCACATTATAACTGTCATGGCGATGCCACAGATGAATTCATGGCTTGGAGAAACTGCTGAAAGAGGTAAGCTCTTGCTGTCTTCAGGGATTCTCACCTCCCAGTTGCGTTCATCGAACTGCAGCAAGTTCTCACCCTTGGCTCTCCATTCTCTCTAACCCCTCCACTTTCTGTAAGGTTTTCTAAAGTTCAGAGCCCATGGATTCTGATGTGTCTAACACAGAAACATTTGGTGGAGGCATAACAAAAGCTCAAGAATAAATGACAATGTTTAAGTGGAATGATCAGTAGGCAAAACGTACATATCTTCTTTTCCAAAGAGTCTGTGACTCCTGTTAGTACTATTCAAGTGAATGGAAGGGAAACATTTTAATCATTGAGAAAGTGCCCAAGAGTCTTCAAAGCTATGAGAAAGTTTTTCAGAATCCAGTTTAAATGACGTTTTAGAGAATAATTTAAGGATTGCCTACAACATTTTTTAAGGTAAGGATTCTTTTGGGTTTGTTTTTTTTTTTTTCTCTTGACATTGCCATTTTCTTGCAGTTGCCATTGCAGAAAAAGATATTTTTTTTCTTTCCTTACTTTCTCACTGGAAAAATCATGTTTGTCTACCTGAGTTTATACAAGAGTTTATGGGGAAGAAGCATTTACCTGTGGAAGTATTAAAGTAAACAAAAACCAAACAAACCCAACAACAATTAGGAAAGGAAAAGATTTTATCTATTAACCCCATGTATTTCTGTTCTGTTTAAGTGCCTGACAGACTGCTGGAAAACACTTGTTTTTGTAAAAGACATCTTTCACTTTCAGCTAAGAGTTCTATATTCATTTGTACATGTTTCCAGTACAAACAAACAAAAAAAAGGTAAAAAAACTTTTACCAAACATTTGCAATGTTTGGATTTTATTTTTCTCAAAATGCAGAATAATAATAATGGTAATAGTACCACCACCATTTCCCTCTTTTTCCTTAGTACATGTGTTACGCATTAGCCACCCAGGACACAGAAAACTACTGACTTCTGGGAACAGACTTTTCTCCAAGCTTTATCCTACTTTCCCATCTCTACCTGTTATAGGCACATATATCTGCTTGAGAAGATATCCCAATTTGTGTGAAAACAGTAGTATTATGATAACTGCTCTGAAAAGTCAGCATGTAGCTGCTCTGATCTCTAGGATCTAAATATGAAAACGTATACTCGCTATGGAAAATGAACAGTGGTAGTAGAACACACAGCTATCAGCAGGAACCTGAGAGAAAGGCAGAAGCTTTTGTGATTTCATTTCCTTGCTCTATGAAAATGACTAACAAAAGCGAAGAAGTAAATGAGTTGAATCAGTGCTATAGGCTTGCCTCTGCAGGCAGAAAGGAACAGTCTGGTGCTGGGGAATGGTTCACTGCAGGCAGCTGGGTAGAGCTCACAGCATGGCCTGGGGTGGTGTAAAAGGAGAACAACCAATGGCTCCATGGAGCTCCCTGAGACACCTTCATTCCCCGAGAACAAAAACAGCCAGCTCCTGTGTGCTAAGTGGAAACAGGCTCGGCTGACTGGCTTTTCAATCATGCCAAATCCCAGAGCTGTGACATGCAAGGAATGGAATCAAAGTTACAGATATAAGTAGCAGTAAATCTTTTAACACCCCAGGCAGTTATTGTTTCCTACTTGCTCTAACTCGCCTCTCAAGCGAGCCTCCACCTGAATTGACCACTTAGCAGCACCACAGGTTTCAGGCTTAGGCAGCCCTACCTAGAAGCACAATTAGATAGTTGTAATTTGTGGCTCCTTCTCTTTATCAGAGCAACTGGAAACACAACAGGCTAATGACAGACACAACACCATTTTCTAAAATGGAGCTGGGGATGGGGTGTGGGGGGGTGCAGTCATGACATAGAGATAATCACTGGTTGCAAGAGAGATGCATGCACTTCAGCACTGGTCAAGACTGAGTGCCAACAGTTCACTCACAGACAGTCCACTTCTCTTACTGCTCAGTGAGGAGTTCCCAGCCAGCAAAGGGGAAGCACATACTAACAGCCGTCCATTCAACAGTTAGGGCTGGACAGGGCTGTCAAGATCCTCATCATCTCTTACAGATGAAGCAAACACACTTCTCTCTACATTCCTTATTACCATACCAAATCAGGAAGGTCAGCACGCATCTTCCTTCTCTGGCTGTCTCAGTAATACGTAACAGGGACCAGACCTCAAATCCTGCTCAGCAAGCCCTTTCTGGATGGCTCATACTCTAACAGGGGACACCCTCTTGTGCAATTGTCACCCATAAATTTGACCTTCTTGACATTTCTTGCAATTCGGTCTGAGTACATAAACCATCTCCCTGCTTCAAATCAGTGGAAATAAATGTCAAGAAGCATCAGTTCATTACTGTGATGTCAGAGCTCTTCCTATAGAAAGGAAAATATAGATTTGCTCAAGCTAGTAGTCAACCAAATTTTCCATCTCATTAGCCCAGGTCTCTTCAAATCAGGTCTGAATTAATCAAGGGGCAAAATCTATTCAGCTGGCACCACTTTACCTGAGAAGAAGCCGAATGGCTTTATTGCTTCCTCTCAATGTTTATGCCAACTCGGAATACTTTCTCACAGAGAAGTCCACATTACTACCACTAGTAGAGGTGGAACTAGCACTGTGGTAACTGTAAGTCTACCTTTTCCCAGGGCCGCCACAACACCAGGGACTGATTACTGGTCAGCATTTGTAACAATAAATCCCTCCTCAGGTAAACACTTAGCATACTCCCAAGTCTAAGGGTCTTTCAGACTTGGATGACAGCAGCGTCATCCAAGATGAATGGATGATAGAAATCAGACACACAATTTAAAATTATTCTTTCTTTATGCTTTAAATAGACTTGCTCCAGATGTCACAGATGTCCAGATGTCATTGTACAAATGTCTGCACAACACTTCCAGGGAAGCACCTTTTCCTCCCCAGCTTACTACAATTCAGCAGTTAATCTCACCCTTTTTTGAGGCTATTCAAAGAGGAAATGGATGAGGGAATACTTGACTCAGGGGGCTTGCATGGTATGTTAAAGGACACCCATCATACCTTGAGCTTGGCTTGGATCTCTCTAGCTTTCCGCCTTGCCAGGACCTGGATGTGACTAGATACCTGCATTGAAAAGATAAAATCCATCGTCATTTCAGAGGAGTACTTGGTAGCTGCTTGCAGAAGTAAACATACTTTAGGCACCCTGTGCAATAGGGAGTTTTTTAGGACTGAGGGTAGAAGGAGTTGGAGATAGCAATGAGATGCCTTTCTAAATACAATTTAAGTGTCATGAAATGAGGTGGGGGATCAGCAAAGGTCCCATTTAAGACCTTCTCCAATTCAGCGGCTTTATCAAGCCAGAGATCTCGTCTAAAACTGAAGGGACTGAGAGTTCTGATCTCTTTCCTCCCCATCTTAGCCTCTTCTTGAGAGAAGGGAAAACCATGTTCTATATCCCTTGGTACTATATAATGACTTTCAGAACTTCCCCATATCTAATGTGGTTATCACAAAATAATTTAGGCTGGAAGGAACTTCTGGATGTCATTCACCAACCCCCTACCCAAAGCAGGTCTAGGTTGCTCTGTGCTTTGTCCAGCATAGCCTGGACTATCATTCCCAAATTAAAAAGATTCCTTTTTCATCCCATGCCCCGGGTATTTCCAAAATCACCACGGCTGTCCATCTATCTGGGCTGAACAAAGAATCTTCATATAGAGGACTACTGATGTTCACTGAAACATTCATTAGTAAACCAAGCAAATGAACTCACATACCGTTTAGCAGCAGAAAAATTTCTCTCTCAATGTGGTTGGGAGACAGGAGCATTACAATCCTACTGTAAAATTCCTGAGCTGACTCTTCCCACCATTCTTATTAACCAGCACAGCATAACAACCTCTTTCCAGCAAAGCCAGAAGGTAATAACAAGTGAACAGCAAGGGATTTGTTCTCGTAAGCCCTCATCATGTCTAGTGGTCCCACGGAACTAATGTTTACAGGGAAAACTACACTTACCTGTTTCCTTGTGCGTGTTTTCCCTGTTCTTAGCTTAATATAGCGGGCAATCAGCTCATTTCGGCCTGGAACAGAGAAATAATGCAAATACAAGTTTAGAAAGCTATGACCCCTGAGAAAGATGCACAATGGAATTAGCTATCTATAGACATCAGCAGTAGGGTGATACTCCTGTCACACTATTTTCTATCTTAGAAAGGTACTCGTTAGTTCACATGGTCTGAGTTTTAGGAGCAGAACCTTGGACTGCAAATTCTATTTCCTAGTTTGCATCTGTGTAGCTTAAAATTACCAATAAAAAGGAAAACCGTGTGTTTTGCTTAATAATTGTATTTCCATAATGTGCAGAATCTGTAAACATGGATCAGAATTGCCAGTTCAAAGGAGAAAAAGGAAAGCCACTCACCCTAAAACATTCAGAAAGGGAAGAAGGAAGATCCAGGAAATAACAGGCCAGTCAGCCTCACCTCAATCCCTGGGAGGTGATGGAACATGCAATCCTGGGAACCATTTCCAGATACATGAAGGACAAGAAGGCGACTGGGAGTAGTCCACAGAGATTTACAAATTGGAAATCATACTTAACCAACTTGGTAGTTTCTACAGTGAGGTGGATGAGTACAGAGCTGTCTATATTGTGACTTTAGTAAGGCTTTTGACTTTGTTTTCCATAATATGCCCACAGGCAACCCTGACAAAGTATGGGTTAGCTAAGCGGACAAGCAGGTGGATTGAAAATTCACTCAATGGATGGGATCCTGCTTGAGAACAAGCCAACAGTGAGCCAGCAATGCACCCTACGGCAAAGAAGGCCAACATCATATGAGTTTGTTGCCAACTGGTCAAGGGAGGTGATCCTTCATCTCTACTCAGCACTGCTGAGGCAACATCTCGAGTACTGTGTCCAGTTTTGGGCTCCTCAGCACAAGAAAGATGTGGAAGTACTGCAGTGAGTCCAGCAAAAGGTCCACAAAAATTATTAAAGGACAGGAGAAACCTTTATACGAGTAGAAGCTGAGAAAGCTGAGACTGTTCAGCCTGGAGAAGACTCAGTGGGAGTTCTTAATCAATGCATATAAATACCTGATGGGAGGCAATGAAGAAGAGAGAGCAAGCCTCCTCTCAATAGTGCCAAGTGATAGGACAAGAAACAAATGGGCACAAACTGAAAGACATGAAATTCCATCTGAAAACAAAGCGGGGGAGAGAGAAAACAATTTTTTTCACTGGAAGGGTGGTGAAACTGGTACAGGCTGCCCAGAGAGGTTGTAGAGCTTCCATCCTTGGAGAATACTCAAAACCTGACTGGATGCAATCCTGGGCAACCTGCTGTAGCTGACACTGCTTGAGCAATACAGCCAGACTAGAAATCTGAGGAGATCCCTTCCAACCTAAATGAGTCTGTCATTCTGTGAACCTAAGTACAAGAAAATGAACAACAATGAGGAAGTACATGGAAAGAGCTACACAGAATTTATCAGTGTGACATGATATGGGAAATGAAGACAAGTAGCTTTATGTTCAATGTGAGAGGAGAGGTCAGTGCAGAGATGCAAAGAAAAGATGGTCATGGCGACAGATGAGGGAAATGGTATTAAGAACAACATGAATTAAATGGCTAACAAAACATGAAGCTACAAGGTCACTGGTACAGAATTTTAAATTGCTTGGAATGAAAGCAGGAAACTGCAGAAGACTCAGGTCCAGGATTTAAAAAAAAATCAGGAAGAGAAGCAGAAAAGGCTGAGCAACTTTAGCAGTGAACAGGAGAAGCAAGCTTAGACCTGACTGACAGCTAGCACCACAGAACTGCCTGAGTGAACAGCAAGGCATGAGGCACACTACACAGGTTGCACACACTGGCTCCCATATATCAAATCTAAGACACACAGATTTTGTTCTTTTTCTGGAGATGAAGGAATGAAGAGCAAAACCAGAAAAGCAGCAGCTACACATTTGAACTCTAGGCTGATTCAAGGCAGAAAACATGATAGAAAGAACAGTCCCAGCAAAATAAAACATTTGTGGTGACCACACTAGTAGCGATATAGAACCTTAATAAAAAGTTGGGAGTGGAAAGTGCAAGGCTGTGAGACATCTTATATGGCTGCAAATGTTTGAGGAATTAAGTCAGAATAAACTGGAAAGCAATGTCACAGCTCTTGTGGAGTTTGTTTTTAACAAAATTATAATATCCCAATATTTTCTATAGAAGGTTTATAGGTTGAATTGAGAACTTGTACATTAGGGCACTACAGACGTCAAAAAAGCAAGCAGTGAAAATAGATGCAAAATTTATTCCACTAGTTTAATATTCTATGAAAAAGTTGACACTTGTTTTTAGTTTAAAACCCTCATACAACCCAACCCTGAAAAAAACTGGATGCAATGGAAGACTCTGTGCTAGAAACTGAACACTCAACCCTTTAGGGAAGGGCTGGCAAAGCTACTAATTCCATCTATTTCTGAAACAGAAGAATGTAAATGTCCATGACCACATTTAGGCCATTCACGAAACATAACTAAAGCTTACACAGGGATAGTAAAGCATTCTACATTTACAGATCTTAATCTTTTCCTAATAGTGTCATTACAGAAGCTCTCCTCATTCCCCTGGGAGATCAGGTCTGTAGCTGAGAAAACAGCTCCAGCTTCTCTATACACAAATTAGGAAACACACTGTGCCGGAAACAAAATGCCCAGCACGTAACCACTGACCTCTTCAGTTAGAGTTTCAGCGTTAGCACAGTGACATGCCCAGGAGTGTTTGGTGAGAGTAGGTGCTGTCATGCTACCTTCCACCCATCTGCTTTTCCAACCAGTGTAACCATTTTTACACAGCTGAGACCAATTACTAGCAACGCATACCCACACCACCTTTTTCTACTCCCTAGAATAATATTTATGGCTTTTCAAAGCCTCCATCTGTTGGACAAGGATCCAAGTTGAAAGGCAAGAAACAACTGAAGTGATTCTTCTTGCACAGATGCCAGCATATGTAAGATTTCAGGACAGTTTGACTCATGTCAGAAGTGAGAATTGTGCAGAACCAAACAAGGTGCTCAAGCCCCATTGTCTATAAAGAATGAAAATTTATATACGCTACAAGGACCCTTTGACGGGCAAAGAGAATGAGTTAGTGGAAGCAAGAGGAAAAACTAGCCTTGAGAAGAAGTGGATGCAGAGAGTTTCAGGCAAACTTTTAAAGGGTGCATATTGGGATATACTGACAATTTGAACACATGGAAATTCTCAAGACACTGGCTCAAATATGGATCATCCTTGCAAAACTAATTACAAAGGATTCTCAACCAGATAATACGTTATGGAGCAAGTTTAGCTTTGTTCCGATTCCACGAAAGTCAAGAAATCATACAGACTGAGTAGTCTGACAGAGCACTATTCTGCTTCAGCAGTAGAAGGCTGCGGGAGTAATCCATGTGAAAGGACGCCATGAACAGCCCTATGCCAGTCACAGTCAGTTCCAGCCATCTCCAAACGAATGAAAACAACAACTCATCAAAAACCTCAACCAGTCAGAGGAGCACCAGCTACTCCTGTTCAAAAAAAAAAAAAAAAAAAAAATTAGAAAAAAAAATCATATTTTGGAAAGGGCAACAGCCACCAGGGCAGGAGACACATGAAGAGACACACAAAAGGAACCACAAAAAGGACACATATGCAGATGCACAGAAAGAGAAATGCAAGATATGTAAAAAGACACATTTGGAGAAAATGAAGGAGGAGACACATGGTAGGGGACGTTGCTGGGGACATGGCTGGAAAGGTGCTCTTGAAAAGAGGTGCTCCAGAAAAGAGGTGCTTCATTGCAGGAGAGTACACTTTGAGGCAACCGCAGCCCATGGAAGACCCATACCAGAGCAGGGACAACCCTGAAAGGCCTGCAGCCCATTGAGAACCCATGTAGGAGCAGAGAAGCAACAAGAAATAAGGAGCACCTGAGAAAACAAAACAAAACAAAGGAAAAAAAACCACCAACCACCAAAACCCACACCAAAACAAAAAACAAAAAAACCCCAACAAACGAAAAAGCAAGGGCTAGCAGAAAGAAACCTTTACACAGTTACCCCAACCTCCTGCACCACCAAGCACCTCAAAGGAATTAGGAGGGACCGAGTGTTATAGACGATAAAACAAGTGAAGCTGAGACTAGGCAGTGGGGAGGAGAGGCAATAAACTGTAGACAGCCTGGGAAAGTGGGAGGCATTTCCCTACGCATGCATTTAACTGTTTGTCTTTGACAACATCAGCAAAAATTCCAATGCTATCTCAGGCAATGCACTTTACTGGAGAAGACTAAAAGGAGGGGAAACTGTTATACAAATTGTACATAGTAGAAGCTGGTATAGAAATACTCTAGAAAGTGGATCCTCAAAATGTCCAGCTTTAGAACTCACTTCCCACTTGCCTCCACCTCTCATACAGCCTTCCTCTTCCAGAAGCATGTCCCCACAGAGGCAGGGAAAAAACAAAGGTGGCAGAGTATGTTAAGTTAATAGAGATACTAGTAGCAAAAAACCTCCAGATCACTCTACAAAGACATTAGCATCACAGGAATTACCAAATATAGAACTATACAAATTGACAAGCCAAATAAACTGCAGCAAGAATGTATTAAATTACCAGGAATCAAAACTGCAAGAGAAGCAAGTCCTAAACATCTTTTGGTTTTCTTATCAGAAGTTAGATGTAAGCAGGTATTACACAGATAGAAGCCTGTAGGTTTGCAGCCTCTGGAAAGCACTTTCTTTGTCTCACAACCCTGGCTGCAGGGTCAGCAGAGACTAGCACACTCCTCATTTGGCTGGAACAGGCAGAGCTGTCATAAACTGTCAGATGGTTCATTTTTTAGAGCTATGTAAAGTGTCCCTCAGTAATCTGATCATACGTTGTATTCTTAGAATAACTCCCGCTGAGGCTTGCCATGGTCACCAGAACCTGCCAACAGTTGTGCCTCCTCTGTCAAAACTGCGCATTGGGTTTCATGAAGCTCTAGCCAACATACCAACTGCAGCACAGCACCTTTATCCTCCCTGTAGCCTTCCTCTTGGAAACATGGCATGAAAAAGGAGTAAAGAGATACTCTCATGTTCTTTACCTCTCACTCCTAACAGATACATTTCAAAGGGCATCAGTTTAGCTCCTACTCCATCTTACACTGAATTGCAAAACTTTGCATTCGGTTACCCAGGAAGGTGTTGCTAAGAGAAGTGAATCAAAAGGTTTTTTGATTGTCCATTCTACACCTGTGCACCTTTCCATATAAGAGAAGTGTCTGCCTGTAAGAACGAGGACAATCAAGGGAATCCCAGAGCTGTAGAAAGCATTTCCCAAAATGCTTTCTCATTGCAAGCTTCGTGCTCACTTTCTTTTAGGTATATTACTGTTAGGTATATTACTTTCTGTAAAGGTATATTACTGCTTGTGCAAGAGGCTTGTCTGGGGCTTAAAGAGATAAAGCATCTCTAAGCCCAAGACTTCCTCGCATACCTGTCGCCAAACAAAGCAGAACCACCAAAAGCCTCTCTTCTGTGATGGGTGAGAGCAAAGAACTCAATGATTTCTGCAAAATCCCTCCAGTGGGAAACTGCATGAAAGTATCCACTCCTTTGTAGCAATACCTTTTCTGTACCCAAAGCAAACATATGCACCTACATGTGAAATGCTAAGATATGAGCAAAGATATGAGAACTACAGAAGCAACTATCCAGCTGTATTCAGTGAAAGGCTAATGAAAGCAAGGTCAAGGAACACATCTAAACTATCATTTCAATTTCTTTGTGTCACCCAATGATAACTCCTGAGACATGGCTATTTCCTAAACTTGCTAAGCATTTAGTTAACTGTTGATTACAATTAACATAATGAACTGTCTGCATCAGACAGCATGACAAATAAATTTTGACATAGGAGGGAACTGAAGGACACCTCAGCAGTCCGCCAAACATCAATGTTTCTCTATGCATACAAAGCAAAACTAACTGCCGAGCAAGCCTTACTAGAATGACACTTAAGGCAAAGGCAGCGTGTGTTATGTTTGCACGCACATATGGGACTAACTGCTCTGGGGTCTGCTCAAATCCATACCTACCTGCACAGCCCTACTTTCCATCTCCACTTACACTGCTTTCTCCTCCCAGCTACGCTAAATGCCTTCCTGGGCATCCCCATTCCAGAAGGTGCATTTGTAAAAAAAAAACACCACACTTTTCCTTTCTGATGGCTAATCCCATCTTCTCATCAAGATGCACAGACATTCAAGTCTTACTGATATAATCCTTAACATTTGTTTTATCCTTAACATCTTTATTAGACTTTCTCCTCATCACAAACTGTCTTTTCTTACCAAACCCTTGGTAAGAAAATTCTGCTATCTTCCCAGTTTCCCAACCCAGCTTTTTCAAGACAAGAGAAAATGACATACATGACCTTTCTTTGTTTGGCCTCTGTTTCCTTCATCCCGCCCTATCTTCCTTGACTTTTGTCAATCTTTAATGTAGCATCTTTCCTGATTATTAGCATGCTTGCTTTCAACCTTAAAATCTCTTTTTCAGTAAACTTAGTTTGTGAAGTTTTAGACTTTGGCCCCTCATCTCTCCTTCTCCCCCTCTTTCTGAGCTTTGTCTTGGTATACAACTTCCATAATACAGTGATGATATTCAGCACCAAAAGCTTCTTTTACTAATAATTCCACTACCAGAGCTGAGGCTGTCATCAAAGTCAATAAAAATTCTGCAATAACCATCTCCCTATTCATCCCTATCTTTCCACCTCTCCTTGGGACCCTCCACTCTCACTCCTCCACCATTAATCTCTAAACTCTGTAGTTTGCCCTTCACTGGTCTTCAGTCTTTGTTGGTACCTATAAATTAAACATACAGAGCAGGTAATACAGCATGGTGTATTGTTTTTCCCATTTATCTGGACTGCAGCTGCAGCAAATGCCTGTGGGAATTAGCCCCAACAGCAGTGGACAGTCTCGAGAGCAGCATATTTGTTTTTAGTTAGGAGCTGGAGACAACTCTTTTAAGTGATATATTAATAATGACAAAGTTCACTCTAATCAAGCTCCTTTTGAGGCTTTTTATAACCACCTGTATTTTTTATTCCCAACTTCTACACTGAATCCAGAGAACTGTATTCAGGAGGCAATAAAAGAATTTAATACACCACTATGACCATCATACCGGGATCACTTAGAAAACCATAGAGCATTTTACTGCACTAACCTATCCTATGAAGGCATCTCTCCCTCCACCAATGCAAAACTGCAGTATATTCAGCTGTGAGAAGAAAGTTTCTTCACTCTGATCATTTATTCCATGCTTGAATTTGCCCAGTATTAACCTTCCACAAGAAGGTTCCCTGAGCTCATGCAGTCCCTACAATAAGGGATTCTGAGATGAAGACTCAAAGAAAGCTGAACCAGTACTTCTGAAAAACAGTATCAAAACAATCAGATCCCTGAAAACACAATACTGAGCGATTAGCACCACTACATTGTCAGCTCTTCACCTACATACCTGTTTTCATCATTTCACTGTGCAAGTGCTGAGCTCCTTCCTCTTCTGAAATGACAAGGAAGTTGAAGCTTTATTTGCTGGGCAGAATGTGCCATGGAGCACATGGAGAAATGGAAGTCTGGTGATCAGTCTGAGGTCATAAACTCAGTTGTCTCATTTATTAACTGGTCTAAATACTTACACCCTGCCTAGTGTAAAAGACCTTTTGCTGGGAAGGTTAGTATTTACTCCTTTTCCACTCCATAACCTAAAATTCAGATCTAGAAACACAAAAAGTGCTATCCCCATTTAGAAACTGCTGGTTCTTGATGGCCAGTTCGACACTTAGTGCAAGGTGCATGACCAAGGGATAATAATTACAGACCCTGCAGCTTTTGGGAAGCTTCTTACTGATTCCAAACAAGGAGTGGAGATAAATGAAAAGTTAGTGACCACAGGTGTAGTTACAGCAACAAATTCTTGATCAGCAAAACAACTTGAAGATTCTTCTCCTCAGGTGGTCAGTACTCCTCCTGCAATATTCCATCAACTCCTCTGTACAGCCGTACCATTGCTGGAAAAAGGTTGGGGTGGGACAATGCACTACTCTAATTACCAAAAATTCAAAAATAAGCCCTCCCCCATTTAGATTTCGTTGTTAGTTTTGTTTTGTTTTTCCTAATCAGCTTATTTTTAATTGGATTGGTGAACTAGTTCATTTTGTGGCTACATTAACCACAGCATTGGCACAGCAAAGCAAACAAAGAATCAGGGCAGAACTGTTTAAACCAGTTTTGCCACCAGAGAAGCTATAGCTTGGAAGTGTACTCCACCTAACTGCTCACTTGCATACTGACTGGTAAGATGAGCAAGGCTCCTCCTATGCTTGCATCATTTGTCTAAAGGCTAGACAGAGTTAAAGTGCCTCCTAATTACTGCCCCAAAGGCATGTGGAGTTACTCCTTCTGAAGATGAGCTTTTACTAAAGTACAACAATGTATGCATGCAGAAATCCCTCTCTGTCAGCCTAATGGGAAGCTCCAGGCTATGCAGCTCTTGACCACCCCTTAGCCTTTAATGCAGTTTTTCAATGCATAAATTGAATGTCCTCATCAGCTGTGCTTTCCCACATTATCACCTCAGGCCATAGAAATGTAAGATAATCCATCCAATAAGTACTCCTCCATATACACATTAAGGGCTGCAACAGGAACGGAGCTGGGACTTGTTCCGGTACTTCCCAGAGTAAGACTGATGAGAATCTTACAGAAATTGTTTAAATTCAGTTTGGCTGGGAAATCCCACACTCACATCAAAGCAGGTGCATATAGTAATATGAGTCCCTCATATGCCAGAGAGTATATCAAATAACTCCCCAAACAGCCAATAACAATCCTACAATATGGAAAGGCATGTCAAACAACATCCTCCAGTTCCCATGAGTCCAAGTTCTAAATTATAGACCCAGACATCTGCTAAATTCTTCCTTAGGTCAAGAAATGCCTTGTCTCCTTGTTTCAATAACTTCCCATAGCTGAAGGGCATCCGAAAGCACTTCAGTGATAATTGCCTCAGACAATAGCAAAAACTCCAGCATCTGTCCTCATTTTGCAGTCAGCTGACTCTGCTGGCACCAGCAGTACACCGTCTCTTGCAGATTTCTGCCCAAGTGTTAATCTTGTGCATGGCCAGATAACAGGCTAACCAAGTACTCAAAGCTTCAGCTATCACAGAAATTGGAGCTAAAAGGGGTCTGTGAGATGCAAGCAGCCGCTTGCTGCATGACCAGCACAGAACTATGCAGTTCTCAAGGCATCTGGCCTAGTCTGGCTTAGTCCTGTGATGAGCTGTGACTGCTTCACTTGACATGTATTACACCAGGACCCAGTCCTAGCCAACTGACTGGAAATTATGCAGCAACTTCAAGGGGAGCAAAAGATGTTCTTGCATTATATGAATATGCACTATTATTTATTCTTTATTATGCACTAGCAAAGACGCTAGTTGTTAAAGATGTCATATTCTGTAACGGGTGAAAAACGATCATGGACAGAAAAGCCTAGCAGAAATGCAGGCTTCATAACTAAGTAGCTATCTAGGAACTAGCCTGAATAATAGATGAGTTCTGCCAAGTTCATAAAATTTCCTTACAGTGGCTGGTGATATTTTGACCCTGCTCTCTTTCTGCTCCTAACACTGGGGCAATTCTGCTCTACATTCTTTAAACACCTGTTCCCTGACTGAGTTTACAGTGTAAGTCTGATAGATAGCAGGGCAACCAGGATTCAGGCAGTGACAGGAGAGCAGGAAAAAAGAGGATGACAGAACTATTTAAGCTGCAGGGATACCTAAGAATGCATATAGGTCCAGAAGGAAATTTACAAATACCTAGGTGCTTCAACTACCTTTTAGATGAAAGCTGCTGTATCTAGAATTGTCAAATCACTCTCCTCCAATCTTAACCATAAAGGATCACACTAGACATGAACAGCTTAAGTAGAGCTGGCTTTGCTTCCAGGCACAGGAACAGATTAGATGTCCTTTGAAGGTCCCTCTCAACACAATTTTCTATGATTCTACAACTGAAGATGATGATGCAGTGTTCCTATGCAGGAATGCTCATAATCCCCAATAAAGGTTGAAGGCAACATTGTGCTAATACTGTCAGACTTAGAAACAGGCTTATGCCTCCAGCATTTGCAGTCAACAACTTGGGTCATTCCTCCTGGGTTATCTCAAAAGCACTGTACACTCCTCCTTCCACTCTGGTCCACAAACTCCTATCTAAGCTCCTGAAAAGGGATTTGTAATTACTGTACAAATCACACTCGAGGAAAGAAGAGTGATTCTAAAAACATTTTACATGAAAAAGTTTTAATTGAAAGTGTAATTTCCTGTTCAAGAAGCTAGAGACACAGCAAGACCATGCCTGTGCCTGTGTACGTGCATGCAGTGAGCCTCAGAGAATTTGGAGTAACCAGAAGATGGGTCACAAGTTCAAGGTGACAGCAATGAGGAGCAGCTGCTGGCTATGCACCCTTCAACAGCAGGTGTACCCAGGCCCCAGAGGTTTAAGTCAGCTCTGCCAGTGACCAACAGACTTACAAGACCATCTGTCTGGGCACAACCTGCACACAGCCTTCCAGTTTTGCTGCCCAGATCTTCATCACACACAGACAATACAGGGCTTGTTATGGATTAGGTAATGAGCAACTGTTTAAACCAATAGGCAGTCCTAGTTCTCCTGTGCTCATTATTTGGATCCTAAATTCATGAGAATGCTGCCTCTTCTTTTCGCTGAAATTTCATCTTTCTCTTATCAAGTTGCTTTCCTTCACTTTGGGGAACCCTTTAAGGCACAAGAACATGGAATGGTTATGTTGTCTTGTACTGGTTTTGCTGAACAGTAGGACTATTATAATAAAGTTTTTTTAAGTTATATGCTCTCCAGCAATAAAGTATTCCTTTGAAAGAGACTTTAGAAGAGAGTTTATGCGATAGGTTTTACTTACTTGCACTGTAAATAAGAAAGTTCCTTTCTTCCTTCTGCGAGGTCTCCACACAATCTGCGTATTGACATTTTGCATCTCTCTTTAGGTATGTGCACCCCCTTGCTTGAGAAATGTTATCACCCTTCTCTACCCAATGTCTGACTAACCAACAGAAGACAAATTCTGAGAAAGCACTCCTAGTATTTATCCTAAAGTTTGCTCTTCTTGTTTCAGACCTGAGAAAAGGCCTCTGTGTCCATCAGTTGAATAAATTTATACGTCACAAACCCACAGATAGGAAAAATCATAATATTAACAATTTTGAAAAAAATTTCAGATACGTACAGTGAGAAGCCATATCTGGTCACCACCTAATGCCCTGTGTTCTCTGTTTCCTCTGTAAAATCATAGTACATCTAAACTAGAATGCACCTCTTATACAAAACACACATACACATGCACCATTCCTTGGGACTAGTTTTCCAAACATTCCTTATAGTTTTGTCTGATACAATTTTAGAAGTCCCCAACAACAGCATTTCCATTCTAACTCCTTATAGGAGATCCCTCAGCACTGAGCACCATGCTGTCATGAAGCTTCTTCTGATAACCATCCTATATTCCTTCTTTCTCCCCCATTAATCCTAGTCATGCTCACATGTTCCACATAAAATCCCTCTCCCTCTTAAATGTTAACACCCTTCAAATATTTTTAGACTGTTATTATGTGTCCCCCCACCCTCCACCTTTCAGTCATCGCTTAGCCAAGCTATGTATATTTAGCTACTTTAATCTTTCATCCTAAATCAGTCCCTTCAGCTCCCAGAGCTCAATGTTAAGTCTGGTATGCTTGTTACTCTTCTCAGAACTCACTCTATGTTTTTGAGATCTTTCTGGTAATGTGTTCACAAAAACCTCTCCAGAAGAGAGCTTTACATGCACTTGGTTTAAAGAAAAAAGAATCAAACCCAGTGGACATTGCTAATTTTCACTTTCCATGTCTGATTTTGTTCCCAGGTTTTGAATTCAATCTGAAATTTTACATATAAATTAACAATTTGTATATTTAAGAGCAGATAAGCAACTGGAAATATTTGGATCCAATTGTGAAAGAACAGAGTGTTTTTAAAAATGTTAAAAAACAAAAAAAAAAACCAAACCAAAAAAACCAAACCGCTAAGGCTTTTTTACTAAACTTTTCAGAAAACGACTGGAAATGTGTAAAGTTATCCAGAAACACAGCAGAAGCACAACAGTAAAACTTACAACAAGGGAAAATGTTGACAAATGAAATTGAAACAGTCTCTCAGATACAAGGCAGATGCTTGGATACAGCTACAAACATAAAGCTGGCTTACTAACTAGAAATCAATTAAACTGGGTGCTAGTTACAATGCAAAAAACACAAACCAAACAAACAAAAAACCCAACAAAAAATCAGAGCAAGCGCCTTGCTGACAGTATACCACTACAGAGCAAGTCTATCTTGGAGAATTACTAAACGTTTGAAATTTAGAAACTAAAAAGTCAGAGGAAGAGCCAAAAGGGTAATGCAATGTAGCTAATGAAGGAAGTTACTTGGACATGATGAAAGCTCTGCGGCTGCAGAGATAGATAGTGAGAAAAATATAATCCTACACAACCCGCTTGGGTTTAAGCCTGACAGATAAGAACAGGACTACAAAGCTGCTAAAAAAATCAAAAGGGTCAAGAAAAAAAAAAGTATGTGTCCTTTGTTGAAACAACAGAAAAAAGCCCCCCAAAATAGCCACGATAATTTTGAAAACACGTAATACACAATAAAATTGCTAATTATATTTCTGTTCAGTACTAAGCATGTTAAGAGAAGACGCCACAGCCACTAATAATTAATTCTATAAACTGCAACAGCAAGCAGTTTCCTGGCTGGTTGGCATTTCAAAAGTGGTAAATTCCTCAATATTCAGGAATTGCTTGGAAGTCATGGAAGAATATTTCTTTTTATGTTTGCATGGAGAAAACACCAGTTAAACCAACATACAGTTTAACTTGAAGAACCCTAACCTCAGCTTACAAAGGAGATGGAAGGAAAGCTTTACATACTACAGTGGAAGTTTAACCTGCTGCATATGTCTCCAGAAACCAGTCTGTCTTCATCTAGTCAACAACAAAGGATTAGAACAACACAAAAAAGCAAAGTTAAAAGCTGACTCAGTGACATAAAACCTTGCTATTGAGCAAGCACAACAACATCACACCTAACACTAGGAAAAGAGAGAAAAGTCTGCATCCTGACCAACTGCCAATGAATCTAAGTTTCACCTGTCTTCTAGTGTTTAAAATGGGATATCCAATTTTGTTACCAAAACTGTGCGATAAAAAAGGGCTGTTCTATGGTTCACTAGGTCACAAAAACATAAAGGACAGGAACCATATAAGTATCTCTCTAAGGGATATCACAGCTGAAACCCAAAGTTTGCAATCACCTGGGCCAGTCAGTTCACTGTCAACTGAGCACATTCTCAGCATGTTCCAGTTGCTTTGACTGAAACAACATTAGGTGAGATGCTAAAGTAGATCTACAATAAAGCATTTGAAGACTGACACCTTGAAGGTTTTCATATTTGTAACAGACGCCATGCTCCTCCCACCCCTCAAGCAGAAGCGTTTATGAACTGGGTCAGGCAGTGCCTCCTTGGGTTGATTTTGTTGATTTCCAGTTTTCCTTTTAGTTACTATTTGAGGTCATGGAAAACATTAACTGGTAACAAATCCCTCTGAGACAAAGGCAATACCCTGCAAATTTACCTAGTCACTTCACAACAGGGGTGGGAGGGACCACCTCTGACATGGTAGCTTTTGTCATCAGATTGACCTTTTATGCCAGCTTAATTCATGTTGCAAGCTCAAGTCTTTGCAGTTCACTGACTGCTCCAGGTTTTAACAGGGTTAACTATCCTTCTTCTGTCACTCAGACTCAGAGCTTTGGACGTCTTGAAGTATTTCCTATGAGCTGTGTCAGGGCTTTGACTCACAGATGGTACCAGCCTGGGAGATAGATGACTGCCCCCAGCTGTCTGCCCCACCCTGCTCAGCACAGAAATGGCTGAACTATTTGTACGGTTGCTAAACTGCTGCCTCCTACAGAACAGCAATCTAACACACAGCCGCCGATTCCAGCTCCTCTCACAGAAAAGGTGCTCCAAGCCAGACGTTTGTGCAGTGAAAGGCAATGCTGGACAGCTAAGGCAGTAGCTCACTTCTTCCAAGCTGTTACTTCCTCAGTTGTAAATCAAGGCCCCAACAGTATTTTGTCAAAGTAAGTATTCATTTTGCTAGTTACTATTTTTTATTTCTCTGTCCTCAGTCGTGTTGGGAGACCTTCTCTATTTACCATCTCCATGCAAATTATACAGAGGTACTAAGCTCTTCCCCTCTTCTTTCTCTAGACCAGTACTGAAGATGCCAAGAGATACCAGCCTCATTGCTTCTAATGTCAACACAATGATTAGGAGAAAATATAGCATCCCATATCAGACGAGACAGCTTTTCATGCCTTAAGTAAGTGGTAAGCAGAGACTGCTGGAGAGGACAGTGAGAGCAGTACTGTGTAATGAGCTTATTCAGTCAGAATGCTGTCTCCAGCAATGGAATACATCTAGGAGGAAAAATACAATGAAAGAAGAGAAAGCAGCAAAGGCATCAGTGGGGAACAGTGAAATGCTTCAACTCTTGTCAAGAGAAAGGGCCATATACATTTCTCTGTAACACCTCGCCCCTTAGTTCAGCGAACTCTGCAAGTCGGTCACGGGACAGCTAAACAACTGTCCCTTGGGGGCAGGGCCAGCTCCACACAGAGCTTGTCCTGTTCGTGAGCTGGCTTGTAAGCGGTGAAGATGAAATCAGGGACTATATTTATTCTCCCTGCCTGGTCATATCTTTCTATAGACCCCCGGCTGGGCCTCGCTTCCTTGGCATGAATCCTGGAGACTAGTAAGCAAAGGAGGGCATAAATCAGTGCCTTGGGTTCTGTCAGGAGCACATTGAACCAACCGTCCGTGCTGGGAACAGGTGCACTGAAGGCAAGCAGGGACACTGTCCCATTTGGGGTTGTGGGGGAGGGCTTGCAGAAAAGCTGTTCACTTCTCCCAGAGCCTAGCCTCAACTTCTCAAACTGCAAGCGGGTGGTTTGCCTTCTGCAGCTCGTCAGTCCAGTTAACTAGAGACTTTCCACTGAACACCAGTCCATGCTAGGTGAGGCCCCAACCTTGTTGGTTTCTGTAGTCCATTCTACTCTGCTTTTTACTTTTGCTCTCACTCTGTCACCAAAATCCTTCTGGTCCATTTCACTCTCTGCTCCAAACATTCACTCCAAAGCTGAAGTATTTCAGGGACTGTGCAGAAGGATTAGTAAATTAAGGCAGTCTTAAAACACAACTGTAATTTTCCACCAGTAATTTTAAAAATCACCTGTTGTGAAAATGAGCGCAGCAAGCTAGTTTTGCAAACTCACAGCAGCAAGGAGCATGTCACCAATCTATGCCTAATAACCATGGAGAGGATTTTCAAGTAATATATTAGTTTGAGTAACATTTTAAAGCAAACATTGCATCTGAAAGAAGCAGTCCTATCCCCACATCAAACAAGGCTGCTCATTCCCATTTTCCTCATACCTTCCCTAAGTACTGGCACAAGCAGTTGTGCAGCTGTGCAGTGAAACAAATCAGGCAGCTTATCCCAAACTAAGTTCACTTTTTTCCCCCCTTTCTGGCTGTTGGTTTTAAGCTGGATCAGTTCCTTGGTCGGTTCCACAGCACAACCACAAAAATGTTTGTGCCAGCACAGAGCAGGAATTGATGTCTACATAAGAATATTGACAATTGCTGAGCCTCAGGGTGATCTGCCTTAGTCAACATATATTGCTGTGCTCAGACACAATGATGTATGTACCCAGTAAAACCATCCCTCCTAGATAAGGCTCTCTAAACAAGACCTCACCAATGCCCCCATAGTGAGAGCAATCTATTCATTAGCTCAGTGAACAATGGCTCGATGGGTGGACAGAAACCTGCAGAATGACTTGTGAAGTGCTCCATCTGAAGCTTCAGGGCATGGTGCTCCCATGATGAGGCCTGCATAGACACACAGATTCAAATGTAAAGGAAAAAAAAAAAAAACAAGCACTGACTTGGTAGGGAGAGGGCTGCCTTCTGGATCTTTGCTAGTGCTTCGAAAAACAGTTTTGACACCTTGGGACTTCTAACTAAATATTGTGCACTCTCAGCCTTTGGTGCGCTTTTTAGTCACAGAAGTACCAGGTAGCTTATTCCAATGCTGAGCTAGAGAATCCAGCTCAGATGAGCTTTTCTGTGGACAAAAATCAGAACAGAAATTTTAACTGTGGAATAGGTCAAAAATCTCATTCAAAAATCACGTCTACCACCTAAAAAGTTGACTTCTGCTGCAGCTGCAAGCCAGCGAGTCTCTACATTCAATTCAGGGCTGGTTATCTAGCTAGCTGACAAAGAACCTATAGGTCAAAGACATTCATGTCAAGGCTACAAGGCAAACTACAATGAAAGGGAGCAGCCAAAGAGATCTGTTTTCTGCCCTTCTTAAGATCTGAAAAGCATAGCTAGTTAACAAAATGGTGTTTGCACACCACCAGCAAAGCCATTCAGGGGTTCAGGGGCTGAACTTCTGCCCTTCAGCACCAGAGATGCAGAACTTTACCTGTTAGGATAACAAGAATATTGGAGACAGCAGAGCGAGATACCATAAAAGACTTAGTCACAACACTTACATGACATCTATCCAAAGATTAGCTCAGTAGCGTGCCCAACTCTAGGATATGCTTTATTGATAGCCCCCTGAAAAAGACATCTATAATTCTTTTTGATCTGGAATGTTAAAATCTTCACTAATTTTCCTAAATGCAACTTCAAGCAACCAACTGCATGAATTTAGAAATGCCTGAGAGAAAAGAGTTCATTCAGAACACCATCTGGTACAAAGCAAGTGGCTTGCACACGGTATGCTGCCTCGAGCATTGTGACGTGTCCTTTCTCCTTACCATACATCTTGCCTTCGTCTGACAAGATAATCTTCCGCCGTCCACATGGTGGGTAGATGGCTAGCGCTTCCTGGAAGCTCTGCTCAATGTCCGGACTCCACACACCCTCAGCGTCATTGTCAATAGGTTTGTCCAAGGCCTCACTGCCCCCTGAGTCGTTGCTCCCCTCAGGGGAGGTGGGAGAACTCCACTCGTTGGAGGTAATGGTGCCAGCTAGAAACTCCAAGGTGCGACACGGAGAAGCAGACTCAGAACCTGTGATGACAAACACATCCCATCTGTTAGTTAGAAATTCTCCTCGGGGGGGGGGGGGGGGGGGAACAAAAAGAAAAAGAAGAAATACTAAAAAAAAAAAAAGAAAAAAAGTTTAAAAACCTCTGTGAGGAGGGGTTTCACTTCAAGTTTACCTTAAATGGTAACACAACCCCATGCTTGATTTCTCTTTATGCTGAGATGAAAACCTTTTCTACGAATCTTTCTTATAAAACAGCCTGCTCCCATATCCCTTTGGCTCATTAAACATCACCTCCCAATTCTCAGACACTATGTCTTCTTGCCTGTGTCTTTGTCTCCTAATTTCATTCTCCCTGTGCTGCCATTATCTCTGTAACTGTTATTTAACTTTCTGAAGCACGCATACAGGGATTCAGTCTGTTTGAAAGACTATACAAAATAAAGCAGTGATGAATTATCTAGTCATCACTGAGCACTGAAATTTTCTTAGATACTGTTTCACTGGATCAGAGTTAGTAGTCGGTGTCATTTTTAACACTGACATTTCTTCTTCTCAAGGATCAGCTGCACTTCAAAAGAGCAATTTCTGGAGCCAGACAGTTTAATGCAATGTCTCCCAAATCTCAGCACTATATCCTGGCAGAAGCAGAAGGCACCATGAGTAAAAGGATAAAGGCACTAGGTTTCAGGTCAAGAATCCTAAGTGCTTAGCTTGTTTTCACTGCTCATCTTCAAATCGACCTTGGGCAAATTCCTTCAGTTTCCAGTGCTCTCTGCTCCCTCATGCTTTACCAATCTCAGGCTATTAGATTTGCCACTGGGCAGGAGCAGAAATTGTTTTCTTATTGAGCCTAAGGAGGCAGCTGCTAGCTCTTGAAAACTACAATAAATTATAGTCTACGCAAACCCCTAAAGTACAGGCTGAAGTCATTGAGTGGAGCTGCTAAAACACTCATTCAGAAAGTCTGTATGGACTTCAGACTATACAGACACTTCCAGTAAACTATACAGAAGACAAAGGGCTTTTAAAGACATGGATCATTCCCCTGCCTTAATCTCAAAGCTCTTCATTTACCTTTTTAATAGTTCTGTTATCTGAGCTACAAAGAATGTTTGCAAGCCACCATTTGAGAATCCAGTCAAATAAAAGAGTTCAAAACTTCCCTGAAAATCACCACATTGAGCTGGGTAGCGAGAAAATCAGAATAAGGATTTTTGTTTGTTTTTAGCAATAGCAAGAGAACCATCAAACCTGTACTGAACAAGAGTAAAGAGAGAGCTCTGACATGCCAAGTCAGACTAGCTCAGAAATATCACAGTGATAATGTAAAGGAGGACAAAAGAGAAATTTGGTCCTGGTCTATGTAAAAAACTAGCCAGAACAAAATCTGTCCTGTTATTGGCAAATGGGAAAAGCAGGTCCATTCATTCAACCTTTTAAGTTCAAAAATTTTGGGCTCATGGCTCCAGAAACTTTTCTGACATTATCTTCAAAAAACCCTGACATCATACACTCCTTTTTAAGCCTCTCTTTGGATTTCATGTTTACAAAATCTTCTCCAAGACCATATTATTCTTTTTTTTAAATAAAGGCTGTAATTATTAAGAATTCTATCATTCCAAAAGCTGAAGTTGTGAAGAGTTGATAACACTGGCTCTCAGTTTTGCTGCTCCTTGATTACTTTAGACAGCACCAGATACCTACTTTGCATGTCCACCAAAAACTCAGGAAAGAAATAAGATAATACTGATCATTTCAGTAATTTCTAGACACAGTATACTTCTTACACCATGGTGCAACATTTTAACAAGCACACACATTTAGAAAACCAAGTATACAAGTTATTTCCTGTGATAATGTTTTGAACACATGAACCACTGGAATGGTCTACCACTGTCCATCCATCCATTTCAGTCCCTACATTAGATTATTTCAATCCTCCTGAGCCATGCTATACATTTTCAGAGTTCTAATGAACATGGGAAGAAAGAGTAAAGTGAGAGGTGAAGGGGGCAGAAAGGGGAACTCACACCACCAAGACAGACATCACAAGCACACAGTGAATGGCACCAAAGCACGCAGTGTGGCTTTAAGAGCCCCCTGAAATGACCAGTAACAGTTGCTTCCTTCACCAAGCATCTATCACCAATACATCCCCTTTCACTGGCAGATGCTCAATAAAAAAAATTACATGGGTATTCAAGAGATTGTCTTGCTCGGGGAATCAGTGTAGAGGAGTAAGCTTTTCACAGGGGTACTCTGATCGAGAAACAAAAGCTATCTGTTATAGCCATTCTTCTTTGGATATTTTCCCAAGCATCCTTAGCCCTGGAGGCTGTCAAGACCCTCCATATTTAATGCACATTAAAATCTCCACAAATACAAGGCACAGACTAATTTTAAGTGAGGTTGACAGGCTGAGAAATGGAGGAGTTCAGAAAGAAACTTAAGGTGTGACAGCAAGGTATTCATAGTGCTACCTGCATTTGGAGCTGTGAGTCTCTTAACAGCCAGCAGGCTCCTCACCAAGTGAAAACATCCGTAACTGCTCAACTGTATGACTCCTAAAGTCATGGTCACTGGAAGCTACAACCTCTGCTATCATGACAAACCCCCTAGCAATGCATTCACATAGACAAAGTCATCTCCTAGTGAATGTATAGCCATCATAACCATAAAAAGCACCTATTTTAATTCCAGTTATTTTCATCTCCTTAATGTCCATGCCAACACAGATGAATACCTAGCAGATGATTTAAATATGGTAGACTTGCGTTGGAAACAAAGCAAATATATCTGAAGCATAACTATCCTCTTTCCCCCCCAAATCCTAAAGTTGGTGCCTGGTCACATTTTACAAGGCTTCACATCTGCACCAAGCACCTTCAGAGACAAAGGAAACTCTGCATCCTTTCTGATCCAAGCTTCAGAATAAGTGGAGAAGAAAACATGCTGTATTCAGTTCAGTGTCAACTCCCAAGACTCTCTTCTCCAAACATGAAAGAGAAGTTGCACCAACTTAAGCAGATGTCACTTGTATATTCAGGGAAGAGACAGAATATGTGAACTATATCTCACACTGGTTTAAATCAAGGGTGATGTGGAATATAAGAGCCATGAGAGAAGAAATTATACAAATCTTGAAGAGACTAGATCCCCCCCCCTTTTTTTTTTTTTAATGCTTCTTACTTTTTGTGCCTTGATGAGTAATGTTAGTGCTATCCCAAGTTACAGGTAGGTCAGCAGGCACTGAAATATGCTATCATGGCCTGATTCTTCTTTCCATTCTTGGCACTAAAGCTACTCTTGGTGGATGAAGAGAAAAGTGGAATTGTATAGACTGATCAGCACTACCTGGTCTGTGGGTCTCTGTTGGCTGAACACTTCAGGCCTCCCATTTCCTGCACTGTTGATCTGAACTCTGAACTCACTGGTAGCCAAAGTGGCTATTTATTAAACTAAGCAAAGCAAACTGTAGAGAAGCTGAGGGCTAAACTCTTGGTAAATGGCTTTATTAGTATGGCAAACTGAAAAAGCATCAGTGGAATCACTGTCTATTGAAAAAGAAATCTGGTTAAAACCAGCATTTTTCAAAAACATGCTAATATTGAAGGTCTTATTTATAAGGAAGGTTTGAATAATATTCATTAGAAACTATTTTAACAAAATACAAATGTTTCAGTTAGCATTTAGCTTTCAGTTTGCTTTTGGTTTCCCATTCAATCAATAGTAACTATACACCAACAGCTTTACCAGCAGGCAAATTTAATGGTGATTTGTGTTGCTGAGTATTCTACTATCACTAAATATTCTAATACTTGTAAAAAATTTCAAGTTCTGCCTGTGGAAGAGCTTGCAATCACCAAGTTTTCTTCTGATGTGGAGGGAATTTGATTCTGAAATCACTAAACAGACATCCCAGTTCCCAGGCATGCTCATACAATTCCGTCCCCATCTGAATCTCCTCACCAGGCACAGTTCTTAGGATCAGAGGAGTCAGAGGATGTTGTCCCAGTCTCATAGCAGGAAGTTTTGTCACAGGTCCCAGGCTTGGTGTTTGTTCTCTTCAGATTCCCTCAGTTTGAACTTACACTCCACTTCTTGGCTCTTGTATTTCTATTATTGTACTTTACAGTTGTTCTTATTCCGATCCTACTCTTATTTTACTGAGACGATTAATTACCTTTCTTTGTGGGGTCCACATGTCATGCATTCTCTCCTACAATCAAAGACACAAGCCCCTCACAGCACCTCCACCTCCTGTAACTCCGCAGTAACTTTACTTCCTTCTCACGTTTCCTCCCTCTGTCCAAATAACTGTTTCTTATTCACTCTTGCCCCTGTTCTTCTTTCTGCCATGGCCCATCTCTTAATGAGTCATTCACAAAGCAGACTTTTGGGTCAGAGGAAAGCAAAAACATGGAGAAAGCACAAAGATCTTTCAGCTCCAGCAGCTTTGGTTTAACTGTTCTGACGCTGGTAATTTCAACACCAACTCTCTTTCCTTTCATGGTATCTCACTGAGATTCAGAAATCCTGCAGGGCTAGACAGCTGCCAAGAGCCCTTCAGTGAGGTCTCATTGACAGGGACCACATCTTTAGCAGATTCTGTGGCCCGACACATCTGCTTTCTAATATTAATCCCTCAGTCATTACTGTTGGTAACAGCTCCCTCTTAAGTGTTTGTAGCAGCTGCTCAACAAAAAATCATACTTTCCTGAGGATCTGAAAAATTGCAGCCAGCTGTCTCCAGTTGTTCAGTTTTCTTAGAGCTGGTCTGTCCAAAAGGCTCTCCCCAGTCCATAGCCACCCCCTCTCCTGCTGGAATTGAAATCGAGCAGGACACACTAGCCAGAGACATCCCTGTTCCCTCACCCCTCCCAGGTTGGAACGCTTGCCAGCACAGCCATGTGGAGTCTGGCAGAACGATTCCCCTTCTGCTTCTGAGCTGGCTGCACTGTGACCAAGTTTTAGGAAGAAAGTCCCTTTATTCCTTGGTCTCATTTAATGGAACTGGAAGCTGTGGAGGTAGGGACTGCTTCCCATTACAGGTATTTATTCCTTTATGTCATTGTAATGCAAATAAAATCAAACAATTCTGGTATTCACTATCTTGGTAACATGAACCAAATACTGCTACTATAGTAATACTACTGAACCACAACATTTTCATTTATGATCAGCAGTCAAACAGAGAATTTCAAAAAAGAATGACTTTGGTCAGAAGAGAAGACATCCTGCTACTCAAACTACAACTCTAGAGTACTTTATAACAATAAGAAAACCTGGAAACGGCACCAATCAGTCAGTTACTTCCATCCTGAACACGCCAACAAATGAGCTTACACAATGCAGTCATACAAAGAGATTTGGGTTTAGAAAAGCAACAACTTGGAATACCACAAAATCTATTGCGCAAGTTATGATGGAAGATAGCATTCAAACTTACCAAAGGAAGAAGTCTGGGAAATTCTACAGGCCACTACAATAATAGCCCAGTTCCTCTGAAAGAGAAGAATGAGTGCAATCAGTAGATGAGTAGCTCTAGGGGGGTGGTGCAACTCAAAGACTGCAGGAAAAAAAAAACCCTTACTGGAAAGGGAAAAGGTGGGAAAGCAGCTATTCAGCAATAACTAAGGTCTGTTAAAGCTTGCACGGAAAAAAGGACAAATGAAGTCATGAACGTGTTTACAGGGTTTCTATGAAGCAAAATAAAGATACAACTGTCACAAGACCAAGTAGCACTGAACTGCACCTAGGAAGGTAACAGAACTTTTGCAGCACCAGCCAGCAACCAGCTGCTTGGGCTCCTCAGGAGCTGTACTCCCATCACGAAATCAGCCTGGAGCTAGCACCACTCAGCTTCCGCAGCTAGTGGAGATGGGCGGGTGTAGTTCACTGAGCCTTCGGAGGGGGCTCCACTCAAGCACCCCACAACGACTTACCCAAATGGTGAACCAGGCTACAATCTCACGTTTTGCCCTGGGCCTCCTGCAGTCCCTAAGCAACGCTGGCTGTTTCCTATGGATACCTCTATGTGCGCAGGACACCAGAGTAATGCTGCCTAATCCTGTGAATAAAACCAGTTAAGGTCTTACTTGCTGTAGGTGAACCAAAAGCTCTTTACAGGCAGCAGCACTAGGCAAGGAAAACAGGAGAACTTTTATTTCCCTGTGTGTATTGGGCAAGGTAACATAATCATTACATCTCCAGGCTGCATTGTGAGATTTTTGTCTCCACCTCACCACTGACTGGTTTACAAAGAAACAAGCACTACTAGCCTCAGATCATACCCAACATAAGCTTGGGCTCCAGCTGAGTGCTTACATAAAAGCAAGCTTCATCTGCTTGCTACACTGAAACTGCCTGCAGCAGTTGCTATTCCAAAGGTACCAGAGTTCTCCAGCAAAGCAAAACAACACTCCTAAATTATTGCAATAGCTGAGCTCTGGCTGAAACAGAGAGAGGATGTAGTGTCCACCACAGTGATGTAAATCAAAACAAGCAGAGCAGAGCACTTCTATCAGTGCAGCCCTGGATACTGCCGCCAAACAGTATGTGATTAGATAAGGCTGTGTGTGGCCTTGCACACCATCCAATCAGTTACATTCTTGATAAAGGAAACAGCACACAGAGCCTTGCTGCCCGAAGGAGGGGAGGGAAAAAATACACAACCAAACAACAAAACCCAAAGGCTGGTTCTGCTTCCTCTGGTCTAGGAGTGGCCAACCTGCGGATCGATCCTGAGCCACAGGCAACTCACGCACAACTCCCGCACAACTCCCACATACAGGTTACATCACGAGGCCACCAGCCTTGGACTGACAAAATGACCACTGCGTGATCTACATCTCAGCAGGAAGAGCAAAATAAGCCAGCAAAGGCAGCAGAGATTGACACTGCCAGGTTGCCCTGGGACTGAGCCATACAGTAGCTGGCCCCAGCCCTCAAAGGAACAGTGCAATTACTGGGGAGTCACCGTTATCTCACATGTGGGAATGTGTTTCAAAGCTTCCCAAACCAAAGAAGGTTGTGGCATACTGAAAATGGTCAGCCACCCTTGTGCTAGCAGAAGCAGTCACCAGGAGTCATTATTCCAACAAGCACGAAGCTGGTTAGAAAGCAATGAACCAGGAGAAAGTCCAGTAATCATGTCCCTTTTCTTCCACAGAATCCCCAGTAGTGTCAGCTAACACATTTAAATCACAGCTGTGCCTTCAAGTATAAACAGGTGTAGGCACTGACAGATTAAAATCACTTGAGTCTTACCAAACCAAGCTAGAGACAGAAATAAATAATAGCATTTTCCCAAAGAATATTATTTGCTTAATTATTAAACTATAGGGAACCTTTAATGTCAACCTAAAAAAGCCTTGCTCCTAACCCACTGAAAGTCAGTAGTTCTGAAAAATCTCACCAGACTCAAAAGCCTCCAATTTGCCCATGGAAGAAACTATAGCACAAACTGAACCACCAAATGACAAAATCAGACTGTGGGCAAAATCCAGACAAGAATTTCAAGACAAGAAAAGGTGAACTTTAAAGGTGATTTGCTATTGCAAGCGGTGTAACTTCAGAAGGGCTCATGTTTTTAGTCTGGAAACCAGGCATTTTTTGAGCCTTTCCTGACCAGTAACACGAAATTGAGGCACTCATAATGCCCGTTTTATGGTACCCAAATTGAATTCTTATTTCCTAATCCTGCCTTCTGTTCATGACATCTCTCAACCTCTTGTCTAGGACTCAAGGTTAGATGTCCCAAAAAACCCACCTCAGAACCGTGACATACTTAGCTTCCCATGACACTGAAATTTCACATGAACTCAAGACAGGAGACAGATGTTTCCAAATCTCATCCAAAGCAGTGAAAACTTTCAAGTCCAAAACTATAGCCAGACTTCAAGAAAAGAAATAGCTGAATCTGAGCTAAGAGATTTACAACAGTACATATATAAAAGCACTGACCACAACAACTCAGGAACACGCTCAGATTTCTGCATCTGCAGTGCTTGCAGGCAGTCTATGTTGTGGGCATGATCTATCTGGCCAGGGCTAAGCCCTTCACTGAAGCCTCAAGATTAAAGCGAACCACAAACTGCCAGAACAGGTATACAAAATGGGGTCTCAAGTCAATCAACCAATTAAGCATGTGCCTTGATTTTAGTAGTAGTTAGGAGCTTAAAGGTGTTTGATACTTTTGCTAAGGAAATGCCTACGTAAAGAACAACCATGGAACATCTGCATCATGAATGAATCCTACTCATGGCTACCAACCAAGCTTCACCCTCTTGGGGTATTCCAACTCAGTTTTGGAATACACGCTCCACCTAGAACATATATGAGGTGAACATTCACTGCTTACAGCTAAGATGATCACTTCCTGAGGGCTTATGCTGAGGAAAGTCCACCAGATTTGTTTTTATCTAAGAGATCCTAGCAAGCAGACAACAGCCATTTTAGCCAGATACCAGTTCTCCTACCACTTTGACACAAGAGACCGTAATGCCATCCTCAACTCAGACTAGTGTATTTTTGAGCTCAGAACTCTTCCCTCTCAATTGTGGCATAAACATATTGTCATATACAAACTGCTGAACATACAGGGATTATGAGAATCTGCAAATTTCAAGTAAAATCCCAACCCTCAAATTGGAACCACTAAGCAAAAAAAAAGATAAAGAAATGCCAAAACCTGAAAAACACCGGCCCCCAGATACTACAGGAAAGCAAAAAAAAAATCCTGATTTATCTCTTTGCCCTTCCAGACCCTTCTCGCCAGGAAGGTCAACAGGTTATATACCTTCTGCTGGTTTAATCTACAGGAGAACAAGGGCAGCTAGCCAAGCAAAACTAGATTCTTAAAGGGACACAGCCAACAACACTCTTGATTCCAGTTTTTACAATGTGTTCTTACAAATAAAACCTGTGACCAAAAAGAGTGGTAAAAAGATAGCTGCTTCTCTATTTTTCAGTTAGCTTACTGGATAAACAGAAACAGCGATTTACATTGTTTCTCCTGCAGAGTCATTTTCTTCCGTTCTTGTAGATCCTTCACAAACAAATAGGGGTGGGGAAATAAACAGGATTTTATTTATTTTTATAAAAATAAGTCAAAGAGCAGTGAGGGTACTTGGGAGAAAATCTTCTTACACAAACCTCTCCTTTACACCTCTCTCATTTTTTCCCTAAGCTGTCAGGATTTCCAAACCAGTAGAACCTCTCTAAATCCTGCTAATCTGGTATCAGTGAGCTTTATTTCAAAGACCAGCTATGGAGAAGTATGATCAAGTAAAATGAACTTAAGATACATCAGCAAATCCTTCCTTTCCATTTCAGCATACACATGCTCAGTGCTCTCTTGACTTTTCCTCCTTCAGGTAAAAGTAGTCCTGGTTACAAGAGATTAGACTTTGCCTGGACATCTGTCATTAATGCTTACCATACTGTTTGAAGGGAGGCACTTTGAGGACTACCCTTATTTATTTTCTCTTTGGCAACAGCAAAGCAGATCCTTCAAAGGCTTGTATCTAGGCTCTGAAAGCCACCGGCACTCATGTCTCAGAAGTACAGCAAAGTAAAACACCTACCCTTTGGCAATCATATTTTAATGAAGGTAAGAACAAGGTAATTATAAGCCTACAATGGAACAGAAAAACAGAGCTAGTGACTCAGCCAGTGGCACCAGGAACTGGAAAACCTGCCCCTCCCTAGCAGGAAAACTCTAATTCATATGGTGTTAAAAACAAAGGGGAGTGACTGCATCATCTCCAGAAAAAGGAGGACCCAAGGGGCAGGAACAACAACAATAAAACCCACCTAAAACCAAACAACACCAACAAAACACGTGCACACACACAAAAAAAAATAAAAAAAAATAAAAAAAATCACTGAAAGGCTCCAAACAAACCAAACAAAACCAAAAAACCCACAAGAACCAAACCCTCCACCTCCAAATCCCCCAAAACTCTTTTTAATCTCCAGTCTCAGATCTTTTAATGAGCTCCATGCATGCGAATTCTTGACTTTTTACAAGGCTCTACAAAGAAACATGTTGGCTGTTTATTTAGCATGGTGGTAGGCATAAGACAGAAGTTGGAGAGAGGAGTATAAACTACTGTGAATCTTGACAAACTCGATTGTTCTTCAAAGTAGAACAGAATTTCCATGAAGTTAGGGAAAAAAAGAATACAGTGCATGATGTGATAGGTTTAGATTTAGAACAGCATTTACTACTCTCCAAGGAAATCATAGCTGAAAAATTACTTCAAATTGGCTTTGGAGAGTATTGATCATATTATTAGAAAATTAACAGATTCAAAACCTAAGTGTAACTATATATAGCAATGGAACCAAAAGGTACAGGGGGCATCTACTGGGTTGCTGCAGGGATCTCTACCAGTCCAGTTTTCTCTGACATCTTAGAAACCTAAGACTGAATAAAGGGAATGTTAATGAAACTTGCATGTGATACAGGATGAAGTTTACAAACACCAGTGAATAGAAACAACTCAAAGGGATTCAGATAGCTCAAAAACAAACAAGAGAAGCAAGGGGGACAAATAAGACTATGCGGAGATAGTAATGCAAACAAACTGAATAAACAATGAAAAAAACTGAGATAAATGAACGAAAAAGCCCTGCCAGAAGCAGGAGCTGAATACATGCAAGAGTGAGAATGCTGAATAAATGAGAGTTGCCTGCAAAGCAAACGCTTCTACAGAATGACCAATGTAACTTTTGCCTGCCTGTGCTCAGATATCGCTCCAGGCAACAGAGGTGAATCACCTCTAACATGTGGAATATCAGATCTCATTCTGCAAAAGGAACACAGATAAAGTGAAGAGTATAAAAAACAATCATTAGGCATAGAACAACAGACGCTGAAAAATATTTAGTCTCATTAGTAGCTTGTAAGAACTTAGAAGGTGCAAATGCAGACAGTAAGTAATCATTTCACAGAAATACACACCAAGGCAGTAGAGCAAGAGAACTTTTCTAACAATAAAGTACATTGGGCAATGGAAAACTTGCCCAAGAAAATTACTGGAAGACCCACTGCGTAGCATTTGGGGAAGGGGCAGGGCACAGAGGACAACAGACACAACAAAAACCAAACAACAAATGAGCAAGGGACAAACCTGAGCTATAGGGAAAGTATAACAGATCTTTAAAAAAAAAGTAACGGTGAATTTTTGCTCTCTTAAGATACAGCCATGGCCGGATAAGACAGAAAAATCATTTCACTATCACAGAAGCAACTATAGACATGATCCAAGCAACTACTTAAGGTGGGAAAAGATGGCAATATTGCTAAGGAAATGTCCATTCTTCTCCACTGCCCACCCCCTCGTGATTGTACTAGCTTCTCCAAACACACCAGCATTTATGTGACCACATGATTAACTGGACTGGAGAACAGATATAGCTGATCAGCCCCCTGGTCTGGGTCAGTAAACAGCAGTGCCAATACCCATGCCAGTGACAAAGGAAAGAAGTGTCACAAATACGGAAATGGACGGTTTGAGGCTGTGCAGACAGGTTCTGTCTACAACAGTGAAAGCCTGAAGTCTTTGTGGACCCACCCCTTGAGTTATGTTGTGATGGAACCAAGAACTGAAAGATACAATCAGAAAAAGACATATAATGCAAAGGAAGGAAAGCTGTGAAGGAGCATAATGTCGCTCCAAACAGAGACACAAGCAGCATCTATTGGAAACCGTAGTTTTCAGCAACCTCCTCAAAACTCTACTCACTGTATTCGAGTTCTGTGAAACAAACACCTGAATAAGAAAACCAACAGCAACTGTGATTTTATTTTAAATCACAAGCAACATTTGGCGCCATGGAGCCCTTTTTCTCTTCAGAGCTTGACAGTACTGTTTTCACACAGTTTTCCCACAGTCGTTCTGTAATACACTAACATTACAAGACTTATCACAGCAATAACCTAAAATACTTCAAAGCAATCAGTAAAATTAATTTTAAAAATCCAAAAGATGTAGCAGGAACCAGGATGGTGGAGAAATTTCTAACACTCATTCTCATGCACAATAATTGCTCCCAAGATCACCTCCAAGAGGATATGAACAACGAGCTGACTGTCCAGTTTAGAGATGATAGACTTTGTCACATGCTCGAGTCGAGGGAGCTATCCAGACTGGGATTTAGGAAAACCCTGTAAGGTCACTGCATCCTGGCTGGCTGCCCTTCGTTCTGCTATCACAAGTTCCAGAGAAAACCATAGAGTCCCTGAGCATCCAACAGCCCCAGCAAAGAACCCCCTCTGTATTCACTACAGCATGATTCAGGTTGTTATCTGTCATCATCTCTGTCGTGAGAAAAAGCTATCAAGACCAAAAGGCATTAACTGCACAGGTGACAGTACAGCAGCTTCAACCCGGACCTAGCACTTTTACATTCCCAATCTGTTATCCCCCTTGTTCCGTTCCTCCCTGTTACCCTCTGCCATGTCCTACTGCCCACTTCGTTCTGTAGAAGAACAATAAAACCTCTTACATCTACACAGACAGATGGACAGACAGATGAACAAATGCTCTGCTCACTTTGCACAGTGCAATCAAAACTAGGGGAAGCCGATCTGTTCTGAGGAATAGGAAACAAGAAAAAAAAAACCACAAAACAATCTCCAAGTCTCCTTCCCTCCCACCCAGCCCCCTGCATTTGAAAAGTATGTTGCATTGTTTATTTGTAGAGGATTTGCAGAACTTAACTCTTAAGGTTAGAAAGTAGCATGAATGTAACTTCAGGTTAAACAAAAAATGGTAGATTAGTTGTGGTTGGTTTTGGTTTGTTTGGGTGGTTTCCTTTTGTTTGTTTGCTTTAACATATATGAGCATTCACCATAAAGTACCTCACAGAAGTCTTTAAAATACACTGAGTTACACTCATTCCCCCTTCTACAAAAAAAGCCTCATCTTTAGCATCCCGTGCATGGAATTGTTTAAACGGAATTATCTACATGAAAAATTACTTGGAGAAGATTTTTGTTTGGGTTTTGGTGGGGCTTTTTTGTTTGGCTGGGGTTTTTTGTGTGGTTTTCTCTTTTGGTTTTTTTTTTTTGTTTGTTTGGTTGGTTTGGTTTTGGGTTTTTTTTTTTTGTTTGTAATTTAAATCCTTTCCAGAGGCATGCCGGCAAAACTCAACTCTAACTTTCGAATAACTGCTCCGGGAAAACAGCATTTCTCATCTTTGGTAAATGCCCTGTAACAACCCACATGCCTTCTCACGGATGGGTTCGCTTATGATTTTGTTTGTTTATTTGTTTTTCTCCATAATTTACATTAAAATTTATTACAGGGAGTAGTGATCCTTCTCTCCACCCTTCCCAAGAACACCTCTACAACGGGTGCAGAAACCTGTTTTTTCCCTATTACAAGTGTTAGCAGTTTTCAGCCGATGCGACAAGCGACCGAGTTGCCCAAGTCCCAGCGCCGGCAACCCCTCGCCGACGGAGGAACGCGCCGGAGCCTCCATTGAGGATGTTCCTATCGCTTCCTTTGTATGCCTGTGCCTCCTCCGTCGCACATGATCGGCTCCAAACACCCCCCTTTTCACCCCATCTCCCGCAGGAACCCGTACCCCTTCGCCCCGCGCGAAAGCGATGATCGTGAAATAGCGTGTCCTGACCTGAGCAAGGCAAGAGCGGCTGTTGTTCCGTAGGGGCAGCGGAGACCGGCTCCAACTCCTCCTTCTGCTCCAGGACTTTCTGCCAAAAAGAGCAGACGACGGCTGTTCCTGCGCGCCTGCCCCTCGCTCCCGCCCGATCCCCACCCCCGAGCCCGCAGGGGTGGGAGCGGGGGCTTGGGAAGGGGGCGCGGGCGGGTCAGCTTCGCGCTCCGCAACGCCACCGCCGAGTCGGAGAGAAAGAAGAAAGTTGCCGGGGAGCCCCAGCGGCCCTCGGGGCGGCTCTGGGGTGGGCCCTCGGGGCTCCCCCTTCCCTTGGTCCCGCAGCGTCGGGGACAGCGAGAACAATACCGGGCCGGGCGCTCCTGCCGGCCGGGTGTCCAAGGAGGAGGTCGGAGCGGCAGCCCGGGCCGGCGGGAGCGGAGGCACAAAGCGCACACTCACCTGAGGAGCGCGGGAGCGGACGGCGGGACGGCGAACCCGCGCGGCGGCAGCGAGGGGGCGGCAGCGGCGGCCGCGGTCGGGCAGGAGTTCGGGAGGAAAAGGGAGGGTTTTTATTTCCCCTGGAGTTTGAAAGGAGGAAGTGAGGAATGCGAGGAATGAGAGTTGGTATGAAATGAACGCGGCCGTGGGAGGGGACTGCCGGCTAGCGCAGGGGCTGAGACGGGGCTAGGGAGGGGACTAGCGGGAGGGTGGTGAGAGAAGTGCCGAGGCGGAGTTAGGAACAAAACCCAGCGGGGCCGGGCGCTCCCCGGCCGGGGGCCGCGTGTGACCGGGGCGGAGGGAACGGCGGCAATAGCCGGAAGAGGGGGCCCGTGGGGGAAGGTCGCTCCGCACAGGGGGAGCGGAGGAAGGAAACTCTGAGCGGCCGAGAGCGGGGAGCGGCCGGGACGCCGCCGCCTCCAAGCATCGGCGCGGTGCCCGGGCGGGGAGAGAAGTTGGAGTCCGCGTCCAGGCCGGGCCGGCTTCGGCCGGAGGAAAGACCCCTGGAGAGGCCGCCGCTTGCGCGGTCCTTTCCCAGGGGCGGGACTCCGGCACGGAGGGGATTCGCTAACCCCTTCGAGCAAGCGCGGCCCGCCGACAACACTTCCTCGAGGCCCCTTAGGGATGTGATGTGATTTCTAGCCAGCACCGCTGCGCAAGGAACCAACCCCAACACCGCAAAAGTAGTTGTAACAGTTTAATTGCCCCGAGAGCATTCCAGAAAGTAAACTACTTGCCTAACAGCAAAGGGGTGTTCTCTGTGGCTTTTCTCAATCTCACAAGGAAGCTACTCGTTTCCTGTCCATTCATACAGGAATGCCAACATGTTGCACTGGAAAATGCTGATACAAAGCTGAGAGTTGGACTAAGGTTGGAAAGCCACATCCCAAAACCAAAAACAGTAGTAAACCAACAAGTTTAGTAAATGTAATGACATCCTGTCAGTAGCTCTGGGCAATGCTGCTACATCAACAAAAAAACTTTTTCATGTCTCCAGCAGGTGACTTTGTCACAGGTTCCTGCTGTGCACATAACTACCTGTGGTAGAGTTATGACACACTTGGTTTTGTTTAAAACTTTGAAGTTCAATAAAAATATTGAAGAATTTGAATAAGAAAAATCTCAGCTTTTGGTAAGAATCCAAAGCTAAAACATTTTGTAACTCTTTTCAAGTTGCAGAGAAAAGACTGAAAAGGGGACCTAGATGTGTCCTAAAGTCTCAGGAACTAGATGGCAAACCCCATCAATTTCATAAACTTAGTCTTGGGATTTGGAAGGCCAACTCCAAATTTGCCATATGGGCACAAGTTAACTCCTGGGGAGATTCCAGCCGGACACAAGAGGAAATGTCACTAATCAGCCATTGGAATAATCTTCTCAGAGAAGTGGTGGACTCTCCAACACCGGACACTGTTAAGATTCGTCTGGACAGGGTGCTGGGACATCTAGTTCAGGTCGTGCTTTGCCAAGAAAGGTTGGACCAGATGATCCTTGAGGTCCCTCCCAAGGGACCCTCCCTCCCTGGGTTTCTGTGATTCCCCTTTTTCTATTTTTCTTAGTTTGGCAGTGCTGAAGATAAACCGATATTAGTAAACCTTTTTAATACACAATTACTTTTCTTTGGAAGGCAATGCAGCAATATTGTATGAATGCTTAAGATTTTAAGAAAAAATATATGATACAGCTGTCAATATATATTGTATATACAATATAAATATGAAGTTACAAAAGTCAAATTATTTTGTGGGTTTTTTTGTTTGTTATATAAAGCCCTGCAGTGATCTCATTTAGCCACTGTTTCTGCTAAGCTGTATTCAAAAACAGGTAATTTAACAAAAAAATATGTATTAAAGGTAGCTCACTTCTCATCACACCTGCTCACTATGAATTCTAGGCCAGGTCTCATGATTATGTGACTAACACATTGTTTTGCTCCCATTTCCCTGCAGAATCAACATAGCTCAAAGAGAAGGAATTGAAACCTATTCCTTCCTGTGACTCATCACACAAATTGTTTGCAGGACTCCATTCAGTTGCAGATGAAAACCTGCTCCAGAGAACAGAAGGGTTTTGGAGGTGGTTTTTTGGTGATTTGTGGTGTTGGGTTTTGGGGTTTTTTTGGAGTGGGGTTTTTTTTTCCCTTTTTTTTTTTATGATTTTTTATTTTTCCTTTATTGGTGGTAATGTGAAAGCAAACTATTCTGCTCAGAACAGGAAGTTGGCAAGCTGATGAGACCTATCTGTACTCTGTCTGAATGATTTTGATATGCAGCTTTTAAAATATTGGCTCACAGTAAAATATATCACTTTCCCTTTAATAAAGGGATCAATTCAATTAAGCATTAAAAAAAATTAAATCCTTTCTTTTTGTTATAATTTTAAGCTGTTTTGTTGCAGACAGTGCAATGGTTTGCCTTGTTTGGAAATGTTAATGTGAATAATCACAAATTGCATCTTCTAGAATAAATTAACTAATTTATGTATTCTCTAAATTAAATGTTACATTGCCAGAGCAGGTTCTGCTATAATAGTCTTAATGCATTGTGGTGAAGTTAGTTTGCTTCTGTACTTTTCTCCCATTTTGGGATCAAAGAAGTGACCTCCAGCTTCCAATGAGGAAAGAATAATTCCATATAAACATATTAAGGGACAGAATGAGAAGACAAAAACTCTATGAACCATACAGTTCAAGAGATGCAAGAGTAACAGTGGGTACAGGTGCTCTGCCTTCTTTCACAGAAGGGCTTTCAATTCTTACCACTTCACCGCTGTAGCAGGCTGTTTTCCCTGTTATTAAGGAAGCCCTTATACCAGTGCTGCTTTTCTACTCACCTTCATAACTGCATGCTGGGCCAAGCATCTTTCTGAATTCTGGGTTTCAGCAGTAGTTCCAAACTGCAGTTACGTACAGCAGTTTGACATTGTGGCTGTCTGCATCAAAGAAGGAATCTTTCCGGAGTTTGGTTTCTCAAGACTTTGCACAACTGTTAGCTCTTGACCTGTAAATCATGGGAAAGGCTTTGCTTGTCTTCTGTATCAGGAAATCAATGTCAACTGAGAGATTTATAGAGCTGTTAATACCGGCAAGTCAAGGAACACACTAAGTAAAGTATTATTATTATGCTAATAGTAACAACCCCCCCTGTCCTACTGCTACCAAATTCAGCAGTAAAACTTCAATGAGAGTGGGACTGACCCCTAAAAGAGCAAGAAATTACTCAGTCTTATGTTTGTGAGCCAAGGAGCTTCTAGCAGGCTCGTAGCTGTTTTAGTCTGCTAGATCTACTTTTAGGATTCATATTTAACAGTTTAATATGCTTCCTTCTTTGTTGCAAGATCTCTTTGGGATTTCAAGAATGTTACATTTGCACATATTACTGTACTAACATTACTGTGCTAAGAACAAATGCCTAGTAGTACTTCCTGCTCAGTCTTCTATCCCAACTAAATCTCACTTGGCTCAGATGGAACTGGGGGGGGGGGAAGAGGTGCATGAAGAATAGGGCTTATACATTGAGAGCTGTGTTAGTTTCAGATTATCAGCCCCACCGTATCTCCTCTTACAGAAGTTCATACATGTCTCAGTGGAAATAGGAAAAAATAACCACTTCAACTTGGTGTTCCTCCTAGCCTTGTATTATTTCAGTTCTTGATTCAGAAATACATGGTATTGTACTTCAACAGTACAATGGGCTCAGATGGAGAGTATGAAAATGCATAAAGAACCACTTCAAAAGCCCTAACCAGACAGTGGAAGAAACATTAAAAACATGGGGCAGAGAAATGCAACTAGCTTAAAGAAAGAATCAAATGGAAACCAAGAACTATACAGGAAGAACTGCTGCTGAGAGAACAAAAAATAGAGATGAACTTTACATTTATCCCCAGACTTCTAAGTGTATGGGAAAAAAAAAACCAAAACCAAACACCACAAAGAGAACTAGGAATTACAAAGGAAAAGGAGGTGTAAGAAGGGAGATGAGATATGACAGGAAGAAACTGACGTAGTATCCAGTACAGGAGGAACAAAGAACACAAAAGTGACAGCAAAATTCTACGAAAAACTCATTAAGAATTAAAGATTTTTTTCCAATATATAAATTAGTTTATTTTCATTTAGATATAAAAGTTATAAATACAATTCATGTAAAACATTATCTGATAAAAGAGCACAGAATATGTTAATCTGTCTGCACAATCTGACTGAAACCCAGAGGCCCTGGCCTTCCTAGGATCATTTCATGTCAACAAATAGCTTGAAGAGCCACTGCTGACAAACCTAACTGAAAGGGTGAGTAAAGGGATGCTACTGTGGCCTTCTGAGCAGAGAGAAAATCATCTTGAATTAAAGTTAGCATTCTACCTTCAGGTCACCCCAAACTAACATAAGGCAGTTTCTTTCACACAAACCTAGTCAGAAAAATAATCAGACAGGTAACAAACTGACTTAGTTTTTCTAGATGGGTAAAGGGAAGGCAAAGCCATCAGCCAAGAACTCAGAAGAGCACAAATGGAAAACACTGTCAGGTCTTGAGTCCAGCCTGATGAGCAGGAAGTACATGAAGGCACAAAAGAGATGCAGGAGTCAAGTTCTCTTCAGGACAGCTCTGCTGATGAGATCATCTGAAGATAATGGCTCACTCGCTATGCAAGCATCTGAGATGTGAGCTGGAATTCTCAGCATCACTTCATAATTTACAGTTAAATACAGAGTTTGCACATGATTACCATAGCTGGTTGGTTGTTTTTCCCCCACCCCGGCAATATCAGAAAATGTCTTCACAAAGTTTCATTATTTTGGAAGAGTAAGTGATACCTGCCACTGCAAAGACTCAAGAGCCCAAAAGCAATAGATCTGGCTCTTTGGAGCGTGAAACAGAGTTAGTCTGCTGACAACAGCAATATCAAAAGCTGGAGAACACCTATTCTTGTCTTGATAGAGGGATTAAGTTTTCCAGGATCATCATGAGTATGCATAGTGGCCACAAACCAGGAGAGATAGTAACTGTTCTCTGCTTTAGTACACATGTGCACACTATGAGGCTTACATGCCACAGCGTGCAGCAATTCACTCTGATGAATCAAGGCCATATGAATCAAGAATCATTCCATGCTGTGACCTACAGTCCCCACACTGTATATCCAGCATTAAAAATGGAACACTGGAAGGACATATTGCAAAGCCACGTGATATATTAATTAATTTTTTTAATCTTACTGATGCCTTCGAAAACACCTGTAATCTTCTTTTGAGGTAACTCCTTCTTATATTTAGGTTAAAATTATTTATATAAAATCTACTTTAATATGTCATGACTTGAGATTAAAAGAAAAAATAAAATCAGTTGCTTATTCCTAAAAACGTAGCAAGTTTTACAAACAATGGACAAATTAATTAAAAAATAATTCTGATCAGCATACAGCCTAGATTAAATCAATCAGAACACTGCTTTTCAGGAATAGGACTGTATACTGTACAGTTACAATAGTACAGTTACAGTACCATACTATTGTATGTATTGTTACAATACTACCTTCTGCCAAATTCTGTCAGATTCTATCATCTGTTCAGTCTCATTTTTCACTAGTAAAAATAACAGAGACAGTAATGGATATATCACCAACTAAAAAGTAAGCGTTTCAGATTTGATTGTTCTTTATTTGGTAAAAAGACTATCAAGGGATATGGAGCAACTAGAATAATGAAAGGGAACTGGACTATCAACCTTAACAGAGAATCATCCCACAGAGTAAGAGTAAAGTGTTTTATTAGAGCCAATGTCTCACTCCAGCTCTGTATTTGTTGAACATTACCTACAGTTGCACAAAGCCATAACCTGAGTCATTCCGTGTCTGACTATTGTAACAGACAGTGAAATGATACACAGGGCCAATAACTGTCCTCCTTGTTTGTGAATTCAGCCGAGCAGAAACTCTTTTATTCCTGATCAGACCTGTAGCATCATCTCCAGGGGCACTGTGGAAGTCAAAGGTATATGAACACTAAGCCATCATTTTTCTGATCCTAGCTGCAAGAAGTTCCAGTTAGTGGGCTGAATTCCTTAGCCTACTCTAACACAGCATCTGTTACAAGGATTCTGAAAGCAGAATCAACACTGATGTCAAAAACATCACCTGTATTTCTTGTTCTTCCACAATGCATACAGAGACTGCTCAGTCTTAGGACAGTCTCCTAAGATGTCAACTACTGTAATGCTCCGAGGCCTGGTATTTGCTTTCTAATAAACCTGCGGAAGTCTCTCCTCCAGTTCCCTTCCACCTCCAATGTGCTTTTCATTACTCCACCTGGAACTCTTACAACAAGATGCAGGGATGGGAGTGAGTTTCAAGTCTGTCGTCTCTCATTCACAGGCCAATTTACTATCAAAACTGGAGAGTCCAATAGCAAAGGCCTGAAGAGCACACAGAGGATAATTATAGTCCAGAGTGAACACATCTTCTGCTACACGACCAAACTGCATCACAATGTAGTCAGCTGGGGAGGGGGGAAAAAAAAAAAGATTCAGAAACAAACAATTTCATAGCATTGCAAAGAAAAAACAAAACAAACCACAACCATAACCAAAAACCCGCAAATGTCTGGCAGTCCCAAATATATGTGGTTGGTGTATCCATCCCTTCTCACCAGAGCAGCCTTGAAATCTGTTCTCTAGAGTGACTGTTATTCTAGAGATTATCTTTCTTCTCAGAACCAAAGCTTGAACTCTCTCTTGCTAGCCTGAAGATGCTGTATAGTCCTTTTCTTTCCCTTCAGGAAGCTTGCATTTACCCTCTCTTTCGTTGCAGCTATGGACAGTAGTGTCTGCACCTACCCCAGAAAAAGGGAGGCCTTATGTAATTTTCTTGACAGCTGAGAAGTCCCCAGTAATCCTGAGCTGATTTCCTCCATCCAGTCTCCCTTCTCCAGGAATAGAATATCCTATTCCTCCCAAACCTCATGAAATAAATAGGGTTCTCCCTGTTCGAATAAGCCACACATACTCTCCACCAGACTCTTACGGTCATTGTCATGGACAATCTGGAAGTTCTTCACCGAGGCCTGAGTGACTCTCCCATGGAAGTTCAAAACATAGGATTGAGTATCATCGTTCCAAACTGGAGCCTTGTTGTGCAACTCAATGAGGTTCTCCAAATTTTTGTTTTGCCATTTTGAAAGCAGACTCTCATGTTCCTGTTCAGAACAAAGAAATATACTTATCAGATTTGGAATAGCTCTGCTTTTGATTACTGCCTCTCCCATGTGTGTGTACCCTATCACTTGAAGGTCGTTCCCTGTTTAGTGAAACACAATGACAACACTCAGTCCTACTGAAAACTTCTTGCAGTTCCCAGGGAGATACTTTAATGGACTCCCTGTCTAAGCATTTCTTTCCACTCAATAAGCTATCACCGTATTTCCACCCAAACAAGAAAAAAGAGCGAGAGAGAAGAACGTGTGTGTACATGAAAGGGAGCAATTCACAGGCTAAAGGATGATTGCCATCCTGCTGGCAGGAATCCTTTCTAGTCTCACAAGCTTTCTCTGATTCTGTTGGACCCAACTTTCATTTCTAACAATCTGAACTTTGAAACAAAAGAAAATAATCTACAATTAACTGCATAGTGCCAGGCCCTGGAGTGCTTTAGTAGAAAGTCCAAAGGCTGCAGCAGGCTGTATGTATGCCTTAAGTAGGTTAAATGGGTCTAGTAAGTGATGCGCAATATGAAAAACAGAGAAATAAAACCAGAAAGATACAAAAACAAGGTAAAAGAGCACAATACATTCAACAAACAATGAATTACAAGGAGATGTAGTGAAATATATATTATTTAATTTTAGAAGTTCTGCAACAAATTGATTCCAATAATATATGCTAAAACTCCCAAGAAAAAGAATCCAAACTGAAGTTATTTAATGGGAAAAAATGATCAGAAAACATCCTGTTGTGGAGATCTGACTGATATGGCTCTAGTAAATGTTTTAGTATTATATACAGATATAATACTGGATTTTGGAGGATAACCTAAATAAAACCTAAATAACCTCCAGTCTGAGCCATGACCAAACTCCATAACTCACATTTCGTGGACGTATTGGAATTCGCTTATGATTCATATTCATTCCTGGAATGATCACAGACATTTTTCTGGGACCCTTGAATCCTAACACGTTGGTTTCCTGAAGGACAAGGAAAGACATTTTCAGTAAATGAGATACTTCATCTCAAAGAAGGAAAGACAACAAAACCAAACTCGAATCCACATTTATATTGTTTTTTAGAGATCTGCTAGCTACAACTGTAGTAGCAGTTATCTAAATGCAACTGTGTTTTAATCACTGAGAACAGCTTTCTGTCCCATTTTGAGAACTGTGTTAAGACACGTAATATTACCCAATTTAGAATGCATCAGTTATCCTCATGAAACATTTATAACAAAATCAGAGAAGTGCAATTTCCAAGCATAAGTTTGTGCATCTGAGGCAAAAATAGGCTAAAATCTTGCTTGTGAAGAAGCCTTGAGTATGATAAAAGACAAATATCTTTGACCTGAGACTATGTTACCTATACATCACCATTTAGGCTAAAATATTCATGAAAAAGTGAATTACGTTCTTCTTTAGGTGTCATTATTTGTGTTTAAGAGCATACCTACAATTTTCTCTCAAATCATGCTTTTTTATAAACTATTAAGAACAGACCCAAAAGGCAAAGAATTCAGCACCTGTCCAAGCTTCAATCTTAAGCAGATTATTCCAGAGTACTGCAGGAGACTGCTCCAAGTGGATTGAATATAAAAAGCAAAGGGAAAATAAAAGTCTTGGCATTCCCAAACCATCCATTCAATAATATCAACCAAAATTCAAGGGTCCATTTAAAGTGTTCTATAACAACGCCAGTGACAACCTTTAAAATTCCCAAAGGCCAATTAAAAAGTCAAAATCTTTTGGAAGCACTGAACTGATTGATAGAAGTGATACTGCTTCTCCTAACACGCTAGTGCATTTTGCAGACACAGAACAAAGCTCTTTGGAGTTGCAACCTCTACTATTTTGCTTCAGAAAATCTAGGGGCACATATGAGAATGAGAGTACTGATTTTATTCATATATAAACTTTATGAACTTCTTGTATATAAAAGCTCAGAGATCTGAAAAAACAACTTTATATTATCTGCTGTACTAATTTTAACACCTTGCTGTGTACAAGAAGGTAGGGAACTGAAGAATACTGTATACAAAGAAAATAACCTGACATGATACTGTTATGATAAATGATACTGCTAACAGGCAGCGATTTTTCCTCCAAGTGCCATTAAGATCAGCAGGAAGAAAAAAAATATCGAGATCATGCTCCAATAGGTTGATGCATCTTTACATTTCTCTGTCGCACCTGTGATAAGAGTAAAAATCCTTCCACTTCACTGACCCTCATTTTGTAAAGAACCTCAAATTTTATTCAAACTTTAGGACTGGAATATGAAACAAACAATGTGACAATGTTCAAGGCCAGGTTGGACGGGGCTTGGAGCAACCTGGCCTAGTGGAAGGCATCCCTGCCCGTGGCAGGGTGTTGGAACTGGATGAGCTTCCCTTCCAACCCAAACCATTCTGTGATTTTATGATGAGAATCCTCATATAATTCTAGAGTATCCACAAGTGCCTCTCTGAAGCCTAGACCAAGATGATCCTCAAAACCAGAAGAAAGCATCTCTAGGACAGAGCGCTACCAAATCCTGATTTCCCCTGGAACCATATCCTCACTAACCACAAGCTGCTACTGAAATAATACCAGCTCCTTCCTATCCACCAATATGCCTTTGGTTCTGCAAAAAAAAAAAAACAAACCCAAAAAAAACCAACTCTACTTCACAGAGTATTCCCAGTTCCTTCTTAGAGTCCACCAAACACCAGCCGGGCAAGAAGCAGTTCATGCTGTGGCTGGCTCCATGTAAAGGATGTGCTGACTGGCCACATGCCACAGGTCAGACAAGAAGGTTATCAGGATGTTAATTTGCATCTCCCTCCCTCCCCTGGCACTGTTTTGTTTTGGGGTTTTTTGTTTTTATTTTTTTCATCAAGCTTGTAAGAACTTCTCTTTGAAGCCTCTGTCCTTTGTTGTATCTGGTTGAAATTGGTCAGTTGGTTCCAAAGTTAAGCGGGGAAGGCTGCCAGGCAGCACGATTTTGTAAGCCCTGTTTCCTCTGTAACCAGGCAACAAAGAAAAAAGGGGCAAAAGAGGAGAGGCACTACTTACATAACAAATAGCTGCAAGCTCCTGTCTTGTATGAGCCTTTTCCACTAGACCTTGTGCCTTGATGGGGCTAACTCCATGGTCATAGACTGTAAATTTTGTTCCCATGAGGTTTGACCTAATGCCAGGTTATGGAAAGACAAAGAGAGAGGCATCAGTGGAAAGTTTTGTTATATTCTGAAGGTATTTGTACAGCACAGTGAAAACACTCATCTCCTGCCATCTGAATCTTCCTATTGCCAGCTCAGTAAGGAGTGCCCACAGTGAACTGAGCCTGAACCTATCCTGGAAAAACATCAAGCCAGAATTCCTTATGTGAATTTCCATGGTGAGTGGTAACACTGAAGAAAGGTTGCCAACTCAGGTGAATACAGATTACATTAAGCAGGATGATGCAAGTTCATTCTCTCTGAATTGACACCAGATTGTTGTTCATATCCCCAACTCAACTAAAATGAAAATCCAATCTCTCGTCTGTAGTTTTCACCTGTGGTTCTTACCTGAGTTTTCCAACGAAACTTTCCCCTTCCCGGGATAAATCAGTTGGGTCAACTGATATAAGGTAATTGGATGTTTTGCTCTTTTTCCGTTTTCGCCCTGCAAGAAGGAATGTCTGGAAATACAAAACTTCGATCAAGACTGGAGCTTTTTAAGAATGCAGCAGCATTGCTAGACATTGCTATCCAAACTGTTTTCTCTCCATTTTCCACATCAATTCCCCTTTTTGTTCTGTTCTGTGCCGATATTACTGTCTACACAATTCTGATATCTTCCACAAGTGCACACCCTGAAATCCTATCCCTCCAATCAGCTCACTCAGCAGTGTAGATTTAACGCAACTGTCCTTTCTAATCTTCCCTCCTTTTCTGCAAGCAGCTCAGTCTCCCTGCTCTTCTTTATCCTTGACATTTTTATACTTCTTAAAATTTTATCTTTCATTGTATTATAGCTTTCAAACTTGCCGTTTCCCTCCTTAGTGCCTTGGCCTCATATGAGCTATCCTCGTCTGCATGCTGGCTCTCCTCAGCTTCTGGTTTCTTACCAGAAACTCTCCCTTACACAAAAAGTATTCTGTGATATGAGTACAATAGCCAAGATATTGTGCCGCTTCCAATACCTTTCTGTTGTCGTCCCTTTCCAGATGCATGTAATAAGTTGGGAAGAGGCCCCGGTCCATTCCCTTCTTATCTCTAGTGATTCGACACTTGACTGTAATACCACGAGGTGCAGGGTGTAATGCAAAATCCTCCAAGTTCTCTACTTCTCCCAGCTGGGCATCTACCGGAGCGGATGGACTACAGGAAGCACCTGTTTCCTGTGCGAAGAACCATCATATTAGCAAATTAATACAGATCAGAGGCTCTGGTATTCCCCAAGAAAAGAAAGGTCTTTTAAAACAGAAAGATTTAATGTCTCAAGAAGATATTTTGGGAAAAGGAAGTTAAATGAGATACCACCTATATTTCTGTGAAGAAAGTGGCTGAAGACTTTTACTCTGAGGAAAAATCAGCCCTCCAATGAGAGGGGAGGAAAAGTACCCATTAACCAGAGATGAGTGAATTGTGAGGAGGGGATAAAAATGGGATGAGTCACTGCAAATATTCTAAGCAAAGAGCCTCTCTGCTCTTAGAACTTCACTCTGTGGGAAATCAGGCAGCATGATAAGCTGGACTGATGGATGCTGCAGTAAAGACAGGCCAGGATTTTTGTGACTGGAATGAGCACTGAGATTATGTTGGTTCAGAACGGTGACTGAAACAGAGTAAACTGATGGTGGAACCATCTCAAACGCTGGAACGCTGGAAGAACCTTAGAACAGTGTATATATTCAGGATGCAAGTTATGGTCACCAAAGGAACTGGAATTCTAATGGAAATCTGGTATAAGTCATTAATTTTTTTTCTTAGAAGTAGCTGAATCCTGTATTGTAGAATCCTGTATTGTAGAATCCTGTATTGTAGAATCCAGGAGATTCCTCCCTTACTGGGTTTTGGAGTTGATGGTTGTGGTTTATCCCCATTCTCAAATACAGCCAGTAGGAAGTATGAGTGAATACAGACACAGACAGACAGACTTGAAATTCACTAGTGGCTCTCACCCTTCCCCCTGACAGCATCCCCTACTTGGTATCTCCAGTAGTTGGCAACCATAGCCCAGTCTCCCAGGTAGCCAACACCCAGACCTCTTGTACTACTCACCCACTCACAAAGTACAACATACACACAATCACAGAATCACACAATGGTTTGGGTTGGAAGGGACCTTAAAGCTCATCCAGTTCCAAACCCCTGCCATGGGCAGGGACACCTTCCACTAGAGCAGGTTGCTCCAAGCACCGTCCAACCTGGCCTTGCACACTGCCAGGGATGGGGCAGCCACAGCTTCTCTGGGCACCCTGTGCCAGGGCCTCACCACCTTCACTGTGAAGAATTTCTTCCTCGAGTCTAATCTAAATCTACCCTCTTTCAGTTTAAAACCATTCCCCCTAGACTACTCAACTCATTATTTCAGGATATAACTGATATTTTATGACTTCATATTCCATTTATTCAAACTTACTTGAAAGCAAAATAAAGTCTGACCAATTCAGATGAGCAGTGAAAAATACTTTTTGTGTATGTTTATAATTCACATTTTAATGTAATATTAATTTCTCCTTACACTTCCCTGACAGACCATTAAAAATACATTTTTCGGCCCCCAGCACCATCTACCTTTGTATTTTGATATGAAGTAGACCTGGACCTACTGAAAACCAGAAATAACTTGACCAGCCTAAGATTGTGTAAGAAGGTCCATTCTTTTCTGGAGTACAGAACTTTGACAACAAAGCTTCTGCATATTAGCTGAAAATGCCTAAGTAATTTTTATGAGCATACAGTATTTTTTCCAGAGGAATCAGAGTCCTAGCATGTATATACTAACAAAAAATAACTTCACAAACAAGTAACAGTAATAAGGACACAACATGAGTTTACATATATTTAAGACAAGTATACTTTGAGGACATCCTAGAAGATAGTTCCAAGCCAAACAGAAGAAAAGGCCAAGCTTCAAGTACTCCAAAGTAACTACTTAGACACTTGATCAGATTTTATTGCCATTTTGCAATTCTTGCAACATTAAATCTTGCTTAACTTTATAAACTGAATAGCACATTATTATTTTTGTATTATTCTTAGAAGTTAATCTTAAATATGTGACCAATGCACTGGATCAGGAACAGAAGTGGATACAAGCACACATTTCACTATTAGCATTATGTAAGAAACTCTCCTACTGTTAAGATGGAAAAGCTGTTAATGCCACACAAGGGATAAGTTACTGCATTAAATACAGCAGTCATAAAAGTTATTTGCTATGAAGCACTTGGCTAGCATTTTGAGAGCAGCTTTAGGAATCAGTTGTTGAAATCCAAAAGATTTGGGAGACATACATCTAACGCTTTTGAACAATTAAGATCTCCTACCCACACAACAAGTTTTCAAATTGCTAACACATATTTTGCACAGAAAGGAGATGAAGTGTTAATCCTTAATTAAATAATACTTTAAGCTCTATCACACTAAATATTAATATTTAATCTATATTATAATCTTCAGAATTTCTCCATTCTACTTCGCCACACAATTATACTCACACAGGTCTTTCGAATAGTAGCATGCACTTTTAAGCCGGTCCAGCATCCATGCCCAAACCCTATGCCCTTCATCTCATCACTAGCTCAAACCCTGGTTCTTCCCAGGTCTTTTCCAACTCACTGCCTAGTCCAGCATATAGTTTGTAAGCATATGTATGTGTGTGTCTCTCACGATACATACATATGAGAACACATTCATATAGGAAACAGTTTTAGAACATGATAGGACATGCTGCAGTAATCAGCCACAAGGCTTGGACAGATGAGCACACTGTCTTGCAGCTGTTTACGTGCATCTGGTGCTTTTTACTCCCTTTAGTCCCCATTTTCCCATGCTTATGGCTTCCTGATCCACCTCATTCCCTTTTTCCTCTTCCCTTCCCCTAAACAGCCATGAAAGGTTTCTTCCAATCCCCAAATATTCTGTTCCATCCCAAAATTCTGTTCCCTCTTACATTCCACAATAAATGCGATAAACCTTCAGGCAGTAATCCCTCTTAATTTTGCATGCCATTTCAGAGTTTCTCTGAGTCATCTTGGTGGCTTTTACACCAGAGACAATGGCCTAATCTGTCTCCTTTGAGAATCATAGGAGTAGCTGACTCACCGTGTTCCCATCAGGCTACTTGGGTTCCTCTGCCCACCATTGTTCCTTTAATCATTACTAGGTCTTTGTGTTTAGCTCAATGGCTCTTCAGTCAGATAACCTGACAATCACGACCTTCGTCTGCCTTCAGGGATTAATATGCTAGCTACTGTAGTTGCAACTACTATATTTTAACCTAGTGCTCAAGGGGTTAGTACTAAAATCAAACACGTGCCCAGCCCTTATCAGAAAGGGATTTCAAGACACTTACTGCGAAAGATTTCACGCTGCTTGCAGAGCTAGGCCTCTCAGTTTCAGGATATGGTGAATGAGAAGCTGGTCTCTTACTAGCTTCTTCCTCTTCTGCATCCTCCTCATCAAAATTCAAACTGCCTGAAATTCCTGTCAAAATCAAGCACGTAACCTCTGAAAGGAGATGACATGAGTGTGTGGCATCACTAATTCATATATGACATTTGCATAGCTATTCACTCTTTTAATTAATTTCAGTTGATTTAATTAAAATCAACTCCTGATTTTCCTCATGTGCCATATTGCTTCTGAAGCCTTTTAATTCAAAACCCTAGTGACATTTTGCAGCTGTCATTGTGCAGATGATTAAACAGCTGTCAGGCTTTTATTGGTACTTATTTAAATGATACTAAGTGATGTAACATACTGCTTAATATGTCATTGAGTTAATTTTGCCTATTTTCACGTAAAAAAGCCCTCCATGTCTTAAAGAACAAAAAAGGAAATCCAGATCAATACGCTGACACCTCCCCTGTAAATTGGACTCTGTACAGCTTACATTCTTTACCATTTCCCCTTATTCTTATACACACTGAAATGGAGTAGGATAATTTTTCAATAAGAGCTCTTCCTATTCTTACATCAGCAGCAATAACCTAGGTCTCATGAATACTATTGATGATTTTCTTCTTAAAACAGAAGTGCAGTCTGAGTAGTCCCAGGGCTTATTTATTTAATCTTAACCTAGGCACAGCTACGTAGAGATGACTGTAGGTATATAACTAAAATAACTCTGGATAAAAACATTTTAAAGAATGTTTATGTGTACAGAAGTACACATAACTGCTTGGTGTTTACTTGGAACTGTATAATTTTATTCTGAGATTCCATTCTTTAATTTGGCTGTAGAATGGAAAGCAGAATAAGCACTATAGAAAATGAACACACTATTTTCTGAGAGCAAATATTATAACAGTACTCCAACATGGCACTCCTGGAAGTTCTTTATCTCAGATGAAACAGAAAAATGTATTCTTGTCGGTAAGCCTCACAAAGCGCATTTGGAAAGAGGAAAGGCGTTGACCCCAGTACTCTAGCCAATTTCAAAATTTACTGTTTATATTCTATCTCTACTAATTTCCCCTGAAGTTTCTGGATATTCTCTCCTACTTCCTTTCCTAACTCTTGTGTAATGTTCCTATCCATAGGCAGGCAGCTGTTGCATCTGACAATTAAATGGATGTATTTCTAGATATGGTAGTACCTTACTACATAAACTGTACTGGAAACATTCTGGGAGACATGCTCAGCAAAATAAAAACAAGCTGTGCACTATACGAAACATGAGCCATTATTTTGCTGCAAAGTGCTTAGGCTGCATTCAACAAAAGAGGCTTCCCGTGGTACTGGCAGAGAGAGATGGACACTCCACTAGGAAACTACTCAATGGGATATAATTATTGAATACAAAACTCTAAAACTGTTGATTGTGACAGCCTCTGACTCAGGAAAAACACCTTTCCTGTTAGCCTCCTTAACAGTTACATTATGGCATTACTGGGTATAGAGGGTTCTGCTGTTGTGAAAATATTCAAGCATCATATCCAGATATATTATATCTGGAATAAAAATACCCCAAACTCTAGCAAAATGTGAAGTATAGCGTTTTGCCACCAACTTCCTTGGAAAGGCCAGAAATTATACAGCACATTGATAAACCTTTAAAACTTAACTGGTATGTCCCAATTAATATCAGAAGAAGGAACCGTAGTTCTGCATTTTTACATGCTGTAGAATCTCCTAGCTCTGCATTTAAAAGTCATACCTTACAGACACTGATTCATCACATTTTTAGGGCTTTTAACTCTACTGAAAAAAGTTATGAGAGCCCTGAAAAATATCTTTGCCCATTATCAACTCTTAATGCCCATCAATTCTTGATGTCAAGATAACGCCCATTATATTACCTCGTTTCTCTAAGATTTCTTGCAGATCTGGCTTGCCTGCTGTGTCTGTTAGAGCCTCTCCATCATTTTCCCGATCGGCATCGTCTTCTGTTTTGGAAGATCCAGCAGAAAGAGTTTGGAGCTTGGTCCCCAAATCTTGCACTTCTGACTTCAGGAAAGCAGCTGGTCCATCAATACCTGCAGGCCAAAACAAAACAGAATGCTAAAGTCTATTTTTTATGGCTAAAGACACATCCCAGGATGTTTGTTCTTTACATCTTCCTTGCCCAAGCATCCCTTTAAAGTACTGATGTCTTCTTGTTCAATTTTTGTCAGAAAACTTGGGAGGATCCAGGCCTGACTCTGGTACAGACAGCCTATTACTTTAAACATACCAGGCATCAGCTTCTCTATTTATAAATATAGTCATTGTATCTACTTTTTTACAAGGGCTTAAGCAGTTAAAATGAGTTGTATTTGTCATGCACATTGATATCTTTCAAATTGATAGGCAACTACTCTATTTTCTTTTCCTTCACGTTCCTTTCCTTCACATTCAACTCCTCCAGAACGCTCACTTACCAGTAAGCGAGCGCTCTACAGTGAATATCACAAGTCAATTTGACAAAATTATCTACAGGCACAGGCAGAAAAAACTAGAAATGGATGCCCTCTTTTGGTAGAAATCAAATTTCCACGTTTAAGCATGCAATACAGCTGTGCACTGTCCTTCATAACTGGTGGAGACATCTTGATGTCAGGGTCTGGCATTAATACATTTGTGTAGCACACAATATGTAAGTGTAGTTCCAGCTTTGGATTTCTTGTTTTCCCACTGTTTTCCTTCTTAAAACTTTACTGCTTTATCTAATCATCAGATTTCTGACATGTTTACTCCTGTTATCACTTCTTAACAGAATTTGTTTGTACTGACAAAGCTTCAGGGCTATGGAAGCTAGTGAAGGAGCAGTTAGTTTTAATTTTTCTTTCTTGTAGTTTCAGTACTACTGAAGTTTCCTAACTTAGAAGTTATATCAATCTTTTTGACTTAAAGTGTCTTTTAACAGAAGCTTTCTCCCACCTGATTTTAATCACATAAATGCTACCATCCACATCACCACTTTCCTCCCCATCCTATGACCCTGAAAGACACCTGGAGAACAGAACATGAAAATCATTCAAAAGGGAGGGGATAACGTATTTCCAAATGTGATCTTCAAACCAGTTAACACTGGTTTGTTTGGGTTTTTAAAATTCTACTCTATACATTAATTCCCTTTTAATAAAAATTTTAATAAAATTGTGGTATTTTAACATCCTGCAGTAACATGCATCTCTAAGCCTTCGGATAGTTCCTGTTACTTTCTTGACAGACTGATGGATCCATGCTCTCAAACTACACTTCCACTGGAATGTAGAGGTTTCATTGCTGCTCTTTTTTCTTCTCTGTGACATGGAAAACTTCAGGCTCTCACTATTGTATTTCTTTTCACTCCTAACAGAATGGTTACTATTTTACTGTAATATTTTGAGGTCACTAAGTTACTGCCTTTGGCTCTGATCTCACTTTGTGTTTGTGACTTTCTGGACCACTATAGCTTGCTTGTCATTTTTCAGTTGTCTCCCCAAAGCCCACAGAAAAACAACAGATAAGATAAAACCCAGAAAAAACCTAATTCAGTATTCCTAAGACTTTTGCTTTGCTCTTGTCTACTTTATCATTCACTCATAGGCAATCTTTAGATGGAGTATACCATGAAGAAAAGTACAGGCAGTCACTACTGGATTATTTCCTTTTCTTTATCCTACAGCTTTATAAGACTCTCTTACACTGGGTTTGTATCTCCCTACCTTTAAAGAAGTTCCTAACTTATTTCTGCAATTCTTCTTAGTCTAACACAAGGGAGAGATTCTTCAAAGGCACACAAAGATTCTCGGCTGTCACAAAATTCTCAAGGTAAGGTTTTTGGTTTATTGCTCAACCACACTGTACTACAATTCTACTTTTGTACATGTAACGGTATGTAATCAATCTTGTTTATCACTTGACCACTGTTACATGAATGAGGTGCCCATCTGCGACATAAAATGCATGCACTGGCATTTTTGGGAACATTGTTGCAACCAGGTTGATTACTTACCATGTAAAATAACATCACTGTGGAAAGGGGTAGGAGTTTTTACTAAAGGAGTCTGCTCCTCACACCCTTTGGGCTTTGACCTATGCAGCTTTGCCTCAGGATTTGGCTGTACCATCAAAGGATCAAGACGTTTCTTCCTCTGCTTCTTCTCTAAAAGAGCTCTCTGTGAAATAAAGAAAAATCATGACATAAGGACCACATTCAGAGGCAGAAACCATGCCTCGGCTATTGGTGATAACACATCACTGATCAGGATCTCCAATACACCTGAAATACTCCTGTAATCTCTTACAAAAATCCTAGACATATCATTTTGTCTTTGGAATGTCTTTGATTCTCCATCAGTGCTTGATGGGTGATGTGGCCACCTGCTTGTTTTCTGATGTATCCTGAGACCATCAGCAGTAACTCCTTTCACCCAGTCTAAACTGCAGCAATCCTTCACATATATAGACAAATTCAGGAGTCACTTATAATCCAACCTGAAACAGTCAGGACTCGCAAAAAAAAAGGTTTTTGTGTCAGAAGCTATCATCTTAAAGGAAGAACTCAAAACAAATAGCTCCCAGAAACCAATACTGAGAGATAAGACTTAGAGGGAACAGGGTGTGTGTGTGTGGGGGAAACAAATGTTGAAAATTACAATCATTAAAACAGAACTGATCTGGTATAACAAAAATTCATCTACCTTGCAAAATTTTCAAAGATACATATATATTTGATGTTTATGGTTTCCTACTAAACAAGAATAGAAACGACTGCTGAGGCAGCAGGAACAATACTAGTTATGATGTCGCTAACGAAACTTCGTGTCAAAAGCACCATACCAAGTGCATTCAGAAACAGGCCTTCAACTTCCCGCTCTCCACCCACAGGGAGGTGGCAGCATTACACTTTGAGCTGCAAGTGCCTCAAAAAAGACACGGCAATGTCTCTAGTGCTGCGTTCTCAAGCACTGCCCGAGCAGCCACACGCTCTCTCTTCACGGAAAAGGCAGTAGTCTGGCTAAAAGCGTCCTGGCCGGCAGAGCTGGCCCACAGATGGAATCTGATGTCATGCATTGTTAAAAACTGAGACCCATAACCTAATATTTGACAAATGCTTGGCTGTGACTGTCGTCTTTGTAGGAAACAAAACAAATCAAATCAAAATATGCTGGAAATCCTTCTCGACAGCAGTGTTAAGATCTTTCTATAGCTCGCAGAAACTTTTTCCTTTAATGCTTAAAATGGATAATTCTCTACAACCACCTTCTTGATTCATTCCTGCATTGTGGTGAGTCGATCCCAATTAAATGAGAGATGTATGAAAAATAAATATATCAAAGAAATCAAGCCTACAGGCCGTAGCAAGGTTGACTTAAACTAATGAAAGCCATTAAAATCTTTAAAGAAAAATGTTCTTGCCATAGCAATGAGTTCTTGTTTGTATTCTTAAAGTTCACCTCTATTTCTCAAGTCAAGGCTAATATCTATTTTCCTATACTTATTTTACTAGCTTCAGCACTATCATTTACCTGATTCTCTAGTTTCAGCTGTCGTAGTTTCATGCTTTCATCCTCAAAGATGCTGGGAAAAGGAAAGAAACAAATTAATTATTGCCAGTAAAGTTTGCATTACAAGAACACAAGATAATTGCAGGCTACAACTTCACAATCAAGACTTTAAAACAAGTGTAAGACATCTATCCCACAAGAAGACCAAGTTACAAGGCATTAAAAAATAAAACATACATCATATTCTGTCATAAATAGGACCAAACTAGTTCAATCACCTTAGTAAACTGTTCTGAAAACATTTTATAAGCAACAAAAGCTTCATTACTGAAGGATGGATTATGAGCCATTACTGAGGTGGACTATCTGAGTTTATATCTGAAGGATTAACACAGTTCAAACCAATTCAATGTAGTCCCTGCTCCCTCATAAAATACCCAATTCCAAATTAATTCAGAATTTTAGGTTCTCTCTTGGAGTCAAACCTACACCATTTTCTCCTGCCAGAATTCCCAGAACTACTGTTAATACCCGAGAGAATCTGTATTTGCAACACCTGATATCAATTCCTAGATTAAAAAATGATTTGACTATTTAAGTTTTATAGATAACTTTCATAAGAACTCCAGTTTTTCATCCTAAGTTGTGTTCCATAGAGACTTCCCATTTCCTTTTGTATGATAGTGAATTATTACATAAACTAACACACTCAATTTAGTGCAGTTAACCTTACAAAGGGGAAAGGCTAATTGACAAGTAAGCACATATTCTGCCTACCAAAGTTGTGCACCTTCCTCCTACACAGCTTTGACAAAGACCTCTCTGGCAGTGAGAAAGCATCATGAAGAAGATACTTAGTATGGGAAACAGACAAACATATATTTTATGATGGCACGCAGTAAAGCAGGGCTAGCCACAGCTGCAATTTAAACAGGAAATTCTCTGTCTGGTCTAGGTGTGCAGAAATGTCCCATCATGTGAAGTCACAAGCTGGCAGACAATGCTGAATATAACCCAAACAAGGAAAACCAGAGGCAGAGAGGTGGGCTGGAGTTGCTGCAAAACACATGCCATGGAAATTGGATCACAACAAATAGAGCTAACAAGAGGAGAAAGGGCTCAGAATCCCCTTAACTCCTAGTAAATCCACATCTGACTCAACTTCCAGGCAAGCAAATGGCAGATCAGAGGTCCCTACAGACATACTACCCCAGCCAACACAGGTCCTGTTCTGGGAGGCTGAAATGTGTAGAAGAAAAAGTTTTGGATACACACAGCTCTAAATATACTCTAAAATTGATGCTTACTGCCCAGCTAATGGTATTATAAAGCATGTTATTACTGCCACTGTTTTTTACATTGCAGCTTTCCTTATTTCTTTTTCTTTTTTTCTCTAATGTATTTCAAGCATCATCACATAAGAGGTCTAGAATCTTGAAAACACCTTGCTTCTAAAAATTGACATTACTCCTCATGTGGACCAGTGATTTGTAGCGCATTAGATTCAAAGGCAGTCGAGGGCCTGGAAAAACTAATTACTTTCTTGAAGAGGGATGGGGAGGTATTGCATGTCCCTACAGCAGCAGTTACAGTAATACAGTTGTCTTCACCTGAAAACATCCACAATATAAGAAAAAAACATGCAGAGATACATCTACTGAATGCAGCAAGATACATTAGTTGCCACATAAAACTTCAACATAAAGTAAAACTGTGACATGCTTTTTATAAATGCTTGAAAGCTTCAGTTAAAAATCGTAATTAAAAAGCAGGGGGGAGGGATATTCCTTTCCTTTTATTTTCTTATGCCTGCTGACTTAAGAAACAGATGACATTTGTTAACTGCAGTCAAGTGTTTCTTATAAAGCAACCTATGTAGCTCTTATCAATAATAGACTTATGGACACATTCTTATATAATTAAAAAGAACTACAATGATGTCCCATGTAGATACAAGCTTCTGTCTATGGTTTTGTTACTTTCTCTAACAGAAAATGCATCCCCAACAATTGGAGTCCATGGAATAAATTTCCAGGTTTTCATTTTTACCTGAAGGATGGCAAAATGCTGAAATACGAGGACTCTCATACATGCCTTGCAGAAATCCTCAACAAAAATTATTTTCTACTCACACTGGGCTAAAGCTACATAATGTCAAAGACAGGTCTACAGAGCTGTGGAATGGGACCATAACACGGACTATACATTGCCCCACCTCCAACTGCTTAACTGAGACTTGGGCATGGTTGAATTACATAAAGATTCTAAAAGGTCACAGAGCTTGATAAAGTAAAAAGACAGCAATAGCGTTCTCTTTTACAGGCTACTGTTAAACACAGACCAAAATCACCTTGTAGCAGGCCACTAAGTGAAAGGAGTCATCAATTCTTCTCATTATACAGTGCAAGGATCCACACAAGGAACAAAATTAAAAGAAACAATTAAAGCCACAAATGGGCACTGTGGTACTGTAAATAGTGCTAAAAAAACCCCAAAACAAAACAAACACACTATTTTTATTTACTCCTCCTGCAACCTTCCTTCCAGCACTTGGTCAGTGTGAAGGTGTAACGTAATAACCAGACAAAAAAAAGCTTCCCACACACTTTACACCTTTTACCACCCACCACAGTGGGTTTGGTGTTACTACAGACCTTACAGGAAAACGCTGCGCTAGTCAGCCCCACAGCTCAGCACAAAGGAATGCAAGCAGTGTGCTAATACAGCTGCAGGCTTCAAACACAAATCATCCTTCAGTTGGACTGACTACACAGACCAGTACATCCAAGTGCTCTTTGGACATGCCCACGGAGAACCACTATGCTCTTCACTACGGTTTTCTGTTTGAAGGGTTTATGTGCAATAAGAGGAATTAAATATCCAGTAGGAACAGGAAAAATACTCTGCATCTCTATCGCTACAGCAACCGCGTTCAAAACAGGAAAAAAACACCCCAAAACACAACCACCAAACGAGTTACCCATTTACCTTTGATAAATAATAACTGAAAATATTCTGGTAGCGTGTTATGATTTTCCTCTTTCCAGTCGCTGCAGCAGAGCAGACTATGCAAGACCCTGCCCCTGACTCCTCTGCTACATTTACCAGAACTCATAAGCTCTTCTACTAAAGCTGCATGATGGCTAATGGACACATACCAGAAAGAAAGGAAAAATGACTTATTTTGTGTAATGTAGTAGAATAATGATTATCCAGGATACGGAATAAAAATGCATGGCAAATAACTAGTTAACAAGAAACACTCAACTGAGAAGATACAACAGCATGTCTGAATGTGAAGAGCAACACATAATGGAGTTCACAGATCCATTCCTCCTCACAGATCCCTTTCTAGATTCAACACAGACTAACATGAAGCAAAATGTTTTATTTTTAACCCTCACATTCCTGCTGAAATCAGTTAGCCTTGTTCTCGTATGAGAAGAAATTAAAATGTTACAATAGGAATATGAATGACAAATTTATTATGGATGTTTTTATTTGATCTTTCCTAACCATTTTTGGAATATCAAACTAACCACAATGAAGAGATAACTTAAGACGTCCTTAAATTTTTAGCTGTTTCCATTGGTCTACTTCCTTTAAAGGAACTCAAAGGCACCGTAAACTAACACCATTTTCGTCCACAGATGTCACAAAATTCCCAATATATTATGTTCCATTTCTCACTCATGTAACTCTTTTTTCCTTTGCAGGACAGTTTAGCAGTAGTAGCAGCAGTTATGTTTCTGAGCAATGCTCCCAGAACTTAAGAATCAGGGAATAAGAAGGATGTGGCTTGCGGCACACATCTTTGTCCACTAGATTTTATTTTCAGCTGTAGAAGCGCAAGTAAAACCAACTTCAGTAAGAAATGAAGAGTCAGCTCGTATGAAAGGGTTTTCACTCTTAACTCTCCAAAGAACTTTGCTGGGAACTACATCCAAACTATGGCTATGAAAGAAAACAGAAACTGTAGAAAAGAGATCATTTGAAGAAGGATTCTTATCTTTTAAAAAATTACAATACTGTCTCTGAAAAATGGCTGACAAACAAAATTTATCTGTAATGCACCTTCCAATCCACAAAAGAAAGGAGCCCCATCTGCTTTCCTTTCAACGGACACAGCTGGAATTGTTCATTTCTGAGAAAATGCATAACACAGAACAATAGTAGTGAGGATTATCAATGTTTTCTGCCTTCCCCGAGGCAGAAAAGTAGAGGGTTTTTTTGGCAAACATGGAATATTCTTTCCTTCATAATTAATTTAACTACCAATAAGTCTTCCAAGGTAAACTGGACCTGCTGTAAATAGGCCATAAAATGTCATCCCCATTTTTAAGTGACACAGGTTGCTATGTAACAGCTTTTATAACAGCATTTCAGTTATAAATTATTTTCAAGCAGTTGACAGTTCAACAAGGGCAAGTTTTAACCTCTGTCTGGCTTTTTACATAAAAAATGCTATCTCGAGTGAAATCAGTTTCACTTTTGATTCCCCCTCCTAAATAAACACGCACACATTTCTAATGCCAATAGCATACTGTTTCGAGAAAGTTTTGAGAAAGGTTTCAAAAAATTTTTTTGGCAAGTTTTTCACCTGTTGAACATATTATGGGAGCAGTGACATGGCAACAGCGAACATAATTTTGGAAGCAATTCTGAATGAATATATTATCGTGAATAAAGATTGTCTTGGGTATGTTTTAATACACAAATTATGTCCCACATTATACAAATCGCATAAAACATCGCAGATTATTTGAAAAGAACTAATAAAAACAATAGTCAACTGCCAGATTAGGGTGGGGAAGCAGAAAGACAAGCATCTAGATCTGTATGTCTTACTCCACTGTAAAATACACCCAAATCCTCTAGGCACTACATGTTCCTGCCAATAACTTGTAGCAACTATCTGAACAATTTACAACTTAATAAAGATCAAAAGAAATACAAAGGCAAGTTACTCCTTGAATACTCTTGCTTTTACCTACCTCTGAGTTTAAAAATGGAACTTCATTGTAGAGTTATCAGGTACTTTTCTTCAAAGCCAAGCTTTAAGCATGTGAAAACTACCCAAACCAACACCCCTGTCCCCCCCCAAAAAATCCCCAAAACAAAACCCACCACCATCACCACCACAACAAGCTGGCATTCTGAAATAGATATAATTTTTTTTTTGTAGGTATATATTGTCTATATATACATGGATATGTTTTACCTTTATTGTGGCAAAACAGCTGCCCAAACAACTCGAGAGTAATACGAAAACCATGCTGAAGAAAGGAATTCAAGAAAAAACAAATGAGACACACATGTGCTACAGAAAAAATCTTGTTAAAAAACATAGAATCATAGAATAGTTAGGGTTGGAAAGGACCTTAAGATCATCTAGTTCCAACCACCCTGCCATGGGCAGGGGCACCTCACACTAAAGCATGTCGTCCAAGGCTCTGTCCAACCTGGCCTTGAACACTGCCAGGGATGGAACATTCACAGCTTCCTTGGGTGACCCATTCCAGTGCCTCACCACCCCCACAGAAAAGAACTTCTTCCTTATATCTAACCTAAACTTCCCCTGTTTAAGTTTGAACTCGTTACCCCTTGTCCTATCACTACAGTCCCTGATGAAGAGTCCCTCTCCAGCATCCTTGTAGCCCCCTTCAGATACTGGAAGGCTGCTCTGAGGTCTCCACACAGCTTCTCTTCTCCAGGCTGAACAGCCCCAACTTTCTCAGCCTGTCTTCATATGGGAGGTGCTCCAAGTCCCCTGATCATCCTCATGGCCTCCTCTGGACTTGCTCCACAGTTCTATGTCCTTCATGGAATCCCCTCTATCTTCAGTTTCAAAATAGTATCCATGGAAGCACAAAACCCCAGTATAAAATTCTAATCTCACAAATGCAATGGGATATGCACTGCACCATTATATATATATATACACAGCTACAGAAACACACCTTGAAACAGGAAGTTAACATGGCAGGAGATTGTCAGGTGAACTAAACAGGAACCTGCTAGTAAAGTAACACAGAGAAATGAAGGGTCTGTTGGAAAAAAGTTGAATTATGGTAAAACAAAGAATAAAGCATATGCTGCCTGATGACATGCCTTTTTCAGAAATGGATAGATGGGATCTTGGTGGACAAGTTGACCATAAGCCAGCAATGTACCCTCATGGCAAAAGCGGCCAACAACACTCTGGGCTGCATTAGGAAACATACAGCCAGCAGGTCGAGAGAGGTGACTCCACCTCTGTTCAGCACTGGTGAAACCACACGCAAAGTCTGTGTCCAGTTCTGGGCTCCTCAGTGCAAGAAGATACAGACATACTGGAGCAAGCCCACCAAAGGGCCACAAAAATTAAGGGACTGGAGCAGCATCTCTCCTACAAGGAAAGATGAGAGAGCTGGGATTGTTCAGCACGGAAAAGAGAAGGATCAAAACTCTTCCTGAGAGAGTGATGAAACACTGGAACAGGTTGCCCAGGGAGGTTGTGGAGGCCCCACCTTAGGAGATATTCAAAACCTTACTGGACATCATCCTGTGCAAACTGCTTCAACTGACCTTGCTTTGAGCAGTGGGGCTGGATCAGATGATCTCAAGAAGCCCCAACCAACCTCCACAATTTTGTAATTTTGTCCATTTGGGTTCTGGAGATCGCAAGGTAAATGGAGATAGTTTACAGGCTGAGAGAATAAACTAGATGACAGTAAAGAATACAGGCTTTTACAAGAAGATGCAACAGGAACACAAGCGTCATGAAAAGGTTAAATTCTATTCAGTTTTGACTACTGTACTGCTTAGAATTCCATATGCCATTCCAAAACTGAGTCACCAAGTACCAAAGATTAGCTCCTCCTAGTTGGAACAAGGGAACAGAGGAATGAAAATAAAAGCAGCACACTCTGGAAAAAAGCTAGTAGATCTTACATCTGGTCTATAAAGAAGAGTGCAAACAAAAGCCTATGTCATTCTCTACTATACTATATTGGAGAACAGAAAGTAGATTCTTGTTTCCCTTAGCCCGGAAAGTCTCAAGTCATTCATTACAACATACCTAAAATGAAAGAAGTAATATTTTCCTGAAAGGAAGGCCAAGAGAAGCCAGAAATCCACACAGGCTATTTACTGTTAAAGCCACCACGGATGCTGGAAGGGTGGCACAGAGGAAGACAACCATAAGAATATGCATGTAAACTTATCTTTAAGTATTAAGCCAAACAGGGGGTTTTAAATTGGGGTTTTATTATAATATTTGCAAGAAAAGGGAGACAAGGAATCCCCTACCAGGCACATTACTTCAAGAGTGCGCAGCTGGTGACTCCTTGAGTAAAGACTCTTAACCACCAATACAACTGCAGAATGCCATACTTCCAAAATCTTGTTTATTCAGGTGAATTTATTGAAACTTAGGTTTCTACTAAGGAAAGGGAAAAAAAAAGGGGAAAAGAAAAGGGGGGGGGGGGCAAAGATGTTTATTCTGTAGGCAGAACACCAGCTTTCTATGTAATGACCCCTCAACTACACACACACCAAATCCCCAGGGTCATTTCACTTACAGAAATTGCTCTACCAAAGGAAAGAGCAAAGCAAGATCCACAGGGGCTTAGAATTCTGACTCCTATGATCTTCTCTTTGTGAATTATTAAACCTTGCCTGTTACTTTTGTTGACGTCCTACCCCACTACAACATGAAACCAGTGAGACGTAAACCAAGTGCTATTCTGTCCTAACAACAAAGTCAGCAGTTAAATTGCACACAGTATGCTTAATCCGGACTAGATAACAAAACTCAAAGTTCCATGAAAATAAGCATATCTCACTTCATGCCACAAACTGCACTTGTTTTATAGTCTTTCAAACTAAAACTGAGGGAAGGAACATAAATAAAATTTTCTGAACTGACATCTAGAACTAATTGTGGACTTCTAGCCCCAGTTTTTTTTATTTTACTTTTTTTTAAATACTGAAAGGGGAAGCCATTAAAGATATAGAAACAGCAAAATTTAATTTCCATACCCGGTGACTCAGCAATTTACCACTGCTAGATTTGGATTCTTGTTCTTTTTCTGCCTCAGATTTACAGATGCCATACCAACAGTGGTTAAAGAAGAAAACAAACAAATAGAACGCAGACAAAGAGAAAAATAATGGTTGTCTCCATAAAATTGTAAGAGATGGAAGAAGAACTTACTAGAAACTGAAGCAATAATTCAAACAAGGTTCAACTTTAAGACAACTCTTTCATTGTTTTACAATTGCAGTTACCAAGAGCGTTTGGAAGTTTTAGTTGATAGGTTACACCTACAGTGATGCTCCTTTTTCTCTCTTGCCACTGCTGTCTACACCATAGGAAGTGAGGTGATTCCTTCTTTCATTAACACTGACAGCAGTGGCATCAAACTGCAGTCGCAAAAGGTTTCATTTTCTTTTGAAATTCTACTCCCAGGAATACATCTCAACCATATTTATAAGATAACTATATTTTATCAATATGCCATTTTGGACAGATTTCTCGATTATAATGTTCAGACTTGAAAGGGATGAAGCAAATAAGATATTAAGCCACTTCTCTTTTATCTAAGGATAAAATTTGCAGAATTATAAAACCTAGAATTTACAAAACAGTGCTTTTTAATTGCACCAATTTTTATTTGGCTGTGGCCAAATAAAAATACCCAAGGACTAACAGAACAGCTGATAGGCTTTTAAAAGGAAATTTAAACTTCTCTGGATTACAAGAGCAGCTAAAAGCATTAGAAAAGTACTTTGTCTTTTTTTACCCGAAATTGTAATTAAGGTGCATCTATATAAAACAATCAAGCTCAGCAGCCACCAAGACTCCCGACACCTTCAACTACTCTACTTTTGAAACATGGAAAGGACAACAACATATGAAATTACTTTTGAACCTTTTACAGTCCATGGGCTCATAATCTTCTGAAAATTGAACTATTGTTGGCAATAAGCTCTTTTTCTTCATTAATTTTTGAAGACACTGAGGAAATATCCTATAGTTCTTGAGTTCCCAAACTGAAAACCACTAACCAATGCATGTCTAGCCACCGAAGAAACATCCAAACTACATGAGAGACCACTGCTACTGACACCCAGGTTTGTAGCCTCCATAGACTCAGAGACTTTTGCCTCTTGAAAATGATGGGGTTTTATATATGACATCCGCAAGTCAGAAGCTGAACCACATTTGGAAGGCAGCATGCGGGAAGCTTTAAGTATTCCTGCATACTGTATAATTAGTGTCCAAAAAGGCAAAGTTCATCAGTCCCCAAGATTCTAAAATACCATAAGAACCAAATTCCCTTCTCAGTATTTTAAAACCTTACAATGATTTAGAATTACTTTTATCTCAATGTTTCTACTGTATTCAACATTATTAATTTCATGTAAAGTCTCAAAATGGACTTTCACAAATTCTCTCAACTCCTTCAAAAAGAGAGAAGGTATTGCACTTGTCAAAGCTATGAAATAGCGCTATCGACCTTACCATTTTCTAAAGCGTTAAGACAGTTGTGTCATATCTCCCTGAAAGTCAATCAAACTTTAAAATGAACTTGCAATTTCAGTTGCAGCCACCTCAAACAGGAGACAGGTTAACACAACAGCACAGTTTCAAGGGACAGTCTGTTTCAGACATGGCTGGCCTAAAGCCAAGACCTCAGCTGTCTATCCACAATCAAGTATCCCACAGCACATTTACAAAACTATACGCATTTAGTTTTGACTTGTTTGCTTCATCTTTGTCCACTAGAAGTAAAATACTTTTTATATCTTAATATGTACTTTACATATTGCTCAACAGTAAAGGTATTCCACCTCAGGTGGCATTTTTACACTTTACAGGTATTACCTTCATTGCTATGAACTGCCAGTTATTATGTACCACATTTCCTCTTTCTACACAAACCACTGTTTGAACAACTGTTTGGACAACTGACAATTATTCTTCCAAGCAAGAGTTCCAATGACTGAATTAATGAGTTATGGATAATTTTACTACTCTCTTCTGAGGAAAAGAATATCCTTCTTAAGAATACAATCTTTTGTCTTCCTGCAACTTACTGTCGTGCTGTTGAACATTCTAAGTTCAGAGTCAGACTGCTAAAAATAAGAGGCCTTAAGGATCTATTTAAAAACTATGTACTTTTATTTAGGTTCATGTATTCTAGTTTTCTTACTTTAACCACAGAGATTAAGAAACTTAAGGAAATGATTGTTTAATAAACTGGGAGTGGGAGGGAAGCACTATCACATGAACTGCCATTGCTGTTAAGCTGTTTCTATGAGGCAACCATAAAAGCATGCAAAACAAGCCTCTTAGCAGAAAGAAATTATACTAGTACAATTGTTACCAGTAAAGCAGCATCATTTCCTGTAACTTCAACTTAAAGCTCTAGTAGCTGTGCAAGGAAATTTATGTGTATCTGGTCATCAGTTTTTCAACAGTTGTTTCCAGAATGGTATACAAACCTCAGCCTTTAAAGTCTGCATAAAGAAGTCGTCTTCTTTCACAGCGTATTTGGTGGAGCCAAGCAATTACAGGAGCCCTTCTAACTCTATTGCCCCTTTTCACTCTCAACTAAAACTACCAACAGTATGCCATAAAAAAATACTGTTTATTTTCTACACTGTCTTCATTACAATTCAACTACTAGAAGTTTAGGTTTCTCTCTTTACTTGCTTTTCCTTTCCCTATCCAAACATGAGGCACAAAAGATATTTTTCCTGGGATTTTATAATCATACTAGTTCTGTTAAAATTTTCGCTGCCTGCCTATATCCTCACATTTCATTTAAAATAATTTCGTGTTTGAGCTATCTCAGCGCTACAGGCATAATATCTTTCCAAAACATCTTCCCCAAAGCTTACAGTTATTTTCCCTGTTACATCAGTTAAGTTCCTTTCAATTTTTCCTCTCTTCTCGCAACAGCACACACAGTACATTGCTATGTACACCAAGAGCTTCACCAGGAACAGAAAAGCGGAACAGCACTGCAAAAATGCATCACAGCAACACCTAGAAACAGGCAGGGCGGACCGAGACCCCACAAAAGCAGTTCGATCTACACGTAATCAGACGATACATGAAGTAGAACGTTTTGGAGTCCAACCCCTGAACACAGCGGGACTGACACAGCTGCTGCCCGCGGGACGCGGGTGTTGCCAGGGCAGCGACCCCCCGCCAGCCGAGCAGCGGGGCGCTACCCCAGGCGCGGCCGTTAGCCGCCGCGGTGGCGGCACACAGGCCCCGCTGCGGCCGCTCGGCCCGGCACCGGGCGCTTCTGCTGGCGCGATGTGAGGCAGAGCTGCGCGCAGCGCCGGACAGCCCCGGCCCGGGTCGTTTTGCTGCCGGAGACACCGCCACCCCGAAACCCTGCCCGCCAGTCGGAAGATGCAACCGGGCCGCCCTGGCCGAGGCGCGGTGCCGGGCCGCAGGCGGCTCCGCGGCGCCCCACTCGCGCGGCCCCGTCTCACCAGTCGCCGGCGGGGCCACCTCGGCCCCTCGCGCTCTCCATCCCGAGCCCCGCCGTTACTAGGGGGCCCCGGCCGCCGCGCCCGGCCCCGGCCTCACCGCTACCCTTGGCAACGGAACTCAGTACTGAAGCGCGGCGCCATTGGCCGGAGGCGCAGCACGCGGCCCGCCCATTGGCCGCGGCGCCTCTCGGCGGGGAGGGACGAGCCTCGCCCGTGCGCGGGACGCGGCGGAGCGCAGGCCCGCCCTTCCTGTAGCGGTTGGGGCGGGCCCTCCCGCGCCCTGCCCGCCTCCCGGGCTGCGGTTAACAGCCGCGGGCAGCAGCCGCGGATCGCAAAAAGCTCTTTGGGAGACGCCCCGTTCCCCGTGGAAACCCGGCCCGACATACCCCCATCGCGAAGAAAACACCCCCCGCGCCTTTGTGGCATTTCTGAGGAGGATGAGCCGGCCGTAGCGCAGGGCTTGGCTTAAATCAGCTCCGCTCTCCATCCTTGAAAATAACACTCTATTGGGATGTGTAGTTGCACAGGATTGCTGCCCCTGCCGAGTCAGACGTTGGTCTGTCTCCGTGGGAAGTCGAGGTTCGCCTTCACCAGTATGTCAGCAGCACTCAGCTTCCCTGTGTCCCGCAGATACTTCATTATAAGAGGCCGCTGTCTCCAAGTAACCTTCACTCCATACTCGTGCTCAGGAGTGTCTGTAACCAGTACTGCTCCTGACTCCAACTCTCTCCTCTCACAGGGGTCAATACCGAATGCCAGCTCTTTTTCTGGATGCCAGGCATGGCTACTTCTTTGTGGCAGAGTGCTGCTGCATCTCCAGTTACTTACAGAAGGCACCTGTGCAGTCTCTATACCTGGTGAACTAAAGACTTCTGGCTCCACAGCCTGGGGAGCAGGTAACGAAGGTATTTCTCTACAGTTCTCCAGACTGTTCACCTGGATGTTGGCTTTTGCTGCTGTCCCTTTCTTGGGCTGGCTGTGAGAGTGTTGTATGTTCTTCCTCAAGCGATTTGGATGATCTGAGGCGTGGACTGCACATTCTTCTGTATTCTCAAAAGTTAAAGGAGGAAATTTGCAGGTTATAGCTCTTCGACAAGCTCCTCCTGTATAAAGTGAACTGTAGTTGGCATCCTGATTCTGGGGTTTGTGAGGACCACGATGCTTCCTCTGGCATGCTTTCAATGCCACTAATGTAGTTGTTTCAAATTGTGGACACACCTAAAGAGAAAGACTTCATAAGAAAAAAAATCTCAACAGTTTTCTCCATACAAAGGAATACCAACCTGATTCTACTCCCCCACCTACCCCATCTTTTTTCAGTGTGTTCCTTAAGTGAGCAAAGCAAACCAGTCACTAACCAAGCTACTAAGCAGGAGATACTCCTGAACTTCAACATCATGCTTGCCACTCTTCTCTAAAAAGTGTTTGGGGTACAAGTGAGCTATTCTCTGGCAACTTAAGAACTCAAGATCTGGGTTTTAAAGAAAAGTTCTAACTGGTGTCTACTCCTGTAACCCCTGCAGATTTAAAGAACAGTTCAGAGCTGGATTCTGTTTCTTTCTGTGTTTCAGCATAACTCTGAATAGATCCAATAAATTACATCCTCAGTCTCCCTGAACAGGTAGAGGTTGAACTGAAAGCAATACACAATGATTTAAAGGATGCCCACTTAGCTCCATCACCTTAGTTATGTTACTGTGGCTTTCACAATATTCCCCAGAGCCTCTTTACTTCAAAAGAGTTAATCTCTGTATCATTCAAATGCCACTTCTAAAACTGGCTTTCTACAGAGAAAGGTTTCTATAGGTCAAAGCTCAAAGTCTATTTTTTTTTTTTGAAAGATTCTAGACTCTTACGTAAAACCTGAAAGTTGCTCTGTTACAATAGTCTTTATTTTCCTGGGTATCAACAGAAGAGTCAGGTTCCATCTCTTGCAATTTGCTTTTCCCTAGAGCGTACCAAACTGAGATCTAGTTACAATAATTATGTATCCCTTTCAGCATTCCGAGGTTACTACACAGTCCCTCTAAAAAAAAAAAAAAAAAAACACACACAAAACCAAAACCAAACAAAAACTGTAAGTGAAATTTGATTAGGGATAGTGATTGTCCACTGTACAACTGAACTGTTTGAATGCAAAGCCTTTGTGCAGGAAGAGAAACACACGATTCGCTGATAATTGTATCCTGGCACATACTTAAAAGAACATAGATGTTCTTTTGAGGATATGACACTGACTTTGAGGATGTGACTTCCTGGCTTCAGAGAACATGTAGGGTAGGCTTTACCAGTGCAGGAGCCTAGGGGTCAAGAAGGTGCGAAAACACTAGATAACATCAAGAAGAGAGGAGCAGAAAATCAGTTGCCACTGAAACAAGCTGACAGAAACTCTGCAGAGAATACTTCAAGAAGTCACAAACCTACCAGGATTTTCAACACGAAAATATCTAACAGTTTCAGTGCTGTCAGCTTCAAACAAATTTTAGAATCATTGTATGTTCGAAATCAGAGAGATAAGTACCAGTGTGCCTGTTTCCAATTCTTCCAAACAAGAATGCTTATTCACAGCAGTTGTTTTACTTAGTGTTTCAAGAGCCATAGAGGTGCCTCAAGCATATTAAAAAAAAAAAAAAAAATAGGAAGAGGAAAAAATTGAACATGTTCTACTACAAGTTTAAACCACCACAAAAATAACTCCAGGTCACTAGGAACAAAGGAACATTTCATGCAGTTTTGAATCCACACTTGCTGAGCCTGCTTCGTGAAGAGCAGAATGTCAAGCAGCAATAACGCTTAAACAGAGCTCCCGTAGGTGATGACTGTTGCTGCAAAGGAACAGTCTGTCTCTACAGCACCCCTTTGCTTAAAAAAAGAGAAATCTTTACATTACATGATATAAGGAGCATCTAAGGATACTTCAGTCCCTGAGACATTACTTCAGATCAGATTTTTTCAGCCCATCCAAAGAGTGATACAGAAAAAAACTATTCAGAACACAGAATGAGAAAGAAGGCAGGTTAGAATAAATAAACTTGAAGTGAAAGCCTGGGTTCTCTAAATTTAGCAGTCTCAGATTTAAACAAAACACCTAGTACTTTAACATGTAACATTTGGAGTTCTGCAGTTAATTCAAGCAGCAAGCCAATAAAAAAATCCCCCCCTAATGTTTATTGTGCTGGATTTTCAGTTGCCATAGAAAACAGCATTTTCCTGATGAAAATTAGCTTTTCAGAAGACAAATAGTCATATTAGTCAGTGCACACCACACACAGTTTTATGCCTTCAAATAACCAAGACCTTTGTGATTGCAGTTAGTATATGAAGCAACTCAAAAGCAGTTATTTATGTTTTAGTCAGCTACTATGAATTCAAGCCAGTGCTACTAATTTTCAGTATCCAGAACAGACGGCTTTGTGTTGAGACGTACAGAAACTGCTGCTGCGGGATGCAGGGGGAAGGATAATCGATACCAACCCAGGCAGCGGAGGTGTTCTGGTCTACAGGTTTTGTAGGAACACGTCTTGGATTCTTAGCCGAAGGTGGCGGAGTTTCATAGCAATGGACGGGTCCCTCTCGCGGCCTCTCAAGGAATACCAGCTCTGCCTTTCTGGCCTTGGTACATTTCTTCTTCGGAGGCATCAAAAGATGTGGTAAAACCACTTTGAAACCTCATGATGCTCGCTAATGCCAATCGGAGAAAGAGAAAAGCACCCAAGGAGATGCTAAAGTGCTCTCAAGTCTGTAGAAGGCAAATAAATGGATTTGAAGAGAAACTTGTTTGATCTAGTTTTTAACGAAAGTAAAATATATATGCAACAGTATGCCGTACACATGTCTATGCAGACTTTTTCCTACCAGTACTTTTTGAACCTTCTGTCAGATTTCAGAGAGATTTAGAAATGCACAGAATAGATAAATGCTCCAAAGCTTCACGTAGCCAAATACATTAGGGGAGACACAGATGTGAACAAAACAAGTGTCCCAGCTGCAAAAGGAGTTCTGAACCCGCCTTTGGGCAAGACTCCATGTTACTGGAAAAGTTAGTTCCTTACAAAAATACGTATTTTAAATACACAAGACAGGCAAACTCACATAGGCATTTTTCTTCATCAGGATATTTCGTTAAGTAATTCGAAAAACATCCATTTATGATAAGGCCTGTCTAAAATACTGAAATACAGAACCAGCTGTATTTAGAATAGGCTTGGTCGCTGAAATTTTAAGGTCACTGAAACTGCTTGGAGAGAAGCAAAAAAAAGGAATGACAGTGTTTGACCTACTGAACTTGCTTTGTCAAGTCAGCCATCAAGAAAATTAAAAGCCAATCTCTTCACATTAGCTCAATATCTAGTTTAATCACAGACAAAAAATGGCTTAGGAACTGAAAGATAAAGATACTTCCCTCCTTCCCCCCAATTTAATCCATCAAACTGGTTTGTAATGCCAAGATATACTGTAGGGGCAAGATAACCAGCAGTCTTTCAATTTCTAGCTGCTAACTACCTATACCTCGTTATTTCAGGACTTTTAACCTTTTTAAATACAGAACATACTTGATGTTTCCCCCCTGTATTCTACATATTTTGCGTTATTTTTTTTAACATAATGAATAAGTTCGAACTGAAAATGTAATTTCCCATTCAAAAACAGATTAGCAGAGACAAGGCATTTTAAAGACAACACTTTCCGAGAAACACATTCTCTTACCAAATACACAAGACCGCAGCAGCCTCACTGCTTACCAGACGCGCAGCCTCCTCGGGGAGTCCTGCGGGCCGCGCTAGCCAGATACAGCCGTAACACCCCTCAAACGGTGAAACTCCGAGGCCAGCGGCCAGCGCCACGGCTGCCCGCCCGCGCAGCGGCCGGTACCTGGCACTCAGCAGGGCCACCCCGTCCCGAGGCCGCCCCTGCTGGGGTGGCTCTGCCGGCGCAGCGCCCGCAGCGCAGGCACCAGCTGAGCGGACACCCCGAGGAAGGGCGATGCGGCCTCCCCGGCGCACCCGTATCCCCCGCCACCGCCGCCGATTGGCCCGATCCGCCCCGCCCCTGCCGCATCTCATTGGTCCACACCGGCACGTGACGCCAACGAGTTGCTGGGCGCCAAATTCAAACCGATCTGTGTTGGGCGAGCGGCGGAGCCCGGAAGAGCTGTCGCCGCCGCCTCCCTTCGCACCCGCTGCCCCGCCGGGAGCTGGTGAGTCGCGACCTGCGCCCGGTCCCTGCTGCCGCCTTCTTCCCTTCCCCTCCCCTACCCTCCCCGCGGGGTCTGGAGGCAGGGGCCGGCAGCACCACGAGAGCCGCCCTAACAGCGCAGGGCGGCCGGGAGAGGGAAACGTCTAGGCCCGGGCCGGGGTGAAGGGGCCCTGGTGGGGGGCAGAGGGACTCACCGGCGAGCGGGGCAGGGCTGGGGCGGGAAAAGGAGAAGCCGGGCGGCCTTTAGCGCTCACCCCCTTACCGCCTTCGGGGCCGTGTGTACAGAGGGTTGCTCCCGGTCCTATGCCGGTGGTAGCAGCTTGAGGCCTTCTTGAGAAGTGTCTCGCTCCCGCAGAGAATGCAGCCTTTTGGAGGCTGGCTAAAGGTTGCTCTTTTGCCATTGCCTTACGGGGATCTCTCTTTTAAGAGAGTGGAGCAGATCGCAAAGGGCCATGTACGTGCCTGAGCGGCTCTATTTGTGGCCTCTGGCTGCTCTGCAGACCCTGATTGCAGGGCTGCCTGCTCCCTGCACATAGGGCATCAACAACTCAGTGTCCACCTGTCGAACTCTTTCTGGTTTGTGTGTATGTAGGTGATTTATACTGAGAATTTTCGTGTTTACTTGCTGTCGCAGTCCAATCTACTAATAGAAAAGACTTCTTTTTTGTTATATGTTTCTATTCTGCCTGCCATATATAAGTATTATTTGTGTATTCTTGATCTGGTATAGTTTACTGGAAGAGACAGCCTCCATTTAATTCTTGAATTACATGATATTTATAAGTGGTGTTCTCAGAAGGGACATTCTGCATCATACCCTGAATGCAGTATCTCTAAATTTTATCTTCTCAGGTTTATAATCTAAACTGTCTGTTGTCCAAAAGTTTGACATTTAAATTGTATGATGCTCAGTGAAGAATTTATGTGGTTATTGACAAATCTGAAGAAGGAATAACTAAAGCATTTACTTTACATTTATTTTAAAGCACCTAACTTCTGTATTTATTGTGTGCTTTCGTAGTATTTGCAATGGTCTCATCTGTTAAATTCCCTTTTCTCTAAACTCATGTAATCTGGTTACAGCAATGAAATGTAAGAATCGGGACTAGCGTTTCTATGTTCCAGCTTCCTAAGTCGTAGTCATCCCTTTCCGTACATCATTATGATGTACTCTGTGGCTCCCAACTTGTGATGCAAATTATCTCCTCTGCAAATATCTCTCCTGTTCTGCTTACTGCTTACTGCTTACTCAAGGTGTGGACAAAGGAGGTACAGTGCTGTTTTCCAGTAGCCTTTTCAATCGTACTAAATGCTTTTTAGTATTATTATTGTCTTCCCTTTTTGTTAGCTTTGTAGCAATTGCTGAGAACATGTGCTCTGTAGGAGCTCTGCATGACTTGCTGCACGTCTCCTAGCTGTTCCTGCCCACTGCACTCATATGGGGTATCTTTTGTTTTGCAGAATTTGTTCTCATCCCTTTCAATGGAGAGTGACTGTAGAGGTCAATAATGAGGACCAGCCCTCGCAGGCCCTTAATTCTCAAAAGACGGAAACTGACCCTCCCGCAGAAGGATGAGCCCAGTACCTCAGCAAGAGATGAGAACGGCGGTCAGGATGAAAATACTCCTAAGCAGGAGTGCAGCCAGGAGGACCAACGCAACAGCCAACCCAGAGGCAAAATGGACTGTGGCCTGCAGAAATTCCCAACAGGAATAAAGATAATTGACCATCCTACCATGCCCAACACACAAGTGGTGGCCATCCCTACAAATGCGGATATTCAGAGCATCATAGAGGCACTGACAGCAAAAGGAAAAGAATGTGGCAACAATGGGCCCAACAAGTTCATTCTCATTAGCAGTGGGGGCACATCCCGTTCAGCAGGTCCAACACCATCGCAGCATCTCCCATCAGAGAAGAAACCCAGTGCAGTAACCAAGGCTGCAGATGGTCAAGAAAGAGAGAAGAATGTCACACAGACACCTGGTCTTGCAGGAGGGACAATGCTCTGGCATTCGAGAATTGATTCTGTGGTTGGACACGAACAGGAGAGGAAAAGTATGTAATCTTAACCCTTTTTTTGGTCTTAACAGATAGATGAAGAGATGTGAAGTGGGCCAATGAGTGTAGTTCTTGAATCTCAGTATGCAATAACAAAAACTATTTTGTTAATTACAAAACAGCATGGATTTGATTCTAATAACCTACATAGCTATGTATATGCAGTGAAATCTGAAGGATCCTAGTGGATATATTTTTGGTGGAAGAGATGGCAAATAAAGGTCTATATCAAAGCAAAAGTTTAACGGTGGCAGAAAATAACTGGCTCGAGGAAGTCAAGTCTAGAAGAACAAAAGACTAAGTTTCATTTAGCAAAAGGGATATGGTTGTATTCAAGACTAACATAGGGCACCTTAGTCAGTGACATAACATATGGGCCTAGAGCTGTGAAAAAGAGATGCTTCCCATCCTTTAATAACTAAGTGGCAAGTCTATTTCTCCCTGGGCTGCCTGATGAAGCTGCTGAGTAAATGTTAGAAGTGGGTTGGATTTTACTTCGAAACACTGCTCAAATCAAATTTGTATTTGCAACTTAAAAGAGCTATGTAGCTTTTGGGCTGTAGTAAACCTTATCTCACAGTATAGTACTGTCTGATACAAACCCATACACAGCTGCAATAGCCGTGCTGCTACAACCAACCTCACCAGAAATAACAAAACTGGTAGTTTTCACTGATGCAGTTCAAAAACTTGGAGACACCTGAAGTTCGGACTTGGGTCTTGTGCTAGGTCTTTCAGTTGGAGTTTGTCACTACTTTCCTTGGCCTCTGCTTACTAGATTTATCCATTAACTAAAAATACTTGAGTTCTTGATGTACTGGATCAATATTGCCCTGTTTTAGTTGAGAGCAATAGACTGGTCTGAATGTTTGTTTTTAAGGCTGCAGATCATAGAATCATAGAATAGTTAGGACTGCAAAGGACCTTAAGATCATCCAGTTCCAACCCCCTGCCGTGGGCAGGGGTGTCTCACACTAGACCATGTGGCCCAAGGCTCTGTCCAGCCTGGCCTTGAACACTGCCAGCGATGGAGCATTTACCACTAGATCATAGAATCATAGAATGGTTTGGGACCATTGGAAGGGACCTTAAAGCTCATCCAGTTCCAACCCCCTGCCACAGGCAGGGACACCTTCCACTAGACCAGGTTGCTCCAAGCCACATCCAGCTTGGCCTTGAACACTTCCAGGGAGCCACAGCTTCTCTGCGCAAGCCAGAGACAAAATGGTGGTTGAATTCCTTCCACAAGAAACGTTAGCATTGCAATACCATCTTGTCCCTATCTTGACACAGGGATACCTCTTCTAGAAATGTGACTACTACCTTCGTTTTGGCACTTGAGATGAAGGGGAAAGCGGGTTACTTTATGAGTAAGCAGAGCTATGGGCTTGTTACCCCAACAGGCAGTGGCGAGACAACGAGCTCTGTGTTGGACAATAGTCTCACTAACATCCAGTGGCTGGGGAAGATGAGATCTGATGGGCTAAGTCCCTGTTCTGTGAAGCAAGACACAGAGAAAGAGAACCAGATGCCTCTACAGGAAACAATCAAGGTAAGTAAGCAAAGACAAAAGAGCATGTGCTAAAACTTTTGAGAGGGAAGTAGTCCATGTGGATCAGAAGACTTGCAAAAACTAGGTATCACCATCTCTAAGTAACCCGAATTTGTCATTTTCTGATTTGAATAGCAGAACCTGGAAGATCCAGGGATATTCCATGGCCCTTCTTTGTCAACTTTGTGAGCACTAATGCGTCATTCCTTTCGTCTCTCAGACTGAAGAAGATTCTGCTCCTGCTGATATTCCTACTGCTGCTGCTGCTGCCTCATGGCAGGATTCGGTATCAGAACGACCTCCTTACTCCTACATGGCCATGATCCAGTTTGCCATCAACAGCACTGAGAAGAAGCGTATGACTCTGAAGGACATCTATACCTGGATTGAGGATCATTTCCCGTATTTTAAACATGTGGCTAAGCCAGGTTGGAAGGTAACAAGCAGACTTTCAAGTTGCTGAGGGCCACAGGGTGGTATTCTATAGGCTTTCTGAGTGAACATGAAGAGTTCCCCAGCCTGCAGAGCAAGATGGAAATTAAACACCCCACCCCATATACCCTCTCATTCCAGATGTTCCCTGTTCCACTTTTGTATCCCTTTTCTCATTCCACTTAGGCAAGATGATGGGATGTTTGATCACTAGAGAAAGAATAGGGATCTCAAGAGTAAATAGAATAAGAGGCTGATGATAGGGTTGCCTGGGTATGCAGTGAATATGGAGGTCCATGTTGCCTGCACTTTGGAATCTAATCCGTCTGCCAGGGCTGAGGTAGGCCTTGCTGTGCTGATGACAGAACTACCACTTTTCAACCTCCCCCTCACTTCTTTCCCCCCCAGAACTCCATTCGGCACAACCTGTCCCTTCATGATATGTTTGTCCGTGAGACATCTGCTAATGGTAAAATTTCATTCTGGACTATTCATCCTGATGCAAACCGTTGCCTAACACTGGACCAGGTATTTAAGGTGAGTGCCTCATGCAAAGAAAATGGAACAGGCTATCCAGTTCCTAAATGCCACGCTATCCAGATACACCTTATATTTACAGGAAAGTTAAACTGCTTTGACTTCAGCCTTTTTGTAGAAGCCGGATTCGGTCATTTCTCTTGATAAATAGACAAAAGCTCTGTATGGAAAGAAAAGGTGCTGTGCCTGTGCATGTGAACTGGAACTTCTGAGGGATGTATTTGTTCTTCAGGTGGTGTGCCAAATGTAATGATTCAAATTCTTAGTGAAAAGCTTTCCACTGAAATCAAGTAGGGGTTCCTATGCTTTTTGATTAGAGAGCAATAGGGTGGAATTACCCTTTGCCAGCTAGGTATTTGAGGAAGTACTGTTTTGTGGGAGAAACTGAGCTTCTGAATGTGGTATAGGTTTAAATGCTTCTGTGTTTTCTGCAGTGGGTGGGCAGATTGACTCTTGTTTGCTCAGATAATACAAGTTTTAAAAGTCCCATTTGTTTCCCCTTTGGTTGATAACTTCATGTTATTTTTTCCCCCTCAATGCCTTGCTGCCACCAGCCGCTGGACTTGGGGTCACCAACATCGCCTGAGCGCTCTGAATCAGTAAGACTTACCCTCTGGCCTGGGGCTTGGCCTTCCATTCTGCTCTTGCCAGTCACTGAAGGAAAGGACAAGAGGTTTTGGGAGGGGGACTATGTCACTGCTGCACCTAGTCATACAGCTCCATGCACACCCTTTTTGGGGAATGGAGTTGAGCCAAAGGTTAATTGCCTTCAGATTATATGCTGTCTCTAGAGCTGGTAGAGCTGTACAGCTTTGTGTAATTAGACATAGGCTGCAGTGAGTACCAACAGGCTTCAGAGAACAAGCCCACACAGAGATTTCTGGTAAAATCCTCATCTCCACAGCAGCAACCCCAATCTGCTATGGGGTTCAGATCCAGAAAGAATAGGATCTCTCCGTGCTCCTTTTTAATTTTGTAACCCAAATGCACTGTGACTCTCAGAAGGGTGAATCTGTTTGCACTCTCTTTTGCATTCAGCAGTTTTAACAATGACAGGTTTGCAAGCAGCCAAACACTTTTCTGACATGGCTACAGCCCTGGGGCAGCCTTCTTTCTGTCTGTTTAGACTTCTGATTCCTCTGTTGCCTCTGCTATTCCACTTGAACATCTATCTGGTCTATGGTTTGTATAGAAATCAAATATACAATGAAGCTACCCTATTTGCCTTTCCTCAGGCACTGAGGACACTGAAACCAGGTCACTACTGCGGTAGAGTCTGCAGCTGGAGCAGCTCTGTCATGCCATCTTTTTTTATGCACAGCTTTTGGTTGGCAGCTGGCTTTGAGATGGCATGGCTGCAAAACAGCAAGTGGCACAGAGCTAGAGCCAGCATGAATGCTGGGTGCTAACAGCTGCTCTCTCTGGATTAGCACAGCACAGACTTCTGGATTCACGGTTCTGAGTGAGGCAGCAGAATAAAGTTGGATTTTTCTCTTTAAATCCTTCTTTTCTCCTTCTCCTCTTTCTTATTTCACAATGACTGCAGCAGCAAAAAAGACATCTTCCAGATCCCCAGAAGAACACGGGAAGCAACAGCAGTAGCAAAACTGAACCCCCAAATGCACGTGAGTGTCTATATCAGCCTTGGCCAAAAAGAATCACTCTCATAAATCTGAGGTGCTCTCCCAGATTCCCTTAGGAATAGAAGTGGAAATTGTTATTCAGGTTCACCAGCTTTTAGGCTTCCTACTGTCAGGTTTGGAGCTGAAGGCAGTTTTGCTGTATTTGAGAGAGGGTGTGATGGGGACATAAAGGGGATTGGGTACTCAAATGGAGTGAGAGCAGAGCTTGGCCCAACTTCAGGGCTATGATCTGTCTGAAGGACTACTTGCTTGTTCATCAGGCCTTCCAGCTTGGAATTTATATCCTCAAACTTAGCAGAGAAGGCGGGTGAGCCTCTCTCTGATTGGATATTTATTTTTGGGGTATTTAGAAGGACTTCCCGTTGGATGCCTGGGTTTCAAGAGATAGTAAAGGAAGGGCAAGAGGCTAGCAAGTCTGTTTTCCCTTCCAGGCCGAAAGATGAAGCCTTTGCTTCCTCGTATCAACTCCTACCTGGTTCCGATCCAGTTTCCTTTGAGTCAGCCTCTTGTCTTGCAGCCTTCTGTATCCATGGCACAGGGAGCATCCATCAACAGCTCGGAGACTTTCCGGAGCAATAAGCGTGTGCGCATTGCTCCAAAGGTTGGTTTCCTGTTTTCTGAGGGTGTTTTAGTTCGATTCTTTTGAAGGAGGGGGAGTTGGGTGGGAGGGGGGTTGTTTATTTTTCTTTTTTATAGCTCTTACTCTCTATGGGCCACAGGCTTTATGGATTGGTCAAGGCAATTTTTTTCTACTACTCAGATGTGGAGAAATAAGAATGGAAGAAATGGCCTTGTTCTGCCCCTAAAACATTCATATTTTTGATAGCTCTGAAGAGACATGTAACATAGGGAACTTCTTCTGAAAGCTTTTGTTTGCATGTAATCTCTTTCTGCTACCATTTGGATTTTGGGTGGGTTAGATCCTTGGTTACTGACTGCATATCATTTGTGTTTCTTTGTAGATGTCACACTCTACAGAAGAGTCATCCTCTTTAACCATGGCTGCTGTCAAGGAGGAGAGTCAATGTAATGAAGGTTTATTTTCCCCAACCCATTGCCTAAAGGAGAGCAGCTCCCAGCCTGGTGAGGAATCAGCTTCTTTCCCTGAAGGCATCTGTATTAACGAGGAAGAAGGCTCTCAACTGGATGACTGGCTGTCCCCATTTGCTTCAACACTAACAGTAAAGGAAGACCCAGGTTTGTTCCTCCCAGTCTCATCCACAAAGGAGAAGAAACAATTCACCCTACTGAAATCACCATCTAAGGCTGTTTCTGACACGTTAGTTATAAAGAGACGGGAAAGGCGGGAAATGAGCAGATCCAGAAGGAAACAACGCCTAGCATTGCCTTGCTCAGAAGAGCCTGTCCTTGTTTTGCCACAAAGCAATGGCTTTGACCCTTTCCGGTTGGGGGCAGACCACCCCTTCCCACAGGAAAGCCAGCCTCTTGAGAATGCATCACAGCTCAGCTGCTCACAAGGGGAAGAGGGGCCTTTTAAAACACCAGTCAAGGAGATGTTCAGCAAATTGCCTGTTTCTTCTACTCCCAGCAAAGTCTCAGCAACTACTACCCCCCCACTAGGGGGCCTTGACCCCTGGAAGTCTGCATCCTTAGCCAAGGAAAGTCATGAGCTGGACTTCAGTCCAGTGAGAACCCTTCAATTGCCATTCACCCCCCTCCAGGAGAACCAGGACTTGCTGGGTTTTAACACCACACCTCTTAAAAATCCCCTCTTTGAGTCCCCTCGGGAACTGCTCAATACAGAGTCCAGTGACATGGTGCACGTCCCCCTCACAAGCTCTCCAGCATTTACTCATGAGTCTACTAAGCAATTATCTGTTGAACTGCCAGCTTCTGGCTTTACCGAAAACCGGTCGCTCATGGAAGGCCTTATCCTTGATACCATGAATGACAGTCTGAGCAAAATTCTCCTAGATATCAGCTTTCCTGGTCTGGAGGATGAAAATTTAGGAACAGATATTAGTTGGTCGAATCTTATACCTGAACTGAAGTAAACTGGCCTGGGGACTGAATTTGGCTTGTTCTGATATTACAAAAAGCACTCTACTCTTCTGAGATCTGTTCATGTAGTCTAGGAAGACTGTCTGCTTTTGACTAAATCCAACATGCATGGTAACAGAGGGCATTATTGACTCCTGCTAAGCTGGGAGGCAAGCCCATTGGCTGCTATGAGCTCCCTTTATAAGTTGCAATAGATTTTATGTGGAATAAGATAGAACCTCTCTGACCCTGTACTAGAGAGAGGTTCCTGGAGAGGGGTTATCAAGGGTACATCTATGTAGATCCTGAATGACATTTGCTACTCAAGGTATCAGAGGAAATGGATACACTCCTCAGTTATGTACAATAGGAAAGAGCCTGGGAACCTCCTCCTAGCTCTGTCCTTACTTCCCTTCACTTTGTTCTCCTATTACTTAGTATCTTCTATGTAATTTTCATGGTTGTAAATACTGTACATTCCTTAAATTAGCTTATAATTATAATAATATAATTTTATTATTGTAGGGTTATGTGAATATTTGGGCTGGTAAAGGGTTTGTCTTAGAGTGTTGTCTGTATGTTCCACATCTCCTATATTCTACCCTAGGTGACAGCCCCCAATACTTTTTTTCTTCTTTGACTGCAGAAACACATCGGTTTAGCCTGTTCTGAATGTTCCTGGGGCAAAAATCTGAAAAATTACCTTTATATGATTCAAGTCAAACTGAAACAGGTTGTTATCTGGATTGCAGCATAAAATTTTGGTTTGGCTTCCTTTTCTGAGGCTGGAATGGAAAAGAGCTTGGATATCAAACTCAATAGCTCTTCTGGTTCCAGACTCCGATTATTACGTATCTAAAGGACTAGGTAGAGTCACTGTTGCAGTAAAATGGACTTCTGTTGACTGGTTAAAGTTGCTCTTATTACAACCATCAGTTGAAAATGTAAAAAAAAACCTACAAAGTGAATGCTGATTTTCCACTGAAAAGTGACCTCTGGAAGCACAAGGTATGTTTCTCTTAGTGCAATGGGACAACTCATCCCAATTCCCTAGAACTCATGTCAAAAGAGGAAATTGCCATGGAAAAGACCTGAACCTTCTGCTTTTAGGCAAAAGATGTCTCATGTATCTACATACTCAATAAAGCTTCTGTGGGGACACAGCTGAGTATTCTTTACTGCTTTCTCTCTTACTAGCATGCTCAGGCTAGGCCATAACATGAACAACTGTTTTTTGCTTGTCTAATGTGTGTGTTTTCTGTGCTAAGTGCGTAAGTGATCATTAGGACATTTTCAGTATTCCTCAGGCCATGTTGGCCATTTCGCATTAAATTTGATTACTCAACCCCTTGCTTCATCTGATATACTTTTTCATGCTGTTCAAGGGTAAATCCTGACTTTACAAGTCAGAAACAAGCTAACTTAGTCTAAAACATCAGAACACCACCAGCAGACTAGTTTCTGTATTTTATGAATGCAAAAGAAGTCTCATAGAAAAAACTTTATTTCCACCTTTCCCAATACAGACTAAATTGGATTTAGATGTGTGTGGTTTTCAGAACCGCTGTTCTCTCGTGTCTGTGCTAAAGGTTATTTGCCCTCAGAAGATGTTCCAAGCACTTTGTGTTGGTGATTATTATTCCAGTTTTTCTGGGGAGAAATACTGGACTCCCAGATCTGCATTTCTGTCTGCCTGGTACAAGTGGCTGCTCAGCTTGGGGCCACCAGTGAAAAATGTTTTACTAGGCTGCCATGTGAATTTCAGACCAGAAGACTTCTGTCAGTGATTAGAAGTTGAAGTTCCATCACTTCTGAGTGAGTCTTGGGGATTCCTTGCTACTAAACAGGAAATAAAAAAGGATTTCTGAAAGCTTTAGGATTAATACCAGTTGGATACCAGTAGCCTCTTCAGCGTAGTTTGTTTAGGATTGATTTCCCAATACTCCCTGTGGGGGCAGGAGGTCTTGATTCCTTCTCTGCTAACATCTTCTATAAGGGAGTTCATGTCTTCCAGCCAGGATTTAAATTGCCATTCACTGACCAGGCAATCACAACAGCCTGCTATGAAAACTGATCAAAGCTACACAGCACATCTTGTCTTCAGGGGGGAGAGCTGAGGGCAAAGCTGTAAACCTACAGCCATAAAGACCAGGGGAAGGAGAAAAGCAGACAGAAGGGATGATCATGGGCTGTGGAAGAGACACACTTTGTGGTCTGTAGAACGCTTTCTGCTAGTATCTGTTACACAGCTTTCAACAGACTACTTAGATTTCTCAAGACATCCTATCTCCCTCTCGCTTCTTGCTCTTGAGAGGATGCATGCACACAACTGACATCCAAGAGCTAAGGATCATATCTCCAGAAAATTATGAAATGCTTTTGTCCTTGGAATGGTAGGATGGTGTCAATTCCAGACAGGTGATCCTTTGCTGTCTCTGTCAGCCGAGGTGCTTTGATGGCCACCTCACATTACACTTTGAGCGTAGTAGTGCCAAAGACTATTTTCCCTTCTTGCTGAGTATTAAATGGAAGTGCTGCTGGAGAACAGTTATATCAAAAAAGATGGGAAAGAAAAAAAAAGAAGCTGCAGATTTACAAGTGTTTCACCCAACCCAACTCAAATCCCCTCTTGGGAAGGATTTCATCACAGCTCTCAAGAAGACTATTTCTCTCCACCTGTGTTTGCCTGATGTTCTGCCTAGATCCTTTCCTTAATTTCATCCTGTTACATTTACCACAGTAAAGTTGCACAAAAAGCCATAAAGCCATCATACCAGTGTCTGACTGCAGCCAGCTTGCTGAAAATTTTAAGTCTTGGCTTCTCCTTCTATTCTTTCCCTGCTGTTATTTACATGTCACTATATGAATGAGTTGTTGCAGCATGTAAACTACTGTGAAGAAAAGTTGTTTGAGTGTAGAAGTCACAGATATTTGCATCTTTAGCGGTAAGACATTTCACATCTCTGTTGTCACAAAGGAAGAAGGACACTTGCTCTTAATATCCCAGACTTAGCCCACAGAAAATCTGCAAGATTAAATGTGATCTGGTGTTGGAAGGCAGGTAAGCATGGCATAAGGCAGAAAATCAGAGCTGTGCTTCTAATTGCTCAGCAAAGCAGCTCTTTGGAGGATGTTGGATTAAATTGGCAGAGTTTGTTGCTCTGGCATGCTTTTTGCCACTGTCTCCCTCTGCAACCCTTTTCAGTGAGTAACTGTACCTTTTGAAATCAGAGGTTATCTGAAAATTGTACAGGACTATCTACCACCTCTTTCTGCTTGCGAACAGGCAGACGTGCAGGGCTTACAACCAGCTCAACCAAAAGAATCCCAATGTCCTCCCTGCAGTAGTTCCATTGCATATTTCCTTCCTTACTGCTGATCTGGGGTGCTTACTTGAACTTTAGCCTGGCTTAGGAATAGGATTAAACATATCAAGTCACACTTGCTCAGCAATTGACAGCAATGAAGCAGTTTGACAGTGTTGTCAAAAAGAGTGTCTCTCAGAAGAGATCTATGGTTGTAACCAAGTAAAAGGCTTGGCTGTCACATGACAGTAACAGCAGGAGGGAAAAGAAGTATTTTGTAAGGAAGAATGGAGAACATGGTTAAGGCTTTGTGAATAAAAATCTTACTTCAGGCATTTGGGGTGTCAGGGCAGTGTCAGGTTGAAAACTCACAGGAAACAGGAGGTCTGTGTAGTGTAGGAGGTTGTAACCAGGCAAAGAATTGAAGAGTTGTATGTTTAAGTGCAGAGCAATGAAGCAGGCTCAGAATAGAGGAGATGTATATATAGAAACCTAAGAGGCCAGAAGGCAGGTATCACTTGTCCCTCTGCAGGCTCAGTATTTGGATTACAGTGTAGAGGTGTGATCTTGTAAGATGGTGGGTGCCTCTGCCCAGCCTTCAGTAAGAGCAGAGCTATACTTCTTATGTATGAACCTGTTGTAGCTGAAGAGCAGGTAGGCATAGTTCTTCACACTTTTATGTAGCACTCCCAAGGTCTTTGAATAATGTGCAGGAGCATTCCAAGACTGTCTTTGAGTTCTGGTAACAGAGCAGGCTGTTTAAGACCTTCTACCCAGTGATAGAAAACATTAAGATATAATTTTCAAGGGATCTGGACACACAAATTTACAGCAAGCCAGCAGGTGCTGTGGATGCTCCTCTCCTCTGAAAATTCTGCTCTATACCTGGCAAGGAATGTGACAGATGCAAAGGGGAAAGCAATTCCCCTTCACTGGTTGAGAGAGGTTCCTCCTACTCCATTTTGTCAGCGGAAAAGGACTGGATGCCTCCTGACATGAGACGAGTGAAGGTCATTACCACCTTTTTTCTTTTGCAACTTGGCTGGAGGAGGAAGAACTTGAGACCTTTCCCATTTGGAAGAAAAAACGCTGGTTTTAAAACCCGGTGATCCTAATGTGAGGGTGTCAGGCCTGTATTTCTACCAGAAGGCAGTGTAGCTCTAAACAAAGGTGGAAATATCTTTTTTAGTAAAATACTTGACTTTCTCTTTAAAATGATGTATGGACTCAGAGAGCAAAACGACAGGCTTGAAAAATGTGAGCTTGTTCCTGAACAGAAATAGCCTCCCTCCCTGCTCCCATTTTTCGAGCAGAGGTGAGCTACAACTGGATAAAAAGATATTCAGGGTATAACAAAGTATTAGCTGCCTGAGACTAAGAAGAAAGTGTCCTGCTTCACTAGTCATCTCATACCTATTTCTTGCTTTGATACAAGCAGAGTTTTAGAACATAAAGGCGACGAATGTGATGCAATTCAGACGGCACATTTGTCCTTGAGTTTCAGTTACAACTTTTCTTGGAAAAATAAAGATGATAGATACCCTGATACACAGTTTACCAGTACAGGCAAAAGATTATGGAAAGCAGATTCTATTCCACACCTCAAAATCTGTGGGAAGTCTTATATAGACCACATTAGTAAACTGTTTGAGTAGAATATATATCATCAGAATTCTATATCCTCCATGTTTGCTTCCTTTTCTTTTTTTTTTTATGCACCCTATTTTAAACCAGAAACAATTTAATGACATTATTTCAGAAAGTCAAGCAAAACAGTCAGCAGAAATGACTATTAAACTACAATAAGACATGTATGGCTTATGTCCCCTGCTGTGGGTCTCTATTACTTTCTAATGGGCATATAGGAGGTTCCTTCCAATAGGGCCTTTGTTTATTTAGTAATGTGACTTGTAGATGGAAAATTTTGTGGTTACAAACAGGATACTGGCTCATTAGCATTGGGACTGTTTGAAAAATGGATAGACCAATTTTCCAACTGGACAAAAAAACCCCTCATCTTCAGAGGAATCTCTTAATATTGCTTATATTTTCTATAGAACAATTTATTTTTTATTTCATTCTCAATATGGTATCTTATCTTTTATTGGTGTACTGTATTCTTCATATTTTGTATATTTTTGTGTAAATTTTAATAAAGGTAAAGTTTTGGATAATATCATTACACAACAGGACAGAACATCCCATCACAACTCTATGCTTTTTTTCATGGAGTAAAATTAAATCTGAATTCTGAGATTACATGTTTGTCTATGCACAAAGATATTTTGGATCGTGGAACGGTATGAAATTCCCACTGCAATTTCTATGCTGGATAATGCATGTATATTTTTAAGCCCTGAAACGCTTGACTTCGGGGTAGTTATGTGACTGTTGTGGTATAATCTGTCCTGAATTATCAATGTGCATTTTTCACTTTAAGCTTTACTTCAGAAAGGCTTTTGTTTGGGGCAGTTAAAATTTTGCCTGCTTACCTGTTATTACATATAGAGAGGTAACGAGGGGAGGAATTGCTTTGGGCATTTTCCAGTCAACAGTACATGAAACTTTAATAAATATATTGATTGTTGAGAACTTCATCACGCTCTTAGGGCTACTTCTTGTAGGCTGGAAGTGCCCATACGTAATCTGTGCTACTGCTGTTTCTCCATTTAGGCTCTCAGTTCTCTCTCAGGTTCTCCATGACCACACCATATTTCATCTTTGCTTCTATACGCAGTGTCTGTTTTCTGCTTTACTTCCCCCTCTCTTGACAGAGGGTATGTTACAGGTTAGGGCTCAGATGCTGGGAAAAACCATGGTGCTCCATGTGTCAGGCTGTCAGTAGTCCTGCCAGACCTCTGAACAGGGCTTTCATGTTTGCAGTTTCTGTCGGAAATAGTCTCCCAGGAGAGCAGATGTCTCTACATTTCCTTTTACCACCCCAAGTGTTTACATGCAGACTAGGATGATCCCCAGCCTCCAAACCCCTACCCTGCCGGCTAGATAATTTTGGTGCACATACACATGCTCTTTGTAGACATTCACCCTCTCAGCCCCTCTTCTAATTTTCAATACATCTTAATCACTCTCTGCTTCAAAGGCTACTTGGGACTCTTGTCATTCCTTTATGAATTCAAATCACACTAAAATTTTGGACAATTAACAGTGTTTGATGTATTTAGCATCCAGTGATAGAAGAGAGAGAAACGTCAGGAATGCAACAGAACTAACACCATAAAGTGCATCACTTGCAACTTGTAGAATCATTGAAGATGCTTTCAGCATCAATATCCTTTTCCAAGTATTTGCAAATAATTATATCAATGCCACAAAATGGTCTGATCTCAGGAGCTCCACCCTGTAGCTACTTATTGCTTGACAGTCTGCATTCCACTTGCATGCCCGTGGGACTGGCATAATACAATGAGAAGAGCTGGTTTGCCGTTTCCCATAGCTGAATCTCAGTTTTGATTTGTTTGCTATTTTTATGAAAATCTTGATTGCTGGAGTCAGGAGATCATGAGATAATCTCAGTTGTCATTCAACTCATGCCAAGGCTGAGCCACCAAGAATGCAGTGAACAGCTGGGTGATACGATGTACGAATGCATCCTAAAGGCTAAGGAACCAAAGGAACCTACTATTTATAATTTAAAATAAATAACATTGTTGAACTATCATTGTTATCCATCAAATCCTTGAGGTGATAACACATCCCTCTGTCTACCTGTCACTGTATGTGCATACAGAAAACTGCTTATGTACTAGCAGTACTACTCTGCTGGTGCATCATTAAATGCTGGATTTTTTGAGCAGAAAATATCCATATATCAGTCTCAGGTAGAGTTATGCTTGTTCTACTGGGGAAGGAAGGGGCACGGAACACCAGGAATTCGGTTCAAACAGTTCCATTTCTTCTATATGTGACAGCAAAGAATATTTTGCTCGTGTTAAAAAAAAAATAAAAGATTAAGAGCAAACCTTTCTTTCAAGAGACCTAGGGCCTCCCTGCTGTGGAGGGAGTTTTTCAGGGTGTCCTTCTTGGCTTTGATGTATCCCTTTTTATGAGCTGAATGAAAATTTTCCAATTTTTGGCTGTTATAAATATTCTTCAGGAAAATCTATTTCACATCCTTAGCAGAGTCATAGTTGGCAGCTAAAACCTGAGAAGATATTAGTTCAGTACAGAGTGTGCTCCAGCACAGACTTGCTGAGTTTATAAAGATTTCTTTCTGAACTTGCTCTTCATGACTGCCAGCAGCTGAGCATGTGAACACAAGCTCTCTTCTGTGACTTCTGCTGAGCTTCAAGGAGTGGATGATAGGAAGGAAGACCTTGATGAGAAGAAGGTCACCCAAAGAGCCAAATGGAAACATCGGTCAGAAGACGTAGAATCATAGGATCATTTAGGTTGGAGAAGACCTTTAAGATCACCAAGTCCAATTGTGAACCTAACACTGCCAAATCCACCAGTAAACCATGTCCCTAAGGGCCACATCTACACATCTTTTAAATACCTCCAAGGATGGTGACTCAACCACTTCCTTGGGCAGCTTGTTCCAATGGCTTGACAAACCTTTCAGGGAAGAAATTTTTCCTAACATCCAATTTAAACTTCCCTTGGTGCAACTTGAGGCTGTTTGAGAGAGTAGAAAACAGGAGAAGTTTGGCTAAGGACCATCATAGTCACATATTCAACAGTTCTTAGGTTTAAGGGTGGGGCAAAATGATTTGATACCACAGAAGAGCATGAGAAATGTGAAATACTGTTTTCAGGGTTTGGGTTTGACTGTTTTGCTAGGGATGAGACCAGTGCCTTGCACCTACCAATAAGGAAAAAACACAATGTGGAAAAGGTGCCGACTCACTAAGCAAGACTGAGGTGTTATTCCTGAAGAACCATCCACGACAGCATGTCTTTAAAGATTTAGCCAGTGAGCACGGATGCTCGAATTGCTGTGTTTCTAAATAAAAGACTGCCTGAACAAGAGAGCATAGGTAGGCTGCAACACCATTTAGTGTCTGACTCTCCCCAGAACTGAGTGTGAGCATCTGAGTAGCCCTGCTTCCATAAAACTGCTCCAGTCCAGGTGCTCACAGAGCATCACATTGCAGCAAACAGAAACATGGTACAGGCACAAATATACATGGCTTAGACTGTGTGTACTGACAAATATAATTGGCTAAAGGGATTATAGTTACTTTCAGCAAGTTATACTGCTGACTGATGAGGAATTTGACTGATGTCAGTTGGTGTAATATACAAAGCAAGCTATTTACAGACATGACAGGGAACATTGCAATACACCTGGAAAGTACTCCTGGGAAAGTTTTCTGCATCATTTGTTGGAGGATTCTAAAAGTAAAACCTGTCCCCAAAGGAAAGGAGATTGGAGGCAAGGACATGCAATGGAGAGATTCTTTAGCTTCCAAGGACTACATTTGGGCTTCATTTTGAGCAAGATGAGATATGCTCCCATTCTGCAGCTAGCTAGACACAGGCAAAAAGTGTATAGATGGTTGTCTTATTTCTTTCCTTCTGTTGTTGCTTTACATGGAAAAATAAAAACTTTGACAGAAGCTCATAGACAGCCACTCAAAGCACCTTGCCAAGACTCTGTAAGTGCTTTTAGTAAGACGCCTGCACATATACATACCAAATCAAGCATTTCAAGGCATCTTTAACAATGCAGGGTTTTACTGTTTGAGTATACAGCTTTGAGGACATCCTCTGAAAGGAACCTTAGAGGTGTAAAATTTTCATTATTATTATGGCAGAATATAGAGACTTTAAAAAAAAGAAATCTGTTCGTGTCAGGGACAAATGCATTCTTGGCCTTAGGCTAAGTAGATAATGGAAATACTGTTCTCCCTAAGGATAGGAAGTGGAGGGACAGTGAAATGAAAATAACTACCAAGAGACACACACAGGAGACATCTTTGAGATTGCACGTTTCCAAGTACCGTGCTATTGGCTTTAAATATGCAATTATCCATCATCTCAGACTCTTGAATACTTTAATTGATAAGCACATTCCTACCAGAAATTATTCTCTAAACATCTTCATGAGCACAGATAACTTCTGGCATGTGTAAGGTAGTTGCCATTGTGATGTGCATTACTCTGTATTAAGAGTGGATATTCTTTCCCCTTGTGAAAACAAAGTCTAAGTCATCTAATGTAATTCATGCAGCAATGTAATGGAAGTGGGAATTTTGTATTGCCTGTTCCATGATCAGCAACTGTTCTGTGACAATGCTGACTGTTTTTACCAAACAGAACAGGCTCCTTTGTATGCAGCTTTGCTCAAGCAGTGAAATCAAAATAGACAGGACAAAAATCATTACAAGCAACATTTACACAGCATGGGGAATTCATATTGGACAATAGTGTTCCAAGTTTGCCACAATGTTTTCATAAATCTAGCCCTTGTGGCAGATGACTACGGAGACTTGACCCTGAATGGCCAAATTATGCAACCTATTCCATTTTCTGACTGACCTTACTGGCAGGACACACTTTGCTGTCCAGCAGCTCAGCTTAAAACATTATGTACATCTGAGACGACATTTATCTCAAGGAAACTTGCCAGGCATATTCACAGATATAAATCCTCTAACCTGCTACTTATTGTTTGAAGAATAGGAAGCTATTTTATTATCCAAATAGACAAACTGGAGGGAATTCAAAGCAGAGGAAGCTTTTTTTTAAATAAAGAATTTTTTTTCCAGAGATAGAAGGGGAAAGAGAAGCATGCGTAGTTTGCCTGAGTAAGGTTTGTCCTCTCATCCCTCCTCTTCACCATCTGTGCATCCGCAGACTGTGCACAGGCTGTGAGAATTCCAGAGGATGAGCAGAAAGTCATCCCATAGTGATCCTGCACTAGGCCACCACGAAGGATCTCCTGGCCTTGCCATAGTTGCTTTTAGGTCACTTTTACAGCCACTTGAAGCTTACTCTACCAAACTGAGGTAGTACCTTGAGAACTGGTGTAATGCAGAAACAACCTGTGGGCTGCCTACATAATGTGGGGGCTACTGCTGAGCTCTGTAACAGTCCAGCTTGACACAAAAGCAATGTAAAGCTCTTTATCTACAATCCACCCTCCCACCTGCACTGTGTTGGCACTACAAGAGGATGAAATAACAGTTTCCAAATTGTTGAAAGAGATAAAAACTCAAATCTGAAGAGAATTCTCTAAGAAGGCAACAAGTATTAGAAGTTGCAAAAGTAGTAGGAGAATATTTTAAAGAGGAATGATTAGGATAGGTAAAGCTTTCCAGAAGTGAGAAAAAAGGAAAATCTGTGGTGAAAGAACCTCAGCTTGTGAAATTTAAAGTCAAATCAGTGAAAGCCTTCAACAGAGCAGCTCCTTGAACAGCTGAGATACTTCCTGATGCTCCTAATAGAGGGAGATAAAACCTTTATTCTGTCTCATATTCTTTAATCTGGGAGTTGCTTCTTTCAGCAAACGAGTCCATTCCTCCCCTTCATTACTCCAGGTTCCAGAATTTCTTCAACAAAGGAATATCTGCCCAGAATATTGACCCTCTCCTGTTTCTTTGGGTCAGATACTGGGAAATACTGCTTTTCAGTGCCTTTCCTCATAAATATGGGCACTAGTTCTGAATTAGGTCTAAATCTGTTTTATTTTTCTAACACAGGTTGTTGGTGAGTCATATACTATTTTCCAGGTATAGCATATACTATTTGACAGGGAAAGGCATAGCTACTGGGAATGAACCTAAATTTGCTGCGTTGTCTGGCTCTCCATTAGAAAACTTTTAAGAGTGTCCATTCTGAAAAAAACTCTGAAAGCACCTAACCTACTTAGTAAATACACTCTGTTTAAGAACAGGATGGAAAAAGTAATAGTTGAATAGAAAAAAAACCCTGTGACCTAGAACCCAGCATGCCTCTGAAGAGAGAAAATAATATCTTAGATGACTCCATTCTCCATCAAAATGCTAGGGATTTTTGCCAGATCTGGGAACTAACACACCACAGGATATAAAGATTTAAGTGACCTGGTCTTTGGAGCAGAAGGGATGAAGGAGGTGAGAAAGCTTTAAACAAGATTCGAAGAATTCTCTACTTTAGTCACTAGGAGAGAAATATTTTGTGAGTTAGGGGCCAGGGTTAGCTGGTCAGACCCTAAATCAGGACTATTCAAGCAGTGGCTCCAGCACAGCTGCAAGGCAAACCAATTTTGATTAGGCTTTGTCAAAGAGCTGTGCAAGAATAAAGGGTAGCTAGCTGCAAAGAGCAACTGGGACTGACAACTACGAGCACTTTCTCCCCTTCATGTCCACATGCATACCCAAGGTGGGAGGCAATCTCATCAGAAATTGTGTAACTCTGCCTACAGACTTCAAGGCAGGGACTGCATGGGATCTGGTCCCAAGATGTCCTGTTCTACTTTATAGTGTTAAGATCCGTTCTGAGCCTTTAATAAAGTTGGCACTGCTGTTGCTCCAGCTGACACAGAGCTATGTTGTCAAGGCTGGCCTGCTGTGGTATTCACAGTCAGCAGGAGGGGAAACACCTTTTGGCCCTGCATGAGAGTAGAAGTGCATGATTCAGTACTGCTTTATGGGGGTGGTTAAAGGACTTGATAACAAGACTTGAAGGATGCTCAGTGAGGCCACATGAGGTCAAAAGTGTATGTAAATCAGGAATCATGACAACCTAGAAGCAAGAAAACAAGACCATGGGAACACAGCTTCTGTAGGAATATCTATCATTTAGACTCTCTTCTTAATTTGGCTTGCAGATAGATGAATGACAGTTGAAAATGAAGAGCTCTGCTGAGCTCTTCATGAGATTCTGCCTGCATTATGATGTTGGAGTTTGGCCTTATAGTGTAAAGCAGTTAGAATATATTTCTACTCCCATTCCTGCCAAATCTGGTTCTGCAGGCTGGTGCTGTTGGAACCGTGATACATTGTGCAAAAGAGTTAGCATATTGGGAACAAAAAGATTAACCTCTTCAAATTTCACAATGACTCTAAAAATGACCAGCCTCCCTTCTAACATTTGAGAACTAAAGATCCCAAGAGAAATGCAAACACTGTGGTGAGTAGCAAGCAGTTAAAGGTAAACACCAGGGTTTGTTTTGCATTAAGGCTAACTTTTTTGTAGTTTCTGTGACCACACTGAGGTCTCACGATGGCTGACTGGACTTACCTTTGTACATTGGATTTACTTCCTAACATTGCAAACTCCTGTTATGTACAATCTAGAACATAGAAATAATGGGCATCAGTAATGTTGGAATGTTACATACTACTAAGCTGGAAAATAAGAAAGGGAGAAACAGAAAGCCTTCCTTTGCTTGCATAGTCTGCTGCTGCTATTCCTTCTGTGTTGTATATGAACGCTGTTTCATTCCCAGGTGACATTCGTGGAAAGGTCATGCTGTCCTCAGCTTCACACCTGATTAAAACTCAGTTTCCTCCCCTGTATGTGATGTCAGAACTGATGCTTACTAAGGCAGTGCATTCATCAGTGAAAAGGGATCAAAATAAAGCAGTTTCAGTGCAAGTTGAACTTACAGTTTCAAGCAGGATAACATGGAGGCAGAAAGTTGAAAAGGTGAGCTCTGCCACGTCCTCTCTCACCTGAGAGGAGGGATGTCTGCTCTGGTTCAGGCATCCCACAGTGTAGCCATGTCAGCATATTCTTAGCACAAACACGGAGTCAAGTCCACTGGTATCAACAAGCCAGTGATTTTAGGCTTCTGCAGCCATGGGGAAATTTCTCTAGGTGGAGAGGGGTGAAAATGAGGGCAGAGTCAGGTCCAATACCTTTGCCCTGTCTGGAAGCAGAAACCAGGCCTTCATCATTTCGATTCAATCTAACTACATAGTAAAATCCTTCAGCGCAGCCTATTGCAAATGCATAACACACTGCAGAAATGAGACTGGGCATGCCTGCCAAGAGCCTTGAGGCAGATGCTCTCTCGCATTTACCACAGCACTGCATCATCTCCTGGGCTGAATCATGTCACTGCCAGTATATACAGATTCACTAAAATGCGTCAAAGCTCCCACAGCAGAGACACTGAAATGCATAACCTGATTTACTGTCTCTTCAGTGTATGGAGGGGAGGGAATAGGCAGTCTACACACACACATACTCAAACACACATGCGCTCGTGCGCATGCACAGCCGAAGGGAGGTAAGTCCAGCCCCCAGTAGCGGGACCATCCTTCTGCTGCTGGATTTTTCCAGCTGGAGCATCTTGCCGGCTCTGCTGTAATTTATGGAAATTGGTTTCTGACGTGGGGCTTTTTCTGTTACGACAGGGACCCACTGACTGGAAGAGGAAGAGCTGCAGTCAGGGCAGGAGACGAGAGGGAGAGAAAGAGGTGAGGGACAGAGGGACACCGAGGGAGTGGAGAGGACAGAAGGTTAAAAAGGTACAGAGACGCTTCAGAGATGGGTGAGTTATAATTAAGAGAGCCAGAAGAAAGGCAGGGAAAGGGAGAGAAGGAGAGCTATAGGGAAGGGAAAGGAGCTCAGAGACTGAGTCAGCCTTAGGAAGGCAAACACCAGAAGACAACTTCAGGGAACACCCCAGTATACAAAGAAGGACCTGTTTTGTCTGGATCTTCACCATGAGCACAAGAAAGGGCTGCCCTCTGCCACTGGGACAAGGAGACCGGGAGGAAAAGCAGAGTGAGGGTACTTCTGACCTGGAGCGACAGGAGTGTGAGGTGGAGCTGAGGAACAAAGCTATTCTGCAGCAGAAGAGGCGCCTTAAACAGGCCACCCAGTTCGTGCACAAGGACTCTGCTGACCTGCTGCCCCTGGATGGCTTGACAAGGCTTGGCACCTCCAAGGATCTGGTGAGTCCACTGGGGCTCCATCTGGGAGGGGGTCATCCTAATAGCCTTCATCCCAGTTGGGAAATGCTGTGGGGAGGAATCGCGGGAGTGAGGCCTGTGGGCATCGCCTTGTGGAGATGTGGAGCAGGCAGCACCAGGGAGGGGGGTCTGCTCCGGGAGCTGGGGCACTCCATGGTCCGGTGGGACTTCCCCAAGGGCTGGGAGCAGTTTCCCACAGTATTTTCTGCCAGCTTAACTGCACTTTTGCTGGCTTTAACTGCACACATCTCCCCCTTGCTGTGGCAGTTTTGCTGTCTAACTTCTATCCACTGTGGAGTTTAACTGCTCAAGGATATGGAGGTCTAAACCATTTTCCCAAAAGAGGGCCTAGGTCTGGCCAGTGATGGGGGCATATGCCCAGCTGTGCCAGTGTGTATCATAAAAGATCTTGTCCCTCTCTGCAGCCGATGCTTCCCTCTGTATCCTCAGACCATTGCAGCAACAGCCATGGTTGCTCATCTGTGTGTATCTATCCCCACTGGTCGTTTCCAGACCCTGTGGCAGGCCCCATGGCTGCCGGCAGTGAGGTGCTGCTGTGCATGGGAGCACACGTGTGTGGGACAGGCAGGGTCTGGATGGAAGCTATCCTCCGTGCTGAAACCTCTGGGTGCAGCAGCTCTGCTGTGCACAGACAAGGGGTCAGTGCCACTTTCCCGTGCTGGCACACCTTCCTGCTCCCACCACCCTCCCTCCCTTGCCACCTGCAAGCCCAGAGTTGGCAGGGGCAAGTGCGGCTCCTCTAAGTCACCCTGAACTGTTGCCTCATGCTCTGCCAGCCCTCAGCAGCCGCACACATGGTGGTCAGCAGGGAGTAGTCTCGAGCCCCAGACACAGCTAAGTCTGTGTCTTGTACTGTCTGAAGTACGAGAGGGGAGTCATGTAAGTGCCACATTAGTGAGGAACAGCACCTTCCATGGGGAAGGTGGTCCGGCCACACCAGAGCCTGAGGGCCTCGGCCAGGCTGGCAGCATGGGCAGGCTAGCACTGGCCCTACATGCCCTACTGCATTGCAGCTGAAACATCTCCTCAGGGGGGATACCCAGGCATACCCCTGGGTCTTCCTTGGACAGCCTTTGTCAGGGGATGGGGAGGAGCCACTTCTGAGTCTTTTGGTGTTTGCTGAGCCCACCCACAAAGGCAGAAAAACATGTCTACCTGCTTTGCTTTGGAATTGACTCACACCATGCCCCAAAATGACAGCTGTGGTGCCAGCCAAAGACTGTGAGAGTCCTGCACAGTATGGGTGGCAGTCTTGGCCTCCAGAAGCTGGCACTCTGAAGTCCCAAATGCTTGCTCTAGCAAGACAGGCCTTGTCCAAATCACTTGCCATGAGCAGCAATTGCCTTTTGACCTCCTGGTCAAATTAACCATTCTAGCCAGGAGGCTTCCTTGCATGCACAGACAGCATTCTCTCACTGAAAAACTCTGCATAGTTCATATTTGGTCCATAACAGAATGGCTGAAACATTTTTAATATGGAACTAAGGAGCAGTGAGTAAAGCATAACGTCCTTTCTGCCATGGAACTTTTGTGCTGGTGTTAGAAGGCAGCAAATAAAGTGCAGTACCCATGCAAAGTTCACACACACCATGCAATGCCTGGGGTCAACGAGGTAACTGCGGTACCTCTGTTTCTGGTTTACCTTGGAGCAAGAGAAGAACCAGGCCTTAGATTCCAAGACCAATCAGCAGTCCCTGCAACTTGATGGTCACTGTGATACCGCTGTGATGTTTTGGGGGCTACAAATTAGAGTCCCAGATATGCTTTCGGGCACTCCTCCAGCCCCATGCAAAACTCCATCTATGTTTCCTAAGTTGATCTGACTCCCTCCTGGAGGACAGAAATGCAGGGCTTAAAACAAAGCAGCTGGAGAGGTTGATCTTGGAGAAAGTGCAAAACATAAAACATCCCAGAGTCCTGTGGCACTTATACTGGGAGGAGAGTTTAATTAATTCACCAGAACAGGTCTCCATTGACAACTCAGAGACTCTGGCTGTGGCAGGCCCACGTCCTAATATTAGAGCAAGGTCCCATGTCATTTAAAAACTACATGTTTTCTTACACAGCCAAAGTCAGGCTGTTACTTTTTGCCATTCTTTTCTGTCCTGTGTGTTCTCGGTGTTCATTTAGCTTAAGCAATGCACCCAGCTGTGTCTGGGATTTGATGAGCCCACCTCATCTCCAGTAATGAGTAATTACACATTTCAGTGGAAATGTCACATTTCCAGTTTTATAACAACTACATGCATAACATTTTTTTTTTTTAACATAAAAAAACAAGTAGCTGCATGAGATAAAGTATTCTGAAAGTCTGAAGATCTGACTTCTCCCTTTCCCAAAGTTAAGATCCCCAGCTCGTACCACTTCACTAGTCATAACAAAGCCTTGAGAATTCACATTGGAGAGCCTGATTGTGATGAGTTGCACTTGAGAACCTGCTCTGACCCTTCTAAGGGTCCTGAGAGGGCCTGCCTTCCAGATGCTGGCCACAATCCCCTTCAGGCCCTCACCTTCCTCTTCATCTCACTGTTTCTTACCAGCCAAGAGAGACAATGGTCTCCACTTCTCTGTCCCACCAGTGAGACAGAACACAGGAGGGCCCAGGAGTCTTGTTCTTGAATCAGATGCCTCCATAGTCCCAAATCAGCTGCTCCCATCAGTGCTTGCCTCTTCCCAGCCTGAGTGACAAGAAGGGGATAGAGGTGGCAGCTACAAAGGGCCTGCTTTTTCTGTGGGAAAGGTTTGCAGGGAGATGGGAAAGGTCCTTTTGCATGCTGTAATAGTTGAGAGGAGACAGAAGGAGGAGGGCAGTTGGAGGACCTGCTTGTCAGTTTCCTGCCCTTTCCCATGGCCCAGATGTTAGCTAGGCAGCCAAACTGGTTACTGTGCTCAAAGTATTTAGGGAGTGAGTACAACAGCCAACTACGGCTGTGGGATTGCAACAGTTGGCTAGGAAAAGAACCAGGAACAGAGAGATATTTTACTCATTTTTTCAACTACGCAGTGTTTTTCGTGCAGTGTGTCACTTGTCCCTCGAGTGGCAGGCATACAAGAGGCATGAGGGACTTGGCACCCTGCAAAGAGCAATGCTGAGTGCAACCAAAGAGCCAGTAACAGCTGTCCTGCTCCAACCATTGAGCAAAACTGACAAGTCAGTGTGTTTTGAGTTGCAATTTACACAATTCCCCGGCCTCAGCTCTCTGACCTAGCATAAAGCTACACTGAAGCACATACACCCTGTAGGGTTAATACAGCCCAGTTTATTGGCAGGTCTGCTCTAATTCAGATATTTGGCCTGCACATTGCTAAGGTCGTACATCAAACTGATGCACCATCTGGAAGCTGATTTTTATAAAGCTGCCTCCAGTAGGACTACTTCATTGATGCCTGGCATTGTTGGCTGTGCAGGACAGGCTCTGCAATGTCAATATTGGGGCAAAAAATAGAACATCGAGCTGATAACAAAGGAGCTTTCTTCAAAGCAACACTTTCCTCTGTGTGTATGGAATACTGGGACATGATTTTTCACGATTTTTCTTCTCTTTTGGTGCACCTCCCTTATTCTGCCCAGAAAAAGGAGACAGGAATGAGAATACAAGATAGATGAGATTATGATTGAGATAGATACATGAGATGTAATGAAGTGTCCTTCAAACATTGATCTGGCTGTGAACAACATAGGCTTCATAGATGCTCCCCAACTAGGGAGCCAAAAATAGTATCACTTCTGATGGAGGAGAGCAAAGACAGATGCCAAGGAACGCTAGAAGCTAGTTTTAAGTTCCTATGCAGTGGAAGCTTCCTGCTTTTCCACCAGTAATTGCTTGTGCACCTAAAATTTCTGGAGTCCTGCCTTCTTACCCACAGGTACATCATACACATGCCGTGTCCCCCATCCTCTCCCATATTAGAAGGTGTGAGTGTGCCTGGTTGGATGTCAGCACACACACATCAGCTACTGTATTGCAGTACCTGAACATGTATAAGACTGCTGAGTGCATGTTTAGCTGAAGGAACAGATGTGTGTGGGGAGAGCGTGCATCAGGCTCATGTTCTTCTCCTCCAATAATTGCAACCCAGAGATCCGCCTGTCACAGGCATCCCAACACTTTAACATCACCTTAGTGGCTACAGAAACAATCTTGGGATTTAAAGACAGCTTTTTTGGGATAAGCCTGTCTTTCATTAAAAAAGGTCAAACATTTGCAATCTGCTTCCCTGGCCTAGCAAATGTCCTTGTTCTTAGAGCAATACTTAGCTGGAATTTCTCTTTCTTTGTGATGGAGACAGCAGCCACATAGTGTGGTCCAGCGGCGGCTCCTGGAAGGCAATCTGAACAAGCTGCTGGGTGAGACCAGGGTTCAGTCTGCATGGGTTCCATCTCCACTGGCAAAAGACCAGGAGGAAAAGATGGAAAAGAGAGAGGACAAGAGAAAAGAGACTTCGTCCCTGCTAATACAGTGCCAGGTAAGGCAATAACTTGGTGCTGCTGATTTCACAGTTACGGCAAATGCTCTATGAATTCCAGCTGCCCCACTCCCAGGGGCCATGCTAAGTTATTAATTGCAAGCCAGCTGCAGCCAGAGAGATAATATTTCTGCAGAGCCTTTCCTAGAGCCTGGATTCAGTTCTTTCAAGCAGAGGAAGCCTTTCTGCCACATGCTTCTAGTTGTCCATATTTGAAGATAAATTACCTTAATCACAACCTCCTTCCTTTGGAGACAGCTTTCCCATAATTGAGATATTTCGTAACTGCATACAGAAGCAACAAATGTCTCCTTATCACTTTAAGACAGATGCCCCTAGTTGATTATGTATACTGGATCCAGTCTGTCTGACTCTCTTAGGTGTCAAAGTATCTCCTAAGGAAGTAGCTAAATGTGCTCTGAATTAGCACTATGGCTTTTCTTTATGGAAGCAGTATTTTTAGCTCCCTTCTCTTCTTATATCCTCCTATACAGCAGAACACACTACTCCCTGGCCCCTGTAGTTAAGAAGGCACATCCAAAAGCTGTGCCCTATGAAAGAGGGCTCCATGGTTAGAGTTGTTCAGCAACATGCAGATATGAGACTCATCGAGATATAGACCTGGTATGCAAAATCCATTTTAAAGCTGTGTTTATTTCAGCTACCTGTCCTAAAGTACATCTCAGGTGTTAGAGTGGAACGTTCACACTTCCAGGAAAACCACATATACCTTTGAAAATTCAGTTGCCACTACTAACTATCATATGAACACAGCCTGGTAGCAAGTTTCCGAAACGTTCAAGTGTCTCAGTACCATGCAAAGCCATTGTCTGCTTTATTTTCCAGCTTTTACCGTTGCAGTTAGGCATTGCTTACTCTGGGTTTTAGACTGTTACGTAGCTAGGTTAACATAACCATTCTTGGGAATACAGACTAGTAGGATAAATGGCTCTCAGTGTAATTCCTTCAAATACCTCGAGTATTTTTTTTTTTTTTTTAGCAAATGAAGGTGTTTCTTTTTCTTTAATCACCACTCTGTATTGTTCTGCAAGAGGAAACTCAATGATAAAGGATGCGTTTTTGCCAAGCATGTACATTGAACAAGGACAGGCATGCATAAGTATCATATCCCAGGGGCAGTAGCTAAGTCAGTGTCAAGAGTCCACTACTCATTCCCCTTTTGTGTTTCTAATGGACTATATCCCCGCTGACATATACATTAACCTTCCTTCGTGGAGGAAGGTTAATGAACATCACAGTCAAGGAAATAGGTCTAACACTGCACTTAACTCTCCCTGATCTTAGTATCTTCTGCACAGGCATTTCTCTCTTTTTCTGTCCTTCTTAAGAGCCAGTCACTGTTTGCCCCACTTAATCTTATTACACTGAAGGAAGAGAAGCTCTCTTCCCCTTCTTTTTAGTCTTGCTGCTTTTCATGTTCACATTTGTGAACCCCCAAAAGCAAGCAACAGATCTATGGCAGGAAATAGGACTCAGGCTGCCGGTTCATTTTAACTAGAGAGGTGAGCTGGCACCTGTTGGAGAACTGCTTGACTATGGTGTAGTTTTTATTAGAAATGGAACACAATCCCAGTGAAGTCTCTTCTCTCTGACAGCATACCCTGAGAAAAGAACATCTACCAGCATAAAGCTTCCACTTACACTCAGGCAAGTATGCTGAAAATTCCAAAGTGGTAACAAATGCATCACCTGACTACTAACTGAACTTGCCTGGTAATAAAGCTGAAGATATGTAGACTTCAGTGATTCATGGAAATTCAGGCAATAAGTGTTTTCACCCTAACAGGCTACAGTTGCCCTGTGCCTAAGGCCTTTTTAAGTTTCAGAGATCACAGACAGACCCAGTCTATAAGTGTTGTCATACAGTCAGTCACCCTCCTATTTAATTAGCAGATTAATTAGCAAATCTGACTTCAGCAGATTGGCCCCTTTTTGTTGCAGTTTTTGCAAAGCACTTTGGAAAGCTTGTCATGAATGGCATCTGCATCATAAAATCAAGCTGTTATTTTTTTGCGGTGTCTCTCGTTGACTTGGAAATAGATGCTGAAAGATTTCACTGCTGTCCAAGGCTGCTTTTCCTCTGTGCCAAAGCAATCTGTGAACAATCTTGGTTGGTTAAAGCAGCTTCTTGACTTTGGAACTGACATTATTTCAGAAAACAAAGCTCTTTATAAATCAGTAAGGTGACCCTTACTGATCCCTCTCAGCTCTTTCTCTTGTTCTGTAAATCACTATAATTGACGTTCAGATAAAGATTATTGGTGACTGATAGTAATAGACTGAAAATCTTGGGGCAGAGATGGAAGTGTGTAATGTGATGAAAAGTCCCCTTAGTCCACTAAGGCTTGCAGTGCTCATCAGCTGCCTGTGTACTCCTTACCTAATCTGCATTGTATTTGTGTATTTACACTGGACTCTTCTAAGGCTCCTGGTGGGTTGCCTGGACAAATGGTTAGTGGTATAATTGAAAGGTAGATAGCTTTTGTGGGGCTGCTGGTAACTGTGCAGGGCTGTTTACCACTGAATGAGGTTCTGTTTTCTCCAGAATAATCACTGTCCTGTTATATCCTGGCAAATTTCTAACTTGCAATTTTCCCAGGCTGCTCCCTGCTCTGAAGCAAACCTCAAGTATCTGCCTAGTGATGGTTTCAGTTTATTATCGCAACAATGCATCTCAGGTCTGCCAGCTCCCAAAGTGATTCTTCAGCAATTGCTACCCATGCTCCAGGTCTTCTGTTTCTGAAGAGCTGATATAATGCCTTTCCTGTAGCTGAGCAATGAACAGCTGGCTGCTGTGAGTCACAGGAATGTTAACTCTTTCCTAGTAGAATCCATGTCTGTTAATGAGGAAGAGCTGATTCACCTGGACAATGTTGGCAGGTTGCAGTCTGGGCAGATGTGGTAGCATACCTGATCTGACACTCATGGCTAGTATACCCGCTTAGATAGTGAGGAGGCACAGGGAAGCACAGTACAGAGGATGAGAAAACAGATGCTTAGCATGTATCTGCACTTTGTGCTTTATCTTGCCTCTCTGCTTAGTCTTGCCATAATCCTTCCAGGCAGGGCTGATATGGCAGTGAGAACCAGACAGCACAAGACATAGAATCATAGAATCATAGAATGGTTAGGGTTGGACAGGACCTTAAAATCATCTAGTTCCAACTCACTTGACTGAAAGACTGCTAAGTTAAAGTTTCTAATAACAGGTGTGTGTCAGAGCAATCAAATAGAATTAAAAAAAACAAATTCAAAAAGAACCCTTTGGCAGAGGCTTGCAGAGCACTGGGGAGACCACCATTGCCTTGGATGAGTCTCCTGACTACTGCCTAAAACAGTACATATTTGGCTATGTTGCTAAGGAAGGTCTAAGAGATCGTCATACTGTTGGAGGAATGGGTATGACAATTTTGAGCGCACAGTAATTATCTGTTATTGTTTTTTCTAGTGCCAAGGTCAGGTATTGAAAGCGACTGTTAACACTGGGTGTCTACCAAATTTCATCTCCAAGAGCTGTTTAAACCAGCTGGGGTAAGTCTTTGTGCAGTAGAAAAGGAGGGGTAGTTAAAGAAAATCTATGGCAAGAACCTAGGCACTCTTGATTCCCAGCCCCAGTGATAATTACTAGCAGCTTTGCATGTGCACATGGCTGTTTTAGGAGAAGATGCAGAGGGTGGGCTACAGAGCAAGGCACCAGGAGCACTGGCAAAGTTGTGTGCAGACCTCAGAGCTGTGTCATTCTGTGTGTGTGTACTGCAGGGCAAAGCTGCCCAACTAATGGTTAGCCTCAGTGATGAGGAACCCAAATGGACAGCGCCTTATGGTTTTACTTGTGGAATCTGCCTCCAGACACACTGTATGAAAGAGATTCCTCCTCTTGTGGGCCTGTTCCCAATAAGACCATCAGTGAGAAGCCCTGTTTTTCCTCCTTTTCCTCCACTTGAGGAAATAACACCTCTTGTGTCCCACAGGCTGGAAGAAGTGTCTGCCATGGACTGTGGAGACCTCTCTCTGCCCATCCCCAGCGTTGTTGGCCGAGTAGAACATATGGAGTTGCAATTTGGCCAGGAGACAGTGCTGTGTTCAGCACTGGTTGTAGGTGAGAGTGTCAGCCCCTCCTCTTCCCCAGTTTTCCTGTGTCCCTCTTGCCCTGCCAAGGGCATTTAGAAGGATCTCTGGGAAAAACATAATGCGGTGGGAGGCTGGTGATGTGGTCACCTCCACTGCTGGCCAAGATCATTGTGCACTGTGAATACCCTCAAAGTAACAAAAAGCAAAGGCATAGGAAGAGTACAGAGAAGACAGAAGATGTTGAATGTGGAGAGAAATGAGGTGGTTTTTGGTCTTAACACGTGTGTAACGTGGAAAATTCTCATTTCCTTCTGAAACTGACCTTTCTTAAAATTATCCAGACGGCTTGATTAGTCCTCTGGTGCCCTATGTTCTCCTGCTGAATAGACACTTGCGTCTTTGGCTGGATGGAAGTCATCACAGAAACTGCCGGAGGGTACAGCTAATTCCCCAGGGTGTTTGTCTGTGTACTCATCTGCCTCTGCTGCAGGGAGCACGCTGGAAGAATCTGGTAGCCCCACAGTGCTGAGTCTCCCTTGGTGTCCTGAGGCAGGACCCTTTGAAGGAAGGAACCATAGGAGACAAGATCAAGTCACAGGCACTGGAGCACGCCCAGAAAACAGCAAAATTGCTGCATGTTCCGCATTTACATCATGCTATGCATATGCTGAAAACAACTTAGTCATCTTTTTTCCCCTGTTCTTTCTCCCTATTAGTCTTCCAGCTTTACCCTCTTGCCTTTACCTGTCTCCTCATCTTTGATGAGTACTATTCATCTCCCAAGGCCTCCCTTGCTCCCTCTTTTCATGTCCATTCTTCCCACTTTCTTCATCATCTAGAAAGAGCTTCCTCCTCTTCCACACTCCAGCTCACTCTTCTTCCCTGGTTTCCTCTCTACTTGTTCTTGTATTAGTACCAGCACAGGTGAATTTAGCCTAATAGCACCTATTCATTTTTCTGGGATGTGGAAATGGCTGCCTGGAAGGAACAGAATTGCTACATCTGTGCCTTACATCTCCCTGTGCACACTGTGCTCTTGCATATGTGGTTATAAATAAATTAGAAAATACAGCCACTGGTTACAGGGCAAGCAGGCATCCAGCAGACAAGGGAAGTGTTAATGATGTTACTGGTGGCTGCTGAATACCGCAGACTCCAGGACCTGGGGACTCCTCCTTCCCTGCCGTTGAAGTCCAGATGGATGACTAAGACCTAGGAGGCCACTCTCACCAATCCACAGTCCAATACATATTCTTAGTGCTAGGTTCGGACAATAGGAAGGCTGAACGTATATGCCACAGAGGCACATACTGAGAGGACACAGACAAGGCCAGCCACAGAGATTACCACACACAGAGCAGTGCCTTTATCAGCACTCACATAAACACCAGCACTGATAGCCCAGTCCTGGTGCTCCTCTCTGGCTGACCAGGATTGAAGTTCACTGGCAGAAGTTCATACATCCTTAGTCTCTAGATTCATAAGCACACTCACATTCACAGAGTCTGCAAATAACAGTACAGCTTCTACATCTGTCTTATACCCATGTCAGGACCCTAGCCCCTTAGCTAGCCACTGACCCAGACCGTAAGTCTTTCCAGATGCAGTTTTCCTCCTACTCACTGGCTAGACCAGATTGAAGATTGCTAGCTAATTATGTATACAAAACCACAAGCATATTGGATTAAATTCATTTGGGAACTACAAACACACCCAAGTCTTTCTAGTTTGTGGCATTTAGACCTCTTGCACATACATCTTGTTCTCTTCAGGTCCTGGCTTATAAACCTAAGGCCACTGTGACCCTGGTCAGAGCCGGTACCCCAATCTCTCTTGCATGCTTGATCTCTCCAGTTGCTGGCACCTAGACCTAAAGCTCTGTGACCTGTAGTCTTTCTCCAGTTTCTGGAACTTAAACTTTGCAACACACAAGTGCAGACTCTTCAGTTGCTGGCATGCAGGTGTATAAGCCCTATGGCCTGTGCTTCGTTCCCCAGTTACTGGCACCCAGACTTCTCTCACACACTGGTCTCTCTAATTGCTGGCATGCGTGAACTACATCCTCTTCTCCAGTTCCTGACATAGCCCTATGAGCCCTATGGCCTGTGGTCCCTCCAGTTACTGACACCTCTCTTGCACACCAGCCCCTCTGGTTGCTGACATCTAGAGCTATTTGCCCTTTAACCTGTGGCATCTTCTACACTTACTGACACTTAAGACTTGCAACAGTCACATATAGGATAGAGAGGTTATACAGAAAAACTTACTTAATAAAATTAGTTAATAAGAAGATCAGACAGATTGCGGTCATTAGGTGCAGGGTTCGGTCAGACAAGTGAACTGACCAACAGCCTGCTTGCATGCAACTGGCCTTGTTATTCCTTCTCCTCTCCATTTTTCCATGCTTGTTCTTTCCCTGATCCATCCTGCTGCTTGCCTTCTCCTGCCTTTGGCCCTTCTCCTATAAAGCTCATAGTAAGTTTTACATGATCCCACAAGCCCCCTCAAATATCTCATAGTACTCATGATAATCATGGTTCCCTCCTTGTATCAGCTACAGAGTTCATTTTCACCCTTTTCAGGGCTGTGCCTAAGTAGCTCCTTTAGCGGCTCATCAGTCAGTGACAGAAGAGTGCTGGTCTTTGTCACTGTTACCACCTGCTTGTTAATGTCTGTATGTTTAATTCACCAGTTTCCTTGTTATTTATTTACTTTATACTGAATAGACCATAACAATATAACTTTATGACCCAGGTGCTCTCATATTCCACACCCTCTTACAGGAGACACACTTCATTTAGAGGGGCAGCATATATAGTCTTAAGCCTGATCAGTCTCTTCTCTCTTCTCAGATGATGAAATGCTGGAGTTTTGCATTGGGCTCCAGACTCTGTTGTCTCTCAAGGTAAGGAATATTTTCTTATTATAGGGCTCCTCTCAAGAAGTCCTCCAATATTTTGTTACTGTAAGCATCAGAAATACTTATGACCAGGTCTTCCAGGTTGCCACTTGCAATGCTTGTTGCACAGCTGCCTGGTTGCAGGATGCTCTGAGCCACTGATTCCTTTCCAGTCCTTCTTAAAGGTTTTAAGAAAGGAATCGTCCAATAGGGTACTATCACATCTCCCCTTCTTTGTATTCCTGACCATACAAGTTGCAAACAGGAAGAGGAAACTGAACAGGAGACAAGAAAAGGCAAGGCATAATTATAGCTTTATTGCCTTTTGAAGGTAGATCTGAACAAACTCTGTCCTTGCTTTGAGCCAAATAAAACTATATGATCACATTCAGAGTCCAACACTAGATGGACATGAGTAGAAAGAGTCTTCTCCTTTTGTCAGCTCAGTTCAGGGTTAGTGCTCTGCTCAGCCTCGCTCCTGAGGGGCTCAGAATATGGCTGCTGCAAGATTGCTCTTGCCTATCAAGTATTTGTAGTCATGTGTCAGACTCATAAAGCAGGAAAAGCATTGGGCTGAATAGCTAAGTGATGTGAAGACATCACCTCAAAGTCAGTCATAGGAAGGAGGGAGGGGAATGGCCCCGTGAAGGGTTTGGAGAGGAATCCATTGAAGGGAATAGGAGCAAAGACACAGCATGGGGGACAGGGTGAGGAACTGTAAGGTTTCTAAAAACCCAAAGTGGGGTTTTTGGGTGGTTATACAGATTTTTGCCAGTCATAAGACATCATGAGATTTGCTATCTGAAATGTCCAGCAAGTAACTGGCTCTCCCCTTCTTTAGTGTTGCATCGACTTGGAGGAAGGAGTCCTGAGATTTAAAGCACTGAGTCAAGAGCTGCCTTTTCTACATGCTTCTGAAGAGCCTGGTCAGTGACTGGCTGCATTCCCCATGTACGGAGCTGAGGAGATTTGCTGCCCTCAGAGAGAGATGAGGGTGAGGCTCATATGCCCCTAACCTTGCTAAGTTCTAGGCTGAGGCATTCACTGGGGAGTGAGAAAAAGGCAAATGGGTGCTGGAAACTGCTGTTGCTGGGAGTGCCTCATCTTGAGAGATATCACTCCTTTCAGTGGACCCTCTTGTTTGTCCCCATGTGCTGAGTGAGCATTTTGTTCTTGGTTTTTCTACCTGTCCCTATTCACTTCAATTTCTGCTTCTGTAGTAAATTTACCCTACCCTTTTAATGACTTATTTTTACAATACCCTCAATTTATGAGACAAGAGAGTCTCCATGAACAATCTTCAATTGTTCTGTGGACAGGAGGACAAGCAGTTTCTCCAAAAGCCTCCAAAGATTGCCATGAATGTTTCCCTTCGCTTTGCCTCAATGTGAGCAGAGCCCGCCCCCATTTCTTTGTGGGAAGGGCTCTATGGCTAGTCCCCTCACCTGTACTCTGGGGAAGATGGCTTTTTTTACTTTTTGCTTGCTCAGAGCAAAAAAGAAGTATTTTCTCAGAAAAACCTTGCAGCAAGAACAATTTTAGAGCTCTTAATTCTAAGAAACCTTTGCAGAAATGCTGAGCATAGATGCCTAGAGTACGGTGGACACTCACAGGGGCTTGGACTTTGCCACTGCATCCTTGGCCACTAAGCTATATTATATGAACGGCAATACTTATCATCTTTTGGTCTTATACGTAGTAACCAGACTTGCACACCCTGCTCTTCTGACCAGGCCTCTTCTCTCTGCATTCCAGCTGCTAGATCTACATTCCTATCACCTCTGCTGCATCAACAGAGATCCTGCCACTCAGTTTAAACGCTATATTGAATTACAGCACCCAGAGTCTTCTGCTCTCTCAGATCCTTTCTTTCAACTTCAAATCTAGTGACTGGACAGATACATATAATATATGTAAGACCTAATCAGCCTCAAGTTCCGGCATCTCACAGCCCATCAATTTTGCTACTCCTGCATGAAACAAGAACTAGACTTCCTTGCAGGTCAGAGAACTGTGAACTCATCCAGAATGACGAGAGTTATTATTAAGCCACTATATTGTTTGGTTTAATTATTTTTCTATTTATTTGCATCCTAGAGCATAGCTGTATGACAAATACATAGTCTAGTCTTTACTAGCTCTAGGAAAGATGCAGCAGATCAGGGCTTGTTTCATGCCTCATGACTACTGATTCACTATCCAAACTCTGTACAATGTCCCTTTGTCCATCCTTACAATATCATGACATCCCCATTTTGCCTATCTTCCTGGATTAAATACTGCTGGCTTTCTTAGTTTTTTATTCAACCGCTCATCGTTTCTGTTGTGCTTCTCAAAGAACTTGTGTATGCATTTCTGTTCGTTCTTCCCTAAATCTGATGCTGTATGCTGTAGTTTAGCACATGCTAAGGACAGCAGAGTACAGCCTGGCTGATATGATTTTGGATGCACTTGCCAGTGTTAGATGGTGTGACTCGCACCTGCTCCACCTACAAACAGCATCAGGCTAGTGATTTTTATTGTTAGTCATCATATCTTGCAGCTTCTGATCTGTTCCTTGGCTTCTTTGCCACTCTTCTACTTTGCATCTGATTATTTCTGGCTGCATGAATTGCTTTCCATGAATTTCCTGAATGACACCAACATCTCCCATTTATGTCAGGACACATGTGTACTCGATAAGCCTGTCTTCCAAAGTACCAGTAATTCCTCCTCTATTTGTATCACTTGCATGTCTGACTGGCTCATCAAACCTAGGGTCTTTCTTGACAGTTCAGACTTATACTAAACCTGTGTGTCAGCTGGAATCTATTTATATCTAAAAATGGCATACGGAACAATGGCAAGAAATATGCTAAAGCTGACAGATACCACATCCATTACAGCTCTTATTATTCGTTAACTTTTATGATTAAAAAAGACAAACCCTAAACCCTAATCCTAAAAATTAAAGGTCACTCTAGCTCTGATCCAAACCCTAAACCTAACCTTGGCCCTAAATCTATCCCCTAAAACTAATCCTAACCCTAAATTTAACCCTAAAACCAACCCTAACCCAACCCTAATCGCTAAACATAACCCTAAACCTTAATGCTAACCCTAACCTCTAGTCCTAAACACTAGCCCCTAACCATAAATCCTAACCCTAAACATAATCCTGTAGATCTAACCCCCTAACCCCTAGCTCTAACCATCTAAGATTAACCCCAAAAGGTAAACCTAATCCTAAACATAATGCTAACTATAAACACTAACCACAAACCTAACACTAATCCCCAACCTAACCTCTAACCACTAACTCTAACCCTAACTCTCTCTAACCACACTAACCCTGACTCTAACCACTAAATCTGACCCTAGCCCTAAACCTTAACACAAACCCTAACCCCTAGTCCTAATCCCTAGCCCCTAATCCCAAATGGTAACCATAAGATAACCACCAAAATCTAACACTCTAACCCTAAAACTCTAACCTCATAACCGTAACTCTAACCCTCAATTCTAAACCTAACTCCTAATCCTAAATGCTAAAGCTAACCTTATCCCTAAATGTAACCTTTAATGTAACCCCTAACATAAAACCTAACCACAGAAACTAACCCTAACACTAGCCGAATCCCTGATCATAACCACTAGTCATAACCTTGGCCCCTAACCCTAACTCCCTAAATCTAACCACATAACTCTAACTCAGTTATTCTAACACCCTAAACCAAATTCCCTAAACCTAAAACTAATCCTAAAACAAATGTTAACTCTCTTAATACTCAACTCTAACCCAAACTCCTTACCCTATCCCTAACTGTTATATCCCTAATCCTACACCTAACACTAACCCTAAACCTAACTATAACCCCAACCACCTAACCATATCTGATGGCTTTTGCAGCGCCCAAAAGGCACCTGCTTCCCTCCAGAGCATCCTAGGGCTTTTGCTAGGTTTTCCTTTGGCCTGCAAGGGGCCCTGCTGCCTTCCAGAGCAACACAGGGATTTTGGCAGGCTTTGCTGACACCCAGGCAAGTCTCTGCTGCCTTCCAGATTGTCTAATAGCTTTTGCTGGGCTCTGCAAATGCCCACAAGTGGCTGCCAAGGGAAGGTGAGGGCCACTACTTTCAGTCCTGGCCACTTCCATGTGAGGGCCCCAAGTGGTGGGTGTGCATTTTGGAGCCTTTAGGTGAGGGTTAGGTGGTAGAGCAAGTGCAGAGCCCCGGTGTTGGTGGGGTTGTGAAGGAGCTGCCAAGGGAAGGGAAACCAACAGCCTTCAGTCCTGGCCACTTCTGTGTTAAAGCCATGCATGGTGGGCATCCATTTTGGAGTGGGATTTTGGCTAGGGTGAGGGTGTAGGTGAATAGGAGTCTTCATGAACTCAGACTGAAGCCAACAGGAATCTTCCCAATGATTTAAAGAGTGCTGGATGGGATTCTAGAGAAAATTGGCACAACTTTGAGTTGACAGTTCTGACTAGTGCCTGTCACTTACAGCCCTGCAGATAGCCGCACACCGGTTACTGTTGGAATTCACCAGGTGATGTTCCTACACGTCAGTCTTGGGATAACTCCGCTTTTGCTCACCTTCAGAACATCCTCCAGTCCTTCTGAAGCCTTTCTGTGATTCACATCCCTCATTTCTCAAATTGCTGATAGTTCAGGTTCCTCTGAGAACTGATGTGCTACAGTAGGTGAAAATCACCAGCTCCATCTGGTCCCTCTCTTCTCTGCATAATGAATCCTTCTTTGCATCCTCTTTACCTTCCCCCAGGCAAATAATTCATTCTTCCACACCGGTGACAAATTTGCTTCTTCCAAAAGGAATTATCTCCTTTTTAGATAATCCTTTCAATGCTTTCCTGTACCCTTGTTACTAATACTCTCTCACGTTATGCCACTGTCTTGCCAGCCTTTCCTCTTTGTTGTTAACAATATGCATGCATAAATATAGACTGCCACTTGTCAGTCACAGAGGATGTTTCCAAGCAAGAGCTTAGCTAGCACGTGAAAGTTCTTATTTTCAGCTGTGAAATCACCTCCTGAGCAGAAGATGTGCTTTTCGCCTTCCTCCAGCCCATGTCAGTTGAACATGCAGGTCCACGCGGTAAAGATCTCAGACAAACATTGAGGAATATCTTGCCAAGTTATCTTGGAACCAACCCATCAAGTTTTGTTGCAGGCAGAGCTTACAGAAAACAAAAAATAAATTATACAACTGAATGAGCACTGCAGGTCGCAACACATGGCTGACACCTCATTTCAACCCATTCCCTAAATCACAGTCTATTCCTACAGTGTCAGTACCTGGTTTCCTCATCATCAAACAGAACTCCTGGTGGGTTTCCACCTCCCAGAGTTCTTTGGCACTAAACAACATGCTGTTACTCGCCTTAAGACGTTTTCTGAATTCTTGCCCAAACTTTGTTTTCTCCGAAGACCAGCCTTTTTGTGTCATTACATGGGAATCCCAGCTGTCATTGTGAAAGACAGGATCCTGGCTTTAAAAAACTTGATTATAAAACAGGACTTACACTATCTCAATGATGCAAACTCAATTCCATCTGCAAACATGGTAAGTCTTCCTATGTTAGGGAACTCAGTAATTTTTAAGTGGGCTGGCAACGCTGAAGACTGTCTCAATTGTAGCTTCTTTTGGAAAAGCCTATTTTAAGATACACTTCCCTACCTCCAATTCCAGTCATCTCTATTGCTTCTGGGGAACAAGGGGAAGGAAGGAGCTATCTAAAAGTCTTTTCCACTAGAGATCAAAAAATCCTAATACTTTCATATGGAAAGCAGAAATTTAGTACAAACTGCCATCTCAGAGCAGGACACAGGCATATCCTGGATGTGTCCGGCACTGACTTCCTCATGATGAGATCAATCCCTTCAATATAGACAATGGAATATTAGGGATACTCTCTGAATCGCCTTGGTGGTCAGCTCCTACTAGGGCTACTTTCCAGTAGAATGGACACAACAGTTGCAAAACAGTCTGCAGGGAAGTGTCTGTCACAAGAAAGTCTTGGAATAGAGAAGCATCTATTACATGGTAGGTGTGAGATACATACGGCTGAACCTGCCTGGGGATGGGGAGATGGACTTCTGAGGCCCCTTCCAAGGCCAACATGCACTCTGCCAAAGCCATAATCAGGACCATTTCCAGGAGCTTGGGATCTCTTGGTTTTGAATGGGAGCTCCAGCCCAGAGGCCTGCTCCTTCTTTCGCTACTAGTGTGCGAGTTACAGAACTTCAGACCGCTGAACCACCTACATGCTTGCAGACAGTCCTCCTTTCAAGAGACTCCACTGGCAAATGCCAGGATATACCTGAAGAGTTATGGAAATAACTGCATTCAGCAGAGAGGTCACAAAAACAAGTGCAGGGATGGCCAGTGGGTTTATTATGTCTCAGGAAAATAAAGCAACACCCTCTATTTTCTTGTTAGTAAATTGAGCATCATAACCAAAGCCATGAATCATTATGCAAATACCCCCAGTGACTGAGAATGCTATTGGACTCCTCACTTGCTGTGTGCTGGCACTGGGACATACAACTGTGTCTTGCAAATCCTGCCCTGTCAAAAAGCTTCCTGGCCCCAGTGGGTATGCCAATCTGCTACTGGGTAGGATGCAGCAAACAACATTTTCTGCTGTGTGGGAAGGAACAACTTCTAATTCCAAATCTGTGGCTTGTGTTGGCTGGCAAGGACAAACAGGCAATGAGTTACAATGAAAGTATAATATAACTATGAGCCCAGAGACAGAGCCTCCATTGCTCCTTCCCTGAGTAGACAGTTGTTGCCAGTTGAAGTAGCCTGAAGCATTGACCTGAGAAGTACTGACTGTAGCTAGTTTATTACTTGTCACTTTAGAGTTCAGCACTTGAACAAAAAAAGGAAAGTAATCTTTTGGTCAAGGAACAGCACAGGAGTTCCAATTAATTCTTCTATAGGAAGTTTTCATTTTCCTTTGTGCAGACGGGACACAGGAGCAAAATGCATCTGCAAGTTATTATGTGCTGTAAGCAGTGTAAAACTGTCAGGGAAACCCTTGAACGTCCAGCATTTTTCCTCTGAAACGGTTTTAACTGCTGAAAGAGTTTTGGGCAACAGATGATTTGTAGCATCTGTCATTTTCTCACCTCTGCTTTCCACAGTGCAGCACGCCTGGGCTTGCACAGCACACAGCAATGTTATCCTTGGGCAAGCAAGAAAGAGGGCTAGGTTGCACAGGTTGCCCTGTCCATCATTCTGCATTGGGTTTGCCCCCATTTTCTTTTAAAGATGGTTCTTAGGAAAATGTCATCTCTCCCTCATTAAGCCTTTCCTGCTTCTTCTCAACCAATTAACAGTCCAACAGTGGATCAATTTGACCTCCCTTCCTTGGAAATCATTTGACCCTGTATGGCAAAGTTGTTTTGCATAAAACGTTTCAGTCACCAACCATTCATAAACCCCCTTGCACTTGTGTTGCTAATAAAGGTTTATATTTGGCATGAACGGCAGCATTGAGTTGTTCTCTGTTATGGGCTGTAGAGAATCCTGTTTGCTGTTAGGCCCTCAAGAAGGCATTACAATACAGAAGCACTGCAGTAACCTGTAAATCCAGCTACCCAGATTAGCTCAGCCTGGCCCAACTCTCAGCCAAACGCTCCAGGGAATTGCTGCAGGAACCTCTGGGGTCCCAGCAGTGGATGAGGAGAGAGTGTATCTGTGAACACTTGCCCCACCAAAGCCGAACAATGATGAACGGAACCATGAAAGGCACAAGCTGTAGGATTTCATCTGTTTTTTCTCAAAGCATACACAGCAGAAGAGCCCATCAGCTGTGCAGCAGTACAAATCCCAAGTTGTGTGAGCCATGACTGAAAACTCAGGCATCGCTACTTTCTGTTGCTTGTAACCACCCTCCTTCTATCCCCAGTGGGGAATGCAGAAGCCACAGAATTAGGAAAGGGGGGAGAGGAGGGAAGTAGGACAACAAAATACACAAACTTAAGAAGTAATATGTGTTCAGGATAGAAGAATAGCATATGCCAAGACAAAGGCCTTTTCAGGGACACTGCTACAATGTCATTTCTGTTATATGCTTCTGGAAACTGCTCTGCAGAGTCCTGCCTGACTGTGGTTCCTCTTCATGTCAGTTCCACTAATTGTGAAGTGCAAAATTTCTGCCTAGCAAAAGGGCTAGGCAGAAAGTATGCCAGAATACAGTCAAACCAAACTGTTCACCCCACCTGTAGGGACATCTGCTTCTCCCCAACTCAGCTGGGCCCCAACAGGAGGAAATATGAGTAGCAACTGGTACTTCACCTGAACAGAGAGAAGGTGATCAGAAAGAGCAGCTTTAGCTTTTGGGAAACAGAAACCTGGAAGTAGCAAGAAACCAACCTACTGTGATTGTTAGTAGCCCCAACAAGACTCATCCTCATTGGGAAAGGACTAGGAGACTGGTGAGAGCCCAAGCGGTCACACTATTTATTTGCCAGAAGCAATAATGACTGCCCTTGGGATGGGTGGCTGTACCTCTCCAGAATCATAAGAGTTTGACAATTTCTTGAGGTCACAGTCCAGAGCTGACACACTTCAAGACTCCTTGCCTTAGCCCATCAGTAGATGTTGCCTACAATGTCAGTTTTCCACAGCTGACAAACCCAAACCCTGCTGCTCTGAACGCCACTGTTACAAAAGCACTGTTTATGACCTGAGAGCTCCTGCCTGAAGGGTCCAGTTGCTCACAAGTGCTTAGAATGACAGGGGAACATTTGAAAATGCTTCTCACTGAGGTCATTAAAATGGAGACAAACTTCCACTGTCGTTAGAGACTCAGAAGAATGAGTGATCTGAGAAGCAAAAAGAGTGCTAGCTGGTACAGACCAGGTCATACCATTTCACTGCTCCATGCTTCAACTTTCACAGCTACCAAATTCAGAGCACAGAAGCTGTTCTTTATAAAGCTTATGTAAATCTACAGATGGGAATTGCAAGATAGGGCTTAATGTAAAGATCCTGCCCTTCTACCACATAGGGGTACTTCAAGAATCCTTTTGACCCAAAGACAAGACACTCCCTTCTCCTACACAAAGTTCTTCCAGTTAGGGCTGTCCTTGGACATTTTGCAGAGTACAGCACAGCAGGTTTTCCATAGCCTGCAGGATCTTTAAATGTTACCATTTGCTCAGACTCAGATGCAACCCTCTCAGGCTGCTCTAAGAGTGAAGGGACAGGCCCATCCATTATGGGTGTCCAGTAAAACATCACACAAGTGAGAAAAGATAACAGATGCAAAACAGCAGGTGAGCCCGCTGCTCCTATCCTAATAAAGAGAGTTATGCAAGCGGCAAGCTGAGATGGGGAAAAGCACAACACCAGCAGCATCTGGAAAGGTTCTTGCCTTGGCCTCTGCATACGTGCAGCCTGGGTGAGCAACAGCCTTTTCCAGACTGCATACCAGCAAGTGGAACATTATCTCCAGTCCACCTCTTTCAGTTGTGCAGGACTCAAAACAGCATGGCACTGTCCACAATAAGAGGGAAGCGTGGCATTTCCACTCCTTATTATAGAATGGCCAAGCTCTCTCAACACCACAGATCCATGGCTTAAGAAAGATTATTTAATCCTCTTATTGCCCAGCTCACAGCTGCTTTGCTAAGTCACAGCCATCTCTGGGATCACACTGCCCAAGCAGATGGAGACAAGCAACGCCTCTTGAGTACAGCTGAGCTCGCTGTAGCTGCTACCTCTTGACACATTGTTAGTGCAAGCTGTGGTTCTTCTCAAATATGTCTCCAGCTCCTCAGAACAGGAGGTAGTTTGTGAGAAACCACGTGGTAGAAGAGCAGCATCAGAGCAAAGGCAAACAATGCCTGGATCTACTTTAAAAACACCCCTAGATGGGAGAGAAAGCCCTTGCCTGCTCCCTAACTCAATTCCTCCATCTGCAGTTCCTGCGCTGTGATTCTGCTAAGAACTCATAAGTAATCACTAGAGCAGTTGTAAGAATAGGCCAATACAGAGACTGAACTCAGCTATTCTCTCCATTCATGCCCTCAGTGTTCCTTCCTAGTCACCTATAAAGCGCTTTAGCTAGCAGAGAACATGGAAACTGACAATGGAAGGCCAATAAGCAGGGCTCTGGACTCAGCAATGTTCTGGTAGTTTCCTCAGCTAAAAACAAATCAACCCACCATCTTCACTCAAGCTGACAACCAAGCACATCCTGCCACAGAATCTGGTCTGTACACCTTTTGCTGTCTGGAAACTTTGACAGAGATGGGCACAGTTTCATCTTCATTAGATGACCGATTCCAGTTTCAGAAGAGTTTGTGCAGGTATTAAATATGTCAGCCTCCGTGTGACTTGTTATAAGGGATCCTGGATGCCAGTGCAGTGGGCAGAGGAGTCTGTTCCAGCAGGGTCCTGACACTGCGCAGGGCTGCTCTGCTGCCATTTCTCAGGAAAATACAGCGTTTTGTGAATCAGATTTTTGACAGCAGAAACATCACTTCTTTCTATGGAAAAGACAGACAGTTGTTAGGGATTCTCGGCAAGTAGTACACTAAAGCCCCTCTTCCTCAAGAAGTATGTGAAACTCTAGTTCCCAGCACTTCATATGCCCACAGGCCTTCCTCTCTTTTTTCCTGTATATATCCTTCACCCTTTCTGCACTCACCCACACCCAGCTGCTGCAGGAGATTTCCAAACTCTGGGTTACAATCCAGGATTTTCAACAGGTTGGTGGACTCCATTCTCTCCAGCTGCACATCCCAGTAGATGTAGATCTTCTGATTGAAGCTGACATAAACCAAGCAGGGGCTGTTGCTTCCTCCTTTGCATGCATAGAGGCCTGCAGAAAGGCAAAGGCAAGGCTCAGGCTGGTTCCATGGAGAATAGTAAAATAAAAAAAGCAGTGGGGAAGACAAGAGACCACTATAGCACTCCCAAAAAGAACAGAAACACCCCCCCCCAAACCCAACACCATCACAGACAAACCTCAGCATCACCTCCTCCCATCCCAGCTTTTCCCAGATGCCACCAGAGGAAAAACTGGCTGGGCCTTCTGCAGTAATACACACAGGGAAATTATTCCCCACTGCAGATGGACAAAGGACTCCACGTCTCTTTGAGGAAGAAATGCCGTGAGGGCTGGCCCTGCAGTCAGGCTCCTCACCTGCACAGAATGCACTGACATTCTCATCTGCTTGAAACCTGGCAACAGTCCGATTGTGGTCAATGATGTACGTCTGACCATCCCATGCACAGGCAATCACCTCCTCATGCCCATTGCCCTGTAGGAACCATAAGATCACACATTAGCATGGACCTCAACTATTCCCAGGGGCAGTCAAGAATCTTTCCTGCTTGTTCAGAGACATGAACACTATTGTGTGAACAAGATGTCAATTTTGGATGCCTTGTTCAGTGATTTTGCAGTTGTCCAATCTTTTTGCACTTGGAGACCATCTCTCTCTTCTCTGTTGTAACCCTTATGTATCGTAAGATCTTATAGACAATCAGGGTATTAGCAATGTGCAAAACCGTTCAACTCTTCAATGTGATAGAAGAGCAGCTGGGGGACAAAAATGTTCACAGCAGGATGCTGGGCTCACTAGGTCAAACACAGCTGGTGGACAGACTGACATGAGTGCAGAATGCATCAGCACAGTCAGAGCACTCTGTGTGTCATCCTGAGATAATCCCAGCCTTCTTCAGCCAAATCATATTCCTTCTGCCCTTCCTATATTCATATACACAAAACCATGTTGAGTTTTTGCCTTGCTCCCTTCCAGCCCCATTCAGAGACACTCACAGTAACATCCAGCTTTTCCAGAGCAAACAGCTGGTGATCAACCTGCACAGACCAGAGCAGCTTGTCTGCTCCCTCCATGAGTTTCAATGTCCCTGAAGGGAAAAAAAAAAGAAAATTAGAGTAAGTTTTGTCTTGAAAATATTAAAAGAGAACAAGATGTTTGCTAACACTGCGCCCTGCACATTCCTTCAGCAATCAGGTTCATGTTGACAATTATCAGCTGAGAAGTGGCTGGCTAATAGCATGGGCATGGCCTCTTGGCTGCTAAAACCATACTGGACACTTACCTCATGTACCATTTTTCTATCATCCAAATATATTGTGATAGTACTGGTGATTGGAGGGAGGGTAGCCATGAGAAACTGGAACATAAACATGAATCTAGCCTCACAGTGCCATCCAGCCTTGCTATGGCTCGTGAGTCAACCAGAGTGAGGCAGGAAGCCTTGCCAGATGCAGAAGCTTCAGAGTTCAGGCCCACAGAATAATCAGAAATTCCCCAGCAGAACATCATTGGGCAGGTGGACATCTGGCCCAAACAGGCCAGGCTGCCTATCTGCAAAGGGAAAGCACAACATACTGCTCCACACTGAGCTTTTTGGACAGAAACCCTGCATTCAGCTCATTAGACCAGTCCTATTTTGCAGTCAAGGGCACAGCAAAAGAACCTGGCTCCAGGCCTGTGTGAGGCCAGCTCCTCTCTAACAACGCTCAAGTTCCAGCATCCATTTCCTTTACTGCTTTTGGAAACAATCCAACTCCTTCCAAGTTCTCTGCTGTGGTAGAGTCTCTTGTCTACAGGGATGGCACTTTTGAACTGGCATCTCAAACAGCTGTAAGGAGGCAAACTTAGAAATCAGCAGTTCAAAGTTCTAGTCTTGCTCTCCATCTCAAGCTTTCAGTGTGCCTTTGGGCCAGTGATCTAGCCCTTCCATTTTCCCAGCTGCTTGCTGCAGCATGGTATTAATACTTCTACCCACCACAGGCCATGGGACCATACAAGTAATTTATATTTGTAAAATGCTTTGAAACCCACAGATTAATGGACTGTACCAGGGGAGCGAGAAAGGCAGACATTCGTAACAGAAAACACAACAGGTTTCCTGGAAAGAGCAAGCCTGTGCTACACCAGACCCATTTCAATAAGGAAAAGAAAGACAGGCTCAGTTTTAATGTTTCATCAGGTCCTCACATACAGGCATGTAATCACATACCTGGTTTATGGGGGACTTGATCACAGTAACAACTCTTACCTTGGCTTCTGTATTAGTTTTCATGCCTCCATAGAAAATATGTCAGCAGGTCTTTGAGTCAAATTCTCCTGCCTGACCCAGGAAGCGTTTCTGAAGCCCAGCTCCCCTTCTTTCAAAACCAAAGGCACTGAGCCCCTCGTTCCCTGCTTTGAATTAGTGACAGGCCTTGGCCACCCCACAGGCCTTTCTTCCAGGACAGCAGTACTTACCATCCAGAGTACAGAGGGCAAAGAGACCTGAGCCACTATTCTCACTGGAGCAGCCTGTAAGTGCAGAAGAGAATTACAAGAGTTGATGCTGTTTTGTAAGCGTTGTCCCCTCCCTCTCTCAAAAAACAAAACCCAAACAAGCTGATCCGTCCTGCCTCCTTTTTGCCCAGCCCTGACATTCTGCTTAGCAGATACCTGCAGATTCTTGCAATCAATTGCACTCCATGACTTTTATTTATAGGGCACTGGCATCTCAAAACTCAAGACCTTCTGTCACTGATATCAGCATGTCTGGCTCTGCTAGCTGCTCCTAAGACTTTGCCTGTAGCACATATGCACTTGCAGGCCCATGGTGGTTCTGATATTAGTGGACTGCATCACATCCTCTCCAGGCTCCAGAAATGCACAAACATAGGCAAGACCATCACAAGGGACAACGTAAAGAACAGCTGAAGCCAAGCAAGAGTATGAAAACTACCCTCACTGTTTCTTTCAAGGGCAGGAACATGGCCTTTGCCTCTTCTGGCAAGGTGCAGTGTCAAAAGAGAGATCCCACCAGGACAAAGCTTTAGTCACATTAGCACAAAAGCACCTCATGGCAACTCCTGAATGAGTCTGCGGAGATCACGCTACCACCTCTATTGTTTTTGTTACAGCAAAACTGTACAGAAGGTGTGATCCTCTCCCACCAAACACTGGTCTAGAGTCAAACACAAGGCCTAAAGAGCCCTTACTTTATGAGCAAATTAGACATGTGTAGCTCATCTACACACTCAGCCCTGGCTTTCCTGGATTATATTTACACAGCTGTGAACATTCTGCATGCAGTATTCTCTCTAAAAGATCCTCTATATCACAGTTGTGTGCAGGACAGCACTGACAAATGTGACTAGTTAAATCTGAAGAGCAGACTCTCCTGACCAGCAGGCTGGTTCAGCCCTTCAGTACACTCTCTCCTAGCTACCAATCAGAAAAGACATGCAAGGTCAGGTTTTGGCACGACTTGGAGCTGCATTCAACTACAGCTGTATTTCATCCTTTCAGTGACAACACAGGAGAGATACTGGCTCTCTGAGGTCTGCAGGAACCCAGGAAACCTGGCAGTCAGCTAGAAGCCAGTAGAGCTGAAAGCAAACAGGCAGTTTCCCCAGAGAGATACAATACTGCAAGCCTACCTCCACCGCCCATAGAGAGCTCCAAGCTACAACAACCAGCACGCTCCCAGAACACAGACTACCCTGTTTCCGCAGCTCAGCTTAAAGCAAACCAGCTGTTTTAAGTGCTCTATTGCCCCTAGCTGACATGCATCTGGACAGGCTCTGATCCAAAAGATGTGTCCCCTTACAAACTGGTCAGCATGGCACTCTTAGGCTGTTTCATTACTGATGGTCCAACATTAGTGGACTTTTCCCAACCTTCTCTTCATCCTTTACTCTGTGTGCCTTAATTTTTCACAAGACACCTCTCATTACATGAAAGGCTTAGTATGCAGTGAAATAACTGATTTCATGTTCTGTTGACCATGTTGCTCATAGCAGTATCTGAGATGCTAAAAACATGACAACCTTGGAACTGGGGAGCAAGGGTGAGGAAATGGGAAGAGCAGGGGGTTCAGTGGCCTGCTCTTCTCCCCCAGCTCTAAATTACATTGGACAGCCTAAACTGTTCTCAGACAGCACTGCAGGGGATAACGCTTGGACAGAGCAAATGCAGCTGGATTTTCTGTTTTCTTGTATTATGCCCACAGACTCCAAGGGGAAGGGAAAGCTGCTTTTTCTCCATAGGTACCAAAAGAAGGGTTCAGCAGGTGTACCAGGCACACATGAGAGCACACAGCATTTACACGAGGGAAGCAGTGGTAGCGTGTAAGAAAAGTCTGGACACAGGAGCAGCATGTGAGGGCTGAGAGGAACCAGTAGCTGTGGAGAGTTTAGATACAACAGCTGAATGGAACACACTGGAGGGAGACAGAGGACAGTGATATAAATTAAATATGGAAGCAGCTCTGGAGGGATTGGGACTGCCTAGGTGAAGGAAGAGCAGGATACAGCTGCCAGATACTGGGAATCAAATGCTGAAAAACACAACAGAATAAAGATGAGGCTGTGGAAAGGAAGAGATGCATCCAGGGAATAAAACGGGCATAAGCTGCAGCCATGCAAAAGATCAAGGACAGCTGCAGAAGCAAGGCATGGCAGCCATTCAGGATGACTAAATGCAGGCTAGTGGAGGCTGCAGAGAAACTGCTGTGCCAAGTGAACAGTCAGAGATACCTAGGGAAGGAACAGAGCTATAGGAAGCTAAAATGCAATTATCCAGCTGTCTGTCTTAGGGAGCTGGCTGACAGCAGCAGAGTTCCCTTTGTTCTTGCAGCTAACTCCCACTGTTATTTTTCAATCACAGAAAATCTGATTACATGCTGGACTGACATATTGAAAAACTATCAATAGTTGGGCCAGAGACCCCAAGCTCTTAATCTCTCACCTCGTCCAATGCTACCAATTAGATGAGTGGAAACATTCTTGTTGTGAATCCGTCCAGATGTTTGGTGCAGAATAACATCTCGAATAGGAGCCTCGCTAAGGAAAAGAGACACAGACGTCAGACAAAGGCCAGGGAACCAGGCCTGAGACTGTGTCACAATAATCTCAAGACCAGTGTACTCCAAAGCTCTATAAATTCAGAGACTTGTAAGAGTTTGTGCATAGATTAGCCCTTTAATGGCAAAGGCCAAGGAAAAGCAAGCATACCATCCCAGATATGAAAGGAACTCTCTAATGTTTAAAAAATGAAAACAGCATGATTTGATACATCAAAAAATTGGAAAGAGTTCAAAACAAAAACGGAGAGTAGCACATGGAAAAAAAAAATTGCATGGAAAATGCCAGTAGAACGTGTATTCCAATCAAGGAAAAAGACAATTTTTATCATTACTGCCATGTAAGCCTGGCTGCTTTTCACTTAGGAAGCATCTACCTGGGGTTATACAGAGTGGTCAGAGATCATGCCTGCGAGTGGCTTCTTGCTAGGAAGTACCATTCCAGTAAGGTCTCCAAGACATCAAGGAGACTTGCCTAGCTCCTCTCCTCCTACAGTTCTCTGGTTTGCCTTAAAGTCCCACAGAACACCATGGAAGCACCTGAATCCCCCACAAGGGTCCCTCCAGTGCCAAGGACAATAAACTCTCTGCTCATCTTGATTGCGCTGGTTGTTATTTACAGCACTGGCTGCCAAAGGTCTCATTAGGAAAACCTCCAATTACCTCACCTGGAAGAAACAAGTGAATAAACCCAAAGTATCATCCTGGGCTTCAGACTAACTGGGCTTGGCCCAGCCTTTCAGTTGCTACCCTTCCCACCATTACACAGGTCACCAGATTGCCTACTACTTTTTCTCTGAAGATCTAGGTCACTCATTTCCCTGCCTTAGTCCCTAGTACTGTCCCCCTCAGTGAGATGGTTTTGCCACTCTCCTTGCCCAAACCCAGAAGAGTGGGATACAAGGAAAGCAGCAGTATTTATCTTTGTGACAGAGACATGAAGAGTGTTCACAGAAGGTGTGCTTAAGTCCCAGCAGTGCAGCAAGATCACAGAAGCAAGGACAAATGACAGCACTTCCCCTCAGAAAGATGGTGTGGTGGTGCCCCCTTGTAATGGGCATCTACAGTGGAATCTCTTTATCTACCACATGCAGTAATGCTCTTCACCTGCCTGGGGCAGAGTTGTCTCTTCCCTCTGTTGTGGCCTGCTGCTCAGAGTCCCACGTGCACAGCAGAATGGCATAACCACAGCCTGGCTGAGACACCATCATCTCCGGTGAGCCGTCGGGGCCTGGGTTCACAGACAGGCTGTCCACCTATACTGGCAGAGGAAAAACACCGATGGAGTCAAACTGGGAACTTCAAACACCTCAGAAGAGTTCACTGTCCTCCTTGTACCTAAACTTGAGTATGGCAGATCTTCTGACAGAGCCGAGCAGGAGCTGAACAAATCCAGCTATAAGCAAAATGTCCAAGTTACAGTAAAAGGTTACCTACCAAAACCTACCAAAAGCCACTGTCCTGGGTTCAGCTACAGCAGTCATTTTTCTCCTTCTTAGTAGCTGGTGCAGTGCTGTGTTTTTTAACTTTCAGCCTGGGAACAACGCTGATAACACTGATGTTTTTAGTTGTTGCTAAGTAATGTTTATTCCAACCAAGGACTTTCTCAGTCTCATGCTTTGCCAGGGAGGAGGGGAAGCCGGGAGGAAGCAGAGACAGGACACCTGACCCAAACTGGCCAAAGGGGTATTCCATACCACGGCACGTCATGCTCAGTATATAAACCGGGGGGGAGTTACCCAGGAGGCCCAGATCACTGCTCAGGTCAGGCTGGGTATCAGTCGGTGGGTGGTGAGCAATTGTATCCTCTCTCCTTGTTATTTTCCTTATCATTATTGTTATTGGTGGTAGCAGTAGTGGTTTTGTATTATACCTTAGTTGCGGGACTGCTCTTATCTCAACCCGTGGGAGTTATATTCTTCCGATTCTCCTCCCCATCCCTCCGGGAGAGGGGGGAGGAAGAAGAGGGGGAGTGAGCGAGCAGCTGTGTGGTTCTGAGTTACCGGCTGGGCTCAAACCACGACAGCCACTTAAGAACAACACTAGTATTTTCTACTAATGCTCTCTAGATGGGTGAGAGCAACTGACTGGTCTCCCAGACCAACCCACCAGCTGCTCTGCAAGTACAGGACAAGCACTAGGCAAATCTTTCAAGCCATTAACATGACAATTGCTTTGTTCACAGGACTGAGATTTTGTGCTTCTTCCCTTGAGAGAGCCATCTCTTGAAGACTATATGACAAGTTCTGCTCTGAGCACCCCGCTTCCTTACCTGACCTTCTAGCAGCCATTTCTTCAACAGGAGCAGCTGCCCAGACACATGGTCTGAATTCTCCGACAAGTCCTCCCAGCGGAAGGCACGCACCACTCTGTCAGTGTAACCCACCACCAATTCGCACTTCCCATCTCCATCTGAAGGGAATACAAGGAGGTAGATGGGGTCTCTCAGGCTTTCACAGCCCCAAGAGCCCCAACATTCATAAACCACTGTGCTGGTTTCCATCATGTAGCATCTCTGAACATCCCAATCCTGTAATGAGGACTTGCACTTCAGGAAAAGTCCTGAAGTTTTTGCTTCTCCCCTCCATGACTCAGCTGTAGCTTGTTAGAGCACTTATTTCAGCAAGAAAGTAATTTCCTTCTTTGAGTCCCACACATTTTCTCTCTTTTCCCCCTTCTCACCTCTCACCCACAAACTCCCTCACCCTGCACTCCCACACCATCTTCCTGGCTCACCAATATCATTAATCAGCATGACTTTGGTGTTGGCAGGAATGTGCTGCTTGAACACCGGCTTCTGCTCTTCTGCTGCTGCCAACTCATGGTGGCCTGAAGCATCTGGGTGTTTTGAAGTTGGAGAAGTCAGGTCAAAAAGATGGAACCAGCCTTCTGCACTCACCGCCACCACAAGATTCTAAGAGGGAAGAGGAAAACCTTTTGATTTTTCCTGTTTTAGAAACTGCAGAAGATCTTCCGCAGCAGGGTGAGGGAAGATACAAGGGTAGATCCGTCAAGATCAGTGACTGCTACAGAGGGAAGAGGAGAAGGTTTTTGGCCAGCATACAAACTACTTGGGTACTGCAGGGTCCAAACTTCTTGTTCATCCTTGTCAGACCAGGTTATCAAGCTGATGCGTGCATGCATCTCCAACTGTGTGGCTTTCTCAAAGCTCACTTCAGCTCTGCTCCCCACTGGAGCACACATAGCTACAGTATTTTAGGCAGGGTGCCTAAACTGGGACTTTTGGACTCAATGGTCATGGCTTAACCCCAGAAATAGCAATCCAGCAAAAGGAGTCATATTAGACCCAGTGGAATTTGCTTGGGAGATTAGACTATTCAGTGGCTCAGTCCTGTTTAGATGACCTTAAATGCACACAGCCAAGTGGCAGAAGGGCCATAACCCACAGCAGGGACCAGCACAGAGCAGGACAAAAGTCACTAAGGAAAAGGAGCAACTTCGAACCACCAAAGCCTTGCGGTGCTCGCACAGGGGGACATGGAAACGAATAGTGCTTTCTGAAGACAGGATGGACTTCCTTGCTCACTAAAACCTACATATGGCTCACAGAAAGATCAAGGCTATATGTAAATAGAAGGATAGTTTTAAAACAGTAGTGCTAAAACTATGAGCAAGGGCAGATCCCGGAGAGAAAGCACCTGCAACCTGTCCTTCTCCACATTCGGGATATGACATGACCCTAAGCACCTCCCACATGCCCTACAGACACAGCTGGGAAGAGTTTGGCTGCTCTCACCTTTCCCTTATTGCATATATCTCCCACTCCAACACATGTGAGCTGAAAGAGAAAAGAAGGCCATACATGAAAGAAGGGAACTCAAATAGTGCTTTGAGATAAGCTTGTGCTCTATTTCCTCTTATAACCCTCTCTTGAACTCAAAACAGCCTTTTCAAGGACAAAAGAGCAGAGTCAGGGACAGAAAGAGATCTGCCATACACGTGCCCAGAGCCCCAGAACCAAATCCACAGTGCACAGAAACAAGGTGGGACAGAAGCCCAGTTCCTGTGTTTGTTCAGTACTTTGCTCATCACTTCTAGCCTATGTGGCTAGCTGTGGGCAAAAGCAAGGTCTAGCATATCCATGTGAAAGGCAACAGAACCAGTTCTGATTGCCATTCCCCTCTGGCTTACGTATTCCTAAGCAATGCTCAAGGACAGCTCACTGCACATACACCAAAAGGCCCAACCATTAAAAATTTTGTCAAGAACTGACCATTCCTTGGCAAGATCGCACAGCCCAGGGTTTGCTGTCATCATTCTTGTAAACATAGAGCTTCCCATTGGTGTCTCCCACCACTAGCTCATTCAGCTGCACAAAAGAATTGGGTTAGTAAGAAGAAATTCACAGTTACAGTAACATTCTCACACAGCAATAATCACAGAATTCATGACTGAAAATCACTCTGTAGCAAGAAGTAGCAAAGCAAAACAAGACTTAGGGACAGCCTCAAATAAACAGGAAGGGTCTGGGGGAAAAAAAAAACCACCCAGCAATTAATTTTCCTTTGAAGATAAAACAGCTGGAGAGCAGCTCCTCAGAGCAACTCATTATCCACTGCTTCTCTTGCCATTGTTTCTTCACTGTTTTAACATCCTGCTCTGCTAATCATCATCATCCCATCTTCCATCCTTCTATCTAGATTGACTTGACCTTTTTTGCCTCACCTGAGGAAGATTATGGCAAGAAGAAAAACGTAATCTTTGAGAAAGAGGCTTCAAGAACACTTGCAATAGATTTATAGTGGATGTTCAATTCCACTGATGAAGGGGTAAAGGTCTTTCAGAATGGTGATTATTTCTTTAAAGACGACTTTAAAGATATAAAAAATTATTAAATGAATAATATTTAATAAAAATAAAAATATTAAATTAAAAAATAACCAACTATCCCTGCTGATGAGCCTACTCTTACCATCCCATCATCTGCATCATGCCTCTGCGTACTTAAATTGTGTGCATTTCAATAACTCCCTGCATACACTGCCCCACATAACACAATTTCTTATGGGAAAATGTGTTTTATCATCTACTACTTTGCTAGCCATGACACGTTTCAGGATAACACGATAGGGCTGCAATAAAATATGACTGTTGATGAGAAGAAACGATAGCTTACATCTATCTGGTGAAGCTAACCTCTTCCTAGTTACAGACAAATCAGACCCATGAGAAAGAACCATTTGGGGGGCTGATAGCAATACTCTCAATACTCCAGCATATACGTCAAGCAGCACTGAAACTCAGCTCTACCCTTTTTGTGATCCACTGTGCCGCAGCAAAGCATTTCCCCACAGCTCTACATGCCTGCCGCTGCAACAGGAAAGGTTTTCGGACCAGAGCTTAAACTCTCCACTAGCCACACACCATCCAGGGCCCACGCCAAGGGTGCCCAGCAGGTGTAACGGCGATGGAAGCACTGACCAGCTGCGGCCCAGAACCAGCGGGCCATTCAGTTTTCAAAGGCCCTCCGGGGGCCGCCTGATGCAGCCCTTGCACCTCTGCTCGAGCACCCACCAAGCTCCAAGCCTCCCCCAGAGTGGACGCCCGGGGTGCTCCGCAGAGCCGACCAAACGCGGTCCCCTCACCCCAGACGCGCCGTGCAGCCCGCCGCTCGCTTCCCCGCAGCTCGCCCCCCAAAGCGGCCGCAGCGGGAGCACCGCCTCCCGCAGCCGCAGGGGCACAGAGCCCGCCCCGGCTCCCCCCCGCCCCGTTCCCGCCTCGGACCGTGTCGTTGTCGGCGTCCCCGAGGCAGATGGCACGCGGGAAGAGGCTGCCGCCGAAGTCGAGCGCCACACGCTGCACGTAGCTGACCGAGCGCATCCCGCCGCGGCCGCCGCCAGCCTGCGGGGTGCGGAGCCGAGCGGAGCAGGGGACGACACCGCAGAGAGCGCAGGCGCCGGGCGGAGCTCTCCTCAGCGTGACTCTGCCCCTTCTTCCCCTGGCAGGAAGCAGGGCCCAGCAGTGGAAACGTGCGTTTTGCGTTTGCACCGTGGGCCGGCAGAGCGAGTGCCCGACCGCTTGCCGCGGTACCCGGTCTCAACCGCCGCCTGCCCAGTGGGAACAGCGGGCAGGGCGACGGCCGGGCAGGCTGCAGGCTCATAACGGCCCCCCAGCTCCTGCTGACAGTGGAACCACGTCACTGCTGCCTGCTGCCAAGGAGGTGCGTAGTTCCCGGTCAGGTCCCAGGGCACGGTCATGCATCCACAGCACTGAGAAGCTCCCCCATGCTTCTGTTGCAGGTTGGACAAAGATCGGGTCTGTGGTTTACAAAGTCAGTACTGTAACTGTTCAACCATTTTGCTATAAGGACACAGCAATTGGTTTGTATTTGAACTTTACATGCATGACCTCACTTAAAAACCACGAGTATGCCATCAACTGCTGGCAACTTGCCCCATTCTTCAAGACAGCATGGAACCTCCTTTCAGCTGCTCCTTCCATACACAGAACTCATAAAAAGCACCTGCGCTACCTGGCAACACTAAGGCTTTACTTAGCAAATCAAATAATTTCCTTAAACGTGATGACCTAACAGGATAAACTGGCTCTTCCATCCCTCACCCACCCCACTGAAGCTTAGGGCGTTGCTACACACTGCAGAAGGCAGTGCAGTTCACAGCTCCTTAAGCTAGCTCCAACCCAGCAGCATTTGCTGAAGGTCTTGTTTTGGGCCTGGGGCAGCACAGGATGTCAGGCAGACGTTAACGCTTTGGTGACAGTTCAGTTCTACAACTGCCTGGCCAACGCTGGTGCTCCTGCAGGGTCAGGTCCTGACAACCCCTGGCCCATAAAAACCCCATGAATAAGTGCTTATGCAGTACTTCTCTCAGCAAAGGAGGCCAGTATTTCAAACTTAAATATTTCAGATGTCATTCATGTTAAAACAGGGATAGTCCCTGTGATATACACACACAATTCCAGCCCATCCCATGCAAAGACATCTTTCTCACTAAAAAAAAAAAAAAAAAAAAAAAAAAAAAAAAAAAAAAAAAATAAAAATCCATTTTTGTATCTGAAAGGAACAGATTTATCTATCTTCCTCCTGCAGAGCAGGCAAAAAATGTTCCTGCTGCTACAGAGTCTCAGAACAGGGGAGATGCCAAGTTTAACACTACATAGCAGCATAAACGAGAAGGTGAGTTAGAGTACTATGTTCCAAGCCTGCAAACAAACAAACCCCCCTCAACAACAAGTCCCCACAAAACCCAAAAGAACACCGGCCCCCAAACAAGACACACAACATACTACAGAAAGAAGCAGGATATCAAGTAATAGCATTCTTGTGAGATGGGAACAAGCAGATATGTGAATCACTTGGAAGTTTGTAATTCATTACAAGTATCTGTAATGTGTTACACCATTATCTCCTATTTTCTCTTCAATACCAGTAGGTATAAAGAAATGGTTTTTTTTCTGGTCCAGCTGTACTATGTGGAAGGTAAGGAGGACGATAGTAATAGGAACAGAAAATAAGATCTGTGCACAGGTTACAGATTTACTTTTTGTGCAATTTTCCACAAGTTTTTTCCTTTTGCATATATATGGGTAAATACTGTATTGATTATTGTGGGAATTTTCTATGGCAGTGAATGAGCAACGCAGAAAAATACTCAGATCCTGTGGCTAATGTACAGCTGTGTGGACAAGAACACACCACATGACCGAAGGACAGTAAATTCTCCTAATTCTGTGCAAATTCCAATAAAAACTCACAACAAGTTCTGTTTTCTTGAGGTTTTTTTTATTGGAGCTTTATTACTTAAGCTGTGACTTCACAGTCTTCACCTTCAGCAATTTGCAAACAGGAGGCATACAAGAAAGGTTACAACGCTTAGCGGAAGAGACTCCATACTGAACAGGGGGGTAAGGGGGCAATCCCAAGGCAGAAGAACTGGGAGCGCCAATTTGTTCTCCAGTCTCACGTGAGGACTCCTGGAAAAAGCTGGTTACTTGAAAGAAATCGGGAAATAAATTTAGGAAGCAGAACCTGGAATTAAACTGGAACCAGAAAGAGACAAACACCAATGGCAAAATGCAAATGAACCAAGCAGAGTAAATCCAGACAGAACCCAAACAATAACAGAGGCTGATTGAATAAATAAAGTCCCTAGGATTAAACCAGATTTATGCTGCCACTCAGCTTCAACAGACATATAAAGCTGTAATTGACTGTGGCATGGTGGCTTCAGCCTCTGCTCCCCTGAAGCCACTGTCCAAACAGGTAGAAAAATAAAGGTCTAATTCACTGGAAATTCTTTCATTTACAAAACTAATGGAATAGGGTTTGTTTTTATGCTTCTGTGTCAACTTCTGATTTATCTTCAACTCCATTCTGCTCATCTTTCATTTCTGCATCTTCAGTGTGGCTGATCTGAAGAGTAGCAGCTGACTAAATAGAAACAAAGAAAACAGATTCCATGTTATAAAATACAGCTAGCATTTGCGAACAGTACCACAAACGTTATTTGGTTCTTACCACGAGGGTACTTAGTCTCCTTGCAAGACTGAATTAAGATATTAGGACCTTCAAAGACAAACCAAAATTTTCTCAGCATTTTTATCTGCATCTCAGAAATCATAAGCAGTTTAGAGGAGGCTGAGAAATAATACTGGTGTTAGATGGTTATGATTCATATGTGGTGTGCACATATTTGCCACATAACACGTCAAGAAAGTGTTCTCCCACAGACTGAAATTCATTTAGGAAGCTTCTGCACAGAACTGCTTTCGTCCTGCTTCAATTGCAATGTGTGTGAAATAAGATGCAATTCAATTTCAACAATTCCCATACGCTGCCCCAACCACCAACTTGTATGATGCACGCTTAACACTCAAGATACAAAGAAATACCTTTACTGGACACTTAGTTTCATAAAGAGTGACTTCAACTTGGCAAGAGTCCTCTGTAAGAGTTTAGTTGGAAGAAAATCTAATCTAATAAGGTGCCTGCTCTAAAAGGCCCTTGCCGGATCTTCCAGTTCACATAAAAGGGTATGGGAAACCGAGAGCCATGTGGCAAGGGTCCGAGGTCAGTTTTTACAATAGGACATAACCAGCACATCCTGACCTTGCAATAATTTTCAAACACAGTAAAGGGAAGTAAAAATGTCTTCCTCATCCTGCTTATCTCAAAAGATAGTGCAATGAAGCTGCTCTTCAACCTGTCAGCCTAGCACCATGAACCATCTGTTTTATTACGAGGTTAGGTGAGGACAGATGAGAAGCAGCAAGGACATGAACATGCGCTATTGGGGGAAGGGGAAAAAGGGTTAGAATCCTTCAACTGTTACATCATCTTAGCTGCAACAAGCAACCACAGCCAACGAACATCCAGGCATCAAAGGTCAACCTTTCATCCTTAGAAGCATTCTGTGAAGCACACAAGAGCAAAATCTCCTTTCCAGAGAAATCTGTTACCTGGCAATCCTGGGCTTACAGTAAGTTGATAAACATCCCAACCTTTAAAAATTCACAGTTTACATGTGTGAACTATTCGAATTTATGAAACAGATTACTGACTCAAGAGTGGCTGTTGTACTTCTGCAGCCATAAGATATACAGATGTCATGAATTTCAGAACTACAGTCCAAGCTGCCTTCTTAAAAACCAGAAGACACACGGTGAACAAACCCTCTCCTCCAGAACTCTTAAATGTACGTGTGTCCCCCCGTAGGAAAACTGTTGCTGTAAAGCAACATGAGAAATGATTTAACAGGAAAACACGTTTTCTTGCAAGAAAAACACCCAAGACTGACCTGGGCACTAAGTGTTCCACTGATCCTTTTTCATGAAAAACCACATAAATTTGAAGTAGGCCAGGTGGCTCCAAGGAAAAAATAATACTGTAAACACATGCACATTCCCAAGACCATCTATCTACTGAGAAGAATGAATGAGGCCAATAGGATCCTGGCCTGCACCAGAAATTGTGTGGCCAGCAGGACTAGGGCAGTGATCATCCCCCTGTATTGGGCACTGGTGAGGCTGCACCTCGAATCCTGCATTCAGTTCTGGGCTCCTCACTACAGGACAGATACTGAGTTGCTGGAGGGCATCCAAAGCAAAGCAACGAAGCTGGTGAAGTGTATGGATAACAAGGCTTATCAGGAGTGGCTGAGGGAACTGGGGTTGTTTAGTCTGGAGAAAAGGAGGCTGAGGGCAGACCTTACCACTCTCTACAACTAGTGAAAGGAGGTTGTAGTGAGATGGGTGTCTTGTAAGTAAGAAGTGATAGGACAAGAGGAAATGGCCTCAAACTGCACCAGGGGAGGTTTAGATTGAATATTACATAAACTTCTTCACCGAAAATGTTGTCAAGCATTGGAACAGGCTGCCCAGGGAAATGGCCGAGTTGCCATCCCTGGAGGTATTCAAATGGCATGCAGATGTGGCACTTGGGGACATGGTTTAGTGGGGGACTTGTCACTGCTGTGTTAGGTTGGACTCAATGATCATAAAGGTCTTTTCCAAACTAAATGATTCCATGACTCTGTAAGCTGATTCTATCTGAAAATTGGAACTAATGCCATGTCTTTGCAGAATCCAAAACAGTATGCAATGCAAAGACTGAGAGTCTGCCTTTTGCCAAGCACACAACCCTACCAAGTTCCTGTATTCTGAAAAGCACGAAGGCAGCCCTTTCATACTTTTAGCGGGTATAGCTTGGTTTAGCAATCCACTCTTCCTCTCTGAATCGATTTTGCTCTGTCCCACACCTAGCGGATGAAGCCAGATCCCCAGCAGCTGCGCTACCTGAAAGGAACCTGCACAGCACAGCTTGATAGCTGGCAGTTAAAACCTACAATTTGAAAAGTGAAGATGTCCAACAGTGAAATAATTCTAGTTTAGTTCCTGTGCCTTTACCTTCCCGAGATTTTTCATTAAAACCAAAAATTATGGTACTGCATGGCTATACGTGACAAGTCTAGAAGGACAGAATACTTTCTTCCCAGCTCCAATAAGCAAGGACTGTCAACATCAGGCTGCTTTAGCCAGACACATAACTACATGGACAATGACACTTTCCTTGCAGAATCAGTGGAGAATGTCTGCATTTGTGTTTATACTCCTTCATGAGAAGTAGAACCGAATCCACATGACTACTGCTAATCTTTGAAGAGCAAAAAACCCCAAAACAAAAGCAAACACAAAAACCCCACAAATCCAAAAAGCCACCAACAGAACAGCTTGCCCACCCAACCATCCAGTTAGGAGTGATTACCCTAAATGACTACTACTTTAGAGCAAGAGATGAAAAATGGAATAGTTCTCCCACTGTCTCTGGGACACAAATCAATTTCAGATATATCTCATTTTGAAAGACTGCAGGAAAGGAAGAAAAAGAGAGGTTTGTGAAGTGTTTCACGCAGGTAATTATCGACTGACAGTCGGAGATACCCGATTTGTCAGGATACACTCATCTGAGGACAGTGGGCCCCTGGCCAGACTCACTGGCACAGTTAGCCACAGGAAACTGGCATACCAGTATCTGACAATTTTTTAGATTCTTCATGCATATTCTGGAAGGTGGACACAAAGATCTGTGAAAATAACCTCACAATATACAAGCTTCTGCACTCCCCAGTGTTACTGAGAAAATGTGAGTCTGATATAAATCTCAGATTTGTCTTGGAAGTTACAGGTTTACCCACTCCTTCTGGATCATCAGATTTCAGGAATACAAACATAATATTTTCTTAAGATACATGATTCTCACCAGTAACTTAGAATGTTTCTTGCTACCTGATACAACCTCGTTACAACCTGTATTCAAATACTGCCATCGTTAACTGAACAAGTATTTACTAAAATTCTAGTGAATACTTAGTAGGAAAACAATCTATACAGTAGAATAATGAATCTTATGACAGTCTGACTTCTGACACTTCATAATCTGTGACATTTGAGATGTAGAGCATCAACCACATCTTAATGTCTCCATGAGCAACAAGTGGGTGCTCAGCACCATCTGTACAACAGACACTAACGTCTTAGTAAAGGCACCAAAACAAACTGTTCTTCGCAACGATCAGTTCAAGGAGAACAGGCACTTCTTTTCAGTTCCTGAATCTTATGTTTGCATCTCATCACTTCAACTGCTCTCTGATTAACACTGACTGGTCTTGCAAATTCAGTTGAAATAAATAAAAGCATTCTGTGCAATGCTTGCTACTACTAGTCATCTTGTTCAAACAAGATGGCCTAATAATTTTGACTGCTGGCTATTTACACCTCCTACCAACTCCCCAAGGAAGGGTGTTCTTCCACTACATTTATCTGTACTAAGTAAGCTGAATACCTAAAATAGTATTCCTTGTCTAACACACGACACCACCACTTGTCGTCTTCTGGTGCAGTGTTACTTACCTTTAAGTCTTTGTCTGCAAGCCTTTGGAACATGTTGGCATACATCTTTTTCTCTTTCTCATGCTGCTCCCGTATTTTCTGCTGACAAGTTACCAGTTGCACTTTGGCAGCTTTGTTACTTGGATAAAGTTGTATCACTTTCTGGAAATCTCCCCGGGCCAAGTCAAAGTCATTGACGGCCAAGTGTGCTTCTCCACGCCGGAAGAGGCCTTTTTCATTGTTGCTATCCAATTCGAGTGCCTGCATTAAATAAGACCAGCAAGTTTGTTTATCTTTTCTTAAATATGCAGTCAGAACACAAGAGACTGCTAGCAACTGTACCTTCTAATGTAGATTTATGAATCTTGTCAGGGCTTACTAGTAAGGTGAGTTGAATACAGTAGAAGCAGGTACAAAAAGGACTGAATATAGTAGGCTGACTTGATGAAGAACCAGCAAGTCTAAGATTTAGTCCTGGCTGTATTACAGCTCTTTGAAGGACCTTTGCCAAAATTACTACTTTCACCATACCTACATACTTCAGTATTTAGATAGCAGAAAGTTGGTAGAGGATATCTAGATAAGAAATATCCAACAATAAACTGTTGGATATTTTTACAGTTTGTAATCAGTACTGCCCAACTGCAGCACTGCAAGCTGGTAAGAAAGGCCAAACACCACATGGTCTGGTATCCCTCAAATTGTTAAAGAAAGAGATAAACTGTCAGATCGCCTCTGCAGCTTAAGAATAAATAAACCCTTACTACCTTGTTGCAGTTTTCCAAAGCTGGGGAGTATTCCTTCAGCTTGAGGTGGCACATAGCTAGATTAAGGTGAGCAGCAAGCCTCAAGCTTTTGGCTTTCATATCCTCCTCATCGGAGAGTCCCGATTCATGCTCCAGCCATGACACAATCTTCTTATACTGTAACGCTGCCCGTTTGTATTTCCCCTCCTGTAAAAAAGGCAGTTCAATTATCACACAGCTCACAGGATTTTTTTATCTCCCTTTTGACCCTTCTGCTTACCTTGAGTAATAGAATTAAAAAAATAAAAAAAAATCAGAAAATAGCTTCTATCATAAAAAATATGTTATTTCTGAAAGTCATTCCTGCATAGGATCAGAAGATCTTTAGGAATACCTGCTGGTTCCCCCGCTAAAGCTAGGGGTATAGGCCAGCATTGATATTTCACCTCAACTCCCATCTCATACACAGCTTTTAATACAAGACGAGGAAGATGGGGCATTTTCAAAACAGTAGAACTATTGCTGTGTCATGAAGATAATGGGAAAAAGTCTGCCTTTAGTTGGTCAAATTGTTTTAAACAGCTTCTCCACACACCTCTACCCAAATGAATGTTGTTTCATCCACAGTACTATCCCATAGCAGGAATTTATACTGTAGCCTTGCTACTACTCAATGTATACCCCCAATTTATCTGTAGGTCCAGCAAACAGCTCTGACAGAGAGAACTAACTCCCTGCAGGCTTAGTTCTTTAGTTATTCCAACTATGAGGATTTTTTTTTTTTTTTTTTTTTTTTTTTTAAAAGACACCTTCACTTTCAGTCCTCCCTGTAAAATATCACAGAATACCATGACCACCACTCCAGAATGACAGAAGCTGTCATCAGCACTATCAGCTCATGACATGGACTAAGAAATACTATTATTACTTGGGGATTATAATTTACCTTGAAGTACTGAGTGCCTCTCTCCTTCACAATGCAGCTTTGTTCCAGCTTCTCATCTGTGTTCATTTCCCAAGACTCCTTAGCCTATCCAAACAGGAACAGTTCAAGTCAATGATACAACTTCTGGGAAACCAAGGGCTATGCGGCTACCCTGCTTCCCACTAACAGTATGTTATTTAGGTTTGGCAAAGGGGAGTTTTGCACTGCTACTGGAAACCGGGCTGGAACAGGATAGACACTGACAGCAACAGAAAGGAATACAGTAAGAATAGATGATTTCAGCCACGAGCTCCCAGTGTCATCTCCGGCATCTCCCTATTTCAGATCAACTTTCAAGGATTCCATTATCCTTGTTTAAGCTACACTCATACTTTCTCCCCCACCTCCCAGTCTCTCTTTGGACTTCATCTCTCATTCCTACCTTTTCAAAGCTCTTGAGTTTCACTTCATATTGTAGCTCTGCATCTGGAGGGATCTGAAATTTCTCCTTCCCAGCACTTCCAAAACCATAGCTGTAAGATTGGGGGTTGGGAGAGATTAAAAAAAAAAAAAAAAAGAGAGAGAGAGAGAGAAAAAATAAAATAAAGTATCTCACAAGAATCTTTAATGTCTTTTTCCAAAAGGCTTTCAGAACACCAGTGAACATCATCTTCTGACAACGGATATCTGATACTCTTTACTAACCACATCACCTAAAGACTAGCTATCTGGTCACATCAGGTTGCTCAGAAGGCTCACTGGCTCTTTTCCTATTCTGAGCTGTTCTTCATGTACAGCAAAAGTACTGTTTCATTAAGAGGAACCAGAAAAATGTTAAGTTAAAGAGAGCAACAATATTTTTTATGATATTCACCAAGATCAACATTATAGAGTCTGAAGTAAATTTCTTTTGGAATGCTACTACTTCCAACCAAGTGGCAAAGCCATCTTAGCTTCTTATTTCTCATACATCAAACTTTTGGGGCTGATCAAGTTCTTACTAAAGCATTGGAAAAAAAAAAAAGGAGAAGCTAAAAAGCATTATAGCAAAACACTTCATTCTTGCCAAATACTTAGTATATATACTAAGATATTGCAAGTATATACTGAAGTATCAAAAGATCAGGAACAGCATACTTGGGTTTGAGATAGAACACCGATTCCTCTGATTTCTCCATTTTTTGAATTGCTTTCTCAAGACCATGAGGAAGATCATAGTTGTCACCTTCTCCAATCTCAAACTGCAATTCCCGCCTGTCAAAAACACGATCTCCGTATCGACCTTCAAACTGGACTGGTAACGAAAAGCAGAGAAAAATCATAATATATCTATGTATGGTAAGGGGCAGGTAGCATAGGTGATATAGGGAGTGCCAAAGCCTCCTCCTAAATGGTCTTTTCGCTTTTAACAGCTACCTATGCATGGTGGCTACTGGCAGCAAGTAAAACTTCTGCTGCTAAACTTAATAAATCCCCTTTTTTTGGTTGTTCTCTCCCTCTTCCTCCCCCAGCAAGTGCCAGAACTACTTCCCTTCTTGTTCCTCAGCAAATGGAAATACTTTATTAGACTCATCTACCTTTTGTGATCAATAAGCACTTTATCATCTCTGATCATCTACCTCTGGAGAACACAGTTGCTGCTGGAAAATGTAAACCTTGCTAGAAATAAGAGAATGAAAGCTTACTCTAGGTTGTTAAGTTGCCTGGTAAAGGAAAGAGAAGCCACGTATTCCTCTCTGTCAGGGCAAGGAGTTGTAAATTGGAAAAAGGTTCTGCCCTCCCACATGACAAACCCGTTTACCATTTGTGTAACACACTTACTCTCTACAAGTGCACCCTCATTGGGCTTAGAGTAGCCTTCCCCTTTTTTACGGATTCTTCGGATGATGCCACCATCTTCATCATCAGTAAGGTCCTCCCCCTTGAACTCAAAAAGTTCTATCTGCGGAGGGAAGAAAAGCCTTGCATTTACTCCCATTACACCAATGGGATTTGTTCTCCAGAGATCTTTGAAACTGTGATTGTTCAGGAAGCCACCACCTTAGTTAACATCTTGTATAATTTTAGACAGCCAACGTTATAAAGATGCCGTAATTCAGTAGATTCTGAATGAAAAACTACTGAAGAGTTTCAGATTATATTGAGGCCTTCATGGCTTTTTTCTCCAGCAATCTTGGTCTCTCAATACTACAAATTAGATCATTTCAATTAAAGGACTGTGAACCTGGCTTCTGAATAAAGCTTACACGAGCCACAATGCTTAGGGACTACTGCAAAAAAAGATTCTACTGGCTTTAATAGTATTTTTGCTAATGTCTGCAGGCAGAAGTATGGATAGTGGTTTTTGGGCTTCAGGGTCTGGGGCTTTTAGGTATTGTTTTTTTGTTTGGTTGGTTTTTGTTTGTTTGGGATTGGTTGGTTGGTTGTTGTTTTTTTCTTTTTAATATTGAACACATTAAGCCAGGAGGAATTTGCTCTCAAATGCCACTCTGAAGCGAAACCAGAGCAGCTGTCATACCCTCTTACTCTACAGTCAAGTACAGTCACCAACAGTGTCACTGCATCCAAGTGCCAGGGAGGTTTGTAAGTAATGCAACCACAAAATGAGCAGGAAAATTAAATATAAAGATGCAATCCTTATCCTTAAGTCCTGATTATACCCTTAATTCCACCTATAGTCAAATTCAGACCAACTTCAAAGTACTCGAAATGGAGCCCGAACTGATTCAAATCGCGTGTCCTCCTGTATTTAAACAAATTCAAGAGCATCTTTTCAGACTTCAGCTATTCCCCACCCATTTCTTCATCCTCCTACTCTTGTGCCACAGAACAATCTTTTCAAAACTCCCTTGCATGCCTGAACAAAAATAACGTTCTCTTCCTGTTCCTGTTACATTCTCCCCTCTAGTCTTGCCTTATCATTGTGCATTGTAGGATCATTTCAGAAAAAAAATTATTTCCAGAAGAATGATAAAACAACAGAACTGTGATCTGGCCCACATTTAATGTAAACTTGTTGCTGCAACAATTTGTCTAGAGTTTTTAAGAGATGATGTTAATGTAGGAGATAACTATTCAGCCTTCATCTTCACATGTTCTCCCAAGTCTCTAATGCAAATCGTAGTTGAAAGTGGGAGTACCATGACAAGATGGAAAAATAGTCTAGTCACAAAAGAAATTTGTTGTTGCTGCTGTGAAGGAGAAAAAATAAAAATCTTTTGCAATCCTGTGTTTCAGTAAAACAGTAGTAAAACAGCACAAAAGAGCAAGCTATCATAATCGTGATTGTTTAGACCAAGTACCTTGTTTTAAAAAAAAGTTCAGGGCTAATGCTGTGGGGCTTCGAAATACTGGACTTTAGGAACCTGGAATGTAAAAGGAATTGAATATGCACCAGCAGAAAGAGTATCTCCACTATGTATTTTGATAGATATATAATAAATAATATTCTGGTCTTTCAAAAACAAAACCAAACCAAACCACCACGCTCTTTTTATCTAAATAGTACCCAGAAGGTGGAGAGGTCAGACTGGCATCATTAAGAAAAAGCTAGTGGGAAGCAAATAACCTGGGTGACTGTATCAGATAGACTCAGTAGTACTCTGATGAAACAAAACAAATCTTGGCCTTTAGAGCATGTGTTCACCAAAAGGTTAGGTGTTATCTCTTGCTGTAGAACAACAACTAGGCCTTTAAGAATGCTTTATTATGCTACCAAGAGAGGTCATAAGCTCTGAGACACTGCGCACAGACAGTAAAAAGCAGAGAAGCTGAACATGTTTAATAACTGCTACATCGAAGTTCTGTTTTGCTTTTCCTTTCCCTCAACCAAACCTGAAGTAAGCAGAAAAAAGTGAAACAGGAAAAAACAAACCAAACCCCAAACCAACCAAACAAGCAAAAAACCCAAAGAAACAAACCAACCAACCCCTCAAACCAACCCAAACAACATTAGTTTGCATTTGAATCATCAGGTCAGAACACAGTGAATATTTTAGTGTTTTTATCTCCCAGCATCACTTGCATTTGTACAAAACACATAGCATTCCAGCATACGTTGTTCACCCAATATAAATAATCCATGAGTATCTTCAGATTTATATATATAAAAATGCTATCTAAGAACAGCTTTACAAGACATTCTTTTTCAACAGTCAACTGAAGAAATAACAGCATTAATTTTGACGTACTCAAAATGAGTAAGTTCTCCTCCCTTAGTGGCCTGGAATACAACCTGTTGGCAGGATTTTTTTCTTAATCCTTCCTCACAAAATACGTCTCTAATGCTATTTATTACAAGTAGGTGAAATGCAAAGAAAATAAATGTAAATACACTATCCAAATTTAACACAAATACAATATCCAATTATGTTTAATTTGCCCTTAACGGATGCTCATTGTTTCCATTAAAGTCTAAACAGGCTTTCAGTCCCTACTCCATGAGCTATTTTTACCTTTCTCAGATACTAGATAAAACATTCAATCTTAGAGCAATCATTAAAGCTTAAAAACTTCTCCTATTCCCGCAAGGTAGCATTATGATTAAATAGTTTAGAATGAAGTAATTTTAGAAATCGCACTTCAAAAGAGTACATCTGCCTTCTCTCGAGTGAGAAATTGAACTGTTTCAATAATAAGAAAAATATATCCTCCCAAAACACTGGACTGTCAGAGCATGCTCCAGAAAGAAGCTTTAGTATCATCCCCTACGGAGGAAAAAAAAGTCTCAACATTCTGAGAAACCACTCTCACTACTGAAATAATACACAAGAGAGCTGCTATTTCCACCCTCTTTTGGGAGTGTGGGGGGAAGGAGGGGGGGATGCTTTAAAGATCAGTCGGAAACAAATTCTGTCCTCTGCTGGTGACATTAAGAAACACCCATGCTCACCAAGACCTGCAGTTCACCAAGGAGACCAACTGACCATGTGAGCTGTAAAACTAGCATTACCCAAACACCAAACTCAAGATTGCTGAACCCGTCACAGGGCCAAGTGTGTACAAATGACTTTCTATCATGGTAAGACTGATCTGTAACCTGGATCCGCGGAGAGACTTTGCTAATCAATAGGCAACCTGAATCCATACTGTTCTTGCGGTGGTTTAAGGCTTATTAAACTGCTCAGCTCTATAGAAAACAGTTCACAGTTTCAGGGCTGTTCAAACACACTATATTCTAGCAGTTTATATGAGGCAACTATCTCTTTTTCTCCCCAAATAGCTCATATAATATTGTATTAACTTTGCGAAGAAAACACAAAAGACTATAAAAAATATATTACTAAGGACATTAATTGCTCTGTTGTTGAAAACTTTATAATGCGTAACATAAGTATTATTACTTTGAGTCTTATGAAGTGGAAAGAAGATTCAAGGTTTCATTTTTTCAACTACTTCAGAGTCCGCCACTGAGACCACGCACCCTTCCAACCTGTACTCCCTTTCAGTGAATATTCCATACTGTAAAATTAAAACAGTGAACACTGTAAAACATTCAAGTATTTTAAAAAGTCCAAAATAAGGGAACCTGAGACACTGCAGATCAGTAGCAGCCAGACTAGAATTCTGTGCTTTACCCACACTACCATAATTGACCATATTTGTCTCTTCAGAAAACCTAAAATTCTTGTTTGAAATTTCTTATTTCTACAGTGAAAATAAGTGAAATAAGATTTTCTGCTTTAGTTTTTCAAGCGTACAGTTTTAATAACCATCTCTCACCTCAAAAATCAGTGTAGCGTTGGGAGGTATCTTTGGGGGGCTCCCAGCTGAGCCATAGGCATATTCTGGTTTACATGTAATCCGACAGATTTCACCAACTTTCATAGTCGCCACAGCAATGTCCCATGCTTTGATCACTTCACCTATGCAAGTCAAATTTCAATCACATGATTGCTAGGCATACATAAAAGGCACAAACAGCACAAACAGATGAAACTGAGCATCACCACTTTTAGTATACAAAAGCTAAGACAGCAGAAATATTGAAAAGAAATACTGAAAGAAATACTGAAAGTCCTGTGTTCAATCCAATTTCTGTACATCAGTTTTAACCCTAATCAAATTATAGTTACCTAGGGACGTAAATTCAGCTAAATTCCTTCATTCTAGGTGTAGTGAGTGATTCTTCTCCTTCCCTTACTTCCTCGTCTATAGAGAAAACAAGTCATCTGAACACAGACACGGGCTGAAGTGCTTGGCACAATCTCAAGTGTGAGGAAATAACAGTAACTCTCCAAAGAGGAAGGTCGTAGGGTGAGAGATTGCCTGCTCATATTTTGACAGCAATCCAAAGAGCATTTTCTCTCTGTACTTTATCAGTTGGCAAAGAGCAGCACGAGTGGTAACTAAAAGTTACATGCACTTTTAACAGAAAGGGGGAGGAAAGTAGGACAAGTAGTATTCTTTCTAAAGCCAAAAGCGAACAGAAGCTGGAACCTCAAGTAACAAAATCCTGTCTCTAAACTCAAGCTCTCCTACTTGCTGCTCCTTTCAACTCAAGCATTCTTTCTATCAGTCTTGTATTAAGAGGTACACTTCACGTCATCTCAAATTCAAGCACATTGCAGAATTTATCTCCCAAATGGAAAAGCAGCAAGTAATGAACTGCTGGGGAAAAAAAAAATGGACTGGTAAGATTTGCTGTAACAAGGATGTTCAGATTTTTTAATTAAAAAAATAAAATGAAGTCTTTTGACAATAAAGAGATGCACTGCTTCAAGATTCACCTTTGGGTTAATTTGGGAACTTAGGGGAAAAGAGAATATGTTTCATCACACTGCAGCTAACGGCTGCCCCCGTGAACCCTGTCCCAGTATCTAGTCACAATCAAGTACTCCTGAATGCAAGTCTTTGCCAAAAAGAAGGAGAAATCAACAAAATGTACTTCCTGGCTATTTAACTACCCTTTATCACTATGCTTCAGGGCAAATTTGCTCCCCTGAAGTGCTCTGTCTGAGGCAGACTAATTCTTCAGCAGGCTTCAATCAAGGAGCTACACAGTTTTCTCATTCAGAAAAATCTCAAAGTTGCTCTGATTGGGTCATTCTAAGAGAATAAACCATAAGCTCTGAAAACAAGTTTAAATAGCAACTTTAACATGCAAGGAAATCCCATCTCAATTATTACCAAAACTGAGCAATACCAAGCACAAGATATTACCTTTGCCCAAGTCAAATGAAAATTTGTCTCTCCTGTCCAGACTGGAGTCAAATTTTGTGCCATCAAGAAGCCATCCTGTGTAATGGACAGTCACTTTATCACCAATCATCGGAGACTCTGTTCCACTGCCTTCTTTCTTGACAACCTAAGAAAAACATATGCAATTCTATGAGCATGAAAACTAACACTGCTATTAGACATGAATTCCATCAACTTAGATGCATGAGTTATCTTCAGTAGATAAAGGATTTGCAGGTTTACTTCAGTTATCTGGAAATGGATTGACTATTCTGTCTGCAGATCAGCAATGTTGCAAATGCAGAAACCTCAAGATGGCTCTTGCTGTCACAAGAACTTAACTGGCACCAGTTGGCACCAGCTTACAGATCTCTGCATCTATAGTTAGCAATGTCACTTACCTTTCCTCAACAAGATTTTACATGTTCTTGAAACTTCATCAGGTAAAACCATTAGGCTTTATTTAAGTACTTTCCTCACCACCACTGTATCACTACCCCCGAGTTCGGCATTCCAGGCAAAGCATTTAAACCAGAAAATGAGCTGGTTCTCTCCATGTAGTCTATTGTAACACAAAATCTGAGATTACTTGAGTTAAACCAGTTCAACAAAGATTAACAGAATCTCACCTTAACACAGGCTAGTTCAAGCAGTCAACACAGTAATGCTTCGGGATTATTATGTGACATCGATTTTGTCTCCCTAGAACTTTGACACAGATTGCTAGCACCACGATTCCACATACAGCTGCAAAGATTTGATTTTCTTCTCAAGAGACTCCCCAGCCTAACTAGTAAGACTAGTATCAACTGAACTTGGTATACAAAAACCAAGATTGGTCAATCTCTCTAGTGTTCATTTGAAATACATATAAAAATAGATAAGAATACTGACATATCTCATAAGGCAAGAATATGAAGCCTTGCCCATAACAAGACAAAACTGAGTTTTCTCCAATACTGACTGAAACCACCTAGCCCCAAGCCAAAGCTGTGCATTACTTTAGCTAGGCAAAAGAGAACCAATGGAGGACTTTAATTGCTTGCATCTATGGAGTTCAGAAAGATAAACATTCATTCAACAACAGTCAAGCAGAAGTATGGATTGGTGTCCCTGCTTTAAAGAAAAGCTATAAAAATGCCACACTACTGTACCAATCATGTTTTTCACTGAAGGAAGCAGTGAAAACTGCTCCCTACGGAGCCTCCTTCCCAAATTTCAAGTTCTTGCAATCAACCAGTCAGTCTCTTACTTTGGCTCCCACCAACCCTGCAACTACATGACTGGAACATCAGCACCCTCCACTCAAAGCTGAGGCAATGACAGCTCCTGTCAGACTCAAGCTGGAAGCACCTCGCTGCACACATAGAAGAGGGGAGGGAAAAAAAAAAAGAAAAAAATAAAATTGTTCCAAACCAAGAAGTCAATCTGAAGTCACTTTGAAATGACCACATTTAATATTAAGCTTTTCAAATACCATATTCTAGCAGTGACACAGCAAGTCATCCAACATGAACGTAATGAGCATCTCATTTTCTGTAAATGTTTTGCATTTATTTCGTTTTCAAGAGACTCAAGTTCCACTTTTTTCATATACTCAATATGGCATACCTCTCTTTTTCATAAGGTTTAAATTTCCCTTTCAGGTGGAGAAACCTGATTCTTCTGTTCATATTGTGTTTGCAAATATTTCTGTTTCTAAACTTAAATACTTACACCAGAAACAGTGCGAGCACCTTCAGCGATATCAGGTAAAAACCCCTGGATACTATTCTGATACAAAGCTAATCAACAAATTAAAAAAAAACCCTCCTGAAATCAATGCAGTGATACCAGTCAAAATTGGGTGTAGATTACTTCAGACTCAGACCCTTGGTTTCAGTGGGTGTATTCTGCTTTCTGGCAATTTCTAGAAAAATCCATGAAGGCTGGACTTCCACGATCTTTACCATCTTTTGCCTTATTAATTCACAATCTCACCTTTATTGAGGTTTTCACAACCTCGGTTCTTCTGCAACTATTTTCTCCTCCCCTCCTTGTTAAAAATTTAAAAGCAAAAACTTATCACCTACTGCTTCTCCATCATCAGAAGGTGGGTACTACATGGAGTAGGCTGACACTTACTGCCTTTTACCGTGCTCGGGGATCTGAGCTGCAGGAGACCGGCAGGCAGCTTCCTGGGCAGCCATGCCAATGAGAACTCTAACCTGATAATGTGCTACTTGGGAAAAATAGACACATGCATCAAAGCACATTAGCAGGAAACGTGGGAAAGCAGAGTATCTTCAGTTTGGTCCCTGATACCCCTGGAGGCTGCGCCTCTATGGCAAACGCAGAATGTGAAGCCAGAGGGTTCCAAAGATTAAATCCAGAATTTTGCCTTTGCTTTGGGGCTGCTTTTCTTCTTTCGAACACTGTAACCTGAAATTTCACTGCGATTAAAAAATGCTTCTAGTGATCGTTAGCATTTAAGAGACTAAAGAAGCTTCCAGAGATATGGAAATAGGAAATATCTGACAGAGAAGGTTAGTGCAACTCCCCCTCATGGCATTAATTCTGCTACCCGTACCAACCGACTTTCCAGTACAAAGGAAAGAAGCCAGTCTACCGGCATTCTCGATACACGGCACAAACCGCTCCTGCAGCCAGCCCTACCGACCTCACCTGCAGGTTCTTAATGGCTCGATTCCTCTCTAAAACGGAACGAAGGGGAAGCCTTTCCGGCTCCTGCCCCCGGGGTGCACTTCCATCGGGCCCCCGTGTACAATGCAGCACCTCAGCTCCGAGAGGCCGCTCGTACCAAGATGGAGAAGCCCCATTTTCGGCGCCTGAGAGACAGGCAGAAGCGGGCAGCACAGCCCTGCGCCAGCTATGCACGAATAGGGAACACACGTGCCCTGCCCGGGCACCATCTTTAACTCCCAGCCCCCGAACACGTGCGGGGAGGGGGGAGCGGACTCGGAGCCCCCAAACCCCAGCCGCGCGGTCCCAGCCGCGGGCCCGGCCCGCCCCCAGCCCCGGGGAGATGCTCGGAGGCAGCGCCTGTCCCCTCCGCAGCCCGCCGCGACCCGCGGCTCCCCAGCGGGCAGCGCGGCGGGAGCTGCTGACAGCCCCGCGCCGCCGCGTGGGAGCCCCCGCGGGCGGGCAGCGCCTGCGCGGCAGAAGCGGCCTCCACGCACACACACCCCCCCCAGCGCTGGGGCCGCCAGCCCAGTGACGGCCTGGTTCTCGTCCCCTCAGCGGGCAAAACCGGCCCCGCCGCGGGCAGGGCGCCCGGGGAGCGACCGCTCGCAGGCGGTGCGCGGACCCGACGGGGGGAGCAGCCGCCCGGTACCTTGAGGACACCCTCATCCTGCTTGGGGGTGATGTCCGCCCCTTCTAAGGGTGCCCCGTCCGCTTTCATCTCCTCCGCCGTCATCGCGCCTGCCGCTGCCACCGCTGCGCTGGGAAAGGCCGCCTCACGGGGTCGGGGTTGGGGTCGGCACCGGCCTCCCGCCGGGCTGGGGCTGCCGCCTCGCTGCGCCTCCGGCTCCGAGCAGCGCGGGCGGGCGGCGCGCCCCTCCTTCCCTCCTGCCTCCGCCGCAGCGCCGGCCCCCGGTCGAGTGGGGAGGAGGAAAGGGAGGGGAGGAGGAGGGACGGACCGAGAAGTTTCTAGAGAGGCAGCTGGGCTGCCACAAAGCGCCCGGCAGTGCTAAGGACTGGGGAGGATGTGTGTCGCCCTTGGGGACAGAGACGCCATCGCCGCGGTGTGTGTGTGTGTGTGTGTGTGTGGGGAGGGGAATAGACGAGTAAAAAGCATTTTATTCACGAGAGGAGAGAGGGCGGGCGCGCTTTCACAGCGCTGGCTGCGCTTAGACTGAAATCAGCCTTCCTCAGTGCTAGCAGTCGTTTGCAGATCCATGGGCTCGTTTTCTTTTCGCCCACCACGCGCTTGCGGATGGTTACAGAAAAGGTCGTAGAAACAGGCATGGAAGCAGTGTGTCAGCAGCGAGCTGAAGCCCGGGGAGCTCGGGCATCCCTTGGCTTGCCGGGCTGGGGATCTTGCTAGAAACCATGTGCTTAAAAGCCGTTGGTTACCCCGGACCAGGAAAAGTGAAGACATGCTTTTAGGGCACGAAGTGTGAGCTCCACCGGGGTAAGTAGCACCATTTCGTGCCTTGACCTGCAGCTGCAGTATTTGGGTATCCACCAGTGAAAAGAGATGCTACTTCTGAATATGAAGAGCATTAGTGCAAGTGTAGAGGAATTAGCAGACCAGGTTCTGGGGTTACTCAGCATGTGTACAAACCCCACCGGTTGTAAGCTGCTTTTGGCCAAGTCGTTTCCAACTTCAAATGATGTAGAATCAGACCCGGACCTTGCCCATCATTTCGGACATAACAATTAAAGTAAAAAGTATTAGACGTGTTCAGCCTCCCACTGCAGTCCGTTAACGCTCCCTCCCCGCGTCAGGCGGCGCCTTCCCGCCCCTTCTTGAACTTTTCTTTCGCTCCTCACGTTTTCTGGACGGATCCTGAGCAGGCAGGCGCACAGCGGCCCCTCCTGCCTGCCGCAGTCGCTCACCGCACCGTCGGGTCCAAAGCCGTAAAAGCTGGGGCTGCGGAACCGCGGCTGTACCGCACACCCCCCCTGCCGCCGGCAGAGGAAAGGACGGACGGCTGCACGTTGTGTGCTTTTTGCTTTTGCATCTTCGGTGTGATGTTTGAGCCTGCGGTTACAAAACCGGTCACTGAAGGTAAAAGGGAAGAGGCTCACAGGCTGGTGTTGAGTGTTCCAGAGTTGCATTTCTGACGTCTTAAGGCAATGTAGACCTCTGAGTTCAGAAGGGATCCGTGGAAAGGCTGCAGAAGGTTTGGCGGCAGTGTGTGAGATAGCTCTGCGAGTTATGTGTGTTACATCCGTCCTGACTCTGCATGCAACCTGGAGTTGTTCTGTGCCATTATAAAGCTGCATCTGTGCACAATGACTGTAGCAGCCTTATGTGGGTTCTGCTGATGCCAAGGGAAAGTAGTAGCAGAAGAGCCTAAATAAAGAATCTGTTGTTACTTTAGCAGTTGTGTGTAAACTGCAAAATCTACGGGTTTCCCCTGAAAATGAGCATGCTTTTCAACCCGCAGCAAACATACACTTTAGTGCACTTTCAAACTGAGTAAGTTGGGGAAGGTGGAGAGGCAAAGAAACAGTTGTGGTTTCTGGGTGCATTTGGTCTAGAAGCTTCTTTTGCAATTTAACATGAATGATTTACCTGGTTACAGATTAAATCTGTAGGAGGTATAAAGCTGGTTCTGTGCCTAATATACTGAGGAACACAAAAACATCTAAGCTGGCTCTGGTGCAGCAGGTCTTGGTAGGCGAAGCATAGCAAAAATGGGAGATGTTTCTTTATCTGTCCCCTAATGAGTCTGTATGGTACTGAATTTACATTCTCCAGTCAGCACTAACACGCAAGTTCTCTGCACTCCCAATTCATCAAATCTGACCTCTCCTTTCACGTAGATTTTCTAATAAACCAACTATATCATAGAATCATAGAATGCAGCTCAGCTGTAGCTTTGTTGGCAGGTCCTACACAGGCAAGAGCAGAACTCGAGGTGGCCTGGCCCATCAGGAAGGAAGGACCTTTGGGGTCAGCTGTCAAAGGGTCAACTTTCCATGTATGCCATGGCTCAAGGCACTGGACTGTGCAGGTGGACCAAAGCCCTGCCATGACAGGCTGTGGCTTGGAGTTTCGCTTGCCCAGTTGTGTGGATCAAGCTGGCACCACAGACCCCCACAATCAGGGATAAGAGGAAACGAGGAATGCAAGTCTCTGCCAGCTAAAAGATAACGATATGAGATAACAACAAACAGAACAACCAAAAAGGGAACAACCCTGAATACTCATTTGTGGTTGGAACACAAACTGAACTCAGCTCATCATGAACACACGGCTCATGGTTGATTGGCTTGAAAGGGCTGAGCATGGGGCGTAAGAAAGGAATAAAGGCAGAAGCCATTACATTCCGTGCCGACTCAGACTAGCTGCCCGTTGGCAAATGGACCAATAGCACAGCCATCAGCAGGGGCACCCCGATGCCAGCTGCCAGGGAAGCCACAATTTGACCCAGCATGGCTCAAATCTGGTGAGGACATGCTCCATGTGTTCAAGGTCAGGTTGGACAGGGCCTAGGGCAACATGGTCTTAATGTGAGGCATCGCTGCCTGTGGCAGGGGTGTTGGAACTAGATGGTCTTAAGGTCCTTTCCAACCCTAACCATTCTATGATTCCATGATTCCTGGGGAAACTAATACCAGAGCTATCCACTCATAGGACATGGGTGAGAGCGATAATTTGGGCACTCATGTTATTTGAAATAAGGCCTTAAAACATGGATTGATTGTAAATATCTGTCTAGCTGCCGTAACAAAGAACTAAGGAAACTTGTTACCTTTTTTTACTTGGCATACATTTCTTCTGAGTGATTGCTTGGTTAGTGTCAGAATCCAAAAGAAACCCCAGATGCTCCTCTGCTAGTATGTCACACTTACGCTGAGTGGGATTTAAAATCAGGGATAACTTGTAATACTTCTGCTTGTTGCATTATAAAATGGCACACAGTAAGGAGGAAGCAATGTTCAGTTTCTGTGAATTACACACTATTTTGTTGCAGTAAGCAGTGCTTCCCTTGAAGTTCAAAGTAGGGCACAAACCTTCATCAGTCTAATCCTATGCTATTAATTTGTGTGGCACATCTGTGACAGGCCATTAAGGATGTGACTGTTGCCCACCACCTGAGTTACACTCTGCCTGTTCTTGATTCTCAGTTTCAGTAGGCTGTCCCAGAATCCCTGCTTTCCCTTTCTCCCCAGCAGTATATAGCAAAACAAAGTCCTGCATTGTCCTTTTAGTTTAGAAGGGATAAAGTTGTTTTTCCATATACTTTACTGCATCACTGCAGACTATAGTGGATTGTCATGGCGCACGTGCAGAGAGCGTTAGGTCTCTTCTCTGTTCCTTTTCAAATGAAAACAATGGTGGTGTTACACTCATCCTCTGCTTTAAAACCTAGCAACCTTTAAAGGAACATGATCTGAGCTGTTATATGGCAGCATGGGGCTGGAAAAGGGCTCTGTGTCTACAGTTCCAGGAGGTTTCTAAGGTGCTCTGCTTCTTGTTCACCAATAGATGTCAACACTTTTCTAAAACTACAGGCCACAGGACTTGAATTTAGGCAGCTTTTTTTTTTTTTTTTTTCCTTTTAAATATTTTCTAATAAGGTTCTGGTTATCCTGTGCTTCTGCAGATTACTATTATTTGGTAATTTCATTTATGTGATATATGCTGTCCTTTTTAGATTACAGTTGTAGATTTTAAAAAATACTAAATAGCAGGTTTTTGTACAGACATCTCTATAGAGATGTCTATAGACAGCACAGCAGCATTTTACTGGGCGTAGAAATTGCCTGACTGATTCTCTTGCACTTTTACTAAAAAAAAATACTTTTTCTTCCTAATAACTCTAAACACTGTGGTGATTAAAAAAAAATGGGAAATTCCTTTGGTAATTGCTTTCTTGACCCAGTTTTAGAGTTGTCATTAATTTACAACCTAGTCTACTTCTTTGGCTCTATTTCCCTTTGCTGTATTTAGCTTTGTTTCTTTGACTTTTGTTATATAACATTAGAAATGCTTTTTTTGATGTATTTTTTTGCTAAATTTGTCTTTCCCATGCAAGCTTTCCGGCTTGGCTGCCTGCACTTCTCCATTGCACTTTTCCAGCAGTGTCAGGGGCAGTTCAGTTTGGACATTAGGAGAAGGTTCTTCACTGAGAGGGTGGTCAGTCACTGGAACAGGCTCCCCAGGGAAATGGTCATGGCAGCAAGCCTTTTAAAGAGTTCAAGGAGCATCTGGATGACACTCTTAGTCATATTGTTTAATTTTAGGTAACCCTGTGAGGAGCAGAGAGTTGGACTTAGTGATCCATTTGTTTTCCTTCAAACTTGAGGTATTCTATGATTCTGTGATCTTCACAAGGTGCCTTCTTTTTATGGTAGCTTTGAGCAGTTCTTCAAGAAAGGTTGTCGAAGTTTAAGTGTTATATTCTCTTTTGCATGCAATCCATTGCACCTGAATTTATTGATTTATTGCTTCATCTGACCACCCTTCTTGCACATTGCTTGATCTTTACATTTCAGGGATTACTGCTTTAGCTTGCCCCACTGGTGGCTTCATGGTGCTTATGCTTTCAGAGGCGTTGAAAAGGGTGGAGAAGCATGGTGAACATACCTGAGATTTTCAGTCCTGAGAGTCATTGTCTCCAGCTTCAGGTTAACACAAATTTGAGCCCATTCTCAAGTGGTCCAGCCTCACAGTGGCCCTGGATGCTGTATGTATGTGAGCACACACTGGTTAAGACAAGAGCTCCTGATCCTTCAGCAGGCCAGAGCCTGAGCATATTATTGCCCTAACATCAGCCCTGGTTCTCACTTGTATGCTTAGGCCAGCCCTAGAGCCCACTTACTCTTGCAGTGCAGACTCTGCCTTTCTTTATAAGAACGTGCCGTAGAACTTTGAATTACACTTGCAGTTTTATGTATGTTAAATTTGCGTTTGTGCTACACAGTAAGAGGCACAGAATCGCAGAGTCACAGAATAGTTTGGGTTGGAAGGGACTTCCAATGATCATCTAGTCCAACCCTCCTGCCCTGCTGGGACATCTTTCACTAGATCAGGTTACTCAAAGCCCTGTCCAACCTGACTTTGAACACTTCCACTGATGGTGCATCCACAGCTTCTATGGGTGACTGCATTCCAGTGTCTTACCACCCTCATCATAGAAAATGTCTTCCTTATATCCAATCTAAATCTACCCTCCTTCAGTTTAAAACCTTGTTGAATAGACATAATAAATATAAGTACTTCTGTCTCTTCAGCAAATGTTGAATTTTAGTGTTCCTTTCCTTGCTCAATTTTTTGATAAACATGAAGAAGCAAGAGCCCACCAATTCTTTACTGCCTACAGTCTTTGAAGCATACTTGGTGCTTGGTTATTGTGCAGGCAGCTAGACTGTAAATCTGCAAGAGAGGAAAGACTGGAAACCCCAGGAGTCACCCTATTTAGGAAGAGCAGCCAAATCCCTAGGAATTGTCTCACTTGCTTAGGCTGCGGGTGTTCCTAACAAGTGATCCATGTAGTGGCTGTCCTGTGCCTTTTGTCTTTTCCCTCTCAGATATCACATAGTCCCATACTTCTTACTCGTGGATATCCTGACAGGCTTTACAAGGACCTGAAAGACTCACCTCAACGTGACTGAGCACTTCAAAGTCTGTTTCCCTTATTCACCCTTAGAGCCCCCCCGGGGAGATACCCCTCCTGAGTGTACCAAGGAGTACCCCTTCCTTTGTACCACATCCCTTTTGCCTGGGTGTGATGGCTTTTTGGACAGCAGATGATGCAATCTTAAGTCTGCATTTAATGAAGCCCAATATGGTGACCTTCCCATCATATTTTTGTCCCATTTTCAGAGACAGAAGAAAGACAAGGAGAGAATTAGTCGTCTGGCAGGATTTATAAATGTATGCTCCAATACCTACTCTCAATATTCTCAGATCCACGGGAAGTGGATGTGGGATATGTCTGGATATGAGAGGTGGAAGAGGCAGGAGGGAAGACAAGGAATTGGTTCTTTGACTCATTCAAGACATTGTCGTGGAGAACTTCCACTTGCATGTTAAGAAGGGAGGCAGCTAGGAGCCAAGATCTTCTTCTTCCCTCTATGTATGCCCAGATCTAGTAGTTTTTCCCTTCTAAGTAACATGACATACAGCTCAGTCTTCTGCAGCATCCTGCAATTCTTGTTAAACATGGGTGTTCTCTGTGCCTGCTTGTGGGAGAGGATGGAAACTATTTGATTATTGCCAAAGAGAAGTAACTGCTTGGCTGAAGGAGTTAAAGAAGCAGCAAAGTACACTGTGTGATAAAGCAGAGCAACCCAGCTGGATGGGAGCAGGAGAACAGAAAGATAAGGAACTGGTTATTTTGGGACTGTTTGTGAAACGACAAAGAACGTTGGAAAAACCAAAACTGTAAACCAGGAACTAAACATGATGTGCTAAAACTAGCTTGGTATAAAAGGTAGAGCAATAGGCTAAAAATATCTTTTGCTAGAATGGTATAAAAGCTGGAGCAATAGGCAATAAAGTGATTCGCTGCATGAAGATGCTCTGAGTCCGTGCCGTTCATACGCCACAAGTGGCTGCCCTAACTGGGGCATGAATAGGAGGCTCACGGAGCCCAAACCGGTGCCGTAGCCTGACTGAACCAGGAGCCGCGGGAACTTTGATATTGTGCACCGTTAAGCAGGTGAGCGGTCAGGAACCAAGGGAGGGAAGTTATCCCGAGATCAGCAGCGCAGTCTGGAAGTAATGCGCCATCTGCTTGAAGCTCAGCATCGGCCCGTATCGGGTCCGCAACTTGTGACTTTGTTAGAACGGATCCGTGATACAGTGCCTGACTTTCCAGCTGGCAGCACTTTCCAAATCCCCGCTTGGCAAATTGTTGGTAAACGGCTGCATGATGCTGCTTCAAATGGGGACCCCACAGGAGGGAAGCATTTGACAACCTGGTGGCAGATCCTGGCCACTCGTTGCCAGGTACAGAGCAGCGCTGCCACTGATGCTGTCACGTCTAAGGAAGCTACCGATGCTCCTGAGGGGGTAAAATCTCCTGAAGCCTCATCACCAGCTGGCCCCCCCCGCACTCTCTTCTGTCTCCCCGTCTGCGCCTCCTTTGTCGTCGCAGTCCTCACCGCTGATCACAACGGTCGTCACAGCACAAGCACCTCTGTCAGGAGCGGCTGAGTCGGGTGATGACTCTGATAACCCTGATAATCCTAACGACCCTACAGACCCATTTGATCCTGGTTTTGTAGATCCGGAGAAGGAGCCGGACTTGTTTCCTCCTCCTGCTGAGTTGCAGACATTTACAGGGAAGCAGGGGTGGGGTCCAGAGGACCGATGGCAGGATTGCAGGTGGGAAGCTCTTAACTGAGGGGACATGGGGGTAGCGGTGGCATGCCCAGTTGTCTATCGGCCACACCAGGCTACCTCAAAGACATGTTAACTAAAAAAAAAAGGGGGGAACCGGGATCAAGACTCCCCGCAAGATAGACTGTGGAAAGCCACATTCGTCTTGAACTTTCTAAATCGTAATGGCTAGCTCAGTCGGTAGAGCGGCTGGGGGGCCTTGCACATTTGGTAGGCTCTCTTTCAACATCTCAGCCATAACAGCATGGAAGTTACGCCACATCGTTGTATGCACCTTTGTGTTAAAATAATTAAAAACTTATTAAAATTAATTGTTCCATATGCTATATGGAAATACAATTATTAAATTGCTATATGAATAGACACAGAGTAAGTGCTGTGCACACGTGTGCGTGTGTGAGACCTTGCACATGCATCTGTGTGGTGTAACAAATATACATTGTGCATAATGCACAACAGATATTAAACACAGACCTTTATAACAGTAAAATATGTAATTATAGACACATGAATATAAACCTAGATTATTAAAGCCTGTTAAGTACACTGTATGAATATATATTTATATTATTTATAGCTGTATATGCAACAGTATATAGACACCTAGATACACAGAATGTGCAGGCATATGGATGTATTATGACAAATTGTGTGCATAATACACAGCATTTATCATAAAAAAACCCTTTAAAACAATAAAAGCTTTAAAAATATATATTTTAAAGCCATATTCAATTAGTAAATTCTAATGATATGGGGTGTGGTGTGTATTATAGCAAATATAGTGTGTGTGTGTGTATAAAAAAATATAGTCAATGCTGCTAAATGCATGCTATGATAGTGTAATTACCCAATTTAAACCACTATGGATCTACAGCTATGTAGAGAGCTCTATTTGCATCTGTGTGTCTGTGTGTGTCTGTTAGAACAAATACACTTTGTGTCTCATTAAAGCCATCATTTATATTGATAAAATCTACTATATGTAGTGATAAATATAAAGCTAACCTTTAACAATAAATACTGCTAAATATGGTTTATGAAAATAGAATTTTAAAATGTTTTTCAATAGCCACATTTTTTTAATGTTGGTACATAAGTGTGTTAAAATATATCAATTCACTTTTATATATTATATAGATAAAACTAATGAGCAGATACACGCACATGGAGGAGGCTGAGCAAGAGCGTGATTGTGTCCGTGTTATTTAAACATGGGTGCAAGGATTTTAGCGGAATGTGTTACATGAATCTACGCAACCACTCAGAATCGATTCATAAGAGTATCCAGAAATTGAAACATTTAAACAAAGACTTGCAGCTAAGTCAGGGGTGGAACGCTTTTGGTCTGTTTTCATGGCTCGGGAATTTCGGACCGTGGGTCAAAAATATTGCAGGGTTTATTTTAATAGCTCTAATTGCTGTATTAATGATTGCCTTATGTCTTCCTTTTTTCTTGTGTTCAACGATCACAAGGAATCTCAATCAATCGAAGGAAGTATGAATCAGGTTATGGTCACACAGTTATATGCAAACCTTGCCCTTTCATAGATAAATAAAGAAGGGGGAGATGTAGGAGAGGATAGAAACTATTTGATTATTGCCAAAGAGAAGTAACTGCTTGGCTGAAGGAGTTAAAGAAGAAGCAAAGTACACTGTGTGATAAAGCAGAGCAACCCAGCTGGACAGGAGCAGGAGAACAGAAAGATAAGGAACTGGTTATTTTGGGACTGTTTGTGAAATGACAAAGAACATTAGAAAAACCAAAACTGTAAACCAGGAACTAAACATGATGTGCTAAAACTAGCTTGGTATAAAAGGTAGAGCAATAGGCTAAAAATATCTTTTGCTAGAATGGTATAAAAGCTGGAGCAATAGGCAATAAAGTGATTTGCTGTGTGAAGATGCTCTGAGTCTGTGCCTTTCATACGCCACACCTGCTGGGTCTTCTCCCTTCTCTCTCTAGAAAGAGGAGTTCATCTGTTGTTGTGTCTGCTTGGGGTCTAATGAATACATTTTCCTTCCTTCTCTCCACACTAAAATGGTTAATACAGTGGAAACGGAGAAATTGTGAATTCTGTTGTGAAACATAGACGTTGGAAATTCTGTTATATGGTGATAATTGCATTCAGTTAAGAGATAATTAAAATCCTTGCCAAGACAGCCACACCTTGTTCTGGAAAAACACCAGGGAACACCCATGGTTTTACGTGCCTGGAATTTAGGATGTTAGCTTTCAAATCGTGTGATAAGAAGGGTGGGAGCTAATAAGTAAAGATTGTTCTTTACTACAAACCTAGTCCTGTAGGGTAGTCCTCTTTGAATACGAGTTGCTGAAACTATCCACTTGATTTTCCTCTCTCCTACGCTGCGGTCAGTGTGTCAGTATAGGTACATTAGTATCAAATCCACAGAAGCCACCAGTAAAAATCCTTAGTATTTTCCCAAGCTGTGTTACTACTCTGTTGCATGATTCCTGGTAAAACAACCTAAACCACTTAGATCTCATGTTTGCCTTTAAATGTAGGGCTTATTCAAACCTGGGGAAACAAAGCTGGAATTCAGACTAAGCCAGCAAACCAGCACTAAATTACTGGGCAATGTAGTTTTTATCCTATGCTAATCAGCAGCTTTGACTCATAAATCATATGTAAAACAACAGTGGAGTCCCACTGGGTGTCTGGGTGAAAAAAACCAGGAGTGTCCAGGCATATCCAGAGGATAAGCAATGGGAATTGTACTGTCGGTCTTGATCAGGTTGCTGTTTCCAAGCATCCTGTGGCTTGTGGCAAATCTAAATCAAGGATGCTGCTTTTCCAACGATTTCTCCATTTCCCTGTGTTTGCATGCCAAGGATTTGCTTTCAGGGTAACCAGATCTGAAATGCATGTGAAGATCAGAGAATGCAGCTCCAGTGCTGGCTCGGTGCTGCCAGGGAAACGGCCAGGCTGGCCCCGGAGCAGCTCCCTCCCTTGCCACAGGCGTTGTGCTCCAAGTCTGCCTTGTGAATCCTGAATGACAGGAACTGGGTGGGACTGGGTCGTACTCTGCCTCAAAACCTTCCTGTTTCCGCAGGCACAGCCACCCAGGCTCAGCAGAAAACTCTGGTGGAAGAGCTGAGCTAAACTTTCAAACTGAGGAAGCCTGAGTAGAGCACTTGACAGCCATAGACCTCAAAGGGCTTGGCAATCGAGGTCAGTACCACTCTCCTTATTTTGTAGATAGGAAAATAGGTGAAACAAAGCTACAGAAGAGGGAAATTCTTTGCTTGAGATCATGGGGCAGTTTGGATCATGGAGCTAGTTCATGAATCTCCTGTGCCCAGACCTGCTCTTCTAGGTACTGTGACTTAAATTGACAGTTATTCCAGGGGAGTTGGTTGTCTCCATAATTTCTGCTGCCTCTCCTCCCACTCACAGCACCTCCTAATACTAAGCAATGGCTTATAGTGCCTAATCAGAGGTACAACTTTGGAATACCATCTCGCAGCAACTGTGTGCAGCTCAGTAACATATCCAATTAGGAATTAAAATGTGAACTGCATGTTTGAATTATGCCATGTGTTGTGTTGATAAGGTCTTTTAACTTCCTGGCTATTTCCATGTAAACCACCTCTATCAAGCAAGTTCCTAGTAGACTTCCTGGAGTCTCTGGCACTCTCCTGCTCCATATAAGTTGTTAATTGAAATTGTAAAGAGTGTGATAACAAAGTCAAATAATCAAACAAAAAGAATTAAAATCTCTGGAAAAGTTGTGCCCACAAAGCCAGTTCCAGTAAATGATTGCCATGTGTTTGGAGTTCCTGATAGACAGCAAAGAAATGACTCTCCAGGGTTGTTACATCTGTTTGTGATTGATGAGCCATACTTTAGTGCATGTTTATCTTCTCTCCACCAGATAGGTGTGACCTGAAGATGAAGCCCTCTGCCACCTATGAGATGTTAGTAGATGGTGTTGGGCCATGGGACTTCACTGGCGGTTTTGTTCCTTGTGAATTGCTGCTTGTTGGAGAGGATGCCTATCCTGTGCTTGTGAGCTCTAAGAAGCAGGTTCTGATTGCCGTTTCACAGTATGGGAAGGGCCGGATGGTGGTTGTTTCTCATGAAGGAATCTTGAAGGACTCCAAGTTTTTCCGGTTCCTCACAAATGCTGTGGAGTGGCTCAAGCCTTCCCCCGAGGCCTTGGTTGGGGTCCATCCTCGTTTGGACTCCCTCTCCCAGCTGCTGCTCAGGGCTGGCACCAAAGTACAGGTTGGGGCAGAGCTTACTCCCTCCCTGGGGGTGTACTGTATGGAGGCCTATGACTGCACGCAGGCAAAAGACTTGGTTGGCTTTTTAAAGGGAGGTGGAGGGCTGCTCGTTGGTGGCCAGGCCTGGCACTGGGCTAGTCGACATGGCAAGGAGAAGGTGCTGTTTGAATTCCCTGGGAACCAGGTGACCAGCGTGGCTGGTGTGTACTTCACAGGAAATGCTGTGGAGAAAGGCATCTTCAAAGTTGCCAAAAAAATTCCCAAGATCCCATTAATTGTCCCGTAAGTATCTGAATTGCTCTCTATCTAAACAGCTGATTAGGTTATGCAGGTGAGGTGTTTAGAGAAGATTCTTGAGGTGAGAAATGGGGATGATGGTGAATGCTGGTTCTCTAATAGCCAGGATGGGATACAACTGTTGTTTTCCAATGGAAGGGGGATCTCCCCACTGGTTGCAATCAGAAAGTAAGGTGTCTTTGCTTCCAGGACAGCTGCGCCAGTCCTGGGGAATTCATTGAAGGGGAAGGACAAGAGAGCCATCTTTTAGGGCAGACTGCCTGACAAAGTGTGTCTGAGTACAACACAGAACAACATGGGGACAGGAGGAGGTACTCCTCTCCCTCTCCCCACATGTGTGTACAGGTTCAGGGCAAGTTTCCCACAGTTCAAAAACAGGTTGGAGATGGAGCACCAGGCTAGCCCTCTGGGCCAGGCTGTGGCTGGCAGCTGCTAAACCTGTTTAGCCTGTTACTTGCAGAAATTCACCTTCTGCAAGTGAAACCTTGGGGCTGGCAAGTAGCTGAGGAAGTGGGCTGGGTACCACCTCTCTTCTCAGCTCCTGACACAGGCTGTCGGCAGGAAATCTCCATGCTCCCAGTTTGTCTGAGGCAGGTGCTGTGCCATGTGCCTGGGTACATACTGTGTGTGACAAAGGGTCTCCGTAAAGTAATAACCAATGGAAAGCTGCAGATTAAATGCCGGTCCTATGGGCATGCAGAAGGGCAGCATAGCTTATTCTTACTGAGTTGGCTGCAATGGCCGTGTAACAACAGATTCTTTCCAGGTGTTGGGGCAAAACCATGTTTGGCAGAACCAGGAGAAAGTGTGAACAAAGCAAATGAAAGTAATTCAACGTGTCTTTCTCTACAGTGGCATATAGGAGGCATTTGGAAATAGCAGAGATAAGAGGGCCTTACACAGTATAATCTCTTTATATTGTGGAGGCCAACTAGTGGTAACATGAGGATTATGTGTTAGAGCCCTGATTCAACTTCTAGTCACTTGTTATTTCTCTAGCTGTTTGCCTGTACATCTTGCCCATCTGGCCTAACTATCGTTTGTTCAATTTTCAATAGTGGCAGAGGATGAGAGAAGACACAGAAATCTTTTGGGCTTGCCTAGTTCATAATGACTAGGGTAGGGTAAATGGAGAAAGCTTCTGTTATAGGAGATAACAGAATGATGAGATAAATGATGTGCCAGTTCCCACATCATTTGCAGTTTAAGCAATATGGAAGGTCTTCCGATTTTTTAGTTTCTGCAATGTATTTAGATTGTCAAGCTGCTCTTCGGAGGTCTCGAAACTTTGTTTTGACCTTTTCTTTCTCTCTGCTTTTTTTAAATGAGTGCTGAGATCCTTACAGATTTGCTTGGCTGCAAAAACTAAGGCTTTAAAAAGGGAAAAATTAGGTACTGGTGAATTTATTTAATTTTTTTTTTTTGTTTTAAAAGAACTGATAACATGATGTACTAGGATCGAATAATAAGAATGAGATGGACAAAGTGGCCTTTTGTGCAAAAGATTCTGAGGCTGCGGCTAATCTGGACCTCTCTTGGTTCTGCAGGCACCAGGCCAACCTCAGCCGTGATGCTGAGTTTCTCCTGAACGGTGTGTTGGAGTTGGATTTGGTGACAGGGGGCATACCCTCCATCTTACTGGTGCACGGCATGCTCTGCTTCCCACTCTGCCTGGACAGCTCGAACCGCTGCCTCTTAGCTGCGGGACACTATGGCCGAGGCCGTGTTGTGGTGGCAAGCCATGAGAGCCAGCTGTTCTCCCCAAAGCTGGCCAAATTCCTGCTCAATGCTGTCTGCTGGCTGGATGCTGGGAGAAAGGGGCTGGTGGGTGTGGATGCCAGCCTGAAGAAGCTGTGTAGCCTCCTGTCTCAGGAAGAGGTGAAGTCGCAGGTGTCACAGCTGACAGGCGACATCAGTGTGTACTGCTGCTCTTCTCATAGCATCAGAGAGGCGGAGAGGGTTCACACTTTTGTGGCAGAGGGAGGTGGCCTGCTGATCGGGGGGCAGGCCTGGTACTGGGCTTCCCAGAACTGCGGCAAAGCCGCTGTGGCACAGTATCCTGGCAACAAAATCCTGAATCGCTTTGGGCTGAGCATCCTGGGGCAGAGCACGAAGGCAGCTAAGCACCCACCCGTGGGGCCCGGGGACCACTACCACTTCCGCAAGGCACTTGCTCTTTTCAGCAGGCATGTAGACAAGCATGAGGAGGTCAAGGGCCCCGTGAAGGACTGGCTGCAAAGGCTAGCACAAGACTGCGCTGCCTTTCTGCACATCCCAGCCCACGACTGCCCTGCCTATGCCTCGCTCCACCGCATCCTGACCAAAGTGCTTCAGAGAAGTGGGATCCCGCAAGTCAGCAGGCACTGCCCTGTCAAGAGCAACTCCAAAGAGGCAGTCCTTCTCTGCATGGCCACTGAGCTGTCCTTAACCATGACAGACAGTGCAGCCCTAGTGCAGAAATGTGCTGCTGGGGTCTGTGCCCTCCCCATCACTGTGGAAATTGATGGCACAAACCCAGGTGAGCAGTATATCTCACTTCCTTCTGAGGCATCCTGTGGTGGGTATTGGTGGGGCCCCTGTCCTCGGTGTCCCTGTGTCTGCAAACATCTGAACATGAGCACAGATATGCAATTTGACTATAAACTTGTGAGGAGGCTGTCTTCTGTGTAGTGGCAGACAGGCTCCTTATGTGACCAGCCGTGATTTCAGCACTCTGAAACACCCCTTCTGCAGCAGAAGAACCACCTAATAGAGGTGCCTCAGAGTACCTGCACAGCACAATGGCTCTGGGGAGAAAGCTTCCTAGAGAAACAGTGGGCTCTGCACTGCAGGTTGTTGTTGCCATGGTTGTGCTGATACAACCGTCCATGGGACCATCCTATGAAGAGGTAGGAGTTAGGAACAACAGGTTTGTTTTTTATCTTGATAATTTCAGAGTTGTAGCACAGTCTCACAGCTTGTGTTAGCACAATTGATGGAGTGAAGGTCTGGTTTTAGGGGTGAAAATGAGTCTGAATGTATTGGATTGAGCACAGTGGTTTTGGCCAGAAATATTCACAATTTGTGTCATCTCACATAAACCAAACAGAAAGAAATGCTAGGAAATCCTGAACACTGTTTCAAAACTGCCTTTGGTGCAAATTCAGCAAAACTGAGATGAATTGGTGAAACATTGTGATATGGTCTAATTTGCACTCTTCCTTGGATTAGGTTTTGCTTGACAAAACTGGTCCTGCCTTCTTAGAGGGCAGGAAAGGCTGTCAGTTGAGTGCTTTATGACAGTTCAGCTCTTTTTAGGACTTTTGCTGTTCGTGTTGGAATATGCTTGAGTAAACTTTATGTCAGAATTAGGGAGTGGATTTTGCCTGATTAGTACAGTAGAGATGAATCAGTTTTGTTCTGTGTATTGCAAATGTTTACAGAGACCTAGGCAGAGGAGACTTGCATTTCCATGGGAAGACTGTCTAAAAACACCCTAATTTGTAGTGGTGTGGTGGGGTACCCATCTTACAGGTACATCTAGAATAGGACAGTCCTTTTAGGCTTTCTCATAACTTCTGGCAGCTAGAAATGGAAATTCCTGGTGCTGGACCAGTCAGTAAGGAAAAATGCGATGTCACTGTCAGTGTGTTATTTAGGAAATGTTTTATGACCATTACAACTTAAGACATGTTTAATACCACCACAATATACACCTCTTGTGAGGGCTTTAGGGTAAGAGGGGGGGAGTGGAGGAAATGTAGGGGGTTTGGTTTTTTTTTAATGATTATTATTATTTTTAAAAGATACTTGTAAACACATTTAAGCTTGGCATTTACAGAAGTTCAAATTTGGGTGAGCCTGCTTGCTAGTGGTGTGATGATCTTGTTCACACTGGTACCCTATTGCTTTAAAACTGTATTTCTGGCATGTCGGTAGAACGTGAGACAGTTCTGTGAGTATAGAGTAAGGGAAAATAAAATGATTGAAGAGTCTTCTGTTGCAGCTTGAAATCTCCAGAATCTGTAATGTCAGGCCAAAGAAGTGCTTGGCTGTTTAAGGCTATGTTCTCTTACATTTTAGGTAAGACAGCCTGGAGGAGTACGGGACTCTACATCCCTGAAGGGCACACAGCAGTTATATTGTTCCCTTGCCTGGTGGTGGGTGCTGGTCTGAAGGTAAGCTGTCTCTAATTTGGCTTCTGTTTACACTGATGTATTTGTCAGGTGAGCACTCAAAAATAGCACCAAGAAGGATTTTCTCACTGGTTTTGCTGCCTTTTTCAGTCATTTCCTACTGCTGCCACTCTGTGGCACTTTCTATGAATTGGCCTAATTTTTCACCTTGTTTCCCACTTTTCTGTTGTGTTCCTCTTATTTCTGTGTGCTGGCAGGATAAGTGAGAGTGGCTGCTGCCTAAAGGCAGCTGAACTGGCTTTTTTGTTCTTACTGTGCAAAGAGAACTTATCAAGGTGATTTTCAGGGCCAAGATAAATACTCGAGTCCTTCTATGCATCAAATTTAGTTCAGTCTCTCCAGATCTCTCATAAGGTACTTTCACAGTGCTGTCACTGTTACTGTGTAGATGTATCCAGATCAGGTATAAACTAGTTACTTGGGATCCTGTTCTCTGCAAGGAACAAGCAGATAAGTGCTTACCTGCTTGGATATTTTTTGCAGCTCCCTGCAGCTGACATGCAAAATAAACTCAGGTGTTTCTCTCTGATTTCTCTCTGTTTCTCTACAGCCACATGCTGTCTGGTTTACTGTATGAGGACCGAGGATAAGGCACAATAAAACAAGCCAGCAGTGGTCACATCTCTCCAACTCATATGTTACAGGATGTGACTTTGGTGCTGGTGAAGGAATTAGCAATGCAAGTACAACACAACGACAGATGTCACTGCAGTACCCTGAACTGCTGGTGAAGGATGTAGTTGGGCCAGTAATAATGGGAGTATAGCTGTAAGACTGTCTGAGATAGGGATAGCACTAAGCTTCACCAGGTTTTTTTCACTGTACTGCTTCTGGTCACCAGAGGCTGAAAACTTGCACTAGGCTGGAAGGCTTCTTCTGCATGTGTGCCCTGCAGGGACAGTGCTGCAGCAGATGACTCAAGATGTTGTGGTCGGTCTGCCAAGTTACAGTTGGAGCCCTTTGACCAGCTCTTGCTACCCTCCTGTTTGCCAGGTTCAGATTGGGTGTCACACGGATGACCTCTCTCACGCCACAGAGCTGAAACGGGCCCCAGTGGTAATACGCACATGTGATATTGCCTGCCAGAAACAGACTGTTTCCTGCCTCTGGGGGGGCCTCATTTACATCGTAGTACCAGCAAAGAGCAACCTGGGAAAAGTGCCCATCACGGTGGAAGGGGCGGTCAGAGCTCCTTTCTTCAAGCTTGGTAGGTTTGTTTACCTTACTACCTTTCTCCTTAGCGCTGTTCAAAGATGCTGCTGTCCTGTTCCTGAAAGAAAGGATGATTCTGTGCTTAGGAATGTCTTAGAAATGCCTGGGTTTAGGAATACCCAGATTTAGTTTCCTTGCTTTGTTGTCCTCTGGGATTCCAGGACTTAGTCACACTGTGCCTGTTACATGGCAGGAGATAGATAGGTGAAGGAGCTGTCACAAAATGGGCAGGGTTTGTCCAAACCAACATTTCTTGGAGGTTGGAGTTGTCATTTCTGATCGAAACCATTATGTTGGAGGGAGACAGGCTGACCCTCTGTCACAGCAAAGCTTGCTTTGCCCTCTGCATGCTTTACTGTGCCCCCCATATGGCCATTTCTAGTCCCTACAGTAAATCTCTGCTGAATTTCCCATGTTGCCGCCAGTGTCTCTTCCTATATGCAGTTTCTTCTTGCTCTTCTGTCAAACTAAGAAAACCAGGGTTGTTATATGAAGCAGCAAATCTCTGATGAAGAAGAAGAAATGGGGTCATCAAGAGACACTGGAGAAACGTGATGCTGCTTGTTCTCAGATGGAAAATGGGTATCTGTTCTAGCTATGCTGTTACTCTGTTATATGCCAGTCCTTTTCTGTCTGTTTTGCATCCATTAAAGAGCCTGAGGAGACTTCTCAAGCACAGGATAAAGATTAACTAGCTAGCAGCCACCACCCCCAGTCAGCAGCTACCACATACTGTTTTCCAAGAGAATTTCATGACTGTGATCTCTTTCTCCAGCTTGACCTCTGGGAGCATGCTCAAAAGTCAGAGCTGTGCTAAACCGCTTTTCTGTGTTATTGATGCAGGGGAGACCTGTGAAAGCCAGTGGAAAGCCTGTATCCGGCACTACCCTGCTCCCTGGGCAGAACTAGCTGTTGAGAATCTCATCCTGACAGTGCCGTCTGACAGCATCCGCCACATGGAGAACCCACAGCCACTGCTGACCCTGTGGAACGAGATCATGCTGGCAATAAGCAAATTGGCAGCCATACCAGCAAAATTCCCAAGGCCAGAGAGGATTGTAACAGATGTCCAGATCTCATGTGGTAGGTACATTGCCATGTGGCTTTCTCACGGGCTGAGAGACAAGTGGCCTCTAGCACCAATGTCTGTTCCTTCAAGGTTGTTTTGCAAAGCCCAGGCTGGGAATATATGTAAGGTGTTAAATGACTGTGACGCTTGCATAATTGTGAACTTTTTCATCAGGATGGAAACATGGTAAGGCAGGGTTTGAAAAATGTATCGACCCTTTCAGATGCCTCCCACTCTCCCTGAGTGTTGTCTCACTCAGCTGTTCTTCTGCCTGGGTGTGTTAAGAGGCAACGCTGCTGACTACAGTGGCATTGACTCTCATGTATTTCACATTCATTCTCCCTCCAGGATGCACTACAGAGTCAGTACAGCTGAGAGACAGCAACCTGATTTCTGTTTTTCCCCTGCCTCAGCCACAGGGCTGTTCTCACACATTCAGTGCCAACCGTTGAATCTGTGTGTGCCTACCTGCTGGAGATGGGCTCCACAGGTATTGGTGGTTATTGTGGGCAAAGCTTAGCCAGAAAAGATGTGTGCCGGAGATGATGGCAGGGGAGAAGTAGAACCAGTATCACTGTCAAAGCTCGTGAGTGTGTAGTTTTACAGCTGTTGCTCCGTCTGTCCCATCCTCCCCCAGCTTTTCCAGTTCTGAACTGAGTGGATTTGATCTAGAGTCAAATTATGTGGTAAATGTGGAACTGAGCAATACAAGTTTTGTTCAGTTGTTTTTCAAAATAGACTGGATAAATTCATCATCCCACAATGAGACAAGGGCTTGGCATGAACCCTAATGTCCTAACCCTTTACTAAGCCACATGGAAAGAATTTGTTGCATATCTTGGGAGTGTTAAGTTCTGCTATCTTGAGCAAACGCTAGTTTAAAAATCATAGTCTGCAGACATAAATGGTTTCACTCACATTTTTGGATCTGATTTTTTTGGTGCCAGTGGCTGCTAAATACATGTATCCCTCTTACTGAAAAAAGAGGGCGCTCAAGATCTTAAATGGTTCCTGCAGGATGGGGATTGCCATTCATGTTCTCCACCTTGCTTCGTGTTATCTACAAGCTTAGTGTTGTAGACAAAGCCAGTTGTGTAGGCTCCCTGCGTAGTGAGTGTGAAGGGCTGCTTAATCCCCTGCTACAATTGGGTGTTTGAGTTCAGGTATGTGACTCTTGTGTAAGGTTTTGGGAATCTTCAAGAAGGACAAATTAGGGATGAAGACACCAAGGAGACATAAATAAAATCCCTTGCAGTGCAAGATTCTTGCCTAGCATGATGCTAGGAAGTTATTTATAGAATAGCTGTCTGTGAGGTTAAGAACAGGCTTAAGCATGACCAGCTTTGCAGCCCTTAAGTATGACAAACTGTGACTTCCATGTGTCTCATCCACACTGCTGATTACTGGAGTGCAGACATGCAGTATCCACACTCTACATGGGAAGACTCAAGCTCTGCCAGAGTGCTGAGCCACATTAATGCATGATTGGATTGGCATCAACTGTTCTCAGTTTGTGAGATTTCAGATGTATTGTGGGCAATAGTCAGGCTTTTTCCTTCATCCTAAAATCTCAACTTCAGTCCAACCATGAGCATATGCTTGTGTAAAACTGTGCTTAACTGATAGTTCTAGTAGTACTACCTTTATACTGATTATTTGACTATTTGTTAGGGTGAAATGTAGTATTTCCGCATCCCACAAAGGGAAAAAGTTTTCATTCATGGTAGTACAGTGTGATTTGTGAGATGAAGGAAAGGCACTAGAGAATTGAAAGAAAAATATGGAGTCATTTATGTCTAAGAGGCACTGGGGTGAGCACTTACGATGTGTGTTGGTACCTGTCTTTCCTGCAGGCTGGATGCATGCTGGCTACCCCATCATGGGGCACCTAGATTCAGTGAAGGAGATGTTAGATATGAAGCATATGCAAACTACTGGTCTTTGGGGTCCTGTCCATGAGCTGGGACACAATCAACAGCAGCAAGCATGGGAGTTTCCTCCTCATACCACCGAGGCCACCTGCAACCTCTGGTCTGTCTATGTTCATGAGAAGGTGCTGGGGATTCCCAGGCATCAGGCCCATCAAGCACTGAAGTCACAGTGCCGGGAGGAAAGGATAAGAGAGTATTTAAAGAAAGGCGCTCAACTGAAGGACTGGAAGGTGTGGACTGCTCTGGAGACATACCTGCAGGTAACTGGGAAAAGCGGGTGTATTAGCACAGTCAGTGAAGCCTGTGTCAGAAGAATGTCTGCAGCCTAGTGACTGTAGCTGTCATGTCTTGTGTTTGCTTACAGTCTGGGTTCATGTTGGGTCCAGAAAGCACCGGAGAGGTATAGACAGAGTGTCTAATGCTGATGTCTCCTGAAAACCTTCCTTTGCCAGATTTGGGCTTAGCCGCCCAGGGAGAGGGCTTAGTGCAATATACAGATCTTTCTCCCTAGGGCAGAAACAGGAACTGCTCCTTGTTACACAGCATGGGAAAAGTATGATCAAACTTGGGCACAGCTCTTTAATCTGCTGCAGTTTTCCTGTGAGACACTGAATTAGTTGGTAAAAGCCCCTTGGTGTTGTGAAGTGTCTAGAAGAGCCAGGATTCTAGCAATATCTTGGTGAGTTACATGGCTAGGCTTGTCTGCAAAACGTAGCAAAGAGCAGGGTGTTCGTATCAGCCATTGCTCTGAGTAGAGCCAGTGTAATCCATCAAGCGGCAAAGGGGCAGGTTCTGTTTATCCTCCTGCACATGTAACTGGATCCCTCACTGTGGTCAAGCCTCTAAATCATGAAGCCTGTCCTAGATTAAAGTGCATTATCTTGAGGAGCATGCAAGAGAGAGATTTCCCTTTCCCCTTTCCCTTAATCCTCATAGCAACTGCCTAGTCCAGAGCTAGTCTCAGCACCAGGAGTTTTCCTATCAATAGGGAATTATCAAAGACAGATAACCTGCCTGTTTGTTCTGCCTAAGGTGTAAGTGCTGAACTCTTTAGCTATTTCAGCATGATGGAGGATTTGTGGAATGCAATTTAGTGTCAATCTCTTTCGTATCAGAAAGTGAGATGTAAGTCATAGCTTGGTAAAGAACTATGGACATTGAGTAGACATTCTGCATCCTGTCATGCTGTTATTCCAAGTCAACTCTTCATAGTAAGCTTATCTTGAGCAACAACGTAGATTGCCGTTAACAGCAACAGCAGTTTTTCTATCTGAATCCCTTTTGTTCTTATTCCTAGCCAAAGCATGCCCTGCTCACAATCTCTCCTTCCTGTTTTCTGATTGCTCCTTATTCTCCTGCGCTCCTGATTTCCGGGTTTTCTGGTGGTGCCTTCTTTGATGCTTTTTCACTGTGGAAGCAGCTTTCCTCTGCCCAAAGCAGCAGCTTGTATAGTAGGTTGCTGACATTTCTGACTGCTCCCAGTGCATCTTTTGTCTCTGTTTTAGGAGGCAACTGTAATGGGAAGGTGTATTTTTCTGTAATCTAATGCTCTAAGTTACACTCTGAAGCCTGAAAATTGGATGCCTTCATCTAACACTACATTTATTCTAAAAAACACTGCAGAAACCTGTGGAATTTTCTATTGCTTACAACACAGATATACTGCCAGTGAAATGAGAACTTCATTCTTTTTACAATATATTCTTCTCCATCAGTTGCAGGAAGGCTTTGGCTGGGACCCCTTCATCCATCTCTTCTCTGACTACCAGAAAATGTCCTCTATCCCAAAAGACAACCCTTCTAAGATGAACTTGTGGGCACAGAAGTTTTCTCAGGAGGTGAATAAGAACTTGGCTCCATTTTTCATAGCCTGGGGATGGCCTATCAAAAAAGAGCTGTCTGTGGAACTGTCCTCTCTACCCAGCTGGGACCAGGACCCAATGAGATCCTATAGACCATGAAGAGAAAAGATGTAAACTTTGATTCTCATAGTAGCTATGGCGTATCTTTTTATCCTTGTGTGTTGATAGCTCATGACAGCATTCATGATAGCTCACTGGGTGCTTAGCTTTAGCTTCTTGCTGTCAATGGAGGTCAACCACAGCAGAAATTCAACTGAATCTTGTGTGTGGATCAGCAGTGATCTAAGCCATTTTCTGATGGGTTAATTGACACACAAACTTTGTTCTGGGTTTTTCACCTCAGGAGGAATGTAATTCTGAGTAGATTTAGTTCCTGCAGAACCTGTCTCTTATGAAATGGAAATTTTCAGGGTGGAGCAGTTACTGGAGCAGTCTCAAGGACATTACCAATAGATTATGGATCTTTAAAGTAAATAGTAGCTTCCACAATGTTGTATTCTTCAATTATAATCTCAGTGACATGAGATTTTCACTATGGTTTTGGTTACCCTAAAATCCCTAATTTTTAATCACTCTAAGTATGCAGAACTTCCATACCTACTATCATGAAAGTGACCTTATAATGCTTATATACAGCTTATATAATACACTGAAATGCTGTAGATTTCTTCCTACATTGTATGACTGTGACCCAACATCCAGCTTCGTGTGCATAAGTCAATTATAAGTTGCTATAGCCTGACAGCAAGATACATCCCATGCAAGACAGGAGAGTGGAACCAAAGAGGGAATTTGATTATAGTCAGAGAGGAGGAATACAACAGTTCATCAAAACAGAGGACCAGCTTTTTCCAAGGAGCAATAGAACTTAATGTTTTTCCTATTTTATTCATAATTGCTTGGCTATTACAGGGGCTGGCAAACATGTTAATGCTTCGCCTAATAGCATACCAGTCCCAACCCATTCCTTGTGTATCAGCAGTAAATAAAACAATCATGTGGACTCTCAGGTTGTGTATGTGGCCCTACTTTCATGTCTCACAATTAAAAAAAAAAAAAAAAAAACCCTAACTAGAAGTGACCCAATTTGTTACAGCACCTTTTTGGTTTTGTTCTGGCTCAGATGTGGTTCTGATTTTCCTTTGGTTCACTGGCCTAATATTTTGCTTTGTCTTTCAACCTTTCTTTCAACTCTTATTCATTACTAGTACAAGTTGTTCTTCCAATAAAATAAATTCAGAGGCTAATCTTAGCTTAGACACTGTTTTAGTACTGTTTTGGTCCTGATTTGGAGATTCAGATGAAAATTCAGATGGTATAAAGATTTAGACCTGACCCTACCTACAGAAGCAGATTTCACCCCTAATGAGTTTACCAATAAAAGTTGAATTCAGGTCCATTAACAAAATGCTCAAACTATTATCAGATCTGTTACCTGAGGATGGCAGGATCTATTTAATTTTTTTTTCCATGAATTGCACAACTAACCTGCAGATGTTTGGGCTGTTCTGAGGGAGCTGCTTTACTTACCTTGTAATCATCATACCAAACTAGAGCATTGTTTTAAGCTTAAGTTGCCTTCTATAACAGTAAGCATCTGAGTACCATGCCCTCCAAAATAAATAGAATTCTGCAAAATATACAGACTTAATTCTGGTAAATCATCCCTGTTCCTTTTTGGAAAAGAAATAGTACGGTACAGCTTGGATGATATGACATACCTTGTGAACTTGATAGTTCACATTGCTTAGTATCTGTGGGCTTTCATGAAACTGTAATCCAAAAATCCACTACTTAGATGAGACTCCTTTTCAGCATTAAACGAGTTGCATTCCTAAGTATGTGATATTGTCTTTCTTGTATGCAATGTTTGTCTACCTTCTCTTTTTGAACCTACCTGGAAAAGGGTTAAAAGCAGGGGATACGATTGAAACCCTGGACTACATAAATGAGTCAATAGCTGTTACTTTCTGCATTTGCCTCTGCAGTAAAAGATGTCCCTACTGTGTGACACTGGATTAACTCTTGCATTGCTAATAATTTAGATGGTCTCTGTGCCTGGATGGAACTGGGAAAATAGCTGGTAATTAATTACACTGAAAGGCCCCTGGTAGGGGAAAAAATGGAAAATAATCCTGGTCGCTGGCTGAGAGCACAAGTGTTTGCAAACCAGAAGCCTTGTCTTTGTCCAGCATGGCCATTATTTGGGTTGAAAGGTCATGGTGGAATAAGAGCCCAGGAGGTCAAAAGTTGATAGAACATCAGATTGGGACTCTCCCATTGTGTGGTTAACATGTACATCGCCTACTTGGGTCTTTGGACCTATTTCTTCCTCCAGGTCCTAAGGAGGCTCAGTATTGATGACTTTGAGCTCAATACACTGACCATCTTGATGAATTCTTTGGGAGTTGCTTGGAGTATTGAATTCAATGGGACTGGATACATCACTGTTCTCCCCTAAATCAGTGGAGTCAAGATCCTCTACATAGATGAAACTGAAATACAAAGTTTGGCAACTCTGTGATCCATAGAATGCCAGTGTGTGAGCTTAGGTGCGGAACTGATGTGTGCACTGATGTAGACAGACTATGGCTATGCTACAGCCTTCATATAGTAAGCTGACATGTGGTTGATAGAGATGACCATAAGCAGGGAAGGCACAAAGATAGATAGGATGACCAAGAGGTATAGCAGAGCAGTTTTGGATACCACCAAGATGACTTGGCAGGTGCATGGTCTTTGGTATTGGTAAGGGATATGACTTCACCAAATTGGCTGTGAATAAACCCAGGCAAAATTGAATATAGTCCAGTTCATGTAATGACTGATAAATGTACCTGAAACATAAGAGAGCTGTGGTGTGTGGCCTACTGCCATTTCTTACATGGGAAAATACAAGGCCAGGCATAGACTCAGCCAGAAGCTGTTGCTGCTTTTGCGGAATGTAAAAGGTATGTGTGGGATATACAGTTTCTAAACTTGCATCCAGCTTCTGAGAGTCCAAAAGCAATCCCACGATCAGTGTGGGATTAGTGTACTCGAACGTCCCATTGTTTGAAATAAACATACATATGTGATTGCGAAACAGAGGAAATTATCCCACAAAAACTTAAGTGTAGCCAAGCGATTAATCTTAAACTACCTCATAAAGAAGCATTTTTCCAACAAATTTGTTTTTGAAACAGATCTCCCTGAAATTCCCACAGCACATCAAAACCAAGTAACAGGGTCCTGAGCTGCACGGTGGATTAAACCGCTCGGTGGAGAACGGTGTGGAAATACAGAAGAACAATTTAATTGATGTTAATACTGTAGAAGAGAGGAAGCAGCTTAGAGACCTCTGTCAGTGGAGACGTATTTTTAGCTGTGCTTTAAGATGTCCCAGAATGCTCACATAGAGGAGAGGTTCAAGGATGTGTCAAACAGCAGCAGCTTCAGAGGTGAAGGACATGGCTGTCATTGCGCTGTGGAAGGGGACATGAGTAAGTCAGGGACCTACCAAACCTCTATGGTCTGAGGAGAAATGCTTGACCCCAGTAGCAGGATTCAGTGGCATCTATTTAGTCTCAAAGGCCTGGTGGCAGGCGGCTTAAACCATAACAGATGACTTCGCATGACAGCGCAAATTCCAGCTGAATCATCCTCCTATGGGTTCCTCCCAACTGAAGCACATGGCTGGCTGTTAACTCCAAGTCCAGAGATGGCCACATAGTGTGTGGGCACTGTCTTGCACCCTCACAGGCTTCCTTGTTGCATGTGACCAAGAGTGCACTTTTCAGACAGGCAGCACTGCGTGTAGGGAGGGAGATGAGGGTCTCCACAGCAAGCCACCTCTGATATTTATGGTCTCTACCATGCCCTTTTTCTCTAATCCTTCTATTCTGGATAGTTTGTCCAACTTCTGTGCCAACAGACTGCTTATTCCAAGTCTGTTTACATTATTGAGGTGGGGCCTTTCTCATCCAGCAGGCACTAAAATGCATGTGGCCATAAAGCTGCTCTGCCCTCAGTGGCCTGATTTTGCCTGTGCCTACTCTGAGAACTCAAGGCTCAGCACCTGTGGTTTGACCAGCACAAACAGAGGAAAGGAAAAAATGAGGAATCTCTCTCTCTCTCTCTCTCTCTCTCTCCATGAGGAATTCACAGATATGATTTGACCTAATTCTTGGCCTTTTGGTGCACTCAGGACCCTGACATTCAGCTGAAACTGTCAGCAGAAAACTGTACATGGTGGCTATTTTGACATGTTCTCAGCTGCGAGAGAAATGGGTTTAGATCAGTCAGTCACTTCACTGAGGTTATAGGAAGCAAATATTAAATAGCTAGAGTTTCCATTCACTCCAGCCTAGGGTAGATGTGAAGTAGCACAGTATTTCTTCTCCCCATGGCCTGTATTTCTAGGTCTCTGCCCTGTCCCCTTGCTGATAGAGGAAGGTATCCAATATGTCATGAAGGAACTCTTTCTGTAGTCAGTTTCTTGCGGATGCCTCACCACATAGAAAGGGAGTCAGAAGAGGAGAAACACCGAGTTCAGCATGAAGTTCAGTCCTGATAGCTTTCACTTTTCGTCTTGGGACAATATTCATTCTCCTCCTGAAAGCTCTGCTGTCAGTGCCTATTATCCAAAAGCACTTGATGACCTCCTGCTGGAAGAAGATAACAAGGATGGATGGAATCAAAAACACCACCAAGAGGTGGATGGTACTGTAGACAAAGGAGATGTTTCTTATACTGAGAAGTGGAATGGGACCTAATATTTTCCACAATACTAACATCTTCACTGATGAGGATACTAGCAGCCAAACCCTGCTCCCACTTAATCATTTGGAACATTGGTGTGAATATCTCTGAATCTTTTTGTTTCTGTATGTAATTTTGGAAGGTAGGTAAGGTCTGGATTGGAAGGCAAAGGAAAAACAGGCACCGTGGAAGGTCTGGCACCGAACTGGGTGGGCACTGCTCACCATGAATCCTCTTCAGCCCTTCCCCGGTGAGGAAAAATGTCATCAGGAGCTGGACATTGCATATCTGAAAGGCTCTATCGTGAATATCAGTGCTGTATCTGAATGTCCTTGCCTCATTAGTCACCTACCCCATCAAGGGCAGCATTTCCTTCTGTCTCCCTGAGAAGAAGGTGGCACAACAACCTCCCCTCAAAACCTGCAGAAGACTTTTTTATCAATGGCAGTTTTGATCCAGAAGGAAAACTCTGGGAGAGGAGGTAAATGTCCTCACACAGCTGAGAGCTGGAGGGATTTCCAGCAGTGGAGCCTCAGGTTGTGCTGGCTGAACTGTCGCTAGGTGCGAGTGCAGTAAGCTGTTGAGGATCTCTCTGCTCTGGAGAAAGTCCAGGGAGAGGGTGGATGTCCTTACCTTAGTCAGAGACCTCCCAGGCAGCAAGTCTGACTCTTCTCAGCTCAGCCTGTGGAGCCTAGCCATGGAGCAGAGCCTGTCCTCCACCAACTGGCAGGTTCTGCAGGGTTGCCCTGAGCAACTGACACCAACACGCAACATGGAACTTCTGCCCACAGCTGTCTCACAGGGAAACCCTGGCCCAGCTCTGGGAAGGGACCCAGTTTCCTAGTCTTGACCTTGAGATGTGCCAAATCTCTGAGCTCAGCAGTCCCCTGTTGATATGACCTGCCATGGGTTTGCATGGCAGGTCATGTCGACAGTCCATGACATGGACTCATCTGGCAGGGCTTGCCAGATGTTTCCAACCCCTGTTCTTCTGGAATGTGAATGGCTCATCTTATAGCGCCCCCTTCTCTCTTTTTCCTTTCAAGTTGGTCCCCTTCTTGGCTTGCCAGACCCTTGCAGTCCTTCCTCCTTTCCATCCCCTGTACAGACATTGCCTTGCCTGGGCACTGAAAACACAAAGCCTTCATGGCTCTGAGGCTGGGTATTGAACCTCACCAAACTGGTGAGGTTTGGTGAGCACAAGGCAAAAAAGAAAGAGGTTGGAATTGGGCTGAAAGGAGATGATCGGTCTATTAGCTGCCAAACAGCTCACTATTGAATGGATTGAATTTGTGGGCCCTAAGGCTGCAGCAAGAATTGCCCATAGAATCATAGAATAATAAGGGTTGGAAAGGACCTTAAGATCATCTAGTTCCAACCCCCCTGCCATGGGCAGGGACACCTCACACTAAACCATGTGGTCCAAGGCTCTGTCCAACCTGGCCTTGAACACTGCCAGGGATGGAGCATCCACAACCTCCCTGGGCAATCCATTCCAGTGCTTCACCACCCTCACTGTAAAGAACTTCCTTATATCTAATCTAAACTTCCCCTGTTTAAGTTTGAACCCATTACCCCTTGTCCTACCACTACAGTCTCTAAGGAAGAGTCCCTCCTTAGCATCCTTATAGACCCCCTTCAGGTACTAGAAGGCTGGTATGAGGTCTCCACACAGCCTTCTCTTCTCCAGGCTGAACAGCCCCAACTCTCTCAGCCTGTCTTCATACGGGAGGTGCTCCAGCCCTCTTATCATCCTCGTGGCCCTCCTCTGGACTCGCTCCAACAGCTCCATGTCCTTTTTATGTTAAGGACACCAGAACTGTACACAGTACTCCAAGTGGGGTCTCACAAGAGTAGAGTAGAGGGGCAGGATCACCTCCTCCGACCTGCTGGTCATGCTGCTTTTGATGCAACCCAGGATACGGTTGGCTTTCTAGGCTGCAAGCAGACACTGCCGGCTCATGTTAAGCTTCTCGTCAACCAACACCCTCAAGTCCTTCTCTGCAGGGCTGCTCTGAATCTCTTCTCCACCCAACCTGTAGCAGTGCCTGGGACTGCCCCGACCCAGGTGTAGGACCTTACACTTGGCTTGGTTAAACTTCATAAGGTTGGCATCGGCCCACCTCACAAGCATGTCAAGGTCGCTCTGGATGGCATCCCTTCCCTCCAGCGTATCAACGGAACCACACAGCTTGGTGTCGTCGGCAAACTTGCTGAGGGTGCACTCAATCCCACTGTCCATGTCGCCGACAAAGATGTTGAACGGGACCGGTCCCAACACCGATCCCTGAGGGACACCACTCATTACAGGTTTCCAACTGGACATCGAGCCATTTACCACAACTCTCTGCGTGCGGCCATCGAGCCAGTTCTTTATCCACCGAGTGGTCCATCTATCAAATTGATGTCTCTCCAATTTAGAGACAAGGATGTCGTGCGGGACAGTGTCGAACGCTTTGCACAAGTCCAGGTAGATGACGTCACCTGCTCTGCCCCTGTCCATCAGTTCTGTGGCCCCATCATAGAAAGCCACCAAATTGGTCAGGCAGGATTTCCCCTTAGTGAAGCCATGTTGGCTGTCACCAACCACCTCGTTGTTTTTCATGTGCCTTAGCATGCTTTCCAGGAGAAACTGTTCCAAGATTTTGCCAGGCACAGAGGTGAGGCTGACTGGTCTGTAGTTTCCCGGGTCTTCCACCTTCCCCTTCTTGAAAATGGGGGTTATATTACCCTTCTTCCAGTCATTGTGAACTTCACCTGACTGCCAGGATTTTTCGAATATGATGGACAGTGGTTTAGCAACTTCATTCGCCTGCTCCTTCAGGACCCGTGGATGGATTTCATCAGGTCCCATGGACTTGTGCATGTTCAGGTTCTTAAGATGGTCTCGAACCTGATCCTCTCCTACAGTGGGCCTAAGGTCTTCATTTTCACAGTCCCTGCATTTGCTTTCCAAGACTTTCATGGTGTGGTCAGAGCATCTGCTGGTGAAGACTGAGGCAAAGAAGTCATTAAAAACCTCAGCCTTCTCCAAATCCATGGTAGCCAGTTCTCCTGATAGCTTCTGGAGAGGGCCCACATTGTCCCTAGTCTGTCTTTTATTTGCTACGTATCTATAGAATCCTTTCCTGTTATCTTTTACATCCCTTGCCAAACTTAATTCTAGCTGAGCCTTAGCTTTCCTAACCTGATGCCTAGCTTCCCGGGCAATGCTCCTATATTCTTCCCAGGCCGCCTGTCCTCGCTTCCACCTTCTATAAGCTTCTTTTTTCCCCTCTAAGTTTCCTCAGCAGCTCCTTGTCCATCCATGGAGGTCTCCTGGCCCTCCTGCTGCACTTTCTTCTAGTCGGGATGCAACACTCTTGAGCACGTAGCAGGTGATCCTTGAATATCGACCAGCAGTCTTGGGCCCCCCTGCCCTCTAGGACTATATCCCATGAAACCTTACTAAGCAGGTTCCTGAAGAGGCCAAAGTCTGCTTTCTTGAAGTCCAGGGCAGTGAGCTTGCTGCATGCTCTTCTCACTGTCCTGAGGATCTCAAACTCAACCATCTCGTGATCACTAGAGCCAAGGCTGCCCTGGAGCGTCACATTTCCAACCAGTCCCTCCCTGTTGGTGAGCGCAAGGTCCAGCATGGCACCTCTCCTCGTCGGCTCCTCTATTGCTTGAAAGAGGAAGTTGTCTTCCACACAATCGAGGAACCTCCTGGATTGCTTGTGCCGGGCCGTACTGTCAGATGTACAGATGTCAGGATGGTTGAAGTCCCCCATGAGGACAAGTGCCTGTGAGTGTGAGGCTGCTCCTATCTGTCTGTAGAGCGCTTCATCCACAGAGTCCTCTTGATCAGGCGGCCTGTAACAGATCCCCACCGTAATGGCCCCCATCGCTGTTCTCCCTTTGATCCTGACCCACAAACACTCTGTTACCTCATCACCCGTCCCCAGACAGAGTTCCATATTCTCTAGCCTATCACTGACATAGATAGCAACACCCCCTCCCTGTCTGCCTGGCCTGTCTTTTCTAAACAGCCTGTAACCTTCCATTCCGACACTCCAGTCATAGGAGCCATCCCACCATGTTTCTGTGATACCAATGACATCATATTCCTGTAGCCTTGCACACATCTCTAATTCCTCTTGCTTGTTCCCCATACTACGGGCGTTTGTACAGAGGCACCTTAGCCGAGCTCCAAATGAAGCCAACTCAATGGCTGGGGCAACTGGAACATCTCTACATCGCTCCAAGCACTTATTACAGGTGCTGGCAACTGACCGGGAGTGTTGGGATGGATCAATGCTCCCCTCCCCCAACACATCTAGTTTAAAGCTTTCCTGACCAGCCTGGCAAGCCTCCTACCAAAACAGCTCTTCCCCTTCTTTGTCAGATCAGCTCCACCAGCCTCCAGTAGACCTGGCCTCCCAAATGGAGCCCCATGTTCTAAATAGCCAAATCCCTGACTATGGCACCACCATTCTAACCATTTATTAACCTGCCAAATGCGTGCTTTTTTAAGGTCCTCCCCTTTGTCCTGGAGAATCGATGAAAAAACTATATCTGAGCTCCAGAGCCCCTAACCACCTCTCCCAGGGCTCTGTAGTCCTTCTTAATGTTCTCCGGGCTACTGCTATCTATATCTCTAGCACCCACATGGCCCACTAGAAGGGGGTAATAGTCAGCAGGACTTACTAGAGCAGGCAGCCTCTCAGCAACATCCCTGATCCGAGCCCCTGGCAGGCAACACACCTCCCTCAAGACTGGATCAGGCCGGCAGATGGGTGCCTCTGTGCCTTTCAGAGTCCCCTACTACGACCCTCGTCTTTTTCCTGGAGGCACCAGTAGTGATCCTCTTTACTGGTGCATCAGCAGGATGCTCATTAGGTGTGGTGGGTGCTTTCTCATTAGCCCCCTGCAGAACTGCGAAGTGGTTCTGAGTGGGGACATCAGATTTAGGAGGAAGCCCCTTGTCGTTAATTGTCCTCTTCCTCCTTTTTTTGTTAGTTTTTCTCGTAACTAGCTCCCAGCTTCCTGGGTTGCTGCCCTCCTTCTTTCCTACATGAGCAATGCTGGACGTTTGCAGCCCCTGCACAGCTAGGGCCTGGAGCAAGCAGCCCAGCTTCCTCTCAGCTTCCCTGGCATCTTTTAGCTCTCCAACAGCCTCCCGCAGCTCAGCCACCTGCTGCAGGAGGACCTCCACCAGGGCGCACCGAGTGCAGCCCTGTCCATCGTGCACCCTCGCCTCAAGAGACCAGTCGAGGCACTTTCTACACTCCGAGGTCTGCGCCGCAGCCTCCCCTCTCATCGGCTCTGTGTGGGTGCCTACGCTGGCCACCGCCGGGGCAGAGCTCGCAGAGCGGGCCCTGGTCCTGAGGCGAGTGCTCACCATCCCGCTCGCCCTGCCTGCGCCAACTGCCGCGCCACGCCCTGTTTGCCCGCCCTTTTCGCCGCGCTCCCTGGGGTGGGTTTTTACCCACTGAGGGCTGGTGCCGTCACTCCTGGCGCCGCCCCCTGTGAGTCACTGCTCGCGTCAGCTGAGCTGCCGGCTCCTGGGCAAGCTCAGGAGGCTCCCTCGGTCGCTCTTGCCACTCCCAACTGGGGCTCCTGGACGCTGTGCTTCCCCTCGCTTCGGTGTTAAAGGCGTCCTCTCTGGAGATACTCACCTCGGCAATTGCATATTGAACACCTTTTTATTGCACAGAAGAAATGATGAGTCGAACTGTTTTCCTTGTAATAAAGTCCTATAAGAATTCAGAGAAGCAAAATGAGGTAACCCTTGCAGAGACAGGAGCTGCCCAGCATCCTGTGACCTGATTGTAGAATCATTCAGTGCTGCACAACTAGGGGTTCCCAGCATCAGAAGGGACATAGGAATATCTGTACTATCCACACTTTCTTCATAGTGTTATCTCTTATAAATAGCATTTTAAATGGTACTTTGCAGTCTCAATGCCTTTCTTACTGAGATCATAATGAAACAGCATTTCTTAGTGGAAAACATTGACACCAGCTGCACAAGTAGTTGTTGACCCACAGGATCCATCCACTCCTCCTCAGGCCATTCCCTGTCACTGGCAGGATCAAGGAGAACATCACTTGGGCTCTCATGCGCTTGCCCCTTGTCCCCTAAGCCATGTAGTCCTGTTTGATGTGCTTCAGGTCTCCCCTAGAAGTATTGATTGTTGCCCACATGGAAGAGCAGCAGGGAGTAATAGTCTGAGGGAAGGATAAGTATTAGCAATCTTTCCACATCATGAATACCACCACCTGGCAAACAGCAAACCTGCCTAAATGATGCATCAGGTTGGCAGATGGGGGCCTCAGTTCCCTACAGAAGAGAATTGTTCCCTGGGGCAGAGATGGCCCCAACAAAGAGAGGATCTAAAGGCCACTTTTAAGAAACTTCCACTTGACTAGAGTCTGTCTAGGAGATCCAGAAGGGAACCACAGCAGCAGGTTAGCACCTCAGCTCTGTACTACTTTGGTAGATGGGCTTTAATAATGCAGCTGTTCTGGGACACCACCAGGATGACAAGACCTAGCTCCCCTGTGCTCTGCCACATGCCAGCACTGTTGCACCTACATGGAGCCAGCAGCGTTCTACCACCACTCAACCCACATGCCTAGCAGAAATATGGGATGTTCTCCTGCCCATATGGCTTTGCCAGAAGAAATATAAATGGCAATGGCAGCTCTGTGGTTGCCTTGCTAAGTATCAGTTGCAGGAGAGCTAGAACTACACAGGCTGCCTTGTTGAAGCGATATATATTGCCTGCTTCCTGCCAGAACTGCCTGAACTTCTAGCCTAGTACACAGGCATGGGTATGCGTTTGGACAGAACAGGGTTGCATTTGCAGTACAGACATTGTTTTGGCATAGACAAGAGCTTCTCTCATGGAGTTATGTTTGTTTTGTTGTAGGGTACTTGAATGCTTGTGTAGGAAGTACAGGTGCTTGTTCTTATGTGGATACAAGTCATCAATAACTCCATTGTTTGGAACTACCAAGAGCAAGGTTGATACACTCCCATTAAGAGTGTGATAGTGTCTGTTACTTGGACAGTTTTCACTCACTGCTTTCATTTGCTTTAATAACTCTTTGGTGATTTCAGTAGCTGTGGAGGGGTGGCCAGAAACCTCAGCACTCCAGGAGCAAAACCCACAGTGCTCTGGAAACAGGCTTGCTTTTCAGAGCTGCAAAACAGTCTCACAATTTTGGAAATGACTCATAATGCTTTGGCTCTGTGGTGCAGCCACATTATATGGCTTCCACATCATCCACTTTTCAGGCAGGAGGAAATGACAAAATTGATCTGTCCCTCAGCACACTCATCCCAACCTTGCCCACCACCCTCAGTTTCCCTTCCTTCTCTGACCAGGTGAACAGTGTCATGCAGTAGAATGGCTTCCCGACAGCCAGCACAGAAAGAAGGGAAGATGAACCAGCAAGCGTCCTCCTGAGGGAGATGACCCATGGTGCTTTTGCATGTAACACTAACAGAGCACATTGGATTATTTACAGAAGTTAATAAAAAAGGTTTTTTTTCCCTTTTATTTTTCTTCTTCTTGTCCTGTTCTATATCTTCTGAATGGATATCAAATTGCAGAGAGCACAAAGTGTTGCTGCATTAACTTAGAATGGAAGACCGTTTAAGACTGTGCGCCCTCTTCAAGTTTGCCGAGATATTTTCTGAAAACAGAGTGCAGTCCTGTCTCTTTCCCACTTTTGCTTCTCTTTCTTTCCCCAGTAATGCCTGACATTTCTTTCTGTCTCATGCTGGTGATGCCATCAATAGACATAGTGCTTGCCAGCAGCAGAAAGGAAAACAACTTCCCTTTCTACCTGGGCTGATATCTGAGCAGGTGGGACAAAACCAACAGAGCATGGCACCACTTCCTCCATAACAAGATTCCCACCAGGGAATTTCTAAGGCTTGCAGAGCAAGATTAAGGGAGTGGGGAGAACTGGCTGTGCTTTCCTCTGCAAAAAGAGGCAATATGCAGGGGAATGAGGTATATTCCCAGGCTGTCTTTCCAATATGGCTCTTCTGATGTTTTCCCAGCTGAAAACAACATCTCAAAGACTGGGCATCACAGGGTTTCTTGAGGAAAACCAGAAGCTAGCTCAAGTTTGAACTGCCATAGATTTATTTGGGTTTTTTTCTGCAGTCGGACCATGTTTTCAGTGTAAGTACCCTCAGAAGTGAATGTCACTGTGGCTCCTTTCCTATCCTCAGACCTGAGTTCCTCTTCAAAGGAAAAGTTTATGTGCCAAGGAGTGGTGAGCATGCAGGTCTTGTTCTAACAGGCAGTTGGGATGTGGCCAGGATGTCCAGCCGAAAACAAGGACTGCAGATGTCATCATGAAGTATGCTTATCTGATAAACTTTTTGTCCTTTCCAGCCAACCTCCTGGCTCAATATGCAGAGATTGTCCTTCTGAAGCTTTCTGAAAGCACTATACCTGACATACAGTCTTATATTGTCTTACTATAACATCTGCTGCATCTGCTGCATCAAGACAAACTGGAGGCATAGTGCCTGTTTCTCATAAGCTGAAGAAAGATACATCTCTCAGATAAATCCATATTGAAGAATATGGTAAGAGGAAGGCTTTTGCTTTATTCTACATCTGTGCAAACATGTACTGTGTACGAAGTCCATCCCTGCCTAAACCCTGAGTGCTGCTGTTGGGGTGGACTAGTCAAGGGCATTGGCTTTGCTCAGAGATATGACTGAAACTCTTGCTCAGAGTTTCACCACTTATCCTTCAACAGTGGCTGCACAAAGCAGGGACAGTGATTGTACAACTAATGTAAAACAATGGGTTCAGACTCCGTGTCTGTATGTGTCTGCATACAGGAATATAGAGGAACTGAAGGAACTTCCCTTCGGTGATTCTGCAGGCAAACCCAGTATCATCTCCCAAGATCCCTCTTTTGTCAGAACATCTCAGGAAAAACTGTGTTCCAATTTTGGGGCATGGAGACTATTTCTAGCTAGTTACATTTTCTTGCAAACCAGTCTTATGGTGTGAGTTTTGCTCTGCCCTATACCACCTTCCAGGAACTAGAAATGCAGCTGCCTCTAAAATTTTCTGTAATGCATCAGTCACTCTCTGTGTGCCTTACCTAACCCTTCTTCTTCCTCAAAACCCTGCTGCTGTGGTTTCCATAAATGAGTTGGGGAAAACTGAAAAGAGAAGTCCATTTCAATGTTTTTGTTTGCTGTCATGTTGGACAGGACAACAAAGTTTTCTCTGTTGTGAAGAGATCCCAGCAACTTTAGAAAATAGGAGGCCAAGACCTTGTAAGAGCCAATGTTTTGGTCCCATGGCTAAAACAGAAACCTGGCAAATTGCTTCTTATGAAAATGGCACAAATTTGTGCTCAGATTTTTGATGAATTAAAAAAAAAAAAACCATAACTGATTTTTCAGGTTGTATTTTTAGTCCCAAACTGGAAACTCTCAGCTCTTCAAGAAGCATGGATATAATTGATGAAAAGGAAGAATATACAGACAGAGGTTTGGGGAACTTGAGGGAAGCAGAGCACTTGCTCAAGACTTGTGTGTGTTTGATTTACAGTGATGCCTCTCATAGGGGTCTTCTATCTTTTTCTCATATTATAAATCCCTCCTGCGGAAACTCTGGCTTTAGCACTTCATGTGATATTTGATTGCTTTCTCTCCCCTTCATTGCCATGCTTAATCCTGCCACATATCTCAGTAGGATCTTCAAAATCCATCTCCTCTCTGCTACATCCTGAGCAAACAGTTGTTGGCACTACTACACAGCCTGCTCTCTTGCTTCCCTGATGCTCCAAAACTGTTCAGCGCCTTTCTCACATGCTCTGCAGATGAACACTAGATTTTTCCTGCTCCTGGCCACTCCAGCACACTCACAGTAATACTCTCACCTGGAGGTGCCAAACACACTGAAAAGTTAGAACCATCATGCAGGGAGGAGGTTGGGTTGGTAGGGTGCTGGGACTGGTCAGAAGACAGCCTCATGCATTGAGCAAATTTAACATTTACTGATATGGTTTTTTTAACTTATCAACACAAAACCTGCGGAAGGAAGAAGGAAACATTAAAGATAAACCATGAATAATTGTTTCCTTCAGGGGTGGGCCAAGCATGCTCCACTGCATGCTCTTCTTTCAAATTCTGCTCCAGTGATTCGTAGGACCAGTATCCTTTCATGAAACAGAGAGGGCCTTTTCCACATCATTGAGATATTGACTAGACAAGGAGTCAAGGAAAGTACTGGAGGATCAGGGCACTCATCTGTGAAGCAGGACCGTGAAAAGGGGCACAATAGGTCCTTGACATCAGCCTGAGCGTTTTCACCCAGGACTGATCTCCATCTTGGAAAGAGATGCAGGGGCACAGGCTGGGAACTGAGTCCATCAGATCTGAGATGCTGTAGGAGGCTTGCTCACCTTGCATTGCAAGATAAAGCATTTGTGTGAGCTCCGACCAGCTTTTCATCAGGTATTTCATGAGCTGCTCTTTCTCAAAGGTACTCCTTCAGCTCCTTCAACTGAAGTGGAGTTTCCTTCCTCAGACAAATTTGACTGGCAGTTCACAAATTCGATAGCAACTTGTGAAGCAAAGGACGTTATTCCAGTTACTGTAAGTGCTTGAGTCTGTGTTTCCCTTGACATGAATTGCAGCACATTTTTCTGCAAAGAGTAAATTGGGTTCCCCGGGTTTCCAGAACCTGCAAAAGAAAGTTACTCTATTGGGAATGTATTTGCATGCATGACAGTGGGGGTGAAGTCACCTCAAGCAGTTGTGGAAGAAAAAGGGGAAGGTTACTGTAGAGAGATCAGGAGTCATAGTTTTGACTGGAAAGCTAGTTGAGTTTTCTGACTTACAGTGCAGTTGGAGACAGAAATCCCCCTCTGGCACATACCTGCCTTACACAGTGTATTGGTCACTTGGACTGAGGGTTGAATTACACACACTTCCTCACTCCCCCTGTGTACTCACGTGGTTGTCTTCTTATATGGAGTCTGATCCACCCACTGCCATTGCCCAGTTTTGTAAGCAGTTAAGCCTATGTAGTATTTTGTTTCGTAGGCAGTAGTAAATACTCCTTTTGCCAAGTTGAAGAGGAAATCCTGGAAATGGGGGAGAGTGCAATGTCCATGAGATACAGGACTGAGCAGAGGGAGGCGGCAGGAGTCCCTGTGGAGCAGGGCTGGTGGCAGAGGGAAACTGGTACTGAAGGGATGCACAAAGGACATCCTCCCTCCCTTTCAGGACAAAGAGGGGCTGAGTCCCCTCCTGGGCTGGTGCTGGGGCTCTGGCTGCTGTGCCCCCTCTCAGCCCTGCACATACCTGCTCTGCTTTGCTGTTGATCACCACGAGGTGAGAGCCCATCCCAGTGCAGTTCTGCTCGCTGGCAGCCCAGGACATCACATCATCCGAGAGGTAATAGCAGCTTCCTTGGAAGCGTTTCCAGCCCTTCGGACAGCATGACCAGCCCTCCTCTGTGTGTGGGGAAAATCCTGCTTTCGAACAAGATGTGCTGTCCTTCAGCCCCATGAGCTCAACGAAGGTTCCTAAATGTTAGGGGAGGGGTTTGAACCACATCTTTAGTCTGGACAGAGGTAAACACTCTCTTCCGTGCTCCACAAGTAAAGCTGTAAACAGTCTGACAGGCTTCTGTCACAACACCCCTGCCCAAAGTGTCTTTCCTTTTCTCTATCTGTTCTGCAGTGTCTATGCAACCTCCGTTTGGTGAGAGACACAGTTTCTGCCTTACCATTGTTGAGGAAGCAAGATGGGAAGTAGTTGGCTCACGCTCCTCTGGGAACACTCCCATCATAGAAGTGTTGTCCAAGTGTTTAGCTCTCAACTCACGCAGACTGACAGACAGGTACAATAAACTGCTCTGACAGCCTTGCTGCCTCCACAGGCAGTTCCTTACACTAGCCAGGTTTTTCTAGAGATCTGCCTTATAGCCAGAAAGTCACATGATGGATTAGAAAAATACAGATATATTCTCTCAAAGCATGAGGCTACATGAGAACAGATCTCTCAACTGAGTTGGGGATTTGCACTGCAGGAATTCAAGCACTTGCCGTTGCTGTCATTTCATGTGTGATTGCAGCCCAGCTCTCCACCTACTCTAAACTGCATAACAATATCCTCTTACCACTCCTACCTCTGTCCCTCACACTGAACATGATGCTTGTGTGAACAGGCACTGAGCCAGCACAGGGAGAGGAGCTGGATTGAACCAGCCCTTACAATGGGATGAAGCACTTTCAGCTAGATTAGTCAAACGGAATAGCAGTTGGGGAGTTGTGTTGAGGGCCAGTGAGAGGGGAAGAATAGGAAGGGTAGTCAAAGGTAGGTCTGGAACAAGCCACTCTCTTCCACTGGTCCAGAACAGGTTTTTATAGCATCCTAAGTAAAACTGTGCAATACAACATTGTCTTTCCTCAGTTCTCAAGCTTCCTTCTTTAAAACAATTCAGCCCTGGCTGACAATCACAGTCCCAAACTCAAAGGCTAACTGAAACTAGAGTAAATTTTGGTGAGTTTCTTGGAGTTGCTTATGAAGCTCTTAGCATCACTCACTTTTGCCTGCAGATACACTGGGGATGCAGCGCCACTCTGTAGCATTCTGGACCAGAGTCATGTACTGGCCGTAGCTTCCATGAAGGAAAACAACTGGGAAGAGAAGAAAGAGAAAGAAAGTGCTACTGTCTTCTTTTTGTTCTCATCCATGAGCAACCTGTCCTAGCCTCCACCTTCTGGCTCTGCCACAGAGACTCTGTGTTAACAGCCTCAGAAATCTGTGTGGAACAAAGAGACGAGAAACAGAAGGCCGTTTCTCCCACTAGTGGTCACTCCTTCCTTTGAACAGGCATCGATTGGATGAGCTCCTCTCACCTCTGCTGGCTGAGAGACTCATTTTCCTAGCTGACTAAATCAGCTTAGACATCCTTTGAGGATGAGGTCATGAAAGAGTCAAAGAAGTCATGGAGTAAGCTTAATAATGGTGGAATATTAATATAAATTCCCTCTTAATCTTCCCAAGCATTGCAGCGTTAGAGCACCACTTTTACTCTTATCAAGAAGGCCTCAACACTGTTGAGTGTTAAGGCCTCACCCAAGGGAGTTAAGAAGAAACACAGAACAGTTATCTCAGAGCAATATGATACTCCAGGACAGTACAAGCAAAGGATTTCCCTTTCGGTCGGTCAGGCAGTGTGGGTGGGATGTGGCTGGAGCATTTTGATGGATTCACCCCCACCCTGCTAAAATGTGGGCAGCCTGGTACCAGTATTTCCGAGAATGTCACACTGTGTCCTTGGTTTCAATATTGTCACAAGGAGCTCTGAGAGAGAGAACAGCTCAGGATCAACAGCATCCAAGAGCTGGCCTTCAGGGAACCTGCTCAGATGTCCCCCGACACTAAAGAAACTTCTCAGCTCTTGGTGGGAGCTGGTTTCATCCAGGACTGGCTTTATTAAGACAGGTGGGAAAGTGAGAGGAGCAGTGGGAAGGCCCTGCCAGGGAACAAACCTTAACTGTGGAAGGGACCCTACTCCCTGAGTAACAGGGCAGAGGTGGGAGAGAGGCAGCAGAACAGGCTGCTTTGGCAAAGGGCTAAATGACTGACAAAAGGCAGTCAACTGCCTCCTTCATCCCAGGGGAATTAACAGACCCTGGAACCCACCAAGGCAGATGGTTACAATGGTGGTTTTGATGGCAAGGACAGAAGCAATGAAGACCCAGGGGTTCAGCCAGGAGCAGCATCTCTCTTCTGCTGAGGCTGAAAAACACAAGGCAGGAGTTGGAATCCCCCAGCCCAGAGTTGGGGCTCCATACCCCACAAACCTGCTGCTTTCCTTGTTCCAAGAGTGGGGAGCCCTACAGATACTGTAAGCAGCTCCTGTTGTAACCAGGTCCTGCTGCCCATTATTAGCAGTGGATCAGACCCACAGAGTAGGGCAACATAGGGGCTGCCCTGAAGCTGCTCTTTTATTTCAGTTTTTATCCCCAGTCCCGCCTGCACTCTTCCTAACCTGCACTCCTCTTTTCTTTTTTCTGTCACACTTCCTTTTTGCTCAACACATCTTCCTTGTTGCCCTCATTACCTCTGTCTTTCACTGGATGGTCTTTCTGTTCCTCCCTCCTCTTCATCTCTCTTTAGAGCTTCTTTCTCTCAGCTGTCTTTATTTTGGCTCTATCCCCAAGGCCTTTTATGCAATAGTATATAGTCACTCAAAGGAGTGATTGTCCAGCTCAGTGTTTGCAGAGGCAGACACACAGAAGAGATTGTTTCCACAGGGAAAACAGGCACTTTGAAGCTCCTGGGAGAGCCCTCACTTGGTTCTCCTTAGAGACACCAGAGATGGGAGCAGTGACTTGTACCTAGTGTGATGCAGATAGTTTTACCTGGATAATGATAATACGATAGCACTCTTCAGTCGCATCGTTTACAGAAAAAAACACTGAAGAGGATGGCAGACCATAGTCTGCCTGGACTTTCATTCCCCCTGGCTCTCGGAAAAAGGTCATTGCTCCCAGCCTGGGCAGTCCCCAGTTCCCTCATCTGTTGCTTTGAGGCCAGCCACTGTGCCATACCCCTTATCTATCCCAGCTCTTTGTCCCCCACCTCCTCCATCCACAGGACAGAAAGGAAGGCTTTGTGGTTACCTGCAGTTCCAGGACTGACTCTCCCGTGGTGATTCATTATCTCTACCATGGTATCACTCTTCCTCAAGAGTCCACATTACCAATGTGGCCACAAATACAGCCTTCCTCCTGCACAGAAGACTGCACTAGGGTAGCTCACACACTGGTGGAGAGCCTTCACAGTCTCTAATCCGGTATGCAGGAAAAGATGTAGCCTGGGTGTTCCCCACAGCACATGGAGATGGGGGGAATATTCATGATTTCTCAGTGAGGATGTTTCACAAGATGCTCCTTGCAACACAGAAACTCACAGAGGGAAATGAAAACAGATGAAGAGTAGTAACATTCCAGCTCAAACAACCTCCTTTAGCACATATTGAAGCAGTTTCATAGGACATGCTACTGGCCTTACATCTTTGGTATTTGTTCTTTCCTGGCAAGTGAATACATGTGTGAAAATGCTTCCACTGTTGGTATTTGGTAGCAAAGGGCTAAACCCACTCACAACGTCCTGTGAAAGGGAGTCAAAAAATGGTAAGAAAATATATCTATGACTCAGTCTGGGAAAGTCCCTACATGAAGCCTGAGCCCAGTAACCCAGAGCACAACAAAGAGCTTGCCAACACCATTTTTAACTAATTGCTCAGGAAAAAAGGATGGAGCTTTGAATGGAGGCATTGCATATGACCTGTCATTATGGAGCTGGAGCTCAGAAAGGATCACTAGACGGTGTCAGAATCCCTGTGCATTACAGATCTCGAAGTTTTACTTGGTCACAACTACAAAAGACACAGCCATACTTGGTGGTTCTAGCACTGCTCAAGGCGTCTTGATTCAAAACCTTGCAGGTTTTGTCCCTAAGAATACCCGTAAGGATAAAGAATCCCTACTGGATCTCACTGTACTCTGAATGGACTGGAGTAGGTAGACGGCCTTTGCTCTTCCATGCTCCATCAGTACTTTCTCCCTGTGAAAAGGCATGCATGGATGCACTGAGGAAGGAATGGATGCTATAGCACAAGTGTATCATTTGAAGTCTGAAAACAGCAGGGCACAAAACCAGCTGCAAATGAGGACAAGCCTAAACTGTATGTAGAAGATATCCTCTGAATATGTTTTTTCATGAACAGCAGGCTGCAAGCAGGGGCAACCATCCAACAGCTATGTTGCATTGGAAAGATGGTCCATACATGTGCTTGCTGGTATTGTTGTAGAAACTATAAGCTACTAGAAGGCACAAGCTACTGGATTCACAGCACAGTGAGATTCTCACATGACATTTTCAAAAGTTCCCAGCCGTCATGCTGGAGAACAGCACTGAATTGCACCACAGATGTTAAAAAATGAGAATGCATTGTATTTGTCATTGCTTTAAAATACACTTGATTTTGTGCATATGGGTGGGGAGCTGGCTTCAGCTGATCAGTATGGCAAACAAAGAGGGTGTAAAACTGTCAGAAGGAAAATGTGCTCAGTTCATGTGATTTAAATCTAATCAGGATGCATCTAAGCAGTTTACCGATTAATTCATCACATGTAATTAACTGACAAACCATTACCTGTATACTCAGGATCAGTATCAGCAACCCAGATAAAGCACAATACCAGACACAAAATGTTAACAAACAGCTACAAATTTCTAAATGTCTTTAAGTAACTAATCCCCAAAAGCTCTAACCCCCTACCACCCCATTCACATGATTACTTGTGCAACTTCCCACATCCCGCCACAGCCACAGGAAGTACAGGTTGCAAGAACACGTCCCCTTTTCTAGGAGCAGTGATTTCCCTAATCTTACACACTTCCTACTGAAAGTGTAGGGTACATGTGTACCCACATCACTTCCTATTAACCCACAGGCCAGTGAGAAAGCACAAGGTCATATATGCACACTGAAGTTGTGGGTTTGTACATGTTGCACCTTTACTGCCAGGAATGCAGGCTGCCCACTGCATTCAACAGGGAGGATGCTCTGTCACAGGCAGAGGTTGCCGGGTGACTATCAAACCAGGTGTTGACTGTCACTTCCTTTCTGCTTCTTTCTCTTCTCTCTCTTAAAAATGTTCTTGCTTCTTCTAAACTTTGTTTTTGGACTAATTATTGTCTCTCTTAAAAGCCTTTTGCTAATTCCCTGGCAAATGGGTTTTGGGCAAATGCCGTCTCAAGATAGTTTCCGGTATTCAATTCACACAGCTGTTTGCACTGACATTCCTATTTTAACACTCGTTGCTCTCCAAGCTATTTGAACAAGATGAAGGTCTGTGCAAGCACCCTCACATGAATTCATTTTGGTGTGTGCACAGGGTCTAAAGCAGAGAGAAAGCAAATTACTTTCTTTTCAGCATCACAGACAAAGCTACTGCATCCAGGAAATCAACAGCTGAGCTCACAACATTGAGGTGACTAACAGCTCTGTCCCACTCCAGGGCAGAGTCACGAAGTGGTGGCAGTAGCCAAACTCTGCGCTGGCCTGCACAGAAACTCCTTAGTAGTCCTGGTGACAAAGGCAGCTAGGACCAGTGATGGGAGACATTATGTTCTCAGTGGAAAGCTCTGGAATCATTGCAAAAACCCTTTATTTCCAAAATGGCAAGAACCTATTTCTCTTTCCTGCTCCATAAACACTAGCAGCATGCTTGGGGAGAGTGCATATCAATGACTTCAGTATTCCTGTAGGTCTTTCCACAGCTGTGTAAGTAAAGATTCTCAGCTATTTTCTACCTGCTCCAGTCATGAAGAGCTTCATGAGTGACCCTTGGTTATGTCACTTCACAAATATATGTGCCAGATCGGTGTGCTGTGGCAACAGAGTGGCACTTGGCAGCGTAGAATTGCCAGGGCTTCCTGCCCCTGAACCACTGAAGGCAGTGGTACTTGGCTATAACAAGTGCACTCCTAGAAGAGGCACTAGAGAACCTTCAATCTACTTTAACACACCCTTGCAATATGGACATGAGTCAACAAGCACAGCATGGATACAGCCAAGATCAATGGAACGTGAACTAGGGGAAATATTTCACTTACAGGGTATCTTGCAGGACTCAAGGTTGCAGAAGGCATAGAATGCAACCTTTCTTCAAAGGTACTCAGAATCTGAGAAGCTGAAAGCCAGAAGCTGTAACATAAAACTTCATCAGCTTTTCTGCAAAATTATGCCACACAGCTCCTATTTAAGAGGGTTCAAAAACAGCAAACCACATGTTGGGAGCACTGAAGGTGCCTGGTTCTAGAAGCAGCCAGCCTCCCGAAGCACGATGGAGAGTGCATGAGAGGGCTCTAAGCACGAAAAAAGAACAGCAAGCGTGCTCATGGTCAGAAATTAATTTGTTGGATCTAGTCATCTGTTTCTCCATCAGTTTCTCCACCGATCTGAATCCCCTGGCTAGTCCTGCTTTCCAGTTTTCTTGAATTCAGAATGACTTGAAGGGAAAGACTTATCTGCAACAGTCAAATAAAGGCTAGAAGGAAATACTGAAAAAGTGAAAGGCAGAAAACACGGAGGAAGTGCTACCAGCTGTGACATTACTGGAAGAGACAATTAGTCCCACAGGAAGTTGTTCCCCGTGTTCTTGGTTGCTTTGCGCTCTCATGGATTGAAGACAAGTTCCACAGTCCTGGGCCCCAGCAGTATGTATGAGCTTTGTTTTCAGCAGCAAAGTACAAGCAATCCCAGAGGTTTCTGGAGGGCCTTGATGATAACTTTCCGACACAGGTTGTGAAGGACCTGAGGAAGAGACACACTCTGATGGATCTCACAAAAGAGGAAGAACTGGTTTGGGATATAAAGGTTGGGGGCAAGCTTGGCTGTGGTGACTATGGATGTTGGAGTTCAGGATCTTTTGAGGAGGGAGCAGGGAAAATCCCAGGGTCACAACCAGAGACTTCAGAAGACCAGATATTGGCTGATTTGAGGATCTGCTTGGAAGATTACCACAGGAAGACTCATGCTTACCTGATTTGATTCTGTATCAATCACCCAACCCTGTGCTGGTGTCCTTGCTTTCATTCCAGGACATCAGTTCAGCCAATATGTAGTAGCAGCATTTTTGAAAGCATCTCCAGCCCATGATGCAGCATATCCAGCCCTGCACTGGGTAGTGATAGAAGCCCACAGAGTGAATGCTGCTAAGAAGACAGAGGGGGAATATGGCCTGTTTTCTGGAGAGCCACCAAAGGCAGGAGGACAATGCTGAATTGTTCTCTACAGGTTGTTACCCAGGCAGCTGACCATACCACTAACCATGTGTCCAAATAAGCTACAGGAAAAAGCCAATCTCATTGCAAAGCCAGCATCTTTGGCAGGCTGTAGGAATTGAGAAAAGTTTCCTGTGCCTTGAAAAGTCAAATGAGCATCTTTTGGAGCATATTTCGTATAAGGAGAGGCTGAGAGAGTTAGAACTGTTCAGCCTGGAGAAGAAAAGTTTGGTGCTCACCAACTGCCTGACCATATCATTTCCACTCAATATTCCCACTCAGCAGAGTGCAGATGCAGGCTCCAGCATTCACACCCATTCAAAAAATCCTCTGTGTTCTTGTCAGGTCACTGCTGGTCTCTCAGTTTTACTCAGGATGAGGTTTACTCCACCATGAGTAGCTTCAGAGAGGATGCCTTCAGCACCAGAATGTGGGGAAATCGCAGCATCCAGGACTCTCTTTCCTGAATGTCCAGAGCCACCAAGGGAGCTCCAAGTCCTTGTCAGGACTTGCCCAGGAGATGTAGCACTGCTGACACAGCAGCTATCTCAAAGTGGGCAGTGCCAGGAGGGATGGCATCATGCTTGAGCAGGTAAAACAGCACCCAGGGAGCACAGCAGACAGGGCAGGCAAACAGAGCATGGTGTGGCAGCTTGTGCAGCAGTTCATACGGGAAGGGTGAGCAGAAAGGGCCCAGAAACCCAGCCAGCTTCAGAGGTGAGCTCAGCCAGTGGTCATCAAGAAGGTGCTCAAGAATGGCATCCTCTCGGCAGAAGGCAAAGAAAACAAAGTTCTCTCAGAAAGGATGTGGCAACTGAGACAGGGGTCCCTTATAAACATGTAGCTGTCCAGGTGTCTGGCTGTAGCGAGCGCCAGAGCCTGTCGGCGATGTTAGGTGGTGGCTGTCTAAGATGTGGCCAGGTTGATGCTTTGCTCTGCATGGTGCCAGAACTACCAGAAGGAGTGGAACGGCTAAGGCAATCTGAGGAGGAGATTGACTGGTGGAGCTGTACTTGAGAGAAGCAAGCCAGACACCCGAACCAAAAGAAATTAAGGATCTCCTACCATCTTGCCACCAGGGACCTAGGAGACAGGGGAGCTTGGAAGCAGATTACTCCTCAGAGTACATGGTGTTTTACGCCCCAGACTGTCACCTTCCCACGTACCCCTCTACAACAGATACGAGGCCCTGGTACCTGAGGATCAGGAAAATGAGGAATATGATGAAGTAGATAAGGGATCATCCAAGTTAGAAGAGTTGCCATGGGTGAGTCAGACCTGGTATCATGACCAACTCTACTAGGAAAAAGAGTGGTTGTGATCAGTGACATCATCCTGAGAGGAACAGAGGGGCAATATGTCAACTAAACCTGACTCGACTCACACGGAAGTCTGCTGCCTCCCTGGGGCCAGGCTCAGCGATGTCACCAGAGAACTCTCTCATCTGGTATGGCTTAATGACTAAGCCTTACAGTTGGAGAGGTCTGTATTGTATATGTGTAAACATATATTTCTCTATTGCTAGCAGGCTTTCATCCAGAATCGGGCTGCTCATGCTGTTTGTGTTTGCGTCAGTGCTTTCTGTCTGTGTTGACCTATGTGGTTGCTTGTATGTATACTTCCTTTTTCTTCCATATCTATCTATATACGTACGTATTGTACATACATGCTCAGTCTCACTACCATCTGGAGCTGCTCTAGCGGAAGGTGTCCCTGCCCATGGCAGGGGGCTGGAACTGAATGATTTTTAAGGTCCCTTCCAACCCAAACCATCTATGATTCTATGATTACACAAAACACCTGCATCTTAGTGAGGGAAAGAGAGAGATACACACCACACAGAGCCTTTTTCATTGGTCTGATACTGTATTTTCTCTTGCATAATAATTCAGTAATTGTTCAGCAAAACCAGTGCAACTGGAGGTCATTCTCTGTGTGATTCAACAAAAAGCAGGCACCTCTGCTCAAGGAGACAAAGGAAATAGCAGCTCTGAACATCTGTCTTACATTCCTGTGTCTTCTTCCTGGAGAACTCAATCTCTTTTCAGCCAGTGGCTGCTGGACCCACTCAGAGAGAAGAGGACACAGGAGCCCAGGACCTGCTCTGATGACCCTGAGCCTTCATGTATTCCCTGAGCCATTGTGTGCACTGGGGATGCTGGACACAGGGTAATATCACTTCCACTCACATCATCCCACCCAACACAGTGAAGATGAAGGCTCCAGAGTTCCCCACGCCTCCCATCACAGCCCTGTTACCAGCTCATTGCTCGTTTCCCAGTTTTACTCAGGATAAGGGTATCTCCATCACACAATTACTGCTGCAGCTTCACAAATTCTATTATGACTGTTACATTGGACATGGTTCCAGTTGTTGAGTGCTCCTGAAGTCCGATGGATTACAACGCACTTCTCATGATCTGGATTACTTGGTTCACCTTCCCGCCAGAACCTGAGATAGAGACAGACATGTTACTCCCCAGCGTACCCTGTAGAGCACTGCTGGAAAAGGCCACAGTAGGATGCAAGGTTTGGAGGGGAGAGAGAAAAATTCCAGATGCTGATTCATGGACAGAAGCAGTGCTCTTCCTCCCACTCAGATATCCCACTGGCACCAGTTTCATGTGGAAAACTTGCCTTCTTCCTACAGCAAACACAACAGGGCCCTGACAGGGGGAGCTGCTCACCACTTCTTCACACCCAGCAGAGGCATGTTTCTGCCTCCAGGACAAGTTTGTCCTTCCAAAGAAGACATGGCAAAGACAGCCCTGGTGGTCTCTCCATGTGCCCCATCACACTTCCACAGCGTTAGAGCACTGGCATGCCTGTGTATATACGTGCACATAGGCATGGTGGGAGCACATGGTCAGGCAAGGCCCGTCATCTCTGAAGGGTTCTTACTGCTGGCAAGATGCAGCTTCTTCTGTGCCTACAGCATTGATGGCTACATCACAGGTAGTTAATTAATAACCAATAACCAGCATTGATAGGGCCGTGTGAACCTAGTGTCCTACACAGCCCTCTCCTGCTCCTCATGGACCTCTCATCAGGAGTTATCTCACTTCCCTCTCGAGTACCAACAGACACCCTCATATCTCCCCTGCTTTCTCGCACTACAGAAGCCACACCAAACACTCTCCCATCTGAGAATACTCACGCTGCTGACACATTAAATGGAGTCTGGTCCACCCAGTGCCACTGGCCCATATCCTGTGCACTCAGACCAATGTAGTGATTCTCTCCTCTCGAAGGCTTTTTAACCTCCTTAGAGAGGAAATCCTGGAAATGAGGGAGAGTGCAATGTCCATGAGATACAGGACTGAGCAGAGGGAGGCGGCAGGAGTCCCTGTGGAGCGGGGCTGGTGGCAGAGGGAAACCGGTGCTGAAGGGATGCACAAAGGACATCCTCCCTCCCTTTCAGGACAAAGAGGGGCTGAGTCCCCTCCTGGGCTGGTGCTGGGGCTCTGGCTGCTGTGCCCCCTCTCAGCCCTGCACATACCTGCTCTGCTTTGCTGTTGATCACCACGAGGTGAGAGCCCATCCCAGTGCAGTTCTGCTCGCTGGCAGCCCAGGACATTGCATCACCTGAGAGATAGTAGCAGCTTCCTTGGAAGCGTTTCCAGCCCTTTGGGCAGCATGTCCAGCCTTCCTCTGTGCAGGGAGAAACCGTAGAGGTGAATGCTAAGAACAAAAGAGACGGCAATTACAAGGATCCCTGTTCTCCAGGGACAATCATAGAATCCCAGACTGATTTGGGTTGAAAGGGACCTTAAAGCTCATCCAGTTCCAATCCCCTGCCATGGGCAGGGACACCCTCCGCTAGAGCAGGTTGCTTAAGGCCCTGTTCAACCTGGCCTTGAACACTGCCAGGGCAACTTCTCTGAGCAACTTGTTCCAGCATCTCCCCACCCTCACAGTGAAGAATTTCTTCCTAATATCTGATCTAAATCTCCCCTTTCAGCTTAAACCCATTCCCCCTTCTTCTGTCACTATGGTCCTTTGTAAAAAATTCCTCTCCAGATACCTTGTAGGCCACCTTTAAGTACTGGAAGGCTGCTCATGTTCTCCTTACATCACTTATCCTGACAGAAAGTGCTTGGAAAAAACAAGGATAGCAGAGATATTCCTTGCCATTGCTTTGAAGCATGACCAGTAAGCTTTGTGTACACAAACGCATAGTAATCCACTCTCGACAAAGTCACTATTAGTGATCTGGTTTGCCTTCTCCTTTTGCATTAGGCCTTTAGCCGCAGGGAACAGGCGATATTGCTTCTTTCCCTGACTAGAGCTGCACTTTTATTATTGCTCCATTGTTAACCTTTTCTGTGCCGCCATATGCTGTCCCTTTTGCTTTGTCAGTGTTCACAGCCACCCTGTCCTCCAGGACATCATTAACATGTCCCTCTACTTTCCATAAGCTGTTAGCAGGAAATCCTTTTTCCCCCCACCTCTCTCCACAGGAGTCTGCCTCTCTGGAGTCTGCTTCCACTGTCACTTGCTGTCAGAGCAGTCCCCAGCATTGACGGTTCCTGTCCTGCACCTCTGCCAGCACTACTGACCTTTGCCTTCTGGCACCGCCGAATCACACGACCACTCCTTGAATTTCTGCTTCAGGGCTGTAGGCTGACCATTGCTATGGGAGAAGGGAGCGACTGGAAAGGGAGAGGAAAGGCAGCAGGATTACCCCTTCCTCCCAGCTCCTCACACAGCATCTCTGGGCTTCACTCTTGTTTCCCCATTTCCCCACCAAGCACTGTCCCAGCATCACTGCTCCTTGGGCTGTCTCTTTCCATTTCATAAGTGGTAACTGCCATCCTCTCAGCAAAGGGAAAAGGCATTTCTGCTCTCAGCATCCCACAGCTGCCCACAAGGACTCCTCTCCACCACTGACTGAGAAGATCTAACCAGGATGACCTGGCCAACAAAGCTAGAGAAGCCCGAGACCCACCCGAGCAGCGCCTGGTGGCCATAACTGCCTGTGGTTTGTCAACAGTCTGTCCCAGCCCTGAGCAGCTGACATCAGGTCCCCCTGGGATGCTGTGGAGCTGAAGGTGTGGGGTGAGTGGATCCCTGGTCCACGGCTCTGAGAAAACTGGCCCAAACAAGTGGTATGGCTGCCTTCCCAGACAGAAAGAGACAGTCTTCCATGTCAGAGAGCAGAAGGACCGCTGGAAGGACATCACACTGAGATGACGAGCAGGGTGGAATCGATTCCATCCAACCCCAGGCATTTACATAATAGACATCTGTATTACTTGGCACACCCTGATCAGCTTCCAGTCAATATCCCTGAATGTTTGAGTTAGTGATAGGTCCTTTGGGCTGTTGATGTGGCCTGCTGACACCTATCACACTAACATCTGGGACTTGGGAACTAATGACAGCAAAAGGAAGGGCAGCAATTTACCCTTACAACATGCCTCTTCCAGAATCCATCATCTTTACTGACAATTTGTACAAACATGCCATGAATGATCTTTCACAGCAAATGAGAATGAAACAGTGTTTGCAGTCTCCACAAACTGTGTGTGCAAGAATAACTTTATGAATTATTCTAGTATACTGTAAGACTCTTGGAGGTGCCAGAACTGTGAAAAGCCATTTTTTCCATTAGTGTGTCCAAGCACCTTAGAGAGCTCAAGTGCAGGTTCAGCTGCCTGTACACTTGTGCGCCCACCTCCATTTCCCCACAACCCCCCACCCCTTTCATAAATGTAATTAAGTTCTTTTTTTGTGGTATGAAGATAGAGAATTGTTTCACAGTTCCAAAAAGGCTCTGCTAGATGGGGATGTGCAATCACTGAAAAAATTATGATCATCAATCAATCTGGGAACACTGAAGAGGCCTTAGGGCAAACAGTGGAAGATTTGGGAGATATATGCAGACATATGCAAGTGAGACCTTATAGAAAGCCCAAAACCCCCTGAAATTCTGAAGATGGCCATGCTTCAACTAGTCTAGAGACCTCCAGAAGCCCCTTCCCACCTAACTCTGTCATTCTAAGAGGATGGGTATAACACAACCATATGGCATAATGCTGTGGTAGTCCAAGCTCCTGCAAACCAAACCAAACATCTGGTTTGTCTGGTTTGTGCCATGTCGCAACTGTACCCTTAAATTCCCAATGTTTAAGTAGTCAGGAAAGATTTTGCTTCTAAATATACCTTTCAAATATTCAACATTCAGGTTTTCTGAGTCCAAATGTTGCTGCTTACATCCCTTCTCATGACAAAACTGTTCCTGAGTTTTCCCCTGGTTAGAAGATATTCCCCTCTGGACTCTGATTTCTTTGCTTTTCTCCCAGCACTTCCCCTAGACCTCTCTCTTGTAACCAGCCTATGCATACTCACCAAGAAGAACAGTAACAAGGGCAATGCACACCAAAAGAAGCAGCAGTGAGATCAGCCATGGGAGCCATGGCGGGTATTTCTGGGGATGGCGCTCATGCTTCTTTGTCTCAGGAGGTACTGAAAGTGAAGGAACACAGCAAACACAACACCACAGTCAACTATGCTTCAGTCAGTCCACATACCAAGAGTGTATAACTCTGCCAAGTACAGCATTGCTCTATGCATGGTACTTGAGACATTCACATGAAGATTTCATGTTTACTTCTCCCCAGAAAACCTTTTATGCCTGCTTCAGTTCCTTCATAGTTTTTTGGACTTCCTGTGTAGAAGGTTGGTGTAAGCCAAAAAAGGACAGGAGACAAAAAATGTGCAAAGCTCTGATGCCACAGAATCACTTGGAGATTTAAAACAAAACAAAACAAAAAACCCAGCCAAACTCAAACAGAAGAAAAATCCCTTCTATGCCTGCTTTCTGAGCCATGGTTCAGTGATTTGCTGTAGTAAAACTAGGTTGTGCTAGGCTGGATGCCTGAGGAGAAGAGAGGGCTGTGTCCAGCAGCCTCAGTAAAGTATCCTGCTCAGATTCAGACTTGCCAGGGCTTGACTTTTTTCTAGAGGGATACTGCCAGAACTGAAGAGATTTTGGGAGCAGGCAGGAGAATGGGCCAAAGGGAAGGAGAAGCAAATACTTGTTAGGAGACTGTTCTAGGTTGTGGCAGGTACACAAGCCAGGGCAAACAGGAAGGTAAAGGAACAAGAGCACTAAGTGCAGGACAGGAGTAAATAAGTTTAGAGAGAGACTGCGGTTAACAATAAGCTTTAGAGAGACATCATTCATTGTTCAGCATGAAACTCCCAAGTCTGCCAGCAGCCACGTGTGCCTGCCACCCATGCCTAGTAAGCAAGAATTCCAGAAACCTGCTATTTGGGGAAGCCCTCTGACTACTTCCCAAAAGCCTGGGGGAGATTTCTACAGTAGGGCAAAAAGCATCATCTTTCATTATCAGAAAACATTCATAAACAGACAAGACACAAATTTCCCTGGCCAAATCATGTTTTTCTAGCCAGAGCTTTTGTTTGCAGGGAAAACAAGGACCTGGATCATGATCTGAAGTCCAGTCATCTACTTCAGACAGTAGATCTGACCAGTCCAAACAATCTTTTGATGTGCTGCATGTCCATAGATTGACTGTTCATCCTGTGCACCACACACTCACACCCAGGTGGCACAGAGAGCACTGCCAGTATGTACGCACCTCACCAACACAACTGAAGTGCAGTACATCTTTGCATACTCAGGGGGCTAATCTCCCTGCAACATGCTTCCTGCGGTTAGTCTACATGCTTTCAATGTGTCCAGCATGATCACAGCACAACAAACCTGATAAGCATACGCTGGTTATTCAGCATGTAACTCCAACATCTCCTAGGCACATGTAACCTGGTTGGAAATGCAGGAACCCTAACTGCACTGTGGCATGAAAGCCACCCTGGTACTCTCTGCCATTTCCTGCCACAGATCACAGATTATATGTTGCTTGGTTAGCTGCTGCCTTCTCCTCTCTATCTTCCAATGACTGCCAATTTTGGTATATCTTGAGTCCAACTGGAAGAGGCTACAAAATGGGAAAACCCAGGTGTGCTTGGTCATTACCAACACAGAGTCTGCATGGCCAGAATAAACACTTAGAAGGACTACAGAGCAGCAAGACTCAATCTTTCAACAATTTTCAGTCATAACTCTCATCCTATGAGCATACCATGAGGCTGTGTGAGAGATATTAGCACTGCATGCAATGGTACTACTGGTCATTTCTTTGAATTCAAAGCTACACACCCAAACCTATAGCATGAGCAGCATCAGCAGCTCAAGGAAACACGGCTGGATAAAGTTCTTTGGAATAGGTCATTGGGAACACAAGTAAGAACTTCCACCATCCCCAGCTCACCATGATGGAAATGCTAGCTGTAATCAGAACCAGCTCATCTGGGTGCATTGAAAACAGTGAACTTTCAAGTCAGTCAGGAGTATGTACGCTCTTTATTTCCATGACTCATGCCTCAAAGCAGGCAAGAAATATCCTGGAGCTGATGCCTGCTCTGTTTGGAATTATAAAACTAAGATAAAGCAGTAGATAGGCACATTAATATCCTTAGCAGCAATAAACAATTATTTGTTCATTCATTCATTTACACACACATACTTCAACCCCTCTGGAACCTGCTGTTGTGTGGGGTCCTGTATCTAAGGGTGGGAGAAATAAGCCACACACGGAACATTTCTATGTGTTCCTGTGTGTGGCGTAATGATTACACAATAAATACTGATCAGAACATGACTTAAATTTACACAAAACCCAGAAAAGGCACCATTTTACAGACAAGATTCTTAATAGCCATAAAATTTTGTTTGTTCAATGTGTTAATTATTTTTCAGGAGTGGTAGACATCAATCACAGAATTGGATCTTTCCACAGATCTTAGATAATTCTTTTTCTGTATATTTAAGGGTGATTTGTTCAAGCCCATTCTTCTTTGTAACTTCGGGTCTCTCTTCTCCAAGGACCATTTCTCAGTTCTCAACCAAGAACAATGGACGACGTAAGTTTCTGCATTCAGTGCCACCTCTCACAAAGCTGCAGAGGACAACTGACTGCTCTACTATAAGGAGAGATGTTGGTTCTCTGCTACTGCTCTTTTCATGAGCAGGAATCTGTAGCCTTACTCTCCCAGAGGCAAGAGCAGTAGCAGCCAGGACTTCGGCTTATTTGCTGTCATTTGTTGCCCCAGGAGCCCCTCAACCTTTGTGGCAGATCAGATTGCTTGTAATAAATCACAGTCTCTATTGGTACTCAGCATTTGTCCAAAAATTACTCTCTCATCCATGACTACATAACATGTAAGGAGGCAGCTACTACTTGCATTGTACCAGGGCTAAGCACTATTACTGTACAGCAGCCATCCTGGACCCTTTACCATTCACCACTGTTGGTGTTGCAACCAGAGGACAAAGGGAGCACAAATACTTTCCTTACTGAATGCTCACTTGAAACCTAGTGTTTGTGCTCCCAGTAGTCATCTTTGTTCATATAGCTAAAGATTCCCACCTCTCCTCTTGCAGACATTCCTTGACCCTCTTGCTTCAAAACTCCTCCAGTCTCCTGCTCATGTAGTGGTAAACAACTCGGTTTTCTCACCAATTTGTCAAGACCAAGCAGGAAGCAGAAATCAGTCTCTGTTCCCTGTTTTTCAGTCCCACTCTCTCCAGGCCCCCCTCCCCTGAATAACCCATCCTTACCTTTGACCACTGCAGCTGTTGATGTATTCTGGAACTTCACCTCAGCATAAGTGATTTCTGATGCCATTTAATCACAGCGTGATCACTGGCCCTGTCCTTAGTTTTGCCACGTAAAAGGTGGGTCTTTCAGGTGCCTGGTTCCAGAGGGAGACACCAGTAAGTTACTGAGCCTTTCCCATCTGCTCCCTCACCTTCTGTCTGTCAAAGGCAGCTGTGCTGAACACTGGAAGTACTGGTGATAACTTAAGAATTCCTGGGAATTCAGAAATGCTCTGTTTCTTAGCCCAGGACATCAGACCTGACACTATGGAAACTTCTGAGAGAGAAAAGAAAAACGAGAAACTAACAACTGGAAAGGAAGTGGCATTCTTACTTCCCCATATCAGATTCTCAGCTGATAGGTTTCCTTTTTAGGATGTCTTAGTTTGTTTTTCTTTTTCCATCCTTCTTTTTTTAACTCTCTTTCCTTTCTTTATCTTCATGCCTTTCTTAGTCTGTTAGTAATTCTACCATTGCTCTTAGGTTTGCAGCCGTCACAAATCTTAGCCCAGTTTAAGCTGTGGCACATCCGTGTATAAAATGCATTCTGCTCTCACTTGTCATTTGTGGTTATGCTGCATTTGCTACATCAAATATTGCATGCTACATCTCATCTTGGGAAGTCAGCCCCAGTTGGCAACAGAACAAATCACAAAAGAGGAACTGCCTCAAAAGTGAGACTGGGGAATTTCAGCCTTAGGCAGAAGAACAGAAATAGTCAGAAGTTTGATATATCCAAGGAGAAACAGAGAAGAATGAGGCCAGGGTTGAGGAGGAGAACAAGCAAAGCAGGAAAAAAAGAAGTAAAATGATGTTGCTGGTTTGAGAGGTTGTTGGGAGGAGCACACACAGAGACCTTTCTACCACAACCTGTGGAAATTCAGAGCAGTGCTTGCTTCAGGGAGTCAGGCTCCATTTTTGATGCTGAAAAGGAATGGTTTATATTTTTTTCTCCAACACTGTCATTTATCCCCCCTTTCTGCTTTCTGGTAAAGGCCTCTGATATTACCTTGAGGAAAATGTCAGGCTACTGCTTAGCCTGACTTCAAGCTGGGGCAGATATTTAAAGGAGACATTTAAGGGAAATGGCTGCTGAGATGCATGCTGAATCAGAAAGACTTCTGAGAGGAAATGCTAGTGAGTCAGGATGCCCTGGAGAAAAATGGTTCAGTCAGCAGATAGGCCTCAGGAATCACAGAACAGTTTTGGTTAGACAGGTCTTTAAAGCTCATCCAGTTCCAACCCCCTGCCACGGGCAGGGACACCTTCCACTAGAGCAGGTTGCTCCAAACCCCGTCCAACCTGGCCTTGAACACTGCCAGGGATGGGGCAGCCACAGCTTCTCTGGGCAACCTGTGCCAGCACCTCAGCACCCTCATCATAAAGAATTTATTCCTTATAGGTAATCTACATCTAGCTTCTTTCAGTTTAAAACCTGTGCCCCTTGGCCTGTCACTACAGATGAGGGTCAAAAATCTCCATCTTTCTTATAAGCCCCTCTAAGTATTGAAAACCTACGGTAAGGTCTCCAAAACAACCAGAAGGAAGGAGGAGAAAGCTTTGTTTGCTTAGTTTGTCTAGATGGAGTTTCTTCCTTCCTGACTTGAGATGCTCACAGAACATCTGGGCAGCTAGCCCAGAAGGTACACAGAGCTGAGTTGGAGGTGAGATAGGACAGTGCAACGAAGAATATGCATCAGACAATAGAGGAGAACAATGCAGCAGAAGGTAAAGGGCAAGGAAGGGAAGTAGTGCATGTCTGCCACAGATTATGGAGAATCTGCCCCTGAATGGAACAAGGCATAGGTAGCTGGATTTCTTTACCAAGGGGCCTCCTCATGCCTCATGTGCACTGAGCTGGCTTCACTTCTCCTTTTAGTATTGTGTGCAATGATAGTGCTTTTTACAGAACAGCAGCTGCAGGACAGAAGCCTGGTGCATGCTGCCTGCTTTTCTTTCCAGCATCCTTCCAGCACTTTCTTTTGCCTTCAGGCTTGTCCTTCTCACAGGAATTAAGCTTCCCAAAGTGTTTACTGAAACCTAGTTATGCCTCAAACTGAGATTTCAGTCAGAGTAACCCTCTGTGTGCTTCCCTCCTGTTCCAGCCAACCAAATCATAGCAGGGGAAAACACTTACTTCCCGGCAGGGTTTCAAGCTTTCCACTGTGAAGAAATACAGGAAATACAATCAGCAGATAGAGAAGGAAGTCACAGTATATCTTCATGAGCTTTTTGCCATTGAAACACATCTCCAAACACAGCTGAGGCATTTCAAACGCAAATTCAGGATATAGCTGTTGATTTTATTAGAATATACTGGATTATGCTCAGACCTCAGGAGACAGCTCAACTCTTCCTTCTCAGCCATCAGAGTTGTTGCTTGCTGTCAAAATTCAACCCTGAATCATACTTCCATGGGGTACAATGCTGGGTAGTATTCCTAAGGGTAAAATTTATGCTTTGAATTTCATATGCATTGATGGCATGTAAATGGAGAATTGAGTCCAGCAGTTAGTTGTGGGGCTGAAAATAAAAAGGAAAAATAAAAGAAAAAAAAAGGAAACCTTGCTTAAAAACAAAAATAAAAAAACCCCAAACAAAAACAACAAAAAAAAAAAAAAAAAAAGGAAAAAGAAAAAAGAAAGAAACCACCACCAAATAAACCCTCACACTTTGTTTCCTTGCATTCCCCTTGCTGTTACACAGGTCCTCCCTTCCCCTTCCACCTGTGTTCTGCCAACCCCATGCAGAACTCCTTTGTCCTCCTGCAATACCTGTGTTTCCCCACAGATATCTTTCATCTAAACCCTACCTAGCACTGCCCAGTACCTCCCACTCTCCTAATTCCCACACACCTCGCAGCCCCAGATCCTTTCTAGGACTCGCGTTTGCTCAACACAACAGTCCTGTTTTCCCTTCCTTACTCACGCTCCAGCTGCTGCCTTTAGCTGGTTGCTCTGCGAGCTGTGTGGGTACCATTTGGCTAGCTGACCCAGACAGAAAGCAGCAGAGGCACTAACACTTTTTCTCCCCTACCTGTTGATGAAGTTTGGGTAAAGTAGTATCTGCAAGCCTTTCACCTCACAGCCAGTTTCACCCAATTTAGCAAGCAGCTCCCTGTAACAGCAGAGGAGACAGCACCATTGCACATGCCTTCTTTTGAAATCAAGGTGAATCAGTTAAAATTGAGTTTGTAAGCAGGGAGAAGGACTTAAATCCTAAAGCTGGGATCCCCCACATTCCTAAAAAAAAAATAAATAAATCCCCTTCTGAATTTGAGCACACCTGTGGTGGAAGCTGCAGGGAAATGAGACATTTGTTATAAACCAGCCAGAATATGGAGACGGGCAGCTGGGCAAATTTAGTCATCACAAGTGGTATGGAGGTTATATAGAGACACCACATTGGGAGCCCAAAGCCAATACCTAGTACCTCTTTGGAAGATTTGACAAAAGGCAAAAGGAAGCTGATGTGGCTAAAATGTCAAGCCAAAGGGATTATCAGTATGCATTCTTCAATAAGATGACCTTGCATCCAAACAAGGAAAATTGAAGTGATCATAACCTCCACTAAGTGTTAAAGCACAACAAAGCAAAGGTAAAAGAAAAGTCTGAAAAACAGTAGCAGAAGCCATCAGAATTAGTAATAAATCCTTTCCTATAGCTAATGAAAGCAGAAACCTTTTCATAAGCTTTGAGGACAACTGAAGAGCAGGGTACAAAAGCAGCAGTCAGAGAGAACAAGGACATCAAAACAAAGCTAAAGTAATGATCTGTGACAGTGGAAGAAACTGGAGAAGTTACTACACAAAACCCCTGTTTTGTGGGAGACTAAACCAAAGAACCTGTCCAAAATAAAAGTGATTGTGCAAAAGGTGTGGAATTAGTAGGTCTGGACAAAATGGTCCCAGGGGTTCCCAAGAAAGTCAGGGGTGAACAGTTGCTAATAGCAGTGGGAGGCATCTTGCCTTAAATTGCCCTTTAATCAGCAGATCACAGGATGTCAAGGAATATATCAAAGAGTGGGGAGGAGAGAAGTCTAGGGAGATTTAGGAAGTTAAAGTTTTGACATCTGTAGCGGCCAAGTTAATAGAAATTATAACAAAAGAATAAAATTAATAGACATGTATAAGTATGATGTACTTTGGGAAGAGCCAATATAAGACTTGTAAGGAAATTCTGCTCTTGTATTTCTTTGAAGAGATCAACAATCATGCATGAGAATAATCTAGCTATCTGTTGAGTTCCTCAGCAAACACTTCTAAGGAAATTGGACAGCCATGGGATAAGAAGAAAGATCTTTTCACAGTAAGCAGACAGGAAAGGTGAGTAGGACTTGATGGTCAATTCCCACAGTGGAGGGAGAGCACCTACAGAACTCTACCAGGTCTGTAATAGGATACACACTAATATTTCTTTAAACAATATGGCAAAGAGAAATGATATGACAAAATCTGCTAATGATACCAAATTGTTCAGGGCAGTTATTCAAGAGCCAGTTGCAAAGAACTGTAGAAAGATGAGACCAAGTAGCACAGTGATAAAAGGACAGAGTCCTGTGTATGTAAGCAATGATCTTTAGGGAAATGGGTAATAAAGCAAAGCACTTTAGGAAAATCAGCACTAACTTCATACATAAAATAATGGGTTCAGAGGTAACGTAAAGAAAAATCTCAGATTATAACAGTTGTATGAGAAAATCTGTTCAGAGGCAGAATGAGCAACAAATTAAACATTGGGCACAGTGAAAAAGGCACAAAGAACAAAACAAAATATTGTTATGGCACTGTATTGTTATGTCCTCATAACTCAAACCATCTCAAGAAGTGTGCAGCAGGTCCAGAAAAGGCTCAAAGAAAGACAAGGGTGAAAAAAAGGTGTAGCATGACTGCGGCATGAAGAACAACAAATTAAGATAGAACAGTTCTACCCTGAAGATGGGAAGAGATGGAGGTTTACAAAATCATCAAGGAAAGGCTGAGTGAGGACTGAGACATTTCTGTTTCTTTTAATACAAGATCTATGGGCAATAGAAAGGAGTCAGTTAATGAAGGAAGATGGTTCTTCATAAACACAGATTAGGGCAATGGACTCCTTTACCCAGGAAGCTGGGCATCCTGAAAGCTTACTTGGCTTAAAGGTGGAAAGTGTTAAAAAATAGTGCAAGAGAAATGCACTGAGGGTTAACTTAGTGCAAAGTAACCACACCCTACTCAGCAAGTTCCTATGCTGATAACATTTGATATGGGGCAAAGCATTAAAGCAGAACAACTTGTATGCTTGCCCTGGTTTTAGTTTTTAAGCACTGACATCAGTGTGGTCTTTCTTAGATTATTTGTCCAAAGCATCTATCAGGTGAAGGTTGGCCAAGTACTAAGAGCACAGCTTCAGGTTCTGCAGCCAACAGCATGAAGGTTGTTGCTGGTGTGGTTCTCATCACTGCGCAGGTTTCAGTTTCCTCAACCAGCTGGGCTGACAGTGGGGAGACGTTTGGTATAAGAGCAGCCTTCTAGGGAGCAATCTTCTATTTGTGGGGTCTCCCCCTTAGCACAGACACAGGGAAGGCAACTTGCTGCATTCTGGAAAGAAAAGCAGACAGCAAAAAAGGCAGAAAGACAGAAATGAGGGAGGGAGCAGGGGTAACTTTTCTAGCCAAACCGTATTTTCTCAATTTACTGTCATTCATGTATCCAAGTATTTATCATCACTCAGCCTTATGTGTGGTTTTCTTCAGTTTCTTGAATGGAGCATTGATAACACAAGACCTCTTCCCACAAGACCTATTCAAGCACAGCTCACACAGTCCTTCCATAAAGCTCTCTGCTCTGATCTTACCTGGACCATAGCTGCACACTGAAACAACAGTTCTGCATCACCTGCTCTAATGGCACCCTCTAGCTGCCACAATTCTCCAGGTCACTCAGATAAAGACAGCCTAAGCCTAACCCTGGCTTTTTGTCCCTGCACCTGGGTGAGAAGAGCATCAAAAGTGAATGCACGCTGCCTTCTTGGTCTTCCCTCTCCACACCACCTTGCTCCTCTCCTAGGTACAAAGGCCATGGAGAGCAGAGCCCTTGCAGCCAAGGGAAGAGCCTAAAAAGGCACTAAAGCATGGAGAATGAGGCCCCAAGGCCTGAAATCAAGCAGTTAGTAAGGGATGGCAGATATTTAATCAAAGAGGTCTTCTTTAGAACTCCTTAGGAATTTGGCTGGTTAGAGCGGGTCTAGCAATAAGAGATCCCACTGTGTACCCTGCTGCAAGGAACTGATTAGGACAGGATGCTGCAGTTCTCACTGCAGGAGCTGAATTACCCCAGCTCCAGGGGATGGTGATGAAGCACCGCAGCCTGCTGGGACCTGAAAGGCATCCTACCCATTTCTCATGCAAGGCTAAGAACACTGGCCAGAGCTGCAGGGAGAAGAGACCTCTTCTGGAAGCAGGTACTCCTGCTGATGACAGAAAGTGAACCAGGGAGCCATACAGCCATACTAGGAGACTTAGGAGGAAACAGGTTATATGGATTTGTGAAAGGTGAGAGAAAAGGACATTTGAACATCCAGAGGTGAAGAGGAAACAGGGCAGAACAGAATGGAGAGTGAGAAAGGGAGGCAAGACCAGAGAGAGGGACGCATGAAACAGAAGGGAGCACTGTAAAGCCACACTAATTTCCGGCAGGTGGCAGCACTTCACTACAAGCAGGCCTGAGTCAGCAGCAACACTCCTCTGAGCAAAACTCTGAGTGCAGAGTAACACTCTAGCACTTTGGCAGAGACCAGCAACTCCCCAAAATGCTAGTTACAGTCCCATGCAGAATATGGGGGAAGGAAAGAAAAGTAGGAGAGATGAGAAAGAAATGTTCCTCCAAATAAAAGGGTTTGTGTATTCCTCCTTTGCTCACATCTCTGCCAAGCTTTAGTAAGAGCTGTTCAAGCATTCCAGACCATGTCCCAAAGCTATCTGAGCTGAGGGAGTTAAAACTCAATCAGCTTCAGAAAGGCAAAGTCGTGTGCTCATCTGTGATGATAGGCTCCCAAAATCCCTCAGTAAGGGAAGAAATGAGAGAAGGAAGAACAGTATCCAGGGAACTTTCAAACAGACAAGAAGCCCCAACCCACTTCTTTACATATACCATTAATCCAGGATTGTTTCTTCAGAAGAGAAATGTTTTATTTATTTCCTCTAATTAACAAATTATCCAAACAAAGCCAACAGAGGACAACTTCAGATGCATTATCTCACAGCTTTGTTCTATGCTATTACTGGGACCATTGCACCTTCACCCCCATCCCCTTTTGGATCTGAGCCACAAGTCTCGAGGCCAGAAACTGTTGGAAATCAGATCCAGGTACGGCAGTTGCCCCAGCCACACATCTGACTCCAGACGTGGGCCACATCCAAGTCCTGGTCAGACCCAGTGGCTTGTTTCAGAGGCAGGGCTGTGAAGTTTATCTTCTCAGAGGGGGCACATAGGACTTGCATGAATAAGCTGTAGCTACATAATACCTCCCCACAGAAGCTCCTTCCTGCTTCATTGTTAGTTCTGTCCAAGGATCACACAGATCTCAATGGCCTTGGATTCAGTTTGGCTACACCTCTGCCCAGTGAGGAGAATGCACCTCAGCTCCCTTTTTAAGAGGGTGCAGGAGGAGTGGAAATAAAAGCACCAAAATAGAGAACAACCACAGTTGCCAGGCAAGCATGGGGGGTATCAGGTAAGACCACCCAGACTCATGCTGTAACTTTAAGACCGCTCTTATTTGATCTCAAGCTGTTTCCCTCACATCCTTTCCATGCACGAGGGGAGTGCAGTAAAGCCCCCTCAGAGAAAGGCTTTCGGGAGAGCTGCACCGGTTAGGCTGTCCCACCAGATGGCACTGGAATAGCAGGAGAAACCTCCCAGATCCTGGACGGGCATCGCGTGGCTCCTCCACACTGCTTCTACCCCCAAGGATAGATTTGGCAGGAAGATGGTAAATAGCCTGCCCTGTCCTCTACAATGCGCCCTAAAGCCAGGAAGGCGCTGCACGCCGTTTGGAGCCTCTGCTCCCACCAGCCAGCAGCAGGGTGAGGGACACCAATCTGCCTCCAGAGCACATGCAGCCATCCTGCATGTCCAGTCAGGATGGGACAAGGCAAACGCCATCTGGAGACAACTGGATAAAGAGAGCACAGCCAACTCAGCCAGGTACTCCCTGGCACCGCATCACTGAAATATGCTGGGGAAGTTTTAATGCCAAGCAGCAAGTACTCTAGCTTTTGGGTTCAACCACACACAGGAGCCTCCTCATGACACAGACATCAACACAATTACTTTTGGTTTTGAAGGCCACACTCTCCAGGTGAACACCTTGTGCTGGTCCTTGCACAGCCTCTGCCCTCCCCGAGCTGAAGGATCACCATCAGACCTCAGTGCTCCCCACCACCTACCAACCCTGCATGTCAGACGTCTCACCAGAGACTGCTGGCGCACTGCAGGACCCACCTCACCAGAGCCTAGCGCAGAAGTTGTGCTAGGAAATACTTCATGCTGGAGGTAACTTGTTCAAACCTTGCACAAAGCAGGACTACTTCTGAAGCTAGACCAGGCTACCCAGGGCAGCTTCTCTGCTTACAGTAACCTCTTTCTGTACGGAATATTTTGCTTCAGGATTTTTCCTGTTCTTCTACCCCAAAAATACACAGCAGTCATTTCCAAGCATACTTTGTACACGCACCCATGATATTGACTTCAGCTTAAGGTATTAGTGACAGCAGTCCCTAACTCTGGGCCAGACACAGAGTCTATGATGCTGCATCCATAGCATCTTAGCACATATTCTCCAAAGAAAATGCTCTGCTATCCCTCTCCTCTTGGCACTGGAATCCAGCTCCTTGCCCCTGACAGCTAACCAAAGTGATGGTTTGTTTAGCACTACTGATGTAGCATCTCCACACATTTTTGAACAGTGTGCTTAACACCATGATCAGCACTTATGGACAAGTGCTTAGACTAGACTGTGAAAAAAAGACTAGCAGGAGTTCAGTTCCTATGAGCCAAACTTTGAAGACAACATACGTACACACATGCATGCACACTGGCAGACCACAGAATGAGACATGTGCCTGCCCTGGGACATCTTGATTCCAAGCCCTACACTGTGATGTCTGTGCATGAAGGCAATGAAGCAGCAGGGATTAGGATAGCAGAACCTGGTTACACTTGGAAACACCAGCTCCATTACTGCCAACCTGCCGAGAGGAATGAAGAAAATAAAAATAAAAATCTTCCAATTGTGCTTCTGAAAACGTGACCAGGGTCAGTTTTACATCATTCAGGAAAGCATTTGAATTACAAGCTGTGATAATGGTGGGCATGAAGGCAAAGCTGCTATTGGACTGAAGGAAGCATTCAATAAAAGCCCATACAAACTCTGCTGTCATGCAAAGCTGTTCTGGTCCATTTTAAACCAGACCCATCAAAGCTCTTGTTCTGGCATCTTATGGTTGCCTACCTCCTTCTTCTTTATGTCTCCAACATACTAAAGCCGACACCGCTCCCTTTCCCTTTCCTCTCCTGCCCAGGAGAGGTCGCTGCAGGAGCCGGCATGCTCTTGCTGACAGACCTCAGCTGCAATTTCTCTTCAGAGAGCCAGAAAACCAGTGCTAGCCCAGGCCTCAGGAAATGGTTGCCTGTATACCCGCCTTCCAGCTGCTGGGGGCCCAGCCGGTCCCTGGAGGTGGTGGCTGAGCCCAGGGATTGTCGCAAGCCCCACATCAAGGGAGTTCAGCAGCAGATGGCAGCATGTGACCATGGGTGACACTGAGCTTGCAAGCCCTGGTCGCAGGTGTCAGCAACCCAGCCAGACTTGCAGACCAGGCTAGGGAGGCAGGGGAGCACCATGCCTCTTTACACCCCTAAACCACAAGATTCAACACAAAGGCTACAAGTTACAGGCAGCTCCCTCCTTCGGGGAATGTTCTCTTCAGTCTGGTCCCCTAAGCAAGCCAGATGCCTCTGCCCCAACATGCAGGAGCTGCCATCCTACAACGCCTTGGAAAGAAAAGGGAAAGCAGACCATTCAAGTTACCTGGAAGGCCTGCCCCAAACACAGTGACACAGGAAGTTCACCACAGGCTCCCACCAGTGGCAGATGCTCTGGTCAAAAGCCACTGCATGTACCAGCTGCTGCTGACTGATCCTCCCATGCTCCGAGGCAGTTTCATGTGTGAGTTTCAGAGCCCCAACTCTGGATGAGGACACACTGCTATAGCTAATGGCAGCTGGCAAAATTAAGACAAACTTCATCCTGCAATGTGCTTTTCCTGACTATTACATGGACAAACCTATTAACTTGGAAGAAAGGACCTAAAACGGTCTCTAGACTGGGAATCTATTGTTCACATAACGTAATGAGCACTCAGTGGAATGCCTTGACCTTAATGCATTACAGTGGGTGTTGGCTACACAGGCCCCAGCGCTCCATTTTTATGCATGACAGCCTAGTTGTCCTCCCTGCTGGAGCTGTGTAGATTTATGCTGATTTAACAGAATGAGCTCAGGTTCAGATCCTGTTTCCTCATCACCAAAGCTCAGGAAGACTTCGGGGATTTTGGTTTCTTGTTTGGTTTCTGTTTGATTTCCTCCAACGGATATCTCTTCCTCTCGGTTTCTTCAGGAACCCACACAACAGCACCAAGGCTTTGTTAAAGCCAGCGAGTTTGTGTCTGCAATCCAGATTGTGTGTAGTAGTTGCTGCACAGCTGTGGGACCAGAATTTTAAGTTGCAGAACACAGAATAGAATTAATGGGGTGAGGGGAGGAAATGCTCACATCTCACCTTAACAACAGCTCTTGCAGAAGAAAAGACAACCAATAACCAGACAAAATGGGATCTGTCTTTGACACTTGTTTCTTTACCCTTTCTACATGCTAGTAAGTCTCCCATTTGGCATGAACTTTGCTTGCCCTTTGACCATTGTCCCTCTCAGACCAAGGGCAGCCCTTCCTAGATGCCTAAGGAAACCAGCTGATCTATTACGTGGAACAAAATAAATGTTAGAAGATATTGCTTAGTTTGATCTGCTGGTCCCCATTAAAGGCCTGGCCTTAATCCTCTACCTAAAGGATGCTATTGTCTGCAACATCAGAGACTGTACATATCAAGCAGCCTGCATTCTGGCTTTTGCTGCATTAGAAGAAACCACTGGCAACAGAAAGTGCAGGAAGAGATGAGAGGATTCAAGCCAGTCCAGTCACGAGCCAAGTGATTTCACCAGCATCTTACCATCATAGCCAATTTCTCTCACTTCGGATGGAAAAGCTGTTCCTGATGGTCATCAAGGGGGAGAGGATTTACACAAGACACATCCAGCTGTTGCATTCTAGCAGGCCTCGCTGTGAGGAAAGACATGGAGACATGCGATAATACAGGTGTCTGGCTTTGAGAAATCTCAGCAAGGTTTGCTGGCAAGCTCATCTCAGTTAAGGCTCTCACCCTTAATCCCTGCCTGAGCTAGTGCAGCCATGCCCATGCCTGGCCGTGTACTCTGCTGATCTAAATCCTCATCCTGACCTGCTCTATCTTCCTGCTGAAATACTGTGGCACTGCTCCTCTGCCAGCAAGGCCACTGCCCCTGCTTGCCTTGCTGTGACTCAGATTCCCTGCTTGCTCTCCCTCTCAGAGCAGCCTGCCCTTGCTGCTCCCTGATAAAGGGCCCACTCAGCTCCCCTTGCTGACCTCTGCAGTTGGTAGAGACTGCTTCCCATTTACAAGCATGGCAAGAATCAATTCTTAAAACACCTGCAGGGTGTAAAAGCCTCTAATGTCCAAAATGCTGAATGGCAGGGCAACGAAGTTTTCTCACTTGCTAGCTTTATCCACATTCTTAACCAGCATCACACCATCCCCTAGTCAGGGCTGTTTCCATATTGTTGTTTTGTTTGAGTTTGTTGGGGTTTTTTTTACCTTATTTGGAACAGCTGTAGGTTATTTTTGTGTCCTCCTTCCATGCTCCTACTTCTTCACTCAAAGACAGCCTGAACCCGTTTACTCCTAAAGCTGCTCCTGTCCAGCCTGCAGGTGATAGCACACTTGCAGAAGGGTAAGTAGGCTACTAGGATCTTGCTGGAGATATAAAGACCTCTTTATATCTCCTTTATATCTGGAGATATAAAGACCTCCAAAGCAACAGCAATTCAACAACTTGGAAGACTCAAGACATTCTTTTCCCCGATATTACTTGTTTAATTACCATTTGCACCAGTACATCTTATGCTTTATATACATATATCTTTAATTTTTGCTTCTTCAGCTTTTCAAATACATAATATATTATCTCCAGAATACTAAGACAATACAGAAGAGGCTCCTACTTAGCTGTTAATTGGTGCTATGAACTTCCTTGGTTTGGGGAACTGATACATAGTTGAAATGACAGGACCTCACAATGATTTGAGGAAAAAAACAAAAGCAAAACCAACCAAACCCACCCCCACCAAAAAAAAAAAAAAAAACCCAAAAAAAAACCAAAAAACCCCCCCAACAAACTCCCCCCCCCGAAAAAAAAGCCAACCAGCAGAGTCCATGACTTTGCCAGCAGATTACAGCCACCCACAGATTCAGGAGAGGCAGGAAGTACACTGAGATTGCAGGAATGACTATGAAGGCGAGGAGTGACAGCAGGGGGAACACCAAGAGAGAAAGGAGATCAGGATCAAATGACTACCTAAAATACATCCAAGACCAGTCTGGTCCCCACTTCCGTAAGTGGAACTACAGCAGCTTTAGAGCTATTTTCAAGAATTTTGCTTCCCGGAGGGATGGTTTAAGTGAAACTTCATCTCCAAAATGCCCTCAGCGCAGAACAAAGACAAAAAGGACAAGAGACCTTTGCAAGTACATGGTGTCTACCGCTAACCACTCTCTTTTAGAAGCCTCACCAGGAAAACTTTGCCCAAAGGGAAAAATTTAGTTGCAGGTATGCATGCAGAGTGTGTCCCAGTCACAAAAGTGCTGCTGCTGGTTGAGTGTTCAAAGCAGGAAGAAGCCTTCTATTTGAAGTAACCAAAACCCTAGTGTCCTAGTATCTGGGTACAGTTGCAGAAGAGTCACTGAGACGGCCTTCCCAGTGTTTTGGCTTATCAGCTACCACAGAGGGTAGCTGGCACTGTGATGTTTCCAGCCTACCTGTGGGCTTTGCCCAGAAGAATCAGCAGACTTACACCCCCAATCACAGCCATAGCTGCTGAGGATGGAATAGTGTCCAGACCAAAGGGCCTTAAGAAACTCTCCCAAAGAGAACAGCAGATAATAAGTACCTTTTAACTCTTTCTAACCCCCTAAACCACACAGGAAACAGAGGGGGTTTGGGGCATATTAAAAATTTAATAAAACAAACAAACAAAAAAAAACCCAAGTTACAATAACCAGCTCACATCACTTGAAAGTAGCCTCAGAAAAGCCACATGAAAGAACACAGGTAGGAAAATTTTGCCTAAAATTTACCCAAAAAGTTCTCAAGACTGGGCCTACGCTAAGCGTGAGCTGAAAAGGGTGAGAATAACCTACTGTCCCACCATAGTTCTTACTGTGGCATGGTTATGCAATACTTGTAACACAGTGCCAAGTCACAACACAAGGCCAGGGCTCAGGATTGCGATGCAGGAACATGAAATGCTCAGTGGTGGGATTACCTGGTGGTCTAACCCAGCTCAATGACAATGAGGCCTTTGCATGGAGAATGAGTGAAAATAAGAGAATTTCCTCCAGTGAACCTGGAAGTCAAACAAGGAGCCTCAAGATGGGGTGCCCACCTGGAGCTACAGCACAATGGCAGCAGGTCTACTCAAGGACTTGCATGACTCCTCCCACAAGAGCACGGGAACATCCAGCACTATCAAGAATTGCACTAAAGAGAAGAAGAAGAGCAGTGCGTGCATGGAGTAGTTCACTCCTCACCACAGATATAATTAATCAAAAGGGGTTCTGTGTTGAGACAAGACCTGTCTCCTTACAGCTTCCAGTTACAAGCTGCAGCCAAATGCGGCTGTCCTCAGCACTGCAGGCAAAGCTGCAGACTTGAGTCACTACTGACAGCAGCCACAAAAAGCAACAGTCTAAGCAGAGAAAATTTAAAGGACAAGGAACCCAGAGGCACCTACCCAGCCTCCTCCCGTACCCACCTTCTTCAGGATTCTTGCTTTCCCTGTATGAAAAGATAGGCAAAAAGAGCTAGGGTGTACCATGTAACAGCCAAGTGGGTGCAAGAGATGAGGCTACCTCTCTCCTCCTTGCCCATCTTGTGAGGAGTGAGTATGTTCTCTTTAAGTTCGGTGGTTTAAGTTCACTGTAGGATCAGAAGTATTAAGGTTTGACTGAAGTGAAGATCTGGTTTAAAAAGGAAGGATTGTCCCAACTTGTTTTTGATTGAAGACTAGATTGGTTTGTGACCCTTCTGATCCCATGTGGTGCCTCTAGAGCCTCTTGGTCATCAGTTTGTCCCATTCCACTTTAACCATTCAGAACTGGACCCAGTTGGACTGTTGAGGAGCTTGATTTGGAACAGCACTGAAATAAAGAAAGGAGAATCAAAAGGAGCAGATCTAATAAGACTTCTTTATCTTACAGCTCTTCCAATGCCCGTCAGGACACTACCCTTCTTGTCTGCAGTTCTCTTCACCAGAGTTTACCTGGATGCAGTGCTGAAGTCTCCCCAGAGGTCTGTGGTAGCTGACACTGGTGCCTTGGATGCAGATGCAGGAGCATCTAAGTCTAGTAGAATATCTAAAGCAAATTTAAAACAAAACAAAAACAAAAACCAGATCAAGCTAATGAGGAAGAAAAGCCCACAGGCATTTAAACTGTCACAACTGCTCAAACTGATATACACAAACTGCTGGGTGCAGGGGCAGAGAAGGGACTCCAGCCCTCCCTCCGGAAAAAGGAAGTTAGGCTTTTTAAGGTTTTTGTTATAGCAGCAGCTCCTTTTGCTGAATGTGCACAGAGCCTCCAGCTCATGCTGCAGTGATATATCATTTTCAAGAACTCTTCAATCCATCAACCCTTGGCCTGTCGTTACAGTCCCTGATGAAGAGTCCCTCTCCAGCATTCTTGTAGGCCCTCTTCAGATATTGGAAGTCCTCTCTATGCACCTACTAGTGTCTGACAGACTGTTTGCTCTACGCTAGTATTTACCTGCACTGCTCATATTACTAGATTTCAGCACAGGAGGAGGCGTGACATGGTTAGCAATGGCTGTGGAAGAAGGTGGAGGTATAGGAGGCACTGCAATTTTGCCTCCTGGTGGGGGTGGCAGCAGGCTTAGGCCCCCTGATCCAGACACACGGGGCTTGGCTGCTCCTCCTTTCTTTGTCGTCATGTTCTGTATAAAAAGGAAGGACAAGTGAGGAAAAGTCTCCACTGGCATATCCAAAGCAAGAAGCAGGGTAAACTGGGCTGCTCACCCCAATGTTCAGTTTGATGGTCTGCCCTTCCTTAAATCCTAAGTCTAATTTGGGACGTGTGTCAGCTTCCTGGGACTCCTTGGAGATCTCAGATTCCTGCTTCACCCACCTAAAAAGATGAGAGGAAGGCATAAGATCCTGTGGCAAAGCAGAACAGGGTTTCAGAAAAACACATGGCTCCTCTCCCATCATTCTGCCAAAGATCTACCTCGTGCTGTCAAACCAGCTACCTCCCTAATTCCAGTGTAGTTCACCGAAAAGCTGGGACCACCACAAACCCAAGAGACTGCCTAACACTGCACCTGCAGCATCACAGGACCTAAGCTTAGGACTTGCAGATCTGACCTTGCAGGACTCAGCCTGCATGACAGAGCAAAAGCAGGGCTTCACGACCATCCCAAGTTAGCCTGCACTAAATGAACACGCACCACCACCCGCCATGCTCTACAGGCCAGAGGAAAAACAGCATTCCAGAAAAGCACAACTCACTTGAAGTGATCTTGCAAAGAGACGTTGAAGTCAAAGGCATCACCACGATCCGTGAAGCCAATGCCTATAAAAGCACTTCGTCCTAGCAAGGAGACAGGAGTCGTCATTGGAGGTGCCCTGCCTGCAACTCGGCTCATGCGTTCATTCACTCCATTCACTCCAAAATCTGTCTGCTTCTCCTAAACCACCCTGTGCTACCTCCCTCTGATGCACCTGCAGGTGGACACCAGCAGCTCACAGCAGTTCATTGTTCCTAGCCTTCAGGATGCATCCTTCTTCCTACGTGGCAGTCTCAGAAACTGAATGTTCCTTCCCAGTCCCTGGAATCTGTGCAATTTGAGAACCCTTCTCTGTTGACCTTACCTTCCTACCTCTCCAGGCACACTACCCAGCCTTTTCAGCACTCCCAACACCATTTTAATCCACCTGGCAGACACCCAGCTCCATTAGGCTAAAGTCACCTCCACCCCTAACACTTCGCACGTACATAATCCCCCAACTCACCAGTACCATCCTGAATTCGAATGACAAAATAGCGGCTGGAATCTGTCACAGTCTCTACTGCAATGCCAGGGTATTGATCTATAGGAGCCTGGGCGAAGAGTTCTCCTGCACACAAAGAACTAGGTGTTAAGAAGAGCAACCTTGTGGCAAACCACAGCCAGGGCTGCCATGCACAGCTCTGAGCAGGCTTAGAAGCACAGGCTCATAAGCAGCAATCATGGTCACGGTCTTGCCAAGCCACAGCCCTTCCCTTACCTGACACCTTATCCTCCAGTTTTATGTATGCAGTTTTGCCTTTGGAGGTGACACGAAGCCGCCCTGTCCAGTCCGGATGGTCCAGTTTCCAGTCAGATGCCCTGAAAAGAAAAGCAATTGTTCACTGACCATCAACCCCTCCACTTCTGACCAACCATCTTATCAAAAGCCTTTGCTTCCAAAACTTTAACACGTGCAGCTGCCTTATTCCACTTCTCTCCCCAGACAATACAGAGGGTCTCAGCTCCTCTCTGTTGCTGCCGATCGACACACTTGGCTCTGACTGGCCTCTTTTTCCTCTGAGTAACTGGAAATAGATACAGTCCAGAGAACAACAACTCTGTCTTTACCTTTATAAGCTTGCAGAAGAGGGGAGACAAACTGAGACATTCACTTAGAATAGTAAAGCCAAAAGCAACTAATAAGTGACTTATGAGCATCAGGAAGACCACAAAAATTAATTAATAGCATGCTGAAAAGCCACTCCATTATTCTACCCTATTGTTGTAAAATAACATCAAGTACTTTGAACCTAGAGGCAGCTAGCTTGCACTCGGTAAAACATCATACACACAATCATCAAACTCTCTGCTACAGACTGTTATGAAGGAAAAAAAGAAAAAAAAGAGAGAAACCCCCCAACCTACACGATTTTACAACTGAAAACAAGCATCTATGGCCAGGCACAACATCCACAGTGGCAACAGTCTGCCAAAGTCTGTGAGTAACCCCAACACCCATCAGCTCTTCAGAGCACAAGCCCTGTTCATTCTCCAGCAAGTCCGTGGGCACAGCTTACAAAGCCACGCTCCGCTGGTTTAGCCTAAAGACAGAAAGCATTTCTAACTCCTGGTCCTGCAATCTCTTCTGAAAACAAACCATGCCGAGCACTTGGCTCCCTCCCTGCTCCTGTGAGAGCCAACAGGCCAAATTCGATGTGCCATTGTACTACATTAGGCTCACATCCCAGGGAACCGGGCAAAGGAGGAGCAAAGGTTGGCAGAGCAAGCTGCTCAGGTGGTCACCTCCTCCACCCGAGCAGCCCCTGCTCCTCCGCAGCACGGAACACAGGCTCCTGCTTTTAGGCGCGGACAACCCACAAGCGGCAACCCGGTACGTCCCCAAACCTGCGGCCGCTGGGGACTAGGTAAACCCTCAGGGAACAGGCTTGGTTCGCTTGCGGCCGCAGGCCATGGCTTCCCAAGGCCCCACTCGGGGCGAGGATGCCCTTGCCCGGGCCCAGCCCGCGGCTGCCCTACTCTCCGGCCTGCGGCCGCATCCCCGCAGGCAGGGGCTGGGTGCACCGTGCGGAGCAGAGCCAGGGCGATCCCGGCTGCCACCCGCTTCCTCACCTGTACCCGCGGTTGGAAGTTCGCGGCGGGATGCGGTAGACGTTGACATCGGGCTTCACGCAGAGGACAGACTCGTACTCCAGCTCAGCCGCCGCCATCTCGCCCGCGAGCCCCAACAACCCGGCGAGCAGCGAGGGGTGGGAGCCTAATAACCCGGGGTGCTTCCGACCGCCATCTTTGATGAGGGCAGACACCGCCTAGGGCCGCTGGGGCGCCGGGCGCGGAGCGAGGCACGTCGGGCTGGTGGAGGAAGGCATCTTAGATCCGGGCAGCAGAGCGCGGGGCGGGCAGGCGACCATCTTGAAGCCGGTTCTGACACAGCAGCGGGGACTGGCGCCATCTTGGACCCTGGCAGTTCCCGTGCGGCAGCCATGTTTGGTGCGGGCTGATGAAGGGGTGCCGGGCGCCATGCTGGAGCTGGGCGCAGCGTGCCGGGAGCGGGCGGAGCCGGGCGGGCTAAGGCGCCTGGGGGCGGCCGGGTGCCCGCCATGGGTGCTGGGGGTGCCCTGAAGGGCACGGCGGACGGTCTCCCGCCAGCCCGGTTCGCGGGTGGGCGGGCGGGCCGCCGGCTGCTGGTCCCGGACCGCTGGTGTCACGCCGGGAGCTGGGAAGCCACGGCTGGGACGTGCCGAAACATGGGGCTGGGGTTTGTGCTGCCACATGAGTATCTATCGGGGGCTTGTAGTTCCCGGCGTGCCCTCAGCACGGGGCCTGGGCGCGCCTCCCCACCGTGGTTTTCTTTCCTGCAGGCTCGGGTTTTAAATGAAAATGGGTTTTTGTGTGCCTTGTGGTGCTGGGGTTATGCAGCCTTTGGTAAAATAGAAAACCGAAGAGAAAAGGTGGCATAAACCATTACAAGTTTTGCAGCTGGAAGTGGTGAAAATGCATGCTATATAAAGGTTAATTTCTGGAGTGTGACTTTCCAGAAATGTGGCCAAGATAAGCGTATAGTTACTAGCTTATTTAAAAAATATTATAACGCCAGTACCATTTGAACTAATTTTTTTAATCGTGACTTTTCAGTGAAGACCGATGCTGAAGTTTACGGCTCTGCAGTAGCCTATTACTGCGTATCTAAAAGTACTAAATGATAACTCTGAAAACTGGAAGAAAAGGCATAAGAAAAGCTACCAAGTTCTATATCCCCTAGCTACAAAGAACTATATCCAAAGTTCTGTAGCCAGATGTGGGCAGAGAATGGGCTAATTGTGCTAGGAAGTCATTTAAGCTATCCATGGAAGACTGGGTGAGCACAGCTTATTGCTGAGTGTAAAGCAAAAAGTGAATTAAAGAGCGCTAAGTTTGAGGAATTTTTTTTTTTTTTTTTTTTTTTTTTGGTCAGTATTTTTTTCCCTGCTCTGGAATAGTATTAGTGCAGCGAGAGCTGAAACCAGATCTGGAGGTTTGTTTCTTGCTGTTTCTGAAGATAAGTAGAACAGGATGGTAATGAACCTCAATCACAGCAGCCAAACATGCTGTGCTTCTGTCAGGCCAAACGTGCAACTAGCCCAGCTTTGTATCTCTGACAGTGCCCAGTGCACAAAAACTTTGAAACAAAGAAAGGGAGCCTGCTGATTCCATGGATCTGGTAAGTGAAACTGTTTGGAAGATGAGGACAGGAACAGTATTGGGTTGTTAAAGACTAGCAAAGTAGGATACTTGAAATTTAACAAGCATATCTAAATGTAGCTGGCCTAATGTTGACAGCTGTTTGAGTAGATACACTGGAAAGACACGTGAGTGGTGTGAGCTAAGCACATGAACAGATACGGAATGACAGATGTGCAGCTTCCTTTTCCCCTTCCCTTCTGCCAGCTGAGGGGGTGCCTTGCCAGGCTGCACACTGGGGCGCGCAGATAGATTTGAACCATGTCATGCACAAGAACTCGTAGGAATACACAGCACCAATACTCAATGCAGATACATGCCACAGTGTAAAAGAAGACTCTGCCTTCTTGCTTGCAATATGTCGCCGTTACATTGCTTGCCAGACTGCCAGAATTGAGGCAAAGAAGTTAATCAGAGAGAAACCTTGGAGCAGAACAGAGCTGCTTAAAGAAAGCGTGCAAAACAGTACAGAATTACTTTCCTAGTATACTAGCTTCACAGTCTAGTGTAAGGGCTTTGTGTGGGCCAGGGGCTTGTGTGCATTTGTTAGCAGTATTTTATAAGCTTTCCTTCTGTGTGGATCCATCTACTTGGTTTTTTGTTTTTTGTTTTTTTAATTTATTTATACTTTCAGTTACCCAGATCATCCCTGGAGCCACAAATCTAATTGTGCAACACAAAAAAGTGTAATTTTGTTGTTTTCAAACTCCTACCTGATAAATTAATTTGATGTCTCCTAGTTCTAGTGCTGTAAGAATTCATGTCACCTTCTTCATGTGTCTCTCATACCGCTACTTAAATGTCTCTTTCCCAAGGTGAATCATTCTCATCTATTTAGCTTGTCCACCAAAAGACGCCATTCTGAGCCATGGCTGTCTAGTCATCATTTTCTGTATCATTTGTGATTCTCCAGTTGTTTTTAAGATTGAGGACCATTACAGCATTCAATATTCAAGAATCAACTGAATGCTTCTGTTATATTTAACTTTTTGAATAGCATTGATTTTTCACAGACTTTTCTGCAGTGACTGCTAAGTTTTTTCTTTGAATGGTAATAACTTATTTACATCCCTCTGTATAGTTATGGTTGCTTTTCCAAATTCAGTAATTCACAATTGGCAATATTAAATTTCAGCTGCCTCTTTATTGTGGTGTCATTCAGTGTGCCACTATCTTCCCACAGTTCTTCTAGAAGGAGAAAATATAGAAGACAAGAGAGTGTCAAAGGGCCAACTTTAGAAGGCACATGAGGAAAGATGCACAAACAGCACTAGGGCACTGGGAATACATCTCCCATTCAATTCCACTGAGACTTAACCAGCAGAGAACATAACATTTTTAAACAAGCATCTCTGGACCTAGGAAGTACAAAGCATTGCCAAAAATAGCTAACGCTTTGGGGTTTCTTTTGGTTTATTTGTTTGTTTTTTAAAGGATTAAGTAGGGAGGTTGAAATCTTGAAGGAGAACATATTTAAACTCGGGCTATGAAAGCAATAGCAGAAATCTTAGCTGGAACTCCACAATGTTCAGTCATAGGAGATGTACAAATAAAAAGGCCTACACAAGCAGAGTGAAATGTACAGTTCTTGCCAATCCATAGGTAGCCTCATAATAAACCATGCGGAAGAATCATTTGGGCTTTTGTTTTGCAGTTGTTTTGCTTATTTAAGAAAAAATAAAAATAAGGCATTGTCCAAGAATGTACTTAATGGATGGACCAATATTTGGAATTTTCCTTCTCTGCACAGAAGGTACAGGGGAAACGAGTCTCACAGAACAACTCATGAGATAACTTAAAGGTTAATCTCAAGATTATTTTTACAAAACAACCCAAATACTACTACAAATGGTGTTTCCTTCCCAGAAGATGCCCTGGCAAAACATTGGACCTGAACACTCAACCGGTACAGAGAACCTGTTACTGTGAAAAGCTAGTTTTTAATTACATATGATCTATAAATGTGCAAGTTTTGCCAAGCTTTGTTCCCTGCTTGATATCCAGAGTTTATTCTTACCTGATCTTACTCAGCAATGTACAAAAATGCACAGTTCAGAAGAGAAAATGGATACAGAAGAGAAAGAAAGAATGCAGCGTAGTGATCTGGGATTGCCATCAAGGCTGCAAGTCAAAGTCTGGTCTGATCTAAGTAACCATTTTATGGAAGTTAACAAAATGCCTCTTTTCCTCCTGGCACTATCTCCTTTGAGTGTCTTCGTTATTGGGCCCTTTTTGCTGAGGTGCAAAATGTTTCAGCAGTCAAACAGCTTAAAAGGTTCATCGGTCTGGAATCCTCTACAAAGAGGTGCTACGTCATCTCACCACTGTCCAGGGCGAGCTGGCTGGATCAGTGTTTGCTGCAGGGGAGAGGGTTTAACTGGGAAGATCAGAGCTGGCCTCTTACAAAGGAGAGTTTGAGTAGAGCCAGGCACATGGTGAGGAAAAGGCTGCGTGTCCCTTTGCCAACAGGAGCCAATGGGAGGAGTATCCTCCTGCACACACTTGCTGCCTGGGTCTGAGGAGTCCCCAGGAAAGATGTCAGCTGAGCATAAGATGCAGCTAGAGGAATTTTCGTGGCAGGCTGCTGCCAGCCTGTCCATCTCTGGGGTGCAGCCCAGCCCTGGCCTGCCTTCCTGTTTCTGCTTTCAGATTTTGTTTGTGTTGGAGGCAGCATTACTGTGTTTCAGAGAGACGTGCTCAGGCGTGGAACTCTGCTCCATCCTGGTTCATTTTCCAGACTGAAACCAAAATAGCAAGGCTGATTCTTGAATGTCTGAGCTTTGTCACTTCTGCTAGCAGTCTGGATTTCCCAGATTGGAGGGGTGAGGGGGAACCCTACTGTTGCACATATGAAATGCCTTGCCCTACATGCTTTATCTTTTTATAGTCTTGTCACGATTTGTGCTATCAGCATTTCAGTTAAACCGCTTCTGACTTTTCATCAGTCAAGTTCCTTCTTAAAAACAACAACAAAAAAAAACCCCAACCAACAAGAAGTCTTGAAATACCCTGAAAGGTCAGAAATCAGATTTAAATCCCTTTGATGTGACCAGTTATGGTTTGCCAAGTACAGTGTTTTGTATTTGGTAAACTAAGCTGTCTCAGGCTGGGACAGCAGCTGATCTGGATTGATAAGAATCCCAGAAATGGCATTGTCTGGGTGAATGTGCTGATCTGATAAAACGTGGAAATGACTACAAGATAACAGATCAGACACCTGATGGCAGGATTTGGAATTATGAATTACATCAAGCAAAGGTCAGTGTTATACCAACAGGCAAGACGTGATCTGGTTGTCGTAGGGAGGCTGCAGTGAAGTATGTGTCTGTGCCTCGCTTTCCCTTGCTTTCTATGATTCTTTGACTCAGGGCACTAAATATTTTGACAGTGTTGAGACAGCTTCTTTGGATTTGTTATTTTATAAGCAAATCTCGTCTAAAACTTCAAATACGAGTCATTCTAAGCCTTTCCAGCATGGTGAAAGAACATACTTAGCACACACATGCACGTACAGGAAAAAAGCAGTTCCTAAAATGTCATGTGAGTTTCTGTTTTCAGTCACTTCAGAAACAGGACTGATGGTACTTGCTCCCCGACACACTGGAATACCCTGCTTCGCTCGGGTAGGTATAATAAACTGAAGGATTCTGCTTTCCGCTTTAACTTGCAATTTCGTATTCTTTGCTCCTCAAAACCTCTCTCTCCTCTCCAGTTACCCCCTTCCATTTTCATAACCACATAGCAGCCCTGTTAGCACTCTTGAAAACATAGCATGGTCATTATCTTCTTATTGATTCATCCCTCAGTATGCTATGGAGTAGGATGTGTATTCCTATTTTCACAGCGTTCCTTGATTCCCTCTCCCCTTCATAGCATCTTCTGTAGCCAATGTGGGGAGGCAGCAAGATTCAGCTCTTGTTCTCCAGTTTTCCCTGTAAAAGTTGCTTCTTCATATGTCAGCAAGACTTGTTAGAATTTTAAGTTAAGCCCCTAGTTGCTGATTTGGAATGGTTTTGGGTTTTTTTAATTATATTGATATTTAGCCCTGCACACAGCAGTCCCTGACTGGCGTTTAAGTACTGGCATAGTAGAGGTTAAAACAGTCAGTCTGGGTTGTTCATGTCTCCTCAGTTGCTTCTGCAGGCTGTATTCAGCTCTTACCTATGCAGCTCCCTTGCATTCTGGTAATGCTTTTAGGGACCTGTCAGCAACACAACTGTCTTCATTCACATGGAAAGGGTTAACAGGGATTTTATAAACAAATAATTCTGTTAATGCCTAAAGGATGAAGATCAGACTCTTTCTCAGCTCTGTCTTGACTTTGCTAGATTTTCTTTCATTTCTAAATTTACTAATATCTAAGTCCAAGCATAATTGAGCAATTAGTTTTTCCACTACTATTCTCACAGTTCTAAAATGTCACTGAAGTATTCTGTGACTCAACTTAGTTGTCTTGCAATAAGAAGTCTTTTCTTCTGTCTGAAATGCTCAAGAGCAGTACTGCTATTGCTCTGTATTTTAGTTTTTCTTTCTACAACTAAACCTCTGCCTGTTCTTCTTAAACCATTAATTTCTTGCCTTTCTCCTCATCAAGACTAGCTTCCCGAGGAACCAGCTGAGAGCTTAGAACAAAAGCAGGGAGAAGGAAGTGCTTTCTGAAACTTCCCTAAAAATACCCCTTAGCAAACAGGGTTGCTGTCCTGTCTGTTTTATTTATAATGTCCAGAAAGTGGAGCAGGGTTATTTCATGAAGACGAGCATTGCTTTCTTAACCGAAACCTATTACACTGGTTATGCCAAGAAATCACTTGTTTTAAAGAGAAAAGGAATTAAAATGCTGACTTATCTTTCTGAAGAAAGAAGTGTATACAAAGCTGGAAGTTGATCAGGAAGGACACCTGGTGACAGTGTGGGCATGTGAACAGAGAGCTCCACTTTGGAGACTAAAAGGAACCAGACTGAAATCAAGGGGGATGACAGATATTGCAGGACTTAAGTATATACAACCCCCCTGCTTGAATAGTGAGGCTTGTGTAGCTTAGCCAACATGAGAATGAAGAATGTGTATAATGGTCAAATTAGTTAAGCCTTCAGCACAAACTTGTATAGACTGATGTCTTTGTACTGCTCTGTACTGTCACCTAGCTCGGAGATGCTTCAGTACAAATAAAGAGAAGACTTTGAAGAGGAGGGTGTATGAATTGCCTACTGATTTGCTTTCTGTTTTATAGCTACAGAATGCCTCAACTCCTGGGTAACAGCAGTTCACATGAGCAGGCTGCTGAACATTATGCATCAGAATCCATTGTCTCCATTGCTATCTTCATCATCATTTTCATCATAGGTATCCCAGGCAACGGATTGGTGATCTGGGTAGCTGGTCTGAAAATGAAAAGGTCTGTGAACATTGTCTGGTTCCTAAACCTTGCTGTGGCTGACTTCATTTGCTGCCTATCCTTGCCATTTTCCATTGTTCACCTGGCCCTCCATGAACACTGGCTGTATGGTTGGTTGCTCTGCAAAGTCATCCCATCAGTCATAATCTTCACCATGTTTGCTAGCGTCTTCCTACTTACGGCCATCAGCATTGACCGGTGCCTTCTTGTGATGAAACCTGTCTGGTGTCAGAATCATCGAACAGTGAAATCTGTATCACTAATATGCAGTGGCATTTGGATCCTGGCCTTCATTTTCTGCTGTCCTGTCTTCCACTACCGTGAGACTAGCACTCATGATGGCAAAACTGAGTGTGGGTACAATTTTGGAGATCACATAGCGCTGGATTATGTAGATAGTCCTGTAAATGAGTTACAGGAAGCATACTCACCTTTAGACTACAGCGGTAATGACTCCTGGGTTAATGTCTATGAGGGTGATTATTCTGTGTCACTTGCCTCAGTGGCAGTAAACATCACTAGGACTGTCTTTGGCTTCCTACTCCCCTTTGGCACAATGGCAGTTTGCTATCCCCTCATTGGTTTCAAAATGCATGCAAACCAGTTTCACAAGCCACGCAACAGAATGCTGAGAACGATTGTGCTCGTGGTAGCTGCATTCTTCATCTGCTGGGCTCCGTACCACGTAGTTGGGATTCTGTACCTTATACCTACTCTTGGAACACAACTGAGGCAGTCACTGATCCTCTGGGATCACCTCTCTACAGCACTTGCATATGCCAACAGCTGCATGAACCCCCTGCTCTATGTTTTTGTGGGGCGGGACTTCAGGGCAAAGGCACAACAATCACTGCGAGGAATCTTGGAAGGTGTCTTTACTGAGGAGCCAACACATTCCATCCCTTACTCTCTTCACAGAAGCAAGACTTCAACAGAGAAGGACAGTAGCAGCACAGTGTAACGCAAGACTTCCGATCACCACTGTAGAAAGAGGAGCTATGGCCCTGCGCATCGATCACTCTCCACTTAACAGCTTTTTGTCTTTCTCCAGCACATTTGATTAATCTGCAGCTCTACACCCAAGGCACTGAGATGGTTCAGCTCATGACAGCAAACCCCCTTTATAGCCTAGAGAGATGGGAAGTTGAAGTACCAAGAGTAATAATCTCTGGGAAGATGCTGGTGAAGGAGGAGACAGAGTATTTCAACATTTAAAGGAAGAAAGCAGGCTTGCAGAATGATTTGTGGTGGGATCATGTAGTTTAACCTCTGAATTGCTAGATGAGAACATCATTAGAGTTATTTGTGTATGTCTACATTCTACATTGCCTGTTTCTGATAAACTGCAGATGAAAGTAACTTTTGATGTCTCCTTGGAATCTGTCATCCTGTTTTCCCTCTCCTTTGAGTGTACTTGGGGTCTGAGGGTTGGGGTTTTCCCTCTGAAGATTTCCCTAGAGGGTAGTGCTACATTTTCTTACAGCAGTGCATTAGAACAGCACTTGCCCCAGTCAGCTGCATGGAGCTGACTTCCATGCCCTGGTAGATGATGCCCAAGATGTTTCTTTGTCCTGGCACATACACCGCTGTACAGCAGTAACTGGTCAAATGCACGTACTATGGCTATATTTGTTAGCATGCACTCATTCACTCCCTCTACCACCAGAGTCCCAAATCTTCCTTTTAGGAGGCACATGCAAATGTACCTACTGCATTTTAAGATGGCACACCAGCAGAATTGCAGCAACTGCACTCATTGCTGAACCAGATTAGGTGGCTGCTGGACTATCAGGCATTTGGTAAAACCTTGGAATGGAGAAGTGATAACCTCCAGTCTGACCCCAAGAAGGTGGGGAATAAGCCTGGTGCAGCACAGTTATATCCTGCTCTCATGTCTTGCTGGTGGAGGAGGATAGAATTGTGTCCTGGCAGGCTATTTGGGGGTATTTTCCAAGTCTGGATGCTCTCTGCTCCTGAAAAGCACAAGTACATTTCCTAGGAAGTGGTTTAAAAATCAGCTTTTTGTATTAGTCCTTCCCTAAAGGAGTAAACTAAATGGTCGGAGAAACAGGCCTTAAGCATTGGCATTGGTTTTACTTTGCTTTTCTGGCAAGCACAAGTTGAGAGACTCACTGATCTCTGTGTCCTGAGAACAGCTGTAAGAACTTTTGACATCCTGAAGTCTCGGTCTTAAAGTACATAGTGGTGGGGGCTGCTCATTTAGCCACGTCCACACTCAAATTCTGGTTCTGAGGTAAGAAGGTGGGAACCGAGCCCACCAGCCGGGCGCCGCTGGCAAAGAAGTCAATACTGGCACCAAGAGGGTTAAACCATAAACATTCACTTTTTGTTTTTATTAAGAAAGCATGCACAAAAATAAACTCGTGAGACCACGCTCCTCTCTCCTGGCCACTGACACGAAGCACGGGGGGGCCTGCAGGGGGGGAGCTGGCACCGCGCACCCTGTGGAGCTCCGCACGCCTGCCCGGGGCCGAACCACGCACCAACAACACACGTTTATCTCAGGGCAGAGGAACGAGGCTGATTTGCACACTGACCGGCATGTATTTACATATGCAAATGAGGCACAACTTAATACGCAAATGAGGCAAATATGAAAATGAGGAGCACTTTATACGCAGAAGGAGCCATCGCAGTTGGTTTCTCTTCCAGTGGTGTTTTCAGACTTCCACAGGGCCGGCTCTCAGTAATACCCTCTGCAAAGCACTAACTGGCACCCACCAGAGGTCATCTCTCCTGGTTGTCTCTGGTGCCACTTTCCACAGAAACCCATCACACATGCTTCCGAGCTGTATCATTCCCATCCTGAGGCAGCAGAGAGAACAGCTGACTCCACGCTGCAGTTGTCTGGGATTCCTCATTTCTCTTGGAAACACTCAATGATGAACTCCCCCCCCAAAAAACACACTTAAAAGGGAGAAAAAAAAAAAAAGGAAACAAAAATGTCCACCCTCCCAATCCAGGGAGACTCTGTCCACTTCCCTGACAAAGATCCAATCGCTTTATCCCTACAGCAAATTTAAAAAGCAATGCTAGTTCCCCACCTTCCTGCAGCCAGAGTAGAGCTTATTACTCCCCTGCCCCGGGTCTGTCAAGTAGTCCTGATGTTTTATTTCTATCCTGGTTCCCTTCACTGGTGAACAGGGAATAAGGGCTGGGGGGAGGCTTTACAAAATATTAAGAAGAAACAAGAGGTTTGACAGAACGGAGCCAATACCGGCAAAAAGGGGAACACAGGACACAGCTTTGGGGAGGAGGCATCTCAACACTCCTGCTCCTGCACCTTTTCCACCTTCCTGATTCGCAAGTGCTGACAAAACTCATCCTTTGGGATTTACACTAGATTCCACAATCTCCCCAGCTGAATTGCAAAGGGGTCTGACCCACCCTCCTCCCTTCTATATTACGCTCTTTGGCTGTTCATTTTAAGAATCTGCCACACTTCATCCTCTCTTCTAATGCACCTCTTAGAAAAGACACTTGTGAGGGCCTCCCAGTTACTTGACCAGAGGGTCCAGCCCCTTGCCCATCATCCTGTCATTCACCTCCACTCTGAGCAGCAGCTTCCTCTTCCCACCACAGCCCATCCACACAGCGGGAACCGCCGACAGAACCTGCACCTACACCACAAGAGCCCTGTTGTTGCTGGTGCTCTCGAACCACAGGCAAGGGCAGTCTCCAAAGAAATCCAAGGGCTGGAGGGTCAAACAACAACTGAACAAATACTGATGGGAGAAAACCTCCAAATTTGCATATGCAAGTAAGAGCCTCAATACTATTTTGAAGAAAGGCTTGAAGGGGTGGGGATGAAGTTAAAAGCTCTGGGGAATAGAATTTGCTGAATCACATGCGACACCCCTGACTGCTTCTTTTACCTGGCGGGCATGTAGGCTTCACCTGGAGACTGCAAAAGGCAGTGTAGAAAATAGGTCAGGATTCCCTTAAAATCTCCCTCAGTTGTCACAGATGGCACTGCATTCCAAAACCCGACTTCTCTGCTACATTCTCCTTTCTCCAAACTCTGGTCAACCCTCCCAGCTCAGCTCAGCTCTCCCTACCTCAGGGATTACTCTCCTTTTGTACTTGGGAACTCTACTTCTTTTCCTGCTCTCTTCCTGCTGGTGCGAGAAAGTTCACAGAGCTAAGATCACCTCCCCAGTGTCCCTTTAGCCCCCGGGACCTTTACAACATTTACGAAACAACAGAACTACAGGCTCCCAGGGTCCACTAGGCTCTCTCACTCCAGTAGCCAATACAACAGATTCACCGGCCACCTTGAAGGGAAAGAGGGATTGTTAAACGCAAAATGACGGAGGCAGAGAAAGATGCACTCAAGGATTCAGCCTTCCAAGGTCTTTTCATGGCACCAAGGACCCATCTTTCCGCCCTCCACAGGGCGCCACGCAACACGAAAGAGCCAATCTGATGCGTCCAAGGCCACCAGAGGAGGGGGAGGGCTGTGCTCAATTATTGGTAATAATAATAACAATAATAATAATAATAAACAAAAGAAGAAAAAGAAGATAAAACAGGACGCAAGGAAGGATTATCTTCGGCAGCATCTTGCGGTGGCTTCTCTGGCGGAGATAGAGAATATATATCTATATACAGGCAAGGCAGGGAGGCTGGGGAGGGTGGTGCTGGCACCAGTGACCCCATGTCCCCCTCCCCTCCCGCGTCCTTCACGAAGGACGGGCTATCAAGTCTGTAACTCGTTAGGTGATCAAGTCCCAGTCAAAATCATCGGGGATTTCCTCATTGGCGCCTGGAGGAGGCCCTGGAGGCCGAGGGACCAGATGGTGAGCTGCCCAAAACCAAGAGAAAAATAGAACAGAAAGGAAAGAGAACAGTTAGAATAAAAAATGTCACGCTTTTTCACAGTGGGCCCTTGGGCAAAAGAAAGCATAAGAGATTTGGGCCTTCTCCTTTCCAACAGTTGAACAAGCAAGAACGCTACTGGCATGATTTTCTCCGTCAGACAGCACCTACCAATGTCTGTAGGTGGTCTGCTATGAAATTCTCCACAGCAGCTTCTACAGAGGTTAAGTTTGAGTCTCCTTAACCTTCCTTACAGCTGACTGCTGATGGAGCACAAAGGACTTCATCAACAGAAGCTTCTCGTGTAAAGTTGCCTTCAAGCAAGCAAGGATGAGGCTGAGCTAGAAGACTATTTATGTGAAGTAGAAGTGAAAGAAATCAGGCCACTGAAATCCTAAACCTTGCCAGGGCTATGGCAGAGCCCTAAATGGAGGGTCCCTTGTAATCCAGGCTCCCTGTCTACCCTCAGTGCTCCATTTGATTACTAAGTGCTTTGGGAGAAATGCACAAAGGGCTTGGGAACCAATTCTTTGATGTTCCATGGTATAATACAACTTAATCAAAGAATCAATAGAATGGTTTGGGTTGGAAGGGACCTTAAGACCATCTAGTTCCAACCGCCTGCCATGGGTAGGGATGCCTCACACTACACCGTGTTGCCCAAGGCTCTGTCCAACCTGGCCTTGAACACTGCCAGGGATGGAGCATTCACCACTTCTTTGGGCAGCCTGTTCCAGTGCCTCACCACCCTCACAGTAAAGAACTTCTTCCTAATCTCTAACCTGAAGTTCCCCTGTTTCAATTTGAACCCATCACCCCTTGCCCTATCACTACAGTCCCTGATGAAGAGTCTCTCTCCAGCATCCTTGTAGCCCCCTTCAGATACTGGAAGGCTGCTCTGAGGTCTCCACACAGCTTCTCTTTCCAGGCTGAACAGCCACAACTTTCTCAGCCTGTCTTCACACGGGAGGTGCTCCAGCCCCTGATCACCCTTGTGGCCTCCTCTGGACTTGCTCCAGCAGCTCCATGTCCTTATGCTGGGGACACCAGAACTGTGCACCCCTTACCTGTAATGTCAGCCCTTACCTGGGCGATTATATCCCGGAGAGTCCTGGGTGGAAATCTGGTACATAGGAGATGGCCCGGAGAAGAGATGGGGGGGCTGGGGCTGGCCATAGGAGTTCACTGTGAAAGAAAAGGAGTAAAAAAAACCCAAAACGAAATCAACCAAAAAAAAAAAAAAAAGGGAAGAAAAAAAAAAGGCAAGCAAAAAAACCAAACAAAAACCCCAAACCCCCCAAAAACCCTAAACTGTTAAGGTTCTGGTCAGCTGTCTTGGCCCTGACTGGGTGGCAGCTCACTCACAGAGCAACTCACTCAGACCCACGGGATACTGAGGGAGATGTTCAGCTGCTGGGTCCTATCTGCAAGCTATAGCTTGGTCAGAGATCTTGTTCTTGGAGCCAGCAGCAGTTTCTCTACTATTGTGAAAGAAGAACATTTTCATCCAGAAGCGCCACAAGCTGGCTCAGTATCATCCATTTAACTCTGTACTAGACGACACACACCATCACAGTTCTATCAAGACCATCATATCCTCTGTGCTCTCCTCAGAAAGAATTCAGAGTGAATCCTCCTAGTTCTTGTCCAGCCAGTACTTCCCAACAAGGATGCAAGAGCTTTCTTCTTTACAGCTCCTACAGCTCTTGCAATCTGGAGTAGCAATCTCTTTACCTTGCCATTCCTTTCTGTTAGTCCCATACAAAACCCACCACACACACCTCCCCCTTCTCTTTTTATGGGTTTACCTTTCAAACGTATTTCTGCCTGGAGAGGTTGCCTGTCAGTCGTAAGCATCACATAGTAATGGCCTGCCTAGGCCACAGCCATAGGACATAATAATTCTTTAAAGCCAGAGAAGCTGAGTTGCTATGAACAGCTCTAACAGCCTAGCCCTGAGTTGCTCGCTGCTGCACTGCCTGGCAATGCTGCAAGTAGTTCAGGATACTCACAGAATTGGTCCTTACTTAAACATCATTTTAGTCTCCCTCCTAATTACCTTGGTTCATGGATTGCTCCTGTTTGCCACTGTTCAGGGCACAAGAATCAGAGATTCGGGGGGGCTGCTGTGGGCCAACCAGATGAGGCAGCTGACCAGTCTGGGTAAGGAAGTGATTAAGGGAGTCACAGAGGTTGGCAATATGATGTTGATCCAGCGTCCAGTTCTTCCGCTCAGCCTGGCGCAGACTCTCCATCAGCTCTGCAAGGGACAAAGGACAATGTCAAAGACAGCACTCGCACTGTGGTCTTCCCTGTCTTCTACCCCTAAATCCTACCTTCTCCCCACAAGCCCAACTTCATTGCTCTGAATCTGTCACCAAACTCCTGGAGAGCTCCATATCTAGGATACTGTCTCACTGACTCAGGTAGGGGTGGGAAGGGAAAAATCTGAGTTAGCTTTCTGAGGTACTTGTATGAATTAATTCCCTCTGCCCCAAATTCCTGCAGTGTTCAAGAGCTTCAGGATCTTTAACAAAACCCATGAAGTAGGACACCTCATTTTACACACAGAAGAGTTGATTCCTTGAGAAACCCATGGACTTCACACTGCTACATTGGAAAAAACCCAAAGATCTGGGCCCAGCACTCACACATTCTGGACTACAGCCCTAGTCACTGAATCACTAGACCCAGTCACTAGGCCAACACTGACCTGAGAATTGGGAATGCTCAATGCTAGACCAGTTCAGCCGGTTTACCATCTTGAAGCTTTCCTTCAGGGAATCAATGTTGGAGCACCAATCAGGGGGAAATGCTGGAATGAAATGGGGACAAGATTATTCCAGTACAGACTGCCCTTTCCCTCCACCCCTTAAAAAAAATGATTGGCCCTTCTTCACCAAAGAGCCTGATGCTACAGTCACTTGCAATCCTTTCTCCCTTGGAAGACCAGGAATGGTGCCTCTTTCATTTAGCCCCTGACTTTATTCTGCATCCCTGAACAGAATCCCAAAACCAGTGTGGATGTATCCTCCTTTCCATCAGTAAGAAAGGATTTTCCCTCTCAGATTTCAATCACAATTGGCTTTCACCCTTTTCCCACACACAACACAGGCACTACTTAGGGAAAGCTCACTTGTGGAATTTCTGTCTGGTGGCTCTTCATTGTTTCACTATTCCCTTTTCCCTGGATGTTCTTTCCATTGCCCCTGACTCACCAAAGCCAGCATTGTTGATTGAAGCCTGTGACTGCTGCTGCTGCTGGTGCTGATGTGGCTGCTGCTGTGGGTGGGAGTGTGGGTGATGTTGCTGATGCTGGTGGTAGCCTCCATGCTGCATTGGGGGTGGGTGCATGGACATCACTGGTGGAGGGCCATAACCTTCACCACCCTGCTGTTTTGCCCCTTGGGATGGGCAACCCTCTGGGGTTGGAGTGTGGAGTGGGGGAGCAGCAGCCACTGATGAGGGGCCTTGCTGCTGCTGCTGCTGCTGGTACATGTAGTAGTTGTGGTTGGAAGGCTGCATGTCACCAAGGAGAGAAGAGAAACCTGCCGAGTAAAAGGAAAAGGAGGGAACTTTAAGAGCCTCCTGGATTAGACCTCTGCTTAAATTGTGCATCTCCAATTTCACACTGCTCATCCTGCTATTTATGAAGCTTTTGGAGTGCCCTCTACAGGCTGCTAACAACTATCACCTGCACAGTTGCTCCAGATTCTCTTCGAAACAAAAGCTCTACAACAAAGCCCCAGCAAGATTTAATCTTCTAGTACAAAGTCAGGAACTTAAATTCCTCCCTGGATTTTTCCTATATTTACCAAAGTAATCCATACTCTCCTTAACCCATGCTTCTCCCCTTACATTGTGGAATCTCCAGGAAAAAATCACAGTAAAGGGCATTACATGCCACTAACCTGAGCTACCTATTTCCTACTTTGAGTGCCCTTACTTGACCATTCACAAGCAAGCATCAGTTTTTCACTAAATTCAAAATCAACTCTTAGAGCTTACTACTACTGTGATGTGGCAAAAGGATAAATACTGCCACCCTGACCCAAAATTCCCTCGAAACTCAGGTTTTCCTAGGCTACCTTACAGCTGAAGACTTGAGGACAAAAAACCTGACTGCTGCTAAGTTTTACAGAGACACACACTGAGTTGAGGTTCTTCTCTACATTTTTGTAGCTTGTCCATTCTACAGTACCTCACACAACAGGCTTCTACTAGGAATCTCAAGTGCCAGCGTGACGAAAGCAGTAAAAGTAATGCCTTTTTATTTCACTGAAGCTACAAGTCAAGAGGCTCCTCCTAGAACAGAAAACTGCCTGCACTGTACGATGTCTGACGGCATAGGTGATAATGTATTCCTTTTTACACCAGACTAATATTTATAAGAGTGTTTAAAGGTGGGAATAGCAACTGTAGATTGTTCTTGTTGCCCGTGGACATCTGACCATATTCCTACTGTCGTTCTGCCCTCTTGTGGCTGCTTCCTCAATCCCAGAAATGCAAGCTATGAATGGAGCTGTAGGATGTCATCTGCACTCTCAATCCACAAAGCACAATTCTCCAAGGCCTTGTACAATACTAGCTTTAACAGATCTGAGCAACGACAACTTTTCACTCTCCTTTTAGAGAAACTGCACATGCAACAATCCCCTTCCTCTTATGGTTTCTAGCCTGACATTGTGAATACTTCTCCAACATGTTTTTCTCTAAGCTTCTGCCATTTTAGTATTTGCTTTCGTATCAACACAAGGTATTTTTAAATCATTATCCTCTTTATTCTGAGAGAACTGGGGGTAGCAATAGATAAAAGACATGCAGATTTCTTATCTGCTCCTGGCAGAACTAATTACAGCATGCCAAACAAGGAAAGTCTGTTTGCACAGGCTCCTAAAAATGAGGGAAGATCTGAGAGATACCAAGGATAGATCGGTGGACAAGACTGTGTGGGCAGATACCTGCCCACCCCACATGACGCATATAGTTACTCACCATGCTGAGAGGAAGATGATTTCTCCAGCATAGATTTGTAGAGGTTTCGGAAGGACCAGCTAAGATCCTGGAAGTTGATCTCAGAGTAGGAGAACTTGAAGTCATGGTTGGCACTGTACAGTGGGGGTGGCACATCAGCCCCTTCACGGCCCTGCCCCCCTGCTACAGTAGAGGCAACATCCACAGGCCCTGCACCCTGCTAAGGAAGGCAGAAGGAAGGCCTTTAGATTGTACTAGGCTTTGTAACTTGAGACAGGGATCTGGAGACTAGATACAGGTAGAACACGCACTGATATCCCACATCACTTAGTTCATCTCCCAACAAATCTTCCCAAATGCCATTTGCCTTGAGAAAAATCAACCACCTCCCTCCCTCTGCAGCACACTGGCTTCAGCCTTTCCTTCAGCTGTCTAATACCATTATGCCTTTATCCTTATCCCCACCCAGCCCTTTGTTAAAATTTACTTCTTCCTTAATTTTCCATCTCTGCAATTTCAGCTTCTTCCCTTCTTTTTGTTTTTGCCTCTATATCACAATTTTCATGATTCCCTCTATTCTCATCATTTTGCTTTTCCATTCATGTGCTTCACCCCCTCTCTTCCCACCCCTATAAGGCTTCTATCCTTTGTGCTGCTCACCTGACTATAGTTGGCAATGGAGGTGTTGCTCTGGAGTGACAGCTGAGGGGTGGCCTCAGGTGGCAAAGAGGCTTCTGTGCTCACTGGAACAGCCCCTCGGGGGCTTTTACTTGCCTCTTGCTCTGGGGAGTCTTGTGGTATCTGTGGATGGGGAAGGAAAAGAAAAGGAAAGGAGCAGAAATCAAAAACAGATGGAGAAGTGAAACTGCAGATGGGAAGCCAGTTCCTCCACTGTAGAAGTTCATGGCTTAGAAAAGAGGAGGACTGGGCCTTAATCACTAAAGAGTCAGGATAAAGGACTTCAAACAAGATTAAACTTTGCTGAACAGCAGTAACAGCCAATCGGAAGGACATACATGCTAGTTCATTCTGTCCTAGGCTTTGTCTCCCCATCTGTATACCCTGCCCCAAAATGATACCATGGTCCAGTACTGAAAGGACTACTAGGAAGAAGAAGGGAGTTCCCCCTCCTGCTTCACGCTGTCTGTAAAGAACAACACTCACGTCATCATCTGGAGGATGCCGCCTCTTGCGAGATATATCTGGACACGTATCTATTGTCCAGTAAGAGCCCTGGAAAGAAAACCCATTGGTGAATGTACGATTAAATGAGGAAGCTTCCTGAAGCAGGAGGTTACTGGCTTAAAGAGTGCAGCAATGACTAAACATTAGGACCACAAAGCCCACACTCCAAAACATCAGACAACCAAGACTTGCATGTTGGAAAGAGATTTCTTTCTTGCACTGGGTTGTACCAAACAGTGAGGTATGATGCTACTGGTGGAAGGCAGAATGCTCTACACTTCCATCACTCTGAGACAGGACATCAAGAAGAGGATGTTTTGATGCAAGCTAGGCCAACTGTTTTGGGCCTGCACATCCCCTTCAGTACTTTCCTCACACTATGTTATTAGGTGGTAAGAACCAACTCAATGTTCAGATTGGGCACAGACAGCTAGAAGGATCGCTCTTAATCCATGCTTGTGAGACTCCACTTTAAGTACTATGCCCATTTTGGGGTATTCCCAGTGCAAAACAGATGCTAACATGCTAGAATCCATCCAAAGAGAAGCCACCGTGATGGTTACTAAAAGACATGATGTACAAGCAGTTCACAGAGAGAGATCTGTTTAACCTGGACCAGAGAAGGCTAAAGGGATCTAATTACTGTCTTCAACTGTGTAGGGAGATTATAAAGCACACAGAAACAAACTCTTCTCAAAACTGCACAGCACAAGAATAAAAGACAACAAACACAAGTTACAGCAAGGGAAATTACAGTCAGGTACAAAGAAAAGTTTCTTCACAATGATGTGGTGTAGCACTGGAACAAGTGCCCAGCTGTGGTATCTCCATCCTTGGAGATATTAAATACTCAGTGAGGACTTCAACAACCCAATCTAATTGTCCCTGTCTGGGATGGGGATGCGTGTTGACCTCCAGAGGTCCTTTTCAACATAAAACAGTCTATTATCCTTGTTTTCTGAATAAGTGTAAAGAGAACTCGAGTATTATTTAGCTCATTTTGACCTCCAATTGAAATCTGAAGAATCAGTGACAAGCACAGAACAGGTTTCCATTATAAACCCAGCCCAACATGCCAATGAACATCTGCAAACATGTACACTGAAGTCAGTTAGGATTTCCCAGAATAAGCCATATAATCGATGGTATTTTTGAGCAGTGATCTTCAAAGATATACTACTTCCATTTATAGATGCCAACTGAACACCACTTTGTCCTTTAAATATAACCTGAAGTAAAAGGCCTGAGCAAGCAGCCCTTTCTGGTAACTTTAGAGTGGTGGGGAGGAAAATAATCTTTCTCTCTAAATACATAGCTTCTTGTCCCCACCATCTCCTTCTGCTTGTTTGTCTGGTTTTGGGGTTTGTTTGGTTTTTTTCTCTTAACAGTAATATCTGCATGTCAAGATGCCAAGTCTTGGTTTTGCTAGCAATTCCGCTTTACAGTCTATCTATACTAACAGAGCTTTATTAGCTCTTACTTAGCCATCAAATTCCTAAATTCTTGAGTTTTACTTGTAAACCATTTCTACAGATTTGAATTATCTTATGGTGAATTTTTCCCTCCCCAACACAAAATGTTTTGCAGCCTAAATAGGTAGTAGTTCTGCTCTCACTTCCATGGATCTTGCCTCCAGGAAACCCATAATGTCACATCATAGTCCTGCCATGCACCAGCAGACACTACAGACTTTCATAATAGAACAGGGTGGACTAGACCCACATTTTACACATAAAGATCAAGAAGGAAAAGAAACAAAACTAATAAAGTACATTCAACCCCACTTTTTCCTTCTTCCAGTATCTTTAAAGTCAAGTGAAGATAACAGGTAAGAAAAATACTTGCTAAAACTGTTAAGGCCCCTTTACAGGTTCTCCTTAAGTGAATGCCAAAGCACTGCAGTAAATCTTACTACTGCTTCCATTTTTGCCTACACTTTAGGTTTCAAATTCCAAGCATGAGTTAGAAAGGGCAACCCCAGCTTATTCCCTGCAGTTTTAAACTGCTTGCTTAGGAGCATGCAGATTTCTTACCTTCCCAGGATCATCTCTTGGTCGAGGCACCTTCCGGAAACATTTATTCAGAGAGAGGTTGTGACGAATAGAGTTCTGAGGAGAGAGTAGGAGATACAGGTAAGTGCTGTAACAAAAACATACAGCCTTCTGAATATGACTGGGAGCAGGCAGAGAAAATAGAAGGATGCTGCAGACTCAAAAGCCAAAGCTCACAACATATACCCAGAACAGAGCAGAACAGAAGCTGTATAAAGGAAAGGGATGGATTAGGATGAATTCAGGGCCGAACCACTCATACATCTACAGAAGGTGCAATGAAAATAGTATCAGTGTGATGCAGAAATTGGTAGTGATGTGGCTTTTGGGGGAGAGCGGTGGTGGTTTTGTTTTTCTTGGTTGGTGGTGGTGGGGTTTTGCACACTCCTTCTTAGGGGCCGTGACATACATACAGCAAAGTTCTCAAGAGAAAACGGGACTTCTGGCTCTGCATTTTCTCCAGTTGGCCAACTGAGTTTCACATCTGTCTTTATATTTTGCTCAATGAGGATATTTTGCACAGAATTAAGGAAATCATTCTTGTAATTAGACAAAAAGGGTACTTTAGCAATGCAAGTCCTCACCTTCCAACCAATACCAGCATTTTTGTAATAAGGAAAGTTGTCACAGATCCAACGGTAGATCTCACTAAGCGTCATCTTCTTGGCAGGTGATGAGTTGATGGCATACGTGATCAAAGTGGCATAGCTGTAACGTGGCTTCCCATCTTGGTGCACTGCAGCCTCATCCTTACTCAGGGTGGCATTGGGATCGGTTGGTGAGCCTGGGGGACACTTTCGGGCAGTCCCTGGAGGTCCTGCTTGTGAGGAACCCCCTAATTTTTCAATAGTAGCCCTTAAGGTAAGCTGTGGGAGCCAGTCTATGGAAGTGAGGCTGCTTTCCAGGTCAGAGGCCATGATGCTGGAAACAGAAGTATCTGTGAGGAGAAAAAGAAAGAAAAGAGAAAAGAACTCCTGAGATATAAACAAGGTGAACCTCAAGAACAGAAACATCCATTTGCATACCTCCTCTGCTTCTCCCCCTATCACAAATACCAATGTGAAGATCATCCTGAAGATCATCCTACTTCATATACCTTATTCTCAGCCAGAAAGAATCATCCAAACCCACCGATGACCGTGTCTCTGAGAGGACCATCATTGTTCACAGCAGCTGTGACAGTGCTGATGGTAACACTGCTAGAACAGTCTTACCCAGAGAATCCCGACTGTTCCCAGATAAAGAACTAAGATCTACTCAAAGGATATGATACCTTTTCAGCAGCTGTATCACATTCACTCTTTTACTACATAAGTGATATAACCTTGGGACCCTTCACAAGGATTACCTATAATCCAGTAGGTTTGCTGTGTCAGGTAAGAGGAAAATCAGAGCTAAAAGGGAATACTCCTTCATGCCATATACAAACCACGATTTAATTAGATAATCTGGAAACTCAGGATTGTGACTATCAATTTGGGGAGAAATTAATTTCTGTCTAAAGCCTAGCCTCTCTTTTTGCATTAGGTGACATAATGAATCCTATTCCTTAGAGCTAGGATTACATATCATTTTAAAACACCAAGATCATGCATAATACTATATATAGATAATTACATCTACCATGTCGAGGTGGAACAGACTATATTAAGCTCATAATAGTTAAAGCTTTGCCTACCATAATCTATTTTTCCTAAATATACATATAATTTTATTAAGTATCCCTTAATTCACAACATAACAAGCAAGTATTTTCCCCAATCTGAGACACAATAAAAACCTTACTTGTCTAAAGTCACACGACAAGTTTGCCACAGGGTATAAAGAGACTCTGGATCTTTCCTCTCATAAATATTATATATTTCCCCTTATAAAACACACCTGTCCAACATGGCTAGCATTTGTACTCAGGGTTTTCTACTCACTAATTATTTTATATGAAGAAAATATTTAGCAGCATGAACTTGTATGAACTTGTACACTTAGCACACAAACTTGTATGCTGTCTTTTGTAGTAGTCAAGGCAGGAGAAAGATCATCACTCTTACTCATAATTGGCTGCATCGCTATACCAGGAGCAATCCCTTGAAGTCTGGACTGAGGTAGCTAAGTTTCCATGGCCACAACCTGCACTGCTCTGCAGTTAGTCTTTGCATAACAAGAATCATCTCTTGAAGGGCTGCAAGTTCTGCATCTTTCATTTTGAAATTAATCTTTGTAGAGGATTAGATGGTACTTCGAGCATGCTAGTGCATACAAAAGGTAAATGCACAAACACATACACTTATTTACATACACGCTCATGTAACAAATGAAGCACAGTAAGAGAGAACTGACAGACATGAACACACTCTGCTTAGGAAAGATTCATCAGCAGACACCTCCCACCAAGTGCATCACTCAGAGGAGTGGATCAGATGAGACAGGGAGACACTCATCTGCATGAATACCAATTAGATACTCATTCTAAAAATAGGTATTTGACAATAACACAGTGTGGATGCACAGATCCAGAGACAGATGCGCCCAGCATTTTGACACAGAAGCTCCCTGTTCTTCCCCCACAACCATATGCATTATACCTTGCACTTCTGCACTTAAGTGCTCTCACAACACAAAAGCATTCAAAAATCTACACTCCAAGATGTTTGTCTGCGTTAAATCTTTAATTTTCATGCACATACTAATCACGCCTCTTAGGGCTCAAACCACAACAAAATCCATCCCTCAACTGCCACAAGCAGTGGCTCCAAAGCCCTGGGCTCAGAAAACACCTCCTAACTGCACAGCTAACATTAGCACTCACACTCATATGCACGCACAGACTGAAAAGTAAAACTGCAGCACTACAGTATCTATAGTGAGTGGAAACATTTTTCTGTCTGTGGAGGAAAGGAAAAGCCCAACTGCTACTAACTTATCTATCTACTCATCTGCCACACTATCACATATGATAGCGATGACTACTTGCTACACAGCTAACTAGACCATCAGAGCTGAAAAAGGCTTTCCATTATCCACCCTCCTCAAATTGGTGCTTACTGAATATAGCTCTTTTTGGTTGAACTAATTGAGTCTCAAACATTTTAAATTAAAATAAATTAAGAAAATAAAAAAAAAAAAAAAAAGAAAAGAAAAAGGCAAGCAGCACTATTCCTTCCTGAATTACACAAGGGAAAAGCACCAATGTATTTTTATCCAGTGGGGGATGGACAGACACTGAGGTATCCATGTCACTGAAACACAGTTGCATTTGCATGGTAAGTTTACAGGTACAGTCTTCACGGAAAGTAATATTCAGTTTGGGAGAAAACAAACATGAACTAAGTATCAGCTGAATGCTTAATTCTGTGAGTGTGCCTCATATAAATTTTAATTTCCACAGTGCAATCAGAGAACAAATTACTGCTGCTTATCATATGCATGTTGAAACCATAATGAAATATCATTGTGCTAACAATACAAATCCAAAGTAAACTAAATACAAATTTCCCATCCCCCCCTTAAGACAAACACAGAAACCAAGACAATAGGTTATAAAAACCTATGTCAGGTTAAGATACCAATTTGAAACAGCAGAAAATCAATAAGCAGAAGAAAGCACTGCAGTTTTCACAGAGCTTCAGATCTGGCCAGGTTATGTCACTAGAGCTTTTGGGATGATTGGCTATGCAGTCAAATGTACGGTCAATAAGCAACATGGCCATTGTCAAATACACAAACTTCTGTGTATTTGTGTAAAATACACTTGTCAGGGAGGCAAGCAAGGTTAGAATTGGGCCCCATTACGCCTGTATTAAGCAGCTGAGCATTCTCTGCTTTATAAAAATCTTCAACAAGAAAACAAAATCCCAAAATCTTAAATAAAAAAATTCTGTTTATACACATGCGCTAATCACCCAGTACTGAAAGAGAACTTAAAACTTCTCTTAAAGAGAACTTACTGTCTTAAGATAGACAGTAATTTAGGACAGAAAGTGAAGACTCAAGACACAATAGGAATCATATGGGAAATTTCAAAGCAGTGGAATAAGGTTTTTTTTCCAAGTCTGAACTTGATCATGATACTGGATACTGCCGGTCTGTATCCTGGCAGTATGGGATCTTGTAATAATCAGGCACAGTCAAACCTTAGGTAAGGTAGCAATTCCAGAACACTATCAATAGAATGGTTAGGGTTGGAAAGGATCTTAAGATTATTTAGTTCCAACCCGCCTGCCATGGGCAGGGACGCCTCACACTAGACCATGTTGCCCAAGGCTCTGTCCAACCTGGCCTTGAACACTGCCAGGGATGGAGCATTTACCACTTCTCAGTACAAAAATAATTTGGTGTAATTGGCTATTAAATTATTTGAAATAATACCTACTGTAACAGTAATGCTTGCTAGACTTTGTGTTGCATATCTCATTCACCTGATCCAAGCAGCACACTTGACACTACTTAATGGTACGATAAAACGAGACCACAGCCAAACCAGAACAACTGATGATTCTTCCAACTTTCCCTTCCCAGTTTATTGCCTGGCAAATCTTCTTTCAAACTCTTCTCTTATGATCCTACTCAACAAAGGAAAAAAAAAAAACCCCAAACCACTAATGACTAACAAACACACTGAACTGAAATCAAGGGTGTTCAAAAAAATTCTACCACATTAGCAAGCCAGAATTAACTTTGAAGAAGTAAAAAGAAAGTCAAAGACCAGAATTCATAACCTCCCACTTTACATGGTAAGTGGTATCTGTATATATATTTGGCTGACTTTAAAAGCCAAGGGTAAGGTAGCCAAGTCATAACCATCATCAACAGCTGGAAATTGACTACAGAGCCTTCTCAAGCACTAACTAGTTCCAGTACAACCCCAAGTCAAGACAGGTCAGAGAGATGCAAAAATGACAGCCAAGCACTGACCCAAAACTACAATTAGATGGACAAGAATGCCTGATTCATAAGAAAAATGTATAAAATAAAATCCTAGCATTGAACACCTTTTAATAACCACTAATTCACTTGGGACTAGTAATACTTCACTACAGTGTTCCAAGAAAGCTACTGCCTTACTTTGAATATCTGCTAGTAGCAAATCGAACCTCAGGCTGAAAATGCAAGCTAGCCTTGTGTTTATGAGCTAGTACTATCCCTGCTGCAGGACTGAAGAAATCTGTACTTTGCCTGCCCTAATATTTTGCAAATGCTTGCTCTAAGCCAGTCAGATCTTATCCAAGGGTCACTGCTACTTATGTATCAGGACCGAAAAATGTATGAAATGTGGGAAACAGCACTCTAAGGGTCATACTGAATGCAGTTAATAAACATTTATAGCTTGAAACATTCTCTAAGGCTGAACTCAAAGGCTGGCCAGTCATAATCAGTTATGACTAAAGTAGAGAGTCATACAATGAATGAAACAACACTGCACACAGCCTACAGAAGATGCCTGTTCTAGAATAAATTTGTGCATTTACTTTTCTATATTTACTTTCACTGTTGCTTTATTTGCTGCTATTCCAATCCAATGAAACGCTACTGGCAAACATTCAAAGGAGACTCAACTTCAACTTTGAGAAGGAAGAAATGTGCAACAGGCTACCAAGCAGTGAGAGGCATTGCTGTAGAACACCTATAAAAATAAGGCCACTTCTATTTAGGTGCCTGAATCCAGTGATCTAACAATTATCGATCCAATACACTCAGAGATACACCTAGCTTCTACAGATTTAACAAACAAAACACCTCAAACCCAAACTGGCAAAAAACCACCATTTGACTGTAACCTTCCGGAAGCAGAAAGGTGAGCACGATGCCAATTAGAAGAAAATGCCTCAAAAAGTAAGAAAGTAAAACATAAGAATACCACATGCATGGAGAAATGGACAGCTTCTACTTTGACGGAAAAAGGCCATTTTGACACACTTGTGTAAATTACACATGCAAGGAACCTGTATTCTTATACCAATACAGAGAGGGGAAAGGAATCAATTTTGCTAACTCTAGCAGGAAGAGACATTTGCCATTTTAAGATGTGCTTTCCCTCAAAAATAAGGAGATGTGAACTAAGAGAGCAGGAACAAAACACTTAAATTATATCTTCTCCAAGCAATCATTCTCACTGAGAGATATTTGTTTCATGTAAGAAATCAGAAAAAAAGGATACCGATTACCTGCACAGTCTGAAATTGTTATGCATCACTTTGGAAACTACTTGTGAGAAGCCTTCAGGAAATGTTTATGTTTCTGGAATCAAACACAGAAGGAAGAGGGAGGCTGCTGGGTATTGGTCATAAAATGAAACTTAACCTGGAAGGAGTGGTAGGTGTCACATTAGTGTATCAGCAAACCAAAAGAAAAGCATTGCAGTTTGAAAGCACACTTCTGTCTGCAGTGCCACATGAAAGGAGGGAAAACAGGTCCTGGGGCAAAGAGATAAGAGAAATCATACCCTAGAGCCACGGTTCCCTTCTTTGGGAGCAAGCTGAAAACATTTTCCCAGTACATTATAGGCTTGCAGATGTGGAAACAGAGGGCACACAGTTCTTGCTAGTCATGAACCACAAAGGAAAAAAGAATTCAGCCAAAGGAAGTTACTGTCACCTAAGAGCACACAGTGTGGTATCACCTATAAGAATACGAACTGTCACAGTCTGCGCCTGTCCCTGTCACGGTGGTCTGACTCCATACCCCAGCTCAAAATGACTTGGTGCGCAAGACAGAATGTCTTTGAATGGTTGATGCTATGCCGTGTAAAAGAACACAAGTGGTACTGCAATTATGGCACCCTGAACTGGAAATTTGCTACAAGTTACACTGTAACATACTAAGATGGTACTGAAAAAAATCAGTTAGACGAAGACGAAAACTTGTAGACCATGCACAGCTTAATATAAACCACTGGACTATTTCTTTTATTATAGTTAAGTTGTTATACAGCTATTGCTTTCCTCTAACAAACTAATCTCAGCAATAAGGTTCATATACGTCTCGAGGAAAAATTAAACAAAGCTGTTTTCATAATAGTTACTAATAACATAAATATCACAATAGTATACTTTAACTTAGGAGCTTTCAATTCCCTCCATTTTGTGAAAGGTGCATGAGCAGCATATAATTTTTTAGTTTGAATTTAGTGAATGAACAGCACTGACTATGCATGCATTCCTGGTACTAACGAAGGAAGAAGTCTTGTGGGGCCTATAAAGTCACCAAAACCCCCATGTTGGAAGTGTGTCAGGAACCAATTCCAAAAGCAATTTGTATGAAACTACTGACAAAATGGTATAGTTTACAAAACCTGACCTGCTTATTTAAACTTATCAACAGATAGCATTACAGCCAAAGTCTAAAAAATGCTCATGTCAAGGGAGACAGTATCTTTACAGTCATAAAAGGCTATGATTAAGCACAGTTAGTCCCTTGCCAGATTTTAATAAGACCAACTAATCAAGTATTTTTGTTGTCTGCTACATAAGCATGCAGCAAAAATGCAGTGAGAAATCCTACACAAACGTTGCAAAGACCCCTCAGACGGCCTGAAAATATGTGTTTAAAGTTAAGATTAGTTTGCTTATTTATGGTGTAAGTGCAAGTGGGGAACACACAACACCTGTCAAAAGAAACAGCAAATGATATTGAGAATACTGGTATGCCTAAAATACTTTGGAGCATTATTTTCTTTGTAATAAGACTACTATAAAAGATTTATTCTAATAATAAGCCAAATGTCCCATGACAACCCTCCCAAAACCAGATTTGAAATAAGAAGTAAACCAAGCACTTTGAAGAAGCACAATGAAAATATATCACCGCAGCAGGAATGTCTCTACAGCATTCCTCTACCCTCAGTACCACTATACAATATTTTACCATTGGAAGCAGGAACTGCAATTTTAAACATATGCCAAGGCAGGCAAGAGAAATCTTTGGCATATTCTTTAAGAACATTAACAGAACAATTACTCTTACACTGAGAAAGGTATCAGGTATTGGTTTTGGAATAATTCAAATTTATGAGCACATATCTGGAATGAAATTCTCCCATGGAAACCAGGAAGTGTGCAGGAGAGAAGCTGTACCCAAGAGAAGGTATTTCTCCCAGCCCTTTGGGAGCACCCAGGTTGAAGAGAAGGATTGCAATTTTAGTTGCCTGTCAGAATCACATCCAGTAGTAAGCCTTCAGTACAGAATATGCAAACACTGATATGATACCCAGATTGTCTCAGAAGTTAGATTCAACATCAGAAGTAGATCAGCATGCAGAATATCTTGCTCAGAAGATCTTCGCATCATTGCAAAGATAGGTACAGAAACCTAGGTTAAAAGAATATATGTACATACTTTTAGATGAAAACTGTATTATTTTTTCCCATTTAAAAAAATCGGTCTATCAGGGAAAAATGACAGCTAACTTTGCAGTTTAATAAGAGTAATAATACAAAGCTTCTATGTAAGAGAGCTCCCGGGCTAAATGAATGCCAGCCAGGCACAGTGAAAATGAAAATCTGACTGCAGGTGGTGAAAACCTGTTCACCAAAGGCTGAACCACTGAAAACAGATTAGTCAGTATCAATTCTGCAACAGTTGCTGAAACAAGCCACAACCCATTCTGTCCCACTTGTGGAAATGGGTATCAAGCACTAGCAAAAAGTAGGTACTGAATTCATAGAAAATAAGGAAATTGGTATCAAGTGCAGATTAGTCCCATGTGGCCAAAATGTACATACAGCACATACTTCCAGAGTTCAAATTACCAAAGCACTGCAGAAAAGCTTGTTAAAGAGGAGTCTGGAAGCAACACGCAGCCGAAATTGAAGTTGGAGAATGATCAGAAGAATTAAGTAATACTGTGTGAAGTTCATAAATTAGGTCTCAACCACTGTTTTAACACAATTCCTTTTCACTATTCTGTTAGTTATTATTCTGAACTAAACCGAATGAACTGCCTCCCAGGAGACAAACACCTGACAATCCCTAGCCAAGCTCACAACTTGTAAATGTTTGCACCAAGCTTGAAGGTCAAGAGGATTCAGAACCATAATAGCAAGGAACACACACCCATTAACAGTTTCTTCTGTCTTAAAACACTACTATTGCTACTTGGCTTTCTGCATCCTACTCCTAAAATGCTCCATTTTGTGTATCATCCTGAAACTAAATCTTCTGTTCATTTCCTTAAAGATACTGAAAGAAGATGCTTTCTTCCACACACATACTTGCCACCTTGCAACTGCAAGTAAATATTATTTCACTCCAACTCTTATCTTTCTAGTCTTTGAGATGTTGCGTCTTTGCTTATGACGATTTTTAGTTACTTTAGTAATCATCCTTCTTTACATCAGAAGCCAGGAAGAGGAGGGTACATGTAATAAGACAACTACCTCTGAGTTCGTTACTTTTCAAATAATTTAAAGATATGAAAATAAGTGGTTTCCAGTCTGTCTGGCCTCTATCGGTTGGCAATTTTACTGTATGTATCAAGGTGTGAGTCACCTGAGGAAGAACGTGAAGAGATGCTCCTGCAAGAAATAGAAAAGCACAATGTCGTGCTTGTGTTGCTGGCAAAGCAAAGGACAAAACAACAAAAGACAGCAACAGATAGGGCAGAAACATAAACATGATGTGAAGACCCCTTAGAGTGAGTACAAGAAGCTGAGGGCTTATGTGGTAGATGACAGCCAAAGAACAGGCTTGTCAAGAAGGAGGCAGCAACATGTTGATAGAACATGCCAGGAGCATAGCTTCAGTAACTGTGTTTTTAAGAAGACAAGAAGGTAACACGGTTGTGAGAGGCCAGCAAGAACAGCATCAGTAAACAAGATGGAAAACGAAGGAGAAAGCATAAGGGTTACCCAAAGAGACTAAGAAAGAAACTGGAGATTCAGGCCATGAGTCTGCATGAGTCATCCCTATCCTGTATACGCAGAGCAAGAGGAGTGGAAGAAACCCCATATTATAGGCCCAACTGTGGACGCTCACAGAGGAAAGCAGGAAACAAAGGGAAATCTCAAAGGAGCTTTCTGGAGTTCCATCTTGGCCTCAGCAGTCTTAAACTTGCAGCGAATCATTCAAAAAAGCTGTTAAGGTAGTACGCCAAGTTGCGTAATTTAATGTCACTGGCATGAAGGAGGTAAAGAAACAAGAAGATACCAGAGGTGGGTCTTTGTATCTAATTTAAGAAGGAAAAAAAAAATAAAAAAATGGAGGAAGGTAAATAAATTAGTGCAGAAGCTACTGAATTACTAGAGCGGTAGGAGGGAAACCAGGAAAATACTGACACATAAGTCAAGGGAGGACAAGACTGGGCATGATCAAGTGTCAAAAACAGCAGGGAAGCCAAGAAGGATGAAGATGGAATAGAGACCCTGAGACCTGGCCAAGAAAAGGTCATTAAAGAACTTAGGAGAAGCTTCAAGGGAGTTAGGATATCTATACTTAAGTCAACCTCAAAAACAGTTCTAGGCTGCAGGCAGGTACAGGATCTTTCAGTTCTAGCGTCACAGGTCCTTCGATTAAACAAAAATTAATCAAAGCATCATGCTTTTACTGTTTCTTAATGCCACAAGAAGTGGCACACAGAGGTTTCGAGTTCAGTATCACATTGTAATTAAGGTAATCAACGGCAAAAAGAACAGCCAGCCTTTACAAAGCGTTTTCATCCTTATACTTTGTAGCCTTTAAAAAGGATCAATACCCTATTTCAGGATAAATGGGAAGCCATGCACGGAGAAGCAAGCAGCCCAAGGTCAGACAGCAAAGGAGCAGCAGAACCACGCAGAGAACACAGCTCTCAAATCCTAGACCCATTCTCTACATTTAAAGCTTGTCTGCTTTGTTCAGATAGAGATAAAGGGAATTTCAAAGGTAACTGTTTTAGCAGCTTATTTTTCTCTGCGAGTTTCTGATGGGGAGGGAGAATTGCTTTAGTTTTACTCAACAATAGGGTTTTTTGGGGAAAATGAGAATTCAGAAACTTATTTAATTTGTGACCACAAAGAGTTCAGATCCCTTCCCAATTATTCAGATTTGAACTTTTGAACTTTTAACAGTAATTACATATTTCTGCTATAACCAGCCACAGTCTTTATATAGCAGAGAGCATAAACAAAATTTGAATTGCTAATTGTAAAAACCAAAAAAGTAAATATTTTTTTCCTCGAGGTATAAAAGCTGTCACTCGTCATCTCTCCCTCATTACTCAGTCTCTCTTATACATAAAAAACCCCACACATTCCCTGATTTCTTGACTTCATATCAACTGAATTGACCAGCTCAGAAAGATGAGGAATGAGGTACTGGGCCTTGCACAAGTTGTTCACCCCAATGCTCAAAACCAAGATCCTGAAGTGCTGGAAGGACTAGAGAATGTCACACAAGGGCTTTTCATTCTAACCAACTAAAATTCAGCTATTCCTGAGGAAGGGAAGGGGGCAGGGGAAAAGGTGGGAGAATGAATGACAAAAGTGCCATTCCCCAGCCTAGCAGAACTGGATATTTCAGAGGAACAAAATTCTACTTATTATATAGTGGAAAAAAGAACAGGTTTCTTGACATAACCTCAGACAAAAAAACCCTCTGTGTGTCCACAAGTATGTAATCTAATGAAAGCCAAACCAAGAACAGATCAAAATGCAGGTGTGGAAGTAAAAGTGGGGCCTGTAAGACTTAGGAAGAAAGGATTCATGTCAGTGAAGAATCCTAGAGAGGAGATGAGGGATACATGCTTGATGAAGAGAGAAGCAGCATTTTAGGCTTATAGGACCACAGGACAGAATGCCAAAGGGACAGCACGGAAAATGAGATGCAAACAGCAGTACAGAGAGAACTGGGAGGAGGAGTGGGATGTAGGAGGAAATGAGAGTGAAGAAGTAGGCGGGGTGGAAACATGCTGGGCCTTAAAGGTGCAGGAGAGGAACTTGGCTGTGATACGATGCTAGGAAGCCCAGGACAGGGTTCAGGAAAGGGTTCACAAAGGACAGGAACCAGCCAAATCTGTGCCGTCTACCTTTCGGACACCAACCCCAAAGTTCGTAATAGGACTGAGTAGAGGATGTGGCAGGTCAAAGACAGAAGGATAAAACAACGGTCTAGTCCAAATCTTTGCAAAGCACCACAGGACACAACATTAAATCAGTCCTAAACTCTGCTGCGAGGTGTCTGAATACTGAAACATGCCCAGTATTCTGCATTTTCATTTCAAACTTAAAATGAAAATCTGCCTTAATTGTGAAAACATACTGCAGCGTGCTTGCTCTCAGTAACACACATACACAGATTTCCTTTAAAAGTGAAAAGATGAGTGAGGATTAGAAACGTGTTATACGTTTTTAAGCTCATATATTCCTTAGAAGGAATAAGAAAACAAAACCAGCAGAATACATAGCAAGCAGCAATACTGACTCCTACCAAGATGATAAACATTTGGGGGTTGAACATATCAACTGGATATTTTTGCTAAAGTAACGCAACGTGAAAAAGATAGAGATTCAAATGCTTTTCTTTAGGCTTCAGAGTTAACACCACTGGAGAGTTCAAAAACTTCAGAGATACTATTTTTGGCTGTCCATTAATCTAGGCACTACTCATCTTTTCAAAGTTGTCTTCCAGGCCAAAAATGCTAGAAACAATGTATTTCAAAGTGTCAATTCTGAAGCAGCACCACTCAGTAACAGATTCTGCAAGGGAGTACTACAGAACACAGCAGGTTCTTTGTGAAAGTTGCTGGTTACAATTCTACCCAAGGTTGGGAGAAGCAAATGGAAAAATGAGTCTAAACACATTTCATCTTTTGGTTGCTAATGACTGAGATGTAATTCCTGACAGCTGTGTGAAATGAGATAATCAGCTCAGCCCTGCTCTTGAGGGACAGCTGTCCATATCACAGTTGCCATTAACCATACCTCCTTTCTGATACTGGAAGGAAAGGGCCAAAGATCCAAACTGTGATACAGACTGAGTCACCTACTATAAGAAAGCCAGCTGAAGTTTAGGGGAGGAGGTAGTAAGCGAAGATACCTGGACCTCTGCAGTAAGAAAAAACTTCTCCAGACACCAGCATTCGGCTGTATGTTTGTAGGGGAAAAATAATAAAATAATAATAATAAAAAAAAACAACCCGAAAAACCCCCCTCAAAAACCTACAGTAGTCACAATCCTGTCCCGGACTGGAAAATTATATCTAACCTCAAACTGTTTATTGTATTTCATTCCAACTTTTCTGACTCCTTATTCTATCCTAGAAGCTTGCCTACAGAACCAGATTTCAAGATAAAACCCAAGAACTTACTGAACGCGTACTTAAACATTAATATAACCTCATGATCTTTCAGTAATGTCATCCTTTTCCCATAACTCTCCAGACCTTCTCATTTCATTTCACTTAATTGCTTGACCTGAAAAATGACACACTCACAGTTCTCAGATGGGATCAGAGCACCCATAGGACAGGATGAGAGTGCTTCAGCTTAAAAAGTCAACTTTTGGAAGCATGAATGTGCAAATTTAAATTTACAAACCCATATACGCATAGCTGACTCTTTACTCCAATGCTGAAGACTTCATTGCTTCTGTTGAAGTCAACTCTATGTTCATGGTCATGTAGAAGAATTTACTATTTACTCAGGTACCCAAATGTGGTTTTTAAAGTCTAATTTTAGGTGTTCAGGTTTAATATGCTTAATGGAAACTCTTAAAGATATAACACTTTCATTTAAATATGTCTAACAAGTACCTTGTAATTTTATGAAGACAAATAATACTCTTCCTTTTTTGTGTGTGGATACTTTTGTATAAAATAAATGGTGCAGAACAGCTGCAGTATTCCACCTCAGAGGAAACTGCATTTTCACCTGTGATAAACATTTGATGGAAATACCGTGATCACACTAAAGACCTACGCTGTCTAAAAATTATTCATTTCCTTAAATTTATCAGTTTGTCCTAGCTTTTGTATAGCTGTGTTTTAGACTATGAGATCATCAGAGCAGAGATCGTCTTAATTCTGTGGTCCGAGTCAGCACCAAATGTCCTGTCAGCAATTAAGAAATAAATAACAAATACTCTACAGCACATGACTTTCAGCCTTCAACATATAAAGCTGTTATTCATGACATGTCTGTCATGAATATATAAAGATCAGGCAGCTAATACAAAAATCTTACTCTTTATCATTAATAATGAAGAAAAAAAGCCCCAAACCAACCCATTTCATATATAGAAAGATAATTGTTGTGGGAGAGCAGAATTCTGTAAGGCTGGCACATATATTCTGTGAAGTGCCCTGGCATCCACCAGAGCCAAAAGCACTTGAAAAATGTCAAGTCATTACTGTGAGAAAGGGGGACAGAACGAGGTAAATTAACCTCAGGAGTATAAAAAGTCAGTTACCCCCTTGAATGTACAAAGGCCAAAATGCCTCAGTTATCTCTTCACTTGTGCTAGATAACACAGCTGTACTCAAAAACAGGCTGATTGCATAACTATAGGGCAACAGGTAGGAGGGCATCTAACAGTACCCCCAGAACATATGTACACTTCATGGTTCAGCCTACCCTTCGAAAAAGAAACCTTCTGAAGCTACGGATAACTGTCAGAATTCTCTGCCAAAATTGGGAATCACTTTGGCATCTTTTGTCTAATCTTGCTAGCAAATTACACCAAGGAGTTCCTTATTCAGGGACTCCCTGTTAACCATTGTGCTCCCAAATGGGCTCCAGAAGGGTTCCCGATCTGGCCAAAGACCCTTTGATCTTGTATTTCCTCACTGCTATCTCACTGGAGAACAGAAACAGGAATATCTCAGGTGATATATCCTTAGGCATGATTCTTCAGCTACAGGAATCTGCTTTGGCTTAATCTGAGACGAAGTCCCCCTCGGACTAGATTTCTCAAGAAATCACTATATTAGTGTCAGAATACTCGTTTGTGATTGGAAATTAACTGCCTTATTTACAAAAAGCAGCCAGCTTGGCTCACTAGCATTAGAATTAACATTTCTAGCCCCTGAACACAGCATAAAACACAGATGAAGACTAATGGCAATGGAATGGCTTCTTCTGCCTTAAGAGCAGCTTCCACCAGTGCTGTCGTGATTTTCATTCCCAGGCCCCTGAACACCACAGAACCCAGTCTCAAGGGCACTCTTTCCAGAATTCATCCCACAGCCCTTAGGTACATTAATGCACACATCTCAGAGTACTAGCACTGGGATCTGAATGTTCAGCCCCCAAGCACAGCGAGGTTTGCATCACACAAGGATTTTATTCCCCACAGTTACGAGCATAGTAGGACCCACATGGAGAACAACTGACACTCCAACCCCATGAGTGCATCCTTGGACAGTAGCACTAGAAATCACTGCTTCTGCCTCCTCAAAGCCTTTTGGGCCAGGATTATCCTTCTCAACGACCCCTAAATGACAGAAATTAATTTCACATTGGTGATGATAATGGCTGAGTCTAGTACGAATACACCAGTGAAAGAAGATAAAAGGGAAAGAGCAGAGAGGTTTCTTACAATTAAATAGGGCTAAGGTCTCCTGTAAGCTAAATAGTGAAGGAAAGAATCAGGTCAATTCCATACAGCATATAAGGAAGCTAAATGAGAGAGATGAAGAAAGGCACACAGAAAAAAAGAAGCCTGGGGAGAGGTTCAGAAACAAGAGAGAGAAAAGATTAAAAGGAAAGCAGATACAGTGAGAAGACACATGGAAAACAAGAACAGAAGGCAAAAGACAAGGACAGCTAGGAATAGAGAGGTGATATAATCTGGTCACTCACTCTGGAAGATTTTCTGGTGGGAGGTGGATTATCCTCAGTGCTGGCTTCTGGGGTGCTGCCCTTCACGCTCCTTCTCTGAGACCCATCCTCAGAGCGTTGCTGTCAGCTATTCCAGGAGCTTCTTCAAGAAATGTTTTGAGGACGAAGGGATTGTGGATGAAATCAGGATCTTGAGTATTAAAACAATCTGTTTGGGATTGTCAGTCCCCTAAACCTGCTGGTTTTATCCCAGGATGGAGATCCTCTCTCCTCTTTGGCAGCTAACTACTAAAGCGGTGTTCCCTGGAAGACAGCCTTTTCACTGATTCTCAGACTATTTCAGAGATCAATTTCTCGAACGTCCCTACCTGTAAATCTCTCTTCTCCTTCCTCTAGGTGCACCTTGTCCTTAAGTGTGCACAAATCTCTTTCTCTGAAAAAAAAAAATTAAATCTTGCTATCTCTGTGGATATTATTAGCAAAATCTGCCTTTTTCTTTCCCTGGAACTGGGAGATGCGTCTTCTCTCCTTGCACAGGATATTTGAAGAAAACCCTCTTGGGATTAGGGGATGAGGGATCTTCCTTGAGATGGAGGAGGATGAGGTCAGTATTGGAAATTACCTTTATCTCCAGGGGTTAACAGCAACTGGAAAAGGGAAGAAGAGTATCTAAATCTGCCTCTGCTTTCTCTCCCTTGATTTGCTTTCTCTGTTGCCTGCTAAGCAGATATAAATAATCAAAATTACTAGGTAGTATCTGGAGCTCCTGCTTATTTCTGTCTTGGGGACTGCCTCTCTTGGGCATACGGGGTTTCTTCGGTGAAGACTGCCCTGTTACTATCTGGTCTGAGGAAGGACTGCCTCCTCCTCCGCTTGGGGGAAGAATTTCCTCAGCAGCAGGGGGGAGTAGGTGGTAAGGGTTATTCTCACAATCCTCAAAAACGGGGGTGCGAGGACACCTCTCCCTAAAACAGGTATTGAAGGAGCTCCAGGAAGCTCTATTCCACAGCGAGGAAGAGCAGACCCGATTCTAGATAGTTACGAGGGCTTAATGCCGGGGACCTCTGCCCACCCTTGGCTCGTTAGTGGGGATGGGGGCAAGTGTTAAGCTCCCCCACCAGCTGCAGGGAAGGGGGCTGGCAAGCGGGTGCGCCCCGGCCTGCCAGCGAGGCGGGGCCGGCGAGGGGCCGCCGGGGTGTCCCCCCCCGCCGGGAGCGGGGCTGCCTAACGGGGTGCCCCTTCACGGCTGCGGATGGGGCGGGGGGCGGCGGGCAGGGTCTCTCCCCCACCCCGGCAGGCTACGGGGGTGTCCCCCCACCCCGGCTGCCCGGAGGTTGTCCCTGGCTTCCCCCCAGGCCCTAGCTCCTCTTGCCCGGGCCCGGCTACCACGGGAGGCCGCGGCAGCTCGTTGGGATGAGCGGCCGCCTCCGCCGCCTTCCGCCGGGCCTCGGCTTCGTCCCCGGGGGACTCCCCGGGTTCCGGTGCGAGGGGCCCCGGCCGGGCGGCGCTGAATCTCTCCAGGCCCCGCCGCTCCCGCTCCTGGCTGCGGCTCCACTGCAGGCCCCAGCTCCTCCCCGGCCTCCGCCCCGCCTTCCCCGGCTCCCCCCGGCCTCGGCCGCCCCCGCCTCCCCGGGTTAAGGAGGCGCCGGTCTGGAGCCCTGCGGCTGCCCAGCGGGGGCCGCGCCCTTCTGCCCGCTGGAAGGGGGAGCCTGGCCCTCCCCGGAGAGCCGGGCAGCCCCTCTGCACCAGCCGGGACCGCGGCGTTCCCCGGCCTCCCTTGCTCCCACCTGGGCGCGGGGGTTCGAGTCACCCCGAAGATGGCCGCCGGCCGGGGGGCCCTTGCGCCTCGGGCGCTGCCAGCGGCAGCCTCTTGCCGCCCCCCAGTTGGCAGCGGCAGCTGTTGGGCTACCCCTGCCGCAGCCGCTCACCCGGCCATCTCCTCCGGCCTCACGTAGCTCCCAAATGGCTGCCTGGGCCTAGGCCCGGGCCCGGCAGGATCGGGCTGGCACCCTGGGTGATCTCTGCTCACATCAGCCACAGAGTGGTTGTACCCTGCTCCAGACCACCCCGCTCGGACTGGTCTGGTTCTTCTCCCACTCACAGAAAATTCCACAGTCCATCCCTGGTATTTTTCCCTCACACTTCGTGTTTGTCAATAAACTATTGCAGTCACATCCCCTGATCTTAGAAGGTGTTTCTGTCACAACCCATCGCTACCTCTCCGATGTGTTACAACCAGGTAAAACTGTACAGAAAAACGCATTAATTACATCCAGTGTTGTCCCACTTTTACCCAGTTGGCTGAAAACTGGGAGTCTCTTGTTGGTATATTTCAAGGCTGGTCTTATGGAAAGACCAAGGCAATCGTTCATTATTTTACAACATTAAAGGGTTCTCTCCAGTGAAGTAAACTAAATAGACCAAATACTCCAAAATGCGTGTGTAAGAAGGTACAGGTGCTGCCTGAGATCCCCCTACGTGTGAGGCCGGTGTTGTAGGCAGGCCACTTTTACAGGGAAATCCAAAATGCATTACCTCTCTTGGGGGTCCTACCCAAAGCTATTTCAAAGACCTGCTGTATTTGATTATCTCTTCTTTTTGTGGGTAGTGTCACATTTGCATTCCTTCCACAGGTCAAAAGCTGTGCCAATGTCCCATGCCTTTATTTCAGAAAGCCACAGGAACGCACCTCAAACTCCATTCTCTCAGGATGCTGTGTCCTCTTCTTCTACACCAAACCTTTCTCTGCTTCTATGCGAGCAGCTCTGGCCGTAGCTCTTCTCCCTATGTTACTACCTGTTCTGCCAAGAGGGTTTTCAGCCCCTTTTCCCTTATTACTCGTATTATCTGATTGCAGATCCCATTACAGTGTTCTTAATCATTACCAAGGGCCAACAACCATCTCATTCCCTCATACGTCCACATCAGAGCTGTGTCCTATTCTGTCCTTTCCCCCAGCTTCTTTCCAGTCCTGAATAAACATCTTAGCTCCAGCTCCCTTGGCCCTCCCTTGGCTAGGTGGTCTTTGGGTCTCTCTGCTATTGGCACGCCAAGCTCTCCAGTTTCTCTCTAGCTAGGATCTGTGTCCATACTGTGCACAGGTTCCTCTTAACACTACTGAGAGAGAAGGCAGAAGAATCATTGTGCTGGGAGGCACTGATGGGTGGTATCTGTGACTTCTTTGATCTATAGCCAACTGCAGAGGTGTTAGAAAACTGCGGTTGGATTTGGCATGTGCCAGGCATCCAATGTGGGTTCCCTATTTATTTTTCCTTTTGGTTTTCAGGATCATCTTTCCCAAATGAATGTCTGAAATATTGCCTGCTCTTTATGGGGGGGGGGAAAAAAAAAAAAAAAGGAAAAAGGAAAAGATACGATGTAACTAATTTATTCCACTACTTGAAAGAATGTAAATACAAAAATGCCACCCAAAACACACACACACAAAAAAAGCTATAGGGAGGCAAGTCAAAGAATCAGTATTGCAGAAATGCACACGTGAATGGCTCATGATCCATTATCATATTTAGCATTCAGAGAACCTAATCCCGAAGCCTTTGCAAGCTGAGCAAAAGATAGAGGATAGCAGATGGAGACATGGGGAAAAAAGTAAACCAGTCACCACATAACCTTTTACATTACTTTCAATGTATTTTATCCTTCTCACAGTTTTTCAGGATGTCACTGGTTTTGTGTATGACCGAATTCTTGTCTAGGGAAAGCTACAAATTTTGACAGATGAATGGCGGGTGACTGGGGCTTCTGATGTCCAGGAAGATGTAAGAGATGCCTTTGGCTTTTGACAGTTAGGACATTGGTGGTATTCGGGAAGGAATTCTCTTCCATGTCCTGACTGAAGGACTGTTCCATTTGCAATTAGCAGTAAACAGGCATCACAACAATCTCAGTAACATACAGGTATTCTAATGTATTTTTCTCCTTGAGTAGGGTTTGGTGGTTGGTTTGTGGCTTTTTTCCAAAACCTCTTTTTAACCAGCAAAATCTTTTATGTATTTGTGTGTAAATGTTCATATAAAAATTTAGTTGCTCATGTTATGTTCCCCAAATCATTTCTCGGAGTGCTATAGGGAAATGACCTATCTGCCCCCTTTTCAGGATAGCCGCATGCAATGATCAAGAGGCTCAAACTCGTGGTTAAAACCGGGCTGTTTAAATACACATTTGGGATCTTGACTACCAGAACGGAGGTGTACCCTTCACCTCCACCACACCAACCGGGCCTGCCGGGATCTCGGGACGCGAGCCGGGGCACGCTGTGTTTGGTGGCCGGGCCTCGGACACCTGTGGCGGCAGACACTTGGTGTCCAGCTGCCGTTCGCCCGGTGTGACTGCGCCCCGTCCCCACAGCAGGCAGGCTCATGTGACCGGCTCCTTATCCCGGAACGTGAAGCCAGCAGAGGCCTCCTCTTCCCCCCGGGCTCCTCGATGTGGCCGCCACTACCGTGCATGGCTTCGCTTCCCCCCCCGGCCCGGCACAGCCGCTCCCGCCGGCGGCGCGGGGCACCCCACAAGTCGCTCCTCCTCCCGCCGCGGCCGGGCCGCCAGGATGGGTTAGCGGGCCACCTTAAGAGCGCGAGGAGCCCCCGCACGCAGCGGCCGGGCGGCTCCTCCCCGCCCCGTGTCGCATCCAGCCTGGGAACGTGTGGCGGGGAGCGCGGCTGCTGCGGGGACGCGCCGCCGGGACTGCCCCGGCGCACGGGGCGAGGGGCACGGCTCCCCGGGGCGGAGGCGCAAGGGCGGCGGCGGGCTCGCCGGGGCGGCGGCGCCTGGCGCGGTCCCGCTAGCGCCTTCATTCCACAGTGCCCATTGGCGGGAGGCGGGGGCGGGGCTGTCCCGCAGCGCACTGTCTGGTTGGCTCCTGTGTGCGTCCATCAAAGGGCGGTGGCGGCGGAGGAGAATTCGTCCTTCCGATTGGCCGCTTCCCGAGAGAAGGCGGGCCAGGGGGAAGGGAGAAGTAGCTCCCATTGGCCACCCGCCGCGTGTCAGTCAGATGAGTCACAAAGGGCCGCGCGGGCGGCTGGAGCGGAGCGCGGGCCGCGCACCCCGGCGGCGGGGCTGGTTGTCACCGTGCGCAGGAGTCACTTCCTGCCCGGCGCCGACGGCTTCCGGAGAGCGCCGCGGCCGCGGGCGGGTGGCCGCGTCCTTCGGCCGCCGGCCAGCGCATGCGCGGCGGGGGTGGCGGCGCGGGGCTGCCTCCTCACGGGCTGCCGCGCCCCGCGGCCGGTGCGCCCCACGCGTGGGGAGCGGCCCCGCTGAGGTGGCAGCAGGCGCCCGCGTGTTCCCTCCCTGCAGTTTCACGCAGGGGCCGTTCCCAGCTGCCGGGCGTTGGGGTGCTGGGTTCGGGCACAGCGTGCAGCGCTTGGGTGGGTGATGGTGATGGCGCGGGGGAGCGCGGTGCCCCCCTTGCTGTCGAACTTGCGTTCGTGCCGCTGGAGATGGGCGTAAAAGAAGCCATTAAATTTGATTTAGTCGGTTGCTCGGCAGCTGTGGCTGAATTCACAGGGTGAACGGTGTCCTTTTCCCGCTTAAACTCCACCCGGGCTCTCAGCAATAGTGTGCTACGCGTTAGAGCTGTGACTGCTAAAGGAGCGTGCCAGTGTACCTGTGCCAGGTTACGTAAAAAAATCAGCTCCAGAGGTGTCAGTTGCTGGGAAAGATAGTGGAACATTTCAGGTAGAGAGAAGCCCTTCTGCCTCTCACCACCCCCAGAAGTACAGTTTCTATGTGGGCTACCCTGTCTCTGCCGTGGGCCCAACCCTGCTTTCAAGTAGGACCTGCAGCTGTACGAAGCTTTCCCTGAAGCCCGCAGAAGTCTAAGGCAGGAGGTTAGTGGTGATTTCAATACAGAAAGTCTTCCGCAAAAGAAGGGAAGCCCTAGCCGCTGTTTCCCGGTGGCTGATGGTTTGGTCTTTGTTTCCTCCAGGCCTGACTGTGTAGGCTCCATGCCATCGACTTGGTTGTGATAGTCATTTTTCAGACTACAGCTCCACTTTAATGTGCTTTGAAGCAGGTAGTTGCGTGAATTGCAGAACTAACAGAGCCTGGTTGCTTATCAGTTTTGGTCTCATTGAATTCTTTGACGACTGATAAAGCACAAGTTCTAACTGATGCTTTTCCCCTAATTGGTAATGTCTCCTTTCATTCTGGTTCTTTTACACCTTTTAAATTTAGTTTGTACCATGACCTTCCCTCTGCAAGGACAAAAATAAAGTCTTTCTCCTGTGTTTGCTGTCTTATTTTCATGAACTCTGCAGGAGTTCTTGCTTTTTTAGATCGCTGCAAGGGACTTTCATTCTTACTGTAGCCCTATACCAGATGTTTAAACCTGGGCACCTGCTTCGCCCCCAGTCTTTCAGAGAGGCGTAGTGGCTGTAGGGAAGTACCAGAGAAGAGTGGGGCTCATTCCCAAAGATCATGACCAGAAGGAGACCGCCCCTTCTGTGTCTGCCCAAGGTTGAATGCCTTTTTTGAAAGAGATGTGCTAGCATATCATAGGTAAATGCTCATTACCCAGCTTTGGATAGTTGGGGGCAGTTGCTTCTTTAAGGCTTTTTTTCTTGAAGCTCTTCCTCTTTGTGCGAGTGGTTAAATATTCATGGAGACAAAAATAGATGGATTTTTGTCCGGTCTTCAGGACATTCAATCGGTACCTGGGAGATACCAGGGAGATATAAAATGGCAAATACTGCAAAATACTTAATTGCATGTTCAGACTTCGGTATCTCTGATAGAAAGCAAAGCGGGGAGGCAGGATTTGGGATCCACATCTCCCACAAGCTGGAGAAAATGTTTTAACCATGATGCGCTTGGTCTGCCCAGCCCTCCCTATGGGTTCCTTGTGGCTGACGTGCTCTGAATGGGCCTCCAGGAGCGATGTCTTCTAGGCTACTGGGGGAAAATTGGATACAGGAATCTTGTTCTGGAGCTTCCATTCAAGCTGAAAAGCTTGGCGCATGAAGTCAGAGCTGACAGATTCAGCCAGTGCTTGCAGAAGTCATTCATACTTAAATGCAGACCCCTGCGTGATTTTGGTGCTCATAAGGCTGGAGAGCAGGTTATCCCTGGGGATGAGGTTCCTGGCTGACCAGTGCGTCGAGGTCTTCTGAAGTGTTTTCAGTGGCCTAAGGTCTGCTGTGCTCTATTCTAACAGACCTGGATGAAACAAAGGAGCTTTCTTGGGAAGAGAAAGCTTCTCTTCCCAAGATGTCAATGAATGAACTGTATTTGTTCTATGTGCGTTTTCAATTCATGCCGGTTTTCTTTCAGTGTAAAACATCTAAAAAGTTTTCCATGAGAAAATTATTTTTGTGATAACTGAACTTTCCTGACTCAGAAGGTTTGTGTAGTGTTACTATGTTAAGGATTATGAAGTACTTACAAGTAAGATGTTTCAGTACTTAAACAGACAAAATTATGATGAATATCAGATTCTAAGGCCCAAAAGCTCACAGAGGTACTCTTACATGTAACATAACATGTTATGTTAGATAGGTTCAACGAATACAAAACAATGCAGCAGAGTTGTAAAGTGATTCTCTGCTAAAAAGCTGTACATTAAAAGGTACCTTCTTACTCAGCAGGTAAGATGCTTAGGTGCATTCTGACTAACCTTCTGACTTGGTGGGCTGAGATAGATAGTTTTTAGTGCTTTTTTTGCCTGTTGTCGCTGCAGAATTAAAAAAATAGCTTTAAGAGAGGAAGCTGGTTATTGCTCCTTTCTGTACTGAATTGACAAAATTGTATTCTAAGTTTCAGATAGTCATAGCGAACAAACCACAAGATCAATTAGTAGCTGTCCTTAAAGAAAAACCCTGGTTTGCGCATCAAAGTTTGGGCCTTCGTATTAGGCAGTGGTGCCAGGAAAGGAAAGCTGTGGTCACATCCCAGGACTGATAGCTAGGAAAGCTCTGTCTTCCTGAAGTGAGGCCAGAAGTTGCTGTGAAAAGGTAAATGTAGAACCACCTCAACTCACTTTTCAAAGAGCCACTACACTTGGCAGACACTGACACACAGTCAGTCTGATTAACAGGCTGTCTACCACTTCAAAAGCTGATGCTAGGAAAGTGCAGACAGGATGTAAGGTTTGATCGCAATAGCTCAAACTAATGAGCAGTTCATGCTGTTGCATTCTGACTGAGAAGTAGACATCAGAGTTAATAGTAAAATATTAAAATCCTTAGAAGTGCTGTGGATACCTATGATATCGGCAATAATAGTCTCAAATGACAAGCATTCCTGGGGATCAAAAGGAAAACAGGATACCCATGTGACTTCAGTTATAATTTCTGAGAAACTGGGAGTCAGGCAAGAGGTTCTTCAAAATTTACAGTAGGCAGAAGCTTGAATTTGCAGCATGTAATAATTAGGAGGGAAGCTAGAATGGGGAGTTGCAGAGCAAACAATAAAATTAATGAAAAGTATAAATGAAAGTCTTCCAGGCTGTGAGGACCAGGAAGGCTGTGAAAGAATTACTGGATGTGTTGGATCAAGGGAGGTTAAAGGAACAATCAAGAAAGACTTTACTTTCTCATATCTACCTTCAGGTTTGAGGATGTAGGAGGCTTTTATATTCTTATCCTGTGAACAATCTGGTTTTTGCAATGAAGCAGCTTTTTGAGATTGAGCTCTTATAAGGAGAAATGTTGGACCAAACTAATCGTTTTAAACCATACCATGGCATACCTCCAAGAATTCCAGAGAACTTCAAGTGAGAAGTAGTCGGGCACCTGGAATTCTTGGGTTTGGAAATATGCAGTTTCTCAGAGAAAGCTGCCATGGTAGCAGAGAGACAATACAGACTGTACCTGCAATTAAAACAAAGGTGCTAGGGATGAAGCAGGGAAATAAAATAGTGAAGCGTTTATCTGTTTCTTGAAAGCTGGTCAAAATGGTAATTAAAACTCTGTCAGAGTACCTGGAGGACTATGATAACCAAGATGAATTATTTAAGCAAAGAGTAACTCATAAATCCCCTTCTCAGTTTTCTGGATGTGTCAATAAAGAAGTTAATAAAAGAGAAACATTTAATCTGATATATTTAGATTTTTAAAAGGCATTTGAGGCTGCTCCACAAAGGCAGAATCCTGATAGGGAAAAGGGATTACTAATGTAGGTCACTTTGGGGCCTTATCTTGCTTCGTACTTGAATTCATGGCCTTGGCATAAATAAAAAGAGCATTTGGATGAAATTTGCTGATGGCACAAGGACAGAATGATAGGATATTATAAATGAATACTGAAAGACCTCTGAGATTTGGATGAAATGAAATCTTGGATGAGATTCAGGTATGCAAAATTTAGTGCCATGAATATAGGGACTAACAATTATTTATTTACTTATTTATTTATTCCCCCCAGGAACTCACTTACTGGAAATGAGAGAGAAGGAGGAAAAGGATCTTGGAGTATTAGCCGGTCACACACAATGAACTGCTAAAAGGTAAATGGGATCCAGGAAAGTATCAAGAGCATTTTCTGTTTTAAAAATCTTGTATAGAATATTGTTAATAATTCTGATCATTCATTCTCAATAATGATTGATTCAAACTGAAATGGGTGTAAGAGTGGCTTCTAGGATTTTCTGGAGAATGAAGATCCTATCACCAGAACTTTAGCTTAAAAACTTTGCCTAGTAAAATGGAGACTGGGAAGGGATCTGGCCAGAAACACACCTGATGGTAAGCAATGGGTAGGGAAAGGAGCTTTTCATTGGAAGGATGCTACTAGTTTAAGAATGAATATGTATAAAGTGGCCCAAGTCAGGCTGAGTGGTAGGGAAAAAAAAAATCAGAACTAAGTAGGGACTTTCAAAATTGGCCTTCCCTAAATTGTGCAAACAAACAATGCTAAAGAATTTTAAGCATTAACCATTACAGTGTAAGATGAGAAGAATTGGTTTTGAACAAGAACTGTCCTATAAGCAGCAAGCAAGGGGTGGAATTGAACAATTAATTTTCATGGCAAAAGGTTAAAAGCAGAATGTCTTAAGGATTTATCCTGTGTCCTGTGTTGTGTTTCTTTATTGTTCATCTGATAAGAGGAAAAAAAAGTGAACAGTGAAGCAACAACCTCTGCAGAAGACAAAGTAATTCAGAGTATCTGTATTAGAGAGGTTTCTGGGATACTTTGGTCAGACCTAAACAGGGAAGGTGCCTGGACAGCACACAATAATTGAAATTCTGTATCAACAGTGCAATGGCAAGGGCTGATGTTACTCCTTCTGGGGTTTAAATGAACTCTATATTAATCACAGGCATGAGATTTCATCACCATTGTGTGATGTCCATCGTGTGGACAATCTTACCTGAACGCTCTGGGGAGGACGTGGGAGTCTGCCCTTAAAAAGGAGACTTCAGGAAATGATGACATGAGCTATTAATGCATGTAAGAACTCTGAGAGAGGGATTGGAAAAACTGAGATTGCTATTTTGGAAATGAGAGATAGAAAAGTGGACAGATAATTTATAAAATAATCGCTGGAGTAGGAAAAGTAGACTTGGAGCTTCTGTTCTTCCTGTATCACAATCTGAGAACAAGGGAGCATTCAATGAAACTGGAGAGTGAAATGGGGAAACGCTTTTCCAAATCATGGGATTATACTGGCAAATTCATTGCCGAAGGAAGTGGTAGAGCCAAATACTTCACTAGCTTTCAGAAAGAACTGGACATGTATGTAGTTCCCACGAGTATCTTGCGGTGTTCTCAATGACAGTACTGTTGGGACAGGGGTATTTCTTAGGGTCATGTCCCCAGAAGCTGTTGAGATGTTGTGAGGCGGAACATCCTGGCTGAGGACTCCAAATTATCTGGTAGGTGACTGATGCCCAGAAGAGACTGTAGTGAAGAATATCCCAAAGGTGTATGAGTCACACTGAAACATAACTCAATTTAAAATGAAGATACAGAGCTCAAGAAGGGGGTTGACCAATGTTTCCTTTCACAGACAGCCATCTGCTGTCCTACGCTTCCACTCAGCCTAAGGTGGTAGAGTGGAGACACGAAAAGGAAACAGCCACTGAACTTAATTCAGTTTCTTCCCTGAACTATCAAAGCTTTCTGATAAGTCCATACTGGAAAGCACAACATAGTCCTTCAAGTAATGTTACCATTGGCCAGATACGGTCCTAATTCTTGCAGGATTTTTTCACAGTATTGCTAATTATGGTTTGAAGTTGTTGGTTTATAGGAACAGTCAGCATCAGATGACCTGTCCAAGGAAGGAACTGGGATAACTGCATTCCTGTGCATAATCAAAATATTTTTGTCTCAAACATCTGAGGAGACAAAGGATGAATAGAAGGGAAAAAGGAGTATTTACAAAGGCTCGTGTAAGGTTTTCAAAGGATTTTTGAATGGCTGCTGTCCTGAAATACTGTCTTCTGTTTAAGGAGTCTGTGTGAGGGAGAGAGATTACTTGATAAATTGGTAACAAATTAGTAGTAAACATTTGCAGAGTCCCTGAACACCAGTAGGCTTGGTTCAATCTGTAAGCTTTGAAATCTTAACGTGAATTCTCCTTAGCCCTTCTTAAGAATAGTATGAGCCAGCAGTTCTGCTCTGGATTGCTTAAAATGGCACTGCTGCAGTTATGGCATGTACTTGGTGATGATGCAAAATATTCGGAGCTAAGTTAGCCTGCAGCCGCTGGAAGAATTACTGTCAGCAAGATGAGGAACCATGTACTCAAAATGATCGGTTCTGGCCTGTAAGACTTACCATTTGTTTCCTATTGGATTTAGAACGCCTATGCTTCCCTAACTGTAGCTTTGTAGTGATACCTGACGCATGCAAGCCAGTAGCTCAGGGAAACAGTGAAAGAGGTACTTGTATTTCCCAGTACTCCTCTTAATTTCTTGATAGGCAGCACAAGATTTAAGTGAGCTCTGCTTTCCAGCTCAGAAAGAACATGGGGATCTGTAGATGAAGCTCTGGGAACACATGAACCCTATGTTAAGTGTTCAGAATAATCTGGCTTTGTTCCAAAGCAGCATTGGCTTTGGCTCTGTTTGGGAGTCTTTGTGTCTGTAATCAAATCAATGGGAGTTGTGTGGTAAAGCACAACTCTGTGGCAGAGCAATGCACTTGCCCTATTAACCTGGATCCCGAAAACCAGGAACAAGCTCTAATTTTCTAAAGGCAATGCAACTTAAACCAAAACAAAACCAAACAAACAAAACCCCAAGCAAACAAACAAAAAAATCAATAAACTTGTCTCTGCCGTTATGGTGAATGAAACATTACATGACACGCTAGTGAAAGATAACTTTGGACCTAAACTGCATTAGTCCCTGCCCCAGATGATTTTGGTACCATGCAGAGCGCCTAAAGTAGTTGAGAAGTATGAAAAGTGAACAAAGTGTCTATCAGTTGGCTCAGTGCCCATTCAGAGAGAAAGGCTGACTCTGTGGTACTAAATTAAACAGAACTCTTCCCTGGTTCTGAGGCTAACGGACATGGAGTAGGCTAAACTCTCTTACCCACAGCACAGGCTGGCTGCGTGCAGACTGATTTCTGGACCATTCCTTGCCATGTTCTGGCTCCTAAACCATACACAGAACTGTTTGGAAGATTGCTAGTTGGCTGCCAACAAAACTTTAAATATCACATTTCAGTGCTGAGGCTTCCAGCCACCGCTTCATTTACTAGTGTGGTTGTGTAACCAAATAATGGCTGTCACAAAATAGTCTGGAGTGAATGAAGATCTGCTCCTGGCCTAAGAGGCAGGAGTCAGGAGCACTAACATCCACACTGAGCTGGAGTGTGGCTGGCTGCTCCTGGGATTTCATCATCTGAGTTACTGGGTGTGACAAGATGTCATGAGTCATCCCCGCCTCTGGGAATACCAGAGTTGGAAATTCACAGGGGACTGTGTGCCTGTGGTAAACTGGTAAAGGCAGTTTGCTGGCGTTTATGCAAGATGGTCATGAAGGAGGTTGGGTAGTTCCAGCAGGCTGGAGCAGGGAACAGAGGCAACGGCAAGGGTGGCATGAGGGAAGACAAAGTTAGGGCTCCAAAAAGGAGCTAAGCATAGATGGGAACAGAAACCAAAGGAAGACTACAGCCAAATGCCATTAGGATGCCCTGCTTCTGAATTGTCCATGCAGTCTTTGGGTTGGGTGCCCTTCTTAAATGGGAAGGGAATAATTCTCTGCCAGAGAATAATGAGATGACAAGAGGGCGAATTTGGCTACCTGAAGAAACTCTTGCGCTGCAGTTTAAGCCGGGCTCCAGCAGAAGCTGCAATAGTGCCCATGAAAGGAATGTGTCAGGGCATACCATCTGATATGAGATCTCTGTCTTCCATGAGGCCTCTGCCCCTAAGCCAGTGATGGGGCCCTGGGCTAGATAGAGAGGGAGTCTGAGGCTGGCTGGTGGTTCCTGTGTTCCTTGGTAAACAGGGGTGCAATCCTATGAGGTGATTTCTGCAACAGGCTGGTGAGGTCGGTAGTTTTATGTTCATTAACTGGCCCACTGTGGATGATTCGGGGCTAGAGTGAAGATCTCTAATTTAGGGTGAGCTAAACTGCAAGCTTCAGAGGCTAGGACAGAGTCTTGACTACAGCACGTGGAATAGTCAAGAAAATTGCCAGCGTTGAATTGAAAACCATGGAGAAAGCTAGCCATGTAAGGAATGATCTGGAATCTAGATTGGATTAAATAATAAATAATTAAATAATCTCGTAGCATTAACGGTCTCCCTCGCTCCCTCCTAAAGTGAGGAAATTGTGATGTGGCCAGAGTAAATGCCTGTGGAATAAATGGAGGAAAACAAGCCCGGCTTAGCGGCGGAGGCGTGGATCTTGACATTTATTGTACATTTCTAGGTGCTCTTCAGTTGCCACCAGATGGCAACAGAAATCCGCCTCAGCGCGGCAGGATTCTGCAGCGACCGCTCAGATTCCTGCCGCTTTCCTGTCTGGAAGGTTTGCGGGAGGGTCTGCACAGCCTGCCTACCAAAAAAAGAAAAGGAAAACGAGGAAGAAACAAGCCGGCGTGATTTTCTCGTCACTAGGCACGCCGGTGTTGGGATTTGTGCAGCTGGGGGCAGTGATGGAGCGCTGCTGTGTGGCGTGTGCTCCTGATGAAGAGGAGCATGGATGTGCCAGCCCGCTCTGCAGTCAGCTGCTGCTGACTATTGCAGATGTGTTCTCGGTGACCCAGAAACGAAAATAGCTAAGGGTGAACTCAGGACAGGCGTTGAGGTGGACGAACAGGCTTCGGGAGAGCCCCGAGGAGCAGTGCAGGGGGGTGCAGGGCTGCACAGCTCGCAGTCAAATGTTGCGATAAATCAGCCATCCCCTCCGTAGCCTCTGCCAGGAAGCGGCAGAGGTCCTGCCTGTCCCTGCCCTTCTCTTTTGCAACAGGTCCCTCCTAAGAGAAGTGCTGCCACATCTTTAGCCCCCTACCCCCAGGCATGAGCGCATCGCTTAGCAACCCCTGCCTGAGACGAGCGGGAGAGCCGGTTTCCAGGGGCAACGAGCACATTTTTACATCATAAATAACTGTTCGGGTACTCCCGAACACCTCCAGCCTGCTCTGGCTGGTCACGCAGCGCCAGACAGCTGGAAACTGAATGCCTAACAACGGCCCTCTTTTCCAGCAATGGCAGAGGTGAGCTTGGAAAGAGGGTTTCCCTGTAACGCACACAGCTAATGTGGCTAATAACGCTAATTTGGCTAACTTAGCTAGTTCCAGAGACAGGGGCGGCTCATCTTTTTAGTCCTGGCAGCCTTACAGTCATTCAGGGAACGAGAAAAGGAAGAAAAAGGGAGGAGGGAAGGAGAGGAAAAGAAGGGAGACTGGTGAGGGAAATGGGAAAGGAAAAGAGGGGGTGGGTGGAATGACTGGGAGGGCAACTGGGAAGCTCCATGATAAGCATCAGAGAGGAGAGTGGGGTGCAGATGGGAGGTTTGGGAAGTGAGCGTGTGTTGGAAGGAATGCTTGCCAGGATTTAAGTACCCCAGGAAACCTGTCTAAAACTCGTAACTAAAAGCAAGACAAAGGGAATTTTAAATTGCAAAAAGATCTAGAGCTGGGGAACCTTAGGAAAAATGAGACTTGGCTGTAAGCCAGCAGTCCTAAGGCACGGGAAGAAAATCAGGAAACTCTCTTCAATACACATGCCACAGACATGACGTTCATTGCAGATCCCCTGCAACAAAACAGCGAGAGTTCTGCTGTAGCCAAATAATAGTGCTTTCTATATTGCACTGTCAACAGAAAAGCTCTAGGAAATTTTACAGATCTGTGCACATCTGGAGAGCAGGCCAAGCTCTTCATGCCTGTTAAAACAAGATCGTACATCAATATTTCTCTAAGTGCAAAAGGATACAGCTAAATAAACTTTGTCATGCTATTTGACGTTATCCACAATGCATTATGGATACGTGTGCCTACGTGTTGTTTTGTAAATGGTCTGGCCTTTTAAGGCTTCCTGTTTATCATTTTCTTGTAGCTTGTATCCTCTTTTTAGCAGCAGCAAAGAAAGAAAAGCCAGGCCAGCAGAGGAAATGGTTAAGTGTCATAAAGAGACAAGAGTGTTGCAGTATATTAGCGTGCATTTAAAAATGTAAAAGACTAATTGACCTTAAATTTGAATGACTAACACAAAATAAATATCTAGACTTTAGCTAAAGTGCACCCAATATGTGGCTGCCCCATTCCTGGCAGTGTTCAAGGCCAGGCTGGACGGGGCTTGGAGCAACCTGGTCTTGTGGAAGGTGTCCCTGCCCATGGCAGGGGGTTGGAACTAGATGAGCTTTAAGGTCCCTTCCACCCCAAACCATTCTGTGATTCTGTGATTCAATAATTCAGCCATCCTCAACCTCAAACAAGAACGCTGTGGTTCAGCTAACAGAGACGGGTTTTGTTAATCATAGTGGTCCCCTTGTCTCGCAAGGCAGAAGGGAGCACCCTGTCCCACCACAGCTCTCGCTGTCCAGTGTCCCGGGGCTCTAGCCAGCAGAGGGGAGTGCTGGAGTGGGTTGGCTCCCATTATGCAATCCGGATTTTGCTACCACCTGCCTTGTCCTGGATACCAAAGGCACCCCTGGGAAGGCGGAATCAGGCCTCCTTGTTGTTCTTGATGTTAGCTGTTATTCAGCCTTATCTGTAACTTTTTGCCTTCATGCTTTCATTCCAGCCTTATATTCTAGTCTATCTTTTGTGCCCTCTCTGCTTTCCTGTATGATCAGCAATGGTCCTCCCGGATCCTGGCCTCCGCTTATCCATATCTAAGATGGAAAATAAGTTCTTTGTTCTTCTATTAAAAAAATATTGTCTTTGAATTTGAGGCAGGAGTGATAAACTTGGAGTGGGAAGCAAGCACATATTAACATAAACACATGCAAACGGGAAGCAGCTAAATGAGAAAAGCCATGTGATTCACCTGAGAGTGGGTTAAGAAATACCTTGTGGGTAGCTGAGTCTGAAAGGAAAAGCAAGACTTGTGTCCTGTTTAGGGTGATGAAGACATTGTGTAAAGGATCCTCTTTGAGGCAGAAAGGGAGGAAAAAGAGACGGGTTCCAAAAGATGGTGACCAGAAAAAAGCCCAAGAAACTTCTGGAAAGCATGTCAGAAACTGATAAAAACTGAGAGATAGGCAAAGAAACACAGATTTCTGGCTTCAATTAGGATTTAGCGTACACCTCTTAGATTCTAACTTGATCCAGTTAACATGACTTAAAGCCAGTCTGCTGTGTCCATATTAAATTGATTAAATGACCAGATTATCCTTTGTGGCTAACATCACGCCTTCAACTCAGTTTTGATTAAGCCCAAAAAAGAGACGAGGGGGTAGATGTTGGAAAAAATGAGTCTGGAGAGGAGAAAGATGACAGAGAGGAGATGATGCAGAAGGTAAGTGTTGCAAAGGCAGGGGGGATGTGTAATGCGCAAGAGAGGATGTGCAGGAAATGGGCAGTGCTGGGTACAGAGCATAGCACAGAAGCTTGGGGGTGAAAGGGGACTCGTTGCAGGACAGCAAGTACAGGGCAGATGTGTGAGCATAAGGTGAGAAGGGGAGGCTGGGAGATCCTGTTGCACATTCCCATCACGTTACCTGTCTTGGAGCTTTGGCAGCAGAGATGCTGATGTAGGAGAGAACATAAGAAGGGCCAGGAATTCCTGCTGCTGTGGAGGTGGGGAACAGGTGATAATGGGATTACAAAATTAGGAAGCTTGAAGCCTATTTCCAGGTCTGGCATGACTGACCCTTGTCACAGGGCATGGGCATGAGATAACTCTGACCTTTGTAAAATATTGGGAATATCAGTTACCACTGCTTCGGCAGTTTCTCTGTGCAGTCCTTAACATGGTGTCCTGAGTAAAGAGTTAATGATGTATTAAGGCTGACTTTGTCTGGTGAGATACTAATATGCCCAAGAAGATTCCCTTGTTCTAAGGCCTTACTGGCTACAACGGCTCATGCTGTCATTGAATCTAGCCATACTTATTTACAAGGGGAAATAAACCAGTGTTCATCTCAGTGGGATCATTATTCTGCTATGGCTCTCCCTGTATCTGTTTTCATAGAAAACAAAAATTACCTCAATCAGTAAGAAGTACCCTGCTTTCAAACCCATTTTTAGTCTGGAAAAAAAGCATAGAACTTTGAAACAACACGCACACCAGAAACGGTTCATGTAACTATCAAAATAACCATTCTTTGTGAAACAGGCTGATAAGAGATTTTTTTGTAACAGATCTAAGATGAGATGACTCACATGAAAAACTACAAGATGAATTTGTTTACCCTTCTGAAAAGCTGCCCATTTGTGACCTACGCTTTATCAAACACAGATAAAAAGCCTAAAATGATCCAATGCACAGCAGTATGACAAACAATTTCTGTGCTTATGTGGCCCATGACGGAGCCAAAGGAAGCATCGCTCGGAGAGCTCAGGATGTTTTAGCATGGTCACAGATACAGACACTCCCTGTCTGAAAGAAGGAAAAATGTCAGCCTTTTACAAAAATCATGAGCCAGAGTAACCCTGAAGTTACTGTATACCTAAAGTTCTTGTATACCTAAAGGCAGAATCCTTGTCCCAGCTGGAGCAAGAGAGGACATCTGTGAATGGAAGACAAGGCTTAAAGGGGAGGAAGTGCCTTGTGTCGTTTCTAAGTTTCTTAGTGACAGATGAGGTGAGAGGGATTGCACTGTGCCCTGTGGCAAGCCCAGAGGCACCAGGGAACTGCTGCAGCCTGCTCATGGAGCCAGCCCGGCCCTGCAGAGTTTGTGTCTTTGTCCCTCCAGCCCCTATGGGGAGCAAGGAAAGGACAGCAAAGCCAAGGACCTTGCAGATGTTGCAGACCCACATCTGTCCAGGATCACTGGTCCTGGGTGGGTGCTGGCATGCTGGCTCTGCTGCTGTGACAGTGAGATCTCTTTGGCAACACTTTTGTTTGTCCCAGCCTTTTGGAGTTGAGAGGGGAAGAAGGAGAGCATAGGTGAGAGTAAAGGAAGTAAGGAACAAGTGAAAGGGGAAAGGAGGGGATGTCCTGAAGGTCCGATCTTGGGTAGGATCTGAGACCCAGCAGTGCTGGAGTCTGGTTTACTGTCTCCAATGCAGCCATAATACCGGTTCTCTTGGGCTTCTATTCACCAGGACAAACAGTCCTGTTCGGTCAGTATTCGTGGCTGGGCAGCAAACAGGCTTTCTTAGGGGGCAAGTATAAAGACATCAGCCCCTCTCTTCTCCAGAATGAAAGAAAATCTGGAAGCAGAGGGTTGCAAAGTCCTGCAGAAAGCACAGATCTGATCCAGATGATCCAGATGCAGCTCCTCCAGATGATCCAGCACATTCTGGTCCAGATGTAGCTCTTCCTTTTGCTATGCTGCCTTTCACCTTCCTGTTCTTAGTGAAGGCAGGTGAGACTGGCAGGCTGTGTGGAGGCTGGAGATCAAGCCAGGTCAGCTGAGGATGGAAGCCTTGGAGGGGACACCAGTATGAGAGTCTCCAGAGAGGAAGGTGCTGCCCTGAGGAAAGTGGGAGGGTAATTGCATGTCAGAGAGTTAGGAAGGCAGCTGAAGAAAGTGTCATAGGGCACGGGGTGAGGGCAAAGGTTTCAAATGGTAACAGAAGTCCTCCACAAGGATTACCTGGGTGCGTAACCGAGGGATGCTGCAGGCAGAGGGAGCCCCAAGGGAAAGAGGCTTGTGAAAGAGCTGTTGTAAGGCAGGGATTGACAGAGGTGGTATCTGGGGTGAGCATACACAGGATTGTCTGTGTTGGATTGCTGTGTTTAAGCTCTATCCAGTTTTCCAGGCTATAATAGCTTGTGTTCATGCGATTTCTGCAGTGGGTGGGATAAGTGACATACATTCGCCTGTTCTCTTTGAAAGGGAGTTAGATTTATTACCACTTGAAATGCTGTGGGTCCATCTTAATATCACATTGGTGGAGGTTGACAGATTCCCAGTGGTGGGTCACAAAGTGGGGTGTCTCTGGTGGGGTTCCAAAGCTGCAGGCAAGGTGGGATACAGGGAACACAGAGTGGGGGGAACACGATACTTGAATGCCATTGATTGTTGCCACATGTTGCAGCATCTTTCCTGCTGGGGAAGAGCCAGAGTGAAGTCAGGACAAGGTCCTCCTTGTCTGGATAAAATCTGTATCTGCTCCATGTGTCCTACTGCCACTGCCACAAATGCCCAACTCCTGTGTATGTGCACTTGCTCCTATTCTGGTTATGCCTCTCTGCTTAAAGGATGGCAGAAAGGAGTACCGAGGCAACAAAGAGGAGGGTAACTTGCAGTGGAGCAGCAGGAATAGCTTATCTGCCTTACAAGCCAGCCTTAAATGGGAATTTGGAAGAGAAAATGTCCCCATATCAGGGACTCTGCCTGTAGAGTTACCCCATTGAGCTATCTCAAACACCCTCATTGGTTCATTGGAAGTTGAAACATGACTGCCCACGAGCTGAGCCTGTGGCAGGGGAAGGAAAGCAGAGTGGAACAGGAAAGGCTGGTTTCTGCTTGGGAACATGGGCACGGTTTATTGCCCAAGAGCCGGGTGTGTTTGTCAGCCAACACAAACTGACCTCCCTGTTGTCTTCAGGGCACCTTGAAAACTGACCAGCGGAAGGGGCTGGGCAGATTCAACATCCACACCCGCTGCCTGGCAGAGCATGCTGAGCATGTATAAACCTGCTGCACACAGCAGTTTGCATCGGGTCCAGATATCAGGTGATTAGGGAGCCAAAATTAGAGACAGGAAAAGATGTGTGGTATTTGACCATGCCATGCGGCTTCTATATGACTGAAGTCCAGGCAGGTCTCTACTGCACTGCAAGCCAACAAAGTTTGGTTTAGCCTTTTGAATACTCCAGTGTGGAGAATAGGCTATAGGGCCGAAAGAGGAGGTTGTATTTTTGGTATGTGTTCTTCAGTGGTCCTCTCTTTAATCAGATTATCTTCTGTCAACAACATCTTAGGAACAATGAATGTCACAGTACTGAGGAGCTCTTATTCCTCTCAGTGAAAATTAACACCGGCAGCTACAACAATGCTTTCATGTTCTGTGCAGCAATATCCCAAGGGCCGTACCCCAGGTTTTTTTGGTGCATAACACCAACCAGTGGGTGCCTTTGGTTTTCTACCTAGTTTAGGAAGAGTGTCCTGTTGGAACATCAGTTTCCCAGTCTTCTAAGCACAAAAATTTGGAGTGCGACTCTAAAGGTAATTTTCTTGTTTCTGGTCTGGGCTAGATGGACAGAATCTGACATGTATAGGTTTCCCTGATAGCATCGGCTGTGCAGATTCCCAGCAGGCAAGTCAGGGTTTATGATCCATAACAACGTTTTATTGCTTCCTAGCGAATTATTCATTGGTGCCAGAGGCTTCAAGTAAGTAAAGGAGCATGAAATCTAGGATGAACATGAACCACATTGAACTTAGAGCATTTGTAGTGGCTCTGTTTAGACGACCTAACAACCACCTGTGTCATGGTGTCTGCTTTGAGTCCAGAGGAAGACTGTGCATTGCCTAGCTGGTGAAGCACTGGTCTGGGTTGCTGGACATTATGGTTTGATTTACACTTCATCACAGATTTTCTCTTGGGCCAAGCCATGTAACCACCACATGCCTGGTTCCCATGTCAGCAAAACAGAGTTAGTACTGATTCTTTTGCCTTATGTATGTAGGCCTTGAGATAGATCTTCAGCACATGGCTCTCTCTTACTGTTTATATACATACAGTGCCATCCTGATTTAATATGGACCCTTTAAGAGGACTAATTAGTCCTATTAATAATCCATATTATTATGTGGATTCAGAGAGGTGGCTCCAGGCTCTAAAGATCATGTCATCAGTAGTTTCACTTGGGGGTTTCTGCAATATTCTGAGCTCTGTGGGGTAAACTCTGGAAGAACTGGGGGAGTGGCTGCCATGGGGAAGTGATTCCAGATCTTACACTGAGCCTGGCACAGAATCGGTTAGGATTCAGGGAGGCTTGGGCCTGCTGTATGAACATCTATTCATACATATCCAAACATCAGATAATGGCAGCAGTGGTCAGACGTGTTTTACTATTACATTTCACTCCGCAGGTTAAGGTGTTCCCAGAAATCTTGCATCAACGCTTGATTAGGAATCAGTTGCAGATAAATATGTTATTTATGGAGTTTTGAGCTTCACTGCATTTTTAGGTCAGTTCAGGATTTAGGGTCTCATGTGACTAGTGCATTGTCTTCTCTGTCTCTGATCCAGTGATTCTTCTGAAAGGTTGAAGAATGTGTTATCTGATAAATCTTTGAACCCATTAAAGGTGGTTTGGCTCAGGATCCCAAATTCCCAGGGAAACCTGGACTCTTGGCATAGTTTAGGCTGAATGGTTGTGATTCCCTCCACCTTTGTGACACAAAGAGCTGCCCAGAGCCTGCACTTAGCATCAGGGATAGTGCAGGAGTTATTTCTTGACCAAGATAAACTTTGAAGACCTGAAAATTAGTGAGTTGCTGAAGTAGTGGGCTTTCCGTTGAAAAGAAAATCCTTCTGCAGGCAGTGGAAGAATGCTGCATGTATTCTGTCCTCGTTGCTCAGTGCTGCACTAATTGCTTCACAGAAAAATGCTGGAAGAACATCCTTCCCTTACACTGTGATGCAACTTGTACCCAGTTACTTTCTGAAAGTTGGAAGAATATCGCCTACCAGAAAGAGATGTATTTCTCTATCAGCTGTCTCTATTTATCTTTTTCTTCATTTTTATTACACCCTTGTCCTTTCTTTCACACATGTATTTCTTTTGCACCTTTCTTACATTGTCTTAACCTGCATCTCATTTTTCTCTTGTTTTTCTCACTTCTTTTTTCCTGTCCTTCCTTCATTTTCTGCAAGACAGGTATTTCCTTCCCTTAGTTTTTGCTTCAATTCTTCTTCATCTCTTTTTTCCATTTTCTGTCTCAGTCATGTGCTACCATTAGAGGATATAGAAAAACAGATCAGCGTTAAAGTTGGAGAAAAGGAGTGATAGAGTGGCCGTAGTGGCAGGACACTGGATGGAGTTAAGAAGTAGGTCTGAACAGGCTGTATCCCACCACTGCTATGCACACAACCTCACCTCTTAAGAGAGGTTTCCAGGCCCACCGCAATGCCTGTCTTAGTTCATGCACTCTTTGTTCAGTTGCTTGTTCTACAAACAGGTAGTGCAGTGCTTGTTACCTAAGACAGACTTCAATACAGGGGCATATGGATCCATAGTGGAATATGGGCAGCATTTAGTCAACTACACTTAAAAACATGTTCCCAAAAAACCACTATTGGTGACTGCCATATAGTGGAGGCAAATTTTTTTTTCATTGCTTTATATCTGAAAATAGTGTTTGCACCCACACCGGATCAGACATGGCATGAAATGCAATGGTGTTTGTGTGTTTTTGTAGAAAAGCCTCCGTAGGAACCCTTTCTCACCACCGGAGGCAACTGGAGGACCTAAGAAATTGCCAGTTCTGGGCTTTACTGTTTTCCTATGTGCTGTTTTGTATTACAGCTCCCCTGGGTGCTGGCTTTTTAGATCCGTAATAGCAATATTAATCTCTCCTTCCAGGCTTTTGGTTTCCATTTAAGGGACTGAGAAAGTGTTTATGCTGCAGTGCTCAGCATTGTGGCATCTCAGTCTGAGATCTACTTTTAGTCTCTGTTTGCCTCAGTTCTGCATCTGAAAAAGGCTTTTTCCTCCTTTCAGTGGGGTGCTGTGAAAAATCAAGGCTGTGAAGTGTCCAGATCCTGCGGTGCTGCAGAAGTGGTGTATATGCATACATGCCTCATGTATGGGTGGGATGTGCCATTTGCGACATGTTTTGAGGCACCTGACATGTTTTTCCACAATTCCCTGAAGACTGAGGATCTGACAAGGTAATGCTCTATTCTATGTCAGTTCCAACTGTCTGTACCAGAAGCAGGAATAACTCAGCAGTCCTTCAGCTGGGGACATTTGACTCAAAGGCGTAGTTCCTGACATCACACCTAAATTCTCATGCTCAGTCTCACTCAGCAAAGTCTTCTTGGGTTTTGGCATTTCTTTTATTTCTACTCCCTAAATTCTCCTGCTGTGTTTCTGAGTGGAGGGGGTGTGGATGTCTCAAGGGGAGATGTCTGCTCCTTGCTCTTACTTCTGAAAGATCTCATTCTGTTACGTCTGTCTCTTCACTCTCTCCATTGCCAAGGGAAAACTCCCAAGTTTTCCAGGGAGGATGTCTGTCAGACTGGCTGCTGTGAGGTATTCACTTCTTTAGAAATTCAACTGCTTGGGGGTCTGAGATATGCACATATGTATGTGTGAGTAGGTGGGTCAGAAGTGAGGATTACTAAGTGGGACTCGGCTATACTGTGGGAAGGGAAAGACAAGGAACCTTATTGCAGCCTGGAGGAACACATGAGCAGTGTGCAGGACTGCAGAATGTCTGAGCACAAGGACAGTGACACTGAATATGCTCGAGCTGTCTAAAAAAGTGCAGTTGCTCACCATATCAATCCCCTTTGATCTTCATGTTTCTGACACTTCCACATGTGGTACTGCCTGCTTTACCTGTCTCCCTCCTGCTTGGCACTGGCACAGCTGAGAGCAGGACTGCTGCACTCGCCGTGCGCGCTGAGGACGTGAGAGACGTGAGGATGCAGCCCAGCTCTCTCTGGCCACCTCCTGTCTCCCAAAAGGCTGATGGGACTAATCAAGGACAGAGAAGGGCAGCTCCCCACTCCCACTCATGCTTTTAACCCTGTGATGACCACAGCATCCTTTCCTGAGGGACTTTGAGGTGGAAGTGAGGGATCACAGCTGCAGAGGCTGGGAGAGGAATAGTGCACAGGCACTGAAAAATAATGTGGGAAGGAGCAGTGAGATAGAGAGCAGCCAGGGAAAGGAGGAGTTACTGATGAGTAGCAGAGCAAAGAGGCAATGTATGTCGAAGGAGGAGTGTACAGAAAAATGTACATTGGTTGGATACAGACACAGCAATAGGGAAAAAGACAGATGGAGAAAAATCAAGGAGATGGAAGGAGACTTGGAGAAAGAGAAAGAAGGAAAAAATAAGAGAGATGGCCTGACAAGGAAAAAGCACAAATACAGCAGGTGCCAAGAGCTGGCTAGAGGGGGGTTATGTGACATGCTAAACCAGGACACCCAGACAGTGGATACAAACATGGTGCTTGGCCCTGCCTATGCCAGAGTTGTATACAAGGGGAACTACTGATGTTTAAAAATGCTGCTTTGTGGGAAGAAGACCACTGGCTGAAGAGCTCAGGTTTAAAGACTGGATGGATCCCTGTCTTTCCCTGTGGGTGGTTTTCCCTTCCATATGCCCCCATGTTAGTGCTGTGGTAGCTCTGTCAGTAGCCAGGGTTAAAGGACTGGCCAGCATGTAGTCCCTGCACTGTGGCTCCTTGCTATCCTAGACCTGCCATCTCATTTCTTTAGTTTAATTGCTGAGCTGGGGAATGGCCAGTTCTACTTATCTGTCTCATCAACAGAGGAATCTACACTCTTCCTCATGCATCTAGTCTCTGCTTTCCCAGGTCCATTTCCCCATACTCACATTGTTTGCAGAGCGATAACAGACTTGGCAGGAGAGCTAATTCAGGAGTATAATCTCTTTCAAACAAAGTGCACCCTGTTCCCACCTGGTCAATTAAACTGGAACAAATCTGTGCAGAAGCACTGACCTGAGGCCAAGCACTTTCCCTTCTGGAAAGATGTGCGATGGCTTCCCCTGTGAACACCACCTCAGCCCTACCTGGAAATGTGGAATGGACAGCTCATCCCCATTGTCCCCTGACTGTCTGCTCAGGCAGAACACAGCAGGGTCGGAGCCAGCTGTGACAAGTGTTTTCTGTGCAGTACATACCTGTACAATCCGCCCCAGTACTTTGAAGGAATGCCTTCAAGAGCGAAGCCCCTGTTGGAACAAGTGGTGTAGATGCTTTATGAACCTGTTGCTATCATAGACCAAAAGAGCTGTGCTGAGCCTGTTTCCTCCCACCTGCCACACAATGTGTGTTGTCTCTGGGGAATGCAAGTCTGAAGTGCCTCAGTACCGAAGATACTTGAACCATCTCTGCCTCTAAGCCTATTCTTGAAGGAGTCCCTGAGCTCCCAAGAGCTAGTCTGTTCCTCACTGAGAAACAGGGCCACAGTGAGAGCTGTTTCAGAGCAAAGCATTTTGGAGGGAGGACTTTCACTAGACTAATGTGGGTTGGAAGGAGGGAGCCATGCAGCCAGGGCTGTGACCTCTCCCGTTTTCAGAGCGTTCTCTTGGAGAGGCCTGGACCAGAGCAGTCATGGAGGAATCACACCGGAGGAAGAGTGACAGTTGCCAGTGGGGAGTACCAAGGACATCTGCTTATGCTTCAGTGTAAAGCAAAGGATAGCTGTGCAGAACAGCAGTTGTGGCCTACCCTGTTGCAAATGGTGATGTGAAATATTAAAAGTATTGCCCTTCGCATCTTGTTGGAAAAGCACCTTTTGAGGATTTGGTCAATAGTACTAAGTTTCTTAATGCTTTCAGCAAAACTCTTATCTCTGCTGTTCAAGCTCTCTCTTTTTCCGGGTTTTGAGACCTTATCGCTGCAAAGAGTGAACTTTTTTGCACAACAAAATACTAAGAAGAAAACCCTCCTTCATTACCTGCAGAAGTTTCCGCATAGGATTTTACTTTGCTTTTATTTTTGTTGATGTGAATGCTAATGCAAATCTGAAAGTTAATGTTTGGTTTTGGACAAACTGTGTCCAGTAGAAATAGCAATAAAAATACAGGCTTTCAAGTAGGGAACAGGTGAATACTTGTACACAGAAATGCATACATATAAACAAATATAGTAGACACGTGAATGCAAGCAAGCACAGATATGCAAAAACACAGCTATATATTGTGTATACACTGATACAAACACCTGCATATGTACATACCTTTATATGTACAAAGCAGCATGTGTGCAAATATCTTTGTTTTATTTAAATGTATGCTCAGAAATAAAAGGATGTGCATAAATATATATGTACGGACATAAAATAATACACATGTACACATCCTAATATTATTAATTCAGGCACTGGTTATCACAGTCATGCTAGTATTCATACAGGTATGCAATAGCACACATTACATATCTGTTTATATATCAGAACATAAAGTTATTCAAATATGAACACTTTATATAGAAATGCAAGTGTAACACAGGCCCCAGGACCTGCTTTAGAAACACACCTGAGCAACTGTGTACACAGCATCCTTGCACAGCTAGGCTAGCTGGATGCAACCACTCTAGTCTTCAAACAGATGAGGAGGGCCACAGGCAAGCAGATGCATGTGTGTGTAGGCATAGAAGTGAGCCGTGAAAGGGTGCAGGAATAATCCTGGGAGAGGACAAAGTGTCTGTGGATCACCCAGAGGGAACAATGCAAGAACCAGATGGGTTTGCATGGGCAGGGTGGCATCACTGGATGGTGGGGAAGAAGGCTGAGAAAGACACACAGAGCACGAATCAGGAAATGTGTGATCTTCCCCTGAAGAGTCTGTAGCTTAGGGGAGATGTCCACCCTGAGTTGCCGGCACCCCACTTCTGAGGGGGAGCACGGCAGAACTGCTGGGATGGGATGATAAAGCCGCATGACAGGTCCCTCCTGCCTCCTTTCCAATGGCTGACCCTGCTGGCAATGCAGAGCGGATTGGCTGCATGAGGCACCTCTTCCAAAAAATGAACTTAATCTCATCTTTCCTTATCTGCTCTGCCTGGATCTCAGCACAGGAGTGGTGTGCATGGTTTGGAGCACCCTTCACATCACCACCTCTCTCATCCTAAAGTGGCTGTGCTCCTCGTGTGTTATCACATGTGATCTCTGTGAGTCATTTTCACAGTCCCTGCTCCCCCCTGCCCCGGGTTACAACCTGTCACGCACTGCTGGAAAATGCAGTGTGATTTGGGCCACGTGCCTGGAAGCAGAATATGGCTTGATGAGGAATGCCCCCAGAAGCGGTACTTGTGGATCCGCACTCTGCTTGTGCCTACTTATGTGTCAGTGTGTTTGTGTCTGATCTGCTGTGTCAATATATATATGTCTAATGTGTGTATTTAGTGGGGAGTGTGTATGTATAGTGGGTGGGTTCAACTCTACATACTTGTATGTGTATGTGCTGGCTGTGCATGTAGTTTTCTCTCATTAATGTTGGGGTGTGAGAAGTAAGCCTAAATGGGGACATGAGATAAGGTAGCTTACACTGGTGAAATGCCTGCACCCCATGGCATGGTGTGCAGGCCCAGACTGGCTCCACGTGCCAGCAGGCAGCCTGCTCCAGCACACATTCCACTAGTGCTGGATTGACCAGGCTAGGCATAAAATGCTGCTCTGAGGAAGCCTCTGCTTTCTGATCTGTATCTGTGTGACTGAAATGCTGCAGCTGGTTAAGCAGCTAGAGAACATTGTCTGGCTGCATTTGTCAAACTTGTCATCCTTTTGTCGGGCTGGAGCAGTGCCCCACACATACCAAAGACGGGTGTTTGTTGGTCTTATGTCTTCCAGAGAAACAGTTTCTTCTCCTCAAGAAATAACATTTTCCACCTGAACACAGTATTTTCTTCACAACTGTGAAGTAAAGATTAGTTTTGTGAAGACTCATCAAAAACAACCCACTCCTTATGCATGTGCTGTTCTGCCCTTGGGAAAAGGTGGGAAGAGTCACCTGAGGACTCAGCTGAACAGCAACCCTAATTTCCTCTATCCCGTACCTTCTGTTCCTCTCTAGCCCTCTTCATGAACCGACCCCCAGCTCAACCACGCTCCTGAACTGGGTGTATTTTGCTATTACTATGCTGATCCTCAGGATTTTGCTAGAAAATTCTCTTTGTAATTTTACTCCTGGGTACAATTTTCTTTTTCTTTGCTTATGCTGATGGTTTTTAATTGAACTTCATTAGCCAGCTTGTTTTCTTACATTGACTTTCAAATTCAGTTTCTTGCTCAGGTTGGAGAAAACCACGGTGGCATGTGGTGGCTGATACATAAAAAAAAACTCTCACCAGAGATATTTTGGCCAAAGCCTCTCACTCCTGCCCTGCAGCCTCTCGCCAGCTCACCCCTGAGCTCCCATCACAGCTCTGCTGCTGCCTCCACCTCCCCAGATGCTGCAGCATCCTAGTCCAGGACTGCGATGTGGGTTTTAGGGCTGTTTTAGTTGTAGTTCACCTGTTGCCTGTACGTTAGAGGGAAAAGGAGGCAGAAACTCAGACATAGTAAGAAGATCAGTTGCTTACAGAAACAATGTATTTACAGCATTCTTTGTGAGTCACATGCACAGACTTCATTATTGCTATTCTTAAATGTGGACCAACATTAGAATAAAACGATATGAATAGAGAGCACAAGAAAAAGGCAAATGCACACATATATTGCTCCTCTCTTTGCTAGAAAGTCTGGTTGCCCAGGCAACATCAATCAGGAAAAAAAAAGTGGGCTTGTGGCTCAGATGCTGGGTAAGAGTCTCTTTCCAATCAGAGCAAAAGAAGACGGCAAGGCCTGAAGTGCTACAGGAAGTGGGACTAATAAACCTTAGATGACTTTCTGGGGCTGTCACATCTCTTCCCCTTAGCAGGCGATTGTTAAAGTATTAAAACTTCTGACATCAGTGATTTGACTAATCAACGGGGTTAATTAGGAAAGTTTTCGGAGACATTAACTCCAACCTAGATCTCATCATGGTAGAGGGCAGAGGTTAAAGGCGACTTTGGTTTAATGCCATGATCTCTCCAGTGCTGTGTCTGTGCTCTCCTAGTTGGGTAATTCTGCAATTTCCTCCTGTTTCTGTCTGTGTTCATCTTTTCCATCTATACTCCTGTTGTCCATTTTCCTCTGGTACTTTGCTGCTATTTTTTCCTTCCTTTTCTCTTTTATTCCTCTGCCTTGCCCTTCTAATCTGTTTTAGTGCTTCCTTTCTTTGCCTCATTATTTTCTTATTGTTTTTGCCTTCTACCTCTCCATTGGTTCTCTTCTCACTCTCTTCACCTCCTTTCTGTGGGCCAACCTACTTCCCAACCATCATCTTGTTTCTCTCTCTTATCTTCTCTCCTTTTTCCCCACTCCTTCTCAGCTCCTTTCAACAATAAAAGTTACTCATGGCTTGTGGGGGAAGCATCTGGCCCCTGCTGGCTCTCATTCTCTCTCCTTTGTTCTGAATGCTCTTTTGTTATAAACACAACAAACAGAAAAGCACAAAATAATCTCTCAAGGCAAACACTACATAATAATCCTCCTTGTCCCTGCTGCTCTTATCTCTGAAGAATTTGTTCTTCAGGCGAAATAATAAGAAACATGAGAAAGGATTTGCTAAACTTGGAGGGGGAAAAGAAAGCCTGGAAAAAAGCTAGTGTAAGGTGAAATGTAGCTTGCTAGCAGCTTGGGCAGCAGAGTGATGACCCTGTGGTGGTTGATCAATCCCTGTTGATCAGTCTCTGTTCCCATTCGATTGTGGAGGCAAGGACAGGATCAAAAAAAAATTTTATTTCTTTTTTAGCATCGAATTTCTTCTACCTTCTCCTCATTTGTCCCATGAGACAAGGTCTTTTGTATATTAAATGTGTTTGCCAGAGAATTGTACCTGTTGGAGCTGCACTAACACTCACAAAAAGACACAGCAAGGTGCTTCTGTGGGGTCACTTGCTAGCTCAAGTCTCTGAGAGATAAATTAAGATAAGAACAGGCTTGCCTATTGTTGGGCTCTTGCTTAATCCTAGATAGGCATTCCCTGATTAAATCCTCAGAAAATGTTTGCACTGGAAATGAAACGTTAGTTGGCATGCACTAGTTTAGACATGCAAGTGTTCTCAAAGCTAAAAAGAAAAAAGCTTTTTAAGGAAAAGATGAGCCTTTCCCACTCCCCATAGCCCCATGGTTAGGATACTGGTGTTTTATGTGGGGCAGCCAGCACAAAGTGCTACCTGGGACTGGTTCTGCCTGACCCTTCCCTTAGAAATCTTACGTCTGACTGGACACTGCCAACCTGCAATGGGCCTCCATCCTAGTGCAGCGAATGCGCTTTGCATAATACACAAGTATTATATTCATAAAAAGAGAAGTGGATAGTTTTACTTGGTGCAATATCAGATAGCTCTTCTAAGGAGGCATTAAGGAACTTCCCCCAACAGCTGATCTTCTGAGGAATTATCTGTGATGTGGGAGGTAGGGGTATGTCTAGGACAGAAACAAAACTGATATTTAGGAAAAACAGGCTGTGATGCAAACTTAAAATCTAAATTTTTGAGCATCAGCAGATTAATTCAAACTGGGACAAAACTCACTGAAATGGGAGGCTGGGTTTTTTTCCCAACATTCCTTGGGAAGATTTGGGTTTTGGTGATGCATTTTGAGCTTGTGTCTCTTTTTTACTGCTGTTTACTCCACTGCCTCTGTAAAGATAAAGAAGTGCCACCCGCTGTGTTCTGCATCATGTGTCACAGATTTAATTTTCGGCTAAACTCTTGTTCTTTCTAAAGTGGACTGGTAGCTACGTATGTGTTTAATCTAATCTTGAAGTTTGGATTGCTCAGCACTTGCAACAAGGTCATGTGGGTCAAGAGTAAACTAGACATGAGGTTCTGTCAGAAGAATGTACAGTCCAAAGATTGCCTCTGAAATTTGGATATGCTTAGAACCTCCCCAAATATGGCAACTTCCCACACTAACCAGTAGATTACTATTTCCAGAGCTAATGGCAGGCAGAGTTTGAGCGAGCCGGGTGATCAGATTCAAGGTGGAGTTTGCTATGCTTGCAAACAAATGGAAAATAAGCTAGCAAAAAAGAAAACTAAAAGTGTGTTAGGAAATCAGGGCCGGATCCGACAGCCTGGCAGAGGGAAAGCTGCCACAGCTCCTTGTTCCCAGGTGCAACCAGTAGCAAGGCTGAGCATGTATTCCCTGTGGGCACATGCATAAAACCACACATATACACCAGACTGCCACTCAGCTATACATAGCTATACATAGCTGCCACTCAGATCTACAGAACACTTACACAAACAGCACCAATGGCCTCATCCTGTTTCCCCCCTAGACTGAGCAGGATGGAGGTCCAATAGTGGGAGATATACACGTACATATATATATATATATCACACATATATACATGTGAATAAGGTGGATCCTTCCAGGAGCTGGGCTGACACTCAGTCTGCCCCAGATCCCAGTCTCTCCCAGCTGCTGGTACGTGGGCATATGAGACCCCGAGGCTGCAGCCCCACTCCTGTTGCTCTACAGATGCCATCACTCACACATACACACATACACTAGGGTATGCACAGCTGCCCAGGACTCCCCTGGTCCCTCCAGTAGCCAACCTGCCATGGCTTCACTCTTAGAGATACACACACCAGTGGGGCTTACCCCTATGAACCCCCAGGCCCCACAAATAGAGAGTAACTCACCCGGGAGGAATTAGAAATAGAATTTAATCGCGAGATAGGGCAAATTGTACTGATTAAGTGTGGGGCAAGGCTGGATCCATGTGCTGGCCAGCCAACCGTTTACATGCAACTGTCCCTTTTTAACTCACTCCCCCTTTGATACCTTCCCTAAACATCCCATAGTAGATCCTGTGCAATCCCAAAACGTTCCTCCCCTGCATCCTGCCATGTGTCCAGTGCCCCCTTATGCGGCACCCCGCTCTTCCCCCAGTCTGAAGGTGCTCCAGCCTTTGACTCTTGGTGATGGGTTTCACACCCGGACAATGGAGCTGATGGCTCTCCTGGGGGAGCCCTGGGAGGGGCGGGCCCAGGCAGGGGGTCCCTTCCTCTCAGCCCTTAATTTGGATTGCCATCTGGCATTGTGCCCCCGGTTCTCCTCTGGGCGTGTGAAAAAGGGCCTTTGATGTGCTGATGGCTCTTGTGATGGGCCCGGGAGGAGCTGGGGCAGGGTGTTATTTGGGGTCCTCCTCCCGCCATTGTCTCCCTGTGCTCCTTTGTGGGTGTGCAAACGAGCTTTTGTCACGTAGCCTAAGGAAGGGGACTACGCAGGCTTCCCTTGCGCCTCTATACAACTGTTTTTATCTGTTGGAATTAATATTTTAACAACATATAAATACCCGTGAAGGCAGTGAGGAGAAGCGTCAACCCCACTTGACCAGGCCAATAAGCAGCAGAAGTTAAATTAAAACGTGATCGCTCCAGTTCGCCAGAATCTGGTGACTAAAGTGATGGCAACAAGTCACCTTCAAAAAAAGGCATCAGACACCCTTCTCCCCCCACTCTTGCCCACAGCCCCAGCTCTGAGCTGTTGCCATTTTCTGGGGCCAAACGCTTGGCATGTTCTTAATTCAGTGAAGACTTTCTATTGTTTGGCAGCGGTTTTGCCTGCGATTCAAAGCACTTCGTTACTCTCCTGGAAGAGTTTGGCAGCTGTTTGACCTGAAGGATGGGAAGCAAACGAACGTGGGCAGCAAATGAACGCGTAGCGCAGTTTGATTGGAAGGGCTTAAGTTTGGGACTAAATGGAGCTGCGGGGTCACAAGTTCAGCTTTGCCCCTCTTGAATCTTTGTAGAACAAAAATCTATCTATCTATTTATATATAACATATACATTTTTATATATATATTTTATATTTTTATTTATATGTATATATAAAATTCTCCAAACCCAGTTCTCCAGGACCGCGCCTCATCCCCATCTGCAGGAGGTGGGATGAGCATCCTTAGAGCACAGCATTTGGCTCCAGGCTCCTCCCGCCCATGCCGTTTGCGCGGCCGTCGCTGCGCCCGTCACTGCCGGCCTTGCTCTTCCAGCTGCGGCTGATAACAGCTCTGTGTCACGCCGCTCCCTTCACGCACATCCCCGCGCCCCGCCCCTGGCGACACGCGCGGGGCACCACAAGTGCCAACAGCGGCAAACGCTCCTCCGCAAGCGCTGCCCCCCGCGCGGGGTCCTCCCGCTGATCCCCCCCGCGCCCGCTGCCCACCATGGCAGCCGGGCGGCTCGGCACGCACGCTGGCGCAAGGCCGCCGGCAGCTCTGGGTCGGAGCGCAGCGTGAGCGCAGCGGGTGTTGGGGGCTGCCTGCGGTTGCCGGGGGCCGGGTGTGTCCGTGCGTGCGCTGTTTCCCAGCTGCTCCGGGGGTGCCGGAGCTCCGCCCCCCCGCGCCTCCCACCAGCCCCTCGCACACGGAGGCCTTAAAGCCGCGGGTGGCAGCGGGGGAGAGGCGTGGGCTGGTAGCGTGGGCGTGGCCGCCTCCTCGCGGGTTCCGTTAGGTGCAGGAGCGGCAGGCGCCGCCATCCGTTGCCGGCGATGGATGCTAAAAAGGTACGTGGGGAAGGAGCGCGGAGTTTGTCCTCCTACTCCTCCTCCCGCAGCCGCCGCTCGGCTCCCCGTCAGCGGAGAGACGCGGTGATGCTGTCGCGACTGGCGGATGGCCGGGATTCATCGCCGCCGCCGCCGGGTGTCTGTTGGCCGTAGCGCAGAGGGATGCGGCGGGTCTGCAGCGGGTGGCTGGGGAAAAGCTCCTCCGCGGGAAGGGGCCGGGGGGGGACACCCTGCTCGGGAGGGGCTGGTGCGGGTCGCAGGATTGATCTGGTTTCGTGCGTGTGGGCTGATGGTCTCCATGATGCCGGGATCCGTATTGACTGATCACGGGGCTTATTCTGCTAGCAGGGCAGCGCTCGTTTGTCCCGGCGATCATGATGCTAAACGCAAAGCGGGGATTAGGCTAACGGCGCTTTTGGTTTTATTTTTACTTTGGTATTTTTTTTGGTCATGGTGGTATTGCCTTATAAAGGCATTTTCAAATTTCAGTATGAAAGAGCATGTCCTTCCCCCCCCTCTTTGGAGAGCAGGGGGCAGAGCTTTTGTTGGTGTCATTGCTCATCCGCAGCTACGAGCGAGGCGTGCACCAGTGCAGTGAGCTAATGACTGCATGTGTTTGAATGCATCAGCGGGGAGAAGCGGGCGGGCATAAGGAAAGAGAGAGGGCAAATACCCGGCTGGGTCCGGGGCGGGATGCCGGGGGATTACAGCTACGCGGGGATGCTCGGGGCCCACATCGCCATATTGACGGGACATGCGGGTAGTGAAAGGAGAGCGTTTGATCAAGGTCGCTCAGAGCAGGGCTTGGAGGCTGCTGTATTTGGGCTCAACAAGTTGCGACTGCTCGGAGGTTCCAGCCAGTGAAGGAGAAGGGGGGCTGGTGAGGAGAATGTCCTGGGTAATGAATACTGCTGATGCCTGTGGTTGGAGGGGAGGCGTGGTGGTTTGAATTCCTTGGTGGTGTATAGACCTTAGCCTGGAGCTTTTGGATAGGGTGGGTGCTTCCAGCAGTAACAAACGATCCATACATTAGATCATGGGCTGGCTCACTGGAGGGAATGGGTCAGGCCATGTGATGTCTACGTGGTAGGAGACTGGGTAGGAGATGAACAGCAGGCAACAGCCAGCAGCGTGGAAGAGGGTAGAACAACTAACCTCTTTATAGCTTATATAGGTACCACGTAGGTAAGGGGTACTCAAAGCAGGTCCCTGCTGCATCCGGAAAAAAAGGCTGTGACCACTGCAAGCCATGACAAAGCAGAGCCCTGGGGGGAAAGATGCTTTTGTGTTGAGTCACTCTGTTGGAGATGTGGAGAGCTGGGTTTTGTCCTCAGCTTTGCTGTGCCTGCTGACTAGGGATGACCTGGCCTGGTGTCCTAAAAGTGCTTAGATAGCTTCATGTCCTTTTACAGGCATCCAGGTGCTTTGAAAGAGCTGTGGTTCTGTGCCAAATCTCCTTGAGACAGAAATGAGGGGAATGGTCTCAGGGTGGCAGGCCTAGACTGCTCAGGGTGTGTCCAGGTGTGGGCCCTACCTTGGGAATCATCTGCCTGACCCCTGCAAGAAAAGGCCCTTGTCCCCTTTGTTTCCATCACTAACCTTATTGGGAAGAGAGCCTGAGACATTTAATGATGTGGGTGGGGGAAACCAAGCCTGAGAGTAACTTCCCCAGTTTCTGTTTACTGGGGCCTAACCAGTAGCTGTGTGAGGGCTGTGCAGGCCACAAGAGCTGGCTTGGCTTGAAAGGTTGGTAAAGGTGGCATGAGCGCTGGCGGAAGGCTGTTGTACAAGATTTTGGTCGGTGCTGGGAGCTGCTGCTCCTGGAGCTCAGCTGGAACACGAGAGACTCAAAGAGCTGTGACAGTAGACCCCTCTGCCAGCCATACAACAATAATGGGGGAGCCCTGGAAAATAGACTGTTAATATTTTTGGCAAAGCTTCCAATCCCTCCTGAGAAAGAAACACGATCTTTCCAAGTTGTGCCAACTCCTGAGTCACCTGCTCCCCCCCGCTTCCCTAGCAGAGAGCCGGCTTAAATGCCACAAGCTTTAAAAACGTAGGAAATGTCAGATGCTTTTCACTGACACTTGGATTTCTCACTCTGTGGTAGTTATGAAGTTGGACCTTCATGCTTCCTCTATGGCTCTGAGGGCCCAGCAGTACTTTATTTTGATAAACAGTGATTCAGATATGCTCAAATTCCAGGGACTGTGCTTCATTTGAAATACCAAGTATTGCTCCAGTTTCAAGAAAAACAAACGGCAAGGTTGGCAGCAAGTGCTGCCACCTCTGTGAGACAGGCTGCTGTGCCAAGTGCCCTGGGGCAGGCTTGGGAAGCTCTAGCCTGCAAAAAGCAGGCATGTTGCTGAAGAGTGCATGTTTTAACCATTAGGAGTGACTGCCAGTACAGCTCATGGGCAGATCTGAGACTCAATTTATGGGAACTTGTCAGCTGGCAGGGGAGGAGTCAGACCCTTGTTTCATGACATGCCAGAGATCAGCAAAAGCTTTTCGTAAAGCAGATCAACCCAAAATAACAGCCACTAACACAGCTGGTGTTATTCATTGCTAATGAGCTGAGAATAGCTGATGAAGGTCAGAATGTGATAAAAGGGAGGTCCTGATAGGCCCTCAGACTTCTGGTCACAGAGCTTTTTCCTGCTATACAGTTGCATCTCCCTTTCCAGGGTCTCTGGTACCCACCCTTGCTGGATTAAAGTCCATTCCCTGCTGTTGGTACACTTGCACATGCCATCTATGAGCTGCAGCTGCTGTTTATGCTGAAGAGAAACTCAAGTTACGTAGAATGCATGAATAAACAAATTAACAACATAATTATTTTCTCTCTCCTTTCCACAGAAAATCACAGTACCCCTTATCTATGCTGTTACCATTGCTGCCATTGGATCTCTCCAGTTTGGGTACAACACTGGTGTCATCAATGCTCCTGAGAAGGTGAGAGGGGAGATGTAGAAAGGACAGGAGGTGTCTCCTAAGCAGCTAATAATTTGGTTCTGGTTTATGAAGTCGGGAAGACATTCAAAGCCCCCTCTCAACTACAAGAATGAACAGGAAGGGAAAAGTTTGGGGGAGGAGGGAGAGCAAGCAGAGACACTTATCCTTTTAAACAAGAGTATGGATGGGGCAGGAGGGCTCCATCTGCCATTTCCTGGTAGGGCTATATTTGGTGTGTGGAGGAATGTGAGCCACTTCAGTTTTAAGTTGGAACAAAGCAGCCATGGCAGACAGAACTGTAAAGAGAGCATGCAGAAAACAGTTGAGGGTTGGTAGGGATTACAGTTGTTCTAGTTTAGTTTATCTTGGGGACCATCTCAGGCTTCTTTATCTTGTTTATTCGTTCCTTGTGTGAAGTGTAGATTCAGTGCTTGTAAAAGGGTCGTGACTTGCACACACTGACCAAATCATCTTATGACTTTCAGTGAAGAAAGATGAAGCAAATGAGAAATGTGGTTTTCTTGTGACTGTAAGATGGTTCCTCTCTCTCAGGAACTGAGTCACCAATACCACATCCACCCTGTCTCCGGGAATAGATGTCACATCACCGGAGGGTGGGTGGCTGGGGGGTCCTCCCTAGCTAATGTCCTGCTGCCATCTGCTGGGGACAGGCACGCTGGGGCCATGTCACCCTCAGCCCTTGCAGAATTGATCTCATTATCAAAGAGGATGCCTTGAAAATCAGCAACATGGCCCCGTCACATCCCTGTGGGACAATGAAGGATTGTTTTACATAATGCTGCAGTTTTTCAGGCTTACCTCAGTGAAACATTCTTAAACTGTTTCCATATCAGAAAGCCTGTCCCTGCTGCCAGAGTTCTGTTATTGCCAGAAATGTTCCCTTTAATCCCTGGTCATGTTTTCTTGCTCCATCTCACCCCCAGCTGTCTCGCACCCTTTCCCGAACACCACCAGTGACTCGCATAATCCAGAAATGTTCAGAAAATAAGCCTGTTTTCCTTAATAAACACTGCCCCCTCCCCAGTTCAGTGTCCCTCAGCATACTGCTACCTGTCTACTGAACTTCTCAATGAAAGTTCCTCTTTCTGCACCTTGATATTCCCCTTGTAAGACTTGTTGCTGCCTGCTGAAGTTTTAGGGTCTATCCTTGCTGCTTGCGTCCATGAAACAGAAGGAAGACCTCAGCAGTAATCTCCTTTTCCCCTCCTCCCTCCCCCACCCAGTGCAAAATACCTCCCAGTGGATTGTAACTCTGTCCTCACCTGGTTTCTATTGCAGATCATCCGGGGCTTCTTCAACAGAACCCTGTCAGATCGGAGTGGGAAGCCTCCCTCCCCAGAGCTCCTCACCTCTCTGTGGTCCCTTTCTGTGGCCATCTTCTCAGTAGGAGGTATGATCGGCTCCTTCTCAGTCAGCCTGTTCGTCAACAGATTTGGCAGGTAAGTTGGGACCAGGGATCCAAGCCATTAGGGAATTTTTCCCTTCTACAATGAAGTGTTAGGAGGAAAAGGGCAGAGCTTAGAGAAAGGGAAGAAGAAAGAATGTGTGGGCTGCAAAAAGAAAGGGTTGCAGGCCAAAGGAGTTGCTGAATGGGAATTACTCTGTTCTCCTACCCCTGAGACAAGGGGCAGGGTCATGGGTCGGTTTACCCCTCTCCCAGTGATTTTTTTTTTTCCTATTGTATTACCAGTTTAAGCTCAGTCTTGACATCTTTACCCTGCAGGAGGAACTCCATGTTACTGGTGAACATCTTGGCCTTTGCTGGTGGTACTCTCATGGCCTTCTCCAAGATGGCAAAGGCAGTGGAGATGCTGGTTATTGGCCGCTTTGTTATTGGGGTCTTCTGTGGTCTCTGCACTGGCTTTGTGCCCATGTACATCAGTGAGGTCTCACCCACCAGCCTCCGTGGAGCCTTTGGCACCCTCAACCAGCTGGGCATTGTTGTGGGCATCCTGGTGGCCCAGGTAAGCTTGATATAACCTGATCTGCCCTCAGGGGAAAGGAGGTGGGGTGGGTGGGGAGGGAGGTGGGTTGTGCTTGCCATCAGGTGTGATGTGTGGTCCTGTCATACTCATTGGTGTGGGGGTGAGGAACTAAAGTATTTAAGTCACTGTTTCTCTCCAATTCTTGGTGTAGATCTTTGGCCTGGAGGGCATAATGGGGACTGAACCACTTTGGCCACTGCTTTTGGGATTCACGGTCCTCCCAGCAGTTCTGCAGTGTGTGGCTCTTATTTTCTGCCCTGAGAGTCCCCGCTTCCTATTGATCAACAAGATGGAGGAAGATAAAGCTCAAGCAGGTAAGAACTCATCTCTGAAGGGGCAGGGCTGTATTTGGCTCCCAGCCTGCACTGAACTTGAGTGGGAGGCTAGGACTGACTCTGGAGCCTGTGATGGATCAGGGTGTGACTCCTGGAGGGCACCAGGCCTGGTCTACCCTCCCATCCTTTAGGCTGCACCAGTGCCAGGAAGTGTGAGAAACCTGGCATCTTAAGAGACTGGGACCTAAGACATGAGGAGTGGCACCTGGCCTGGTGGGATGTAGTAGGGCCTTCTGCAGCTCTGTCAGCTCCTCCTCAAAGGCTGACACTTAACAAGGAGCTTGGAGGGTGTTTCCTCTCCTACCACAGAGAGCTGGAGTCAGTTCTGGCAAGTGCGTGAACAGAATTGGGTATCAAATGTAAGTTTGGAGATCAAGCAACATGAGCAGGGCTTGATGTCCATGCTGATCACAGCACCCTGGCCTCTGTCTGGGTTGAAAAGGTGAGCAAGGCTGCATGTGGAGCTTCAGTCTTTCCCACGTAGCGGGCCCAAACACTGATTAGCAGGTGGTCCACTCTTCCCAGTGTGCCCTCTGACATAGCAGGGTGGGGACCTACTGGCTGTGGGTGTATTGTACATGGCTTTCCTTTTTTTTTGATTCCTCCCTCCAGTTCTTCAGAAGCTCCGTGGTACACAAGATGTGTCTCAAGACATCCTGGAGATGAAAGAAGAGAGTGCCAAAATGTCCCAGGAAAAGAAAGCAACTGTGCCAGAGCTCTTCCGTTCTCCAAGCTACCGTCAAGCCATTATCATTGCCATCGTGCTGCAGCTCTCCCAACAGCTCTCGGGCATCAATGCTGTGAGTTATTTTCCTGTCCCATCTGCTGGGCCTCTCTTATCTCTAGTTCCACTTGCACTTGCTGCTAATGTTGAGAGAATTGTTCTTCCGGAAACCTCTTTGTGCCTTGTCTGGAGGTCACTGTTTTGTGATAGTGCAGAGATTGCTAAGGTGGAGATTACGCTTGCTTTCACTTCTGCCTCACACCCCCTGTCCAGACATTGCAGCCTTTCACCAAATGAATGAACTTTGACTGGAAGCATCCTGTTTCACACTGTGGAGTGCTTCTTAAAAACTCCCTGTTGGGCCTACAAGCTGCTAGGCAGAGAATGAGGGACATGCTCTCAAAACACTGGAATTATGACATTATCCAACTTCTGCTTCTCTTCCCAGGTATTCTATTATTCTACGGGGATTTTTGAAAGAGCTGGTATCACACAGCCTGTGTATGCCACTATTGGAGCTGGTGTCGTAAACACAGTCTTCACTGTTGTGTCGGTAAGTGGAACAGGGCCTTATGGTGAGAGGTAACTTGTCTGCCTGGGCTTTTTTGGGAGATGTGACTGAAGACAAATAGCCAGGCTGTGGCAAAGCACTGGGCTAGACAAAGTGGCTTATAAGACCAAAGAAAAGAATGCATTAAAAGCATTGTGAGAGGAGGGGAGAAAGAGGGAGTGTTATCCTTCTGAGAAGAAAGGGAGAGTGAAAAGGAGTGCATGGTGGGGATGGGAGAAGGCAAGAACCAGAGAGGAAAATTTTTGTGACAAAGATGGAGCAGCCTGGTGACCTGCACTGAGGGATAAAGGGAAGAGGTGCAGGGCATGCCAAGCAAGGGAGCCGCCTCTGCTCTTTCTGCCAAGGTTATGGATTTTTGGTTTTTTTTCCCTTCTCCTGCCATTTCCAGCTATTCCTGGTGGAGCGTGCGGGGCGCAGGACTCTTCATTTAGTTGGTTTGGGCGGCATGGCTGTGTGTGCTGCTGTTATGACCATCGCTTTAGCTCTGAAGGTGAGTAATCAGTGTTTTTGTCCAGGCTGACCTCAGCTGGGGACCTATGACACTACACATCTGCTTTGCCCTGTAATTCTACCCTGTGGGCAGGTACATCTGGGGCTAGAGCTGAGTGTGGGACAAGAGTGCAACTTCCTAACTGTGGAAACTATGCCACAGTGTTCACAGTGCAGCTGAGAAAGTTGTGACACTAGAGATGGCATTGTGCTGTGCCATGTTTGTTACAAATTGCAGCTGATCACATTTTATTCCCTGACAGGACACTGTGGGATGGATCAGATACATCAGCATCATTGCCACTTTTGGCTTTGTGGCTCTTTTTGAGATTGGCCCTGGCCCTATCCCATGGTTTATTGTGGCAGAACTCTTCAGTCAGGGCCCACGGCCTGCAGCCATGGCGGTAGCCGGTTGTTCCAACTGGACTTCCAATTTCTTGGTGGGAATGCTTTTCCCCTATGCAGAGGTAAGGACCCAGTTTGCAAAACATAGTGCTGCAGCATTGGAATAGGTGTCCAGAGAGGTGGTAGAATCTCCATCCTTGGAGACTTCAAAAGATGATTGCATGATCCTTAACCTGATCTCTCCTTGAAGTTGTCCCTGCTTTGAGCAGAAGATTGGTCAGTCTTCCAGAGGTCCCTGATTCTGTGTTCTGATTGTTACTGAAGGTTGAGTGGGGTGGTTCATCTTACATTGTGCTGTCTTAACTGCTTGTAGCTTACAAACAGTTGCAAGAGCCTTCTTAACTATCACATCAAGGCTTTCCCTTTAAAAGACTAAATTTTGATCACCCCCAGGAACATTAAAGCATTTCAGAAGTCCACAAGAACCTGATTTCATTTAAAAAAACTTCTGTGTTAACCAAGAAGTCAGTAAGGGCATTGTTGGAGAAGGGTGTTGTAATTTTGACCTGTCAACAGCAAATGACTTGTATTTGGGTTTATGAGCTTTTCAAATTAAAACCTCCTGCTTCTGTCCTCCCTGCAGAAACTATGTGGCCCCTATGTCTTCCTCATCTTCCTTGTTTTCCTGGTCATCTTCTTTGTCTTCACATTCTTCAAAGTGCCGGAGACCAAGGGCAGGACTTTTGAAGATATCTCCAGGGGCTTTGAAGGACGAGCAGAAGCCAGCCCCACATCACCTGTAGAGAAGAACCCCATGGTGGAGCTGAACAGCATACAACCTAACAAATAAGTTGCCTAAGATTCATGACACACCCCTTCTTTGGCTCTTACATGCTTTAAAGAGTCATAAAAGGAATTAGCAAAGAGAACCATGAGAACTGGGACATTCCCCCCCCCCTTCAGTTGCTGCTATTTTCTTCTTTGTGCCCATATACCCACCTGTTCTGCCAGGCTTACAAGCATTAAGCAAAGCTGATATGGGTGGTCCCATTTTCAAGTACTGGAAGGCACCTGGCACTTGGAAAAATAATTTCATCTTCCCTGTCACAAGCATTGGGGGAACAGAGAAGAGCTGATGATATTTTTTGCTTTTCTCACCTTTAATTGCTATTTGGGGTTAATACTTATATACGTAGTGACCATTATATATTTGAATCTAATTCCTATTTTTTTAGTGAGTTGAAGTGAGCCACTAAGCAAGTCCCTGGCCCTTTGAGTCTACTCTGTGTGTGTGTGTGTGTGTGTGTGTGCAGTGTTACACTGGAATTTAACAAGCCTACCAAAAAGCCATCTACTTGCTTTTTCCTATCCAGTGTGCACTTTTTTCAGCCTCAGGAAAAAGGGGACCAAGTTACATGCATATTTTTCCTGCTCTTTTATTATTTTTTTTTTTTTTTATAGACAGACTGAAAGCATACTTAAGTTTATTTATTTGTATGTCACTTTGTAAATATTTTATTTTTTTAATGGTGTACAAAAGTGTACAGATAACGAAATTGAAGATGTTTAAGAGAAATAGCTAGTCTAACAAGATGCTGTAGACTTGAGGTGCAATAAGACACTGAAGAAGTGTGAGATTGGGCATTTTGGGTGGTATGTACAACAGCCAATTCTGCACATCGTCTTTAAGTTATTTGTGCCCTCTGGAAAGAAAAGCAAGGAACTGAATACTAGCAGGAAGAGGTATATTTGTCCACTGAAATCTCTGTTAAGTGGGATTTTTTGGGTGGCAATTTTAAATACTGTTCCCAAGTCTTGATTGGAAAGTGGTATTGCAGCAAATGAATTTTATTAGTTTAGTTTATATTTTAAGTCATGGTTAAGCATAGTTTATATTTTAAGTCATAGTTAAGCATTTTATGGGATGATTGAGGGTGCTCGTTGCAAACCTGAAAGTAGCTCTTCCTCAATTCTCTTAAGGTTTGGTTTGTTTTTTTTCCTTTTTGCTTCTTTGCTGTATTCTAGTAGGTCAGAAAGTCTGAAAATTGCAGATTGTTACTTAAAGGGGTCTGAGGATAAAAGTTATTTTTCAAAACTGTATTTTCTTAGCAATTGTTCATCTAAATATTAAACAGAGGCATGGGTAGCATGACCCTTCTGGACACAGGCATGGTCAGTTATGGCATGTGTAAGTTCATAAAGGTAGAGGTGCAGGACTAGAGACCAGAGCTACTGGAACTTGCTAGCTCAGCAGTGTGAAAGGTCTGTTAAGTCCACTGGTTGGTTGCAGGCTAAGCTGTTTTGCCCCATGTATCCTCTCTGGAAGACCTGCATGATGTTGTGATGCCCACCAGTGTGCAGCATGCTGTGTAGATGTGTACAGCTCTGTAAAAGTGCCTCTGTTTAAAAAGGGATATGGCAGACAGTAACTGTACATTAGTAAATATTGGTCTCCCTGCTTGTTCTACTGCTAGGCGATTGAGTATGTATACACCTATCCTTGCTGCCAGGCTAGCACAGTTCAGTTCAGGAAAGCAAAGAGTAGCACCTATGGTATGCTTGCAGTCAAGGGGTGCGAGCTTTGCCTCTCTGACTGCAGCATTATGTCAAGAGAGACTCCAGGCCCATGTCTGTCCAGACCTGCACAAGCTAGCTAAAGGTATCACGGAGGTAGGTCCAATTCAAACTCCTGCTCCAACATCATCTGCATTTTCAGACTTGATCAAACTCAGGTCTACCTGCAAACTCATGCTGTAGTTCATTGCTGGATATCGTAGGAGAGGCAGGTCCACAGATTCCAAGGTGGGTAAAAGGAGGAAAGGCTCAGAAGGGCAGGAACAACAGCAAAATTGTCATAGTGTGGCTAGACCAAGCTTTCTTGAAAACATACTGCTGTAGAGTAGGTCAGAAATTATATATATATATTGACGTATATTCTGGGGGGTGTGTATCTGGCATTTTTTTCAGTAACTAGAGTGATGACATTTCTACCTTCCTTAATGAGAAAGGGTTGCAAAGATCAGTATATTTGCTGCTGTAAAATATTTCCTGTGATTTCATTTGAAATACTCCAGCTTTGCACAATGCAGCACTATTACACCCTGTTTCCCCTAGCTTTCTATCAGGGTTCCATGCCAGATCTCGGAAGTATTACCTACAACTTCTTTCCCAACTTTCATAGTTTCTTAGTTATACAGACTTCTGTGCCCTCCCTGTGACCCTCCAGCACTTCCAGACAATGAGATTTCTATATGGGCATCTATATGTTAGGAAATTCCCCCTACAGCTGTGCATAAGAGCATTCCATACTTTGCATCAGAGATGTATGTTGGCTTGGACTGAAAAGCTTAGGTCTTTCTCACATGATATCTCTTTGTTACTTTCTTTTTCTGTAACAGCATTGTGAATATTTTTGATGGGTTTTATATGCTTATTGTGGTTGTTTCCTGTTTTTAAAATAAAAACTATAGAATTAAGTATCTGGTTTGGATTTTACCTTTACCCTGTAGGTTTTCTATTTCCTACTCCTTTATCACAGTGTGAGTATGTCGTGGAATGCCCCCAACTTGTCCATGCATGTCACCTTTGTAAGTTCCTTTAATACTATTCCTTAGGAGTTTTTACACTAAAAATATGTGCTTCTCTGGCGTTTGTTTACATCTAAATCCTTTCCCAGTCTTTCTTGGTAACAGGAGAAGTGGCTGGAAGTTAGGAATTCTGCCCAGAGCTAAAACACCCAAGGCTTCTGCCCCTGTCCACTTCAGAAAGCAGTCCTGAACTTCTCTGCCATAAAGGTGAAGAGGGACCTATTCCCCTTTGTAAATGACATGTTGTTCCCTCTGTTTGGTAAATGGCCTTAATATCATCCTTGAAAATCTTGCCTGTGTACACTCATTACTGGGTGTCTGAAGGGACCAGGGTGGTGAAGAGGAAACCTTGCTGCATGGAGCAAGGCCAGTCCCCAGGACCTGCTCCCTTACCTCAGGAGCTGTGGCATTCCTGTCCCACTGGCAGGCCTGTGGGGTGCTCTTGCCCATGTACTCCTCTCTCGCTTGAGGAGTACTGAGCTCCCACCTATTGCCATGAGGCAACAAGCTCTTGTTCTAGTGCGCTCCTTTTCCTGTCCTACAGCCATCTTACAAGCCCAAGGAGTTTGTACCTGCGTTTCACAGGCAGGAACTGAGAACAGTTCATCAAAAAGTAAGGAGGTAAAATATCCTTCAGAGGAAGAGAATGGAGGGAAGTGAGAGGAAGGAAAGATGACAGAATCCTAAGTACCCTAGAGGAAGAATCATATTAATATAATACAGAGTCAGCAGACTGCATAAAGAGACCAGGAAACAGCAGGGCATAACGTAAAGTCTGAAAAAGCTCAGCATAACATGGAGCCAGCACAGGCTTTCTGGCATTACTGACTGCTGTGTGTTCCTAGCTTATGCCTGTGTTTTGCAGAGTTTGCTATGCAACCAACCTCAGAGCTGGGCAGTGAGTGCTCTGGGCTGAGCTGCAATAATTGTTTTTCAACTCTGGCTGAGCTGAAAAAATAAAACCTAGCCATCCAAGCTCAGCAGCATATCTAGGTCAAACTTAACTCTAACACTCCTGGTTTCTTGTCAAAACAGGAACTGAAGACCAAAATCATTCTGAGCCAAAGCACACACTTCACTGAGTCCTAAATTAATGTTTTGTGTAGTTTTTGTGAGAAACTTTTGGTTGGGGAATGAGTCTTGTTTTAGATATGGTTATTTTTTAAAACTGTAAGGAAGCTTCAAAAGGAAAAGCTGTTTGCAATTAAATAAGCTAAGAGAATTTAATTGATGCTACTTAAAGGTATGCATCCATCCAGTGGAGGCAGGCTGTATAACTTAATTCAGTTGCTGTGTCAACCCCTGTTTCTATGCTATACCCCACTAAAGTACATGGTGTTTACAAGAACTGTCTTTTCCTTCCCCACAAAATGCAGCTTCAGGGTGCCTGGCAGACACATGACTGACCTGCTAAATCTGTTGTTTCTGCTTGCACTGCACAACCATTTTTTGTTTAGCAAATGGTCACATGGATTTGTGTAAGGCAGTCACACTGATGCGGCAGTCTCTGTGGCATGCGGTGTGGGACCATTGTCAGTACTGAACAAGGCACTGGTCATCCATGCAATGATCAACCTCATTGATCAAACGTCACCCAGTCTTTCATCTCTGCTCTGGTTCATCCTGCTTTGGTTTTGGGTTTTTTGTTTTTTTTTTCCTCCATCATGAACAAATTTGCCTTCCACCACCAAGTCTTCTCCCCCATGAACAAACTCAGGTGTTTATTGCTTCCTTTATATTCCTGTCACTAAGTGGTATGGTCACTCAGACTGCACATTATCTTGTTTTTAACTTGTATTCATATATTAAATAATATGGGGTCTGGATTATCTTTGTTCCCCTCTGATTTATGTGTCTTAACCTCATAGCTCTGCTTTGAGTCTCACTGGAATAATTTTCCACTGGGGATGGCACAGGGATGAAGAACCAGGAGGGGATGAAAGCTGGGAGCAGTGGTGAAGGTGTGGAAGGATATGGATGCAGCAGTGTGGCTGAAGAAGTTTATGACGTATGGAATAGCCTGTAGGAGGCTGAACGCGGAAGGGAAGCAGTGAAGATTATGAGGATGTATTGAAGCAACCAGCAAAAAGACAATGGTGGGTTGCTGACCTGCAAGGAAAGGAGAAATGAGATACAAGATCTGGAAGGAAAGTGAGGCATTCATGAAGGTGCAAAGGTGGAGCTGGGCCTGAGACAGGAGCATGAACTTTGACAGAAGCAGCTGAGAGTGAGGAAGAGAACAACATGCTATAGAAAAGTGACAGCCATGTGGAAGTACAGACCCTTGAGATACATGCAAAATAACCTGAACCCTTATAGGAGCCTGGTAGCTTATGGCACACAGGCAAGAGCTCATCACTTCCTGAGGGAAAAGGAAATACAGGTGTCTCCTCCACGATGAAGGCCTGTGAGAACCTTTGCAGCTGAAACAAACAGCTATGTCGGAGCCACAGCCTCCCTTGGAGTGAGACCTCAGCTCTTGGACCACAACCTTTGGGTTCTGCTTGCTTGAAGGAGGGCATTAAAAACACCCATTAAGTGCAATAGCAAGGGAGAGCTGATGGGCATGCAAAACACAGCTGGCTCAGCTAGACTGATGTTAGCAGAGTAGCATATCAGAAGTAGCCTTTCCATAAGCACAAAGCAAAGGTATATTCCTAACTGTGTTAGGTAATGCAAGACAAGGTCCTGATAAACAGAGTGAGCCAAGAACAATGTCAGCAAAGCCCAGTTTGGACAGATACCACCACTGCACTTCTGCAAAGACTCATCCATCTCAGAGAATCTGACTGCGGTGGCCTTGAAAGAGATATTTTTCAGCTTCCTTGTTTCATGCCACAGACAAAACTTTCTGGGGGCAATGCAGCAGCATTACACAGCCACTTTTTTTCTTATTCTGATGCAAGCATAATGTTTACATTGATCATATGTAGCTCATAGGTAGTCGTGTATGTTGTCATGCTTTGGTCACGACAACAAAACAAGTTAAAAGCCTTGTAGTAGTGGAAGGCTTCAGTATTTCTGAATACATTGTCAAGGGCAATTTTGCTGTGTGAGCAAGTCTGATTTCTTTTTCCAAGGGTAATTGGGAAAAAAACCCCAAAAACCAAAACCAAAAAGAAAGAAAACAAACAAGCAAATAGAAGCGAAGAGAGCGAACACCACTTGTCCTTGGGTATGGGAAGTCCACCTCCTGACTGGCTGTGTGTGTGAGGATAGAGCAGCCAAATCACGAACACTAGGGCTGGCTAGCTTAGCTTTAGCAAAGATTTAGTGCACAGTAGTAGCTCATGAAAAGATAGTTTCAGGGTTTTTTGTTGGCTGGGACTCAACCTTTTGTTAACAGAGCTGAGAGAGCACATTTTTTCTGCTAAAAGAAGGGTCAGGCTGAACTGGTAACACTTTTAAAGTGGAGTAGAGTTGAACTCTGACGAGAAGGTTGGGAGGGAGGGAAAGGTGGGACTTGAGCCTGGAAATGCCAACAGCTCTTCACAGCCGGAACTAGCCACTGCAACCCAAAGTGGGGCAGGAGAGCAGGCAGGACACACCTCAGTTCCCTGGAAGCCCTTGCTGAACTAGAGGCCAAAATTAACATAGGAATGGTTCATACACCCAAATGTATTTACTTGGCACCAGACGTGCAGACACTGGGTGTATTTGCTTGTGCAGTGCCCCAACCCCAAGGACGCTGTGGGGACATAGCATGGCTTGTGGTTCATCATGCCCTTATGTTGCCTGGCATGGGAGGGAAAGTGGTGAAAGAGAGGCACAGAGGAAGGGGCTTGTACTGTCCCTGGTGCCAGTGAGAAGGGCTATGGGAGATGTTGGGTGACTGGGAAGGTGTGGGAGCCGGAGGTCCCTCTGCTTCCTGGCTCTCAGTGCTTCTGGACAGGTTTTTGACTACAGCCATAAAAACCATGTTTGACGTGGCTTCCCACCAACACTACAAACCCCAACTGAGACTTGTGTTAAAGGCCAGGTCTTTCTTCTGAGATAGAAAATCTGATGTGTGGTTTGTGGGTGTGAATGCTTTGATTGCACACATACAGTAAGTTTGATTTTTTGCTCAAGATAGGGCATTAAAAGTGCAGGCCAAGATAGCTGGGATAGAAGATGTTTCTGTGCTTAAACCATATGTCCTATCTCTCCCAGTTTTTTAAATAACCTCATCTGAATTTATGTCCCCCTTCTTTTCCCCCTAGATTCATGTTGAAACCTTTACAGACAGGTATGAAACCCTCAGAACTGTTTTTCTCTCTCCTTACAGAAACCTGGAGACTGAGAATTGCCAATGTCCTCTTGGTAGAGGTAAATGAGACGATACGTGAATCAATCCCACTAAAAGACATAAAGACCAGCTGCATGTACCTCTTTAGCATCCCTCCCAGCCTCAGTGCACCACTGCACTGTTAGGGCTGAATGCTGTAGATGGCTGTGGTGTGACCAGTAGTCTCATGGGCAGAGAAGGAGCAGTGTCTCAAGGGGTAAGGAGGGACTGGACATGACTTCTTAGTAGCTAAGTCTGTGCTCATTGTGAAGAAAAATTGTGTCTGGAAGGGAAGCTTAAGAGGGACAGATGGTGGGGATTTATGAGTGAATTGTGTGGACATCTTGACAGTGGAGAAGACTTTCTCATCACCCTGCTCTGTCACGTTCTTTCTATTTGCCTTTTAAAATCATCTGTTCCTCCAAAATCGGCCTGCTACATGTGGTTTTCCAGTTTACCTTGATCACTCTAGAACTAGGAGCAATAAGCTCCCTCTTCTCCATATTTCCTGTCTGTGCTTTTAATGTCAGCTCCTCATTCTCAGCAGACTGGAACAGAAATCTGAACATAGGACTTCTTGCTGTGGGGAAACAACGATGCCTTATTCTGTGAAGCACCCTGACACGTAGGTCAGAAAATAGACCAGTAGCTACTATGGCATCCCATTTCCAGCCATTCCAAATCCATACTAACCTGCAGATATTGGCAGGCTGCACTTTTCCCTTGTACCTCACAGTGTCTGACCCACTTCTTCTAGTATTGCTCTAGCCTATTTCACATCCTCTTACACAGAAAATGCTAGTAAACCTGTATGACCTACTGTCTTAATTCCTGCCTTCTACACCGAAGCATCCTGCTGGCTGTCGTACCATTGCCACCACTGTACCAGAACAAGCTAATGGGCCCAGCAGCTCATTCCTAGATAGATGCACTGCTGGATTTTTCTTAAGGAATAGCCCATGACTATTATGCATGAGCTAAAGCTAGTATGAAGACTTTCTTCCTCATTCTGTCTCCCTGGTTATGAATTCTCCATTGACATATCCTCTGGCCTTATGGAGCTGCCAAATGTTTCATGGACAGATACATCTCTACAAATTACATGTTGCAGAAAAACATTTAGTGGATGTACATCAGCAGAACATCAGAAGTATGTAGTGGCAATAGATGTGGGATGCTTCTTCCATTTCCAGGTATTACTAATGAAAAGTTTTGGGGAAATCTGCTAATAATATTTGGCCAGCTGGTTATGGCTTTGTATAGTCCATCTGCCTCCAGTTCAACCTTCAGTGCTCCAGAATATTTTAATGGACAATCAGCTGGTGTAGGTGCTTGGCTTAGTCTTTTTTGTGTATTCTACCCTGAGTCAGGGTGTTGAAGAGAGTTGATGGGTTCCTCAGGGCACTATTTGGGCAATGTCCTGTTGTCAGGACACCAGCATGAAATTAGTCAGAGTTAGTCTACTGATGGTGTCATTCACCTTCACTGGGATATTTTACAATTTCCCATTTCCCAGTATGCTGAGTAGTGATTTGCTGCCATACTTCCCGCGCCTTCCAAAGCAGTATGCTGTAAGATGGTACCTACAGTGTAATTCACATCAAAGTTTATCAGCCACTCTTCCCTAATCCATATAGATAGACTTTTCATTTTAAAAAGCAGTCAGTCTGCCCTTGGTAAACTGGTATCTGCCTTTCCTGATTACGTTCTTGCCCTTTGCACATTTGGCACAGGATGTCAAGAGGACATGGTACTGAGATAAGGATGGCTGGTCTGGAGTTCCCCAAGTCATCCTGCTTGCTTTCCATGCCGTTGGGCATGTTACTCTTTTTCCAGCTGTCAGGGATGACAGATGAAAGACTGCAGTCTCATAATCACATCAGGCAATTCTTTCAGCAGCTCCGGATGTATCCCAGCACCCTTGAAGTGTATTCCATGTGATATATTCAGCCTGAGAAGTTCTGAGCCTCTTGCTGCTCCACTCCTGGCTGTCTCCCAAATTTCCAGACCATTATGATATGTTTGGAGATAATGGGAGCAGGCTTTGTTTCTCCAGGCTGTTGTAAGGATGGCTTTGAGTACCTCAGCCTCTTCTAAGGCTGAGGCGTCTATCCCTAGTCTGTCCCCCATTCCTCAGTAGACCTGTGTTTTCCCTGGAGTTGCCACTGCGATAATGACAGAATCCCTCTTGTCACCCATCCTGTCTCATTCAAATTTTTGATCCAGCAGAGACCTTTCTGATTTTGTCCTTTAGTACCCAAGCAGTACTTTTGTCCTTTTTCATAGCATATCAATTTTTTTCCACCTCTTGCATACACACTTTTTGCATTTGAATTCATTGTGGAGCTCCTTCCTTAGCCAGGATAGCTTTTGTCCAAAATTCCCAGACTCCCTGCACAACAAAATGATTTGAAGATGCTGTCTTTCATTCCTCATCTTCCTGTAACCACCAAGGTGTTAGGCCAGGGCAAACAGCTGTTGATGCTCTGTTGCTGTCTTTTTATAACTCTGATGGTGCAAGTCAATGGAAGAGTGATGGATGGCACAACTGGAACTATGTATTTCTGGGACACAGTCAGCTACCTTCCTTCCCTGGTGTTATGTCAGTGTGTACAAAATGGAGGCTGTCTGTGCTGAGGGACAATGCATTCCCAAAGCCCACAGAGAATTTTCCACTGTCTCAGGGCAGTCAAAAGAATACATCAGACTCAGGAGACAGTGTGGAGCTGGCGGCTGAGGGCCAGGATTGAATTGAAATTGAAGGTGATGTTTAGGGAACAGAACAAGAGGAAGCCAAGGAAGGATGGAATGGAGTGAAGCACCAAGAGATGATGCAGCAGAAGGCCTGGCAGAGGCAGGAGGTGACTCCAGAAAGGTGTCCTGGAGCAGGCAGGAGGTGGCCACTGTAGTGAACTAGCCAGGAGGATTATCACAGACCAGAGCATGTCACTCGCTGGTAGTATTGCTAGCAGTTAAAGGAAAGGAGGAAGCTGTGTGTGATAAGGAGAGGGAAGAAGTATGCAGTGATGAGTGGTCAGGTCTCTGAAGGCAAAAGTGATTGAAAAAGCCTCGTGTGAGAGAATCCTTGAAAGCACCGTGGCTGCGAGGGGAGCTGAAAGACAGGAAGGTGGAGTGGCACCAAGTAGTGTTAGCTAGGTATTAGGTGTCTTAGTTGGAGACCCCACTTTTTAGTCAAGGAATCATGACTACAAGGTGGATTGGGAGCAGGCTGCTGTAAGGCAGGAGAGGTAAATAAACTCTAGCCTGTATCCTTCAGGAATGTGCAGCTCAGCACTTGGTGTTGCCCAGCAGTCTGCTTTTTATCACCATGCTCCATCCAAAACATGCCCATCCAACAGTGCTCTGTGGGTACAAAAATGTGGCTGCCAAGCATACTAAGGTGGTAGGGATGAACAAAAAAATGCGAGCATCTTTGGAGTAAGGGGTATGCTGAAGGCTAGTCTCATTTCACAAGGGGTAATGGGTTCAAACTTAAACAGGGGAAGTTCAGGTTGATATAAGGAAGAAGTTCTTTACTGTGAGCGTGGTGAGGCACTGGAATGGGTTGCCCAAGGAAGTTGTGAATGCTCCATCCCTGGCAGTGTTCAAGGCCAGGTTGGACAGAGCCTTGGGTGGCATGTTTTAGCGTGTGGTGTCCCTGCCCATGGCAGGGGGTTGGAACGAGATGATCTTAAGGTCCTTTCCAACCCAAACTGTTCTATGATTCAGCAGCTAGATACAGGACTCGGCATGCTCTGTGCATCTTCATGCTGTGGATAAAGCAGAGCTTGACAGCAGCTGATGAAAAGGGTAGGGAAACATCTGTGTGCTTGCAAATATACAGGATAAGCATGTGAAGTGCTGAGCCTGCTGGTTAAAGGCAGACAGTAATACTGCATGACACAGCACTTGTTTGGAGCATCTGCGTGCTTCTTCTGATGGGTCTGAGATGAGAGGCAGGGGAAAACAGGAACAGGGAGGGGGCTGATGTAGGTGGCTGGGTATTTTAGGTGCAACAAAATGTTGTGCCAGTATGCATTTTATTAAAGCTCAGGCTTTTGGCCTGAGCAACCTCATTGGAAGAAGGGACAATCAGGGTGAAAGTTTAACGAACAGAACAAGGTAGATCATCGAGGTCTTATCCTAGGGTGGTGCTTGGCATGCAGGGGTCGAACTGGAACTGCAGGCTGTGCTGCGTGGTTGAGCAAAAAGCGAAACAGCTTCAGCCAGAAAAGCTGGCAGTGCCATCTCCTGGTCAGAGCAGGGTCTTTGAGCAGAGAAGCTTGCATTTTATTCTCCTGCTGAGTGCTGAGTGACTTGAGCACTGGAAGCACTTCCCTTCCTTGCACCTGGATATTTTAATGAACAAAGTGGTGGCCCTAGGGAAGTTGGTGAGAAAAGTTCATGCCCATCTAAATGACATCTTGACATTGTCAAATAAAAGTGCAGAGCTACACTCGGGTTGATGGTCACTGCTGGAGAGAGAGGAAGAAGGACAAATATTGTATTTCCACATATTTCTCACTGAGTTTCTGCACACAGGCATGACATATTTCGTAGCTGTGGTTCTTTTTAACTGAGGGCTTCCTAAAGGACCTGGACTGCCTCCAGCTGCACCACAGCAGTTTTTCAGCCATGTAGTTGCATCATGTTCCCACAGAAATTGTACTTGATTTGATAAATTCAGCACTGTCAAGTTTCAAAACCCACCATTGGCAAGGGAGCTGGCTGTGGTGGGAGATAATGGGTGACCTTTAACAATTTCCAATAAGCACACCACAGCTGTACTTTCACTGGGTTATGAAAGTAACACCTTCAAGACTGTATCTTACCATCCATGTAGGCTAGATTACTTGCCCCACAGGATATGAGCAATCAGCCTCTGCCTGCAGAAAGTTACTCACATCCTGCAGAGTAGAAATTAGGATACCCGATTATTTGCAGAATGAGATTTTTCACAAGAACCCAAAGAGAAACATGGCCAAAACACACACTTTTCACAGAGCATCAACTGCTGGAATTTATTGTCAGTTGCCATTCAGAGCTACCTGAGTAAAGAGCTTGGGGCAAACTCATAAATGCTCATGAGTTTTTAAGTACCTCAGCCAGGGAGAACTGGTGGGCATGCAAAACACAGCTGGCTCAGCTAGACTGAAGTTAGCAGAGTAGCATACCAGATGTAGCCCTTCCGTAAACACTGAAAGTATGGATGGAGATGGGCTTGCATTACCTGGCCAACTTTGGGTTCTCTCTCATGCCTCAAGACCTTCCTTGTGTCCCTGAACATTGCTTGGTCCTACCTTCTACCTCATGGCCCCACTTTCTGATGGCCCTGTTTTTCCTGTAGCTTCTTCTGCCTCATGTCATTGTGTTGCAGGGTCTGCCCATCTACAGTGCTGAGGGTGACCTAGTGTTATACTCCCTCATGCTTTTGGGATTCTCTCTGCATTTTCCTTGATGTTTCAGCCCATTCTTCCTTCTCTTCCCCACTTGTCTGCTTCCCCTTTGCTCTTTCCCATTGCTCCTTAAAGAGTCTTTCTTTAAGCCCCGCTTCATGCTGCTGTCCTTCCCTTGCCTTAGGTTTTCTTCAAGACGTATAGCCCTGTAGACAAAACTTTGGGGAAGGTGTGTAGGTTTGAGGCATGTTATCCTGGACAGTGACTAAACTTGCATTAATCCCATCTCAAACTCTGCCTGACACAGGGGACCTGCTGAGCTTATACCCAAGCCAAAGCCTTGTCTCACAAGGGACCATGGCCCATTGGATGCTCCTACCGCCATCCTTGCATACTTCAAGTCCTGCCCTAGTGCAAGGTCACTTTATGATGTGCTACAATATGAAGGTCACCTTCTGCTGTGTTAAGAGAAGGAAGTGCCTGGAGGGGATGCTGGCAGGGCCGGCACTGGAGGCAGGGGTTGGTGCTGTGCTTTTGCTACACACCACTTCTAGTGTGAGCAAAAGATGCTTCTTCACCTGGGTCCCCAAGGAATATCACAACCTTTTAAAAACTCTCCAGGGTTCTTTGGGGTTTTTTTTCATGCTCAGATTTCCACAGGCCACCAGCCTTCCACTCTCTCTGTTGTCTTTCCAATGAGTTAACATTACATCCCCCAGACTGATTGCCTTTGGGCCCTGAATTGCTTCCTTGCTCCTGAGGCTGCTCATTCCTGCTAGAGCGCAGCACCCAGAGGGAAACACAAGATACCAAGTATAGCCTTACAGAGTGCTGACTCTGTGTTACCCTGTCTGTAGCATGGAAACATGCCTGGTTACGTGGCAGCACACTAGCAACATGCATGTTAGCAACATATCAGCATGTATCACCCTTAGCAAATAAGCCCTGTAGATGATTGTCATTCACTCCCACTCCCCAATTCTCCTTCCAAAGCTTTGATTCACCTGCAATGTAATTATCAGTAACTTTTTTAGAGCAACTGATAGGTCATAGAAGTAAATCTTGACATGCCAAAGCACAGGGTTGCTCTGAAACATGAATGCCATGCCATCACCCCACAAAATATGCAGTCGCCTCCCTCCCAGCTCTGCCCCAGACCCCCAAACTCCCAACTACAACACAAACCAGACTATAGCTCAGCAGCACTTCTGTGGCTCCTGGTGTCCACTTGAGTCAGAGCTACAGGCTTCAGAGATCAACTGATTTTTACACAGAGTTGTCAGGTCTTGCTCTTCTTTGCCCTGCAGAGCTAACACAGGTTATGGGGAAACCAGACACATTAACAACATTGTTTATTAAGATCCAGCAATGATGTGACTGGTGCCCCAGTAAAGCTTGCTGGAGGATAATCCAACATAACTGTTGCTGATGGTGGTGGGGCAGAGGACCAGACCTGGGTTCGTCCTCCAGCTCGTCTCTGTTCCAGAGCAGGCTGGTACACAGATGAGATGACTGTGAAGAACTGGAGGAGCTGAAGTGGCACCCCACCTTGTTCACCTTTATGAAAGCCCTCTGTCTGGCATTGCGTGTGCCAGTTCAGCCTTTCCCACCTGTCCTCACCTGCATTGTGGGAAGGGCAACCTGAGTGAATCTGGCACTGGAAATACCTTCAGACAAGACAGATCTTCCCCCTACATGTTAGCAGGAATAAGATCCGCAGATTGCTGAGAAGCCGAGGGGATGAGATGCTGCAATTCTGGCTTGATACTGACTTGGCAGAGAGAAGCTGTGTTTTGTACACTTCTATGCCTGCTGCTTTGCCCTGGAGCCTCCCTTTCCTCATCCCCTCATTTTGCAGGGCACACAAACCAGAATGTAACCTTCTCCGTGTAACCTCACCAAAACTGTGGATAATACCACCCTTTATCTCTAAGACAAAAGTTTTTCCATTGGCAAATTGGTGTTTCTGCCCAGTCAAGGTGTAGCTGACGCTGCACAATAATAGGCACAATAACTGAGCCAATGTGGTGCCTCAGTTTCCGCGTCCATGAAAATGACATTCTACAGATCTTTGTCAAGTGCTTGCATGCCTGTGACATAGTATATGTTGTTATACCTCATCTGGCAAATTTGCATCTCTTTTGCTAGGTTTTTTTATTTTTTCCATGCTGTGCTTTCTAGACATCTCCCTTTGATTACCTACCATTAGGATTCTTTCTCCCCAGGTGCATGACTAGCCCTCATCTTTCCTTCTTCCTCCCTGCCCAAGCAAGATAGGTTCCTTTTGCATTACTTCTTTGTTCTCTGTGGTATTTGCAACACCCTCCCAGCCTTGTATCACCTGTGAATTCCATTCCTCCTGGTTGTGTTTTCACTGTCTTTGCAGCACCTAGAATGACGAAGCCTTTTGTGCTGCTGTTGCTGCAATTGAACCTGATACTTGAAAGGAGGAGAAAGGGTTGGAATAAACTGCTCTGATGATTCATCCCCGGGGCTGAGAGATTTGCTCCTTTGATATCAGTCCCTTGATCAGAGCTCTGCTATGTTATCTCTGTTTGTCTGGGGAGACTTAATTCCTGGCACATTTGAGCTGGTGGAATCCCAGATACCAGAGCCAGTGACTGGAAAAGGAGCACACTGCATTCTTCTCCCACTCTTAGATATGTCAAAGAGTCTGTAAGGTTTGATGGTCCAGGGCCTATAAGCCCCTTAAACAGCCGTTGTCTGCATTTAATGCAGCTGAGAAACCTATTCCACCTGCCAAAATCCATCACCTGCTCTCATATCCCTGCAGAGATGACCCAGTACAATTTCCTCTTCCTCCTGCCTTGTTCTATGAGCAGCTTTCCCTACCAGGGTTCATCCTCTACTTGTGTGCCACATGCTCACAGAATATTAAGGACCCTTTCACCATTCTTTTATAAGACTGTGCACTGGTCATGAAGCAGGACAAATAAACACCATGAAAAGAGCATGGAAAGCCTAGCTGAGCCTAGCCTACCTCAAATGTCTTGGTCAAAAGCCTAATATCAAAGGGCTTGATTCCCAGGTATTAACCGCTGAGCTGGAAGAGGGGCCATGGAGACCCACAGTTTTGCAAACTAGGTTCAAGTGGGAATTCTTTGGAAGATTTGCCTAGGAATGAGTTGAGGGGGTCACACAGGGACCACACCTCTGTAGGACCAAGTGGGTTTTCCAGTGATGGAAGAGTTTTTTCCCTACTTATATGTTTTGGTTAAAATGCTCTGCATTACACAGAACAGTTAAACATGATTTGAGCCTTCAAGTCCTCAGACAGCTTGGTGCTGTGGCAATAACCACCACTAAAAATCTTCATACCTTTTGTCAAGGAGAAGGGGAAACAATTCAAGTACTAAAAAATTGTAAGCATTAGAAAATCCCTCATCCCCTTTCTTTTTAGGGAGAAAACATATCACAGATAACATTAACAACAGTTAAGATCCATTATTCTTGGGGATTTAGTCATGATGGACCTGGAGCATAGGCTTGCTGTTACCTTATATGCAAACTTCTTTCTTCAAAGACAAAACACATATTGAATAGGGAAAGGAAAACCAATGAAAGTGGAAAGTATACATTCCATTTCTGATGCTGGAGTCTCACATTACTTTCTGCTGGTGTGACACACATGGTATGGAGAAGACCTTTGGGTAGTGCAAAACACACAGCAGCAGCAGGCCGGCTGAGAATCTGCTGCACTTGCACAATGCCCATAAGCTTGTAGCCATACAGCCAGAGAAATTGCTGTGGACAGTAACCACACCATGCCTTTTAAACATGAAGTCGAGACAGAAGCTGGACTGAAAAAGCTTTGTGAAGGATGGGTGAGAGCAGAGGAATCATCCACTACATTTCAAGAGATGTTGGAATGAGGCAAAAGTGGTAGCTGTGGTGACACTGTCCTGGGCCTTCTCTTTTGCCTGCTCTGATCACATCTCTTATTTCCAGACCAGGGAAGTAAAATCCAAAAGGTGAGACCCAGGCGACTGTGGGAGGTGATGTCACTGCTGGCAGAGCTCTTTTCTTCCAATTTCACTTTCCTCTTGGCATCAGAGCCAAATTGCACTTCTCTTAAAGGGCCTCATTGTGTGAAGGACTTCACGAAGGATGTATGAACAGAAAAATCCATGCCATGATAATGATCAACAGCTTGTCCTAAACTGCTTTATTGGAAACTAAGCCTATTCATTTCTTGGTCCTTACATTCTCTTTTACTGGGCAGATTAAAAAAAGAAAGGAGACAGAAGGAGAGGATTTGAATATATTTATATGTATATACGCATATGGGGATGTGTTTTTTTAACTTCTACCTTTTGCTGATTTTACTCAAAAATTCTGCACAGCAAGATAAGGTGGGCTTTTGTTACTCTGAATAATTTAAGAGAAGGAGCCTCTGCAGACTGCTCCCTTCCTTCATGAACCAAAACCACTTAACATGGGAAGTTGGCTCCTAAATTACATTTGCAGAAGGAAAAATGGAAGACAGCTATAGGAAATACTGATGAGTGTTATTTAAGGTTTGCAGACTTCCTAGCCCCACCCCAGTCTTTTTTAGGTAGGTGTTACCAAAGCTTCCCTTACATCTTCCAGCCCTGGGAGGTCTTAACTTACTTTTTTGTGGCTCTGGTTGGCTGCTATGTACAGTGAAGTACCAACTCTGACCTTATTTAGCTCTAGGCCCAGAATAGCCTAAGAAGAGAAAGGGAATCCTTTTCCTTTTTCTTTTTGATCACCCAATTGAAACTCAGTTATATTCCCTCGCTGGGAACATATTTTACTCCTTTCGTCATTTTTCAGCCAAGCATGACCCAGCTAAAAAAACCCAAACAACCAACAGCAAAAAAAAAACCAAAAAACCAAACCCAAAACAGCAGCATGTTTATTATTTTTTTAAATAATTTTTCCTTTCCACCACCTACCCTTACTACAGAAAGACCATATGGGTTGTGGGAGGGGAAAACTTTTCTGGTACAGACTCATTAACAGTATTTGCAAGGAGGACAAGGCCATTGTGAGAGCAGGCAAATACGTGGATCTGACTACATTACAGTACAGTCTCACACAAAGCAAAGAAAAAATGTAGAAGATGATCTATCACCAAAAAAGAAAAGTCTTTGGAGAAAAATAGGGTGCTTTAAGAGATGTAAATTCATATTCAAGTTGCCATTAAAGAATTGACGTGCTAAACCAAGTGGTTAAAAGGGGAACAGAGTGGGAATGTTGCAATGGTTTTGCTACTTTGCTTCATATCATTCAAACTGTAGTACTTTTCTATTTACTGGCTTTTATAAATGTCTGTAGATTAAGCCATTACTACCAATGTCAGTCACAACCCCCCTGAAAATGTTTAAACAAAGCAGGGCATTTTGAAGCCTTAAGGCTTCAAAGAAAGGAGAAATACTATAAAACAATACTGTCAAAACCCTTTTCTTAAAACAACTTCATTATCTATCTTTGGATACTTAAAATCACATTCAGTAAGTTCAAGGACTGAAAAGCATACTTTTTTTTTTTAATACAACTCAGGGGAAAAAAAATGCTTGTTCACCAGTATTAACAGTCGCAGAAAGAGCCTGTATGGCCCAGAAAGCTTCCAGAGGAGTGCTGGGTGCTAAGCCCACAGTGCGGGTCCCTCTAGGGAGGGGTACTCCCCATCACCCTCTGAGGGGGGTCTTCTGAGGCCAAGCCTGCAAGAAACTTGTTGTTTTCCTGGTACAGTGGTAGCGATAAGGACTTCTAAACTGTTGCAGCCCAAACTGTCACAGGTCTGCCCCCAAACAGGAATGCAGGTGTACCGATACTTCAGTTGGTGGCATCAGCTCTATCTTCACTGAAGAGGCTGTTGGGCAGAGGCACACCAAGAAGAGGTGAGCCACAAGGGCTCAAGCTATGACTGACCATCTAAGTCTATTCAGGCTGCTGTCAGCTTTAACTTTCATTTCTTGCTCTGTTATATCCACGCTGTGCACGTCAAGCCTTGTTAGTGTGTTAGCTGTCATGGGACACTTTGCCAGAACACAGACATCTCAAAGTCAGGTCTATCCAGTGTCTTTATCCAGAGCTGAGCTTTCTCATTCGACCCTGTCTGATTACTATTTTAGGAGAAAAGAGCAACAACTGACAAATGAAGAGGTCTGAAAGGTAATTTATTTCCTAAAACCCCAGTGAAAACCAGAAGAAACAAACAAACAAAACACACACCCCTCCCCCCCCAACCCAAAACCAGTCAAAAGCTGTTGCCTGGAAGGATGATTTTGCTGAGGGTCACCTACGAAAGGTGTAGAAGACATTGGGTCAGTGAGCAAACATGGCTAGGCAGGGTTTGTTATAAGAAAATCAGGTTGTCGCAACCATATGCACTGTGCCAATGAATGGACATAATTACGGAAACCATTTCCATGAGCATGTTCTCTATCTTCTGCTCTGCTTGAGCATCTTCTGAATGATGCCCATCATCCCAGAACAGATTTCAAGGCTGTTTTTTCAGCCTCTCCTGCCTTCCATGTCATTCGATTTACCCTGTCAGTTGCACCTGTGTTCACTACTTTGTGGTTATCTTGGGCAAGTCAGCATGAACTACAACCACATCATAGAGGGCATGGGGACAGAGAATGAGAACTTTTTCTTCCTGGTCTCTCTAACTATTAGTCTTCCTACCTCACTGCCTTTATGAAGGAAACCTGGTCATTTACAGGCTACTGTTTCATTGCTGTGACAGTTGCAGAGTTCAGTGCTGTTTCTGAGAACGCAAATGACTTAGCTTTTGATCAAACATCATGTTACTAACATGACTGTGAAGAATTTACCCTCTTTTTATTGGAGTGTGCTTTCAGCTTCATGGTATAGAAAAGAAGATAAAGGTTGTTTAAGATACTAGAAAGCCCTCTGAGCTAAGAGCATGAGCCTGAGAAGGCTTTCATGTATATTTTTTGTGAAATAATAAGTATTGGGCCCAGCCTGGAATAACACAGTACCAAAGCACCCAGAGTGTGGTTCAGTTTGATGCCAAGCCACATCTGTCAGCTGCCTCCACTGCTGGTTTTCGGGAGCCTGCGCCACAGGCTGTGTCACGTGCTATGTGGGGCTGATAAGCTGCTCCCTGTGGTGTGGCGCTGCTCTGAAACCACAGGAGGTGAGGCCCTGGGGTTCCTTCAGCTCCTTTGCCTGTCGGTCCCCCTCCCGCCCTGGGGAGGTGAGTCCCTCTGTGCTGCCCCACTCACTGGTCCAGCCTAGCGGGTGGTTCTGGTCCCAAGGGCAGCACCACCCTCCTCTCTGGCTTCTGTCCAGCGGGACTTTGTAGTGCAGGTGACTGTGCTAGTTTATTATGGCCTCTAGGCACTTTGCAAGAAAGATCCCAGACACCTTCAGAAGTAGCTGAAATCAAGGAGATCAAGTGTGAAGTGCTTAGCCACTGAGACTCCCAACAAGTACAGATACCTACTGCCACCCATGCCAGCACCTCATGCCATGTTTTCTGCCAGGTCTCCATATTAAACAGTCTTAGAAGATATGTTGATATCCCGCAGGTCTGCTACCTTGTTTTCATTTTCTAATGGCACCTAAGGCCATGACAACTTGAACACCAACACAGGGTAACAGGCCAGATATGAATGAGTGCTAGACTGGTGGTACTGAAGCTGCCCAGTGGGGTCCCAATCCCTGTACATCTGAGGTCACTGGTGTCTCTCCCTTTGCTAAATCAGCTAGGGCCTGAGAGCAAATATGAGGGACAGTGATCTGAGCTCTTGTGGTACTGCAGCTCTGAAACCTGGAATGTTTCGGAAGTGGGGCATGAGCCAAAACCACCATGTAGTGGCTGTTGTAGAGTAACTGTCTTATTCAAAATGTTCTTGGAATTCTACTGGGGCAAATGTGCTCAAAAGCCCTTTTTTGTTTTAGTTTTCCAGGTTAATTTCATATTTAAAACTGCATTTCTTGTGCAGAGAGATGTCAGTCCCTGCAGTTTGTAGGCATAGAGAAGAGTTACATGCAAACAGAAAATCCTGAGTTAAAGAGATCCGAGCCGGGCCTTTAGTTCCCTCCAGTCTGTAGCTCATGGTCAAGTGCATGGTCCCAAGGCAGCAGAATCATGCTGTGATGTGACAAGTGAGCTGAATGATGTGCCCATGACTGACTCAGGAGCAGCTGCATTGATTTTCAGGTTCACCCACTGCCCAGTCCTGCAGTTTCTTCTGGTTTCCCATGCAGAGATCTCAGAAGACTCGCAAGTTGCCCCTGCTCTACAGACAGGGAAGCCAGGACTGCCATGAGACACAGAGCAGCACCAGAAGTGCCAACGGAACTGGTGTTCTACATCCTTTTAAACTTAAAATGTAGAACTTTAAACATTTCCTATGGTCTTGCTCACCCCATCTGTCTGTTTCTTCTCCCTGCTGATGAACACTCTGACATCAAGCATTTTCCCCTTTCTGGCTTGTTCAGCAGCTGCTGGTTGCTAGTGCAGGCTTGAGAAGAAGGCAGCAACAAGCACCTGCGGAGCAATGAGGAACAGAGGGATGCAGCGATGGACCAGATTTAATAATTTCACACTCCTGTGGATCTGCACCCTCAGCTCTGAGCTTCTGACATAAGGCATGCACACATCCTGGTGCTAAGGCAGGGCTGGTTCTAACAAGGAATATTTGAATTAACTCTGGGACTTTTGCCTGTGCACTGAGAATTATAGACGTTAGCTAGAGACTTGCAATGTGTTTTGAGATGAAATTAATAAAATCTTCCTAAAGAGCAAAAACTCCTGGGGGGAAGAGACTGAAGCAAGCCCTTAGAGCTGACCAACCTGCAGACCCATAGCTGAATTCTGTGGCTCACTCACTTACCTCTAGTTATTTAATGAACAGCTCTGCAGGTGCCTGTCCCCCTTGGATGGGCCATGTCAGCAAACATCAGCTAACCCTGCCTTAAAGGAAACTCTTCATCTTTATTTCAACCAGCCTGTGACAGCCTGGCATAGGCCCCAGCCAAGACTACACAGATGAAAGGATGTGCCTTTGAAAGGCCATGGCAGAACAAATCTGTTAGCAGTGGACCTTACCTGCACTAAATCTTTTCCTACCTCCATAATGAAAATGTCTTTGCTGATTGTCTCTCCACACACCAGCCAGCTGAGATTTCTAAGTCTGCTTTGTAAAATGAAATCTGGTGTTGGATGTGACTTGTCCAGTGTTTCTGGGTTTGCTCTGGCACAGGCATGTGGAAGATGGGCCAGACACATTTTCAGCTGGCTCCCTCAGATGCCTGTGTGAAAGAAATCCATTTTCAGTTAAAAAACCAAAACAAACCAAACCAACAAAAACCACAAACAAACAAACAAACAAAAACCAAACCAACACAAAAACCAAACCCCAAAGTGTACGTTCTAGCCCCCAGGTCTGATCTTTACCGATTTGTTTCCCCATGTTGCTCCATCTTTGACATTTGCACCAAAAGTGTGGAAAGTGCTGCCAGGCTGGGAGGGTCTGTGCATGAATGTGTGGCTCTTGTGAGGGCATCAATGTGACACAAGCCACAAAGAAAAGGTCTCAGAACCCTCCCCATATCCTGGAACCAGGCCTTGAGTTAGCCCAGCATGGTACTGAGGTGCTCAGCACCACATCTACCTGCTGTCCACTCCTATGTGGTGAAGATTGTTTGGTATTTGTTCTCCCAATGCAGTGAACAGCTCCTCCATGGACATCTGCACTCAAGGGATCATTTTGTGACAGGGCAACTTCAGCTGAGCCCAAAGAAGCAAGCGGGAGGAGGCTCCCTGGGGCTCTGGATCAGACCCCTGCTCAGGTGTGACTGAGGAACCTGCAGAATGGGAAGAATTCAGAGGGGACATATTTTAGCCCTGATGCCATGTGTGGCTTTCTCTCGCCCCTCCACCCTGCTCTGTCCCCACCCCAACCATCAGCCTCTTTAACATGACAAAGAGCCCCGAGGAGCAGACGGTGGTGAATATTGCAGTCCCAGGCAGGGTATAGGCAGCTATAAAGGTAACTGCCTGTCCGCGCTGCGGGGCTACCTCAGCTTGCTGGTGAGACCTGCTCCCCCCCGAGTGAAGGTGGCATCTATTAGACGGTGGGGGAACCACCCCTTCATCTGCCGCCCATGTGTGCACACTTGGCTCTGCCCCCCTACCAGGCTTACCCCGGCGGGACTGGCATGGGGTACCTGGACTTTTACTGGAACTCGGCGGGGGAAGCAGGACATGCCTCCACTTCGGCTGGGCCAGCGGGAGCCGCGGGAGCCGGTCAGTCTCCGGAAGCAGGAGCGAAGAGGCAGACGGCAGGTAAGGCATTTCGGCTGGGACCTGGAGCCGGTGCCCGGGATATCTGTGGTCCCAGCTCAGCCGCTTTGCTCAACGACCTTGAGAAAAGTTGTCTGTCTCCCTGCCTTGGCTTCCTAATGTGTGAGCTGGGCAGAGCACGATGTCGTGGGCAAGGAGGACGGGTGACCTTGGGCAAGTCACACCACCTTGCCATGGTGACTGTGATCCCGTTTTCTAAACCTCAGCAGAGCCTGCAAGAGTTCAGGCACTGGCAGGTCTGTGCTGCAGGCTGGAGGGCAGTGTGACAACATGGTCTCATGAAAGTTCATGGTTCTCAGGGCAGGAATGTCTAGGCCTCCTTTTAGTCAAATGCTGTCATGAGTGCTATGGAGAGAAACAGCTCCTGAAGGTAATTCTGCTAGTGGCATCCCTTATCCCCTTACAAACTGCTCACACCCTTCGTGCGCTCATTAAACTTGAGCCCAGTGAATCACTGTGCCGGGAAATCTGCTCCCTTTAAATCAAGCATTGTTAAAGAAGCACCCACTACTTTTAGTTTGCTATTTCCCCCTCGCTATTTCCCTTTCCGTGCTCTTCTTGCCTTGCCTTTCCATGTCTGCAAAAAAGTCCCAGGCCTCACTGCAGTGGCAGTTTCTGTTCCTGCCATTCCCCTGCCACTCCAGTGAGTGGCAGGGGAATGGCTGATGAAAGCAGGTTTTTGCACAGCCCCATTGTATGATCAGCAGGGTAACACTCATGTAAGGTTACTGGGTGGGAGGAGAGCAAGCTTTTGGAGAGCTGGTTTTAAGCTGTCAAATGGTATAGAGCTACAGGCTCGGCAGAGGGACTAGTATCTACTTGACACATGGCTATTTGCCATGCAGTTTGGAGAAGGGCTTATGTTCTCTGCATGCTGCCTGCTCCACAAAGGGTGCAGGCAGACTGACTCATTTGTGCCCCCAATGGGCCTGGCTTATGGACCTGAAATCCGTCTTCGAACACTCTCATTTCGTGCCTCTCTCTGCAGAGAGGGCCCAGTCATGGAAGCAAAGGCTTACTGATGTCAAAGGCTTGTGGTTGTGGGGCTGTCTTAGGTTTTCATGTCATACTGCTGTTTGTGTTTCTTGTTTCCTCTTCCCTTCACTCTCTTCTCACAGGAGAGGGAGAGCACCTTTGTCTTGTGCTCAAGCTGCAGGTTATAAATTACGTGGGGGTTTGGGAGCACAAGCTGAGCAGGAACATGTGGGAGATTTAGCTCTGTGGTATCTTGCTGTGGTTCTTGTCTAACACAAGACTTTTCTGTTTTCCAAGCCTACATTCTCAGCATGCTCGTTTCCTGTCTATAAGGTTTTTACTGCACAGCCTGCAGGAGCCAACCATCGTGTGGTCCCACACGGAATTTTAGCTCTCTGTGCATCGAGGACACAGATGTCCAGCTTCCTCTCAGGTTCTGCAGTCTACCCCGATGCACACAACACCTCAGGCCCTTGCACCTCTTCTACCGACAGCCCCTTTCTCCTTTTAGGCAGAATCGTTTTGTAACCCTCATGGCCCTGCTCCCCAGCACCAGAAACCTGCCCCGCTACACATCTGCCTCTTCATACAGCCTGTGCCTCTGGGTGGTTCTCATCTTCTGGGGATAGGAAATAGCCAAGAGCAGGCTTTTGAGAGCAGGCAACCCTAGAGAGGCAGGCACCACAGAGAGGTGTGCCTCTCCAGAGGGTGATACTGTCGGAAGAAACACCACAGACATGGCTATGTTTCTGAGGCCCAGAAATGGCCTCAAGGCTTATGAGTGATTGCTTAGCAGCATCTCAGCTTCCGACAGAAGGAAGGGTTTGATATGGTGGTCAAAGAGCTCATTCCTCAGGAGGGTGTCAGTACTTTGCACTGGACATAGATTTGGGAAATTGAGGAGGGTGTCTTAGTGTGGGTTTCAGGGTGACTAGGAAGGATATTGGGAGCTATTGGTTGGGCTTAGTAGTCGGAAGGTGTGTACTAAAAATGGCACTGCCCCATTCACTGCACCCCGCCTCTCCTGAAATGTCAGTAGGAGGAGAGGGGATGGACCATGCAGAAGGGTTTGCAGAGGAGTAGCTGGAGGAAGGAAGGATGGACAGATTTGCCATTGCACTTACAGGGAAGGAAGGAGACTGGCATCACATCCCTTCAGTCAGGGCTAGCCTGAGGTGGTCTCAGCCTCTCACAAACCCCAGCAACCAAGCACCTGACAGAAATGTGCTGGCGTAATCTCTCCTGTTAGCATTTTCCTATTCAGGCACCCTGAATGCCTTTGCATCTTGGCAGCTTTTGTCTGGACTAGTAGCCCAGACTTGTTTAGGAAGTTTTTCCTTTAGATCTTTATCTCAACTTTGTCCTCAACAGAGACCCCCTTAGGACATGTACTGGCACAAATGAGAAAGGATTGGACACGTTCCTCTGTACTCCTGAATTTTGTCCCCATTGTCCCTGGTACAGGATTACTGGCTCTTCGTGCTTGTCCCACACATCCACCTTACTTCTCTCCCTCCCCATTTCCATTTCAAATTTTTCTCCTTCGTTCTTGTCTTCCAGAAGCCCTCCTCAGCCAAATAGGCCCTCCATCTATACATGCATTTCCAACAGTGGGATGGTCTGTGGTGGGAGCCACAGACAAACAAGAGTGAGCCAATATCCAAGGCCTGGCTGATGCTCTCTACCTGCCACCCCATCAGTGTAAGAAATGACTGCTCTGGCTCACCATACACCATGGCTGGAAATTGCCATGCCACTGTCTTTCAACTGCCTTGAGATTGCCGGGTAGGCAGTTTCAGGCAGCCCAGTCACCAACTCAAAGCTATGCCTGCAATCATGACCAGGCCTCTTTATACCACAATGAGACTGAAATATTACCGGGGCCTTTTGGAGGATAGTAACACTGAAAGTCAATGATGTGCACCATTCTCCCCTCACTGCCCTGACTTTTCCAGCTGGCAAAAGGGAGCCACAGGCATCCTGGACGGCTGAGCTGGGAAGTTGCTTGCTTTCAGTGGGCTTGTTTGTGCTCATAGATCCATGAAGGAAGGAGGGTGACACAAACCTTTGCTTCAAGAAAGCCATATGGTAGGCAAGGAGCTATACAGCAGGTGGGGAGCATGCTCATACCCATACAGTTGTGCATTATGTCTTGCATACCTTTTGTCATTGTCTTTCTTTTTCTAGAAGTATCCCCAGCTTCATCCAGTTCTGGGAATTTCAGCCAATTCACACCAGATTCAGCCACCAGTCCACATTCAGCATCCTCGTCCCCGCAGCCTACAGCTAAGTCTCAGAAGGGCAGAGAAGATGGCATGGACGGGGTGAGGAAGGCCAAGAAACGCACAGCTTTCTCCAAGGAGCAGCTGCAAACCCTGCACCAGCGGTTCCAGAGCCAGAAGTACCTCAGCCCCCAGCAGATCCGGGAGCTGGCTGCTGCCCTGGGGCTCACCTACAAGCAGGTGAACATGGAGTCTTTGACCCATGGTATATCTGTCACAGAGCAGCTGAATGGTCACATAAGGCAGTGACAGGATGGGAAGATAAGTCCCCACGTGAGAATACAGGCAAAGGTTCCAGCTAACAGTTGCTCCCCTGCTTATTCATGTCCAGAGATCAGAAGAACTTCCTGGGGCAGGAGAGTCAGTGTCACCTCATTGGGGCCTCCCCAGTGAGGGGTCAGTTAAGGGTACTGTTGCCAATGCTTGTAATAGAATTGCAAACACAGTGATGAATATGTTGTTTGCCACAAACAGCCTCTACCCTGGGCTTGACAGCAATTCACAGGCTTTTTTCTTGCACTGGTGAACTTCACAGGAATCCTGGCATGCATCAGTTCTCTGAATCCCAGGGCTGCAACATGCTGAAAGCTATTGCTAACATTTCCTAGGGATGATCTTGTCCAATATCTAATAATGTCCCACACTCAGCACTTCCTGGCAGCTTGACGTCCACTCCCCCCTCCATGTGGATACTGCTAGGTTCATATATTGCAACTCTTCAGGGTCTTTGCTGATCTCCAGGCAGATTGTATGTAGTGAACTGGTGCTGGCTCAAATGATGCCTTCTTAAAGCAGAGAAGGCCGAGCAATGGGGTTACAAGTAAAAAATCTGCCTGGAATTTGGGTGTCAGAGCTGGGCATGACAGCCTGGATGCTCTGGGACTAGAACAAGTTATATATGCATTGTAGGTGCACACATACACATGCATACACTGAGCTGGTGCTGTCAGGAGCTTGAGACTGGCGGGACAATCTGATCTTTCCTTCAATCCGCATCCTTACAAAGGCTGCTTTCCCAGTGCAGACACAGCCCTGGGGGGAAATGGCTCTGGAATTCGCCCCAGCAAGGAGCTTTGAATTTGGGAACTGCTGGGTACAGGGAGCAAGCCTTTCCCTTCTCCACTTACAAGCACGCAGAAACAGTGTCTTGGAAGCTTGCTTGAAGTGCAGGGGGCGTGTAGAGATTTGGGTGGGTCTAGTTTGCACCAGTCATTCATCCCCATGATTGAAATGAGTCAGTTTGCCACAGCTATAACTGTCCCGTGGATGGAATGCGGTCCCCTCCTCCCACTATGCAGATGCACTAGCCACCTGCTGAGGCTGCTAGACAGTCATCCCCCCTTGGCAGCAACCCCAGGGAGCTCTTCAGGCCTTTATCTGCTGCTGCCCATATATCTATGCCATCTGGTCACTCTTCCCCTGGGTCTTCCTGCTTGTGAATCCGATAACATTTGCTCTTCCCTCTCCTTTGCTGATGTTTTCTTTTCTCTGCTCTCCCTTCCCCACCCAGGTGAAGACTTGGTTCCAGAACCGGAGGATGAAGCTGAAAAGGTGCCAGAAGCATAGCCTGTGGACTGAACGGGCCCAGTGCCTCACGCAAGTAAGAACATAGCGTATGGCTTAGCATGACCTTCTATCTAGCCAGATAAGTCCTGCGATATATTTCCTCCACGACTGCAGCGACTTAAGCATAAAAGTATGAGCGTATCCTGCCTTCTGGTTTGGTCAGCGCAGAGGCACAGGCTTGGCACAACTCCACGTTCTGTAGGTAGCCTAGCAATAGGCTGACTATGCCACTGAAATGCTTCCAGAGAAAAGCTGTTTTCCTCACATATATATATGTGTGTGTGTTTGCGTGTGTCTACATACACACACAACTGTGTAACCACCCCTCAGCTATTGGGATGGATATGGCTCTTCTTGCCCTCCCATGCCATTGCTGCCAATCAACAGGACATGAAATGTAAAGGAACAGAGCCCTAGTACCTGCCAGGCTATTCATTCTGTGGAGAAACTATTGTCACAGTGGAGAAGCTATATATTCTGACTCACTGTCTTTCCCTTTCAGAGTGCCTTCCAGCCAAGTACTTACCTGGACATGCACCCCAAATTCCACCAGGGCTACCCAATCACTGCAGCCAGCAACATGCAAACCATGCCTCCCCCCCGTCAGCACTATGGAGCAGGGCAAAATGCTTACACAATTGTGACCAATGAGGATGGAGGAGTCTTTGGCAAAGGTGGGGGCACCTGCAATGTCCAGCAGACACTGCCCGGCTTCATTGCCCAGCACAAAGTAGACTTTTACCACAGCTGTCCTGGCAGTGTGGAATATCCAGGCACAAAGACGGGTGACAGCTGTAACTTTCACCACTCTGCCACCATGGGCGCTCCTTTCCCAACCACTGCTGGCCACCATCTCTATCATTCCTAAGCACTGTGAATGTGGGGTACTTGGGGCAGCTGCGAATCAAATCTTATTCTCATCTCTCCCTTTGTTATTCATGTGCTCTTCAACTCTGGGGCCTCATGTAGCTAGAACCTGTTTTGGAATCCAAATGTGTGCCTGCAAGCGTGCACAGACACACAGACATGCAGATACCTGTTTGCCCATATATGTAGATACAGCTCTTCAGTCGTATGTCCTTACACATGCACACACACACTCTTCTTTATTGGCACAACCTTATAGCAAGACCCAAGATCTGGCTACCTAGATTATGCCCTGGATCTTCTAAATTATGGGTCTTGTAACTTGTCTCAAGAAGAGGCACAGATTCCTTTGGGGATCTGCTTTGTACATATCACTGTATAGTTGTGTATACATAACACATGAAGTCGTGGACTGTATGGAGAAGTGCTGGTCACATATCATTCACTGAAGTTGGAGAAGTTTGATGATTAGACCACCAAGCATCTGATGATTAGACCACCAGTTCTGTGGGTCAGCCACAAGGTGTAGAACTGATGAAGTGTCTAGTGAAGGGAGATATGACAATTAGCTTGCACAAAGGCTGATAAGATGATCTTATAAGCATCAAAATTATAAATAAGGCCTTTGTTGTAGTTCGTATCTTTCTGTGCCTCCCCTCGAGAAAATCTAACAGTGTATTCAATTTGGCAAATAATAAAATATTTTTAAGACTGATTATATATTTTTCTGTATCTTTTTTTTTTACCCCCACTGTACTAGAGCATTGCAATATGAGATCCTGATGGAGCATAAATAGCCATAGCAACTGTACACCATTGTTATTACTGATTTGACTCTGAAACTAGAGACAGATTTTTCTGTGTTATTAGTGGATCAGCTTCATGACTTGGCAATGCTAGATAGGTAAAGTCAAAGGACCACGTGAGTAACTGCCATCCACCTTAAGAATTTTCCCTAACCGGTAATATTTTATACTGAGACTGGCTAAAACATAGAGGTACCATAATTTCTCAGCTTAATACTATGTACATGTCTAAGTACCTGAACAGATGTGTGTATCAAGGTATATTTAATAACAGGGACCCAGTTCCCTGAGTAACAGGTTTTCTATTACTCTGGTGATGGCAATGACTTTATCTTAATGCAATGAAATAGCTGTCATGGTTAAAAAAAAGGACATAAAATGAAAGCAATTGATGTCTGTGCATGGAGTAGTAAGAGACATGGTCTTCTATTGGCAAAGCTGGTTTATGTTCCTGTGCCTCACAGCCGTTTTTTCCCACCCCCACTCCCTCACAACCCTGTGAGCAGCTACACTGCTTCTATAGCTGCATTGTAAACTGCATGGCCAGCACAATTTGGGGAAAAATAAGGAGGGCAAATTTCAATTTTGGAGATCCATTTTAAAGCACAGCTCTTCCCCTCCCCTCCCCTTGTCCTACATCCAGAGAGCGTGTAAGCTTGGGGAAGACACTTTTTGCAACCACTGCACCATCAGAGAGGTGGGGATAGATGTTAACTTAACTGAAAAGGTGCTGGTTAACACATGAAGGTGGACTACAATAGCAGCAATCATCAGGGCTCTCACATGAATAGGAGAGTTTTTCAGCATCGTTGAAGCCAAGTGCTGCTACTAACCTGGATATTATCTGAAACCTTTCCATGCCACCCCATCAAAGGTTGCTGTAGGTGAAAAAGTTGAGCTTGTGACTGCTCCTAATTGCCTGGAAAAGTAGCCCCCTGTCATGCCCTGTTGTTTCAGGGATGCTTTTGGACAGGAAGGATCTTGCTGTGAAGTCTCTGTGACTGGCTTGCAGAAGGATGCTGTCTATAAGAGCAACAGTTGTGATCACCTGACTATTCCTAACAAACGCTACCGAAACACTTGCAGTTTCCTCAAGAGACCCATAACATTTTTCAGAGGCCATCATTCAAAGCCAGAGCTTATTGCCATAGGCGGATCAGGAGACTGAAAGCCTGCAGCAATTCCAGCAGGCAAGTAAGCCATTTCCAGGAAGGTAGCTCATTGATGTCTGCTGTATCAGGAGCTGCATTCCCAATGCCCTGTGTAAAAAGAGCAGGAATGCAGCTCCTGTTACAGCAGTCCCTCAGCCACAGCCAGCCAGAGGTGGAACACTGTGGACTTGCTTTCTCTTCTGGTCTTTCCCTACTATCTAAGCAATGACTTGGATGGATCTTGGGGCTCACCCAAGTCCCAGTGTTGTAATTTGTAAAAGATTTAGTGATTCAGACACTGCCCATCTGCTAGATGGCTAGAGACACACCCTGTCTGCGAGCAGATGGACTTCCATTAAATGTGAGAAACTAATTTTAGCCTGATTATAAAATAGATTCACAGATATGACCTGAGGATGCTCTTCAAAACTTTGGACAGCATGAAGATAACATGCCCTCACCAGAAAGGAAAACCTTGGTTTTTTCTGTTCTTGGTCTAAGACCAGATCCACGATTTTGAGTCCTTCATGCCTTTTGCTTTCTCAGTATCAGACAAGGTGCTGTTGGCCTCTGATGATGGGCCAAGCAAGAGATGCGTGGCAATGCTTTATTGAAAATTTCCAAAACCCTGTTAGCTCAGCATTTGAGTCATGCGGTGTAGTTAGATAACTAAACACATTGTTTACACATGTGTGTTGGGAAAAATCTATTAAAGCAAACATCATGCCTTTTGTCTGCACTGGAGAGACCACTGGGGCTGTGAGCCCTTGCTCATGGGTCACTCAGAACAAACCTGTAGCTTGTATAACATTGCTGCAGGCCATGTTAACACAAGAGCCTGGAATGAGGTTGCTTACACCACACTACTTGCTTGGTATTTTGCCTATGGGACAGCAAAAGCTCGAAGCCAGTAAACTAGAGAATAAACTCTGGTCTACATAGTCCATACTAGATCTAATTTCTTCTGTTTGAGTGTGATTCTCTGCACCACTGGAGCTACATCTGCAGCGTTGACAAATTGGAGTGCCGACACTACAGAGATACTGTGAAAGTGCAGTGTTTTCCCACAAGCTACAATACATATAAAAAGCTCCATATGAGCTTACAGCTTGATCCTACAAAAGATTTGCTGGCAAGTCAAATTGTGTTTGCAGTGCTCAGAAATCATTGTTACACAGCTCAATCGCAAGAAGCAGCAGTCCTCACAGAGATGTAATATAACCCAGCAGAAACGGCTTTTGCTCACATGCACTTACTTCCTCAGAGTAACTGATATAAAGCCTTTTGGAAATACGAGTCTGGTGGGATTAGTTGCATCTCCACCAGTTTTGGTAGTGGTAGTTCTGCAATTACTTGTGCAGCTGTTTCACATAGTAATGTGGCTCAAGGCATGTCAAGGAAACAGACCTTCAGCGCTGTGGAAAAGCAGAATCCTGATTAATTCCACAGCTCTTAGGAACTCTTGCTGAGGTATTAGCAGTCCTTTTCAGCCCACCTGCCAAAATTCCAACAGCAGCCACTCTGCATGTTCCCTCCAACCACATGTGCTTGGCAAATCCGCATGCAACCCAGGCTGAACAACCAGGGGAATAGCACCCATGAAGGAACATTTAATTTCTGCACGATGCTCCCATGGTAAGTGCAGTAACACAAACTGCAGCCCCAGGACTATTTTAGCAACAGTATGTTTCTGGAGGACATGTGCAGCACAGCTCTGGCCACCTGCTTACCCTTGTGGCAGAATCATGGAAGGGAAACAAGCCCAAACACAAATAATCTGCAGCAAGCATCCTTTGCAATTGTTCTGCAGAGACCTATGTACCTTGTGAACTTTAGGGCTTAAGCTTGCATCTAAAAAAAAGGAAGCTGCTAATTTTAAAGCCAAAAGGCAATAGCATCTATGACTTTTATAGGTATATGGTTCAGCTTTGTTTTTTCAGTGAAATTGTTGAAATTAACACTACTGCTAGATCATTACCCAGAATTCATCCTAACTCACATTGGGACATATATCTCAGGCCAGGATGAGAAAGGATCTCTGTTCTGCAATACAGGAAATCTTGTGAACCTGGCATTTCCTTCTCTCACAGGCCAGATTTACCTTTTTCTCCTGTTGAAGGTTAGCAGCCCACGCATGGACAACTCAGCCTTTCTTCCTCAACTACAGGCCAAAACCTCCACTCCCTCTACTTCCTGCACATACTCCATCTCATGCTTGGAAGCAGAACATTACAGTATTGCAAAAGGTGGGCTTTGACACCCACAGGAGCAGGCTGTCTTCAGCAAAAGACGTGGCTGTTTGAGCCTTAGCAGTCAGCTGCCAGTTTAGCTAGTTATGCTTAGTAGGAGTACTTGTTGAACTGCCCATTTCAACCAGGTGAAAAGCTTTGGTGGTGTACTATGGCTTAAGGAACCTGGGATTAAACCCATCATTTTTGCTAATTTAAACTCTGGCTGCTAACAGTAACTTAGTTCTGCTGACACAGCAGTAGCATCATCTATTGAACAGGCAGCTGCCTTTCTCCATTTAGTGCTGCCCATGAACACTTGCAGCACCTTGGCTGCATGCAAGCTGCATAGGTGTTCAAACTAAGGTGTATAAGGCAAGTCCCTTAAGCTTGATTCCTGATGCATCTCACACGTTTAAATGCCCTTTAAATGTTGCATACAGCTGCTAAGAGAAAAATGCAGTCTCAGGGAAATCAGTACATTTTTGTTTCAATGCTGGAGGTAGGATTCAGTTACTTACATACGAACTTCTGCTGTGATTTGAGATTAGCACAAGAACCCCAAGAAAGCCGCAGCCTCAATGAGGCGGGACTTCCAGACCTCTAACTGCAACCTTCTGGAGCAGCAGCAGGCAGCCACAAAACTCAGAGGCACTTTTTTGTGCTCCTACCCTTGTACTTCCATAGTTATCTTTTGCTGAAAGCAGTCCACATACTTGCCTCTGGAGCACCCCCTTGCACTAGGACACACACCTTATGCTGAAAACAAGGCTGATGGAATTCTGTGACCTGACCCTTCTGAACAGTTGCTTGATTGTAGTTCTCTGAGAAATACAGTCCTGTTACTTTTTACCTCCTTTCCTCGGGACTGGTGGTCTAACCCCTGCAGAACAGCCATTCCCCTAGCAGGCTGCTCCAATGCAAGCTGGCTGCACAGTTGCATCATTAAAATAAAGTAATTTATTTTCAACTCAAACAAGTTTGTACAAACATTAATTGGAAACAAAGTAATAAAAGACAACATGCACATAACATAAAACATGCTTGAGATCACTGCAAGAAATACACTCTAAGACAAATTATTCTGGAACAACAAAGTTAGTCTTCTTTGCAGTGAGAGTTTAACAATGACATACAACCCTTGTGTGCAGGCATTTGACAACAAGGTTGCGGTAAAAATTGTGCACTAATCACAAAACCCCAAGGTCTATCCTGGAAATACTTATGCTTTTACCATTCTATTTACTCTTGGCAGCTCACGCCGTTTTGTTTTCTTGGGCAGTGGCAGAATAGACTCTGAAATTCCACATTTTGCAAAAAAAAAAGTCAGTTTTTCATAGTTTGGAGCTGCCTCACCAGTATGGTTTCTCCATACTGGAAAGAATGGTTCAGTTATTTTTAAAAACAAACCTGGAAATTTTAATTGGCACCTTCCTCATTTTGTCTAACTAAGTTTCTCTAAACTTCTCACCTCCCCCAGAGCTTGGGTCCTTATGTCAGATGAGGCAGCCAGTGCCCTCTTCAGCAGGACAATACAGAAAAGATCCAATCAATCAGCCCTGGGAAAGGGACAAAAATCCTACTAGCTTATACTCTTAAAACTGGGATTAGACAAGAGGGTCCTTTACCTAGCTGCCTGCCTCTACCCCAGAGAAATCTGCACTGTAGTGGTGCTCTGTTTGTGAAGTGCTAGGGGACTACCGTGTACAGATAAGCAGACTGCTCTCACCAACAATTTGCAGGCTGGGACAAACCAACAGTCTCTCAGCAGAGACATGCAGAAAGGCAAGATCTAAACTAGGTGGGGACAGTCACAGAGACAGCCATCCTGAAGGTCCTGGCAGGCACAAGTAAGTTAGCAGCTTTGGAAACCAAAGGTTCCATGTGAAATATGGGCAATACTCTACCCCACTTCCTCTCCTCTGAACTGCCCTATGTACACAGGAGGGCAACAGGCAAGGGATAGCAGATGCTGAGCCCTCCAGAAGGAGCTGCTGAAAGTAACTGGATCAAATCTGAAATCAGATGATCTCGTGTAGGCTTTTGATGAGGGAGGAAAGGATGCAAATGAAGAACCTATTAGCAGTTAGCTGACCGAGGTAGCAACAGAAACAGGCAAGACAGCAGAACTTGCAGGCTATAACAGGGCATTTCTAGCAGAAATATGGTTAAGTACAGGGTTTTCTTCTCTATCAAAGCTCAGCTGCAAGAAACTAAGGGCAAGGGTCAGAGATTGCCTGCTAAAGAGGCAGCAGAGGAAGGTGAGATTGGACAGCAGCGTCCTCTACCACCTCTGCTACGCCTGGCTGTGGTATTGCACATTCCCCTCCATGAATGAATGTTTTGTCTATCCACACACAAAACACCCTTGCCAAGGGTTGGCTATGAACAGGAGCCTTTAAACAGAAAACTAACCCAAGGCAGCAGGGTGCTGAGCCCCATCAATGGTTAAAACAGGAAGAGAAGAGGGGCAAGAGAAAGGAATAGAAACTGGATCCCCAAGTCAAGACCCTAGAAACCCTAGAGAAAACAGGAGAACAGAGTCAAAAAAAGTACTTCGACCTAAGATTCATAACCACTCTGGGTCCCCAGGGGATACCAAGGAGCCTGGTACTGATGCTGTGCAGGAGAGCTTGAGAACGGTGTGACATTGTCAGAGGTGCTCTGGAAGCTGTAGGTGTCTTCTGACTCCAGGCTGACATAATCCAGATCTGCAGGATAGCCGTGATAGAAGTTCATCTGCTGGCTTAATAAACCCATGGCTTGCTGGGTATTGCAGCTTGTTCCACCTTTTCCAAAGAGCCCTTCATCCTCCACAGCCATGAACGAGTACAAGCTCTGCCCGCTCCCATAAGTCTGGCCACTGCTGTAAGCTTGGTGCATGTTGGTCACAGCCTGAATGTTTCTGCTGGCACTGACAGGAAAGCCCTGGTGAAATGTGGGGGTTATATCCAGGTAGGCAGCCTGATGAAACCCATTCTAGGAGAGACAGAGAAGGCTGGTCAGCAATGCAGAGCACCACACCAAATGTGCTCATTCTTTTGGATGGGTCCTCTTTCTCCCCCGCCCCATCTCCCAAAGCCATACAGTAGTGTATTTTCCATACTCATTGCCCTCTCTATACACTAATAGCAGAGATGACAGGATCTTATGTTAGTGTTCTCCAAGTCAACATGTCTGGGAGTACGACGCCAATGAGAAAAAAATACCAGTACAGCCTTGCTGGCCATCTTGAGCTATTTTGTTTTCTATCTCATCTCAATTGGGAGATAAGTGGACTGGAAACAAAGCTCTGTCAGTGCCAGGTCAGGATTCAAATACATGCCACTGTAAACCCTCTTACAAGAAATACAACTGGCTTGGGTAAGAGTCCTGTGCACTATCCAAGTTAGCACTCCTCCCCACAGACTGGGGAAGCATGGTGATGGGGGAATGCTCTCACCTGTGGTGGATACACCCCTTTTTCCACCCACTGGCTCTCCTTCTGGCAGCGTTTAAATTTCATCCGTTGATTCTGAAACCATGTTTTCACCTAGAAGCGATGGGGAAAGGACATAGGGCATTAGAAACTGATTCTCAGAGGTTACTACACATCCTAAAGATGTTTTGCCTTCTGCCAAATCAAGTTTTCTGCTTGGCTTCTAATACTGTACATAATTTCAGCAGCTAAGAGTATGCAGCAGGTAGCCACAGAATCACAGAGCTGGGACATGAAAGCACACTCCTAGTCCTCAGATCACTATGGGATCTTTCATGACATCAAAACCTCTACCTAAAAACAGGTCAAGACACCTGCAGAAACACAGCTTGTTACTGCAGCAGTATCTCACTGCTGAGCCAAGACTGGTGCTGACTCAGGAGTGAATCATTCCTTCAGTCAGACACAGTAGCTGGTGGGGCAAGGACCCTCTCTCCAGGGAGGGTCCATATGCCACCGTGACTCTGAAGGGGACCTATAAGGGTGCTGGAGAGGGACTCCTCATCAGGCACTGTAGTGGTAGTACAAGGGGGGATGGATTCAAACTTCGACAGGGGAAGTTCGGGTTAGATATAAGGAAGAAGTTCTTTACTGTAAGGGTGGTGAGGCACTGGAACAGGCTGCCCAAAGAAGTGGTAAATGCTCCATCCCTGGCAGTGTTCAAGGCCAGGTTGGACAGAGCCTTGGGCAACATGGTTTAGTGTGAGGTGTCCCTGCCCATGGCAGGGGGGCTGGAACTAGATGATCTTAAGGTCCTTTCCAACCCAAACTATTCTATGATTCTATGAACACATGTCCATACCGAAACCTGCATACAGAGCAAGGCTACACAGAGTCACTTCCAAACACTTGCACAGAGCGGGTGGATAGGACTAGAACCAAGCATAAGAGGATGATTGAGTCCTAAGTTTCCACACCCTCTGCTCTCTCACATAAACAATGGTATAAACAAGACCACAAAAGAAACTCATGTCCTGGGTCTAAGAAAAGAGGAGGCAAAAAAGGCACACACCCCCCCCCCCCAGCTTGCGAAGTCACTTTCACACCAGGGATGAGACTCAGCAGCTCAGAGGAAGATGTTCACCTGCTTGTAGGTGAGCTCCAGGACAGCAGCCAGCTCCCGGATCTGCTGGGGGCTGAGGTACATCTGGCTCTGGAACCGCTGGTGCAGGATTTGCAGCTGCTCCTGGGAGAAAGCTGTGCGGCTCTTGGCCTTCTTCACCACACCCTCACCTTCTGCTTTGACCTTTTGGGAAGAAGGATGGGGAGATGGGCGCTCTGCAGTAGGGCTAGTGGCAGAGTCGGGAGTGTACTGGATGAGTGTCCCAGAGCTGGAGGAAGCTGGAGAGACATCTGAGGAGGAAAGACAACTGAAGTGAGCAGGGTCAGGCAAAGACTCAAAGACTTCGAAGTCCCAACTTCTCGGGTGAATTTAAGATAGAGAATGCCCTGGGGACCTGCTGGGGCTCCACGGGTAAAGCAGCATGGTAAAGTGGGCACCGGAACCGAGACCCCTCTCTGCTCGCACCTCTGGTCCCGCCTGGACGCAGAAGCTGCTGGCAGCCGCGCCCGGCGCTGCTCCCAGCGGGGCAACCAGAGGAGCAGCGCCCGTCGCATCCTCGCTGGGGCACGGCGTCGCCCCCCACCCCCGAGGGAGGAGGGACACAACCAACCCGCACCCGAGGGCAGCCGGATGGCTCCCCGGGACCAGCCGGGCCGCGTACCTGGGTGGCTGGGCGTCTTCTCCGCCGCGGGGAAGGCGGTGGCGTCCGCCGCCGGGGCCGCCTCGGCCGGCACGCTGTCCATGCTTCCTGCGGAGAGCCAGTAATAGTCCCCATACCTGGCCGCGCCCGGGTAGGGCAGGTAGGGCGGCACGGCCAGGTGGGCGCTCATGGCCGGGATGGGACGGGGAGCCCGGCCCGAGCAGGCGGCGAGCTGGCAGGGGAGACTGCACGCAGCCCGCAGGCAGGTACCCCATTAGGCAGACGGGTGTGGGGGGATGCTTTATGTCCTCCCCAGCCTGGCGTTGGGATTGTCATGGCCATTGTCATGTTAAAAGTCAGTTGATTGGAGGGGAGGGGCTTTGGGGGTGCTCAGGGAGTGGGGGAGGGCTGGGACACCGGGGCCCCGCTTCACCAACTTGGCTTCTGTGTGCCGCGGTGGGAGTCAGACCGCTGCTGCCAGCGCACCCCTCCCTGCCGGGGGGTGGGAGGAAGAGCCTTGCTTCCCCCTCGGGGCCAAAAGGCCTGAGCCGATCCGCCTGGTGAGATGGCCGAGGCCTGGCAGACACCCCCACCCCCCCATTTAACACTCTTTCTCCCACCTCCGCCTCCTCACCTGTCCCCACCCAAAGGCAAAGAATGGAGGGGAACCTGGAGCCTGCCCCGGGGCATGCAGAGGCTCTGCGTGTCCGCATTGCAGATCGCAACCATCACTGCAAACAGATAAACCCTTCACCTCCCAGCAAGTGAATACAGACTGGGGGCGGGGGGGACAGTGCTACAGAGCGGTGTCTGTATTGCAGGGAAGAGGGCACAAAGCAAGACAAGGTGCTTCTCCAGCGGCCAGCCCTAGGCTGAGACAGGCAGACCTGTTTTGCAGGGGTACAGAGAAATAGCACTTCACCTTTTTCAAGCTTCTTTCCTCATATATTTACCTTTTTTATTTATTTTATTTTGAAGGGAATAGTAGCTTTAAAAAAAATAAATCATTTTTTGCTATGCACCAGAAAGAGGTGGGAATCAGTCAGATTCCAAAGGAAACAAGAGCAGTTCAGGATCTTCTATAGGAAGAGCCTTATAGACAGTAAGCATTTGAAGCCAGGGACTACAGGCCGCTTCAGGAAGATAAACGCTTATCCCCCGTTCCCAGCTATTACCACTTCCTTTAAGGAAATTAAAAACTTATTGGAGGATTTCACAGCCCGGGAGTTACAAAACCTGAAAAACCACCTGCAAGACATACAGGGGAGGGTACGTGACACATCAAGCAAATTCCCCACCTCCCCCAAGTGCAAGAGAGCAGGGCACAACCACCTACCTGTATACAAAAGCAGAGAAATAGCTACTAAGCTGCTGGAGACGACAGAGAGGGGCTTCCCTTGACTACTATATATCGCCTTAACCCCTCTTGAGTCTGGATGAGGAACGAGACCCAGCTGGTGCCCTCGAGCCCGCCGCAAAGTAATGCTGCGGCGCTGCTGGCCTGGAGGGGTCCTTGCCGGGCCCACCTTTCACCACCTCCTAATTAGCGTCCGCTTCGTTTCTCAGGATCCGGGCAGGATCCAGGCAGAGGGATGATTAGGGACGCTGGGGAAAGGGCTTATAATTGGGCGAGAGGAGCGAAATACAGAGCTTAGAACCAGAGCTCGCTTCTCGCCCCGAACTAAGGGGTGCCCGCCGCGCCGGGCGCTCCCGCTGCCCTCGCAACCCCGGCCTGCGGGTCTCGGGCAGGGAGCCTGCCTGCGGCTGCACGCACGGGAAGGGATTCTCCCTCGAATGCGAAGCCAACCGTGCTGCCCGTCGTGGGGACACGCGTGCTCCCCGCGCGGATTCTCCGAGTTCACAAAACCCAGCCCCTTGCGGACACGGCGGCAAACGCAGGGTTGCCGGGTCGGGGTGGGGGTGCGTGACTGTGTCCGTAAACCGAAGCCCTCGCGGTTCGGTAGTCTCTGGGCAATGAGAGCTTCAGGGGCGTCCCGTGCCTGGCTCTGCCTGGCGGGACGGTTTTCTGTACAGATACCGCACTATCGGTCACTGCTTTCTCCAGGAGGCGCTGCCCGCATCCCTCTCGCGGCAAAGGGATTCGCGTTTTACAGCCGGAGGAACACCGCCTCCGCCAGCAAATCCTCCTCCCTCGGGGAACTGTGAGTGCGTGTGTTTGGAAACGCAGCAGAACCAACTGCTCGTAGCCTGTCGTTTTCATTACGAGATTCACAGGTCAGTTCTCATATATAAATCAGTTTTCACGTATAGATCAGATTCCCTCCCTGAGACAGATATGCTTTGTAGTGTGCATGGAACTGATTTAATTTCCCGTCTCCTTTTTCTTAATTTATTTTTTCTCTTTGTACATATTTTGATTTTCTCATCCTGCTTGTTTTCCATTCACTTTGATTTTATGCTTTAACTACCAAATATCTTCTTTTCTGTATATCCCCTTCCAGCAGTGATAATTTGCTCCCTCTCCCCAGCCATACCTCTAATCAGGTGATCAAACATATTTTTTTAGCATCTTTCTGAGAGAAACAAGACTTGTGTGAGTGTGTGAAACCATACCATCTAAAGTCAGAATTTATTTAGGAAAAGAAACCCAGTTATTTTCCCCAAAATAAGTGATACACATCCAAACATCTTGGGAAGGTAAATCCAGAAGTCAATCAGGCACAGAGGATGCTATGGCAAGCACTATGTGGACATTTGAGAGATTCTCCAAGCGCTGGGACATCTGCTCTGTGGCACCATCAGCCTGAGAACTGGATGTACTGCCATGAATGTCTAGAGCTGATGTGCCTTTGAAAAATACCTGTTGGGAATGACTCATAGAGCAGATGCAAGTATCCACTTGTGCTGCTTTTGGAGCTATTTTCAGCTGGAAGAGCAGCACAGTTCAGATCTAGTCTAGTCCTGTTCTGTCCAACAGGGCCAAATAGCAGCCACAGTTCGGGCTTTTTTTGGAACAAGTTTGTGTCCCCAACTCCGTTCATGCTGTGGCCACTCCCCTGTTTGGCATCTCTCAATTAATTTTGTGCCTAATACCATGGAGCATTAGCCATGTGAGTAAGCATAAGTTGGCTCATTAAGTATATGGAAGTGAATGCAGCCACTCACTGGGCTGAAGTACGCTTTAGCCCTTCAGCAGCAAAGGTGGAAGCTCAGGTCTAAAAGCAGTCTTGGCCTCTTGGCCTAAGTACAGGTGAGACAGAACTGTGGCTGGAAGATGTTTTTATCCAGCAAGTTCCCTCTGCAAGGGATTCCGCATTAATGTCAGTAGGGTCACTACCTTCAGGGGGCTGGAGCTCAGCTTCGCACTGAAGTGATGCAAACACACTGGTTTACACAGACTGGAGCTGAGGAAGCAGCAGCTGGCTGACATTGTAAATCCAGCTCTGGAGCTCATACCACTGGGCCAGAAATGCTGTGGGCTCCTTCCTCTAAGCAGCGCTAAACTCATTTTCACCAGCAGCCTAATCATAGAACCATAGAATCATAGAATCAGCTTGATTGGAAAAGACCTTTAAGATCATCAAGTCCAACTGTTACCCAGCCAAGGCCACCACTAACCCATGTCACTGGGGGCCTCATCTACACGGTGTGTGAACACTTAATGTCATAGTGGCATAGGTTGGCTCAAGATTTATGTAGATTATGTGCTTTTCTGTCCTGCTGTAGCTAGCTCAAACGTGGGTCTCCTGTGCTTTGGTGAATAAAGTGTCACTGAGTGTCGCTGTGCCATTCTGCTCATGATCGCGGAGTTCAGAAGGTGGCAGGGTGCAGGCTTGGTATTAGTGAACAAGTTACCATGGCCTGAGCCCCACTGCCCCACAGAGGATTTCCTCTGTCTGGGATGTGTGTGGCTGGGGAAGGCAGGTAGAAATCCCTCCCTTCTATTCTGTTGAACTTGTCTGGCTCTTCTCCCAGGCAGGTACTTTCGATTTTATTTATTTTTATTTTATTCGAACACTCCTCAGGTTAGGTGTATGAAAACACTCCTGCCCTGCAGCCCTCAGTACTTGCCCAGCACTTGGCTCCGGATAGCCTGCCCCCTGTAGAGTGGTCATAGCTCACAGTCTGGATCCAAGATGGCATGTTTGTGGAAGGAAGGGGTTCAAGAAAGAATAACAAAAATTAGACCCTCATTCATGTTAAAATACAGTTTTCCTTTCTCTTGACTCCTTAGGGGAGCAGGTCGAGAAAGAGACAAGGCTTCTTCCTCCCATTAACAACCCAGTCTCACAATCACCTGAGAATTACTGGATGATGTGGCCCTTTGTTAGTAGTGGAGAGGCAGACTGGGACAGAGGAGACATGGCACAAACCCAAGGTGCTCCCTGAAAAGCCAGGAAAGCTGAGTGTCAAAAAGCAGGTGGGAAGCAGGCTAGTGAGCCAACCCAAATTTCTCGGGTTTGATGGGTTTGTTCTTTCTTTACCAACCCTTTATCCATGCCTGCCATGCACATGATGCTGGAGTGCTGTAGTTGCACTCATGAGTGTAGTAAGCACTCATCTCTAGAAGCATTCCCTACCAGTGCTCACCAGCTGGAATATGGAATAGTCTGGGGAAGACTTGAGAGCAGCACAGCTTGAAGCCAGGGTTGTGTAAAGTCCTGGGGAGCATGGAGACATTGTGCGTATTGGGCAAAAAATTTCCAAGATCCTCTCTGCTAGAATTCTCCCCTCTTCCCTTTAGCCATAGTGTGGTTGTTCTTACAGGCTTGGTTAGATGTCTTCTTATTAAAAGCAAATGGCATAGATGTAGCTGTATTCAAATGTTTTCTGCTGTTTCCACCACTAGAGGGGAATAGCAAGCCCTGTGTTTCGAAGGTCATAGTAGCCTCAAAACGTGAGCCACCTCCCCCACTCTCCTCCAAAAGGATGCTCTGTATCAGGCTGTTTGTATTTTGTTCCCCAAACACACATCACTTATGAACTTTGAAATGAAACAAAAGCTCTTTTTTCCTGAGGCTTCTTTGCTTACCCATTCTGATGGGGACAGTTTCCTACAACTCACCCAGGGGGGAAAGCCTCTGCAAAACCTATTGCTGCCAGATCCTTCAGTTCGAGTGGGGCACTGAAGTGGTAGCGAGGTTTCATGTGTGTTGAAGGCTTTCTCGAGTTCACTGTGTATTGTGGCACCTGCTTTCTTTCACATCTCTCATCTGAGGCTGCTCACATATTTTTCACCATTGTTAATGAATATCAGAACAGAACTAATGAGGATTATGTGCCAAGTGGATGATTGTAATTACACTTGTGCAGGTCCTAACTGGGCAGCCAGTCCGCAAGTGCTGCTAACACATCCCACCAGCCAAGCTCTTCCAAGTTAACACATACTTTTCAGGCAGGTCACGGGTGCCCAATCTGTGCCATCTGGATTTTTAAGCCCCAGAAAATCCCTATAAGACCAGATCACCTGCGAGGCAAGCGTCTAATTACAGGGAAGGCTGGGATTAGGGAAAAGGATGCTAATGTTTCAAATCTACCAGGGGTTGAGAGCGGGATCCCCACACTGCCTGGCCCTTACTCCACCTGTAAACACTCTCCTTTTCTCCAAGACTGGCTCCTGCACATGCATTCATGAGATATTAGCAAGTGTCAGAGCGGGAGGCTCCCTGGCTGGCACCTGCTCTACATTTGAATGGTAGAGCCGGTGAAGCCCAAGGCTGTGGAATGGGATCTGCAAGTGGATGTTGTCTGGGGCTGACGGAAGAAAAAGATTTACCTGCTTTTGTCTAACAATATTTAAATGGCCTTCTTGGCTGAGATGGAAAGAGAAAGAGACAACAGTGAGAGGCTGTAGCTTTTTTAACTGGTTGTCATTTGTCTAGGAATTGAATCCAGTGAAGGGTGGAAGCTGGGGAGGGCAATATAGCATTGACATCAGCTGGTGATGATAAAAATTATCTGTACTTCTGTCCTGCTCGGGTCGGGCTGGGTATCGGTCGGCGGGTGGTGAGCAATTGTATTCTCCGCCCTTGTTATTTCCCTTATCATTATTATTATTGGTGGTAGCAGCAGTAGTTTTGTATTATACCTTAGTTACTGGACTGCTCTTATCTCAACCCGTGGGAGTTACATTCTTTCGATTCTCCTCCCCATCCCTCTGGGAACGGGGGGAGGAAGAAGGGGGGGAGTGAGTGAGCGGCTGCGTGGTCCTGAGTTACTGGCTGGGCTTAAACCACGACAGCTTCGCCTCCTTTAGATTGTCCACGGAGAACCAGCTCACATTAGGCTGTGAAAATACATCTTTTGGGGCATCAAAGAGAAAAAAAATCCGTCAAAGAGAGTGTATTACTGTGTCTCTTCCCAGGGTCAGGAAAAGCCACAGAATCATACGGTGAAAGAACTCCAGACCCTCAGATTCTGTTGTGACAAAATAAAAATGCTTCCCAGCACAGCTTAGTCATGAAGGAGGAGGAGCAGCCATGACTGTCTGTGTTGGGAACAACATCTTGCTAAAAATTCCCTTTCTCAGCCCAGTTGTGTCCTCCATGCAAACTTTGGGGCTAAGACAGATCCGAGAACACCTTCTCTTAACTCCACTCACGACTAAGCGGAGTTACGATAGTTGTAAACAGGCTAATAATAGTGTCAAAGTGCCTGCAGATGCAAAGTAGCCTTGCACAGTGTTGCCTGACTTTGGTGCAAAGATGCAGATGTTGACTTGTGATCCTCTGACATGGCAACACCTCAGCTGTCTCTCTTCACTTACTGCGCCCACCAGACTTCCCCACCTCTGCAGCAGAAATGGTCAGACGTAGTTCATCTCTTCTCAGCCACTGCAGTTCACAGACAACACGTTGACACAAACCGCTGAAGATTTCAGTTTCTGTCAGTACCCACCTGCTCTGCAAAGGCATGTGCTGGCCCCAGCTGGAGGCCTGATCTCTGATCTGTCCACCAGCTGCACCCCGAGTGGGGACAAGGTGGCAGCGCTGCCCCTATAGCCAGAGCCGGCTGCGGAGCAGCACGTTTCCCAGCACAGCTCAGTGATGAATGCCAGCCCCTGTTGCACTCCTTTTCTGTTGTGAGACTCAGTGTCTGTCTCCTGTATGTGTCATTTGTGTACTGACACTCCAGCAGCTTGAGAGAACTGTTTGGAGCACTTGAAGCTGCCCCTCGCAGCGCTGAATGATGCAGTCATGGAAATGCCCAGGGCTGCTGGCAGCCTGCTTAGCAGCAATCTGCTATAGCACCAAGAAACAGGAGGAAAAGCAAATGTTCAGAATCAGGTGGGTCTATGTAACATCCTTTTCCAAGCTTTAAGACCTCCCCTATGGTGAAATACATGAACATCTACTTTCAAGCTCCTGAAGTTAAAGCCAAAAGAGAGGGAATTAGCCCAGTGGGCTGGATGCTGATTTCTGTTTTGTCTGTGTAACTGAGAGAATTGCTCATCAGGGAAGGATTCAGGTCCCATGGAAGCCAAAGACAGTTGCACATCAACTTGGGCAGCACTGAGGTTCAAAATTTTTCTGTGCTTGTGACAGCATACCTGAGTGCATGATCTGATCCTTTATTTAAATGTGGCAATACATGCATTCCTGGACAACAAAATAAAGTTAGACACAGTGAGAAAAAGATGGGCCACATCGAGTAGAGGGGAGGAAAGACAAAAAGAGAACAGAAAACCGGTCTATTCTGTCCAGGTTCCTAGATTGCCTGCATCATTATGATGTCTGAGCATTTTCCGGTGGAGTATTCAGTGCCCTGACTCAGATCTGCCACACGCAGTTCTTTGCCTCTTTCTCATCCTCTCTGCAGGGAGAGAACTGCACGTGGTGTGGAGGATTTCACTTTGAGTTAGCAGGCTTGGTCTGAGGCTTGTTCATAACATGCTCACAGCTGTTTATATTTGAGGTATATGTTGGAGAAGTGCACCTTCTACTTGGAAAGTGGAGCGGTGAGATCGGGGTGTATTGTAGCACAGCCTTACTATGAGCCCTAAACCAACTGCCTCCTGCTTAGACTAGTTTTTTGCACTTCCCTGTACCAGTAAAATGGAACTTCTAACAACAGTAGATACTAATTGTTGACTTCAGAGCCTTAAAGGAGTCTCTATGTGCTGGTCTGAGGCCATTGGGCACATCAAGGAAAACTGTGAACTGAGCATTTGGTAAGTAGGGGCAGCCTCAGTTAGAAAACACGGGTCAGATACAAAGAAAAGCAGGTCGACGCGGAAACGCTCCCCAGTCCTGTCCTTGTGCTGTAGTCAGCTGACTTTGGAGGCTGCCGACACTGCTGGCAAAAAGTCTTCAGATGAGCTAGGAGGATTTCCTTTCCCTCCACTACCTGTCATGCTTTTCTGGTCTGTCTTCTCTGAACAAGGGGTGAGTGAGCCTCTTAGCATGGAGTATATAGCATTCTCTTCCCCAGGCATTCCAGGGGAGCCTTCTGTGCCCGGTCCATCTCTCATTTCCCCTCAGGTTTTTGTGCTTATTCCTGTTCTCTATTATTTTTTTTTTATTTCTCTCCTGCATATTCTCCTGTTCATTTTGTTCTCCAGATGACCTGTCATTTGAAATTCCCATCTCCCTGTATTTCTTTCCTTCATGGCTCTGTATCTACTTACTGTGTTTCCTTGCTTCTATGTGACATGCAACAATCTCTGGCCAGTAGCAAAAGCAAACTTCATTTGAAGACCAACATAGCTGCTGATAGAGTTGGTTTTGATGCACTCACTGCTTGCACCAATATGACTGCAACTGTAGCTGCCATGAGCTGCACAGATGTAGGCACTATGCCAGTGCAGACCAGACCTCTGCTTTCCCCTTTGTGTCTGCTTTTATGATCCTTCTTCCATGTTGTCTGTTTATATTATGGGGTTAGGTAGGTGCTCTCAGCATGCATGGTATTGACACCACTGAGGGTACTGTCAAGGACATCTGTGCTGAGAACTTTCCACCAACCATGCTTCTGTGACAGCCTCTCTGGCATGGTGGCAATCTCTCCAACCAGGGATGTTATCAACCTGGCAGCTTCAATTGCTTTCCAACTCTGCCTCCTAAATCATAAATTGCATCAGGCTTCTTTGCATGTTCAGAGGAGCCAAAGAAAGAATATTTTTTTTTAATCTCCAACTATTTCAATGTTTGCATGTGTGCAGATGCTCTTTATTTGTGTCAAAATATGTTGTGTCTTAGAAGAAAGCCTCATCTATCTATCTATCTAGTGTGCTGCTGCACAGCCACATAGGTACTCCTTTCCTGCCTAATGGTAAGGATGGCAGGATCCCAAACTGGAGGAGGTAAGAGTATCCATTAGTACCAACAAAGCAAAAGTTCTGTGGCTGTAGCACAGCTATTTAGGAGTTCACGGCCATTCACTGAGGAGGGCAGGAGGACTTAACCACACTATTATGTTGAATATCCATACTATTTTCAGAAAGCCATGGACACTAACCAGCTCAGCAGTCCCTTTGGCTTTAACAGTGCTCACTCTTTACTGAAAACTCAGACACTCACCTCAAGGAACTCTGCCTTCCTGCCCCAGTAGCAGCAACATGCAGTAGGTGTAGGGGATGGCAGGAGAAGAAAAGGCAGGAGCTGTACTTGCTACAGCAGCAGACTCTGATAACATGTTTAGGAAAAGCCTCAGCCTTCTGAAGATAAAGCTGTTAAATGTAAATCTCACCTGTGTGTGCTTAGTTCTAGCTTCTGTTCTCCTCTATTAAGGACAATCTGCTTCTGCAGCCCTTCGAGTGGTGGTGGTACTTTCTATCTCGGAGACAACAACAGTGCATGCAGGAATGGGTGTTGAGCTGGCCAGAATTGTTTGGCTTTCATAGGGTAAGGTTTCTTGGACAGAACCAACAGGTTTCTGTGGGGAAATTTATTTCCCCCCTTTTTTTTTTCTCCCCTTTGGGAAGGAGATTAATTGAGTAGCCACTCCTGGGTGAAACTCAGGTTCATATCCCATCTTAAGCTTGTCTCCATGGCATCCCAACTTCATGCCACAGGATATCAGTACTTCAGAGGACAACACCATATGTGGGTGAGAAGCCAGTGAGACTGTGAGGGAATGGATGGAGGGATGCTGTTTGTGTCTAAACTACAGAAAGAACTGTACTACAGAATAAAACCCCTACAGAATAAATATGTGTAATCCAGGGGATGCTTTTCAGGAAACAGAACTGCTGATTTCTGCCTAGCCCTCTTCAAGTTTGGCTGAAGTCAGCCAGGAAAGGTATTTCTTGGAAAATTGAATTTCCAGAGCTTGTGATACCTTGTTTCATATCAGATTGCAGTATTCCGTTTTGGTTAGCTTGCATGACTGGTTATTTTTGACCAAAATCCATCTGTTCCTTTGCAGAGCTGCGCTCCAAGCTCCTTTACTACCTCTTGTAGAACGGAGTAGATTAGAATTAAACATTAAAAACTCTATGGAGGACAACTGTTCGTCCTGTCCTTCCCAATAACAGAACTGCACTGGTGGTAACTGGCAGCAGAATAACACCACCAAAACAGAGATAGTCCTGCTGCAGCCCCATGAACAACTGGTGCTGTAGTAAGTGGAGCTATCCTGCTTTAAACCACCTGCAAAGGTATGATGCAAGCCCAATAAAACAACTTTGTTGTTTTAGGATTTGGACTTGAGCCCATTTGACAGCTTACCCTGCTCCTTTTCCTTTAGGCATTGGTATAAAATCACAATATAGACACAGTCGGTTGCTGCAAGCCAAGAGAAAACTGTCCTGGATCATGTTGTATCTTTCTAAAGCTAATGACTCTGGACAAACTGGGGGTAGAGAGAAGAAAATGAAGTTTTCCTTATTCCCTATCACACAGTAGATTTAACCTGAACTGGGAATTTTTCCCCTGCCATATTTTTCTGGCCAGTTTCTGGAAGGCCACATAGCTCTGTCACTGTACTAGGAGACAGAGTACAGTGTCTAGGAGAAGCCATGTACAACCAAGCAGTGTTGACCCTAAGTAACCTGCCCTCCTGAACCACAGAGCTCTTTCTGCTGCACACAGTGTGGCATAGCTCACCTTAAGGCAGAGCTGGTCCATTCATAGGTCTATGAGGAGTCACTCTGGCGTCATTGCCCCCTGCTCCTCTGGGCTTCTAGTGTCAGGAACATCTGCAGTGTCTCTGCTGCACTCCCTCTAGACACATCTGGTCTTTGTTAGATTAGGCTTGGTGTCCTGTGAAAGTATGTGTCATGTTTCCAGACCTGAGCAGGCAATGTCGTGCCTCAGCTAATGACACCAGCCAGACTTTACATGGAGTCAGCTGAACTCTCTGCATGCATGGTGCAGTTGATCTGCAAGCAGAATAAGAGCTCCCAAGTGGCTGGTAATTGTAGCTGCTCCTTGGTGTCACTCTAGGATTGTAAGTCTTGCTAGTTTTCCCTTGTCTGTGTTTTCAGAAGGCGGCTTGCAAAGTTGCTGAGCTGCGCTTTGTTCTGCTAGAGTAGCAGTTACATGAACAGTAGTAACTCTGTGGGACCTGGGAGTTATTATCTTTCCTAAATGTCTCCATAGGAAACTAGTACAACAAAATTAAAAAAGTCCTTGAGGAAGGGGAATGTGATTTTATTTTATAAATCTCAAAATAAATAGATTTTGCCCCCTTGCACTCTTACCCATACACTCACCAGCACCAAGATGTGTGCATCTCAGTGGCCTGTGCAAGAAAGATGGTGGAGGGACCTCAATAAGAAATGCCTGACAACAAATGGCTTAATAAATCAACTGTTTTAATAAAACAGAATAAGGAGGGTATAGGGAGTAAGTAAATCTAACATCCCTTCAGATATTAGGCATCCCATGTTTGTGCAGCGTTAGACAGACCCCAGATGGATTTCCCCATGGCACACTGCGCAGATCCTGTTTATGAGGGGAATCTATTTTCTTACAGGAACACAATTTTTTTCCTAAAGGATATTAAAACTTCCTGCTGCACATGCAGATAATGGCAGGGCCAGGCCAGTGGTGCAATCACTGCTGCAGAACAGGAGCTGCCTGTTACAATCTACCAGCTAAGTTCCTCCTGCGGCCAAAGGGTTTGTGCACCATGGCACATGCGGCACAGCACCACACAGACCTGTGTGTATAAATTACAGATTAAATTGGTAGCATATGGGCTTCTCAGTCCCTAAGCACAAGGGCCAAGAGAGCAGACATGGCCTGTTAGAGATCACCAGCTCCTCAAATTCCATGTATTCTGCAAGGCTCCCAATACATGGTCCCCTCTCTTGCTCCACAGGGGCAACTCTTGACCGTCTGGGTTTGGAAGGGAAGGTAAGTTTTGCTAATATCTGGTGAGTGAAGTCTCTCATCAGAGGTATTGTGAGCACTTGAGTCCTTGACAGAGCTCTGACAGGATGGGAAGATCTTGTGATGCATGAAGCTAAACCACTGTGCTTTCGGCAGTGCTGAGCTTCGAGTGCTGTGGAGGGAAGGCCTGCGTGCCGTACACCACAGCTGCACCACCGGGAGGAGTTCCCTGCACAGAAGAATAGATCTCTGTTTTGCCAAAAAGCATTATCATCCCTTTCAAACTTACAGGCAGGCTTCAAAGAGATTGTCCAATTGTTTTTAACCGGAAGCATGTATCAGCCCTCACTCCCCAGCCCAAGGGTGACGGAAGAGCGCTGCTGAGGGCATGCTTGTAGCAGCAACCGCAGCCAAACCATTTTTTTCCCTTTCGTCTTACACCACCGGACGCCAGCAGAGCCTGGAGGTGGGCTCTGCCATCAGCTGTGCGCTGAACCCTGTCTGCAGGAACAGAAAGGAGGGCAGCACTTGAGGGGGGCTCACGGGGAGAGGAGAAGCTATGTACAAGAAAAAGCTGAGAGGGTAAGAAAACAATTGCGACAGAAAACCCCACCCCAGCTGCAGCTCTGTGGTGTTGTTGCTCTGACTTAAGGGGACTCCTTGCTTTGTCACCCCAGGGGTGTGCTTTCTCTCTGTGCAAAGTCTCTGCCTTGCCTGGGGAAGGGAGAGGGCAGTACTGGTGCCAGTGTACTGGGTGGGAGCCCTGGTCCCTGATGTAACTGCAGTGGGCAAGGGGCCACAGCAAAGTCTGAGCCTGTTGAGGAAGCTCCCGCACCATAAAACTGTCACAGTAGCCACAAACCAGCAGGCACAAAAGGCAATAGATAAAAGCGAGGGAAAGATGGGGGCAGGTTGGGGAAGGGCTAAGGCAGGAGCTGGCTCACCCCAATGCTGGGCAGCAACAGAATCTGAAAGTGCCTCTTCCCTGCTTGGCTGTTTTGAGGTCTTGAAACGGTTATTGTGCCACAAAACAAACAGGAAGTATCAGACCAGACATCTTCTGTCTAACAGAGGGGAAAGAAAAAAGTTTTAATGCAAAGTTTGCTAAAGAAGTGTGTCAGCTGTGCAAAGTGTTAGCAATAGAGGAAAAATGCAGATTAAAGTTTTGACACATTTATGCTTGTGTATTTTTATGTACTGCCATTATTACTATTATTGTCTTGCAAAAAGCAGAATTTTATATAGTTTCTACTAAAAAGTGTTAGAGGAAGGAAGAAAAATTATTAAATACCTGTAATGGTGCAGTTTATTACACAAAGTTTTAATAAGAGAGAGATTAGTTTTAGGAGGTGTTTTCATAAAATTAGTACATTTTGAAATAAAGTCATTGCATTCCTTTCAGGTTATGGATGATGGAACAACAGAAAAGTTATAAATAATACAACACGTTTTGAGAGATATTTGTAATCAGTCAATACATTTTCAAGGCTGCGTATTAGTGGAAAAGAAAATAAAACCTAGGAGACAGTTATGCTTGCTGTCACGCCTCTGCCATTTTCTCCCCTAACTCCTCTTAAATATTCTTGGGTGCAATTCATCTTTAATACTCGTGGTCTTTATAGCTGGTGTATTTCTCTCCAGCTTCTAACTTCTGAAAGGGTTGCAAGTTCACCTTCCTGAGATTGATGAACCAAATTCAGAAAGAAAACTAAAAAGGTTTTGGGACTTTTTATTATTATTTGCCAACTCTGATTTTGTCTCGTATTTGTATCAAGGAACCAGCTATTATGTGCTGGGTTTTTTGGAGTTAGGCTCCATGTATATATATGTACCACGTATAACAGTGCTGAACAGCAAAGGCTGACTGTGATCACAACAAAAATTAAAAAAATTAAAGTGATTGCATGGCTTTGGGCAATTCACCTGTAACTCACAACTTATTTTAAGTATTTTCTTATCTGGTTTGGGGAGCAAAGGGAATAGGTGCTGGAATTCTATATATGTTCTATAGTGTGGGAATGTTTTATGCTGGTTTTTAAGTTTATTATCTGTCCTTCTGTTAGAGCTGTTTAAATTTACATTAATTCATTATTTAAAAAATAGCAAGTTTTACCTGTAGCAGATATTTATAAAAATGCAGACTTCTCTTTATGTTGCATTAACTTAATTACACAATAAATTTCACTTGGCTTAGCACATTTTTAAGGTGGCTATACCTTGAAGATTAGTGTATTACAAGATTGTTCTGAAGAAGTGGCTTTATGTCCCTGAAAATATGCACAGGACACCCACTGCAACAGCTTATCCAGAGTGCAATATTTTATGGTCGAGACACAGGCAAGAGGATGCTTAAGACCATATTAAGACCTGGAAATTTTAACTTGTCTGTGTGCTATAATCAGATGGCAACAACTATAGATACCTTTGAACAAATCAGATCTCTGTAATCTATTGTAATACTGCTTTCCAAAAAATTAAAGATATCTTCTGTAAGAATTAGATGAACTGGTTGGGCTTGAGTGTTGGGAGTTCAATGTATTTTCTTTGGTGTACTTCAACCAGTCACTATATTTCTCGTATACGCACACACACACTATTATGTACATTTGATATACTTATTTTACATATACATATGTTCCTTAATCATCAAGTTTTGAAGAAACTTAAGCTAATCTATTAAGTTAGGTTAGTTAGACCAACTTCAAAATAACATAATAGAAATGGAAAAATTACATCTATTTCAGCACCACAAATTAAAAAAAAATATAGTTAAGCCTGTGCTTCATTTCTCTCTCTCTCTCACCAGCAAACTAAAGGAATTAAGTATAATAATAATAATAATAAAAAAAAAATATTCCTGAAACATTTGGTGACATTTACATTTGCTACATTTACATAAATTCAGTAGAAAATCTGACAAAGAAATCTTCATACATCGTTTCTGTGATTTATGTACAACAGAGTTTACATGGTGAAAGTAAACAGAGATACTCAGTGGTTTATAAGCTGGTTTATGTACATCTGTATTTTAATGTGTAGGAGGCTGGGATGTGGAAGAAGGCAGGGTAACAAGACAAAGCCTTCTGACAGGCGTAGACAAACGAAATGTTTTTTTACATAGGTGATGAGTTCTGCAGCTAAAGAGTACGTAACAGTTGCTTGATCTGCAAGATTTCCTTTGTCCTTATTTCCGATAGTGGTTTGTTTGGTTTTATCTTGTTTTGGTTTTTGTTATTGATGGATGCTAATCTATGAAACAACCTACAGCCTTATTTTTTCTCTGTTAAGTGTCTGTTCAGTTGTCTGCTAGATTTATTCTGAATTACTCTAATGTGGAATATATATATCTGAAGTGCATTCTCATATAAATCTCTGTATAAAGCAATTGTACCAAGGCTACAAAAATGGTAATGGTGACTTCAAATATTATTCATGTATCATGGATACTTAGTGATATAAAGGACATAATCACAATCAACACTGGCAATCTTTGTACAGTTATTTAAATGGCAATATTTAGAGGTCTGCTCTGAACTGCATCAGTTCAGGATCTAAGAGATGGACTATCTGTCAGAAAACGTCATTCTTGGGAGCTGCATCTTTTTGTATAGACCACTTCTTTTGCCTTCTCTGATATAGGATTGGGCTGACTATGCTAATCCTTACAAAAATACAAACAGCAGGAGAATCCAATAAGGAGGAATACTCAGCTTCATAATTTATCAGTGGTTTTATTTTCTTTCTTTTTTTGGGTTTGGGTTTTTTTTTTTTTTTCAGTTTTTACAAAATTCAAAGTGGCTCCCTGTGTCAAAAAGGGCTACATAGAAGCCCTGGAAAAACGTCTGACACTTAAAAAGATATGGAAAGCTTTTAGAAATCTCCACGCTAATGGGGAAGAGAACAGCCTTAGGGAGAGGTGAGGAGGTGAAAGTTCTGCATGCAGTTGCAGACAAAGGGAGGATTAGGTGGTTCAGGGTTTGGTTCTCTTACCGGGCCATGGTGCCTACCTCTTCATTGTCTTTGTATTGCTCTCTCGTGTTTTGCCCTTCTCATTTCTCCTCTCATTTCTCCTACCCTCCCCTTTTTTACTGTACCGGAGAACTACTGAAAACGAAGTTGTAATGGGTGATTCCTTGAAGCTTCTCTTCTGTTTCAGCATGTATATATCTAAGAAGGCATTAAAGCATCATTTTGACCCCCGTAAGGCTCCACGGGATGCATACCTACTATGCAGACTGCAGTGGGGTGAGACCGGCACGCCTTGGACACACTGGGTCAAAAATGATCGTTACCATGCTGAAGTCTACTTCCTGGAGAAGATCTTTAAGATGAGGAGATCCAATAATTATGTCAACTGTTCCATCGCTTGGTACTTGTCCTGGAGCCCGTGTGTGAACTGCTGCCGTAAAATACTGAATTTCTTACAGCAGCACTCATATGTGAACATAAACATATATGTAGCACGGCTTTATTACATAGATGATGACGAAATCCGTCGAAATCTGAAGAACCTCATGAGCTTGGTGAATGTAACCATTGCTGTCATGGAAATTGAAGGCAAGGTTTCCCATGCTTTGTGGGACTGGGAAGGGGTGAACTGGTGAACTTTGTGCATGGGTGAATCTGGTACAGGCTTGCTTCTGTGTGTAGTGTCCTGCCCAGCTTCTTTGGGGGCACATCCATCACCATTCAGTGACTGCTGCATCCAAAAAAAGATGTTAAAATATTGTAGAATGGGGGCAGGACTCTTAGGAGCCAGACCTGTATGAGAATTCTCTGTTGTTTAGAGATATCATCTTTCTGTCACTCTTGAAGCGACGGGAGATAGGGTGCTTTTCCCTTGTCCTACGGGACTAAATGCAGCTGCTGGGATAAAGCTGGTTGAAGGGGCCTTCCTCTGATAAAAGACGGGAAAAAAGGGCGCCCAGAGAGAACGGCATTAGTTCCAAGTATGGAGTGGAGAGCATCCATCCTGTCCACGGCCAAGCTGTCTCTGTGTCATGGGCACAAGGAAGAGGTTAAAAAGTCTTGTTCCCTGAGCTTGCCTGATATCTAAATAAACTTGGGTTAGTCATCTTGCTTTCATTTCTCTAGACTACACTTTCTGCTGGGAAAACTTCATCCAAGGAGATGTTGATGATGATTCCTGGACTGTGGGCTTTCAATCAGAGTTAACTAAGAATCGTTTGAAGCTCCAGGACATGCTCGAGGTTAGTAGAGTCTGAGGGATAGGAGGAACCACATGAAATAGTGTGCAGTCCGGGGTCACTGAACTGTAAAGAGCAGGAAAGCAGTTCATATCTAGACAGAGCTTAAAGAGTGCTGCAGCATGCTTTTGGAAAAATAGTATAGTAAAATCATAGGAATTGTCCTGTCCCATTGGCAGAGAAGCACTGTGGATTTTCTTCCATCATAAAATGAAGCAAAGGCTAAGAGCGCATATTTTCTCCTTCAGGCTCTAGAGTGGGAAATCCCTTATCAGCTGAAACTCCAGTTCTCAACCCAGAAACCCTCCACCAGATTTCTTTCTAATCTGGATCTGAGCATGGGTTTCTGTTCGCCAAATGACGCTGCTCAGCCACTTTCTGTCAGTATCGGTGGTGGTCTGACACACCTTCCCAGTCACTTGGGCCCTTACGTACTTCATTAAGGTCCCTTCCAGATTTGTTTCAGCAACTTCCTTGACTAGTCCAAAGGATACAGGTTCTGCAAGATGGGAAAAGTTGTTCAAAAGAGAATGTCTGTGCCCTGGGAAAATCCAGCCTTTGTTTTTGATTTGTTCCAGACCTCCTGAAAGGCAGCACAGAGGAGAGAGCGTGTGTTCACCAACAGTGCTGAAAGTTTGTGCCCCTGGAGATAAGAGACCCTGCTTGAATGAATCCAACACATCCTTGGCCTGGAAGGACTGCGTACCAAAAAATATAGCAAAACTAATATAAGTTCTGTAGCTTTTTGATTTCAATGCATTAGAGTTTTCTAACAACTAGCATATTTAGTGAAACAGAGTGAAAGAAATCTATGGCCAAGTAGGTCACTGAACATCTAGGAAATCCATTTCATATGGCATCTGTGGAAGAGAAATATTCTGTGCTATTACAATATAGGCTTCTGCTATATCCATTTCAAATCACAGCAAGTCCGAAGTGCAATTGTTAAAGGATCTAAATTACATATTTTTACTTTCATTTCAGGATTTTCCATTTGTAGAATCATAGAATTACAGAATATCTCAAGTTGGAAGGAATCCATAAAGATCATCGAGTCCAACTCCCTGCTCCTCGCAGGACTACATAAAACTGAACTGTATGATTACAAGTGTCATCCAGATGCTCCTTGAAGTCTTTAACAGGCTTGCTGCCATGACCACTTCCCTGGGGAGCCTGTTCCAATGACTGACCACTCTCACAGTGAAGAACCTTCTCCTAATGTCCAAGCTGAACTGCCCCTGATGCAGCTTCATTCCATTTCCTCATGTCCTGTTGATGGGCACCAGAGACAGGAGATCAGCACCAGGATTACTCTGGCCCAGGTGGAGGATTTGGCACTTGCTTGTTACACTTCATGTGATTGCCCAGCTCCCTAGCCCATCCAGATCTCTCTCGAAGGCCTTTCTATTCTCGAGGGAGTCCACATCATTGGCAAACTTACTTAATGTAGATAATTAATCCATATAATTTATAAAACCATTAAAGTGCACCGGCCTTAAAATTGTGCCCTTGAGAACTTCACTGGTGTTCTTGAGGAGCTTGATGTAACCCCATTTACTATAACCCTTTGAGCCGGACCCATCAGCCAATTGCTCACCCAGTGTATGATGGACTTGTTTAGCTGTGTGATGGATGGTTTATCCAGAAGGATACGGTGAGAAACAATATAGAAAAGCTTTGCTAAAATCCAAACCCACCACATCTACGGGCTTCCCTTGGTCAACTAGATGGGTGACCTTGTCATAAAAAGAAACTAAGTTGGTTAAGAGGACTTTCCCTTCATGAACCCATGCTGGCTATGACCAGTGGCTGCATTGTCTCTCAAGTGTTTTTCAGTAACTGTGGTTCATTACGATCCAATCACACTACTTTAATACCCACAATGACTGTGGTTGAGAACCCTGCATCTGTCCTTTAGTGTCTGTTTATGGACTTGTTACCATGAACGTCTCAGATCTCTTTTGACTCTGTCCTGACATCTGTGTCTGCAGTTTACTGGGGCAGCAGATTCCAGAAGTCCACAGCTTGCCATGTAAATAAGTATTTGTTTCTGTTTTAAACTGACCAATTAATCACAGTAAGTGCCAGTTCTTGCTATACTAATGTCTCATCATTAATCACTGAAACACTTGTCTGCATTTGAAAGACTGTGCTAGCCTAGAGAACTTTCCACTGGCTTAGTAGGAGCTATAACGCAAAAGTGACAGCAGCACTTGATCTTAAAAGAGTAACTTAAAAAATCCACAGATGCTCTATTCGACAGAAGCAAATCCTCCATCCACCAAGTGGTGTGACTGTGGAATAATAATCACAGTGTCCAATGTCATCGCATTTCAGCATTTCCACTCGGGTGGTTAAAAGAAGTAAGAAAATATTTTTATCAACAAGCCCATCCTGGAGCTGGACCACTAGATGTATCCACTGGGAACCCCTCAAAAAGCAAGGCATGTTAGGCTGCACAAAGAAGTGTAGGAATGCAGCTGTATCGCTTGCAGTAGTCAAGGTGGAAGGGCTTGTTTGCTCCTCTGTATTGTGCAGAGGTGTGAATCCTCCTGTCAGTACCAAGTGCTTGGAATAGAACCTCTCTCCATTCCCTACTCCTGATGCTAAGTTATTTTTGCAAGACTCGGATAAATATTCATTGACTTATACCCATTATAGTCATCAAACTCTAAAGCTATGATTGGGCCCTGCTTCTTCTCCCATTGAAATTGCTAATCTTTTAACAGAATCAATAGAACTACTCAGAGTTTTGAACCAGTGCAGCCTAAAGAGAATTTGGCTTATGGAAACTAAGAGATGACAACCTGTAACTCACAAAATGGCAGCACTCCTCAGTTAAGTAATGTCCACTTTGGTAGGTGTGTCCTCTTGCTTACGTGTGGGTCTTTACATCTTACAAGTTCAGGAGCTGGTGCTGTCAAAGTGGTCTTAAAGAGGCAGAGAAAATTGATCACACAAATTCTGATGAGTGGAAGAGAAACAAAATGTGAAGACGACAGTGTCTAATCACTAAGCTCAATTTATGAAGTGGACCAAGTGTCCCCCCTCAACCTCCATTGCTGAAGGTCTTTGTAGCTAATTGGTGGCGCAGGCTAACAATCAAATGATATCACAGTATACCTGCCTAGCGTGTTTGGGGGTGATTCTGTTGCTTGTTGATCCAAGACTCATTATGTTTAGTTCATGTTTACATTGTCCTCTTGGCTTTAGCTTACCACACTCTGCCTCTGTTTGCATTGTAACAAGCTCTTGGCCAAAGCAAGGCTGTGACATTCCTACGTCACAAGCAAGCAACAACTCCAAATTTTTTTCACAATAAAACTGAAGGCAATTATTATGGTGTCTATCTCTTAGCATTACAGAGCAAGAGAGCATTAAACCCCCCTTAGTTGCCTTGGCCAGCCTCACTAGGGCCTTCCACTCACATGCTGCCCATAGATGGTCCAGGAGCTCCATTTGAGCTCATGTCTGCACTACTAGAACCTGCATGAGCTATGGTGTGAGTGTGCCTGCCTTCACTGTCAAACCCATGCCTATGTGCATGCTCATAGCCAGCCATGGATACTATTGATCTGTTTCCTAAGCTGTGAACTGATTTTCTGGGTTGACCTCAGACCTGTCTCATTTCTGCGGACCAGCCCTGTGATCACTGTGCCTGTATGTGACCTTGGTTGCCATCACAGGACCTGATTCTGACCTGACGATTGACTTGCCTAGGATCTGCCTCATCAGCATGAACCTACCTGAAAATCTGGACTTTTGGCTGATACTGGTTGCTAGCCCTGGGCCTGCCTTGCTCTCCTTTTCTGGCCACACTGGATGGGCCCTGGCTAGCAAGGCTCCTTCTTTGCTGTCTCCTTTATCTTGCTTGACTCGACTCCTCACCCCTTAGGGTGTAGCTGGCCCTTGCTGTGCCCTGGTAGTGTCCGGCAAGAGCTGCTGTGACTTGGTCACAGAAAACAGTGGCTCTGGATACCTGGTCAGTTGTCTAGATTCTGCTTATCTATAATACTATGAAGACATGTTTATTTCAAGCCTTTTTTTTTTTTCCTTTTTTTTTTTTTTTAAACTCATATTTGCCTAGGGGATCAGTCTGTGGTCAAACAGTAAGCAAGAAGAGACCTCACATTCAGCTCAGTTCTCCCCTGTGTGTGCGTGTGAGAACAAGGAAGTGAAATACAGAATGCTCCATCTAATGTAATAGTGAAAGTAAACATACCAAATGAGACCAAATAGGCCAAATATCAATGATTCAGCTGAACAATATTTCTCAATAGTAACTTAGAAATCAGAAGCCATCTCTCAAACTAGCAGAGACAATGGCCAAGTCCTGAACCAGAATACTCTTGTTGCTGCCTTAGCTGTCTGGAGTACTGCCATCTAACCATGTGGCACATGCAAGAGCCACATGGAGTGATGTTATGTACTTGGATGCCTTGTAGTTCTCATGCACAGAGAAACAGAAAGGCTTGAATCCAGTACCAAGTGTCACCTCTGTGGCCACTGCTAGTCCCTTAGGCACTGTGGCCTTTCTGTTCCCTGTTTGACACATGTGACATTTTAGTCTCCTATAGACTGAAATTTGTGCTTAAACTCAGTCATTTAGAGATTATGGATCATATGCAGAGTAAGGCCTCTTCCAGCATCCTGTTCTTCCTGCCTGGCCTGTCTACATCTTCTCCACCTTTCTAGTCCAAGCCTGTGTCCTGACTCAGAGCATGACAACTGCTTTCCTCCCAGTCCGTTTCCTGACTGGACAAAGCTGCTGTCTCTCTTCCTGCAGCATCCCTGCTGATGCTCAGATCTGTCAGGCACCGAAGAGGTTGGAGCTCCATCACTGTTTTGGCCTGGACTTCTCCTTCAGCATATCAGAGCTCCTATGCCAGCATACTCTGTATGTGCCATCCCACCTGTGCATCTGGATGGTCACTTGATGGCATCTCAGAGCTCTGAACACACCCAGGGAACAGCCAGAGCTTTATCTCCCCAAAGTGGCTTTGGGAGCCTGGCCCAGCTCTGCTTCCTGATCTGCAGCCTCAGAGGTATGATACAGAGGCCCAGTGCTTTGCACTGGCATTGCCTTGTTTGTGCTGCATCTGTTGCTATCATGGGTCTGGTTAAACCAAGAGCAGTTTTCCTGCCAAATGAAGTGTCTGTTCATTCTTGAACTTTAGCCATGGCAGTAGGAGGCAGGTGTCTCAGTTTAAGTGTCTCTGATGGAGGTGGATTGTGGACTGGGCAGTAGGCTGTGGCAAAGGAGGTGCAGATGGGTGTGTTGCCCATCCTGCAGCCTTGCCTGTCTTACAAGACAAGGAGTAACTGTGTTAGCCTCCAAATCTGCAATCTGTGTTAACTGTAATAGTGAGATCTGGCAGGGCTTCCCTGTCAGCATCATGCATGACTTCTCTAAGTCAGGAAAATTGTGACAGGGCAGATTGCTTAGACATGATGTCATAATTCCCTCTGCTTCCAACAACCATCTGGATTATTGGTCTACTCCATATAGTGAGGTCTTTCCATAGCAATATCCTGAGCAGTGAACACCTAATCCATACTGCTAGGGCCAAGACTATTTAGGTAGTTCGAGACTATTTTCAGTCCACTTCCATAGCTGGATCTGATGAGCATTTACAGTTGACCTCATTGGGTGTACTCATCTGAGTAAACCATAACAGCTCAGTTGCATTTTTGGATATAAGGTCTGCGTGTCCACCCTCACAGTTCCCTGCTATCAATTTCCATCTAATTTTTTTTCCAATTCTGCCATATGCTGCTCACAAATACTGCTTAGCCGCATATGCATTTTTTAATCCCCTACCTCTCTTAAGATCTACCCAGATGCAGTGACCACAATCCATAACCATTACTGCAGCAGGTGTGGCTCCTCCTTGTACTGCTGAATGGCTTAAGCAACAAAGGTTCAACCTGGGAAAAGGTAGTTGGGACTCACCTCTTGAGGTGCATTCCCTAAATCTCTTCCCTTGAAGGGTTATCTCACAGCTGTACCAGGTATCCCCTGCACCTATACCACATCATGGCTGTTCGAGTTCAAAGCTATAAAGACTACTGATAGGTAGTCCCCTGAAGATTGTCCTGCTGCTGCTCTGAGGAATATCACACTTACTGCTGCTTAAGCACACAGGTTCCTATCTCACAGTTCTGCTCCATGCCAGTGACAGTAGAGAGTGTTACCTGTGATGGAGAGACTACATAGTAACACAGGGCTTGAATCATGAAGATCCTGGCAGAACAAACCCATATTTCTGGAGTCTTTTGAAGACTTCTTTCTTAAAAACCTCTTTAGCAGCTTAGCTGTGGATACCCAAGTAGGGTGGATTTCTAGCCTACCCGTGGACATGAGATGGTGAGGTGGGTTAACCCTGGGAGGCAGCTAAGCACCACACAGCTGTTTACTCTCCCTTCTCCCTACCCAATGGGATGGGGGAAAGGGAAGAATCAGAAAGGCTAAACTGAGAAAACTCATGCATCAAGATAGTTGAATAAGGGGAAAAGAAGACACCCCAAATAATGCAGAAGCAATCACTCACCATGAGCAGACCGATGACCCCCCAGTCTGCAAGCAACAGCACCTTCAGAAAAAAATCCCCTCCCCGCCAGTTTTATTGTTGAGCATACCATTAGAGCACATGAAAGATCCCTGTGGTCACTTCGAGTCTTCAGGTCAGTTGTCCCAGCATTTATTGGCCACCCCTGGCCTACTCACTTGGGGGCAAAGTCAGAAACAGAGAAGGCCTTGATGCTGTGCAAGTGCTGTTTAGCAATAAGCTAAAATGTCGGTGTGTTATTAGCACTGTTCTGTTCATCTGGCTAAACCACAGCACTAGGTGGGCTGCTATGAAGAAAATGAACTCCATCCTTGATGGTGTCCAGTGGTTATAATGCCTAGTTCTGGCAGGCTTTTTTTTGCTTCTGGTGGAGGTTTTACCTCCCATGGGAGCTACAGCTTATAGGTAAATTCTGGGGAGAGTTTAACCATATGGTTGCCATTGATCAATCCCAGAGTGCTTGGAAAAGAAAAGCTCAGCACTGAAAAGTTCCTAGAGCTGCTGTGAGCACTGTCTCTGGTATGACTGGTAGAAAAAGAACAGGTGAATCATTGCTTTCTCTCAAGCGAAGTCCACCTGGTTTTGTTTTCCCCCTTGCTATTTAAAACCCTGACAGTTGTGTGATGACTGTAGGCCAGACTCAGCCTCCCAAAGCAAGTATGGACACTCCAGTGTTCACTGGGTTTGGGGTACTTATTGTTCTGCCAAGTGCTTTGACACAGTACATGCAGTGAAACAAAGAGGTAGAAAAGAGGCAAAATCAGAAAGATAAACACAGAGAACTTTTGTGATGCAAAGTAGTGTGAGATGACTGTAAAAGGACTGCTGTAAAAGGACAGTAGAAAATCATATTCCAAAATACAGATATTTTTCTGTTTCTGATGGAGGTTTTACCTCCCATGGGAGCTACTTCACTTGCTGTTCACTTGCAGCTTTTCCTTTTTTCACACTTGACTCCTCATGAAATATATTTGATCCACTTCTCTGATTTCTAGAACCTCACCAGTTACTGCGAAAGAATTGCATTACAATGATATTGGGAAGTCTGGCTAAAAAAAATTAACACTGAAGTAAGCCACAGGTTAAGTCCTTCTCACTAGCTATCTGTTCTCCACCTTGCCTGGGCCAGGGCTCTGCCCACACACCCTTGTGGCTGGCTGCCATTCCACTTCATTGTTCAGAGTCACACTCATAAATCTCACCCAGTAGTAGCAGGGTGTCAGTGGTTACCTTGACCCCTTACGTTTTGGTTTCCACGTATGGAAACTGAACAAGTATCAGTAAAGCATGATGATGCTGTGTAACCTGCAGAGGAAAGGAAAGCAAAGGTGCTGGGAGAGATAAAAATGCCATGGGTGGGTGTGCTTATCGGTCAGAGCTGTAAACTGATATACTGCTAAGGACGTGAATTTGTGTATCTACAAACTTGTTTTTATATGCATTATTGCATTATTATGCATACATAGATATGTAAATATCTGAGTGTGTATTCATACATACCTATTCATACACACATAAAGACATGTTTTAGCCCTTTTTTAAATTTAAGTTCACAGAGTAAATCTCAAAAGGCTCTCTGTGTTTCTTTTTTCTGTAAAAATATAGATATCTAGTGAGAAACCTCCATTAAAAATGTAGATATCTACTAAGAAATCTCCATTAAATCCAAACAAGCATACAGTGGATTTTTCTTTTACTGTCAAAAGTGCCCGCAGCAGAACACTTGAACTAACCCCAAATTTACCATTACAAATTAAGTCTAGGAGGTGGCTTGTAAGTGGAGATTGAGACCTAAGCTTCTGTGGTACGAGCCCCAAGCTTTTAGTCAAATTTTGCCTTCCCCCTTGCTTCCAGACTTCCTCTGGGTGATTCTCACCTCTTTCCAATAGATCATTCAGCCGGAGAATAGAAAGAACCTGTAAAATCCTCAGAGATTTGCAAATTGTGATCTTGGCTGATTCAAACCTTGTCCCTTTTTGTCTTCTTTGATGTCTGATCTAACTTTTCTCCGTCTGTGATCCTCTTTCATCTCTCTAACCTGCCTGCCTTTCCCAATTTCTTCCACATGTTTCCATTTCTATGACTTCTACCTCACTCCAGATTTGTGTTCTATGCTGAACAGTGTGCTTCAGTGTGACAGTGGAGTTGGTGTTACCAGTGTATACAGTATGGGTCTACTACTACCAAAAATAGGATTATTGTGACATACTGGACTACTGCTTTTTGCTCATAAAGGCCAAGAAAGACCTTTCCCGCCCAAATATATGACCTTTCTGGAGGTTCCATCACCCTCTGAAGCCCTGAAGTTTGGTCCCCATAAACAAGATGTGCGAGTTCTTCTAAATTTGCATTAAAATTCACTTTTGTGGTAGGTAACCTTGTCTTTCTGATTTTGTTAAACCAACGGACAGATTTGGAAGGGACTCCTCTCCTCACATTAGGCTGGCAAGAATGACAGAATGGTATTTCCCTTTTTTTTTTTTCCTTTTGTTTTCCACCATCTCATAGAGCACCTGGAGATACCTGGAAATGTTGTGCTGCAAATTCCCTGCTTCTGCTTGGACTAATTTTTTCTCGCTCTGCTTTCGGTGTCACATTGCTGGTTTTATACCAGGAACTACTGCTACTGAGCGCTGCTAGGCTAGTCAAGCTGTTTCTTGCAAATCAGACTAAGCATCTAAAAGACTAATTTACAACTGCATATTTGTAAATATAGACTCATAGAATCATACAATCATAGAATTGTTAGGGTTGGAAAGGACCTTAAGATCATCTAGTTCCAACCCCCCTGCCATGGGCAGGGACACCTCACACTAAACCATGTGCCCCAAGACTCTGTCCAACCTGGCCTTGAACACTGCCAGGGATGGAGCATCCACAACCTCCCTGGGCAACCCATTCCAGTGCTTCACCACCCTCACTGTAAAGAACTTCTTCCTTATATCTAACCTGAACTTTCCCTGTTTAAGTTTGAACCCATTACCCCTTGTCCTACCACTACAGCCCTTAAGGAAGAGTCCCTCCCCAGCATCCTTCAGATACTGGAAGGCTGCTCTGAGGTTTCCATGCAGCCTTCTCTTCTCCAGGCTGAACAGCCCCAACTCTCTCAGCCTGTCTTCATACGGGAGGTGCTCCAGCCCTCTTATCATCCTCGTGGCCCTCCTCTGGACTCGCTCCAACAGCTCCATGTCCTTTTTATGTTGAGAACATCAGAACTGTACGCAGTACTCCAAGTGAGGTCTCACGAGAGCAGAGTAGAGGGGCAGGATCACCTCCTTTGACCTGCTGGTCACGCTTCTTTTGATGCAGCCCAGGATACGGTTGGCTTTCTGGGCTGCAAGCACACACTGCTGGCTCATGTTAAGCTTCTCGTCAACCAACACCCCCAAGTCCTTCTCCACAGGGCTGCTCTGAACCTCTTCTACGCCCAACCTGTAGCAGTGCCTGGGATTGCCCCGGCCCAGGTGTAAGACCTTACACTTGGCTTGGTCAAACTTCATAAGGTTGGCAACGGCCCACCTCACAAGCGTGTCAAGGTCCCTCTGGATGGCATCCCTTCCCTCCAGCGTATCAACCGAACCACACAGCTTGGTGTTGTCAGCAAACTTGCTGAGGGCGCACTCAATCCCACTGTCCATGTCGCCAACAAAGGTGTTGAACAGGACCGGTCCTAACACCGATCCCTGAGGGACACCACTCGTTACAGGTTTCCAACTGGACATTGAGCCATTTACCACAACTCTTTGTGTGTGGCAATCGAGCCAGTTCTTTATCCACTGATATCTACTGCAGAGAGAAGGAAATTTAGAGAATACTACAGGATCATAGAATCATAGAATGGTTAGGGTTGGAAAGGACCTTAGGATCATCTAGTTCCAACACCCCTGCCTTGGGCAGGGATGCCTCACACTAGACCATGCTGCCCAAGGCTTTGCCCAGCCTGACCTTGAACACCGCCAGGGGTGGAGCATTCACCACTTCTCTGGGCAGCCTGTGCCAGTGCCTCACCACCCTCACAGTAAAGAACTTCTTCCTTATATCTAACCTGAACTTCCCCTGTCGAAGTTTGAACCCATCACCCCTTGACCTATCGCTACAGCCCCTGATGAAGAGTCCCTCCCCAGCATCCTTGTAGGCCCCCTTCAGATACTGGAAGGCTGCTATGAGGTCTCCACGCAGCTTCTCTTCTCCAGGCTGAACAGCCCCAACTTTCTCAGCCTGTCTTCATACGGGAGGTGCTCCAGCCCCCTGATCATCCTCGTGGCCTCCTCTGGACTTGCTCCAACAGCTCCATGTCCTTCTTATGTTGAGGGCACCAGGACCGCACACAGTGCTCGACGTGGGGTCTCATGAGAGCAGAGTGGAGGGGCAGGATCACTTCCTTCAATCTGCATTTCTAGCTTTACTAAGTATCATGTCTGTGAACTCAATACTACATTAGTCAAACACTTATTTTAGTTGTTTAAGAAGTCTGTGTCTGAGTTGATCCCATTCACTCTGATTCAAAGAACTCGTTAAGAACTCGCCAACAAAGTTTTAAGTTGACAGGTATTCTTTATTGTGGCGCCGGGGAACACGGGGGATAGCTCCTCCTAGCGTGTCCCTGGCGAGCATCAAACAAACTGTGATTATATTGTTGTTAATCATACATATTCATTACATTATATGCATATTTATGAAGTTGCTTATACATGACATCACAGTTCTAGAACATTCTTCCTGCATGCCCACTTTATTATGCTAGTGGTCTCTGGGACCTCTGGTGGTTGTTCCTTCATCATCTTCCTCTTCATCACCTTGTCCTTTGGCTGAACTTCAAGTCTGGAAAGTCCCGTCATCAAGCCAACTGCCACTAGTCCAGTTCTGCCTGGTCATTCTGAAACATTTACCCAAGATACTTTCTCACTGTCATCTATTACAATATCCTACTTTTTCAATGTCATCTATTACAAGGCCACAAAGCCTAACTGAATTTAAAAGATTTGTACTTCCTTGTCTCAACTCTTCCTAAGTTATCAACTAATGCAACAACTAGGAGGGAACAATTCTGTGCTGTGAAGTGATTGGTGACCTTGCAACAGAAGAGGCCCTGAAGGCAGATGCTTCGCTGCCCCATAACCTGCCACAACTAGACTTCTCCACAGATTGTCTGGCCAGCGCCTGAAACCCTACTCCTTCTATACTCAGGTATTCATGTTCACTTCTGTTCGTTCTGTCCTTGCAGGAAACTGAGTATTTTTGACAATAGAATATTGAGGGCTTGCCTCTGAGAATGCAAATAAATCACTCCCCTAGCTTTACAATCCCAAGCTAGACTTGGCATTGAGGAAGGCAATGGCTGTGTCCTCAGAGAGAGCACATTACTGGATGATGGCTCACCAAGGATCCACTTCTGCAGCTTGCATCAGGCCACAAAATAATTGTGTCACAAAACCAGAGGAAACTGTAAATGACAGAGACTGACTCAGCACAGTCATCTCTAGATAAACCAAATGAAGAATTCTTTCGTAACCCCTTTGCTCTGCAAGCCAGTTTTGGGTGTGTCAGTCAGAGAAAAGCTTCTCACCAGCAACTAGCATTGTTTCACTCATTTTCAGATTAAATAGGAAATACTTTTTGCTGCACCTTGTGTGAGTTATAGAACAGATCACAGGAAGGTGCTGCCAAGTTCATAAAGCTAAGCAGATTTCTCAGGGCACTGGAAAAAGCCTATTCTTTTTACATCAGGGCACTACTCTGTCATGACTAATAGCTTCTGCAGGTACTCACCAGCAGGCTCAGGTCTTGTTCTCAGGGTGCCCACATGAATACAGTCCTCTTCCCAGTTGGGAAGTTTCATAAATACCTGGGTGTTTCCCCAGAACAAACTGTTCACTGCCATAGATCTCCTGGCTGCTGGACAGCTTGCTTAGATTTGGCCTGAAAGTGTCTGCCTAGTCACTGAGCACAATGTGGTCCTCACACACACTGAGAGTCTTCCTGGCTTACGTGAGGATCCAGGTTCAAGGGTGTATGAGTAGTCCTTGAAACTCCAGAGAATGGTCCCATGAAGGAAAACGGCAGTAACCATCACCACCTGCTGGAGACCCACAAAATCACCAGCTTTTGCAGATCACGTCGTCTGTTTCCTTCTCTCTACTGGGTTCTGCCCAACTTGCTGTTGATATCTGGAAAGTTATCTGCCATGCCACAGCTATGTGACTTGATGCCATTTGTGTAGACGTTCTTCCTCTCTTGGTGCACTGGGGTGATTAGAGAAGTTATGCTTTTCTATTCTGGGGCTAGTGATAAGGAAGAGATATAAGTTCTGTTCTTCACTGCAAAAAAAAAAAAAAAAAAAAGGCTCACATGTTAATTCCAGCTTCCAGCAGGCAAGCTTGTCTACAACCTCGGATCCACTTCCGAATGGGACTCACCCTCTTTTGGAAAACTTGCTTTCAGTTTCACCCAGTGGGGTGGTTTGTTTGCATAAAGACAAGTCACCACGAGGAAATATTCAGTTCAATAACATCACTAATGTCCAAAGCTCAGTCTTGGGGAATAGAAACCGAAAAAAAAATATGGAAGACTAATAAAAGGACATCCATCACCCAAGAGGTGACAGGCAAATCCAGAAATATCCATGGCTGCTGTCACTGATAGAGGTAAGAATATGTAAGTGAAAAGCAGGTCTATTTCTCCATATTCAGTGTAGGTATTTACTGTAGTTATATCTAAGGAACTGGTGAATACAGACAAATGTGTACGTTGCAACATGAAAATACACAGGAGATATTTGTGTATTTGTGTGTCTTATCTCTTTGAATGTATTGCTGTATCTTAAGTCTGAGGTCCAGCTTCAAAATATTAATGTTTTTGTTAACCTGATGTGGCATTAGGCAGGGAGTGTGTAAACTGAAATGGGTCAAGACAGGACATGTAAAGGAAATTTTATTTTCTGACCTACTATCCTAAATGACTCACAAATCTTTTGTATATAGATCCTGCACCCAGAGAGAACAACCAAAGGTAAGAGATACAGTTGCGTCACTGTGTGCTGCCTGGAACCTGTGGCAATTTCCAGAGACAGGCAAAGCTAAGAATCCTTGTGCTCTGTTTTCCTCTTATCATCCCTTTCCTCAATCTTCCTTTTCAGTTGTCTCACTGCTTTGTCTAGTGTTGATCTCAGAGTGGTGATGGGGTTGCTTAACTTCCCAAGATATCCCAAGGAAGGGGTATGGGTGTTTCACCTTTAGGGGAAAAATTTTGGACCCTTCATCAAATTCCAAATTCCAGATTTAGATCATCAGATTGCAACATTCTTCAATCTGTCTGTCACTTTGTGGTGGGAAAGGCTGAGAGTGGGAGGCTTGGCTGATGCTGAGAGCAGGCAACAATGGGACCAAACACCACTGGAGTGTTGGGATGACAGTACTGCTGGTACTTTTGATGCAGATGGAAGATACAGCCAAAGGACTTCAAAAGAAATTATTTGCCTAACCAACATCCAAAGATGGTGTGCCTGCTGTATGAAATCAGATGGAGCAGAGGTACCATCTGGAGGAGCTGGTGCTCAAACAATTCTACCCAACATGCTGAAGCCAACTTCTTGAAAAATTGTTTCAAGGCCAAGCCATCAGTTTCTTGCTCCATTACCTGGGTCCTGTCTACTACACCCTGTGGGGAATGTTCCAGAAGAATTCTGGATTTCCTGAGTGTATATCCCAATGTGACCTTGGAAATATATGCAGCCAAGCTATTCAAGCACCTGGATAACCGTAACCGGCAAGGTCTCCAGAACCTGGCAAATAATAGAGTCAGTATACGTATCATGAATCTTGAAGGTAACCCAACTACTCCTTGTTTTTGACTAAGTGTGGATTGAAAGTTTTGGGATTATGTGCACTCTCAGCAGTTGTGTTTTGTAATAGTGATGATGACTGGCATTGGGGAGGACTAATGAATGCAAAATGCCATTCGCTTGTGCCTTATTTCTTCTCCAATACAAGGAAAGTTACGTCTTTCTCTAGCTTTCCACATCTCCTTTATATACAATGAAAAATCCTGAGTGTAAGATAGAACCTGTCCCTCCTAGTGTATATATGCAGATGCAGCAAGTAATTGGTTTCCTTTGATAGCTGGAGAAGAGAAGGACACATATCCAAAGGAGACTTTCAGATGGTGCATCACAGAGGACACGTCTTGCATATGTGTCTTTTTAGATGTATGTCTTGCTTGCCTCTTGATGTTTGGCTATACAAACAGTCCAGACAAGTAGCTCCCAGAAAGGAATGTATATTTGAAGAGATGAATCTTGCATACCTGTCTGGATACTTCCTACTGGAGTGTGAAGCTACAAAATCTACCAGGTCAAATGTAAACTTAAAGGATATGGCATATCTTGGGGAACCTGTCTCTGGGATTATACCACCAGAGCAGTGACAGAAGCTCTGGCCATTCTATTAACAGTAAGATCAACATGAAACTGCTAAATGTTAGGGCGTTCACTCCAGGTTTTCTCTGACCATTGAGATGGCAGACATTCACGATTAAAGCAACAAGTTTATTTTCCTGCCCAAAGCTGTTGTGATCAAACACAAGTCTGCCAAAAGGTATGCCAGAACAGCCCTGACTGTATGTGCCACCTCCCTTTTCAGTCCTTCACAGAGAAGCAGCCTGCTCCTCACTGGTTCCTTCTCCCTTGGCCAGCGTGCTCTGGCTTTATGCCCTGATGTGCTATCTGTGATAGGGGTTGCCCAAGATACCGTAGTGATCTCTCCCTGGCAATTCTCCTTTTTAGACATATTGCTATCTGTAGAGTTTCGGTTCCCCTTTCCACTAACTTATTTGTGTAGTTGCAAGTCATTGTTGATCCCTTGCATGAATGCCCTCAAATGAATATCTGTGTCTCCTGCTCTTTACCATTTTCTTGCTGAGAAAAAAATGACTCACTGGCATATTCATGAAGAAGGAACTGGGTATGCCTTTCACCAAGAGTGACTGGATCTCTCTCTTCTCAGATTACAATTACTACTGGAAAAGATTTGTTGCATACCAACACGGAGAAGATGATTATTGGCCCTGGAGTTTCGCTCCATACATCTTTCTGAATTGGACAGAGCTCTGCCATATCCTTTTGGTTAGTAGGCACTAGAAGAAAACACTGAGTGAAAAGTAATGCAAAATCTTAGGAAAAGGAGGTTTGAAGTATCCTGGGAATGGTGTTAGCAGAAATGATTGTAGGAAAAATAAGCATGGGCTTGATGCTGCGTGAACAGAGGGCCCAGCAGGCAAGAGATTGCCAAGGACTATGTTGCTACATTGTGCCTTCATAGCCAGGTGTAGAGAAGAGATTTAGCAATACTCACAGGGGGTTTTTTGTGAAGAAAAGGGAAATTATTTAAACCCTTTACATGGGTCACCTAAGAGTACATTAGCTTGCAGCTTACTGGAGCTATTTGATCCCAAAAGCTCCTTCAGCTGTGTAAACATGATTCAGGTAGACTCTTTTTGCCTCTCAGGACAGGGCCACTAATTTCAGTTGATTTCAGAGCAAGTTCAAAAGCTCAGATGGGTGGATTCACTTTCAGGATCAGAACTTACACATAAGAGTATCATATGACTGAGATCTGCATTCCTTATTTCTTGCAATCCACACAGCTGCAGCAGTTATTTGTATGACCTGATATCCTACTGTACAAGAAAGAGAAGGTGGTCTACTGGACAGGGGAAAAAACTAGGACTGGAGTTAACTTCCTGGCTCAGCCACTCTTTGTGGAGCAAGCCAGCTCTTGCTTGAACTGGTCCCTATATGTAGAATGGGGGCTAGCAGAATGGACAACAGGAGACAGAGGAAGGGATATATAGAACTACGTAATATGGACAAGAACTTAAAGTCTAGAAAGAGAAAAACTAACTTATTTGTGAGGTGCTATAAATGTTTTATTTCTGAGTGGGGAAAAGGCACACATTAGACTTCATTTCACTTCTACCTACCTCAAACTTTACATAGGTCTTTTAAGACCTGACCTTTCTAACTGTCTGAATAAGATATTCAGGTGACAGGATACACACAGTCAGTGGCGTTATCCATCAGTTAGTCGATCTGACAAAGTAGTTAATGCAGTGTAACTGCTTAGGAGATGCTTTTCCCTTGGCTTTCAGCCTTCCTATGTCTCCTAATGTCTGAGAAGATTAAATACTTTAGCACCTTATGCACTATGCTTACCAGGGAGCTGAACAGAGCTGCCTGCTAAACACTAACAAACTACAGCCAACTCAGCACAGTTGCCTGGGCAGCAGTACAAGGTGAACGAGCCCTTCACATCTTGGTTTTAAAAAGCCAGTTAGCAAAGGACCTTTCCCTCCCAATGGCCCTGGCAGCCTTGTTGATTACTGCTGAGTGCTCGCAGCTGGGAAGCTTGCACTGGGACACTTATGCTGAAAGTGAGGCACTTGCTCAACTGCTTTGTAGTCTCAGCCAAACTCAAGCCACCCCTAAAATGAAAGTAAATAAAGCCCATTATCAGTAAGTAACAACTAACATTATTAACTACCAACCCTCCACAGAAGGAATAGGAAGGTTTATTTGCTTGCGAGCACCCAGCCCCATTGTACTAATTATGCAGAGGTGTAATGAGAGTTAGTTTTAGGCACATGCTCCAGAGAAATACAGACTGTTATGTAAAATTCCTGGCAGAAGAAAGACTCTGAAGAACTGGAGAGGGTCTGGTGAGTGCAACTGCAGTGGTAAGGAGGCTGGAGCACTTGCCCTACAGGGAAAGGCTGAGGGAACCGGGTTTGTTAGACCTAATGAAAAGAAGGCAAAGTTTTCCACTACATAAAGGCAGCAAAGACAGAACCAGACTCTCCTTAGTGTTGCACAGAGGGAAAATGAGGCAATAGGCACAAGCTGTGACAAGGGAAATTCCAACTGGACAGAAGAAAAAGTCTCCCCTGACAGCAGTGCTGTACTGGAGCAGGTGCCCAGAGAGGCTCCATCCATCCCTGTCAGATCTCCTTCCCTGGAGACACTGAGAACTTTCCTCTAAGCTTTGGAGTTAGCCATGCCGCAAAGATGTCGTTGGACTAGAGACCTCTAGAGGGCCTTTTTGCCCCCCAAAACTCTGCCTTTCAATGGGATCTATCTTTTTCCCTCGATTCAGCTGCGCAATCTGCCACCTTTTAAATGTTCCTGCTTCTGAGTGGTCAGTCTTTCTAGGAGGGGTTTACACGGCACAGTAAATTCTGAGGTGCTACGCTGTTGTCTAGAAAGCTGTGTCCCAAGAGAGATTATCTAAATTGCTGAAGGTGGATCAGAGTGATCTCCTGGAATAGATGTATTTTCAAACTCTGGATCATGTTGAAGAGACAAGCTTAAGCTTTTGGCATCTAATTTTTAATGTTCATGTTCCTTTCTTCCTACTAGGGACTTCCTCCAATGCTGGCAAACTGAATACTAACAAGCATCAGCAGCATGCCTTCTTTCTACTGCAGCCTTGAGCTATGAGCTTCATAATGCCACCAGAGAAAGCTCTTATCACTGGCGGGGCTTTGCCAGTATTTGACACAACAGAAGGAGCATGTGAGAAACCATCAGAAAGTTTGCATGAGGCTGCAGGACACAGTACTCTGTTACAGAGAGTAACATCTTTCATGTTCTGATCTGATCCAAAGAAGTAACCAGGGCAATGCATTCTGGTTTTGAGAATTTCTTATGAATCTCACTTTTATGGCTATCTGTGTAATATTTCAGATAATACTTCATACTAGTACAGTATTTATGTAATATTACTGTTATATTACTGCTTTTATTAATGTATAATACAATTATATTACTAAGGATTATATTGCTTCATTTTAAGGTTTTATTTTCCCTATTTTTATGACTTTGGAAACAATGGAATAAAAGAGAAAATGTCAACTCTGTGGCAACTTTGCTTTTCTTGTTCAGTTCCTGGGCACACATCCTTCCCTTGTAATTCCACATGCTGGAGTCCCAGCTGTTCACTGAAAACTGGGGGAACACAGTAAAAAATCTGCTTTTCCATCTGGAAACACTGAGTGGAATGGTGAGGTAGGAGATGTTGAAAGCTCTGAGTTATCTCTACAGACAGAAGGAAAAAAGGAGGTACAGGTGTGTTTGGCCTTGCAGAAGTTTTCAGTTTGTGCTGCAAATAATGCAAAACATCTGAATGAATCATGTTGGGAGCTCCATGTTTCATGATTCCCAGCCCCTCCAAGCAGGAGGCTCATTGTGTGAGCCCACTGGTGAATGTGCTGCTGCTGGGATCTGCAACATGCAGGCACAAACGATTATTTGAAGAATAAGGCAGGGGATGGTAGGAACCATGCCTATCTCTTCTAGTTGATTAACGCTTATAGCATCCTTTGGCCATGCCAAACTGTCCAGATGTTTAGCAGACAACCAGGACAGCCAGAAAAGCTGCCGGCTGAGGAAGCAGCTCCAGTCCCTGCTGTCTGAGAGAATATCTAAAGCTGAATGCAGCTGGCTGGGAAGTGCCTCCTACATTAATAGAATTACTTCAAGTAATGTATAGCATAGCTAAAGTTTTCTCCCCTCCCTCAGGCTGGATGTCACATGCCTCCTCTCTGTTAACACTAATTCTAGTGTTAACTCTTCATTTCCTTAGGGAGAAATCAAATCACTCCATCAACGTGTAGTTGAGTACACCAGAGTCCAGAACCATTCAGCAACATAACTTGCAAGTTACTGCTCCGCTGAGGAATGTGGCAACTCAATTTGAGCCTAATCAACATACACACCTTCAAACACCTTCACTTTTGTCTTGCTTTGAAACTTCATTATGCTACAGAAGTTAGCTGTGTCCCATTGAAGAATCTAGAAAGTACAACAGCACAAAGCTATACCACAGTGTGTAGTATCATGGCCATCACAAAATGGAAACCCTAAATATTAAGAAAATCTGCAAGACGTGAAGACCCATCCAATGTCTCTTGCCAGAAATATATAAGCATCATTAATTGCCGAGGTGAGTATCTCCAGAGAGGACGCCTTTAACACCGGAGCGGGGGGAAGCACAGCGTCCCGGAGCCTCAGTTCGGAGCGGCAAGAGCGACCGAGGGAGCCTCAAGTCCTCGACAGGAGTTGCCCAGGAGCCGGCAGCTCAGCTGACGCGAGCGCTGACTCACAGGGGGCGGCGCCAGGAGTGACGGCACCAGCCCTCAGTGGGGAAAAACCCATCCCAGGGAGCGCGACGACCAGGGCGTGGCACGTCAGTCAGGGTGTGGCGTGGCACGTCAGTCAGGGTGTGGCGCGGCAGTTTGCGCGGGCAGCGAGCGGGATGGTGAGCACTTGCCTCAGGAGCAGGGCCCGCTCTGGGAGCTCTGCCCCGGCGGTGGCCAGCGTAGGCACCCAGACAGAGCCGATGAGAGGGGAGGCTGCGGCGCAGACCTCGGAGTGTAGAGAGTGCCTCGACTGGTCTCTTGAGGCGAGGGTGCACAATGGACAGGGCTGCACTCGGTGCGCCCTGGTGGAGGTCCTCCTGCAGCAGGTGGCTGAGCTGCGGGAGGCTGTTGGAGAGCTAAAAGATGCCAGGGAAGCTGAGAGGAAGCTGGGCTGCTTGCTCCAGGCCCAAACTGTGCAGGGGCTGCAAACGTCTAGCACTGCTCATATAGGAAAGAAGGAGGGCAGCAACCCAGGAAGCTGGGAATTAGTCACGAGAAAAACGAACAAAAAAAGGAGGAAGAGGACAATTAACGACAAGGGGCTTCCTCCTAAATCTGATGTCCCCACCCAGAACCACTTCGCAGTTCTGCAGGGGGCTAATGAGAAAGCACCCACCGCACCTAATGAGCATCCTGCTGATGCACCAGTAAAGAGGATCACTACTGGTGCCTCCAGGAAAAAGAGGAGGGTCATAGTAGTAGGGGACTCTACTTTGAAAGGCACAGAGGTGCTCATCTGCCGGCCTGATCCGGTCTCGAGGGAGGTGTGTTGCCTGCCAGGGGCTCGGATCAGGGATGTTGCTGAGAGGCTGCCTGCTCTAGTAAGTCCTGCTGACTATTACCCCCTCCTAGTAGTCCATGTGGGTGCTAGAGATATAGATAGCAGTAGCCTGGAAAACATTAAGAAGGACTACAGAGCCCTGGGAGAGGTGGTTAGGGGCTCTGGAGCTCAGATAGTTTTTTCATCGATTCTCCAGGACAAAGGGGAGGACCTTAAAAAAGCTAGGCGTGTTTGGCAGGTTAATAAATGGTTAGAATGCTGGTGCCATAGTCAGGGGTTTGGCTATTTAGAACATGGGGCTCCATTTGGGAGGCCAGATCTACTGGAGGCTGGTGGAGCTGGTCTGACAAAGAAGGGGAAGAGCTGTTTTGGTAGGAGGCTTGCCAGGCTGGTCAGGAAAGCTTTAAACTAGATGTGTTGGGGAAGGGGAGCATTGATCCATCCCAACATTCCTGGTCAGTTGCCAGCACCTGTAATAAGTGCTTGGAGCGATGTAGAGATGTTCCAGCTGCCCCAGCCATTGAGTCAGCTCCACTTGGAGCTCGGCTAAGGTGCCTCTATACAAACGCCCGTAGTATGGGGAACAAACAAGAGGAATTAGAGATGTGTGCAAGGCTACGGGAATATGATGTCATTGGTATCACAGAAACATGGTGGGATGGCTCCTATGACTGGAATGTCGGAATGGAAGGTTACAGGCTGTTTAGAAAAGACAGGCCAGGCAGACAGGGAGGGGGCGTTGCTATCTATGTCAGTGATAGGCTAGAGAGTATGGAACTCTGTCTGGGGACGGGTGATGAGGTAACAGAGTGTTTGTGGGTCAGGATGAAAGGGAAAACAGCAACGGGGGACATTACGGTGGGGATCTGTTACAGGCCGCCTGATCAAGAGGACTCTGTGGATGAAGCGCTCTACAGACAGATAGGAGCAGCCTCACGCTCGCAGGCCCTGGTCCTCATGGGGGACTTCAACTATCCTGACATCTGTTGGAGGGATGGTACGGCCCGGCACAAGCAATCCAGGAGGTTCCTCGATTGTGTGGAAGACAACTTCCTCTTTCAAGCAGTAGAGGAGCCGACGAGGAGAAGTGCCATGCTGGACCTTGTGCTCACCAACAGGGGGGGGACTGGTTGGAAATGTGACGCTCCAGGGCAGCCTTGGCTCTAGTGATCACGAGATGGTTGAGTTTGAGATCCTCAGGACGGTGAGAAGAGCGTGCAGCAAGCTCACTGCCCTGGACTTCAAGAAAGTAGACTTTGGCCTCTTCAGGAACCTCCTTAGTGAGGTTTCATGGGATACAGTCCTAGAGGGCAGGGGGGCCCAAGACTGCTGGTCGGTATTCAAGGATCACCTGCTACGTGCTCAAGAGTGTTGCATCCCGACTAGAAGAAAGTGCAGCAGGAGGGCCAGGAGACCTCCATGGATGGACAAGGAGCTGCTAAGGAAAGTTAGAGGGGAAAAAAGAAGCTTACAGAAGGTGGAAGCGAGGACAGGCGGCCTGGGAAGAATATAGGAGCATTGCCCGGGAAGCTAGGGACCAGGTTAGGAAAGCTAAGGCCCAGCTAGAATTAAGTTTGGCAAGGGATGTAAAAGATAACAGGAAAGGATTCTATAGATACGTAGCAAATAAAAGACAGACTAGGGACAATGTAGGCCCTCTCCAGAAGCTATCAGGAGAACTGGCTACCATGGAGGTTCTTAATGACTTCTTTGCCTCAGTCTTCACCAGTAAATGCTCTGACTACACAACCCAAGTCTTGGAAAGCAAATGCAGGGACTGTGAGAATGAAGACCTTAGGCCCACTGTAGGAGAGGATCAGGTTCGAGACCATCTTAAGAACCTGAACGTGCACAAGTCCATGGGACCTGATGAAATCCATCCACGGGTCCTGAAGGAGCTGGCGAATGAAGTTGCTAAGCCACTGTCCATCATATTCGAAAAATCCTGGCAGTCAGGTGAAGTTCCCGATGACTGGAAGAAGGGTAATATAACCCCCATTTTCAAGAAGGGGAAGGTGGAAGACCCGGGGAACTACAGACCAGTCAGCCTCACCTCTGTGCCTGGCAAAATCTTGGAACAGTTTCTCCTGGAAAACATGCTAAGGCACATGGAAAACAACGAGGTGGTTGGTGACAGCCAACATGGCTTCACTAAGGGGAAATCCTGCCTGACCAATTTGATGGCCTTCTATGATGGAGCCACGGAACTGATGGACAGCGGCAGAGCAGTTGACGTCATCTACCTGGACTTGTGCAAAGCGTTCGACACTGTCCCACACGACATCCTTGTCTCTAAATTGGAGAGACATCAATTTGATAGATGGACCACTCGGTGGATAAAAAACTGGCTCGATGGCTGCACGCAAAGAGTTGTGGTAAATGGCTCGATGTCCAGTTGGAAACCTGTAATGAGTGGTGTCCCTCAGGGATCGGTGTTGGGACCGGTCCTGTTCAACATCTTTGTCGGCAACATGGACAGTGGAATTGAGTGCGCCCTCAGCAAGTTTGCCGACGACACCAAGCTGTGTGGTTCGGTTGATACGCTGGAGGGAGGGGATGCCATCCAGAGGGACCTTGACATGCTTGTGGGGTGGGCCGATGCCAACCTTATGAAGTTTAACCAAGCCAAGTGTAAGGTCCTACACCTGGGCTGGGGCAATCCCAGGCACTGCTACAGGCTGGGCAGAGAAGAGATTCAGAGCAGCCCTGTGGAGAAGGACTTGGGGGTGTTGGTTGATGAGAAGCTTAACATGAGCCGGCAGTGTGCGCTTGCAGCCCAGAAAGCCAACCGTATCCTGGGCTGCATCAAAAGAAGCGTGACCAGCAGGTCAAAGGAGGTGATCCTGCCCCTCTACTCTGCTCTTGTGAGACCTCACTTGGAGTACTGCGTACAGTTCTGGTGTCCTCAACATAAAAAGGACATGGAGCTGTTGGAGCGAGTCCAGAGGAGGGCCACGAGGATGATAAGAGGGCTGGAGCACCTCCCGTATGAAGACAGGCTGAGAGAGTTGGGGCTGTTCAGCCTGGAGAAGAGAAGGCTGCGTGGTGACCTCATAGCAGCCTTCCAGTATCTGAAGGGGGTCTACAAGGATGCTGAGGAGGGACTCTTCCTTAGGGACTGTAGTGGTAGGACAAGGGGTAATGGCTTCAAACTTAAACAGGGGAAGTTTAGACTAGATGTAAGGAAGAAGTTCTTTACAGTGAGGGTGGTGAAGCACTGGAATGGGTTGCCCAGGGAGGTTGTGGATGCTCCATCCCTGGCAGTGTTCAAGGCCAGGTTGGACAGAGCCTTGAACCACGTGGTTTAGGGCAAGGTGTCCCTGCCCATGGCAGGGGGGTTGGAACTAGATGATCTTAAGGTCCTTTCCAACCCTTACGATTCTATGATTCTATGATCATAAAATCTTGCTCACAGGTTAGCATAGCACAGAGAAGGCTTTACCCACCACAGTGTGGAAATTACTGCCACATTGCTAGTTTGCACGAAATAATCTAAAAATGCTGGTAGGTGTCACTATGTTTGTGTATCTTACATAAGGTCAGACTTTTACCTTGGAAAGGTCATAGCTCAGTGCATCTAAAACTCCAACTCTCTGGAGGAAGATGGCAGGTTGGATGACCCAGCTCTCTGGAGTAGGATGATGACATTGCCTGAAGATTAAACAAGACGTGAATTTGAATTAGGAGAAGTTGGGTTGATGGGAGAGGATTTGCCTGAGAAGACCCAAAAAAGAGATCAGGAGACTTCTGTCAATAGCACTAGGTGAATGTCATGGTTTAAGCCCAGTTTTAATAATGATAAGGGAAATAACAAGGGGAGAGAATATAAAACTAAAAGGGGAAAAGGAAAACAACAAACAGCAGTGATACACAAAACAATTGCTCACCACCCACCGACTGATACCCAGCCCGACCCAAGCAGCGATCAGGGCCTTCCGTGTAACTCCCCCCAGTTTCTATACTGGGCATGACATGCTGTCGTATGGAATATCCCTTTGGCTAGTTTGGGTCAGGTGTCCTGTCTCTGCTTCCTCCCAGCTTCCTGTGCCCCTCCTCACTGGCAGAACATGAGAGTCTGAAAAGTCCTTGATTGGAGTACACATTACTTAGCAACAACTAAAAACACCAGTGTGCTATCAGCACTGTTCTCAGACTAAAGTCAAAAACACAGCACTGCACCAGCTGCTAAGAAGGAGAAAAAATGACTGCTACTGCTGACCCCAGGACAGTGAAGGAGATTAGAAGGACCAGAAGCTAAGGGTGTGTAAAACCTGACTGTTTTACGTGAGAAAGCACTAGTAGTCCAGTAAGGAATATACCAGCCCAAACTTGATCTTGATCCTATAACAGCAGTAGGGTGACCTGCTCCAAAGTAACTATGCTTTTTCCTGCAGTATCGTCTGAGGGTGAGTACAGACCCTGCTGTGAATCTTTCAACTTTGTTCCTGCCAGTCCAAGGCCCATCTCAGTGAACTATTAACCATGAAAGAGTTTTCCTGCAGGCAAGGTAGAGGACAGTGCTTTTACTGCAGAACAGAGGAGTTATTCCTGACACACCAAGACGTAACCTATCCTTGCTTTGGACTTCAGCTAATAATTCCTCTGTTTAGCCCCAGGCCAGAGACCCTTGGATAAGGGTGGCGTGGTGGCCAAGGGAGAAGTCAGGATACACAGCAGAACAACAGAGGACAAAATGATCAATGAAGGAGGAGGAAAATGAGATCCCACCAGGCTCCTCAGTTTAATTTAACATGAGTCTTTGCAGCATAACCCAGTGCAGCTTCTCTCAGACAGGTGTGTGCAGTAGGTGTGATTCTCTTCAGCTCGTGAGGTATGCCTCGGGGATTAATAACAGTAGGTCAGCACTAGCAAGAATATGAGATGGGTATGCGACCTGCTGAGTTTTGAACACACATCTTAGAAGTGTTGGGCCTACTCCATCATCCTTTCTCAAAGCGGTATTGGCAAGTGTCCGCTGGCTCCTCAGGGAGCAGTGGGTGCCTGCTCAGGGATGTGCTGGTTTATTTCCCCTTTCATCTCCCTATAGCTACAGTATTGACTATCTGACTTTTACTTCCAAAACAAAAGTTTTCATTTGTTATCCTCTTTAACTACCTGTTTTTCTTTCCAACTTCTTGTTTGTTTGTTTCTCCTTCTCAGAAGGGCTAATCAGTCTTGCTAGAAGTCCCAAAAGAGAAACACAGCAACAGCGGGTTCCTGGAAGTGAAATACTAGGGAAGAGAAGAACAAAGTGAGAAGATGTAATACTGTCTCGCCTGACACACTTCCAGGCTCGAGACCTCTTCAGCTCTTCCTCAGCCAAATGTAGTTTCTGAATATTCAGTAGCCCTGTCTGAAGCATAAGCAGCTACACTGCTGTTCTGGGAGAGGAAGTAAGCAAGATCTTGGAGACAGCTGAAAGCAGAGACAGCATTTTATGGAGGCTGTAACAACTCCAGCTGGAGTAATCAGGGTCCTGTGTCCCTGCCCCGGTACAAATAAATATGGGTCAGAGGGGTGAACCAGAAATGTGCCCATTTGCTCAGCAGCAATCCTAGTCTATTAAGCAGTGGTGGTGGTCCTATGATGTGTAGTACTATCCCTAAGGGAGCAAGAGGATACCTGATAAAGCAGAAATGATGAACAAGGCAGAGTGAGAGATGGTGCCATACTCCTCGTGGATCCTGGACTCTGAAGTGAACACTGTCACAGGCTGGTGCCTCCACCTCCCCTAGTCACATCTGTCTGGGGATAGCCTCTTGCTACAGCTGAACACCGGAGTGCAATGAGGCAGAGTTCTCCAGCATCTCTGTCATGGGTCACAGTTCTGCTACCGCTGCATCAGCTCTGGGCATCGCCATGCCATTCAGCTGCACAGAAGTGCCTGGGTTAACTGAAATGCATGTACTCATTTTTATGAATTAGCCAGGGTGCGTGATTCTTCATGGAAGGCTCAGCCCTTTCCCACTGAAGGCAGGAGGATAAACTTTCTCCGGTCCATTTGGAATCTTGCCAGTTTCAAGTCAGCCAGGTGAAGTTTTTTAAACCAGTTTTAGCTGCCAGAGGGAACTTGTAATCTGCTGTATCCTTGCTGTGCCCCTGTTGGCATGTAGGAGTCTGGAGGTAGGTCTACCACACTGATAGCCTACAAAGGTAACCACCAAAGGTCTATTCTCAACATCTTCTGTCTCTCTGGACTGCTAAGAACATTGTTCCAGCTTGTAAAGTAGGATAGTTCTTAACTGTGCTTTAATAACAAGATTGTAGCATAAAGACATCAACATCCTCCCTGCTCTGGAACTTGGGGCACTCACCCATGTGAAGGGACAGGCCCCTTGCAATACTCTCCAGTATTAGCCCCGCACCTTCGACAATCACATTAGTCCTTTAGTGGACTTATATGCTTAATAATGACAACAGCAGCAACAGCAATGGTGTTTTAGCTATATCTGATATGAGTTTGGAAGCCTGAAACCTGCCTATCATAAAAATGTATGAGAGATTTAAAAGCCGAAGGCAGCCTTCAAATTACTTGCCTACCCTTCTGTTCTGACCTCTGCTCTTGCAGCAACTCTCTTTCTCTTTCCCCTTCAGAGGCTCTCCTTATCACTGCTAGCACTGTCAGAACAAATAGTCTCTTCTGTGCCAAACCCCTCCACGTTTCTTCCATGAACCGAATCTGATTTCCATCACTGCAAATATTTAATACATATGTGATTAAATAATTACATTTCTGCTCATAGAAACACCAAAGGGTCAGCACCAGGGTGAGGAGAAAAAACTGCTTCAGCTAGAGGACGATGCTGGAATACATCTAGACTAAAAGCCGCTGAAAGGGCAAGCGGCAGGGGACTGGACTGCCATGACCTTGAAGCCCCTTTCTGTCCTGGTTTCCAAGTACCAGCATGTGAGAGACAAAGAAAGAGCAAACATGGAAAGGAGACATGCTTAGGAAATCCTCCTTGTATTTGCGAGGGCCTGGAGTGTGTCTTTGCATTTTTTAATGGTAATCTGTTTCTTATTACTACAATGCGATGTCCAAGGACGCTGTGTACTGACCTGGAGTAATGCTGTGTGCAGCTGTGGGAATGATGTCAGTGTCTTGTTCTTCAATGGGCATGTTCTGGGGGTTGTCGAGAGCTGGACTCCAGGAGCTGTTTGCAGCGAGAAGCAACATATCCCTCCAGCCAACACCCTCGTAAAGGGTGCCAGACACCCCCGTACACCAGGAGGTGGCAGCCATGCCCAGTTTTCCACACTGTACCGATAACAATCCCATCCCGTTTATCCTCTTTCCTCAGTTATCAAAGACCGAGTCCATACCTCGCTCTGCTGAGGGGTTCAAGCTTTCACAGAATGGGTACTCTCTATATCCCAGCCCCCAGGGTGATAAAGCACATGTCAGTTGTCATAAAACTGGATGCATCCTGAGGGTCTCATTGACTAAAGGTGATGCAGGTGGCTGCATGCAGGCACACAGGATGACATTCAGTGAGGACGAATTTGCTATGCCCAGCCCGTGGGCAGGATGGCTTTCAGCAGCCCTCTGGGCCTCATGGAGGTGTGGTGATGATAGTGTTGGTGTATACAGCTTGAGCATGCAAAAAGCACCCAAAACATTATACAGCCGGTCACGGGGACAGGCCTGGCAAAAGCTCACGTTTGTGCCAGATTCGCCATGAAATCTTTTGTATTCTGTCATTAATTGTGGCTGTAATCCTTAGGGTGCGAGTAACAAGAGAATGAGGAAGTGGGCATGCTCATGGGAAGCAAGGCTGGGGTGGCAGCAGTAACGTTATTCAGATGTGCCTATGCCTTGCTCATCACTGCAACCTGTGGCATGTTGGACCAAGTGAGACTGCGGTTTTCAGCTGGCACCATAGGCCCCTGCATCTGGTTGTTCCCCACAGTCTCGGAAGAAATACCCTCCCCAAAATCACAAGTGCTCATTTCCCACAGCTCAGGCAATGGGGCCTGAAGTGTATTTGCCACAGCCCCCTTGAGGGATTAGCTCTTTCCCAGGTGCTTGTGAAGGAAGGAGACACCTAGAATAGCACAGTCACTATCTCCATAAGGGACTATAAACATAAGTGGCATTCAAGAGTATACAAGCATTAGAGAAATGTTCCACATATACTGTTCATAAAGCAAGTAAAAAAACCTTAGGCCGAAAAAGCAGTGTTGCTCCATAACAGTCATCCTCCAGGGAGTTATTCTTGGCAGAGACACCTAATGCATTTGAGGTTAATTCATTTGAATTAATTAATAATGCCAATTCTAAGTATACCTGGTAACATATAATATGAATTCATATTTGAGAACAGAAAAAGTGCAGTTAGAAAGAATCTATAGCAGAAGAGCTGAATTCCTACAATTAAATCATAAGGACAGTCCACTCTGAATTTAATCCACTTTAGATTCACAAGAAGCAACCTAGGATGTATTCTGAATGTGGTGCATGTTTCTTTGCATTTACTCATTGCATTTATTCTATTATTTAATGTCACCGATTGTCATGTTCCAACAAGTATCTTCAATGTTTGTCAGCATTTAAGCAAAAGCCAGTGTCTTAACTGCTTTTTTAGAAAATGCTAGTTTTTCTAGTAGGTCTCCAACAGTTCCGCTGAGAAGGACAATGTTGTTTTACAGGGCAATACCAAAACGTGGAAGACAGAGATCCTTTTCCCATCTCTGCTTCTCTTTTTGCTTTGCAAAGTACGTTGGGTCAGCACTGCTGTATCCACTTTGGTCTGTTACGAGTCATGAACGTGGATGATAGGCTTGCAGCCAATGAAGGAAGCATCTTGAACTACTTTAGCATTTACATGACAGGTTTTTGGTAGTATTTCCAAGGTACCTATTGCCTGAATACTTCATTTGCCTTGAGCTGCTGGTTGACACTCTCAGCAAGTTCAAAGTTACAAGTGAAAAGGATAAAGACAGTTTAATAGGGTATTGCCAGGTTTTCTCTCCAGAAACCAGAAAGGATAGATGGCACCTTAATCCTTTGTGTCATCTTTTACTTCCCTCACCCACATAGTACCAAAACAATGACAAAACCAGATGCTCATTTGCAAGACCTTTATTTATATAAATAATATCCACTATATCAAACAAATATACAACATCATGCTTGCAAATTAATGCTTTGCAAAGAACTCTCATTGCTATTCCTGGTTGAAATTCCTCAAGCTGAGAGTGCCTCAGGAGCCTGAAGTTGTAGGAAGCTTGTGATGAACCCGGTTGTGACATCTCCTAGCAGGAGTAGGCACTGTGGGAGCAGAGCTCTCTGCTGTCCTCATGCACTGGCCTATCACCAGAGGAAGTGTTTAAGGAGCAAGACAAGAGCCTCCAGCCTTAGGCAGAAAGAGGAACAGGATGAAGCAACGCACTCGCCACCATCATGAAGGAAACGACAGAGCAGAGCACCCCCAGAATGTGGGACACGCTTAGCCTTGGCAAAGCCTCAAGAGATTAGACTGCAGAGGACAATCTGTCTGTAATTTAGGTAGTGGAAAGCTGCTGGTGAGTAGTTGTGTACTATGAACCCGTGCCTTCAACATGGTATGACCCTGTCCACAAGATCAGGTGCTAATGGGGTCCCCTAGTGGAAACTCGGCGGCTGACAGGCAGAATGACGCCTTGATTTTGCCCCCTGCAGAAGATACTTATCTTCAGGCTGCTTAGCTTTGCTCATGCTGGATGTTTTTTAACGGTCAGCTTTCAGTCCAGTCACCAGCTAGCTATATCTGGCCATATTATGGGCACCAAAAGGCCTGAAAAACCAGAAGACTGTGAGACTATTAAGGTGCCTCCAGCAGGGAACAGTTGGCTAACGAGGGGACATATTGCAGGTTTGATCTAGGAGGAAATGCTCAGTGCATGAGTAAAGAGAGCTATGGTGCTCCTCCCTGAGGTATGAGAAGAAACAGATGGTGACTGATGTGGACGCCAATACACCATCTATAAATGCCACAGCCTCAACCTACATGAATGAGAAATTAAGTCTAAGGGATAATACAATGTGGAAATAAAGTGTGTTTTCCAATAGAGGTATGATGGAAAAACATTACAGAGTTGAAGTGCCCTGATGGCTCCTTCCCTGCCGGGTGGGAGGTCCACACGCTGATCAGTACTGACCCCAAGCTGCCATAGCTCTCAACATAGTTAATAGAAGTTGAGTGGACTTTCTATTTCTACATGGAAAATGTCTTGTTGGACACCCAGAATCGCAGTTTGAACTTGGCAATGTTGGATAGTCTACTTTCATTTTAGGCTTTTATTGTCTAGTTTCAACCTCTCCTACATTGGCAAAAGCTCACGTTTGAGGGCACAAAACCTGGACCTACAGCTATTGAAGCTCCCTCCTTTCTGGGCAGGAGGCACTACAGGGCCTGGGCCAGCACACAATCCACTTAGAAGACCTGCTGTCTTCAAGTGAGGTTTTCAAGCTAAGGTACCTGGGCTGTCCAGGACTCAGTTCAATAGTCTCAGTTGAGCTTTCCAACAACTGGCCAATTTTGCAGTTAGAACATAAGCTATACCACTTAAATGAAGATGGTTTTCAACTTCCTACCCACATCTAGAAGGACAAATAAACCATTTCACAGGGGAGGACACAGAGCAGCTCGGTGAAATGCAGCTGTAAGAGCCAAGAGATGTGCTCCCTGAAGCCCTCATGGACTGTGCAGGTCAGTGCGATGCCAGTGAGAACACAGTCACTCAAACAGCTCTTCAGACTGTCTGCTCCCACTTGGGCAACGCTAAACCCAGGCTCCATTTACTGGACCACCTGAATTAGCTCTGCAAGGACTGAGGAGGGTCAAATTGCTCTCTGGCAATGTCACTGCAGTCCTGGCTATTCCCAGCTAGCAATGGATGAGGCGTGAGCCTGGGGAATGTGTCTTCAGAAGATCAGCCTAATTCTCATTGGAAATGAAAGAGTAAGGATACTCTTTATCTCTAGATACAGGGCTGGAAGGAAGAGAGATGTAGAGAGGGAGGAAGAGAAAGAGCTGTTGTAAGGGAGAGAGCTGGAAAACAAAGAACAAGTGTTTGTGAAGTCTTCTGGTTGCTGATGACTTCCACTTCAAAGTCCCAGAGTTTTAAAAGCATCTCGTAAATCATCTACTTCGTACAGTGGCTGCAGGACGAAATATAAATGGTAGGTCAGTTATCAAGTGAGCAGGAACCTATGAAGATGGGGAAGGAGGAAGGAATGGCAGGAGATGGGATATGAGGTGGAAGAAGGGAAAGACAACATGGAGATATTGAGAAAGTTGCGGGAGAGAAGCATGAGGGATGTGGAAAGTGAAGACACAAGAAAGAATGAAATAGCATATGGCAGAGATGGGCACTTAGAGCAGAGAGGAGCTATAGTGAGGATAAGAGGAAGAAGCTGAAGAGAAGAGGTACCAGAAGGAGAATTTGCTCTCACCAGGAGGATCCGTCGAAGTTTCCTGGACAGATGGACAGAGTTTTCATGCAGTCCTTCCCAGGCCTTGAATGTCTTTTCCCTGTTCTCCACAAATGTGTTCCAGCAGTAGAAGTAATCTGTGCAAGGCACAGGGAGTTACTCAAGGCGTGCTCAAGACTGCCCCAGAGAGGACACCAACCTCTCCTAGGATCACTAAATCATCACGTCCTACCATCATCTTCTCTGTCTTCTTGTCCTAGCTTCTCCCACTCTCCTGGGTCTCGCTAACACACCTCCCCACAGCACCCCCCCAACTTTCTGTTGTGTCTTTCTTGCTTGCACATCTCACCTTTGAAAGTCATGATGGCAATTTGGGCCCCTGCCCTGTGCAGGCGCCTCAGCCCCTCAGGCTCTGCCTTGCGGTCCTCGCAGAAGTAGAGGCGGGCTGTGAAGATGCGGAGGGTCAGGTTGGGGTAGGCGCGCAGGAAATTGGCCACGTGCCGGGCGCAGTCGTAACAGGGGCTCCAGGAGGTGAACCAGGTGATACGGTAGCAGCGGCCCGGGTCCAGGTCCCAGGCTGAGATGTAGCGCAGGAAGAGCACCTCCACGTGACAGCCCATCTTCATGAAAGAGGGAGAGGGGCAAGGCGTGAGGTGCGGGGGAGCAGGACGTAAGATGGGTGAGGAGGGAGGTGTGAGCTGCGTGAGGTGTGAGGGGGGGACCAAAGGTGGGGGGAAGGTCCTAGAGTCAGCACGCAGAAGGAGAAGGCACAGTGGTACGTAAGTGGAAGACTGGCTGGGAAAACACAGGAATGCACTGATATGTAGGGACCTACAAGAGGAATGGGTGGGATCTAAGCAGAAAAGTAGGTAGACTGGTAAAGCAGCAGGGCGTATGGTTGTCTTGCTGGTAACAGACTTGGGGGTAGCATAAAGTACAGGTTTACCTGGAGTCTGCATCTCCCAACTAGTATATAGCAGTCCAGCCATGCACACGTGCCAGTACCCGCATTGCTGTCGCAGCCCTCCTTCCTCTGCAGCCCCAGGCAAACTGGAGCTGCATGCTCCTCAGCATGGGTGTAAGAACAGGATGCCAAGGTGCTCCCCATACCTGATTGCGCAGGTATCCAAAGTCCAGGGAGCATGATGTAGCACTGTCACGGCGCTTTACAACATAGCAGAGGTAGGTTTCACGGCGACCCTTCGCCCAGCGCAGGTTCTTGAAGTTGTAGAGGAAGAGTTTCCTCTTCATCAGGAGGCTGCAGGAGAAAAGAGAATTTACACCACCCCACCCTAGAGCAAGCAGTTGGCTATGTCTTTGTTGAGGGCTCAGCACTAAAAATATCCTCGTCATGTCCAGGCCTCTTAGTACGAGAAGAGCATCAGTAATTTGCATGCAATGTGTTAGGGAAAGGATGCAGACGTGACTGTGGGGATGAAGCAGTTGACCTTGTGAGGGGAAACAGTAAGTGAATTAGTAGTGATTACTCAAACAGGAACTATGGCTGGGTAGAGTACAAAAGTATCTGCGAATATCCAAAAGATGGACACCAATGAGGGAGAAGGATGAAGGTGTCTGAGAAGACCTGTGAAGAAGAGAGGGTCTGGAGTTCAGTCATCAAGAAATACTATTTTTGCTGTATGAAACCCTGAAAAAGCCACTGGGGCAAGGGATGGATCAAATTAGATCAAATTTAGAGAAGACTGGATAAAATTTCTTCCCAGCATTGCCCGAAAGAAGAGCATGGTTGAAAGTGTGCAGGGCTATGGGCTCAGCTAAGGTGCCGTATACTAGCTGACAATACTTAATGGGTTAGGGATGCTGATACCTTTCCAGACTCAAGTACCATTCCCACATTAGACAAACATCAATTTCGGTGGGGGCCTGCTCCGATGCCCAGGGATCCTGCTGGGGAGAGGCAGCAGGAGCACAGGGAGGATAAGGTAGTCATGATCTTTATCTAGCAGTCTCAAAGGCAAATGGAGGTACAGAGGCAGCTGAGAACAGCTGTGTTCATTGAGGTATTTACCTCCCCCACAGCAATGCAAAACAGAAGTGTATGGATTAAAAATAAGCATGTCCTTTGACATCTTTTCCCTCTGATAGGCTGATGTTCAGCAGGGACATGGGGTCAGTTTAGGTGATACTGAGCTGGGTTTTCTAAGGGATCTCCAGTGAGGTGTAGGGAAGGGGAGTTTGGGTCTCTTAGGAATTTAAATCTGAAAGTCTAAGCAAGGAAAAGTTTCTTACACGAACACCCTTCATCTGTTTGCCAATGTCACCATGAAGCCTGAGGACTGCAGAGCACTTTATCTTCAGCTAACAGGCATCCTCTTTGCTCCTCTCAGAGCACCCTTGGCTAATCACCACGGGTGTCATTCATACAGTCATGCACATCCTCTTGCCTTTTCTTACCTAGTACACGTGCTTTGCTCTCCTCTAGCACTTCTATCACACCTCACACCAAACCACCAGAAGCACATTCTTCCCTCAAGCACCCCTGCTACCCTGATTGTCCCACAGATAGGCAAGCCACCCGCACACATCCTCCTTCCTGCCATGTCACCCTCAGCAAAAATGCCTGTCCCTGTCCTCCTCACACAGAAAGAGCAAGCACACATATACTGACTTGTGCCAGTCTTTATACAGACATGCTCCCAGAGATGTAGATCACACGGGAGTTGCGGGATGTTTCCTGCTAGGAGAAAGTCCATTGAGAAGACAAGTCTATGGAGAGTCCTACACACACTCTGAGTGCAAAGCATCCTTACTAAGCATTTTATTCAGCCCAACAACAGCCTGAGGCAGTTCCTGGAGATCTGTCCTGTAAGCCACAGTCCTGCTCTGCTGGGCTTGCAGATTGGGTCAGGAGTTCATGTTGGGTGTGTGTTACTGATACTCACTCTACGTTCTTCATCATCAGTTTTGAGTTATTTCTCACATTTAGAGCTGCCCCACTTTCTACCACCTTAGATTCATCCTATTTCTCTGCCTTTGTACAAACACTTGTGAGCATGTGTGTATATTCCCCAATACATACACATGCACATATTGGTCCCCTCACAAAACTTTAGGCCAGTGGTTCACCTCAGGCTTCTCCCTCTTAGATATGTGTTACTGCAGGGCTGTGGGGAAGACTATCCCCCATAACGGAGGTGCCAGAGAGGGCATACCCCTTCTATGTGTGACAGATCCTCAGGTTGTTCAGAGAGGATAACCCAGTTAATCATGCAGGGAATAAACAGGTATGACAGGACAAAAGCTTGCAGAGCTCTTACCTGGTGTGTTTCACAACAGCAGAAAACAGAGCAGAGGAATTGTGAAAAATGCAATTACTTATTGGGGAACCTTATAAAACCAGGTGAAAAACGATGACAATTATGTTGATGTTTCATCAAATCCCACATGGAAAAATGCTTTTCAACACATAAAAAAATATTAGGGAAAGCAGGCTTTCCTTTTTCTTTCATTTTGTTTTCAAAATGTTTCTGATTCTTCTTCTAATTTCCCCTTTTTTCACTTCTTCCCATTTTTCTCTGTTCAAGGGGTTTGCCCCTGTGGAGCAGCATGTAGATGCAAATAAGGGTGAAGAACAAAAAATTAACCCAAACCCCAGAAAAATAGAATAGTGATCACTTGGGTTATTTTTCAGTGTCAGAACAAAGTGAAGACAATTTTGAATCACATACATAATCCATTTGTTCAACTAGAAATGTTCATTAACATCAGTCCTGTTTTCCCTGTCCCAGGGTTTTTTTGCTAGGGAGGATTTCAGAACGTGACTGGTGCAAGAAGAAGAATAATGAATGAACAGATGTTGCAAGGAGCAACTGAGCAGATGTGCAGCTAGGTTCAAATTGCTGGATACATGTGCAACTCCTATAGCTGTAGTACAGCTCAAGGGAAAGCAGCAAGGTCACAGGAGCTGTGAGTATATCTGGGCACTGAAGAAGTAGACTGAGAGAGACCTCCTCAAACAAAAACTCGTGAAGGCAATGTTCAAATCAGAGTGAAAGCTACTGAGTGTGTGAATGATATGCAATTGTGGAGAGTGATTAGTGATAATTAGCTTGCAGGATAATTGCAGTGCAGGTAGGTGAATCCAGTGCTGGAACAGTCTGTGCTTACAAGTACAAGGTTATGAGCAGCAGAAACAGAGTTAGAGAAATCTGATGCAAGAGAAAGAATAGATGGATGAGAGAAGAGTGGGCAGGTATTGAGGTGTTTAAGAATCAGGTAGCATCTAAATGTTCATCTTTCTGTTGGGTTTGGGGTTTTGGGTATTTTTGTTTCTAGAAAAGAAAAAGAATGAAGAGAGAATAGTCATGAGAAAGAGAAATTACAGAAAGGGAAAAGGGTATGGGGTGGCAGACAGTCAAAGAGAAAGAAGGATAGAGGCGCAGAGATGCAAGGTGCAAGAGCAGGATGGGGTGGGGAGTTAGTTTACCGAGTCAGATAGGGAAAGGGGCAGGAATGGTGAGCACCAAATGGAGAGCAGATTAATTCTAAGAGAAAGACCCTCATTTCTTATATGAGCAAGAAACTGGAAGCACTCGTTTTACCTGTCCATGACTGCCAGGCTCTCTTTCAGGTGATAGGACTGCAGGGAGGCTGTCTCGCAGGCTCTGACTGCGCAGCCCTCTGGCTTGATGTACAGAAATGTGGACTGCCACGTGTGTCCCCTCCCCATTCACTCCTATCTAGCCCCTGCTGGGTTTGATCAGGGTGTGGTTGAGGGAGGAGTTAGTGCAGTTCTGGAGTTGCAGAAGATGAAGAGCAAAGGGTTGAGATGCAAAGGGGCATCAGTTCTGAAAGATGCTCTGCACCCATTGGTCATCTCCCCCTGCTACACTCCCCATTGGGCCTTCCTCACCTGCAAAATCATTCTGAATTAATATCAATAACATAACGAGGCAGGAAGTATTGTCTAGTGGTTAGAACAGGACCTAGGAGCTCACGTACCACTAACGTGAATGTGGGCAAAACCACACTATCCCTCTGGGCCCCGGGTCATGCAGCTGTGCAGTGAAGATGGTGACCCTGCCCTGCCCCACTGCGGAGTGAGCTCAGCTGGAAGGACCTCAGGGAACACTAAATTGTTGGAGGCTTCCCCCCCTCCTCTGTGTCCCCCATTAAAGGCCCTGGCAGCTGCTTGGCAGGATGGGGCAACGCTGAAGCTGAAGAGGAGAGTGAGGGGGACCCAGTGTCTGGCCCCTCTTTGGCACCTGAACATGGCCACGGGCACCTAAGCTGTGCCAGCATGCCGGGAGAACCTACACTGCGAAGCTGTATGCAAAGGATTGGCGGGGAATGACTCAGGGCCTGATCCTGCTGCTCCAGGGTGGCTGGCAGGACCCCCCATCACCTGCTGTACGCCAGCATGCCCAGGCTCATACTCAGGATGCACACGCTTCGCTCCACCAACACTGCTCTCTGCCACCGCGGCTTTGCTCCACCATGGCCCCGCAGCGCCTGTCCAGGCACCCGAACCCTCTGCAGGGCTGAAGGATAGCCAAGGGATGAGGCAGTGGCTTCGGCCAGGCAGGGTGCTGAAAAGGCAGCCCAGGGATATTCTTCTCTGTTTCTGCCTCAAGCAGGGCTCAGTCAGTGCTATGGCTGAGAAACAGGGCTTTTGTTTACCTCATGCTAGGGCAGTTCTTCATTTCTTCTCTGCTTGATTTACTTATTAATTTTACTGGCTTTCAGCATGCTAGGACTGTGTGAAACCAGTGTATGCAAAAACATGAAAAGGAGAGATGAGTTGCTGGCACATAGCAGACAAGTCTCTAGCCTAGCACTTTGAGTCTTTGCCAAAGCCGCTTGTCAGAGCGGCTGACACGGCACACTTTAGGGAAAGGAGAAGCACTTCTGGGAAGGTCCAGGGCTGGGGTACCCTACTCTCTGGGGAAGCGTACGGGCAAGGCACGTGCTCTAAGAATCCACATTTTGACAGCTGCACTGGTCTCAAGAGTTGTGGCAATTATTTTCTTTGAGGATCTGGCTCGTTGTGTTTGACCCAAGCTAGAAGAGTCTGCAGTCCTTGTGAATCCCTGTCCTACTGAATAGAGTCAGAGAGGATGCTCCTCATAATGACACAGTGTCCCCTTTCAGCCTTTGCCCTAGCAGCACCTTGTGACAAATATCCTAGGTCAGACCAAGAGTCATTTTGTCTCCCTTTCATACCATTTTTTTCTTTTAATAATGCAAGGATGATGTTTGTTACACATGACATTAAAAAAAAAAAAAAAGAAAAAAGAAAAAAGAAAATAAAAACCCAACACACCCCAGGAAATGTGCTTCTTAGAGATCACAACTGTTTGCATTTTGTCAGGTAAATTAAGCTAGCTTCAGCTTTATTTTGTTCTGGTTCCTAATTTCCATAGCCAAAAGCTTGCAGAAAATTTTACATAACATTTTCTGCTCTGAAAGGAACCAAGAAATATCTTCATGGCCAGCCTAGTCTTCCCCATAAATTAGATTTGTGCATAATGATTTTCTCAAAGGTTTAACATGTCAAGTCTCATAAAACATTTAACTAGATCCTTTCTCTGGTCCTGCCTGTAAGTGGAATTCATTCTTCCATGTTTAAAGCATCAGCTCTTCTCCCTGATTGTTGAGAGCCTCTTTGCTCTCCACAGAGATAAAAAAGAATGAACAAATGATGGAATGAACAGATGAACTATGTCACTCTGTGTCAGGGCTCTCAAGTCTAAATACTGATGTAGGCTTTCTAATGCCCTTTGTTTAGATGGGTAACTTCCCTCACACTGGAGATGTGAGCACACAAAGTCAGTGGCAGCAATTCTCTGCCTCTAGCTCTAATCCCCAGAGCAGAAATGTTTTGGTGTGGATGTGTTTTTAGTGTCTCATAGCAAGTCTAGGGTGACATTTTGAGAGGGACCCTCAGCTCCTATGCAGTTCTGCCTAAAGCAGGAGCTACAGTCTCTTGCCAAGGCAAGATCTTGCTCATTAGCAGATGTCATCTCTGCTCTGGTACAAAAAATGGAATTTGGAAAATCATGGAAAGGTTGCTGATCCCTGGGCTAGCTGCTAGTCCAGCCTCCTTCCTGGCTGTAAATTTCCAAACCTTTAACATATGGTGGGACCATTTTGGCTGGGAGCTAATATATGAGGAGAAACGCTGACTGCTCCATGTTTCCTTCCTTTCTGCTCAATGCAAACTTATGTGGAGAGGGGACTGAGGGTGGGAGAGAAAAATAATTATATTGAAGGTGTGTCCACCTCTATTTCTGATCAAAGCCCAGGTCAGTTAAAGGCTAGTGGGAAAGGCTATAAAGGGTGCCTGTGCTGGTGTGTTTGGAGTGTTACCTAGCGAGAGACGCTGCTCTAGCTTATCAAGATCACAGAAGGATGTTCTAGCATCTCTCCAGGTTCCTTGTGCTCAGTGCTCCTCTATTCCCTGTCTCGAAGTCAGAACAACAGAGAAAGGACAACAGGCTGAAAAGCAGTAGTCAGGTGTAGAGGGGGGGGAGGAATATCACAGTTACTGTTACTAAAGATTCAGAAAGCAAACTGCTAAGAACTCAGAGAGCAAAAATGCGGTGAATAATTAAAAGTAATCACCTAGCCCCAAAGCAGAGGAGAAGTTGCTTGTTTAGTCAACAGGAAGTCGTGTGTTGGTGTGCACCGATATAAATACATATTTATTTTTTCCATTCACCCTTTGCTCAGAAATCACATTTTGAAACAAGCGCCGGCACCACCAGTTGGTGGGTTCTTAGGCCGAACACAAGAAACGCAGACACCTGCTTCTCCTCGCCTCGTGTGAAAACCTCAAGCAGAAAAACTTTCTCTGCTAAACAAGTGCTGATGCACCACTGGCACTGGCTTGCACAGGGACCTCGAGCAGGGGAACAGTAGAGCTTCTTGCAGTTAGACACAGGCAAATAAATAAGCTGATGCGATTATTTATTATAAGAACATATAATGTAATATGCTTATTTCATATAAGCATGTTAAGCATAAGGATAACTGAGAGGAACTCTTCATCAGGGACTGTAGCGACAAGACAAGGGGTGATGGGTTCAAACTTCAACAGGGGAAGTTCAGGTTAGATATAAGGAACAAGTTCTGTACTGTGAGGGTGGTGAGGCACTGGAACAGGCTGCCCAAAGAAGAGGTGAATGCTCCATCCCTGGCAGTGTTCAAGGCCAGGCTGGACAGAGCCTTAGGCTACATGGTCTAGTGTGAGGCGTCCCTGCCCATGGCAGAGGGTTGTAATAGGATGATCTCAAGGTCCTTTCCAATCCAAACCATTCTATGATTCTATGATTAAAGTGCTTATTTATTATACACACATTACATTACATTCTATGTTCATTCCACAAAGATTCATCTCCCTATTTTGAGCAACAGAGGCAACACATAGGTAACGTGCTTGCTCAGGCACCTCTGACAAGCAGATCACTCCCATTACTCCAGTCCTGGCTGTAAAAAACCCATCTGCACTAGATGTAAAGGCAGCTTGCCGTCTAGGACATGGGGCAAAGGGCCTTGTCCCTAGAGCTGCCAACTCATCTTGTGACACAGCTGTGGATGCCATGCCTGGGGAGAAGGTTTCAGCAGCTGCATGACGAAGCATTGCCTCTCATGGCGCGGAATATGCAGCACCACAGAGATATATGAAAGCTGTGAGGGTGTGTATGGGGTCTGCCTGGGGTGGACATCACAAGAGGGGGTGAGTGTGGTGGGGGGGTTGCAAATGCAAATCTAAAGCACTGTGAGGTGAATACCACTGAGGCTGCATTGAAGTTAGACGAGAGCAGGCATCCGTGGTCATGAGAGGGAAGTGGGAAGGAGAGAAGGCAGGAGTTCAGGATGTGTGGGAGTGCTGCTGGTAAGGTGGGTTTATGAAACCCGGGCCCCTGTGCTGTGCACTGCTTCATGCTGCAGGACAGTAGATAATGCCACTGATGCAGAATTGAGGGCTTCTGGTTGCTGGGTGTGCACTAAGATTGTACATTACTATGCGTTTTACTAGTAATTTGGCTTTCCAGGTTTGCACTGCAAACCCTTTACCTGGAGGTATGACTCGCGGTTTATTTTTGTTCCACTGTTGAGCTTGTTTTGGTCCTGAGGGATAAGGCAAATTAGGGTGAAACTATTGAATTGAGTACACACATTTCAACCGCAGTCCTGTGAGTGCCTCTCATTCCTGCCCTGCAGCTCTCTGCTAGCTCAGCCTGGGGCTCCTGATAGGAACTAATGGTCCTTAATCCTGTCTCTGTACCCCCACAGTTTTTTCTCTCCTGGGCTGTATTAATTCCTCCCACCTCATCTCTAGGCAGCAGCAGTCCCATCCCTTGCTACCAGTGACTGACACCTGCTTGGATCACCAGCAGGAAGGGAGGAAAGGAGGGATGTTCGGTTGAGAAGTTTGAGACACAGTGAATGGCTTCCCCATCACAAATGCAGGTACAAAATGTGACCAAAGTCCAAGTACTTGCATTAAATGTCCTCAAGTGCCTTGTCTAGCTTGAGTCTGTGGCATGGTTGGCAGCTTATCTCATTTACACTAAGAAAAACACAGTCTGTGATCGAGGCGGAACGTGCCTTCCCCATGCCGAGAGCTGGAGGTGGGGCAGCACCCACCAGAGCTGCTTGCATCTTGCTGCTTCCCAGAGCAGTGCATGCAGCCCCAGCCTCTAGCGCACCCTGCCCATCAGGCTTGGGTTCTGGCTCCATGCTGCACAGACCTGGAGAACATCCTCTTTTTGCACAGGGAGCTGCAGGCTGCGTCCTGGTGTTGCTCCATTGTCATACAGCTCAGACCCCTGTTCTGGGCACCCCAGGCGCTGCTCTCAATCACATCTTCTCCCTCCTTAATGGAAGTCACTGGCTCCATATCTCTGCAATCATCTGCTAGTCACAGGGAGAAACTCAGTTCTGCACCACAGTTTTTCGCAATGAGACTCACCTTCTAGCTGTGGTTATGGTTTCACAGACCAAAGTTGCCTGTTATTAGCTCCTGTTTGTGCAGTTGCTGCAGCTCATGCTACTCGGTGCAAAAAGAGCTTGCACGTGAGGCTTGGGTGGTAAATCCTGATTTTAATTTCCCTGTTGTCTTGGGAGAAGTCCTTTGCTGGAGAGGCTGGGACAGGAGTGCTTGGTAGCTCTCTAAAGAGCAGCACGTTGCATGTTCCTTGGCTTGCTTTCATGTGTTGAGTTCTCTGCAGTTGTGCAAGCTTTCCTTGGCTGGAGGTCCTCATGAGCAGTGTTCTTGCATCTTACAAAGTTTTCTTATCAACAAAGCAAGCATTTTCAGATGATTCAAGATAGCCTTGCTACTTCTTTTCTTTCCCCACCCAGACTTCAGAGCTGCTTCTATGCTCCCATCGCTGGCCACATCCAGAAGGTTGTGACCACTAGCCTCTACTCCCTAATGCCAAAGTGTCAGAAAGTAAAATAAGGGTCTGCTCCTGACACCTTGGTCCTCTTCCAGGGTGCCCAGTGCTCTTGTCAATGGGGGTGGAATGGGAGATCCACCCTAAGGCCAATGAAGAGAGGGAAAAGGGGGGAAAATGATTCTCATTGCATGATGAGGATCTCCTCCTTTGCTGTGGTATCTCTGCTGTCTTCCTTCCTTGCTAGTGTACTGCCATGCCTGGCTGTGCTGACTGTTAGCTTCAATTCTTTCTTTAGCCATGACCACATGGGAAGCTCCCAAATTTCTGCTGTAAGCAGTGAGGTGGGAGCTGTGACACACTTGAGCTAGCTGCCCAGGCAGGAGAGAGTATCCAAGGGTATGAGAATTTCCCAGCTAATTCCACAGTTTACCCTTTCATGTTCCAGCTAAAAGCATGGGTTCTGCTTGGGTGAAAAGGCTGGTAGAAGCTCTTAGAAAGCACAGGAAAGAAGAAGAACCTGAAGGGGAAACAAAGACTCGGGGAAACTACTGATGAAGAATTATTATTATCAGAAATTTTAATTCACTGGTGCTCACTGCTTTTAGACAATGCTTGCAGCTTTGCTTCTGCTTCCCAGGAATAATTGCTTTCTGAAAGATGTGGCCCCAAAGCAACTATATCTCAGTAAAATATACAGCTCTTGTGTTCACACACACAACCACTCTACTTCCCTTTGCCCAGTCTGTATTCAGCAAGGGGAAAACATGTCCACTCACCTTCCATCATTTCTGTGCACATACAGGTAGGGTACGGCACAGGCACATTTATTTTAAGGTGGCTAGCTTGGTTCCATCCCTGTTTGTAAAACTGAAGACAAGACCCAAAAAGCTCACAGACTGGAGAGGCAAAAATCTACCCTGAAGCAGTGCCCTTGGGGACTCTCAGGGAACAGGAATGGCAAAGGAGCTTGCAGAGACTGTGAAGAGTTCAGATGCCTTTCCTAAACCAAAACAAAGGGAAACTACAAAGACGACAGCTGATGGAAAACAGAACTAAGGGAAATGGTATAATGATGGTGCTGGGCTCAAGCAGAGCTGATGAGAAAATTACCTGTGGCCACGGTTTGTGCAGAGAGTCTCAGGAATGACTACATTCACACTGCACCATGCAGAAAAGAAGTTCTTTTGAACCCTTCCTACACAGCAAGGACCTGGCTGGAGGCTAAGTCTAGGCTGCGGAAGAAAACAGGTTTGATTTGTTAATCCATAATAATGGCCAATGCAGCTCGCTCCAGCTGATCTGTGCTGTCTGGGTACCAGACAGCAGGCATAATGAGGTGTAAGCATTTTCTAGTAGGTGTTTTCTAATACCATCAGAGTTTGGTGCTACAAGGGAACAGTCACAGCAGTAAGCCCCACAGGAATGCCTTCATCATGGAAAGGCTTTGTAGGTACAAGGCACCCAACACAAGAGGTGGCACGCTGACATCTGCATCAGTGTGAAAACAAAACCTTGGTCAAGACGTCATGTTGATAGTGTGTGCTATCATGTTTGAAGGAACTGCTGCTGCTGCACGTGTCACTGCTGCTCCAGCCTCTAAGGCATTGGCTAAGAAGCCAGAGAAGGTGGCAGAAGGATCCAAATCCTGCAAGCCCCCAGTCTCCAGGGAGGCTGATTATGAGGGTGATGACTGTCTCCAGGAGGCACGGAAGAATTTTATCTTACCACTCTGAAAAAGGGAACTGAAGTCTACACAGTACAGAAGGACCAGGCTGGGCTCAGAAGCCTGGACAAGTGCAGCACTAGAGGACTTGGTACTTCTAGTTCCTTTGAACTCAACAAGCCAAGAGGAAGGTGCCAAGAAGGCAGCAAAGGCCAAGAACCACCTGATCCTTGACTGGCATTCCCAAGAAGCCCAGATTAGATGTGGCTGTGAAGAAAAACCCAAGGAAAGCCAAGAAACTGACAGCCACAGTGGCCAAGAAAGCAATTAAGAGCCTAGAGAACACGAAAGCTGGCAGACCAAAAAAGACAAAGATCCAGCTAAGGGCAAGACAGTGACACCCAAGGCTACCAAACCCAAGGCAGAGAAATCGAAAGTGGCCTTGGGCTGAGAAGGTAGTATATAAGAAGTAGATGATGTATGAGCACAAAGTGTCCTGCTTCAGGGACACAGACTGTAAATCCTTTAATTGAACCACTGATTTTTGCCATGTTTTCTGATTTTTGAACACAGTTCCCCAAAGGAAGATAATAAATAGTAGTAATTAAAATTCCCTGTTTTGCAATAAAACTCAGGCTTTGTATGAAGTGTATTTCGTGCCAATGTCAGAATTCTGGGGGTTTTGACCATGGGTCAGTTTATACAGCATCAGACCTGCTGGTGGCAAGTGGGGTATGCCTGTCCCAAAGGGGGAAAAGGATCCTAGCCCAGGAGTTAGCGGGGCTTATAGAGAGAGCTTTAAACTGGGTTTGAAGGGGGAAAGGGATAACACCAGGCTCACTAGACGTGAGCCACAGTGTAGCATGGATGCAATGGATGGCTACAGGCTCTTCAGAAGGGATAGGCAAGGAAAAAGAGGTGGTGGTGTTGCATTGTATGTCAGGGAGTGCACTGACTGTCTTGAACTCAATGTTGTGAGTGAGAAGGGTCAGTGTTTCTGGGTGAAGATCAGGGGGAAGGCCAACCAAGCAGATATCCTGGTAGGAGTCTGTTATAGACCACCCAGCCAGGATGAAGCTACAGATGAAGTGTTCTTCAAACAACTGGGAGAAGTTTCACGATTGCTTGCCCTTGTTCTCATGGGGGACTTCAACCCCCCAGTTGTCTGCTGGAAGTACAGCACAGCAGAGAACAAACAAACCGGGAGGTTCTTGGAGGGTGTGGAAGATAACTTCCTAACCTATCTGGTTACTGAGCCAACTAGGGGAGATGCCTGGCTGGATTTGCTTTTCGCAAACAGAGAAGGTCTGATGAGTGATGTGATGGTTAGAGGCCATCTTGGGCAAAGTGATCACGAAATGATTGAACTTTCAGCCTTGGAAGAAGGTCAGCAAAACCTCCACCTTCAACTTCCAGAGAGCTGACTTTGGCAATAACATAGCCAGCAGGGCCAGGGCAGTGATCATCCCCCTGTACTGGGCACTGGTGAGGCCACACCTCGAACACTGTGTTCAGTTTTGGGCCCCCTCACTACAAGAAAGATATTGAAGTGTTGAGACGGGTCCAGAGAAGGGCAACGGAGGTGTTGAAAGGTCTGGAGCACAAGCCTGATGAGGAGCGGCTGAGGGAACTGGGGTTGTTTAGTCTGGAGAAGAGAAAGCTCAGAGGGGACTTTATCGCTCTCTGCAACTACCTGAAAGAAGGTTGTAGTGAGGTGGGGGTCGGTCTCTTCTCCCAGCTAACAAGGATAAGAGGAAACAGCCCCAAGCTGTGCCAGGGGAGGTTTAGATTGGATATTAGGAAATATTCCTTCCCCAAAGGGTGGTCAGACATTGGATCAGGCTGCCCAGTGCAGTGGTGGAGTCAGTGTCCCTGGAATTGTTCACAAACCGTGTAGATGAGGCCCTCAGTGACATGGGTTAGTGGTGGTCTTGGCAGTGCTGGGGTAAAGGTTGGACTTGGTGATATTACAAGTCTCTTCCAACCTGGTTGATTCTATGAATTAAATGGTTTTTTCTCCCTATTTTATGCAATAGTCTGCAGGAGTATTGTAGGGGAAATGGAGACAGAGTGTGCTCAGAGGTGCACAGCAAGAATAATTCAGGCAACCAACGAAAGCTTCAACAAAGGATTTTCTGATCTGACAACAGAACAATATTCTCCATCTTAAGGTTTCCACTGAAACAGGTTGTGGATTCTCCATCCTTGCTGACTTTTTCAAAATGCAGCTGGACGAGGCTCTGAGCAGTCTGTTTAGCTTCGAAGTTAGCTCTGCTTGCTAACTTTCAACATACTTTTATCCCTGATATATACTGGGGAGGTATACTACCTCAAGAAAACATGCACAGCTTCATGTACATTTATTCTTATATTTTATCAGGTGAATTCTCACATCACATTATTTAGACACATTGAATTACATCTCTATTATTTATTGCATCTTTTTGTTAATGTCTATTCTGTGGCAAGCTGTATTTGTATGGAAATGGTAATTTTACTAAAATGCCCAAACCAGCATTCTGAATGTCGTCTCTGCTGATGACTTTCACCAATTCATGGGTTTTATATACCTTCAACATAGCAGCAGCAAGTACATGCAGCTTGCATTTTAATGGATAATTTGTATTATTCAAAACATTTTTATTTGAAAAGAATAATTACATTGATAGCAAAAGCAGACAAATTAATTCAGGAGGTTACACACACTTTTTTAATAGTTATTTTTTAATGGACTGAAAATCCAGCTCTCTAATTTGTGGGAGTTTATTCCAGTTTGCTGCATTACAAGGGCTAAGGATGGCAGGGAACAGAGAGAAACAAAGCAATATGCTGAAGATCAGAGAGCAGGAGGTGAAGAGGAGATCCAGAAATGGAATTCAGATTTCCTGTGTCCCAGTCAAAGAGCTGTTCGCAACTGTCAAGTAATGTTGGACCATGTGGTGCCAGCAGTAAATGTTATGGGATCATGCACCTTGAAAACATTAAAAACAAAACAAGAAAACCCCCAAAAAACACCAAAAAAAAAAAAAAAATCCCAAACAAAACCCACCAGAACACTCACTTAAAAAAAAAAAAAACAACTTAAAACGAAAAACCTAAGCTAAAATCCCTTTTGGCTTCAACCCAGCTATTCTTTCTGCAATAGAGGTGCTCTTTTTGGATGGGTTGCAAGCACCGCTCCCCTCTGTGAAGGACAAGCCCACACCCCAGCCTGCAGTATGCCCCTGACGGATCCCTCCAAGCTCAGAGGCCTGATGACAACATGCTTTGTTCATGCTGCGGGTTCTTGTGGACAAGATCCAGGCAACATGGAGCTTCTAGGTGACATGGCAGCCACTTCTAACGGCCTCCCTGTGCTTTCCTGCAGCACTACCTTTCCTCCTTGCCTTGCTTCTGCAACGAGGAGTTGCCACCTCAAGAGATGTGGTTGCTGTTCCCACAGTGCACGAGTTGACCTGAGGTGCCATTCTCCCCTTCCTGGTCTTTCCCTTGTCTTTCCCTTCAGAAAATCCATAGCTTGGCAGCTGAGGGAGCCACGGTGCCCGAGAAACAGAGGGCAATAGAAAAGGAGTGTTGGCATGGTCCAAGCACTACCCCCAACCCCACTTGGCAATGCTGTGTGTCACCTCATCGAGCACCATTCCTGCTGCCCCACTTCAGCCCCGCTGCCCTCCTCAGCATGTTTCTTGCTCCCAGATGAATATATGAACAGGAAAGAAAGAGAAGGGATGAGGAAAATAGAGGCAGAGAAGAAAGAGGAGAATGAGGGGAAGGTGGAACAAGCTTTGCTTTCCATGTGCAGCAGAAACCCCTTGGTGTGGCCAGCTTCCCTTGCAGGGATCTCCAGCTCCATATGCCCAGCAATGTGAGGTACCACTTCAAACCGGGGACCAGACATCAGAGCACTGGTCTTAAAACAGCAGTCTTCAAATTGACAACACTTACCAATATTCAGGAGCTATGACAGCAAAAGGAGCAAGAACAACCATTGTGTGAGAAGTGACTGAAGGCCATCTGACCCCTCCTCCAGGTCAGAAGGATTTATGAAAACCAGCCACAAACTCTAGATCATGCTTCTAGAATGGGACACTGGCAGCTCTCTTTGTGGCTAGTTCAATTTCATGAGAAACAGACCTAGCTGGAGCTATATTTAAAACCATTAAAACCCCAGCTTATAAGAGAAAGCAACATCCAGAGATCAGCAATGCAGCACCAAAACAATTCAGGTTGGAATGCCAGGGGAGATAAATCTGTGTATGGGAGAAGTGGTAATCTGTCTGTGGACTCCAGTACTGTAAGGAAAGGGAAGAATAAAGTGAATTACAATTGACAGCATGTTGTGCTCTGTTCACACAGCCTATGGAACGTGCCAGTAGAGGGGCACTGCAAAGACCAAGAAAGGCTCATGTGTCAGAGCAGGGACAGGCCTGTGTAGATGGGACCAACATCTACAGTAACTTGGGCTGAGGCTGTTTTTATTATAACCATCTGAGATAGGGACACTACAGCATTAGCCAGGAAGGAGCATTGATTCTAGGGGATCGTGCAATAACCTGTGTTGTATGGTTTAGTCCTGAAGAACTATAGGACACTGTCAGAGGCAGTTTAATGGGTAATTTGGGCCACAGCCAATTTTGTTCTAGAAATACCATATAAATTCTGATTTTACTGCTCGCACATGAAGACAGTGCCTGGAGTCCCCCATGCTCTGAGTGCTCCATCTTTTCAACCAAAATATGATATACAGTCAGTGTCTGATGAATCTATGCAAAAGTCAGACATTCAATGAAAGATAAATTTTCCTAATCCTTTTGACCTACATGTGCAATCTTTAATGTAGTCTTTCAGTTATTCCCATTACTGAGTTAAATAGCTCCAGTGAACAAATTCTTCTTTGCTTATACGATGATTTATCACAGCTCTTCTCTTATTTCAGCCGTCTTACCATTTTACTTGGAGACGGTAATTTGCCACCAGCAGGTCATGGCACATGCACAGTGAAAAGATGCGGTCTCAGCACAAATCTCATGGGCTGGAACGAGTTATCCCTGTGCTCAGCAGCTATCAACTGTCAGGAAAATCTAGCACAGCTATCCATGGAAAAAATTATTGAAGACAATTTTCTGCACCTCTAGAAAAAAAAGAATGACCTCCCAGGAAGACCTGTGATTCACAACGAAGGGAGGGCTAGCAGGGAGTAAAAAAGTCCAAATGACAGATCTGGGCTGCAGTCAAGTCTCCCTGCAAATCTGGAGGAAGTATAGCTAGAGACAAATAAACCCAAACACATGAGAATTGCCAAGAATAACAGGAAATAAATTTTCTTTTAATATTTTTGTGTGCATTATATGGACTCTAACATTAAAACAGTGTTCTCCTGGAGAGGAGCACCTCTTCCTGCCCCTGCTGAGAGCAAACAATGGAAAGGCTTCTAACCATTCCCCAAACTGTATGAATGTTAATTTTCTATATACTTTACAGTAGCTATGTTATACAGTTATATATCTATATCAGCTTACATTCAGCTCTAAATACAGAGTGGAGACTATGCCTGGTCCAATTTCCAAGTGCTTCCTCTAACATCCCATCTCATTCCTGCAAATTCCACAGGCATCCCAGCATCGAAGTCAATGGCCACCAGCGACTTAAATGTCTTTGAGATCAAGCTCTCAGTGCCCTCCTCTCTACAGAAATGTGTACACTCTCAGTACAGAGAAATTTCTCCTCCATCCCCAGTCTCATGAGCCTTGAGTGCTCAAGAGGAGCACCATCTTCTGTGCAAGGGCGTGATGCCCCTCAGTATAGGATGAAATTCCAGTCACTGCCTAACTTGGAATTCTATCTGCTGTATATTGGATTAATATACACAGATTTAGCCCATTTATAGCAAAGTTTGACCTTCCATGGAACAAATCTGTGTCTGCACAAGGTGTGTTCCCCTACACAGAGGATGGAACCAGCTTCTTGCTGCATACAGCAGAAATCTGAGTCCTGGGGAAGAGGCTCTTACCTTAATTGTTTTGCTCTTTTTTTTCAGAGAAGTCTGCCTCTATGCTGCAAACTGTCCCCTACATGGCGTGATCTTGGCTCTATGCAGCAACCAGTACTTCTGCAAGGCTGAATGGTACTCAGTTCAGCAGCAGAGTATATATATATTATATGATGGGGGTGAATGCCTACTCTAGCAAAGTAATTTTCTGTTATTTGGGAACAATGGTTAGACATCCTAGAGATAGGGTCTCGCTGATCTGCTGCTGCAGTGAGCTAAGCTGCTTAGCCCTGGTGCCCCACAGAATCATGTCACTAAGAGTCACATAGAATAATACACTTCGGACAGCTCTTCCCCACTTACCCTACCCAGTCTTATACTGAAACCTACCCATATACCTGGAAATGTTCCCCACATATCTGGAAAACAAAGTTCTCAAACAGACATCCAGTGCTACCAGAGTGAATTCTCTTCCCCAGGTTGGCCTGCAGATACATTTACCTCCCCACCAGCACCTGGCTCTGTGCAGGTCAGCACAGCCAGAGAACTCACAGAAAACCCAGGATCCCAGATAACAATTCTTCTCCCAAATCCCATTCCAATGTGTGACTCCCTTCTGCTTTGTGCAGGAGCTCCCAGGTCAAGAGGTAGGAACTCAAGTGGAGATACTGAAAGTAGGCTCAGCAACTGGCGAGTGTGGAGGTAGCCAGACCAAGACAAGTCACCAGGATAAGTTAATTCACTGCAAGTTCTCAGTACTGCAAAAACAGACAGGTTCTTTCTTGGGCTTAGGAGCAGCGGCAGCTATACTTACTGCTCCCTGGAACTTGCCTGGAATGGGCATCAAGAGATTTCTTCAATGGGAAGAGAGGGACAGAACAGGGGAGAGGAGGGAGAGTACGAGACAGCACTCTGTTCCAACATAATCTTCTTGAGAAAAACACAATGCCATACTAAATCCAGGATTCTTCCTTTTGGTAGCAGTTGTGTGTGAGGGAGGCAATGGGCTTGAGGCAAAGAACTTCCCAGAGGTAGTTATAAATGCCATACAGGGACAACAAGGTTTGCCTTGGGTTGAGGGCAGCTCATTTCCCATTTCTGTCACTTCTCTGAGGCCAGCAGGAGGCTGTGCTATCATACAGCAAACAGGGAGGCTTAGGCTGACTAGCCATAACCAAACTCATACTGATGTCATGCAAGAAACCTAGACCAGGAGTCATAAGGCATAAAGGTTTGCAGTCCTCCATGAGATGCAGCTTAGGGCATCTGTACCATTGGAGAGGACAACATCCTGTCCCCATGGCTGTCCCTCTGCAGGGGCAGAGCAAGAGAAGATGCAGCACATTTATAAGGACCTCTGGGAAATGAGCAGTTCATGGCAAGCCAGTTTGAGAGAAAAGAGGGGAGCACCCACAACCTCAGCAACAGATTTAGAAGATGGCAACAGCCACGGAGACAGACTAGCAGAGCGGGGACTCTGTGTACTACAGCACCTGAAGAAGAGGATTTGGGGGAAGGCAGAGAAGCAAGGAAATGGTGGAGAAATCACAAACAAGGACTTGTCTTGGGTTGTAGGTAGTGGATGATGATTTCTCTTCTCTCCCTTCCTTTTTCTCTCCTACTGTTGGTAGCTCACAGAGCATCAGGCCTTCTGTGCTGCTGCTCCAGGAGTTGCCTGCAAGGGAGGTGCAGGGGTTGTCCAGATCGGCGGAGACGTCGAGAAGGAAGGCCAGCCAGCTGGCGACAGATCTCATCTGAAGACATAGCAGACACACACAGGTTGACAGATAGTCAAAGCTTCCTCTAAACTTTTCACTACCAGAACAGTCAGAGGTACATCCTTCACTGCATCTACAAAAACTGTTGGAACTGCTGAATCCTCATATTCACGAGGCAAGTGAACAAGTCCTTAGGCTTTTATTAATTTCCTTCTGGCTTTATTAATGTGCAATACACATTAAAATCACTCATATTTTGCTGCAAAAAAGACACTGCATAAGAAATCTAGACTGGATCCTCTTTCTAGTCATGAAGAGAAATACTGAGAGTTACTCTTTAACCTCAAAGGCAAGTTTGAGTAAAAGTGTGTCTGGGGCTAATAGAGCATGATCAAGATTGAGGAAGGCAGAGCTCTCATACTTCTTGATAGTACAGTATCTACTTCCCAGTGTTTTTCATGGCATGTGTACTGGATGCAAGGCTGCACTGCATTAAAATTCTCCCAAACCAAGTCCAGGGAAACTACTACACATGGATTGCAGTTGGGTAATTAGTTAGCTTGGAGATTCTACCATCAGATGGCTGCAGCTATTCAGGTAGGCTAGCTTGTGCCATCACTCACCTTGCATGACCTCGTTCTCCTTGCAGACAATGCGAGAGCACACCTCCTTGTTTATTATGTACATGCGACGCACACTGAGGGACCATCAGGAACACACCAAGGACAGAAGCGAAAAGCACAGGGACCCGAAGAAACAAAAAAAGGGATACAGGCAATAAATATACTCAGGGATACAGGTAATAAACTAAATAAAAATATTCACTGATGAGGAGGCAAATCCAAAATCTTTAGGATTAGTTAGTCTAGAATAAGGCTGTTGTCAACAGGAAAGTAATCTTTGTCATGACTTCATGTAATGGCCAAATACCTTAAACACAGATTACAGTATAGAGCACATTACAGCTCCATAGTGCTGCACAGATAATAGTTATTGTGCTGTTTTAATTAATCACCCTAAAAGGACACTCTGACAATAGGATTCATCTCACCAACTGGTTCCCTGAGGGAACCTCTAAATTTCAATGGAAACAATTGCTGAACTGGACATGCCATTTCTGGAGATTTTTTAGGGCTTTTCTTTGGGACTGCTGGTTTCTTACCTTGTAACACAGAGGTAGCTGATACACTGCTTTACTGGTTTGTGGACAGAGTACAGGCGTGTGCAAGGGAACTTTTCTTCACGACAATCTGGGAACACACACACACAGAGGTGCAATTCAGGACCATTGACAGGTGCGCTCATGCTGGCACACACAGAACTTCATCACTAGGTACTGTCCACCAGGATTCTAGGGAAGGCCCTTACCCTCTATTTTCCACTCTCGTGAGAGATGGGGATGGTTTAGAGAACAAGAAAATAAGGCAGACATTTCTGATACCCTTGCCTCCTAAGACAAAGGGAAAGTTGAGTGAAATGCAAAACAAGACCACTGGGAATCCTCAGTTTAGAAGGCACATGCTGTAAATGGGACAGACACAAATAAATGCAGTACAAATTGTAGTCACATGTTTAAGACACGTGTTTCTGTACGTCTGCAATCTCAAAACTTCAGGACACAAATCCTTCTTTTCTGGACAATCAGCCCTGTAGCTAACTATGATGGGTTTTCTTGCATTTCCTTCTGAAATGCCAGGTCTTGCACCCTGACAATGGCAGAAAATTGAGCCAGCATATGTGGTCTGGTGATCTGCCAGTTCCACCCCTCCCGGGCATGCCATCCACAGGAAGACTTCAGCTTCCACTACCATCAGTTTCCAGTACTTCTAACTCAAGGAATAGGGTGAAAGGAATTCTCCAGGAGATGAAGGTCAGTGCTCAGCCAGCACCTGCCTGGAGAGGTAATAGGGTGGATGAAAGTGGGTTTGGAGGGGGTGCAGGCACCAAACTTCAACATACCTGATGAAGCTGTTGTAGTTTCGCTGTCGGACTGAACTGGAAGACAGAAGGTAGCAACATTAGTGTGATTTACCATTATTCCTTCCTAGACATCAGCTTACTCAAAACAAATAACTGGAAAGCTCTTTCAGGAGTGATTTCTAACACGGAAAAAGATTTCACTGTTACTGACATGAAAGCATAAGAGAAGGTACAAATCCAACATGAATCTAGTGCCAGCTACTCATCCAACAATGCTAAAAATCTGCCCAAGTTTTACCATAAAGCATTACCTCTACTATTCAAAATTACACTGTAAGGGCATCTTGACTTATATTTCAAAAGATCGGGTAAATTCATCTAGTTGATGTAATTGCCATTCATCTAGACAAGAAGCAAAGGAGCCTGTATCTACCTCTTCCTAATGAACAGTGACTCCTTTAGGAAACAGCATCCCCAGACCACTGGTTCTTTAACGTCCATGACAAAGGGTCAAAAGGAAGTTGGTTTGTTATGATAAAGCAACCCACCTGTACAACAGTAAACCAGTACATTTTATCATTTACCCAGCGACAAACTGGAAAGGAACTCGGAGAACTGCCTGCTAGTACAAGCTTTCACCAACAGTTACAGAGAACTTCTGTTCATGTGAGCCAGAAGCACAGACAGAACGCATGCACGCAGAGTGAATGATGTTTTTGGGTGTCAGGGCTATGTTTAGGGCAGTCAGGGAAGCAGGATTCTGGGTGTGCAAGGGACTGGGCAAGGAGGGTCCACAACATTTGGGTCTGAACTGAGAATAAACTCACCAGGACTAAGCAGCACAGATGGTGTGACAGCTGCAGCTGGAAAAAGAGAAGATGTTCTGAAAGATCCTGATTTCAGCTTTCAGCCTCTTTCCCCCTCCCACAGTTCTGCCGGTGGCTCACCACTCCTGACCAGTAGCCATCCCACATCTGCTTCACAGACAACGCTAATTGTGATGTTGTTATCATTTGATTTGTCAGAGTAACTGCAGCTTTCCCTGTGAATATGCAGGGTGTCCTAGAGCCGATGGGACGCTGTAGAGCAAAGATGGGTCCCATGGCACATCCTTTGTGAAGATTCTCTTCTTGATCCCTCAACAGTAAGTGTCTGCTGCAAAGGCTTCACATTTAGTCTTTTTCACCAACCAGATGCGTTCTCTCTCTCCTTGTCCTTGCCTTATCCCCCCACCTCAAAGGGTGGGGGGTGTTTGAGAGACTGTCCCAGCAGAGAGACAAACCCATGTTGAGGCCGGCAGTGCCGGGTTTGAAACAAGACTCATCTGAAAGAAGTGGGGAGGCTCCTTCTTAAGCCTCTGGGCCTCTCCTCCATTGAGTCTGGCAGGATCAGTCTAACCTGTAAATGCCTACACTTCCATGTCCTTCCCCGGGGTCTGTCTTCACAGCAAGGCTCAGCTCCCTCAGGAGGCACATTGCATGTTGTAAGTGCTCATCTTCCAAGTGTCCTCTATCTACCCTACATTTCACATACATTTTACTGCCCCCAAGGACACAGCCACAGGCACAGCAGGCAAAACAATATTGAAAGAACAGTATGGCAACCTCCCCATCCCACCGCTGCTCAGAGTTTTCCTTATTACTGTTTTTCAGGTTATTTTGCCACATCTGTCTCCTGAGCACTCAAGCATGGCTGCTAGTTGCCAACAGACATAACCCGCATCCCAGTGCTGCCCAGTTAACTGGTGAACCTGACCAATTTCTCTCTCTCATCATTTAGTCTCTTCCTTTCTGCAACCTTCTCTGGAAGCCCAGACTGTGTCACCTTTAGATTTCATGGTTTCCTGCAGTGCAAACGGCTTCAGAGAGCCCTGGTACATCGGGTGAGATTGGCATTTCCTTGGAGAACAGGCCATTAAGCCCCCTAAATTCATCTCCCTGCATGGGGCACAGAAAGGACTCCCAGATGGCCACAAACACTGAAAGAACATTGCTAGATGTCAAAAGTGGGGAAGAGGCATGATGAGCAATTTCTGGGTCTGTGCAGACAGAAGTAAAGATGAAAAGGGAGAAAGAAGCCTGAAGTTGCCAAGAGATAGGAGCTTACCAGGGGTGCTGATAAGAGAGTCGGTGCTAACTTCACCTGGAAAAGAGAGAATATCCTTGAGAGAGCTTGTCTTTACTTTGTGGTCTCTTGCATAGCTAGCCTAGCTAGCGTGAATTACCTTAGCCTCCGTGGCACGCTCATGAGACAGCAGGATCCAATCCTGTAAACACATAAATAAACACAATTCCCCCATCCCACCTGTACCCATCCCCCTTTTCCGTGAGAGGCCTGGGACTGGGTTTCTTGGTGCAAATGCTGCACCAACCACTACTGAACTCTGAGTTCATATTCTGACTTCTCAGATATAGCCATTGTGAGCATCTCGATGGGAAAGACAGACATCTGAAACGAATGCTCTGATGGCTCCTGCAGCAGCTGGACAGACAGCTGAGGCACCCACTATAGAGGAGGGACGCAACTCCAGAACCCAGCCTCGACTGCAGAACTTCATCAGCAGATGAGTTCCTTGAAAGGCAACTGATAGCAAAGCTGGGATAGGTGTGACGGAGGGATGAAGTGTGAGGGAAAGGAAAGCTTGGTGGACATGTTTTGGACTGGCCCGGAAAGCCCTCGGTATTACATATGGCAGGATCATAGCTGGGAGATATCTGGTGGCTTAGCCAGGGGCTTCAGTTTGTAGAAAATGCAAGCCCTTGTGGTTCTTCTGGGTGCTGAAGCATGATGCAAACATACATTCATTTTATCATGGCACAGAAATGGAAACAGGTCCAGAGGGACAAAGCAATTTACCCCCAACAACACAACCAGTATGAAGACCCGTTGATATCCTTTCTCACTGCTAAAGCACCATGCCACTTGCGTACCCTTGGGAATTTGCTGAGCATCTCACGGCTGAAGAGTAATCAGCTCTTATGGGTCTCCCACAACCCTTGACAGTGAACATAACTTCATATGCTAAGTGTTCAGGACCCCAACACTAGTGAATTACTTGTAAAGAACACACAACGCTTAGCAGGTTGTCTTGGAGGGCTTGTTTAATCTTCACTGAAAGGCAAGCTCACAAATGTCAGAGGCAAGGAAAAAAAGAACAGCATTTGCGATTAAACAGGCTGTAACTCCACAGGACAACTGAGTCATACAAGCATTCTTTAGCACATAACATGCCTCTAATACTTACCAGTTGCACTTTCCAGGTCTTGCCCATTGACCACCCATGGAAACCAGTCTGCAAGAGCAGAAGAGAGGGGAGTGAAGAAAGGACACAGAGAGGGATTTCTACAGTCTGCAGCCCTTGTGAAATGTTTACGAGACGCTTATCTGTCCAGGAGACACCACTGCCCTCTGCTGAAGGGAGAAATGATCTCTCTGCCTCAGCCTCCACTGCTGCCTGGGTTTGCCGTTGAGACTGGATACAGCGGGCCTTGATCCTATTCCTGCTGCTTCCACCAGGGTCAAATGCTAGGGACAGGGACAATATAGTAAATACCTCCAGATCTGCTACCAGACTTTGCCTTTCTGAAACCCCGTTTGATGCACTTGCAAAACAGACTGCACATTGTTCCTCTGCTCTGGAGGTTGGTCAAAATCGCTATCTCCATTTTATAAGTGTCATGGAAATTATTTTCTTGGGGTCACAGATTGAATCATTGGCACTGTAAGGAACAGATTGCCAGGTCTTGTAGCTCCTTAGGCAAATAATTACCTGGTCCATCATGCTGCACAGAGCAGATAATCTTTCTCCTCTCAGCACCTGAGTGTGCTGGAGAGGGAGAACGATGAAGGTTTGTCTGTGCATGCTATGTGGGAAGAGGAGAAATTGAAATTGAGCTAGACTGTTCATTTGTCCAAATATAAAGGGTGAGCGAGCTGCTTCCTACAGCAGCCAGGAATAGGAAAATATTTCCTGCTAGCCACAGAGGAGGGAAATGTCTGCATAACTGGGGTGGGATGAAGGAAGGAGTTGGCAGGAAAAACCCAGTGAACTGGGGCACTGCAGGGATGTGTGCAGGAGCAGCTTAAAACCAGTACACCCTGTCTTACAAACTCAGCCTTTAGCTTTCTGTTCTTAATGGAAGCACTCCTGGGTAAAAACTATCGGGTCTGAAGCTTTTGTCTTAGTTCTTCCTCATTCCAAGAGCAGTTACTTGCAGGCTGAAGAGGGACTCTTGGGACTCTATATAATCCTGCTCTGCAGCATTAGAGGAGTCGCTGGACCCTGCTCTTCCCTTCCCCACCCAGCTGCCAGCGAGGGCTCAGCTGCTGGCAACGGACCCAGGGAGAGCCAGACATGCATAATGACTTAACTGCACAATGTAGTGCAGTCCAAAATGTTCCCTGTTCTGGCTAATCTCTTAATGGTAACAAGTAGAGGAGAAAAAATTATATTGCACATTTTTTCACTTGTTTCTGATACAAAATGAAGGACACAGATTCTGAAACCACTGCAGAGGCCAGCAGTGCCAGATTTGAAACAGGAGTCATATAGAAAAAGCAGGGAGGCTCCCCAACATTTTTCTGACATTGAAATTCAGCTGTTACTAGCTTTTTTTTTTTTCTCCCCTCCCTAACAGAACCAGAAAACTGGACCAATTCTAAAACAACAGGGCAGAAGTGAAGTGAAACCTCTGCACGTAACAGGAGACAAAAGAGGTGACTTTCTTACCCAATTTTCAATCACTTGAACTTATATTTGCTATGGTACTCAATTCATATGTGTCCTGGGTTCAGCTACAGCCCGACAATATGCTTTATAAACAATTAGACTTTACTGCCCAAGTTGCAAAATCCTTGAGATCTAAAACTGCTATCCTGATTCACTGGTCAGTAGCTTACCCAAAACCAAAAGAGACAATGGGAGACTGGTGATTCCTGTTATTTTCCAAGTTAATAAATAAATCCAACAACAGAAAAACAACCAAAGGAAAAAAAACCCCAACAAACCAACCAAGAAATTATAAAACAAAATACACAAAAGTATGAAATATTCCTTTCAGCAATGCATCATAAAAGCCACAGCCTTTTTTTTCTGCCTCTAACTTTGTAGGCCACATACAAGCTCATTTCTTGGATGCCTCACCTCCCTGACTCAGTCACAAACATGACATCCTCTGCTGTGCACCTTCACAGCAAAAAGTGCCGCTATTGGGAGCAGAATCAGGCTTCAGCACGAGGGAAGGACCAAGGAGAGTAGATTGGAACATCCTGATGAGAACGTGATAGGTGCAGTCATCTGTCTCCTACATACAGTCTTGCAGCCTTTCCTGCAGAAGGCGTTTTCTGTTCACTGCAATTAATCTTCTGCTGTCTGTCCTGAGTCTTCAGACTGTAATGTCTAAGTAACTCCAAGTAACCAAAGACATGGAGCAACAGACTAGAACCACAACCACAAAAGCAGAGAGATGGTTTCAAATGTGGAGGTCAGGTTTCTCACAACTGCTGTATAAAACACCTACAAAAGCTCCTGGCAGCTGAGTGGCCTGGAATGGGGCCATTCTTGCAAGAACCACTTGTGACAGCAAATGTTTCACAACGATGACAGAACACATTTTGTGAAGCACTGGGAGATGCTCTGCAGATCATGCCAAGACAGGTGGTACAGCAGTCTACAGCCAGCACAAACCACGGCTAACTCTTTCTCAAACCAACCTGGCTATTTTGCTTACCCAAACATCCCTGCAGTGGAGGCTGTGGACCGCTGTCTCTTGCAACACCCAGTACTTACTGGAGAGCGGACACATATGGGAAACAGTTCCCAGTTCCTCAATTTTTCTTTACAATCCCTGTATCCACCTTGCCTTTCCTGTTTTGGTCCTTCCCCTTTCACTGTCCATCTACATGTCTTTCTCCTTCGGTCATTGCACATCAGCCTGTGTAAGAAACTCCGTGGGGCCAGGGTGGAGGAGAAATCCTCCCCCTGACACAAGGACTCACCAGCTGAGAACAAGGAGAGTGCTAAGAAACACAACAGTATACAGGCTCCAGAGGTCTTCATCACTGTGGAGTGGAAGAAAGAGGGGTCAGGGGAAGGCAAAGGCTGGAACTGGGATACCCTCCCCTATAGCACAGAAACTCTTTGCTTGCTGCCTCCATTTCCCTCTCAAGATAAATTTGCCTTTCTAGCCTCCCTCTCACGCACTTCTCATCTGGCCAGTTTTCCAGTTGTTTCTGAAACGTTCTGATGGAACATGTACCTCCATCTGCTTTCTCTTTCCACCTCCTTTCTCCATTCTCCACCTTTTCTCATCCATGTGGCTAAGCCCCCCTCCACACACACCCAGCATGCAAAGAAAAGTTTCCCCTTGTTATCTCCCTCCACCCTCTTCTACTTTTAGGTTATCCTGAGGAGCACTGAGAGAACAGACAGGGTCCCCATCACTTACTGCAGCCCTCGGTCTCCACTCCCTTCAGCAGCAGCCGCTCTGCCTTTCCCCTTCAGCAGTCCCCCCCACTCTGGCTATTGGGTAAATCACATGCAGCCACACCCAGAACACGTTCTGCTTTTGGTTGTCTTCAAAATACAATTTCGGGAAAGGGGAAAAAAAAAAAAGGACAAGCCAGCGAGATGGTGGGACGTGGTGTCATCATGCATCTGGAATGATAGGGGGAGCGAGGAGAAGCAGCTCACACCCTCATTCCAGAGTTTATGCTTCTCCGAAGGGAGCCCGCTCCTCCCATTCCCCCAGGACGGCCCAGCACCAGGGATGGATTCTTGTGTCTGTGTTGTGTCCCGTTCCGTTTCGCCCTCCTCAGAAGTCCCTCCTCTCCTCCTCAGACGCTACATCCAGCCTCGTTTCCCCACTCAGCTCCTGCCTCTTTCCACCCCAGCCCTCCGGTCCTTTTCTCCTCCTCTTTCCCTGCCTGCCTCCCGCACCCTGCGGACCCCGCATCCCTGCTTGCCCTAAGCCACGGGCTCGGTGTGCCGCGGTGCGGACACGGGCCCGCCCGCCCGGCGGCGCTGCTCCGGCCGGCGGGGACGGGCGGGACGCGGCCAGCGGCGCCCCGCGGCGCGGGCAGATGGCGGGCTGGCCCGCAGCCAATCGGCTGGCAGCAACGGTGATGACATCACCCCGCTTCTCTTGCCGGCGTCTCCCGGCGGGATGAGAATTGGGGGGAACGGGGGTGTGGATATGGATGTGGGTAGGGATAGGGGTAGGGATAGGGCTCCCACCACGACCAGGGTCGTGAGCGGGGGGGACGCGGAACAGGCACTGGGCAGAGGGTCCGTTTTGCAACGGCGTTGCCGTTCTGGCCAGGCTGAGAAAGGTGGGGAATAGGGAAAAAGAGTGGGGGAAAAGGAAAATGGGAGAGACATAAAGTGAGAAAGGAGGAGGAAGAATGAGGTCTGACCCTCACTGTCATTCTACAGGCTCCCTTGTGCCTCCAAGCATGCTCCATTTTAATGCGGGGGGAAGCCCATGAGCCCCACTGGAACTGCCACTCTCCCTTAACTCTTCTTCCAACAGCGCCGGGATCCCCCATGTCCTGATGCTTTCTGAGAGGCGTCTTTTCCCTTTGCTGTTCCTGGAATTGCTCTTGTGGGTCTGAGGAGGACGGTGCCCCTGTATGAGCTTCAGGGCACAATCTCGGTCCTGAAGCCAAGGAGAAAGCTAGGAAATGACTTGAACTCCCTCCCTCTTACAGCAATGAAGGACGGAAACCTTGCAGGGGAAAGCTGTGTCCCTTAAGGCTTATCCTGGTAGCTAGGTAACCCTCATTCATTTTCAATAAATTGAGGACTAGGAATAAAATCCTGTAATGCCTTGTACACACTTACTAAGGAAATCCTTACTATGCCCTTGCTGCCACAGAAGACCCAGAAAAGTGTTACCTGCATGTGACATAACTGAAACCACCACTTAAGTAACAGTGGCTGAGCATTGGTTGTGGCAGTGCTCAAGAGAAAAGACAGAACCACTGCTCCTTATTTCCTTAGACTTGTGGGGGAAGCACCGGTGGTGGACCATAACAGAAGAGGGGTAGAGGGGATGGGGAAAACTGGGCATTTCCCTGCTCAAAAGGGCAGCCCTCTGGACCAAGAGCACCATCACGCTCTTTCACTGGAGCGAGACACCACCATTCCCATTTTCAGCGACTGGCTGAAACTCAGTCCACCAGAGATGCTCAAACGGCAATTAACCAAAAGAAAGTGATAGACGTTGTAACCATGCCTTGGTTTGAGGAATCCTCCCATATGTTCTGGAAGTCCACATGGCAATATGTTTGGGCTACACCTTTCCACACTGCTTGCTTTGGCTTTTGTTTTTCTCTGTGCCTCTGTGTTTGTAATTCAATCCTCTGTTACTGCCTGACTGATAACTAGGATATCTCGAAGACCTCGTGAGTTCAGAACACATTTATCTGGAAACTCTCAGTGATGCCGAATGTGCGTGTCTAGTGATGTGGTGATGTACCACCATCTCCAACAGAGTGCAGGATTCACCTCTAGTCCTGGGCAAGGTTTCTTCTGATTGCTCTTGAGCTTTACATCTGTTTCTTTCAAACTGTCTTCCCCCACCTGCTCTGTAGACCCCTTGTGCCTAGTAGCACTCGTCCATTTGGAGAGGTTGGTGCGGATGCGGAGGATGCTCCTGCTGACGGAATCGCTGGCTGGGAAGCAGTTCAGTATTTTATGCACCAGATAAACTGCAGTGAGCTGGTCTCCCGCTGCTTTTGCTCGCTGTGGACACCGGAGGGAGCTGCAGCACACCGGAATGCGAAGCCCCATTTTGACTCTTGCAGTCCAAGCACATTCTTCAAGAGATGTGGCTGTGTCTGCAGGCCCCGATCTGGTATGAAGGCTCTCGGCTTAGCTCTCCTGTTTGTCAGTCTACTGGATTCACAACGGTTTAACCGGTTTGCTTTCTGGGACAGAAAAGAACCTTGTTATTTCCCCCCCATTCCCCATCCTTGTCCCATGACATTGACAAAGATAGCTGGACAGCCCTCATGACTGGAGATATGAATAATGAACATCCTTCTGCACCTTCCCTTCTCATTCATGATGCATTCTGCTTTGTGTGCAGCCGTCCTTCTCCAGCAGAGGGTATCTTGGGGACATCTACAGCATATGACTCAAGGTGAAGTACTCTTCTCTCTAAAAAGTCAGGTATTGGTGCCACAGTATGGTGTGAAGGAGAACTATGCCGCAGTAAATAGCATGGGTGACTCATAAAGAAAACGCTTTTATTGTGTTTTATTGTGTACACTTATATATGTATATATTTTATGTGCATAAGCATATATTTGCTTAAGCTGCACTGACCCCAGTGCCTGTAGGTGTTTTACCTAAGACCAGACTGTGATTCAGCAAAAAGTTCTCCTTCTTCCAAGCTGGTACTGATCCCATTATGTTACCAGGGATGCTACAGCAATGGTAGAGCGCCATTTTGGATGAGACACAAGATCAGTCTTCCTGGAAATTAAAATCTCCTGGTGCATTTCACCCCGGAGATTACTGCAGGTATATTATTTGGGGCAGACTATTTGTAAAGGTCTTAGGCATTTAAATGCCTGCTGGTTTCTCTCCCTCTCTCTGTTTCCCTGGCTTTCATGTATCCTCACAGTAACAGGGCATTAAGTTACATCTGAGTGACAAGAAATTAATGAACTGCTGTAAGATGTTTGAATGTATCATGTCAATAATGCAGCACTTCTGGTTATGTCAGTTGGGGCTGAAGTGAATTTTCTTGGCACCCACACTGCTGATGGGCTCCATAATACCTGAGGTCTGACACTATCCTGCAGTTGTTTCACTGGTGTTCCTGAGGTCACCAGTAGGAAGGCACATGAGGTCAAGGCCTGATCCATCTGTCCCCAGTTTTGGGAGGTTTACATCTGACTTTGTATCCAACCCACTGTAGAAATGCAAACACTGCAAAGTACAGGAGCCTGGGCATGATTCACCTCTTTTTGACTGATGGTCATACTTTCTATTGTCCCATCTACAAGAAAAGGAATTCTTCACCCCTTTATTTCCAAATCAGCGAGCTAATGTTCAGGCAGCAGGCAGTTTTGCAGTCACAAAACACCCTAAGGGAGCCCACAAAACTCTAATTAATACCTGCTCAGCTCCTTCAAATCAGTTCAACATTTGCCAAGTGTTGAGCACGAGAAGAGGCAGTCTGCGAGCTCTTTGCTGTTTGGTTGGTGATTTGGCCACATGCTTCAGCTTCTCATGGCCAAGAAGGCTACGGTGAGAAGTTGTCAGGGCCTTTCTTTTTCCCCTGCTGTGCTTTGGGGTTTCCTTCCCTGCTCTCTCTGTAGCTCTTACTATCACAAACATCCTTCCTTTCTGGTCCTTTGTACTGTTGCAGGGCCAATTCTTCCTGGCTGTTTCACATGTCCCTCTCGGCACTCCCCTTTCTCCAAGCAGCTGAGGTCAAATACAGCTTCTCTCTTTTTCCAAGACCATTCTCTCAGGGAGACAGGTAACACTTGGGGCTTAACAAATATATAAACCCCACCACTAAGCCCTATGTGTGTCCATATAGACTTTGGACCACATGGAAACACCACTTTAATTCAACTAGTGCAAGTTTTCCATATGGATGAGGCTGTGGCCAAGAGTTAAACACCAGTAAAGACACGATGGATTCCTCCTTCCCTTCTCCCACCTTTTCTGGGCATCACAGACCCTGGAGCAAAGTCAGCAGGATTAATCCTCCCATCACAGGGTGACACTGGAGCAGTAACCAGAGCTGGCTAAACATGTCACTGCTGGGAAGCAGAAGGGTCTTACACCTACACGGAGATGTTGGTCAGAGCTGCTCTGGTGGAGATCAAGTCACAGCTGAGCTTTCCAAAAAATACAGTATCTGCCTCACTCAAGGTCCAGTCTTTTGCACCATTTTATTGTCTTTCAGTAGTCCTCCAAGGTGGAGCAGATTTCGGCAGTTTTGCCTACCATAACAGTCCAAAACCAGAAGAGGTGCCTCTCTATTCCTCCCCCAAGCAGATCAGCTTCAAAAATCACACCCTGAAGGGGCTACTCTGATGTTCAATTTTGCAGTGCTAAAGCGTACATTGCTCTGAGATCCTTACACAACCTCATGAGTCCACTAGTGGGGCTACAGAGAGTACTGGATATTACAAGATTAAATCGGGATCAGCTCACAGTGCCTGAATGGGACATGGCTTTTCAGTTAAAAGTGGCATCGGAGGAAGGGAGGTGTATAGGGGCATACAACAAGAGGATGCTTCATGAGCACATAGAGAGAATGGGAGCAGAAATAGTAATTAAAAATAAAATAATGTAATGTATAGTATAGTATCATATTGTATAGGATCGTATAGTATTGTATAGCATAGTATATATTATTATAAAATAGGATACCTCATAAGCTTTTAAATATTAGGAGGGAAGGGGATAAAAGTGGCAACTTTAAAAGCAATTTACTTTAAATTCTGTAACATTTAGAAAAAGATCTGTGGTCAAGGCCATATCCAAAATATGCACACTGTTGCAGTCCTTTTCAGTGTCAGCATTGACAGCACTTGCCGTGCTTCTGAAAGGAGGTAAAAAAGGAGAACAGCAATTGCACCGAGTAGAAGAAATGCAAATGATTCTACATGTTAGCAGACAAATTGCTAAGAGTTGATATTGTGGGGAAAATTAGGAAGCACCACCTTTCAGGTTTTTATCCCTCCATTTCCAATGCCTTCACAGGGACTGTAAAGGCTGACTTATCTTTTCAATGCTCATTTAAGTTTTATTCTACAGTTAATGTTAGAGGAATTTGAACAGAGATTTTGGGCATTACTGCAACTGCATTGCTATAAATCACTGTCTCTCCGGTAGGTACAGCTGACTTCAACCAGATCATTTGAATTTTCTTCCGACCTCCACCTCTGAAGTCACTATTCTGACTTTATGGCAGACTGAAACCAAGGCAAGTGATGTTAATGAAAATCTGTCCTAATGTGATACGCGTACAGGTAAAGGGCCTGCACTGATTTAGCTCACCTCAGTTTTAAAGAGATTAAACCAGCACCAAATGTAGGCCATTCTGTATCAACATGCACACCTTTACAAGATGCCTGTGAAAGGGTAACAACACTGGTAGCTGAAAAATCTAATTTGATATTATTCTAATAATTTCTTGTCTCTGTCCATCAAGTGCAGCTGCCCCAATATGCATCTTTTTATGAAAAAAGACTTCAACTATTCACCCATTATTTCCTCATTTGTAATTGTTCTTAGAATAAAAACACACTGGAATTTCATTTGCATGCAGCTGTATAGAATATTTGCATTCAAATAAAAGCATGCTGAGTTTGCTTGTTACGATATCTAAATGTTATTTCATTGTGTCAACCTAGCCTCTTTAGCAAGGCTCCTTTGGCTATTTATTATATCCTCCTTGAGTGTTATTGCTGTGCCTGCCATCTCGGGTCTCTCTCCCATTTAATTCTTTCACTATTATTATTATTTCCTATGCTTTCTTTTTCCTGCATCTAAGAGCTAATATTTTTTCTCCCCCTCTTTATTTCTGTATTTCTTCCTGATTTCTCTTCTGTATATGTCATATTGTCATGTCCCATTCCCCTTACAGCCCCCCCGGGCTCTTTCTCCCGGCTTCTCTCTCTACACAAGCTTTTCTGACTCTGGCTTTCTGTTTGTCTCCCCGGTTTCCTTTCAGTCACCTTCACTGGAATGTTGGCAGAAACATTTTTTTCTTTGAAAACAAAGAGACTAAATAAGTAAATGAATAAATTGAATAGCTGGAAGAGGATGGAAGGTTTCAATTCCAGAAGGGTCTGTATTCTGCGAGATTTTTCTCACTTCTTAGCACAGGAGGAGATAGTTGCACTGCCTGCCCACCCCCAGCCTCACAGGGAGCCAGGCTTCTCCCTCCCCTGGCGTGAGGACCTTGGCTGGGAGTGATGGATTGCACTGCAGTGAGGCCTGGGAGCACTGCAGGGAAAAGAGGGGGAGGGATGGGGAAGGGAGGAGACACGCTGCCAGCGTCAGGACAGGAAGGATGTAGTGGGGCTGAGGAGAGGGGAGTGGAAAATGGGGAAGGGGAGGGCATGCGTTTCTGCAGGCTGCATCGTTCCGCGCAGACTGAGGAGCCCAGGTCTGAGGGAGGCACAAGGCAGCGCGGGCAAGGCTGTCACTGGCCAGAGGGGCAGACGGGCAGGGAAATGGAAAAGCACTAGGGAAAGGGAGGAGGGAGAGAAAGTCAGAGCCTGAGAAAGTACTGCTTAGGTTATGCAGCAATGACAAAAGAACACAACTCTTGCAACCTGAATTTCTTTGGACTCGCAATAGAGGAGCCAATGTCAGAGATGTAGAAGCACTCAAAAGGTCAAACGAGGCATACTGCAAACCGTATTGAAACGTGCTTTCATTGCACCATGAAGGGTGGTAACAGTACGGCCCTTGGGCAGTAGCGAGGTACATCTGTACTACTGAAGCCACTGGTGATGGTAAGCGTGTTGGCAGCGTCTGGCTGCAGCAGCTTTATTGCCTTGTGGTTTTTGGCAAGGGGGATGTGTCCTTCTGCCTGGGCGCTGTGAGGAATGCAAACGACCTCCTCCCTACTGCACCAATTTCAAGTGCTGAAACATCGGTTGTCATTGTTTGTTGCCTTTCATACTTCTCTTATTCCCCTTTTTAATATATATTTCTCCATCTGTTCCTTATTTATTGCCCAGATTTTCCTCCATGTCTCCGTTTCCATCCAGCCTCCTTTCTCCATCACTGACATCTTTCTCTCAGTCCACCTTCCAGCATCATCTTCCACCCTCCCTTCCTCTCCCTCTCCCGTTTTGCCGACCTCCTCCTGCCCACCCCCAGGCCATTCCCCCATGGCTAAACGCGGTGCCAGCGCTCCTCTCCGCACGCCCGGGGCAAGGCGGCGGGGAAGGGGCTCTGCGGGCGCCCGGAGGCGGGTGCAGGGGGTGAGGGGCTGGAGGAGGCTGGGGAGCGAGGGCTGTGCGTGCTGGCAGCCACGCAATCAGCCTGCAGGAGGCTGTCCCTCCCCTGCAACTTGTCAGTGCCTCCCCCCGCCTCCCGCATCCAGCTCGGCTCTTCTCACTCGCCCCGCTCCGGCTATCGCGGGCTCTCCGCCCCTCCCTGCACTGCACCAGCTGCAGTTTGCAGCTACAGTGACCTAGTTCTGGCCTCCCTTCAAGACACCTCCATCCCCTCCTCCCTTAGCACCTGGCCGCAGAAGGAGGAAAGGGGGAAGAGTCCCCTTGAGTATCGCTCCCATAATGGCGCCGGACCCCGCAAGGGGAGACCTGAGGCGCCCGCCCCTCCACGTCCTCCATCGGCCTAAGGCAGGCAGGCGCTGGGTGTATAACCACACTTGGCAGTGGCGAGGGGGAGCATCGCTTAGACGAAGAAACCCCTCCCCACGAATGAGAGAAGTCTTAGATTCCCTGCAACGACGTCTCACCAGCTCTGGGCACAGAATTGCTGCACACAGGAGGGAAACACCAACACGGCTGGGAAAAACTCAAGGACATTTAACCTGTCATCTGAAGCTGTTTAGCTCACAGGACAGATGTTTATCAATCTTACTGCAGCGAAGTGCTTGCAAGGTATAGCCACCCGGTGGTTGCATCAGATCCTTCCCAACAGGCACTGAAATCCTAAGTCATCATTGCAATAGCATTCATCAAAAGACAATGGAGACAGAAAAGGACAGAAGAGGAGTCAAAAGGAGGGAAAGGAACAGGAAACAAAAGCAGGCAGACAGAAAAGAGAAAGGAACTTTTTCAAGATGGTAAAGGAAAAATGCAGAATGAGGAAAAACAGTTGGAGAGGCGGCCAGGCAGCCATAAAGGAGAGGCAGAAAGGGGACAGAGAGAAGGAAGCTTTTTTTTTGCAAATTACTGTTTCCATCAAAAGCACATTTCTCTTTTGTCCAGCTTCTCTGTACTGTTCCCTGTTTCCCTGCAGCACAACTGCAACTTAGCAGGGAGAAATGCACTCCTCTCTTCTGGAAGTGGGAGCTGCTGTTATATACTGGCCTTTGAAGCCTCCCAGCTGCTATTCATCCATCCCTTTGTTTCTGTTTGTAACTCTGCCTGCCTGAGCTTCTTTGTGTCTCTCAGTTCTCAGACTGTGCCCAGAATAAGGATAGGAGAAGCCTCTGACCTTCTTCAAAGTTACTTATTCAATGAGATGCATGCTCTCCTCCCGTGTGTCCCCAAATGCTTGCTGTCTGGCAGGAAAAGTCCTGCAATGCCCCTGCGAGCTCTTTCCTTCTGGCGGGATTGTGCCCCAAGCCTTTGCAGTCCTCCTTTCAAGTGAACAAGGGGGTTCTCACCCCTTCCATTCCACCACCTGCACAGACCTCTCTTCCTTCATGTTGTGTCAGTATTTATACCATAAGGATTATTTTCCGCCCCAGCAGCCTGCTCGCTCCCTTCCCAGCGCGCGGCACAGGAAACAGACGGTCGCGCTTTGCCGCTGCCAGTGCGTGACGCCGCAGCAGGACCGCTCCGTCCCGCGGTGGGCTGCAGCCGCCTGGAGCCCCGTCCAGCCGCTCCCCCGCACCCCGTGCCTCCCGCCGGGGGGAACCGCGGCCGGGCGGGATGGCGGCGCTGGCAGCCGCTCTGGCTACAGACACCTCGCTGCTGTTGCCGCCGGTTCTAGCCGGCTGCCGCCGGGCGCGGGTCGCCGCAGGCGGGGCTGAGCGACACGGCCCCGCCACCGCCACCGTTACCGCCCCGCCTGCCCGGGGCAGCGGTGCGCATGCGGGATGCGAGGCTGGCGGTGGCGGCGCCGCACGTGCGGGCGGGCTGCGGGGCGAGGTCGGGGCTGCGCTCTCCGGCGCCGGGCCCCTTCGGCCTCCCCGCCGTGACCCCCCCGTTTTCGAGCTCCGGTGCCGTGTCGGGAGGGGGAACATGTGGTGGGTGTCACAACCTCCAAGAGATGAGCCCCGAGCAGCTGGCTGATGAGATTGGAGTCGCTCGTGGTGCTCGGTCAAAATACTTTTGGGGTTGAGTAAGTGAAACCCGGAACTTCCCGCTGGCCGCTTTAGCTGGTAGTCCTTTGTGTTGGCAGTCATTTCTCCATTTTCCGCTACCTTATGTTCTTTTATCCACAACAGGAATTAGTATAGCAGTCAGAACCAGTGAGTAAATGGAGGTTGGGTGAAATTAAAGATGATTTCTCATAGTTCTCATTTTACATGGTGTGAAACAAGAATGATATGGCCATTTTCTCACAGAAACACAATCCAGAAATCGTTTCCCTCCATGGGACCATCTGTGTTCATATGCGAACCCAAGCATTTGTGTGTGAGCACAGGCACTTACCTTGCCTTACAGTTTTTATTATTCAGTCACCCAAGTGGGAAGCAGAAGCATCGCTGCAAGACTTAGCTGACCGCATGAGTAGCCACTGCAGCAGCAGCACATGGGCAAATTAGTATAAATAATTAGGCTTAGCAACATTTGCAGGCTGGACTTTGCAGCATTTTTCCTCCACAAGCTCATACACCCAACCAGAGACACCATAGGAAACTATCTGATGTGAATAATAACGGAGTAATGTCCTGCAGCCTTTGGCCGCAGGACTGAACGGCTGGTTTGCATTTTTAGTGAACTCAGTGACAAAAGATGCTTCATGGAATCAACCGTGAAATCAGATTTTGCATACATTAAGGGTTTGGACCAGTCCTTACATTATGCATTTCAGAGTGCATGGGAAAAATCTCAAAAGAAAGGTGCCAGGAATGTTCAGTGTTCAGAGTCGCCCATTCTTTGCTGATACTACAATTACATTATTTTCCCAAAGGGCGAAACTTGGTACTCTGGACCATCGATGCCAAGGGCAGTAGCCAATACTCTCTTTGTGAGAATTTTGGCCTGAGAATAGCTCTGTAGCTGACAGGAGAGACCTCACCTTCACTGGCAAACAGAGTAGAAAAAACTAAAATTAAAAATTAAAAAAAATTAAAAAAAAGTCGTGCCTAGGGAAGTGTAACGTCTACATCCAACTCATCTGCAGTGACAACTCTTTATACAGAACTCAAAAGCTTCTGCAGTTGTGGGCATGTCCTGGGTGGGCACATCCTGAACAATAAATCGTCACTTTGCCCTGCTCTGCCTTTCCAAGAAATACCAAAAGGCTTTGAGGGCTCTCTCCAAACTGAGTGATGTTTCTGGACGGCAGTAAGATGTTCTAGAGGTAGAGGTTATCCAACCTGCTCTTTCAGCTGGCTCAGATCATTGCTCTTGCTTCAATACTCAGAGTTTGTTTGTGCTGAGGTCCAACACACTACAGCTCCAGCAGCTCCGCAAACAGTAAAAAAAGGGAGGCAAGGCTACATTTTGCATGTGAGACTGTGAGGAAGGCAAGTGATAGTTGGTGGAATCAATAGTCACTGATAATAATAGAATCACAGACTGGTTTGGGGTGGAAGGGACCTTAAAGCTCATCCAGTTCCAACCCCCTGCCATGGGCAGGGACACCTTCCACTAGAGCAGGTTGCTCCAAGCCACGTCCAGCCTGGCCTTGAACACTGCCAGGGATGGGGCAGCCACAGCTTCTCTGGGCACCCTGTGCCAGGGCCTCACCACCCTCACAGGGAAGAACTTCTTCCTTATATCTAATCTCAATGTCCCCTCTGTCAGATTGAAGCCATTCCCCCTTGTCCTATCTCTACATGCCCTTGTAAAAATAATAATAAAAATTTTCTATTATATCACTATTATATGTAGTTATAACTATATACATCCTAAATATGTGCATTTTCTTTCCTCTTTGCTTTATACTATCTTAAATTAAAACAGCATGCATGAATCCAGAAGAATTCTTCCTCCGAAACATGGGTGCATGCTAGATGCTGTGTAGTGGTTGCACACATCTTCAGCAGAGCAGTGGTGCCACAGCAGCTTCCTGTTAGTAAATTCCCTGTGTAAACAAACCCGTGCACCTCACAACCTGAAACTACAACTTTCAGAAGTGTGAACACTGTGCACGTGGGAACTCTATTCCAGAAGCCTTGGGATGTAGTAATTCTGTCAAAGGTGGTATTGTTTTGTAACAGTCAAAGTAACGAAAATACTGTCCAGCATTTTGGAGTAATTTATTTAGTTTTTATTTACCCTGCTGGGACTTGCCTACGACCTGCCTCCTGCTCTCAAGTTGTACTTTGAGTTGGCATTTAAGTGAGTCACGGTGTATTTTTTGCTATGCTGTTGTACAGGGTCGGGTGGACAGGAACCTGGAATCCAGCAATTGTCTCTGGCTTGCAGCCATGAGAAGCCAGAAGGCTTGGCGAGCAACCCCAGCAGGCAGAGAGCATCGGGTGATGTCTGGATAAACAGGGCATTTGGCCACTGACATCACAGAATCATAGAATCACGAATGGTTTGGGTTGGAAGGGACCTTAAAGTTCATCCAGTTCCAACCCCCAGCCATGGGCAGGGACACCTCACAGTAAACGAGGTTGACAACATCTCTGAGGTAGCCTTGCCTCATGCTCAAAGAGCTGTGTGAATCACACCTGAGGTTTGGGGAGTAGGACCCAGATGTTTGCAGGACCAAATGAACAAACACAGTAAAGTCAGCCTTAGGAACGCTTAGTGATGTTTGCATTGCATTTTAACTATCAGCTATGACTTTGCAGAGGGTGTACCAAAGGTGGAACATAGGATACAGTGGTACATATCTCTGCAGTATGAATGGATAAACATTGCAGTAGATTTTAGGGCATTCTGTCTTGTAATACGTAGGGTCATCAGTCCCATCATGTCAGTCAAATATCAGGGGTATCACATGGAAGGTTTGGATGATCTTTACCTTGCAGCCACAGGCTCTGGAGCCTGTCATGTGTGTGTCATGTATACATGAACTACACTGGGAGGCAAGAGTGTCTGTGTTCAGGTGAAAGAACTAAGAATGCTGGGACAGAACCACCACATGCTCGAGAGACAGAAGACACCAGGTGAGTGTCTGGGGGTATCGGACGTGACCAAGTGGGTATGTCCCAGATTTGCAACGCTGTGACACTGGTTGTTGAGGAACATAGGATCACGGAATAGGTTGCGTTGGAAGAAACCTTAAAGATCATCTAGTTCCACCCTCCCTGCCATGTCAGGGACGGAGGCTGTTCCCCTGGGGCACAGAATCTCGAGGTTATGAAGGTTGGCGAAGGAGAGGTTCCCCCGGGAATCCCCGTGGGATACACAGCTAACACGACGCGGTGAATAGAACGGGTGCAGCACGGAGGCGCGCGGGCCGGCGTGCCGCAGACCCGGCGGCGGAGACGCGCTGGTTAACGACACACGGGAGGGCTGCACCGCTCCGTGGCCAGCAGCCATTATGTTAGCGGAATGACAGCAGCGAGGGGTGGCGCGGCGCGCCCGGTACGCCGCGCACGTGACGGTGCGTGGCAGGTGGCGCGTGGGACGCGTCGCGCCGGTACCTGTCACACGAAGGACAAAGGTTTTGGCTTGGCGCGCCCCGTACCAGAGTCCCGCCGCGGCCGGTCACCCGCGGCAGAGGGATGGCGGCGACGGCGGCGGGGCAGGATGTCTCGGCCGTGCCATAGAGGCAGCCTCAGCGTGCGTGTGGTGCCGCTGCCCCGCCCGGGGGCGCACGGCCGCCGGTTCGGTTCGGTTTGGTTGGGCCGGGCACCCCCGCCCCGCAACCGGTGGGGGGTGTCAGGCGGGAGCGCGCCGCCGCTGCCGCCCCACCCACCGCGGAGCCGGGCGCCCCGCCTCGCGTCCCCTCCCTCCGCCGGCGCGTGCCAGCCGCGCTCGGCCGTTAGCGCCGCCGCCGCTCCAGTCGGGCGGCGGGAGCGAGCGCGGGAGGAGGCGGCCGTGCCCGCGCTGTGGCTGGAGCGGCGGCCGCGGGGGGCGGGGGTCTCGGTGCAGGGAACAGCCGTCCTCCTCGCCTCAGCTGCGGGGAGGAGGGACGCGGAGGGAGGGGGGTGCGAGCGGAGCGTCGTGTGGCGTCGCCCGCTCCCCTTTAGGACCGCGCCGCCGAGCGACCGCCGCCGGCGGGGAGGAAGGGGCGAGTCTCTCCGGAGCCTTCTTCGCCCCGTGGCTTCCCTTCCTAGGCCCGGTGCCGGCGGGAAGGGGAGGGGGGCGCCGGCGGGGCGCGCGGGTCCCCTCAGTGTCGGGCTCGGCGGTGCCCGGGGCGGGTGAGATGTCGGGCTGAGCGGGTGCGAGCCCGGGGGTGGGGTCCGCCGTGCCCGGGGAGGGGGCAGGCGGGAAGGAGTGTGTGTGTGTGGGGGGGGGTTGGGACCGTCCTCTCAGCCGTCCCGCCCCGCCGCCGCGCTGCGCCCATGGTGATTGTGCATCCCGGCGCCTTCCCGCCGCCCCGCGCGGGCCGGACTGCCGGGGCGCCCAGGTGGGTGGCGGCCGCGGCCGCTTCGGGGCTGGGGAGGGGTCGGGGGGTGTGCAGGCGGCGGCCGCTCGTTGTGCGCGGCGGGGGCACAGGCAGAAGGACGGGCGGGCGGCGGCTCCTCGCCGTGCTGCCGCCTCGCCCATGGCGTTCCGCGGGCGGGTCGCGCTCGGGCGGAGCGCTGCGTGTGAGCCGTGGGGGTCTGCTCCCGCCTTGCGGGCTGCCTGCGCCCTCACACGCGTTAGGGGTGTGCAAAGCCGCCGCGGAAACGGGGTGAAAAACGGCTTCCCTGCGCGTGAACGTGGGGGTCTGCGGCTGCTGGGGACAGTTTCTCCACGTGACGCAGGGTGTGTGGATGTGTGTGTGTCTGCTGCCGAGTCTTGGAACGAAATCTTTCAACTAGGTTTCTTCTCTTTTGTTTTCTGGTGTTTAAAGAGCTCATGGCACATCGGTGACTTAACTGATCTGCCGGGGGCTCCAAGTGTGCGACTGTTCATCTTTGATTAAGCATCCTCTAGCTGTGTTATTTTGGCTTTTTATTTTGGTCACCCTTTATGAGCGACAGTTTATTTTCTATGGCGGAGTGGGGTCTAATGCGTAGGGGTATATGCTCCTGACCTGAAACATACTTTTCTCAAGTCTCGTCGTCTGCATTCTGAATGTTATAGTGGAGGAGGGGTTTAAAGACTCATGCAAATAAATAGGAATAGTTTTCGAACGTTTTAAAACTTAATTTCTTCATATGTTCACGTATAGATGCAGATTTAACTTTCCTTTGAACACACGTTCTTCAGTAAAGGAACAAACTGCTTAATCTTCCCCCCTCCCCCCCTTAAAACGGGCTTCGGTGGTAGTACATTTCTGTAAATTGTTTAAAGTTGTACATTTCCCAAAATTGTGTTTGGGCCATCTTTTTCTTTTGGCTTTGCTTACTGTCTTGTATGGTACCTTTTCTTACGGTGGGAAGATTTAGTTTTATCTTTATTAGGTACCTTTATATGTTAGTTTATGTCTTAATAGAAATTTTTCTCCCCTTTTCTTTTTCCTCCCTAGGTGTTTGTGACTTCAGAGTCATTTAGGGTTCAGTTCTGAGCAAGTAGAGACACGAGGATTCAGTTTATTTTACATAGAAAGCTACAGCGCTTCACCAGTACACTCTTGCCTCCTTCCCATCTCTCTTCCCCCGCAGGGGAAGCCAATTTGGGAATTAATTTAACAGTCATCTACTCGCCCTTTCCCCCCCTCCGAAATCTGCCTTGTTCCCCAAGGCATCCTCTATACGTTGCCTGTTATAGGACTTTGGTTGCTGTGGGAGCTTCAGTAGTACCCTTCCCTCCGGAGCACAGAGAGGCATCCAGAAGACTTCCCTGCCACCCTTTGTGGTTAGTAGAGGATCCAGGGAAAGGGGTACCTACCAGGACACGTGACCTCGTGAAGGGAGCCAGAACTGAAGCAGCACTTGGCAAGCTGAAGGAAGCAAGCTCCCATCTTTGGTGTCCTTTTCGTCTTCCACTCTTTTTCATCACCCAATTTCTGGTAAGTCTCTTCGGCCCATTCATTCATACAGTGCATGTTTCCCTTCCCCCACTCCAGGCGCTGGGAGAGGCACAGAGACAGAGAGGGGGTGGGGAAAGGGGGGAGGGAGAACTGCCTGTGTACACACGGATCAGGGTGGGGGGAGGCAGGGAACCGGGGGGGTATTGTACCACATTGCAGGGGAACCTGGGCAGAGGTGGAAGAGCCTGTCCAGAAAAGCAGCTGGTGTGGGAGGAAATGTATGTTTTATTTGCATGCACAGGCAGAGTGGAGCGGGGTGAAAAAGCTGAGAGCCTGTTGTAGGGGAAAAAAATCCACCAAGACAGAAGCAAGAGAGGTGATGCTGACCAGTATGGGGGTAGAGTGAACGGATTATTCACTGGAGATCAGGAACTGGGGTGTGTGAATGGGGCATGTTGTCACCTACTTGCAAGCATGAACATAGAGGAGGAAAGACTGGGGGTGTGGATCTCTGCTTTTTAGAGGCAATTGTGCCTGGAAGGTTTGCAGCTAACATCTTCAACATCACTCAGTGCAGAGGTGGGGACAAGCAGATGAAAGCCATCAGGGAGTGCAGTTGCCCATCTGCGGATGTGGAGGGTTGTACTGGGAATGAATGGGAACGATTAATGTATTCCCATATCCCTGGATCGTTGCAGTCTACAAATCTCATACGGCAAAGGAGGTAGATACTGTGATATGCTTTCAAAGAGGTGTGCTTGGGGTTTACCTGCCTGCAGTGACTTTAAATTCTATGAAGCATGTGTAGAGGGCGGATGATAATGCAGCAGCGCTGGACAGATTGCGCTGCAGCTGCTCAATTTATTATATAAAATGCATTTAAAGAAATATTTTAATTTTTCAGATTCTTCAGCTTTTAAAAATGCGTTCTTTCCAAAGATTCTCAAACAGTTATATGACAGGCTTAGGAAAACTGGTCTCTGGTAGGTAAGAGAGGAATTATTCGTGAGGTTGTCCTTAAGCATTGCCATGAAGCAGCAGTGTCAGGAAGGAGTTGGCTTACCTTGGATTTATTTTTCTAAAGCAAATTGAACAAGTGGTTCAAGATGTTAGTTTTGATGTCTGTATATATCACCATGGGTTATATACATATTTCCTTAAGGTTTTCTTTAAGTGATCATCATTCTGGTATCTTTGTGTGGAAAAAATTAATTGTGCTTTATACTTGAAACAGCTGTGAACTGTTTTCAGACCTAGTCTCCCTACGACATAGTCAAATTTCCGAGTTGTTTCAAACACTGCTTTCATTAAGATGAGACAGAGGCTTCCATGACAGCGTATGATGGATCGTACGCAGGGTCATGTGCCAGAGCCTTCGTTAGCTGTTTGACCGGTCTGCTACCTAAAATTGACTTTGTAATTCAGATTTGCCTTGAGATATCTCCTAAAGGAGATAACTTATGAGCATCTGCCAACTGTCCTTAGGTCTTCAGCGTCATGAGGTGTGGCCTCCAAAGTAGGATTCTAGAAACTGCTGCAATGGTACAGACAATTGGTTTACCGGAAGTATGTACTGGGTTTCAAGCCTTAGCAAATTTATGGTTAAAAGGAAAATAAAATACCTTTTCCAACTTAGCTAAGTGTTCTGCAAAGAAGTATTAAGGGATATGCATTAATGATACATAAGAAGGTGCAGTGTTATTTGTAGTGAGGTGAGTGCTTAGAGCTTATTTTTCCTAGTTCTGAATTTCCCATGGCAGTGATGACTGTCAGGCTCTTTGCTCTTTCCTTCTCACTTCTGTGAGATTTTTATTATCGTTATCTGAGCTGTAGGGATTAAATAAGCCTAGAGGTGTGCTAAAACTAAGATTAGGTTTTACTTCTCTATTAACTGCTGAAATGCATGGAGTTGTGTTAGCTGCATAGTGCTGTAACTGAGGCCAAGAGACTAGGCCGAGGTCTGAAAAAAGAGGCGATTCTGGGAGGGGCTGATGGTAATAATTGTTCCAGTAACGCGACTCCCAGGTCGCACTGGGATCAGCATGAGCTGGGGTAGTCGATGGGACTGTGCTACTACATCAGATCACAAGTTGAGCAGTTGAGATAGCCAGATCCCATTCATTCCTAATGCTGAAAAAACATCTGGGTTTCCATTCATGGTTCCCATAGGACAGAAACAACCTAGTCTTTTTAATTTACAAGGGCATTGAGTAGTTGAATTCTGAATAGAAAGGATATAATCTTTTTGTGTACTAGGTGTCTTTTATGGTACACATTTATCATTAATACATGGATGAATTGGTATCTCCTAATAACTGGTTTCTTGTTTCAGTTTAGGGGAAAATACATCATGATGAAAAAGAAAAAAAGACTAGTCATTTTTTCTCTTGCTTTTGGGTGTTGAGGACAGGACAAGGAGTAAATGTACAGTGGAGACCAGTGTCCCATTCCTGCAGGCAGGTCTGGAAGGCTCTGTGTGAAGAGGAGACCCGTTCAAAGGAGAAGGAGTCACGTTCAGAGATTTCCAGTTCTCTAGACAGCTGATCTGCATGGATGAGTTCCTTGTTAGGTCAACCAAACGTATTTGTATATGATGTAAAGTAGAAAAGTAGCAGAGTGAGTGTTTTTGTTAGAACAGGTGCTAAAGTTGTGTTGCAGATTCAAGGAGTGTGGAAGAAAATATATTTGCATGTTATGGGGAGCAGAGGAAGCTGCTGTGTGAATACCCGACTAAAGCCTAGCTTAAGCAGTACAGGGATGCCACAGCTCAAAGCTGGGGTGAGTGTTGCAATTTATAGAGGGAATAAGTTGTTCCACACAGTCTTTGTGAAGAAGATGCAGCTATGTCTGCTTGGCTGGCATGACACACAGTTAAATTTTTATCTTAGAGTTTTTACTTTGCTGCCACTTTTACCTGTCCCAATCTAACACGATTTTTTTTCATTTTAACATGTCTGTTAAATAGTTATTGAAAGATGGTACTTGCATTGATTATGCTAGCTTTAAGTGAAACTGCATTTCAGCCGGTCATCTTGAAGACATTTAAACATCTGCTCTTCCCCTTATACATACTATACTTACTTTGCAGTAGATGGTCTCATGGGTTAGGAAGTATTCCATGCACACCCAGCATTGTCTGAGGCTGTGTCTTTTAGATTGAAATGGGTGGAGTTGGCTTTCAGGGAGAAATTCTGGAAATCGTATCCAACTTGAGAGCTTAATGCTCTTGTGCATCTGATGGCAAGGCAAGCTGTCCTCCTACAGTGTGCTTGAGAATGTGGGAGGGATTAAGATGTTTGGGTTAATAGGGTAAATTGTAGGTTTTGTGTTCTGTGAGACTTCTTGCACAATCAAAACAGAGATTATAAGGAGAGGTTGAAACTGTTAAGTAGATTCTGGTTTTAGGAGCAGAGCGTTGGTGTGAAAAGGGTATTTCTCCAGGTGGAAAAAAAATGTATTGGGTCGAGGGTCAGGGAACTGATAGTTGGGGTTATTGGTTTCTGCCTCTGGCTTGTAGCTTCATCTAAGGTGAGTTTTTTTTAATCTTTACGTTCAGACTTGAGGTTCTTACCTTCCTGCCTCATGATGAGGTGTGAGCTTTTATATACATGCTTATAAAACTTAGATTTAGAGGAGAGGAGACATAGTATTAGGAGGGAGATGAATACCCATACCCAAGGCATTTTTATATGCCTGCTGGTTTAATGTGCTAATTGGGATATCTGCATGGTTCTTCTTGATGGTGCTATAGCTCCTTTAAAAAATAGAAGAAAGATGGAGGATAGAAAAGGATGTACTTTTTTTTTCTTTCTTTCTTCTTCAACCCTTTGCTGATTTTTAGGAAATCGCTCCTGAAATGGCAGTCAGGGGAGATGATGGAACAGTCTCTGCAGATTCAAGGGAGTGGCGGTGGGGCTATGTAGAAAAGATACTTGAGAGAAATGTGAGCAGATCGCTGTTGGCAAAGAAATAAAGGGTTAGTAGCAAGCAAAAACGGGGGGAGAAGGCTGCTGGAGAGAAAATACTTGTTTCTTTGCACCAGTGTTAGAAACAGTTGTGAGCACAAAACCTTCCACCATCACCAAACAATAAATCAAAAACCCAAACAGGCTGAAAATATGTGATGGCTTCTGATTACTATTATTTTTTTAATTATATTTGTCTGTCAAGTGTATTGTTTTCATGTACTCCGTGTTCTATAGCTGTTACTCAAAGCAAGGTGGGCCAGCCTGTTAAGCGGAGCTGCTTTTCAGAAGAGAGGCGGTAGGTGGGGCTATTTGGTCTCCCCAGTCATTCATGCAAATAGCAGAAATAAATGGATAAGAAGCTTTTTGAACTGTGCCATGGCAGTGCCATTTCTGGAAAAGATAGTTTGTTCCGATTCTTGGCTGAGGATGTTGTCCCAGGAAGCTTTCTAAACTACCGTGGAGAGAAATCCATTGTTGAGAGAGCCAGAAGTGGGGCAGGATCTGACAGTTGTCAGCCATTGCAAGCCCAAGCCTCGTCTTGCCCTTTTCACTTTCAGCTGCTTTGAAGAAAAAGGGGGTTCTTTGAGAAACCAAAATATTCTTACAACCTCCCTTATCCATTTCCTGCAGGGAGCAACCACTCTTTTTCCTGCTTTACCTTGAGCATCTTGACTGCTGTCAGGGCCTGGTCTGCATCTGGGATTACCTTTCTCTAGCTTCTGCTTTCTTTCAAGCTGTTAGAATGAAAAACTTCAGTCCTTGGCTTTATTGTTGCTCCTCATTTACCAAAGCAATGGGAAAAAAGTTTTCTTCTTGTCATGGTTCTCAGTACTAGGAATAAAAATGTCCACTTAAAAATGTATCTTCTTCTTCAGAAGAAGCTGCACTAGTATAAAAAACTTGGTTTAATAATAATAACAATAAAATCAGCTCATGGTTGTAGCAAAGCAGTCCTTTTGTCCCAAGACCTGCTACAAAACCTGAAATTCTTTGTGATGTTGGTTGAAAGCAGTTGTACACTTAAGGTCTTTCTGCATTTTCATTTTCTGTTGACAACAGGTCCTGTCACTAGGACTACCAGGCAGAACTCCTGTTTCTGTCCTAGCCTTCAATTCTGTTTGAAACTCATGTAGGCTCTGTTGGTGAAAACAACGGTTTCTATCTCTTTGTTTCAATATGAAAGTTTAAAATCTGTCGTGGAAAACAGCTCTGTTTTACTCCACAATTTTTTTTTTACCCACACCATGCTGCTTGCTTCTGTTGAGTGTAAATGAGTATTCCATTAACATTAACTGTAATTGTTTAGCAGCTTTTAAAATATTCCAGTATACAGTCAAAAATAGTCCAGGTCGTCTGTATTCAAAGTAAAAGGAGCAGTACCTTGCTGTTATCACTTCTAATACCACTGAAATTGAAATTCTTAAGTTTGAACTGTTTTTTTTCTAGTTTTGGTGCTGAATTTTTGCTAGTGCTGTTTATGTATATGAGTGATTTAAAAAAAGTGGAGCAAGAAAAGGCTAGCACTTACATTCAAACCTTGATTTTGCTTTAGGTTCCATGTATTAATGTTGGGTATTCTTAATACTTCAAGATGCTTCTTGTTCCATTGATTTACCCCTCCCCCCCCCCATGATATGTTCTGGATAGTACAGTGGATGTGAAGTATTTGTAAGAGCAAATCAGTCTTGAAATACTCACATGGAAAATTCTGTTTTAATGGATTTCTTCTTCTTGTTCGGGAGTGCTCTTTTAACATAAAGAATTTGGCACACTCTGTTGTCTTCCATATATGGTGGATAGGGATACATCAAGTCTGTCACTGGTGTTTTAGCAGTGCCTAGGAGATGGGCTGAGTTATTTCCATTTGTAAGGAATTATCCCAATGGTGAAGTTGAAATTCTGGCCTTCAGAGATGGCCATCCCTATGTTTTCAGTTCTTGGCATGCTCCTTTGTACTGTCAAGAAAGGGGGGTGCTACTACCGGTACCAGTTGTTATGTCAAGTGTGTACTTCTTGTGGATGAAACTGGTATGAGGTTCAAGACCTGATTTCTAGCATTTACATTCCATTGAATTCCATTCCATTTCATTCCGTTGAATGTAAATGGATTTGTTCCAGTTGTTGCTTCTGCTGCAGGTTAGGTGTAGACATTACTTTCCCACTTGGAGGTTGGAAGTTGCGCTCCATTGAAAAGGACTGACTTGTGCAGAGGGAGTAGGACGTGGTACAGTGGGGAACATGAAGATAGGAGCCTATGTACTTAACAGAGTCTCATCTTGTCCACCATCTAGAAGTTCCATTGAAAGGAGACCTTGAAGGTTGCAAGACAACTCCAAGATGTGCAGTTCGGTTGCTCCCAGGCTGTGGTTCTTAACAGACCGTCGCATCAGAGAAGATTACCCTCAGCAGGAGATCCTGAGAGCACTGAAGGCCAAGTGCTGTGAAGAGGAGCTAGATTTCCGGGCCTTGGTGATGGATGAAGTGGTGCTGACCATTGAGGATGGAAATCTTGGTGAGAATGAGATAAGGCTGGGAATGTGCTGAAAGGGTATTTGGAAAAAGATTGTAAAATGGAGCATCTGTACTCTTCAGTAATGAATTCCATGTGTGCCAGAATACCATACATCACCTAATTCATATAGATCTAGATGATATGATATTCTTTAGTATTTACTGCGATAATCAAATATAACTAACTTTGCTAATTCACATTAGAACTATTTTTGCCTTCCCTCTGTAGAACATAGACATAGAGGGTTGCTTTAGTGTACTGATTCCAGGATAAGGACCTCTGAATTAAAGCATGGAGTTTCATTTTTTTGCATAGGTACTTGAAGTTTATAGGTCACATTTAAGAGTTTCAGGAGGACTTTTTTCTTCTGCTTATTTTCTGAATTCAAGGTAGCAAACATATGTGAAATGAAAAGGAATTTTCAATGGACAATACCAGTTGTCATGGAGCTAGAGGTAATAACGTGACATAACTAAAGCAGGACTCTTTATCAGGGACTGTAGTGATAGGACAAGGAAGGGGTGATGGGTTTAAACTAAAACAGGGGAAGTTCAGGTTAGATATACGGAAGAAGTTCTTTACTGTGAGGGTGGTGAGGCACTGGTATAGGTTGCCCAGAGAAGTGGTAAATGCTCCATCCCTGGCAGTGTTCAAGGCCGGGTTGGGCAGAGCCTTGGGTGACATGGTCTGGGGTGAGGTGTTCCTGCCCATTGCAGGGGGCTTGGAACTAGATGATCTTAAGGTCCTTTCCAACTCGGACCACTCTATGATTCTATGCTGCTGTACAGAAAAATTTGAACTATTACAACTACTTACAGTGTTTTAATAAGGTTTCTGTTCTGTTTTCCTGTTAGATTTTTTTTTTCTGTGGTGATTAAAAGGGAAAGCAAGATACTAAAATGTGTTAGGAATGTTAAATAAGATGATTCTATAGATAGTAAGCTTATGTTATGGGGAGAATGTCAAGCTGTGTTACACTGTTATATTTTTTTCCAACTCTTTAATTTGGATTTCCTAAAGGAAGGAGACTTCAGTGTTGTTTTGTACCTTTACTTCTTCCATTTCTCTTCCCCATATACCAGTAAAAAAGAATCAGTGGACATCCAGGGAAAGATTAAATTTCTGAAAATTGTATTAGAGTAATTCTCTGTGGAGAGAAAACATACAAGTACCCTCAGCCCTGAAGAAGAGGTTGCCGTGTGATCTTGTACCTTGTTCCTTATTGGGGAATCTATCTAGGAGGGAAATGTTAAAACTGACTCAGAGGAAGAACTTTGTTCAGAGTTTGTACCTTTCTGTAGCACAAATCAAACAAACGTAGAAGAAATGCATGGGAAAACAGGATTTTTCTTTTTTATTCTGGTATTACTAAACTTTTATTTACCTGTTTTGTCTTTTATTCTGGGGTATCTATGATTTTTATCAGAAACTTGAAATTCTGTAGGATGTGTTCAAATCAAGGCAACTTCTTGTCAGAAAGTCTGAATATCTTACTGTTCTGGGTGTGCTGGCCTTAGGACAGCATGTTCTGTGAAGGCAGCCCTCCTAGATTATAGCTGCAGCCTCTAAGATGCAGAATTGGTCCTTCAGCATTTCAGTATTGTGTTTATTTCTTGGTGATGTGTTTTCTGCCTGTTTTTTGGGAATTAAGTATGGCAAGCTTGAATTGTGGGCCTTTCTGCTCTCTTCTATTTAATGCCTCCTAATGCTGCATCTATTGCAAGAAGAAAAGATAAAGTATGCAAGTTGGAAAACCAATGCTGAGGAATGTGTAGTTATAAGAATGAGAAAAATAAAGGAAGTGACTAGAAAGAGAATATAAAAAAAGGAAATTATTTTCCCACAAAGCGTTCATTCAAACTGTGTAAATAACTGACCTTTTGAAAAGAAGCAAGATAAAAATGCTGAAAGATTGCGGCTAGAAATTTTCTTACAAATAATCTGACCTAATTGTGATCTTTTTGGGCTGGGGTGTGGGAGTTGTCTTATATCAAACAGTTCTTTCTCTTGGAGATAGATGAAGAATCTTCCCTCTTATTTTTCCAGTTTTCTTTTTTTTTTAGTGCTTGCCTAGTTTTTTTTTGATACAGATTTCTGGTGGAGGACACAAGCAAAAGTGTTGTGTTTAATTTTCTGTGTTAAAGTTCTCAGCTGGCCTAGGAAAAGGTGTCCTGGAACAAAATCCAGGAGGTAATGCATTCTCTACCCTTTCTGTTATCTACTGTTGTGTGAGGGATCCAGGTTGAGTAAAGTTGATGAAGAGAGTATATCTTCAGTGGATAATAACCTGCTTTTGCTTCCAGTTCTGCCATTATTTGTGTTGGAAGCTTAGCAATACAGGGCTCTGAGGGTAATGGATGGTGTTGGAGGTTTTCACATACACTTGAGATTAGAGCTTTTTTTTCTTTGTCCTTCAAAACCTAGGCAGTTTCTCAAATAAATTGTTCAAAGAATGTTAACTTTACAAAGTCAAGTTGGATGCTGTTTAAAACTTTACAGTGTGGTATTCTGTAGATGGGATATTTCTTTGTGGGCTTGCTGAGTGTCAGGAACATGACTGGTCTTTGCAGTCTGAAAATTCAGCACGGGACATTACAAAGCTTGAAGCGATTTACCTCACAGAGGTAGAGTGGAAAAGACACTTGTGAACTTAGGAAAATGGAGCAGAACAGTGGGATGTGTGGCCCTTTCACCAGTTACATGCTGTGTACCTTGCGTGTAGCATGTCTCTTGACAGTTCCTTCCACAACTTGGGGTGACCCAGCATCCCAAGCACCACCCCACCCCCAGTTTTACTGGCCACATGATGAACCTGCCATATCCTGAAGATCTATGTTACATGACTCAGTACAGCATGAGTCCAGAAATGATTGTAAGTGCAAGTTAAGAGATGTAGAATTGAAGTTTTCCCTTTAAGTTTAGAAGGGAACTGTTAAACTCATTTATGCTTAAACTAGTTTGGAAATAGTTAAGTTCAACAACTAGTTTTTGAAAATAACTATGGTTTATACCTTAATTAGGTAAGTGCCTGCTTACTCGAGCCATGCCTTCCTGTTTCCTTGGCACACTGGCAGTAGTGCTCTGTAGATCTCCCAGGCAAAAGTCAAGTTAAAATAAGTGGAAAAGTCCAGATGCATAAAACAATGAATATTTTTCTGCTGCTTTGGTGGGCTGAACCTGCTGAAATGGGTATTGAACCAGACATGTGCAACATTGGTGCACAGGAATGCATGTATGGAAAAAAGTGGAGGGTGATATTGCAGCTATTCTGATTTAAACTGGCTCAAACTATCGTGTGGCTGTAGTCTGTTTCTTAAGAGCTAAATTCTTGAAGCTAAACTGGGCTGGTATCATCTACTGTGGAATGGAGCAGCCGTGTTCTTGCCCCTTTCCAGCCTTGCTCTAGCTGCTTGCCTTGTGTAAGGACTTAATGTCTCTCTTGGCTTGCTTTCATGTTGTAGCTAAACTAATCTAATTCAAAAAAAAGATTGACCAAATTCTCTGCTTGTTTGCAGGATCTGGCATTCATGTGAGTTGAGTTGGCTAATCCAATGGAACAGTGTTCATTATTATGAACAGTTTTCTGTTGGAATAGCTTGCTTCATCAACCCATTTTGTGGTCACACAATTGCTAGCTGTAGTACACGAGGTCAGGGGAGATTGGTGTTGCTCTTCTAGGGAATGGCTCGTATTTATGTTGATTTAATGGTAGCTTCAAGGCATTCTTTAAAACAGAGGAATTTTCTTATGGTTGGGATGCTTCATAGTGTCAGCTTTAGGATGTTTTTGTGTTTCTTTGAAGCGTCTGGTATTTACTGCTGCAAGGAATGTACTGGGTTACGAAATTAAATGGCTAGTTGCCTAATGTAGTTTGGCGATTCCTATATTCATTTGAAACATATAATCTAACAAAACTGTACATGATATTTTCCGACACACATCTAAAGTCTTAACAGTGAGTCCTGTTAGATAAATAGTTTAAAATTACATGTGTTAAGTTTGCTAGCGCAGTGATATAACAGGTTTGGGGAATTTGAAACTAGTGAGCGGTAGTGTGCAGGGTGGGATGGGGGTGGAGGTGGAAAAAGCCTGTAGGGAACAAGCATACTATGAGACTTAGTGGACAAGAGATGAAAGGTAATTCATTGGTTGTCTCCTGTTTCTGAAGAGAGCGCTCTTTTTCCTCTCACTTGCGTGTAGGACCTAGCAGTAACCTTCCCCATAGACTACATGCCTCATCTGTAGGGAAACACAGTTCAAGAACTGTTTGTTGGTGAAGAACATGCTAGGGGAATCTAGATCTTTCCTTTGTTAAAATTATATACAAGATTATCTTAATTAAAATTCTTAGGTACCAGAATAGCAGAAGTTGGAGATCACTGAGCCAGCAACTTACCTTTCCTTTATTTGAGGTGTTTGGAATCTCCGTGTTTTCTGATACTGTCCTGTGAAGGAAAATAGTTTTAAGGAAGGTTGCTTTCATGACATTTAAACTATTAAAAATGCTGGAGTGAGTGGAATTGGCGTGTCCTAAAGCATAAAACAAAGTGTTAACTTTTCTAAGACTTTCTTGGCTTTTCCTTTGGGAATGTAAAGGCAAGTGATCAGTCTAGCTGAGGAATAAAAAGGACATATTAGTAATCTGTTCTTAAACAGTAATACTTAGTGTACGATCGGCTGTCTTAAGTCAGATGAATGTCACCTGGGAACTGATGTCTTGTCTTCATATTTGCTGCAGAGGAAGTATTTCACAGAATCATAGAATGGTTTGGGTTGGAAAGGACCTTAAGATCATCCAGTTCCAACCCCCTGCCATGGGCAGGGACACCTCACACTAGACCATGTTGCCCAAGGCTCTGTCCAGTCTGGCCTCGAACACTGCCAGAGATGAGGCATTTATTTAGAAGGTAAGATTCTGTTAACTTAGTAAAGGTTGCTGATGTGCTTGTTTAGGCATCTGGGTTTCCTGTGTGGGCCTGAAATTTGCAGTATTAGTCACTATTTCGTTTAAAGTCTTTAATTTTGCAAAATCTGGTTTTGTTTCATATGACCTGGCCTTCATTTATGATTTTGTCTGAACTAGTAACAAACATTTGTGATCTTTGATTCTTTGTCTCACAAAGAATCAAATCTGAGTTAGATAGCATTGGAGGAATCAGGATAGTTGAAAGATTTCTGTCAAATTTCTGTGAAGTATAGAAAGCTGGGGGAAAAAAAAAGTAAGGTTGGATACAAATTCCTATGTTTTCAGTGTAATGGAAAGAAAAGTGCTCTTATCAGCTAGATCCATGATAAGAGAGGGCTTTTACATCTATGAAATGGTTGTTACATCAAAATGTTAGAAGTCTTAATAATTTTGAATCATCTTTAAGTCATCTAAAACCTGTCTTCTATCACGCAATAGGGAACATAATCACCTCCTCTTTGACTGTTTCAGCAGTGCCCTGGTGCACCGTACTGCAGGAGCTTTCCTGCAGTGTTCAGCAATGGCTCTGGCAGTAATGGAGCAGAGGCAAGTGGCCTTGGCAAGGTGCCTTGTTGAGCACTGCAGAGTTGGCCTGTTTCCTGCTACTAACAACAGCCAGAGCAGCTATTGCTTCCTCTGCAGAGTTGGGAAGCAATTGTAGTACTACTAGTGCTAGTACAAGTAGTAGTAGTTTGTAACTCAGTAGTGGGAGCTGGAGAAGAAACTGCATTGTGTGCAAAGGACTGGAAGGTGGTTAGACATGAAGTGAATTTTGTGGTGTTGAAAGTGTTGGGCTCAGAACCACTTGAAACTTTCTGATGTTCTTTGACTACGGAAGCCAGTCGCTTGCCAGTCTGATTGATATTAAATCTTATTAAGCCATAAGCGTTACTAGTAGGCAGTATATAGAGGGGATTCTGGAACTGTAGCTGTGTTTAGGGGTGGGTGACTGTGACCACCCCGCCATTAGATACCTTAGACAAACACATGTGTACCAGAAAAAGCAGCAATTTGTACATTTGCTTTATTATCATAGAAACATATTTTAATAACAGTGCATTTCAACAGCTGCCACATGTTTTAGGAAGAATTGTTTTCTTCTAGAACTGTGACACCAAACACAACTTTCCTAGGATTCATGTAGGAAGAAAGGATTTATACTTTGTGACCCTGGATGTCCTTGCATTTTTTCTCCTTGCTATCAGAGATTTCTAGTCTTGCATGTTATCTCAAGCTGATGCTAGATAAGAAACGCTAACAATGAATTTGATCTTCTCAGATTAGTTCTGTTTCTTCAGTAGAGTCAGTATGTCATCAATAGTAGATGTGGGCTCAGTCCAAAGCTACCTTTACAAGATGGAGAGGTAGGAATGTTTCTGCATGGAAGTATTTTATTATGGTAATTTCAGAGGGCTGTGTTAAGGACTGAAGTTTTTCATTTGCATGTGTTCCAACACAGTCAGCCAGGAAAATCAGGCTCGTCTTGGACATATCATCTTGAACAGATGTGCATGTCACCATAGCTGAAAATGCCAGAAAGCGTTGCCAGGTTTTTAATTGTTGTACAAATTATCAGGAATGGCTATCTGGGGGAAAAACAATGTAAAAAACCACAAAAGCAAGATGAAAGGCGTGTTCCATACATCACAGTCAAGAAATTAAAATGGGTCTCGTGTTTCTCAGACGAGTCTTTAACTGGCTGGGGGTTTCTGTGTCACTTTTCCAACAGTCCCTCTTCCAGTGCTGCATCACCTAAGCAAGTTGTGCTGGCACAGTTGTCTGAGCAGTTGCACTGTGACCCAGGTCTGCAGACTGGTGTGGTTTTAAACCAGCCTCTCCTTGGTGGAGGGTGTTTCTTAATGCTGCATTAGTCTTCCGAGGCAGGTAACAACATGTAAAATGCTGCAGCACTTAAATCAGGAGGGGGAAAGTATGTGTGTTCATGTGTGAGACATAAGGAGATACCACAAGTATCAATACCACAAAAACTTATGAAACTGACAACAACTGACAACTTTACTGGGTTTCTGATCAGGGAAGTCAGCAGTACTTGTTCTTTAAGCGATGACAGTAGCTTCAGTTTTCTCCACCTCTTCTCCAAGTCTAGTTGTTACCCACTTGTGAATAACAGGCAGTGATTGTGAATGTGAGAGAGATTGGTATGGCAACTTCACTAGGTGATGAGAGGGGTCTTCCAGTGTGCAGACCTGTGTTTTAACTGATACAGGCTTCTAGGAGTGCCAGTGGCCGTGAACAAGTCCCTTTACTTTCTTAAAACTCTTGTCTATAAACTGTGGTGAAATACTGGTTTCAAGAATTACACTTTCATTTTATATCTGCCCTTTTCTACATTAAAAGATTAGAATGAAAAGGAGAACCAAAAGAAAAAGTGTCACTAATGAAAATATCAGACATTTTTTATTTGCTGGTATTGTAAATAATTAACATTTACAGTGTCACAAAAATCTGTGATGGCGTCCTTTTTAATGATTGTTCTTTAAAAGGAAAAGCTTACATGATCCCATATCTGTTTAAAGGTCCAGTGCTTTAGGATTAAAAGCATGATACGGAGTTTTAAAATGCCTTTGTCAAAAGTTGAAGCAAGCTTTGGTAAGCAGAATGTGTTATGTGCTTGACAACATGAGTAGAACACCTGAGAACAAAGGTATTCTCATCATGTTCTCAGGGAAACCCTACAAGCGTTACACTAATGAAGTGCTTTACCTAATGGAAGGCTTTTCCTGTTATGCAGAAATGTTTTCTTGCTCTGTATTTCCATTTAGAGCAAGTATTGAACTAGGGGCTGTCTTGCTGTGCTTGTTACTCGCTTCCACACATCTGCAAGGAGTTTATTTATTTATTCATTCCCCCCAGATGGCATCTTTCTGTTGCTTGCTTGGGGTTGGTTGGTTGGTGTTTTTTTGGGGGTGTGTGTATGTTCGCCTCTCAGTGGAATTGTACTAGTGAAGAATTTGGCTTCCAGATCCTAGGAATATATTTTCACAAAAAGAGAGGAGAGAGGAATGTGTTCTTTTCTAAAGATAAAGCAAAAAGGGTAATCCAATGGAATACTTGTGCTATGTGCTTAATGCAAGGGAAGTTCTCTCTCTTTCAGACACATGATGTTGCATGATGTAGTTAGAAATGGGAGAATTAAACATGCCCATTACTAGCGTAGTGGAAGAACAGATAGTGGAAGAGGCAAACTAGTGATTTGATCCATTTTGGCAAGAGGCGATGTAAAAAGACTCAATACACCAGTGTTCTCGTCTGGATTTTTTTAGTTGAGAAGAGGGGTGGGCTGCGCTGGCACAGTAAATAGAGCAGGTGATTTCATTTGCAGTAATAGTTGTAATGTAACATCACTGAAATGATATGCTCAAAATTCATGCTGTCAAATCCTATTTCTTGGCAGTTTCTGTCATTGAGACCTGGTAGGGAAGCATAGCAGTCAGAAGATCAATAAATACCTCCCTTGAGTTCTAAGAGCTTGATTTGAAAGTGCCTTCTAGGTATCTAGCCTGTTGTCTTGTTGTGCTGGTACAATGCTGTGGAGCTTCTGGGGGTAGGGATTTCCTTTTAAGCTTTTACAAGGACAGAAGAGGAAGTTGTTTGTAAAAACTTGTGTGTTCCCTTTAGTTGTTCAGAGTATAAAACTATTTCTTGTTTGAGAAGTGTTTTAGGAATAGAAATAAGTAGCATTGACAGAGCTGTTGGATCACATTACAGATGTGATTCTCATTACAGGCATCTGATATGCTCACTATGACAACACTGGGCATCACCAGCCATTGAGAAGGCATAAGGGGGTTTAAGCCAGCTCAAGCCCATTGCTGCCTTCAAAACTCTATTGGATAGTCATTCAGATTTTATACTCTGGGTTGGGCTGAGCCCTGTATATGCTCCCCTGTACTGGTCTGGTTCTCTCAGGAAGACATTCATGCTTTTTTCTGCTGTCCTGGACAAACATTTACACAACCAGTTGATATACTCAACTGAGAGTCAGCCTAACTGAGAGTCAGCCAATCCCCCTAACTGTTACAACCCTTCATCTTAACTGCCACCTTCCAGTCCTTTTTGTCATAGTATGAGGTCACCTTTCTCTGCCAGAAGTGTGGTCAGGCACTTCCAGTGCTTTGCAAGCACATCATCTTTGCCCATCTCCACTGAGCCTGCTCAGGCCTTTATTGAGCCATCACATGGAGGGAAGAGCTGGCAGCATATAAAAGCTGGAGTTTGGGGCATTTGCCTGAGACTTCTCTGAAGACTTCTGTCTTAGGTGGAGGAAGTAATGGAATGCAAGTGTATTTCTTCCCAGGTTCATGCCCTACCTTAGGGTTATATTTTCATTTTTGACCTGGTAGGTACTTGGTTTATGTAACACGAAACAGATTGATATGGACAGAGAGAGACCGACTTAGGAAGATTGTGTCGCCTAATGACTGTATCAGTATTTGGATTCCATATCTGAGTAACTGTCCTTGAATGATGAGGTAAAAGAATATCTCCACCACCAAATGCTTACTGCGAAAAATGCCAAAATCCCTTTTTGAACCTGGCGTGCCTTTGTGAACCTGGTGTGAAAAGTCAAGCTTCTGCTTCCAAGTTTCTTTTTATGCTCCACATAGTACTGTGAAGGTCTTCAATTCTGAATTGATTCTCTTGCTTTCCCCCACCCCCAATAAAAGTTACTGACTTCGTATTTTAATTAGCTCTTGAAGCTGCTTAGACCTGATTGAGAATCGTCTGAGGGGTTAAGTTTTGGTAGAAACATTACTTAAATAGATGAGAAGAAATTAAATTTGGCACTCAAGGGAATCGTGGCCTTTAGTGGTTTTGTTTGGTTTTGCTACCTTGGGACCATTTGTTAAAACTATTTTACAAACTGACAGTACCATGTATCGTGATAGAACAGAAATATATATATTGCTTCAGTACAGAAGAGTGTAACCAATCAGCAGTAGATGGTTTTGGAAATTGAGATCACAGGGGCTTTTCTTAGTTTTGTAACTGTTTTACTTGATAATCCCCAGATAATAGTAATCTGAACATTTTATGTTTTTGTGAAAACACAGATTAAATCCTCAGTAATATTACAGTACGACTGCAGTGGTTTACCAGTGCAGGAGCAATCTGCAATCTTGGGGTTTAGTACTTAGGTTTAGGATGCCTAAAGCGACATCCTGTATCTGATGAAACATTGTATGAGGTGTTCTTTGACATTGCGTATGGGTCTTATATTGCTCATCTTAACATGACAATGGGTCAAAACTTTCCATTGTAAACCAGATTTTTATTGCTTATACTTTGTCCTTCTCTATTAATACACTGTCACCCCTTAAGTCTTAAATGTCTGAGGGAGCTTTGGAAATTTTCTGCAGAACAATTCAGTGGAAGGAAGGCACTTCTAGGAGAAAAGAATTTTTTTCTATTTTTCTCTAAATTTGTAAGGATGTTTTTGAAAGAACTAGCTTGGAACAGGAGCTCAATTTGGCTGAAGTGGCTTGTTACACCCATGAAGATAGACATAAATTTGTCCCAAGTTATTACCCTTTGAAAAAATAGTCTGTTAAGTATCTTAACGGCTTCTTTAAGCTTCACAGTGAAAATATTGGAAACATATCCCTCTATTATGCAAAAGAGAAAAGAAAAAAAAGGACTTCTGGTGTTGTGGCTTTGTCTGTTGTGGGATGGGCTGCAGTTTGGTCTGAGCACATAATTTAAGATGGGTATTTCCTTTCCTGTTGGTTATCCCTCCTCTCACTGACAGAAAGACCTGAATGGAGTAAAGTACTCCATTCAAATGTAGGAGGGGTAAGAAGAGTTAAATTGTTTTGGGACTGGGGACTTAGTGTCAATGGGGAAGAGTGAAGGCAGCATGCTTTGCAAATCTGCTGGAACAAGCAATAGTAACAGGAAAAGATTGCAGTGAAACTCTTGCTGGTTAAGCAGTTGCTTCCCTCAAGAAGGAAATTGGAGCTGGAAACCAGGGGGAACATGGGTTGTGTGTTGAAACTTCGTGGGAAAAGATGCCAACTGAACAAGGAGCTTCAAATGGAAAAGAAGTTTGGAGGCAACGCAGGAAACTGAGTGGCTAGAGTGGTATTCAAAATTGCAGGCAAAGAAGCTACTTGACAGGAGGAGAAATCTGTAGTTTGGAAATGAACTGGAGGAATAAGGAGGGACAGAAAGGAAGTGGAAGTATAGGTGTTACATCTAGGGGGATGAATCCTACGGGGAGTGACTGGGGCAAAGGAAGCTGCTTGCAGTACTTGCTGTCTTCCAGTGCTTGGGTTGGAATCAAACCTTCCAGAGCTTTTCTCTCTTGCAGAGAAAAACATTCCTCTGCCAGCTGTTTACACGAATGTTTGCTGACAGTAGAGCCCAATTCACCTTAAGTGCTGGTCCACATAGAGGCTGCTGGCCCAGTGCTGCTGACACCTAGCTGCCAGCTGCAGTGTCAAAGGACTGTATGGTAGATGAAACTGTTCTAACCCTCATGTGCTAGTCCATCAGTGTCATGTTTGTGTTACTTAGGTGCCAAGTGATGAAGTTCGCTTTTGATTATCTGCAAATGTAAATCAAAATACTATTTTGAGTAGCAACAGCAAGTACCCCCAAATTAGAAATCGGCAAAACCAAATTTGTGTTTTTGGCTCCTTTGTTGTGTATTTGTTTTCAGGTATTATGTTTTAAATTACTTGATCACATGCTACTTTTTCATCGTTCTCCTTAGAGTACTAGGGTATTCTGCTCTGGAAGCATAACTTGCAGCGTAGTGAAGAAGAGGACTATTTGTAGGATGCTTTCTGTGTGGTCACAGACATTTATGACATTGAAGCAGGATATTGCTGGAAGAAAAGTGTTAGTCTGGTGATTTAAATTGGACTGCTCAGAAATTGCCTTTAATTGCATGTTTTTGCATTTTCTGAGTGCCCAAACTTTGGATGCTAGGATCAGCTTTGGGAAAGTGCTGAACACTTGCATCCACAAATAAAGTCAGTTGGTGCAGCATCAGCAACTGAGGAATCATGGTCTCCCAAATGTGGCATCTAGAATTCCTTTTACACTTATTTCTTTGTTTCTCTTCCCCATGCTGGAAATTAGTAGAATGCTCACTGGTCTCCTGTGGTGCTGACAAAATAAGTTAAGTCTGTGAAGTATTTAGATGTTACTGTGACAAGCACAATAAATTAAACTCAAGAAGAAATGAATAATTGTGTGTTTCAAGCAAGGGTTTCAGTACACCAGTACATGGACTACAGACCGGACAATGTAAAAGAAGGTACAGTGCTGAGTAGCTGCTTGTTGAGTGAGTGCTATACCTCCTGTGCAGGTTGGATAAATGCTGGGAGGGGGGGAAAGAATGCGTGACTGAAGACAGCACGTCAGTGCTGCAGACATATCCTTAGTTGTGGCTTTTGCTAACCTTTGTGTGCTTGACTTTCTGGATTCAGGAGTTTTCTCTTAATGTAGCTTTTTAACGTAATACTGTGTATACACATTCTTTATAAATAATGTATGTGCAGACATGTGGGGACTGTGCTGGATCTATCAATGCAGTTTACTAGCCAGGCTTTGGAAAACTTAGGTGTAGGGAAAACCAGGAGTGATGCAGTGATAACCAGTTACTTGGTTATATATATATAAACCAAGTTTATATACTTGGTTATACCAAGTATATAAATACCAATATATTTACATTCAAGATACGTATATATCCTGTCAGTGAGACTGAGGAATTATCTCTCTAAATACCTGGAGAGGTTGTGCTTGTGCCTTGTTCTCTCTCATACTTGTTTAATGAATATGTAAATTGGCACATCCCCATTGTTATTATACTTCTCCACTGCTTTGGAAAATGGCTTACTCTGTTCCTGGAATTCTTTCTGTTTGGGTTCTTTTGAAGCCATTGCTTTCAGCGTTTGGTTCATATTTTTTTGAGGTGCCTTGCAGGCTATCTTTCATGTTTAAGAACATCTTAATATATATGAAAAAGTAATATATTACTTTTGGATATAAACATACGATAAAAAAAAAAATACAAAGTATTGGACCTTCTGTTCCTGGATGAGGAACAGACCCACAGGGTGGGTGACCAGGCAGGATGATGTGGTTTGAGTTGAGCCCTTTCTTACTAGGAGGTAAGGAAGGGAGCAATAGTGAACCTGACTGAGCCTGCCATGATAGAGGCAGTCAGTTGTTATCATCTTGAAATTAATTTTTAGGAGTTCCAGGTTTTCTTGCACCAACCACATGTATCTTTTAGCTTACTTTTCTAGAAAACAGACGCACCCAAATCCTACCTGTTCATGTTGTTGAGAGGTGGCTTTCATTCCTAGATCATGCCTTTCCTGTCGCAATGAGGGTTTTTATGAATAACAAAAGAGCCAGTATCAAGTTTTCCTGCTAGTGTTACTATGTGTCCCTGTTTCTCTGATTTAGACGATCTTTGTGAATATCCTGCAGACTAAGATTAAAGGCTTTGTTTTGCTTGGGTTGCAGTTCTTGTGTGCTTGTTCCCCAGTGAGACAAGTGTTTTCGTAATTGTACCCTAAAAATTCTTTAAAGGTTTGGAGTAGCTCTTAACTTGTTCCACAAAACTAGATTCAAACTCAACTTGGGACCTAAAGGGAACTACCCTTTGTGCCCCTGACAACTTTCTGCATCTTTCTGTGGAGGACTACATTGTTGGATGAATGCTTCCGCCAGGAGGATGGAATGTTGGTGAGCAAGGCCTGTTTTCAGTTGTTTGCTTATAGCTTAACAATAAAAGTTTCACAGCTTTCTCCCCCCATGTTCCTTACTTTGCTTTCCAGACAAGGTTTGCCTTTATCATATACTGAATTTCTTTTTAAATATCTTTCCAAGTTTCATTGTGGTCAGAGAATCAAGCTGTGGTTCCTCCCCCAGCTGTCAAACCTATGGAGGCACTTTCCACTTTCAGCACGAAGAACTTGTCAGATGGTCTCAATTGTGCAAAAGAAAGAAAGGACATTTCCCAGTGAACCCACAAATCTATTTTGAGCTGTGAAATAGTGCAGTGTGGAGCATGCGTCCTGCTGCTGCAGCCACATAAGAGAATCATACAATAAGTGAGATCGGAAGGAATGCTCAAAGCAGCCAACTTGAAAGCTAGAGACAGCTCTGAAGTTAGATTAGGTTGCTTGGGTCATATCCAGTTGGGTTTTGAATATCTCCAAGGACAAAGCCTCCACAACCTCTCAGGGCAATCTGTCACAAAGTTTGGCCGCTCTCACGGAGGGAGAAGGGAATCCAAATACATGGTCACAACTGTGTTTGCAAGTTGTATGTCTGTTGGTAGTCTCTTGACTAGCACTGCACACTCCAAAGCCAAGCTGCACGTCTGTGCTCCACTCCTTTATGTGAGGCATAAACCCTCCTCCTCGCTTCCACAGCCTGTCGTTCTGAAAGAGTCTTTATCCATTCACCACAGTACTCCAGGTATGCAAACTGTCCAGCTGCCAAGGAGGAGAGGTTATGGGTTGGAGACATGCTGTAAGTGTAGGTAGAAAGCTAGTGAGAAGTTACTTAATAATGACTGGAAGTTTTTGAGATGTGCATGTTCATATCCTGCTTCCTTTTGTTTTTCTGTCGATCTTCCCAGGATCATTCTGGCCTAAGACTGAAATGGTTCTTTGTGCACTCCTCCTTACATGCTTGGGACTAAAGGTGAGGCAGGATTCTGAAAGTGCATGCCCTTTGTGGATGCTTTGAGGTGAAAAGGTCTGTGGCTGCAGGTGAAAGGGATGCCATCCATACATGTAAACTGCATGTCTGAACGCTTGTAATTGTTTGTCATGCTCGAACAAGGCTGGTAGCTGGGCCTTTATAGCAATTTTGCTGCAAATTCTTCTTATGTGATAGAGTGGGAGCCACTGGAGAATGTATTACCTGCATAGGACAGGAGAGCAGGAGCTGGAGAAAGAGAAATTGGTCTGACAGGCTTCTTTTTTTAACTAAGTTTTACAAAGCTGGGTTAGCACAGTGACCACAGAGTTGTAGATGTAAGAAAGAGGAAAAAAAAAATCTCACTACAGATAATTCTACAGACTGAAAATGGTGCTGTCTTGACAATTTAAGCTTCAGGTCTGATCAGATCCTACAGTGAGCTGGTTCAGCTTGCAATACCTGCAGAAATGAAATTCCACAACAAAACAGTTTTCTGCTGGTGTTACCTGCTCACCAGTGGGGCCGATAAGCATTAGGGACTGGGTGGTACTTCATGCTGCTGTAGGATTGCATGGGGCTGGAAAGTAAAACTGTTGCTGCAACAGGGTGACTTAAATTGTCTTAGAAACACAGTGTTACGTGTTTTGTCCAACACAGGGATTTCTAAAGAGGTCATTTCTTCCCCTTTCTCACGTGGGTTTTCCAAGGTGCATAACATGCACTTAAACCTTTTCCTCTAAGAATTTTTAATCTTTTTAAATTGATCGAGGCAGAGACGAGGAGTGAGTGTAAATTACTATTCTGTTACTGAGAACAGATCAAGACTGGCATTTGGTAATGAGATTTTTATGATTCTGTTGCTGTAAAGTGGAAGAACTTGAAGAAAAATGTAACCTGCAAATATTTAAAAGAAGATTCTTAGAGGAATCTATGGAGGAGTGAGATAAATGAACTAAGGAGATTTGTCATACCTGATGCTGGTAAAAAAAGCTTCTGTCTCCATCTCTACTGTTGATTTGTTTCTGATGAGATCAGTAGCCCCTCAGTGCTTTTTGTTTCTTTGTAAATTGGGCAGATGCTCATTTCAGGAAAGACAAGACAAAAAGTTTTAAAGCTTGTAGTGCAGAATAAATGCATATAAAGATATTTAACAATTTCTGGGGATTGCTAAACTCAGGGCTACGCTTACAATCTAGAGGTTAGTGGTAAAATAGCTGATCTCTTAAATGTGTTGCCTTCAAAGGTCAAACCAAGATGACAGTGGGGGATGTCCCTTCTGCTTGCTTTAGTCTGCTGTCTGTGAGTACAACAGTACTACTGCATGATTTCTTTCTTTGCCTTGTCTGGTTGGAAAGGCTGTAATTCTGAGGAGCATTTTCTTTTAAGAAGATAGTTCCAGATTGTGTGGAATGTCTTGATTAGGGAACATACAAAGCAAATGTCTCAATCAGTTAACATCTTAACATCTTTTTGGCACTAGGTGGGAGCTTCTGCATTCAGAACAGGTGAGAAATGATACTGTGATGTTATACTTGTATTTTCATTACAGCATGGGCATGGAGCACGTGTGCAGCTACTGCAGTGTAGTTTTAACCTGCTAAAGCTGGGAAGTGGAAACAAGCCCAGTGTGTGAGCTTACAGAAATGTGGAAAAGGTGGAATTCTTCCTTCTCTAGCTTTTGCTTTGTGTATGATTTTATATTAATGTCTGTTAAAACTAAGAAGTTTTGGGTTATATCTTTTGGTCTCGAACAATTATTTTGGGTTTTGTTTTGGGTGTGTTTTGTGTACGAAAAGACTGTACTCGTGAAGAGACCTGAAACTGTTGTAAAAAAAGGAATTATAGAAACTCCCTGGTGATGAGAGTCAATGTTATCTCTGCAAGCTTTGGAATCAGTTTTAACTCATAATTTACTTGAAATATCATGGTTAAATTCCTTCCTTTAAGAAGGATACATTTGTCTCCAAAATAAGTGACTCAAATTCATGAATTTAATGCAATTTTGCCTAGAAAGTCCTTAGGCTGTAATGACGGGTTAAAACAGTAAGTTGAGGGGATTTTTTCATTCCTCAGAATTCAGGCTCAATCAAACATGTTTGAAAACACTTGGAAGATTCAGGTAGTTCTATATTATCTATTAAAAGTTTCTGACAGTGTGCTTATAGATATCTTTTCTGTTATGGGAGACAGATATGAAGGCTACATGTCTTCATTAGTTTTGTTGAAAACTCACATGGGATGAATTCAGCAGTTTGCTTAAGTTAATAAAAGGGTGAATTCCTGAGATGAAAGAATGCATTGTTTGGTAGCAGAGAGAGTTGCTGCCTAAGTTATGCATTTAAAAGGTGTTTAGTAGATTTTTGGCATTGCACGGAGAATTTTAGATTCATCTCAGATGGGAGGAGACAGCTGCCTTTCTGGGTTGCTTGAATTCTTCCTCTGGATTTCTTTCTGCTTTTGGAAAGACCTTCCCAATTATCTATTTGGTTTTTTTTTTCAGGTGTGTCTTGACTCCCCCCCCTTCCCCCTTTACCTGCTATTTAAAATGAACAGAGGTTGGACATTTGAGACATAGAAGAGTATCCCGGTTTTGGCTGGGATGGAGTTAATTTTCTTGCCAGTAGCTGTGCAGTGCTGTTTTGGCTTTAGTCAGAACAATGCTGATAACACACCGATGTTTAGTCGTTGCTCAGTAGCACTTACACTGATCAAGGACTTTCCGGTCTCTCATGCTTTGCCAGTGAGGAGATTGGGAAGTAGCACAGCCAGGACACCTGACCTGAACTAGCCAAGGGGATATTTCATACCATAGAACATCATGCTCAGTATAGCAACTGGGTTTTATCTCAACCCACAGGTTCTGATTCTCCCCCACGTCCCACCAGTGGCAGGGAGTGAGCAATCAGCCGCGTGATACTTGGTTGGGGTTAAACCACAGCAGTCCTTTTTGGCACACAACGTGGGCCTCAGTGGGTTGAGATAACAACAAATGTGAATAGAATGTGTTAGAACAAATCTGTTGTAACTGTTCGTTGTATAGCTTAATAGTCACTGGTCACAGTGAATTATTTGCTGTCAAAGTTGGTTTGCCTGTTCTTAAAGTTGCAGTATGTAGTACCTTACTTGCAGTATGTGTTCCCTGTTGTGCTGTTTGTCACCCGTGGGAACTGGGCTAAGGTTATCATGTTGTTCTATTTTGTAACACTGGCTAATGGTACGACAGAATTTCTGGTTGTGAAACTAACCTAGTATTTGTACTCAGCATTGCCATCACCTCTGTACTTTGGGAGCCATCTATCAGAAACTATTAATAATTACACCTTTAAATTTTCTCCCTGGAGAGCCAATCTACGGAGGAGATATCTTCCCACATCTTCCCCACTATGCTAATTACAGTAGCAGCTGAGGATTTTGAAGATTTTGAATATCCTTGAGATGTCAAAACTAGCATGGTCCTATAACTAGGAAACAGCATGTTGCTGGACGTGTTCCAGGTCTTTTTTAAGGTTAAACAACTATTTAAGAATGCCACCCGGAGATCTGTCTCAAGGCTGGATAGTTTTGAGTGGCAGGGTGTGTAGAATAGTATGGGCAAGTACCTAGGCCAGTGGCACCTCCAGTGTTTTGTATCTTTACCCCTGAACAAGTGCAGTATCTCGAAAAACTAGTAAAATATTTGGAAAAAGAATGCTGTCACCCTGGCAACTCCAGAGAGGGACACATCACTGCAACGTGCTGCATGCCTGTGTCCACTGAGGCCTGGCTGACACTATTCAGTGCCCTCAAGGGGAAAAGGAGGTCTCTGGATCTGACGACAAGGTGACAGGCGCTGTGGCTACTCCAACCCCAGTGACAGGCACTGCAGCTGAACCAAAGAACCAACCTGACGTTATCAGGTGCCCTTGTACAGAAGAAGAAATGGACGCGAAAGTCAGCTCATGTAGTGAAGGAAGATGAAGCAGGGCCATCACAAGAACAGGAGATAGAGGCAGAGTAAGAGGTAACCACTCAGTTCCTATCCCTGAATGATCTGTGGGATATGCAGAAATATTTCAGCCATCATCCAGGTGAACACATAATCACCTGGCTGCTCTAGTGCTGGGATAACTGGGCTAGTAGTCTGGAATTAGAGAGTAGGGAAACTTCCTAGGGAATAGGCATTGACAAGGTGGCTGGAATGGGACACAAGTCGTTAGCCTCTAGAGGTGACTCCTGTCAAGTGTGAAGGAAAGGTATCCCTTAAAAGAAGGTTATACGTCACCCAGGCAAGTGGACCACAATGGAGAGAGGTATCCAGTACCTGAGGGAATTAGCTGTGCTAGAGATGATTCGTTATGGCCCAAACAATGTGCAGTTACCCACAGATCCAGACAAAGTCCAGTGCTATGGCTCATATGGCAGAAATCTGCATGGAGCACACCATCATCGTATGCCAGCTCGTTGGCACTAAAGACCTAGAGAGACAAAGTGGTACTGACAGTGGATGAAGTGGCTTGCCAACACCAGCAGTATGAAGAAAATCTCTCTTGCTCCGTAGTGACTTGCGACTCAGCTGTAGAAAAACTGTCCAAAAAGTGGGGAAAACTCTTCCAGGAGTTCCAGCGAAGAAGTGTGGTGAAAACCAGTAAATCCTGTTTGTGAGCCTGAACTTTCTCTTAATATGAAGAATCATCATATTCATTGAGAGCTTTGAAGGGAAATCTAATAGACAAAAGACAATCTAATCATTGCTTATGCAGTGGCTGTACGGCATGTATGCATGCATATAGTTGTGCAAAAATTGGGGGACCCTTTTGCAACATGGGAGTCAAAACTATCTCCCTTCACTCCATCTGAGCTGTGAGAGTCTTTGTGTTGTTATAATTCAAATAATTTAAAACTTAGATCAACAGCTGCACTTTTAATTTCAGTATATTTAAATGGATCTTGTCCTGAATGTTTTTTCTTTGAGTTTAGGCATTGGAAGCTATTTAAAATTCTTCTAACTTTGCCCAGGAGAAAATTGGAAAAGCAGATGTGTAATGAGAACTTTTACATAAACTCAGTGGGAAAAGCAGAAATTCACTTTTCAGAGTGAATTTCACTTTTTTTCAAGGTGTTTGAAATCGCATCTTTTCCAACACTGACTTGTTTTGTTTAATGAATCTTTTAATTTCCCTTTTGTGGCATTTGTTTTTGTAACACTTCATTTAAAATGCATCTTAGCAGTTTTATCACTAAAGTATCTGTGTTTGGGAGTAGGGCTAAAATACTGAATGTTTCCTTCTATACCTGTTTGAACATTTTCCAAGTAGTCTCTGGAAATGTATTTTATTTGTTAGTGTCACAGTTTCTTCATTGTGTGTTTATATATATATATAATAATGGTAGCTAAGGCTTTAACGTTATTTCAGTCTAGTTTCCATGCTTATATACCTGCCATAAAATCAACTCTCAGAGCAAGATGGTGGTCTAGAATTAGTGTTTGTAATATACCTTTTACATATGCTTTTATATTTGGGTTCATTCATTTCACGTTTATGCATGACTCTGAAGAAGTGCTTGTGGTTTGGGATTATAAGCAAACAATATATTCTGACTAGAAATGTAGCTCTGAAACAGAGATTTAGCATGATCAGTTGGTCAATCAACTAGCATTGATTTAGTGAGATATGTATATGGGCAACTCTGCTGTTTCCCCCTTGTGTCTGAAGAGAACCCCTAAGCCAGAATGGCCATAATCACTTTGAGTGTTGTTATCCTTCCCAAGTTTTTCACCATTTTTGATAGCCTGTGCATGTCTAAGAAGGATTCCATGTTCTTCCTGGGGAAGGGAAGAGATCCCTAAGTCCAGGAAGGGACATGAAATAGAGTTGGTTTCACTCAGGTACCTGCTTGCTTTCTGTTTGTTGCTGCAGCAGTGGCCTTTTGTGAAACTTTTCACAATACTTGCATTAGGAATTTACCAGTTGAAGCTGAATCTGCTTCTCTTTATTTCTGTGTTCTCTGTTCAGGCATAGAAGGGTGTAGGTACTGTTCTAGAGAGAGAGTTTTATTTCTGCTACGTGTGATTTCATTTGAACTGCTGAGCTGTGGAAGTATCTTTTGGTGAGAAAGCCTTTTGGTTAAGATTGTGTGGAGGAGGAGATTGTGGTCATATTAAACCCATAGGGTTAAATTCCAGCACTTGTTAACTTGATTTGAAAAACTAGTAAGTAGTATAGGAATGGAGAGAAGATGAACTTAAAACACCTAGCACAGAACTACTGAAATCTCTTTCTGTTTACACTGGAGTAAAAAAATACCTTGGTAATACTAGGTATCAAAGGGGCTTTTCCATGGCAGTGAAATTTTGGAGAAGTTGTGACAACTTAGCATTCAAATGAATCATAGAATGGTTTGGGTTGGAAAGGACCTTAAGATCATCTAGTTCCAACCCCCTGCCATGGACAGGGACACCTAGACCATGTTGCCCAAGGCTCTGTCCAACCTGGCCTTGAACACTGCCAGGGATGGAGCATTCACCACTTCTCTGAGCAGCCTGTGCCAGTGCCTCACCACCCTCACTGTAAAGAATTTCTTTCTTATATCTAACCTGAACTTCCCCTGTTGAAGCTTAAACCCATCACTCCTTGTCCTAGCACTAAAGCCCCTGATGAAGAGTCCCTCTCCAGCATCCTTATAGACCCCCTTCAGATACTGGAAGCTGCTATGAGGTCTCCACGCAGCTTCTCTTCTCCAGGCTGAACAGCCCCAACTTTCTCAGCCTGTCTTCATATGGGAGGTGCTCCAGCCCCCTGGTCATCCTCATGGCCCTCCTGATAGACTATGGCTGTGCAGTGGTAAATGATGCAGAGGAGAAAATGCCTGTGCAGCTCCAAAGTGGTGTTAATAAATTCCCAGGCTTCTAAAAATTCAGTGCTTAGCTGCTCCTCAAAGTTCTAGTTTAAATAAAATTGCATTTAAATGCCTTTTTTTTTTTTTTTTTTTTTTTACTGTGGATCTGGGATTTTGTGTTACTTACAGTTGTTCTAGAAGATAGATATGTAATGTTAAATCAGCATATTGCAGCAAGTTTTTGAGGTATAGAATAATATTTTGTTAATGTTACTTCTGCTAATTATTTCTAAATTCTGCCACTCTAGTGACTGTTCACTTGGGAAATGTTAGTAACTCCATGGATGGATGGATGAATAAATTGGTGCAATGAAGTTGAGAGAGCTGGAGACTTTCAGGGTAGCATTAAGATCTCTGAGAGAAAATCTGGGTAATATTTTGGGAAGTTCTTAGTCCCTGTTAGCTCCTGTTGGGAATGTGATGGGAGCTGGTATATGTTTAGTGCTTTTGAAAATTTGATTCAGATTTTATTTTCTGGAATGCCGTATGCACAATGACTGTGCGTTATGCCACTTGTATGCTATGCTTGTTAGAACTGTATTTCACGTCCTGGGTCTGCCCCAGTAAACGCTTTTTTCCTGCTTCATTTTGCATGTTTCAGAGCAGTTGGCATTTACTAGAGATTCCACCAAAGACTGAGGCAGTCACTGGAGTTAAATTCTTCTGAGAGGTGGCTGCTTGTGGCACCTGTGGCCATAAAGATGAGGATTCCTTTCTTAGCTGTCCATGCTCTCCAAGGAATTATTTCACTTTGGGCATTTCTCATAGTCGCACAGGTCTGTGAAATTTGGAAGTCGGTTTGAAAGAAGGTGACTTAAATGGCTAGAATATTGTATGTGGCTGGATTCATGGCAGCACTGAATAGGGAACTTCTGCAATCCCACCTTCTGTGCATCATCCCTGCTCTTTTGATCCATTTGGTTTGAAAAGTGGGATGATAGGTCATGGACTTCCATGGGTAGCAAGGCAGTTACCAGTTGTCTTCAGGCACAGATTGAAAGGCTTGGTGTTTTTCATCATGGAAATCTGTGTACTGCTTTATTTTTTTTCTAATGTACACATAGAAGTAAAGATAAATATAATATTTCTCTCTAAGAAATTTTCTTATTCATTACTCTTGTATCACTGTCCTTTGGGTTTCTTCCCCAGGCCATAGCTACTACCTTTCCAGCTACTTTAGTCTTTTCATTTATCATAGTCTATCAGTTAATACTGATGATTCAAACTATATGAAAATAGAAGCTTCATATCAGTAATTTGACTTACATGTCAGAGTTCCCAGATCTCCTTCTGCTTGTGTATTAAATACTTGAAGCATTTAGCGTTATATTGTACCATTTTGTTGAAGAAGCTGGCTGTGGTTCTTGTGGTCACATGCTGTACTTGAAGACTGGAATTTGAGTGTTAAGAACTTGGTGACTCAGTTTGCTTTTTCCCACAGTTTTCCAAAATCACAATTTGGAGTGAAAATACTTTTATAATGTTATTTGATATTACTGAGATTTAGGTTTTGTTAAAAATGCCTGATGCAACTCTCTGAGATTTTGGACTTAATGTCCTGAAACTATATTCCTTCTGCAAAAACATTTCCATTGTTTCAGCTGAAAGTACAGTTGTTTATAACGTGCAACCTGGACATGAGATAGTGCTTTGCAGTAGCTGTTAATCTTCTGATAACTGAGTTTTGTGGAGGTTGGAAGGGTTTTGTGTAGAGTACGAACTGAATAGAATGAGTTTCAGAAACGTCTAGCAATTTAAAATGCTGCTTGGGTGTAAATTAAGATGTCTAGAAGCTCCACACAGTTTCTTGAAATCTTGATGCTTTTTAGCCATCCATAATGCCAGCAATGCAGAAGTGCTTCTTAGAGCTTCTAAAGCACAAGAAAGTAGGATAACTGGGCAGATGAAGCACCAATGCTTATGGACTGTAAGAGGAGTGAGACTGCAGTTTAAGAACTTAGGTACTCTGACTATGGTTGTAATTGACTGGCAGAAGTGTGCTTGGCTTGCAGGCTATGCGCAACGCCTGTGTTTGGGCGCTTAGATTGTCCCAGTTGAGTAGTGAGATTCATTATTATAGAATCCCTCCACTGAAGCTTAAGCTCCAGCATCTTCCCTTGTGTTGTGCTGTGGGGTGGGAGTTAGCACATAGTCATCTTAGGAATCTTAGCTGATGGGCAGCAACTCGTGAACTCAGGATAACTCAGTTTTGTTTGCATGTCTGGTTTTTTTTGAGGCATTTCGTTTGGAATGTGTGCCACCTGAATGATAACTCTCTTAAGAGTGAGGCTATTTAGTTGAGAAATTGTGATTGTGAGATAAATTTGTCATAGGGAAGAAGACAGAAGGTACTAAAAAATCCACTGCATGCATGAATAAGGACTGAGAAGTTCCAGAATTTTGTGGTTTTCTTTTCCAAAGTATGTGCATCCACCTTAAAATGGCACTAAATCAGGTTGTTGACAGGTAGCTGTCATCTTGAATATGATGCTATGCAAATAGTCTCTACCATGTTAGTTGTTACTGTCTTGAGAACTTTTTTATGGTATAGGTACATGTCTTCTGATCTCACTGGTGACAGATGTTTCTGCCTCTTTCTTCTGTCTTCGCTAGAGTTTAATGCTGTGTCTGTTTTCTGTGAACTTCATGGGTTCTAATCTGTTTGGGCCAAAATAAGCCTTTTTAGCAGAGACTAGCTGCTTTGCACTTCAAGCTCACCTGCTGTTCTTTGGGAATGAAAAGCAGCAGGGCTGGTTAGGCCAACTTACAAGGAATCATGCATTTACCCACTCATTTGTATCATGTGCTGCTTTGAGCTGTCTTTGAGAGATACTTGAGGGTTTTCGGCCTTATGTGGGAGATGTGGTGTAACTGGTTAAGTTAATTCAAGGTGATTACTGTTCACATTGCAGTAACTCCTTTTGTACTTTTCATCTGAATACTGTGGTGTTTGGTGTGTAATGTTAAAGGTCTACCGTATTCCATTCTGGAGAGTTTTATCTTGGAGACGAAGAACAAAGAAAGCTGGTACTGAGGAAAAGAACAGGTCTTGTTCAAGTGCAGGATTTATATCTGTTTTTATAGTGTGATATTCCAGCTCGGGAGTCTTAGGGCCAAAGAATACCCAGACATTTTATGATAGTGTAAGAACTTTTTCCCCAAACACTGGTGAAATGGTTGTTCTATGTTGGTAAAGTTCATAGTATTAGATAAGCATGAAATTTCCTGGCTCTCAGTATTGGTGCTTCAAAGGACTATATAGCTGTCTGAGATAAACATGGCATTTCCTGGCTCTCAGTGTTGGTACTTCAAAAGGCTGCATAGCTGTCTCTTTGCCATATCTGCAATGCCATGGGCATCCACTGAGAAAGCCAGCAAATGCTCCAACTTGTTATTTGTTGAGGTACTTGTGTATGACCTGAACATCTTCTGTATGATCCTTCTGCATGTTTGTGAGGTGGGCTCATTGTCCACAGTCAACTGTGACTGTAACTCACTACTACTGTTCTGGGACCAGAATGGTACTATTACTGCAGAGGAAAGAGTTCATCTCCGTTGCAGGCTGGATCGATGGGCTGAGGCCAATGGTATGAGGTTCAGCAAGACAAAGTGCCAGATCCTGCATTTGGGCCACAACAACCCCATGCAATGCTCCAGGCTTGGGGAAGAGTGGCTGGAAAGCTGCTCATGGAAAAGGACCTGGAGGTGCTGATTGACAGAGCTGAACATGAGCAGCTTGTGCCCAGGCAGCCAAGAAGCCAAGAGCATCCTGGCCTGTATCAGCAGTAGTGTGACCAGCAGGACCAGGGCAGTGATCATCCCCCTGTACTGGGCACTGGTGAGGCCGCACCTTGAACACTGTGTTCAGTTCTGGGCTCCTCACTACAGGAGAGACATTGAGGTGCTGGAGTGGGGCCAGAGAAGGGCAGCAGAGCTGGTGAAGGGTCCGGAGCAACAAGTCTTATGAGGAATGGCTGAGGAACTGGGGTTGTTTAGTCTGGATAAGAGAAGGCTCAGGGGGGACCTTATCTCTCCCTTCAACTACCTGAAAGGAGGTTGTAGTGAGGTGGGGGTCGGTCTCTTCTTTCAAGAAACAAGTGATAGGACAAGAGGAAATGGCCTCAGGCTGCTCCAGGGGAGGTTTAGACTGGATATTAGGAAAACTTCCTTCACAGAGAGGATGGTCAGGCATTGGAACAGGCTGCCCAGTGCAGTGGTGGAGTCACCATCCCTGGAAGTGTTCACAAACCGTGTAGATGAGGCCCTCAGTGACATGGTTAGTGGTGGTCTTGGCAGTGCTGGGGTAAAGGTTGGACTTAATGATCTTATAGGTCTTTTCCAACCGAGTTGATTCTGTGATTAAAAAGAAGTTTGGTTACCCCTTAACCACTCTTTTAGTAATATGTCTGTAATATTCCCTTCTCCATCTTTGCATTCGTGAGTTAGTTCTTCAGAAAAGAAATTAATTGTATGCATGAATGTCTTCTGTGTTACTGCTTTCTGCACATTGGAGTGAACGAATGAAAGAATGAGCATTAACCTGCTTGTTAACTGCTGGGTCCTGGATGGAATGCTGAATGCAAGCTTATTCCAAAATGGCAGAATCTCTCTCTCCTTTTTACTATAATAGAGCTGCTTCTGTTTGCAGCACTGTGTTGCTGGGAGACTGCAGCTAATTTTTATGGCGTATGTCAGTAGTAGCGATTCAAATTATACATTTAATTGAGTAGCTCTTCTCTTTGTTTGTAAACTGTCTTCTGTAAAGGGAGAGAATTTTTTGTTTTGTTCTGGGGAGAACAGAATTTACACCAGAGAAAATGATGGAATCTGGAACAAGAGCTCAGATTGTTCTGTTGATAACATCACTGTACTTCCAGAGTCACTCTAGGGGGGTTGTGGCCTGGCAGAATTTACACTGGTCTGGTAGTCAAGTCTAATGCAGGTATTCAGGAGAATTCCAGGTGAGTGAATTCCACATATCCTCAAACTGCTGTTTTTCAGACTCTGTGCACAAAACTTCAGCATGTGATGTGGCTTTAAAGTGAAACAACAAAATAGACTCTGAGAGATTATAAATTAAAAAACTCTGTCGTTTCCGTTCACAACACAGATGCAGTGGCAGTTTTGGGTTTCTATAGAAAATTTAGTCCTCCTTAAAACGATTGTTACACAGCTTGCATGTGGATCAGGACATGCATGCAATTACAGTGGCAAAAAGTGGGAGTAACTGGGCATGCATCTAAATGAGAAAATACATGCGTAAGGTAGAATCTGACTAATAAACCTTTCGCTTGCTGAATCTGTACCCCTTTCTGGTGAAAGGAGATGGTAGTCCATTTCTTGATGTTCACATTCTGTTTAGGTTTTTAGCAGTGTTTTGCTTTTTAATCTTGCTTGAGATGCCTCTGTATGATGGGGTGTGTGTGTCTGAAGCCAGCTTGCTTAAACACGCAAGTCATGTCAGCTGCAATGCGGCAGTGCTTGGTGCTAATGAGGTGAGCAGCCAGAGCACCCGGCTGCTTGTGTTTGCTCATATCTATGCAGTTATGGCAATGGGATTGGAAAAAGGGATATGTATTGGATATGGCTCTGGTTCGGCCTTTCGAGAGTGTGGTTCTGTGTCTTGAATACTGGACAGCATGTTTCTGCTTCCATTTTGGGAGTTAGGTGGTTGCTTCATTATATTTAAGGCAGGCTCTAAGATATGTCCTGACTGGGAGAAGAAAAGAAAATGGGAAGTACAGAGAGGGGGACACCCTCCCTTCTCCCTTGCTCCCTCATTAATTCTAATGCAATTTAAAATGAAATATATTGCCTGCCAATATGTGCCTTCAGGTTGAGTAGATTTAAGTCTGTATTAGAAAAGTAACATCTTTGGAGTATAGAGCTAACTGAGTAATTAATTTGGTCTAGATCTGAATAATTACAGCTGGCCTTTCATAGGCACAGAAAGGCAGATGCACTGTGATTTCTCAGCTCACCTTTCTCTTTTTTAAACCTTAGGTGCTGCAGTGTGAGCTGTCTTATTTTATGCTGAAATCAGAAAGTTTTACTTTAAATGTAAAGCAGATAAAGTGAATATCAAATACTATTTGTCTTTGCCTGTCCTCAGGTGCCAAACTGTCTGCATTGACCTTGATGCCTTCCCATCCAATCCTATTGTATTCTTATTCCTGCAGCCTGTCTTTCACTGTTTCCTTTTCAGAGACATGGTGTGTAAAGCTATAGGTCATGATTAAGTAATGCATTGGTCTTGGTGGCAAAGCTTGCTTTCCTTCTAGTTCTGCCTTGATGTCACGGGGTATTATCCTGTTAGCTGATAAAGTTATTTCTAAGTACTTATTTAGTATAAATCAGATTGTTGAAATTATCGGTGTTAAAAATACCGCTTTGCGGTTTTTTTTGTTTTTAAGGGTCATAGCTAATCTCTGGTACTTTGGCAGTGTGTTGTGTAATATGATGCCACAAATAGAGGGATCAATAAAGATGGGACTGGGAAAGGTATGAAATGATGTAGGCAAGAACCAGTGGTGGGAGGCAGGAGCCTCCTGAGCTATCGATACTGGTGATGTGAATTTAGTGTGCAGCTGACACCTATAGACAGGATGACGTGTCAGCCTATAAAAAAAAAAGTCTTTTACCCTGGGGTGGAGCCCAAGACTCTGTGCCCTGATACGGTTTGTTCTCTGCCTAGTCCTAGGTTAAGAGTGGCATGTGTGAAACAGCACAACTGACAAGATGCATTTTAGGGATAGTTGTGCTGTTTTAACGCTCACTGATGTCTGGTATCTGTTGTGATCACATACAGTGCAGTATTTCTTTGCCTGTTTACCTTCTCCTGAAGACCTTGTAGTTGATTGGGATATTTTTCTCCTCCTTCTCTAGGTCTCCGAGTGAATGGTGAGCTCATTACTGCTTACCCACAGGTGGTGGTTGTGCGTGTACCAACACCTTGGGTCCAGAGTGACAGCGATATCACAGTCCTTCGCCACCTAGAGAAGATGGGCTGTCGATTGATGAATCGTCCCCAGGCTATCCTCAACTGTGTCAACAAGTTCTGGACATTTCAGGAACTTGCTGGTCATGGTGTGCCTCTTCCAGACACTTTCTCATATGGTAAGGCTTTTGGATCAAGTGGATAGCGTAGTTGCCTACCATAATTTACGCTCTTGCAGTGCAGAAGGTGTGAGTCAAATTTTGGAAATCCATAGAATTAAGTAGCATGAGGCTAGTTCCACAGATAAGTGTTCCATATCCAGAAAAGTAAATTAAAGTCACAACACTTAGATTCTGGTTTTGGCTTTGTTGATTAGATGTGATGCTTTGGGAAGGGTACTTTGGCTGTATCTCAGCCTCCCAAGCAACTAACTTTGGTGTTACTACTAAACCACTTTGCACTCTTCTCCAGTTGCCTGAAACAACAGATAAGAACTTGGGGAACTACATGTCATAGAATAACATAAGGATCTAGACTTCGGGAAAAAATCGGAAAGGGGATTAAGCTTTTGTATGAATAAAATAATCTGCAAATATATTGATTATTGTGAAAGGACAAAAAGAGTACAGGCCCTCGTGTTCACCTAGCAACAATTGTTTGGGGCTTGTTTGCCACCAGAACAGTTAATTATTTGTTTCTTGTGCCTGCTTCTGGAGTGTGTGGTTCCTGACAGACTGCTAGATTAAGGGATCCATGAGTATGAGCTACCCTGATGCTATTTCTGATTTTATTTACAATATATTAAAAAATCGAAGATAACTCTCAGCCTTCATTTTCTTCTGTCTCGTTTCACCAGTAGACTTTTGGAATGGGAATTTGACAAAAAACAGAAACTTGACAAAAAACCAGAAACTTGACAAAACCAAAACCATGGGTTTCTGTCAATTAGTCTGAATTACGATTTCCATCAATTACTGTGAAAACATATTTGAGAAGAAACGTACCCTTTCTTTATAGCTATGGTTGCTCTGGCTCTTTGAGAAAGGAATAAGTGTTTTATCTTTTTCTGGGGAGACCAAGCAATGGGGTAATTGCAGAACATCTCTGTTTGTTCATAACTTCCTGCCACTTCTTTTAATGGCTGCCTCTGGAATTTGACAGAAGGGTGACTACTTTTTTTGAACACAAGTATCAAATTCCCAGGGAGAGCTGGCTTTGCCAAGAAAAAGAGGATGTGCTGAATGACATGTTATTCCATGACACGCATTAAAATCCATCGCAGGGTAGTGATGGCTGCTTCTGGTTTTGTGACCAGTGTCTTGGCTTGACATCTGCTCTTCACTTACTGCACATTCTGTTAGAGGACTCTCATCCCTTTGTCTGCTGACTTTCTCTTCTGTATTTCTTGTACTGTGGTCAGCCTTTTGTGAATTGAGCTGAACTCAAATAACCTTCAAGTATCAACCATAATCAAGAGAATGGTCATTAAAAGCTGCTCTTTAAGGTCCTTACAGATGCAATGAGATGAAAAGGTTGAAGTACTACTTCAGGAAATAGGGAGAATGAGATACAGGAGGCTTAAGCCTTGGAAAGGGGGATGGAGGAGTGACAAGACTTAGGTTGTTGCTGTTCTCTGGGTTATGGCTTGACTTCATATTCCTTGTTGCTTTCCTGGTTAGTAGTTTGGATGGAACTGTTACTGGTGTTATGTCAGTGCTGTTTTCCTGCTAGATATTTGAAAAGGAGGGAGTTGATAAAAGGGATAAACTGGATCAAGATGGTAGAATTGGGACATTCAGATTTCTAAAATTGGATTGAGCCTTTTGGAGTTATGATCAAGAGGCCTTTGTCAGCGTGTGTCTTTCATTTCAAAGGACATAGGAGTTAGTATCCCATGGATCACAAACTTTCAAAGTCTGCTTCATGACGAGTTTCTCTTAACTGATAGTTTTTTTTTCTGCATTCTCTAAGCTGTAAGGGTGGGAGGAATGTGTGGCAGTTACATCCCCGATTTGGCCACACTAGATTGGTGGCACATAATGTTGTTGGTTTTCTTTTTGCCAGGTGGTCATGAGAATTTTGCCAAAATGATCGATGAGGCGGAAGTGCTGGAGTTCCCTATGGTGGTGAAGAACACGCGGGGTCACCGAGGTGGGTGTGAGGCCAGGGCTGAGGGCAAAGAGTGTTCTGAGCAGGTCTCTTTAAGATTTTGTCTTGTCAAAGGAAGATAGTTAAGTCTTCTACTAGGTGTTGGACTTCTTTGTGGTACATTTTAATCTACCACCCTTTGACCTCTTAACGTTGAGTAGGCTGCAACACTGGGAAGCAGTTTTAGCAGAACTGAGTCTTACAATAGGTGGGGGGATAGGGTTTCAAAATTATGGTGCATTGGTGACTTTTGTGAGGAAAACTTTGAACTGGAGTAATGGGAGGTCTGGCCTTAGGGAAATGGAAGCCTACATGGATTTTAGGAATGTTTCTAAATAAGCATAAGAAATGAAATCTTAGTTCAGTCAGTCTTAATTTGACTTTTTTTCTATGTTGCCTATAATTAGGATTCTGATTTAAATAAGATCCCATGTATTGTTTGTTCCACATGGATCTCTTTTCTTCAGAAAAATATCTCTGACAGTGCTGGTGATAATACAGCGGGTTCAGATTAAATTATTCTGTTATTAGTCTTTTATTTTAAGTATTGAATATAAAACAATACATAAATTTTGTTTAATGTTGGTGACCTACTAAAGGAAGATAGGTTAAAAATCAATTTCAGAGGTTATTTGCACAGTAGGTTGCACTGTTTTTAATTTACTTTAAAACCAATTTAATAAATACTGAAAGTAAAAAGACTGAAACCAAAGTTTTAAGCACAAAAACCAGCAGTTACCTTAAACAAAAATGTAACAAAAAGGCAGCACTTCTTTCTTATTGTCCATCAGTTTGTTCCCACTCCCTGCTGCTCTGGTGCATCTCTTCTGCTGGCATGAGTGCTTTTGTAGCCATGTAGTAACTAGAATTCAGGAGCTGATGTTGGGTGACTCTAGATGGGTTATATTTACTTGGATTAATTCCTTACATGAATTGTCATTTACTCGGACAAATGCTTGTGCTGATGTAATGGAAGAGTGAGAGCGAAAGTCTGGGACAGAGGAAGATAGGCCTGCTTCTGTTGGCAGTAATACTTGTTTATATGGTTTTGAAGTGCTTGTGGAGCCATGAAGCCAAGTTGGAGTTTGACTTTGCAACAAGCTGAATTTGACAATTGTGGAGTATCTGAGGCAGTGGATTTGGCTTGATACTGCCTCTTGTTAAGATCTGCCAAATAATTACAGAGTTTGCAGCTACTAAATTTCTTCTGCCCTTTTTTTTTCTTTTTTTTTCTTTTAGCCAGTATTCATGTAAATCTCTGTTTACAAGTTTTGCCTTAGAGCACTTTAAATTCCAGGCATCTTAATGTAAATTTATGCATATCACATATCCTTTCACATGGAGAGAGCCGGGGAAGCTTTTTAAGATTAATTGAAGAGCAGCCGTTTGCAGATTGTATTTAAAAAAAAAAACCCAAAACGGGCAAATGTCGTCCTAGGTACTGGCCAGTGAATAAAAGTCATTCTATTCTAGGTCCATTTTCTGCATAGTTGACTGCTGCAGCAAATGTGCCAGTCTTGGTTTTGCCGAGATGTCATGATGCTGCATAATTCCTAAGAAGTAAGTAGGTCCCCTCCAAGGCATTATTCTTCCTATCCCGTTTTAGGAATATAGTAGAATCATTAAGTGCCTACAGGAGAGCCGAAGTTGGGAATGGGAGAAGCTTGCTTGTCATGATTTTGAAGCCTACATTCTGATACAGTGTTTGGGATGAGAAATGCCGTGTTCATCAAGCAGTGTTCTGTTTTATGCAGACCTTAAATCCTGACAAAGCAGAGGCTGCTGCAGTTGGGTTTTGGAGCACTTGGTGGAATTCTTCTTTGTATGTTATTTCTCCTAGTTCCCCTATTTCTGCATTTCTGGTCCCTTAGTTAAGATAGGCAGTTTCTCAATTGATTTTTGTACTCTGTTAATGTTGTAGCATAGCTGAGTTACAATTCTGCCACAAAAAAAAGATGTGCAGCCTTGTTGCAAAACATGTAATATGACACATTAGAAGAGTCCTTAAGAAATGGGAAGAGGAGTTGGGAAGTGTAGCTAGAGAGGGAAAAGGATGTCATGTTGTGAGACTAGAAATGAGATGGAAAGTGGTAGAGTCTTTCAGGGGTGACTTTCCATCAATATTAGTAAAATTGAGAAAGAACAAAGAAATGTTTGGTGTGCTCTAGAAATGAAGGGGAATGAAATTATGGTTTAGGTTAAAAAAACCCTAAGAAGTCCTTGAGATGTTTGCTTGTAGAAAAGCTAGTGATTTCTGAAGAGGTGTTTTTCTTTGTTTTGGGGTTTTTTTTTGTTTGTTTGTTTGTTTTTTTGGGTTTGTTTTTTTTTTTTTTTCTAAACCGTAGTACATTCCATTCATTTTATGTCTTGTGGAATCTTCTGCTAAATTATTTCCACTGCAAAGCCTCATTCTGTAGTTGTGAGCTCTTGCAAGTATTGAGAAGAGCAGCTCTCAGCAACTTCTAACAAGCAGTTGGTTCTGCAGTGTCACGCTAGCAACTTCAGAGTTCTTAGCTGCCTGGTGTTTAAGTTTCATGTCATTGGTTTCTATGTGTTAAAGCTGTAAGCTGCAGGTCTAGTCCTTTTGGATAAACAAAACTGTCTTACTAATTATATGTCTGCTGCTCTTTAAGTATTTCTTCCTTTTTTTCTCTCATTAAGGACCTGTACCAAAAGGAGTAGAAATTGCAAGACCACAAAGCATAAAGTGCTTTGCTTTGCTTTTTCTCTCTTCTCCCCTCTTCCTCCCTCCCATGTGGCTCCTCACCTCTTGTCAGTCCCTGAACTCTTAGAGCACTGGAGCAGTGGAACACTGATGTCCACAGAAGAATTTGTAGATGAGTGTAAGCTACAGATGGGGCTTGTGAGAATGGGCAACGTATTGGTCAGAGGTTTTACTTCTGTGCGCTGAACCTTGGATGCAGCTCAAACCAGCAACTTCTTGCAATCTTCCTGTGTTCTTTTCTTCATACAGGTAAAGCTGTGTTCCTGGCACGAGACAAGCACCATTTGGCAGACCTAAGCCACTTGATCCGTCACGATGCCCCTTACTTATTTCAAAAATATGTGAAAGAGTCCCATGGCAAGGATGTACGTGTCATCGTAGTAGGAGGCCGTGTGGTGGGCACCATGCTCCGCTGCTCAACAGATGGGAGGATGCAGAGTAACTGCTCGCTTGGTAGGAAAAGCATTGTTCATAGTTTTGATCAAAATTCTTGAATCCAGTTGAAGAATCACAAATCCAACTGAAATAAGCTGCACATTTTCTTTTGTATTAATTATGCTTGCTGTTGGGGGTTTACAGAGGAAACATTAGAGTGAGGAATAAGTGAGACATGTGTTGAGCAACACAGAAGGAGAGGCAATCTCTGCCCAAAGCATTGGATAGAATGGATGAAAAGGAGGAGAAAGTTCTAGGAACGCAAAATGGAGCAACTGCTGTGGTAGTGGCAGTGTTGTGCTAATGCCATGTTATCATTCATTTCATCCTGTTAAGAGGAACAGAAAAAGAAGGAAGACAGAAGATGAGACTGAGGGAGGTGGACGAGACAGCCAGTTGGTAAGAGGGTAGAAGAGAGTGTTAAGGGAGGAAAGTGTTGAGGGCAGTAAACAGTTGGATTGCATTTTGCAGCTGCTGTGCTTCCTGAAGTCTGTCAGGCTCCTCCCTGTGACCTTTTCTCCTAAAGACCATGTCTTGGGAGGAAGAGGAAGGTTACTACATTGATCGCAGCATACACAGCACTGAGTTTCTGCATAGCTTTGGGTGTAGGGCAGGGGGGTTTCTGAGGGTAGAAGGAGGAAGGATGGATGAGGTTGCCTGGCTGAAACTGTACTGAACATGAGCAGGGATGGGATGAAATGTGTTCACGTGTAGTACAGTTTTGATTAGCCAGAATGCCCTAAGTGCCTGAGAGGTTTAGTTACTACTTGATGCTGAGGAAATACAACCTGAAAGATTTTTCTGCTGAATGGTTTTTTTGTTATATTTTGGTTTTGTTTTTTAAATGTAAAAGTGGTATGGTAGATGAAGTCTGAGTTGGTTAATACTTAGGTGATGGACTGTGGACTGGGCCAGCTGAGGTTCAGACACAAACGTTCTCTAATTCTTGCTTTAGAGATGCTAACCTATGATAGCAAGCTAAGAGGAACATGAGCAGTTGGTAATGTTTTAACCCCGTCCCCTCGATTGTATCTGTTAGAGCTGTAGTCTTATCAGGAACAGTTGGTTTAATTTTGCGGAAAGATGTCTTGTGATAACTTAAATATATGTATGTAGAAGAAACAAGGGTGGTTTGTTAGGTCATCGTTTTAATATCCTAGGATTATAAAAAGGTATGATATCTTTCTTGACTAAAAAGTCTGCACTTAACTCCTTTTTTTTTTTTTTTTTTTTTTTTTTTTTTTTTTAAACAAGTTGTCATCTTGACCTGCCCTTGGCAGGTCAGAGTCTTTTGAAATTGTGCTGTGTCTTCGAGTTCATTAGTAGTCAATGCGCAAAGGAGGTTGCTTTCTGAGTCCTGAGCAGTATGCTTACAGCCAAAAAGCACTACCGAGCTGAGAAGGATGTCAGTCACCTGTGACCAGACTACAGACAGCAAATGCTTTTCACTTTTTGCAGGTGGCGTAGGGATGATGTGCTCACTGAGTGAACAAGGCAAGCAGTTGGCAGTCCAAGTGTCAAACATCCTGGGGATGGACGTATGTGGCATTGACCTGCTGATGAAGGACGACGGTTCATTCTACGTCTGCGAGGCCAATGCAAATGTAGGTTTCATTGCCTTTGACAAGGCTTGTAATCTAGATGTAGCTGGTATCATAGCGGACTATGCCGCTTCTCTCCTTACCCCCGGCCGCTTGACGCGGCGCATGTCCTTGCTCTCTGTGGTGTCCACGGCAAGCGAGACTAGCGAGCCAGAGCTGGGCCCTCCAGCTAGTGCCGCTGTCGACAATATGAGTGCTAGCTCCAGCTCTGTCGACAGTGACCCTGAGACCACGGAGAGAGAGTTGCTCACCAAGCTCCCGGGGGCTCTGTTCAACATGAACCAGCTATTAGCCAATGAGATCAAACTTCTTGTGGAGTGATGCCACATGTAAATAGATGACCAACAGAACTCTCTCTTGTACATTTTATTTTTAAACCAACTTGCAATGCTGTTTATCAGAGAAGCTCAGAGGAGTGAGGAAAGGGGGGGTGGGGTGTCAATCAAGAGAGCAAGAGTAAAAGGCACATGTGTTGTGCTCGCTGCCTCTACTGTTTTGCAGAACTTAAAATTGTGTTCATTCTTCAGTATCAGTTTTCTAATGAAGATGCTCAGTTCACAACCTAAGTGGGAATTTTATTTGGATGCTGCTTTGGTCCCCAGACGTATTCATGCGTGTTCATAGGACAACACTGAAGCATGATTCACACTTGATTTTCAGAAAGCTGTCTGGCAGCTCTCTAGAAACTTCTGTGAATTCTTGCACCAGTTAAGTCTCTTCTGCCTTTGTAAGGCTTGATCCTGTAAGTGGCCGAGTGCCTCAAATTCTCGGTGTGAGTTGAAGGTGTTAAGTACCAGGTATTTCAAAGTTCCTGGACACCTCCTGTTCCTACTCCAGTAGATGGCAGCTGTAAGTTCAGGATCCTTTGAAAGCTGTCCTTGCAGGATTTGGCCTTTCAAATGATGACGCTGAGAGAAGCGTCAGTTGACTTTAATGTGAGCTTTCTGTAGAAATCTCTAATTTGTGCCATCTTGGTATTAATTGGCAGCTTTGTGTCTATATTTCTTTATAAAGTTTTTCAAGAAGGATTTTAGTTTTTTCTCATTTCAAATCCTGATTTTGGAGGGTATGTAGGGGAATCGGTCATACTCTAGTTGTGGCAGAAGTGGCACGTTTTAACTATCTTTGCATGATTGGAGGAGATAAACAGCACTGTAATGTTTGGTATACAAAATAATGTTTAATCCAATGTGAAAAAGAATTACACTAGTTTAAAGCAAACGTGCATCGACTTGTATTTGTTAGTGTTTTAGTCTTTTGGAGAGAGATCTGCAATGTTAATGTTCTGTTTTCTTTAATACATGCTAGTCCAACGCTCCCTTCTCTATGCCTGCATCTTTAACAGTGGCCAAAGTAAAAACACTGCAGACTATTTGTTAAGAAAACACTGAGTTAAAGCCTGTACATTGGTAGGCATTTTTGTTTGGTTTTAGTTTTTGCCCTATTTTTTTGGAGGGGGGGGGGGAACATGGTAAGGTGTAGAGAAGGGAAAAGATGGTTAAAAGTGATTAGACATCTTGAGGTACTTTAGAATAAAGCTGCAGTTCATACAGTACTTAACCAGGCTTACTTTTTCCCCACTGAACATAAAAGCTGATGTTGGCAGAAATCCAAAGAGTATAACTGGGGAGAAATACCCAATTCTCTAGCTTTGGGAAATGTGCAGCAGGTTTAAAAATTGAAAAGTAAAAAAATAATAAAAAAAAATAAAAAAAAAAAAAAAATTGCTCAGCCAGAATTTAAAAAAAAATAAAAATATAACCTAGGTCCACAAATTGATGCTGGGCCCTTCCGTGTGTGGTGTGAGTACACACACTTCTGTGTGTGTTTGTGTGTGCATTTGCTTTGCTTTGTTTCTTTTTTGGCTTTGCTTTTCTTTTGGGTTTTGGCTGTTTAGCTCCTAGTTTTTTTCCAGGCTGCCTGATTTTCCTTAGTCCTTCTGGCTGTGCATTTTCTCCTTAGCCTTGAGCTGTTTTGGAAAACAGATAACCAAAACAGATACTGAGTCCATTTTCAATCCCTATCTTCCTCTTCCTTTTCCTCCTCTTTTTCCTTCTCCCTTTTCATTCCTTTTTCATTCTCGGGGTTCATAAAGCCCTGGAACTATAGATATATATATATATATGAAAAGATAAGCCTCTTTTTAAGAAAAACTAAAAAACAAAAAACAAAAAGAAAAAAAAGTAAAATGTTTACAATTGAAAAATAATCTTGTGAAAATAGGGTTGGTTTGGAGGGGGGTTGTGTGTGTGCAATGCTGCTATTTTCTGGATACTTTAATGGAGCATGTCCCATGTACCCTCTGAGGCTCTGCACTGCCCACCTCTGTGGCCCTTCCTCACCTCTCTGCTGCTCTGCTGTTTTATCTTCACTTGGACCTTAAACACTATTCACGGACACTATGCAGAGAGTCTTCAAGAGGCAATAAACAGAACAGTATTAACCTGCTTTATGGAGGTTTGATCATGCTTCTTTGTACAGTTTGGTTTGTTATTTTTTTAATTTTATTTTAAAAGGAATGTAATAAAATGGCTTTTTTTTTTTTGTAGAATTAAATATTATTATTAAAATCAAGTGAAAGGTTGACTGTTGGTGTTAAGCAGGAGAGTGGACCAGGTGGTCCAGCACCAAAAGGAGCTTCAGCAGTAAAGGTATTTTCAAATCTTTCTTCCTGAGCCTTCAAGCACACAGGTTATACCTGAAGAATATAAAGGTCTCTGACTTCCATGAAGAGTTGCAGAACCACAGAACATGAAAGAAATAGAATTTTCTAGTCACTGAGTGAAGTTTGTCTTCCAGAGGCTCTTCTCCTCTTGCTTGTTTATCTAAGGGGAATTCGGGTGGTGGTGTGGTGCTGGGATTTTTTTGGTTGGGTTTTTTTTTTTTTCCCCCTTGCGATTTTTCTTTTTATGAGTAGGTGCCTGCACTCCTTGAGAGGCTGATAGGGTCAATTCTTCCCTTTTCAGCTGTGGCATGCATTGAGCACGTGTGTAATAACAGCAGTGAGTAAACACGTGCTAGTTGGTATAGTGGAACCTCTGTATTTCTATCACAGGAAACTTCTTTTGGAAGAAAGAGCAGGTAACTTAACATTCTGGACTGTTTTTTGAGTCTCCATAGTATTTTGTGGCTCACAGGAACTTTACATTTCTGTCAACCCTTTGGGATGTCCAGGTTACACCTCTCAGTAGTAAAATCTGTGAAGTAAAAACTAGATTTTTTTTTTGAAAGATCAACAGCGGACTGAGAGGTTTCCAATTTGGCTCCCTTGGGATAAGGTGCTCCTCTGTGTTTGGTGCTTCCATTGCTAGTTCAGAGATAAGTCCATATACAGTGGTCAGGGAGGGAGATAGGATTTGAAACATCAAGTACGTTTGTTTGGACAGTGGGTATTGATAATACATGAAAACCTTGCTTGAAGGTTCATTGGTACAAAGGGACACGCTTGTCTTGTGTGTTCACTCCCTACTTATCCATTGCTCCTGAAACAGTGAAATGTATGGAGTGGGCTGAGGGTGTGAGGGGGGGGAGTCTTGTTTTTCCTTGAAGAAAAAACCCGCCAGAAAATCTAGCCTGTGGTAACTGGGCAGTGTTTCCCATTGAAGGTGAACTTTACAGATGTCAGTTTTATACCCTGTATTTCCTTCAGTTCCATATGCTGAAAAACACCTGCTAAATTTTCATACAGTTGCAGTAACACTACCTCCATATGTGGGTTTGGAAGCATGTGCTGGAAAAATGGTCAATGTAGTGCTGGATTACAATAGTGCTAATGCAGCTGATGGTGATGCTACTGTTTTTGTATGTTTTAATGTTGGAAAGAGCCAGTTAGAAACTCTTTGTTTGCAAGAATAAGTTTCTTAAACTGCATCTGATGAAATTTTGTTCTTTGTAACACTGGAGATTTTCTTCTGTTGAAGTTACAATGTTTATAATTGGTGTCTTGCTATGTCAATGTACGGATTGTATCTTAAACCTTGTATTTAATGCTTTAATGTATTCTGTAAAATCTTCTCTTGGAATGTCAGCGCCTCGTCCATAACACAGTGTCAATGCTTGACGCATATGTAGACTGTTAATGTTTTTGGTTTGACCTGATGATTGCTCTTGGAGCATTTTCTCCCACTTGGTGTGCTATCTTTTGTGTGTGGTACTTACTCAGGAAATAACCTCTGGAACATCTGTGTATGTCAGACGCAAAGGAGATACTTCTTCAGATGTTATGCTGGACTTCAAAATGCAACAAATGAAACCATTGATGTTTGCTAAATCTTTTCTCCCCATTATTGCAAAAATCTGTCAGTTAAATACAGAAGGGACCTTAAGGGCTTAGAGAGACTGAAAACAAATTGTATGTACAGGATCTTTCTCATGGCTCACTCTTTTTGAGAAGGTTTATGGGCTTTATGGCTGGTGTGAGACACACGACCCACTCCTGTTCTCTCTATGGAACAGTAGGTGCTCGGACAGGTAACTTCTGTTGCTACTGTCTTTTTTTTTTTTTTCTTTTTTTTTTTTTTTCTGTTTTTCTGTTTTTTTTTCACTGTTCTAGGAGTTGCTTTAAGCTGAACACTGCAGGATTTATAACCAGATATTTGCTGCCTTTTCCTTTGTTTTATTTCTTTAAGTCTTTCCTAACCTTTGAGGGTAACTTTTGGAGCATTCTGATTGTGGATCTTGGCCTGCTGTTGGAAGCCTCCAGGCCTCTTGTATTTCCAGTTTGAGTTGAAAAGTTTTTGTTTTGTTTGTTTGCTTAAACTGATGACACAAACTAGATGCGCGGACTTTGGGTGAGATTTGCTGTTGCTCTACTTTGTGTGACTTATTCTCCTTTTTTTACAGAAATGTGTTCTAACAGTTCACACTTTGTTACTGTTCTTTGCAAAACTTTTCAGGAGCCAAAAAAAGTCAAACAATCCAGAGAAAACCTTCCCTTCTCCCCTTTCTGATGGCGAGAGTGAGAACTTATGAAAAGTCCTTGAGAATGTTCCTTCCTAAACTTTTCCCCTCAGTAATGCAAGCGGGTAAAATGGTAAATGCAGCAGTTTGGTGACATCCAAACCCGACCTGTTGTCAGGTAAATTGGTTCTTTTCTGCTCTTACTGTAACCTTCATAAGTTTAACTTGTCTGCCTTCCTTTCATCCCATCAGTTCGTTTTGGTGAAGCTTCTGGAGTGATTTCTTTAACAGTGATATTTAGAGAGAATTCTACATTTCTTCTTTATTTCCTCTCCTTAAACATGTTAATTTTAAAAAAACTGTCATTGTCCTTTGCTTTACTCAGGTGAGACAAAAGTGAGTCCCCTCATATAAGTAAGTATATGTGCAGAATAGTTTTGTAATATGTTCATTCCACCTCCTCTTTTATCAATTCAAGGTAGTTTGCCTCCCAGTGTACTATTTTAGCTTAGGTTTTTGAAAGATGGAATGTAAAATATAAGTGCATCAATTAGGAGTTGATTGGTATGAAGAAATAGTACTAAGAACATTTAATCTATTAAAATTCAATAGAGCAGGAACCTATGAGGAGGACAGATGGGAGAACACATGTGCCAAAGAAAAAGACGGTGGGGCTGATTATTTCTCTTTGTGGAGGATGGGGTGACACATTTCTCTGTTGCCCTTACTGCTATATCCAAGTACTTGTACATTTTATACTGTTCTGGCAACTCGCTCCCTTAATCTCAAATCACTTAAAAGTGCTAGGAACTTAATACTTTTTTTACTTTGTTTAAGGAGGAGAATCTATATTTTACTCAGAGGTAAATATCAGACAGTTGGAATACCAAGTGGAAGAATATGAGCCTACACTCAGGCTTCCAAGTTTCCTGATGCAGTGTTTTATTTCCCATGACATCTGTAAAGAATTAGCACTTGTTTCAGATTTTTTTTTTGTGTACATTAAGAACTCTTCTATATCATCAAATAGTCTGCTTTTCATATTCTCAATTTATATTATCCTGAAACACAGCAAGTTTTATCAGCAATACCATAAATTGCAGCTTCAAATTAAAGTGGGAGGAAATAATTTTAGAGCCAAATTTTGCTCTCAGTTACACTGAGATAACCGTGGAATCAGTCTGGGAAAGCCAGTGGAGTGATAACCAATTGCACTGGTACAATTGAGTGTATAATTTATGTCTTTAATTTTACTTGCGAGATGATTTTACAGACCTGTTTTACTTATGTTTCCAATGCTTTTTCCTTTCAGACATACCCACTTCTTGCGTCTCAGCACTGGGCAGGCCTATTCCTTTATTTGTGTATATTTTTGTGAATCAGCTGCTATAGGACACGGGTGTAACACTTTCAGGCATGTGTTGGGTGTCTTTGGGGAAGAGATTTGTGGGTTTGTAATAATGTCTAAAAAAAAAAAGATAATTTCCTCAGATTGTTAACAAATTGATGTTGGCTCCCAGTTTTGCATCTCTTAACCTGATTTCATGTTTATTACATGAAGGTGTGTTCTTGAAAGACAGATGGTGCTAGTTCTTTGCAGTGTCTGCAAATGATCTGTGGTGGGGAGAGTTGATAAAAATTTCATTCTGCAGAAGTTACTATCTTAATATTTAATGTTGCTTGAAAGGTAGTTTTACAGATCATGCTCTTTCCTCTTTATGTAGTGGCTTTCAAAGCCTTGTATTGATCTTGGTTGTGCCCAGTGCTTTGCCTAGTGTGTGGGGGAAATGTAGAACTTGAGTAAGCCATGACATCTTAGATGGTGTGGATGATGATTATGTGCGTGCTGAACAAGAACTTCTTCTATATGCCCTTCTGCTGCAACAGAGTAATAAAACTGGTAGGTGGCAGCAGCAGTAGAAGAAACTCATGTGACTGACCTGGGAAACCTCCGGTACTGTGAAAAATGGATTGCAAAATCTTAACTGAAGTAAGGGGGACGGAGGAGAGAGGCAGAGTCCCTGAACTGTCCCTTTGAATGGTGAGTCTAATTTAAAGAATTCTCATGATCAAAAGACTAACTGTAGTACAGTACACTCATTAATCTGAGTTGGTGTTTGGTTTACCTGATGTCCTAATTGTGATCTTTGATTCAACATTCCGGTTTCCCCACTGCCTCTATAAGGCATAGTATATGCCTTGAAAAGTTAAACTTCATAAAAATTGCCACATCTTAAATTCCTTCCAGCCTTATTTTCCAGTACTCCTTATCTAGTCCATCCATTTCTCTGTCTCGCAGGAAGATAAGTCATAGTTACACCATCGGTCACATATTTATTTTAACGTGACTTAAAAAACAGGATAAATGAGAAAGATTCTGAAGTCTTCACCTATGGAATTTTATTTTATGAAGCTGAAAATCATCCTTACTGTCAGCTAGTGGTCAACCTCATAGGCTGAGCGCCCATCTGCTTTTTTTGCTACTTTCTTTTTTGCCTGTCTACTATGTAATGCTACTTTTGGGGTGATTCTCTTATATACTTCTCGTATTGAGTATTTCATCATAGTGCTACTTAGTGATAACTGAAATTATATGTCTATATATATAAATTTACTTTTCACATCAAATGTTGGTTCCTTTGAATCTAAAGCCTTGTACCCCTTTGAGTGTGAAGAACTTCTGTCCTAGTATTGTCAACGTGCATTATTTTTCTGCAAGGAGCATAGTTTACAAATGCATATAATAAGCATTTGTAAGCATAATAAGCAACCAGCTGCATGCTGTAATGACACTTTAAGAACTGAGTATTTTCATATGATACATGGTGGTTACTTGAGATTTAGAGACAACCTGTAACACATGGATAGGTTTTGCATCAAGTCTAACTTGTATCCTTAAACCACTCTTAATTTTGTTGGGTAGGGCACAGTGGTGCACACCTACTCAAGTAAATCTAATTTAATTTTTCAAAATTCTGTTATGAAGTTTCCTATACATAAAATGCCCCCCCCCCCCCCTTTTCTATTGGTTAGTTTAACTAGTCATACCAGTAAATCTGAACTGGTAAGTACAGAAGATAAATTGATTCTTAGGCCCATTACAATATAATAAAAATGATTTAAGGACTTATTCATTGAGATGCTCGAATGTCTTTACAGAAAACTTAAGAAAAATTTGTTTCCACATAATGTCTAAAGATTTTTATGTAAGGAAAAAATCAGATGCTGATATAGAAACAAAGTAAAAGTGCAGAATTTTCTCGGGCAACAAAATGCTATCACTTCCAAAACTGGAAATAGTAAGTGAAAGCTCTAAACCAGGAAAAGCCAAAAACCAGATTCATTATTCTCTCCTGTGAGTCTTACATGGATATTAATTACTGTGTGATATTTATAGAGCACCATATAGATTAAATGATAGATGCCTTAGAAACACCACGATAGTAAAGGACAGTGTTCTTTATGGTTACATGATGTAGTGGTGGATTTGGGAGTCCTGGGGTGGTGCTTGGACTTGATGATCTTAAAGGTTTTTTCCAAGCGAGCTGATTCTGTGATTTATATATATCAAGATAGAAAAAATGCTCAAAGCACCAACAGTTACAATTCTTTTTTGAAAGTGGGAAATGTAAATTCTATAATGTTTCTGAATTAGTGGCTAACAGCTAGTAGTTTTAAGCACCTCTTCAGTTACCTAGACCAGTGGTCTCTAAAAGATCTATATCAGTAAAAAACATTTGGAGCATGAACCCTGATACATGTCTATAAGCTATATACATGTACTACTATGTACATTATAAAACATACACAAACCCAGAAATTAAAAAAAGATGAGGTAAAGATAAAATGAACACTATTTAAACATTTATTTTGTTGCATTTGGTGCAAAAACTATTTTCTTCTTGCAGCCTCATGTGTTGTTTTGCATCCTGCCCCAGGGAATGTGACCTCCACTTTAGACACCACTGAGCTAGACCTCATCAAAGAATTAGTAGTCACACTAAAATCAGAAACAACTCTTATGTATGGGAACTAAGATGGATGTGAGTTATTGATATCCAGGCAACTAAATAGTCTCCATTGCATGTCAGATACCACTGAGGACTATGAACAGCTGGTGTACTTTTCTCAATAGCTTCTCACTTCTCATACAGCCTTTAAAAGTATGTGGAACACAGGCTGGAAATCCCAGAACTGAGTTCCTGTGAAGTGAATGGAATCAAATGTGCAAAATGAAAAATATTTTGGATGGAGATTTGAAAGGAGCCTTGTTAAACATAATGATGAGCAAAGTCTATGTGTGAGATGAAGCTCATAGAGAAAGTTTTTTAAATCCAGTCAGACTGGAGATGTGCGAGAGAGAAAGTGAATTCTGGTGGTAGAGGCAAAGGAGTCTGAAGCATATGTCAGTCTGTCAGCAGAGATGAAGATGAGGCAATAAACCAGCTTTTGCTGATCTTGAGCAATCCCAGCTTTTTGTTGAAAGGAGGAATCTGACCAGGCTTTCTGTACATAATATATGCTAGGCTTTGGGGACTGGTTGTCAAGAAGGAGAGCTAAAAGTTGATACAGAAATTTTAATCTGGAAACTAACCATAGCACTTGCTGAATAGAATGGTTGTTCATGTGGATTAAAAATGTAACTGCACTGAGTTTGGATGACAGCAATACTTGGGAAGAAGGGTGGTCATCTGGCCCTGAACATGGGCTTATTTGTCCAGATACACCTGTAACTTTTTGCTTCTCAGCACAGTAAAGAATAGAGGTGTAAAAATGTGTGTAAGTCTTTTTAGTGAGCAAGGGGACCATTCTAGTGACTTCTAGGCATCTGTTAAGAAAAGATATTTTGGGTGTGCAACAAACAGGAATTTATAGTACTTTGCCAGATCCTCCATGTTTTCACATGGCTGTCAATACAAAAGGGTATTTTATTTTCTACTAGATGTGACATAGTAAAGCATCCTGTTTTCTTCTGTGGTAGAGATTTGAAGGCGGCAGAATATTCTTCATTCTTGCCATAGACTTTTACAGGCAGGCAAGGGGTCGTATGTATGTGAAAGGAGGAATGAATAGGTTCCTCATGCTGTCTGAAAAGGTGATTATGGCTGATTGATAGAAAAGTTAATATTCACATTGTACTTAGGCAAGGCATCTTCAAGGTATTTCTGCATCCCACTTTTGTTCCATTGAGAAACACTACAAGTGTTACTAGAATATACGGAGTCTGCATAGTGATATGTCAGTGTATTAAAGCTCTGCCAAGTGTGTGTGGGGGAAGGGCTCATAAAAGATTTATGTGAATTTCTGTATGCTTTTTTTATTTGGAGGCAGTTTGCCTTATGCAACTGCAGATAGTACTCTGTCTTAGGGTAACAGAGGGTTGGGGTTTTTTGTTCGGAAGGAGGAAAATGTGTTTGGGGAGTTAAATATGTCATTCTGTTGTCCATTTCTATAGGAAGCAGAATGATTAAGGGAAAGCAGTCAAAATAAGTAGGAACTTCACAACTAGTTGTAGTCTGGTGTCAGTTGAGTACTCACTGATGTTGCTGGGGAGAAGGCTTTTTGGTCTGTCTTCTAGTTAAAGAAGACACTGAGACAGCCGAGAAAGGACTTTGAAAGTGTTTCAGACAGTGAATTGTGTCTTTTGTTGCCTTTTCTTTTGCTTTCAGAACTCTTTGATGTGCTTCTGTACATGTATCTTATTAAAAAAGTATAGGCTGCTGAAATGTCTCTGGTGCATAGGGCTCAGGTCGGTCGAACAGGGGTGTGGAACGCTCTTTAACCAAGAATAATTAGCTATGCTGATATTGGCTTTGATTAGGTAAGGACAGAGAGTTGCAGTCTAGCACAGGTTTTGCTGGACTGTATTGTGATATATGCAATAGTAGCAGAAGTCTTTGTCAGTAGTAACCTGTGTAGCTGTCACTAGAATGCAGTTGCTTTTGATCAATAATGAATCTTTACATTTCCCTTACCATGTAATGCTTTTCATTTTCCTGACTACAAGTATTATGTTAATCTGTGGCTTATTGTAGTATGATATGTACAGTTTTCCAAATCAGGACTGAATTTCTGTCTTAGACAAATTGCAATATAATTGAGGTGTGGAAAAGAAAAGAAGTTTTATTAGGGATCATTTGATTTTTTTTTTTTTTTTCCCCCCCCCAATGAAGTATTGTAATCAGAAAAAACTGATTTGTCACATTCGTAATTTTTCAGGGGTATTTGTTAATATCCAGAATTTACGGGGATGATTCCTCTTGTACAAAATAGCATTTGCTTCCAGAGAGGGAGGAAAAAAAATTTTTATTATATTAGCCTGTAACTCAGTTGTTGCTACCTGTTTGGCCAGTCACACATTTTTTCTACGCAGATGTCCTGTTTATGGTGGAAGCAGTGATACTACTGACCTCCCTTGATGCTTAGTTTATCTGTGTCATAAAATGCTTTAATTTTGGGAAGAAAGGAACTGGAGAGGTATGGAGGTATGGAGGAAAACAGTGCTACATGGACTAATCAGGAAGGTGCTGTGAAGCAAAGAGAGAAGACAAAGCAGTAGCTGTGTATGCAGGTATCTTGCAGTTCTGTCTTACCAGTCTAGTGGGAGGCCAGGAGTCAGGGTGGCTGTTACAGTTATACCATGATGAGAAATGGGAATGCCACATTGACTGTTTGTGCAACTGTAAATAATTCATATCCTGTGTTTACAGGAAGTGTGGTTATCCCAAGGGCACGTGTGCAGTTTCTTTTTCTCACTACTACTCTGCAAAGCACCATCTGCTAGTGTTTATTCTCTGGGTTCTGTCTGTTCAGTGGTATTGTGTATTAAGCCTAAAAATTGTATAGTGTTTTCTGAGTGTCAGAAGGAAACTTGGTATGCTTGTGTGTATGTTTTCTCATCCACCTAACAAACACAAGGCCAACAGAAACAACACAAATGTTATGGTTATTCTCCCCTTCCATCTTTACGACAGCATATGGGAGGAGTAGTGCAAATGTAATGTGATTTGGGCTTGTCGATGCCCAAATGGAAATGTTTGTTTACCGGATGGCAAATACTGAAGCTTTATCAGTGAGAAAATTAGGCAGAAAGAGACTGCATTTTGACTTTGCTAAACTTTTACACAATTTCTCCTCCACATGAAATATTTCCACAGGAATGTAATGCTTGTGAAAGATGCTGGACCAACAATTGCAGAGATTGAACTCCTCTACCCACAGGAAAGGTAACAGGAACTAGATTTTCTCTTTAGAACACAGTCTTCACTGCATCTCTCACTCCTTGACCTAGAAAGGCCTTTTCCAAGGTCAGGAGTTTGGTACGCATGGCTCAGTCCTTGATGCATGTGTAATGCTATCCAGGAAACCAGATAGGTGCCAGTTACAGAGATCTTTTTGTAATGATGTCTGCTTGAATTTCTGATACTACTATTTTGTGGAAAAAGACTAACTTCTTCAATGGTTTGTTTCTCTAGGTTTTTCTACACCACAGGAGGTCTTCTCTTGTACAGGGACACTTATCTCTTGATACCACCTCCTTCACAATGAAGAAAGGATGGACCAGCAGCAATGTGGAATGGGGTGATGTCCACACTTGGGGTTAACAGTCATAATAAACACTGTGCTGCTAACATGGAGAAATGAATAAAACAATTTAATTCTGATTCATGAGAGTGTGAGGTTCATTTTGGTATCATCTTCTGCGCCAACTCCCCTTTCTTGAAGTGCTGGTTAACTTCAGAAGTCTGTTGATCTTGTATCAAATCTGCAGCTACGCCAGAAAAGTAAAACCTGTTAGATATTCTTTATCATATTAGCCTTTCCCCCCACCCCCGGTAATTTCATTGCTAAGAGTTCTAAAATGCTTTATATTGACATGAAAAATTTTCACAGATGCCTTGGAATCTCAGTATCAGGCCTTTGGTTTTAGCAGTTATGAATTTGCCTAAGTCACTGAATGCAAGTCTCTTGAGTTGTTAAAAAAAAAAAAAGAAAAAATGCTATACTGATCATGCCATACTGATAGCTTTGGAGACTGCTAGAGAGAAACAGAACTGCAACTCTCAACATATCAGAGATTTATTAAACTATCAGCTAATGGTAAGGCACTGGCACAGGTTGCCCAAAGAAGTGGTGAATTCTCCATCCCTGGCAGTGTTCAAGGCCAGGTTGGACAGAGCCTTGGGTGACATGGTCTGGTGCGAGGTGTCCCTGCCCATGGCAGGGGGGTTGGAAGTAGATGATCTTAGGGTCCTTTCCAACCCCAACCATTCTATGATTCTATAATGTACCTTTGGATTTTGAGGCCACAGTGGCAGGGCTCTTTACAGACATGGTCATGTAGATTCATACTATATGTTGTTTCTGAAGAAAGCTCATCTTTAAAACCATAGGTTATGGATCTTGTGCATATATCTCTTGGTTTGTTGTTGTTGAAACACTGTAAAGAGTTAGACATATACTGATGATATTTCCATAATGTGCTTACTTGAAATTTGTGTTACAAAAAGTAAAGCAAAAAGGGAAGCAAGATACTGAGTTGGTATGTTATCAGTAAACCCCCTTTTACTCTTGACAAGGTAGAATGTTCAGTTTCTTTGTAATCTTTTCCTTCTGTCCTTGAAATCCTGGCTAAATCTTTCAGAGAGCTGTGATAATGTGTTATAAAGAAGACAAAGAATTGGTGAAATTGAAGTGGGAAATGGAGAGTCAATTGTAAAACCTTCAGCTACTTGGTAATAGCAAGAGAGAGCATAAGGAAATAGAAGGGTATTATGCCGTTGGACTTTAAATCTTGACATATTTTAAAGTTACATTGCATGATACCAGGATGAAAGCTAGCACAGTTTGTGTAAAAATAGTATAATACACTTCGTGCAGGAGGTGCCCTTGGATAGAAGATGAATATAGGAATTGGTTTCAAGGTGCTCTTTAGACCAAGATTTTAGCAAGAGTGAGGCAATTGTTTTATTTTTATAAGCCCTTACATGACTGTCGTTTACATGATGACTGGACCACCAGTGTATTGTATCAATAGGAAAGACAAACAGTTTAATAATTGGATATTTCTAGAGAGATGTCAAAAAGAAAGAGGGAGATTGTGCAAGGTGGAGCTGAGACATCGCTTCTCAAGCCGTAAGCAATTCTGATGGCTCAGATATGAAATGGAATTCCTTGCACGGAGGCATGTCTTTTAGGGTAATAGGTTCTCCATTCTCTAATATCACAAACAGTACAGGAACTTGTTCTCTGAAACCTGTTGAAGAGTGAGGGCTACAACTGATGAAGATTCCATATGGTGGTATGGATATTTTTATTCCTGTTTTCTGCATGCTTGTATAGTTCTGTACATGTCAGTGGAAACTGGCTCCAATAGCAGCAGTTTGTGGTTACTTGTTTTGCAAATCTGTGTGCCAGACCGTGCCTCTGGTAGCACTGTGGTTCCTCTTTAAGCAGGTAAAACATCTGCCTCTGCAGACTTGTGGCCATTTTGTCTCTTGTGGTTCAGTACTTAGGAGTATACGTAGTGCATATGCTAATGCTTGCACAAGTGCTTTTCTGTCACTTAATGTTTAAATTAATAGCCATAATATTTCCTTAGTATTTAATGTTAATATAATATTTCCTTAATATTTAATAAAGTAGAATGGCTGAAAACCACCTAAATGGCTGCTTGGTTTCATATATCCCATCTTGCTAAGCTAGTTCTTGTCCCCTGTCTACATTTTGGTTCTCTTTTATGGATATTCAGCAATTTTCTCCCTGTTCTACTGCCTAAAGTTCACAGATTTGCTCCTCCTGCCTTCATAGTCCAGAATGCCTTCCCACTCTCCTTTTTTTTTTTTTCCCTTTCCAAATGCTCCTGCCTGCTTGTCATAGCAAAAGACCTGCTGTCGTTTCTACTCTTAACCACTGCTCCTGCTTGTTCTTTTTGTATTTCACAGCCCAAAACACATTAGAAGTTAAACAGAAATTAAAAGAAGGTAATTAAAAGAGAGATGTCTGGTTTTACTGTATTGTCTCAGTGAGTGTCAGCAAATTGCAGTACTAAGATAAGTAGGTCCTTGGCTGTTGCACTCATTTAGCTATCTTTGATGAAGGGATTGGTCTCCTCGAAATCTCTTTCTCATGTACCTCACTTAAAGGCTCTAATTCAAGAGCTGTAGTCAAGAACATGTTAGTAACATGTTTAGCTTTACTTTCCTTTTTCTTTATTACTTTGAATTTTGTTCCTTGAATACAATTACCGGGTATCAATAACTAAATAGTAATTGGATATTCATAATTAAATATTTTGATATTATTATTTGTCCAATACCATGAAGACAGAACTAAGGTCTGTAGTGATAAATCTGACCTGTGCTGTGATGCTTGGGGAAACCTGGTATAAATAGTTCTTTTTGCGTTTCTGCATTTCCTCTCAATTAGAATTGTGCTTTTGTGCTGGCTACAGAACTAGAATACTTAAAACACTCTGCTTTGCTTAGTATAATGAGATCTTGGGGTGGAGTATGTTTGTATTGAGGCCAAACTGAGAGAGAGGTTGTAATTTTGTTTAGTATAAGATCTGGAAAACCTCTGCAACTTGGCTGGCCTGCATTCCCAGTTGTGCATGAAGTAAGCAGACAGCTGGGTTTTGACCACGATCTTTATATTTTTCTGGGTCACTTCTCTTATTCTTTACCTTACCACCTTGGTTGTTTCTCCATCCTGTTCTTTCTCTGGCTGAACAACATGGTTTTATCACTGTACATTTACCTCTAGTGGTCTGCAAAATCTAGGGATCTGCTTGAAACTAGGCATCACATCATATTCTCTGTGACTCTCATCCCATGCTGTCATCAATTCAGCATTTTTCCAGATATGTTACTTTGGAGGGCTTCCTCTGCTGAGATGGTAATGTTGAGAAGGAAGAGCATGCAGTGCAAGTCACCTCAAAAGCCTCGAGGATGGAATCCAAGGGAGAAAGGCTGTGCCACTCTGTGCTTCTCCTCCCCCCCTACCCCCCCAATTTAGCTGCTGGTGCACAGGCTAGTAAGCACAGCACTAGTTAATAATCTAAGCCCTACACTGTTTATTGACTCATACACTTTATCTTGGACATTGGCGTGCTTCAGTGGTTGGGATAAACAGCACTTGTCCCTGCCAGCTGGTGAGATCAGTGATTGCTGTGTCAATACTGCTGTGCTCTTTCTTGCTTTGCAAATGCCTGGTACTGGGATTCAGACAAGTTCCTTGGTCTCCTGCATGTTTGCTCTGATCTGCTGTGGATCTACTATCCCAGTTTATGGAAGGGAGATGAGTAAGTAATACTAGGCTCCAAAATCATGTGAAACACGCTAGGAAGAGTTTCTGTCAGAGATGGAGTTACGACTCCTCCCTATTTTACTTCAGCCTGAAAAGTAAAATTCTTCATATTTTATAATTAAAAATTTTTGTATTTTTTTGTCAGTGCTTCTGAAGATTTCTAATGAAGGAAAAAAGTCCTCCTTTGAATTCTGCCTGTCTTTTCCTTCCTAAAGAGAGCATACAGCAGCTGTCAGAGCTGTATGCTTGATGGTATTACTTGCTGCTTCCTCCCTACAGCCCTTAAGATCTGGGATGAAGAGAAAGAGAAGAATACAGTGATGAGCTTCCAAGAGGAAGGAATGGGATGCTGCTTTCTAGCATCCCTGGTATCCATCCACATTCATCTGCTTAGTGGTGACAATGCTTATCTCTGCAAGAACATGAAATTAAGACAGGAGGAAGTGGGGAAGGAGGGGGCAGAATCTCTTCCAGCTGTGATAGGTCACTAATGGACTAGAGGTCACATCTGTGGTGTGGGAGAGGCAAGGTGGAGAGCTTGGGGTTTTTGGGAAAGAAAGGAGCAACTCCTGTGGTTTTCTAGCCTTCTTCTAGTCTATTTTTTTTCTAGTCCTTTTTTTCCAGCCTTCTGGGCAGTGCTGTGTTGTAGGCAAGAAGAATATCTCCTTGGTCTTCCCCGTAACAGCACACTGTACAGCATTCTGTGGTCCTGTTTGCAAGACTCCAAGGGAAGAACTCCTCCATGAAATCATTGAAAGCATATACTGCAGCCTGAATCCTCTCATGGCTGGGATTGGTGATCTTCACCCAATCTTAGCAATAGCTGACGTATTTTGAAAGCAGCTGAAGTTGTGAGCAGGGAATGGAAATGAAAAATTGCAGCCCAGTTATGAAGCTTCATTCTGGAACAGGAAAACCCTGAAATGAGAGAAGAGGCCCACTAGAGGGAAGGAAAGAAAGAGTTTTTTCAGTACCTAAGTTTCCAGATTTTTTTAAGTGAGCGTGCATAACCTCCTGTTGCAACACTCCTGGTTCTGATTTCGTCAGCTGTCACATCGAATCAGTTTGCTTGGAATGGAGACATTAAAGGAGTACGGCCTTAGTTAGATGCAGCTGGCTGCTTCATGTAGTGATGATGTAGTAGCAGAAGGATAAGAGGGGTTCCTAAAGTTGCTTTCTTCTCTAAACTCTATTCCTCCTATTGCTTTAATGAGATACGATTTTACAAAATGATCTGTTAGGTGGCTTTTTTGCTTTAATTTCAAAGGTCAACAGTTCTTAACTGTTACAGGCTGTTTTTTTGCAACTGAGCTAGAGTCTTGTGGCACTTCTTACAAGACTGGCTATTAAATTCAGAAATCTGTGTGACTGTCACTTTGCCTAAAAGGTGGGGGGAGCACTGAATTACATTTTTTCTCCTCAGTTTTAATGGGTTGTGGTTAATGTCCCTTTGTGCAAGGCTGTTTTGCATCAGTACTCATGGAGCTCTTGCTGGTTTTTACACCAGCTGAGTTAGCTCTGTTTCCTCTTAAGTTTAGGGACTTACTGACATGAAAGTGGCATTGAATGTGTGTTATTCTAGACTGTACGGGAAGATGAGCCTACTCTGGAAGGTATACAGTCAAAAATGATGGCAAAGTGGAAGGATGTAAGGAAACAGCATGTCAATAATGAGTAGTTGTAACATCCCTGTCATGTGGCAAAAGCTACCCATTCTGCTGTAGGGTCCATTGGATGGAAAGAAATTAAAAGCTACCAAGATTCTCTATGTTGGCTGACTGCTATACTTTGCATTCATCCTGCTTTTCACCCTCATCTATGGAATTATTGCTAGAGTCATACTGCATTTTCAGATAGAAACTATCAGTGCCCGTTCTTGAGCAACTGATGTGGCCTGCATACTTACAGGAAGGGTAGTGAGAGCTGCCTCACCAGGCTCAGTTGCCACAGTTTTCTTTTTCACATAGGGTGCTCTCAGGGAGCTGCACACAGCTGAAAATGATAGCAACAAAAGTGAGGATGCAGTCACAGGAATTTAACATTAAGGACACGCTGCAGACCCACTTTTGATAACCAAAAGTCATGTCAGGTCTCTGTGTGCGGCAGCATTGAGCTCTTCCACATCGTGGGGACTGGCGTACAGTAAGAGTCAGGGGAATGCAATTGTGGTGCTCTGTAGGCAATGACTTGAAGTGCTTAATTTTGTCAGTGCCTCCTGACTTCAGAGAAAAAAGGTGCTCAGAACTTCTAGGATGAGGCTGTAGATGACTGCAAATGTGGCGGGGGGAAAGAAAAGAATGTGTTCTTAAGGCAAATTGTGCAAGATTACTCATCATAGCCATCACATTTAAATTAAATTTTCATCTATTTCCCTTAGCCCAAACGACTGGTGTTTAATATCACTACAGTCAGTGTCCCTTGGAGCAGAGCACACTGTGGTGCATTGTTTTGTTTGTATAGAGTTGGCAAGCAGGTCAGAGTGTGTGTGTTTGCTTTGGTTGCCTAGGGTAGTTCAGCATCTTTTAATTACATGTTTTCATAAGTGTCCTTTAACAGATGTAACCCTTAGGAGCTAGAACAGCGCATATGAGGTGCTGTCTGGTTTGGAGGGATTTGGAAGCAGATGTTGCGAGGCCAGACTAGCGAAGGGCTTTCAGAGAGGTGAAATTCATGCTTGTGCGCAGTCCATTGTTGGAAGCTTTTTCTACAATTCCTACCTTCCTTATTAGTTTTGGAAGCCCTCCCAGTGTTTTGGATACATGCTGTCTGAACACACCTCTTTAAGGCAGCAACGCCTCACTAATTATTGACATGCTGTTTTCCTGTGTCCTTCCAACTTTGTCATCTGCTTTGACTCTATGCTTTCCAGTTCTGTCATTGAGCTTCTGGCAAAGCCTAGCCTAATACTGCACTTTTGTACAGAAAGGGTGTGGGTTATCCGTATTTGGGAAAGAGACACATTGAAGTGGTGTGTGAGAAGTGCTCTTAGAGCTTGCTGATCATGCCTGTGCATCCTGTTTCTTTTTTCCAGAAGTGGTTTTGCCACAAGCACCTAGTGCCGCAATGACTGGTGTTTGAAGGACATCTTCCAAGGTGAAAGATGTGAATTCCAACGTCCAGAAGTCACTTCTAACTGGATTTGAATGATATCATGCCAGGTGCACCTTGGACCCATTAACTTCATGGAGTAGGAAACACAACCTTGAAAAAAGTCAAGCCCAAGATGTCCAGGCCATATATTAACAGATAGAAATCAAAGCAGAGATCACATTTATTTCTGTCAGTGTACATAGTAAGTACAAGATACAAGACGACAATGGCTCTAATTTATCCCTGGATAAATCAGTCCATTTCAATGGGTGTAATGGGTAAAAACCATCTTCAAGAGGGTGAGTTAGTTTTCTTGAGGCTGTGTTTCCCTCTGCTGGTATGTAGTTAATACTGCTGATGTGTTTTTTCTCAAAGCCAAGCTCCCGAACCTACTGCTTCCTTGTAATCCCAAGAAACATTTAAACTGCTTTTTTCAGTGATCAAATATAGCATATTAATAAAAATTAAGAAAGAAACAGCAACAGTGCTGACAAGTGGCCCAGTCTAGATGTAAAGTTGTCTCTGCTTTGAGCAGAACATTGGACTAAAGTGACTTGCCAATTTTTGAGTGTGGTATTTTTGTTGGGGTGGGGTGTTAGACTGAAGAGGTGAAGTGACAATTTTCAGTGTTTTCTATTTTTATTAATCTGAGGGAATTAGTAATACTTTGGTAACTGTCAAACTAATAATATTTTTGAAAATGCAGAATGCTCTTTGGCATGATTAACTAATCCAAGTTACATGGAAATCTATAAAATTATCTGAACATTTGCTGCACTGCATGCTAAGATTAAAAAAAGTAAAATGACAAGTAGCACTGGTTTTAAGTCCATTTTACCAGTTTCCAATTGTAAAACTGCTATAGATTAAAAAAAATAATAAAAATTGAAACTAAGGCTTTGGGTCATTTAGAAACTGAGGTGTATAGATTTGCAAGAGAGTAATAGAACTGATTTCCTGAAAGTCAAATGTAGATTATGCACATACATGTATGTTTACATAACTAGAAGTTAAAACTGTACTTCAGATCTTTCTTACAAGTAACAATAGTTAATAACCATGATGTCCCCATATAAAAATGTTGCATTATATAGTCTGGTTACACCACATAAAAACATTTTTTCAAGTTGCTCATAAGAAGTTTTAAAATGTATTTTTCCCTACCTTGTTTTTATAATTTAGATTTTCATGCCTATAATAGTCATATTTTTTAGAGCTGCTTTCTATATGCAAATTTAAAAGCTGTTGCTTTTCTTCACATGATTGTACTGTACTCAGAAGAGGAAATTGTAGCTGCAAAAATCTGTACAAAGCTCTTTCAAAGCTGTTTGGAATACCGTAGTGGTTTTAAGTACAGTCCAGGTTTGAGCCCTTACAGCTTCCATGCTAGAAGATGTATTCAATGTGCATGTATGACTTAGATGAAATTGTAGAGTCTAGATCTAGCAGAGGCTCTGCAAGAGTCTTACCTAGTGTCTGAGATGTTCAAAGGGGTGAAGTTAAGGGGACAAAAGCCAGTGCTTGTCACCTGAAGTTCTTTTACAAACAGAACGTGCTGTGTTGAGCATCTTGGTATCTGTCTTAATAGGCCTAGAGTCCTGTTGTGTGGCCCAGCAACAGTAAACTCAGCACCAAGTATGGTAGCAATGGCCTCTCATTCCAAAATTGCCTGATGGTAGAAATGTTATTCCCTTTCAGGGCACTGAGAACCTTCATCTCTATTTCTTACTCTTACAGTGTTTGTACCATCAAGGTATAGGCAAATGGGGTGGGAAAAACTTGTGAAAGTCTGTATCTCTTGAGTCTACAACTGCATAGAGAGAAGAAATGTAAGATTCGGTGCTTAAGAAGGAGGAAATAAGAGGAGTTCTGACTCTGTATACTAGGATGAGGATATTTTCTTGGTGTGAGTGAAGTCCTCTTAGAATATCCTTGATAAGTTAGAGAGTAACACTCTCCTTGGTGTAACACATATTGCATTGACCGTTTGGGTTGATTGCTCATGGGAGATTCCTTTTACCTTTCCCATCAGAAGGTGTTTTCCGAGTGGTCTATTGCTGGTTGAGATAACAGCTGAAACAATCATGGAAGGTATTATGAATTAAGAACAAGGGTGCGGTATCAGAAGCTGTACATAGTCCTTGGATGAGCAATCTCTGTATGATTTACCACTCTTCCCTAGGGAGAAGAGACTGTAGAGACAGTCTGTTGAAGAACTTGGGGTCTTGGATTTTGGAATCATAAGGACCCTTCCTTCTTTCTCAGCCATCTGAAAGATTTCGGAGGAGTTACAAGCTGATCCAGGTTCATCAGAAATGAATACAGCAGTCCTTTGGGATATCTAGCAGCTTGCATATTTGTGACAGTTTGCTTGGTAAAACTTCAGACAATTTTAGATGTCAGTGAATATTAACGGTGCTGGTCTGCTGATAAGAGTCTGGAAATCTTTCTTATTCTTTCTGTGATGGAAAGAACAGAAAATGTTTACCTACAAAGGGCACTAGAGCCTACTAATCCCCCAGTCACATAATTTTCTGATACACAGAGTATGATCAAAACCAAATTTCAGGCTTCATGTAGGTGTTTGACGACTGAAAGCTGTTATGGCTTTTGTGTGAATCTTCATTGGATTTGGAAAAGCAACATTTTGTGTCAGAGCCTGGGCTATCTGACATCCTTAAGCAAACAAGGGGAATGAAACCGTATTTGTTAGGAAGCTAACGTGTCTTGAGAACTGAACATCATAAATCAAGTAAATTCACTGGCTATGCATCTCTGCAGGGATGGCCAGTAGTTGGCAGACCATCTGAGCAAGAGAGTCTGTTTGCCACAAATGTTCTCTGAAGGTATATTTCGATCATCAGCTTGAGGTTATCTAAGACCATCCCCCTGTCGAAAAGGTTGATTCTATTAAATTCAGTAATAGTACAGCCTGAGATTAATTTAAGATGGTTTTCAAAGTGGATTCTAAAGCTGCCTGTAGTACCCCAAGTATTCCATAGACATTTATCCCTGTGATGGATCTCATTATGCCCAAAGACAATGCAGATTATCTTCTTCTTGTTCTCAGGAGTACAGTAGCTCAATATTGATAGCAAATACTTCAGAGGTTTCTTCAGCTGATACACACCATCTCTCAGAATTCATGGAGTCCAGGGGAAAAGTAGACGAGACAGTGCTCAGATAATGGTATTGATTTCAGCTTAACCCTGGCAGCTCTGTTTTTTGTATTCTCTGTCCACACAATCACCAGGAGTCAGTACTACTATCCCAAATTATGGTTTGTTGTAGAATTTAGAATTACATTTCAGTCAGGATGGATATTCCTCCACTCATGATGTGGACCATATCTGAATTACATTGATGGAAGCAGATTGTTTTACAGGTACCTAGAGAATGCTACTGCTAAGCTTTTCTGTGTCAGAACTTACTCTTTAAGTGGAAATATTTTTCAAAGCTGTAAAGAAATCATCATAGACAGTCTTCACTTTCAGTTTCTTTGGAGTGTTTGTCATTGTTAGAACCTATTTTATAGCATGAGAGAGGTACATTTGACAGCAATATCAGCTTGCCACTTAGAAGTACAATATGAATCCAATTTCTCACACCAAACCTTTATTGTCTAGCCAGGAAGATTTCATCACTGTAGGACTTCAGGTGTTTCAACACTTGACAAAATCATTTGTTTGAACCACTGTTTTCTTTTGCAGTCTCTTATTTATTAACAAAGGTGACTTTTTTGGTGGCTATTATTCCAGCTTACAAAGGCAAGTTATATGCCAATCTTTCCTGTCAAAGTACTCCATTCAGAGCCATGAAACATCATCCTGCATTTATAAAAAAAAAAATGGTGCTAGTTTCATGATGATCAAGACTTAGGGATGCCTTTGCTTTTAAGGTGGTGGGTTTTGGTGTTTTAGAGTTACTGGATTCTCAAGTCGCTTCTGGCCTGCAGTATCCTATCTAAGGGACAGGTTTTGCGTAGTCTGCGTGTGTGCAAACACACCCTGTGATTATTACACATGCAGACTGAACCCCAGGTTTGCTCAGAAGCAGAAAATGCAGCCAGTATTATTGATCTTAACAGGTAATCCTTTCTGAAACAGAAACTGCTCAGCCCTTTTGTAAAGGGGACATGTTTGCCTGCAGGGCACAACTGTATTAGTCACATTCCTTCACTCCAGAAAGCAGATGTTTCTTGGGGAGCAAACTGTCCAGTGGTTCCTGATTATCCCACATTTGAGAATCTTGAATGGAGCCAGCAGTGTGCAGAAGTTTGAACTGCCAGGTAGACAAGGAGAAAGAGGATTATAAAAGCCCAGTAAGGACTTCTGTAGTAAAATACTCCCTTTTAATTATCTGATGTGGTTTCATGGCTTTGAAAACATCTCTTGTTCTTGTTAAGTGATTCAGCATCTTGACCCATTAGTTATCTGCAGCTGATCTCATTCTGCTTTGAGGCAGATAAATGCTTTGCCTTCAGATTTGTCTGTCTTCAAATTTGTTGTCTGCAATATCTAAGTATGCCTTTGTAGTTACTAAGTCCTAATAAAAATGGAACTGTAAAATTATCAAGTTACTTTCAGGCAAATTTCACTGAATGAAAAGCAATGAGCTTAGATTCTCTGAGTTATGGAAGACTACTCAAAAAACTACCTGTCCTTAGGAATATTCAACTTTTAGACATCACAAGGGATTATAATGATGCCAGTTAAAAATACCATGACAGTAATGATATTCTTAGCCTTTTATCTATAGCTGATGGAAGGTATGTGTATACTAATGCTTTCTGAGAAAGGTCTGTGTGTCCTTTTTCCTCTCCTTTTTGGGTGTTTTAGTTTGCAGAGGCTAGGTGTTAAGCACAAGTGGCCTTTTTTCCACTCTCTCCTATGGTCGTTACAGTGGGTCTGAGCAGTTTCAGAGCAAAGACCACCTGGAGATGCTGGGGACTGAGCATGCAAGGCAAGAGGTCTGTCACTGGGCCACATAGCCCTGCACGTACTGGGAAAGCCCTGGGAAATTAGCACCGACATCGCAGAGTTTATTTGCAGTAGTTCTGGAACTCTTGCTCTTAAAAATGAAGTAAGTCCTCTGGGGAGGTTCATGGATTCCCCGTTTGTTCCCAGGAACTTTATTCTACCTTTTGCCTGTCAAGTTTGTATACTGGCTTGAGAGTGATGATGCTCAAAAATTCAGACCATGTCAAACAGCATGCTGTGTCTTGTATTTCCTTACAGCTTCCTGTAAGCCAGAAGTTGGGAAGATACTCTTCTTCAAGTCATCACCTTTGGGTTGGGAGAACTTGGCTTTTGAAGTCTGTAGCTGAAGCTAAAACTTCCCCAGCTGACCTGTTCACGTGGGAAGCGGGTTGCAGGGACAGTGTGTGATGGTGGTCTGGCAATGTGCAGCACTGTAAGGATGTGGCAGGGGTGTGGGGGGAAGACAATATCTCTTATAGAGGGCATTTATGAACCTTTCCTTGCATATATCTAGAGTTAATTGAAATATTCCTCTAGGCCATGTATAGGAAAATGCTGCTCTTGAAGACTGAGAATAGCTCATGCAGTTGTAAAAACATCGGTTTCTTCCATGTCAAATGTGGAACAACTTGTTTAGCAGTAAGCAGAGCACCAAGCCCCTTCTTTCTTTTGTCAGTTAACCACTGTTCTGATTACATGTGTGCTCAAGTGCTATGCCAAATTCTCCTACAAGAATTTCTCAGAAGTTACCCTGAGGTGTTTTCCTGTACTCCTCAAGTCCTACCACCTGCAAAAGGCATCAAGAAAGTTGTGGCCATCTGCCTCTCTTTGGGCAGTGATGTAGTAACTGAGGTCTTCATCCAGAACACTGTGAGCAGTACATTTATGCAAATCGACAAGCCCATTTACATGCCAGGGCAGTAAGGTAAGCCAGAGGCTGCATACATGTAAGCTGTGGGGAGGGTTGAGGGGATGTTCCTGGCAGTGTGCAGAACAGTGCATGTCCTCAGTCTTTGATGTGGGCTGCCCAGCGGATATAATAATTATCTTGGCCCTAGATTTTAGTAAAGAAACCACGCTTGACTTACAGTTCATAGCTCTGATGTTACTTCAGACTTGTTCTTAAAGCAATTGTACCGACCTACTCAACAGTTACCCTGATGCAGACTTGTTAGATTTGTAAGCACCAGTCTTAAGTGGAATCCAGGGAACATCATCCTGGGTATCCCCACATAAAGTCCAACAAGGACTGGTCAAGAACATTTTACTGAACTTGCCACCTTTGTTGCCCTGGTTTCCAAATGCCTGTTTAGAAATGGTGGAAATTCACCTGACAACTGTCTGTCATCTATCAGAAACCATCACGTTATACTTGTTAGTTGTGTCCAAGATGTTCAAATAATCTTTGCCTGAAGATCGTAGAATCATGAAATAGTTTGGGTTGGAAGGGACCGTCAAAGGTCATCTAGTCCAACCCCCTGCAATGAGCAGGGACGTCAACTAGATCAGGTTGCCCAGAACCACATCTTCCTTGTTTCATCAAATCCAGAAATCTATACTACTAGCTAGTAACTACAAATATGTAGTTACTGGGGGGAGGGGTGGGGAAATAGGGATTTTGGGGTGTTTGGTGGGGTTTTCTGGGGTTGTTTTTTGTATGGTTTTTTACAATGCCTGGCCTATTCAGAATAGCTTCTTCAGAAACAAACACTCCAACTACACTGAAACAAACACTCCAACTACACTGAAACCCTAAATTCTTTCTCATGAAGGTGGAAAAATACAATTATTGAAATCAGTATTTGATTACCATCTTTTTGCAAGGCCGTATGTCTTTTGTGCATTTTGAAAGACAAAGCTGTTACTATTTCTTGAATCATTGCTATGCTTTGAAAGATAATGTGAAGTAAAGGATACTTCAGTGGCTTCCTGCACACAAATCCAGTCTCATCTCTTTCAGACTGTTATTAAGTTCATGTCTTAGGGACTATGTGCACCTCCTTTCGTCCTTCAGCATTTCTCTTAGGCTCATATTCTCATACCCTTTTTGTGTATTTCTTCTTAGTCTGTGTCATCAGGGCCCTGTTACACCCTCAGATCTTCTGACAACTAAAGCATGATGCCTGCAGGATTGCCCTGAAAGGACACCTCTGATTTTGGGGTATGAGCTGGGTAGGGGTTGGAGTGGGCAGACTCTGTGCCTGAAGGTTATGCTCACAAGCATTCCCTTTGCTTTTTTCCATTGCAGTACAGTCTCAAATTGTCACTCTTAGCAGCATTTTCATCCATTTGATTGACAACATGATGAATGTAAGGGAGAAAGTATGGGGAGGATAGTATGAGGAAATGTAAAGTGGAGACTTATATTGGGCTTACATAGGGGTGTAGCTCTCTGCTTTTGATCTTGCTTTTTAGTATTTTATTCTTTAGAAATAAATCCAGCATTCCTAAGCAGCAGCAGGAGTTCATAATCAAACCCTGGTAAAGCCTCAGATCAATTCTATAGACCTATCCGTGAAGATAACCCAGCTGGGACTGTGTTTTAACCTGGAGCTGGATGACTTTGAAGGACTGACAGCCCCTGAACTTACGCGACTGCACTCCAGCTAGGCTCCTTTCTTTCGACCCAAAGAACCACTCCAGGAAATCAAGTGGGCCCCTAGAAAATAGCTGGAGATCTGCACAGGAGTCCATGGAGTCTCTGCCAGCAAAATGAAAGCAAGCAGTTTGAGCTGAGCTCCCAGTTGTGGGTGACAGGTACCTTCTGCAGGCTGCAAATCTGGGGGAATTAGTCCTTAACTGTATTTTTTTAATCCTGAGGTTTGTGAATGGTGAGCTGAATCCTCATGACTATGAGGGTTTGATGGCTACAGTAACCGGTCCTGAGCCCTTATGCCACCACTGTACTACCAAAAAAGGTTTCAAGGAGCTAATGAGAAATTTGTTTTGTTTTGTTTTTCTTCTAGTACTCACTGGTGGAGCTGAAGGTGAGTAACCTCTGTTTTCCATTTTTCTACTCCAAGCTAGATGAAGTAGAGGATGCAGTAGAGCTACCCTGTGTGTCTGCAGTTGGCGGTGTTTGACCTGTCTAGGTTGGCAAGCTGTCTGCTGGGCAGTAGTAATCTACTGGAGGGTCACCCAGAAGCAGTGAAGCAGCAAGGATAGGGAGGGAGGAAAGGCACCAAAACTTGTTGAGTTGTAGGAGGAGCTGAGCTGATGACTGGACAGCAGGCCCCTGTGCTGGGAAAAGAGCTGGGGTCAGAACTGTGGTGTTTCTGAGACCAACTGGTACAAACTGAAGTGCTATAAATTATTTACTTAAATACATTTAAGTGAACAAATAAGAAATCTGTATTTAAACTATTTCATCTTCTTTTGGGGTGGTAACCAGTATACACTGATCAAATACTGTCTATGTTGCCTTCTAAACTTATTTTTGCTATCCAGAAATGTGTGCTATGGCTGTGCATGTTTAATCAAGTCTGCCAGGTTAATGCTTTAGAGTCTTCGCTTTTATCAGTTTTTCATGATGAGAATATAACAAGATAAGGATTAGGTTTTGTTTCTCAATTCATTCCAGTATAGCTTAATGGAAGCTGGAATTCAATTAATGCACAAATCCCTCAGCACTTAAAATTTGTCATTAAATAAAGCTACCTTAGCTGGTTTTGATTCACAGAAAGTGGGCTCGTCTAAATATATTTGACATTTACATGGATTCAATTTAAACAAGGCAAGATTTATCTCTCAAAAAATAATTAACTGATTGATTTTTTTTTTTTTTTTTTTTTTCCTTTTTCTGGTCACTGTGCTCCTCAGTGTTTCAGAAATCATAGAGCTTAGCTCCTTACAACTAGTTCCTATTTGCAGATATGGCGGGCAAAAGCAATTTCCATGCTTTTGCAGTCCCCGAAGGCTCTTTCAGTTTGAATAAGCCAGTCATTACTTTGAACCAGGTGAATAAACAGAAAAAAAGGAAATATTCTGTAGAGACATGAACAGACTGCTCTTGTCAAAAACTGGCTGAACACCTTTGTAAACAGTTTTCTGGACATTCACTAATGGCTTATACTTGCTCAGTAGTCTACCTTTAAAACGTTGTAGGAAACACATAGGGCTTTATTAATTTTTTACTTTAATTACTTGACTGTATTCTCGAAGGATATTCAGAACTCAGGATGTCTGTTATGATTTTAAACAGGCCTATTTTTAAGCCAAGCTGTTAAATAAACAGTGAAATTTAAGAAAGCGTGATTTCTTAGGGATTTGTGTCCTATTTGTCTACACCTTTCTCCTTCATTGTACCTTTCCCTGTTTATGTATTCCCAGCTTTCTAGCCCTTATAAACCCTTTTTCCTGTGTTTCTGCACTTCTGGCTAGGGCAAGAGGCAATGCAAGTTTTTGTTGGTTGAGAACTGTTTGTTTGCTCTCTGACTAACCAGGACCCATCTACTGACTGGCTGGTGATGTAGCTGCTCTACAGCACAGATCACTGCTCATCTGAAACAGCATGCTTCCCTTCAGTGGGGGATATGAAATCTGGTCTCCCTTTTCTTTATTTAATAGTTAAAAGAATGGTTCTCAGGGAAAAGATGCAAACACTCTATCTTTGAAAGACTTGGAAACATTCAGTAAGTGTGCGGAACCATGATCAGATGACGCTAAAATTCTACCTTTTAAAAACAGGTGATTGTGATTAAAGGATGACCTGATGGATTCTGGAGGGCTGCAGTGCGTGGTGGGTTGCTGATATTTAAAATGTTTAAGAATGGAGAGAGAAATCTGTGGGGTGATGGTTGGGTAGCAATCTATCATGTCTTGTCTGCATCCTGAGATTTTTGTTCAGTTTTCTTGGCCTTTTTGTGTGATTATGCAGGTGAATTCTGTGTTTTCCTCCCAAAATGGAGGACATTGACTGCTCTGTACCAAGAGTCAGGTCATTTCTGATACATGTCATTGATCCTCTGCCCCTGGACTATTGAAGATATCTTTCCTTGTGGTTTAATCAACCAGCTGACTTCTCCAGCTTTCTAAAGGTAGGTTCCTACAAGCTCTACGTAGAATCACAGAATAGTTTGGTTTGGAAGAGACCTTTAAAGATCCATGTTTTGAAATCAATCAAGTAGAAGTTATTTGAAGAGTGGGCTGAACAATAATTTCCTCCTATACCAGCTCTTTCAGTCATTAAACCAAGATGTTACTGACATGGCTGCATTTTGCATGTATGAGAAAATGCTGAAGGGGATGAATGACATGCATAGAAATGGATGAAGCCCAGTGGAGGCTTGCAGATGGTGGTAAATGGGGTAATTTGTGTGGCTGAACAAATATTGAGAGGATTTGTGGTGGAAAGCAGGCAGAAATAAGTAGTGATGTTAAGGAAGCAAACACCATTTGCCTGAATATCAGAGCTTTGCCCTTGACTTGTCCTTCATCTTTGATGCTCAGGTGACATCACTGGAAAACCTGGACTGCCTGGTTGTGCATCTCAGACAGGTGCTGGTGGCTTTGGGGAGCAGAATATGGTGGTGTTTGCCCCCATCATCTGTGTGCTGCAGTACCAGGGGAAGATAGGACAGGTGACAGACTAAAGATGAAAGCTGTGGGATTCTTGCAGAGAGGTTCATCACATCTGTTACACCGTTAACCCCAGTACTGAGAGACCTTGTTCCGTTGTTATGTGGTTCCTTTTTCAGGAATACAGTACGAGGGAAAGTAGTTGTTGCTTCTGGAACGTTTTTCACTTGTATTTCTCTGCCACCAAGCTCGCAGAGGGAACTTCTGTTCAAACGTAGCAATGGATCCTCCACTGGATTTTGAGAAGGTCATGTGAAAGGCAACCTCTGGTAAACAATACAGTAAAGAACAAGTCTTCCTAAATTCTCCGTCACTACTTATGTAGATCCAGCAGTTGGTAGCCTGTTCTCTTGTCTGAGACTCTCTCGTCTAGGCTAACAGCCTCTGTGTCCAGATGCTTCCTGGCAGCCAGACAGTATATCTTCATAGGTGACAAGGTCATCCAAATGGCTGGGAAGCAGTGGGACAATGGCTGCTGTGCAAATGTGGGGCAGCTCTTCCCCATGGCCAAGGACATGCAGCCAGAATGCCAGCCCTTGCTCAGTAGTCTCTCTCCAGGTCAAGTGTAAATTTAGGCAAGGGGCTGGTTTTCCTTGTGTTTACATACTAAGAAAGGGAATAATAAGTAGCAACATGGGATACCTCTTGATGGGTATTTCTCTGAACACTCTAATCCTGCTGTTCTATGTGACAAGCAGGATATCAGAAGTGACTGTTTCGCTTTTCCTCAGAAGCAAGTTCAGGAACACTTTAGAAGAAAGACCTATGAAATCATTTAGGTTGGAAAAGACCCTTAATATCATCAAGTCCAACCATAAACCTAACATTGCCAAGTCCACCGCTAAACAGTGTCCTTAAGCACCATGTCTACACGTCTTTTAAATACCACCAGAGATGGTGACTCAGCCACTTTCCTGGGCAGTCTGTTCCAATGCTTGACAACCCTCTTGGTGAAGAAGTTTTTCCTAATATCCAATCTAAACCTCCCTTGGCCCATCTGTGCTGTGGATGGGAACTCTGTGAGCCATGGCTTCACAGAAAGGGGAAGCTTCAGCATAAGGCTGACAATAAGCATTTTAGAACTTTATCTCTCCCACCTCTCCCTCCTTCTGCCCCTTCTAGAAGGAGAAAAAAAAAGTGGTCTGGACCCAATAGGGTACAAGCAGCTCCTGGCCAGTGCCTGCAAACACAAGAACTGGGTGATTCCCTGCTTGGCTGCAGTGCTAACATGTTACCCTGTGGATTCCTGGCTGGTGGAACCACAGCATGAGATCCAGATGCTGCCCAGCTTTCTGCATGTATATCTAGAACAATGTATGTTACAGTGTAAATAATCTTATTGCTTCCTATGGAATACAAATATGCTTAATTGCTATAGTGTGCCCCTCAGCTATTGAAACAGCCAGGTGAGTACTCCACCTAGCTTAGCCCCATAACACTGTGTGGTGTCCTCAGAGTGGTGAGAGAGACAGAAATTTTACCCGAGTACCTTTGCTGTCCCTGAACTCTTCCTGACTTTTAGCTGTCAGAACTATCAAACTGTGCAGAGTTTGAAGGAAACTCTGCTTGGGTCTGGGTGCTGGATGCAATAGATGGTGTCTGTGCTGTAGGGAGCAAATATTTTCACCTTCTCTGTGTGCGGTAAAATGAGGAGATAGAATCACAGCAGAACTGTAGGTGGGAGAAGAATTAGCTCAGAAAGAAGAAAAGAGCTTTATTAAATATAGACTATTCCCTTGACTGAGCACTCTGGTGGCCAGGAAGGGAATCATAGAATCATAGAATGGTTTGTGTTGGAAAGGACCTTAAGATCACCTAGTTCCGACCCCCTGCCATGGACAGGGACACCTCACACTAGATCATGTTGCCAAAGGCTCTGCCCATCCTGGCCTTGAACACTGCCAGGGATGGAGTATTTACCACTTCTTTGGGCAACCTGTTCCAGCACCTTGCCAGCCTCACAGTAGAGAACTTCTTCCTTATAGCCAACCTGAAGAGGTTGCATATAAGGAAGCACCCTGTGGTCCTTTCCCTCAAAGTGCCCGGGGACTACAGTTTTGCTCATCTGTGAACTGGCCAGCTGCTTACTGTGTACTGTCCTTTACAGCTCAGCACAGGAAGGGTACCCAAAGAAGCCAGTAGAGGAAAGGAAGGGAAGAAAGAGAAGGGACTGATGAGATCGCCAGAGGAAGAAGAATCTCTGATACCTTTCCGCAAAAGGAAGAAATCTTCTCTGTCCATTTCTTCATGTAGAGTCCAGAAAGATGGCAAACCTGTGTACCTGGCATACGTGTGTGTGTCATCAAAATAGCTGGTGCCGATAGAGTAGCATTGTGAATTGTGTCTAACACTGAATATCTGTTTTACATGAATGCTTCTACCACATGCCTGTGAATTTGAAACTTCTGAGCCTGTGTTCAGTAATTGCGGGCAGACCTCTATTGCTCACTGCATGCTTCATCTTCGGTTGTATGCTTAGTTCTACATTAAATAGAAAAGGCACAGTTATAAGATTTTTAGGAAATATCCTCACTTTGGGTGTAGCCTCCTGCCCAACTCTGACAGTGTTCAAGCCATTCCACAAAGATCACCTCTTCTAAGCTACTGTGATGTCTCAGGTCAGTTTATTACAACTATATCCATACAAAATGAGTTTTGTTTGGTCCTTCCACCAAGAAGGAGTTCTTTGGGTGTAACCAAAGTTGCAACTTCATTGAGAAAGTGGCTTCACCAAAATTAAGAATCTCACATAAGACCTGACAAATAGGTCCACAAATATATTACATGTAGTTGAAGCTTCACCACAATTATTCTGGTGGAACTTGCTTTATCTAGGACCCCAAGCTTTACCACTAGGTTCTTGTTTGGGTTTTGACTTTTTAACACTAGAGATGATTCCTAAGCCACAGCATTCATATCTGGAAGTCCTTGTGGTTTTGATTGAGCCAGTTTACCAACTTGTAAACAGTTTTCAATTTCCATGGCTAGATTTGAATTTACAACTTGGGATGTTGTGACTCAGATAAATCACTATGCCTGGAGTGCTGGTGAGACTTTCTCAGTGGGAGAAGAAGTTTCAGTGAGTTGAAACTCAGAAGTTCAGTGGGATGAATAGGAAAGATGAAGCAAGAACTAAGAGTTTGGGTGTTGGACCAAGAAGGTTCAGAAGATAATAGGCTCTTTCAATGGGTTGTGTGGATTTTTGGAGGGTTAGGTAGAAATAAGCTGCACTAGTTTTTTGTGAAAAGCATGCAAAGCTGCAGATTTCATGGTTTACACCTGTTCTTTGGAGAGAGATCCATGGCTTGCTCATGGTTTGAGAGTCTTGTAAAAGTTTCCGAACTCCATTGGGCACAGCTCTGTAATTCTCTAAAGCTCAATTCCAAGTAACAAATTTAAAGCCTACAACCTGAAGGCTTGCACTAGATTTCTGGGCAAAAACTTCAGCAGATTTGCAGTTCTTTGAATGATCGCAGTGTAGGAGCCAAACACTGAGAGAGTCATAGAACAGTTTACACTATGTTGCCTTCAAGCTTTCTGACCGTGTCAGTTCCTGCTCCTTCTGCTGTGTTTGTCCAGGTGTGTTCTCAATTTCTTGCTTGGCTTTGGTGCAGTGGACAAGTTCTGCTGTTAAGGCATCAGAAGGTGGGTGCAGCAGTCTAATCTACCTTGGCATTATGGAGAGATTCTTTGGAGGTATTCCATCATGTTATGGATGTTGGTCAGGTTGCAGAAACATGGCCTCACAGATTTTTATGAACCCTGTGTGGACTGTGAAACACCCTTGATGCAAAAGTATATACTTCACTATCAAAACACAAGGATATCAAATCTCATTGCCTTCAGAGATGCTACACAGTGTGTATGTATGTGTAAGAGGTGACTGGAAATGTCAGTGGTTAGGAGCATGGAGTTTGTAATTGGAAACGAAAAAAGGCAACAATGGAGGAGGCCCTAAGCCTGTATGAAGTTGATGATGAATGTCGTAGAGGAGAATGAAGAACGATTCAGTTGCTTTGATAAATTATTCTGTGCTACAGGGTCTCTAAGAGATGTGATTATTTCAAGAAACCGATGACTTCCTGCTCTCTGCACAGTCTCCTGTCGAAGTGCTCCGCAGACGTTAATACTCTCCTCATACAGAATGCTGATAGTATTGACTTCTTGTTTTCCTCAACAATATTAAAACATTGGAAGTGATTTCCAAGATGCCATTGCTCCTAGCCCTCATTCTGAACCATTGAAACTGTGTTCCATGTCCATAGGTGTGACCTGTATTAAGTCTCCTCTTCTTCCTTTTCATTTTGATTCCAGTTATCTGTGGAGAGCAGGCATCTATATAGTTTTGTGTTGTTAGTATGTACTATGTCCTTTGCTCCAGCTGAACAGTATGTTTTCAGGAGGGTAGATCCCTTAACCCGCCATGGGTTTCTTGGCTCAACACTTCTATCACAAAGGCCTTCTCTTTATGTCCATATAGAGAAAGACACTGCAGAACTAGAAACTGTGCACAGTTTTGCTGTGCTTTGTCTGATTCAGAGACTGTGTTCAGGTCTATGACACCTGTGCAGCTGTGAGTTGCTGCCTTCAATGCAGATCCTTCATGTGCATGTTCCTGTGAGCAAGAGCCAGGTTTGCCAAAGCCAAGCAAGGAATAGAGAACGCACCTGGGCAAACAGCACAGGAGGAGCACAGTGGGACAGGGTCAGAGAGATTTCCACACTGCTGGCATTGGTGGGTGCAGCTCCTGTCAATAGTGCCAGCAGCTGCACCTCTCTGGCTATGGTCGATCCATTTATGAGCTGGCTCAAGCTTTCTGTAGGAAAATCTTAGGTTTTAGACAAAAAGGCATGTTTGCCTGCCATTCTCAGTAACAATCTTACTTCGCGAAGACACAAGAAAGCGTCTATCACAAGAAAAGGTCTCCAGTCTTCCTTGCCTAGTAACCTAACACTGATTTAGATCAAGTCAATGCTGGTTTCCGAAATCAGTTGGGATATCTGGCCTCTGACCAGTTATCTCCATCAGTTAAGCCATGAAACTGCTGGCACTTGAGACAAAGGCAGTGCCAGCACCAACTCCTATGCATAATGTATAGCCCCCATGATGCATGCTTGTTCTAGAGTGGCCCAGTGATAGAGGTAAGAGGGGGCTCAGGCTTCCCAACCCCATCTGGAAAAAGAGTATGGAGAGGCTTGGGAATAGAGATTCCAAGTTAGCTGGAAATTTCTGGGCATCCTGGAACCTGCTTTTGACGAAGAGATCCCAACTGCCTGCTTGAGTAGCACCATGTTGGGACCCAGATATGGAAAGCTTAGGCTGCCTTAGCACTATTGAACAATGCTGGGAAATACTTCCAGGCACAGAACTGTAGCTGTCTGTGTTATTAAGACAGTCCTTGGTACATTGCAGCCTGGGCTAGCTAATGCTGTCTCACACAATATCTCACATTCAGGTGTAGTTTGAGAATTCATGCAATCTGAGTACCACTCACAACAGGCAGTTTACATGGTGACCGTGCTTTCTGGGAGGCCAGGCTGGTTGAACAGCACAAGTGTCCACCCTTCTGTGCACATTGTCATCAGTGCTAAAAAATGTGCCACATGTTTTAATTTGTGAGTTTTAACCCGACCCTCAGATTCAAAAACAGAACCAGAAGACTGTATCTTAGACCTTTCACATCCAGACATGAACGATGAGGAATTGGAACCAGTTCCTGAGGACACCTCCTTGCAGATGGTGCCATTGCTAATAGATGTTGCAGGGAGCTGGTGGAGAGATCTGTTGACCAGTGTGTATTTCCATTTCCTTCCCTGTATTCAAGTAAGGAAAAGGCAAAGTCATTGGCTCATGAGTGGTTGCTGGCTGGTGGTAGTGTTGCTACAGTGCTTCCTTAGGCACATGCAAGGTTTTGCTCCCATTCTCAAGCCAAACAGCCTAAGGAGATCCACTTCCCCATAATCTGATCCAGAGCTACTGAGCCTGTGTCCTGAATGACAGCACTGCCTGCTGTATGCTGGGGTGAGCTCTTGCTGCTGGCTGCACAGCATCAATCCATCTCCAGCTGAAACAAAGGGACACAAGTGACAAGTGATCAGGACCTGGCCTGGGTCACTGATCTGCAAAGTTCTTGCTGTTTTTTTACCATGAAAAATCTATCTGGTCAGATGTCTCCATGGCAGCCTTGCAGGCGGGGATGTTCTGAACTGGTGGGTGGCAGCCAAAGTGGCTGCTATTGGCTAAGGAGGACTTGGCACAGCATAGCCATCCCTACTGCTGCCTGCTCTAATCTCAGGAGAAGGGAAGAGGTGTGGAGAGGCTGGCTCCTCCCCCATCCCATGTCTTCTTTAGGCTGTGCTAGAAAGCAATTGCCCCCCTAAAAACAGCCTCGGTGATTTCAGAGGAAGAGGGCCACTGAAGCAAGAGCCCCCAGGATGAGGATAGGCATCCTCTTGAGCCTTCTGTTCCACGTTGCAACTGCTTTTCACGAACTGTGAGTGATGCTGAACTTCTGTTTTGGTCTCTTTCATGAAGGCATCAGTCTAGGTAGACCACATGCCATGCCACCAGCTTTCTGCTCTATCGTAGAGCACCCCAAAGGGTAGCTGGCTCATTTACCTAACCTCCCATGCGTTAGGATTGGCTACTATGAGTTAAATACAAGCCACCTTTTTGGGGGGCTTCCAGGTAAGACCTTAGACCCAGGGATGTTTGCTTCTCCAGTTGCCATGCTAGAACAAGTCACTGGTGTCTAGACTGCAAGGTTATGAGGCCGCTTCTTTTGAAGACTGCAAGGAATGGTTTTGGGGAGTTCAAGAGATAATTGGTATATATAGGGCTATACTTATGCTAATCAAGCAGAAACTATTTCCCAGGTTATGAGTGAAGCCATCACTTTGCTGGGTTCACTGTTCTTTTCAATATTGACTGAAGCCACGGCACATTGCTGAGAAGTTCTGCAGTAGTGGGCCACTGCAAGGAAGCTCTTCCACATCTCTGAGCCCTCAACCTGGTGCCACCTCTGATGCCTTCTTTCCCCTGCCCCAGACGTTACCTGGTGGTGATCCCTGCAGATCTCCGCTACCCATCCACCCAAGTTGCCTGCCTCCATATTACCTGTTATGAAGAAAAGCTTCAAGTGAATCTGGTCCTGGAGCGCTCTGCAGGACGTGAGCTCTTAATGCAAGAAACCACCCAGAAGAAGGCAGCTTTCGTGTGCGCTAAGTTCTGGGTGAGCAAATGCCATCACTGATTTTTCCCTTCTGGAACTGTAAATCCCGCACGTTACTACCTAACCAGGGATGACACGGACAGGGTCCACTTTGCCTTGGAGTGAGTCTGCTGGGGGGGAGTGGATGATGCCTAGGGATGCATAGCCAAACAGAATATCCGCTGGTCAGCACTGAATTTCCCTTCTGAATCAATTGTTATATTGCGGTTACATGCTTTAAAATCTACCACACTTCTGTATACATAAAAAGAACCCACCTGTTCCCTTCTCTTCCCTCCCAGGCTAGATGAAGGAGCTTTAGCTCTTCTCTAAAGGACCTGCGCAGCTCCACAGCTAAAGCTTGAGGAAATGGTGCTTTGCATGTCATACTGTAGTTTCTGTAGGACCTGGAGTCAGGCAGCAACTCAGCTCTTAGGAGCTACTGAAGAGCAGTTGAATGGAAATTGATGTGCTTGTTATTTTTAAGCAGCAGCTTAGAGCTTATTCATTGTTGGTGAGAATTTAGCAAAGATTTAGGATAAGGCAGGCATGCCTAAATAGCATCTCTTCTACTATACAGTATATTCTGTGCTGAGCTGCTGGGATCTTTGGCTGCTGGAGTCAGAAACACCTTTGGGTTATCTTTCCTAACCTGGCTTTCTTGCTTGCTAGTACGTGCTAGTTCTGAAGGCGTTTGAGGCTCTGCTACAGCTTAATTGCTCTCCTTTGATTCTCTGCTACTGTCTCCCTCCTTTCTGGCATCTGCCCATCCTCCTGACCAAGTTTGAAGACCCAGAGGTGTAAGGCACCTGCTTGTCACCAGAGGCAAAATTCCTTAACCAGTGGCAAAAAAGGTCAGGTTCCATGGCATGCTGGGCCTCCTGCTGTCTTGTAGGACTAAGGGAGATCTAGATGTGATCTGGATTCAGCTACTGGAGGGGATGTCCTGGCACAGGTGAAGAGGAACTGGTTAGTTACTCCACTTCACTCTGAATTTCTGCTCAGGGCTCGCAGAAGATTACCTGGGAGCTGTGTGCTCTCCTCTCTCTGTCTGTATAGGTTACACCTCCAGCTGATGGCACAGAGGAGATTGCCACTGTCAAACTGATCATCACGGGCAAAGGGGTCAGTATTGAGGAGAAGGAAAAGGTACTAATCTCCAAGGCTAGCAGTGGCACCTTCGTCCAAACAGAAAAGCCCGTCTACCAACCAGGGCAGACAGGTGAGAGCTGCAAAAGGGAGCAACTGTGGGCCCTAGGCTTTTTACTGGTAGCGCTATATGGAAAGCCTGTGATTGCCTGAAATTCATGGACAAGCCCTAGCAGAAGGCTTTGAGGCAATTGAAAACATCACTCAACAGTCTCTCATTGAGTGATGTTTTCAGTGGCTATAATGTCCAGCTTGTGGTGACTGTGAAGTTGCAGGAGGCAGTAGGTAATTTTCCATGGTATCTTACATGTGGGTATATCCGTGTCAGATGTCATGTGTATAGCACAAATGTGTATTGCATGGAGACAGGACCTGGGGAAACATATAGAGCAGGGGTCTATATGGAAGGACTGAGATCTGATAAATATATTTCTTTTATCTGATAAATATATTTCTATATTATCGTATATAATATCCTATTTATCTGATAAATATATTTCTTTGTCTTCAGTGAGATTCCGCATAGTGACTCTGGATGAGGAATTCATGGTGCTCAATGATTCGGTAAGCCAGCCTGGGCTGCTGCAGGAAAGGCTGCTTGTTCCATGTGTGGATCCTACTTCCTTTCTACCCTGCTCATCTGCCAACTTTTCTACATTCATCCCTGGGCCAGGCTTCATGAGTGTCCAGAGGAGAATAGTAACTCGAGTAAAAGCTGGTAACTCAGGAAGATGACAGAGCTGTACATGTCTCTTGCTGGTCTTATGCACAAGCATAAGGCATACTGATTCCTGATGTGATGGTATCATGGGGAGGGAATAATTTGCAATTCAAGTTTTCCTGGACGTGTGGTGGGGAGGTGGCTCCTATGAATTAGAACATGGAAAATTAGATTAGAAATTAGGAAAGATGTTTTCATAGTGACAATGATCAGATTTTGAAAAAGGTGTCCAGAGAAAGCATTTTCATTCATGGAGATGTTCAAAACTCAGCTGGAGGAGGCTATGAGCAATCTGCTCTAAGAAGACGTGCTTCAGCAGACTGTTGGACTAGCTGAGCTCCAGAGGTTCCTTCCAAACTATGTGATCGTATGCCTCTGTAACACCTGAAGACTGCAGCTGAGCCAGAGTAGGTCTGTTTGGGTAGTGAGTTTTCCCCATGGAAGGCTCTGCCAAGAATCATTAGCGAGTGCTGGGTGACCTCCAGATTGGCTTTTCCCTTTCTCCAGACCTTACTGTAATGGATTCACCTGATATTTCTCCGTTTTGGTCATGTTTATTTTACTTTATATTGTTGTCAGTGCTCTAAATTTCCAAATCACTAGTTGCACATTCTTCAGAGAGGGATTTGCACCTGAAGTACCTTGTGTGTGTTCCTGGCACATGTTTCTGTTTTCTAATGGTTTTTGCCTTTCCCCCCTCCAGATTTCGCTGTTTCTCCAGGTGAGTGATGCTGAGATCTAGTGTTACAGTAGTGTTGATGGCAGCCATTTTACTGAGCTATTCATGTTCAGCTCCTGGTAGATTTTTCAGGCCTCTGAGTAGAATAGTGGAACTTCAAGATTTCTTAAATTAACACTCTCCTTACAGCTTCTTTTTTATACACTTACTTGAAGTTACGCTCCCACTTACTTCAGTAGAAATCTAAAAGTTGTTCTTGCAAGAGTATAGACAGATCAACTTAGACCTTTATGAAAAAAGTTAAAGCTGTGAAGAATCTTTCCTTGAGATCAGGATTTAGATAAGTGTAGGGAGACTCAGATGCTGGGAGCATTATATTGTCTTCAAAATTTTTTGACTAGCCTCTACCAAACCTCATTCCTTACATATAGAACCTAATAGTCTGCAGCACTGAAATTCTGAAGCTCATTTTCTATGGGGTGTGGATCAGTGAGATGCTGTAACTGCTTCTTCCTTTCTTGTGGGTGTAGGACCCTAAGGACAACCGGATAGAGCAATGGCTGGATGTGGTCCCCCAAGACGGCATTGCAGATCTCTCTTTCCAGCTAAGTGATGAGCCTTTGCTGGGGACATATGTCATCAATGTCACCAACACAAAAGCGTATGGCAGTTTCTCCGTCCAGGAGTATGGTATGAACATGAGGGGGACATGTCTGAGCTGCAGAGAGGACCTTGCAGAGAGGACCTTGCACTCTCAATCCAGGAAGCTGGGTGTTTATTCTGTGATAACCATCCTGAGAGCAAATGAGAAAATAGAATGTCATGGATAAGAGTCTGAGCAGAGGCTCAGGAGAGGGATCACTTTGGGGCCTTGGGTCAGTGTGTGGGAGAAGTGTTGTGTATGGCCACAGACCTTTGACACAGCTGATTCTAGATCTCTGTGTCAGACAAATCAAGGTCACATAAAGCTGCACACATATCTGTTAAAGAAACAAGGGATCCCCTTCTTGCCACCTTCCTCCATTTCCTGGCTCTTATTCCACCATGGTCTTATCTTCATGTTGATTCTCTGGAAAGGCTGTGCCTGGCCAGTGTTTCCTACAGTTCTGTTTTTTCTTTCCAGTGCTACCAAAATTTGAAGTGATCTTTGAGGCACCAAATCAGATTTATGCACTAGATAAAACCTTCCCACTCCGGGTATGTGGCAGGTGAGGACTCTGCTTGGAGGGATGTCCCTGTGTTATTTTCTGGCCTGATGAGCACAAGATAGTCAAGTAACCATGAGAAGCTCTGGGGAAATTTACTACACTTCAGTTACAGGAGGCCAGAATTTTCCATGGCAGCTCTTTGCACTCTGGTGCACACGGAACATTCCTATAACTTCTGTTCTCTACTACCCCTTTTCTAAAGACACTCCACAAGTCTCTATACCAAAAACATGGGAGAGTAGCCTACCCTTTGGCAAGCAGCCATCTGTGGAGGAGAGTGTGTCAGATGTTTGGTGTTCATCTCCCTGCAGAAGAAAAGGGAATTTTTTCTTTTTCCAGATTATGCTTTAGCAGAAATTAGAGAAAGGCAAAAAGGAATTGCCCCAGGTACAGTCCAAGGACAGTGCCAGGCTTAACAGCCTCATGTAAAGGTGCTTTCTTAATGAAAGGCATTTTATTAATCACCTGTGTTTCTGCTCATAAGATGATGCATGCCTTCAGCATATCCTGGGGTGATGTTGGTGTAAAGTGCAGACCTCTCTGCTGAGTTAGCAACTAAAACTCTCTGGTTTCCCAGAGTAGGTTAGTTTGACACTAGTTGTATTGCATAGCCTGTGATCTCCCATCACAGAGCCCCAGCTTGAACCTGCTTATTGGGTCAGGGCTCCTGGGCCTGCTGTGTGGCTGCCACTCTTGTGCTATAGTGTGAATATATCTGTGAATAAGTGGTCTCTGGGCCTCTGTGTCTCTGAGTAAGTGCTCTGCAAAGCAAGCCTTGTGTTCTCTCACTACATGTGACTGCCTCTTCCTTCCTTTCCTCCTCCAAGCAGATACGCTTATGGGAAAGGTGTGCATGGGATGGTTCATGTGAACCTTTGTCAGAAGATAGCCCCATTCCTGCCCAGTGCTTCGAAACCAGATCTCTGTCAGGAATTCAACAACCAGGTGAGATGCGTAGCAGGAGCTGAGCAGTATTCAGACACATTTGTGCCCAGGGTAAGGCGAGGCTGCAGGAGGCTTCAGCTGAAATAATAGTGATGCTACCCCATGGCTTTTCCTCTCTCTGTACTTCCAGACAGATGAGACTGGTTGCTTCTTCACAAACATGAGTCTGTCCTTCTTCAGTCGAGACTTCCGATACTATCAGGACAGCATAGTTGCGGAGGCCTTGCTGATAGAAGATGGCACAGGTAACTCTGGAAGCATCTCTGGTGACTGGGAAGAGGCATGTGAAGATGCACTAATCTTACCAAGAACATGAGGACTTTCAGGCTAGCAAGGGCTTTGAGCTTTCTGAGCACGTTGGGGTCTGCTGACCTTACAGAGCCAGCAGTTCCTGATGGCATAACACACTCACTCGGAGTGCATCTGGTCTCAGGTGGTGAAGCCTGGGGACCTCTCTAAGGGCTGGAAGTAGGAAGAAGACTAAATACCCAGATCTCTGGTATGAAATGTGTGTGCAGTTGAACATGTGCATCAGTATTATCAGTGGGTCAATCTGCAAGGAGGTTGCTGAGGGGTGCTTGGCTTCCTTGCTCCCTCCCTTATGCTTCTGTCTCACTGCTTTCATTCAGAGATACATGTCAATGCTTCCCACAAGTTACTCATCTCCAAGATTGGTGGGATGGCCTTGTTTGATGATGTGAATTCTTACTACCACGCTGGAGAGATATACAGGGGCAAGGTAATTCCTGGTTACAGTCTTTTGGAGGTGAGAGCATGAGCAATACCTTCACAGGGACTGTTATCTAGTGTCTTTTCTGACCTCACCTCCAGCTAGGGGCTTGGGAGGACATGAATGATGTGGAGAGACAAAACTCTTGAATTGTCAGAAGTGAGAATAACACCCAAGACTATCATCTGCCAAATAAGCCTTCAGGAGCAGCAGCTATGGGCATCCAAATTTGGGGTGAAAAGCCAAGCATTTGGAATTTCAACATCTGGGAGGCCTTCTGCTGTGAAGGGGTAGAGAGCATGGGGGTGAATGATAACGGTACTGCAAATGATAATAGGAGGTGACCAGTTGCAGTGTTGATAATATTGTTAGTGACTGAAAGGGTGACTTTGCTGTCTTTTGAGTAGGAGGACATTCTGTACACTGATTAGACTCTTCTGCACTTCTCTTGCTCACCACGATTCTCAGATTAAAGTCATCAACTACCAAGGCAAGGCACTGAAGCACAAAAATGTCCTCCTCATAGTAAGCTATGGCGAGCAGCAATTTAAGCAGAAGTACATCACTGGGGACTCTGGGACAGCTTCATTTAGCCTGAATACAACTGTTTGGAACAGCACCTCAGCTGCACTGGAGGTAAGTGAGGAAGGGTCTGTTGGCAGGGGTATGAATGTATCTCAGAGCTATTTACTGCCTCACAGACATCTCCCTTTTTCCTTCTTGAAGGACAGTAATTCAAATCTGAAACACCTCAGTGTGTTCTGGATTTTGTCTCCCTCTGAGAGCTTTTTCTGTTGATCCCAGTTGCTGTCCTCATGAGCTCTCAACAGAGATCTGTGCTATGGTGTTGCTCAAACCTGATCTGAGCTTCTTACCAAGTTGCAGTGAGGGTGATTTGCAGCTGACTTGCTTAACTAGAGAGATTAAGTGTTTGGTTTTGGTATTATTCCTCACCAGGCAATTGTCTTGCATCAAGATTTGGATCGAGACCCTGGGACAGTTGATTTGAGTTACCAGCGAGCCTCTTACTTAATACGTCCATTCTACAGCACCAGCAGGAGTTTTCTATCTATTGTCCGTGTGCCAGAAACAGTGCCCTGTGGTAAAAAGCAGGCTATCCAGGTGGACTTCAGAATTTACCAGGAGGACCTGGAACATGGGCCCAAGCGTGTCATCTTCTCCTACTTTGTGAGTTTCTGGGGAACTGCTAGAGGGTGATGGTTCAAGGTACAAGATCAGCCTCTCCTACGGATTCAAGCCTGGTGTTTGACAGATTTGGCTCAGCCCAGGACAAATAGCTCATCCAGCCATCAGGGGGCTGGATTGCAGTAACTATGTGACTGGCATTTTCTTCCCTTTCTCTATTCTTCCCTAGGTCACAGGGAGAAGAAGGATAGTCCACACAGGTCAGAAGACTGTTTGGGTTGGACTGCCAAGAAGTAAGTGCACTCACCTGTTTCATGTCTACAAGCACTCAGTGGTCTGTGTCATCCCATCTTATTTGGATATGTGGCATAAGCCTCTTGGCAGTTCAGAGCTGGCTCACCACTTTTCTGTTGCATCAGAGTAGTGTGCCTTCCCAGCTTTCAGGTTTCCTTTACCCTTCTGCTTGGTACCAAGAGAAAAATACTCAGAATTTCCCAGCCCATAGGCTCATCCTCCTTTGCCTTAATTCTCAAAATCTCCTTTTGCTGCCCTTACAAATGGCATGAAACTATAGCCTTACCCTCTATCAAAACTCTCCTGCTTTAATTTGCAGTTGTCTACAAATAATCTGAGTCGTTAGAATGCCACATTTTGTGTCACCGTTGTCTGCTTCTCTAGTTCTTTTTTTTTTAAACCTAAATTATAGGTGCTTTGGGGTAGAAGTCACCTCTTTGTTGGTGATGGGGTGGGATATGTTTGGTGATGGGAGACTTTGAAAGACATCTGAACCTCTCACTCTTTGTGGAGCTAAGCTTAAACTCCAAAGAGTTGTTTAATTTCCTTGAGGCAATAAACAGAACCAGGAAGAGTCTTTTGCTGGTCTTGGATAACAGATCCAGAGATGTGCTGATTATTTCAGTGGTCTCCAGAAATCTCCTTGGCCCTGAAAGACTTGAAGAAAGGAATTAAACAGGTACATGCAGAATGGCAAAACCTGATCAGAGTCCGTTTTTACTTACAAATCTACTTTCTCTTCTTCCCTCTCCTCCATCTAGTGCTGAAAGGCTTCTTCTCCATCCCTCTTACCTTCAACTGGATCTTTGCACCAGCTCCAAGACTTGTTGTTTATGTTATCTTCCCTAATGGAAAGATCATCGCAGATTCTGCCATGTTCAGTGTCTCCATGTGTTTCAGAAATAAGGTAGGATTTGTGTCTGAGGCTGACAATGTGTGAGAGTGAATGTGTCTGCTGCAGTGAATGAAGAGACTGAGAGATACATAGTATGTGTAGCTGTTTGTGGCTGATACTATGTGGGATGCTGTCATATGAATTGCAGTACTTGAATGGTGAAGTGTGCTGCGATGTATGGAGCAAGTATGTTCTGTGCAAGTATGTAAAGAGCACTTGGGAAACTGAAACTAACCTCATAAAGAACCCAGAGATAAGGACTAAGTTTATTTTAGATCTGGGCCTCGAAAGGAGCAGAAAGACAGGTGTGTAAGGTGTGTGATCATGGCTAGCTGCTTTGCTGGGTAAAGAGAATGCTGTGTGAGAATGTGAGAATGCTGACGCAGGAGTATCTCCAGTATATCGATGGTTCCCCCTCTGCCGTCCTTCCTGTTAGAACCTCAACATGATGACATTTTAAATACCTTCTGGGGGTCCTTGGGAGATTCCTTGGGTTTCCATGCAAGGAAAGTCCTTGGAAACTCTCTTCATGTAGGTGCCTTCCCTGCTCAGGAATTGGTAGGGTGGCCAGCAGCAGAAATGTCACTCGGGTATTGTCTGCATTCTTCCCATCCAGGTGGAGCTGGGCTTCTCAACACCGGAGACTCTTCCTGATTCAGAGGTTGGTCTCCACCTGCTGGCATCTCCTGGGTCCATGTGTGCAGTCTGGGCTGTGGATCAGAGTGTCCCTGGGCTGAAGACAGGAAAAGAGCTCAGCAGCTCTTTGGTGAGTGAGCCTGCTCCTAATTCTTCCCTTCCCTTGTACTGGCATGAAGGAGGGAAAGAGGGAGGAAGGGAGACCAACAGGCCATTGCTTCTGGGCAGAGCTTATCTCCCACTCTGGGCAGAGCTTATCTGCCCATTCTGGGCAGCGCTTTGAGCATTTGGGATCATCAGCACGCTCAGTGTAGCACGGGTAAGGATTAGGGGGCAAGTGTTAAGAAAAGTTGAACATCCCTCAGTGCACCAGTGGTAAATCAGCTTCTGTTGTTCTGTCTCATGTTCAGTTCAGCAGGTTGTCTTGGCTCTGTCAGAAGAGTGACAGTGAGCCTGAGCTTTCTGGCATGTGTTCGTGCACAGTAGCCAGGAGCAATTCAATCAGGCCTTGGAAGTGTGACAGGAAGGGAATGCCAGATTTTATCTGTGCTGATTTTTTTTTTTTCCCCTTTTCCTTGCTTTCTCAGATCTATAGGCTGTTCCCATCTGTTTATAACTCCAGGTATCCTCGCCAAGTGTCTGAAGACGATCAGTCATGCAGGTTCCCAAATTCCGATGAGCCTGACGTGTTTACAGCATTCAGGGTAAAAATGGTTGATTTGGTGGGCTGGGATAATTCATGAACTGAGGGAAATGTGGCCCCCTGACTTTTCCAGGGGTGCTGTTACAGAAAGCACAGGGAGGAAGTCCAATTTAGGCCCTTGTAACTTGCTTGTTATTTGAATAAGTGACTTGAAATGTTGACTGAGAAGAAATTGTGTGGTTACTGCACTTTGATTGCGTGATTCAGGATGCCAAGGTATTGGTTACTTTAACTGGGTTTCACATAGTTTGTCTGATCTCCATAGCATGAGCAATTGCACTCTGCAGGCTGAGAAGGCATAGTAGCTAAATAACCATGTGTTTGAACAAGAATAACTTTGTCTGACTCAAGCCAGATGAATTATCTCAGAAGACCTCATTTGCCCGTTGCTGAGGGTCTCAGCAATTCCCTCTTAAAATGAAGCAAGAGAACGTTTTGCTAAGCCAGAAGACAGCCAAGACCCCCATGCATGAAGGGAAAAGAAGGCACAGGTTAGAGTGCAGAAAGGAAAATACAAGCTTCTGGTGCATCAGTTCTTTCTTTTTTCCTACAGGAAATGGGGTTGAAGATTATATCCAACGCCAATATCAGGAAACCCAGAGTGTGTCCAACCACTCCATCAACAACAATGCTGCAGGGAAAAGGAATGTTTACTTCCAGGCCCATGTTGATGGTTGCTCAGACCCATAAAGCACATAACAGTAAGCATTTGCCAACTGTTTCTTTTTACAGGGGATGCTTAGTCTTTCAGGTGAAGGCAGTCCTGGGTTTGAGCCAAGAGTCAGAACTTGCTGTAATTGCAAATGCAGTAGAAAGAGCATTCCCTGGCCCTAAACCTATTGTGCTAGTGTGAGGCTGCCTGTGGCTCACAGCTTCTGGCTCTGAAATGTTAGTGGGCTGTCTGGATCCTAGGTCTTACCGCTGAGGTGAAGGAATGGTTGCCTTTCCCATGGTGCCTACAAATACAAGTAAGGCCCAAGTACATCTGTCATTTGAAATGGAGCAAGAGATTTCAAAATTTGAGATAGGACCTTCTGTTCCAGTACCATCCTTCTCAAGAGTTGACTGCATTAACTGATCCATGCTCTAAACCAGGGCCTGAAGACCTTGTGGTGACTGAGTCTTTGTTATTTCCAGCAGAGCATCTGACAACATCTACCTATCATCCCACTACGTTTTTACATGTTTCTTCAGCTGAAGAGAAAGTAGACAAGCATCTCCTCAAAACCTGGATGTGGGATTTGTATTCTCTGGGGTGAGTAAGCTGAGCAGTGCAGGTCTAGTCTGGGTAGCTTAGTGTGACTGGGGCTGGCAGCAGATACAACTGAGTTTAGATCATAAGCTGCTGAGGAAGATTCCTAAGGACGTGTCATGGGGTTCATATCTGTCAGGCCATTTCTTATTCGAGCTCATGTCTACATCAAGTGCGTTTTCCTTTACTAGATGATCATACAGAAGTATTGTCCATCCATGGGAGGTGGCTGACATGGGAAGATAGGAAAGCAGGTGTGGTGCAGCAAAACAGCTTTATTTACTGCCTATACTCTACCTGTTTTATCTCTGTGGGCCAGCATTTCCCAAACTGTGCTCACAGGATGTATCCTGGGATGCAGGGGAAGCTGATCTCCATGGAAGTCCTTCACAGGATGGGGAGTTGTGTCCTGTGAGGCTTAGTGAGAACACAAGGTCTGCTGAGGGAGCTTTTGGAGACTTTTAATCTCTAACTTCAGGAAATTCTTGTCTGGTGTCTGGAGACTGGAGTCTGCTCAGGCCACATGCCCCCACATCTGCCCTCTCCCACCTCCACTGTCTTTCCAGCTACATCTACCTCTTCACCCCCTAGCAGCAGATATCTGCTTATGTGGTTTGTCCACTAGGCTGATCTGAGTCACCAAAGGTCATATTGTATGTGTTGCCTTCCTGTATGTGCCTGGCAAAAGTGAAAGTCTCGAGTTATTGGAGTCAAATAATGTCATTTGCTTTAGCTAGGGCTGTTTAGATGTCTGCTGTGGTAGCAGCCACAGAACAGTCTGCGGCTCTCGGAAGTTGCGATGCTGAATTCTATTGATGTTGAGCCAGTCCTGTTGCTTTTCTCGTGTCTGGTTCTCCATCCCTAGGCCAAGAAGAATAAAACTGCTGACATCTGTAAGCCGTTTTTAGATGCGCAAAGGGCAAGTGCTGTCCGAGAAAAGCACTGAGTGTGATTGATGGCATCTTGCAGCCACGTAACCTATTGTCAAAAATGTTCTGTTGATATAAGCATCTGAGACAGCGGTTCCATTCTTCTCTGAGGACCTACTTGTAACCCTACAAGGGCTACAAGATCAGCAGAGGTTGCGGGTTGACTGAGGTTAGGGGATGGGGTGCACTGGACAGAAGGATGCAGACCAGGTCACCTGGTGCTGTGTATAGCAAGATTCAGTTAAATGCTTCTGTTGCATTTCAGTCCCAACAGGAACAAGAGTGTCACTGTCACTGTGCCTGACGCCATCACAGAATGGAAAGCAGGGATGTTCTGCACAGGACCTAATGGCTTTGGACTTGCTCCAACCACCAGTCTGCTTGTTTTCAAGCCCTTCCTTGTGGATCTCACACTGCCATCTTCAGTGATCCAGGGTGAGACCTTCATCTTGAAGGCCACAGTCTTCAACTACCTGCAGCGATGCATGAAGGTAGGTGAGCCCTGATAGGGTCTGCAAGGAAAGCAGGATATGGGTGGGGAGGAGATGGCTGAAATCTATGGCCTGTGATGTTTATCTTGGTACCACCTGCCATCCCTTCTGCCCCTTCAGATTCGAGTGACCCTGGAGGAGTTTGCACACCTCCAGCTGAAGCCATGCAAAGGCTGTGTGTACAGCAGCTGCTTATGTGCTGGTGAAGCTAAGCCCTTTCAGTGGAGTGTCACAGCTGAGCAATTAGGTGAGAAGAACAGCAAGGTGGGGTAGTGGAACTGGGAAGAGATGGGGCCGGGTAGGGATGTTTTGTAAGAGCTGAGATTGAGTGAGGAGTTATTTGCCCTGTTAACCAGAGAGTACTCATTTGCAGTCATCCTAAGGTCATCATTACTCACAAGCCTGTGCTAGGAGGTATAGAACTGTACAGGGCTCTGATTCAGTTTTTCATTGTAAACAGGTGATTTCTGTTACATTAATGGGAAGTGCTTCCTGAGAAGATGTTTTATGCACCTGAATGTTATTTTCAGGGCTCATGAACATCACCCTCAGCACAGAGGCTGTGGCTACCCAAGAACACTGTGGTGAAGAGATACCATTTGTCCCAAACCAAGGACAGAAAGACACAATCACCAAAATCCTTCTAGTCCGGGTCAGACAAGCTGTTCTGTTATCTAGACCTAAAAGTGGGCTTTATGCAATTCCCAGATTTTCTGTGGGTTAATTTTGGGAGTCACCCCTTGCTATTCAAGGTGTGTAATAAGAATCTCAGGGCCTGAGCTGGGCCCAACCATGAGGGCTGATGGAGGTGGGAAGTAAAGGGGTATCCTCCACTTCATACCATGGAAAACTTTAAATATGTGCACTCTTTTGTGTCCTCACTCCTGAGTTCTCTGCTGATTCTAACATCAGTTTCACAATCATTCAGAAGTTGATATTCTGAACATGCGTGCTGTTTCCTTACCTGAAATGAAAACTATTGATGATAATTTGCATTTTTATATGATAGTGATGTTACTCCAGCTGACTCTCCAGCCTGAAACAGGATTTTGTTCATATCTCTTTCTAATCCACTTGTAATTCTGTTTCTCTCCTGTGTGCTCATTATAATGCAACTTCTGTGTGCTCCAACAGCCAGAGGGAGTGTTGGTAGAAAAGGCTCACAGCTCCATCCTGTGTCCTGAAAAAGGTAGAGAGATTGTTTTCTTCTTTCACCCTGCTCATCCCCTGCTTCCTGCCTAACCATTTCCTGGGTCTTTCTACTTGTTGAAATGTTTTCTCTTGTCGTCATGACCAAGATACAGAAGCATACTCTAATTGCCAGCTAGAGCTTCCCCTGGATAAGGATGTGGGGAGGTCCAATCTTTTAGCATCAACATCCCTGACAGTAATGTGACAGGCATCAGGCCTTTTTCACCTGTAGTAATAAAATGAGGCTACTGAAGATGGCAAGGCTGGAGTACATGACTTAGGATTGCTGTTCCTGTCTTGAATTTTATGGTGTATGATGGGGCCGTTAGCAGATTTTGAGAGCACAAAGCGCATTGAGAAGACATGCCTACAACTGAAATCTGAAGTGAGGTGGAGTAACTTCTATAGAGAAAAGCAGGTGACTTTGACCACAGAGGGTTTCCAAGAGAAAATCCTCTCAGCCTCTTCAGAAGGAAGGCTGTTAGGACAGTGTAGTCACCATGAGGTGGATGAATTTGGGGGTGGAGTGGGACAGGGTTTTTGAGGTGATCTGCAACCTCTGTGATGGGGAAATGGAATGTTAGCACAGAACAATCTTGAACAGTTTCTGGGGATTTTGAAGGCTGTTTTTATCAGAATGCATTTCTTTTTGACCTCCCCACACACCTTACTTCACCGGCGTCAGGGAATCCAGCACAGGAGTCTGTGTCCCTGATGTTGCCTATAGAAGTGATTGAAGGTTCAGTCAGAGCCACCGTCTTGGTCACCGGTAAGGAATTCAGCTAAAATCCCATGTCTCTGAGTTCAGCTCTAGGAAAGCCCAAACCCAGAAACCCCCCCATACCCTTTCTGAGGTTTCCAAGGCCTCAGTGCCTTGTTCTCCCCACGTGTATGGCTGCGTTGCCTAATTCCTGATAACCTAAAACACTTAGCAAGGGAGAGAGTGTTCTGTTTATGGGATGGGAATGTGTACAGTCCGTATGGAGGGCACAGTGGAAGTGGTAAACTGGATGGGCAGAGGTGGCCCCACACTGCTGTGCTGGGGCTGTTGTGCTGGATGCACTGGTGGCAATGGGCCTCAGGTAGGAGGAGGTGAATCCCAAAACCTCCTGCCCAGGAGCTGGTCAGGGTACCTATGCTCTGTTCCAGGTGACCTCATGGGGATGGCGCTGCAGAACTTGGACCACCTGGTGCAGTTGCCCCACGGCTGTGGGGAGCAGAACATGGTGCTGTTTGCCCCCATTGTCTATGTGCTGCAGTACCTGGAGAAGACGAGGCAGCTGACCCCTGAGATCAAGGAGAGGGCAACAGGATTCCTGCGCAACGGCAAGTACAACAGAGCCACCGTGCTCCTCTGCCTTCCCCAATGTCCAATCTACCAATAGTCCTGGGTGCCTACTCCCCTTCCGCTCAGAGCACTCAACCACCCCACTCCCTTCACAGTGATTTCATTGCAAATACCCTTCTGAGCACTAATGTCCTGTCCTGCTTTCCAGGGTACCAGATACAGCTGCAGTATCAGCACCATGATGGTTCCTACAGTGAATTTGGTACCAAGGATGAGTATGGTAATACTTGGTAAGCCCTGGTCTCTCTCCTGCTGTCTACCTGCTGTCTGACAGCCTGGAGGTGGGCAGTTTTCTGCTTCCAGCATTGAGTCCTTTCCATCCTGTTACACCCAAAGTGTTCCAGACATTTTGTGGGCTAGGAGCTCCCCAGGGGTATGCATCTCTCCTTAGGATGAACTGTCCTTGGAGCAGCAAATTAGGAATAGCACAACAATAGGTGAGGAGAGACCCACCAGCTTAAAGCTCTCACTTTTTTTTTTTTCTTTTTCCTCAACTTCTGCTCAGATTCCTTCTTTCCACTCATTCTTCCCTCTCTTTCCTTCACTCCATCTCTTTCTGCTTCTCTCTTCCCTCTCTTATGCCTTTTTTTGTGTTCTCTCCCTAACCAGGCTGACTGCATTTGTGGTTAAATGCTTTGTCCAAGCCAAGCCATACATTTTCCTGGACAACAGGACCATCCAAGCTGCTCTTACCTGGCTGGAGTTTCACCAGCTTCCCAATGGTTGCTTCAGAAATGTGGGCCAGCTTTTCCACACAGCCATGAAGGTAGGAGCCAGAGCACCTTGAAGGACAACTCAAAGCAGTTCTTGCCAAGTGTACTGGTAATTGTTTAGTTCACTTTCCTGTGTCGTTCTGCGTTCTTGTGTGGGAGCAAGCCAGGGATAGGTGAGACTTTTGCTGAAAAGCTTCAGGTCTTTGGGTATTAACTTTTCCAGCTTTTTGGATGTTTATGCTTTTTGTAGGGAGGTGTGGATGGGGAAGTGTCCTTGGCTGCCTACATCACTGCTGCGTACTTGGAGGCAGGAGAGACACCAGAGGTAAATACTGGGATTCTTTGCCATGCTTTTGCCTTAAGATTTGAATCCTGAAGAGCTTAGTGGTGTTGCTGAGGCAGGCAATAGAGTGTTCTTGGAGAGGCTTGTGGACAAAGTAATTCTGTGGGCAAGGAAGAACTTTTCACTTCTCAGGAAAAAGTCTCAACTGTCCCTTGAGGAGGACATTGCTGGCGGGAGAGAAGGTGAGGTTGGACTACTGGGAGCCACTGGAGTCCCTAAATAGATACTATGCCCAATTCTCAGGCTTTGGCTGCTCATGTCGGCTCCCTGCCTCATCCTCTCATCCCCTTGCTACCCCTGCAGAGCTGAGAGTTAATGGTGGGTTGTTAGGGAGGAGAAGTGGGTGCAGCTGCTCCCACAGTCAAGTATATAGACATAATGACATTTTTAAAGACATTTTAGCTTAAAGAAAACTGGAAGTTTGGGAAAGGAGTACTGCAGGGCAGTTGGAATTGCACACCGAAGTAATAATAATAATAATAGGAAATTCTTACAAGTGCTAAGGATCATAACTTAATTACTAGACTCTGTGGTACTGGAAAGTAAAAAAAAAATATAATCCACTTGATGGAGAAATGAGATTGCTATAGATTTTGAGAAGCAAAGTTCTCTGGAAATAAGAAAAGTAAGTGAAACAGCAGTGCTTTTCACTGCAACTGAAAGCAATGGGCTTAGGAAAAAAAAGGGAGACAGATGGAAATTAACCTTCTTTCTGGCAGAATATGTCCTTTGGGTTACCTTTTTTAAGCATAAAGATAATTAAGTGTTGGAACAGGTTGCCCAGAGAGGTTTAGTTGTCTTCATCATTGGAGGTTTTCAAGACCTGACTGGATAAAACCCTGAGCAGCCTGGTCTGATCTCATAGCTAACTGCTTTGAACAGAAGGTTGGATTAGAGATCTTCTGAGGTCTCTGCCAATCTGAATTATTCTATCATTTAGTAATTTGATGAACTGTCTGAGTTTTGGCTGACTTTTGTGGATGAGGCTTTTCATAAAACTGAATGACAAAGATTTGATACATACTGTGCTCTGCAGCAGAATGAAACAAAAGGACAAGGACCTTCATCCTGGTAGAAGATTAACGCAGAGCTTATTGTAGGTCTTAAGAACTAGTTTTGTCATTTGGGAAGGAAAGCAATGAGTTACTTGAGAAGAGACCAGACTGTGCTCCAAATCCATGAGTAGAATCCTGAAAGGGAGACAAACAGGACCTCAAAGCAATTTGCGTGATGAGGTAGTATAAGCCACTCTGTCCAGAATGAATCCATCGAGAGTCACTTAGTGCTCCGACAGTAGTGACAGAAAATCTAGGCTACCACAAGGTAGTGGACCTCATGGAATTCTTCATGCTCCAGAGAACATGGCAACAATATTGTTAGCTCAGAAGATTGCCCATGGAGGGAGGAATGATTTGTTGCAGCAGCAGATTTGTTGATGTGAAAGAAACCAAACAGTTATTCAATTGGACATACAGGCATAAACCATTGTTCTTAGATAAAATGGTCTCAATGATGAAAGACACTCAAAAGTAACAACAGATAGGTAGAAATACAAATCTCAAAGGGTTATCCTAGCCCTAGTGAAGGAATTTGCTGAGTAGGTCCATGGGTAGATTAATTGGAAAACACAAAGCTTGCCATAGCACTCGGGAAAAGAGTCCTCGAGAGATTTATAAATGCTTTTACAAGGAATACACACTCACTGGAGGTCAAAATTTTGAGAAAGAGTTTGAGGTTGTCCTGCAAGGGCTGATGCACTCAAGATGTTCAGAACAGATCCTAGTTTCTCTCACAAGCATACCTAAAAGGCTCATTAAAGTCTTTAGCTGTTGAAATGCAGGGAAAAGGTTGGAAGTATTTTACAGTGTCCGCATGAATCAATATTAAAGATGTTTTGGCTGACAAGAAATCTAGGCAGAGACAAACAGCTCTCTACCCCCAGCCTGTGTTGGCAATTGATCTCTTGGAACAAAGCAGATTGTTTATGTTGACTTGAGAAACAAATGACATGTTGTAGAGGAGGAGTTTCTTACATGACTGCTCCCACGGAGGCTAAATGCTTCTGTACTTGGGACTCCTATTGTCCACACCAGGATGAGCATAGTATGTGTGGGAACACTTCCAGTAGAGTGGCACTCTTAGTTCTTCTGTAAGTTTCACCAGAAGACCCCAGAACCAGATGGGTTACAATACATGTCAGACTGTTCCCAGACAAGGTATTAAGATGTATGGTAACAGTCAGCACTTAATAAGTGGTACATCAAGTGTTTTCACATGAAGTTTGGTAGTTGTACAAACACTCCTACCCTGATTTTAACTGTCTGGGGGAATGAGAACTTTAAGAAGGAAAAGGAATAATAAAGGAGCCCCTGAACAAATTAATGAACTTGCTGTAATCCCTACTTAGCTCTACTGTGGTGCTTGCAGTTATTTGCTTGCAGCAAATAGAAAAGTAGGACTTTCTGAAATGATGGAAGCTTAGCTTATAGTGCTTCTGCTGGGCTTTAGCAAGAGACAGCAACCAAAAAGAAGCAGTTGGATCCTGGGACCTTTTGGTACTCTGTGCATAGTAGATATAGATACTATGAGTATTTCTGAGAATTGATGCCTGCATGCACTAATACTACTCCACCATCTTGAGAACACAGAGGTGACACAGGCATTACCTTTTCTCTTTCCTAGAAGAGAAATTGCTGAGTAGAGTGTCACGTGTAAGAATAAATCTTAAATGTAGCCCTTGTGTGATCCTTACTGTACTTAACCAAGAGGCCACTGGAAAAGCAGAAACCACAAAGTGCTGCAGGCGCACACATATGGGATAGGCAACCACTGCAAGCCTTTGGCTCATGTTTGGAATAGCATAGCTGAATGCTGCTGAGACCAGTGGATTTGCTGCTGCTTGCCAAGAGCAGTACTGGTGTTCTGGAGGAAACTGGAAATCCCAGTGGCCCTGTAAGGCCCTGTGGAGGTGAACTGAACACAGTAATCTTGGTCAGTGTGCTGTGTGTAACCATTTGCAATGGTGAGCTTTTGCTCTTGTTGTGTTTGGACTTGGAAAGTAAGATGTGGTGGTGTTACTCCAGCAGAAAAGGCATTCATTTCATTGAGAGAGCACTGCTAAAGCCCATAACCAGCTTGGGGGGTTTGGGGGGGGGGTCTATCAAGCATGTTGCACCGAGGGCAGGAGAACACTCCTTCCTTGTGCTGCACTGATACAAAGAGAAGAGGGCAGGCTCAAGCACAGGGATACGTGGGTGAATGTTTGGGATACTTTCTGTGCCTGCACATCTGCTTGTGTTTCAGTGTTTGCCTGCCTCACATATGTTTGTCTGTGACCAATACCCGTGTAACTCTTTCCTGTAGAGTACAGTGGTACGCAAGGCTCTTGGCTGCATTGCTCCTTCCCTACCCAAAGCTGCCAGCACTTACACCCAGGCCCTGCTGGCCTACACCTTTGCCCTGGCTCAGGACTCTCAACGCACACAAGAGCTACTTGATATGCTTGATCCAAAGGCAATCAGAGCAGGTATGGGAACCTCAGTGCCAGCTGAACATCAGAGAAAGGACAAGTGACCTTTCTGAGCCCTTGGTTACATGCAACCTGGAAGGACCATAGCCTTGCCCTCTAGGGGCTTCACCAAAGAGAGTTTTGAGACAGCTAGTCTCTGAACTCAAGGTATCTGCTGGCACTTCTGTGGTGTGGTGGCTGATTTTCTTCAAATCCCTCACACTTTTCTGATACCTGAAGTGGAGGTTGGGCTCTGAGGGAAGTGGGCTTTCTTATGCAGGACTGAAAAGGGCCAGAGAGGGAAGCAAGCTGGCAAGCTGTCCCACTTCTTGTTAGTCCCAGACCCCCAGGACTAGCCAGTGGGTAGCTAGCTAATATCAAGTAGCTAGTGGACTGGCAAACAGGGCAAGGAAGAACTCAGATGTCTAGGAGATAATGTGTATGCAGATTATTGGTATATTAGTTTTTGCATGTCACCTTGGTATGTAATATGAAGTATTGGATATTGCAAATTGACCCAGTGACATGGTGACCCAGTGAAGAGGGATTTACTTGATTGTCTTTGCAGGCACAAGCCACTATGCCTCCTAATCCTCAGGATTTCTTTCCTGACATCCCTCAATGTTATCTGTTCCCTTCCTTTCCCAGGTGGGCAGATCCACTGGAGTCAGACCTCGTCCAAGCCCAGACCCAGCACCAGTCCTTGGTCACAGCCACTGTCCGTGGATGTGGAGTTGACAGCTTATGTCCTCCTGGCCCTGCTCTCCAAGCCAAATGTCACAGGGACTGATCTCACCACAGCCTCTGGCATAGTGGCCTGGCTCACCAGGCAGCAGAATGCTTATGGAGGGTTTGCCTCAACACAGGTAATTAGTGGCCTGGGAAGGGCATGTTGCTTGAGAAAGAATCTCTGTACAGTGTATGCACAATATTTGCACATGCAAAGGCTTTCAGGAGAGGAGCTCTTTTATATGGAGGTCCTCAGGACGGTGAGTTCAAGTCTCTTTGGGTCTCAGAGCTGCAAATGTAATTGTTCCTGCATTTTCAGGACACAGTAGTCGCCTTGCAGGCCTTGGCCAAGTATGCAGCACTGACGTACAGCACGGAAGGGGTTGCAGAAGTGAGGGTGAAGTCCCAGAGAGGCTTTGGGAGGAAGTTCCAAGTCTCCTACCAGAACCGTCTGCTGGTGCAGGAGGCAGCACTGACAGAAGTCCCGGGCAAGTTCTCGGTGCAGGCCCATGGCAGCTGTTGTGTCTTTACCCAGGTAAGTTCCCACAGACCCTGCTGTGACAACTCTCTGCTCATCATCTTATCAAAACCAAAACTCTCCATTGCAGCTTTATGCAAAGAAACGTGCACTAACTGTGCTTTAATCCCAGCCTGTTGCCAATGCAATAAACCTGTGTGCTGGAGGACCGTGTCCAAATGTGAGGACAGTGGTGCTTCCATGGCTCTCGGAGTATTGGAGGGTGGAAATGCTCTATAGTGGTCCTGCTAATGTATGCCTGACTTGCACAGTCTCAAGGGGAAGCGTGAGAAGGTAGCCTCCAGCTGGACAGATAATGGAAAGTTTCCAATCTGAGTGACCTTTATTTTGGATACTGGGATGAGTGTGTTCACTGTGGATGGTTTATCCAGTCACTGTATGGGGCCATATCTTCAGGATTAAAGCAGTCAGTAAAAGAAAAAGGTATGATAGATGATATTGAACTAATTATCCATGTCTTATTCTGTCTTTTTGTGTCTCCCTGCAGATGGTGCTGAGGTACAACACACCCTCCCCACAAGTCTCCACATCCTTTGCCTTGCGAGTGAAAACTGAGCCAGACAATTGCACTGAGGATGATACACGCTCTGTTACTGTCTATGTCAATGTCAGGTGACTCTAAAGACATCACTCCAATTGGGAAGGAAAGCCATGCATGGCTGGAGAACAGAGGGGTGCTTCTTGACTGCAATGGGGGCGCTAGGCAGTTTCAGCAGAAGGTCCAGATGGAACATGGGGAAGGAAAGATACAAGTGTCTGTGGGGATGGGGAAGTGTTTCCCAGGGCTTTGGTTCTTGCTAGGGAGAAGAGTGCAAGTTGTCACCTCAGACTGGGGATGCTCAGAGCAGTGCAGACATCATCTGCCTGCTGTGAGAGGGAGAAGTGACTGCCTTGGCCGTGGTCCCGGCTGGGCTGCTGGCTCAGGGTCCTTCACACAGGTATGGTGGTGGAGGGAAGGGGAAGCTGGGAGTGACTCTCTCTTTGATCTTCTCCCTCAGGTACACTGGGAAGAGATCCATTTCCAACATGGTGATTGTGGAGGTGTCCCTACTGTCTGGATTCATCCTGGCTCCAGGATCTGGGATGTCTGTAAGAAGCATGGAATCAGGATGTTGTAAATGTGGTGTCAGTGGGACCATATGCCCAGGGAGAGGGGGAGGTCTCATAGGAAGGTGTTGCCTGTCTCCCTCTTGAGCAATCTCGCCATCCCTTGCTCTCTGCCACACAACATAGTGTCAGCTTTCTCTTTGTGCTTTGAGGATGGTGATCCTTCTGGCCCAATTCGCTCAGCATATCCTTGACAGCTAAGTAGCCTAGGTTCCCCTCCTTGGGTTTTGCAGGAGCTGATTGCACCTGCAGGGAGATCAGCCTGAAGGGGCAAGAGTCCAAACTAAGTCTGGAAGTGAGTGAATGAGAATGGGATGTCTCATACTTGCTTTTCAAAAGACTCAACTAAATTGCTTTCTCTGCTCTCCTTCCTAGCTGCAGCACTGGCACTCTGTGAGAAGAACTGAGAAAACACAAGGAGGTGTTGCCATCTACTTGGACAAGGTATGTGTGTGCTACTAGAGAAGCTGCAGGAGTGGAGGGCAGTTGCAGAATTGTGTGGAGAATCCAGGACTGGACTAGCAGAACAGGATTTTCAAGAGTCGTCTTTGGCTCCACAGAGTAGGATCAAACTGATGCCTATCAGTAGGATCAAATTTAGGTGAGGAATAAAAAGAACAGCTCATAAGTGAATTTTCCTTTGCTCTTCTTCCCCAGCTGAGCCATAAGTCTGAGACATATGTCCTGCATCTGGAGCGAGAGATTGGAGTGACCAACTTGAAGCCAGGCTATGTCAGGGTCTATGACTACTACCATCCAGGTCAGTGTGGAACAATGGGCTTCCAGGACTGTCTGAGTGTTTGCACTTGACTGTGTAAGGATAACTTAGATCTGTCTTGTTGCAGAGGATCAGGCCCTGGCTGATTATAATGTCTCCTGCATCTGAGGTGGGTGTGAGTCCCTTCCTCAGCCCCCATATAGAGCTTAGCAGCCTTGTGATGTTTCTTCTGCAATCCAGCCACCTCTCTCTGTCCTGCGGGGCCCTGTGTATCTTTGATTCAGCGTGTTCCCTTCATCTAGGACTATATCTAGGGCCTCCAGGGACTTTAGTCTCTGCCCTTGCTTTTCTGGACTTTGTAATGTAGTCTTTGCTGGATTGCCCTGTAGGCAGGACACGAAGTGATTAACATGTGTCCATGCTGTGAAGGACCAGTAGTGTGCTGGTCTGGGTAGTGTGCTGAGTTTCTGGGACTCTAGTAGACGGTTTGCACTGTTCCAGAAGAACTTTCAAGCAGAATTCATGGTACCAGTTTCAGCTTACTCTGTCTCATGCGCAGAGTACCTCTTTCTAGGGAGGGGCTAAGGTAAAACAAGGACGCTAGATCAAACCAGAGAAATGCTTTCCCTTAGAGTCCTTAGAGACAGCCTGGGCTCCCTAGCTGTTAGCATCCCAGAGTTAATAATTTGGGTTGTATTATTTGCTCTCTGGGTTACTCCCTCTTCTGCTTTCATTTCTCCAAGGGCTTGTTCTGCTCCCTTACTGTACGCTTTCAGCCCACAGGGATCCCACTAGTGCGAGACAGGAGATGGGAAATCACATCTCGGTGGGCTTGGGATATTGGTGCTGGGACAGATCTCAAATTGGATTTCAGGACTAACTTCGGCCCAAGCCATGCTGCTCATCCTCACAGCCATTTTCTGGTGAATTCTTTGGGGTGTCTGATTAATTCTGATTGCTTTAATTGAGGGATTTTCTTGCTTGTGAAAAATATAAAATAAAATATAAAACACAAATCTGGCTACTGTGGTGTGTGTTTGGACTTTTGTGACAGAGAATTACCTTGGAGGAGAGAGCAGAAGTGAACTCTTATAGAGAGTGTGTCTGAATCACGTACCTGGCATTCATTTCTTCCAGCACTGGGTCCCCTCCAGAGCATTGTTGCAGCCATCAGTATGGGATAAGGACTCCTAGCCTTGCATGGAGACTGTTCCCACTGAGCATATTTACTGCACACAGATGCAGCTGAGCAATAAGATCTTGACTGATTCTGCACTTTACATGGATGTAGAGTAAATCTACTCTGCTGTATATCTCACATATTAGCTTCTGGCCTGGAACAGAAAGAGGAAGGGGAGTAATTTTAGTTTCTGCTCCTCCTGTGAAGCTGGGTATTGCACAGGACAATTCAAGCATGAGTTGTCAGGCAAGTGCCCCGGGGTTGAACCTTCCCCCCTAGTGAGCTGCTGTAGAGTGAATAGGGTCTTTGTTACATGACAAGGAGATGTAAAGGCAATTCAGCAACCAAAGCATATGTGAAAGTGCAACATTTATCATCGATTTTTAAAATCAAGCTTCATGATTTAAGGAACTGTAGTGCGTGATCTGGGATCTTCAAGCTTGGCGGTGCTTGTACAGACAAGTAGGTCTCTGCAGACCCTTGCTAGGGCCGCTCTGAGAGTGTGATGGCTAAGCACAAAGTCAGGCTTAGGAGTGGAACGTCTGGGAGGGAGGCATGGGGTGGGGGTCTGTATTTGGCTACAGCCCTGAAAGTTCTCCAGACCAGACCCTGCAGCAAGGCTGGGATTTGTGGTGGTTTTAAGGGAGGGATTTGGAAAGTGTGCTTAAATTTCAATTTTGAAGTTCCAGGGTAACCCTCTGTGAGGCAAAGACACAAGCATTGCAAATTCTTCTGGTTAAGAGCAACCACTTTCCATAATCCATAATCTCTGCCAGCTAGGCAGGCTGCTCAAAGCCTGCTCTATGCTTCACGTGCAGGTAGCAGGACCAGAACGAATGCACAAATTCAACACAGCCATTAAGTGTTACCTGTGCCTTATGCAGTGACAGAAGAGGCTGTGCTGAGGTTGGCATCATGCAATGTGTCACTTTTTCTCTCCTTCTGCATCTTTGTTTAAACAGGTTCTTTTTCCTTCTCTTTATTCAATTTCCTCAGTGGTCCATGAGCAATGCAGAGCCCAACTCTGCAGAGCAGGATTTGTGCCAGAATGCTTCATTCTCTTGTAAAAAAAATCTTTGCAGATACTGCAGCTTTTCTTGCTCACGTCTCCTCCCTCCTTGCCTTTACCTCTGGCAATGTCTGTCCTTGCTGATATCAAAAAGCAGAACTGGAGCTAGTCAGGCCTGCGCTTGGTATTGGTACTTGTTGGACCATTGGCTAGAGCTTGGACTCTTGCAGAGAGGGAAGGACCCCACTTATCACAGCCACAGTGTTCATATCATCTGTTTGTAGTGGTTAGCAAAGCACAGGCAATAAGTATGACAGAAGTCCCTGGAACATAGAGTTCCAGAGGTTTATTGGGAAAGCACTGCTGTAGTGGTCATACGCACACATGTATCCTGCCTACTCCTACTGGCCCCAGGGGGGTAGCTAATGCATGAGCCCATTATTGCAGGAGGAGCTCATTCACACAAACCCCCCCCCCCATAGGTGTATGTGTGCATACGCTCTGTGCAAAACTGCATATGGTGACATTTTTGATCTATATTGATTGCAATTCCTATGACCACTTTCTCAACAGCTCTTCTGGGTCCTTCAAAATGTTCTTTCTTGGATTTAAACTATAGTACCCATGGTGTCTGGCTGCTAGAGAGCATTTGGAAGGAGAGGGCTGTCTTCCAGGAGAATTTAAAGATTGGAGGGAAAACCACTTTTGTACAAAACACATTGTTTTCTCTGGCCTAAACTTCTCCCTCTCTGCTTAGAGCGGGAAGTGTCAAACATCACACTCATTTGTTTACCCTTCTCAAAACTGAGGGGTTGGGTGATTCACCCTAGAGTCCTGGTGGTGTGCATCTAGCTTGGGATCGGCTCTGCTGGTTGAGCACTGAAGACAGCCTGCCTTCAGGAACACAAATCCAGCCTCAAGTTGCTGTGTGCCTCTTTCCTGTCTTTAGGCCAAGTGATTAATGGGTCTGTGGGCTGGGGAAGGATCTCAGCCCAAGACAGCAGCCAGGCACCATATGCCCTACCACAAGTTCCAGTGGGTGCAGGAGCCTGGGTGCCTCCTGGCCACCAAGAGCTGGTCACTGTGACAGAGATGGAGATGGAGATGGGGCTGAGTTAGATGAATCATGCACACCAAACCTGTGACTTTGTGTTTTGCTGCTCCAACATTTATTTATTTCAGCTTGGGTTGGTTGCTCAGGATGTAGATTTCCAATCAGTGCGAAGTCTGGACCTTCAGAGGTGTTTCTGTGCCCACTCTCACAGAACAGTTGCTGGAGTCAGTAGGAGCCAGTATTGAGAAACCTTTGCTATTGTGAGCCCCTTGTGATGTTGTGAGGGATCTGGCTGTCCCCTGGAACTTCTGTGGATCCACCAAGAACAAACAAATGTCAGATGGGATTGTTCAGCAGGCACTGCCTGTACTTTTTGAGACCCATGGAAAGAAACGAAGGGCAGCTGTGTTGGAGATTGATTCATGTTCTTGCTCTGGTTCCTGTTCACTTGTTTATCCAGGTGCACTTACACCATTTTCTCAGCCATTGGCACCAGCAGCTCTGAGCTGGAAAAAGCCCAGGGGCAGGACAAAAAGGAGAGAGAGGAGTTGTATCTCCCCACTATGTGTGTGGTGATGTTAAAAAAGCTCCAAACTCTAGTTTCATTGTTATGCATCAGTCTTTTCCTAAAGAAAAGGGAAATATTACCAGGTCCTACATATTGAAGAGCTCAGTTTGGTACTGGAGGATAAATTAGTGGTGTATTTTGATATGAAATGGCCATTACACTAAAATAGAACTTCCTTATTTTAAGAATTAGTAGTTTCAAGAACCAGTTTTTCTTTTCAATTATGGAAAGATACCCAGGGAAAAGTTCAGTATAATCAGTAGACTAAACAGGTTTAAAACTAGCATGCAGAAAGAAGCTCCCAAACAAGATGAAGTGTGTTCCCATCACCTAGGTCTAGAGCCACAGCCTCTTGGTAGCTGGAGGAAACTCCCTAGGACTCAAGTCATGCAGTTTTTGACCTGCCTGTCTGATGTTCAACCCTCATTTCCACTGGTGAGTGCATGCATAGGTTGGCCCTGAACTGGACCATAGGGGACTGCATGATGTAGCTGGAGTGAAATGCAGCTGTTGGATTTCCTATTCAGGGCGAAATGAAGGTAAGGCAGAGATAAGGTGAGATCTCCAGCTCAGTCTGCTCTCTGTGCTCTCCTCCTGAGTAAAGGCAGCACTTTGCAAAGAACCAGAGCACTGTTCATGATATACTTATATATATGTATATAATATATTATAATATATATAATATTATATTATTTTATATATATACACACATATATCTTGTACAAAGCCTTGTTTCCACTTCAGGACTGAGACCTGCCTTGGGAAGTACAGATGCCAAAAGCTTGGGGACAGTATGACCACGAGAGTTCACTGTGAGCTCCAGCTGAGTGCACACGTCAAGAGGTTGTGGGACAATCCAACTGGAGACAAAACAATGGGACCGGGGCTGCAACTGGCACAGGGAGCAGGGTCAGTGCAGTGAAGAGGAAACAGGTTATTGCTTAGTGAAATAAAAAGCAAATTTGTCTGGATGATGCTTGTCCATCCACATGGGAGTAGGAGAGCAGAGAGGCTGGAGTCCAAAAAGGCTTGGATTGGCTGGGGAGCATCCTGAATGGTACAACCCTGTGCCTGCAGCACTATAAACACAGGAATGAAGAGAAGGAAGGAAACTTTGGGGCTTCTTGTCTGCTTCCTGGGAGAAACGGCAACAGCAGCAGGTGGCCTGGAGACCTTGAAAGGAGAGAAGCTGCACCCTGCCTTCCCTCCTGACTGCCCCTCCAGAGGAACCACCTCTCTGAGGGTCTCCCATGAAAATGTGGACTCTCTTCCTCCTGAGCTGCCTGCTCTACACCCTGGGGATAGTGGCACAACCGTAAGTGCCATTTAAAAGTCTGGTCGTTGATAGCTGTGATGCTGAGGAAGGGGCCAGGATAGCAGGGGGAGAGGGTGGGACCCTGCGAGTCATCTCCTGGAGGGGATAAGCATGGGGTAACATGCAGCATGCCACAAGCCTTGTTATAAGCACAGGATCCTTCTGAAAGTGAGAACCTCTCTCATGGATATCACCATGTACGAGAATTAGGTGAGGGCTAGTGGTGGGAACAAGAAGAGTGAGGGACTGCGGTCTGAGGCAGGCTGAAGGGAAAGGAGTAGGATAAAGTGAAGGGCAAAAGGAAAGGGCTGCAGGGCTGGGGATGATCAAGCAGGCAGCAGTATGCTGCCAAGGTCATTGAGGAGCCCTCTCCAAGCAAGAAGGGCAAATCCTTTTCTGTTTTCCATGCTTACTGGGAAACATCTAAAAACGTCTTGGCTGCACGATTGGGGCGCTCACTGCTGTCTGCCTCAGGGCCCTGGGGTAATGGTGGTGGAGGGGCATCCCAAAACACAGGGGGGTCACCTGCCATAGCGGATACCACTGAGGTGACACCCCAAGGTCCTTGAAGGGTGCCCTCCCATCCCCACAGACATTCTGAAGACCACCCCCCCAAACCCCGAGGTTTCCCTCAGAGTGTGGGGGGGATACATGTCCCATTTTACAGTGCTAGAGGCAACACTGACGGAGCTGCATCTCATTTTGGGTTTTCAGGTCACCTGAAATTGACTGTATACCTTCACCCCTGCGAGAGGTTCGCACTCTCATTGTTAATCTGTCTTTCTCCCTCCAGCAGAGCAGCACCACTTCCCCCAGGGAGGTGGTAAACCCTCCTGCTTCCTCAGACCATAGAGTATCAGTGCCAAGAGTGGGTAAGATTACTCCCAGGATGTGATGCCTTATTTCCTCACTGCAGGAGGTACCTGGTCATCGTTCCAGCTGCACTGCCCTACCCCTCTTCCCAAAGGGTGTGCTTGGACCTTCGTGGAGTGGAGAAGCCTATTCGTGTGGCCTTAACTCTTGTGCATCCATCTGGCAACCTCAGCATCTACCGCAAGGTTGTCCGGAACAATTGGATCTTTGAGTGCTCCAGATTTCAGGTCAGGATCATTCTTGGCAGTGTCCTCTAGCTGGCAGCTTCCAGTGTGCTCTTTTGGCTCCTGACTCCTCCTACCAGAGAAATAGAGAATGAGGATGACAGGAGGAGAGAAGGCATGGAAATGAGTGAATGCCAAGTCAGGAGAGCATCTAGTTGGAACCTGGTGTCTCCCTGCCTTTGTCTGTCTGCATGATACTGTTCCTACTGGGTATTTCACAATCCATCCTGCTGGCACACCAAGCAAAGGCTGCCTGGCCAGACACCAAAGATCTGAGAGTAGAGGTGCTTAGAAGCACCCAGATGGCAGCTGTGCAAGCTCATTCTCTCCTCTGAGAAGGGTCAGCACTGTCACAGGGTGTCATTTGTGAACTGTAATGCAGGGAGATCCAGACCTTTCATCTGAGACAGCCTCCCATCATGTCTACTTCACTCTAAGCTTCTCTTTAGGGTTGGAAAATGTACTGGAAGACTGGGAAATACATGGGAGGGTTCACACACAAGCTCAGTACCAGTCTTTCTGACTGTCAAACTCACAAACCTTATTTTCTATTATTTCTTCTTCATTATTCTTAACGAATAAGAGTGAATTTCAGCCTCTGTGACCCGCACACTCTAGGAAATGGATTTCTCATCAACATAGACCTTCTCCTCCCATGGGTTGAGTCTTCTCAATCTCACTCCATGCAGGTTCTAGTAGCAACCCTGTGAAGGGGCAGACACAATTTCTGTGCGAGAACAGGTTCTCTTTCCCTCATTTCCAAGGTCTGTCCCATGTGCTTCCATAGACACAGCCCTCAGCCACTGAGGGGATATCCTGTGCTGATCTTCAGAGCAAGACTGAGAAGAGGCTGGCCTCACTGTGCAGCAGGAGTGAGAAGAGCACTGCTCTGATGCCATCTTGTCCTCTCCTACTGCCCACTAACCTAGCAGCTCCTCTTTCATGCCCCTAGGTCCCCCAACCTGCAGGCAACCAGGAGGTGGGAGCTGTCCATCTGCGCATCTCCAATGGCCACTACTTCAATGTATATGAAGAGAAGCAAGTCCTGATCCACAGGGCTGGCACAGGCACATTCATTCAGATGGATAAAGCTGTCTATAACCCAGGACAGACAGGTGAGCACTGCGTGGAGCACCCCGACAGTTCCCCTGCCTTGACCTGCCTGGACTTTGTTCCCAATTTCCCATGAGCCAAGTGCTTTGTGTCACGCGGCCTCGATGGATACAGAAGGGGAAGGTATCTACTGCCTTCTGGAGAGATGTATCTGTGAACCATGATTTAGGGGCAGGAGGAGACTGGAAGGGTCGGTCTCACATGCTCTAGGAGCACAGCTGGCTCAGAAGAGGGGGCAAACCTGAACATAGTCTTTTGAGCCAGGGCCAGGTAGGACTGGTGTGCTCATACTGCAGATGAAGGGAACTCGGATGTAGCCTATGGGAAGGTCTCTAAACTGTGAGGCTGGCTGGTGTGCTGCTGCCACATGTCTGTGGGGGTGAGCAGGGCTGAGAAAGCGGCAAGAGGGCTGCAGGGCAGGCATGGGGCTGCTGGTAATGCTGTGTGGAGATGTGATTTTGGGGAAAGGCAAGTGCAGGGCAAGTCCATTCCTGGATGCACTCAATCTCTCTAATGTGCTCTTCTTCATTCTTTCCCTTCAGTGAAATTCCGGATTGTGACATTGACCCAAGATTTTTCTCCTGTTAACAAGAAGGTAAAGCCTGTCTAAGTGGAGGTGAGGAAGTCTCTGGGCCCCCTCTCCCAGTTCTGCCTCCTCTGCCAGCCCCACGCCATGGAGACTCAGACAGTCCCAATATCTGCAGCACCCAGGGCAGCCAACGCCTCTACTAAACTGGGGACAGCAGCACCCGTTTGCCATCGGCTGTGCTGTCGCTCTCATGGGAGAGCTGCTGGCTGGTGGGAGGGTTGGTGCTGCTGGTGGGGAGTGTGCCAGCACTCCCTGCTAGCTGAGTCAGTACAGGGCAGCTCAGGAGCTGCATGAACCTGACCCTCCTTCCTTCCCCAAGGGCTCCTGTGGGCTGTCGGCCATCGGCACAGTTGCCAGACAGGTTGTGCACAGACTTGGCCAGACATAAAGCTCCCCTCCTGCAGCACTGGGAAGCTCAGTGCTGTGTGGAGTGTGTTGCACTTAAGGGTGGTAGAAGGGTCTGAAGCAAGCTGTGATGCATCTGCACAATTTGAAGAAAAAGGGATACAGGGAAGGATATGCATGAAGTGATCATAAAAAAAGAAAAGAGAGAGAACAGTATAACCAAATCATACTGGCTTGCTGCTGTCAGCAGCTCATGCTCCCTGTGTCAAGGGAGTAAGAAGTTGCCAGAGACTTGCATATGTGCTAGCCAGGAAACTGCAAGACTAGCATCTTCCTACAGGAAGTAATTATACCTGCAGCCAGAAGCCGTAGCTATTTCATGCTCCTGTGTCCTCCAGCAATTTAAGGAGAGCCAACAGGAATTCATGCCATGACAGATAAATACTGAAGGGTACACGTGAGCAGAAAGTTGGATCAGATCCTTCTAGGCTGAAATAAAGGGAGAGATCCTCCCAGCTTCTTTATTGCTGACTTAATTTCCTCTTTTTCAGGCTATTGGTGAGGGCCTAGGATCACATTCTTCTTTCTAATATAAGAGATAAGATTGAAGTCTTATCTCTTACATTAGTTAGAAAACAGAGTAAGCAATGCGTTTGTTTCCATGCCCAAAATTGGTTCATGATGATATTTGACCGTAGATGCTCAATGTCCATGTGTGAGTATAAGTAAATTAGCATTAGAAAAATGCTATGATGAAAATTCAAAAGAGGTCATGTTTAACCAAAGCTATTATGAGGCTTAGGTGCACTGCAGCATTAAAGCTATAATACATTGTAAATTAGATGAGTTGGAGAGAACACATGGGTATTCACCAGCATGAGTTCTTTCCAGCATCAGCATTAGATTCAGGTTATGAAAATAGTTAAGCTGCACTTTTGTTCTGTTTCAATGCTCGAAAGCTTAGGATGATGAATTTTGTGAATAACGTGGCCTTCTGTTTACAGACCAATTACTCTCCCAAGCCTCTGCTCCTGCCTCCTTATGCCACATGCTCCCAAATCATTACAAATCAATTTCTACAAATTTCTACAAATCAGTACTGCCTCCTGATAGCTGCAGTGATATAAGAAAAATCAGAGGATTAATAGGCCTGTAGGGCCTGAATTATGTCCTTCTTTGTCCCTCCCTGTTACTGTCAGCTGCAGTCATCAGTAATTCATATCTCCAAGTCTTACCTCTTAGGCCAGGGATTTTACAGGAAAATGTGAGGTGTATTCTTCCTATAGGTGATGCAGGTTTTGCTAATTTTTGTGATTTATGTTGCAAAACGAATGCCTTTTAATATTTATGAACTTGGGATGATAGCATTTGTGAGTCTCTCTACTTTTCTCCTTTTTTAAATAACAAATCCTAGCTTTCACAGCTGTAGAATATCTGTCAAAGTGCATCTTAAAAATTCAGGGATCAAAAAGCAAATCCAAAGAACAGCAACACAAATGTTGCATATTTTCCTTACTACTTCAAAGCCAGTCTACTGGTTTCAGTAGGATCAAGCTCCTTCTATTGTAATGTTTGGGACTGGCGATGTTTTCACAGCACATGGGCTGGGTGGGTAAGATAAGTTGATATGAAGGTTGCTTTGTCATGCCAGTGTCTGACATTGCTGTCTGTTTGCTTTGCAGTACTCTGTGGTGGAAGTCCAGGTGGGTGTTTCAGACTCCTCAGGTGTTACGAGGAGAGGTATTTCAGTACGGATAATACCTAGGCCACTATCTTACTGGGTCAAGTTCCTTTTCTTAGGGTCTGTGTACACACATGCACACACATGCTCTGTCACATGCTTCTTGTTAACAAGCATTGACAATCCAAATGGTTCAGCTTCTATCCATTTCTACATTCAGGAATGCCAACCAGGCTTTAGCTAACTCTTACAGTTCATCTTTATGAACTGGAGTCCCTAAATATCAGGACCTTTCATACCTTCTTTATCAATGGCAGTAGAGAGTAGAGTAATCCTGGGTGGGTTGGGTTTACCTCTTCTGTTGGTGCTTCAGCACTAGGGTCATTTCAACACCATCTGGGAAAAAAACAGCAGGAATCTGTGAAAGCCTCTGAAACCTGATGACTGCCTCTTCTTTCCTTCCCTTGGACTGCAGGACCCAAACCAAAATCGCATTGGCCAGTGGCTGGATGTGAGACCAAAACAGGGCATCGCAGATCTCTCTTTCCAGTTAGCTGATGAACTCTCTCTGGGGACTTACACCATCAGTGTGGTGAATTCAGAAGTGTCCAGTACCTTTAAGGTGGAGGAACGTGGTAAGATGGAGAGTGGAGAACAAAAAATAGGGTGGGAAAATGTGCTTGTTTCTGTCTGTACAACAATATATAGCCAAACATTGTAAACTCTTATTTACTGTCTGAAAGCTAGGGTTAAACACAATCTATAGAGTGGGCAACATCAGAAATGTGCACAAGGGACATTGTGCTGGAGGTTCCTGGAGAAGTTATCTGCTAACAACTAGGCTAGCACAAAGTGAGAATACTCTAAAGACCTCTGCAAGACTGTTCGTATGTTGGGAGGAGGGGGGGGAATGTGCAGGGAAAGGGATTCTTTCCTTGGTTTCCCTGTTGTTTGTTAGTCCTTGCTTTTACCTCATGAATGTGTTCTTTCATCCAGCCTTACAGAAACACACTCTTCCCTTTTGTCATCCCATGTCTAGGTAGTTTGTTGCCTTTGATGGAGTAACTCTGTGGTTTTTGTTCCAGTGTTGCAAAAGTTTGATGTTTTCTTTGAGGGACCAGCTCAGATTTATGCTACAGATAGGACTTTCCCACTGCGTGTGTGTGGCAGGTAAGAAGGATGTTCAGGGGAAAAGAAAGCTCATCAAAACTGTGTCTCTCCTTCTGTATGTTTCCTTTCTCTTGAATCCATGAAGAAGTGTCTCCTGAATCCATCAAGAAGGGCCAAACACAGTCATTCCTTTTGAAGAATCCCAAATACTGTAAGAGTCAAACTAATGGGTTCTTCCTTACAGAAGTGGTACATGAGTCACACTTGGGAAAGACCATCCGGCTGTAGGGAGACTTGTCCTAGGCAAGCGATATCCTGCTCTGGAAGCTGTGTGTGTCCAGCCTTGAGAGACCTTATGTGGGGAGAAACATGTATCTGATATGGGACTGGTCTGCTGAGGTAAAGGAGCATGAACTGGTGTTTCTTTAGAAGGTTATGCTGTTCCTTCTAACTTACACACTGCTGAACTTAATACCTTCTTAGAAGCAGCAGGTGGGTTTCTCTAGTTATATAGTCATTAGCAAAAAGTGAGCAGATGACGGTGTGAAGGAAGGCACAATCTCAGATGGTATAAGCATGAAGGAGGAAGGAGAATGATCTGGAAAGTACTTTGGAGACACATAAAGGGGGTGAGCTCAACTGGGGCTGGTAGTCCAGAGACTTCTGGTATCTCTTTGCTGCTGGTGTGACATAATTTCTCATTAATGGGGATATTTAAAACTAGACCATACGAAAATCTAGTAGAAAACAATACAGCACTCTGCATCCCCATGATGGGTCATAGATGTCTTCCTGTTGCTGATACTGTCAGGAGTATTGCTCCTAAGGGAAAGCCAGAGAGGAGTCAAAGCAAGGAAAGGCAGCAAGGCAGGAAGGGGAGATGTCTGCACTGACAAGGACACACTTCTGCTGTACCTTGCAGAAAACAGCAGAGCAGGTCTGATGGTGGAAACAAGAGTTCAGATCATGAGATAAGCCCATGGTGAGGCAGGTCTGAGGTCACTCCGGGCTCCATTACTGCCATACCATGCATTTGCTGTTGCTGTCTGCAGGTACATAGGTTTCTGCTGCTTTCACACCTGAGCTAGTATCTTCACTGTGCCCTGTACTGTGTGGGCACGTCAGCTCAGGCCAGCTCTCTGTGTGTGCCAGCAATTCCAGGAAGCAAGCACCCAGAAGTGGGAGACCTTTGGAGAGAATGGGTCCCTTCACGTCTGTGCTTTGTTTCTGCCTCTGTTGGACACAGCACTGTGCTATTGCACTGTCTGAGTACATGGTGTACTATATTTTCATTTATGCCTGCCTGCTTACCACCTGCGTTAAGACCTTCATCAGGAAGGCCACCTATGTGGAGCAAAAAATACAGCTCATCTGCTCAGCAGCTCCTCTGGTGTTTTCCTTGCAGGTACAGCTATGGGAAAGCAGTGCAAGGGACCATGCGGGTGACTTTGTGCCAGAAGGCAAGGAGGCGTCTTCAAAATTCCAGCAAGGACATCTGTAGGGAATACAGTGGTCCGGTGAGTCAAATGCTGGAAGATGCATGGGGAGTGAAGGAGCTCCACACAGGACTAAGTGTCAATTGGTAAAGTAAACAGAATGAACTGCTATGTAGGGAACATTTGCCAACCTCTGTAATGTATAGGTACACTAGTAAGTAAATGTTTTCATTCAGTGAATGCAATTGTTGCTGCCCAGGCCAACAGAGAAGCCTTTACCCCCGGAAATGCTTCTCTGTAACTTTATTAATGATAAAGCTTAGAAAAGAGGAATCTCATGGAGAGATTTGGAGTTTTCTTCTCTGGAAAGAAGTGTAACTTGCCAGAAATCAATGCAGTGGAAGAAACTACAATTAATAGAGCTTTTTTAGTTGCAAAATTACTGCATTATGGGGAACCTATCCTGGAGCTGCACAAGGACACTAATGTATGGTGGAGACATGGTTAATTCCATAGCCAAATCACACAGTGTTTTTACCCTGTTTTTTCTTTTTATATATTTAAACATTGCATATTTTTATGCTTACCCTATTACGTCTTTCCATTCCTAACAAAGTAGTTCATAGCTGTGCTTATCCCTTGTACATATATAGTTGAAAACTTCTCATGCTTTGTCACTTTTTCATGCTTTGTCGTTATGACTCGTTACTGTAGCTGTAATCTCCCCACTCTGGAAATGATTTGTTACTTTGAATTTTCATTTAATTCTGCAGTTCTTCTAGCTATATTTATTAAAATACTCATATTTTTGCTCTGCGATCCAGTTAGTGCAGTCTTCAGTTTTCTACTAACTCTGGAAAGTTGCCATCATTCTAATGGTGATAAAACTGTGATGTGTTTTGTTTTATATTACTCCAATATAAATTACACATATTCATGCATATAAAATACAAAGAAAATACAGAATGTAAAATGTGAACCATATCTATCTCTATATGAGCCCGCATTATTGTTGCAGACAACAATTATGATGGAAATACCTTGTACTTCTGACTCCTTCCCTTCTCCCCAAATAATATCTACCACTTCCTATTGCAGACTGTGAGCAAGGGGTGCTTCATGCCTTCTGTAAGCACATCAGTCTTCAACCTGGCTCCTGGTGAGGAAGACAGCAAGCTCTATGCAGAAGCCTCTCTCATGGAGACAGGCACAGGTACCCAGGAGCTCAGCAGAGGAGGTTCTAGGGTGAGAGGGACCATTCTAGGGGTGCGATGGTCGGGGTGGGCACACCTCTGCCTCTCCTCCACTGGTGCTGGGACCGTCACAGGACACAAGAGCAGTCCTGCCCGAGGAACTCTCTGTGCCTACAGAGAGCTGCTCTCTCAGCCCCAGGCGGGTGAGGTGTGGTTGGGAGCATGGTCCATGTGGCCAGAAAGGGGCTTGGGGACAACTAAAGGAGCTGCCACAGGAACAGCCTTCAAACCTTGAAGGGTGCTGCTGTTGGGGAAGGAAGTTTGAGACACTCTGCTTAGAGGGGCTGGGAATAACAAAATGAGATTAAACTAGGATGCGGTAGTCATCTCCAGTACTGATCCTGCTTCCCTTGCACTCTGCTTTCCAACAGGGGTACAGATCAACACCTCCAGCCAAATCCTCATCTCCAGGACAGCTGCAAGGGCAGTGTTTGAGACACCAAACGCATATTACATCCCTGGAGTACCCTACAAAGGGAAGGTGATTTTTTTCCGAGCTTCTTCCCTGCCATCATTTGTCAAGGAATTTAATGTCTAGGAAATTTTGCTGACCCAAAACATTTTCTATTCCCCAGACGGAGTGTTTTACCTTGCAGTGTGCCACATTACTTGACAGTATAGCTCCAGTTTCTGCATTTCAGATGCCCTGATGTGTTTACCTTTCCAGCTTCTGCTGAGGGGGATGTGATGTCTCAGCAGGGATGCTGGGATGCCTCAACATGAGCTCCTTATGCCCTAGCCACACACACCTTTTGGAGCACTCAGGTTTTAATCACTCGCATCCTAGCTTTAGAAATAAGGGAGTTTTATAGGTCTTCTGTGTTCTCTGTGGTCTTCTTGGGGCCAAACTGAAGTTAAGGCCACCTACTCAGGAAGCTCTATGTTTGTCAGAGGGAGATATAGGTTTTGGGTATGATGCTGAAATGCTGAAAGAAATATCTGACTTAGAGTTTTCTGCCTCACCATGCTGTCACCAGATAAAGCTTCAGGATCACTATGGAAATGGCATGAAAAACAGAAAAGTTTATCTTGTGATAAAGTTCATGAGGCGTCGGTTTATCAAAACATACATCACAGATGGAAGTGGAACAGCATCGTTCAACCTGGACACAACTGCTTGGAACAGCTCATCAGTGTCTTTGGAGGTAAATCGCACCTCTGCTTCTGGGAATGTGAGAATTCTTCAGCTCTGCCAGTGCTCTCCGCTCGTGCCCTGTGGCCGCCTGCCAGCTCAGGCCTGGGCAGAGCCAGCAGGAAGGCACCGAGCAACAGCCTTTCCCAAACCAAGCTGATGACATCCTAACAAAGCACTGAAGCATTAAACTCTTGATTTCTGTGTGTCTCTGGTCCCCTTTCAGGGAAGGTTCACACTAGAGGATCTCACACACACCCCTCGAAAAACTGACTTCAGTTACGCAAATGCTTTCCTTCACCTGCAGCCCTTCCATGTGACAACCAAGAGCTTCCTGGACATACACCCACTCACGGAAACACTGCCCTGTGGGCTGAAGCAGAATGTCCAGGTGACCTTCATGCTTAGTCGGGATGACCTGGGAGAAGACACCAGCCGCATAGGTTTTGCATACTATGTGAGTAATAGGGAACCTGAGGGGAAAGGCTACACTAATGCAACCAGACCCCAGTGAAATCTTGAGGGTGTAACTTAGGTCATCCCTGGAGGAATGACAGGAAAAACTTGTTCTTGGAGAACTGGGTGAACATTACACCCCACATAGCTCAGCCTGGTGATCCTGGTATCAGGGCCCCAGTCACTCCATGGGTGGGAGGAGGCTTCTACTTTTGCAGCCCATCACATGCTTAGCCTCTGCCAAGGCTGCAGATTCTGCTGTCAAACTCTTCTCCCTTTAAAACTGGATGGGGCGTCACTTTTTCACTCTGGATATCAAACAGATGCGCAGTGGAAATGGCTTTTGGCCCAGTCTGGAGACCTGCCTACTAGAAGGGAAACAGCTTAACTGTCTCTCATTTACCTCCAGTGAACCCACTACCCATCCCTTGTCCTAACTGGACAGACCAGACCAGAATTGTCATATGTTAAAGCTTCTCCTCCCACACTGTGATATCTGTAAATCTGCTGGTCCCGAGGTGGGGGTTGGATTGGATCCACAGTTTACTTCTGAGGTTGCTTAGAAGAGCAAGATTCACATGTTGAGTGTGACTATGCTCCCGTGGCAAACAGCAATCTGCTCATTGCAAGTCTCTCCTCCCACAGGTCACTGGGAAGGCTGGAATTGTTGTCAGGGGCCACAGGACTGTCCAGGTTGGGAAGCTGAACAGTAAGTCTGTGGCAGCTGGGCACTTCTAGGTCATATAGTGAGAGTTGCCAGAGTGTCTCCCAAATTCCCTGAATCTGTAGGTCGTGAACAGGGCAGAAGGGGACTGCGGAAGCAATTGTGTCAGCTGGAAGAGGCCAAAAAGGCAGAATGAGGGAAACAATGATGGGAAGAGGGACAGGGAGGAACTGTGGGAAGATGGGGCACATGGGATCAGAAACGAAGAGAGAGGGCAGACAGAACAGCTGGACATTGTGGGATTATAAAGCAGAAAAAAGGAGGAGGGCAGAAGGAGATCTTGGTGGGGCTGTGATGAAAGCACTTTGCTTTTCCTTCTTTAGTGTTGAAGGGCTCCTTCTCCATCCCTTTGACCTTCACTGCTGACTTGACCCCATCACCTTCCTTAGTGGTGTATGCTATCTTCCCCAATGGAGGGGTAACAGCTGACAGCACCCGTTTTGATGTTGCCTTGTGCTTTGAAAACCAGGTAAGACTCACTCCTGTGGCTGGGGGAAAGCTGACAAGCAGGAGTCAGCAGGCCTGAGGGAACAAGACCCTCAGATCCTTCAAAGAGAGAACTGTGGAGAAGAGAGAAAGGCGATGAATGCAGCAGAGTGACCAGGGACCAGGAAAGCTTCAGCAGTGACTTCTGTTCCTAGCAGTGGCTGAGCAGGGAAGACTCCAGCCGCTCTCCCTTTTTCTGTCTGTGCCATCTCTCTGCCAGTCTCCTCACCCCCCTTTCTCTCTTTTTCATATTTCCTTTCTTGGTGTGTTGCTCTAGGTCAAGGTGGGTTTCACAGCTAAAGAAGCCCATCCAGGGTCAACAGTGCAGCTCCGACTGCAGGCAGCCCCTGGCTCCCTGTGTGCAGTACAGGCAGTGGATGAAAACATGTTTGTCGTGAGACCAGAGAGTGAGCTGACAAGCCAAATGGTGAGTGTCCGTGCAATCAGACAAAAAACCAGGAGTGATGGACTAGCTGGGGCAGATGGGTAGGGGCTTTGGCAAGGGGAGCCAGAGGCTAATGGATGAGCAGGACTTTGTATGGAGGAGAAAATGGGGTTTGCCTGGGAGATGGCCAGGAACAGATATGTATTCTACGGGAAGGTATAGCGGAACATCTGCTCCTTGCCTAATTTTTGCCTGCCTGTGATTTTCCCTAGGTCTATGGTTTGTTCCCTACTGCCTACAGACATGGATACCCTGCCCAAGTAGAAGAGCATTCAGATCACTGTGTTCAACCCACGTCACCTCTGCTAGGGGGGAAGACACAGCATTCCTTTCAGCCTGACATCTTTAACCTCTTCTGGGTAATCATCTTGTGATTTTTCCCACAGCTGTTGAAATTACGAGCATCTATTTTTCTCCCCCAGCAGTCTGAGAAGGCCTTGCCTTCTCCAGACAGCCCCTGCTGTCTGTACTGACAGCTATGCTGTCCCAAGAGATGTACAATCCCATTATAAGTATTCCCCTCCATAGGTGCAGAAAGCAAGATCCTGGACCAGCCAAACCCAGCTTTCTGGGCTTGGGAGTGAGGTCCTGTGCTGTGTACTGTTTGTCTACAGTACTAGAGAAAAGAGAGACAGGGAGTGATCCCAAGCATTAGATCACAGATAGTTGACATAGCTTAGTTGTTAGCCTGCTCTCTGGCACTATTTGGGCTGTTGTCAGGCAGATCTCTTGGTGCCTTTAAGGCATATCTCCTCTAGAAAGGACTATCCTTAAGCAGCATGGACACAACACAGGCAGTGCTATTTGGCCTTGGACCTGGGGATCAGACACTGTCCTCTTTTATTTCGCGATAGAAATGCATCCTAGGAGGCTCTTGCACAGCACAGAGACATCTCTTGTGTTTGTGGACAGACCCATGTCACAGCCCTAGGAGCTGAACGGGGATTTCATCCAGCTATTCCCTCCAGCATGCATAGGGGATGGGGCAGGACACTGACACCTCTCTTCTGTCTCTTGCCACTGGAAATGTGTTGAGAGGAGCAAGACATCTGAGTGTTCCCCAGATGAGAGTTGGTGGTTTAGTGACCTCATAAGAAAGAAAGGATCAAGGAGGCTGTGCCATGCCTCCCTCGGCACTGTGTCTGCTTGGGCCAGAGCTGCTCTGAGCTGCTTGGGCCCTGGGCTGTCCTGGCCCTAATGGTTTTCAGAGTCACTTTGAAGAGCAGTGGCTGCTTTTCCCTGCTCACAGATGTTTCACTGCCTCCCCTGTCCTCCTTCTTTTCCTAACAGAACATGGGGCTGAAGATCTTTTCAAACCTTCTAGTCAGGAAGCCATCTCAGTGCTTTCACCGGGCGGATAGGAAGCCAACCATGGGTGAGCTGTACTTTCAGCCTACCTGGAACATGAGGTCACGCAGATGGAAGAACACTCTGATCTCTGGGGTTTGCTGGTGGAATTTGACTCTCTGAGGAGTAACAGGAGCTGATGCCACAGCCTAGCTGCCCAGTCCACCAGCCTCGGCAGGAATGACCCAGCCCCTACAAAAAGGGCTCTGAAGAATGTTAATACCTGACATTGAAAGATGGCATTCCCTTCCTGGCACAGACAAACCCAAATACGAGCCAGTATTTATTTCCATGTGACTACCCCACAGGCTGTGCATCTTTCCCCACCTGCATCTGCAGGGACAGTCACTTGCTTTCTCTGTGTCTCAGTTTGCACTAGATAATCGTACTAAGCTGGCTTACACACCTGCTGATATTGAAATCATTGCCTGCAGAGGGTTGTGAGTATTCTGCAGACCAGAGAACAGTATAGTTATTCACAGAATTACAGAAGTGCTGGTTAAAATGGCTCTCTGAAGGTCCCCTGTCTCTTTAGCACCAACTCTGGGTCAGGTCAGAAAGGGATTTTGTCTAAGTAAGTCTTGGAAAACTTGCAACTAACTCACTGCAAGCTGGTTGTCCTGTAACCACTCTCTTTTCCCTTCCTGTTTTCCCTCTTCTACCACATAATCCCACTCCCTTGTGTTTTCCTCTGCCAGACTCTTCCCATGTCTCTTTTACTGCTTGCTTTGCCTCTTGCCATTGTGCTAGGCTGTCTGTCATTGGCAGGGTTCACCTCTCCCACTCTGGTGGGACTCCTTATTCTTTCTTTCAGGAGGACTTTCTACAGAAGACCAAAGAATCGCTAAGGAACAACCCCAATCTACAACCCATGGAAGACTTCACCACTATTTCCCTGAAACTTGGATCTGGAATCTGTTCTCTGTTGGGTAAGTGATGCAAGACTTTACAAATGGACAGAAGGGTGATCCCTTTGATACTGAGTCTTGGCTGACTTGCCTTTGTGCAAAAGTCCAGCCATAGGTGTAAAGAGAGGTGTGCATGTGAGTTTTGTGGGTCTTCCCTGCACTTGCAGTACTTCAAACTGAAGGACTAATAGACTTTGAAGTGCGGAACTGAAGTTACACGGGTTTAGAGAAGAGCAATACTCTTCAAGACCAAACCACCAAGTACCACTGGGTACACTCTACTAACCTCTTAATTTGGTGTGCACTCCAGCTAAATTTGTAGCCCTTGTTCACAGTATTTAGATTAAGACTGATGAATCAGTGCTCAGGAGGATATGGTGCTGCTGCTTTCCAGATGTCATGCTGTTGACTGACATCATGCTCCTGAGTGAGCGTACAGAACTGGAATGCTTGGGTGGTGTCTTGCTCAGAAGAAGGGTATAAAGGCATTACTGATGTTGTTTAAGCAGTGTTTAAACGGCTCTAGGGAACAAACTGCTGAGAGCTGCCTTGCTGTGAGACACTGGAACATAAGTCATTGGTGATTTAGCACAGGTTGATCCAAGCATGAGGATCAACATAACCTCCCTCAACCAGGGCCATGAGCTCTTCTCATTGCAGCAGAGTGGGATGAACTTCTTCATGCAAGTCCTCTCTTCCTCTCAGCTCCAATGGCAGCAGGAGCGTCCTGGTCACAGCTCCTGCTGCTGCCGCAGCATGGAAAGTCAAAACATTCTGCTTAGCTGGGAGGGGATTTGGCCTTGCCCCAACCACGAGCCTCAGAACAGTCCAGCCCTTCTTTGTGGATGTGACACTGCCATATTCCATCATTCGAGGAGAGACCTTTGTGCTGAAAGCTACTGTCTTCAACTACCTACAGCAGTGCATACAGGTTTGTGCCTGTGTGGGGCAGACCTACCATGCGTTCTCATTGTAGAGCATGTTGTGCCAAGCTGTCTCTCCTGAGTTGCCCAGTTACTCACTTGTATCTGTCATTCCCACAGATCAATGTGGCCCTGGCTAAATCCTCAGACTTCCAGGTAGAACCATGCCGGACCTGCAGGGATAAGGAGTGTCTGTGCGCAGAGGAGTCCAAGACCTTCTTGTGGAATGTGACAGCAGTGCATCTGGGTATGGCTGCAAAAATGGGACTGGTGGTGGAGAACCCTAAAACTGAAGTGAGAGGGAGTGGGAGGTGCAGAGAAGCTGGCAGAGCCTTGCGTCCCCTGGATCCTGAAGTTTGTTCTTAGTGGCTCAAGCATGTGATCCATCATGTCTGCTTTCTTTCTCTCTCCTTAGATAGGCTCACCAGAGAGGGCAGGAACTAAATAGGTGGCATGGAAAACTCTTAAGGAGAGGGCAGTAGGACCAGCTGGGGAGGAAGGGTCTGCATGAATGTGTGTGCAGGAACATCGTATTGCTGGTGCTGTGCTTCAGATGCAATAAGAAGGGTACAATGGGATCCAAGGGGCTGCTGGACCTTTTGTTGTTACAATCATATGTAGTGCAATGAAGTCACTGTTAGTGAGGCATTACCTAGTTCCCTCATGCTTGGGGTGTCTGAAAAAGCCATTGGTACTGGCTGGTTCACCCTTAGCAGCCAAACTGCTGAGGCTGTGAAGACCAGCCACCCCAAGCACCTCAGACCACTCTCAGTTAAAGCAAGTTGGCTCTAGTTGGCCGCAGGTATAAGAAACAGGCTCTGTTCAATTTATTTGCTAGGTACTCTGAATATCACAGTGCGGACAGAGGTACTGGACACCACGCCACGCTGTGGAGGCAAGAAGCCCTTGCCATCTACTCTGAAGCAGAGGCATACACTGGTCAAACACTTGCTGGTCCGGGTCAGTATGAGAGCGGACTTGCTTCTCTCTCTGAGTAGCCCTGCCCCTGGGGGAAGGGAGGCTGAGCTGGCCTAAGTGGTTTTCTCTCGTCATTTTTTGGCCAGCATTAGCATACCAAGGCTGTGGCTCAGCTTGCCTTGTTCCCCCCAGAACTAGCCAAACCTATTGACTTCTTGCAGTACTCCTTCTTGAGCTACATTCATATGTCATGTCTGTGCTTCTCCCTGTGTTTCTCTGCTCAATCAACCATTGTACATGAGCTTTTATATATGCTCACTGACCAGAGAGCCCCATCCCTCAGGCTTGCTCTTGCTCTCTTGAGCAGCGAGGCTTTGGCAGTGCAGGCCTGCCAAAGGTGAGGAGGATGGAATCCTTGACAGTCTGGGGACTGATCACTGAATTCAGACTTGAACTTGCTCTGAAACTCTAGGAATTTCATACGTATTCTTGTTTCTCCTGCCTGATGTTCATGTTCCTGCCCTGGCAGCCAGAAGGTGTGTTAGTGGAGAAGTCTTTCAGCTCCCTTCTGTGCCCGAGAGGAGGTATGTGGACAGCCTGAATGGGTTCTGCAGCCTGAAATAGTTAGAACTGAGAATAGGACTAAACTGTGGGAGATCTGATGGAAGAATTCGCAAATGATTTTTCACATAGGAAATTTTGCTTCTGTTTAGACAAGAAAGAACAAGAAATACTACTTCTATATGTGCTGTCCTACTGAATTTGCACCGAGTATAGGTGGTAAAATCCTGCTCTGTCATCTCCTTCCCATATCACAGCCCCTGGGCATTCCTGGGGCTTGATAGTCAGCAGTGAGAGCTGCTCCAACCTGCCCACCCTCTCCCTGCAGCATTGCAAGTCTCCCCAGGATGAGACTCAGCTTAGCTGCTGAGTGATGACCAGTTGTGGTTCTTGTGGAGCACAGTGAATTGAGTTGTGAAGTTGATGAGCTCTCAGGCTGGCCACCAGCTCGCACATTTAATCTGAAAAGTTTCCAGGCAGTAGTTTTTTTGTGATGACTGGGACAGACTGTAGGGAGCAGTTAGTGTGAGCAGGATGTAGGCAGTGTCCCATTTCTCTGTGCCAGGATTGTCCTTCTGATTAGATGGATTTGGCTTAATTTTTTCATACTACACCCATTTTTTTCAGGAAACATGGCTGAAGAACCTGTGTCCCTTCGCCTCCCTGAAAATGTAGAAAAGGGATCTACCAGGGCTTCTATTTCCATCTCAGGCAAGTGATTTCTACTGTGGGCTCACTGGCTGCTGTTACAAATGAGGAAGGCTTAGCTTGGTGATGATGTCAAGGGATCCATCTGACATGAAACTGCTTAAAAGAGAGGATGCTGTGTTTATTCTCTGCAAGGTCTGCCAACACCAGGCTTTCAGATTTTTGGATTAGCACTTAGGATTTCATGAGAAAAGTAAACTGCAAAAAAGAATAATCCTTATTTGTCTAGCTAGGACTTTGGAGCAGAGACCCTAGATCTTTATGTTTGATGGGACTTTGGGAACTTGGCTAGTTCTCTGTAAGTATAATCAGCAAAGCTTGCAACCATCTTGTCTCCCTGTTAAGTTTTGCTGCTACAACAGAAGCTCCTGGAGAGAATAAATCATTTTCAGCATTACTAAGTTGCAAAATAACACTTTGGAGAGGCTGTGGGACCAGACATACCTACCGTTCGAAACACTAATTGCACTGAGCTCATTTGCCCCCATACCAGAATTGGTATGAAGCTAGGCCTGGCATAAGTAGCCATGGATATTATGCAATAGAACCCCAAAGGAATAAACTGAATACTAGTATTTTCTGGCTGGCTGGAGGACATATAGACACCTTCACACCATCTGACTAGCACCCCTGCTAGCTTACTGGCATTTCGACCCTTGACATATGGCCAGGTAGAATAGGGCTGGCTAAAGACCAGAAACATGTCAACCTTTCCCTAAGTGCTTTTATATTTGTCTGTCTGTGTGACACACACTGAGCAACTGCAGCTCTGCTCACAGCCTTTTACAAATAGTACTTGTTATGGTTGGAGCTCTTCAGACTGCAAAGGGAAAGTTCCTCAGGGGCTCCATAGTGTGGTCATCCTTCATCATGATGCAAGATTGGGAAATGGCAAAACAGTCACCACTCTTCATCCTGCACTCTCTTGTTTACTTCTCTTTCCTCCTCTCTCCAGTGTATTCCTCATGTGCTGAGATAATTTTCCACTGCCTGGCTGAGAAGCACCTCAAATCATACTTACACTTGTTTTGTTTCTCACACCCTTGTGTAGGTGACCTCATAGGGATGGCGCTGCAGAACCTGGACCACCTGGTGCAGTTGCCCCACAGCTGTGGGGAGCAGAACATGGTGCTGTTTGCCCCCATTGTCTATGTGCTGCAGTACCTGGAGAAGACGAGGCAGCTGACCCCTGAGATCAAGGAGAGGGCAACAGGATTCCTGCGCAACGGCAAGTACAACCGAGCCACCGTGCTCCTCTGCCTTCCCCAATGTCCAATCTACCAATAGCTCTTGCCCTTGCACTCACTTTGCCAATGTTGGTCCCTCTGTGTTACTATGTTGTACTAATCACTGTTCCCATCCCCCTAGGATACCAGATGCAGCTTCTTTATAAGCACAGAGACGGGTCCTACAGTGTCTTTGGACGGCAGGATGGGGAAGGGAACACTTGGTAAGCACTGCAAATATCCCTCACTCCTGATTTTAGCTGTCTGGGCCAGAGCAGCTAATGTGCCTGGGAAAGCTGAGAGGATGTGTGTTTCTTCTTTTGGATGGAGACCCCAGGAACACTCTGGCAGGGAGATAGATTGAGGGACTTGAGCCACTTGAAAACGCAGTGAGGCAGGGCTGCAGACTTTGTGGGAAAATGGAACAACAAAGATGTGGTCCCAGGGACCTAGGAGGTCCCTTTTCGTCTCTATGGCCCTGCTGTTGCCCCACAGACAACGCCAGGTACTGCTGGTGGTGTTCTGGCAGCCGAGGTACATCCTGACTAGTGGTAGGTCAGGGAAGAGCAATAAAAAACTGTCTCCCCAGGGAGGGAATTGCTTGGGAGAGTTTGAAAGAGCTGCATTGGCCCAGCTTGACCCTGTGGTGTCTGGGCTGGGAGGAAATAGAGAAAGGAAGGGAGGAAGAAAATGGGGAATTCAAGAAAATGGGGAATGTCTCTGGGTATTTGGGAGAGACGAAGTGCAACAGGTAAAAGTAAAAGGGGCAAGAGGTTTTTCACCTGTGAAATGACTGGGTAAAGTGGTAGTATTTGCATAGTACATTTGTGGAGCCAGGTCGAGGGTCCTGTGGACCATTTCCACTTTAAGCTTGCCTTTCTATACAGAAATGATTCTTGTTTTGCATACCACTATGTCAGTGTTAACTTCAGGGACATGTACCAGGAGGCCTTTGACTTTATCTTTGCCTTTTTTGTGTTTCCCTTTCTCTTGCAACTCATACTCTTCCTAGGCTGACAGCTTTTGTAGTCAAGAGTTTCAGCCAAGCCAGAAAATACATCTATGTAGATGACAGGAACGTCCAGGATGCCCTACGCTGGCTAGAGCAGAACCAGCTCCCCAGTGGCTGCTTTGCCACCAAAGGGAGCCTCTTTCACTCCTTCCTAAAGGTAAATGAGGGCCAAGCCAGGCAGCACAGCTGGGAAATGGCTGGCTGGATGTTGTGACAGCAAAAGATAGTGGGATCCCAAAGGATCCTGGAAAGTTGCTCCTGCAATCTGTGCAACCAGCCTTAAAGAGAGCAGGGTATGGGACTGGGAATGTGAAAGGAATGCTTTTCCTGCTGGGGAGTCACTGCCTGCACCCTCCAAACACTACTTAGGGTGAAAGGTGCATTCCCTTCACAGGGCAGCGTGGATGATGAGATTTCACTCGGGGCATATGTTGCTGCAGCACTGCTGGAGCTGGGTCAGCCACTGAAGGTGAGCACGCTCCTGCTGCCTCCTGCTCTCCTGTACACTCCTGTGCCTAGGCACTGCTCAGCTCATAATGCTGTCAGTCCCCAGGCCAGGAACAGGTAGGGAACTGCTGCGAGGGAGCCAATGTTTGACCAAACTGTCAAGTCCTTCCTCAAAAGAGACAGTGCTGTAAAACGGGCATGGTTCTATAGTGTTTTGTGGCTAGGGCTCTCAGCACACATTGGGGCAGCACTGATTGTTTCCTCAAGTGAGCATGTAACTTAATGTGTTTCTCTGGAACTACACCAGGAAGACACAGCCTGGCTCCCTGGAATGAGCTCCCCTGCCCCCTTTTTTGCCCCTGTCAGAGTATGGCATGTGTCTCTTCTCCCAACACAGGGCAAGCTGATGCAGGCTACCCTCCGCTGCCTGCAGCAGGCAGTTCATAACATCACCAACATCTACACAGAAGCCCTGCTGGCCTATGCCTTTGCCCTGGCTGGGGACTATGAGACAACCCAGGAGCTGCTGTACAAACTGGAGGAGCAGGCCATCAAATCAGGTGCTGGCTGCTCTTTGGGGTAATGCTTCTTATTCACCTGCTGGGATCTGGGGAAATGTATGCTGAGCTACAATGGTTAAAAATTATGTGTGTGTTTGTACATATTTGTGTAGTAACTGCACTGTGACTGAAAATACAGTAGGTGTTTTCACAAGCTGAGAGAGTGATTTATCAGGAAGAGTTTCCTCAGTGGGAAGATTCCAAGGTCCTCTTGAGGCAGGAGGTAGGAATCTGTGAGCGAAGACCAGATGAAGCCCTGGAGAATAAACTGAAGAAAGCAATCCTGGGCTCAGAACAGGGAATGAGCTGAAGGAGCCCTGAAAACACTCTGGGTTTTGTTTTCTGTGAATCCCCAGTTATGTTCCTCTCCAGATAGCCTGCATGCTCCTTTTCCTTCTGCAGGAGGACAAATCCATTGGAGCCCCAAGCCAAGCTCTCCGGCTTCCACGGAATTCTGGCCTGGTACTCAGTCAGTGGACATAGAGTTGACAGCCTATGTGCTCCTGGCGTACCTCTCTAAGCCACGGGTGCATACAGGGGACATGACGATTGCAGCTGGTATTGTGGCATGGCTGACCCATCAGCAAAATGCCTACGGGGGCTTTGCCTCCACCCAGGTAAGAAGTAGCTCCCTGTGGGTTGATATACTTTTGCACCTGAGGTTGCCGGGGCAAATCCTCTTGAGGTTTTCCTGCTCCAAGTGCTTCACTAGAGCTCATGCTTCCAGAGGGATGACTGTCTCTCCCTTTCTAGGACACAGTTGTTGCCTTGCAAGCCTTAGCAAAATACGCAGCAAGAACGTTCAGCACATCAGGACAGGCACTTGTGAGGGTGAAGTCTCAGAGGGGCTTTGGGAAGACTTTCCAAGTCAACCGCCAGAAGAGGCTGCTGGTGCAGCAGGCAGCACTGATAGAGGTCCCGGGGCAGTTCCTGGTGCAGGTCCATGGCAGTAGCTGTGTCTTCGCTCAGGTGAGGTGGTGGGACAAGTGTGGGAAAGAGGAGAGGTGGAGGACTCTGCGTCTTCTCCCCGCATGAGATCATGCCTGGCCCATCCTATTCCCTCGTGGCCCTCACCCTACAGACAGTGCTGAGGTACCACGAGCCTCCCCCACGGGCTGCTGTGACCTTCACTCTGCGTGTCAACACAGAGCTGACCAACTGTAGCCAGGCCAATGCACATGTCCTCACCATCCACATCCTTGCCAGGTGACCCCAAGGGCTTCCTCCTCCAGCAAGACCCTGTTGTGCTTGGGGACAGCAGCCAGGAAAGCCTCAGGGCTGCAATGGAGGGACCTGGCAGTTGGGGCAGAGGGTGAATGTTATAGGTGGAAGGGGTGGGGAAGGAAGGTGCTGGCTACCTCCTGGAAGCCACAGGGTATGGTGTTGGAGGGAAGGGGGACTTGGAGGGCACTATTCTTACAGAGACAGACCCTCTGACTGTTTCTTCTTCTTCAGCTACATTGGGAGCAGAGTCACATCCAACATGGTGATGCTGGAGGTCTCCCTGCTGTCTGGATTCATCCTGGCTCCCAGATCCAGGATGTTGGTGAGGACTTTAGAGGGTCCTGCCTGCTTGCTTCTGTTGGGAGCTATTCACGTCAGGCAGTAGGGTAACTAAATTAGCAGAGGCCCTTTGCTGTTGTAATTGAACCAAAACTTCTGGTTTCTGTACAGGCCTCACAAAAGTTGGCTACAGGAGATCAGAGGTGGTTCAGCTTCTGTTCTGATTTCAGCCAGGAACAATGTGCTGCTGGGTGTGCTAAACACCAGGATTTTTTTTGCCAGAAATTCTAAGACAAGATTTCTTACAGAGACTCTAGTTATAGCCAAAAAATTGCCCTCCTCCCCGCCCCAAATTAAGCCATAAAATTGAAAGATGAATTACGTGCACAGCCCCCAGGCAGGTCTTTCAGAGCAGTCTAGCCGTCAGTGAGATGAGCTTACAAGAATCTTTCCCGGGGCCTGCACCTCCTTGCTGACCAATGCATCAGTGCTATGTACTATCCACACAGACTTTTGTCTTCAGAGTGGGAGATTCCTCTAACTGAGCAATGACAGCATAGGTCATCCTTGAGATGCTCACAAGGAGTGTCCAGGAGGGACTACCAAATATAACCACTAAAGCGCTTATCTGTGAGAAAGACGCAGTTCCACACAGACTCCAGCTCCACACCATCCCTTCGACAGAGCAGTGGGTCCCCCAGGTCAGGAAGCCATAAGAAAAGTGCTCTCAGATTTCCTTGTGTTATTGTTTTCTATCCCAGCTGGAGCGCAGAACCATCGTTAAGAAAACAGAAGTGAAAGCTGATGTGGTCTACATTTACCTGGACAAGGTAAGTGGGAAAAAAACATTTGGTGTGGCAGAGTGAGTACAAGAGGCCAAAGAACAAGAAGCTGTGTGAAAAGCCCGAGGCTGGGCTAGGCATGGAAAAAGAGCACTGATAGAACTGTGGGTGGAGGAAGCTTGCCCAATTTCATTGTCATTGGGTAAGCATTTGCTATTCCTTATGCACACTCATTTCTGAAATTCAGAATCTCTAACGGATTAGAAATATTTAGTGCAAGGAAAACATTCAAGCTAGGGAAGTTGAAGATACAATGACTTCTTTCTCCCCTTCCTTGCTAATGTCTTTCCACCTCCACAAGCTCAACGATGAATCTCAGACTTTCATTCTGCAACTGGAACAAGTAATTCAGATGAAGAACCTGAAACCAGCCAGCATCAAAGTCTACGATTACTACCAGCCAGGTGGGTCGCAGATTCCCTCCTACTTTGGGGTTTGGGAGCTGAGTTCTTGGTTTTCTGGCTGGAAAAAGATGTCGTGCACTCTTCTCTGTGTGCATGCATTTGTGTGTAATTGACTTCCTTATTTCCTTTTGCAGAGGAGCAAGCCTTGGCTGACTATGGTGCTGTCTGTAGTTGAGGTAGGCAGCAAGCTGCTGTGTGACACAGACAATGGCATCAGAAGGGTGGGAGGTGGGGAATGTAAGCAATCAAAGAAGGGAAGGAGGATGGTAATCAGTGGGGAGTATGTATCCAGCTAGAAAGAAAAGCTGGCAGACGCCTGTGGCTAGGTGTGTGGAGCTAGTACTGGGGCTGTTTTGCAGCCAGGGAGGAAGCTGGAAGGCTCTGGTGGAATGTGGAGACAGGGACATTGTCTCTTTTCAGGCCAGGCTGGACAGAGCCTTGGGTGACATGGTCTAATGGGAGGTGTCCCTGCCCATGGCAGGGGTTTAGAACTAGATGATCTTATGGTCCTTTCCAACCCAAACCATTCTGTGATTCTATGAAAATGAGAGTGAGAAAGGAAGCACTGAGCATCACATGGAGTGAGAATGCAAAGCCATAGCAACCTGTGCTAACGAAGGCCCTCAGACCCAAGCATGGCTCCATTCCCTCCACGCCCCACTATATTCATTGCCCAAGGAGCAAGCTGAAACTGGGAAGATGTAACTGTCTTGTCAGGTGCCAGAAGGGGAGTGGCTTGTTAGTAGTAGCCTGAACCCAGGACAGGTCTGGAGAAGTCCCCTCTGTAAGGATAAGACAGAATCTTGATAGAATACATGCTGCGTCCTGACACCATCCCACAGAGAGTGCTGCCTAGGGACCTGCCTAGAGAGCCAACCCCACTACTAGCCAAGACAAGGCACCTTCCACAGCCTGATGATAGCCATGGAAGGACTGGATTATGCCTTCCTTATTTGTCTTAATTTCTGTCCCCACAATCGCACATGGTGCCTAAGAAATGGGTGGAGAAGCTCCCATACTCGTGATAAAGGGAAGGAGAGGAACTGCCGTACCACGACTAGTGCCTTTGCGCAATATTCCAGGTTGGGCACTGAATGGAAGGAAGTGTCCCAGCTGGGACACAGCCCACATTAAAGTTGAGCCTATGTGGGTCCTGCGCCCGAGTGAATGGACTGAGGCATCACAACAGTCCAGCAGTTGTGCCTGCACTGTGAGGACCTGGGTTGAGGCAAGGGTTTGTGTGTGTGTCACTTATCTGGTACACAGCTGGGAAGAAGAATTAAAGAAAGCATGTCCCCTAACCTTGCCACCATTGTGCCAGTTGTTGATGGACCACAGGCTTAGCCCATGAAGATACCGCTTCTGCCATTGCCAATGTGCAAACCTTCTACCTACCTCCTCCATTGCTCTCTCCTCATGCTTCCCATGGTTTCTCCTAATAGTTCCTGCACAGGACTCAGGCAGCTTTGGAGTACAAGGTGCAAGTGAACATGCTGTGACAGCTGTATCTCCTGTGCCCTTCCAGCAAGCTCCTGTGCCATCAGCTCTTTGAAGCAGTCTCCAGAGATTAATGCAGTACACTGAGACTCTAGCCCCTCATGCCTCTTCAACAGTACAGTCTTGCCAATTGCTCTTGATAAAGGTCTCTAATGCAACTTTTGGCCAAAGGAACTGTTGAACATGGGAACCAGCTGTCCCTTGCCTTCAGCTCCAACTTGTGTGATGGTCACCTCTTCCCGCAGGTGAATCTGCTTTGGTGCATGCTCTACCTTCCCTGTGCAAGGCCACTATTGAAGGGGCAGAGTTTTGCACGTGTACATGCACACACGGAGCAGAGGTGAAGAAGGTTTTTTTCCCCAGATGCTTTTAAATGCAATTTTAGGGGTTTGGGAGAAAAACAGTAAACCTGAATAATCACTCAATCGGGCAGTTCTGGTATCCTGACTTTTAATAAGATGCCAAGTACAGTCTTAGCCTTTCAGAAACTAACTGTTCAGCAGGAAATTTCAAGCGTTTGCTCTTTGCTTTTCATGTCCATATGGTGGCTGTTGCCAGGGCTGATAAAGGACTGATAAACAGAGACTGCAGGGATGGGTCAGCTCCTGTTCCTGTGAAGGTGACAAAGGACAAAACCAAATACGTGTTCCTGAAGTATTAAGACTAACCACTGGAACTCATGGGGTTATTTGCATTTCATGACCAAATGGAACTGCCAGGCTATCGAGGGCAGGGCTCGCTCTGACTCTACCTACACAAAGCCTATGGCAGAATCTCCACTAAGAGTGTGGGGCTTGTGGCAGGTATCCCAGGGCAGGGCTGTGTACCTCCATAGGCGATTTGTGAAGTAGGTGTATTCCTCCATCTCATGGGCTGTGGGCAAAGAAGCATGCAGGTGTAAGCAAAGTTTAGAACAGGAGCAGGCACTGGTCAAGTTCAAGCTTTGCCTTTCCCCAGCCTGGAAAGAGGAGGGGGAGGTACCCGTTCCCTAGCATGGACCAGAAGCCAGGCTGAGGCTATGAAGGGCTTGGCACTGAAAAGGAGACAGGACTTGCAGTAAAGGTGAATGTGGTGTGTTGCATGGATAGGGCCAGAGAGCTCTGGAGATGCAGGGAAAATGCCAGGAAAAGGAACTATGTTGACTTGAAGAATGTATATTTGATGCAAAAGGCCGGGACTGGTGTAGGACTTGGGACAGGCAGCGCTTGTTTTCTGTAATATACCTCCAACATCAAACCTTCCACTTCAGTTCTCCCTTTCCCTCAGTTTAACCACTGGGATAGAGGAACTCACCCTAACTTAGCATTGCTAATCACTTTCTACCCTGAACATGCAGTCTGGCGAGTTTCTTGACCAAGGGGCCTTGCCTGCATCTCCCTCCCTCTCCATGCTCTTCAGGGCCATGCCTGTGATGACAAAAGATGTGCTGGGCCCTCACCTCACTCGCACGGAGCACTGTAGCTCATCACTGTAGTTTCTTCTGGAAGATGAGAAAAAAAGTGCTGGTGAGATACACTTGCCAAAAACTCACTAAAGCAACCCAGCATTGTGCCTCTGTTTTCTAGGGAAGACATTCCCTAAGCTTACAGCCGATGATTGCCTTCCACTGTGACACATGAAACCACTTTGACACATGGTTTGTGTCAAAGACTCTGTGTGCAGTTATTCTGGATTCACCCAAGTCATGGTGCTTGTGATCTTTTAAAGTCCCAAACAGCTCCATTACAGTAATGGATTCCTCACTTTCTGAAGCAATAGCAATCCCTAGCTTTCCTCCCACTAGGGACCCCAGAAAACAGAGGACAATTATTTTCAGTGTCATTTTTCTAAGAAGGCCCTCACTCTTTTAAGCTGTCCCCCCACTATGGTCGCTCTGCCTTTGCTGCCTCCCACAGAATGACCATATATTTTGAGGGAGAGTTAGACCTTAAGTGGATCTGCATGCTAACTTCAACCTTGCAGGTTTTGGGACCAGAGAAAGAAGGATTTACCATTTTGAAACCTAAGAGGTTTCAAGTCCATCACTAGAGAGCTTCTAAGGGGCAGTTAGATAAACATGTCAGGGATGGTATTGTCTTAGACTTGACAACTTCAGAAAGTCCCTTTCCAGTGGTACATTTGGGTGGTTTCTGCAGTACAGCATCAGAACTTACCTGGCATGTAGTAATCGTAGACCTTGATATTAGCTGGCTTACGATCCCTCACTTGCATGTCCTGCTGCACCATCAAAGTGTAGGTGTGAGGCTGTCTAGTCAGCTAAGACCAAAAGACGCAAGGATTACAGCCAGAAACAAAGTCCTGCAAAACAATCCCTTCTACCTGCTCTGAGACCTCACCACTGTAACATATTTGTTCTGCTTTCCAGTCCACCTCAGAAACATCTTTTACTTCATATATTGTGGCCATCTCCCATTTTTGGTCACTGGATTTAACTCAGCTCGTAAGAGACATCAAACCCAGAGACTCAATGTGCATTAGGTATCTAAATGTGTTCCCAACCAATCCCACACTCCCCACATTGAGCTCTGCTCTGAGCTCCTTCATGCATCTTGCTGGACTGGCTACTTTCTTATACGCAGTCCCATTACATCAGGTCTTATTCTCCAGTCTCCCACAACCTTCATCATTAACTAGACAAATGCAAGGTGTGGATGAACAACTGCTGCATGGTAGTAGTTACATGACCTGCTGTTGATTTGGTTCCACCTTGTGCTACCTGGCAGCCTGAACTGAAATCTTTCTTTGCACTGCCATTCTGCTCTGTGCTGTAGATACAATGAAAGTAGCATCTCTGTAAGCCTAATGCATCCACATGACAATAACCTGCTTACTATGAGGCTAGCTTAGCTCAGCTTGTTGACAGCTGGGGATGAAGAATCACAGAAATGTAGACGTGTAGTTGGAAATTCTGAAGTTTTAAAATTCATGCCAGGTCTTGTTTCTGGTGCTGTTCCTAGAGAAAGGCTCGAGTGGTTGTTAATCTGTGGATTAATGGGGCTCTGGAGCGAGCACTGTTGTTCACACAACCATCTGGTTTAATTTTGAATGATCTTGGCAAACTCCATGAGCAATCTTGGATGCTCCCTACTACATTCAGGCTGCTTAAGGGCTTTCTAAAAATTCAGGCTTGCTTGAATTTGCTAGATGGATCCTACTACTACTCCCCCAGTCCCGATCAGACACTGTATATGGACTTTCAACAGTGTCTGAACAGTGCCAACAGCTATAGTCTTTACATCAGAGATAGCAACATTTCACTCAAGTGGCCATGTGTACAGGCTCTACAGCTGACCTACTGCAAGCTGACAAAACACATTTCTCTGCACCAGCAAATGTGGCTGGCATGTAGGAACAACCCTTGAGTCTTAAAATACTGATGGAACCAAGATACAAGAGTGAGCTAAAAGATATATGCCAGTCCATAGTTCTTTTAATGATGATGTTAGCCTAAATTCCACTTACTTCCTCCAGGTAGAGAATGACTTGGTCAGCCTTGCTTTCAACTTTCTTCACTAAAGGCATTTTCTTTAGCTGAAAATAGGGAGGAGGGGAGAAGGGGGGAAATGTCAGAAAGACTCTAACAGAAATCAGAAACATTCAGGGATATTTGTGTGAGCATGGGCAAAATGTTCACATGCCAAAGGAGCCCTGGGGGTAGAGGAAGGCAAGGTGCAGCCTGGAAGAGACTTTGGGTATAAAGATTTCTTGGGAAGAAGACAACTATGTTTTCCTGCCCACAGGAGTGATCACAGTTCTGCATGCAATCCTTCATGATGGACATCCATCACTATTCCCATCCCAGCTGGGCACAAATTCGCGGTCTCACCTCTTCCAGCGAACCTGCCACGGGGCTGTATCCTGACAGCAGCTCCACTTGGATCAAGACCATGTTGGTGGACACACGGTTCCCTGTGTAGCTGCAGCAGGAACCCAGGGGACAGCACTAATGTTACTTTCTGAGCCATGATCTCCAGATACTCTGCTCAGCTTTGGTACTCAGGTGGAGGAACCTGCCTTTCCTTCCAGTGTTTCTCTTGTTAAGCATACCTGTGTTTGTACTGTAATAAATCTTTGTGCTTCCTCTGATTTCTCTTTTAATTATGCTGAGCCAAGGACAATAAATTCCTTGGAAGGCTTATGGAGTTACCTTCTCTAGGCATGTCAGGGAATATCACATCCTCCACCTGATCTCTTGGCAATTCTGTCCCACATCAGGGACAAGGCAGGGGTACAGCAGAGAAGAGTGGTGTGACAGACAAACCAGAAGCAGAGAAGGGAAAACTTAGGTAGAAGTGTCAGCAGCCAGTCCCACAGGGCCCTCACATCACTAGCGTTTTGAGACCTAATCCTGGAAAAGGGTGAGATCCATAGACCTTGAGAGACTGGCACGATAATGAGATAGGACTGTAGCCTGAGCCATCCCTCTGGGGCCTTGTACCTTTCACCCAGCTGAGGAGAGCATGGTTAAACGAATAGGGACATCTTAGCACTTAGACCTCATGAGTGAAAGGGAATCCTGGCCATCAAGAGACTGTTGTAGTGCCAGAAGCCTCTTAGCACAAGGGAGTCAAGGGGCAAACTGAGTGTCTCCTACCGAGCATGAATGGTGACAGGGAACTGGGTGATGTTGGGTGCGGCGCACTCTGTCTGCACAGATACAGCAAAGGTGACATCGCTCCTCACTGGAGGGATGTGGTACCGCAGAATGGCCTGCAAGGACAGAAAGAAGCTAGTTGGCAGAGAGCAACAAGGTGCGTTTTTTTGCTGGAGAGTATCTTTGTCTAGTGATTGGCTGCTGTTTGCTGTCTTGCATTGGTGTAAGAGAGAACATGTGGTGGAAGTGGAGGTTCTGCTTGGGCACTGCTCCTGGTGGTGTTCAGCCAACTTCTTGGAGGAGAGGTGCAGCTCTGACTGGGTGGAGATGATCCAGATTTCATTTGGAAAATTGCTATTCCTTTCTTGTTGGATCCCAGCTACTCCTATGAGCCTTGATGCCCAGATTTCTGCAAGTCACTGCAGCAGTCTGTTTTCAGTGTTGGCTAAGTAGCAAGATGGCAACAAGCCCCTGTTTTTCAAAGCTTTTCCTCAGACAGACCTTTTCTCCTTGGCTGGGCTTACCTGCAGGAAGAGGCACCCATGGCCCTGCACATGCACAGTGTAGTCTTGGGGAATGGCTGGCAGCTCCACTGTCTGCAGCAGGAGGCGATTGGTGTTGTCTACTCGGATGTTCTGGTTGAAACCCTCAGAGGACAGAGAAGCCTGAAGATCAGGGCCATCCTTGCTGAAGGTCTTGGTTGCATACAGGGCTAGGGCTTCCAGAGCAACCACTGTGTCCTGAGGAAAGAGACACACATTGGGCAAAATAGGATCCCTGCTTCCTTTGCATGCTTTTCCCTCCCTTATACTGCAGCTATAGCACGATAATGATTGAGCTTTCCCCTTGGGCTGTTAATATGGGATTAGCTCAAAGGAATACAAATATTCACCTTTTCCCAACTCCCAGAAGCTGTAAATCCATGTACCTTTTTTCTTTTTTTCTTTTTTTTTCTTTTTATTTTTTGCTATGGGCTATGCTAGAACCCACTACTCTCAAACCATAGCCTGCTGTCGCAGGTTATCTGATGATGATGGCTCAGGGGGATTACCTGGGTTGAAGCAAAGCCTCCATAAGGGTTTTGCTGCTTGGTGAGCCAAGACACAATCTGGGATGCCTTTCTGATTTCGTCTGAAGACAAACTTGACTTTGAAAGGTGAGCCATGAGGATACTAGACGTCAATTCCACATCAACAGATGGAGCCTGATACCAATAGAGAGAGCCTTCTTCCTGTTTGGACTGTTGACTCCAGAATATTTGGTCATCTAAAGGTGGAGTGGGAACACTTATGGAGTGTGTAGCTGTATCTAATGACCTTGGAGTCCTACTCAGCCTCTGTGCCTATGCACTGAGTGAACATTAGGATAAGATATGGCTGCATATCTCCTTATTTGCCACACACCCCCTGCTCTTCCTAGTAAAAACATAGGTCTGCAGTCTGGAAAAAAGCTCTACGACACCCATGAAGCTCCTCGGTTTAGATGACTGGGAGACCAGGACTGTGAGATCATCTATAAAGAAAGTCTGTCTCACAGTGTGGATATAGCCTGTGACAGCTTGGCAAACAGAGGCTATCCAAGTCTTGGGCTCCCCACAGAGCTCTGCCAGGGCCCCACACTCCCGCCCTCTGTTCCCTTGGTCGTTCAGCCCTGCGATCTCCACACAATTATGCCAATGGCCCTCTCAACTGCCCCACAGTTTTGATACCTGATATTATGGCAGCCTTATCCAATCTTTTGAGGATTTTCTGCCTGAGGGCTTTATCACCTGCCACTGCAAAGGCGTTTGCAGCTAGTGCCAGGCTATAGAGGTTGGAACTGTCAGTATCAGCATTGACCAGGTCCCTTATACATTTCAGAGCTTTCCACACAACTGGGTCCTAGAATACAATTGAAAGCACACTGGTTGATGGCAGTGTATGAGGAGGGGATACAGCATTGACATGTGCAGAGGAGCATGGAAACAAGGATAGAACGCATGGGGGGAAAACTGTTAGTGTACCCATGTGCACACAAAGGCAGAGCACTGGTGCACTGCTTGCTGAGAGGCTGCACACACAGCCCATCCCTGCTGCTGATACTCACAGAGCGTGGCATCCCTGAGTGTATGAGAGCTGTGATGATTGCAGAGCTCAGCCCCAGTCCTTCATCCACTGCACCCTGCAGCCACGACAAAACAGAAAAGAGGAGGGCTGCTGTGAGAAGGGAGTAGTTTGCCCCCAAGTGAAAGCCAGTGCAGGCAACAGTGTTGGTCCTATTCCTTCTGGTAAGGAAGTGCCAGGGCTCGTGCCTACTCTTGTAGGCATTGTCTCCTGCTTACCAGAGCCCTTCTCAGCCACGGTGACCCAAGCTCTGCTGCGTAGATGATTCCCACCCCCTGTTGAATACATCCCCCTTTCCCTTCTGCTGCAAAAAATTCTCAGTAGCAGATTTCAGTGCCAAGGGAAAGTGATGTTCCCACAATGCTGTCTAAGGTGGCACCTCACATAAGGGCCAGGACAGTGGCAGGGATATGGAGGAGCAAAACAAAAGGTATCTATCCTTCACAAGGCAAAGTGAAAGGTCCCATTCTCTTCACTCAGAGGATTGTCTGAGGTTCTGTTCACCGAAGTGCTGGTGGCTCCACAACTTTAGTTGTTCTCTGAGTGTGTCTGTGCATGCACTGTGCTGTGTTTCTGAGTGCATAGGGCACATCTCTGGCAAGATGAATCTCATATGAGTGGCTACCATCAGTCTTCCATTCACTCCACTTCTGACTCTCTCTGTACTGAGAGAGTCAATACAGGGAACTCAGGCTGAAGGAAGAAATGGTGGCTCAATAATGGGAAAGGAAGCTAAACCAGTTTACCAAGGGAATAATACAGAGCTTAAAAGTCTTTCTGAGGCATGTATTAGCTTTTGAGATGGGGCTAGGACATGGCACTGCATCAGGTCCCACACACGTGTCATCAAATGCAAACCTCCATCATTCAAAACTTGAAAAAGTGCCACCATGACTAAGCACAACTCTGAGTGTCACCCAAGGGTGACCTTGGGCACATCAGAGTCTCCCTGTTTCAGTAGCATTCATTTGTTCTTGGTACCCAAGTTGGGCCTGAAAGTGAAGGAACTTTGAGGTACCTAATGAACAGCCAGAACATGTCATACCATCAGACCATTGTTGAAGAGCTTCCCCACACTCTTGAAGCAGCCAGATGGAGTCTGACTTTTAATCAGGGAATTGGCAGCATCTTTAATGTTCTGCTCATCTATGTGGATGAAGTCCCGGGCTTGGCTGAAGGTCTTGAGGACAAGGGCAGTAAGCCTAGAGCCAAGGGAGGGAGAAGAAAATCAAATTGAACCAGTCACTGATGCCCATCTCTGCTAGGAGACAGGAGTCTCTGTGTCTTCCACTATGTCATTCCTGGAGAAATACCAGCAGGCTAGAGCCTCTGTGCAGATGGAAAACTGGAAGCAATGCACATGAGTTAGATGATTTTGAAGCTTGGGCTTAGATCCAATTGCAGCAAGAGAGAAAAAAATCACTGGCAGTTCAGTGCTTCCCTCAGAACTCTGCCAATTCTAACAGGGTTTAACTTGTGTGATTTAAAGCCTGGAAGGCTGATACTCAGTGAGCTCAGTCAGCCCCTTTCCCAATCCTTCTTGGGCAGAAAGCACTCTGGAAAACCTGGAAAGACGGTGTCTTTGCAGCCAAGTTTTCAGAATCAGCCTCAGTTGGGGTGCCCAAGCACAATCAATCAAATGGGGATACCTCAAGTGAGTGCATTGGCATGGTTATCTTCCAAAAAGTCTCAGGAGCAGTTTTTGTTCCAAACTCCATACCTTCAGACTCCCTCAGTTTCCCCAGACTAAAATCCAAACCAGCTGGAGCCTGACCAGGTCAAGCTGTTGTTCCTCAGCTGTGTCTGGATATTTCTGCTTACCATGTGTTCCCTGGCTCACTTCCTTCCCCAAAGGCACTGTATGAGCCATCTGCGTGCTTGTACAGGAGTTGCCGCTGATATCCTGTGGGAAGAGGCTGGGGGTAGTGAAGATGCTCTGTGTCTATCATGTTCTCGAGGTGACAACCTGCCCTGCCAATCCTGCTGATCATTATAAAGAACATTGCCTCTGAGAAATTCAGCAAAGGGCTTTCAGAGAAGTGATCCAGAGCAGCCCTGCAGAGAAGGACTTGGGGGTGTTGGTCAACGAGAAACTGAACATGACCCAGCTTGTGTGCTCTCGCAGCCCAGAAAACAACTGTGTGCTGGGCTGCATCATAAGGAGCGTGACCAGCAGGTCGGAGGAGGTGACCCTGCCCCTCTACTCTGCTCTCGTGAGACCCTATTTAGAGTATTGTGTACAGTTCTGGTGTCCAGACGAGGCCACGAGGATGACCAGGGGGCTGGAGCACCTCCCATATGAAGACAGGCTGAGAAAGTTGGGGCTGTTCAGCTGGGAGAAGAGAAGCTGCATGGAGACCTCATAGCAGCCTTCCAGTATCTGAAGGGGGCCTATAAGAGTGCTGGAGAGGGACTCTTCATCAGGGCCTGTAGCAATGGGACTGTAGCAATAGGGGTGATGGATTCAAACTTAAACAGGGGAAGTTCAGGTTAGATATAAGGAAGAAGTTCTTTACTGTGAGGCTGGTGAGGCACTGGAACAGGTTGCCCAAAGAAGTGGTGAATGCTCCATCTCTGGCAGTGTTCAAGGCCAGGTTCGACAGAGTCTTGGGTGACATGATCTAGTGTGAGGCGCCCCTGCCCATGGCAGGGGGGTTGGAACTAGATGATCTTAAGGTCCTTTCCAACCCAAACCATTATATGGTTCTATGATTCTACGAGTGCTGTGTACCCCTTGTTCAGCGGAGACACAGTGGCCTGATTTACACTGCTGTAATTCCCATGGTGTCAGGCAAGTGACAGGTTTGCACAAATCCTGTTCAGCACCAAGCCTCTACTGAGACGCTCCTGCACAACCTACTGTAGTGGATATCACGAGCTTAATTATACAATATGAGCAAAAATCCACTCACCACTTTCCAGATAGCCAATTGCCTTCTGTTTGATTTCTGGAGTCAGTTGTCCTGTTTCTTCAAGGTATCGTGTGATAAAAACATTGGGAGCAAAATGAACCATATTCTGCTCACCACAGCCACTGGACATCTGGAGGAGCTCATCTACGTTGTCCAGTGCTGTCCCCAGAATGTCACCTGTAGGACAGAACCACAGCTTTGGAAGCTTTACATATTCTTGCATGTAAAAATTTTCTGGTCTCACCAATTCTCCAGATAGCCTGCTAAGACTGGTCTCAGTTCACCTCTGCTCACACTAAGGTGACTTTAATGCCTAAAGAGCCCTGTAGGAACAGTGATATGATATCTTTCCCTTGGCTGGGTGATATTCCATTTTTAATATAACCTATATATTATATGTTATAGATGTTAACATCTAGATGTTATAATATAATTTATGTTATATATAGAACTATCTGGCCCAGTGTCACTTGTATGAGAGAGATGGGATACTTCTCTGGATGATATAGGGACCAGTATCACACCTCACTGTATGCAGTCCCTCTTGTTACTCTGTTTGCTAAAGCAGACATGGTGGCACTAGAAGACAAGACCTGTAGGGAAAAATCTTGCTTTCCAAGACCCCCCTAAATCTCACCTAAGAAAGTGATGTGGGCTCTCTCTGACCCAAGGACCATGTTCTCTGGCATAGTGAAAGTGATTGTCTCTGAAGCTGAAGTTCCTGCAAATGGCAAAAGTATCAGAACAACAACAGGCAGTAAGGAGATGGCAGATCCATAGGTATCCCCAGGACATGGTGGAAACAAGGCTGGGACCACCTAGTCAGTTGGTAAAATTCAAAAGAGAGGATGACAGAGACATCAGGCCACCCACTGATGGATGCCTGGTGTGTGGTTAGGCAGTGGCTTGGTGCTGTAAGAAGCTTGTAGTACCGGCTAGAGCTGAATGGCTTTGCCTCCTCATAAAAGCTCCCCTGACTTTCCCCTCCCCATGCACCCCCAGGTAATCCTAGAGTTGTTCAGACACCACACTGTTTCTGATCAGTCTCCTCGCTCTGTGCACAGCCCCAGTGGTAAGGCAGTCTGGGTCTCTGGGGTACCTGCACCTACCTTTAGGGCACAGGAGTGAGGTGTGGGTCTTTTCCTCCAGCAGCCCCTCTGCCTGGTGGGGAACAGGCTGGTCAGGTCAGAAGGGAGAGCAGTAAAACGAGACAGCAACTGCACAGCACCCCAGCTTCTTGCAAGCCCCTTTTCCATGCGAAGGACTTCACACAGATAGCAGGGATATGCATTCTGCCAGCGAAGTTTCATTGGGAAGCAGTTTCTAAGCTGCTAAATGGCCTTTGCTCCCATTGCCCTGCTAGCAAGCAGTTCTGATGTCTCTGTCCCATCGAGTGGAGGTGCTCAGCCTGTGAGCCAATCCAAACTACCCTTAGAATTGCTCCTTGACCAGCGTCCCTGAGAAATGTGACTACCTGCCGAGCTGACTTTTCCTTCCCAGAGCCAGCCACTGGGCCATTTTGAGCCTGACCCATTTCTGACCTCACCAGGACCCTGAAGCATGCTCTGACCTTCACCAGCAGCTGTTTAACCACCGTGTCCTTCCCTCCAGACTCTGGCATAACAGCTATACTCTCAGTGCAAACATCTTCCTGCTCCATCACCTCAGCAGTGACAGTGAAATTCACCTTCCCTAAAGAACAAAACATCAAAAGGCCAGTTGGCACACCCATGCCAACATTCAGTTTGCTCAGCCTGAGGCTGCTCACTCATGCTTCGCATAAAGGTCACTCTCATTCCCAGCTCAGCTCTGGTTTTTCCAAAAGCAGCTCTGCCAGTACCTCCCACTCCCTTGTCCCCTTACCTAATTTTGTAGCCTTCACATCCCAGAAGAATGTTTTTGCTGAATCAGGACACAGACAAATAGTGAACTTGACATTTGCATGCACAAATTCAAAATCCATGGACTCCTTTAGGCTAACCTGGAGCTAGAGGTGAAGCAAAAGGGAGTTCAGGTTACAGAGCTTTTCCTTTCAGCTCCTGATCCAAATGTCAGTCAAGCCCAGAAGCCCCAGGTGAGTATGATGTTTGCCCTGTTGCAATATCTGTGGGACACCAACAGCCCATGGACATCACAGTCCTGTAGGGTTGAGCTTATGGAAAGGGATAAGCTGGACAGAGATGGCTCTGCATGGAGCTTTGTGAAGGGCTTCCTTGGTGTTTTTGCTAAATGCCTGAGGAGGCAGCCCCTTGTCTCTATCAGTGAAGTACTTTTACCACACATCCCCCGACCCTAAAACCATCCACTCACCGCCATGCACTGCTTCAGGTAGCTGAAGACTTTGACTTTCAGGGGAAATGACTCTCCCCGAAAGACAGAGTAGGACAAGATGGGTTCCACGAAGAAGGGCTTGAAGCTCCGCAGACTGGTGGTTTCTGAGATTCCAAACCCATGGCTCCCTGAGGTGCAGAAGGTCATGGCTCTCCAGTCTGTGATACTGTCAGGTACTGTGACAGCTATCTCAGCAGCCCCTGAATCACTGAGGAGAAAACAGAGTGGAAGGGGTTGTCCCATCCCTGTAAAATTTCTCTTGGGAAGACAAATGCAGAAGGACTATGACTATGAACTGGAGGTGCATGTGAAGGTGTGGGGATTCCTAGGAAGTAGGACAGAGGTGTGGGAAGGATAGCAAATAGGTGGGCAAGAAAGGACTGAGAGGCAAATGCAACCCAAAATTGCAGTGTTGCATCTCAAATTCTTGTTTAGTGTGGGCACACAGGCCTCCCAGGGGTCCATGTTATACACCAAGCCTCTGCCAGGGAGCACCGTGTGACACTTCTACTACGCTATCACCCAAGCTCCCAACCACAGCGCAGCAGTCACCATTACAGGTGCCACTTACAGATCTGCATACACAAAACAGAAGACAGTCCCTGCCCTGAAATGGCCATAATCCAGCCAAATGAGATGCAGAGGTCGAGATCCTATTTTACAGATGGAGAACATTGGCACATGGGAGAATTAAGAAAGTTGAGATATGTGAATAAGGGGAAAACAATGGATGCTGTGTAACTTGACTTTTGCAAAGCCTTTGACACAGTCTCCCTTAGCATCCCTGTAGCCACGTTCGTGTAGACTGGCCAAGTGGATGATAAGGTGAGCAGAAAATTCACTCGACCACTGTGGACAAAGGGCGGTTATTGGTGACACAAAGTCCAACTGGTGGCTGTTTACCTGTGACATCCCTCAGGGACTGACACTTGGGCCAATACTCCTTAATGACTTTATTAATGACCTAGATAACAGGAAAGAGGTCATCCTCAGCATTGCCCATCAGCAAGATTAGCAGACTAATCTTTCTATGTACTAGCAGACGATACCTTGTTGGGGAAGGGTTCCTGATATGCTGCAGGAAAAGGTTGTAATTAAGAGGAACCTTGACAAGCTGGAAAAATGAGCTTGAAAATGGATAAATTCTGTATCTGGAATGGAATAATACCATGCAACAGTACTGGCTAGGCAGTGACTGGCTAGTAAACAACCTTGTGGAAAAAGTGGTGGGCATCCTGGTGGATAACAGGTTGAGCATGAGACATCTTATGAGCCCTTAAGCAATGAAGGCCATATACTTCTGGACTGTGTTAAGAAGACTGCAACCATTGGATTGAGAAAAGTTACTTTTCCCCTGTATTTCTTCACTACCACAAATGGGACCAGATCTGGAGTACTGGGTCCAATTTTTGCCTTCCAGTGTAAAAAAGGAACTGACATACTTCAATGCATCCAGTAGAGGACAACCAAGATGGTCAGAGGGCTGGGACATGTGATGTGCAAGGAATGGATGAAAGAACTGAGGTTTTCAAACTTACAAGGGAAAAGCTAGGAAGACACCTTTCAACTTTCTAAAACTGCCTATTGGGGAGGTTTAGAGACAATGGAACCAATCTCTTCTGATGTGCATATTAATAGGATGAAAGGTAACAGACACATATTGGAACATGGAAGATTCTGACTTGAGATAAGAAAAACAAGTTACCATGAAGATGGTCAAACACCAGAACAGGTGTCCAGATAGTTTGTGGAATCTCCACCCTTGGAGATACAGAGAACTTGGCTACCACCTGATCTAACTGGACCTGCCTCAGGCAGGATGTTGTGCTACAGACCTTTGGGGGCCTCTTACATCTTACAGGAGTCTGTGATTTTAACCCCAGGATCATTTGAAAAATCTCAAGCAGAGCCAGGAACTGAACCATTGTCCTTATCCACTTCTTCACACCTCACTTTTCTTTGTGGGCACAGAAGGCAATAGTGTCCTCGCTCTGCTCCTGCCCATTCCCTCTCTGCTGTGGCTGGTAGGTCTGTATCCATGTGATGTAGCCCATAATTACTCACTTGATGGGAACCAGAGTCCAGATGAATGTCTCTGGAAACCAGGTACGTACTGGCCCTGCCTCGCTACCCAGCTCAATGTGCTCTGACTCGGCACGTTCAAATGCAGCATCTGCTTCTAGGTCCAAGTTGTCCAAGTCTGGCAGCTCGCCATAAGCTATTGGGAATATAAGCATTTGTTCAAAGGCAGAGCAACTGTGAAATCAGGGTAAAACTCAGCTGAGAAAAAGCTCAGCTCTCCATCCCTCCCACTCCCACTCCGATCCCCCTTCTCCTCTCCAAGATGCCCTCAATCTACTTTGCTATTGTCTTCCATGAGATAATCCAGGAGAACATGTGGATTTCCAGTATGTGTGTGCTCCCCCATGAGGAACTCTACCTGCTCACACTTTTGCTGTCAGCCCCTGAAGAAAGGCCTAGATACTGCCCGGTGCCAATCTTGGCTCATTCTCTGGTTTCTAGGAAGACCTTTCCTAGTCTTACAAACAGATGTTCCTTCCTTAGACAGCTGCCTCATTTTCCTCCTTGACCATATCATCTTCCTGCCTGCCAGCAGAAGCTTCCAAGCAGGTTCTTCCTATGCAGCCACCCCTCTACCTCTCTAGTGCACCGGACACACACACGTCAGGACCTTTCCCTTCTTCCTGTGGCGCACCTCTCCTGTGCAACCTCCCACTCTGGAAGCCATTCCCAGTTCCTCAGCACACTGCACTGTTCAGCTGCCCTTGTGCAGCCTGTATGTTACCCGTGATTTCCAAAGAAACAGGATAAATCGAGATGTACACATGTAGTCGTAGTAGAAAGTGGTCTGGGTGCGGCACTCAATTGGAGACTTGATTTTAAGGTTGGTTAAAAATGTTAGACCTGAATTCTGGAGGAAAGAAGGGGAAAAATAGAAGGCAGATTTCAGTGGAGGGGGTGGTGTGTCTGAGGGTCTGTCTCTGCCCCCACCTCCCAACCTATTAGCCTCCCTGTGTTGTTGCACCTCAGCCTGACATGTGAATTTATACAGGGAGAGAATGCAGAACCTCCACGCTCCCAAAGCCTGGTCCTGAACCCTCATGCAAAGGAGGCTCTCTCCAGTCGGGACTGTGGGGGTGACCCCTTGCATGCGCATGCCGACACGCAGAGGTATTGTTTTGGCACCACAGTTTGCTGCCCACCCTAACACAGACTTGTTCTCATCTTTCACCTGTTATTCCTTTCTACTATTCTTTCCCTTCTTTCCCCAGCCCCCTTTTTCTCTCAGGTGCTTTTCTTTTCCAACCTCCAATTTTCTCTGACTCAGGATGATATTCTCCTCTCCTTCCAACTCCTAGAAAGTCTGAGGGTCTTGAGCTTGGGATAAAGGGGTTCTAATGATCTGCCTAAACAACAGGAATTTATCAAGCTGGGAGCATGGAAATCTCTTCATTCAGAAGCTTGGCAAATTCAGAACCTGAACTTGCCAGCCTTTACAGGAAAGACAATCTGTGAAGCTACCCAGCACTGACCTGGGATCCAAAAAGGCTCAGCTCTGATATATCAGGTGTTATGGAAATTAGATTTACCTTCAGAAGTTCATAAACATCTGGTTGGGACACTGCATAAGCGTATCTGTTGTACGTGAATGGCGACATTGTTCCTGGTGGAAGGGTGGTCTGAGGGGAACCGATTGTTCCTGGGCTCTTGTGGATAGTACAGTAGTCACTGTAAGAGTCTGTGAGGGTGGTGGGGTGCTCCTGAGAATAGCTGAACATATAATACACCTGTAAAAGAGGATGAAAACAGTACAGGTCAGTGTGAGGGGTGGGAAGGTTTTAGTTTCTAGCCAGAGATTTTTTGTGACCGCAGAGGCAGAGCTTGGATCCAGCCTGCCGCAAAAGCCCAGCCCCAAAGGTTTTTGAGCTGCATGGAGAGCCTCCACAAGTTTTAGATGCATAGCACCAGAGATGACCATGAGCACCTCTGCGGTACAGCTGCATAGCTGTGACTGCTTCTAGCTCATAGATATCGTACCTGTGATCTCCATGCGCACAGTCAGGATAGCTTCTTTGCAAGCTATCATTAGATAGCTTCTTGTCTGACTGAAGGCACATCCTGGATCCACAGAGACAGTGTCAACATGCAATTCAAGGATCCTGAAATGAACTGATTCAGGAAATGGAAGACTCTCGCCATCTGGTTGCCACCGTGGCAAAGCGCTCTAAGTTTAACAAGAACATGACTTTGGCCTGTACTTGGGCATGATTCTACTAGATCCCTCTGTAGAGGCTGGAAATTTTGACTGTTGTTTGATGTTGGCCTTCACTGTTTTAATTAAGCCATGTCCTGCCTCCATTCAGGTACTTGTTGGTTTATCCACTCTGCCTTATCAACCAGGGCCTGCAACCAGTGCCTGCAACCATTGGCATCTCTCCAATACTAGCAAGGCTCAGCACTAAAGTGACTTACACTATCCCTGGATAGCTCAGCCTCTGGCCTCAGGAGAAGGATGCTCTGGTCTACAGCACGGATGCTACAAAGGGAGCCTGGTGCAGCCTGCAAATGGAGATGGACAGCCGATCCTGGGAGAGCCACAGTGTCTGAGAAGCCAAGCTTCACCTGAAACAGCAGAAGAGGGACTGAATTCATTGACAGAGGGAGGAAAGAGGAGACCGTGGCTAGTGGATTCTGCTGGACGTCTTTTGCCATTCATTAGCTACCCTCCAGCCTTATGTTTTGTGCACTACTTACATGGTTCCTGAAGCACTTGGAGACCTTCAGACTGAAGGTGTCAGCTGCCACTTGTCCCTCAGGGAAGGCAGTGTAAACAAAGAGGGTAGCCGTGGGTGAAATGAGGTCAATGGGCAGAGTGACATTGAAAGCCCCACTATACTGATCTGAAGGAAATAGAAAAAGTATAGGAAGAGGCAAGGAATTCTCCAGAGATTAGAGCAGCAACATGCTTATCCTCTAGAATACTTCTATACAGTTTCTTGGATAAAAATTATTTTGTCTTGCTTCTGTGGAGGCCACAGCTAAACCATGCTGTAAATTAGTGCCATTCTGTAGCAGTGACCTTAAGACATGAGGGATCTTGGCAACATTTTACACTTGGAAGAGAAATGACTTTCCACCTAAGTCCAGTAAAAAGATTCTTTAAGTTTTCTTGGAGGTGTCTGATAATTCCTGTTTGGCAGATACACTCTGAAAATGTCATCATTTGATCGGGGTGGGGGGGGAAGAAAAAAAGAAAAGAAAATTAAAAGACAGAGGAGGAAAAGCATATTTGCCATTTCCTCTTGATTTTTTGCCAGCTCTGTTGTTTTCTGTTGGTCTCTTTTCTCTCCTTCCCCATTTAGACTGGAAGGGCTTTCCTGTTGTGTTTAATCTATTTCTATCCTGTTTCCTTAATCTGTTCCTGGTAGTTAGATGCTCTTACCTAATGGTGGACCAAGAATTACTGTTGTTTGGCCATGATGCACAAGGGATCCTCTGGCTAAAACCTAAAGGGTAATGAGCAAAGGGTTAACAGTGCCTATGCCCCATGTCCCTGGGCCAGCAAAGGGTCCTGTGCTGACAGAGACCCTTCCTGGTGTCTGGTGCTGCCCTGCACTCACCAGGTGGTAGAAGTCTGCTCTGTCAGCCCCATTCCCCAACTCTGAGGCTAGGATGTGATAGTGCACAGGGACCTGCTGCACGTCCCCGCAGGGCAGCATTGCCTGCACTGGCTGGATCCTCACAGAACTTTGGCTGGAAGAGTAGAAGGCCCTCAGGGTGAGGGATGCAGTGCCATAAGACACCCTCACATTCTGGCTGCTTAACTCCTCCATCTGGGTCTTTGCCTGTGGCACAGAAAAGATGGCTTGGTGTCTGAAGATTTCTTATAGCTTTCCCCATGCCAAAACCAAGACTGACTGGAAAGTGGGCTCTGAACTCTCCCAGGGTAAGTTGTCTATATCCACCTAAGCCAAGGTCAGTCAGCACCTTTCTGAGGAGCTTTACACTGCCCATTCCATCATGCTCTGGGATAACTAGTGCCTAAACAGGAGGATATGAGCTATAAACTACTAGGGTTTGGGCTACAGCCTGAACTGCAATGCTGCTGCTACCAGTGTAGCCATTCTGGGCCTCCAGCAAGGTCAAGATCCACCATCTAAGATACTCTATGCATTCTAATAGAGACAGGGCTTCCCTTGAAAGCACCTTGATCTTGATGTTTAGATAGGATGGGTGTTAGAAACCTACCCCTAAGAGACAGGAGAGCCTTCCTTGTTCATGGGAAAGCAGATGCAAACTTTCCTCTGTCAATTCCCTGCCAGTGGCATCCTTATTTATACCCTTACATCCTGGTCACCTGTTCTCCTCCAGATCGCCTTGCATCAACTGCTTCCTTTATAGCCTTCCTTCTTTCTCTCCTAAGTTTTCTGCCTTTTACATCCCAGGTTTCTCCTAAATCTGATGCTATATGGAAACATAACGCAAACTGGTCACTGATGTTTTCTTTTTCCACATGTATTTTCAGAAGCTTCTTCTATAGCTCCTCTTCTATCTTCCTGTTCCATACCATGTGGGAGTTCTTCCTTTGCCCTTTGTCCCTGCCCAGCCCCACAAAGCCCTTTCCACCTCAGATAGAGGTCCAGTGTAGGCAGACCTCAGTCACAGCTTCATGGGGCCTCTATCCCCTGCCTCACCTCTCATGATGTCTTCTGACTGCTCAGTGTGGCACCAGGGGCCAGAACGCTGGCTTTGCTATGGGCTATTCCTCTTGCCGTAGCTCTGTTATTTCACTGCTCCCTGGCTATACTGAGACAATGACATAGATCTGAGGGATACATTGCTTAGTGCTAGCCAAACCCAATGCAATTATTTGGCTTAACCTGTAGTAGAACTTTACTGCTGTTGTCCCATGCTGATGTCTCTAAGATGAAAGAGGCCACCCCAGCATCATCCGTGAAGTAGGTCTTGGTCTGCTTCCTGCTACCATAGGACACTGTAAGAATCACTTCCTTGTTCTTCAGGTGTGTCCCATTGGCACTTTTGAGTTCTAGCTGTAACAATGCAGAGAACTGTCAGAGAATTGGAGGTCTCAGGACTGAAAATCTACGTCCCAGTAGAAGTCCCAGTTTGCCTCTCTCCAAAGGGACTCTCAGTGTGAACTCTAACTCCTCCAACCCCTCCCCATTTATGCAGCAGCCACCTCATATGGGAAAACCATGTGCCTGCCCTATGGTCACACCTTTGGATTACCTCTTAGTAGAGGTGTCAAAGGAGAGACTGGGACAAAGGACTGTGGTAGCAACTTTGGGCAGCTCAGAGCAAGGGATCCCCTCAGTACTTCTGTGCCTGCCATCCCCCTAAGCCCAGCTACTAGGCTTTCCACATTTCTGTTCTGTTCACTTACATTTCCATAGTAGGGAGCTCCTTGCTGATAGTAGTAGCTTGTCCCCAAGAATTGTAGAGTTGTGATATCAAAAGTGATCTTGCAGTTTTCAGTGGTATTGAACTCCACCCCTAGGAAAGACAAGAGGTGCAGGCAGGTGAGTATCATGCAGGTGAGTATCATGCATCTGAGCAAAGGCAGCAAGATTAGATGGACTGAGGTAAGGGATTGTATTTTCTCCATGTAACTTTGGGAGTCATTTAACACACACACACTCAGTAATAGTGCCTCCTACATTCTGACCTGCTAGAAAGACAGCAGTCTACCAGGAGGTCTCTGACAGACAGCTCTCAAATACTCTTTCTGACTTTGTTTAAGATGGTCCCACTAATAATTGTCAACTCCCATTCTCCTCCCACTCTCACAGCAGCATCACTAAGGCAACATTTTTCCTTGCCTTCATCATGTTAGTTTATAGTCTGCTGTCTTCTTGTGAGACCATCTGAAATAACTGCAGTTGCTTGCTAAGTAAATGTGTGTCACTGCTTTCAGCAACGGGCTGCAAAACATTTTCTTGTAAGGAAGGGTTTGTAAAAGTCCGTAAGAGAGGAAACCTTACAGGATGGGATATTCAACAGGAGTGCTGGACAAGTAGCTTCATCTCCCTATCTATCTGGGATGTGGAGATAAATCTGATGAGGAGCTATTAACAGGACAAAGTCAGGGCCTCTTGGTTATCACTGGTTGCTCATTCCAATGGACCTCCCTAAAATATGGGTTAAGAACAAAAGAACTTGGCCTTTCCACCTCTGTGCACATTTCTACTGTGTCGAGAAAAAGCAGCTCTTGTCCATCTCTGCCAAACCGAGGTGACTGTCAGAGCTGTACTGGCCACAACAGCTTGTGGAGGAGCAAGCATACTGGTAAGGCCCATCCTGCAACTGGGAGAACTCACACATCCTGTGTGAGTCAGACTTGGGTGGTATGGTACATGAGAACATCCATGCTGCCATGGTGCTCCAGGGAGGACAAAACCCTCCGAACACTTGCCCCCATAGAAGCCAGTGCAGAAAGCTCCAGTGGTTTGATGGGAAGAACAAGGATCCATAAGAAGTCTTACAGATGAAAACCCAAAGACAAGAATGTTCTATGAGTGTAAACTAAAATATTTTCCATAATGTGTAGAATGTGGTTTTGCTACCTGTTCCACTTTCTTTCAGAAAAGCCACAACTTCCAGGTTGAAATCATAACTGTCATCACGCTTCTGGTGGTAAATCTTAATATTCACGTCAGCGGCAAAGCAGCCATCCTCATTTGTCTGGGGATGTGAAATCATATCTGTTAAATAATCATGAATGCACTAATCCCTTCTGCAATGCAGATCAAACCCAAGGCTCAGAAATCTAAAAGTACATGACTAAGACATTTGAGTTAAAGGAACAACACCCATACTGGTATTAAATATACTTATTTTCAGTGGAATAGTCACTAATAGGAGATGCTGTTTCACACATCTCATCTTTCACATGCTCACTCATGTGCCAGTAGCAAACATGAGTTGTGATTTCTCCCTGACATGATTTCTTCTGCTAGGGCAAGATTTATCTTTAAGATGTGGCCTGGGTTACTTAAAAATATGTAAACAAATCTAGATACGTTAATTCAACCCTAGAGATGAATGAGTAAAGTCTGTGCTGAACTGCAATTGCTTGCTTAGGTGCAAGAAGTGATTTCTGTGCCTCCAAAGCAGCTGTTTCTGGGACACAGCACATAGACGTTTATATCAGATTAAAAGGGGGTGCTAAAAAGCATTCAGTGGAAATAAATTGATGTGGACAGTGTTTTTATTTTTTATTGCCCTGTTGCAATACCTGTTTTGTAGGCAAATCTGTAATAGTTAGCTTGCCTATAGATGCTTCTTCCTTTGAGTGCAGTCAGAGAAACCACTTAGAGGGGCTAAGATTGCTACACTGGACATATCCGTCATTCATCCCCAAGTGCTGCTTCAACACCTGATGTCTGTCCCACTCCTTCCTTTAGTATTCTTTCCTCTCTTTACCCCCTTTTGCAAGAGGAGTGGATGTCCCATGAGCTCACCTCACCAATGTAATCCTTACAAATACTGCGCTTGGCTTTGGAAGACTTCCGACTATAGCGGATATGTTTACGGCACACCACAGCCTTCACACTGCCCTGGACTGGTTTCCCATATGTATACCTGGAAAACACAGCAGAGAGGACTTACGCTCACATACAGAAACGCTAGCTCATGGGTGAATAATGACAGCTTTAGCCTGTGGTTTGCAGCTACGCAACACAGCAGCCTCCAGTATTTTCATGATTCATGAGCTCAGCAGATGCTGAGAAGTTAAAATGACTTGGAATCATAAAATCATAGAATGGTTTGCATTGGAAGGGACCTTAAAGCTCATTCAGTTCCAAACCCCTGTCATGGGCAGGGACACCTTCCGCTAGATCAGGTTGCTTCAAGCCCTGTCCAACCTGGCCTTGAATACTGCCAGGGATGGAGCATTCACAACTTCCTTGGGTGGCCTGTTCCAGTGCCTCACCACCCTCACAGTAAAGAATTAAAGACATAGTCAGGTTGAGATAGATAGAAGGCAGTGGTGGGTGAGTTCTCTCCACATCAACACTAGTCCCACCAGGCTGTGCTAGGGGACATAGTGCTGGCCGCAAGTTGAGTCATCATTATTCCTTCTGCACTGGCACTAATCAGTGCAGGAGAGGTAATGTATTGTAGGGAACATGGCCCACTGAAGGGATACATGCTGTACTTTCAAACTCACAGAGAAAGAAGTAGGGAGATAGACATAGAGAAGGGTGAGAGTCCAGGAGAATTCCTTAGCAAAGGTTGTCAGGGTATCAGACTTTGGTGTGGGATTAGGGTTGGTGGAGATCACTCCGAGCTCGGTTATTGATAGCTGTGCAGTTTCCAAACCAGTAAGAATGCACCTTATGCCACAATAAGTCAGCTCACATGCCACAGACGTGGAGACGGAAGTTCTCCTCCAAGATGGTGACCACCTGAGGCATCTGGATGGAGACACTGAACTTTGGCAGTACTGTGTGAAAGCAAGAGAAACATAATTCATTGAGAATAGTGAAAGCTTATTTTTTCTAATCCTGTTCTGTTGTTCACAGGAAAGAACTCTCTTCTTTCATTTCGTGACTACCAGGGCCTGGAAGCAATGCAGCAGCAGCCCAGCCAGGACAGCGTCATGGGTATAGACAGCACAGCTATGGGATGGCGCCTCAGTCCATCCTCAGGACATGGGGGAGGAGAAAGCCAGGGGGTATGGGTCAAAGTCAGTGATTATACCTAGTGGCAGGCAGTTGGACTTCTCAGGTGCTACCACAACTATAGCACAGCTGTTCGCAGCCGCACGGCCTATTCAACTCTGTGTGAGAGAAGAGGGCTGGAAGCAATACATCTTTTTCTGCTGCTCTCTGAGATTCTTACCATACTCTTCTACCCTGAAGGTATGTGTGCGGTCAGGCATTTTGATGGTGTACTCTCCAACCTGTGCTTCTGCAGCCAGAGGGAAAGACAGATCCACAATGCCTCCCACAGGTGTAACATTCAGCCACTGTGCAATTCGGTTCCCTCTGGGGTCCTGCATAGGCAGTAGTAGAGAGTAGTTATATCCCAGTGCAAAAAGAAGTGTCACAGCATGGTCTGAGCACATATCCTCTTGCCCCAAGAGCCCAGGTCTATGCCACAGCCACAGTGCTCAGGCAAGACCAAGCTCAGAGGATAGGGCTTTTTTCCTTGTCTCACTGACAGTCAGCCTATCATATTATTGCTCTCTGGTGGCACCACCATCTCACTGACTGCTGCAAAACTGTGATTTACTGCCTGCCTGTCTCACTAAGAGATAGAGGTGGTCCTTCTTAGAGACCTCTGTGGTGATCTGAGGTGGCATAGCCCCCACGGTTACTATGGAGAGTGTCAATCCTGAACACACATGTTGCCTAAGGTGTGAGCTACTTGGGAATGATTACCAGGGAGTCTAATGTCTTGAATCCCCAGGAAAGCTTGGTGAAATGAGCCCAGGACTTCAAGCAGGGGACCATGAGGCCAGTATAAAAAGGAGGATCTAAAGACCTGGGATACGAGGGCATTTGGAGGCTTTGTTGACTGTCACTGTCAGTCCATGATAGACAGTGTTCTCCCACTGCTGGTCCTTGGGAGGGCAAGATGCAGAACTCTGGCTGTGGTTACACCACCCAGCCAGGAAATACTTCGCAGTGAGTTGATGGGTGCTTTATAAACATACGGAACAAGCGGGAACTGATGTTTGAAAAGGTGAAGCTGGATCAGAGCACTACACTTGTATAAACTGGCATAAAGCATTGCATAGGTGTCTCAGAAACCATGTGTTGACTGCTTGGTGAGTGTGGCATGCAAACGTGTGTTAGCTACCGCGAATTAAAACTGTGTAGTAGTTGGAACTGTGACCTCTCTGCATGGGTTACAGAGCGGTTCCAAATTCCCCGCCACTTTCAGTTTTCTTTCCTCAGCTTGGGTGATTGTGGCCCATATTTTATCTATAATATTGGAACTAAACTAACAGATTTTAAGAACATTATCCTGGAAGCTGCTTAGGAAGTTTCTCTAGCTGTGTAGCCACAACACTAACTGCCCGAAATTTTATATTCCGCATATTACATATAAAAGTCTCCTTAAATAAACTTCAGGATTTTAAAAAATCTTCAGTTCATGGGCTGAAAGGACTAAATGTTCTGTGACCACTCTAGAAGACTGGTTTTCAGTGGCACCCATCATTTACTGCAGGGAACCCTGTGATCAGTATAGCGACACTGCACTGCCAAACCTGTATGGATACTAAAGGAAGGAAGGGAGAGAAATCGAGGGCTGTTGCCATTCATTCTGAAGTAACTGGCTTTCTGCATCCATATTTCCCCATCATCATCTCCAAACCTGTGTCTTTCCCAAGGTGACAAGAGTTCCTCACTTTCAATAAAGGAGGTGCTTTACCTTCAGTTCCACTAGGCGGTGCTGTGGGGAGGAAATAACAGTTACTGGTGGAATGCTTTCAGGTAAGTAAGTTACCATCCACATCACTGGCATCTTTTATCCCCGAACCATCCAGTGAGTCTTCCTTAAGCAATTCCCAAGGACTGTCCATTACCCAGCATCATGAGCAAATCCTGCGTTGCAGGTGGTGCCCAACGCTGTTTGTAAACAGCAAAAGCAACACTGAGACTAGCTGTCCACAGATGGATCACCTATCTGGGCTAAGCACCAACCCACAAGTTGTGGAGGCAGGCTATGGCACTTTCAGACTTATTAAGGTTTCTCCCTTCTTGACTTACCGTTCCGTTGCTGGCAATGAAGTTCTGATCCAAGGTTACAATTCGCAACTTGACTATAGAGCAAAAGAAAAACAGGACTGGCTGAAATGAAATCAGGTTTGTCAATAAGAATGGATGGCTAAGAAAGACATGCCATGTGCTTCACTGAGAGGGTGTGGGCAGCAGCTAGAGACATCCACTCCTGGGCCTATGCTCAAAGCCTTGCTCTGAACTGGCAGCCTGCTAGGAAAAAGACAGTGGCAGGAGAAGCAGTGTGGGCTGGCTGTGCTGGTGAGAAACAGCATTTTACTGGACACCGGACCTGCAGTGGGCACTCAGTCTTGCCTTCAGTGAAGGTCATGAGAGTGGAAAGGGTGGAGAAGCATGGGGCAAACAGCTGTACTCTGCAGTGATTTGAGCTGTGCTAGGGCAGTGATGGGGCCTGCAGGACCACAATCCTTGTCTGAGGAAGTCTGTGGGAGAGAGAGAGATTTAGGGCACTGACAGGCTATTGTGGCTTTGACTGGAGCAATCATGAATATAACACATTGTTGTCTTGAACCTTTTCTCACACGTCAGCCAAGACACACAAACCTGGGTCACGCTGTCATGCTGTGTGAGTAGGGCTAGTACTGGAGAAAACATTCCCCATGCTGATGTAGGAGAGAGGTATCCCCAAATCCCTCAAAGGCTAGAAGGAAGATGAAGCCTGTGACCCATCTCCCTTGCAGAGCAGGCCCTGCTCCAAGCACTAGAGGCTATCCCATATTTTATGGCTTAGGGACTGCCCTTTCTCTCACAAGATGTGGCATTCTGTCCATACCAATCTGTCCAGGTTTGTACACAGGTTTGTCTGTCTGGATAAAAGTCCTCTTGTATGTTTGCTTGATTAGGACTTTCTGTTTCTTCTGAAACTCTGAGTTGTCTTCCAGGACTGTGATAACAATAAAAGCCACTTCATCGGGATTTCCAACAGGAGGAGGGACCTGAGGGTATAGTTGTAACCATCATTCAGGGTGGATCCCATTCACGAATCCCCAGGGTTTTAGAATAATGATTATGATACTGCTTTTATATTGCTCCAGCTCTTCTTGCCCTGAAAGACCTCACAGTACTTTTCATAATGTTTTCTAGAAGAGTGATGTATGAGTGGGGTTACACAGCAGGAAGGACACTGGCAGACCTATACAGGCTGAAGCACAAGATTCAGTGCCCGATTAAGATGTCCCCATGGGAAGACATAATTCTTTGCCTTCCTGCCCAACAAGAGCAGAACTTATGCATTATTCACCCTAAAGACAACCCTCGAATATATCTTCCTCACCTGAAAGCTTGTGCAGTGAAAGAAGGTGACCTGAGAGATGGACTGAGTGATCAGAGTCTCATTCCCAGCTTTGCTTTGCAAGGTTACTGTCACATGGATGGGGACTGCTTGCTTTCTGCTGAGCTGGAGGCACACTGTCTCTGAGAAGGGGTAGTAGAGCTGAGATGGTACAGCCACAGCATAATTTCTATTAAAAAAAGAAAAACAAGTTAAGTGAAACTGATTTTCTAGGAGGACAGGTTTTGACCATAGGATCTGGGTACTTCCTAATAAGACTTTCAGTCTCTTTGTTCCACTATCATGATGCCAGTGGAACAAGATCACACCATTCTTCTCCCCTATAGGTACTTCAGCCATTAACACTGAGTCTGTATTACACGCTGCATGCACATGTAAAAAGATAAAGTCACTGCTTCCAAAACTGAAAGTCAAAATCAGGGGAAGAGACCTTACCATGTCACCCAAGGGATCATCGTCAGAGCTTGTCCACATTGCAGGTTTCCTGAGACTTCAGCTGGCACTACGTACCACCATCAGTTTGCTTTCCCTCCTATCAGCTACTCTTCAGGGTCAGAACCAGTGCCATGCATATGGGAGCCAGTGTCCCTGCTTTGTGTCCCAGACAGAGAGTCTCCTGAGCACCTTTTCTTCAGACTCCTGTCCTCCTTGCTCTCTTCTGGCAAATCTCACACCTACAGCTACTCTCATAGCTGTGTCCATGGATAACATCAAGAAGCTGTTCATATTGTTTGGGGTTTTTTTTAATCTTACACTGCACTGCAGCAACCAGGGCCAAAGAAAGGCCAACATTCAAGGAGGTATGAAAACTCTTATCACTGACCTCTCCTGCTTGCTGCCTCTGGACAGGTTCAGCCAGCAGCACGTTTTGCAGCAGCAGGAGTGCAGGGCCTGGAAAGGTCAGAACTGCAGGAGGCAGGGACGTGACCTGATGGCAGTTCTTAGCTAGAGCTCAGCACCCTGGCAAGAGGGAGTCAGGGTCCTGCTGGCCAGGAGCCTTGAGGGCTTTCACACTTGAGTGCTGTCAAGCTGCCTTGAGCAGCTTGTCTGCCGCTAGTATTAGGGGTTCTGATAACAGATGCCATTTTGATTTTCCTACTTAAGCTGGTTCACAGCACTTCCTCCCTGCCACTGGGCCAAAGGATGTGATAAGCACCAAAGACTCAGAGCTTGAACCTCCCATACCTCCCTTGCTCCTAATGACCCTTTACTCTGCAACATTTTCTTAGACCCCTTTGACAATTCATACCTTACCTTTGACTTCTGATCTATAAAACTGTGAGACAGATCTCTGAGGCTGTCATTCAAGGACTGCGAAAGCCAGGCTGGATTACTTTCTCATGAAGCCACAAAAACCATTGGTAGACAGGAGGGACAGTAGACAGCCTATTGAAGCAAGCAGTATTTCCATAAAGCAAAGATTCATGCTGAAGGTAACAGTGGGGTACAGGGAGCAGTAAAGCATCATTTGAGTGGGAGCTGTGTCAGCCTACAGAACATGTCCTGGAGGAAGAGGCTGCACGCCTGCTGGAAAAGAGTTGAAAACTAGACATGGCAGGAGGGAACCCAGCTACAGCCCAGTGACATATTTCCCACCATAACATCTGCTGTTCGAGCACAACCATCTTTCTGTTTGCATTTATGCCATGGCTGCAAAAAAAAAAGGCCTTCAAAAAGCAAGAGCAAGTTCACAAGCCAGTGTATCACAGCAGTGCCTGCTGGAACAGGAGTTGCATTCCTGATAAAGAATATGAGGAGAAGCAGTACTGGGAATTGTCCTTGCCAGAGGTCTGAGGAAAGGCATAGAGGGAGCCAGCCAAGCCAGAACAAACACACTGCTTTTTGAAGAGCATTCCTACTAGATACCTTCGGCTCATGTTTGCCTTGTTTATAAAGGCACCCAGCTTTGTCTAATCTTTGTCTTTGCTAAAGATTTAAATGGTGACCTATGGGTCTGGGAAAAAAAGCATAACCTGAAAAGAAATATAATCTGGAGCACAGTAGGAGATGTGAGATGTTGGCAGGTTGCATGCAGAAAGCTGGCAGACTTGCTCTGCCCGAGTCCTTGCAGAAATACATGGTCTACGTCAACAGCACTAAAGGGAGAGCCAACGAGTAGAGAGAGTGTGGGGGGAAGGAACAAGTGAAGCCCTGGCAGTATGAGAAATTATACCTCTGTGGGAAAACACTCCTGGGTTTAGGAATTCTGTCCTGTTTCTCTCACACCGCCACCCCACCCAGGATTCCCCACAGACCAGAATGCATATGCAAAGCAGCTAAGATTCTTACAATGTTGCAGGCATTCCAGCCGTGCTAGGCAGGAGAAGGATGCTGCCCCACAGGAAAGTGATGCTCCACATAGCTGATTGCAGGTCAAATCCGTCCACGGAAAGCTTAGCTTCTCCTCTGTCCCTCTTTCACCCCTGCTTCTGCTGTCTTCCTTCATCCAGAGCTGAAGGACTACGCAGCTCTTACCCTGACAGGGTGTTTGTCTCTCTCTTGGCTTCGAAACCAAGGAAGTGGAAATCATGCTGCGCATGGCTGGGGCTGGGATGTGGGTGGGTGGAAGGGGTGGAGACAGCATTTGTTGCCTACACACCAAAGGCCTCAAAGCTTTGTAAGGCTCGTTGGTATTTGTCTGTGAGACATCTTGCTCTGCCTTACGCAGCACAGCTGATGGTAGCAAGAGTGCTCAGTTACTGTATTTGGCACATGGGCCCAATTTTTATAAAGGTGTCTTTACTGGCCTTTCAGTGAAAACACCCTGGGACAAATTAATTCTTTGCAGTGGATTTTGCTTCAGGGTTGTCTTCTGCAGAACTCCTTTTTCTATGTATTATTTCCTTCTTACTGAAATTTCACTCCTGCCCTGCAGCCTCCACCCAGCCATCCCAGGGCTTCATACCCTGTTGTGCCAGTGCCCCCATTCCTTCCTGGAAGAAGGGAAGAACTTTAGCATGTTGTTATCTTTTTGCTGTCTATCTGTTCCCGTTTAACTTCAGACACAGCCGACTTGGTGACCATTCAGAAATGCAGAGCCATGGGGAGTGTTTCTGAAATCAGACAGGACTCAGACTGGTTTTTGTCCTGCTAGTTTAGGCTTGAACTCAAAAGCCTGTCGATTTCAGAGAATGAAATATGCTCCCAGATCAGTGACATACAGTGCTTTAAACTTGCAGATTATCTGCAATGTCAGTGCCAGGTTAAAGGCTAGTTACATCAGACCGTGCACTAGGAGGGTGAATGCTAAGCACACACACGGGGACCGTGCCAAGGTAAACCAGGGGATTGCTTCAGCTGGGAGCCAAGAGTGAGTGGATGGTACATTCACCCTATATTGTACCTTTGATTATACTCTACCAAAACTCAGCTAAGGCCAGGGCAGGATGAGGACATCCACCTTCAAATGAGGTTGAATGAGGAGAAATATGTCCAAGCCCTCTTCACCTCACTGCTGCCACCCAGGAAAATGAGAAACAAGGCTGCAGTACCTGAGAAGAGTTTGGGTGGCTGGTGGTATCAGTGTAGAACTATGTTATGGCTGGAGGAAGCTGGCAGAAGACTGGACATCTGGCTTGAGGGGATGTAAAGTGGAGATTTGCTAAAATACGTGGGGACTTAAAACATCTTGCTTTATTTGGAAATGCCTTATATTGGAGCTACGAGAGGAGTTGCTAGTGGGTGGCAGGAGCAGCTCTGGAAAAGGTTCTGAACCCAGGAGGATCAGGAATAGCTGGGATGGATGGCTGGACAGAGGAAGTGATTCAGGGAATGGAGGTGAATTGAAAGGTCTTTATTCCAAGTTCTGAGTAAATACTGGATGTGAGAAAGATCTTTAATGATGCACAGAGAGTACTGAGGATGTTTTTTACAAGCTGAGGACAGTAGCTGGGGTGCAGTTTTGGCTCTCAATGGAAGCTACATCCAGGATCCAGACTAGCCATGGCTGAGATGAGTTTTTCTCCTAAACCCCCTTCAGCCTGGGTTAGAGGTCACCTACCCCACATCTCTCCATGCTGTGGCATCCCATTGCCTCGAATACCATCTGAATGTAGATGTGGGTGGAGAACTGTGCTGTTTGGCCTTTACTCTGCTGGTGGTGGAAGCAAGTAAATATTAGCTAATGTCATTAGCCTGAAAGAGATACTATCTCCATATATCAAGTCCCTCACTCTTTGGACTTAGGAGCATGTGAGGGGGTATTTAGAATTGCTCCAACCCATCAGGCACTTCTCCTGTGTGGATCTTGTGAGCTGTTTGTCCCAGCCCAAGCAATGGTAGCACCAGTGCTCCTCTTAGCCCTGACTCTACTCCCAGTCGCAGCTGCAGCAAGCCTGGAACTGTGAGATTATCTCCTTTTGATTTTGGGGGGCTTGGTGGAAGGGACTGTCATTGAAGGGTGGTGCTGAGGTCCTGCACTGTTTAGCATCACAGAGCTGAACAGTGTCCAGCCTCCCTTGTTCTCAGGGAGGCTGAGCAGAAGCAGCTCCTGCTGAGCCCCATTGGAGCACTGGGCATCAAGCACCACTGCAGGTGAAGTCCCTGGTGTTTGCTTGGCAGGCACTGCACTGCACACACTGCAAAGCTACAGGAGGCACAAGTTTTGCCTCTGTTCATCCTATGCTGGTGGGGGTGAAATTTGGTGGGAGGACTGAAGCTTTATGCCTCAGACACTTGAGTCTTTGGCTTCTTTCTTCACACGGCCTTGCTCTGCGTACTTACTTACAATTGGAGTATTGTACACTGGGCAGCTGTGTCCTGGCTGGTGGCAAGGTGGTAACAGGCAGATATCAGGAGCATTCTAGTTCCACATTTGTCATGTTGCTTCTTTCTGGAAAGGGAGCTGCACTGTAGTTCCTTGGCTGCAGGTCTCCAGATATTTCTGACCCTTGATCTACCTCTTCATGAAAGCAGCAAAGATGGATTCTTTCTGCTTGGCCTGTCCACCTCAGCCTCTGAATTGTTTTTGAACATCATCTGTTCTCTTCTAGTCACTGTATGGTGGTGTTCCCTGCTGTCATTCACTATGCCCAAGAGGAGAAGCTCTGCATTCACTTCAGCTCCCTGACCGAGGCTGTCCAACTAGCTGTCACCTTGCAGGTGACAACCCAGAACCACACACTGGCGGAACGGGATGTGGAGAAGCCAGGCGCTTCCCAGTGCATCACCTTCCAGGTGAGTGTAGCTGTGGCAGCTGATTTGGCAGTGGGTGCTCCCACCTTCACTTCAGACATGAGCCCAGCACTTCTCTGGGTACACTGTCTTTTGACTTGCCAGAGGTTGCAAGCAGGTTAAATGTATTTCCCTACCAGTGCCATGGAAAATACATCAGTGTCCTGGAGCCTAGCAAAGTAGGAAATCTTTCATGCATAGATAAAACCCTGTTCTTTTGATCTGTATCAGCCCATTTCATCCTACTTTAAACCTGTTGAAAAATACTGACTTTCAGTTTACTCAGTGTTTAGCCCCTAGAAATGGTCACGTACCACAGTGCAAGTCAATGCCTTGGGAACGCATTCTTTTTGTCCTCACTTCCTCAGAAGCCTGCGCCTCCAGCTCCAAGAGGATCATTCTGCTCTAAAGCTGCATCTATATAGTAAGGTGTAGTCGCAGCCTGCACAGACATTGAGATATTGCTTTAATTTAGCTGTGATGGGTGCTAATGGCACTGAACCCACTGAATTAGCTGAATTTCACCCAGGCAACCTGGGTATTTCTTGGGGGGCTTGAGTTCCTATTTTGCTGCTCTAGTTAGTTTAACTAGACGCACTGAGACTGGGGTACAACTGCAGGACATTCGGTTGTATTTCTGGAGAGCCATGGAGATGTAGCCAGTGCTGACACTCTATGAACTGCCCCTCTCTTCCTCAGCACTTCCTCAGCACAGTGACACAAAGTCACTGTGCCTATGCCCTGATTTCCTGCAGATTCAGCAGAACTTGAGGAATCACTGTAGTCACTTCTGGTTCTTGCATCAACAAGACAATGAATAACTAAGTGTTTGGTGCCATCCGTTAGCAAAAAGCAAGTCCTTGCTCTAGAAAGCCAAGGAAGACTGTCATTAGGAAAAAGAACCTTTCTTCTGGTGAGCTCGGTCTTACTGGTACTGTCCCATTTTTGCCTGATCAGTGCCTCATCTCTTGTTACTGTCTTGGTCAGCTCCAGATTCCCTATGGTTTTTCCTAGTTTCATCAAAATCTCACATTTATGTGAAGTGGGAGAATGACATGTTAGTTGGTTCACTTTTAGGTTTATGAACAAGAAACAGGCAGTAACTGCTTCTTCTCCTTATAATGACAGGTGGGTTAGAGGCAGAGTCACACAGTTGAATTTGGACTTTGAAGTTCAGAGATTTTTTAACATTGAGGTGATGTGTCACATCTGGGATAAGATGCAAAGTCTCTGATGAATTTGTTTTCCATTTCTTATCAATCAACCTAGGTGCCAGAATTCATTCCCAGGAAAAGAGATGGCTCCACATCACACATAAGACATGTCTCTTGGCTGCCTCTCCTCTTACCAACTAGAGGGCTTCAGCCTCTCCTGCATCTAAGCCATATTAATGTTGGAGAAAGAGGGTGGGAAAGATAGCAAAGGGGAGAAAGAAATGTGTGAAGAGGCAAACATGACAAGGAGAAAGGCAGAAAAAAGAGAATGAGGAAGCTGGGGAGCACAGAGAAGACTAAGACTAGTGAAAAGAGAGAGCTAAATCAAAGGAGGGGAAGGAAGGAGAGGAAGTTGGAAATTTTGGTAGGACAGGTGCCTGTGTTTCTCCTTCAAGCTGCTTCTAGTCTCAGGCAGTTTGTTTTTTTTAACCCGACAGCCAGAGAAGGTGGTTTTTCTCCATGTCCTGATCCACAGTGGAGAAAATGTGCTCTTTGAGGGTCAAAGAAGGTTCTGGTCAAGCCCTAGAAAAATGTGATTCTAGTAGAGACAGATAAGGACTTATACAAACCTGGAGAAATAGGCAAGGCAAAAAAGTGGCATATGAAAATAGGGAGGGAAGGGTCAAGGTAACAGCCACATCTGGGGAGAATATTTCACTGAGTGCAGCAAGTTAAACTTGTTGGAGATGGAAGAAAGCAGATGTCAATTACCAGGTATTTCCAGGAACAATATGAGTCAGGATGTTCCCCTCCAAGCAGTGCTGTACCAAATGCCCAGCCTGCTGCTCAGAAGTGTTGTTTTGGTAAAATATCTCTAGTGAGACGTAAAAGAAAAGCCAGAACTGTGCAAGACACTGAACAATCTCTTGCTGGTTTTTTGAAGGCTGTTATTAATATTTAAGTAAAGCCTAGAGTGACAGTTCCAAGCTGTAGACATACAGATAGTTACTTTACAGTCTTTACAATATGAACAGACTGCAGACAGACCATCCCACTGTTTAACACATCATTGTAGTCTTTCCAGGTAAAGACAGTGAATTTCTATAGCCCACAGCTGCATGTAAACCTCCCAGCGTCCTCTTGGTTGGGAAATGCTGGGGAGGGCTGTCTGGGGAAAGACCTGAATACCCCTGAGGTAAACATATATTGGAGCACAGAAAAGGAGAAGTAGATTTGTGCATATTGCAGCCAGCATCCTTTACTATCCTTTTCTTTGCATCCATCTCCAGTGAGATTTCGAATTGTGAACTCCAACAAGGACCTTAAGGTCATTAAAAATGAGGTCAGTATCACCTTGTGCTTTTCTAGAAGTAGGAGCCTCAGCATGAGATGCATTGAGAGGCTCATGAAAGAGACGTCTCTCTTCATTACTGTTAAACCAGAGGAACAAATGATCTTTGAAGGGAAACCACTCAACCACTGGTCCCTTGGAGAAAGACTGCAGTGTAAGCCTGCTCAGAGGGAGAAGGCCTAGTGTGAGGTCTGGATAGCGTGGAAATTCCTGGTTGGGGCCCCACGTCAGGCAGTGTTGTTAATACTGATTCACATGAATGTTGTTTTGCTCTGTACAAAACTGAACTTGTGTTTCTCTTGATTTTACAGTATTCCCAGATATTGCTGCAGGTAAGTGACAAAGAATTGGCCAAAGGTGATGTCTGTCTCTTCTACTCTTCCACCCCTGGACAGAGTTGTGCCACAATTGTAACCTCATAAGGTTATGGTTATGGTTCAGGTTCAGCTGAAGTCTTTTCTACCTGCTCAGCCTGGGTTCTTGATTCAAACCAGCACCTCTGTGGTGCATGCAGCTGAGCTAGGGGCAGGGCAGTAATGAACCTTTGTCCAACACCTTGTCTGCACACAGCACAAAGCACAAGGCTAAGTGGTCAGTAGATGCAGCACATCCCACAGTGTTATGGCGTTACCACTTCCTAGTAGCTTTGCAGTTGTTCGCAGCCTTTCCAATTCAAAAGTTCAGTAAAAGGACGCTGGAGGGGGGAGCAATCTCTCCTGGTGACCTGGCATCCTCTCTACTGCAGCAAGGGTAAGCCCTCGTAGTGCCTTCTTGTGTCCGAGTACGGCTGGACCTGCCAGGTTCCTCCCACTGTGACTTGGTGGCTGTGAACATCCTTTCCCAAATAGGGTCCTGAATGTAACTGTATCGCTGAGTGGCTGAATGTTAAATCAAGACATGGCATTGTGGATCTATCCTTCCCCCTGGCCTCTGAAATACCCCTTGGGAACTATACCATCTCAGTGCAACCAGACATGGCTCAAAAAAACTTCAGTGTTGAAGAATACAGTAAGACTTGGACAACAGAGGTGACGGGAAAGCCGTGTGGGGAGCTTAAGAAGAGAGCAGGGTGAAGTGGCTATGTTCATCAGACCTTTTGCCCTGGGAGAACAGCAGACTGAGGACAGGGATAGATGGGTCTCTGCACACATCTATGATGGTCTGGAGGTTCTGCAATTGCATAGGTTACAAAGGAGAGGCTGTGGTCTGACATGTCATTCTAGCTGTGGCTGGGCCCTATGATGAGCACTTTCCGCTGCTCATTGTCACCCTCTTCTAAGCTAGGTTTACTGTCTACTCCAGTCAGCTGCTATAATAGGAAGAGGCACCATGTCCTAGTCCCATTCAGTTGCAGTGATGTAGGTAAGGATGAAACCCTGTGCCATTTAAAATGTTTTTGCTTGACTGAGCTAGAGAAGAAAGCAGGCCCATGTGCAATTATAGCAGCAAGTAGAGGGTGGTGTCGCTGAAGGCAGTAACAGCTATTGAAGCATGGTGATGGGGACATTAATGTCTTTCCCCCTGTCTGGACTGCAGCTATAACAGAACTTGCAGCGTCCATGCAAGTATTGCTTTTTTTCCTCTATCCTTATCTTCCTCTCTTCTGTGCAGTGCTGAAAAAATTTGAAACAAAGATTGAGCACCCTCCCTTTATCACTACAGCGAATGAGGAATTTCAGCTGAAGGTCTGTGGCAAGTGAGTACATGGTATCGTTGTGATCTCTGGCCTTCAACTCCACAATCACCTCCAGCTTGCCCATAGCTGACAAACAGCCTTCCAGTATGGTGTCCTTGTATTACCCTGTGGTTGAGGGATACAGATCGCTCTCTGGAATGGGCTCATTCTCACACCTGGTCATTTACTGTGAAGGACACCAAGGATGCTGGGTAAAGCGGGTGGAGAGGGATGCAAACTGATTTTAAGAGATGAGCTGAAGTTCTTGAGCAAACATGGTACAAAGCTCTCCCAGGCTCCACTTCTCCCAGATAAGGGTGGGGCCAATATTTCTGCTGAAGTGGCCAGTCTTCAGGTGAATGTTTCTTCTCTTTGGCATAGGTATACCAATGGGAAGCCTGTTCAAGGGAAAACAGAAATTAATTTTATCACATCATCCCAGTTCCTGGAAGAAGGTTTATCAAGTTCTACTGAGAAGATGAAGCGAAATAGCAGGGGAGGTGAATAAATAGGAGAGTGGAAAGTATTACCTGCTGGGCATGTATGTCTGTCCCCTTAACCTTCCCCAATACATATCTGATGTGCACCAATGTTTAGTCTTGTGTCTTCGCACTGCTAAACCTGATCAGACCATTGATTCCTTTTCCTGTGACTCAAATTACAGCTCTAGCTGCCCATATCTGACTCAGTGTTTCAGAAGAAGGTGTAAGCTCTATGTAAGTAACGACATCTAGGGCCTTTCCCCAGGGGTCTGTATCCTATTGTATGCAATCAGGTCACCGGTCTATTCAGTCCTGTAACCATTCCAGTAACACCAATATCAGAGCATCAAATGATCTATGGCTAATGCCCTGTTTCTTGTTGCATCGATGGAGCTAATGGATCATCTTAAATTTGCTAGTGTCCTTTCTGAGATTATGTCCAGTGTTGGTTACACTATCTGCACATTTGTGTTCATTATATGCTTGTGGTTAAGCTCCACGCTTGGTTTTACCCATGGCTTTCAGATGCAGCTCTTTCAGCCTGAAAGTCACAAGAAAATATTTCTAAATGTCAGACCAGTCAGCAAAAAGCCAGAATAGAAAATTCCAGCTGGATCTCGGCATCTTTTAAAATGCATCCAGCAGCAAAATATCTCCAGCTGGAATGCTGTACAGTCTTAGCTGTGCAAAACACCAACTGAATGCCAGCTCCCTCTCACCTTACATATAAGAGGCCCTGCAAGGTTCTGTGGAGAACTTCACATGCACAACTAGAAATAGTTTATCCACTTCGCCTCTCTGGCAGACTGGCTGTACCCAGCCTCTGCTTTAATGCCTGGCAAAGCTCTTGCAGTCTAACATGGCCACGTCACAGAAATGGTCATGACTGAAAAGCCATGCTGCCAGGCTTTATTCATCAAGGCCATATAGTTTCAGGGAGGAGGTTGCCTTTAGCTCAGGTAAAGATACTCATGCTTTTTCAGCTGCAGGATCTAGGCTTAATTCAGTCTCCTGAGTTTGTCTGTGACATAATTAACCCTTATGTGATTTGCCTGAAACATTTTTTTCTGCCACTTTTTTTGGTGACTATTTCATCCAAGCATGTGGCTTTTCTTCTCTGGCTAAGGTATCCATAATGGGTTCTGCAGTTACAGGTTTTTGAGCTTCCATCTCTTCCACAAGTATTTGGAAACAGTTCTTTTGGATTCCCAGCATCTATGAGACAGTTTGTCTTCCTCCACACTATGCTCTTCCTCTCTGTTCATATCTCTCTGCAGACAAACAAGAATGGCTGCACTACTTTTACAGTGAAGACAGAGACTCTGGAATTAAATAAAACTGACAGCTACATAACTACAGTAGGAAAAATAGTGGAAGATGGAATAGGTACTGGAGAATCTGTGAAGTGTTCTCTTCCTTGAAAGCAACTTCTTTGATTTTAGCCTTTGTGTGGCAGTTGAATTAATTTTCAAAAAAGTAACTTGAGGGTTCCCAAGTGCTGTGGCATGATGATGGTCTCTATTCCAGTACCTCTTTCATCTGTTATTATGAGATTTCCTAATCCTCTCCACCCTTCATCTCCACTAGCACATGTATAACTTTTTAGTGATTGCCTGGACACCGAAGTGTTCCTCAGCCAGTTGAGAAGCCTCAGCTAGCCATGGAAAAACCTGCAATAAGTCCTTGTAGTTCTTGCTAATTGTAGTGTACCACCCCAACAGGTAGCCCCTACCCACCATCTCTTATCCTCTCTTTTCCTAAGCCTGAGGCAGGACTGATTAGGCATGCTGCTGCTGCAAGGAGTGCCATTCTGCTCCCTTTTAGTCTGACACAGTATTGACTATAAAGAGGTAGGTTTTCAGTATCAGCGTTAATGTGCACCTAGCTCTGGCCACTGGAAGTGTCCATTGTTCGAACTGCCACACTGTGAGTGGGGTCCTTCAGGCCGCTTTTAGGCATCTGCAGTGTAGCTGCCTATAACTAAACAGTCATCTACTCTATTTTCAATAAAGAGAAATAAGTACTTATAGAGTACAGTGTGTCATGTCATGAAGCAGAGGACCCAGAAAGGTTGAGGGAATTACATCCTAGAAGAAGGTATTTTCTCTCCTAAATTTAGAAGCTGTAGATGTTTCAAGCAGTATTGAAGCATCTTCTTGTCTTCTGCTTCCCTAAGAGCACTGCTAGGGTTTAACAGATTTCTCATCTCTCCACTCAGGAGCAGAGACTATGGAAATGACAAGAATTCCTATTGCGACAAGAATGAAGTCTATAGAGTTTATCAATCTCCATTTATTCTACGAACGTGGACTACTATCTGGAGTATCTCCAGAGAGGACGCCTTTAACACCGGAGCGGGGGGAAGCACAGCGTCCAGGAGCCTCAGTTCGGAGCGGCAAGAGCCACCGAGGGAGCCTCAAGTCCTCGACACGACTTGCCCAGGAGCCGGCAGCTCAGCTGACGCGAGCAGTGACTCACAGGGGGCGGCGCCAGCCGTCAGTGGGTAAAAACCCATCCCAGGGAGCGCGAGCGATCAGGAGCGCGGCGCGGCAGTTTGCGCGGGCAGCGAGCGGGATGGTGAGCACTCGCCTCAGGAGCAGGGCCCGCTCTGGGAGCTCTGCCCCGGCGGTGGCCAGCGTAGGCACCCAGACAGAGCCGATGAGAGGGGAGGCTGCGGCGCAGACCACGGAGTGTAGAAAGTGCCTCGACTGGTCTCTTGAGGCGAGGGTGCACAATGGACAGGGCTGCACTCAGTGCGCCCTGGTGGAGGTCCTCCTGCAGCAGGTGGCTGAGCTGCGGGAGGCTGTTGGAGAGCTAAAAGATGCCAGCGAAGCTGAGAGGAAGCTGGGCTGCTTGCTCCAGGCCCAAACTGCGCAGGGGCTGCAAACGTCTAGCACTGCTCATATAGGAAAGAAGGAGGGCAGCAACCCAGGAAGCTGGGAATTAGTCACGAGAAAAACGAACAAAAAAAGGAGGAAGAGGACAATTAACGACAAGGGGCTTCCTCCTAAATCTGATGTCCCCACCCAGAACCGCTTCGCGGTTCTGCAGGGGGCTAATGAGAAAGCACCAACCACACCTAATGAGCACCCTGCTGATGCACCAATAAAGAGGATCGCTACTGGTGCCTCCAGGAAAAAGAGGAGGGTCATAGTAGTAGGGGACTCTACTTTGAAAGGCACAGAGGCACCCATCTGCCGGCCTGATCCAGTCTCGAGGGAGGTGTGTTGCCTGCCAGGGGCTCAGATCAGGGATGTTGCTGAGAGGCTGCCTGCTCTAGTAAGTCCTGCTGGCTATTACTCCCTCCTAGTGGTCCATGTGGGTGCTAGAGATATAGATAGCAGTAGCCTGGAAAACATTAAGAAGGACTACAGAGCCCTGGGAGAGGTGGTTAGGGGCTCTGGAGCTCAGATAGTTTTTTCATCGATTCTCCAGGGCAAAGGGGAGGACCTTAAAAAAGCTAGGCGTGTTTGGCAGGTTAATAAATGGTTAGAATGCTGGTGCCATAGTCAGGGGTTTGGCTATTTAGAACATGGGGCTCCATTTGGGAGGCCTGATCTACTGGAGGCTGGTGGAGCTGGTCTGACAAAGAAGGGGAAGAGCTGTTTTGGTAGGAGGCTTGCCAGGCTGGTCAGGAAAGCTTTAAACTAGATGTGTTGGGGGAGGGGAGCATTGATCCATCCCAACATTCCTGGTCAGTTGCGAGCACCTGTAATAAGTGCTTGGAGCGATGTAGAGATGTTCCAGCTGCCCCAGCCATTGAGTCAGCTCCACTTGGAGCTCGGCTAAGGTGCCTCTATACAAACGCCCGTAGTATGGGGAACAAGCAAGAGGAATTAGAGATGTGTGCAAGGCTACGGGAATATGATGTCATTGGTATCACAGAAACATGGTGGGATGGCTCCTATGACTGGAATGTCGGAATGGAAGGTTACAGGCTGTTTAGAAAAGACAGGCCAGGCAGACGGGGAGGGGGTGTTGCTATCTATGTCAGTGATAGGCTAGAGAGTATGGAACTCTGTCTGGGGACGGGTGATGAGGTAGCAGAGTGTTTGTGGGTCAGGATCAAAGGGAAAACAGCAACAGGGGACATTACGGTGGGGATCTGTTACCGGCCGCCTGATCAAGAGGACTCTGTGGATGAAGCGCTCTACAGATAGATAGGAGCAGCCTCACGCTCGCAGGCCCTGGTCCTCATGGGGGACTTCAACCATCCTGACATCTGTTGGAGGGACGGTACGGCCCGGCACAAGCAATCCAGGAGGTTCCTCGATTGTGTGGAAGACAACTTCCTCTTTCAAGCAATAGAGGAGCCGACGAGGAGAGGTGCCATGCTGGACCTTGTGCTCACCAACAGGGAGGGACTGGTTGGAAATGTGACGCTCCAGGGCAGCCTTGGCTCTAGTGATCACGAGATGGTTGAGTTTGAGATCCTCAGGACAGTGAGAAGAGCGTGCAGCAAGCTCACTGCCCTGGACTTCAAGAAAGCAGACTTTGGCCTCTTCAGGAACCTCCTTAGTAAGGTTTCATGGGATACAGTCCTAGAGGGCAGGGGGGCCCAAGACTGCTGGTCGATATTCAAGGATCACCTGCTACGTGCTCAAGAGTGTTGCATCCCGACTAGAAGAAAGTGCAGCAGGAGGGCCAGGAGACCTCCATGGATGGACAAGGAGCTGCTGAGGAAACTTAGAGGGGAAAAAAGAAGCTTATAGAAGGTGGAAGCGAGGACAGGCGGCCTGGGAAGAATATAGGAGCATTGCCCGAGAAGCTAGGGACCAGGTTAGGAAAGCTAAGGCTCAGCTAGAATTAAGTTTGGCAAGGGATGTAAAAGATAACAGGAAAGGATTCTATAGATACGTAGCAAATAAAAGACAGACTAGGGACAATGTAGGCCCTCTCCAGAAGCTATCAGGAGAACTGGCTACCATGGATTTGGAGAAGGCTGAGGTTCTTAATGACTTCTTTGCCTCAGTCTTCACCAGCAAATGCTCTGACCACACAACCCAAGTCTTGGAAAGCAAATGCAGGGACTGTGAGAATGAAGACCTTAGGCCCACTGTAGGAGAGGATCAGGTTCGAGACCATCTTAAGAACCTGAATGTGCACAAGTCCATGGGACCTGATGAAATCCATCCACGGGTCCTGAAGGAGCTGGCAAATGAAGTTGCTAAGCCACTGTCCATCATATTCGAAAAATCCTGGCAGTCAGGTGAAGTTCCCGATGACTGGAAGAAGGGTAATATAACCCCCATTTTCAAGAAGGGGAAGGTGGAAGACCCAGGGAACTACAGACCAGTCAGCCTCACCTCTGTGCCTGGCAAAATCTTGGAACAGTTTCTCCTGGAAAACATGCTAAGGCACATGAAAAACAACGAGGTGGTTGGTGACAGCCAACATGGCTTCACTAAGGGGAAATCCTGCCTGACCAATTTGGTGGCCTTCTATGATGGAGCCACGGAACTGATGGACAGCGGCAGAGCAGTTGACGTCATCTATCTGGACTTGTGCAAAGCGTTCGACACTGTCCCGCACGACATCCTTGTCTCTAAATTGGAGAGACATCAATTTGATAGATGGACCACTCGGTGGATAAAAAACTGGCTCGATGGCCGCACGCAAAGAGTTGTGGTAAATGGCTCGATGTCCAGTTGGAAACCTGTAACGAGTGGTGTCCCTCAGGGATCGGTGTTGGGACCGGTCCTGTTCAACATCTTTGTCGGCGACATGGACAGTGGAATTGAGTGCACCCTCAGCAAGTTTGCCGACGACACCAAGCTGTGTGGTTCGGTTGATACGCTGGAGGGAAGGCATGCCATCCAGAGGGACCTTGACATGCTTGTGAGGTGGGCCGATGCCAACCTTATGAAGTTTAACCAAGCCAAGTGCAAGGTCCTACACCTGGGTCGGGGCAGTCCCAGGCACTGCTACAGGTTGGGTGGAGAAGAGATTCAGAGCAGCCCTGCAGAAAAGGACTTGGGGGTGCTGGTTGACGAGAAGCTTAACATGAGCCGGCAGTGTGCGCTTGCAGCCCAGAAAGCCAACCGTATCCTGGGCTGCATCAAAAGAAGCGTGACCAGCAGGTCGAAGGAGGTGATCCTGCCCCTCTACTCTGCTCTCGTGAGACCTCACTTGGAGTACTGCGTACAGTTCTGGTGTCCTCAGCATAAAAAGGACATGGAGCTGTTGGCTGTACTACCTTTTATTTCTAGTTCTGAACAGCTGCATATTGTTGATTTTGTGTATTTATTGCACTTTTATTTGGATCTTTCCAACCTGTCTGAAAGCTAGAAGGCCTGAGAAAGCCCAGTGATAGAAACAACATTAAGCACTGGCAGTGCCTCACAATGTGACTCCATGGGGTATTAACTTCCTCCCCTTCTCTGCAGATGTTCTGCCACAGTGATGAGTCTCCCCTCAGAAATGAAACAGTCTACCTAATAGTTGATGTCAATGATGAGGAGACACACCTGATATTCCTCACAGATGAGAGTCGGGAAGCCCACTTCTCATTGGATACCACCAGCTGGAACAGCACGATGGTTTCTCTGAGGGTGAGCATCTGCCATAGAAAAGGGAGGATAAAGTGATGATAGACTGAGGAAAGAGGTAAAAAGTAGGATAAATCTGAGGTTTTTGGAGCACACTCCTGTTGCTCCTACTTTCATTTGGCTATATCCGTAGAAGCATCTTGAATTACTCTCCAGTGCTATCTCCTCAGGGAAACTGGAGGCTGTGCTGCAACATTTCAGACAAATGGTCACCAAAGGTGATGTGCTGTCCTGAGCTGAGTCGTGATCCTAAACTTTTGTATCCCCCCTCACCTTCCCTTAGCTCTGCTAAAAACATCTGTTAATTTGAATAGTTCCTTGGAGGAAATCTCCCCTTTCTCCACACTGGGACATGCGGGAGATGGCTCAGCACAACTTCCTCTGTTGAACTCCACTTCTAGTGGCTGCTCTTGCTCTGCAGCAATGCATACCTTGTCCAGGTTCAGCTTGGCAGGTAGCTGCTCTTGACTTCCCTTCAGCAGCAGACCTTGAAGTACTTGGCTGCTTCTCCTCACAACTTCTGCTCCTACACCTGGAGCTCATTGTTACGAGCCTGGTACACCCATCTTCCTACTACCTCCATTCCTGCAGCTGATATGGGATTCATTCCCAAATAGTATGATCTCCTGATGCCATCCATTTCTCAGAGACTGGAACTATTGTTCCAGATGTTTTTCCCATAGACCCCCATCTATTCGGGGTGAGGTTCCCTAATTTTGATTGGGTAGGATTTGGTGATCTGAGGATCTGTAATCTAAGAAGTAGATTTCTGTGACCAGGGAGCCTGAGGACAGGCTTTAGTTCTTGTTCCTAGGCCCATGGCTATTGTCCAGAGAGACCTAAAGTATCTGCAGAATTGGAGCTTTGCCATACAAAAGCTGGTTTGGTGCCTGTTGTGCTTCAGGGCATCTGAGCAGAAACACAAGCTGAAAACAGGGGTGCTGTGCTGGGGTTAAAATCTGATGTGGGGTGTGTCCTAATGCAAGGATAAAGGAGGAAAAATGAGATTGTGAGAAAATCTACTAAAACTTCATAAAAGAAAGTCTCACACTTTAAAATGACATTTAAACAAAAGAATATTTTAAGCATATAGATGTGTGGTCTGCTATGAGGTCAGGTAATAACTTAGTGTTTTCAGAGGGTGTACAAGCTTCCTTGTATCACTTGATACTGATTGCCAACTCATGGTTTTGTGTGCTGAAGGGTACCTACAGCCTTGGAAATGATGATGAGCAAGATTCTTCTGAAAGCTATACAGAAGTCAAAGATAGCTTCCACTGGTTGATACCTTTCTACTCTGAAAGCAACAGTTTCCTTGAGATCAAGGCCAGGAATGATATGATGGCCTGTGATCAAGAGCAGGAAGTGCAAGTGGATTATATCCTTGACCCGAAAAAACTTGGCTCTGAAGTAGACCACATTGATTTCTACTACTTGGTGAGCACAGAAGACAGCTGAATCTCAGGTCGAGGTCATGCTTATTGGCATTTTACCTTTTTCACACAGCACATATTTACTGATGGGAAAGAGTAAGGTACTCTCAGGCCAGTATAAGTCTGTTTGTGCATTCTGTTCTGCCCAAACCTCCTCCTATTTTTCAGCTCCTGGACCTGCTCCAAGCCCCCAGCTGCTTTGCTTTGTTAGAAGTGACTTGACCTAAGCCTGAGTGAGGGGATGCCTGCCATTAACCCTACATTCACATGGGTGGCAGTGGAGGGCTATCCTGGTTTCTGCCTTGTAGGTATGCCCCAGAATTTCATCTGTGTCTGAGGCAATCTCTGAGGCAGCTGACCTCCTCCTGTATTTTTACAGGAGAAGGCTTGAAACTGCACAGGGCCTTGATGCACTCCAGAGGTATGTTATCGTGTTTTGATAAAGTCCACTTTCAAGAAAGTGAGTCCAAAACATGTGTGACTACAGCCTGGCTGAGAAGTCATGAGTATCTGGGCTCATTCAGACGGTCAAAAGTACTGTACCACAGTAATGTGGAGATCAGAGTTCACTGCAGCTGCTCTTATCTTCAGACATACCTCTGGCTTTACAAGAAGTCTTCTCGTTTTCTAACCAACACCTCTCAAGTCCTCTTTGCAGCTATGCTATCACCACCTCTGCTGCGACACTCTTTAGGTGATGCCCTGCCAGAGGAGCTTCTGTGGCAACATGTCAGACATGCTTCTCTCTTCTCTTGTTCTTTTCCCACTCTCTTCATGGTGTCAGAACTCAGACCTTTGAAAGACTCTTCTCTTTGCTCTTCAGGTGATAGCTAAAGGCAAGATCCTTTTCAGTGGAAAGAAGCAGGTGCCAATCAACCAGCATGAGAGCGAGTAGAAACACATGAAGTGTGTTAAGTGCCTCATAACACACCCTAGAAAACTGTGACCTCTCTCCAGTGGCAATCTCTGCAGGTCTTATTCTTATCCACAGGTGGGAGTTATTGAAATGAGATCTTAGTGGTTCCACCTCATTAGACCAACACAATTTCCTCTCATATGAGTTCATCGTCCTTCTAGGCAACTGTCCTTCTCCTGCCTTGTCTAATTCACCTACTATTGAACCTTATGACTTTGCTGGTAGCTATGGAGAAGATATAAAATTTGTGTAGCTTGCCTGTTTATCTAAGGTGCATTAGGGAAGAGGAATATTTTTACTAAAGTTCAGCCAAACTAGGTTTATTGTTAATCTGTGACAGTGTCTGTGTTGGATGTTCTTATCTGCAGGTAGAAATTATTAATGCCTCTATTGAGTCTTATTTTCTGTGCAATCCCAATAAGCTGATGCATTGAATGCTTTGCCTCTCTTCCTTGCTGCTATCTTCCGCAGATCTGCAGGGCTCCTTCTCATTGACTCTGACTGTTGGCGATGACTTCCTGCCTGACATCCAGGTTCTACTGTATGCAGTTTTCTTGGATGGAGAGGTGGTAGCTGATGTGGAAGATTTTCAAGTAGAAAAGTGCTTTAGGCACAAGGTGAGTAGAAACACAAGGAGTGCGATAGCACCTTTGATGTGCTGTAGCCTGTTGTGATTCCTGGTCCTGTTTTATCCTCAGCCAGGTGGTGTAAGCTGTGTATACACCAAACCAGACGCCCAGTATTTTTGGCTGGTAACCTCAACAGGTTACCAACAGGTAACCTCCTCCTTCCCAACACCAACTGGAAAGCCTTTCCCAAAGAGTTAACCAGGCTCCCTTAAACTCTGTTTTCTGCCCCCATTCCCCATGACTGACATGGGAACACACTGTTCCCTGTGTTCTCCCTAATGGAGAAGTCTGCCTGATTAACTCCCTGTGGTAGCTCTGGATCCAAGGGGTAGATGTGCCCCTTGTAGGGGAACTCTGGCTGAGCTGTACACACTGCAGCCCCTGTAACTTTCCCAGTGGATTTCCAGAAGGGCTTGTTTCAGCATCTCAGCCCACTTCCCTACTTTATTCTCTGTCTTTCCCTCTGCTGCCCAGACATCTAAGAGTCACAAGGTCCCACTCTCCAATGCTAATCCCCCTGACCCTCTCTTCTTTTCCAAGTGTCACTGGAATTCTCACACAAGGAGGAAGTCCCAGGATCAAAAGTCAATCTGGACCTGAAGGCTGCTCCAGGGTCCTTGTGCTCTGTCCAAGCTGTTGACAAGAGTGTCCTCCTGAAGAACAAAACCAGCAAAAACAGTGAGTGCAGCCTGCTGCCACCAACCCCTAGTATCTGCCTGCCTTCTTTCTACATGCGCTGGTGGAAAAAAGCCTATAGTCCATCCCAGGACACGGCTGCAGCGTTAGGCAGCTGCCCTGGCATTCCCTGTCCTCGGCCTCTTCTGAGCAGTTATGTGGTGATCAAATTCCTTGTGCATCAGCCCTGAACTTTGGGCCTCTGCCTGAAGAGTGGCGGATGTTGCATGGTACCGCAGGGGCAGGCAGGGAGAGCAGCTTCAAAGAGATAGTTGCTGGTGCTTTCTGCTTGGAGGGAGAGTGCTTAGCAGCTGTCTCTCTGCTCTTCCATCTTCCACCAGGCAGTGAGGCTAAACCTTTGAAATGGAGTTTTGCCCCAGTAGGGTCCCCCTATCCCTCTGCCCTAAACATTACTGAATTATAACTGTATGATGGATCAGGCTGAGCACCTGAGCAGTTCTTTAGAAAACAGTAGCGAGGGACAGCACACAGTGCATGCAGCGGCTGGTGAAAAGTGGTCAGGATTTTGTCCACACCCAGGTGTGAGAATCTAGAAGGGTTGAATGAACTTACCTTAAAGCAGCTGTGTGTTTCAGAGGAATGAATTTAAAACTTAGAACAAAAATACTGCAAGAATTGAAAGCCCTAACACAATCCCACAATGGACACCAGAGAGAATACATATGTATATACCTCATGCAAAGTTGTAAGTCAAGTTATAGCAGGCCAGACTATTACAAAGAATCCTCACCAAATCCAGGGGGACTTGCTGCACCTGTAAATAGGACCAACAGTGTGATCTAGTGTTCCATTTTACAGCGCAGAGTGCTTGCATCATCTACTAACAGGTATATAAAGTAGTAATCATTAAATATATAAGTCAGGTGTGCCAATGCCTTGTGTTCAAACTGAATCATATGTTTTTATCCTAATCTTGTACCCTAGAGTTAAAAGACTTGAACTGTCAGAGGTGAAAGTCTTGCAGATTGAAAGCTACTTGCCAACATGCACTCCTTGAGCTTAATGTCATTTAGTTTAAGCTGGGCCAGTGTGAACTTCCTCAACTGCAAAGCTTTACAAAGTATAATAGAGGGCTACAATCCACATAGCTGACCCGTACACATGCTGGTTGGCCAGTTCCTTATTTTTCCATTGCAGCTGTACGAGAAGGTCTTTGATGACAGCCTTGCAACTGGAGGACGAGGGTTCCCTTATCACTTGGAAGGCTTTGAGGCATACCCTTGTCTGCCCCAGAAGTCCAGTCTCCACAAAAAGGCTTGGATGGGAGCACAGCGGTACCAAAGTGATGCTGACGTCTTTAATCTATTTAAGGTGAGTGTCTACACTTCCACTAAACCTTAACCTTTCCTGAGCCAGAGGTTGCCAATATACCATCCTGAATGCCTAAAAGAATTCACTCTTTGCAAACTTCAGCTACCCCAACTTTGATTGCTACAAGTCATCTGTGCCTTGTTGTTCAGTGTAGCTGCACTCATCTGGGGACTATGGGGAAAGATGAAACTTATGAGTAATTACAGTGCAATCCACCTGATTATGGAAGTTTAAAAATTAACAAATCTAGTTTAGGCCACCATAGCTACAAAAGGCGAGTGGCAAGAAATGCCAGTAAGACCTGACCACCTCACCATATTTTGACCAATCGCCGCTTGGCTATTACTTTATTTGCAAATTTTTTACTCTGTTTCATTAAATCTCTTCTTACTTCTCCTCAAAGCATTTTTAATAAAAACAAGTCCTTCACAATTTGGCTTTCTAGCTAGCTAGCAAGACAAATGACAAAATAAGCTAATTAGCTGACAAGTACAATAGCCAGAAAAAAGATATATCAACATGTCTGCTAAACAAAACCAAAGAAGTGCTGCTTCTGACAGAATGCTGTTTAAAGAAACATACACAAGTAAAAGCATCTCAAAATAGGAGAAGACACACTGAAAACAAGCCAAAATGGAGTCTGAGTTGCATGGGCTTCTCAGGCTGACAGAACTCTACCTTGCAAGTACAGACCCTGATTCCCCCTAGAGGTATAGTACTGTACTGTCTTTTATATGCTTACTCCTACGCTATCTCATAAGCTAATTAAAGGACATCCCACTATCCCAATTATTAGTGATCCTGTAACAGATGACTGTCCTCTAACATATGACTAAGTCCACAGGCATATACAGCCTCTGCAGAAAGGATGGGGGCCCCTCTCTCCATGAAACGTCTTGGTACTTCAAGAAAGTAGAAGAGTTCTCAGTGATTTGCAGACTGTTATACCAAAGCAAGGATTGCTCACAGGATCGAATACGTTCCTTCGGTGTGATGATGTCTTTTTCTCAGCCCATGCTCGTGAGGGTGCATTCAATTCAATATTGCCACCATGTGAAGCACAGGCCCTAAGAGTCTGAGTCTCATTCAGACAAAAGCAAAATCCAAACTAAGTTGTGACCAAGTTGCCCATCGCTTTTCTAAGCCAGGATTGGTACTAACTTGTTGTCGTGGTTTAAGCCCAGCCAGTAACTCAGAACCACGCAGCTGCTCGCTCATTCCCCCTCTTCTTGTGTAAGAATGGCTGTGTGTGACCAGTTAGATCTTTCCATTCTAAAACTGTGGAGCAATGTAAAGTTTACTTTTTTTTTCTCTCAAGTTTTTTTCATGGGATATATGATGGTTGACTCTGTCTCATTGTTAGGGTCAGGCATATGAAGGACAGATCTAGTTGAAATTTATGAGAAGTAAGAATTGGCTCCAGTATTCCTCATAAGTTGGTTTCCATTCCTCATGCACTGCCCAGAGTCTGAGCCTGTAATGTTATGCATATGTATCTAAACAAGCATAATTTTAAATTGTTTCAGCTACCACCATCCCCCTTATGAAACCTACTACCATGAGATATTGTCAACATTCCTTGTTCCCTTTTATTCATCACTGATTTACTCTTTTCACTGTTTTCGCAGAAATTGCTCATGAGAATATTAACCAATACTAGAATCAAGAAACCAGTTTCTTGTATGCAACCAGGCTTTGTGAAAAAGATGTATTCTCGAAAAGACAATGTTGCTGATTAGGAATCAGATATGTCTATCTCCTTGGCGGAAGGGGCTCTGCTCTCCCAGTTCTGGCCAGCCTGCAGCTGAAGCAGCTGTCTTTGACCCTGCTGTGTCTCTTGTTTGTGTATGGGAGAAACAAAGCTTGTGTCAAGTTCAATGAACCTGATTTATAAATCACAGACAAAAGTTCAAATCCCTGTGCTTTATTGGATGGCCCTATAGCATAGAAAATGTACTATGCTCTCCGCCAGCACTTTCACAGACTGTTTAAGAGAGTGCCACTCCTTCTGATCATGCTGTCTCCCCTAGATCCAGACCAATCTTGCTGGATCTGTCAGACAGCCTCAGGCTAAACTCCATCCACTTCTGTCTCCCTAAGGCTGCATTCTCCACAGATACACAATCTGTATCAGATTCTCACTGAAACGCCAACCCTCTTGTTGAAACATCCACTCTTGTTGTGTGTCACAAAGCATTTAAGGTTTGTGTTAGATTGCCTGTGAATGAAGAACTAATTTCATCTGTAGCTACATATGCTCTTTTCTGAGGTATCACTTGGTTTCCAGTAGAAAGTCATGTTGTCCATGGTGATTTTGCACCTCATTCTCAGGACAAGAAGCCAAAACCACAGACACTTTTCCCAGAGACCTGGATTTGGAACTTGGTCTCTGTTGGGTTGGTAACAGCTTCTACCTGCCTTCCGCAGAGAGACCCCTGGAGACTTCTGACTGCTTCTGAGCAAGTTCTCCTTTCTCTCTTCCTGATCTAGGGACGATGGGCAAGTGTCTCTCCAAGTTGCTGTACACCATCACAGAATGGAATGCCAACACCTTCTGTGTTGCTGATACTGGCTTTGGATTGGCACCTCTGACTTTCAGCCTAAAAGCCACTGTCTTCAACTACCTCAAGGACTGTATTCAGGTGAGCATTCCCCCAATTACACAGCCTCTGTTGGAGCAAAAACTTGAGCCCAAAGGTAAGCTATGACCTTCTCAGGAGCCCTGGATACTGGCACCTGGGCCACAAACCACCATCTCTCACTTCATGAACCAAGGTGTTTGTTCCTTCATGCACTGCCTATGCCAACGTGTGCTTGTACACCCCACTACACTCAGGTGCACACCACACTCACAGAGACCCCAGAACTGAAAGTGGATGCCTGTCCAGGCTGCCAGTTCGCCAGCTGCCTCTGTGCCAACAAAGTGAAAACCTTTGTGTGGAATGTGACAGCCACCAGGCTGGGTGAGGTTGAGCAGAGGGATGTGTGGCAGCTAAGTGGGAGGAGGGTTGGAATTTGCCTGCCTCTGCGTGTTTGATCCCAGTGCTCGTACATACAGCTCTCTACTGCAAGTGCTCAGCAATGTGCCCCTGTGCTCCCTGCAGGCAAAGTGAATGTCACCCTGAGCAGCGTGGCAGAAGATTCACACGATCTGTGTGATAACAGGGTGACTGTGACACCTTTGCAAGGAGAGAGAGACACAGTGATAAAACCTCTGCTTGGGAAGGTTAGTCACACCTTAAGGTGGAGTACATCTGGGGACAGCGGGTCATTCCCTGAAGTGGTTAGCAAGATGCTAAGAGGAGGCTTAGTCCCTCCTTGGAAGCAGACAGGCCTGCTGAGCCATGGTGACTCCCTTTCCTGCCTTCCTTATCTGAACTACCCTTTCTCCATCTGCAGCCAGGAGGTGTCCTACAAGAGAAGACCCAAAACGTCTTTCTTTGTGCTGCAGGTATGGGACAAAAATCCCTGTTACTGATCATGAGAGCAAGATTGAAGGGAGGGGGCTACTGCAAATACCCAGAGGTGGGGGGATGTCAGAGAGCAACCACCGCTGGTACCATCTCTATCTGAGAGAACAACCACTATAGTTTGTCCATGTCTGGCAAAGTTTCCTGTATCGAGGCATTTGTTTGCAAGTCTCAGCTGCTGTGACTCAATGCCACACTGGGCCTCACCGGGGTCTCCTTGGGATGTTGCACTTGTGTGTGATACTTCTTCCATGGGATAAATTGCTGGGTTTTGCCTTCCTCAGATAGCACTGTCTCAGAAGAGTTCTCCCTGACTCTGCATGCAGAAGTGCTGGAGGGATCTGGACGAGCCACTTTCTCTGTGATTGGTGAGAAAGACTTTCCCTGCTCTTGGGTCCCCAGTGGGAAGAGCTTAATGATGCATCAACCCAGTTCCTCATGAGATAAGCTGTAAGGAGTGTACTGTTGGCCTCAGAAATATGGATCAAGTAATCTTTTTCAATATTTATTCCTCTCATAAGGAATTATCCTGAGTTACCCCCAAGTGGCTCGAGAAGGCACAAGACGGGGTATCTTCTCTGACATCTGTCATTGCTATTCACCTAAGTGAACCAAAACCTCCTTGCAGATTTCCACCTGGTTTGCTGCTGTAATTCTCCCTCCTTGATAACCACTCAGGAATGACAGCTCTCATCCCCTTTCTTCAGACCCCTTCAAGTTTTGTATTCCCTCCCTCCTCCCAGAACCATGATGTCTTCCCTTTCTGTGCTGGCCTAATCTAGGAGAGGCCAGCAGAAATCTTCATCATCTCCTTTCAGTGAGGGGCTGGCTCTTTTCCAGAATCCCAGTAGAGTTTAGAGAAGGCAGCAGTCCCTTCATTTCGTACTGCTGAATGTCTGTGCTTTTCCTTTCTCCTGCCACTCCACCTCAAACCTAAGGGGGCATCATGGGCCCAGCACTTCAAAATTTAGACTAGCTACTAATGATGCCCTTTGGCTGTGGTGAACAGAACATGATTCAGTTTGCACCAAACATCTTCATACTCCAGTACTTGAATAAGACTAAACAACTGGTCCCAGAAATTGAAGATAAAGCACTGAAATTCCTGAAAACAGGTAAATATTGTCTTTTTTCCTTCTGCTCCAAAACGAAGGTGCTATAAATCAAGAGTGTGGGCCACTGGTCTGATAGGGAGGTGCAGGGCAGAAGTGGGAGCGCTGCCAGAGCTGTGACAAAGAAAGGTATTACAGACACTAAAGGATATATCTCATGGAAGGAAAAGTGCGTTTCTGAAGAAGCAGGACCTCTGTCTCTTACTGTGATTGAGGTACCAAGCCTGCTTTTTAGTGAAGGGTGTAGGTAATTAATGATTTCCATCATTATGTGATGCCTGTGGTTTGTTCTCTTATCAGTCTGAGGCAGATGGAAGTCCCTTGTGGAAATGGCATCAGCTGCTATTAACTGGAATAAAGAATGACCTTTGGGGATAGATAGGAGTTCGGTAGCTTAGTGTTTCCCCATGTTTTAGGACACATATTGTGGGGGCATGTCAGCTCTGTCCAGGTTAATCTGAATTTAATACAGTGCCAGTGTCTGTGCTCCATTTTGCAAAACGCCTCACATTTCAGCCTGCCAGTCTCCTTACCCTGCTATGCTGCAAGCTTAGCAGCCTCCCATGGATAGGGTTATACGGTTTTATTTCCTCTCCTTCCCCCTTTCTCTCTTGTACTGCAAGTGGGTCAGATATTTGGGAGAGGGGGACCTACCCAAGAGACTGCCAGCAGCACAGGGACAAGATGGAGGGTAACCAATGAGACCCTGTGGAGGGTGGAGGAAAAGCAAACAGGTGCAGACAGCATTTTGCCCTCAGAGCTTTCTCTAAAAAAACAAAAACGTGCTTTCTTGAGTCCCAACAGGGATAGCAGGAATACTGAAAAACAAACTGGAGATGGTATTGGTCTCCTCTAGGAAAAGCCTTCCTCCTCACTCCTACAGCTATTTTATTCACAGCACAGTGCCCATGAAGGTTCTCTGGGGCGCGGGCAGACATGAGGTGGCAAAGCATGTCACCGTTCTGCAAACCAGCAGGGCAGATACCCACAGTACCTGCGTGTAACAGCTCTAGTCATGTAGAGCAGCCGCATGCCACACTTCAGTGGTGCTGTGCAACTGCTTCTTGTCATGCTGATGTGGGGTGCATGGGGAGTGTGGGGTGGGAGGTTTGCCTCAATGTCTCTGACTGTAGGACCTGGTGAAGTCTCTTGCTGTGGAGCTTTCTTTCCACAGCCAGATACAGTTTGAGATGCTACAGGCCTTCACACTGAGAGCCATGTCCTTGGCACCCATCTTCATAGGTTACCAGCGTCAGCTGCTCTACAAACATGACAATGGCTCATACAGCGCCTTTGGGAAAGGTGACAGCCAGGGTAACACATGGTGAGTGACCAGAGTTGCTACTGTCATCCCAAACCTATTATCCTTGTTGGTTCAGCTCCTGGCTGTGACATAGGATTCCTCTGTGCCCCGCTCTCAGGCTGACAGCTTTTGTAGCCAGATCCTTTGGACAAGCCAGCTCTCACATCTACATCAATAAGGATCATGTGCACAGTGCCCTGCTCTGGCTGCAGAAGCACCAGCTGCCCAGTGGCTGCTTCCAGAGCGTGGGGAAGCTTTTCAACAATGACTTGAAGGTGTGGCTGCCAGACATGGGAGTGGGAGCAGGAGAAAAACAATGTGAGGCACAGGGTTGCTTCCCCAGGCTCTTTCTCTGCACACAGTAGCACACAGCAGCACACAGCAATATGCCCATGGCCTAGCACAGCCAAGGCAGCTTCCCAGAGCAGAATAAAAAAGCATGGTCTAAAACCACTAGCATTTCCTCTAGGTGAGGTTTTAATCATAGAATCATAGAATGGTTTGTGTTGGAAAGGACCTTAACATAATCTAGTTCTAACCCCCTGCCACGGGCAGGGACACCTCGCACCAGACCATGTCACCAAAGGCTCTGTCCAACCTGGCCTTGAACACTGCCAGGGATGGAGCATTCACCACTTCTCTGGGCAACCTGTGCCAGTGCCTCACCACCCTCACAGTAAAGAACTTCTTCCTTATATCTAACCTGAACTTCCCCTGTTTAAGTTTGAACCCATTACCTCTTGTCCTATCACTACAGACCCTGATGAAGAGTCCCTCTCTGGTATCCTTTTAGGACACTTTGTAGGATCTCTGCTAGGATTTCTTCATTTTTACTTTAGTCAAAAGGCAGCATGGCCAGTTGTGCCAGGGCACTTCAGGGGCATAGGGAGAAATATTTCTATATTTTAGTGCTTGCCTAGAATACCCTGGCTGCATTATCTCTCTTCTCATGCCTTATGATGCACAATACACTCCAGATAGTCCTGACTATGTGCTCTGAGATTATCTGAAGACACAGCTGTTGTCCACCTCCCAAAAAGTATGAATTCTCCTCCAGCCTGACATCCCTAAAATGATCCCTGCAGTAGAGCAGGAAATGTACCAAGCTCTTGGTGAACATGAATTGGGTTCATTGTCCTTGTAAAGGTAAGAATAATCCAGACTGGTCAGATTACAAGGTCACTCATATTAAATACAAGGCAGGTTTATGAAAGAAAAGAGTCTGCTATTTTAGCAAAGCAATGGGGTTACACTTTTTCCCTTAAAATTTGTATCCCATACCAAAAAAACCCCAGAACCCAGAATGTACATGTAGACTGTCCATCCTTGTCTGAATTTCTTTAATTTCTCATCTTGGGCTTTCTATTTGAACAGAATTTTTTGGCATAGGTTTTGTCTCCCCCCTCTCCTTACACTTCAAAGTTTCTGCTATTCAGTGTGAACAATGCTTCTCAGCAGCTCAGCCCAAATTCCCTTTCTCATTTTAGATGAGGTCATGTCTTATGTCTGAGGATACAGGCAGAACTTCCCCAAGAACGAATGTCCTCTGATGGGAAAAGAGGCTCCTGTGAGCCTGTTTATCCATATTAACCTGTAGCTTCTTATAGTTAGCTGAACTGTATGTAAACTTGCATTGCTTCTTATATGCAAATCCTGCATCATAATAACTTTGTTCAATAGTCCAGTTGTAACATATTTAAGAAAATAAATAGATTAACAGTCTGTTTCATGCCCTTCTGTGAGAATGCATGCCTAGGCTGAATGCACAATACGGCTCTGAGGCTGCCCTCAACACCAGACTTTCATTATATTCAGTAAGTGAGCCTGGAATGCTTTCCTTCAGTCCCCATATGTCCAGGAATTCCCTGAGGCATGCTCCTGTCCTCTCTCACACACACCATCCATAGGCAGTTTCAGGGGCTATACAATGACAGGCAGTCAGTGTTCGGTTTTGCCCTTTTCTGACATTTGTCTGTGTGAGTTGCAGGGTGGTGTGGATGATACAATCTCATTAACAGCCTATATTGCTGCTGCGCTGGTGGAGTTCCATCTGGAGAAGAATGCAAGTCACATCCAAACTCTTGCAGGGCTTGGCAGCATGCTCCCCAGGTCTGTGGTTTCAGGGAGTATCCAGCTTGAGCTGGTGAAAGGTTCTGCCATGTCCCACCTTTGTATACAATAAGCTCAATAGGAAATTGTTAACTTGGAAAGGAGTTCTTAATGTAAAAGGCCTGATTTGCAGCAAAGCAGAGCATGTGCCATTCCCAACTGATCTCAGGGGAAATAATTGCCTCTGAAAATGGCTCAGGGCTTGCAGAGTGATGCAATAGTTTTCATTAAACTGACCAATATAGCCAAAGGATAAAAAGAAGACCACCTTTCAGGTATGCAACCCCCCTTCTTCAACCTGAAATAAAAGCAGTGATCTTCAGGCCAAGTGCAGACTCTTCTAGCTATGATGGGCTGATATTCCAGCCTTACTGGTACAGTTCTGAGAATAATGTTGTATCCCCTCAGGAGCTGAGGTCCACAGAATGCAGATCTGACAGTTATGAGCCAGCGTGTTACCAGTCATTTCCTACAGCTGGATTCTCAAGTGTATTGACAATCCTGCCTCCCAGTGATATGTCCAGTAAGATCTTTGTTTTCAACCCACAGTGAGTGATGCTTTGTCCACTCTACTACACGTTCCACAGCCCTGAGAGAGATGCTAGGACTGAAATACATCAAAGATATAGCTGGGATGCTTGAGGGTTGGGGATATATTTTCACAACAACTTTTTTTTTTGTCAGAGGAAATTCACTGGGTTGGAATTCCTTTCTCAGGTCACCATGCTGGATAATGCCTTACGTTGCCTCAAAAATGTAACACTTGATAAGACAAGCCTTTATGTCAAGGCTTTGATGGCTTATGTCTTCACACTGCGTAAGGATATGCAGATGAGAGAGCAGCTCCTGCATATGGTAGAGAAGGAAACTGGTAGGTTGCTGTTTAGAAGATTTTGGGTTCTAGAGGCAATGACTGTGTTTAATGCCTGATATCTGTAGGATTTAATTGTAGTGATTTGGAAAATTTAACTATTCTTAGATTGGCTTTTGTGTCAGAAAATTGTAATTTCTCGAAGCTGTGAGAGTCTCTAGTTTTCTCAGACCCAGGAACAATTTCTAGTTGAAAGCAGCAGAAGTCATCCATGCTCAGTTTGTGTGGTCAAAGGACTCACTTGAGTTGTGGTGCTCCCGTCATTCGTCAGCAATTCATATGTAGTGCAAGAGATCTTACAGAGGAAATTTAGTTCACCATGTCTATTCAGCTGCTGGTCAGGGCATTTACATGCAGAATTCAAACCTTTTGACTGCTCCCCCATTTCTGGTCTACTCAGCTCAGGGCCCTTGTGTGGATGCATAGTTATTGCTGTGCTGCTGAGCTTGGTTCTTCCTTTTGTCTCTTTAATGTGGCAAAAAATAGACTGCTGTCCTTAATGAGGAAGCCAGGTGGGGGTTTCAAAGCACCTAAGCTTATGGTTAGACATTTGGTTATAATATTTATTACCTGATTTGGCTTAAGTAAGTTTCTCCACACGTGTTCATCTAGCAGTACAGAGAACTACACTGGGGACTGAAGAAATGAGACAGAAGACAAAAGGGAGAGAGGATTTTTCTGCCTGATCAGCTGCCAGTGCAGAGCACAGGTCACTGCATAGACACTCAAGCTGCCCAGCTGGCTTCACAGGGTGGCTAGTGGGTGAACTGGCAGAAGTTGAGTTGCACACATTGAGTGCTTTTTCAGAGCTGCCTCTGAGACAGTATATATTGAACAAGTGACTGGAGAACATCTTCAGTGATGTCCAGTCAGTCTGATGCTTCTAACTTACCAAGCACTTTGGAAAATGTCTCCTTAAAGCCTTAAAGCATAGAGCACTAGAAACTGCCTGTGGGTCAAGTCATAGTTTTCTTTGGCTTTTGTGTTCACTGTTAATAGTTAGCAATGGCTTGACAAGAGCAATGGAGTTGTAAGAGATGGAAAGGTGTTGTTCTACATGTTTAAGTGTGTCTGTGTTCTGCCTACTGAATCTGAAGATATGACTGCAGTTTGCCTGCTGGAGAATCTCTGTCCCAGAGGTTTATCTTCTGCTGGCTAGAGACACCTTTCTCTGTTAGCCTCACTAACAGGATTACAGTTGGATCTTAAAGAGGAATTTGATGGTTTTTAAAGAATCAAGGTTAATCTGTAGGCCAGCTGTAGCTGCATCTTCAAGAAACCTTCTATCACTTCATTTAAAACTTGTTCTGTGTACACCACCTTGGGAGTAATAAATTACAAATCCCTCATGCAAAAACCTTCCATTCTCATAAGCATAATGAAGTTATACCAGTCCACAGAGTCCCTGAGCTAAATTTTAAAGTCTTTATGCTGGTTTTAGGCAAACAAGTGATTTTGTCATTCTGTTTCAAAAGTGAAGGTTTGTTCTGAAAACTGATTTGGAATTTAAAAGAATTTCAAGGTTTCACATTTGTACCATTGCAGAAGATATCTACACTGGCACAAAAATTAAGCTAAATTCTTAGCTGAATTTTGGTTAGCCGCCTACCATCACTACAGCAAAATATTCAACTGGACTCAGGTTTATTCAATGCCTGTGAGCTTAGACCATAGGTGGCAGGCCAGCTCTAGCTTAAATTGTCAAAGCCTATGCACTGTGTAGTGAGGATGCCAACAAAATGAGTTGGGCAGTTCTGCTCCTCTGGTAACCCATCAGCAATTCTCCCTCAAAGAGTGACCATTTCTAGCACAATAAATAGATACAACTGACTGGAAATGGACCCTGCAGCTTTTCAGAACAGGGAGCTCTGTTAGACTGTCCTAGGGAAATGCAGAAACAGGAAAAATGCTGTAGCTTGGGGACATAGCTTTGAATATACACAGTACACAGAGATTAGTAAGACTAGGACTGTATCTTCATCTCAGAAATGTCTCAGCTTTGCTGCCCCATGCTATAGAGCCATGTCATTGTAAAGAGACCAGTAGATCTGAAGTAAGGAGTGATGAGATACAGAACAGTACCTGCTTCTATATTGAGCATATGTTGCTGATGTCATTGCTTCAGGAGCTGAGCACTGTATATCTTCTGACCTGATATTCTTTGGATTGTTATCACACAGAGAGACAAGGAGAGATGGAGGACCAAGGTCTTCTTATCTCAGTACACAAACACAACTGGTCCATCTTATTTTTCTGGCAGCTTTGATAGTGGTCTGCTTTATGAGCCACTCATGCAGCAAAGAACTCAAGTCACTCCCTGTGAAAACCTCCCTCACTGTGTCACTTCTGTTCAGCCACCTCTTCTGTTCAGAGAATCTGCAAGCAGTGTATAGACAAGAGGACACAACAATGATTTACTGTTAATGCATGGAGGAAGTAACTAGGACTCGTACTGCTTGGCTGCGCTTGACTATAGTTAATAAGCATAAGACATCTGATGAATACTGCTGACCAGGCAGTCAGGCACCAGGCAGATGGAGGAAGATTGGCCTATGCTGCTCTTTGGAGGAGTGTGATCATCCCTCTTGCTGAATTGTCTTCTTCTGATTCTTTACTCTTTCTTTCTTTTGGGTTTTATAGTTGTTTTGTCAGTATTTTTCCTCTTGAGACCTGGAACTGCTAACTATTCTCATGTCAACAGTTAACAGTTATATTTCCTTCTCCTTGCGGGCAGTGTTTTAGCTAATGTACTTTCTCACACTTTTTAATTTATTTTTTTTTCCAGTAAGACTGAGACATTGTTGTACTGAATGAGGCCTTGGATCACAGATAGCTGACCCTCCATGCTCAGGGTTACATTTCGCAGATGTACCTGACGCTGTGTGCTAAACAGCATGTCTGAACAGAAAGCACAGCTGGTGCCAACTGTGTTAGCCACTGGTTACCAATTCCTTAAAAATCGGAGGCACAGGTAGCCCTTTAGCTCATACAGGGAAACTCCAGGGCACTTCACAGAGATATTTTCTTCCCCACCAGACCACTTTGTACTATAACATCCCACCATCAGAAACAGAAGAAGTCTTTGTTCTGGAAGTGGAAACAGTACCAAGAGAATATGATGGTGTCAGGGACCAGCTTGACATCCATGTGTCTGTCAGGTATGAGATTCCTTGAAGGTCTTTCTTTAGTGGAGCCCAGTACTATGACCAAAGCCCCCCCTAAAAACCTCCTGTCTGTGGAGACAAAGACACAGGGGAAGACTCTCTTCTTCTCCATAGGTCCCAAAGAGATCATGAACTGAGGCCTGGAGAAGCATGGAAATGCATTTGCAGTGTCTTGCAGAACCACAGCAACTATTTTGGTCAGCACAGAGCAGCTCAACAGCCCCAAGAGCACTAGCAGCTGAGATGGCAGTGTTCCCAAGTGCCAGAGTTCCCTCCCTGGGGAACACTCGGCAGCCTGGGTTGAACCAGCTCTGAGGTGCATTCTCCTGTAGTGTGAACCTCTGCTGGAAACAGATAGCAACAATTCCAGTCCCTATCCTTATTTCACTTGCCTGCATCTGCCTAGGATGAGTGTCTTGGTCCATATTCGCCATACCCTACTGTCTTGAAAGTAACATCTCCATGTGGAGAGGACATGAAGCTGTAACACATTAACCATAACACATTCTCTGCACAATCTGTCTCAATATTGAGCAAGTAGATGGGGGCAAATTTTTGTCCCTTTCTCCTATCAGTTGGGCATGCTGCTGAGCTTTCACTGTAGAGCAGGCCAGAGTTTGGAAGTGTTCGTTAGTATCTCCTAGACATGCTGTGATGCCTTCCACATCTAATGTGCTTCTCTCCTGTCTTTTTCAGTTATGTAGGGGACCATGAAACCAGTAACATGGCCCTGGTGGAGGTGGAGGTGCTGTCAGGGTTCATTCCTGTGAAGAGCTCTGTGAAAGCAGTAAGACTTTTTCCTCTGGCTTTCCCTGAAGATATGAAAATGTTTTTCTGATGTAGCTGAGCCAGAAATATCCAAACATCTAAGAACTGCTGGAGAATGGTATCTACTTATCTTGCTACAAGTTAATTAAAGTGCAGATACAGTGGGCTATTTCACAGAGCAATTTTCCACTTGCGGAACTGATTGTGCAGTTTTTCATGTTTGGTAGTGAGGATCACATATGCAGTAAGAGGTTAGAGAGAAGCTGAAAAGCACCTACTTAGAATCATCTGGGGGCACACTGAGACCCTTTGCCATTGCCAGTGCCATTGGCAGGGATACTCCATAAAGCGGTGTTGAATCCCATTGAGTTGTTCAATGACATGCTCCAGTGTTCCAGGAGATAACCAGGAACATACATCATATCCTCCTATTATCCATGTTTCCCTCTGCTGCAAGTGCTGAAAGTAGGAACATGGCTCAAGAACACTTGTTCTGAATGTGAAAGAAGTCTTTTTGAGGCTTTGTGCACCCCCAGCAATCTCGGTGCCATTATAGCTGGGTTATGCAGGTCTTCTCCTGACTAGGCTAAGTGGTTTGGTCAGCAGTGGGTCACTGACAAATACCATACTTGGTGTGAGACAACAGGGAAGGCCAATGACCTGATGCTAACCAAGCTCATCTCTTGTCTTCCTATATAGCTGGAGAAGATACCTCTGGCAAAAAAGACAGAGGTAAAAACAGACAAAATCACAATCTACTTGGAAGAGGTAAGAGAAAGATTACTATTCAAGTAATAGCAACTGCAGTACTTGTATTGGGACTCTCAGAGATCAGAAATGCAAATCTCTAGGCTGGTCAAGGTTGCTAAAATTTTGGCAGAAAAGGAAGAGGGTGGAAGAACTTGGAAAGATAGAAAAAGAAATCTCTGATGCAGAGGGAATAAAGTGGGTATGTAGGTGACTTTGAGATGGCCAGTGCATTTCTGCTAATTTCTATCCTCTCCAGCTGGGTAAGACTTCTCTGAAGCTTAACATCTCAGTGGAACAAGATGTTGAAGTGCAGAACCTGAAAGCGGCAACAGTGCATGTCTACAACTACTATAAGCCAGGTGAGATTTCAGTGACATAAGCAAAGAGAAACTATTATACCCCCCATTCAGACACAGTTCTATGTCCCTTATTCCCTATCTCCCTTATTCTGGTGCACTTTTTCCTGCAACTCCAAGCTTGGGTTTCCTCTATATAAAACTCTGGCATTCAAGAAGCAGAATCAATTGCTTTTCTGTTCTTGAAGATGAGACTGCCTGGCACTATGATTATGTTGTGGTGTGTATGTGTTCAAAATGACTGTGGTTTTTTACTTCCTCTAGCTTCAGCTATGCCTCTGTGGAAAGAAAGCTGCACTGTCAATTTAGGATGTCTCCTCCAGCTCCTTGGCTCTCTTGAAAATACTTAGACATTTATTTAAAATCAGTGTTACATACTGCCACCCTGATCCACCAGAAGGCAGAATTTAGTTCTGTGCTTTTTGTGTGTAAGAATCCTACTATCCATTAGGTACTCAGAGGGTAATAGAAAAATATTTTCTTACCCTTTAAAGCTCTAAATGAACTGTCAGCACAAAGAAGAGAGATCTTGGAGTTATTTTGAGTCTCTCAGTATAAGCCAAAACAGCAGATGGAACATTAAGAAATTTTTTTTTTTTTTTTTATAATTTGAGAACAAAATGGAAAAACTACCACTGAAGATGAAGAAAGCAGCACCACAGGCATACATGCTGCATACTGAATTCTATTCTTGTTCCTCTTTCCACACCATGTCAGGAAGAGGACAAGACTTCTTAACCCAGCATTTACAGAGCTAAATATTGTCACCTGCTCTCTTTGCTATTCTATCCTGTAAAAGAATTTTTGTGTTTAGTACATACATTTTAGAAATTGATATCTCACATGAAAATACTAATTATCCATAAAAAAGCAAGGCTATTGGGACACACTAATGAAAGGGTCTCTACTTACAAAAATGTCTTTGCATTAGAAGGTATCACAATGCATACACGGGCCTTTTACAGCTGTATGGGAGATATGTTGGAAACACAGACCACTGGTCTGACCCAATGTAGATATTTTTCTGTTCCTGCATTCACAATGTGAAGAGTAAAAAAACTAAGGTGTTAAAGCGTAAGAAGCTTGGCGCTACCCTACCACGCAGTTCTGCAGCTCACTGCTCTTTCTCTTTTGTTTCTGCAGATGACCGCACAGCAAGAGAATATGTTTTCCCTTGCAGTTCAGGTTAGTGTTAACAGGCTTCCAAGGTGGGAATAGCTGACACAAAGTAGAGGACTGGTGGTAAGCAAGCAAAACACCCTACCTCTGCTTTGTATTTAATTCCATCAGGTCCTGTAAAGCCTTCTCGGTCTGCAGGTTGAATTGGGATCTACTGTATGAGTGGGCATAGTTTCTAGCCCAGGTATAATCTCAATGCAGACCAAGGCCTTAGCATACCATGGAAGGTTAAAAAGATCTGTTTTTATTCCGCTTCCATACACTCCTCACATGTGCAGTTCTTACAGCATCTCAAATCTGAATGCAACTGGAAATTCCTATGTCAATGACAGCAAGATGACATCCTCTAAGTTCTCTGAGTTCTTAGATAGCTTCCTAAAAATTCATCAGGCACCTTGCCTTTTCTTGCTCTTTCTTTCCACAGATATCTCAGAGAAGGTTCCTACTAGAATGCCCTGGCTCTGCAACCAATAATCTGAGTTTTCTGCTTCCATAAGGAAAACTGCATTGCTCTGGCTCTCTACTGTGTTGGATGCACCCTATTTCCTTTGATCCTAAGTTTCCATGTGAAACCTGGCTTAATACACAGTAGTTTGGGTTCAAGTGAAATAAAGTATGTGGGACATGGAGATAAGGCAGTGACTTGATGGTTGATGAAGATTTTAATGTCTGAAAAAGAGAGAAACATTACTTAGGTCACAGTTAGTTACATATTTTGCTTTTGGTAATCATAGTGGCTTTAGTCTTCCTCTCCTCCCTGAGTCCCATCTCTGGGCTACCTTCTCAATAGAGTTAAAAGAACAGTTTGTCTACAATCAAACTCGAAGCAAAAAAAGACATTTCTAGCCCTCCTCTGGTTCACTACATCCTCTTTATGTCACAACTGAAGAGTAGGAACAGGCAGAAAAGAACTGTATAACAATGCCTTATGAAGGGAGGCCATGAGACTGAAATAACAACCCTTCCACATTCACGATATGTTATGTGGCCTCTTGTTTGTTTCCATTTATTTTAAAAACGCAAAAAGAGCGTAATCCTGCAGATCTCACTTTCAGATCTCATTTCCATTAGATCAAGGACTCCAGGATTTTCTTTCAATGCCTACCACTTTAAAAGCAAGTATGCCAGGCCATATAAAAGAAGGGTTAGATCTGGATGTGTTTGTGGGGCTGTTTTTTTATGGCCTGTGCTGCTTTAGCTTTTTTTGGAAGCAAACATTTGTAATCTCCCTTTAGTGATTCAGTTACCTGTCATAAAAAGAAATAGCAATACGAGGCAGTGATGGATGCTGTGTGCATGCAGGACATGCAAAGCTAAGACTACTGTAGAAATTTAATGAAAAGAGAAGACATTAATAGATGTTACATGTAGTGAACTATCCACGATCTTCCTCAGGTTGTGGCAGTTTTATGTTCCTGGTGACATGTCAAATGGGTATTGTTGTCCTTACTTTTCTCTATATACTTGTCTTGCAGGAGGAGATCAAGCAGCTAGCTAAGATAACCTCAGAAAGCTAGCAGATGAAGGTCATGTGCATCTACTATGGATATAGGGTAAGACTAACACTTGTATAAATGACTGCTGTGTGTCGCCATCTTGTAGTGCTAAGACTGGGGTAGTACCTGGATGGCATCATAGGTCCTGCACTGCGGGCATGCTCCTGGAGCCACGGCTGGTCAGGGATGCTCTTCCCTCAAGACACAGGCTGAGCAACAAATGGTACCCTGGAGATATGAGCCTGGAAGATGAAAAAATGGCCCTACATGCCTAAAATAGATCAGGAGCTGCAGAAGAGCCCTTAGGGCTGACACAGTCTAGCTAGGAGTAGCAGAGGCAGGCAGAGATCTTTCAATCCACATCCCAACTGTAGGGTTGCTCCAGCTGTGGACCTGAACTCAGATGGAGGCAGCAGAAAAAAGATACTGGGATCCTGTATGCACTTGATAGCACCCGCAAATTCACCTCTTCTGCTTCTTAGGGGGCTTGCCCACTACCTTTACTGCTGGTGCCTAAAAATCACAGTGTGGGTGAATTCCGTCTGCACCCACCAATTTCCTGATTTACTGGGAAAATGGCCTTAGAATCCAAAAAGGACAAAACCTCGTTATGTACCCTGGCCGTGAAAGAGGGTGATGGCAGCATCACAGGCTGAGAAAGAATAGGACATACCTTTAAGGGCTCTGATAATACTTTAAGGGCTCTGAACAGAGCCATGTAACCCAATCAACAACTGAAAAAAACCTCAACCAAACCCCGCAAAGCACCCAAGCCCACAGCAGTGGAAATTCCCCTTACCTGGTTTTGTGGCCCGACACAGGAACAAACCTTACCCAACCCCTCTCTCCCTCTCTCTTAGAAGTGGGGATCCTGCACCAGAGGGGGTGCAGATGACGAGCAGGGAGGAGAGGGGGAATGTAGGGCCATAGGATGGGGAAGGGACACAGACCCTCTTGGATTAGTAGAGACATTGAGATGGAGCTCTAGGTGTTGGGGAACTCAGGGGCAAGGCAAAACCCTGCCTCCCCCACCCCCTGCCAATGTGGCCAGTCCCCTTCTTTTACAGCCCTGGTTGCCAAGCTGCCCTAAGACTTCTGCCTCGTCTTACTGTCTGTACCTTCACCACCACCCTGCACGCCTTCTTCCCTCAATCCCTTCCCTCCTGTCTTCACACAGCACCTTTTCTCCTTCCCTCTATCACCTGCACCAAGGATGCTGTCTCACTCAGAGACTTGTCTCCTGCTGTCTCCTGCTCTGAGACCTGCTAACAGTCCCATAAAGGCTCCAGCCCACCCCCTGCCCCGGGACACTCTCTGCTCAGTAGTGTTTCTTGTCAATGCCTACATGCAGGTAATTATTCCTGGTTCTCCACTTCCCCTTCACACTGCCCTGCTCCTCCACTGTAACCCCAAGTCCCAGTCCCCATTGCCCACATGACCTGCCTAAACTGCTGTCAGAGCTGCTTGTCCCAAACACTTTTGGTCCCAAAAGGGTCCATGCCTCTTCCAAAATTCTCTGCCTGCCCAAGCATTCTGTCCACTCCTGTGTTCCTTCTCTCTTCACTTCAATGGTTGGCAAATCTGTCTTCCCCTCACTGACCTAACTGGATTATATGCCTCTTTCCCATCTGTGCAAGACCCCTGCTTACTCTTTCTCTTTTCTGTTCTGCCTTTGTCTTTTCTTACTTCACTTGTTACTTTATATTTCTGTGTCCTTTTCAGGCAAAGGAATTTTTCACACATATTGTACATTTCTGCAGTTGGTGACCTTCTTACTCTCACCTCTCTCTCTGAATTGTAATGGTCCCCTTTTTTGTTTGCTTTGTTTGTGTACCCGGGCATCCCACACTGAACCAAAAGTTCAGTCCTAACTACACCTTCATTACTATCATCTTTTATATCAGGCATCGCTACTCAGTGTTCATCTTTTCTGTAAACAGTCTCTATATGTGTGATTTCTGGTATCACTTTCCTTCCCACCCCACTTCTTTTTGTAAAAAATGCAGAGTGACTGTAACAAGCCCTCCCCATTTTCTTTGAAGATCATCCTTTCCCTGTCTTGGACTCTTGACTTGCATGACCACTTCCCATAAAACTGCGTTCAGTATTCCCATTTCAGCTACCCATGCCCAGGCTGTCTGGTTGGGTCATTCGGCAGCCTCAGGGGCTGTGCTTGTTTAGACTGTGGCAACACGCAGTCCCATCCTGTTAAGACATTAACCCAGATGGCCAATCCTTACCTGTGGCACTACTCAAAAAAGATAACAATCACCTGAGGAATTTCAAGATGCAACACATGCATTCTGAAGAGTAGAGCGTATGCATATGGCTCATCAGGATATGCAGTGCCACAAGCAAGGTAGCAGATATAAAAGGTGGGATACTAGATAAGAAAAAATAGGTACTAGTTTTATAGAGCTGATTGATTACCAAGGAAGAAGTTACCAGGGCATAAATATGAAGTAAGGCTATGAAGTTAACAAGCCCATGACCAATGGAGAGAAAGTGAACAAGGTGGGCTGTGTATCTGGGAGGTGACAATGCTTTTAAAGAGGAAGTACCTAGGGGATAAAAAAAGAGGGGGGAAAGGAGTATAAAATGAATATATCATGTGGCCAGGTTTATCTGGAGGATCCCTGTGTAGCAACCTTTTGCCTGATCAACACAGCTTGCAAGAGGACAGTAAATCTAATTTTTCTCTGACTGTTCAGAACAGTCTGTCTATAAAGCGGGCAGAGCCAGACCTTCCTCCTCTACTCGTCATTGTTCTTGAGCTTGTCCAGTAGGGACAGGAAAAAAGGAAAATAGAAGTCTCACAGAAGTGCCCAAAAAGCATTTAGAGGAGGTAGAAAACCTGAAGAACCAAATGATTCTATGGACAACTGATGTAAAAAGAGGACAGGGCTGAGTTCAAGCAAAAAATATGAAGGAACTGGAAGGAGCCTTCTAGGAGTGTTCCCCCAGAATTGCCACTTCTCAAGACCTTGTGGGAGTCAAGAGTTCAATAGTCGAGAGTTCAATGATGCTCTGCCAATGGACAGGAAAGGACAAGGGAGCAAAGTGGGTCCTACAATCTCCCAGTTGCCCTCCTGGCAAGTTTCTTACTTGGGTATTTGGGCTGGACTGAAGGAGCTTCGGGAGCAAGGTCCTCTAATCTTGTTGAATCTGGTTCAGATAGCAGGGTTACAAATAAAAACTGAAGGCTGTAACACAGTGTGCTCAGTGTGATCATGAGCCAGTCTCTCCTGCCTCTAAATGGACATGCGTCAAGGGTCTGTTTTACAGTTTATAACATCAGATGGCCATGAAATTAGATCTAAATAGAAACAGGCCCATCAAGACGCTGATGATAGGAAGTCTTGCCACCTTGTATCTGCATGGGTTAAGTAAGTAAGGAAGTCAAGTATGTGAAATGTGAACACAAACAGATGTTTCTGGGCTATAGTTTCAAATCACATCCATGTTGTTCAGCTGCATATGACATGAGCTGGGGAAGCTGGCAAAGAAGAGGGCTGAAAAAGAACTGCTCTATGGGCAAGCTTCTTTAAGAGACAAGTGTACAGTAGAAGTCAGTGAGGTCTTCACCTCTTGGAGAAAACATTACGCAATACAGTAAGTGGCTAGTCTGTGCTGGGTGGGCAATCTGATGCTTGCTCAGTTCTGTGGACTGTAGAAAGGTGCTCCCTGTCCTTGGCGACACCCATGGGAAACATCTTCCAGTCCAAGAAAGGAATCTTTGCTATGTGTAAGCAAAGGTGAGGTGTGAGTAGCTGGCAGATGAGATGTCCAGGAGACTATCTCCCAACACCTCACCACAACCACAACCAAGACTGTGTGGGTCTTGGTTGCCCAGATGGCCTAGAGAAAATTCAGGAATTTCCTGAAAAGCTTTGCAGCTTCAGACTGCAAAACAGAAGGTCCTGAAAAGCATTGTACAGAAGGCAGCTATCAGGCAACCTGGTAACTAGCATCTCAGATAACAAGGGGTTTTCTGCAAAGAAAAGGTCTTAAAAGGTGTGGGAAATAGGCCTTTTAAAAGAGGAGGACTGTAAGCACATGAGATGGCCCCGAATGGATTCCGACCTTGTTAGGGTGCTATTATAAAAAATCAATAGCATACTTATAATCTATACATGAAGAAGAGTTTGTAAAATGAACAGGTAGGGATCTGCTGGAGCACTGATAAATCATAATGGTTTGATGTGTATGGCTTATTTGGGCTTTTGTGGTTATCTGCCAGTACTGTGCAAACAGGACTGAAAGACTGCACTGCTTCTAATGGGTGCAGAAGAATCAGTTTCCTAGGCTTTCACAGAGCCTCTGCAATGGTCATACAGAAAACTGAAAGGAGCCCTCATCCAAAGAGAAGTTAGGGCACAGGACAGTTAAGTTGTTGTTACTCTCCAGGAAGTTGGATACATGCCTTCTTTCCTGACTCATGCATATTACTTGTATGCTCAACTAACATGCTCCAGTTTGGAGACAGAGCAATGGTTTGTGAATCTGCCTTATTTCTCTGACATTTTGCCCCCCAAACACGAAAGAAATACAAAACTGCAGAGCTGTTGTTTGGCATTGTAAAACTTGTTACTGAGGACTGTTGACAATATACAGAGTCTAAAGTAAATTCCAAGACTCCTTTTTTTTTTCTCATTCTTGAGGTAAACAATGACCTATATTTGTCTCTTGTAGCTGCAGGACAATAACAGACTTTTAAAATAGCTACTAATGAGAACCACGTGAGACTCCATGGCTCAATCTGATGATCTCTGTGCAAGGTAAGTATACCTATAGACTCACATATGATGGCTTGCTAATTTTTAATCTTATCCTATAGGTTAGTTTTCTACCAAGCTCAAATAACTTCACCAAGGTGTTTATATCAGCCCACAATCAAATCCAAGACATGCAATAGATGAATAAGTAATTTTTAAAGCATTCTTGGATTTCTTTTGTTAACGTAATTTGTTTCAATAGAGGCCCTGGAATGTGGCTTACCTTTGGCATTCAAAGAGGCTTCTTTCCTTAGAAAAGTCTAAAACTTGTAACTTCTTGTGTTGTAAAGTTTGCCACAGAGTGGGCTTATTCCCACACTCACTCTTACATTGATAAACAATGTAGTTGATCCTGTCTTGATGGCCAGGCCCAGTAACATTTGTAAGTAGACTGATATGTATCAGCTTTTGTTTGTTGACTTGATTTTCCTTTCATATGCAGTTCACATCTTAAAGGTCGTGGTGAGAAGAAGGCTGCCTTCAGGGTACTGCAGCTAACAGACTCCTGGTGCAGGCTCCTCACAGACAAAGCATTTGGATCTTCCCTTTTTGTGTTCAACTTCCCACTCCCCGCAGGGAGCAGAAAGGTGGTTTGGCATGCATTAACCTGTTGTTCTTTTGAGGGATGGAAAACAAAGATGAGGAGACACGTGGTTGCAGCCTCTCTGCTTTCTCAGCTTGCAAACTTGGAGAAGCTTTGTAATGATAGGAAGCACAGATTCATCCTAGGATCAGTCATGAAGGAAATAGCACGTAGGACAGGGATGTGGACGAGGTAGTGGTATGTAAAGACCTGTCTGAAATGCGAGGCTGCAGAGGTCAGAGGGCTTAGAAACTGGCAGAGTCAGATGAGCTTTTGCCCAGAAACCGGACAGAATGGCAACTAGACGGTAGGGTTGCTATGACCATCTCCTGTCCAGCTTCTTCCTTCTGGAGATGGCAGTTGGTCAGACAGGCCAGGGCTAGCAGGAGGTTGTTGAAGAGATCCAGTGATATGGTGAGGCTGTGGATGGGCTGGTGTCTATGTGTGGGAAGGTGTAGATACCAAAAGCAGAAATCTGGTCAGCCTGTAAGAAGTACATTGCAGTTACTGCAATAAGTGGAATAAATCCCACTTACATGTCCCAGTAAACTGGGAATAATGTCAAGCTCTTCTCTGGACTGGAAGACATTCCAGGCTTGGAAGTCAGCCTGAATCAAATTTCTGCTCCCCTTGCACCTCCATGGTGTAGAAAGAAGGCAAATGCAGACACGTAGGCTAGATGTTTCTATATGCTTGTACTATATGAATCCGTGCGGCACAAGATGCAGCTATGCTAAGCCGTGATGTTTACTTACCCGTGTATGAGCTTCATTTGCTACCAGCGTCTTCCTCCTGATGAGTTAGAAAAACCATAAACTCAGAACGTGCACTTTTCCTGCAGGGCCACTGAGTGTCACCATCGCTCCGTGGCTTGCTCTCAAGATGCCGTTTCTCCGGCAAAACTCCTTTTGTTGAAATGGGTTAGAAAGGAAAAAATGTAATGGGAATGAAAATGAGATGCTTCTTGCTGAGATACCCAGAGCTGGGAAGATCTGCACCTACAATGCGAGCAAGCAGTGCTACCTATGGAATGAATCCTGGTTTATATTTAGGCGTAGCCCTTGACAGGATTCCAGCCAGACCCTATAAAGCCAGACCCACAAATTATAGCAGGAATCTCGAGTGACAACAGTTATGGGATGGAAAAGTGCTTCATCAGGAAACACTAAAAAGGCCAGAATTCCACCATTTGCTGAGCAGAATGAACAGAATTTGGTGAGCAGATGAGGGACTGAGATTTACAAAAATAAAGAAGGTGATGGATAAAGTGAATGGAAAACTGTTCTTCAACAAATCTTTCCATGGCAGACTGGGGCCATGTTTTAAAACACATAAAAAAGGTACTTTACCCTATAAGAACCTACTGCTACAGGAGTTAAGGGAGCCAATAATATCAGAAGGTTCAGAAAGCTCATAGACAAAATAACGGAAAACCAATCTATACCAAAGGGAATAGGTTGTGATCATTCCTCCACCATCCCTACTGCCATGCTTGAATGTGGGAGTAGGACAAGGGGAATGGACTGTAGGTACTGGCCAGATGCACTTACTCTGCCTGAAAAGTATTAAGGGGTCCGGATCTGGTGGATTGAAAGATTCAGAGCCTTCCTTCCTTCCTTTCTGGGCCCATGGAAACGAGTGGGAGTTTCTTACTTTGTTTCACATCCCACCAGTAGCAGGGTGGTGTGCAAGTTCACAATAGGCATGCACATGCAGGTTAACAGTGACGGGAGACAAGACTTCAAAGATACCCACGTAAGCACAGTGTCAGTGGCCTGATTTTCTTCCTGAGGACCAGAGCTCAGAGAAATGCACCTTCTTAGGTCTCTCAGGTTTCTGGCCTCCCCAAACCTTTCACTTTCTTGCTGGCTAGACACACCCGAGTTTGTTAGTGGATCACGCACATACACACAGAGAGCACAGTCACACTGGAAATAATTCAAATAAACATATATAGTACAGACTGTGATCGGGTGCAAAGGTTGTCCAGACAAACATACTGGTTACATTTGACCAGCTTAGTTTATCCATCTCTTCTCTCCATTTTCCCACCCTTGTTTGCCTCTGATCCACCTTGATCCCTCCATTTTCCTACCTGTGATTCTCACCCCAAACACACCAGTGTAGTCTTGTAAATCCTCAAATTCTCTTTATTGATTCCAGCATCTCTCCACCCCACGCCCCGAAGCACCCCCCAGTAAGTCCTAAAGCCTCTTTACTGCAGTAGTTCCTCTTCATTTGCATAGATTCCAGAGAGTTTCCTCTCTTGAATTGTCTTCAGCGGGTTTTGCAACAGGGACAAATGGCTTAGTCATTGGTCCAATCGTTGAGGGTTTTAGGAGTGGTTGATTCACAGGGATTACATTGGCTGGGCTCCCTGCTTTGTAATTGTTCCTTTAATCACTATCTGGCCTTTTATTTTGAATAGCCTTAACTATCTTCTATAGCTTTTATTTTTTTGGTAAGAGAACCAGCCAGACAGTTTTCCACTTGAATTAAAAAAGAACCCCCAGCATTTAGAGCCAGTAACAGCCCAAACCCTGTACAGTAGTTCAGGCAGCAGCAAATGTTGTCTTGTGATTCTAAGTCAATGGGACTGGATCTTCTGTGAATGGATAGTCCAGCACTTTCATTATTGAGCCAGATGCAATGTTATTGCCCCACAAAGCTCAAACACATCATTTGCAGTAGCAGTTACGATGCTCATAGCCTCAGTGATGCTTGAGCTTCTGCATCTATGTACACATAGATGGAGCATGATTCTGTTTCTGCTCATCTTTTGCTTCTTCCCACCCGTCCTTGGTACTTGAGCTGTCATCCTTAAAGGAAACTCACCAGCTCTCATCAAGGTGAGCCACTGCTCTGACCTGATGGGGTATTTCTTGTTTTCTTAGAAACAGTCGTGCTGACTACAACACTATTGTTAAAAAATAACAAGTTTCAACAAGCACCCTTACCCTAAGCCAGGCAACTGGCAGATGAACTGATGCTTTTTGAGAGTAATCAAGGGAAGCAGGGCCCAGGTGCCTGCACAGTGCAGCTCTCTTCTAAAAGTCAACAACAAGCTCCAGCACTGCGGTTTCTTCACCCTATTTACACAGGTTTCCAGCGTGCACCTCTGCATGTGCTCTACGTGACCTGGACAGCAAACCTCCCAGGCACCGTTAGTACCACTGCATCCTGCTTGTTCCACAAACCTTGTCCCAGGTATGTCCCTTGTACCAAGAGAACATTTTACAGCCTACATGAAACTACTAACGTTTAATGAGGCTAGCCAGAAAGCCTGGTGGCAGAGGATGTCCCAACACAGAGGACAGCTGCTCTGTGCCAGCTGTACAGCCAGGCTGTGAGGATTATCGTGATCTCAGGATTATCACGATTATCAGGAAACATTCCTTCAGAGAGGGCGCTCAGGCATTGGAACAGGCTGCCCAGCGCAGTGGTGGAGTCACCATCCCTGGAAGTGTTCACACACTGTGTAGATGAGGCCCTCAGTGACATGGGTTAGTGGTGGTCTTGGCAGTGCTGGGGAATGGTTGGATTTGATGATCTTAAAGATATTTCCCAACCGAGCTGGTTCTGTAATTCCATCCCCATGCCTTGCTCCCCTTGCCCTGCAGGCGCCGCACGAGGCCGCAGCCGAGCTACCGACCGCCAGCCCCGGCAGGGCCGGGCGGGGGAGCGGGACGGGCCCCGGCAGCCCGGCCCCAGGCAAGGCCCCTGCCCCTACCCCGCCCCGGCGGGCCTTGAACCCGCGTCCCAACGGCAACATTTCTCCCCCCCCCGCCCCGCGGCTGCCGTCACCAGGGCAACGGCAAGCGGCGCCCGGGGAAGGGATCACGTGCCCGGAAGCGCCTCGAGGGAGGAAGTGACGGAGCGGCGGGAGCCCCGGAGGCCGAGGTTTAAAAAGAAAAAAGGGGAAAAAAAAGGCGGAAAAAAAAAAAAAAGCCAAAAAAAGCACTAACGGGGGGGGGGGGGGGGGGGGGGCGGGGCGCTCCCCGGGCCCGCCCCGCGCCACGCGCCTCCCCGCCCAGCGCTGACCCCGCCAGGCCGCGGCCGGGCCGGGCCCGCCGCGAGGTAACGCCCCCGGCCCCGCCCTCCCCAACAACGGGGCCCCCCGGGCACCGCCCCGCCCCGCCCCGCCGGGGCCCGGTCTGCTGCCCGCGCGCGGGGGGCGTGTCCGGCGGCGGCCCCGCGGCTCCGGTAGCGCCGGCAGCGCGGGTCCCTGGGGCGGGGGGCGGCGCCGGCGGTGCGGGAGCGGCGCGGAGCGGGGCAGTGCCGCGCCGCGGCGGTGGCTGCTGCTGCTGCTGCTGCAGGTGAGGCCGGGCGCGGGGCGCGGGCGGCCGCGGCGGGGAAGAGTTCCCTGGGGGCCGGGGCGGGCTGGAAGTTGACAGCGGCGGCGGAGCAGCCATTGTCTAACGCGGGCCGGCCCCGGGAGCGGCGGCCGGGAACGGCTCCCCCTCGTAGTCCCGCTCCCGCCTCCCGGGCAGCCGCCGCTCCCCCCAACGGTGGCCGGGCGTCAAACACGCGCCTTTCTTTGGCTCCCCGCGGCGGGCATCCTGCGGCGGGTCCCCGCCTCCCGCCGCGGCGAGCTGCGCGCACGGCACATACGTGTGGCGGGCAGGGCGCCTGCACGCTCGCTGTCGGCTTAACTTTGCTGCCGGAGTTGCCGGCGGCCTGGGGGTGCTGTCGCCGCGCTGACCCCCGTGTCTGTGTCCCGTCCCTCCTCACCCTGCTCCCGGGCGCCTGGGGCGCTCGCGGGGAAAGGCGGGTGGCGGGGCGGGCACACCGAGTGAGGAGCAGGTCCTGCGGGGCTCGGGAGTCGCACCGGCTGCCGCTCGCTTCCAGAGCATCCCAGAGCAGAGTTAGCGTGTCCCGGCAGTTTCACGCCTTTACTTGCGTAGCTTGGAGACTGCGTTGTAGAAAAGCACAGTAACAGAGAGAGGAGTGGGCTGTAGTCTCCTGGTTGCTAATTTTATTCCCCCAAAACCTGTCACAAACCTGTGCAAATCTTACCTGTTCCCTAACTTACCTTCTCAAGGATGAAGCAACAAAACCAGTTATAAGCTTAGAAGATGTTCTGCAGGCACCAGTTATGGGCCAGGGGGAATGGATGGGGTGAGCGAGTAAAACTTTTCTACCTCCTACAGTAGTGTTCAGTGACTGGAATAGATGCTGGGCCTGACTCTTCTGCTCTTGCACTTGAGAAAGGTCAAGAACTTGTAGATGGGCAGCCCGTGGTGTGTGCTGAGGCCAGCACTGAGCATTAGGCTCTGGACTGGCCCATGTTCTCATGCCTGTACTGCTCCCGGAGCTAGTTTTCTCCCTTCTCCTTCTGATTCTTTCTGCTGTGGTCTTCCCCGCCGATTCCCATGTTATTCCTGCCATGGTCATAATAGGCCTTTGTATCCTTCCTTGTCTGCCTAATAGGGGTGCAGTTCTAGAGGTTGTTCAAAGGTTCATTTCCAGTAATGGCCACATTATTACTATGTGGGGGTTTTATGTTGTTGGGTTTGTTTGGGGTTTTTTCTTTTTTTTTTTTTTTTCCCCTTGGGAACTGCTAATCACCTTTTCAAGGTGAGTTGTTTAACTCCAATCGTTTGCAAAACCCACGGTTTCATCATTTTTAGTAGGTTAGCTATCTCGGGGAACAGCTAGCTCAGTCAACTGATCTGATAGCCGTGATCACTAGCTTTTTGTAAGGGGAGGGTGCTGGAAGATGCTCTCGGAGGAGGGGAGAGGGTGTAATCCTTGGTATTTTGTGTGGGAATAGCCTGTGTTTGGATCGGATTGCACTAACATGGAGCTGCTCTGCCTACACAGAGACTAAATTTTTTTGATGCCTCTCATCCCAGAAGTGTTTCAGTAGGATTCTGTTTGTGCTCGGACCTGATTTTAAAATCCAGATCAATGTGGAACTCTCAAATTTGCTGTTAATCTCAACACTCAATGGTGCTCTTTACTGAGGAAACACAGTTTGGAGCAGAGCACCGAGTCAGAAGCCAGGTTTCTCCTTCAGGTGCAGCTATGGAGGGTGAGGGTATGTGTTACAGCTAAGCTGAACCTTCTTAGTTACCTTCTTTTCTCTCTCACTGGCACTTCTCGCATCACAAGTGAACTAATTTAACTGAATTAGTTGAATTAGTAGGTTTTCTGCAAAGTTAACAAGTTGACCTGGTGAGCACCAGCAGTGAGGTAAATGCTGGGAGGGACCTGCACAGGGAGGTTGAGCATGGCCAAGGGAACAGAAATTGTCTCCTAATAGTAACTGAGCTACCAGATCATGTGCTGCGGTGTGTGTAGCTTCAATATGACTTGCATTTTAACCCCATTCGAAGTACTTCATTTATCTACCACCGTTTCTTTATTTCAAAAAGTCTGTATTCTCTCCCTCCTCTTTTTATTTTCAGGCTTCATTTACTTTTTGTGGTGCTGCCCCCTGGGGAAGATCTTTGAGGCAATTGTCTTCTCCAGAGCTTTTGTATTCTAGATAGGCTTATGGACCAGCTGTTTCCAGCTGTAACAGCTTGTGCCTGAAGACAGCAGTGGCCAGTTAGGAGGGCATGTGTCTCAGTTGAGGAGATGATGACTGCAGGGCAGAATTACCGATGGCCACTGCCAAAGCAGTGCAGGAAGCCAGTGTTGGATTAGCAGGGAGGTGCCTGGGCAGGACTTGAGGGCAGAGGTAAAGATGCATAGGGAAGACAGGACTGGAGCAGCAGGTATCTGCTTGTCAATGATAGAATGTTCCAGATTTTGAGGTGCAGGTTTGGAGCAGCAGTTCCCTGATTTAGCCAGCCTTCCTCTGCAGTGTAAATGCTGTTGCCCTACTTTAAAGTCATCTGCTGCCCTTAACACCATTCCAGAACTTAAAAACTTGTCTGGTTGAGACTATTGTTCTACCTCCTTTTCTGCTGTAGTGATCTGTTTGTTTATGCACCTGCAAAAAGTTGTGTTTGGGGAAGGCTGTGAACTTCAGAATCTCTGGACTTGAAAAGGTCTTAGATACAGAGGCTGTGCTGGTGATGTGGGATCCTGGAAGCTCATTTAGAGGGTGTCATTTAGAGGTCCCTCAGATATGTCGCAGGGGAGCCAGCTGGTGTTTTGGAAACAATTCTTACATGGAATTATATCCTTCTAAAAAGTCACTTTTTTGGGTGGGATTCTGTTGAATAGTCACTTTTGCGCTTTCCCTTTCCTGACTCTAGCCCCTTCTACTATTACTCCCTGCGTAGTCCATGTTTCTTGTTGCGGAAAACTCCCTGATCATCCCAAGGTGTTACTTTTCTACTAAGCACTTTTTCAGTCTCACTTTTCTTCTTCTTGGCTGATGAAAGCCTTCTCCAGTCCTTTTTCAGCCCTGCAGTTCACTGCAGCGCATTTTGCTGATACTGGAAGATCTCTGGCTCTGCATGATGTCTTTAGCAGCTTTCCCCTCACAAGTGTTGCCAGTGAACCCTTCATCCCCATCTCTTCTGACTCTCTTCCTCCTGAAAGCAACTTGCCATCACAGATACCAGCTTCCAGTCTAATACTCAAGTTACAATATGTCAAGAACAACAAGTAGGTGGAAAGTCCATGTGGTCAGAGAAATAAAGAAATGGTTCAGGGCTGGGGGCTAAACTGGGAGAAGGAAGGACTGAGTTGGTATATCTGCACTAGGGTAGTGGAGTTCTGGGATAATTATGTCTCTGTGGAACTGTAGGAAGAGAGGATCAGAAGTTGCTAAAGTACAGTCGGAGACTGGAAGCAATTGGCTTCAGTTAACTGGCCTCTTGAAGGAGAGGCAATCAGGTCTGTAGCCAAATGATTGTCTGAATGAGCTGCAGCTGCTCCTTCACTTTGCTGCCTTTTTAAGAGTTCAGAATGCTGCAGCTTCCAACTGTAGCGTGGCAATAAAAATATGAGAATGTGTGTGTTCCATTTCTGACTGCAGTAATAAAAGATTTAAACTGAGAATAATTTCTGGGTGATTTCAGAGCTCTGGCATCTCCCATCCCCTGTGGTGTAGCAAAGCTGTGCAAGGAGCCCGGTACTGGGATATTCCAGTAAAAAAGCTGTGTAATGCACTGAAATATGGTTTGGTTCTTTCTCTAGCCTGACTTAGTTTCCAATTCTCTCGATGTAGATCTGGAGTCTGTCTCGTCCGGAGCTCCTGGGATTCTGTCACCATGGAGACCGAAAGTGAGCAGAACTCCAGCTCCACCAGCGGGAGCTCCAGTTCTGGAGGAAGTGCCCGTCCTCAGATATCGCAGATGTCTCTCTATGAGCGACAGGCAGTACAGGTGAGGTGTGGTTATGTTCTGGGGTGGCATCTGCATCAGTGGAAGGTGGTGGTGAGCCCTTTTGGTTTCCTGTGAGTTGTCGTCAGTCAAGCTGGGAGCACGCTTGAAAGACTGTCGTTTTCAGATTTAGGGATTCTTGTGCTAGGTCGGATGTTTAGTTCCTGTGACCTGATACTGTGCTTCGTGTTTTCTAGAATATTCTTCCAGTGTCCAGCCTTTTAAATTTAATCCATACTGAGATCCAATAGTGATTTTACCCTGCTGGTTTGGAGCAGGTAATTCAGTTTATCATCACAGTTTCTCTATATAGTGTATATCCTCCATATACATACTATACTGGAACACTTGTCACCCTGCTTGAGCATGCACACCTCCAAATTCCTTGGAGTTTATTAAAGTCTTGCAAGTGTGCTTCCTGCTGTAGTGGAATACAGCTGTGATTCACTCTGTTACGAAATTTGTAGCTATACTATGTATTTTCATGTGCTAATCTAGTGACTTTGCTTTTTCATGGGGTCTAGGGATGGTCTCATGGCTGTTAGTTATTTCTTCATTACTCTTTCTAATCACATTTCAAGGGCATGCTATTTTTGACAATTGGGTTTTCCTCTTTCCCCAGGCCCTGCAGGCACTCCAGAGACAGCCCAATGCAGCCCAGTACTTTCATCAGTTTATGCTCCAGCAGCAGCTTAACAGTGCCCAGCTTCACAGCCTGGCTGCTGTTCAGCAGGTGAGTTGCCAGGGGGCAAAAGGAGAGGAATTGGATTGTTTTCTGGGGAAGATCCAGAGATTCTCTCTTCATACTGTGACTTGTGCACTGGAATCATCCTGATCCACAATGAGACAGTGGGTCCCTAAACCCATTGGTGAAAGCTAATGCAAACAGCTAGTAAACTGGAAGCCTGATGCAAAGATTCATTTGGATTTCAGGTACAGAGCAGGGGAAGGTAAAATTTGGCATCCCCATCAGGAAACTTGTACTTCAGAGTCCCGTGACTAGCCCCTGCACCTTCTTTAAATAAAAATATGGGTGGTTAAATCAGCAGTGGGTGCAGGGGTGTTTAAGAAACATATTAAAGTTAACCATGGATTGTTATTTCTCTGAGAATAAACATGGTCTTGTGTGCATGAAATTTCAGGCAGTATCCTCCGAATTTTCTGTTGTGAAACTTGGTAGCCCATGTTTTCTTTACCAGTTACTTCTAAGAGGGATCTGGGATAGATCTTATCCAGCCAAGACAGTGTTTCTTTGAGATATGTTTATACAAATCAAGATATGATGCATAATTATTGAATGATTTTTATTTTTTCTTTAGCAACTTTGCTCACCTACCAGACTTTATCATCACTTGAAGATGGATTGTGTATGATGTGAATATAGTTCTGTCTCTGTAACAATATCTCAGTAGCAGTGCTCCTTAGCTGTTAGTCCAGGATTTAGTTGTTCTCAAAATCCCTACCCGCATTTTTGTAGCATAGAGGGAATAGAATCCTCTCACCAGTTTCACACAAGTCTTAGTTATGAACCTAACTAAACAGTACAGTGGAATTCCCGTGGGATCATAGAGGAGTAAAAAAAAAAAAAATTAACAATATTTACATTCTTCCACGAACTATATGTGCTGTAACCTGAAATTTGTTACTTGGAGTGCTATCGCTGCATTGTGATAAACTGCAGAACCAGCCCAGCAAACTGCTAATATTGAGGGGAACGTCTGGGTGTTAACATCCAGCATTAGGATGAGGGTTGCAGTGTATAGCATGGCAAGCTGGGGCAACAGTGGAGTATGTTCCATGGGTAGAAGGACATGCGCTGTAAGGTCTGTTGTCCACGGTCTTGGGTAGTGTGTAGGACTGAACTGGTTGGGGAAGAGGAGGTACCTTGCTGAGTTGCTGCACCTTATTTGTAGGGCATGGCAGAGATTTGTAGTGGTTAGATTGTTCTCCTGTTCTCAGGAATGGGAGAAGATGATGATGGGACTAGGTGTTTGGACAAAACCAATTATTTGGGCTGGATTGAAAAGTTTGTTCCAGGTACTCATTTCTCTGTCAATCTTTCTTGCAGGCTACAATTGCAGCCAGTAGACAGGCCAGCTCCCCCAACACCAGCACCCCACAACAGACCACCACCACCCAAGCCTCTGTAAGTAACTGCTCCCTCCCACTCCCTGCCTTGTTCTTTCTCCTCTTTGCCTTTCAGGAAGGCAGTCAGCCAGGGAAACACAGGTTAGAATGCTGGGAATCCGCAAGATGCAGCCGACTTTGAGGAGTTGGGGTGCTATCATTATTGGTGAAGGTTGAGGAAACCAGAGAAGGTTTCTGAGTGGGAGAAGCCCCTTAGCTAGAAAGGTGGACACTAATCTATCTTTGCTAAGGCTTTGGGAATAGATTGTCACATATTAGAAGAGGATCAGGACTTCTAAGAGGAAGTCATGAGCAGCTTGAAAGTGAATCCTCTTTTTCTTGGGCTAATCAGTGGTTTGCTGAATGAGAAATGAGAGGAAGTTCGGTTCTGTATTGAGAAACTGGGATTTGTTCAGAGAGTAGATGAGTTGGTAGGGTAGAGATTATTTTGTGGGTTTTTTCCTTTATTTGAGAGGCTGGAGAAAATGATGTATTTCTTTGGTTCTCTTATTGCAGTTGCATGCTAACAATGATTCTCAGGCTCAGCATACAAATAAGTTTAGCATCCAGGGCTTTGGCTAGTTTATATTGCTTAGCCTCTAAGACAAGAACGTTTTTCTTCTTGGTTCCGTGTGGGTTACAGGAAAAAACTGTAAAATATCTGTTCTGGCTGTAAAAGTGAATTTGTACTTCTTTGCCTCTACCTCTTCATGTATAATTTGGGGCTTTTCTCTGTTTTAAGATCAACCTAGCCACCACATCAGCTGCTCAGCTGATCAGCCGGTCACAGAGTGTGAGTTCCCCCAGCGCCACAACCCTGACACAATCTGTGCTCCTTGGGAACACCACCTCACCACCTCTCAACCAGTCACAGGCCCAGATGTATCTTCGGGTAAGAGATCTGTGCCCAAAATATGTCGTGACCATGAACCCAACTTCCTGACCACTTCAGTTTTTCACTGCTGGGGATTATAAACATCTTTGGACTAACTATCTTTAAGGATGACGCACTACATTTTAAATTCAGATAGGGAAGCTCTTATCCCTGAAACCACAAGTTTGACTCTGGGCTCAGCTTTTGAGGGTAGATGACTGTTGTATTCTATGGCTCGGGCGAGATTAAGAACCATGTTTGTCTCTGCTCTGCATAGACGTTAAAGATCCCATGGCACTTCTCACTAGAGCGTAAATGTGAAATATATGTCCCAGACTTGAATATAGTTCACAGGAATAAAGCTGCTCTTCTGGTTCAATGCTGGAACAGATATATGGTAAATTACTCTCTTCTAGCACTGCTGAGCTCAGGGCCATAAATCAGAATTCAGGTAAGTCTGGAAACATAAATCAGCGTGATCAAATATGTCATCCTTTTAATCGCTTTGAAGTGCTGATAAAACAGAAAACATTAGGCTTGACAATATAGTCAGTCTAGGGTTTGGTTACCTCCTTGAAATACTTTTTCTGTGTCTCAGTTAACTAGATACAGATTGTAAAACCTTTCTTTTAAAGCAACCCTGGTCTTGGATGTATGGGTTTTTTTTTAATCACTGTTTCTCAACCAGTCCCAGATATATACCTGAAAATTCAATTACACCTCATTCTTTTAGCCAGCCTTGGGCAGTCTGTGGGAGTTGGTCCGGGCCCACATTTGATAGAGGAGGGGTTGTTTTTGTAAGGAAACTGTTCCCAGTTTCCTGCTCCTGAGGGTTATGTTCAGTGTTACAGTGCAGGGAGGGTTGGGGGTTTTGCAACGCATGACATTGCAGCCCAGCGTTGCTTTGTAATCTTTTTGCTTGTGGTTCGCTGTCTTTTTCTCTCTTCCCATCTGTTCCTTTCATTCCACATCACCTGACCTTCCCTCAACAGCCACAGCTGGGGAACCTGTTGCAGGTAAACCGAACCTTGGGCCGCAATGTGCCTCTTGCCTCCCAACTCATCCTGATGCCCAACGGGGCTGTGGCCGCTGTGCAGCAGGAGGTACCACCCACCCAGTCTCCTGGTGTCCATGCAGACACAGACCAGGTCAGTGACATCCCTTCCCCTGCTCTCCATCACCTCACACTCTGGTCTTTGTCTCCAGCTGTCTCTGTATGGCAGATTAGCTCTATTTTATCCCCAGACTGTCCCCCCTGCCCAGGCAGGAGATTCTGTTTCCTTGCCACCTTTTTTTCACGTTTGTTTTTTGCTTCCAGAGATTGGATTAATTTCCGGGGTGAGCTGTAGGCTTCACAGTTTCTTAGTTGTCCTTGTGTGAAAAGAATTGTTGAGTTCTATGTCTAGCTTTCAGTTATTCTGCAATAACGAGTCTTTGCCAGTGGTAGTATTCCTTCACACAGTTATTTGTAAAGGTGCCAAAGACCAAACAGGCCACAAGGTCTTAGCTCCTGCATTCATGTGTAAGTCATTCTCTAGGTAAGGAAGCTGCCATGGCTTCCCGTTTTTCTTGTCCTGTCCCAGTTATTCTTAGGAATTACCATCACTTCATATTTGTCTTGTCTGGAGCACTTTTTTGGAATGAAAGTCAGCCATGATCAAAATTGAAGATAATGCTGCAGGAGGAGTAAATACAGAGGATGGCAGCACCAAAATGCAGAGGAACTGGTGAAATCAGAAGGGCTGCAGGCCAGGAGTAGATCTGTGGGCCTGCTGGTTGGAAAGACCTGCACAGGGGGAGAAGGCAGGTGGCACAAAATTTGAAAATGAGTGACTGGTCTTTAAAGGGGTATCTCAGCACTTCTAGAGCTGTGCTAAACTGGGTCCTGCCAATGCAAAGGCATGACAAGCAGGTCTGAAGGCTGTCCCATGCCTTGGAGAGTGGCAGTGTCCTCATGCGCTGCTCAGAAAGTGCCACGAGATCTTTAACTTCCATCAGAGATGGGGCAGGAGGGAGTTCAGTATAATATGCTTCCTGGGGAGGCCCATGCCTGAGCTTTACTCTGCAGTGTTAGCCAGGTCCCCACATGAGACTTGAAGCACCAGCTTTGCCTGCATCCCAGTAGAGTGTGTCGCATTCTCCACCAAGCTTCCGGCAGGTAACATACGTAAAGCAAACAGATTCTGTTTTGTATATGTGTTTCTAGGTGCAGAACTTGGCTGTGAGGAGCCAGCAGACCTCAGCTACCAATGCCCAGCTCCAAGGCTCTGCTCAGAAGGCAGCTCTGCCAGGGAGTTCCCAGGCTTCAGGCTTACCACAGGCCACCAGCACAGGCCAGACCTTGGCAGTGGCTCAGGCCTCCTCTGGAAGCTCAGGCCAGTCCCTCAACTTGAGCCAGGGGGCAGCGGGCAGCAATGGTGTCTCTGGGGGTGTGGTGGCAAGTGGTGGGAACCAGACCTCAACAGGCTTGAGCCAGACCTCCTCAGCAGGCGCCGCTGGCAGTTGCCAAAGGAAGGGCACAGGAGTGGTTCAGCCGTTACCAGTGGCGGCTGCCCAGGCTGTGACTGTTAGCCAGGGAAGCCAGACAGAGGCAGAGAATGCAGCCACAAAGAAGGGTGAAACGGACAGTGGTGGACAGCAAACAGTGGGCATGAACCTGACCAGGACCGCTACACCAGCACCCAGCCAGACACTCATCAGCTCGGGTAAGTGCAGACCTCTTCTTTCTGGGCTTTTGCAGGAGTGCCGTTTGACAGCCCAGTGGTGACACCTTGCCCTACACACCTCCCAGCCTCTGGACTCCTGGAGGCTTGTCTTTAGGGATTATCCCTCTGTATTAGCAAAAGAAGTTGATTTTGTCCTTCATGTCCTTTGCCAGTTAACTGTCAATGATTTTGGAGTTTAATGACTCAAGCCAGCGCAGTGGCTGCCTGCCTTTTTTGGGTTTGTTTTTTTGTTGTTGTTGTTGTTGTAGTTCCCAGCTGCACTGCTGATAACTTGTGTGCTTTCCTTTTCTTCCACCGCTCTGTGTTTGTACAGCCACATACACACAGATACAGCCACACTCGTTGATCCAGCAGCAGCAGCAGATCCACCTGCAGAAGCAGGTGGTGATCCAGCAGCAGATTGCCATTCATCACCAGCAGCAGTTCCAGCACCGCCAGTCCCAGCTCCTCCACACAGCCACCCATCTTCAGCTGGCCCAACAGCAGCAACAACAGCAAGCACCATCTCTGGCCCAACAGCAGCAGCAAGCTCAACCTCCACAGCAGCAGGCTCCACCTCAAAACCAGCAGCAGGCTCAGACCCTTGTGGTGCAACCTATGTTGCAGTCCCAGCCACAGCCTGTGCAGCTCCAGCAGGACAGTCCTTGCCAGCCAGCCACCAAGTCACCTGTTCCAATTCAGTCCAAATCTCTGGTCACCCCCATCAAGCCACCTCAGCTTGGGCCTGCCAAAATGTCAGCAACGCAGCAACCTCCACCACACATCCCAGTGCAGGTGGTGGGTACTCGGCAGCAGGGCTCAGGCCAAGCCCAAGCACTGGGTTTGGCTCAGATTGCTGCAGCAGTGCCGACATCCCGGGGAATGCCAGCCGTGGTCCAGCCTGTTTCCCAAGCCCTTGCTGCTTCCCCATCATCATCTTCAGCTCCAGCATCCTCACAGGAAGCTCCCCCTCTCGCCACAGGGGTGAATTTGGCACAAGTTCAAGGCACAGCCCACATGGTGAAGAGCCCAGCCTCCTCTCCAGTTGTGGCTCAGATGCCAGCAGCATTCTACATGCAGTCTGTCCAGTTGCCAGTAAGTGATACCATTGAGAAGGAGAATAGCATGTGGATTCTCTTTGTTCATTCCTAGGACACCAGTCGCAGTCCAGGCCCAGGTCAGTGGGATGGGTAAGAGGTTTGGGTAGGGGGACGTGGAGACTTTTTCCCCTCGAAAACACTCAATTCCAATCCAACTCTTGGGGTTACTGACTACAAGCATTTCTCTTCCATGTTATCATTCAAAGGCATGCATGAAGTAAATAGGTGAGACTCAGACCCTGACCCAATTGGGGTAGGTGTCCACATTACATGCTAAGGATCACATTTAACAGTGGGGTGGGTTGACCTTGGCCAGCTGCTGGGTGACTGCCAAGCTGCTCCATCACTCATTTGCAACAGGACAGGCAGAGAAAAATAGGATGAAAAGCTTGTGGGTCAAGATGAGGGCAGGGAGTTTACTTACTAATTAGCATCATGGGCAAAACAAACTCGATTTAGGCAAATCAATTTAATTTATTGCCAATTGATCGGAGTAGAATAATGAGAAATAAGAACAAATTAAACACCTCTCCCCCTTCTTCATGGGCTCAACTTTGCCCCCAACCATTCTTACTTCCTTCCCCTGAGCAGTGCAGGATGGGGAATGGGGCTTGTGGTCAGTTCAAAACGTTTTGTCTGTGCTGCTCCCTCTTCCTCATGCTTTTTCCTTGCTACAGCATGGGATCCCTCGCATGGGATAGTCCTTTATGAACGTCTCCAGCATTGGTCCTTCATACAGTTCTTCACAAACTGCTCCAGCATGGATCACTTCCATGGAGTGCAGTTCTTCAGGAGCAGACTGCTCCAGCGTGGGTCCCACAGGGGCCCACAAGTCCTGCCTGCAAACCTGCTCCAGGATGGGTTCCTCTCAACATGAGGCCACAGCTCCTGCCAGGAGCCTCCTCCATTGTGGGCTTCCCATGGGGTCACAGCCTCCTTCGGGCATCCCTCTGCTCCAGCGTGGGGTCCTCCACAGGCCGCAGGTGGAGATCTGCTTCACCATAGACCTCAATGGGCTGCAGGTGGAGATCTGTGATCTGCTCCACCATGAACCTCCACAGGCTGCTGGGGCACAGCCTGTCTCACCATGGTCCGCACCACAGGCTGCAGGGGAATCTCTGCTCTAGAGCCTGGAGCACCTCCTCGCTCCTTCTGCATTGACCTTGGTGTCTGCAGGGCTGTTCCTCTCACATACTGTCACTGCTCTTTCTCAGCTGCTGTTGCACAGGTTTTTTTACCCTTTCTTAAACACGTTATCCCAAAGGTGCTACCACCATCACTGATGGGCTCAGCTTTGGCCAGAGGTGGGTCCATCTTGGAGCTGGCTGGAACTGGCTCTGTCGGGCATGGGGGAAGCTTCTGGTGTCTTCTCACAGAAGTCACCCCTGCAGCCCCCTGCTGCAAAACCTTGCCACATAAACCCACTGCAAACAATAACTGGCTTCTTTTGTCTCTCTCAGGAGAGAGATGAAAGCTGAGTGGGCTGTGAAGACTGAACTCCCTTCTCACTAGGTGTGTGGATACCTCCAGGTCAGAGACCCCTTGGTGTGTGGTACCAGCCACCAGCTCTAGACCTCAGAGGATTCCCTAGCAACTGACTGTGCAGAGGAAAACAAAGATGGCTCCTGTACCACAGGCCTCATCCATGCTGCTGTGAATTGTTCAGGCAGGGCCTGTCTAACTCCCAGGGACAGCAGTACTTGTACAGCTCAGATATCCTTAGCCAGTTGCTGAGACTGTTTCTAAACTGGCTCTTTCTTAGGGAAGGCGTAACAGGATTTGTCTGATTTTTAGAGTGGGGGGTCAGTTCTACTCTCATCCAACACGTGCCCCCTACTCTTTTGACTCTCCTTTGAAAATGATCTGATTTAGCCACAAGCCTGTTGGGAAACTGCTGGGTGACTGCCATTCCATTTCTTTCTTCCTGGAACAATCCTTTGAGGTTAACACAGTGGTTTGGTATTATGTCAATGTATCAACGTGAATTGGGACACCAAATCCTAGTCGTAGTAGTATGGTGGTGAGTCTTCTGAAGTTTTACTCCTTGCTAGACAAATGCTCCTAACTAGAGATATGTACTGTGAGGGAGCTAGAGGCATCCCCATGAGAAGGAACCGGGCTGGAAATGAAGTACAGTGGAGCAGGATGGATTTTCCTTTTGCCTTTGGTCTGTCTTGTTCTTTGCTTTGGAGCTCCTCTCTGCTTACCCATTCCTCTTTGTTTATTCACGCAGGGCAAATCCCAGACCTTAGCGGTAAAGCGCAAGGCAGAGTCGGAGGAGGAGAAGGAGGAGTCACCCAGTGTCACTGCACTCCTGCCTGCCAGGTCCTCTCCTGTGACAGACAGCCCCAAAAACGTGGAGGAGAAGAGTGGCCTTGGAGGTGAGGTACAAATGAGAGCTCTGCTTGTGAGTATTAATGATCTAGTCTTGTATTCCACTTGAAGTAAATGGAGCAAAAGTAACGGACTCTTGTGGCTGTTAATTTTACAGATAAATCCGATTCTGCTGCCACTGCAACCCCAAATACCCCCTCAAGTGAAGGAGCATCAGTCACCCCCACCTCTGCTCCCACCCCAAACCTGGCAATGGTGTCACGTCAGGTGGGAGACTCCAAACCCCCACAAGCCATCGTGAAGCCCCAGATCCTCACACATATCATTGAAGGCTTTGTCATCCAGGAAGGAGCAGAGCCCTTTCCGGTAGGGATTCTCCGCTGGGGGGAAGGAGGGTGGTGGGCTTCAATCTTTGGGCAGGAGTTTCTTTCCCCATATTCCAGCTCGTGCATTTTTAGCCTTGAGACACAGACAGTGAAGAGGAAGGGAAAGGAGGGAGGTGTCATGCATGAAGCAAGGCATTAAGTGGTGGCATTAAAGAGAACAGGTTGGAAAAAGTAAAACAAGTGTGATGGGAACAGTTTTCTCCAGTAGTCCCCAAAGCAATCATGTAGGAATTGTAAGAAGGTGGTTCTTTCGGACTTTTAGTAAGGGAAAGATGCGCTGCACTTTGAACAAGCAGCAAGTGAAGTTAAAGCAAATAAGGGGAAATGCAGTTACCTGGAATTGCAGGATGTTCAAGGCAGATAGTACCTGGTGATCTTTGAATGAACAGCCAAACCTGGTAAGTCAAGAAGGAGTAATAACTTTGTTTAACATCTCTCCTCCCCTAGTGGGCAGAGGGATGTTTCTGAGCTGTAGTAACATGTGAGCAGCACATACCTTGTGGAGGGTGGTGGGCACAGAGAATCCTTTACTGATGGGCCCAGCTCTTTCTTTTCCTGTCCAGGTGGGTTGTTCTCAGCTGCTGAAAGAATCTGAGAAACCACTGCAGGGAGAGGCTCCTTCTGGCCAGAGTGAAAACCTGTCCAGCAATTCTCTGGGAGGGGACAGTGCTTCTATGGGTGAGTCTCAGCATCCGGAGGCCTAGCTAGTGTTACTGGAAGTTTCTGCACTCTGATACTGTATTACCATCAACTGGTGTGTATCTCTGTGTCTCACTAGAGCTTGATAAGAAGGCAAACTTGCTAAAGTGTGAATACTGTGGGAAGTATGCCCCAGCAACCCAGTTCCGTGGCTCCAAAAGGTTTTGTTCCATGACCTGTGCTAAAAGGTAAGACATTATCTTCCTTTTCTCTGACTATCCATTCTTTGGAATTGGGTGTGTGCCCTTTCTCCAGGTAGTGTGCAACACTTCAGTACATCCTATCCTCCCTCCATGGGGTGCACTGGCCACAGAGATCCTTTAGGACTCTCAGTGACTTGTGAATGCTTCTAGGTCTGGAGAGTTGGATGTGGTGTTGAGTGTAAGCAGGGTTCCTGACTTGTTCGGAAAATGAAGTGGAAATGGGGGAAGTTCTGGGACTCTGAAGAACCAGTCTTCAGTCAAATATAGATTTGACTGACTAAACAAATGCATACTGGTAGCTGTCTGCTGCATTAGTACTAGACAAAAACATAAGGGAGCATTGGGAAAGAAAAGGCTGGGGAGAAGTTAGACTAGTCATTGCTGCCTCCTATTGATAGCAGAGTGCTTTTTATGGGTCTTTTTTCCCTTAGGGGAATGACTTAATTGACCCTTCAGATGTTAGATCAAGACTCTGCTGTCCAAATATTGCTTGAGTCAGAAGTCTGGACTGGTTCCTTCCAAGGGTAAGTCTTAGGAGGAGGAGGAACAGAACTTGATGGTAAAGAGGAGCTTTATCCCCATCTAGAGCAAGGAGAAGCAGTAGGTTTAGATCGTTGCTGTTCCCTAACTGCTGCTCTGCTTCTACTTATTCGAGGTACAATGTCAGCTGCAGCCATCAGTTTCGGCTGCAGAGGAAGAAGATGAAGGAATTCCAGGAAGCTAGCTATGCCCGTGTGCGCCGGCGGGGCCCGCGGCGCAGCAGCTCTGACATGGCGCGAACAAAGATCCAGGGCAAGCGCCACAGGGTAAGGACATAGTCAAGGCAGGTCTCAGTGTAAAGTTGTCACTGCTGGATGCATTGCTTTCTCACAGTGATGTAGACATAAAGGTTGTGCCAAGTACACATTGACACAGTTACTACATGGGGCACAGTGAGCTGTTCTGATCACTTGTCAACTGCAGAAAGTGGATTCACATTTGTACTTGTTCTGTTCACTCTCTATTCGCTCCCATGTGTGTCTTGGAGGTCTCAGTTAATGAGATCAGCTGACAGCTTTCGTAGGAAACAATCCTCTTTTCCCGTTCGATTAACCATTCTTCCACATGAATGATTTTAATCACATTAGAGAAAATCGAATGAGCTTCAGTGCTGATGTGAGGAAGAGGAATCGACTGGGGAAGGATGGGGAAAAGGGAGAGGAAGGGGGGCGAGAGTCAAGTCTCCCATTTCTGGCATCACTGAGCTCTTGTGTCAGCTGCCCCGTACTAACAGCCTGAGACAGTGACGCAGACTGTTGGGACAACTTCTGCTGTTCCCAATGTCTTGTTTTGCATGTAGTAATTTTGAATTTCTTACAACACCTTTTGTTTTCTTTCTTTCTTTCTTTCCTCTGGTCTTGTAGGGCCAAGAAGACTCAAGTCGAGGCTCTGATAACTCCAGCTATGATGAAGCTTTGTCCCCTACCTCTCCAGGACCCCTGTCAGTAAGGGCCAGTCATGGAGAGAGGGACCTGGCAAACTCTAGCATGGCCCCACCTACCCCAGACCTACATGGCATCAACCCAGTCTTCCTGTCCAGCAATCCCAGTCGTTGGAGTGTGGAGGAAGTGTACGAGTTCATTGCATCACTGCAAGGTGAAGTTAAGATCCCCTCTTGTGCTCCTGTGATCCAGTAGCATGAGGAAATTTGTTGGGTCTCTTTCTGGAAAGAAAGTGGTGTCAGTGGTGCCTAGTGCTGTTATTGTACTTCTGTACACGTTTCTGAATTGGAGTGGGTCATAGGAGTGGGATAATTTGTACTTCTCAAGTAGCCTGTGTCCTCAGGCAGACTGTGGACTAGAGTGGAGAGGGGAATTGGTTATGTTCCTAGCTTGCTTTCTGTACCTGCCTGAGGCCCAAGAATGGGAATGAGGGGAGTGCCCAGGGAACATCTTTTCTCAATGCTGTTTTCTTTTGGTTTCACAGGGTGCCAGGAGATTGCAGAGGAGTTTCGGTCACAGGAAATAGATGGCCAGGCACTGTTGCTTCTGAAGGAGGAACATCTCATGAGTGCCATGAACATCAAGCTGGGACCAGCTCTCAAGATCTGTGCCAAGATCAACGTCCTCAAGGAGACCTAACAGCTCTGAAGCCATAGGTCTCACTCTTGCTCTGACCCTAGGGCAGCTGCCAGCTTTGGAGCATCCTGTTGGGGGGCAGGGAAGAATGGGACAGTCCCCTGTGGTCTCGCATTCAAGAATGAGAAGGAATTTAACTGACTGTAACTGCCATGGACAGTTAACATGCCCATGTCTTGGTCTTTTAATGGTGCTACAATGGGGAGGAAAACTCCCTCCTGGGGCCTTGAAACATCACTCGTTCTTCCTGATTTTTAATATGCCTCTCCTGTATAACACATAAAGACATGAAGGGGACTTTTTTCTGTCTTAGCAGACTTCTCAAAGGGAACCGTCCTCACCCCTTTTTGCTACAGCAGGTCTGCTAGATCTTAGTTTTGAATCTCACTGTGCCAGAACTTGAGGCATAGGAAGAGCCAGCCCCACATGGGCATTGGGAGCAGCTGTGCTTGGGGCATTTAGGAAGGGGAACTAGTAAAGTCCAAGTGATGGAGGTGGACAAACAAGAATTTGAATAAAAGGGGCTGCTACTCTTCCACTCTTCAAAGAATCTAGGCTGCTCATGAACTGGGTTTAATAGCCATTCCAGCATGCATACCAAACTTGAAGGCCTGTGGCAATAGGAGCTGCCAAAGCTTTACTGTCTCTTGTAATGATGCAGAATGAAGACAAAGTGTTGTAGCAGCTATTCACTCCAGATGCTCCTCTCTGAACCAGAGGAGGATTTACCCTGAGTACTTATGAACAAGGTGATTGGAAAATCGAAGGGAAGGGGGATTGTCTTACATTAGGCACTAGGTTTGTCTCCTCATTGTGCTAGGGCATAATTTACAGGTCCAAAGCGGTCTCCAGAAGCACCAAGGCTCTTCATACAATGGGCTGGGGTTTTGTTCTGTTTTGAGGTTTTTTTGTGTTCTCTTATCAGTTTGTATTATTTTTGTGTCTGTCTTCATTATCCTCAGGAGAGTTTCTGGGACAACGTTTAAGCTGGCAGGATTGTATCACCTGCCTCAGGCTCTTTTTTTTGTTGTTGCTGGTGTTGTAAAACAAGTATTTCTCTTTCTCAGTTAAAACCAACAAGCAACCCTCCAACAACTGAATGCTAATCCTTTAATGCTACTTCTGCCTTCTAAGGGGTAGAATTATGATATAGGTTGAGTCTCTCCCTTTTAGCCCCTCCAGGTTTGGGGTTTGTTTTTAAGGACCAAATGTGGCATTCTTAAGTTTTATAACCAGGTTGCCAAAGGTGAAAATCTGGGCAGAGTTCCTCTTTTCCAGAAGCACCTCTTCTTCAAACAAATAGGCAAAAAAAAACCAGAAGAAATTGCACAAAGCATGAAGAGGTAAGTGCCCCTTAGAGCTAAATACCTGCAAGCAACATGATTTTATAAACCATGTGTCTCAGCTTTTCTGATTTCAGAAATTTCACATGAATAATTGAGTGAAACAAACACTCTGTGTGGAACGCACCTATGGGTGCAGGAAAGCTGTAGTGACAAAGGAGGTGTAATAGCATAGGTAGGAAAACACTAGAGATGTTTGGAATTGGCTCTTTATTGACCCATATTAGAAAAAGAGAGGAGGGAAATGGCTTAGAAGATGGATAAAATGTGGTAGCAGCTTCCTTGTCTTAAGTGTACTGTTGAATCTCTCTAATAATGCCTTTGTTCCTGAGAAAGAAAACTTCTGAGGCTTCTTGAATGAAAACAGGCCTAAAAGAAGCTGCACCCTGATAACACTATTTGGTCTGATATAATTTGGAGGTAGGGAAGGGGGAGGTTAGAATCTCTTAACAGCAACCATCTGAGGAAGGCTGCCCTTGAAGTATTTTATCCTTAGCAGGCTGGGTGTGATAAAAAATCCAGTTCAGTTTGACCCTTGGCAGGGTAGGCAGGCAGTAACCTGCCTACAGTACTACTGCTTCTGAGGACCGGATTTTATTTCAGTCAAATGAGAAGGTTTCATTTCATGTTCAATGTTCTTAATAAAAAGAAAAAGCTTGTTCAGGCTTTGCAGGTCTGGCTGCTAAAAGTTACTTTCTCTTTTTATTGTTGCAAAAGAATACAGAGCATAGGAAGCCTTTCCCATCCCTTACTACCTGAGCTTCTAAAGCTGTGTATACCGCTCCCTCTTAAGCCCTCCTAGGCGGCAGGAAAAAACATGTACTAACAAAAAGAGACCCATTCTGGGAAAGAGTAGCTCAGGCACACGGCACCACCCACTAAGGACCCTTCACCTTTGGGTAAGAAAGATGCTCTGGCACCACAGAAAGCTCTTGTTACAGCAACACAACACTTCACCAGGGTTTGAGGTTTTTTTTTTGGTAATTTTATTTTTGAAAGTTGTGTTTTGTACAAAAAAAATTATCTTAAACACCACCATGAAAAAACAGTAACAACAGACTTTTAGTGACTTCCTATTTTTCCCATGTTATGAGGAAGATTGAGGCTGTAACAAAAGTCAAAGAAAGCAGGAGCTGTTTGCCCACTCCAAACCCAGCAAGAAAGCAGGGCCATCCCTTTCCCCTCAGTGTCACTGTTCAGACTGTTTTGGCAGTATTACAAATACACAAACCTCGTCTGTACTCTGCTGTTAACAGTAGTGGCTTGCTTATTCACAGTCTCTGCCCTCAAGACTGAGGGCAGTTCTTGCCAGTCTAGAATAGGGCAGAATGGGATCACTTAAGAGTATAGCCCCTGAAATAAAAAGCAATTAAGAATCAAGGTGCCAAGTTCCTGAAGTCTTGCAACTTGGCTGTACCTGCATTTCACCAGGGCCCCAGGAAAAGGTCTCTTTTACTCCCAGCCAGTAGCAGTATCTAAGTACCATCTGTACTATAACAATGATTTATGAAAGCTGACCCTGTAAGTGCAAGAGTCCCTTACGCAGTTTTTCATTACACTAGCATTCTTATCCTTGGCTTCTACAGTTCCTTTTTTATATTCTGGTAGCTTCCTGGGAAAACCCTCTGCCAAACAAGGAACATTCAGAGAGCATATAATCACAATGCTGACAGTGACTGAGCTGTGCAGGCAGTCACCTCAGGAAGCTTAGAACTTGAGTGGCAGCTACCTGTTTCATTGTGCCTTGATGTGAGTTTCAGCAAATGTTCCCTTTACTTAGCAGCACATTATTTCCTTTTGCTTCTCAATGATTTGGAAAAGCCAAGACAATATTGTGACTGAACTGCAAAATCATGAGACTGTATTTAACTCATGCTTTTTAACATTGCCCCTCTCAATTGTCTGAGAGGATGGCGTGCATCCCTTTGTATACGTTGAAAGAAACTGGTGTGTACTCTTCAACATACTGCCATTAGGAAAAGAAAAGAAAATAGTGCAGAGGTGCCAATGCCTCTTCCACCCCCACAGAGTCTGGCATAGAGCACGCTGCAGGTTATGCTGGCAGAAGCAGTGCAAAAGCTAGAAAAACTGAAAATGCATTCAAAAAGAATTCCAGTGTCTTACAGATCCTGTAAACCCTAGAGGTGAGGGGGAAGAAACAAAAGATCCCTCCTACAGTCTCAGCTGTTTTAACCCATGGCCTCCTTCCCCTTTCTGCACCCATCCATGGTTCTTTTTATCTCTTGGTGCTTCCTCTCCCATGCTGAACACTCATATTGCTTTCTTGCTGTCTTCTACTCAACTCTTAGCACTTTCTCCCCTCAGCTCTGCTGCATTTGTAAAATCCTAAACCAGCATTATATTCACACCCAGAGGCATCCATGGGACTTGACGCACCAGAGACAGCAAAAGCAAAGAGCGTAAAGAAAATCAGAGTGAGAGAAGGACAACTGGCTGGGAGACACCCGGCTAAACTGGGGAGATGGGGAGAAAAGAACTCGGTGTTGAAAGCTGATCACATTGGTAGCAAGTGGTCATCCCGCTCCTCCGACTCCTCACCCAGTTGGTCGTCGCCCACCCCGCGGTATGCGGCTGGTGCGTTTCGAGGCTTGGATCTGCAGACAAAGTCACAGCCATCCTGCAAGACAGGACATTGTACCAGAATCAGGCTGCAGGCAATTGACTCAGCACCCAAAACAAAGCAGCTTCTGCCATTTCTCTGCTGCCAGGGGATTGTGCCTATCCCTGTGCTATATGGGACAGGTCCCCAAAATTGGTCTTGATGAGAGAAGCACATATACAAACATCCTACTTGGTCCTGAAAGCTCTAGGCTTTCAGTGTGCTGTTCATACTGATGAACAGCACGCAGCAACATCAGGCTGATCCATGAAGGATCAATGGCACTGCCTACAGTGCCCAAGGAAGTGTTTCAGGTAGTTGGAAGTAAGATTTCAAAGTCCCCAGCTTAACATTCCTAGCTGGAAAGCGTTAACCTCAACTGAGCATGGGTTCCAGTTTGTTATGTAGTAACTGCAGGACACTGGCAGGGCATCAGTCTTGGCAATAATTAGTGTACTTCAGAAAAATAAAACACATATTCTTTTCTTCTGCTTCAAGGTACACTACCCTGGTGGTACATATACCTGAGAACAGAGTCAACAACAAGGAGGCAGATGCCCTTTTCTCCTGCCCCAGTATAGGAGCCAGGCTGGGAATATACAGGGATTTTCACTCACCGCTACCAAATTGCCCAGATCTTGCCAGAAGGCAAAGTGAGGAAATTGCTCCATGCCCTTTGCTCCCACTACAAGGCGCTGGTAGAGGAACCCACCAATGATGTAGACTGCAATCAGCGAAGCAAACCTGGAGGGCATAATCAAAAGACAAAGCTGAGGAAATTCTATAGACAACCTCTTCTGAGCCACCTTCAAATTGGTATTGAAGCTAATAGCTGAGCACCACTCAAGAACAGAGCTGTAAACAGAGACCAGACCAGAAAAGGCCCCCAGATTATTCATGTGCTGGTCTAAATCTTTCAGCAGCATTACATGAAGTAGTGCCTCTCATAAGCACAAACAGAGGAAATGAGACAAGCTGGTCTGCATTCCCGACTCTGGCAAAGAGCTGTGTACGATTTTAGGAAGTCATGTCTTCCATGCCCTTGTCTGTAAAATAGGGAGGATGTTGACAGGGAACAAAGCACCATCATAGAATGATTTGGGTTGGAAAGGACCCTAAGATCATCCAGTTCCAACCCCCCGGCCATGAGCAACGATGCTTCACACTAGACCATGTCACCCAAGGCTCTGTCCAACCTGGCCTTGAACACTGCCAGGGATGGAGCATTCACCACTTCTCTGGGCAGCCTGTGCCAGTGCCTCACCACCCTCACAGTAAAGAACTTCTTCCTTATATCTAACCTGACTTTGCATGTTTCAGTTTAAACCCATCACCCCTTGTCCTATCGCTACAGTCCCTGATGAAGAGTCCCTCTCCTGCATCCTTGTAGCCCCCTTCAGATACTGGAAGGCTGCTCTGAGGTCTCCACGCAGCTTCTCTTCTCCAGGCTGAACAGCCCCAACTTTCTCAGCCTGTCTTCATACAGGAGGTGCTCCAGCCCCTGATCATCCTCGTGGCCTCCTCTGGACTTGCTCCAACAGCTCCATGTCCTTCTTATGTTGAGGACACCATCATGCCTTGAGCAAGATCTTTTGTCCAAAAAGCTCAGAGGAATAGCAACATCCAGTGGTGGCTGTGGATAGGTACACTACAATTACCCAGTTTAATACAGTATTTGCTGTGTTTCTAAATGGCACTGGGGATTACGGCCCAAACATGAGCAGCTCTTCCAATGACTCACGTGATCAGTAAAATGGAGCCAACACTGAGGTGGGAATCCTCAGCTGGACAAGCCACACTGCTGTCCATCTCAAAGAGGTAGAAACACTCCTGCTCCTTTTCCCGCTCTTCCGAAATAATGCTGAATGAACTCTGCAATTTGGGAAAAGTTAAGAATGTGAAAATGCGCCCAGGTATGCTGAACTTCACCAGAAGACACTTTTATCACTGTTAGTGCAGCTAGGCAACAGACACTGGAGGACAGCAGAAAACCTTGCTGCCTCCTCAAAGCCCTTCTGCTTATCAACCATCTGCCTGGCAGCCTCCTGCTCCTCTCCCACCTCATGTGTCACTTACTGCTGTAACTCCCCGCTTGCAAGAAATCATTATCACAGCTCTTCTCTTCTCACCACTGCAGTGCCTGCCATATGAATCACCTCCTTTATAAATCAGCATGATCCAGTCACCTGCCAAAAGAGAAACAATACAGGCTGCAAATCCAGATCAGGAGACGAAAGGCAGATACCGAGTAAGACAAGTATTGAGTGCATTCTTACTTCCATTGAAGACCTGGGTTTCATTGATTCTTCCTATCACTGTGGTCTTCCCATTCTGTCTATCTGTTTGCACCAGGCCACCAAAATCGTGTACGGTGCTATTGACCTCCCTGCACACTCTGAAATGGTAGATGTAGTTTTCCGTTTTGCCCTTCTCCACAGTCACATTAAACCTGCAGCAGGGAGAGGACAGAACAGACAGCTCACAGGATTACAAAGAACAAGGCCCAGAGCAGCAGACATTCGAGATGTGGAAGCCAGTCACCATCCATAGTAACAGGGAAGCCCATTCTGCAGTCTGGCCCCAAGTCCTCCCCTCCCGTTGGCCTCAGGGAGGCACTGCACAGCCCCAGGGCCTGCAAAGTGTTGTACTGTACCTCATAGGGCTCAGGGGCTCCAGTTTCTTCAGCAGGGCTCTTTCCATTTGCGACTCACTGCTTTCATCACCGATCACATCACAGCTCCTCTCTTTTGACTGTTCAGCCCCCACAACAGCAAGGGCCATAAAAACTACCAGCACAGCAGAGGTATGGCAAGGTGATGACATCCTGGACATGCACACCACAGAGAACACAGAGGATTAACTGGTTTAGCCCCCTGCAAACTAACTTCAGCGTCACAGAGTCAATGATTGGCCATTCCCACAGTCCTGACTGCAAAAAGGAGAAGTCAGAACCCAGAAACAGTTCCCAAAAACTAAATCTGAATCGCTCATGTAGCCAAAGACAGTTCACTAGGCTGATTTTGGGATTCTTTGCCGAACTCCGCCTCAGCACCAGAGGAAGTTTTGCTGCTAAGCACAGCCAGAGGCAGCCAAGCAGGCTGAGCGCTGGAGTAAGTTTCAGGCACAAGCCATTGTTGGTGGTTACTGCATTGCACTGAGGAGCCAGTCAGCAGAAAATGATTAACAAGACCTCTAATCAAACCTCTCTGCAGCTCTCGTGTGAAGAGCCTGGAGGGAAGAGCCACTGCGATTAGTCAGGCTCTGTTTGTTCAAGTGCCTTAATCTTAATAATTACAAGTATGATATCTTTCTACTACTTTAGCTGAGAATCTGAAAGTGTTTAATAACTGTAAGCTGCAACTTCACGCTACAGTTTTCTTCTATTTATACAGGAAGAAGGGAAGGAGGAAACTGAGACATCCGATGGAAGATGCAACTGAAGATGCAGGAATGGAGACAATAATGAAATCTAGAAATCTGGGTTCCAGCTCACGCTAAAAATCACACACGAAACGTTCAGTGATTGCACCAGCCAACCACGGTGATGCAACAGATTTCCCTCAGCTTCTCCCGTTGCAGATTTCAGTAAGGCTCCAGATGCTGAGGGTTGACAGACCCACAACTGAACAAACACGTGGCTGCAGCAGGCAGCACCTGCCCGAGGGGCAGCCTGTCTGCAGAACCCACCAGTGAACCCCCAGCTCCTGCAGGGCTACTGCTGCCCAGCCAGCTCTCCGAGGTCACACAGGACAAGGTTAGTTACGCTGAAATGAGGAAGCCCCTGACACAGGAACTCGTGATTCATCTCATAAGCCTAAAAGCAGAACCTTGCCCCTGGCACTAGCCACGGCTGCGCCGGGCACCTCACTGCCAAACGCTTCCCTCGCACTCAGCCTCAAGTAAGAAGGGACGGACGTGGCCACGCTGCTCCCCTGGCCGGTTACCGCCGCCTGAGCCGTGCCCGGCGCTGGGACGGCGCCGCCCACCCCGGCCAGGGCGCGGTTTCAGCCCCGCGGCGGCTCCAGAAGCCTCGGTGCCACCCCCCGCGCCCGGAGCGCCGCTTCCTCCGCCCGGCGGCCGGAGCCCAACCCATCGACCCCGGCCGCCGTACCCACCTGCTGCCGGCCCGGCCCCGGCGGCGCCGCCCGGCCTCCCCCCGCCGCGCACGGGCACGGGCAAGGCCGCCCCTAGGCAATAGCGATCCGCCGCTCAAGGGCATCCCATGCTGCGCCGCCGGCGGGCACGGGACGCCCGAGGAGCGCAGGCGCGGACGGCGCCGGGCTGCACCGGCTCCCCCCGGGCCCCGGCCGGCTGCCCTCGCCCGCCCCACCAACAGGAAGCAGGAAGGGCGTGGCGGAACTGGCACTCTCCGCCAATGGGAGCCCGAGCGCCGCCGGGACCGCCTCGCCCACTGGCGGTTCCTCAGCGAATGAAGAGCGGCGGCGGAAAGGGGCGGCTCCTAAAGCCCGCTCCAGCCTGTGACGGGGCGGTGCTGGAGCCCTCCTCCTCTCCTCCATCCAATAGGCGCGGAGGTCCCGCCTCCCCTCGCTTCTCTTCCAATGACCGATGAGGGCCCGCAGAGGTGAGTGTAGCTGCGCTCGCCGGCAGGCTCCCGCCCGGCAGCCACTGCGCAGCGCGGCCGGAGGCGGGAGCCGCTCGCCCAATGGCGGAGGAGCACGGCCCGCCCCTCGCCCCGGCCCTCGCCGGGAGGCGGCGGGAGCCGTTGCGGAGCGGTCCGCGGGCACGCAGGGCTCGGGAGTTACCTGCCGAGCTCCCACCGCGGCCTCCTGCAGAGCGGTGAAAAGGCGAAAGGCTTCCCAGCGCCGGCCGGCCATTGCCCGCTCTTCCCCTGTGGAAGGCAGCAGCAGACCATGGCTGTCCCCGCCGCCAGAGCGGCGGCTTCTTAAACCAAGCGAGGGAGACCACTCTGCATGAAACGGCTCTGTGGCCTCGGCCCTCCTCAGTTCGTGTGCACCTGACAGTGCTGTTCTGTCATAGTTTGGAATAGAATTATAGAATCCAGGTTGGAAAAGACCTTTAAGATCATCAAGTCCAACCATTCCCCAGCACTGCCAAGGCCACCACTAACCCATGTCACTGAGGGCCTGATCTACACAGTGTGTGAACACTTCCAGGGACGGTGACTCCACCACTGCCCTGGGCAGCCTGTTCCAGCGCCTGAGCACCCTTTGGGGAAGGAATTGTTCCTCATATCTAATCCCCCACCTGGCACAGCTTGAGGCCGTTTCCTCTTGTCCTGTCACTTGGGAGAAGAGTCTGACCCCCACCTCTCCACTGGCTCCTGCAAGTTTTGCCTTTGCAGAGCAATTCCAGGTCCAGCTGATCATGCACAAGGTTCTTAGACTTGAGCGTCTCGGGTATGATCAATAAAGCTGTAAATGATTTGGGACTGGCCTATTTAAAGGACATTTCTTAAGCCGTGCCCCACTGTGATGGTAGAAAGGTCACTTTCCCGGGCTGTGTTACTGGAAGGGACAGATGTTCTTTGCCAGAGCTCTGAGGCTGTTGCATCTTTTCATCAAGAAAGAAGTGCTGGATTTAGTGAACTTGTCAAAATGCTAGAGAAGGCACTTGTTTGAGAAGACAAATACATGTCTTTTAAATACCTCCAGGGATGGTGACTCAGCCACTTCCCTGGGCAGCCAGTTCTGATGCCTGACAACCCTTTCAGGGGAGAAATTTTTCCTAATATCCCATTTAAATCTCCTGTGGTGCATCTTGAATGATACTCACCAATGGTCGATCTTTACTACTGTCCTGGTTTTGGCTGGGGTAGAGTTATTTTTCCTCCCAGTAGCTAGCGCAACGCTGTAGTTTGTCTTTAGTCTGACAACAATGCTGATAACACACCAATGGTTTAGTCCTTGCTCAGTAGCACTTACCCCAATCAAGGACTTTTCAGTCTCATGCTCTGCCAGTGAGGAGGGGCACAGGAAGCTGGGAGGGAGCAGAGACAGGACACCTGACCCAAACTAGCCAAAGAGGTATTCCATACCACAGCACGTCATGCCCAGTATAGAAACTGGGGCGAGTTACCAGGAAGGCTCAGGTCGGGCTGGGTATCGGTTGGTGGGTGGCGAGCAGTTGTATTGTGCATCACTGCTCTTTATTTTTCTTTTTAGTTTTCTCTCTCTTTTGTTATTTCACTTTTTCTTTAGTATTAGTATTATATTGTATTTTAATTATTAAACTGTTCTTATCTCAACCCCTGGGTTTTTCCCATTCTCCTCCCATCCCACTGTGGGAGGGGGAGAGTGAGTGAGCAGCTGCATGGTACTTATTTGCCAGCTGGGTTTAAACCACAACAGCTCCTTCAGAAGAAGACTAGCCCTTCCTGTTATTGCTGGCCACAGAGTCATAGGATTAATGAGTCTGGAACGTTCTTCTCAAGGTCATCTGCTCCAATGCCCTGCTCAAGCTGGGCCATCTACAGCCAGTTGCTCAGGGCCATGTCCAGACAACTGTCCGTGAAGAGAGACACTACAGCCTGTCTTTCTGGCCAGCCTGTGCCAGTGTTCAAACACCCTCACAGTAAAAAGGTGTTTCCTGATGGTCAGAGTGACCCTTCTGTGTTTCAGTTTGTGCCCATTGCCTCTTGTCCTGTCACTGGGCACTGGAAAGAGTCTGTCTCTTCTTGTACCTTCCCTTCAGGTATTTATATACATTAATAAGATCGTCCCCAAAACATCTCTTCTCCAGACTAAGGAGTCCCAGCTCTCTCAGGCTTTCCTCATAGGATTGATGCTCCAGTCCTGTTATCATCTTTGTCACCCTTTGCTAGACTCCAGTACGTCCATGTCTCTCTCATGCTGTTGAGATGTTGACTCAGAGGGTCTGGAGGGATGCCAGCTCTCAGTGCCTGCCTCGAGTGCCTCGAGCACATTCACACTGAGCGTTGGGTGTAGACAGAGTTCCCAGTAGAAGCATCCAAAGCTCACAAGGCTTCCCTCTAAAACCCATGCTGTCCAACTTCCTTTTTGACAGCAGTTGGGCTGCCAGTTTGCTGTAGCCATTGCTTATGCCACTTTTCACCTTGTACTCTTGCTATTCACCTTCTTCATCTTGTGATCTTGCTATCAGCCTGCTTCTGTCCTGAGAAGGAGCTCTGCAGAGCACCACACATTGTTGCAGACACTGCATCAATGTCATCACAGCCTCTTGGATTGGTGTACTGTGAAGTGATTTCTTTGAATCAATACCCATGAACTTTGTGATTAATCACCTCTTCCCACTAACGGCTGTTTGTAAGACATCCCTCATCAAGTTAGGAAATTGAAGTTGTTGCACTTCCACTGCTCTCCATTCTGTTGTAGATTGGGTTACTTTGAGCAGCTGAAGATAGAGGTTGCATATTCACATATCTTGTCTTGTGAATGTAGCCTCAGGTTTCCTGTTTCACGGCTGTTGAGCCCTGTTGCTCAACAGCCCGATCGAAACATCTTGTCATATGCACTCTTTGCTTTGGCATGGAGGGAAGCAGATCAGAAACTTCTGCAGCTGAAGAGAGTGAGGAAATAATTTATACATCTGTCAGATTCTCTCAGATTCCTCTGCCAAGGACTAGTGGTGTACGGGAAAAAAGAGGTAAGGAAGCTGCATGAGGTAGGTCAACAAAAGATTTTATGTTGAGCAAAAGCAAGATCTACACTCTGAGCTGGCCACTGATGTTGAGTGCCTGCTCATGGTGCTCTTGCTTTTGTTCTAAAACTGCCATGAGTATTTTAAAGTGACAAAAGCCAATGGGTCAAAACCCCTGCATTGTTTCCCCTCCCTTTCTCTGTCAGACCCCTTTTGGTGTCTACTCCAGGACGTTCGACCTAGGCACCTTTTTATCCGAAAGAAGTTTGCAGTTTTAAAGTTATCTGCTTGTCAGCAAGATGAGATTGTTGCAATAGTTCTTTGAAGGGCATGCGAGATGCAAGTACAGATAAATGAGAGGCGTCTACTAATCAGAGATCAGAGACAGAGGAGACATATGAGATCATCCAGGCTCTCTCCTGTGGGGCTCTGCAGGATTCTTTTGTGATACATTTTTTCCTCTGTTTTCTCTGTTCTGGTTTTACATACCTCCCAGCGAGCAAAGTTTCAGCACTTGCCTTGAGCCAGTTCTGCAGGGCGTTTTACTATCAGGAAGATATTCTTAGTGCTTTCCTTCGATTTTCTCTTTGCTTATTTCTGCCCCATTCTCCCAGCTCAGGCCTTGCAAATGTCACACTGAGCAATTCTCTGCCTGCTTGGTTGAGAAATATCACCTCAGAAGAGTGAGATTTTGCATTGGTGATCATTCTTTGTGTCTCCTTCCCATGAGCTGTTTGCTTTTCCTCTAAACACCTGTGCGCTTTAGACAAGTTGTGTTGCATTGGCTGCAACACTAATGCTTGACCTCACCTTTTTTCCAAGCTGTTATCACCAAGGGGGCTCTCACTGTGGAATACAAGATTCTATGCTCTGATCAGAGTAACTGCATATATCTGTGGTTGTTAGTGCTGCCTGGTCACTTGCTGCACTATGGAAACAAAGCCTGCACAGAAATCCCCAATTTCTTGTCTGGTAATCACACTCCATTTGCTTGGAAGGCAGTCTTGCTTTTGCATGTGTTTTCATCAGAAATTGTGTTTTCTTCAGAAATTATGTTTTCTGTTGCATCAGAAGACACAGGGACATCCCTTCATTCCCTGCTATTTGTGTTCACTCCCACCCTGTTGGAGGTGCAGATTACCCAATGCCTTCTTGAGATGTTTTACAGTTTTCTTTTTAATATTCCTTCTCTCCAAATTTCTTTATGTACCCTCACCTTTCTGAGCTGAAGTCTTCGGGCGTAAAATAAGGAAGCGGATCTTTTAACACACTCTCTGTACATATTATTTGATTATTTCCCAGCTCTCTTCTTCATGGGAGGAGTCCCTAGGGATCACAGTTGAAGTACCTTTCTTTAGAAGACATTTATTTTCAACTCTGTCGCTGCCTCCATTACTTTTGAGAGATGTGTTCTCAGGTATTTCAACTCTGTTTTCGAATGCACAAATGCACCGGTGATGCAGTATCACAGGTATATCACAGGTGTATAGATCAGTCCTCTGATCAAACCGACTCTTTTTGGCTCTTGTGGACTCCTGGAAAACGAAGAGTTGTTCTGGCTGTCTTCTGTTTGGCTTCCAGAGTGCTTTAGATATGCCACACTACCAAAATGTCAGTCTAGCAGTCACTTAAGACAATGTTAGCCTGTGTGGCAGTCTTGTAGTGACAGCAATAACCAGGTCTGTGCCTTAGCCAAGGACAGGATCCTTGTTTCTCAAATTCTCCTCCCTGGCCCTAGGTAGTCATGCTACTCCCATACTGACGTAGGCAGGAGCTGAGGGGAGTGAGCTATTTGGGGCAGTGCAAAGATATTCTTCAGACTGTCCTAGAAGACTTCAATTACAAAATGCTAACAGTTTTCAGTTTTTGAACTGAATTTGGATTCCCAAACCTAAAAATACTGGGTCCCGTTGCTTGCAGCCTATCATAGTCACTTCTCCAGAGCACTGGGAGGTCTGGCATCGTGTTTTGTATACTAGAAAGTTATAACATTGGATATTTACATAAGGTAAAAGTCTCCCTCTCCCTTCCTTTGGGGAGACTTTTCTACGGTTCCTCAGACAACTACATGGAAATATTTCTGGATGCTCTATTTAGTCTTTTCTCTTGTGTTTCAAATTCATCTGAGGTACTTCTCCGATCCTCTTCTACAAGAGCTTCACATGTAGTCCAGGGGATAAGGATCAAGCACAATCCCCTGAACCTGTTTTAAAAAGGGGGAAGTGCAGGGACTCCCTTTTGTAAGGGGTAAAAATCTCGATTTATGAACTTTTTAATTCCACTTTCCTGGATTGATCACTGCAGTTCAAGTGAGGCTTAAATTCTCCTCAAGTACCTCGATATGATTTTCCCACTTCACTTTTTTCCTGCCCAAATTATTTAGTGGCATATTTTTTCACTTTTGAGGACTGAAGTGAACTCTCCCATTGCTCTGGATGTGGAGGTGCCCTGGGATTTTGTTTTGATGCTGAGTCCAGTCATTTCCCTTTTTTCAGCAATTGATTTGAAACAATAGAGGGTGAACTGCTCTATTCATTGCCAGGAGGCACCAGCTCCAGTGCCCAGTGCTAACATTTAAGGATTAACCCTTTCACTGACTGTCATCCCTGGAAGTAGTTTCCCCTAAAATCAGGAGCAGCAATCTGGAGGATGAAGGAGATAGCTTCTTTGAGAGGCAAGAGAGGAAGGAAAACAGAAGTGCAAATCCTCAGAAATGTGGTCTCAGAACAAATATTTATCCTCTTTTGCTTAGTTTTCAGTTGTAATCTGCAGAGAAGCCACTCCACCCTATCCCTTAACCTCGGCCTATCTCTATTCTCTTGAGGCTCAATCCTAGGCAAAACCTAGATCATCAGAAATACAAAGGTGACCTTACAAGAGGAACAGAGTTCAAGTCCTTCAGTTCTCCCATTGTCCTCTTGCATGAAGCTGAGGAATAGGTTGTAACTGAAAAGTCTTTCTGTATTTTGTAACTGAAACCTGCAGGTCTAAATATATTGCTATAAACCAGAAACTGGTCTTAAAACCGGCGAGCCTGCAAACCGCTCTAAGATCATATTGCTATAAAACAGAAACTGGTCTTAAAACTGGTGAACTTGCAAACTGCTCTAAGGTCAAACTAGATTAATTCATATGAATTTATTGACCTGGTCTAGTTTTTGTATTTTGGCAAAGCTTCCAGTGCTTAAAGGATTCATTCTTGTTTTTAAGTGAAGTCCCTTCGCCTTCTGTTTTAGCGCTGGCTTTCTTTGTCTTTCCCACAATATTCTTGATACGTGATGTGCATTTGTTTTCGGTCTCCACCGAGGGGTCCTAATAAAAGTCTCCTTTACTGCTTACTTTTTTTTCTTTTAGCCATTCCTTTTAATTAATCTCTGACAAACTTCCTCATTTTCCTGTAGTTTTCCATTTTGAAATCATTATACCGCAGCGCCTTTTGTTGTTGTTGTTGCTGCTGGATTTTGGCTCTGTTGAATCTCAGTGCATTTGTGTTCACTGTGGCACAGAAGCTGCTGGATGGAGCCGTGGTGAGCAGGGTGGCCTGAGCACAGCTCAGGGCAGTCACGAGCTGCTTTGCTTTCTGTGGTTCTTGGCTCGCCGCTCTGTGAGGTGCCTATTGATGGTGTCTAAGCATTTCGTCTCAGCATCATGCCCTGACATGGCATTTGCATAATTTAATGAGACTAATTGACATCTGTCATCATTGGCTTCCATCACAGTTGCTCTGTTGGTTTTTGGTTGTGCTTTTTTTTTTCTAGTTCATGAGTGCTGTCACCATCCTTGACTGGCAGCCCATAATATAATTCCAACCCTGTGCATTTAGTAGTATTCGCCTGGTCTGTGGGGATGCTGTTACTGTTGCTTCTTGATGCAGTTAGTTATTTAATCTAATTTGACTGTAATTTGGCTTGAGGAGAGAACAGCCCCCTCTGTTTTCCCTGTGTATTTTATATCCTATTGCTATGGCATGCTGCTCACAGCCCTTCTTCCACCAAGTTTTCAATGTACTTGCTGTGGTAGTGTCTTTGGTTAAAGATAGCCTTCCCCTTTATCCATCTTATTCCTTAGACTCCTAGCCTTTTTTGGGAATGCAAATATGTTTCTGTGGGTCTTGTGACATGACCAAGAGAAAAGCACCCCAGATTTCATAAGCTTCACCAGGGACTTTGTTGCTGTACTTGGGTAGAAGACTCTGGAGCACCACAAGAACAGGATGTGGTAGATAAGCTTAAGGGAGAAGCACAGAGAAATCCTGGGTTCCTCAACATCGGTAACCATTAGCTGCACATCTATTGCTTCTTAGAAAGTCCTGTTGCCTGTAGGTCCCATAATGAGATTAATAAAACAGGCAGGGGCTGAGATGTGGCTGACCTGCAGACACACAAACCTCCTGGGAAGCTCAAGCAAGGAATGATGGCTTCTAGTGCAGCTGAAATGGGGCCCTGGGCTGGTGGGCGGGGGTGTGAGGAGGTCCAAGGGAGGTGGGCAGGGACAGTGATGGCAGCGATGTGCAGCGTGTAGACAGACACTATCTCTAAAGTAGTTCAGTTCGTTATGGAAATGCCCAGGACACAAGCAAACTGTGTAAAACCACTGTCAGTTTTCATGTTGCTCCTGTTCACTATGCTTTCTTTTCTCTTTTACAGCTCCCTGTCTGTGGCCAGAAGTTGTGCCAGGCTTGGCTATAGGCTTTGGGATACTGAGCATCTCCCTAGCGATTGCTTTGATATGGAAGATAAGTAAGTGCACAAAGGGGTGCTGAGGATGGGCAACCATCAGCAAAGACCACAGATTCATCTAAATACAGGAGCTCAGATCCTGAACTCCATTATATGGGGTTAAACCAGAAGCTATTCTAGGTTTCTACCAGTCTGAAGTACCCACTGCCTATCCAGAATATTGTGAAGAATATATTCCTTGTGCAGACGCCAGGCAACCCATTTCAGATCCTGTTGCAAAGAAAAGTGAAAGATACTGAAAGGTTTCTGTAGACTTGTCTGCAGCAATTACAGTGGTGTACTGCAGGTTGAAGATACAAGGTCCGTAACACTTTTGCATGCATGCAGAAGGCGCTAGACCATGTGGAAGAACCTGCTGTTTTCTGCTTAAAATCCGTTCAACCTGAGCGTGACATGATCACACTGTACCCACAGAATGATGTAATTTTTTCCCCTTACTTTTTGCACACCCAGAGTGCTGCCTGCTTTCAGATAGCCAATTTTGGTTCTCAGGTACCTTGAGTAGTTCAGAGGAAACCTGGTGAGGTTGGGGCAGGGGGAAGCGGGCAGTGTTGCACCAGCATCAGAGTGCATGTGACTCTTGTACAAATACCTGGAAATTGCACAGAGGATCTGAAGTTCAGTGTTCACGCACTGTTATTTTTAGATGCTTATCCTCACTTGTGTTTTCTGCATTGCAGATATCCAGAAGAGTTGCTTTTCAGCAGATCCTTGCTGACAAGTGTCTTTCTGTTGGTTAGTGGTAGAGAAAAGCTGGTACTTGGATTCCTTTACAGGTAACTCCCAGCCACACTGCCCTGAGCAGTGGGTTGCCTACAGAGGGAGCTGCTACTCCTTCTCCAAGCAGAAGAAGGACTGGCATTCCAGTCGGCAGTCCTGCCGGGCACAGGGAGCTCATCTCCTGGTGATCAGTGATATTTGGGAAATGGTAATGGTTTTCTTATTCTTTGAAGACCTTCCGTTTCCTTGCAGATACCTCAGTGATTGATATCCAAGCAGTCCTGTCAATCTAGCAATATTTTGTCTTTAAAGGAGAGGAAGGATTTATGACTGTGATGTTGTAGTACACTTCCAGTTTCAGTGTACACCTTAGATGTTCCCAGCAGGCAAAGAAGCAAAACAAAGGCAGAGGTGATGGTCACTGTCAGCTACTCAAAATCATCCTATGAAGGATGTTAGGAGACAGCCTTCACCATCCCTCTCTACCTCCCTCCTATCCCCAACATGCGTGTTACGAATGGTTACAGGAAAAGACTGGGCAGCCACTGTACTCATTGCCTACAAACCAGTACAGCCCCACTCTCCAGAGATCCTCCCTCTGCAAAAGTAATGCCTCTCCTCCCTGCAACCACTCCAGCTCCTCCTGCTCAGTGACCCTTGCCACTGTCTGTGTTCATGCACAAATATTTCTTTCTCAGTCTGTTTTCAATGCTTGCTTCCCGTCTCTGCCAAAAGCACTCTTATGCTGGTAAAACCAGAAACTGTCTGTTCCACTGCTCATTTTTTAGTGGTGCTCACTGAGGGCAGGGGCATGTATGACCACAGAAGAAACGGGTAAAGCTGATCACTAGGGAGGTGAGGCACATCTGCCTAAGCAGAGCAGAAGTACTTGATTGTTTCTGTGCAAGCCAAGGCTTATTAGCTCAGGTCCACTGAACGTGGACAGCTTCCAGCCCCTGGACAGAAGTTGCATTGTATGATGCTCTGGGGGGGCTTACAAAGCCATGTTTCTGCTCAACTGGGGCTATGTACCAGCCTCTCACGCTTGCTTAAGCAAATCCCGATTCCTTGGGAAATACCTGTCTTCCCCACATTACCCATTTCTCTGTATGAAGAAAGCCTGCCTGGTTCAGCAGCTTTCTTAGTACTGTCTCTGTTACTAGACTGTTACCCATTGTCCCGCTCAGACTTCCCTATGTTAGCAAGAGTCTCCTAGCTAGTTCAGCCTGTATTCATCAGGGAAGCAGTCACCTCCAAACCACCAGCAACACTCATGCATTCCTCAAGCTACTCCTATTCCCACCACTTTACGGAGTTTACCACTTTGTTAATGCTTCTGTGTGAAGATGTGTGCTCTGAAACTTTATTTATGGCAGCAGGAGATAAAGATGGAAGAATGGAGCCTGGCCATACACTGAAAGGTTGCTGTTGTTTGGTTCCTTTGCACATGTGGACAAAGTTGTCTCTTTTGTCTTTATCTTTTTTTATTTTTAAGGAGGGGATTTACTTCAGGGCTGAGTTTCTGTTGCAGGCTTCACCTTTTAACAGTAAGCAGGAGTTAAAGGTTAGGCAAAAGGAAATGAATATTGAAAACACGTAGGAGGCATGTTTGTGTAAAATTTAAAGAGCTTTCATCCTGGGCTTTTTACATAGATCTGTCAGTGCCTGCGCTTCCTGCCCTGACCTGACTTTACCTTTAATTGTTAATAGTTTGTATTAGCTTGCTAGCTAGCTGTATGGTAAAGCGTTAATACTAATAGCATATATTCCTACATAAAGTGTAGGATACTCAGGAAACTGGGGTGCAGTTGGCTGACATATATTGCCCTAAGAAATGGCCTTTGAAGAATCTGCCCAGGACCCTTGAAAGCACCCTTACTTCCATGTGACCATACGCATAGTTTTTATTCCAGTCATGATTTGCAGGGCTGATCTTCCTGATTGGAAGGTGTGGAGAAGCAGTATTGTCAGTCACTTATGGAGTAAGGCAAGGGGATATATCTTGCTCTCTGTTCTATTTACTTATCCTTACCTCCATTTTCAGGCTGTCTTTCAGTAGTCATTTTGTAATTCATCACCATTTCCAGGAGCTGTTCAAGAGTATTCAAACAGAATGTTTCTGGATTGGACTGAGGAACAGCACAGGCTCTGGATGGATTTGGGAAGATGGTTCTATATTCAATGGCATCAAGTGAGTTTCGTTGTGTTTTAAAAACAACAGTGCTAATTCAGATTGCCTGGTGTTCCAAAATACCCAGAGTTCCTGCTCCAGATTTCAGTAGCTTTCTTCATGGGCAGATTTTATTGTCACCTGTATGGCACTGAACTCAAAAGGGTCTACTTTTTACTGCCTTGCACCTTGTAAAGGCATGTACATGCAGAAAGCAGGGCTAATGTTAGTATCTCACTCTCTACTTCCCTCCAGCTGCTCAGATCAGTGATTATTTACCTGTACTGCTCACCCAGTTGCTCAGTCAGAAAACCATATGGTCCATCTTGGCTTAACTGGATTTAGACACATTTTGCGAAGTGATGGTGTCAATGGGTGTGAGGACCCAGCGCTTTGCTGCTTTACTGGTGCCAACTCAAGTCAGAACCTTAATTTTGGCTCACTCTTGGACAAAACTCAGCACTCTGCATGAGGGAAAACATTATGATTTGGTCCAGTGACTTTGCCTGGCCCTTTCCTTTTTATGGCAGTGAAGGAAACTAGTTAGTCTCTAACACTTCTCCAGTGAGAAAACTCTCCCAAGATCTCACTGTCGGTAGGTTGGTACTCTAAAAACTTGGTTTAGTTCCCATCTTAAATCCAGCTTTCTGTTCTTACAAACTCCTTGGAGGTGGTCATCTTTCCATGAAACTCTCAGCACTGCCATTGTCATGATGGTGGATATCACTGTCAGCACATCATGTCTATGTTTGGTTATGATTTGGGTTCCACAGTGTCAAAATTACTTAGATGTGTGATCTCCAAGGTTTTAGGGTGTTTTGGGTTTACATTTTGTTTTCTAACAGCTGTCCTTTGGAGGTTGGGTTCTTTCACTTCCTCTGGGCTCCACCCTTCAAAATCAGATGTTGTTTCTTTCTTGCCTCCAGGAGGTATCTCAGCATTTTCTCTCCGTCTCATTTTTGTTCCACATCTCTTGCAGCGTCCTCTCTAACAGCCCCGTGCAACATTGTGTTGTCCTGATGAAAGATCACTTCTGGGCCTCCAGCTGTGAATTTGCTGCTCCATGGATCTGTGAGAAATCTCTTAGATAAATCCCATGTGCATTTTCATCTCATAACCATCTCCTCCGTGGTACAAGTGAATCATTGTCCTGCAAACCAAAGGTCTACACAAGACCAAGGACTTGCCCTTTCCACATCCTCACAAAGGTGTTTTGCAGGGACAGGTTTGCTGCCCATAATGGTGAGTTATCGTCAGTAGCAGATCCATTCTCAGTCCACATGTGTTGGCTTACTGCTGTTTGTGACCAGATGAGACCTGGAACATATTCCCTGGCCTAGTCTTTGCCTTGCATGTCCTATAAGGGCAAACAAAAGTTTTGTCACAAAAGATGCTGGGTCTTCAGACCTCTGAGGGTGAGCTGGCCATTTCCTCCATTCCTGAGCATCAGATTTCATTTCCATTCCTTGCATCTCCATTGTCTGCTGCTAGCAGGACCAGGAAAATGAAGCCTGGTTTCCAGTGCTGGAAACATATAAACAGGCTTCTACCAGTGGCAGCATCTCCTTTTGCATTCCAGTAGTATGAGTAGGAGAGAAGAAATGAGACTACAACTTCTGTAAATCCAGCAGTGAAAATAAACTGCTAGTACTGCACTGGACCGAAAGTGTGTACCCATGTCATTACTTCTCTCTGTGGGAAGGAACCAGCTGCACTCCATGATTTATAGGCCAACTTCAACCAAACGAGTCAAGAGGCTGGACTTCTGAAGTCAAAGGAACACAGTTAATTGTGTGTTATTATTGAATCGACCAAGAACATGCTTCTCTCTCTCCTTCTGCAGTTTCATAACTGCAGAGAAGGGAAGCAGTGGACAAATCCTTATTACAATGAGCTTTCAGTTCAAATAGAGTAAAGACAGGCTAAGAGTGTGAACAGCGTAAAACCACAGTGAACACTGAGGGTAGGACAGTAGGTTGCATTTCCATACACTTAGAAAACTCTTTTTTCCACCCAGAGATTTTGTTCCAACAAAGGAAGACAAATGTTATTACCTTCCAATTTATTCTATTTATGCCAATGTACTATATTCCAATTTACTATTATCAATTTAGCCTTGGTCCAGAATTGCAGTTTATGGTCTGATGCAGTCAGAGCAGTAACTCTGACAGGACTGCCCGATGATGCACCAGTACCACTGGGAGTGACCCAGGTGGAAGGAGTTTTGCAGAAAAGGAGCTGGGGGTCCTGGTGAACGCCAAGCTGAAAATGAGCCAGTAATGTGCCCTTGCTGCAGAGGGCACAAATGGTATCTTGGGTTGCGTTAGACCGAGTAGTGCCAGCAGATTGAGGGAGGTGTGAGGGAGGTCATCCTTCCCCTCTACTCAGCACTGGGAAGGCCACACACTTGAGTACTGTGTCCACTTCTGGGCTCCTCAGGACGAAAGAGGCATGGGCATACTGGAGAGTCCAATGAAGGGTCACAAAGACAATGAAAGGACCAGAAGATCTTTCCTATGAGGACAGGCTGAGACAGCTCTTTCTGAGACAGAAGAGAAGGCTGAAGGGAGATCTTACTAGTGTGTATATAGTGTGAATATGTGTGTGAATATATATATATTCACACACACATACATATATATATAATGCACCTGAAGGGAGGGTACAAAGTGGACAGAGCCAGGCTCTGTTCAGTAGTGCCCAGTGACAGGAGGCAATGAGCACAAACTGAAACACAGGAGGTTCCCTCTGAACAGCAGGGAACACTTTTTTTACTGTGAGGGTGACTGAGCACTAATGCAGGTCCACCAGAGAGGTTGTGGGGGTCTCCATCCTTGGAGATACTCAAAAGCTGTCTGGACATGGTCCTGGGCAACCAGCTGTAGGTGGGCCTGCTTGAGCAGGGAGGTTGGACCCAGATGGCCTCAAGAGGTCCCATCCAATCTCAACTACTCTATAATTCTGTGAGAGATCTGCTAAAGGTCAGGACAAGGAAGCACTTTGAGTAGAAGGAGGTGGGTGAGTAAGAAGGACAGATCCGGGGAGGTGAGGTTGAGGAGGTGGGTGTGGAGGACATACAGAAATGAAGAGGTAATGAGAGTAAAGAACTAGGCAGCATGATGTGTGATGGAGAAGGATGAGGGAGAAACTAATCAATGCAAGCACCAGAGGTTTAATCTGGAAATGCTAGATCAGGGGTTCATGAGGAGGATTGCAAATAAGTTGGAAGTGATTGGTATTGGGATTGATGCCACATGTAAATGAACACTAAAACCAACTGTGAAATCACAGAGAAAACAGAAACAAGATCTTGTTTCCAAAAAGACAATTGCTGTTTCTGCCTAGCAATTTTCTTTTCAAATAATTGAAATTGTCCTTCCATGATGTGGTTGAAAGAAGCAGCTTAATGCTTCTTTCAGCTTATGCAGTTTAATGCAGTTTTGAGCTTTAATGCAGTTTTGAGCAATCCATTTGTTGGATTCCTCAAATTCCTCACCTGCAAATTCCTCACCTGCCATTTACGAAATGCCTTCAATTGCGTATCCCTGGTATGTGAGGCTTGACGCTCATAGAGGATGTAACACATGAAGGTGTCAGGGCAGATGAAGACAAAACTGCAGACCTTAGCATACTCAGCTAAGTAGATGTCTGCTGAGCCTCATCTAGAGTTCACTGAGCTGGGGCCTTTAGGTGGGAATGTTCCCAGCAAGGGTGGGTCTGCTGTTCAATAACCATGCCTGCAACAGTCGGACCTGGGGAAACTGTGAGAAATAAGCACAGTATTTTAAGCAGTGTACTAGGAGCTAAAAGCTTTGAGTTTTCATGTCAGATTGGGTTACTTTGGGTGAGTAATTTTCTATGTGCCAGTCATAGAATCATAGAATGGCTTGGGTTGGAAAGGACCTTAACATCATCCAGTTCCAACTCCCCTGCTGTTGGCAGGGACACCTCACACTAGACCATGTCACCCAAGGCTCTGTCCAACCTGGCCTTGAACACTGCCAGGGATGGAGCATTCACCACTTCTCTGGGCAGCCCGTGCCAGTGCCTCACCACCCTCACAGTAAAGAACTTCTTCCTTATATCTAACCTGAACTTTGCATATTTCGGTTTGAAGCCATCACCCCCTGTCCTATCACTACAGTCCCTGATGAAGAGTCCCTCTCCAGCATCCTTGTAGGCCCCCTTCAGATATTGTGTCCTGGGTTCAGCTACAGCAGTCATTTTCTCTCCTTAGCAGCTGGTGCAGTGCTGTGGTTTTGACTTTCAGCCTGGGAACAACGCTGATAACACTGGGATAACACTGATGTTTTTAGTTGTTGCTAAGTAATGTTTACTCCAACCAAGGACTTTCTCAGTCTCATGCTCTGCCAGGGAGGAGGGGCACGGGAAGCCCGGAGGAAGCAGAGACAGGACACCTGACCCAAACTGGCCAAAGGGGTATTCCATACCACAGCACGTCAAGCCCAGTATATAAACTGGGGGGAGTTACCTGGAAGGCCCAGATCACTGCTCGGGTCGGGCTGGGTATCGGTTGGCGGGTGGTGAGCAATTGTATCCTCTGCCCTTGTTATTTCCCTTATCATTATTATTACTGGTGTAGCAGTGGTGGGTTTGTATTATATCTTAGTTACTGGACTGCTCTTATCTCAACCCGTGGGAGTTACATTCTTTTGATTCTCCTCCCCATCCCTCTGGGAGCGGGGGGAGGAAAAAGGGGGGGAGTGAGCGAGCAGCTGCGTGGTTCTGAGTTACCGGCTGGGCTCAAACCACGACATACTGGAAGGCTGCTCTGAGGTCTCCACACAGCTTTTCTTCTCCAGGCTGAACAGCCCCAAGTTTCTCAGCTTGTCTTCATATCGGAGGTGCTCTGGCACCCCGATCACCCTCATGGCCTGCTCTAGACCATTCAACTATCAAAAAAAGATGCTGTCCCTGACTCCTAGAAAGTTGCCAGGCTCTCTGAAATATTGCTGGAGACTGCCTGCTTTGTCAAAATGGTGGTAGCATCTACAGAAGGAAACCCAGAAGTTATTTTATCAGAGAACCCCACTGAAGAAACAGCTTCTCATGTTATCGTGATGTGTGTAGGTGAGGTAACCATGTTTCTGAGCTTGCCTAGTTTATCTTGTGAATAATGCAACAATTTTGCCTCTCCTAGGATTTTACAGTGCAGTGCATACTGGACTTTCAATTTTTAGCTCTTCAAACATGGCCTTTCAATCCCATCCCAAAGAGATGCTCAGGAAATGTAAAGTAAGTAAATACATGAGATTGCCTCAAAAGTTGACTGTTCTTTGAAGGGAAAGGATTTTCAGCTGCGGATTTTACTTTCAATGATGCACTGGGTTCAAGTTTTTACAATACTAAAGAGATCTGAAGCAAATATGTTCATTTACATGAAAAGCAGTTGAACTTTGATCTTTGGCAGAGCTTATAATCTTCTGTCTAGAGCATGTCGATAGAGCTGATTGCTATATACTAATTTTCTTGGAATTAAGTTCTCTTTGGATGAACTCTGTATGCAGCAATGAATGAATACTGGAGAAGCATGGCTAGCAGATCAAGTTAACTTACAATCCTCATTCTTCATGACATTTATGAGGCTGCGCTTGGACTGTGTCTGGTCTGATGATCCCTAGTTGAAGAGGAATGCGGAGCAACTGGAGAGGGTGTAATGGAGAACTACCAAATCAGTCAGAGTATGGAGCACATGAGCCAGTGGAAATGACAGTGGGAGCTGGGCTTGTTTAGTCTGACCAAGAGGAGTTTGGAGTGATTAAATAAGTGCCTATGAATAGCTGAAAGGCAGTTACAAGGATGTTGGAACACGACGTTTCTTGGTAGGGGCAGAAGATACAACATGGGGCAACGGCTGCAACTGCAGCTTGCGGAGTTCAGATTTGACATGAGAAAAGATGTCTTCACCAGAGATTAGTGCAACACTGGAACAGATCACTGGAGAAATGGTAGGTTCTCCGTACCTGGAAGTTTTCAAGATTTTATTTGACAAAGTCATCACAGCTGACAGCATTGGCAGCAGGCCTGCTTTAAGTGAAAAGATGGACTAGATAACTTCCAGAGCTCCCTTCCAACCAGCACTTCTGTGATGCTAACAATGAATGCAGCAGGATTCTTGGTTCGGATGCAAGGATACTTAATGCTCTTTTTGCACAGTTGGGCCACCAACTGTCCCTTTGCACTATGCCAAATAACAGAACTTCAGATGCACTGAGAGAAATCCAGGAATGATAATACTAAGACACACTTTCCTCATGGATAGGCCAACACCTTGCAGGAGTCTTCTTGAGGAGCCCAGAGTTAACCACTTCAGATCTAGCCAAAAAGCTCTAGAAAACCTGTTTGCCTTCTTAATTGTACTCACAGCAGGTAGAAATGGCAGGAGACAGAGGGAAAATTCATTGCCACTGCCTTGTCTGTGCCACCTCCTACAAGCTGAATCACATGAACCATACAAAGACCCTTGAAATTAGGCTGCTGGGGCCCAAGTTGCTATTAGGAATGGGATAGAGGCCAAGCAGCTTGAGTCAGTTCAGTACCTGGGCACATTAATTGGTACCTACTGAGATTCTCAAGCCTTTAAAATCTTGCCACCTCAACTGACTGAAAACATTTATCTTCAGTTTTTGGCTACATAGGACATTTTTGACCAAGGTCTTAATGGTCAGGAGCTGGCTTGGAAGTGGTGTGGGCTGTTTGGCTATTTGCAGAAAAGGGTAGCCCTCTCTTCCTCTGCATTGTCAGTTCTGCATCTCTTTCCTGTAAGGTTTGTGTTCGATCAGTCTGGCTCCCAACCCATTCATACCAATGTAAAGTATCATCAAAAATGTTTTGACCACTCCACGTACAAATCCTCTTCTCTGCGAATGAGGCAGATCTTCATGGGTTACCTTTCTTTTGGGCAAGCAGAATAACCTTTAGGCATCAGATGGAGAAGGCAAAGTACAGCCTGGGCTGTCTTTTGTACAGTCCCCAAGGACATGCACTACAATCCTCTGCTTTCCCATGCAGGTCACCGCAGGGCAGAATGAGGTCTGTGATGAAGGTTTGTTATCACATTGCACTTGGATTTCTTAACTCCAAAATTCCTGAGCTCTGATGAAGCCAGTAGTAGTAGTAGAAGAGGGGAAGGTACAGACAGATAATAATTTTATCCTGCATCCTTTTTAATCTGAAATTTATGCTTTCCATCCTCTAACATAAATCTCTATTCTTTGGAGTTTGTGTTAGGACTATACATAAGACAGGTATTCTACTGCCACTTGCAAGGGTAATAATTACCAGAACTATTGATCCTTCTGCTGCAGACCAATGTAAAGACAGTAAAGACAACGGTAAAAAAGAAATTTCCCCCTGTGAAACAGCATTGCCCATCACAGTGCATTACGTGAATTTTCACATGATGAAACCAGTAAGGGCTCGTCCAAACAGCAATACTTTGAAGGAGATGTGCCAATAACTTGGCCTGGAACAAGAACCAGTACGAGGAAAGCAAGACCCAGGCCATGTCTGTTCTGCTGTGTGAGGGTAGCTGCTGCTGTGGGGAACTGGTTAATGTGTTACATGCTGTTAATGGGTTGAACTTTTGGCAGCTTCCGTCATGTCACTGTCCCTGTTTCTGGCCGGGTGAAGGCCAGATTATCTGAGATGACTTGATTGTCCAGGCACTCTCTGGTGCAGTTTCCTGGCATTAGCCGTGGTGGGACCAGGAATGGAGAGCACAAGGGGGCAGGGTGGATGGAGGGGGAAGGTTTTCAGTGTTTTCATTCTCTGTTTTCAGTTCTTGCCTGGAAGCGCGGGTTAGGCACACCCACTCTTGTTTCCCAAACCCTAGCGCAGCCTCCTGCTCCCGGTTTGAAGAGCTTCTCCAGCAGCATCCATGACCAGCGCTGTGGCAGGCTCCATACAAGGAGCCCTGCCAGAAATGGAGGCCTTCCCCTTATACTCAGCTGTTAGCCCCTCTTGTTTTTAGCTACTGCCTTTCCCCCTCTGTTTTCGGCTGCCCTGCCCCAAACGAGAGGCAGCTCCAGCTTGCTGAGCAGCTCCCCTCCCTCTCCCCCTCAGTGCCTGGCTGCCGGCCCAGACTCGGAGCTGCTGGTTCCAGCTCCTCCTTGCTGCCTCTCCCCATTTCCGGATGGGCCCTGGCCCCCAGCCCTTATCTCCTCCAGCCTCTGGGCTGTTTGCAGAGGAGAGTATAAAGGGCTTGACTCGGAGAGCAGAGAGAGAGTACAGGCAGCACCGGACCAGGCTGGGTATCTGCTTGACTCACCACAACCTGCTCTGCACCATGGGGAAAGTCAGGCTGCTCATCAAACCGAGCGTCTTCCTCCTTCTCCTCTTCTTCGTTCCTGGAGACACCTCACCCGCCACAGAGCCGTAAGCTACACATGTGCAGGGGGGGTCTCTGGGCAGGCAGGGGGCCTGGGTTGTATTCTTCTGTTGGTTTGTCTCGTATCATCTGCCTACTTTATTTCACCCAGGCATAAAGACGCCAGGGCTGGGTAAAGTGTCTTCTGCAAACAGCAATGCTTCAGGGGGACCCAAAGCAGTCTGTGAAATTGAGATATCAGCAAAACTTTAGAAAAGAAAAAAATAAAGAGGAAAAGGTCTATGAAATACCTTTTGCAGCTGCCAGTGAACTGATGGATTGACAGGATTTCAACAAAATCTTCTGCACAAAATTGGTTCTTTTGAAAGGCAACTTTTTATAAGTGTTTACACATTCAGTTTTTCTAAAGAGACAGACTTTTTTGAAAAGACACTGAAAGGTTTCATTTTGGGTTGACTCCCCTACTCCCAGGTTGAATGCCTGGGAGATGGGAGTGCTTTTTTGATTGGTAATAACAGATCTGGCCTGACCATAAATGGCTTTATTTTTTAATTCGCGTTTTTCAGCTCAGCCAATCAACTGAAAATTCCCTTCTCACCCAGGGTTATGTGGCACTGTAAGACTGTGACTGTTAAAGTCTGTGAGGGTATATTGAGCTGCATCCCTTCTTCATCCCCTTTTGCCCTGTTTGCATGTGAAGGGAGTGTGTTGTGTGCATGCATGTACATGTATGGCAGGAGCAGCGCATGAGGGGATCCTGATTTCCCAGAGACTTTCTCCTTTGGCTTTTTGGCAATGTCTTTTCCTCCCAGCATAGCAAGGCTGTGCTGCAGTGCTTTCATCAAATGCAGGATAAGCATATGATGGATCTAAAGGTGTCAGAGCCTCCCCTACCACTAAAAGGAGTGCCCTACCTTACTGCTGAGGTGTTGAGCTCTTCTCCCAGCTGCTTGCTGCCCTGGGCCCATCAGAGGCCATTCCTTGCCCACCCAAAAGGGAGCACGGTTGCCATTAGGTGAATCAGGTTTGATTCCCAGATGCAGTTCTGGGCACCGGGATAATACCAGCAAGTTCCTCTGCTGGGAGGGAGGCTGTGTAGGGCTGAGCAGGGTCCCCCTGCTTGGGCTGAGACAGAGGGGCTTCCTTCCCTGGAAACCTGAAATATGCTCCAGGTTTGGTTTGCTGGTTTCCTTTCTTAAGATCTGGCACCACTCCCTGGCAGTTTTGGGTCTCTGAGAGGAATGAGAGTAGAGCTGCAGTTTGTAGTGTGTACTCAATGGCGTTTCTTCACTGGGTACCATAAGTCATGTAGCTCCTGGATCCTACTGACAGTGTCTAGCAAAGGTGGCAGTTGACTTTTCCACACTGGCATTATTCAGGGTCCCAGGAGGAAGTGCTGCTGTTGTGCCAGAACCTGGAAAAACACATCCCTTCTAGACATTTGCGTTGAGGATTTCCTGTGGTATTTTACTTTTGAGACGGGCCTTCTGCTTTCCCCTTCTTTACAGACATGCTGGAAATCTTGTTACACTCCTAGAAAATGCACCTTACTCCCTGTACAGTTAAGGATGTAGTAATCAGATTAGTATATTTGTTCTTTCTGTACAGCTCTTGTTGCCTGTTCCTGGCTCCTCTGACCTGTCTTTCTCCCCTGTTCCTAGGCAGTATACAGTGTTACTGCCCTTTCTGATACACACCGATTCTCCTGAGAAAGTCTGTGTTCAGCTGACCCACCTGAATGAGTCTGTGACGCTGAGTGCCACACTCGAGTATCAAGGAGAAAACAGGAGCTTGATTGATGACGTGGTGTCAGAGAAGGATGTATTCACCTGCATCCCTTTCTCTGTGAGTATCTCATCCTTGTCAGCTGGTCTCTTATGCCAAAGATAAACTGTAAGGGCAAAGACCAGAGTAACACTGTGTAAGTATTCGCTTCCCTCTTGGCCATGTTCACGTCCATCCTCAACACCCTCTCACTGCCGAGATCTCTTTAGCATGCTCCCTGATTGGGAAATGCCAAATCCTGGAAAGCCAGCCCTTCTCTAGAACAGGAGGAGGAGAGGCCAGGAGAAGAAGTGGTGAACAGCTTCTTCAAATGGCTCTCCACATCATCCTTCAACAGCCACAGATTGTCACTCGAGTGCCTTCAAATTGGGGTAAAGCTTTTGGACCTCAGATATTTTTTTTCCTTGTAGGTATGTACACTGAATTAATGTAAGAACATAAAGCTGTGATTGCCTGTGTCTGAAAAAGAGAGTGAAGCAGGAAATTCATAGCTTAATGTAACTGATAGCCCTAGGGACTATAACAACTAGGACAACTGGGAAAGTTTGTCATCTGGATCAGAGCATAGATTATGTTTTTAGCCTGAAGGCTGAAGAACTGGTCTGCAGGATACTGAACTTGGCATCTGTGTCAGATACAGGCTGAAGATTGAATTTTGTCAGTTGAAGAGAGATGCAGAGAGATCTGACATGTCTGGTTTGAAAAGGGAAATGTTCTGCAAGGACTAGGGGCATTATCTGAAAGAGATGGGGGATTATTCCATTGCCCCTATGAATGTCAAAAGGAAAAGGCAGAAGGGTTTTGGTTAGGGCAGTAAGAATTTCTTAAAATTGTGTGGCAGATCTGGGAGTTCCTTTGCTGCACAATCCTTGCACAATCACTGCGCAGCAGTAGGAATGAGTAAGGATGCAGGACAAGTAAAGATCAGTTTCTTGTTCCTGATTATAGTTACCCTCACCTCTGTGCTGCATCCGTTAGGATTATATTAGATCTCTCATAAAGGCCAGTTTCAATCTTTAAAGGTGGTCTGTAACATAGTTGCCTTCTTTCTCTCCAGCTTCCAAAATCAAATAGCTGGTCATCAGTCGTGTTTCTCACTGTAACGGTGAAGGGTGCAACACTCCAGTTCAGGAGCCGCAAATCAGTGCTGGTCAAGAATTATGAGAGCTTGGTCTTCATCCAGACAGACAAACCCATCTACAAGCCTGGACAAACAGGTACCAGGGAAGGGCTGGATATTTGCGTTTGAAACAAAAATTTGTGTTCAAACTGTTGGACTGTGCTGGCCAAATGTCCACTGCTTTCACTGGGGGTCAGAATGGCAACCTCATGGCTAAGGCTTATATATTTAATGCTCAGTGAAGACAGAGAACTATATAAGCCATTTATTTCTTCTGGGCCATTGATCTCCTAAATTTGTCCTGGACAGAAATGAATGTCCTAAAAGAGGCACTGAGTTCTCTGTCCATCCAGAGCCAACACAAACTTGCAGCCAAGTGCTGAAATAATTTGCTTGCATTCATCTTTCCTAAAAAGTCAGTTTAGTTATAAAAAAATTAGAAGACCTATGTGAATTCCAGTGTAAAAATGTGTCTTTGCAAGGTAGACAAAGGCAACTTAAATTTAACTATTGTCCCAATTAATGAGATTCTGATGTCTGTGATCAGTAAGATGTTCACACTGCCATGGAATTGCTCTTAACATCCTCTTATTAATGTAATTTCTTACATGGGCAACCTTTTAGCATGCTGCAGCTTTCTAGCAAATGGACTTTCTTTAGAAGAGAACAGCTCTATTCTCTGTTGTGCCATTTATTTTCGCAAATGATGCTTTTTGGTTGGTGACTGCAGTGTGGAACCTCACTGTCTGTTTTTCTCCATCAGTCCTGTTCAGAATTGTTTCTCTGGATAAAGACTTCCGTCCCTTGAACGAGATGGTAAGGACGATACTTCCTTTTTCTAGTTACTTGGCCTTAAGTCATCTATGCAGGGAAAGGGAGGAAAGAAGAGTCTTCTGGGGAGAGCTCTCAGTACACTGAGATAATTGTGTAATTCCTGGGTTACCTCAGATCTTAACAGGGTCTGTTCTTCAAATTTCTGTGTAAGGCTTCCTTCTGCATTCTTGGAAAGGTCTGACAAACTGCAGATGAATGGTGCTGGTGTAAACACCTCATCAATGGGCAAGGCTGCCATTATTAGAGTGCACACCTGCTCTTATTAGTATTGCAGAGCATCCAGAGTTAGTAATTTCAGCTTACTTTTCTGACTGAGGGAAGGGATTGTCCCCCCTCTTGATGTACCTCAAAATCATCTGTTGCTCCATACCAGGAACTTTTTTCCTTATCCCATTGGGTGATCAGTTTGTTCCTTGAAACATGGTCATAGCCCTGGTCATTTGACTGTGTTGCTTGTGCTGTGTCTAAATATGCTGTTTCCTTTCTTCTTTTTCTAGTTTCCGCTGGTGTATATTGAGGTATGTACAAACATTCAATTCACATTCACAACTATTGCACCTCAGCCTGGCCAGAATTGCTTGACCGATTGCTTCAAGATGATTCTTGTCTGTTTTATGTATTAAGCAGATCCATTTCATTAGTTTGAATATACAGAGCTTTAACTCTTATGGTGGCAAACATGTACTCTGGGCCCAGGATACAGCTGCTTCTATTGTGCAGCCCTGAGCTCACCACACAACTTTGCTAGTGCCCAACTCTTCTGCCCTGCAGCCTCCTAAAAAGAGAGCCTTCCACTGGGGCTAGGCCTCCTCTCACTACTTTTGAATCATAGAATCACAGAATCATAGAATGGTTAGGTTTGGAAAGGACCTTCTGGTTGCAGACTTCCAGTGTTCTCACATTCTCCTTGTGATCACATTATCTGTAGGACCCAAAGCAAAACCGTCTGTACCAGTGGACAAAGGCAGAGTTAAAGATGGGATTAATCCAGCTGTTCTTCAACCTCACCTCTGAACCTATTCAAGGGACCTACAGAGTGGTGGCACAGAAGGCCTCTGGGAAGACAGTTCAGCATCCTTTCTCTGTGGAGGAGTATGGTAACTGTCATTTCAGTTTCAAGTTCCTAACAGCTAGTCCCGTGGGGCATGAAAGCTTAATTGAACAGGGTGGTAAATCTGACCAGGATGTCCAGCATGGCTGGAAAAATGTCTCTGTGTCCTCCCCCTCTCAAGCATCATCCCTTTCTGAGGAGTGAAGACTGAAGGACTTGAGTGACTTGTATCCACTCCTCATTAAGCCCCAGGCTATGCAGTGCAGCTCTTCTGGCTGCTCACCTCAACAAAGCTCCCATCAGGAGGAGCAATGTGCTGTCAACCACAAGCCTCACCTCCTTGCAGAGGTGATTTAGGGCCACAGCCTTATCTCCAGTTGAATACATCCCTGTCAAGTGTCATGCTATAAGTCTAGGTTTCCCCTGCCTAAAGCCCAATGTCCTGGCCTTTTGGTGTGAGCTGGGGCTGCCTGTAAATTCAAACTTGCCTTTTCTCCCCCATAAGCTAAGCCTATAGCTCGAATGATGCCTTAGTGCCTTAACCTCTCTCCAGTGCTCTCAGCCCTGTGCGGTTCCATCTGCTTGGTTGGAAAATGGTGTCTCGACACACACGGCAGACGGTTGCAACCAACATAGCTTCCCACCCCAGCAAGCAGGCTGCAGCTCTCCTTGTTACATGGTCTGACATGATCTGGCTCATGCAACTGACATGAGTCCTGGAAGATGAATCTGGAAGTCCTTTGACCTCTTTCAATTGCAAGACTGTTCTGTGCCCCAAATCCCTCCTAGTTCTCCCAAGACAGTCACCGTCCACTTCCCCTCCTGCAGCTGGGATTAGATGTGATCTCACACTCTGCCAAGTCACTGGGGAAGCTATGGGATCTTCCTGTTTTGCAAATTGTAAAGATCTACATGCTTTGAAAATGCAGCTACCAGGCTCCAGTCCCAGCTCTATATGTTTGTGGGAGACCTTTATTGACTTAACTCTCTTATTTTACTGTATCCAACTGCTGTGGGACTGATAATCCATGTGTTGTCTAAGAAGCTGCTGTATTTTAATAGCTGGTGTAATAATACTGTCTTCTTACTTGGCACAGTGGTTGGTTGAGTGCCTGTGGTTTTCACTGACTTCAGTGGGAGGTACAGGTGGCAGAAACCTCTAAAATCTGACCATTTAGATGCAAAAGGATTTCAGGTTATTTGTAAGACTAGCTTTTGAGCAGCCTTCATGTCTCATTCTTACGTTATTCCCCACCACATAGACTGTTTTCCTTTGGTTCTGCTGCAGTGCTGCCAAAATTTGAAGTAATAGTGAAAATGCCCAAGGTGATCACCATTCTTGATGAGAAGCTGAAGGTGACAGTTTGTGGTCTGTAAGTGTCATTCTTTCAAGTCCTTCTTGGTTTCAGTTTTTTCTTCAGCTGCTGCTGACAGTCCAGTTGGGAGACTTGAGATATCATGCTTCATGATATTTCTTATTCATTTTGGGGTCCCAGGACCAAACAGACTACATCTACCATTTGACAAAAGGCAACAAGTCTTGCTTGGGGCACTTAGTATGTAACATGTAGAAACATACTGTTCTTCTGGTTTTGGGGAGGTTTTTTTCACGTATTTTTTGACTTATAGAGGGTTTCAGACCAGCTACGGTGCAAGGAAAGAGGACTTCAGTTTATTTTACCTGGGATTGGTGTTTTAACTGTGGCTTCTGCTTGTCATTGTTAAGAGAAACTGTAAGTGATGCAGCTGCCCTCATACCTTTGGGCCACTTCATTCAATTCCACATAGCAATGTTCCATGCATCCTGCAGGAAGAGCCATGGCTTGGGCTGAAGACCCAGCTCACATGCATACACAAAGCAGTTTCATCAGAATGGGGCGGTGGGGTAGGTACTTGTAACTTCTTCTCCAAGATGAGGGGTCTTCTCAACTAAATTGGCATTAGGGTAAATGAGTCCTGAAGACTTATGTGTTATTCCCAGGGAGGTAATCAGTGCTCCTGCCTCTGTAGCCAAGCTCGATCCAAAAATGTTACCGAATTTCTTTCTGCTTTTTATTTCCTGTGATGACCCTGCTGTATCTCAGAGGCAGCTCTAGGGAAGAGTTCTGGCTCCACTGGGGGTGCGCTAGTAATTTTTCTCCCTCCCTCTTACATTCCTAATGGCTTTGGTTTTCTTTCAATCCTCTTTACTGGTAGGTACACATTTGGGAAGCCTGTTCCTGGCCTTGTGAGCTTCCGCGTCTGCCGGAAGTTTAAACACCCAGCCACCACCTGCTATGGCGAAGAGGCTAAAGCAGTGTGTGATGAGTTCTCTGGGCAGGTGAGTCGTGATTACTCTGTTGGGTAGAGCGATAGGAGAAAGTGTGGTTTATTTCATAGAATCATAGAATGGTTTGGGTTGGAAAGGACTGTAACATCATCTAGTTCCAACCCCCTACCATGAGCAGGGACATCTCACACTAGACCATGTAGCTCAAGGCTCTGTCCAGTCTGGCCTTGAACACTGCCAGATATGGAGCATTCACAACTTCTCTGGGCAGCCTGTGCCAGTGCCTCACCACCCTCACAGTAAAGAACTTCTTTCTTATATCTAACCTGAACTTTGCATATTTCGGTTTGAAGCCATTACCCCTTGTCCTATCGCTACAGTCCCTAACGAAGAGTCCCTCTCCAGCATCCTTATAGGCCCCCTTCAGATACTGGAAGGCTGCTCTGAGGTCATCATGCTGCTTCTCTTCTCCAGGCTGAACAGCCCCAACTTTCTCAGCCTGTCTTCATACTGGAGGTGCTCCAGCCCTCTTTTCATCCTTGTGGACTCCTCTGGACTTGCTCCAACAGCTCCATGTCCTTCTTATGTTGAGGACACCAGAACTGCACACATATTTCAAGTGGGGTCTCCCGAGGGCAGAGTAGAGGGACAGGATCACCTCCTTCTGCCTGCTGGTCACACTGGCTATTTAGCATGCCTTGTAGTACAGGCTTGCTCTGGTATGTACGAGCATAGTGTGAACAGGGGGGAGAATCCATGTATTTTATGGAAGCTTGAAGAAGGAGAGAAGATCGGGTGCAAGATGAAAAGTGAAGGTAAAAATAGGGTTAAGGTCAGTGCAGTAAGAAAGATGTGTGTAAAGGCAAGAAGCTTGTGGAGAAAGAAGAGGTGGAAGGGAAAAAAAAGGTCAGATGAACTGTAGAGTATAAGGGAGAAGTGAGATAGAAAAGGCATGAGTGATGAGAACAGAGTTGGGGTTGTCTTACACTAGCGACTGTGTGGGGACAAGAAAGCAAGCAGAAGACATTCTTGTGGTCCTTGCTGTCTGCTCCTGTATGGTCCCCACAATTGTCTCCGCCACTGCTGTTTTTATCTATGTTAAAAGAAAATATGAATGCTCCGGTGCTATCCTCTCTTCCAGGCATGTCTTCCTTTTTCTGTGGAGACCTGCCCCGTGCACAAAAATGCTGAAGCGAGGTGGCAAGCTTTGGAAATATTTTTCCAGTTGTCGTCTTCTTTCTACACATACACAGGCTTTGGTTTATGTATCACACGGCTTGTGCATTGTCAGCAGCAGCTATATTCTAATGTGCCTGATGCCTGGCAAATATTTCCTCTCCGACAGACACACGAGTAATTCCTTATGCTTCCGTATCAAGTGTTTGCAATTTCAAACTTCAGACACATCGCAAAAATCTTTGAGGTTGCACATTCTTTGTTCTGATGTTTTTAAAAGTACTTTAAAATGCTCCTTGCCATGCTATTTATGCGCTTTTCCAGTTTTGATAAAAACAACATAGGGAATGATCTGTGAGATTATTTGGCTCTGCTTCCAGTTCATAGCAACACAGTGATGGATTCATTAAGTTGGATAAACATTGTATAAATGAGACTATAATGATCTTGTTTGTTTTTCTCCAAAAGACAGACAACCATGGCTGCATTTCTGAAATGGTAAAGACCAAGTTATTCCAGCTCAAGAGAAATGGATATGAGAATAAGCTCCATGTGGAGGCTAAGATTAAAGAGGAGGAGACAGGTATGAATCATCTAGATCGAAGAGCTGTGTGATAAGCCCACAAGATACCAGCAGAGGGGCCCACCAGGAGTAGGAGTGAGGGAGAAAAGCAGACTCTTGCTTTTCTGGAATCCTAAAGTTTTCCTTCCTGGAGGTCAGGAACATCAGTATAATTGCTGGTCCAGCAAAGGAGCCTGGACCAGTAATTCTGGTCAGGCAGATGCAAATTAATTTTTAAATGTTTTTTTTTTCCTGCAGGAGTGGAGTTGACTGGAACAAGTTTTTCTGAGATCACAACCACCATTACCAAAATCACCTTTGAGAATCCAGACACCCACTACAAACCTGGAATCCCCTTCTTTGGGCAGGTAGGGAAACCATGAGAATGGAATGCCATGAGTGCCAAACAGTCATGCTACTGAACCTTCTAGACAGACACACACCCCTGCTCTGCAAAGATGCTGGGCCTCAGTGCTGCTACACCCTGTGGGCCTCCACTCCTCTGCAGGCTTTCAAAGTGGGGAGTAGCAGCTGAGAGCACAGACCTCATTGTGCTTACCCCTCTGTCCTCATGCTTCCACTTTCCAGTCAAGTAAAAGTCTGCTTTTCCAGTCACCTCTTTAATAGGAGCCCTAAGGGTGTGAGTGCACGTCAATCTCCACGTCCACTCCTCTAACCCAGAGGTGGAGATAAGAAAGGTCTAAAGAAGTAAGATTCAGTAAGTGTGCAGCTCTCTCTGAAAGAGATGGGTGATGCACATGTAAAGCACGGTGGAGGCTTCCTTGTCTGACACAAGCCCAACATCCTTAGCTTGGTGGTCTGTCAGTCTGCCCAGGTGACAGGCATTCCTCTCCTTCTGTACTGTACTGTTTTTACTCCTCCAGGTGAAACTAGTGGATGGGTCTGGTGCTCCAATTGCCAATGAACTTGTAAGGATTTCTTTTCAAGGAGCTGAGGAAGTCAACTACACAACAGATGAAGAGGGCAGGGCACAGTTTACTCTGAACACTTCCAAGTTATACTTAGATTCTGTTGGAATTAGGGTAAGTACTGCGGGCAGAGAAGTTGATGAAGGGAGGAAAGGGAGGGCCTCTGAAGTTTCTATTTCAGTGCAAAAGCACTTAGCTTCTTGTTCCTGTTTGTTTGTGCCAACCATGACACCCGTGTGGTGGAAATAGTTGCACAACAAACCAGGTGGCCATGTCAACTTGTGCTTGGCTTGTAAGTATTTGGCTTCTGCTTGGCAATAGCAATATAGGGTTAGAAGACCATAATAGTCCATTCTGCTCCAAGGGATCGCCAGCATTACCCAGACAAATCTGTTTTGAGGGTGTGTCTAACTCACACGGTAGAGTGCTTTTCTTTGCTGTCTTTTCAATTAAATGATTTCCCAAGTATCTCACCTCAATATCCTTTGTGGTCAGTTAAGGCAATCTGCGTCTCTCAGGGTTTAATTTAGCATTCAGAGTCTCTAAGCGGTCCTCATTTTTTTTCTTTTTTTTTTTTCCTTTTCTTTTTTTCTCTTTTTTTCCCCCCCTTCCATAAAGAGAAAAAGAGTATGAACCATTCACAGAAATTCTCTCCCTGGTGTGGAATTTGTTCATCTGAGAAAAGTGCTGCTGAGCATCCTTTTTTTCAGTGGTAAATGCAGTATGTGTGTAACATGCACATTTCGTAATAGGGCAGATTGTCTAGAATTATATTTTCTCTTCTCCCTACAATTCTCTTGTCACAGGTTAGAAACATTAAAAAATACCCAGAAGTTACCACCAGGTGCTTGAAGTTTTCAAAATTTTGCAGGGTAAAGAAAAGGCAAGAATTCCCAAGTATAGTGAGAAAGATAGGAAATAAAGGCACGTAAGGCACATGAAATGCTGAAGTAGAACCCTTATAAATGGGAATTATCTTCCTCTTGCTTTAATTTTTAAGAAAAAGCTTTAAATTTTAAGAAAATTTAAAGAGCTGGACTCTTTCAGCTCCTAAACTTCTACTCAATTTCAGTTTTGAATTCTTAGGTGGAGACTTTCCCTCCTTTTCTGTGGCATCCTTAGCTTGATCTTGGCACTGGTAATCTCTGAACTGAACAGCAGTAACCCTTCTCCAGCACCAATAAAGAGAAGAAAAGTGAAAGTCAGCTTCTTTTCTCTTTAAACCAACAGGATATTAGAAAGGGCAAGGTATCAGGGCAAAGAGCCCTTGAGGTAATACAAACAATTGATATGATTCAGCTTGTTTGAGACAAACTCCAGCCTCTTGGGAGCGAGATCCTTTCCAATGATTTGCTAAGGATACCACCACCCTGTCTTGCATCTTCCAAGCTCATGGTTTTTGGTTTTTTTGGGTTTTTTTTGTTTTGTTTTTTTTTCCCCTGTAGACTGCCTTTTTGCTTAAATACAGAACATACCAAACCTTTAATATTAGGCCATGGATTTTGACATCTGTGTTTGAGTATCTATGTGTTTATTTTCTCCTTTTCCAGGCAACTCATAAAATACACCCCTACTGCTATGACCATTCCTGGATTGTTCCATATTATGAAGAAGGCTATCTCCAACTAAGGCGCTTTTACTCTCCTAGTAATAGCTACCTCAAAATTGAGCCCAAGTCCAAGGCATTAAGCTGTGGCTCCTCCACAGAAGTACGGGTGCACTACGTCCTTACTCCAGAAGCCATAGGAGAGCAGAAGAAAATCGTCTTTTACTACCTGGTAAGCTTGCACCTGCCATACAGTGAGGTTGCCACTGGTAATTGTAGGGGAACTGGAGATGGAAACTGTGGTTTGTGGCAACAGGCTTGTAATACTTTCCCATCATGCTTCAAATGTTCTTCTCCCACAGAAAGGAGGGTCTGGGTTGGGAGCAGAAGAGTAAAGATGTCCCAGTGCTGCCTGGGTGAGCACTGGTATACTGCTACAGTGAAGCAGAGAGCAGCTGAGCAGGGTGTGAGGTCTCACACAGCTCAGCTACTTTCCTCTCAGGTTCCCCCTCTTTAGGGTTTGGCTTATGCATAACCTCAATCACAACAGGGTTTCTGCTTCCATTCAGGTGATGGCCAAAGGAATCATTAAGCAAGCAGGCACCCACATTCTGGATTTGGACCAGGAAGATGGTGAGTTCCTATCCCCTGCCAAATTGTCAGTGTCCTGGGAGGACAACTGTGGCAAGCGTACAGGCTGCTTCCATATAAATGCAGGGATTCACATCTCCATGTCCCATAAAATATGGGAAGAGTTTGAGCTTTCTTTTCTCTGCCTTTATTTAGGTTTTGCACAGATTTTCTCTAATCCTATATGCCATCTGTCTTTATTCTGACACTGCATTTCTGGGGCTCCACTGCTCCCAGGAGACACAGGCTGATGGTCTGTGTTTAGAAGCTGAACAAAAATTCAGCATGCTTATGCACTGGAAAACAGGACTTGAAACGGGCCTTTTCAGTCAGACAGTGAGACTTCTATATCTCTGTGAGCACCAGTTCATCCCACTTGGAGGCCTGGAGTTTTGTCTAGGCTAGGATAAAGTTTGGCATGAAGTAAAACCTAGACTTTTGGCTGCTGGAGAAGCAGGTTTCCTGTACCTTAACTTTCTGCTCTTGTTTTGTTTGCTAGCCAATGGGGTCTTCTTGCTACAGCTGCCTGTACAGGCTGATATTGCTCCAGTGGCCCAAATGTTTGTCTACACCACCTCCCCCAGCAGGGAGTTAATCGCTGATTCAATGAAGTTCAACATAGAAAAGTGTTTCAAAAATAAGGTAAGTGTCCACTTCTTGAGGGAGTAGCCATCAGACTGCATCATGGTCTAGCTCACTTATTTAGATTTAACCTTGCTAAGCTAATTTCTTCAGATTTACTAACACTGGACAAGCCACCTATCAATTATTCTAGGTAGCTTCACTGCTTATTGGTTTGTGTTAGCTTGGAGGAGATCAGCTGTTGGAAAAACGGTGCTAGCAAGGACTACACTGATAAAACCCTTCCTAACAACTAGTTACATCCACTGATCTCACAAATGGTCCTGGGTAAGAAAAAGGGGAGGGCAGGGGGAGGGGCTTGCATGTCTTATGTCATACTGCAACCCATGTATTTCACACAAATTCATTCCAGCAATAAGGTGGCTGCTTACGAGGCCACAGAGCAAAAATAAAACTCGCACAACCCCAATCCAGTGGGTAAAGCTAATACTTGTCAGTTCTTTCAACTCCCATACAGCTCATCCTGTCATTTTAATTTCTATTGTATGTAAATGGAGATAAACCTTTCATGAACTTGCTGGGCAATGCACAGTGGTGCTCCATGAGCAATGCAAAGGGTGCTGCATGAGCAATGGTGAGACTGGAAGAGTGCAGAACAATAAAACCTTCTTTCTGTAAGCAGGTGAACCATTATTCTCTTATAGCCCCATGTATTCCTTTTGTGGAAGAGCAGATTGATGTATAAGGAGCCATAAGAAGAGAACAACCTTGAAAATTCCTATTGGGACTTCAGAATAGTGGATGGGACACTGCTAAAGCAGTCCTTTGTCCTGCTAAAACACAAGATAAATGAGTTCTTGAGACTGGTATCATTGTAGAAGCTTGGTCACCTGAATTTCGGTCATATATTAAAGCTCATACTATGTACTACATTAAGGTCTGGGTGCAAGACAAGTGCCAAGTGATTTACACTCTTAGGTCCTGCTTTCCTCTCTGAAAGCATCATGAATTCAAAGCTGTTGTCAGACCAGATAGGACAGACTTTGGGCTATCTCTATGCCAGACAGTTTTCCTAGGGGCAAGCTTGCTACAGCCCGTATGCTGCCATTTCCTGAAGAATATTGGGTTTGTATTCTCAAAATGATGAGTCCACCCTGGGAGAGGTGGGAGGTATCAGCAGAAAGAGTGCTGTGGACTAGTTGGGACATAGAGAAGACTGGCAGCTGATGCTGCTTTGTCAGGCAACATGTTTATTCTGAGGATGCTTTGGTCATTGCATGTTAGAGGAGGGTTTGTACTGCTAAGGGGAGGGAAGATTTGTGCAAATCAGCCAATTACAAAGTCATGTGAGATGGTGATGACAACTTCTGCTAGCAAGAGCTTCCAGGGCAGAGGTTGACAGGGAGTTGTTAGAGGTGTGAGTTAGGTTTTGGGGAAGGCATACAAGTCTTAACAGGCCTCAGCCAACAGGCCAGTTCTTCAGAATCATTAGCAGGCAGCAGATACTGCAATATTGCTCCAGGGCATCACTGCTTCTCGTGTTACCAAAGAATCTGCTAAGCAAGGTCTTTGCAAGCCTGCTTTCTATCTACATGCAAGATCTGGGTGCACTACAGAATGTGGGATTATCTCATCACATTCACAGTGGCCATAAACCCTAAAACTGCCTTAAAAGTTTGACGCACAATTGTGATGCTTGAAGTTGACAAGAACTGTTAGTGCTGGTTCCTCTGGTACTGCAGGAAGGAAGCTTAGCTCTACAGTAGCACAGAGGGAGGGAGGTGTGTCTGTGCAGGTGTGCACTTTGTAGGGTTGGAACTGATGCACTCAACCGGAGGGAAAATTCCTGCAAGGGTAGGGCATCTGTAATGTTGCTTTTCCTCTGGCTACAGGTGGACTTAAGCTTCTCTCCTTCTGAAGGCCTGCCTTCCTCTGATGCCCACTTGCTGTTCAGAGCCTCCCCGTACTCCCTCTGTGCTGTCCGTGCTGTGGACAAGAGCGTTCTCCTCATGAAGCCAGAAGCTGACCTGTCACCCAGCTCTGTAAGTGATTAGTCTGTGTAGTAAGTCGGAGCCTGGTCAGATTAACCCAGTGCTGGAGTGGAAACAGTGAACAGTCCCTCCTGTCAGGGCTGACTCAGAAGAGCTGCTCTGTTCTGTTTCTCATTTTCCTCTGCAGAGGGCAAAAAGATGAGAACTAGGCAACAGCTGTTTCTTAGGGGTTTTGTGTGACTGTCGGGATGGCCATTAGGAAGCTGTTTTAAGATGACTGCTTCTTTTGGCCAAAGCCAAACACTGTTGTGTGTTTGATGATAATTTTTCAGTTATTGTCTCCAGCCATGGATTAATTTTCGTGGAGTAGTGTCTGGAAGTGTCAAGAGAGTTTATTCCCCTCATGCCAAGCATCACATGACAATCCCTGAGCAGGAACAAAGTAAAGCAGATGGGATGACCAGTGTAATTTTTGTATATTTGAGTCATAATAACCAGAGTAACATGCTGTCCATAACAAAAGTGGCAGTATTTCCAAATCTGGATTTCTTTTCTGACTCCCAAATTCCCATTGCTCCCACCACAAAGTTGGACCATGGCAATGTGGATGTATGTGCAGGTGATGTGACTGTTATGGTGCTTGCATCTAACTACCTCAGTTGTGTTTTGTGCTAGTGGACACTGAAAATGCTGGATATCCTGGTTTTTTCTGCCTAGGTGTATAGCTTGCTGCCAGTGACGGAATTGCATGACTATCACCATGGTTCAGATGTGCTCTTAGAGGATCCCCTGGAGGATTGTGTCCCCGTGAAGAAGATAGTTCTGGATGGGATCACGTATTCTCCAGTAGTGGAGATGAGTGAAGATGCTTACAGCATCCTAAAGGTATAGCCCTCTTGCATGGTTAGAGAATGGAGTGGGAGAAGGACTGAGAATGCTTAAGCCTTCTGTGGCATGATGTAGTGTAACAAGGGAAGAGTTTCTGAATCTGAATGATCTGTCACTAATTTTTATCCAGAGTCAAGTTCAATGATAGTCATAAGCTTCATGTGTCTTGCCAGTCTTGCTCCCCCTTGGTGGAAAAGGGATCAGTCTCAAAGTTTTGTTCTTACAGGAAAAGCTTTGAGGTTGACTTGAAATGAGGTTCTAATGGGAGGTAAATAATCCTGAGCCATTAGTGTTACCCCAAATAAATCAATATGTCCTTGAGCTGCATCGTAGCCACAGACATTTCCTTCCAGAGAGGAAACTCTGTACTCCCTGGCTCATCCTGCCCCCTAGGCTGGAACTGGACTAGAATCAGTGCCTTAGAAACAGAAAGGATGTATCCTTTGGTCTCTCTGAGCCACCCAGGCACCCATGTCAAGGTCCAATCCACAGGCAGTAACAGCTTCTCCTTTTGAGGCAGTAAAATACCAGTGACAGTTCTGCTGTATAGACCTAAACAGAAATCTGTAACAAAAAAACATGTTGGGTTTCTCTCCAATAGGGAATGGGTTTAAAAGTTTTCACAAATACCAGGGTGAGGAAACCTTGGTATTGCACCACTGAGAGCTACGTGCCTGCAGGAATCGGCTTTGGTGCGCCTTCAGTCATGTCTGGAGCACCTATGCATGCAATGAGGATAAGCGGTAAAGGAACTGGGTTTTGTTATCACCCCTACATTGAATAAGATCCTATCTGTATTTTGGGATGAATCCTGAAACAAGAGCTGGGGTTATGAACTGAATCCTTGGAAGTAGTACTGAATTTCAGCTTCCGCATGAGTGTGGGGCTTATCTATTTTGCTGGGTTGTGAAGGTTTACAGACAAACTTTGATAACTCTCTACATTTGAATTCAGAAGAACCAGGTAGCTTTCAAAGACTGGCAGAGCAGAAGTTGGTTTTTTTTTTACCAAATTTCATCCCAAATTTAGAATATTTTACTAAGAATAATTTTTTTGCATGTGAAATTTTTATTTTAGTCAAAAAGTCTATTTTTGCCCCTCTCAAATTCCAGCTGCATGTTTCTAGTTTGAGCATCTTCAGCCTAGTTGTTGAGTAGGCCATAGATTTGGCAGAGAGGCGGTTTTCTGAGTCACAGTGATCCTACAAAAAACACTGCAATGAAGGGGTGTTCCATTGCTAGCTGGCCTGATGATAGGATGAAGAAGGATGTCACTTTAAGACGGTATCTGAAAGGAAAAAGGCTGCTTGCACAGAAGGTCATAGAATCATAGAATCATAGAATCATAGGATGGTTTGGGTTGGAAAGGACCTTAAGATCATCTAGTTCCAACCCCCCTGCCATGGGCAGGGATGCCTCACACTAGACCATGTTGCCCAAGGCTCTGTCCAGCCTGGCCTTGAATAACTCTTTGCTCTAACAAACATCCTTATTTTAACCTAAAGAATTGCTGCCCCTCAAATTTTGAGGTTCACTGGAGACCAGCAGGAAATAATGGAAGGCTAGCTCCTCCTGCTAATAAGCCCTGACCATGAAATTTCGCTGCTGTTGGTACCAGTGCTCACTACAGCCACAGCAAACATCTGCTGCCAGCACAGCTCCTGATTGCCATATAGACTGTGACTTTCTCAGACCAAAGCATAATGATAATGTAGATCTTCCTTGTTTGGAATTATCAGTAGTTGATTTCTTTTCCATCTTACTAGATTCAGGCCCTCTGGCAGGTAGACTTTATCCCTCATCAAGCACTCCTGAATTGCTGACGGAGACAGTCCGAAAGTATTTCCCAGAAACTTGGATTTGGAGTTTAGTACCTATAAGGTGAGCACCTCAGGTTAGTTCTTTTTTAATAAAACTGGATTTTTTAAGGTGAAAACATGAATTCCCACATGTTTGACAAGCCTTTTCAATCCCAAAAAGTCCTTCCTTGTTTGCAGAGATCACTTGGAAATCCTCTGAGATGGAGTTACCTTCAACCATGATTAGTTCTGTCCAAGGAGTAGTCATGGGTCTGGAAGAAGATGAGATGGCCCAAACATTCACACAGGCAGTACTGTCCAGTAGGCGAAAAGGGGTACAAACAGCCACCAAAATGCCATAAAAATAATGCCTTTTTCCTTGCTGTCTGTCCTTCACCAGCTCTGAGGGAAATGCTGGCCTAGGTATGATCATCCCTGACACCATCACCGAGTGGAAAGCCAACGCATTCTGCATTTCACCAGACACGGGCTTTGGCCTGTCCCCAACAGTGACCCTCAGAGCCTTCCAGCCCTTCTTTGTAGAGCTCACCATGCCCTACTCTGTAGTGCGTGGTGAGTCCTTCACACTGAAAGCCACCGTTTTCAACTACCTGACTACCTGCATCAGGGTAAGGAAGGTTTAAATCCTCTGTACTTGTGTACCTTCTTGTACACATCTTATCTCTGAATAGCCCTAGACCCCTAAAATTCTTACATTATTCTTCCTATATACTCCAAATGCAGAACCCACAACTCCAGCTCCTTGCTCCTTTGCTACTGCAGAAATAGCTATTGCTATGGCTTCCTAGCTCCCTGTCTCCTGTGGTCACCCTTCTATGATTGTGTCTCTCTCTGGCAGGTCAGTGTGACTCTGGCTCAGTCTACACATTTCCTGGCTACTCTTGTGGAAAAGGAGGAAGAATCTTATTGTCTCTGTGAGAATGGGAGGAAAACTGTGGCTTGGCTGGTGACTCCCAAATCTCTAGGTAAACGTCTCAGCATGCTGAAAACTGCAGGAAGGGTTTCTCTGTGCTGCTCTCCCCATTCAGCATCAGATGTAAGAGCAACATAGTTTCCTGGCAAGCACTGCAGCGGAGTCTTTGTCTCATCTGGTGTTATTTGGGAGGCAAAGGCTATCAGACTCTTAGTGTCCAAGGCTGTGTCTGGCACTGCATGCAGTACAATCAAGCCTTACAGCCCTTGCAGACCATCTTTGGAAGCCAGAAACATTGCTGGCCAGCAGGGATGCTCTGTCAGCTCCATTTCTCCCAGAGATTAAATGATTCCCCATGGGATCTTCATACTTTTGTTTTCACTATTCTTGTTATGTCCTGTGGTAGCAGCTGTGGTGTACATGTGGGGTAGCAATGTGCTGCACAGCTTTGGAGCTGGTGAGTCCCACCATTGTGGTGTACTAGGTTCTGGAAAGGAGTCACCAAAATAAAGTCACCTTTCAATGGCAATGCAGCTCATGTGCTCCAGGATAGCTTCTGATATAGATAGCTATGTTCTTGTAGGAAAGAACCAGAGCCCAGGTATGATAGAAAATCCCCATCAGTGAGCCTGCAAGTTGAAACTCCTGGAAGCAGCAGCGGCTCCTATCGCCTGGCACTGCCTGGCAGGGCTGGATAACCCCTGTTTCCTCCAGGGCAGGTGGAGTTCTCGGTGAGCACTGAGGCCCTGCAGAACAAGCAGCCCTGTGGGAACGCCATCGTGGAGACTCCTGAGAAAGGGAGGAAGGACACGGTCATCAGGCAGCTGCTGGTGGAGGTATGTGGGCTGTGGGAAGGGAGAACTGAGTTTTCCCACAGGCTGTAGGATATGTTGTGATGCAATTGGACAGGATGCTGGATAATCTCATCTAGGCTCCCTTTCCCATGAAAGGTTGGACCAGATGATCTTTTAAGGTCCCGTATAACCTGGGCTGGGCTATGATTCTATGATTCTATGTAATATGATGCATTGCCTTTATACTTTGGCAGGGCTGCATAAAAACTGCAGCTTAATAATGCTATGCAATGTGTCTCATAGTATTCTAAACTTTCCCTGTCTCCTATTGCAGCAGGACTCCTACTCCAATTCATCCTTCCCTACCTGTCACCTCTGGTTTCAATACACCTTTTTTACAGCCTCTCTCCTCCTTTTGAGACACCCTCAATTGGTTTGCCAGTCAGCACATGCTGCCTCTCTGATACTGGAGTGGGCAAGCAAACTGTCTCTTAAGCAGTGTGTTATATATTTCTGGCTTGATACCATAGTCTGTCACCAGGATGAATGTCAAGGTCCAATCCACAGACAGTAACAGCTGTGGGGATTCACAAGCACCTATGGGAATTCAATGCCTGTAGAGAACTGTCCTCAAAACTCCAGATATTATAAAAGTCCCTGAAAATATGTTAAAATTTTACCGCTTCTCTATTTCCTGTGGCAAGAAGAGTCACTGACGCCATGTGGTACAGAAGGAACTATTATGTGGCAGTAGTGCATATAGGAAAATGCTAATTTATTATACCGGGTGTGTTCATCTGGCAGGTAGAGTCTATGTTCTTAGCTTTCCTCTGTATCATAAAACTCCCTAATGTTTACATACCATGTGGTATGGTATCAGTATATTTGTCACCAGATATTATCATCTTCCCTTTCTACTATTAACTGACACGTTTATTTTTCCTAAAGCATCTGCAGCATTATGATGAATAGCACTGCAGACATCTCTTCAGGACAGCCCTCTAGAGCTCCTGTGTGCTTTTGCTAACAGCAGCACTTGCTGTAATGCTGCAGTCCATTTGTTACAAGGATGTTAAGTGTCTTTCACTGTGTGCAATAGTTGCAGGTCATCAATGTGATAGTCCTGCAGTGTTCTCCTCTCCTTCTCCTGTCCTTACTCCACGTATAACACCAGCCTATTAGGATCATATTTCTTTTACTTGCTTAAATTATTATTTCAGAGCTCTGTATTTCAGAGAGTGTTTGTGACTGCCCCTCCTTCTTCATTCACTCACTTTTCACATATCCCCTTGTCCTTGTTGAGGATTTCTCTGTTTGTCTGTATTTCCTGTCTCACTAACTTCTCTTGTTTTCCGTCATCCCACCCAAGCCTGAAGGAGTTGAGAAGGAAATGGCCCATAACTCTGTGCTCTGTGTAAAAGGTAAAGCCCACTCTCCCTACCCTCTCCATTTGTTCCTGTGTGGTTTGATGGGTGGGACATGCCTGGAGGAGGGAGATACTGCTGCCTCTACCATATTCCAGATAGGCTGATATTTTTAGGTAATCAAAACATGCCCCATCAGTTGGGAGCCTGCGAAATAAGACAGAAGAAAGCCTTAGAGAATGGTCCATCCTGCCTAAGAATCAGGGGATGAGCTAGGACAGGTTTAGCATGACTGTTTGCATCCCTGTTGTCTCATGTGCTGACACTGGATTGCAAGCGCCATTTTCTATTTTCTAGTGCACCCAGGCAAAAGCTGTGGAGACAAAATCTGCAGTGCCTGACAATGGCTGGGGGTGATTTGTCACAGAGATTGCCTTAGAGCCAGGGAAAAATGAAGTAACTGCACTGGAGCTATTTGGGTCTTGTTTCTTTCTCAGGAGAGCCTGTGGAAGAGAAGTTTTTCCTTTTGCTACCCTCAAATGTGGTACGAGACTCAGGCAGAGCATATTTCTCAGTGTTGGGTGAGTGATCAGCCTGGCAGAAGAGCCACATGGTGTTTCTGCCCTTCTATTTTGGCCTCCTACCTCACTGCTTTTACTCCTGCTCTCCAGCACACCTCACTCCTGTCTTTCATCCCTTCTGTCTTCAGCACATTCACTTCCAATTGTGCTCTTTCTTTCCCCTTTCTGCATGTCCTTTTGTTCAGGGTTCTCTGCCAGTGCCCTAACTTTTCTCTCATTTTCCTCTTACCTTTTTCTCTGCTGTTCTGCATTTTCTTCCATGATCTTTATCAATCCAGATTTTCTTTCATTCTACTCTGAATCTCCTGCTTCTCTTGTTCCATAGCTCCCTCTGATTATGATAGCCAGCCCTGAGTATTGTCAATATCCCTCTGGAATCTCCTGCTCCCCAGGTGACATCATGGGCACTGCCATGCAGAACCTCCACCAGCTCCTCCAGATGCCGTTCGGCTGTGGGGAGCAGAACATGGTCCTGTTTGCACCCAACATCTATGTGCTGGACTATCTGAACAAGACAGGGCAGCTGAGTGAGGAGGTCAAGTCCAAGGCCATCGGATACTTAGTGAGCGGTGAGCACACACAGTGTATTTTATTTCTGCTTTGGCTTTTTTCCAGATCCTGCCTGGGGTGGTTCTGTCAGACATTTGCCCAGTGTGGAAAAAGAGAGTTTCTTTCATACACAGATGGTCTCTGCTGTATGCCTGAGAAGGCCCTTTGCTGCTTTTTCCTTAATTATTTTCTTTTGGTTAAGCATTAGGATACCTGGTCACTGCACAAACTTTGCTGTGCTCCCTAATTGGGTTGCAGTGCAGTGCAGAGTTGTCAGGTGAGCTGCTACAGTGACTGGTCAGTTGTTATTAGTATGTCCTGCCTTCCTTTTGAAGTACAAGATGTGCATGGAGGTGGGGATGTACCAGTACTTCTTATTGGCTAGTATAGGACTGACCTGTGCTAGCCTATCCTCTCTGCCTTTGCCGATACACCTGTTTTTCTGTTTTCCCATCCTTCAGCAGACTTCCTCTGGCATCTGAATCTTGCTTTAACTCACATTGCAGGTTATCAGAGGCAGCTGAACTACAAGCACCCAGATGGCTCTTACAGTACCTTTGGACCACGTTATGGTCAACCGGGGAACACCTGGTGAGATTTCAATGTTGCCTATGCCTTCCCTATATGTTTCTCTTTCTCACCTATACATTTATAACAAATGTTGCATGACAGTAAATTGGAAATGCTGTTGTAGACCAGCAGACATTTCAGATCTGGTGTGGTCCTTGTGCTGCCTCCTACTTGATGAAATAGGCTGCATCATCCGGTTATGTATCTAAAGCACACCCTCCCACCAGCAGCTCTGAGGACTGTGACAGCCAAGAAGGGAAATGGAGATAAACTGGGGAGGAAGGGAGCAGGGATTTCACATCCTGACTGAGGAAGGCTGAAGAGTTGCAGTGGCAGCTCTTCTAGACTAGCATCTGCTGAGAAGGTTGCTGGGAAAGGTGTTTCCATATAAGTGGAAAAAGATGATAAGCCAAGAGCAGTGCTGTATTTTTTTTTTCAAGAGCTTTTGTGTTACTAAGCAAAGACAGCCTGGAGAGGCATGCCTGTTGCCAGTGTGACTTACTGCAAAGTTTTGAGTTACTCCAGCATATCATTGCCGCATTTTCAATTTTAGGTAAGGGTCAGAGTGAAAGATTTCATCACCTTTGGTTTGCTTTTACTTTCTGAAATGGTACTTGGCTCGTGACAGCATGTTGGCTTCTCACCACCTGCCTGCTTCTACTCCATAACTGCTTGTAACAACTATAGCAAAAACTCTTTTAATGTGCTTTTGTTTTGTTTTACTGGGGAGTTCTGGGAAACCCATGAGGCATGGATTTCTAGGGCAAGAGTCCTGTACTAGACACGAGACCATGAGCTAATAGGGACTTAGTTACTCTTCCTTGTCCTTTTGAGTATTACTGTTATGCAGATGTTTAGGGAATTGGCAGGCAATTCCCTACTTTTTCCAAAGAGATTTTCTTTTAGATACAGATCAACAACCACTGTCCTTCAGCACAAAGGAATCACAAGGTTTTATGAGATAAGAGAGGGGGAAAAAAATAAATTTTTTTTGGGAATAGGGAATTTTATTTTTTTTTGATAACGGGAATTTTTTTTTTGACAGATTTTTTTAGAGGTGAAGATATAATATACATGTTGTCTGACTAATTGGCCCAAATTTCCCCAGGCATTCTTCCTCTCTCCAGACAGATGATGTGCATGTGGGGCCTGTCACCTGAGACGCACAATAGGCCTGCTCAGGCCCTTTCACTGCTCTTTCTCCCTTTTAGGCTCACAGCCTTTGTCCTCAAGTCCTTTGCCCAGGCCCGACCTCATATCTTCATAGATGAGAAGCACATCCAGGATGCTTTGGTCTGGCTGTCATACAAACAGAAGGAGAACGGCTGTTTCCGCAGTTCTGGCACACTCCTGAACAATGCCATGAAGGTAACATGTCTGCCTGGTTGGGTTTTTTTATGAGGCTAGAACTTGACCAAAAGTCAGATGGGTCCAGTTGAGCTCCTTGAACATACAGGCAGATGGGAAATTCCCATGTCAATGGCAAGTACTAGGAAGCAAGATGCCATTCGGTATGATTGCCACAATAGCAGGAAAATGAAGGCTAATCTCCACTTTCAAAGTGGTATTGATACCTTCACATTAGCTGCAATGGGGAGGAGGCAAGCTAAGGGTCTAAAATGCAGAATAAAGTACTGCTGCTGGAGTGGGAGAAAAGATAGAAGATGAAAGGCTAGGTGAGGTCAGCATCTAACTCTGTGTTTCTCTGCAGGGTGGCGTGGACAATGAGGTCTCGCTGACAGCCTACATCACTATTGCATTGCTGGAGATTCCTCTGCCTGTAACTGTATGTGGCTGCACCCTAATTTGCACTAGAATTTGCTCCAGATTGGAAAAAGGACTTAGTTATTGACCTCTGCGATATAAGAATTATATACTGTCAATTTGGGCATTTCTGAAATGTGTGTACCATACTTGTTTCTGGACCTCATTCTGGTAGTCCACTCCTTGAAGTTCAGAGGAATGCTGTACTGTTAGTAAAGCAAAAACCTCATTTGTCCCAAGCCACCTAATCACTGCTTATCTCTCCCCAGCACTCTGTGGTACGTAACGCCCTGTTCTGCCTGGAAATGGCAGCAGGTGAGAAAGAAAACCACGTGTACACCAAGGCACTGATGGCATATGCCTTCGCCCTCGCAGGGAAGGAGGAGAAGAGGAAGGCATTGCTCACTTCACTTGAAAGGGAAGCTGTGAAAAAGGGTGAGTGCTCCTGGTGGGAAATCTCTTTCACTGGCATTACATCTTCCCTTGAAGTGTCTGCAAGTGTCTGTCAAGGCCTGGTCACGTTCCTTGGGTTGTTCTGCCTCACAGAGCTTGTCACTGCTTAACGCTGGCTTCCCCACTTCAAAAAGGGAAGGAGTGTCATCCTTCTTAGGTCTCTGGTTCCTCCAGGTGCCCAAGTCTGTGTGAATGTGGAGTCCAGGACAAAGAGGTACCCAGGCGTGAGGACTGAGCCTCAGCAGTCTCAGCCTAGTTGCAGCAAGTGAGGAGCTGTCTCACCCTCCCCGCTTCATCCTACGTGGCAGATGCATCCTGGAGGCTCTGTCTCCCAACTGGACTGGCAGCAGATCAAGAACTCCCTTGCAATAACTGCTAATAATTGCTTTTTGTCTTGTTTCCATGCTCCCTGCCTCCTGTGAAGATGGGTCTGTTCATTGGCAGCGGCCTGGGAAAGAGCCAGAGGTTGCTCTCCCCTACTATCGCTCCCGGGCTCCCTCTGCTGAAGTGGAGATGACATCCTACGTGCTCCTTGCTCACCTCACCGCACAGCCGGCACCTTCCCAGGAGGAGCTGTCATTCGCAGCTCTCATTGCAAAGTGGATCAGCACTCAGCAGAACCCCAATGGGGGCTTCTCCTCCACCCAGGTGAGCTGCTTCCCTCCTGCCACCTCACACTTCAGTGTCAGAAGGTGGGAAGTGTCAGAGATGCAGGTGGGAGAGCATTGAGGTTTGCCAGGGCGGGCAGGGGTGGTAGCCCTGCAGTATCTCCGTGCAGTATCCATCATGGTTGCCAAGTTGCCAAGAGGCATCTCTTTCAGGACACAGTGGTGGCTCTCCAAGCCTTGTCCCTCTACGGAGCTGTCACCTATGCCAAGAGCGGAGCAGCTTCCAAAGTGACCCTGCGATCTGGAGGGGACTTCCAGCAAGACTTCCAAGTGGATCCCCACAACCGGCTGCTGCTGCAGCGCGTGCCCCTGCCCCGGGTGCCCGGGGAGTACAGCACAGAGGTGTCTGGTGAAGGATGCGTCTACCTGCAGGTGAGGGTGATGGGAGCCTGTGGCACCCTGGGAGGGCAGCCCCTCACCAGGCAGGAGCCAGGCAGAGGGCAGAAGGGACCAGGGGAGAGGAGAAATGGGAGGGAAGGCTCTGGGAGAGGCAAGAGAAGAGTAGAGGTACATAGAGGAAGAAGGGAAGGAGGGAAGGATCCGCAGTGTGGAGGAGCTGTGAGAATGGGAGAAGTGTGGAGGCTGGATGGGGAGGATGGTCTATCTCACATGTTGAGCACGCACACATGCTCACACAGGGCTGTTGGCTCTCCCTTAGACAAGCCTGCGGTACAACGTGCAGCCCTCGCAGCAGGATGCACCCTTCATGCTTCATGTGTACACAATGCCAGAGACATGCGCAGGCTCCAAGGCTCACAAGGTCTTTGACATAGGCATAAATGTCAGGTGAGTCTGTGTTTCGGTCTGAGCCTTCCTGAGAGGCCGTGGGAGCTGGAGGTCTGGTGAGCTGGTCTGGAAGCCCTGGAGGGGCAAGGCATTTCTGGGAAGCTGGGTGGGAAGCAGCTGGGCTGGAGTCAGAGGCTGTGGAGGAAGGACATGTCCTGCAGTGGTGGAGCAGTGCGGGCAGCCCAGGGCTGGGCTCCTGAGAGGATGTGTAGATGACTGGGAGAGCCTGGCATAGCTGGAGAAGTAGGTGCTGGATTGCCAGGACATGGTGGGATGCCAGGTGCTATGGAAGAGCTGGAAGTGCCTCCAGCTTTGACTTGAGGTGCACTGTACCTTTGTTGCTTGCTTCCTTAGTTACACTGGGGAGCGCAATGGCTCCAACATGGTGATTGTGGATGTGAAGATGCTGTCGGGATTCATCCCCGTGAAGTCCTCTGTGAGGAAGGTAGGAGCCTGCTTGTCAAACCAGCAACATCCAGCTTCTTATCTTCAAGACACCTTCCAAGTCTCTTTAGCAAACTAGAGGGCTTCGGGGTTTGAATCAGCTTGATCTCACCATTGTTCTTTGCACAGTTGCTGGGTACAGTGTTCTCTTTTCGTACCTGGCATAAGGTCAGCAGAAGGGGAGAAAAAGTGAGGAATGTAGGAAAAATAGAGTAATGACTTATGATTTCTTTTTTTCTTTTTTAGTGTCTAGTGATTGTTATCATAGCGTTCCTAAAGCCTTGTCTCTGCACAGGACATTTAAAAGTAGTGCTGTTTCCTTTTTCCCTTTGCTGATCTGACAACCTTTTAGCACTTTAACTTTTTAGGTTTTTGTGTCACTGTTTGAGATGCTGAGCAGATGCATGGTCTGGAAAGTAAAGGTGATCATAAGATCCTCTAGGACTAGCAAGCAGAAGGAATGGATTTGCATTGAATCATTCCATCACTGTGCTTGAACCAGTGCTCAGTTCCTGCCGGAGCCAGGCCATACTTGCTCAGCCAGGCTGGCAAAAGGAAGGCCTGGGGACCAAGGAGGCAGTTCCATGCTGTTGACTTAGTTCCCTGAGTAGCCCAGTGTTTCATCCGCAGTACATCGCATCCATAGGGCTGGACAAAGGACACAGGGAGATCACCTTCAATGCAGTAACATCTTGATCTTCTTTCTTCAGCTGGAAGGCCACCCCCTTATTGAACGCACAGAGATTAGTACCAACCATGTCCTAGTGTATGTGGAAAAGGTGAGAATCTGTCTGGGGCGGGGATGTGTCAGAAATGAAGGCATTGGGAAATTTGGCCACACAGGGCAGAAGATCTGGGACTCAAAACTACCATGGTTCTGACAATAGGACTGAATCTCATATTGACTTTTGCTGTCCCTTCAGACTTACTGGTACTTTCCTCCAGCCTCCGCAGGCTCAGTGATGGAGAGCATGCTGGGCATCCCTGGGCTTGTAAACATGAAACATAAACCTGTCTGCCACTGACCTTGCCACTTTCTCATAGGAGGCACGTCTGTCCCAGCCCTCCACAGGCTCTCCCTCCACCCGCACACAGGCTAGTCCCTGACCTCCCCACCAGCCAGAGCCTTCCGTGGTGTGGGGAAAGGCACCAGGGTTTCCCCGGGCCCCTCAGCCCGCAGCCCACACACCCGCAGGGCCCAGGGGACAGTGAGGGAGCCTGCGGGCAGTGCGCAGGGATCAGGGAGCCCAGGGCAGTGCGGAGCCACCCTGAGCCTCCACCACTTCCCTTCCCTTCCTCAGCTGAGCAGCGAGACCCTCAGCTTCTCCTTCGCGGTGGAGCAGGACATCCCCGTGCAGGGCCTGAAGCCAGCTCAGGTGAAGGTCTATGACTACTACGAGACAGGTGAGTGCGGGGCTGGGCTGCCCGTGGGAGTGAGGATGGGCAGTGGGATGCACGGAGGGCACAGGGGGCTGTGGGGACCCACAGGGGCCCCTGGCGTGGGCCATTTCCCTCCCCTGCGCTGCCTGAGCTCTCTGAGCACAGAGAGGCCCCGAGGGCTGGAGGCCACCGCCTGCCCTCCTCCCTCTTCTCCTCTCCTCCTGCCCGGGCAGGCCCCAGAGAACACGGTGGGGGCCAGGTCTGCTGTGCAGGTGTCACCCACCAAGGGACAGGGCAGAGGAAGCATCCCCCAGCCCTCCCAGACGGTGGCAGCAGCCTGCTGTGTGGCCTGGGACAAGTGTTTCTCTGGTACCCATCCCTCTGCCAGGCGTGCCAGGGGGCTCTGACAGCCTGCTCTTGCCCTCCCCTTCTCTTTTGCAGATGAATTTGCCACACAGGAGTACAGCGCTCCCTGCACCACAGGTAAGGTGCACAGGAACAATTGAGATGTTCCAGCATGGGCTTTTGCAGGTTGTCTCAAATGAGAGTCTTTGCAGATCTTGGGTTTCCTCAGCCTGTGTTTACTCTCAGCAGTCTCCAGGCATGCCTCAGTACAGAGATGAAAAGCAATGCTGCCACCCAATGTCCTATCTGAGATGGGATACAGCTTTCATCTTGTTTCACAAGAATAGGAATCCCAGTGTTACTGCCTTCATTTGCACAGAGGCACTTATCTTTTTCTTCGTGTGTGTGTGTCACATTGTACAAGTAAGACTGAAATCTCCCTTGGGGCTGAACACCACACTCTGCCTTTAGTGTCTGTCATTTTCAGGGCCACATTTGCAACACTGCAGATATACAAGCGTATTGAAGAATTATCTTTCAAACATCTTGGTGAAATTTTGACATTATTCATGTCTTTGGTAGGAACCTTTCAAGCCCTGCCCTGGGTTATTTTTTGCCTGCCTTTGGGAAATCTAGGTGCTGAGAGAGAATGTGTTCTAGAATAGCTCGTACATCTTCAGGATAAATCTGCCTCCCCTCTCTGTGGCATGGATATCTTGAATGTCCCCAGCCATTCCCATTCTGTTTTCTGTCTGCAACTGGGCAGTTTAGATGAAGCAGTTTCCCAGATTTTAACAGGGCTTGGAGTCATATAGCCACCAGAACACAGAGATGTCCAGGGCTCTGGACACTGCTTCACCAGGATACTTACTCTGTCCTTTTCCCACCTCCAGCCAAGACTGAACAGGGAAATGCCTGAAACGCACATCTTGTCTGACTCTTGCTGGATCAGCTCCCATCTCTACTCCCAGAAGATCTTGTTGAGGGGGGATATTGAAATGTTAGAGGAGGACGCTTCAACAGCAAAAAGGAAGTAACACTATAAATAAATTAAGTCTTGATTCTCATCAGATGCCTCTGGCCTTATTTTTTATTACTCTGTCTTGTCTCTTGTCCTATCCATAGCTCAGGCTGTGTAATGGCCTGATGTATAAATCCAGAGCCACCCATGGCAAGGTGGTGTTTGGCCACTCCTGAGGAATGGCAGAAGACTGACAGCTTTTGGCAGTGGGGAGGTTTGTCTCCGTACTCGCCGGTTCTCCAGGAAGAGAGGAAATCCTACCTTATCCATCATGCTCTGGAAGTTTGGCTCCCTGCCTCTAAAAGTCGGTGTTTTCTGCAAGATAATCCTTGGACATAAACCTCTGATCACGTATCACCTTTGGCCCCACTGTGAAATCAGTGCTATGATGTGGAAGGACAGTGTGAATCTGTCCAATCTCAGGCCAGATAGAAGTGAAGACCTGTGGACTTTCCCAGTAAAGACAGTGTCTGCTTGTTTCTGAACAGTTGAAGTGAAGTCAGAGAGGGACTGGGAACTTAACACTGTCATTCATAGAATCATAAAATTGTTTAGGTTGGAAAAGACCTCTAAGATCATAGAGTCCAACTGCTAACCTGGCACTGCCAAGGCCACCACTAAACCATGTCCCTAAATGCCACATGTACAAGGCTCTGAAATATGTCCAGGGATGGTGACTAAACCGCTTCCCTTGGCAGCCTGTTCCAATGCTTGACAACCCTTTCAGTGAAGAAATTCTTCCTATCATCCAGTCGAAACCTTCCCTGGTGCAACTTGAGGTCATTTCCCATTGTGCTATCACTTGTTACTTGGGAGACCCACCTTACTGCAACCTCCTTTCAGGTAGCTGTAGAGAGCAGTGAGGTCTCTTCTGAGCCTCCTTTTCTCCAGACTAACCCCCCCCAGTTCCCTCAGCTGTTCCTCATCAGACTTGTGCTCCAGACCCTTCACCAGCTCTGTTGCCCTTCTCTGGCCCTGCTCCAGCACCTCAAAGTCCTTCTTGTAGTGAGGGGCCCAGAACTGAACACAGGATTCGAGGTGTGGCCTCACCAGTGCCCAGTACAGGGGGGATGATCACTTCCCAATCGCTTGGCGTCTGTTTATATTTCTGATACAAACCAGGATGCTACTGGCTGCCTTGACTGCCTGGGCACACGCTGTCTCATATTCAGGTGACTGTCAACCAACACCTCCAGGTCCCTTTCTGCTGAACAGCTTTCCAGCCACTCTTCCCCAAGCCTGTAGTGTTGCATGGGGTTGTTGTGACCCAAATGCAGGACCTGGCACTTTGTCTTGGTGAACCTCATACAATAGGCCTCAGCCCATCGATCCAACCTGTCCAGATCCTTCTGCAGAGCTTCCTGCCCTCCAGCAAATCAACACTCCTTCCCAGCTTGGTGTCATCTGCAGAATTCCTGAGGGTGCCCTTGATCCCCTCATCCAGTTCATTGATAAAGATATTAAACAGAACTGGCCCAAATACTGAGCCGTGGGGAACACCACTTGTGACTGGCCACCAAATGTATTTAACTTCATTCATCACAACTCTTCGGGCTCAGCCATCCACCCAGTTTTTTTACCCAGTGAAGTGTACGCCCATCCAAGCCATAAGCAGCCAGTTTCTCCAGGAGAACGCTGTGGGAAACATTGTCAAAAGCTTTACCGAAGTCTAGGTAGACAATGTATACAGCCTCTCCCTCCTCCACTAAGTGTGTCACCCTGTCACAGAAGGAGGTCAGGTTGGTCAAGCAGGAGCTGCCTTTCATAAACCCATGCTGACTAGGTCTAATCACCTGGTTGTCCTGTACCTGCCATGTGATGGCATTCAAGATGATAGTCAGAATTTTAACCAAGAACCACCTTATTAGCCAAACCCCTTGTGTTTTCCATGAGGACTTTATCATTTTCCGCTCAGTGATGGGTTCAAAAATGCTAGGTCTGCAAATTTGTGCGTATGGACACAGGGCTGAAAATACAGACCCTCTTTTACAGCAGACTGTAGGTGAATGGTAACAGCCATTTTAATTTGCTTTGTAGTGAGTACTCTACATGGCTATGGTGTTGGATTTTTTCTGCCTCATCTGAAATAAAATCATCATCATTGTGATAATTTAATACAAAAATCTGTAAAATCACTAGAGTATGTTCCATTCACAAAATCTGAATAATGGCGTTCTACCATGGAAAGAGTTAACACAACGTTTTAAATTGGACAACACCTGACTTTCACCCATGGGCAGCCACCTCATTTGTCATCTGGGGCTCCCTGGCTAGCCCATATCTGTAAAGCAGTCTAATATCTCTCTGCTTGACTAAGCTGTAAATCGTCAAAGTCACATACTTGCAGGTCCTCCATAGCATACTGTGTAGGAAACTACACTGAACATTGAATTCCTATTCCCATGGAACATTCATGGCATGCTTCAAAGGCAAATCACAATGCTCTATAATCAAAAAGTTTAATTCAGCAACCAAAAACTATGTTGCTCTGAGAACTTGGAAAAAATAATTGCCTCATGGTAGGAAATTAGATTGTTTTACTATTTCTAAATAAAACCAAAACACAATTAGTAATCATGCTTGATTAGAAATTTTGCTCGGCTTTCACTTAAGCCAGTTCATTCCATAGATTTCTCTAAATATGAGGTTTCAAAAAGGTCTTGAGTGAGGAAATGCCAAACACCACAGGAGACAAAGTGACATAATATTAATATCTAGCAAAATAGATGAAGAACTTTATTTGTTCTCAATAACACTGCATAGGCACGCTAAAAAAAAAAGTATGGAACAACTAGCTGTGCATACTTTGGATACACAATTAGCCATGGTACCTAACAATAAGTGTTTCATGAGAATAAAGTCACATAGATCTTTCTGCCACTTAAAAGTTAAAACCAGAAATTAATGGGACAAAACCAAGAAAAGCATTCCTGGAGATATCTGAGAAGACTATAGATGGTTTCACCAAAGCAACTCTATGATTTAAATAAATGTGCATTTAAACTTAGGTAGGTAGGTTACTGGCAAATGCTATTAGCTTCTCCTTGGGAATCTCCCAGAAGCAGCAGGCACAAGATATGGAAGTTTCCACAGGAAGGCCCAAGCTTCAGCTGAAAAACAGGCCTTTATAAATTAGTAGCTGAAGTTGTAATCCATGCACACATGCCTTTTGCTGCCTCATGCACACTCTAAGAAGAGGGCAGACTGTGTATCTCCTCCCACTTCAACAAACAAGGAACAATCCTGAAAGGGGTGTCTGTGGGGCACATCGCAGAGGCCGAATTTCATGCAACATTGGCTGCCTACTTCTGGGAGACATCGATAGGCACCTGTAGAGATCAGTTCAATCAATTCAATCAAGGTTATGCTTTCTAAGCCAGAGAAATTGTTCTCAAGAATAGACAAGATCTCAGGTGACAAGTTCAGAGTACCTAACAATGAGATCAATTAGAAAGGCTGATTCCAACTTAAATAATTCCACCCTCTTTTTTTTTTTCTTACTTGTCAGCCTTATTGCCCTTTACACAGGTATGGCTGGATGGGATGCTCTTCAAATAAGAGGCCAGGGAGATTAAAGCTGTGAGTGGAGGCTGAGCAGGGAAAAACAGAATTGGGAATAAACTGTTCAAAAATTATTGGTGAGTACAGTTAATTTGTTTGTAAAATTAATTTCCAATTCCTTGCAAGCACTGTTCATCTGTCACTCTGTAGTTGGTGGTGGTGGTAGCGAGGCAGGCAGGTTCCAGCAACTTGGAGTATTCTTCATGCATTGCCCTGGTCTGCTTCCTCTGCAAGGACGGAAGAAAATGGAAGGGTACAGGAGTTGAGAATGATATGCCAGTTCCCTCTCTCAGGCTGAGACAAAGCAAGATGTGGGTTTGGGAAGGCAGGTTGTATGTGAAGCACAGTACAGGAGAGTGAGTTGCTGTTTGACCAGGGTTGAGGGGCATCCATAGCACTCAACACTCATGTCACCTTCAAACCTATGTGTGCTTGATAGGGGGCTGAGACTTTTTCTGCCCCACTGGGAGAGAGAAGCAGAGTGGGATTTGTCACAGCTGGGGTGGACACAGGAGCACAGTGCAAACAGGCAGGGAGGATGTTTACTCAGCAATAAGATATGCTCTTAAAGTGTTCTTATTTCTCTGTAGAGTGGAATAAACCGGCTGCATCAGTACCATTAAGGGCAGGGAAGGAAGCTTTTGGCTTTGCAACTGAGATCTGCCTTTTAGTCAGTGCAGATCACCTTTGGACACCTAGACCAGTGGATGAACCTCTTAAGTGGTAACTTCCCATGTTCCTTTCCAAGGAAGATAAAATCTCTGCCTATTAGCAGACATGGGGCAGAGTAGCCAAAAATCTAAAGCCTCCCCACTAGTCTTGGACTGGATAACCAGACCACACCAGTACACCCTTTAGAAATGCTTTACCGTCCACTCTTTATCTATCTCAGGACTTAAGCACCATTTTTTCCATGAAGGAAGTCTGTAGACCAAGAATCAGCAGAACACAGCTGTACCTACAGACACAGCCCAGGTTAGGAAGCAACATGGAGTAAAAGCTTGGGAGTTCAGGCTCTTTTCCAAGACACCAAGACACAAAAGGAGATAAATTTCACCATTTACCACCAGCAAGAGACAAAGCTTTTGCCTTCCTGAAGTTCAAATAATTTTTTCTCTGCTTTTAGATACACAGTCAGGCCATGTGAAAAATCACTTCCCAGGATCACAGTGCTCCATATTCCAAACACCTGAAGGTGATGGGAAGCCATACCTGCCAGTCTTCACATTGGAATACTCCATATAAGACAGGAGAAGTATCCTTGGTCAGGGCCTTCCACAGAAGCACCTACATTACCTGTGCTCCTAAGCCAAACACATGCGGCCTTGCACCGCAGAGAACCTCCAAAAAAAATCATAGCCTTTCTGTCCTGCCAGCTCAGATTCCAAACCAAAACTGAGGGCTGGCTGCCTAGGGTCATGAGGAATACCTTCCTCCTGAGAGGACCCCTATCCTGCCTGAGCAGCAGGGTAGCTGTTGCTCCAGATAGTAGCTACCAAAGGCAAACTTGCCATCTCTTGGGATCCAAGGCATGCTGCAATGTGCCAGCACTGCTATGGGCTTTGTCACATACAATTGCTAAGCAGGCTAGTGTGCCATATTGGAGAACTATGATCCACAGATGAGTGATGTAGCTGTGTGTATAGGTGGAGGTCTACCACCAGGACAGTTTTATGGACAACTATACAAGAGAGGCAAGCCCAAGTTCCCGTAAAAGTCAAACACCTCTTCAATAGCAAGGGCTGGGAGGGATTCCTCTGCAATTAGAACTCCCTGCTACAGGTATGGCTTCAGGCTCAGAGTAGGAAATGAGGGGTTGAGAGCAGCACCACATTACAACTTTAGTGAAAAGGTATGCTGGGCTTAGGCAGGAGGTTCTGGAACATGGCATGAAACCATGATAGGTCAAACCATGACATGCTGCTTTTTAGGGTATCTTTTGGTGGTCTTGATTTGCTCTACTACTCCAAACAGCGTTTTTGGGGAGAAGTGTGCCAGGTGGTTTGAAAGAACCAAGTTCCCTCAGCATGATGCCACAGCTACACTAGCTGGAGCTCCCAGGAAGGACCAGAGGATACCTCAAATCTGAGACAATAAGAATGATGTAAGAAACTTGAAGTCCAAGGGGCACTAACAGAACAGTAGGGACACAACCTTCATTCAAGCCAGGAGAATCTGACTATGGAAATCACTTTAAGAATGCAGGGGTGGAGGGTTTTGAATGAGACAACAACATTGTGCCTCCTGTGCTCTCAGATTTGTATACAAAATCTGTGCCTGTGAGTTGGGCCAATCTCATTCAAATTTGAGCAGAAAGAGAAAAGTATTGGCTAGAAGACCAAAGATAAAATGAAAAACGACGTAGAGAGCTGCAAAGGGTGGGGCTCTCGCTACCTTACCGGTGGTGCAGGGAGCGCTGTACTCCTGTGTGGCAAATTCATCTGCAAAAGAGAAGGGGAGGGCAAGAGCGGGCTGTCAGAGCCCCTGGCACGCCTGGCAGAGGGATGGGTACCAGAGAGACACTTGTCCCAGGCCACACAGCAGGCTGCTGCCACCGTCTGGGAGGGCTGGGGGATGCTTCCTCTGCCCTGTCCCTTGGTGGGTGACACCTGCACAGCAGACCTGGCCCCCACCGTGTTCTCTGGGGCCTGCCTGGGCAGGAGGAGAGGAGAAGAGGGAGGAGGGCAGGCGGTGGCCTCCAGCCCTCGGGGCCTCTCTGTGCTCAGAGAGCTCAGGCAGTGCAGGGGAGGGAAATGGCCCATGCCAGGGGCCCCTGTGGGTCCCCACAGCCCCCTGTGCCCTCCGTGCATCCCACCGCCCGTCCTCACTCCCACGGGCAGCCCAGCCCCGCACTCACCTGTCTCGTAGTAGTCATAGACCTTCACCTGAGCTGGCTTCAGGCCCTGCACGGGGATGTCCTGCTCCACCGCGAAGGAGAAGCTGAGGGTCTCGCTGCTCAGCTGGGGAAGGGAAGGGAAGTGGTGGAGGTTCAGGGTGGCTCCGCACTGCCCTGGGCTCCCTGATCCCTGCGCACTGCCCGCAGGCTCCCTCACTGTCCCCTGGGCCCTGCGGGTGTGTGGGCTGCGGGCTGAGGGGCCAGGGGAAACCCTGGTGCCTTTCCCCACACCGCGGGAGGCTCTGGCTGGTGGGGGGTCAGGGACTAGCCTGTGTGCGGGTGGAGGGAGAGCCTGTGGAGGGCTGGGACAGACGTGTCTCCTATGAGAAAGTGGCAAGGTCAGTGGCAGACAGGTTTACGTTTCATGTTTACAAGCCAAGGGATGCCCAGCGTGCTTTCCATCACTGTGCATGCTGCTACCAGTGTGCTGGCAAGCTCACTGTGTGTGCCCCATGCAGCCCATGGTCAGTACTCACCTGCTCTATGTACAGCAGAACATGGTTTGTGCTGACTTCTGTCCGTTGTATCTGGTGAAACCAGGTGTTTGAGAGCTGGAAAGAGGAGATACGGGAGAGGTTGCTGATCTGAAGAGAAGTTAGTCAACCCTTCAACTCAGATTAGCTTCTCCTCACCACAGGAAAATTAGCAGGTGGATGCTGAGAAGTAAAGCTCAGAGAAGGTACTTCTCAAGTGACTTGGCAAAAACTCATGTGAGGCCCTGTATAGTAAGTCTTCCCACAGTTCCTACTATCTTATGCTCTTGCACCTCCTCAAAACAAAACTGGAATGAGGCAACAGCATTGTCACAGTTGTTGTACATCTCTGAAGGCTCCTGAGTCCCTGAAATTAGACCTGATGATCTTCCAGCTCTTAGTCTCAGTCCAAATTGGGCATATATTTTGAGCTACTACAAGCTACTACTGAAAATGCTTGAGGGGTGGGAAGGAGGTGCTACTGCTGGTATCCCTCAATCACCTCTCTTCCACACCTGAGTGTCAGAAGTGCTGGAGATGAAGAGAAAAAGGTCTAAAAGGGGAGAAGACACCAGGAGATGAATTAAATGCTCCTTCAAATATGGAAATAGATGCCTGGATACATATGTGCGAAGAAAGGCATAATGAACATTCTGCATTCCTCACAGATGTATACAGCAAGTGTGCAGAGGACAATGGTGAGATCAAGCTCATTCAAACCCCGAAGCCCTCTAGTTTGCTAAAGAGACTTGGAAGGTGTCTTGAAGATAAGAAGCTGGATGTTGCTGGTTTGACAAGCAGGCTCCTACCTTCCTCACAGAGGACTTCACGGGGATGAATCCCGACAGCATCTTCACATCCACAATCACCATGTTGGAGCCATTGCGCTCCCCAGTGTAACTAAGGAAGCAAGCAACAAAGGTACAGTGCACCTCAAGTCAAAGCTGGAGGCACTTCCAGCTCTTCCATAGCACCTGGCATCCCACCATGTCCTGGCAATCCAGCACCTACTTCTCCAGCTATGCCAGGCTCTCCCAGTCATCTACACATCCTCTCAGGAGCCCAGCCCTGGGCTGCCCGCACAGCTCCACCACTGCAGGACATGTCCTTCCTCCACAGCCTCTGACCCCACTCCAGCTGCTTCCCACCCAGCTTCCCGGAAATGCCTTGCCCCTCCAGGGCTTCCAGACCAGCTCACCAGACTCCAGCTCCCATGGCCTCTCAGGAAGGCTCAGACCGAAACGCAGACTCACCTGACATTTATGCCTATGTCAAAGACCTTGTGAGCCTTGGAGCCTGCGCATGTCTCCGGGATTGTGTACACATGAAGCATGAAGGGCGCATCCTGCTGCGAGGGCTGCACGTTGTACCGCAGGCTTGTCTAAGGGAGAGCCAACAGCCCTGTGTGAGCATGTGTGCGTGCTCAACACGTGAGATAGACCATCCTCTCCCCACTTCTCCCATTCTCACAGCTCCTCCACACTGCGGATCCTTCCCTCCTTCCCTTCTTCCTCTATGTACCTCTACTCTTCTCTTGCCTCTCCCAGAGCCTTCCCTCCCATTTCTCCTCTCCCCTGGTCCCTTCTGCCCTCTGCCTGGCTCCTGCCTGGTGAGGGGCTGCCCTCCCAGGGTGCCACAGGCTCCCATCACCCTCACCTGCAGGTAGACGCATCCTTCACCAGACACCTCTGTGCTGTACTCCCCGGGCACGTGGGGCAGGGGCACGCGCTGCAGCAGCAGCCGGTTGTGGGGATCCACTTGGAAGTCTTGCTGGAAGTCCCCTCCAGATCGCAGGGTCACTTTGGAAGCTGCTCCGCTCTTGGCATAGGTGACAGCCCCGTAGAGGGACAAGGCTTGGAGAGCCACCACCGTGTCCTGAAAGAGATGGGTCCCAGCACCCAGGGGGATGTCGTTGGCCTTTCCACAGCCTGTCCTCCCACAGCCTGTCCTCCCACAGCCTGCCCTTTGCTGCTGGGGGGGGAACGCTCCCTCCATTTTTCACTTCCCCCAGTTGTCAGCAGAAAAGACAGAGGGGAAGAGCAGCTTTCACATGTTCCTGTTCTCTTTCCGTGCCTTCTGCACAGCAGTTGCATATTCCCTGAGCAACCTGGCATAGAGCTCTGCGGAGCCTTCATTCACTCAGCACAGGGTGAAGCAGCAACTTCATATTGCAACTGGCATAAAAATGCCAATTGCAGCAGAAGCCCTCTCCAATGGGACAGACACTTGTCCCTTGTGTCCCTACTGTTCTGCCCCAATGTGTCAAGAAAAGCAGGTCATTAATCAAGGCATTCCCAGAGGCACTACCTGCTTCTAGCCTCTTGGCAACTTGGCAACCATGATGGATACTGCACGGAGATACTGCAGGGCTACCACCCCTGCCCGCCCTGGCAAACCTCAATGCTCTCCCACCTGCATCTCTGACACTTCCCACCTTCTGACACTGAAGTGTGAGGTGGCAGGAGGGAAGCAGCTCACCTGGGTGGAGGAGAAGCCCCCATTGGGGTTCTGCTGAGTGCTGATCCACTTTGCAATGAGAGCTGCGAATGACAGCTCCTCCTGGGAAGGTGCCGGCTGTGCGGTGAGGTGAGCAAGGAGCACGTAGGATGTCATCTCCACTTCAGCAGAGGGAGCCCGGGAGCGATAGTAGGGGAGAGCAACCTCTGGCTCTTTCCCAGGCCGCTGCCAATGAACAGACCCATCTTCACAGGAGGCAGGGAGCATGGAAACAAGACAAAAAGCAATTATTAGCAGTTATTGCAAGGGAGTTCTTGATCTGCTGCCAGTCCAGTTGGGAAGACAGAGCCTCCAGGATGCATCTGCCATGTAGGATGAAGCGGGGAGGGTGAGACAGCTCCTCACTTGCTGCAACTAGGCTGAGACTGCTGAGGCTCAGTCCTCACGCCTGGGTACCTCTTTGTCCTGGACTCCACATTCACACAGACTTGGGCACCTGGAGGAACCAGAGACCTAAGAAGGATGACACTCCTTCCCTTTTTGAAGTGGAGAAGCCAGCGTTAGGCAGTGACAAGCTCTGTGAAGCAGAACAACCCAAGGAACGTGACCAGGCCTTGACAGACACTTGCAGACACTTCAAGGGAAGATGTAATGCCAGTGAAAGAGATTTCCCACCAGGAGCACTCACCCTTTTTCACAGCTTCCCTTTCAAGTGAAGTGAGCAATGCCTTCCTCTTCTCCTCCTTCCCTGCGAGGGCGAAGGCATATGCCATCAGTGCCTTGGTGTACACGTGATTTTCTTTCTCACCTGCTGCCATTTCCAGGCAGAACAGGGCGTTACGTACCACAGAGTGCTGGGGAGAGAGAGAGACTGAGCTGGAGCAGGCAGCGCTCATACTGAGATCCATCTTAGAATAGCAGGAATCGGACGGTACCTGTGGACCCTTGACATTCCCACTCTCCTGCTGACAAAGATTGTACTATTGTGTATCCCTCCCCCTTCAGGTCCAACACCCACTGGAACAAATGGGCAGCCATTATCTTGTTATCTGCTATTCTTTAATATATGTTCCTGTAATGTTTTTTGCCCAGTTTATTTATAAGGACTGTGAAGCAGGGCTTTAATCCTTCCGCCTTGAGAAGAATTACTGGCCTGATTATGTCTCAGGGCAAGGGGAGTCACTGGATACTTGTTTTCCTCCTCTAGCTACCACCCTGAGACTGTTTTGTGCTTTCACTCTCTGTTCTATCTTTTCCTTTTTATTGCTTAGTTACCCTTTTCCAGGGCCTCCTGAAAAAAGTTCATTTTGCTGGAACTGTAGCTTCTAGTTTGGAGTTAAATTCTATCTCTGCAGAAGAAAGAATATATCTTTTTCTGTTTCTATTTTTCTATTTTCTGGAATACTTTTTGTGACTTGTAAACATCAACAACGCATGTCTTTTTGAAGCCAGAATCTCAAGCATAGTTTAAGAGCACAATCACTATAGCGAAGCAAAAGTTGTGTATTTTACACAGTGTTAAGTAACAGACACTGACCCCATGACCTTTCAGCAAGATACAGGACTATTCCTCATTTGTGATTGCAAAACTGCTATAAAATTGAAGCAATAACACTGCAGGCGGAGCATACCATGATCTGGAGCCTGTCAGCACATTCACAGCTTAATCAGTGGTTTAGATAGAAAAGACTTATTTTGCAGTGGCTTTTGCCTTCACAGGGTGACTACTGAAAGATGAAATCTTTGGTGGTAACTTCTGGAGAAGCAATTCAGCTGCTTTTGAGAAAGCAAAGAATAAAAGCAGAATTGGTTGGTTCTATGCCTCCCCTAAGTTGTCCTATGCTTATTAGTGTTTGTAAGGCAAGTGCTGGGGAGGAGTTCAGTCTAATGACACGACATGGCAGTAGATACACATGCTCAGGACAGGACTAATAAATTTTTCATGAGGGGTCTAATATGGCTTATTTTACTTACAGAAATACTCTGTATGCTTGTCAGTAGCATTAAATACCTAAAGGCTGTGCTACCCTCAGGAGTTCGTGCAGCTTAACTTGAAATGCACCCATACTGCAGACAGATTCTGACAAACCTCTTCACATTCAGTGACACTCTTAGGCTCAGGCAAGGAGATGAAAAACATCCTTGTTCTCCAGTGCAGTTCTGCCTGAAAACTTGCCTTCTGAACATAACGCATACCAAAGAAAGAATACTCTTTTGGTGAAGTTAATGTCATTCATGTCACCCTGCTGACAAAAGAATTCCTTCTGCTGGTTCTTACTATATACAAAAAAAACTTTCAACATGAAACAGCCCCTACTACATCTGGAGTGGAGAGATTACAGCAGCCCAGCAGCCATCATGGCTCAGCAGTCCCTCTGATGCAATTCACACCCTGATTTTAGCCGCACCACAGCCTTGTCTCACAGCGAGGGGATCACAAACTCAGCGATCAGAATGACCAAACTCACATTGCTTTTAAGTAGGCCTCAGGCTTTTCACAGATTACCTACTATTCCCTATAAGTATGCTTTATTAGTTATAGGTGTACCTTATTCCCCAAGCATTAAGGATGGGGATTTCCCATAAAACAATAGAGAAGGGGCAGAGAAAATGAGAATGAATCCCTGAGTGTTCCACGTTTTTTTTTACAGACTTGTACTGTTGTGTCAACATAATAGGCCCATGCAAGTGGTTCAACACGAATGCACTATGCCAAGAAACACAAGGAGATTTTTGTGCCTATGGAAAAACTATTTGGCTGATTTCAGAGATTTAAATATTATTTAACTCACTGCTAATCCAAGCTGTACTCTTTTAAAGGAGAAAAAGCATGGTTCTCCACAAAAGAACTCAGAAAAAGATTAAGTGAATTGTGTATATGGGAGACAAGATTGGGCAGGGGAGGAAAATAGAGGAAAAGTGTTATTCTAGTCTAGGCTTGAACGGAAAGAATATTCACATGGGATTTCTTCTTTCAAAGGTAAAGGGACCTGATAATCTGTGGGTGGGGGACACTAGTAGGGCAGGTTAGTACCATCTGTGGCTCGGGTTGGGGTGCAGACACATACAGTTACAGGCAGAGGAATCTCCAGCAAGGCAATAGTGATGTAGGCTGTCAGCGTGATCTCATCGTTCACTCCACCCTGCAGGGAATCACAAAAGTACATGTTGATCCCAGGGAATCACAAAAGTAGATGTTGATCCCACACAGCTCCACTGCCTTTTCCCTGTGGTACATATCTACATCCTGCAGTGACAAATTCTTCCTGGCCTCCTTCTCATGGTAAGTCCTTCAGAAGATGCTGTTGGCTTCTTCCTGCTTCTGTGATAGCTCACATATATAACTCCCCCTCCTCCCAACCCTCAAGTGCTGAAATAGCTCTGTTGGTCCCAGAGTGACTTATGGTCAAGTTCTAGCCTGACAAAGCCCATGTGGAGCCAACCAGGCAGACACGTTACCTTCATAGCATTGTTCAGGAGTGTGCCAGAACTGCGGAAACAGCCGTTCTCCTTCTGCTTTTGACTAAGCCAGACCAAAGCATCCTGGATGTGCTTCTCATCTATGAAGATATGAGGCTGGGCCTGGGCAAAGGACTTGAGGACAAAGGCTGTGAGCCTGAAAGTGATAAAGGGAACTGAGACATCCTGAGCAAGCCCTATATCCATCAGAGGTTACAGGGCCTGTGTGGCCATCACTGTTCTGGAGGAATGGAGTAAAGGCTGCAGGACTTGATCACAGTGGGCTGGTTGGAAATTGAGAGCAAGCTTAGAAACTCAGTGAGATAGGGATCGGTGCTAACTGGAGCCTGTCATTCATAGCCCTGAGGGCTGCAGCTAGGTAGGCAATGGCACTCTGGGGATTCATCAGCATCTTCTGCAGGGCATCCTGCAGGTCATTCTCACTTGAGCTGAAGAAGGGTGTCAGGGGAGGTAAGTAGCTATCAGTGCAGCATTGCAAATCTAAAAGGCCTCTCCCTTAGCATCCTTCCCTCCTCCATTATCCTACATGATTATCCTGTGATGTCATGATTATAATTTCATTTCCACCTCCATTCCGACCTCCACAATGACCAGGCATAAGAGAATACTGAGGAAAAGGAGGGCATGAAAAGCAGAAATGAAAAACCAGTGGTACTGAAGTCTTACCAGGTATTCCCCACTTGCCCATAACGGGGCCCAAAGGTGCTATAAGAACCATCCCAGTGTTTGTACTTCAGCTGCCTTTGATACCCTGAAAAGGAGAATGAAAGAAAATTTTAATTGCCACAGTACTTTTCAAGGAACCATGCAAAGGAAATGTAGGAGACATAGGACACAGTATCTCTCTTCTAATGGCACAAGTGTGAGGTACGCTGCTCAGTGTTACCATGGAAGTTCAGGCAAACACAGCTCTGACGACCTCTGTCCTCGTCCCTAAAACACCTGGGAACTGGGTATCTGAGGTCATTGCTGCTCTCTGCCTAGACTTCATGAGGAGAGGTAAATGTATCCCAGACTTTAGAGAAATAGGAAAATGGTTTCCAGGGGAGAACTGAACAAAGGTGAGCCCTACACAGGATAGAGATGCAGAAAACAGGATCATTTTCATCAGAAGAAGTGCAACTTTTCTGTGACATAACTGAGTAAAACTGGTCCCTTCTTAGTCAGCAGACACCCACTGTGTCCATATGTACTGATATTATGTCTGCCAACATGTCCTAGCTAATGTGTCAAATTTCTGGCCTAGTCAAGGGTGAGTGACACTTTTTAAATCTTAATCCTAAGGATGGTCTGAGATATACATAAGCAGACACCATCATGAGTGGTTACAGGCTGATTTATGTATTTTATACATTCCTTTTCTTACAATGTCAGCTCCTGAGTTGTCAGTACTGGACGTTTTCTATGTTCCTGTTTGGATGCTGTCTGTCTTCCCCTGCACCTCCACCTGAGCACAGGATTCTCTCTTACAGATACTATGTTATGTACACCTGACCTACCACAGTACCACATTTCCTTCCAAAGAACACACAAGCACAGCCTCCCTCAGATTGCATATGCTAGTGGCCAGTATCTTTATCCAGTTGCCAAGGGAAGGAATGAATAGACAAGCAAAAGCCACGTCCCAGCTTACCGCTCACTAGGTATCCGATGGCCTTGGACTTGACCTCCTCACTCAGCTGCCCTGTCTTATTCAGGTAGTCCAGCACATAGATGTTGGGTGCAAACAGGACCATGTTCTGCTCCCCACAGCCGAACGGCATCTGGAGGAGCTGGTGGAGGTTCTGCATGGCAGTGCCCATGATGTCACCTGGGGAACGGGACCATTTCCAGTGTAAATGTTCAGGGCCTGCTGGTGGACTGAGCGCAGCCCGAAGAAACACTGCAGTGTTTCAAAACAGCATGTGACACTTTGAAAATGCTTTACTTACCTAATACTGAGAAATACGCTCTGGCTGAGCCATCCACCACAGTCTCGGGGAGAACCAGGGAAACTGGCTCTGACACTGACTTTTCTGGTATAAAAGAACAGATCAATCTGGTTAAAATTCCAGGTATATCTACATGCATGGGTAGCAGCTAAGAGGGTGAGACACCATCCCCTGCACAGGGATTTCCTTCCTTCAACAAATCCATTCATCTGTAATTTGTTGTGAAAGCTTCCCATCCTGCAAATTTTGTGTTGGGCCTGCCATACTCTCACACACAGACAGTCACGGGCTTCTACATGGCACTATCACCTGGCCTAGATTGACAAGTACTCTTTCCAGCCTATTTTTCTGGCCTTTTCTGCTTTGGTAGGCTGGCCTGGCTTACTGCAGGTTCGGTTCATGATTATACACCTAGTGAATGAAAGACATTAGCAATAATCCTATTGAATCACAGATATTTTCTCCCTTTAGGGACCTGGCCAGCTGCAGTTCCTGAAATATGCTTCTGCCTCTGTAATTGCAGACACTATTACAGCCTCAGCTCTTGTCCTATAGGGGGAATTATTTTCACTACCAGTTGGACATACCTCTAGTTTGTTCGATTTTATCAGATCCCTACATCTTTCTTCTCAGAGCGGAGCATTCAAAAACCTTGTCATCTCCCTTTGTCTTTAGTCTCTATCTTTGCAAAGAAAGTCTTAGAAAACAAAAGGCTCTTACCAGAGGCACACAGCACAGAGTTGTAGGTAGTTTCCACTTCAGTCCCTTCCGGCTTAGGGAAAAAGGTTAGAAAAAAAACCCAAAATATGTGAAACAACAACAACAAAAAAAAAAAAAAAAAAAGGCAGAAATATCAATATGGAAACTAAAAGGGACTCTAAGAAAATGAAAATCTTATAAATTCTCCTGTGGTAATAACTTCATTATACCAAAAAGTCTTTAGAAATGGCTTAAAGTTTTTTCCTCAATATGCTAAACTGAGGATAATTGAAGACTATAACATGCTGGCATGAAATTTAATACATGTTCTTTCCTTTCTTACTACTGAGAGAGGCCCTATGACTTCACAGGTTATGAACCAGATAGCATGCAACATGATGCTACCGACAGTGCTAACAGAGCCACAGGCTTCTGTCTTCCAAGGTACTACCCACCTTGGCCCAGTCTAGAAGAACTCTTCATACTGCGATGACAGCTGAATGCCTGGGACACCAGTAGAATATGTATGCAAGAGCTTTGACAGGTAGCAACTAGAGCACTCCAATGCACTCACAAGTGACACGTTACAACACCAGAATTTTAATACATGCCACAGTCAACTAGTGACCGTATCCTTCTGTTTCAAAAACTTCTAGTCTAATTTTTGAAGTTGGGAAAGAAACCCCATTTTCTGTTGAGCTGGCTGAAAATATTCTGCATTAAACTCAGGAGTCAAATATTTACTAGAAAACATACTTTGTCAGAGTTTATTTCAGTTGGATCCTCACTTTTTTTTTTTTTTTTTAAACTCCAGATAGGAGAGTTCCCGTTGTTTCCAAAAATTCCCAACTTTTGCCAGCTGAATTCTTTTTCCAGCATGTAAACAATGTATTATTACCTTCACTTTCTCACACAGCTAAAATACATTGTTTCTCATTCTTTAGTGACAGTGAAAGGATCAAAAAGATCCTTTCTGGATCAAAAGAGAAGGGAAATAATTAAAAAAAAAAAAAAAGGAAAGCTTTTATGTTAAACTATGACGGAGCTAAATGTTTCAGTTTGAAAAGGCACCTTCTTGTTTGTTTCAGTGTGTCATTCTGAAATGCAACTGAGAAATCCATTGTTTTGTTTGATTTTGAACATCTCAGCAGGAAATTAAAACATACAAACTGTAACTATTTGAAAGATTTTCCTTTCCAACTGAGAATTTCCTGAGTGAAAAAACATCCTGTTTCCCAACCAGCTTTCAGCAAGGCTTAGTTTCCCAAGGGGCAACAGAACACCCCAGGGGCTCCGGCACACTCCCTTCTTTCTCCCTGGGATGCACTGCCTGCTGCAGGGGATGTTGTCATCCATGCATTTGGGACAATGCAACTCCAAGCAAGTTACACTGTATCCACCCCGGCTGAATAATTGTTCAACCTTGGATGCTAATCTCCTATTCTACCCAGTCAGGGCTTGCTGTAGATTAATTACCTCAGTACAATTTACAGGATAAAACCAGTAATCTCTCAGACACCCTGAGAGAAATCATTTTAATGCTCATTCAGTTACTTTCACTCCCACACCATCTGGGAGAAAAGACTTTACAGTTCTTATCTTCCAATATCTTCAAAAAACAAAATAAACACTCTTTTTCCTGAAGGCATATATGAAATCAGGAAGTTTTCGTGAAATGTTAACATTATTCATTCCATGATATGTGAAATGCACTGTACATTCAAATTAATTTGTAAATAAGTGAATTAAAAAATAAAAAAAGAAGCCTAACAGATAGGATTGTTCCACCATTACATTCAGGTTAGCAAAACATATTATGAAGTTATGTATTACATGAATCCTAGCTCTGCCTTACTGAAAATTGGAATGTCTGCAATGTAAGTAGGATTGCAATGCTATATATTACTATATTACTCCTGACTTAATTTTATTAAATATGATTATTCTTTCCTGTCGTGCAAAGGATTGACAATATTATGACGTGTTGTATTATATAAATTTTGCTATACTATGTGCTAGTACTTTTGGTTTGCTACTGATACCACAGGGAGTCTCACACTGTGGATTAATTTTATGACTGGCTATTTACCATGGGAAAAACTGTGGTTTTATCATTGCAAAACACTGCTTAAGGAAAAAAATGTACAAAAGAATGAAAAAAAGTTCATACTGTTTAAAGATTCTTAAGAGTGTAATAAAAACAATTCAAAACAATGATGGTAGTTTTGTTTGGAAACACTAGTAGATTGTGGTGATTTTTCCATATTCCAGAGTACTGGCCAGGTGCTGGAGGAGATGTATAATGTTTCTGGTGAGTCTTCCATTTAAAACCTATCCCTGTGATTTATTACAGGTAAAACCAAGGAGTTCTCATTTATCTCCCAGATGATGTGTCTGGGGCAAACCTGTCATTATTGCCTGCTTTATTATTTCTGTCCCACTATGTAATATAATGCCCTGCTTGTACTATGAGATGGCAACATTAGGAGTTATGGGCTCTACTGGCCTGTGTGAGATTTACCAATGCTTCTTTTATAAAAGCGTGCAGAGTAAGAGTCACACAAGCCATTATTGCTGCTATCATGGCTAAAACATATCTCACACAGCAACTGTTGCAGTAGAGCATGAAATTATTATTGCTTTTCTATGCTACCAAACTCAGCAGCCCACATACCTCCACCAGCAGCTGTCTGATGACCGTGTCCTTCCTCCCTTTCTCAGGAGTCTCCACGATGGGGTTCCCACAGGGCTGCTTGTTCTGCAGGGCCTCAGTGCTCACTGAGAACTCCACCTGTCCTGGAGGAAACAGGGGTTATCCAGCCCTGCCAGGCAGTGCCAGGGACATACGTGTTTGTGTTTGTGCTGGGCACTCTCTGGGGCATTACAGAGAAGCTTTTCCAAGAGGAGAACTAAACTCGAGAGAGTTTTGATCCAGCTGCAGCCTTCCAGGCCACCTTCTTTGTGATGACCACCTCAGGAGGTGCTAGTCCATCAGCAAGAAGAGTAGCGGAGGGGCAAGTCTTGTAAATCAGTCTTGTTCTGGGAGGCTTTAGAGAAAGCAAGCTTTGACTAAAATGTTTAAGACCCAGACACATTAAGCTAAGACATTCTCAACTCCATAACAGGAATGTCTGAGTGCTTTGCACGCATTAAGGGAATTTGTGATTTCTATTCAAATGTTAAGGAAACAATGGCCCATAACACTTAGTTTGTTTAGCACCTGGATGCTGCATCCCAGTACAGTGTCTTAACCCCAGGGTTGGAATTCTCACTTCTGACATAGACAAGATCCTTGCAGACAGGTTTGGAGTCACCTAGCTCCTCACACCAAAGATCTGATGCCATCCATAGGTATCTGATACCAGCATTTTCTTGTTGTTCAGCTTCTTACCTAGGGATCTTGGTGTTACTGCCCAAGCCACAGTTTTCCTTTCATTCATGCAGATGCAGTAGGATTCTTCCTGCTTCTCTATTGGCATAGTCAGAAAATGAGTAGATTCAGCCAGAGACACACTGACCTGCCAGTTGTACAGAGAGGTGTCATGAAGGAATTGCAGAGAAGCTGGGGTACAGGAGACAGTGCTATACATGGATATGTGTAGTGGAGCTGGTTATACTGTGGGACTGAGAACCTTATGGATATTGCAGAGCAAGAACTGGGTGATAAAGTGGAAAAAGACTGAGGTGTGTACAATTGTAAGAGATTGGGCAGGTAAGTGTAGAGAACAGGATGTGTATCTTGGAAATGGATTCTGCAAAAATGGAGAGCATGAGCCAGTTGTGTGAGTAAAGGCAAAGCAGTGACTACAAACTTAGCCATGGATTAAAGATCCCCCTCATGATTAGTTAGGTGAAGAGGCAAAACGCTAGCAGTAGGAAACCTATTAAGGAACAAGGGAGAATGGAACAAGGAACCTGAAAACTGCAAACAAAACAGGAAGGACAGGGAAATAAATGAGAGTGCACAGGAATGGCTGGATCAGTGCCCCTCCTTGTTTCAGCTTCATTCCTTTCAGAATAAAAATTGTGTTTACAAATAACTGAGCAAAGGCAATTGATATTTTGTTTGACTAACCTCCCAACCTCAAAGACTAACCACTTTTTCGTTGGTGAAAATATGCAGATAAGAATAGTGAAGCTATATAGTCCTCTGCTCAGTGTCTTAGGGGCAGATGCAATAAAACACAGGAAGTCTACATATTCAAGCAAATCTGGTGTGATACTTTGCGAGATGTTTATATGAGATCAGGCAGAAGACTGAACACAGGTATTCACCCTGGTGAACCTGGAGTTTCTAAGTGGGTATGCAACGGCTCTGTGGTCTGTGGATAACTCAAGTTTTGTATTTCTATAGGACAATCACATTAACCCATGATGACAAAGCTGGGGGCCTCAGCAGCAAAGCCTTAGGTTCTGAATCAAATGCAGATTTCAAAATGCTGTCAGAAAAACATATTCTGCTTCGTTTAATACACCAAGAATACCTACAGAAGTACACCTATATGAAATTACTGTCAGAGACAAGTCATCTGGCTTGGGGAAACCATGGTATAAACGGCCCACTGTAGTCTTCCCTAAGCTGTCAGACTGAGCAAAGTTGTGGATCTGTCTTACCCTGATGCAGGTGGTCAAGTAGTTGAAAACGGTGGCTTTCAGCGTGAAGGACTCACCACGCACTACAGAGTAGGGCATGGTGAGCTCTACAAAGAAGGGCTGGAAGGCTCTGAGGGTCACTGTCGGGGACAGGCCAAAGCCCGTGTCTGGTGAAATGCAGAATGCGTTGGCTTTCCACTCGGTGATGGTGTCAGGGATGGTCACATCTAGACCAGCATTTCCCTCAGAGCTGGTGAGAGACAAACAGCAAGATTTCAGTTATATTATGGGGATCATCTATGTTTTTCTCAGCCTGCCGAACAACACCTGCTGACAGCAAACTCTTGACCAGCTCCATATGGGCACTGGCTTTTGCACGTCCCACCAAAGCATCCTATACTTAGTGACCTTGAAAAATCCCTCTGTCTACTAGAAATACCCCTCCTACTGAAACACTGATACTTCCATTGAGGCTTAAGTATCTTCCGAGGTTTTGCCCCAATGACCACACTCTACATTCCCGTAAACACTTACTTCACTGAAACTATGTCCCAGATCCATGTCTCAGGGAAGTACTTCCGGACGGTCTCCACAGGATTGCCAGCAACCATATGTTCTGCTACTTCATAGTCCAAATCTTCAAGCAGATTCAATGCAGTCACTAGGAAATTTGTGCAAGGTCAGGAAGAAACGAAAAGACATGTCAAACTCCTTTCTGAATCAGGAGGATACTTTCCTTCCAGGTAGTGGTTATTCTTAGCTAAAATTTTAAAATTGAAAGAACAACTTTGAAACCTTGGCCAGTGGAAACAAATGTATTTCTCTGTTGTCATCTCAATATTTCATTTTTCCTAATGTTGCTGCTGTTCTTACAGAGATTGGATGGGGTTGAGCATTCTTCCCCCACTGCCAGCAAACCTAGCAGTGCCAAAAGAGCCATGTACAATGATGTTATTGAGGGTACATTTCTACTGCAATATGGAGTCAAATGTGGAACTTACTGACTCCAGATATTACAGTTGCATATAGTTTATTAAATTTGGCAGAAGAATAGATTGTGTTGATACATGACCAGACACAGAAGTCAGACTTAGTCTTCCCCTCCTCTGTCTAAGCTTCTTTTGAGATTAATATGGGTCTTTGCATCTCTGGCCATTAGCAAAGGAACCATGATGCTTTCTCAGTGTTGCATAGTGTTGTGCCTTACGAAAGGCTTTCCATCAGCCTTAGAAGACTTCTACACCTTTTCAAAGCAGCCAGCTGTCTCAGGCCATGCTTTGAAGACAAATCCTGCATTTCAAAACCAAAGATTTGATCTGTTATAAATAGAAGGCTAGAAGCTATCACCAGACAAAAAGCTACAATTTTTTAATAGGAGCTGGGAAACTGCACCAGGAAAGCCAGTGACTTGCAGTGATATAGACACGTGTTTTATGCAGCCTTTCTAATCTCAGAACTATTCAGATAAAAAAAGATAATATTAGTCCATCTTCACAATCACTGAAGTTGCAGAGAAGTGACGTAACCTACCCAGCCTCTTAGTCATGTGAATGGATTACTGGGAAAAGAGCCAAATTTCTCAGCCTCTACCCACAGAACTGTACCACCTTCTCATTTGTCTTGGCCCACTTTTGCCCTAGTAGTTCCTTGTTATTGCTGGAATGTGACTACCCAGAAGTAAAGACTCCTTTTTTAAGGTTTCCATAGCTGGACTCACATCTGCGGGAAAAAAATAAAGCCACTACTTTGTGCTGGCAGACTGCTTTAGTGCCTACAGGATTTCTGCTGCAGGGGCATGGGAGTCACCAAGGACACACAGTGACAGCCAGGTATATCTGTCTAGCTGGGGATAAGAAGGCAGACGTGGATCAGCTTCATATTTCAGGACTGAGTCCAGGAAAGAGTGATCCTGAATTAGGTCAACATATCTCAATATAGTCTGATCTGCCTGGTGTAACTAATATTCAAAGAAATAGGACTCGCAAAATTTAGGTAGTTGTGTGGGAGGTAAAATAAAGAAGGTACTAGAACCACTGTAACTCCTTTCCATCATGTGTCCTGGGTAATGCTGGCAGATTTCAGGCTTATGGATCTTGCTGCTAGTGAAGACTTTTAAGCCCAATTCCTAGTAAACAAAGAGAAAGAAGAACAAAAAATATGCAAACACACTTGAAAATAAACTATTTCTAGTATGTCAAATATGTTCCTAAGTCTGATATCAATCAGAATAACAAACACTTGTATATAAATGCCAGATAGACTAGTTCAACCCAGATGTTGAGGCTTTATCATGTTACATTCATCTAAAGGCTAAATCCTGGCATGATCAGATGGAAAGCTAAGGCCACGAGTCTACCCTGGGGGCCTCTGCCTGGGTGAAAATGATGTGTGAAAAGCACTGGATTGAGGGTACCTGAAAATTCTTGTACAGGACTCTTTAGATGGGTATAGATCAGTTTGTGGGTTATCAAAGTAGCTGGCAGTTTATTAAAGACCTATCTACACCAGATAGAGAATATGCATGACTGAGGAAGAGTTTCTAATATTATGGCACCAGATGTCACTTTCAGGACTGTTTCCTTACTCAGGTCTATTTGCAGGTGTCTCTAACAGCAATGAGGAGACCTTTCAAAGTTTTAATGGTTCAGAGAAGCCCTCAGGTACCAGCAGTGGGCTACATAGATGCAGGGCCTGGGACTGGTTGTTATCTTGCGTACAAAAGTTCACAAACTCACAACAAAGTTCATTAAAAAGCCTTTCAGGACAGGTGAGAAGAGGAGAGGGGACTGAATTCCAAAAAGGAGAACCAAAGAAAAATGAAAGGCTGGTGCTTACTTTGAGAATGTCATAGGCATCACCTTCACCGTCAGGAGAAATGGGTATGTAGACAAACCCGTTTAATAATATGTTGTCAAGTGACACGCAAGGGTTTATGTTGTCTTCTTCCAGGTAGTAGTCCTTGAAGCTATAACCGTGGATTTCTTTCACTGGGAGAAGATCATACACCTGGGAAATACAAGGAACCAGGGGAAAATGTTGCAGGTCAGAACTTAGAGGGACACAGGCACTACCTAACACTCCACTGATAAAAACCAGCTTCTAAAAAGAAGTGTAGTAAATGCAGCTATAAAAATACATGGCCCAATGTCTATAGTGGTGTCAATAGGTACTTGGTTGGTTCTCATACTTGATCATTACCAGAAATATGTAAGACTTACAGAGCTGGGAGAGAGCTCATACTCAGGCTTCACAAGGAGAACACTCTTGTCCACAGCACGGAGGGCACACAGGGACCTCGGTGAAGTACGGATTTGCAGGCGTGTGTTGGAGGCAGGAAGACCTTCCTTGGGTACAAAACTCAATCTGACCTGCAATTCCAAAAGGAAGTTAAAGCAAACACTTTTCCAGATGCCGTTACATGCTATTATACTGAAGCATCCAGCCTTGTGAACTGAGCTCTGCTAGCGCCTTGACATTCCAATATATATTCAGCTTTGACCAGTATAATTAATAATGGCCAGTGATTCTTTCTTATTCCGTCTTGCTCCACTTCTTATAGTTATGGCTTAGTAACTTATTCTGGAGCTTCTGTCCCTAACCCTCAGTCAAGATCCGGTTAAACCATTTCATGAACCCGCTGTGAATTCTTCCTCCATGGAACTCATAACTGAACTACTGGCCACAGGACAAACATGGGTTGCATAAACCCTGACTTATACTTACTTTATTGGGGAGGCAACTTTCAACCTGGAAATCTGCTGAACTGGCAATGACTTCCCCACTGGGTGAAGTGGTGTACACAAGCATCCGTGCCAGGGGAGCAATTGCTGCCTCAACAGGGAAGGTCAACTGAAATGTCCCATAAACTAACAAAGAGAAAAAAGGCTAAGAAACATACAAAAAGTTCCAGTATACACATTTGCCTTCCCCAGGTAAGTCAATTTCACTCATGCTGAACATTTTTAGATAGCAGGAGCAGGAATACTGACTGATATATGACTAAAGTCTATGGCTGTTGCTGAAGACACCTGCATTCAAACAGTGATTGTGTAATAGCCAAACAAGATGAATTTGGTGGGCCTCAACATGCCTTCTACATTCTCCCAAGTTAACATCTGACATAATTTCTTGATGTTCCCAACCCCTTTCTTTCTCTCAAACTCCAAGATCTTCTGCCATCTACAAAAAACATAGAAATAGGACTGCTTTAATGGGTGGCATCAGTCAAGGTTGCAAATGGCTAAAACTCTTTGAAGTTACTGCTAAGCAAGCACTTCGCTGGAACATCAAACTATCGCTTGAACCACAGTGGAAAATGCCCCTCTTCTAGCTTGGCCTCAGCGTCATGTCACAATCTAGACAAGGTAAGAGAACATCTCATGATACTAGCCAGGGTGTTAGTTTAGTCACTGTTACTAGTGAGGATGCAGAACTATCTATGAACATGCAGCACCCAAGATCTTTTACTTCCATATATTGTTTATACCTGCTGCAGTGTAACTCCTTCTCATAGACTTCCAAAACACCCACCAGCTCTCATTTGTCAAAAGACTTTCAAAGATGCATCATAGCCAGTCTCAGTTACTGAAATGTGTAACTCTTGGACATTTATTTGAATAAAACTAAATTTATTGGTTAGAATATAGGGATGTGTGTATTTGCATGCTTATAAGGGTGAAATAATACTGAAGAATAATACTGAAAAAAAAAGAAGGGATGAAGAGAAGGAAAAGGAGACATGCTTTTCTGCTCACTATACATGTGAGTTTCGCAACACTGGTAAGCATCCACAATCTGAATAGGGTGAAGTGGTCAGCAGAAAGTGTTGGTTTGAGGAAAAAATAACCAAAACATTATGCATATCTTTTGTTGAATTTTCTAAAATTTTCTTGTCAAAAAAAGATAGGACCTGACAGAACTCAGAGAAAAAAAATCTAACCCAAGACACTTAATTTAAAAAGATTTAGTTTTGAGAATGCATTTCAATTCAAACAGTAAATGTTTTTATACAACCCCCAAATTCTCATCAAAGATGCTAAAAATGCAAAGTTCTGCTCACCGTCTCCAGGATTCACAGTCAGATCATAGGTATCTGCTGATATAATGCCTCCCTTGGCCATCACCTGTGTGACAAAGAAGCCTTCCTGTAATTTTGCTACTGGTGTTGAAGGGAAGGAAGATGAACGTTCACTAGGTTAACTGTAGAGTGTGAATATGAATAGCACTACTAACAGTGAACAAACCCAAGAAAATACTAAGCAAGTGACAGACTGGAATTTACTGTGTCTTTGGAAGCAGAAATATTCACTCCTAGGAGGACCAGTGTTTCCCCATTGGTCAGACCTGGCTTTACAATTACTTTCCACATAGGATATCTATTCTATAGCACCTTATTTTAATTTCAAGGTGTGGGATCAACACCTATAAAAACGTAAGTTCCCTCACTGTTTTGTATCTGCTATATATATGTTTTCTTAAAACCAGCTTTCCAGGGCTATGGGAATAAACAGGAATCTTGTGCTTCAATTTGTTGCTAGCAGTCTTGAAAATAAGCACATGGACATCTCTAACATAGTATCTATTCTCTTTCTTTGTAAGGTCAGTTTAAGCACTGTCCCAAATTTTCTGTACTATCCATCAGAACAGGAGCATCTGTTCCACTGATTTCTTCTAGCTCTCCAAGGCTGCTCTCATCTCTTCTGCAAGAGCCATTAAATGGGATAACCATAAAAACAAATTTAGGAGGAAAGAAGTTCTATTTGAATATTCACCTGGTTCTTCCTGTTCTCCCAGGTGAACTGATAGATCATTGTTTGGTCACAGTTGAATTAGTGTCTCTTCTCTGCCTCCCAAAATGAACCAATTCACAGTTCTCAGTGACAGCATGTTATAGTCTGTTCCAATTACCGTGGCATTCCAAACTTTCCATTCTTGCCTGACACACAACCTATGCTCTAAGCTTACTGGGCTTTTCTATTACTGTAGTTAGAGGTGTTGCTTTAGTTTCAGTAGTCAGATAACTACCAAGGGGCAAAACTGAGTATAAGACAGCTTTCCTCCTCATCATTGCTCTTCTTTGTTGTAGCCTGCTGGTTTCTGGGCTGTGACCATATATGGGACAGAATTTGGAGCTGGGAAAACTGGAAACGAAGTATTATGAAATGGGCCTTGGATGGCTGCGCCCAGGACTGTGCTATCTCCACCAACATTATGTCTCTCTTCGTTCTTAATAAAACATGTACGCCCTAACCATGTCTGTACACTGAAGACAACATGAGAAACATTATGGAAATGCGTTTAAATCCCACTGCCACAGGTCACACTTTTTGTTTCAAACTCTCCTTATCATCACTGGCTAAGGACTGACCATATAGCAGTGCTGATAGCTATATGTGTCACTGTGCTCTCTAGCCATAGGTCAAAGTAAGCACAAATAATTCTTACCAAATAGTAAATGACAATTTTCTTCTGTTCTCCTATGGCCTCTGGTGTGAAGATGTAGTGCACCTGGATCTCTGTGGGGGAGCCACAACTTAATATCTCAGGCTTTGGCTCAATTTTGAGGAAACTCTTACTGGGGGAGTAAAACCGACTTATTCTACGCATGGCATGCTCATAGGAAGGTGTGATCCAGTCACTGTCATAACAGTTCAGTTCAGGTTTATGATCAGCCTGATAAAGAAGAATAAAAAGTTTATAGCTGATGAAAACCAGGTAACAAGTCACATGAAAGTACACAGGAAAACTCTGGGTATGTTCTATATTCCCATTCTGAGAAGAAGGTAGACAACATGCGCGGGAGACAGAAAGAAGAGAGGTGACATGCAAAGAAACTTGCTGTATTTTCCAATTGGCAGAAAGAGAGAAAACCCATGGATAGGTATTTCCCCAGCTGGTCAGAAAGGCATAGTCTTACCCCAGTCCCTCTGCCCTGTTTCTGCCACTCACTCGGATTTCCAGGGAGGCTTGTGTGAAGGTGGCAGTGTCTATGGAAAACCAGGATTGTCCCTGCTCATCTGTAGTGTAATTCCCTTTGTACCTGTCTCCATCCACAGAAATCGTGATGGTTTCATTGGCAATTGGAGCATCAGTGCCATCTACCAGCTTCACCTAACAGAGCAAAAACAAACTTCAGGTTTTAGACTAGAAACAGAAAACAATTCCCAAGTCCTAAAGCCTCTTCCCTCTTTTCTTCCTTGCCAGGTAGGATGTTTCTTTGCAGAGAAGAACAGAAGACATGAATGTGGAAATGTTTGAGGTGAGTACTGAGTTGTCTGAGGCAGCAACTGAGAAAATTCTCAGCAAAACAATGTTATTGGTCCAAGGAAATATGTGTCTGGTCCCTAAGTTCCTCAGTAGGTTTTAATTCCCCTGGCCAAACTCATTTGGGACCTCCACCACATATCATCTTCCTCTTGGTTAAGGAACTTTAAGTTCAGGCCTGTGTCTTGCCCCCGTCCTTCCCTAAAGCTACATTGGAGGTAGACCTACAGCCAGCTCTTTCTCCTGTTATTCCCATCTAGTCAACTGGACTTTCTTGGTTGAGCTCAGCCCTGACTCATCACCTCACATTGTCTGGTGGTCACTAGGCTGTTGGTGGAACCTGTCACTCACACCACCCCCACTCTGTTTAGTCTGCTTGGGAATTGTGGGACTGTGCCATTGTTGATGGGCCCACTACGTCCACCTGTGTTGTGGTCACCCTTTGCACCTGGATAACGTTCCCTTGTGGAACAGCCCATGTTTGCTCCTCCCTGATGTTATTCTCATGTGTCAGAACAATGTCCCTTCCAGTCTTTACTAGGCTGAATGCCAGGAAGCTCAATGCCATGTGTCTGTTAGAGTACCCCAATCATCAGTAATTCCTCTGCAAGGACCATGTCATCTGCACACACTGCTATTCCCTCTGATGGGATTGTGCATTTGTGAGTTTGCTCTGCCATTCATTGTCCAGTGGCATAATTTCCCTACCCTCCCAAAGATTGGGATCCCTGGTCTGTATTGAGAGTCCAGAAGGTCGAAGCTGATTTTGCTCATGATGGATGTGATTCCACAGGAGCCTGTTCCAGTCATCTCTATTCCTGAGATAGAGCACAGTAAAGAGGGATTATTACGAACAGCAGCATTGATTCACAGGTTACTCCACCTTCCTTATCTTTGCCAGGCCCTCCCCTCTTATGGTCTGCCATCACTTTGCCATCTCTACGCGGTACATACCTGTGCCATCTTCTATGATCTTGCCTTGTACCTCAATGCTCATCTCATATCCCCGGCGTTGCAGTTGAAATATTTTAGTTCTTACTACACCAGAAATACACCCATGAGCATCTGCCTAAACAGGGGATTGGAGAGAAAATTGGAATTCTGTGAACAAATTTGGTGCCTTGTGGGACACGAACAAATACTCCAAACCTAACATGTTTAACTTCTGTTCAGGAAATCCCAGCCTTATGTTCTAGGGTTGTCTCCAAAATCAGAACTTGTTTACAGCCTGTTTCCTAGTGTTTCACCCACACATTTTCTGTATCCTCTGAGGTACTTGACACTCAGTTCTACAAGGCATGCACTGGTCTCCTTGTTAACCCCCTCCTACCTTAGTTCTGTTTTTCTTTGTGTTTCTCCTTTCTCCTGTATTTGACCCATATACAATACCACCTTCTTGTTTTCTCCTCATCCTCTTTGCTCCTGCTCCCTGCCAGTCCCTCCCACAGATGCAAAATTCTCTCACAGATTGTCTTTTCAGCTGGGGATCCATAGCAGGGACCTCACAGGTGCTAACTGGAGATTTGTCACTAGCTTCAATGGGGTTAGGATTTCAGCTGTGGGGGTCTTCTTCATCAGTTCTGTTTCCAGTTTAATGACTCACCTCTTCAGAATCCCTTCCTCTGAGAACATCTACTTTTCCCCAGATAGAGTACTACCTCCGATGTCCTACTGTCTCCCAACAGTTACAGATTTGGCCTCCTTTAGATAGTACTGACCATTACCCATAAGCAAGACCCCCACATTTTAATATTGGGACTCACCTGTCTAGTGAATTCTTCACACACAGCTTCTGCTTCTTTTCCGTAACAATCTGAAGCAGAACGGGAAAATTTCCGGCACACTTGGACATTGACCAAGCCAGGAACAGGTTTCCCATAGGTGTACCTATAACGACAAAGTGTTAATCAGTCAGAATCACACTCAGGCACATTTCCTGAAAGACCTCTGTGGATGACTTCCTAGTATTTCTTCTTAAAGGCTGACTAATCTGATATTTTAATGATTCTAGTGACTACATTTGCATCATTTCCATGTTGAGATTCTTCCACTATATATTAGAATCTGTTCTAAGTAGGAGCTCTCTGCAGCAGTGCAGAAAAACATTGTCTGTAGAAAATTATTTCAGCCAGGAGCATCCTTGTATCACAAACTGCTGAGGGTTCAGTGAAGAAGTAGAGAGGCAACCAGGGCCTTGGGAGGAACTATTTATGAGTTAAAAATGAGAACATTGATTTTGTACCACCTGTTTAAATGATGTCTGATCTGACAACTCTGAGTATTTGAGGGTTCAGGATTGGCAGAGACTCTCTAACTGAAGAAATGTAAAGACAGAAAAAGAAAATGTACAGTAAACTGAGATGAGAGAGCTGCAGGTTGGTTTGGCACCATCTTTTAAGGAACCCAGAGAAGACCTTTATTTTTCAGGCCAAGCAGCAGGCTCAGGATTAATATGGTGAAACAAACATGCATGGGATGTCTGGGAAAAGTATGAAAACCCTTCCCCAGCTCTTGTTTCAGACCGCAGCAGAAAGGAGGAGTGAAAGATAAGCAACAGAGATTTACTCTTTTGCGACTCACAGACCACAGACGGATACTGGAAGCTCTTTGTCCTTAAGAGTGATCATCTTGGGCAGCTTCACCAGGACTTCGTACTTGGGCAGCACTAGGTGGGATAAAGTCTGCTATGAGAAGAGTGAAGGAAAGCTGTGTGCCACACAGCAACCCAAACACAGAGCCAGGATCATCTTAATATGAACCATCACCTCTCTGTGGTTTTCAGCACAGCCCTGCTACTGCTTCACTAGGTTTTCTCAGCCTTCATCACTGTTTGGGTTTAAAGAGAATTAAGGAGGGCTGTAGTCCTTACCTTCTCTCATTTGCAGCACATGCTCATGTGATCTCAGACAGCTGTGTAGGTCCCTTACGTATGCCCATTCAGAACACACTGGTCCTGTGTATTGTACTCCATAATTTGCAGCACATTCACCACCTTTGTAATTTACCACATCGAAACAGCTTGAATCCTCGTTACTCTTGGTTGGTTGTTACTGTTCTGGAGATCCCAACAGATTGTTACTGTTAGGCTCAGTAATGCATAGCATGTGAAACTGTCCTCCATGTCCAGACAGTTCTAATGAATCTAGACAGAGACTCTCAGGTCTTTATTTTCAAATGGTTAAGGCAGAAATAAAACCTAATATAAAGAGTGGCAAGCAAAAGACATATTTTGCTCCTGAGTATTAAATTACATTTCTTTTCCTAGATTGCATCCTGCAAATCTAATCCCCCAACTATTCAAGTGCAGGACTGGACTGAAGCATTTAATGGCCTGCCTCCAGGTGGGGAACCTGATAGTTTCTTTCACAGTGCAAAGAAATAAGAGCAGGGAGGGTACACAACCAGGTCCAGGAACCGGAAAGCAACCCTGGGTTATACAGTTTAGGCATAAATTTGCCTCTAGGATGGGAGGCAAAGCTCCATGTTTCAACCCCAGGGCACATTTCCTCAGAAGGCTGTAAGAGAGCTAGCAACAGGGGAGATTCATGGGAATGAGACTGAAGAACAAATAAAAGAAAAATTAGTCTAGTCTTCTTTCACTAAGAAAGTGACATACATCTTTGGTTTTGGTGGATGTTAGAATGATCTTTGTGGGAGGAGGGACAGCCCATCTGTCAGCATGGCAGGCTGAAGCCTATAACCAAGTTTGTGTTCAAATTATTCACCATGTTCATACTAGCCCCCAAGGCTGATGTAAAGCCAAACAAGCCAGTTCCCATGGACTTCAGTGACAATATTCTTTGGGTTGCACCCTGAAAATATTGCTCAGAAACAGAAGGTTCTGAGCAATGTGCTGTGTCATTAGGGCTCCATGTACAGCTGGGGGGAGCCTGGGAGTGCAGGTCACAGGCCAAGCAGTCTCCTCAAACACAGAGCCTAGCCTGAGTACACTTCTACAAATACCTGAGAAGCTTTACTACAGAACTTGGGGTTAGAATGCTCCCAGGGCAGCACATTTCTCCTTACTCAGCCTCTACTACCAGTCTGTTTGCATCCGCTTGTAACGTTTGTGGAGTGTTCTTCTTCAAACCGAAGTTTTCTACCAAACATGTTTTCCAAGCTTTTGCAGAAGCACAGAAGAAGAGGAAAAAGAGAGGACTACAAGTAAAGAAACAGAACTGACGTAGATGATGAGAGGGGCAAAACAAGGTCACCAAAATAATGTAATCTCTTACTCTGTATCTAGTGCTGCTGCAACAAGCTGCTGGACGGAAAAATTACTAAAACAGAGTCAACTGAAATGGTGGTATGAGCCCTGAACAGGAATCCCGTTAGACCCTGTACTCCCAAAAGCGCTATGAGCAAATACAACCTCAGGCAGGTTGCAGAGATGCCATAAAGAGAGCGACCACCTCTGGTACTCAGGGCCTTCAGGGTCAGCCCCTCTGAACCCCATTGCCCATGTATTTAATCCCTCCCTTCTCCATGCCATTCCCAGGAAATCCCAAATTGAGGGGTTACAATAAAAGGTATTGCTGTCAGCCCCACTTGCAGCCCGTATCTCCTCTCCTTACCATATTCCTCTACTCTGAAAGAGTGCTCCACATGGGATGAGAAGCTCTTCTGCACTACTATTTTGTAGGAGCCTTGGATGGGGTCCGAGGTGAGGGGGAAGGAGAGCTGTGTAAGGCCGGTCTCTAGTTCCACCCCTTGCCACTGGTATACACGGTTCCTCTGGGCATCCTGCAGGTTAGGATAACTCAAGGTCACAAGACAGTACAGGAGGCTCCCAGGGACAGAGCAGTGGAATGCCCAGTATACGTGCATCCTGGCTGGGAAATGCCTAGCTGTAATTATTCCGTAAACTGTGAAGATCTGAGAGCGCTTACCTGTCAGTTCTGCATAACTAGCATGAAAGAAAGCTTTTTAACCCTGGGTTGTCTCCCCCTCAGGCATACCTGCATGCTTATGAAGGATGAAGCCAGGAAGCTGGGAAAGGCAGGCTAGCAAGGTAAAAAGATGAAGAGATGTATAGCAGGAGTAAATGGAGCATAGGGAGAAAAGAGGGAAGTTTCAGTCTCCCTCACATGCTATACAGACTGCTCATTTTTTTTCTGTGCCTGGAACTGAGACCGTCTGAGAACCAGTGCACGATCTGCTGAATGAGACACCTGATCTATTTATGGGACTGAGAAATATTCAAGAGTCCAAAGCTTGGGATGGGGTGGGGGAGTGGGAAACAGAGGAACAGTATATCCCATATACGTGCATTACCTTCTTGTTTCCTCCTGCTTCTAATGCTGGAGCTGAAGTCTTATCACTACTGCAGCTGAATATTGCTCATCATGAACCATCAGTAGGCTATGCTCCAAATTCATCATCTCAGCTCCAAACTTCTTGGAGAAGTCACTGAACCAGCATAGTGGTGCTGCATAGTTTGATATACATTTTCCTGGCTCCTTAGCAGGACGGTTAATGTTTACAGTCTTTCATTCTCTCCCTGCTCTTTGCATTGTATCTTGGCTGCCACCAAAATTCTATTTACCCTAGATAGGTTTGTGACTCAAGGTATGTGACTGTGTGCATTTACTGCACTGAGATTTTATCTCGGGTCTTAGAGGAAACAGGATGTGAATGACATCCCCTCATTGAAGGTCCCTGGTGAGGGGGCAGAAGAGGCAGCCTTCTTCCTAAGAAGCACCCCAGCAGGTGCACAGTCAGTAAAATGCACCCCACAGCTCTGACAAAATCTTCTTCATCGTCACATTTCAACCCTGCTGAAAAGCTCAACACTTACTGTAAGAGACAACACTGGGCTTCCTTGGAAGAGGAATTCAAGAAAATATTTACAGCTGGGCTTGTGAACTTGTAGCCCTTTCTGTGATGCATTTATAGGGAAGGCCTGAAAGTTTGTTTGGTTTTCCTCAGAAAGGTTTGTGTTGAGTTTTTTTTAAATGACAGAAGCAACGGGTCAGGATAATAGTTCAGAAATAATAGGCTCACACTAACTTCTACCTTTGTGGCTGACTACAGTCGATTAGAGACATTAAGGGTATGGACTGGTGAACATTTCTTTCCTTAGCACTGCTTGCTTTAAGCTGTTGCCTGTCTTCACTTCTGCCATGCTTTCCTTTGGGCCGGTCCAAATTTCATGCAAGAATGTGGTAAACTGCACTGGTAGATCTGATCTGGCTGGAAAAAAATACCCTAGATAAAAATGATGCATTGACTGCCAGATGAGTTTGCCACTCTACAAGACTGCCTTGCAGACATCTGTGAAAGCCAAAGGGCAGTGCTGGACTGAGAAGGAGCACTTAGGAAGGGAGAGGTGATGGTGAGGACGGAGGAAAAGCCCTACATGAACCAGCTTAAGCAGTGCGGACAAACACCATGACACAGGCTGGAGCCGAAAACACAGGATGGCCTTCCTAGTGATTTAAAATTGAAGCCTTTCATGGTACTGAGACAAAAAAGGGATTATGAAAGTATTCAGCTTGTTAGGTAAAGGCATGTGGGATTTCTGGAGGGAGTGAATAGGATTTATTTCTTCTTGCTCCTTTCATAAAATTCCTGTACTCAGCCAAGTATCACCTCATTGAAAGGGAAAGGACCTGTCTGACAACCCCATGGGAGAGCCTCAGCAGAAGGTAGTTCTGAGATGCTCTCCTCCATCTTGTATCCCACACCACATCGCTCTCTTACTCTTCTTTCTCAAAATAGTCACAGACCACCAGTGGCCCACCAGATCTGCAGCTCTGTTCTAGAAGTGTGCTGAGGGGAAGAGTGGCAGCACTCTGACAGGAAGGTAGAAAAGAGGAGCATAGCCTGTGTGTGGCCCAGAGAAACATCCTCCCTACTAACTTTTGTCTGTTACTGAAGTTCAACATTTACAAAAACCCAAACAAACCAGACAAAAAGGTGATGCCTGGGGAGATAGGGGACTCCACTTACAGAATTTTGTTTCTTTAGTTTTGCTCGTTCAACACAGTTCTGTGTTAAACAGCCACACTTGGCAGACACAAGGTCTTAGTTCTGTTTGGGAAGAGGAGTAAGACATTGTGGTATGACCTGTAGGCAGATGTAATTCTGTTCACAGTATGGCTTGCACTGATTAACTATTTTGTTCCTACAGCATATTCCCCAGTCAAAGAACCATTGCTGGAACTTACTTTGATATCCAACTACTCAGCTTCCCTTCACACAACAGAAAAGGGTAATGTGCCCATGTCTTTTGCCTTGCACCTCAGCCTGAAAATGCTGCTGCTGGAGACTACTACCTGTGTGCCTGCATGTTCTGCTGGAATAATAGACATGTAGTTATCCACTCACCTGAACATAGACGCATGGAAACTGTGGGGAAAAAACAAAATAAAATCAGTGTTAGAAACATTAGTCATAGATGGATGGAAATAATTTCCAGATTTGGATCTAGGGGCAGAAGAACAACCTTTCAACATGCCCTTTTTGTTCTTCCTGTTCTGTATTTGCTCAATTTCCTTAGTTCTTGATGGTTAAGGGAATTTCTTCTATAATATTTTAGAGCCCCAACTTTTTGTTTCACCACAGTATGAAAATGCGGTGAAGTTAGAATTTTCAATGAACTTGTCTGCACGAGGAACTGATTACCAAATAAGCTAAAAGGTGTATTTACACCCCTGACCAGTTCCTTAAAACCATTGTCATACTTTTTGTCATACTGTTTTCTTTGCCTCTAAGCATGTGGTTGCACCCCCTGCCAGAAATAACTGCACATCTGTCACTTTCAATGGAAACTTGTCCCACCCATATTTTTCAGTAAGAAGATCCCTGCCTACATGCTTAGCCATATACATTCCTTTGCAAATCAGGTTTTAAACACCTATATTCTTTTGAAAAAGGGCACATGTTTCTCAGTCAAGGCACTGGTGGAGTGTGTCCAGGGTACGATATGGAATGGGTCAAGGATGGTGTGATTAAAAAAGGATCATATGCTTTAGAGGCTGTCTTCAGTGGTTCTGGATGATGATAGTGATGGTGTTAATTGGGAATTAAACCTCCTGGCTAACAACGAGGAATTTTATGGCTCTACCTTCTCATTCAGCGGGTGGAAATCTTTGTCCAGAGAGACGATCCGAAATAGAACTGAAGGGTGCAACAGAAAAGAAGGAAATTCTACTGTTAAATTTGTAGTGATTACCAGGAAATCTCACTGTTTGTTTCAATAATTTCTAACTCAGAATCGCTCCATGGATCAACAGGGGCTGAACTGAAATGTCCAAGTAATGGAAGCAATTAGTTCAGGCTCTTTCTCTTACAGACGGTGAGAGGCAGATAAATTTCGAAGGATAATCATGTCTTGGCTTAACTGAATTGTCACTTGGGAGTGTCTGTCCTGCTTTGCCAATGCAGGTGCAGCCAAGGAAGACTATGCTTTTAAGTCATCCCAAATTTGTGCCTCTAGTAGTGTGGAATGAATCTGAACCTGTGCCTAGATCTGGCTGAGATACTGTGCCTGGAGAGTGGAGAATCATAGAGTCATAGAATGGTTAGAGTTGGAAAGGACCTTAACATCACCCAGTTCCAACCCCCTGCCATAGGCAGCGACGCCTCACACTAGACCATGCCACCCAAGGCTCTGTCCAACCTGGCCTCAAACACTGCCAGGGATGGAGCATTCACCACTTTTTTGGGCAACCTGTTCCAGTGCCTCACCACCCTCACAGTAAAGAACTTCTTCCTTATATATAGAATAGGAATGATGAAGGTACCACATCCCCTAGATCTCAGCTGACAGAAATTAGATTTACTGAGTGCTTTAAGTCCCCCCATGAAGTCTGAAAACTATAAGAAAAGTGTGGGGCCTCTAGGAATTGAAGCCTGTAAAATTTTCTGTTGTCAGAGTCAACACCAACACAAGTCACCATACCTGTCTGTCCAGGCTTGTAGATGGGTTTGTCTGTCTGGATGAAGACCAAGCTCTCAGAGTTCTTGACCAGCACCGACTTGCGGCTCCTGAACTGGAGTGTTGCACCCTTCACCGTTACAGTGAGAAAAGTGACTGATGTGCTATTGGATTTTGGAAGCTAAGGAAAATAAAGAGGATAACTTCTTTACTGATTCACCCCATTTCGCTAAGCCTTTGAAAGACAGTGTATTAGCTAGGTATGAAAGTTGTCTAAACAGACACCAAAGGCTCAGTGCTAGAAGCAAGAGAAAAACATGATTTTCTGATATGAACTTGGGGAGCTTGTCTCCTCTGTCTTCTTAGGAAAATAATTTTCCTTCAGAAATTCTTGCAATGGTAGATCTCCATTTCCTTGAGTTTTCTCCATGCTGCTTCTTCCTCTTCTTCCAATACTAGAAACCTTTTCCCTTCCTTCATTTATATACTTTCCTTAGAGAAGTATTGAATCTGATCTTGTTCCATCTTACGATTTATCAAAACGGAGATCAACCCAGATTCATTATTTAGGCAATGGGCCAGTTGCTTACATTACTCACCAACCAGCCTTCTGCAGGAATCATGAATAAGCTCCAGAAGAAGACAAATGACCTGATGGATGTCACTATCTTTAACCATTCTCCAGCTTCTAAGGTTCTCATTCCACTTTGCTATTTTTCCTCTGAGGTTTACACAGGTCAAACAAACATAGGGTATGTTCTGTCTGTTGAGGTTCTAGGACAAAGGATCCCAAAAAAGGGTTCTCTAAGCCCTGAATGCATGGAAATATCATGCTGGACACAGCATTTGATAATGGTGGATAAACACTCCTCATAAGGTTACCACAGTTAATTTTCCACATGAAATTCATTTTTTGTTTGACTTAGCTTAGAAGTTTCTGATTGCAATATGTCTTATTTCTCATTTCAGGACTGTTTAGATATACTATGTCACATCACTAAACACAAGGGATCATTCCACAAGGATGAGATACTCACAGAGAAAGGGATGCAGGTGAATACATCCTTCTCTGACACCACGTCATCAATCAAGCTCCTGTTTTCCCCTTGGTACTCGAGTGTGGCACTCAGCGTCACAGACTCATTCAGGTGGGTCAGCTGAACACAGACTTTCTCAGGAGAATCGGTGTGTATCAGAAAGGGCAGTAGCACCATATACTGCCTAGGAAGAGAGGGAAGCAAGAATCAAGAGGACCAGAAATGTGAAACAGTTTTAAGGAAACAGTATTAAGTGAAAAGAAATTAACAAATCAGCATGCCTAATCCATTACCTATGAATTGCAGTGCATGTACACATGAGCATTCATTTTATTTTGGGTTTATACATATTAAACTGCCTGACTAATTAGCTTAAAAGCAGGAAAATGCTTGCAGTGGAAGGAATAATTTCTATGCTAACAGAGAGTCCATTACAAAGCATGTTTTGTTCAGCTTCACAGCAGGGAGTAAGGATGATGGGAAAGGTTCCAGGCTGTTAATTATTTTTGTATATACCACAATCTCCTATTGAGACTCAAAGGCATTAGCTAAAAGAGGCTGAAAATTCAGCAGGTTTAGGGTTGAGAAAAACCACCCCCTTGTGTGACTGCTCCTGTCTTTGCCTATCCAGGTTTCCAAATCCTTTTCATGCTGAGCAAAAATGTGAGTGCTTGCAGTTTGGGACCTTATTAAGATGAGCACACAAAGGATTTCAGAGAGCAGTGGTTTATTGCAACACAAGTGTACTTGCATCTTCAAAGACCTTTCAACAAAGGTCCCTCACAAAAGACCCTTAAACTAAGCTGACATACAATAAACTGGATCATTTTACTAGTTTTTATTAATAAATCAAATTATTCTGACCTTGATTAATTGGTTAAAAGATCAGAAACAAAGGGTTAAAAAGATCACAACAATGTTTAACTTTCCTCAAAGGTTAAAAGATCAGAAACAAAACCAGTGAATATTGCTGGAGGCTGTGTTGGGACCCCTGTTTTTCAATAGAGTTCTAAATGATGTGGGAAATACAATTTTCTCATAATTGCTTGGGGAACTGGACAACTTCCATATTTGTGGAAACTGACTTTGTGGCAACTGACTTACAGATTTGTGGAAAACTTTTGTCATATGGTGGGACTGTGTAGCAAAAATGGCAAATGAACTGTTCATAACGGGAAAATAACCAATAGATAATAATCTATAGAGGAAGAAAAAGTGTGACCAGCAGGTCGAAGGAGGTGATCCTGCCCCTCTACTCTGCTCTCATGAGACCCCGCTTGGAATACTGTGTGCAGTTCTGGTGTCCTCAACATAAGAAGGACATGGAGCTGCTGGAACAAGTCCAGAGGAGTCCACGAGGATGAAAAGGGGGCTGGAGCACCTCCCATATGAGGACAGGCTGAGAAAGTTGGGGCTGTTGAGCCTGGAGAAGAGAAACTGCGTGGAGACCTCATAGCAGCCTTCCAGTATCTGAAGGGGGCCTACAAGGATGCTGGGGAGGGACTCTTCATCAGGGGCTGTAGCGATAGGTCAAGGGGTAACGGGTTCAAACTTCAACAGGGGAAGTTCAGGTTAAGTATAAGGAAGAAGTTCTTTACTGTGAGGGTGGTGAGGCACTAGAACAGGTTGCCCAAAGAAGTGATAAATGCTCCATCCCTGCCAGTGTTCGAGCCCAGGTTGGACAGAGCCTTGAGAGATATGGGCTAGTGTGAGGTGTCCCTACCCATGGCAGGGGGTTGGAACTGGATGATGTTAAGGTCCTTTCCAACCCAAACCATTCTATGATTGTATGATTCTATGAAAAAATTAGCCTGACAGTGTATATAGTATCATGTATATGCTGTATCACTAAGTGGGCTATTACCACTAAGACATGAGTGCTGTTTATCACTCTTGGAAAATTCTCACTCAGTGATAAGTAACAAGTGGACTGTAGGGAAGCATTCAGAAAGGAATAGAGGACAAACAAGAACACACTATTTTGCCATTGTATAATTGTAAGGTACTTCCACATCTCCCATGTGGCATGCATTTAAAAAATGGATTTAGCAGAAAAGATTCAGCGAAAGATGGCAGTGATGATATGAAATCTGGAATGATTTTCATAGGACGAGACACTACATAGATTAAGACTTCAGCTTGGAAAAAGTCACGTCAGAAAGGTATAAAGTCATGATGCGAACGAAAGAAAATATGGTTTGTTCATCACCTGTGACAGCACGTGTAGTAAACTACCACGTGAAAATACTAATCAGCTATCTTGAAAATAGAAGGAAGCAGAAACTTTTTCACTAATGTACAAGATTAAACTGAGGAACTTCATGCTACCAGTTGTGGTAAAATCCAAATATACAATTCTGGTGTGGACAGTCCATGGCTCTTGAGCTCTTGAGCCCAAAAAGAGCAGTACGCCCAGACTGCATCAGGTAATAATCACCAGCCTACTGTGTGAGGATCAAAAGGATCCAGCAAGTGCCAACTAGATATTATCCAGTTGGATAATTAGGGCCTTACCTGCACGTCCAGCCAATTTCAGGCTCTTAAAATAAGCTGTTAATCCCCACCTGCCAGTAACAAGACATATGCTGCCTGACCTATAGCACCAGCTACATAAAATTTGGCATGAGGCTCTTAACGGCAAGAAGATCAGCTACTCCTGATATGAAGGTTATTAAAAATGTCCTGTGTAAATTAATTGCCCAGAATTGGCTAGAAAACATAGCAGCAGAGGTGTAATCTGTGTCACAGTAAGACCTTGAACTTTTGATAGGAGCTCCATAAGTCTACAGCAGATGGGAAACTCATTTCCACAGTAGTTGCTTTGTTCCTCAGCAAGGTCCCTCAGTACCTGCAACTGACCACCAATGCAGACAGAATATAGAGCCAATGTAGTCCTCTGGTCTGATGGACCATTTTTATGGGCCTAGTATTCCTTTTTCCCTGTGAACATACAAACTATCCAGTGCAGAAAGTTCTGATGGCAGTTCAGTCTGAAGGATATATTAATCACTGTATGCATGGGCCAAAACCTGTGGTCAGGACTGCTCATACTTTTCCATGGAGAAAGCTAAAGTGCACCTTGCCAGATGGTGCCAGCCCTGGGGAAACAGCTGTGCCCATCCAGAGCTACATTATTGCGTGAGATCTGGGCTTTTGGGAAGTCCTAAAGCTACTGTGGAGGCAATGGAGCCCAGGTAGTACCTCTGTTTCCCTCATCACCAAGCAACAGGATAAAGTGTGGTGAGAGGCCAGATGGCAACTCTAGTCATGCTGTTGCAGCAGCAGTGAAAGGCAGGAGCTTCAGCCACCCCAGGAATGACTTAGACCTTGTGACTGTCTGCTTGGTCTAGTGCTCCTCTTCCTCCACAGCCTTCTCACCACAGCTTCATTCTGTGCCTGCTTCCCCTAATCTGATTTCCCCTACCCTCTGTCAGTGGCACTGGCAACCTGACTGTAACATCCCATCTGCTGAAGGGACAGTGTGACCTAGTTTGTGGGGAATTTGGCCTCATTTCTCTTCCTGTTCACTGTTTTGCTGAAATTTTGGCCAACACACAGGCCTTTCCCCTACACCAGCTTCTCTGCCTTTGAAAACAAGGATATAAACCATACTGTTTATAGACCTCCCTTCAGCTGTTTTGGGTGAAAAGAGCTAGATGAATTAAAGCACTATGAGAGCTTTAAATAACTTGGGTCACAAAGTCCATCTATAGACATTCCAGGACAAAAAGCATCTGCACTGCCAAAAGAGACCTCAGCAGCCACCCTGCATGCAACCAACTGTTCCGACAACAGAGACAGTGACTCTGTCAGCAGCAGGCATCAAGAAGGGGCAGATGACCCAGAGAAAATGGCTAAGGCAAAAATGCTGAATTTGTCTATATAGAGAAGGTAATACTCTAGCTTAAGACGGACTAATGTCTATGTATTGACTCTCAGCTACCTCCTAGAACAAACACTCAACCAAAGGCAGTGAATTTCATCAGCTCCGCCAACCCAAATCCATATGTGCTAATTCAAGTGCCATCATGATCTTGCCTTTCTGAGCATATGCGGTGTATTCCCAGAAATGCCCACTGCATTGTAAAATGGCTTGCATGCACAACCATATACCAGAATAGAGGAACAACCCCTCCTGTTGAATTCTTCCAGAACAGACCCAGAGCAAGAAAAAAAATCATCTTGCTGTCAGTGTCTTATAGAATCATAGAATTTTTGTTTGCAAGACACCTCTGGATGTCTCAAGCCCAACTTCTCTCCTGGAACAGGACCATTGCAAAGGACTCAGGAGAGAGAGAGAATTTCCACCATCTTTCTGGGTCTCCTGTTCCAGTGCTGCACTAACTTGGTGGGTAAGTTTTTCTAATATGTAGTCTGAGACTCAACTGTGTCTCCTGTGCAGCCAGCCACATCTGAAACAGAAATAGCAGCAACTGTTGCTGCTCAAAGAAGCAAACTCCCTGCTTGTGCAGAGCACAGCAAGTCTCAGTTGGAAGCCTCATTTTGTCTCAGTTCAAGCCTGGCTTCTCTTCTGTATTGTGCACAACATCTGATCTACCCTGCAGCACTTAGAACCACAACCCTTGTGCTACCTAGCAATTGACTGCTCAGACTCCACTGCCTCCCTATGGAGCTCCTGTCTTCATTCTGTGGATCCCAACTACATACCTCTCTTCCTTACCTCTCTCAGCCTTTCTTTCTTCTTCCCTCCCAAAATGGTGCTCAGGTCAGGTACGAAGAGCAGCATGTTGCTCATAGGAGGAAGGGTCTGACCAAATTCATTCCCTTTCCCTTTCATTTTGAGAAGGTATGAATAAGCTGCTGCTGCTGCTGCTGATGATGATTATTATTATTATTATTGTTTAATTGCATCAGATTACTGCAGGGAGACCAGAGGCCTCTGCCTGATGCCAAAGCAGACTTCGCTGGCTGATCTGTCCCAGAAGCACCCAGACAGGGCAGATGAATGAGGAGTTGATGGTACAGTGTGAGTGAAAGGTCCTTCAGCCTGAGTCAGTCTCTACATCACATCTGATCACACAGCAAGCAGCAGCAGTAGTGCTGCACTTTCTGCTACAGCTGCTAGCACTACTGAAGTGCTTGTGGGCATGAAATCTCTGTAGCAAGCATTACAAGAGCTGCAATGGTGGTGGTGAGAACTGTGCTTCTGCCAGCACAACGCAGCAGGAAGCATGACATGTGACAGCAGCCAGGGTCTAAGGAGGGAAGCTGTTCCTGTCCAGACTACAGGCTTCAGACCAACCCTCTGTGGTAGGGGAGGCTGAGTGGGGAGGCCAGTCTCCAGCCAGCCTGTGTCTTCCTGGGCTGCCTCTCTCTTCCGGGCCCTAAGCAGAGCAAGCACTGCAGCCATGCAGCTGGACAGCAGAGCCCTGGGGTGGATGACCCAGGGGAGGGTGCCAGTGCCAGGCTCCATGCTGGAAGAGGAGAATCTAGGTCACACATCCTTTTTTGGGAACAAGTACATCTGATGCTGCCAAGGGAAACAAACTGGCTTGAAAGAAACAGGAGAAAGGGGAGCAAACTGGCCTGAAAGCAACAAGAAAACAAGGAGAAACAGCCCAGGGATTGAAATAAGGATAATGCAGGAAAGGTAAGTACATAGATTCCAGCATCATGTCCACAAAGCCCCAAGGACTTAAAGGTTTCTAGGCAAGAATATACTTAGGCAAAGATGCTGTGAGAAGCCAGAGATGGACTATCAGGCAGCTACAGAGCAGGAGTGCGAGCACTGGCAGAGCTGGGAAGGGGATAGGTGTAGGCGTCCCAGGGCTGGACAAGAAAGAGTTTGCAGGGTGGGAGTAGGGAGCATTGGCAGAGCTCCCTGTGCAGGAAGCTCAGGGCTTGGCTGGTAGTGGGATTCCAGGCAGGAATGGAAGAAACTGGCACAGCTGTTTGTTTGACAGAAAGGAAGAAAACAGAAGGAAAATGAGCACTAAGACCTCCCCCCGCCACTTGCACATGTGTTGCTTACGGTTCTGTGGTGGTAGAGCTGTTTCCAGGAAGGAAGAAGAGGAGAAGGAGGAAGATATTTGGTTTGCCAAGCAGCCCATCCTTCCCCATGGTGCAGAGCAGGTTGTGGTGAGTCAAGCAGATTGTCTGGTCCGGTGCTGCTGTTTTCCTGCACCTTGTAATTCTCCTCCACTCTCTGCTCTGTCAGCCTTTTTATAACTGCTCTCTGCAAACAGCCCAAGGGCTGGAGGAGATAAGTGCTGGGGGCCAGGGCCCATCCGGAAATGAGGAGAGGCGGCAAGGAGGAGCTGGAACAGAGGGGCAGTATTTGGCCAGAGACTTTCCAAGTGGGGGAAGGGTATTTATTGGATACTGCTTATGTGAGAAATCTTTGGATGATTCAAACCCTGCTTCCTTTAACCCATCAAAATCCACAGTGTTGGGGAAAGTTTTGTTCATCTCAAGGCAGCATAATACAGAGTCTCCTGGGGCAGATAATACCCATTTACATATAATACACATAATACACAGTTCTCTTAGGGTAGATTTAGATTAGATATTAAGAAGAAGTTCTTTCCTTTGAGGGTGGTGAGACGCTGGCACAGGTTGCCCAGAGAAGCTGTGGCTGCTCCATCCCTTGCAGTGTTCAAGGCCAGGTTGGACAACCTGGGTCAACCTGGGCTTGGAGCTTGGAGCAACCTGGTCTAGTGGAAGGTGTTCCTTCCTATGGCGGGGGGTCGGAACTGGATGATCTGAAGGTCCTTTCAAACCCAAACTAATTCTATGATTCTATGAAATGAACTATGTTCAGCATAAGGTAATATCCCCTGTGGGCAGCATCCAATCACAGTGCTCTAATATGGGGTACTGTGATCTTTTGAAGCCCAAAGCTGTGTTTATAGGTATTTTAAGAACAAAATGAAACACACAGAGAGAAACACTGCCCATATTATGTTAACAGAATACTGCAGTAGTTTGCTGACAGAGCTGCTAATAAAGCTACTATGGGTTAGGCAATCTGTCAGGAATATAACCCAAAATGGGGTGGAGTGCTAGTCTGGATATGGAAGAAAGTTCTGGTTCCACTGTGAATATGCACAAATATTACATCATGTTGTTGGAAGACATCCTTGCCTCTCCAGCATGGTAATCATCTTCCTTCATTTGGTGTCATCAGGAGTTCAGATGTTTCAGGTATTCCAGGTGGCTCCTCCTTCCCTTTGCCAGATTAAGATCTGTGCTGCTGTGAGTCTTGTTTGTAACAAAAGTCACTCAGAAACAGTGCTGCTCACTTGACTTGGGCCTTCTGCAATCTCCTGCTTGTAGCATCTTATCCAGAAGTTCAATTTAGTAAGAAAAGAAGTTTGCTAAATTCCAGCATGTCATTGAACAGAAATACTCAGTCCAAACTACGAGGAGACCCTGAGAGCTCTAACTAGGCAGCTGGTTTGCACCAGTCCTCAGAAAACTGCAGAGCTGCAGCTGTAGGGCTGTCAGCGTGCCCTCCAGTGCCTGTGCAGTGGAAGGACTCGGTAACACTCAGAGGTTCACGATCCCTGTGAAGAGAAAAAGGTTCCACACAAACTGTCTGTGTGAAGCCACATCAATAGCAGAGGTTCTCTGTTCTGTGCAAGGGAGCTTATTAGATCACAACAGCACAGGCAGCCCTATATGCTCTTTGTCTGAAGATTAAGCTTTGAAAAAGACTGAATGTGAAGACTGAATGTTAGATATACGGTTTGTCTTGACTCTGATGTAGTTGCCAGGAAAAACACAGGGAAGGGCAGTGCAAAGGCGTAGGAGAAATGTGTGGGGATGAAAGGAGGTTTAAGAATGGTGTTCAAACATCAGGCACGGTCTCTCGTAGAATAAAATTTAAGGCCTTTTATAAACCGCAAAAGATAAGAAAACAGTCAAGAGGCAAGCAGTGTCTGCTGGGGGGAAGTGTTGTATCAATGTCATATGGAGAAGGAACGAGCACATACTCAAACCAAAAGATTTACAAGATTATCAGTTAGAGATGGAAATACTGATAAAAAAGTGGTTGTGTAACTATGAAGTAATAAACAGAGCTTTCTCCTTAAGTGCCTCCTATCATCTATCCTCTCACTCCCATCTTTGATTTCTCCTGTAAATAACTTGTGGAAAATAGCAGCTTTCAAAGCAATAGTGCCCTGGGCATTTGCTGGAAAACATGACTCAACCCAAGTTGCCTGTTGTCATTCAGGCTGCTGTAAACTGAAACCAAAAAGTAATCTGAATGGACACATGCAAAATACATTTTAAGGATGAGCATGGTAAACTAAAATCGTAGATCTACAGGGTCATCAAAACCAGTGATTCCTTGGAGATCCTATGCACTATCATCTACTTCCTTCTATTAACCAATTTACCATCCATGAGGTGTAAAATACCTGTTTCTCCATCCCCCAGAACCGCTTAGCTCTCTGACACCTTAGTGCCCACTTTGCTTCCACAAGCATTAACTGCTCTTCACGTTCTGGCAGTTAGCTGGTGCTTCAGCTGGTTCCTCTCTCACAAAGCTCAGAACAAGTGGTCTGAACTTGTACTTAGTTTGAAAGCTTCTGGGTGCTTTTTCAGACCTGAAGGAGAGATTGTATGTCTGAAAGATTGGCTACTTCTTCCAACAAGGCTAGCTGCTCTAATAAAAGGTAGCAGTGCTGAAAAGGGCATGCAACATTTTTGCCATACATGATGATGGCTTCAGTGAACTAGCAGTCATGATTTTAACCACAGGAAAGAGATTTCTTCTTATGATAATACTTCATATGTGTCTGAGGTCAGTGTGTACCTGGCAGACCAAGAGACAATCTGTGTTTATCTACTAACTTCAGTGACTAGTCCCCATATTAAGCTGGTACAAAACCTAAGTGAAACTTTGTACCTAACTGTTAATCATAAAGAATTTAAATTAGGCCACATCATAGTAAATGGTTGATATAGCCAAAATGCCTATATCAAATTTCTTATAACCCTCTAAGCATAGTGGATTTCTATAGTAAATACTAACAATTAATTTTGGTTCATCCTACTTGAAAGTGAATGGTTACATATGTTTACTCTCACTTTTAAAGGTAGCATATCTTTTGGCTGTTTCACAGAAGATTTTTGAAACTTACTTATTTCCAATTCTAAATTAAAACTACGATATTATTCTAAAACTTTATTTTGTTCCAAGGAACACTTGGGAAACTACCTTAATTCGATATAACTCTTAGAAAGGTTACAGTGATATATTGGTAAGTTATATGTGCTGACACATTTGATTTCCTTTCCAGGTATTATCATATTGAAATGGAGCAAGACACCAGGTCAATAAGAAATGGATGCATAGAAGCACTTCTACTTTGCCTGAATGTATCATGATGACTTTATTTATTTATTTATTTACTTTTTTATTTATTTATTTTATGGAGCATTTAATTCTCCACAGTATTTCCTTCACAGGTTCCTTTCCACCAGCACTTTAAAATTTACTATTTTGAGTTGGACTGACTGGCATAAAAGGTGCAATGAATAAGTTAATACAGGCCGTCATAAATATTGATAAATTCTAGTCACAGCAAAGCTTATTCTGAAAAATTTCCTATAAGCCATACAGTCTTCACTGCATTTCCTAGCAAAGGTGATTGATAGAAAAATGTGAAGTGTCCTACACCTCCAAGTTTAGGACTGCTATAGAAAATATATTTGCCCATAAAAATAAAATAAGATATTGAGTGTGCAATATTAATTATCTTTACCCAAATCTGGTATATTTTCCTCTGACTTCTTTTCAGTTTCTGTAGTTCAGCTTTGTAGATGACTACCAATCGTCCAGTAACAGAGTGGCTTGCCAGTCCCTACAACTGCAGGAAAAAAAGGTGTCTGTGGGTGCTTGTAATACCCTTAATACTATCCCAACACTTTTATCTACAGGAACCCTTGTCTGCAATCTTAAGCAATTTTGGAACCACTGTCACCAAAGGTAAATAATCTCAAGAAAGACACCTGTTCTTTCCTATGTCCCTGTTCTGCCTTTTCAAGGACGATAACACAATGTTCAGCTCTTAAAGCCAAACCAAAACAACAAACTTAACTTCAACCTTTGGCTTTCAATAAGAGGCATGTGTTAAAAGAAAAACCTGAGGAAACAGTTCTTTGTAATACTGGTATTGTGCCTAAGGTGGTCCCTGCACTTTCATACAAGAACCCCTGGTAGAAACCAGCTGCTCTAGCAAAAGGAATGTCTCCCTTCAGTACCTACATCAGCTCTGCATGGGGACAGGTGAGAAAACAACCACTGTAAAACTTAATATTGACAGCTCTGGTTAACATGTTAGCTGCTCAGCTAAAGGCTGGGGGGAAAAAAAAAAGAAGTCAATATTTTTATTTTAAAGGAAATGCAAATAATTATATTAGTTTTCCCAGCCTGTGTATCTAAAGTAAAGAACCCCAAAGCAATTTATTTCAAATGACAAAAAAGCATTACAAGAAAAAGTACTTGTATAAATCAATAGGAGTAACAGCAATACCCACAGAGATAAATAGGGTGACAAAATATTTCACAGGCCATAGTGAAGAGAAGGTCCTCTATCAGAAAACCTCAGACAATACAAACATTTTGCAAGTTGCAACATGCAGATAAAGATACGCAATAAAATGCAAACTTCAAATTAAACTGAAAATATTGGAGTGAATAAAGATTATCCACTTTAGTAGCCTGTTGAAGATCTTAACCAGAGACAAAGGGCCTGGTGGCAGATTAACTGCCTTTCCAAGGCACAGAGAGCCAAGCTGCCAAATATAACATATTCCTGTGGTGTCATGTGAACAAATGAGTAAATTCAGGCATGGCAAAGGCATCAATGAATTACTCTCATTTTAATGCACTTCATGGACTAAATTGCAAGCTAAATTGGTAGCTGGGATTTATAAATAGTCCTATAGCTGTATTTTGTGTGATATAAGGCTAGCCCATTTGTAGGGTAAGCCCTATACAAAATAGGGTATATCCAGCTTTCCCAGCTCTATTATAACAAACATCACCTTTACATATAAACTTTGTCTTGCCTTAAAAGAAACATATGCTGTATGTTGCAAAAAATGCTGCAACCAAGGTTGTTAAGCCTCCAGCATGAGAAATCTGCACTGCGTCTGTCTGAAACTTAAAATGAATGATACACACAGAGAACGATCGGTTGTTGAAATCCCACTATTAAAGCCACTAAAAGTAATGAGTGAATGTTATCTAATGATTTTAAAATAAATAAAAAAAACCCTAGCTCTTTGCATGTTCACAGGTGTTTTGGATGTTGGACATTACAGAGAAATGAAGATAATTCCTGATGTAAGAAAAATGAAAACCTATTTTAATTTATACATTTGAATTACTCAGAGTGTTGCCAAAGAAGAGGAGAGAAAAAGCCAAAACATTTACAAATGTATCTGAAAACAGCACTCGGAATTAACTATACCCTTTTTGAGTCATATGACTCTTCAGGTAAAACTTTACCATATAAAAACACATTTTGTAATGCCTATAAACTTTGTGTTTAGCTTTAGCTGTGATTTTATTGCCTGGACTCCCTCTCTGCTCACATTAGTACAGGCATCTCATGAAGGTACTTCTACTGTTGATATTCAAGGCAGGTGGAATGAAGTTGAAGCCATGCTCTTCTCAGAGGTGCACAGTGCCAGCAGTAGTGGCATACAGAGATATGCTGAGCAGACAGAAGGAAAAATGCTTCCCCCTGAGAGTGATGCAGCAACAGAAAAGGTGCCCAGAGTTGCCATGGTACAGCCATCCTCAGAGACTATCCAAACTTCATGGCACAAGACCATGAGCAAGAGCACCAGCAGAGAAAAAGAGAGTACTTACATGGCATGGGTGTTTCAAAGATTGTTATTTAGATTTGATGTTCATTTAGCTACAGAAAAGTGAAACCCCAAATCACTGCCCCCTCTAAATGGCTTTTCTAGAAGAAGGCAGCAGAAGGCTGTGCTGATGTCATCTGCCGCATGGACCATGCTGTGCTTGCTTGGTGCAACACCAGCTTGCTGCGGTGGCTGTGCTGGGGGGCTCGCTTCTCTGCCGTGCTGGGGCAGGAGCTGGCCTGGCATTGCTGGGGCTTCACGCACAGAACCTGCTGGCTCAGCTGAAGCAGGAGGGAAGGGCTTTACGCTTAGCTCAATTACTGCCTTGCTGGGTAACATAAGTCCAGCGCCTCTCTGTGTCATAGTTAAGCCAATGTCATTTGGTGCTCAAAGACACGGATCTTTCCCCAGTGCAGAGGGGAGCTGGGATTCAGCTGACAGTGTGTTGTCCAGGTTTTTGAGACAGAGGATGCTACAGGAAAGCAAACTAAATCCTAAGGGAGTACAAGGAAAGGAAATCAGATATTCTCATGTTTAATCCTTCCCTGAACCTCTGCTTTGTTATGTTGCACCTTGTTAGGCAGGGCAGAGCTGGTCGTGTTTGGCTTCTCAGGTTGGGGAAAGGGGTATGAGCAGTGATGCTGTGATGCAGATGGAGGTTATGCCATTTATCAGGACCTCTTTGTTCACAGTGTCCTGCTACAGAGCCCGCTCTGGCTGCATTACCACTGTGCTTCCCTCCTGTTTTGGGATACCCTGCTCTGGACATAAGTGGTTGTAAGGGAGTAGGACAAGACCCTGCCTAAGCAGTGAGTAGGGAGCCAGCTGTGCATCCCACACTCAGTGTGCAGGACTTCCCAGATGAGCTTTACCATGGCACAGACCTCAGGTCACTGAGTGAGTGTGGACACACATTGCCTTGCAGGAGGGACAGCAAGAGGAACCCATGGGGCCTAGAGCTGGTCACTTCTAGTGAAGTAGAAAACACGTGGCATGGTTATGCAATTGCCTCTGGTTATAACCCAGCCTTCACCTCCTCGTGGGTACTGAGCCAAAGAGTGGGAGACTGAAAAAAATGTGCAAGGTTAGCACTTTCATAGCATACACACAGAGCCCTGTCAATACACAGCATGGTGATTTTTTTACTCACTTCACCTCTGCCTTCGTCACTTGTATTTACCCTGCCATCACTCTCAGATAAGATTTTTTAAGACTCCCACCTGTCAGGTTATATACACAGCGTGACCACATGGGGTCCAGGAGCCCTGCTGAAATCACGTTGTTAAGGGAGGTCCTGGTTTGCCCAGCAGGAGCACTGGTGTGACAGGGGAGTGGAGGACTCCAGGGCAGGATCAAAAGGCATCGGGAGATCAGGGTGCTGTGCTTGCAAGAGGATCAGAAACAGGAAGAACAAGAAGTTTCCCTGTATTCGATGTAATGCCTTGCATTTAGGATTTTCTTGACCCTCAAAAGGTGACCCTTCAGGAAGTAGAGCAGAAAACACCTTCCTCTTGCCGTTGAGCTACAGGACTACCTGACACAACATTGTTTCTCCACTTGAAACATTTTTGAGAACATTTTTCATTGTTACTATGAATAAAAAATTAAAAAGTACATGAGTGATGTCCCTCAAGAAGCCCTTCTCCAATGCTATGCATTTCTCAGCCAGTGGTGCCAGAGATGTGACCATGTTTCTGTGTCACTTGTCTGATGAATCAGATGTTGGGGGTCATTTGACTGCAGACAGGGTCCTCCCTAATTGTCCACCAGGCAAGCGGCAAATGAACTCATCAGAGAAAGATCAGAGAGCAAGGCTGAGGTGTTTCCTCAGAGCATTTTGTCAAGTCACCATTTCTTGATTGAAGAAATTGGCACATTTCTGGCACATTGCAAGTCTTCTCTGATGAGTGAATTGCTTGGTCATCACTCACACTTCATATTTGACAGAGGGAAGGTGGTGAGGGAAGACCTGAACATCAAGTAGTTAACAAGATATGGAAAATAAAAGAAGGCATAGAGCTGAGGTGTTGCTGTGTCATTGTTTAACAGCTTGGCACTCTTACCTGTGACATTGCAGGGATAGAAGAGGATTTGAGCCTAAAGATGAAGGAACCAAATTCCCTGGACCAAGGACTCCTTTGTCTAATGAGAGTGCTGGCTAAGCAACTGAAGAACCTGAGCAAGAGAATGCTGTTACACTGCAGCTCGTCTTTCTCTAGATTTTGCATCCTGCTGCCCTCATTGTGGGTGAGACATCATCTACAGTAAAAAAAGCTTATATTCAGTTTCCAGAATGAGTGTGGAACATCGTAATTCTGTAACAATTGTAAGTCCTCTTCTTCTTAACTAGGCCATGGCATCAGTCCTTAGCAGATCCTTCAGTGTGAACTTCACATGAGCAGCAAAACAATTCCCATGCCACAAATAAACTCTACAAAGAAGGCTTTAACACAAAGAGAAGCAAGCTTGACACAGCAATTTAGTCCAAGACGTTCTCATGTGATTATACTCTGTTATCTCCTTTTTATTCACAAGAACCTGTATTTCAGGATAGCTTTTAATGTACTTCTAACAGAGCCATGTACAGAAGCTGCAGAGCAGGCACAAGGGCACTGGCAGACAACCATAGCAAAGTTTTGGATTTCCCATTTCTCATAGTATTACTAACTCAGACCAAGGACCTGCACAACAGTTTCAGTGGATACTTATATCTGTCTCCATTCTCAGGTAGCTTTTTTAAACTGAGATGTGCAATACCAAGCACAGTAAACCAGTGTATAGGAGCTCAGAGCACCTCTTGGATCAGCGAGCCTGATTTTCTCACACTTCATAGAATCACAGAATGGTTTGGGTTGGAAAGGACCTTAACATCACCCAGTTCCAACCCGCTGCCATGGGCAGGGACTCCTCACACTAGACCATGTCTCCGAAGGCTCTGTCTAACCTGGCCTCGAACACTGCCAGGGATGGAGCATTTACCACTGGGGGAAACAGAATTTGCTTAGCCTGTACTTCTTGCCAAAATTAAAGTAGTTTTGACCATCTAAGACCTAGAACACTCCCTGAGTCTCCAAGATTGAATTGTATGACCCCTCAGGATTATCAGATTGCAGAGGGAGAAATGACATTCAGTCTAGTGGGTGTCCCTGTCTTGCTCAGTAAACAATTCATATACTTGTCTCAGTTTCAGGTGCACAAAACCTAGAGCTGAAATGAGACACACATGTTCCAGAAATCTGGGAGGTATTGGAATGCTTTTTAAGGAATATTGCTGTCTCCGTGGGAGTAGGAGCCAGGGAGAACATGGTCTACATGTAAAAATCTGGAGGAAGAACATAAACATGGGATGTTCATTAGATCTGCCTGCAACCAGCAATTATCTGTTTGAGTCACAGGATGAAATCACATAATAAACATTACATTTTCAGCCTGCATAGGAAGAGTCTGCAGTGGGAAATATGCACTTGATGTTTTAATAGTTCAGGTTTAGCCTAAGAGGAAAAGAAGACTCCAAAAGCATGATAAAAATGCAGCTTGCTTTTTGTTTCAGAACCTTGTTTCTTCCCAGAAAATGATGCTTGGTTGAACAGAATAGCATTTTGCCAGACCTTAGGGGGACTTTTATGAGTTCCATGTGAGAAGCTGAAGCCTTGGCTTAATTGGCCTCAAACCCTCCAGAAAGATGCACATCCTGTACCCACATCCACTCAACCTTCTTTCCTTTTCAACTTTGTTGCTGTAACTACTGATTTCTCTTGCTGTAGTCCAGTCTGATGCTCATGCAAATCCAGATTTGCATGAACAAATTTGCATGAGCAGATTTGCATGAGCAGCCAAACAGGTTGCTACAGTTTGGGGTGTGTCAGGAAAGCAAAATTCACAGCCTTTCTGGCTTCATTCCTACTGCCAGTGAAGTTTTAATTTTGGAACTTAGCATGAAAATCTGCTCTCTACCCAAAGCAGTTTCATGCCCCACAAATTCCTCATCTGTGAAACTTCATGAAATGGCTTTTTGTAACATCAGTATCGTGCATATCCTGCATGGCCAGCCCTGTGCAATTCTGAAACTCACACATGGCTAATGGATGCTGTGAGTATCTGGGTACCCTGCTGCCTGTGGAGGCTCAGATATTTAGTTTGTTCATGAGCCAGGCCTGAGCAACTCAGAAGTACAAATACCACTGACTCAAATTATTTAGTACCTTTTGCAAAAAAAAATTGATTTGGGAAGAGGAATATTTTGTGTTGACATGATTAATTTTCATTAAAAAAAAAACCAAAAAAAAGAAGCAAGTCCACACACAATTTTAGCAAATTACCTGGTGAAATGGATCCCTTCAAAAAACATACCACTCCTCAGCATTTGAACAGTTTTCATCTTTGCTTAAATTCTTGTTCATGCCCTTACGTGGCTGGTCCTTCCCTCTTCCAGCCCCAAGACAGCTCCGTCCTTTTCTCCCCACTCCTGTGTGGTGGATGGCCCCAGTACACTGCAGATAAGCCAGCATGGGGCTAGACCCCTCTGCGTGTGAGCAGCCCAGCTGCAGCCATGGGAGGGGTGGGCGAGGGCTGCTCGCCAGTTTATTGCTCTTGGGTAAGAGGAGGTGCATCCATATTTCACTCTCGATCCCCCCCGATGCTGCTCTGCTCTCTCATTTCCAGCCATGCCTCCCTGTCCCATTGTCCCCTTTGAGAGGGCTGCGGTAGTGCCTGGATCATGCTCCTCCTACCCATCCACCAACTCTGGCATGCTGCAGCCCAAGAGCATTTGTGTTTGGAGAAGCCACCATGATTCCAAGTATAATGAAGTGGGTGATGACAAGAGGTGCAGGAAAACAGGGAAGCTTGTTGCTGGTGGCTGGGACAAGGCATCATGATCCAGGTTCATCATCTCTTTTGGACAAATTCTGGCCAGTCTCATGGATTGGAGAGCCAGTCAGGAGGGAGATCCAGGGTGTGGGAGCAGATGTTTACCAGGCCTGGACTAAAACTTGGCCCTTTCTTCACCCTTTCTTCTACTAAGTATATGCAAAGTCACTCTGTGATGTTCATACATAAAACTCTACTTTTATGCTACAGGGGAGAGGCAGCACCCTGACAGGACTGTGCAAAGGCGAGAGACTGTTCAGAAGCCATGGGCAATGGGTCCTACTTTCTGGAGTGCGGAGGGATTGAATATGCTGCATACTATAGTAGTTGCCAGTAGTCATCAGCTGTAGCTGGAGAGGAGGCTGAGTGGTACAGGCAGGACAGATATGTTTCTCTCTTCGTCTTCCCCAGACATCAAACATAACATGTGGACTGCCATTAAAATATCTCTTCTGTGACACTGCAAAAAGCCAATGCCCAATGTAAACGGGAGGTTTATTGATGGAAAGGTATACATGATTACGATACAAATCTAGAGAGATGTGCCGTGAAAGAAAACAGAGAATCAGACACTAGCTCAAATGATGTCACAGACTCCCACTGTGATTAGTAAGGTGAAATGGCCCTTGCCAGGACTTAATGACAGAAGAAAATAGACTGCTTGACCACTTGTTCAGCACTTACGATGGTCCTGTAAGGGAAAATCCAAAAGAAAATAACCTTAATGAGAACAAACCAGCAGGATCTAAAATATGGTTGCAGGCACAGGGTAATCAGCCCCTTCTGTGCAAAACAGACAAATGCTGGACCAAGGTCTGGCAGAAAGCTGTGTGGGATATGTGGGATATGTGCCCATATTCCTCAGAAACTGCTCAGCAGAAAACAGGCAGAATAACTGCTGTGCTGAGCCAGGACAGGCTTTCAAGCATAGCTGTAGGTACATTATTCCTTGCTAAGTGTTGATGCTTTTGAGGAAACTCTGAAGGTACTTCCCAGTCTCTCCATTATTCTGCATTTTCAGTTTCATTCTAGAGTCTGAGCTCTTCCCATGAACAGCAACATGGTCTCCCCTTGGAGTCCACTGAGTCACGGTGACAGGACTTGTGACAGCATCAGACAGGATCTGGTCACTGTCTCTGGCTGCTCTCTGAAAAGCCTGGTGGTAACTGGAGAGTCCATTTCTACGAGAATAGTTATTGCTCTCTTCACCCTGCCAATCCTTCTGCACATGCTGCTTTATATTTCACCTTCTCACCTGCTTGGGTTTTTTTTCTGGATTTCACTTACCTTCTCTCATCATTAGTCCATTTCTGCAACAGGGTCTTTGCAAGGTGACGTATACTGAGCAACAGCATACTCTTCTGGAGAAGAAGGAAAGAAATGTTCCTATTAGCCTGCAGACCACTTCCTGTGCCTTTCCCTGGAGGTAGATACACCCCTCACATGCTTAAGTCAGAGATCCTTGAAATCTGCTTCATTCTGGCATGTGAATTTTTGTAGCTTCCTAGTCATGCCCACTTGTCACCTTGGGCATGAGCTCACAAAAGCGGAATAAGTCTCTCCCCTGATACTAAATCCAGATCCTGATAAGAGTTCAGAGGAATCTTGATTCCAGGAGGGCTGGTTCTGGATCTCCCTTAATGCATGCAGTGTTTCTGCTGTCCCTGTCCCTCCCCCAAACTTCATACTGCTTAAAATCAAAGACTTACCAGTTTCATAGTAATCATAGATCTGCACAGGAGCTGGCTTGGGATGGATCACAACAAAGTCCTGCTCAACTGAGAAAGTGATTTCTTTCCTTTTTGTCTGTGAGATCTGCGAATGGCAGGATGAGGATCACATAAGTGTTTTTATTTCTACAACACCCTCTGGAGCAGACAAAGGTGGTAACTGATAGATTTTGTATTCCAAATCCCACTGAAGCCACACATACACATAGGGGACATCCATTATCTGAATTATGTTTGGAGAGTCCAAAGTGAAACTGAAGTGAAGAGTTGTAGTTTTCCTATCCTGCTTGTATTACCTGATTCTGAGTTATTACACATCTTCTTGCCAGAGAGGGAAAAAATGTCCCAGAAGATTAAGCTTAATTCTCCAGTGGTCAGAATGATAAAGTCTGGTATTCTAACCCTACCAATTTCAGACATGAACATTATGTGCCAGCAAGAAAATTATGGGAATCAATGTACATCACTGGGGTATTGACTTTTATTAGTTCTGCAGGGCTCCAAGCAAAGTGCTTTTACTGTGCAAATTCTGATCCAGGGATAAGACAACAGGCTAAATTTGGGAATCAACTAGCATAAGAGAAGCAATGAAAATCTTTCCAGAGGCAATCAGAGCAGTGTTTCATCTCCTGTTGGAAAGACTGAGGTTTATGACAAGCCTACCAAGGGGACATAGACACAAAGGAACCTCTTTTCTGGTGTTTATCTGCTATTGACTGAAAGGAGAAAGAATTTTGATTAATTTCTATGTACTTCTTTTATTAACTGACAGTTGCTAGTAGGGCAGGCATCAGTTTGAAGCTGTTTGGGAGTTTGGGATGTTAAATGCTTTTTGAGGAATAAGCAGCTTAGTGCTTACAGGGGAAAACTGATGAGGAAGGGAACAGGACGCCTACGATTTATCCAGTATATTCACACTGTAGGTACATCTATTACATGCTGTTTGCATCCTTTGCAAAAATAAAATAGTGATCAGAACTTACATTTTCCAGATAAAGGAGAACATGGTTTTTCTTGTTTTCTGCTTGCATCACTGTGTGACTGTCAATGAGCTTTAAAAAAAAGAATTGGAGTTAAATATAAAACATTAAAAACCAAGCTCTACCTCAGACCCTACCGCTGCATTGCTGCAGGATTCTGTTCCTAGCCAGCTATCAGCTAACAGCTGATAGAGTCCAAATGTTGCTATATAGATGGAGAGGACTAAGCAAAACCTGCCACTTGACTTCAGCACTTCCCAAGTGCATGAAAGGCACTACAGTTCATTTGGGGAATACTGCTTGACTTTGGTGTTGTATAGTCTGGTAGATTTCCCACCCTTTCCCTACCCAGGCAGTGCCATCTCTCAGTTGCAGCTGCCAGCTGGTCAGGCTCTAGCTGGAACCCTTCCTAGTTTTTAATCTGGGAAGGTCTGTGTGCTCACAGCGCCCTATAGGGCATTCTGTCGGCCCAATAATTAAAAGTGCAGCCATGCAAACATCTCACAGGGTTTGTAAGTGAATGATTCTTAACCAGGCTTCTGTTTTCATCAGGACCAGTCTTCTTCTCAGTCCCTGGTGTGACTCATTTAATCTTGCTCCTATAGCTTACCTTATCCAGGGAAGACTTAACAGGCGCAAAGCCAGAGAGCATCTTCACATCAATAATGAGCATGTTGGAGCTGCTGCGCTTCCCTGTGTAACTGAAACAATAGAGGACCCTGTCAGTCTGGACCATCCTTCTGGCGTCATGCAGCCAGAGGGAGGCACTAGTATGAGGGGGCCAAGTATGTGCTACCACCATCAGTTACTGTCACAAGGTCTTTTGGGATATTGTGTCTTACAGCTTGGTATCATCAACGCATTGGTCATTTTATGGTTCTTGACTTTATAAGCAGAACTGAATACACACAGCAATCTTCCCTGAATGTCTTGTCTTCTGTGCAGCTGGTTTGTTGATGGCACATTACCTGCTTATGAGGACAATATCAAATTTTGCTGGTCGATCCAATGGGCAGGAAGCATTTGATGTCTGTACTGAGAGAGAAAATCCAAAGGCCCCCTCTGGAAGGTGAATACTGTATCTCAGTGCTGCCTGGAAAAGGAAAAAGCCCTTTTTTTCAAGCATGCCAAAGTTTTTTCTTTGCATTCCAAAGAACAAGTGTCAGACCTAATGAAGTTCCCCGGCAATGTCGCCCTTGGTTTTATGTGGAAGATCCTTGTTTACATCCATGATGGACACACCAGACTTCTGCTCTTTAACAATGAAGGTACCTCTACCTCCCAAAGAGAAACCAGCTGCTGATCAGAAAGACTCATTTTTTTCCATGCTGTGACTCCACAGGAGTCAGAATGTGGGATGGGAAAAAGAGTTCTAAAATAGTTTAGGGCAATCAAATAATTAGGAAAAATAAAGAGAAGTCAGAGAATCACCAAAAACATGGCTGTATCGTATGCAGAACGTGAGGTACAATGAAGAGGAGAGTAGACACCTACTTGCATAAGCACACATCCACTGCCATTCACTGCTAGGCTGTATTTCCCAGGGACCTCTGGAAGGGGAGTCTGTTGCAGCAGGAGCCTGTTTGCGTTGTTGACAATAAATACCTTCTCAAACGGCTTTTGGGAAGTGATCTTGACTGCATTTTGTGTAACAGAATTGTAGGTGGCCCCACCATAAGCAGCAAGGGCTTGAAGAGCAATGACTGTGTCCTGAAGGAAAATAGTAAGAGGCGATTAGCTATACAGCATGACCGGTGCAGGGGAGGTCGAAGTCATGGTTCCAGCATGAAGCACAGTTGATTCATCCTTGCTGAAGAAACCCTGAGTTTGTGTATCATTCCAGGGTTCTCATACATAAGGAACCATTTCATTCTAGCATACATGTTTTAGGGTGGAAGAAATCTCTCTGCTCATATGAAGGTCTCAGAACAAAATCTGAGCAATAGAGTTTTTCATAGTGGTGAAGCATGTGTTTTCTAGGGAACTACAGAGCACTTCTTGGTCATATAATATCCGTGACTTGGTGTTTTCTAGGCCCATCCCCAACGCAAGTATCTGTATTTGCTGCTAGTCAAATTACTCTTGTACGGCTTTAATCTTTCCATAGTCAAGAAGAAGTGGGGGTGAGGGGGAAGTATTTTGGTCTCTCTACAAGGAAGGTTTGGTCTTTGTGTGTTTGAGGCAGCAGATACAAAGGAGAAATAAGACTAGGTAGTCAAAGCCCCACTGGCACCCTGAACCTGCCCCAATTCCTAGGACGGGTTGGGGAGTGGAAGGGAGTTTGGCACCTGGGTGGAAGAGAAACCTCCATAGGGATTCTGCTGCCTGATGATCCACTGCACAATCCCTGAGGCATTTGTGAGATCCTCTTGATTCCGGCTGGGTTTGCAGAGCAATGCCAACAGCACATAGCTGGTGATCTCAACTTCAGCTGATGGGGCATGGTCAAGGAAGGAGGGAGATTTTTCTGATGGAGACCTCTTCTCCTGCTCCCAGTGCTGTGAGCCATCTGAACAAAAAGAGGGTGAGGAGCAATCAAAACGGATTATAGGTGACACTGCTCTATGCTGCCTCAGAGACATACTGTGTCCTGGCCTCTTTCTCACAAGTACTCTGCACAGAGCAACAGATGCGCTGTAAGTTGCATAAACTCCATAGGTTATTTGTGGAGGCTGGTTCATGTGCCTATACTCTCATTATTGCCAAGGTTAGACCACATACCATCAGTAAGATCTATTCCTTCTTCCCACTTCCCAAATTCCCAAATAGGCTGAAACTCACCAACTTTCTTTGCTGATTTCTGTAACTCTCTGAGGAATGATTCACATTTTTCTGCCCTTCCAGCTAAGCAGAAAGCATAGGCCATGAGTGCCTGAAGGTAAACTTCACTGATATTCTTCTCAGATGCAGCATCCAGACAAAAAAAGGCATTTCGGACTACAGGGTACTTAAAAAAAAAGAGAACAACAAATAAACCAACAAGAACACATGAGTCTAATTCAGGACAGTAGTCTTCACCTGGTCAAACATTTATTTTCTTTTAACCTGTTCTTCATCTTGTCATTATCACAGCAATAAGAATGGGACTTTAGTTTGTATAGTGACTTCAGGAGAGAGAATGCAGAATTTTTTAAGGAGGGATTTTTGAAGAAACATCAGAAAAATCAAGTAGCTTTTCAGTGTGTTCTTAGAGATGACTGTCTATAAACAAGACTGTCATGTTTCTTTCACAGCTAATTCCTTCTGCTTGCCTCCATGATAATTATAGAATCAATAGAATGGTTAGGGTTGAAAAAGACCTTAAGATCATCTAGTTCCAGCCCCCTACCATGAGCAGGAATGCCTCCATCTAGACCTTAGTCACCCAAGGCTCTGTCCAGCCTGGCCTTGGACACTGCCAGGGATGGACCATTCACCACTTCTTTGGGCAACCTGTTCCAGTGCCTCACCAGCCTCACAGTAAAGAACTTCTTCCTTATATCTAACCTGAACTTCCCCTTTTTAAGTTTGAATCCATCACCCCTTGTCCTATCACTACAGTTCCTGATGAAGAGTCCCTCTCCTGAATCCTTGTAGATCCCCTTCAGATACTAGAAGGCTGCTCTGAGGTCTCCATGCAGCTTCTTTTTCTCCCAGCTCAACAGTCCCAATTTTCTCAGCCTGTCTTCATATGGGAGGTGCTTCAGCCCCTGATCACCCTCGTGGCCTCCTCAGGATTTGCTCCAATAGCTCCATGTCCTCCTTATGTTGGGGACACCAGAACTGCACACCATACACCAAGTGGGGTCTCACAAGAGCAGAGTAGAGGGGCAGGATCACCTCTCTTAACCTGCTAGTCACACTCCTTTTGATGCAGCCCAGTATACGGTTGACTTACTGGAATAATGATTTACTCTGCACTTTCAAGGTCACAAGTCTGTTGTCTTGAACAAATCCAGCCTGGTAGTCTCTATCATCAGTGACTCTGGTGTAATTTTAATGTAATTCTGTGGAGTTGTACTAGGTTTATACCAAGTAAAAAATGTTCACAGTTTGACTCTGTTTCCTCACTAATGCACTAATTGGGAAGGTCCTCAGAAAGCATATGACAAATTGGAGGCAGAGAAACTCATATATTGAAATCTAACATCTCCTCTGTAGTCTCGTTTGTACTGGCCACTTTTTAAATAGGACAGATGGACTTTTCACTCTGATGGACCTTTGTTTTTCCAACATAGCTTTTAGTTCCATTTGTAGACTTTATGGATTTACTTACAATAACTTACTTTCTTGACCGCCATGTTTGAGGCTAAGCCACAGTGTGTGTGTTACTACCCTTCAAATTTTTTTGCCAGGAAGTAAAAGGTGCCACTCAATGCCTTGGGGCTCTCAAGTAGAAGATCTAATCCTGTTGAGGTTTGACAATTTCTACACACACACTGGTGGTTCTCTCACATCTCTGCAGATGGAGAACTTCTCTATCACAGCAACTAGTGCAGATACAGAGCACAGTTGTGTTTCCTGCAATTTTTCTCTCTCTCTCTCTTTCTCTCTTTACTATCTAGACAATTTTTAGGAGATGCAGGAGCTAAGTCAACACTGGGGACCAATTTCAGCTGAATAGCAGCACCTGAAAGTCTCCTTACCGAGCTGGAGTGACCAGCTTCTAGCATAGCAATGGTGATGTAGGCAGAAAGCGACAGCTCATCATTTACTCCTCCCTGAAAAAGACATGGAGAGAAGAATAATCAATGAATGACATGAGTGAGAAGCTCTTACATAGCTTTTAAATGAAGAGAAACCTGTTGCTATCTCCTCAAAAAACATCACTCCCTCAAGCTTATAGTCCTGTAACCCTATCTCAGGTGCTCAAAGTATAGTGTGGGGAAGGTGACTGAGCAGAAAATAGTAATTGTAAAGTGTGGAAAGTTAGCCCTTGGCAGAGGACAGGCAATTGGAGTAAAGTCTAGTTTTTGACTGTAACGGGAGAGCATGTTCTTAATGAAAAGAGTGTAAGTTTGACCAAGATGTAATTCTCTACAACCTTCAAGGCATTGTTGAAGAGTGTCCCAACACTTCGGAAACAGCCATCTGGCTTCTGCTTGCTTGCCAACCACATTAGGGTTTGAGCCTGGATATTGTCATCAACATAGATGAAGTGACTAGCTTGTGCAAATGATTTGTACACAAAGGCAGTGAGCCTGAAAGGGAAAGATGAAGCTGTGAGGTGAGCATTGAAAGTAGGAACAGAAAAAGTCATGCTCCCGTTCATGCATAAGCATGAAGAGTTTCAGCCACCATGTTGTTGGCTTGCCTTCTCCTTTTGTGCTCCTCCAGGAGACAGTAGTTAAAGGAGTGGTAGCTATATGGGACACAGAAAGGGTGTCCTGCTCACTCTGGGGCTGATCCTAGCTACAGAGCACTGCAGTGCGTTGGGTTTCATGGGACACAGCAGGAGACCAAACTAAAAAGTCAGCTGGGTCATGTAAATTCAATGCGAATTCATATCTGAGACATTTCTGCTCCCAGCCACTCACCAAGTGTTCCCTTCTTTATCTCTGGTGCCAAAGATACTGTAGGACCCATCAGAATGTTTGTATGACAGCTGCTTCTGGTAGCCTGCAGACACATGGAAGAGGAAGTGTTCCCCAAGTTAAAAACAAAACCTTATTCTGTTTGCTATCAGATTTATCTGAAACCACAGTGGGAAAAAGTAGAAAGGCAGTGTATATCTACCAAGCTGCAGGGAATGCCAGAGGGACCTTAGATGGAAGCATGGGCCATCTTGTCCTGTAGGGACGCTGAGTCACGGAATAGGCAGAGCTGTATCAGCTCTGTGCTCTAGATAAGCTAACACGATTAGGATACATGCTGTGCCTGGGTGGAAAAGGAGAAAAGGACTGAAAGACAGAACCTTGAAGGAAACATGACAGCTGAGACTCAGAAAAATAGGGTAAAGAAAGAAAGAAAGAAAGAAAATAAAACAAAAATAACAAGTGTCTTGATCAGGCAGACCCTTGGGTCACTGAGCTGTGCTTCAGCAGCGGTACCATACTGCTATGATAGCCATGCTGCTGCTCCTGCTCACTGGGCCTCCATGGGGATTTCAGCATACAGTGTAAGGAAGGGAAGCACAAAGTTCTCACCGCTCACTAAGTATCCGACGGCCTTGGATTTGACCTCCTCACTGAGCTGCCCTATCTTGTTCAGGTAGTCCAGGACGTAGATGTTGGGTGCAAACAAGACCATGTTCTGCTCCCCACAGCCAAATGGCATCTGGAGGAGCTGGTGCACATTCTGCATGGCAGTGCCCATGATGTCGCCTGGGGAAGAGAAGATGCCAGGAAGGATTAGTACAACTCATGGCCACTGAAACAAACAGTAATTTCCATTGTGTAGGCAGAGTCATGGAAAGCCTAGCTGGTGTTACAAGCCTTTCCAACAAGCATGAAGCTCTCAATGCCAAGTGATTTGTTCTGTTTTGCTTTGCAGTCAGCAAAGAAATCCTTTCCCTGTCTCTCCTTACTTAGTCTAAATTGCCCACATGAGAAATGCCATCAATTTTAGTGCCACGTCAAGCAGATACATATTAGAAATTAAAAGAACTTTCAGAAAACTTCTGTTTCCAGAGTGGGGAAGGGGAACAGCCCAGTGATGCTACAATGAACCATGTATTGCAGAATTAACAATTAATGCTGGAAAGGAACACTGGTTATGTAGGTGTATCTTAGACCACTTCTAAACTGTTATTTTTAGGAAAGATAGCACAGACCCAGCAAAAGATTTCTGGAATGAGCTGAAATCACCAACATTACAAAGCAAAGATTGTATGACTAGTGAGTCATGTAACTAAGCCCAGGTCCTTTTAAGGAAAAGACTGAAAAGATTCCACTAACATCTCAGATGTGCAGATGGGTGAGTGGAAAAAAGTCTACTGACATGAGTCTGGCTAATGTAGGCTGAGGTCATAACCCAGAACTATGCTGCTTTAGGTCAAAACATTCAAATGCGATAAATTTAAACAGAAGAGTGAAGAAGGATGTAACTGATTTTTAATCTTAATTTCTCTGATACAGCAAGATGAGAATCTTGCTTGGACAAGATGAGAATCAGTCTCTGGTCAAAAGCCTCCAATCAATGAGTGGAAACGCTCATTTTGAATCCTGAAAAAGCTTTCATTTTATGTTTTTACATTTTCTCTCTTTTCATGTTTTGTTAATTATATATTTACCAACAACAGAAAAGGAAGCTCTGGCTGATCCTTCCACCACATTTGTAGGTAAAGTTAGAGGAACATGTTGAATAACCACATCATCTGTGGAGAAAAATATTAAGTATCTTGTGGTTGCCTGTATGGGAACATTCGTTATAACGGTAGAATGCTCCTGGTAGAAATTCCACACTGCAAAATTCCACACAAGAGACAGCATTAGACAGAATTCACAGCTGTCACCAAGGACATCAAGAGAGAAGGGGGCATAGCAAAACCGAAATTGTGAAAAACAGACCAAATAGTGCAGTAACTGTCATTGCTGAACAGAAACCGGTTGAGCAGGGTAAGGCTGATACTCACAGGTTGTAGTGTCTGTGAACTCTGGGGATTTCTTCAGTGAGATTCTGGGGAGAGCTGGTTGGTGAGGGCCAGGGCTGCTTTTGTGCCTCGTTTAGGCAGAGCTTTCATGAAACCTTGGAAACTGTTTGCTGTCAGTACCAGAGATGGTCTGGAAAGGAACTTTACGTTCCCTCTCCCATTCCCACTAGAAACAGAAAGCTGCAAGCTACAGTTATCCTTCGAATGGAGTACAGCAGTCAACATGAGTTGACTGAATTTCTACAAGTGCATGAAATGCAGGACAGATTTTGGACAGAAAGATCTTCTCCATTTGATAGCCTCATAGCAGCCTTCCTTCAGCATCTCAGCACTGCTGGCTGCAGCACAGACTGCCTACATGACATGCACCAGATCACACAGGAATTTCATGGCAGGGAATTGAACTGCAACACTCACACTAGCTGCCATTTGGGCAACTCCAGGTTAAAGGGGAGAGACAACAACAACGAGCACTGCAGGAGAGAGTGCAAACTCTAACGTTCCTTTCAGTTCCTCTCGGGACAGCAGTATATAAGAACTTTACCTTTTGTACACACCAGGTAGTTTTGGGTCTTTTCCGTTCTGATTCCTTCAGGCTGCATGGCCATGGGAAGAAGAGACACAAGCAGTGAGTGAGAACAAAGCATGAAGAAGAAATGCAGTCACAGAAGAACCACCCTTCACCCCATCCTCCTGAATTATGGGACAGCTGGATTGAAGCAACATTTTACAGGTTCATACTTGATGTGGCTTCTACTAAAAGGGAGTTCCCATCAGATGGAGTCCCTCATTTCCAGTTTGTCCTCTGCATGAGGGAGACATGCATTTACCAACACCCACTGGTCCTCGTGGAAGAGGACATCAGATGGGAGTGGACTTAGTCTTAGGTTAAACAGCCAGACTATGTCCCAGCCAGATGAAGGTGGAGCCAAATCAGGAGTTTTTTTAGGAAACCTGAAAAACTTCCACTTGCTTTTGGCGCTTCTGCTGCATTTTTCTTTCCTCATGGAAGGGAGTACAGGGCAGACAGTAAGAGCTGTCAGCAGTACCTCAACCAACAGTGTTCTGATCTGGGTATCCCTGTAGTCAATACTGCCATTCCTAGATGCTTCATCTTCACAAGCTTCAACATCCTTGGTCTCTGCAGTAATGCTGAATATTACATTACCTTAAATAGTAGCAGAAAAGAAAAAATGGACTTCTATCATGCAGAATGATGGCTAAAGTAAGACATTTCGTCTGATAAAGAATATCTACAGATGTTAAGTAGTGCAAAATAATGAATGGTCAGTCACTCTAGGTAAGAAGTGGAAAGAGAACTGATCTCTGAAAATGGGAATGATAAACACACCGCACTTGCGGAGGAGCTCTTTAGCCCAGACAGCTGGAAAGACCAGTAGGAGACCAAGTTCTCCAGGCTCCAAGTTCTCCAAGTTCCTAATCCTTTCCAAGAGGATTAGGTTTTTCAGGTGAGGTATAAATTGATTAGTATCAATCTCAGGACAGAAAAAGGGGTAGATTCAAACACACTTACCAATTTCTTTGGGGAAAATATTCCAGATGTAGGTCTTTCTTTGTTTGGCACATACACATCCATCATCCTCTGGGGAGATGAGTTTGGCCTGATAATCAAGGGAATCTGACAGCGAAACATTAATCTGAGAACAGAAAGAGGGGTGTGATGGGATGAATATTTTGTACCTTAGGCAAATAGTGCTTTACTGTTAGAGGGGGTGAGATAGTCTCTTTTTAGATCCAATGTTAACAGTGTAGAGCAGGTTAAGCCCTGAGATGATGATGTTAGATGATTCATTTATTAGATGTAACCTTAACAGGTTGCCTCTCACGACATTCTCCATAGAGATGTTAAATATCCTATGCATGCATCTGATTCCTGATCAGGATAGCAAGTTATATTCAGTTGACCTGGCGTTAATGGCCTTGAACTAACTTGCAAAAGAAACCATTGATTAGTGTTTGTTCTTCTGTTATTGTAGGAACACTCGGAAAAGAAGGTTAAGAGATGGATGACTCAAAAACAGAGGGGTTGTTTGGTTTTTTTTTCTAGGTTGTTTAAAACACTAAACCTTTTTGTTTTGTTTAAACTGTTTGGAATAAAAAACATTCCTAAATTTTGTCTTGATTTTTACTTTTTTGGTGGTGATCTCCTTGTGAGACTGGAGGGCTGATTTTCAGCATTCAAAGCAAACAGAAGAAATCTAGACTCCACACCTGCCTCTTTTTTTCAGGATTCCTAGATACAGCATAAGAAACAAGAAGCCAAATAGAAGATCCCTGGTTTTCTTTCTTCAGGTATCCTTTCAACCATGTGTAAGCTCTCTTCATGCAGAGGTACAGTGCAGCTGCGATCTGGAACCAATTTGCCTGGAAAGTACTGAATATTGAGAGTACTGTCCCCCAGTGCCTGGGAGCAATAGAGCCTTTAGCTGGACAAATACTCTGTAGGGCAAGTACTGGATTTTTTTGCTCCCTGTTTTGCTACTTTTGCCTCAGGGAAAAAGGATTTGTCTGTTCTCCAATTCCTGCTCATCCCACTTTCTTCTGTTTGGCAAGAAATCCTTCATTTCTTCACACTTTCACATACATCCCTAAAGAAAAGATCCCACTATGACCATTGATGTTGGATGACTGTCCATGATGAATCTCTGCCAATCACTTGTTTCCTTCCTCTATGGATTGTGAGATAGTTGCTTATACACCCATCCTAGTCACAATTCACACAGGTCTCCCTCTGCTTTGTAGTGGTTTGGAAAGACAAATCAAGTCAGGGTAATTTATGGTCAGATAGAATGAGCAGTACATCAATCAAGGGCAGGGACAGATCTAGTCACCTACACCAATCATTTTGCTACAGCTTCTTTGGAAATGGGGTAAGGTCTAAGGATGTGGGCAGAAGTACACACCTTAATGCAGTGGTCAAGGTAGTTGAAGACATTTGCTCTAAGCAGGAAATCTTCTCCTCGGATGATAGAGTATGGCAAGGTCAAGTCCACAAAGAAAGGCTGGAAGGCTTTCAGGGTGGTAGGCACAGACATACCGAATCCAACCAACTCTTCCACACAGAAGGCACTGGCCTTCCATTCAGTGATGGTGCCAGGGATGGAATATGAGATGCTGGCTTTTCCAGTAGAGCTGATGGGAATGGATAAAGGATGACTTTAGAAAGGCTAAGTTTCATATACTTTGCTTCTCAGTAGAGGCAATGGATTTTGAAAATCAGCACTATCCCTATTCTGTCTGCATAAATGCCACATCCAAGTTCCTCCAGAACTTATCACCCAAATCTTCTGAGAAAAGCCCATTTGAAAGTTCTTCTGCCCATCATTTCCCTGAGTTTGCAAAGAAAACTCAGAATTCTTGTGTTGCAGACCCATATTTTAAATAGAGGTGCCCATTTCCTTAGGAAGGGAATATGACTCATAGTACACACATTGTGGGAATAGATGTCTTTGGGACAGGGTAATTTTATCATGGAAAAGAGGAGGGCAGGTGGTCAGGTGATGATTGAAAAAGCTAGGTCTTCCAGGCCTGAAGAAAAGAAGAGGTGGCAAGGAATTGCCACCTTGCAGGACACCAGGGAACATATTCACTAAGTCTTATAAGAAAGGCAAAGAGATGGAAGAAGTATTACTCACTTAATCAAGACTATATCCCAAATCCAAGTTTCAGGAAAGAATTTCCGAATAGTCTCAAGGATGAGTCTCTTCCCACGTTCCTCTCTAGCAATTTCTGCTGGTAAGAGATAATGGGAATTTAGTGAAACCTGGGTCATATAACCAAGACTCCCAGAAAGGGCAGCTTTTAATATGCATGGGCCAGTATGAAGGATGATTAGTATTTACCCATTTCTCTCTGAGATTATTGGTAATGCCATATAAATATTGATTAATTTCATTAATGTATCTGTGAGCAAGGTATAACCTGGTATCACAAAGAAAGAAAGCATTTCTTGAAGTCCTTTGGTCTCCAGATATGAGCACGAAACCTAGGGCTAGAACTCAGGTCGCTTGGCTCTTATATCTTTTCGCTGTCGGCACTATTGCACTGTCTTTTCAAACAAGCTGTGGTCAGAAGGGAATCATTGTCAACAACGTTAGTTTTGTGTCACACTCTACTGGTTGCCAACACTTCCCAGCATGAAACTGGACATGAATCAGAAGTGTAGACCTGAAAGACTTTTTTGGGTATTGGCCATTACCCTAAGCCACCTCATTTTGTGCTAGACCAATATTAAATATCAATACCAATATGATTCAGGAGTACTGTCCATGTCCATGTCACATGAATACCACTTCATTTAAGGAGAAAGATAAAATCTCTTTCCTGTCCCTTATATTACCTGATGATTTGACATGGTGTGTAGAAGCCATGAATCCTGCATTCAAGAAATATGGTGGAGGTCTTACAGTCTCACTAGTACACACGACTGGTTGCCGAACCTTTGAGTTAGTAAAAAATTTTATGCCCATATCCTGTAAAAAATACACTTCTGCGTTAGCCATAACCATACTGTAGCTGAGGTTGATTCCATTCCTCCCACTTTCTCATTACTGCTTTTCCACCATGCCCAGAGACATCTATGCAGAGACATGCCCAGAGTCATCTATGCTGAGACTTGTGGGAGTGTTATGCATGCTGAAAAATCACAGTAGGCACCAGCAGCAATTGAGAATAGATGTCCGTGAGGATAGTTTGTCATGTATGAGCTTTACTAACATCATTATTTGCAGAAAAATCTAAAGCTACATAAGTGGAAATTCACTTGAATAGGTTTAAGTAATGTACAGGACATTTACCCTGAGGAACTGATATACATCTGGTCCTAATCCAGACATTACAGGTGTGTAATATAAGCCTTTGTGAAAGATGTTGTCAGATGAGACACAGGGGTCTTTGGGACCATCTTCTAGATTGAGCCCATTGAAGATATAGCCTTGAAAGTCTTGCAGGGGATGCAGGCTGTATATCTGTGAGGGGGAAGGAAACACAAAACCTGTGTGTATGGAAAGATCAATCCTGATTACACCACCATGTGCTGCAAATTGCCAGAGCTGAGATGTTAGCCTATTTGAAACAATGCTGTTTCCTGGACTGAAAACTAGCTGAACAGCTGGACGCAGAGGGTGATGATTAGTGGCACAAAGTCTAGTTGGAGGCCAGTAACTACAGGTGTACCCCAGGGGTCAATTCTGGGTCCAATCCTGTTCAGCACCTTCATTAATGATCTGGATGATGGGGCAGTGTACCCTCAACAAGTTTGCCAATGACACCAACCTGGGAAGAGTGGCTGATAACGGTTGTGCTGCCAAAGACTGGTTAAACCAAATCCCACATGAAAGAGGACTTCCAACTGCCAAGAAACAAATGCTGTATATTGTCTATTACAGATAGTTTATGACCAGCACATGCAAAAACCAGCAGAAGTTAACACAGTCTAACAATCTCAAGTGGAGATGCATTGAAATGGAGAAGGAGGAAGAAAGAGACAATGCATTTGTTTGGGCAGCTTACCATTTCTGCAGACATCTCTGTCTCAGACTTCAGGAGCAGCACGCTCTGATCCACTGCCCTCACAGCACAGAAGGAGTTGGCAGCAGCTTCAATGACTAAACTGACATTGGAAGCTGAGAGCATCTGCTTTGCAGAGAATTGCAATTGGACCTGAAATTTATCAAACAGATGTTGGTATGGCTCATCACTACTGCTTGGGGCTGCTCTGTGTCTGTGCCTGTGTGTGCGGAGGGCAAGAAGGAGAGTAGAAGGCTCTTCTGTTAAAGCACATATAGCCTGCCAGTAGAGGGATGTCTGGTTCCCTGCTTCTGTTGACCAGGCCTCTGCTATAATGAGGGCTTAGGCAGTAAGCATACTTAAACTCCTGTGACAGCTTCAATAAATCCTACCTCAAGTGATTTAAACAGAAAGTGTGTTTCCGTTGTAAATCACATTTTTCAATAAAAAAAGTGTAACAGATTAGATGGTGAAGTGGGGTAAGGCTAAAGTGTGTGCCTTGTGCTAAAGAAAACACAGTTTAAACCAAATAGGATGCTAATCCAGCTCAAGAGAGGCAGGTACCATCTGGGAGTAGTGCGGGTTTCCCAAAAAGTAGGTTTTAATGTTGAAAGAAGCTTTACCTTTTGATGATAAGGCCAGGAGGTGGTGATAGAGGAGAGGTATAAGGCCACAGAGAAAAAAGGGGAATGAAGACAGTAATGTTGAGACAAGTGGATAGAAACAAGAAATAAAACTGGAAATCTGTTATGAATGTGTGCACAAAGAATTTTATATTTATCTGACAGCAGGTAAGACTTGCTGTATCTTAGTGTCTCTCACCTTGTTTCTGAAACACTTCTCAACTGGAAATCGGACACTGTCTGCCACCAGTTCCTTGTCAGGGTGTAACGTATACACCAGCAACCGAATGGCTGGAGCCATTTTCTCACTGACCACAAGTGGGATGGTGAAAGTGCCATTTTGATCTGTTAGAAGAGAGAAAGGGTCCAGTAAGGAGAGAAATGCAACGACCTGCTCTAGTAGTAGCCATCCTCAACTGGCATATAACTGTACCAGTCAGTGGAGAAATCTGTATTTAGACAATAAGCTGAAAAATCCTGGATTTGCCAGGAAGTGACATGCCTGGGTTTAGCTCCAGGTGCTCTCTTCTGGATTTAAACATATGTCCAGATTCAAACAGCCCTCTAACCCAGACACTTTGCATTCTCTATATTATCCTTTGGGAAGACCTTTACAGGACACTACTTGACTCATATCAAGTGATCTAGGTGCTGGACTAAATCTGACTTTATAGTGATGTTAGTGGTAGTATCATGCACACATGAATGGATGGAGAGCGATACATCCCTCCCAGTAGCTGCTGTATACATCCAGGAAGTCTTGCCTTGGTCCCCAGTTCAACCATCCCTTCTAATTTTGTTTTTTTTAATACAGAAACATGGATTGGCAACTTAACTTACCAGCTTGGATATTAACTTTAATTTCCCCTGTAAGGACAATCTTGCCCTTTGCCATGCCCTGTGCAGAGAAGAGCAATACATTTATAGGTTGATAGAGGTTGGAGGGAGAAAACTGCAATTGAGTTCAATGTACGTGGACAGGGCAATCAAAGCATGTACATTGAGATGGCTTCTAATGCTTAAAAACCAGCCTTGGGGCATGCTGGATGCTGCCACTGCTGCTGCTACTGCTGGTGCCCTTGTCACTGGTCACAAAGCAAAAGGAAAATGAAGGGAAGAGGGAGGCAGAGAATACCGTAAGGAGTTTCTTGGAGGAAAGGGACAAGAACCCTGGCTTGAGACATTATGAAGGTGGTTCCTTTCTATGGGATAGAGTAACATGGCCTGAAATGGGGGTCATTTTTCCTGAGCGGGAAGTTCTGCCAAACCACCTCAGTGCTGTTTCTGTCATTGTGCTGGCTGGAAATCCCAAAGCTGAAAGAGTGCTCATTGCTGTAATTGCTGTGGATGGACTGCCAGATAGCTGCCCAGTCAAACCCTTTCAACAAACCCTTGCAACAACCTCACACTCACCACATAGTAGAAGTTTATGGTGTTTATGCCCTTGTATCCCTCTGTGTTCAAGATGTAGTGCACAGTGATCATCCTTTTCTGCCCACAGTTCAGATCTTTCCACAAAGGCTCAATCCTCACAAAACTGCTAGTCCAGGAGTAGAAGCGTGGGATGGAAAGAAACGCATCGGGGTAGGAAGGCTCTATCCAACCTTCAGAGTGGCACTGGTCACTTGTTTTATAAGTTGCCTGATCAGGAGAGGAAGTGAGGAAGAAAAGGAAAACAAAACACATGTCATTAGGGAAATAATTATCACATACTGACATCAGAATGATTAGGTGATAGAATGCATCTATTTCAGAATTGCATCTAAAGCCAAACTGGTAAGGGAATAGCAGCACAATAGTCTTGCAGCCTTGCAACAAGCCATTGCATTGCAACAACTCAGGTGTTTTCCTAACTTCTTTTATAGTGATTTTTGAGACCTTTAGAATATGAAATAAGCCAGAGAAAGCTTTATTTTTATTACCAGAATTCAAACCTCCTCCCATCTTTTTGGGGTTCAGTTTGAGAGCAGCCATCTCTCTTTGTGTCTCGGTTCAGTCTTGTTTGCTACTCACTTTCAGACTGATCTCAGGATCAAACATTTTGGACGTGTCAATGCTAAACTCCGCAATGCCATTATCGTCAGTGGTGAAGTTGGCCGTGTTCTTGTTATTGACAAATAGCTGAATAACCTCACTGGAAATAGGAGAGTTGTCTTTGTCTACCAGCTTGATCTGTAGAAGAGAACGTGAGGCATGTTCAGCATGCTATCTTTTTGTATGTAGATGCTAATGTTTTGTGCTCCCTTGCTCTCCAAATAGAATTGCTTTTTTTAATCCGTTCAAAGCAATATTAATTGCTGAAATGTTGCTCTTCACATTCTGGCAGCTATTTCAGCTATCTTGTGAGGTTTGGAGCAGGAGCTTCTTCAGCATATGCTGCATCATTGATAATGTCATTTGTGGAGCAAGAACTCCTCATGTCTCATCTCTTTCCTGGTCAGACCCTCCTGTCTACACATTTCCAGATTAAAGATGTACCCCTTTTCCTCCATTTTTTCCTTCACTAGTTTTATAGAATCATAGAATCATAGAACAGTTAGGGCTGGAAAGGACCTTAAGATCATCTAGTTCCAACCCCCCTGGGAGTCTGCTGCTGCTACTTTCAGTATCTGAAGGCCTTTCCTCCAGATCTTTGTTTTGAACTCTTTTATCATTCTGTCCCCACCATTTCTGATGTTCAAGTGTTAAACAAACAAGGAAAATATATCAGGCACCATTAGATAAATTCTAAGTTGGTAGAACTGAGCATTCATTTTGAGCTGGGTTTTTTTGTTTGGTTTTGGCTTTGGTTTTTTCTGAAATAAAAGATGGCAGAAGTAATAATATATTAATCACAAGCTTAAGACACTGACTATCCTCACCGTCCAGAAACAGCATGGAGACAAATGACTTCTGAAACAAAAATAACAACAGAGAACTAACAGTATTCAGGGGAATGTTGACTTCAGAGGGACTGAATACAACAAAAGTAAAGGCATACAATATACATCCAGCAACATACATTTCATAGAGCAGGGAAGGGCTATGAATCACATGTGATGGCACCAGGACAGGAACTGGGATCTGCTGCATTTTGAGAAAGTATGAGTATTAGTGGCTTTGAGACAATAGTTCCCTTGATATGACACTCAAGGGGTGGGGGGGGGGTGAGTTTGCGCAAAAGCAAAGAAGCTGCCTGAAGCCAGCAGCAGCAGCTTTGTCTCTGAGATGTGACATCTCATCCTCCTACCATGCTAAAGCATGTTTAACCTCTAGTGTGTGCGAATGCATGTGTTTGAGGAATTCACTGTGGCACATCACCCCAGGGAGCCTGTTGATCCCCTTCCTTCAGTAAGGAGTGGAAAGGTGCACAGCAATCTGAAGATTGGAGTGGAGACCAAGTGAGAAAGTTATATAGACGTATTCCAGAGGGGAAAAAAATACTTGAAAGGCAATCTCTTCTCTCGTTTCAGTGCTATTGGTAAGATATCCCCTATCCTTTCCTCATTGAAAAAAAAAAAGAGCTGAAGGAGAGAGATTTACTCCTTTCACTCTTTCTTCCCTCATCCCCCAGTGTTTTGATTAATCTCCAGCTGTCATATGATGGTCAGTCCTGAAGGAAGAGGCAGTGATTTATTTCAAGCTAAAAATGCAAGTTAGAAAAATGATAGTTATTGGATTGTTTTGATTTGAAGTATTTCTGGCAAAATTAAACTCAGAATATACTAATACTCTTCAGTATTTAGAATTACTAATAGTGTACTGTATGTAAAGAAAGAGACTTGGGGAGGACACCACCCACCCTAAACAGTGCCCCAAATGTTCCTATTACTGTTGTCGTGTGATTGCCTGTAAGTCATCTTCAATACAAGCTCTCCATGCCCTTCCTTACCTGTCCAAAGTAAGGAATTCCTCTTCTGTAGTGGCGATCCACATTCTCAAACTGTATACTGCTCATCACCCGAGTTATGGAAATAGAGTGAGTAGCTGTGAGTTGCAGACCTGTAAGAAATGTCGAAGAGAAGATACAGTTTGTCTTTCATATAGCTTCAGAGTTAGCATTTGGCTGGAGATGGTTACTATGCTTATAAAAATGGATTTTCTTCAGGAAGACATCCTTGTAGTCAGCAGGCAGATGCTGATTATCTCCTACTCTCCTTTTGACCACACCACTGTTGCTGTTTCTGACTGTCTAGAAGGAATTACCTGTTCCTTTCTCTGTGACAATAGCTTTCACACCAAGATTCCTTACGTAACCAATGCGATTTAGCTCAAAGATGTTGGAGCTGAAAACCTGGGAGAGGCAGCCAGTCTTCAGCTGGAATAGGAAATAAAAAAATCCTGTCACCAAGGATCACAGCTTTCAAAGAATGCCAGCAATACGCAGAACCCTTGTTTAACAAGTAAAGTCTTTTCCCGCTACTTTTAACATGATTTATACAGGACTGATGGAGATATCACTGTCTACACTTTTCAGATGGGAAACACATGTTCTGTGAAGAAAGAACATGTCAGACCTCCTTAAGGCCTGTAGGAAACCAAGAAGAGAAATGAGGTGCCCTGAGTTCCTACTGAGATGAGTAGATGAGGTGAAGGATCAAAGAGAGAAAGAAAAGCGTAATGAGCAGTGGGAGAGAAGCAAGAAAACAGGAGAGAGGACAAAGAGGAATAATAATTGTGTATCATACATCTTTGGTAAATGATTGACAAGCTGGGCTCTTCTTGCATCTCCCATGTGAATCAAAATCCCTGCACACACTGAGCTGGACCTTCCCTTCAACAGGCTGGCCATAGGTGTACCTATGGAAAAAGGAAATAGGTCCATGAGTGATGATTGAAAAATTGACTTAAGCTAACACATGCAGGAATAGATCCAGGACCAGAAGTGAGCTGAGAAGCAAGAGAATGGAATAGTTTCACAGGCTTTTTCCTAACTCTCCTGCTGTTACAAAAAGATAATACAACTCAGAAGCTGAAATACTAATGAGTTCTACTTCACCCCTAAAAATAAATACTTCTATAAGCATGATGGACAGACATGTCTGCCAACCAGATTATGACTGTTGTATCCATTCTTCAAATTAGACTGGAGTTCTAGACACAGTAAAATCAAAGCAAAACTCCTCATATCTGCAAGGGGCTCAGGATTTCGACCCTGGATTCTATATTACACGATCTTAGTGTTAGAGTAAGCAAGGTCCTTCTGAAGGACTAAGCTTGGAAGGGGGAGTTAAAGACAGCTGGAACTCTAAGACACCTGCTAGAATTTAATGGTGCTCTGCTGTATGAAGGTCTCCCTCTGAAGTGGGTTATTTGGAGTGGACACATCCTACTTTATCAGCAGAGACCTTTCAAAAGATCTGTTCAACTCACCAAACACCAGTTGGAAGAGAATACTCTTACAACAAATGAGATGAGCACACAAGTAAATGAAAAGCTCCAACCACCAAGTCAACCCTGACCAACCTCCAACCTCTTCTGAGGCACTATTTATTTTGGTCTCTTGACTAAGCCTGTCTCTTTCCCCAGTCCTTGGAAAGTTCTTGCTCTTCAGTATACTTCATAACCACTCTACAGCTGGTACTTACACTCCACAGACTTTCACTGTAAACTCTGAATCCAGGACTGTAAGGCTTTCTGGTGCAGAGACTGTGACATCAAATTTTGGCAACACTAGGACAGAGAATGAAAAGAAAAAAGACAACACTGGCAAGTTGTAAACTTGCAGGCCTTCCTGAAATGAAAGAGAAAATGAGGATATATCACCAGTGTTAGTTCACAAATGGAATGGGATCTCAGAACTGGGGTGTCAAAATGTTTGACAAGTGGCCTGACCTGCAAAGGCTGACTGAATTATTTCTACAAAACTTTGAAGAGAAAGCAGAGCTTCTGAGGTGAATCCTGTGATGCCTAGATGCCTTACAGAGCTTTGGCCAAGAAAGTTCATGGACATGTCTCGAAGAAGGTTAGTTTGTCACAGTGAATTTTGCAATCAGTGTATTGATTTGTTATGTGGATTATTTTCCTGGCTAAACCTGTGCAAAATGGTTAATTTCTCTTATTCGGCTTTTTACTGATTTTTTGGGGGTTTTTTTCTCTCCAGTTCTTACTGACAACTGATTGAAGTTCCATTTACCAGGAAGCTGTTTGAAGTTTCAGCAGTCAAAAGGTCTGATTGATAGGGGCTTATGTCTAATAATGTTTTCTACTCCAAACAAAACCAATGGGTGGCATTTACCATATTCCTCCACAAGGAATGAGTGATTTGTTTTATCTCCCGACTTCTTTGCTACTATAATTCTGTAGTTCCCCAGGATAGGCTCTTCAGTTAGTGGGAATTCAATCTGGATAATGTTCATTTCTGACGTCACATTTTGCCACTGAAAGATCCTGTTGCCCCATGGATCCTGCAGAAGAAAAGCAATACAGACTTTTTTTCTTTTTCCCTTTGAAATCTCTTGCTACTGGCACACAAAACCAGAAACAAAGAGAAAACAGGACAAGCTGCTTTAACTTATTGGAGAAATTGCTTAATGCGTGTGTATTGAGATAAATTATGACTTGGTACTCTAATTACTAATGTTGCTAGAGTCTCATCTCTTGATCTCAGATTTAGGCATCCTCTGCAAGCCTAGGTATTGGTCTCAATCATCAGTTGATGTTGAACAATATTGCTCTTCCCTGCTCCTTAGTATATGTTGCTCTAGTTTTGTGTCAAGAGGGGAGAAAAAGAAAATCTTTGTGCTCCCACTTCAGCTAAGCTTATCCCACACAAATCTTGGCCTTTAGCATCCCCAGATTTTTTCAGCTGCTGGAAGAAGGAAGGAAGCATTTCTTCTGCATTCACTAGGGTGCCATTTGCCTTTCAGTATGAGTTATGCTGGTTAGACTAAAAAAACTCCCACCACTTCCCTGAACTGTTTAAAGCACTGGCTGCAGAAAAACACATATAGACCTCAAAATACGTATGTTTCACTGTAAACAAAGAAAAATTGACTTCGTGGTATAACATGAAAACTTGCAAGAATACTATCTAGACATGAACTGCAATTGCTATTTTAAAAATCCTTACAAAATGCCATGGAAGTGCTAACATAACTAGTAATTAATGTGATGGTGAGGCAGTGGCACAGGTTGCCCAAAGAAGTGGTAAATGTTCCATCCCTGGCAGTGTTCAAGGCCAGGTTGGACAGAGCCTTGGGTAACATGATCTAGTGTGAGGTGTCCCTGCTCACAGTAAGGGGATTGGAACTAGACGTTCTTAAGGCCCTTTCCAACTCTAACCATTCCATGATTCTGTGATTCTAGGAATTGTGTCCACAGCCTATATTTGTTCATAGTTTTCAGAACACTTGATTTGTGAAAAGATATACCCAAAAATAAGTTGAGCAAACTGAGGAGCAAAGGACTCCTTCCTTTGACTCAAAGGAAGGGAGTCAAAGGTAGGCATAAGAACAGTACAACTTTTGACTGCTGAAGTGAATATAGGTATTTCCATAGTAGTAAAGCTCAAACAAGATCCTGGGATTTTATGGAGTTTCTGTTAAATTTTTGTCAGTGTACCCAGGAGTAAGATTTGTCTGAATGTAGACACATACAAACCAATGCAAGCATATGTGCCCTAGATTTTATTTGTAGATGAATAATACAGTACAAAAAGAAAAATTTCTTACCTGAATTGCAATCAACGGGTACTGAAAGAGGAATAAACAAAGTGTGAGACGGGATTAGGTGGCTTAACAAACACAAATTATTTTTCACCAGGACTGTGAGAGATGCATAATCAATAATCAGTATAATACCATTAATCAGGTATCTTCACCTCTTACTTTAATCAGTTCAATAGCAGTTTTACTTCAATAAGAACATTATATAAAGGGAAGAGATCAAATGACAACATCAGGGCAGTTTCTGATCATACTGAATTTAGTGCAATCCCAGAGGAGCTCAGTAAGTGGAGTTATAGAGATGCATGAAAACCATGATTAGGGCTTCTTTGATTTTATATCCTAACTCTGCTTATTAGCATCAGAACTTTTGGTAACACACTGCTGTCTTCCACATTACAACCACATGAGAGGAGGCCAGTAAAGACCCTTCTATCTCTTGGCTTAAGCACTCTGAGCATGAAGGCAGCTTCCTGGCAATGCGTAGAGTGCCTCTGATGAGATAAACAACTGTGGTAACAACTTTCATTTTCATTTCCCATCTCTAAAATGGGCAAAATAGCAGGTGGATGACTTACCAAATTTTGCCAGCAACAATTGCTGTACAGTAATAGTGGGAGACTGAACCATGGGCTTTCTGGTCAGAGCTAAAATAATGTCTGCTGCAACAAAGTGGAGGGCTTTTAAGCCTCTTTCCAAGCAATAGCAAGAGGTGTTGTGTCACAAATCCAAACTACTACACTCATGTTAATTCTTTGGCATTTAGTCTCTGCAAATCGCATTTTATCTACAGCAGCTGTTTACTTAAAATTTGAGAAGCGGTTGTCTCCCAGCAGTTTTAATACTAGTCACTCACCATCTCCTGAACAGGTTTAAAATTGAAATCCAGGGCAACAACACGAAACATCACTGAAAAGACAAGGAACAGGCTGTTAGCATTAATTATAGTTTATTTGGCTGAGCATAGTGTTTTGCATTCATTAGAACTCCCAGTTTCAATGGATCTTCTAGAAGTCCCACTTGCGCAGGATGTAGCTAATAAAATTTGCTTGAAAGTGAGAATTCTACAGAGACTTTGCTGAAGGGACTTTTCCCCAAGATCAAGTTCTCACATTCTTTCATGAAAGTTTGCTTAACCTCAGATAAGCACTGCTGTGCAGGTTAGGCAGTCTTAAGTGACAGCCATAATTCTTTCAGTGACCATCAGCATGATGTAGGCAAACTTGTTCGTCTTCATTTCCCCATCTCTAAAGAAGGGTTTGTTGCTTCGAACATGTGAAAGTTCCAAATCTTATGGAAGTAGATTAGGTGTCAGTTTTTCCTAATGCAATTCCTTTTAGGTCAGTGTAATTCCTTTTAGTTCAATTTGTTCTCATCTTCTACAGGTTTTTGCATTACTTTTCGGGTTTGTTTTGTTTTGTTTTGTTTGCAAGAGGAATATTAAAAGGAGAGCAATGAATTGCTCCAGTGAGAAGGCTGGAGGGCCAAAAGAAGTTGGGACAGCTGACCCAAATGACCCAAACTGGCCAAAGGGATATGCCATACCATACGACATCATGTTCAGTAAATAAACTGGGGGGGGAAGCTGGGCAGAGGCTGCTGCTCAGGAACAGGCTAGCCATCAGTTGACAAGTAGTGAGAAACTGTAGTGTGCATTACTTATTTTGGTTTGGTTTTTTTTTTTATCATTTAAATATATATCGTATATTTTTTATGATTATCATTATTATTATTTTCTTCCTTTTCTGTCCCATTAAACTGTCTTTATCTCAACCCATGTGTTTTCTCAATGTTACTCTTCCCATTCTCTCCCCCATCCCACTGGGAGGTAGGGCGAGTGCTTAGTTGTCAGCTGGGGTTAAACCACAGCAGCAAAGAAAAATATAAATATGCGTTTCCAAACTGCCCTTAAAAAGCATTACCTTTCCATAATTTAATTTAGTCTACTGCTTCCCCACCTCAAAACCAAGACATTTGACAACTAATAAAGCCATGTTTTGTGGACACCCTGGTTGCATCAAATTTTGATTGGTAAGCTTTCCTTCAAGCTATCTATGTGGCTAGAACTCATCCCTAAGTAAATTATAGCTGATTCAAATCTAAGGGCTATATGATTTGGCTGACCTTCGGAAAGAACTATTATCATAGTGTTTCTTATGGTGTTCTAGCTGTGTGTTAGAAGTCTTAAAGCCTAGCAATGAATTAAGGAATGGATCAAGATAAATGGTTCTTTGCATACATGGAGCTCTGTTTAATTGCCAGATGAGAAGTATGCATAGGAGAATAAGATAAGTGCAGGAAAAACAACAATATAAAGTCCAAAACCATCAGAACCCAGAAGGTAAGTAGCATGATTTTATCTTTAAAGGCATAGAATTAATTTTAAAATAATGGCTTTCACTCTCAGTCTTTAGACTGTCTTTGATGCTGACCAGCATCAAAGGAAGGGCAAATAAAATGATAGATACCATGGGTTGCCATGTCTCCTGCCATCCTGAAGATGACTTTCTGAACTCCGCACTTGTAATGGTCTTAACAGAAACTCTGAAGAAACTGCCTAGACTGTAGCTCAGACTGAAACACCCGGCAGAGAAATTCTGTCTGAAGAAATTGCTTCCTAAGGGACATGTTATAAACTAAATAAATATTCACCACTCTGTCCTGGTTTGTAGATGGGTTTGTCTGTCTGCACGAAGACAATGCTTTCTGTGTTCCAGATCATCACTGACCGCCGCTCTTCCAGGCTGACTGTGGTACCCTTGGCAGAGAAGGAAATGAAAGCCAATGGGGCAGAATTGACAGGAGGAGTCTGTAAGTAAACAAAAAACAAGGGGAGGTTGTTAATCTTGAAGTAATTTGCTCCAGAACCTATTGAACAGCTATACCTGTGGCCTGGACTCCTAAAAAGAGACACCCACTTCACTTCCATCACCTTCATCACCTTCCATCACTTTTCTTGGGCTTTTCTGATTTTTTATGTTTATTAAAAATGCCTCCTCGTCTGTTACTATATATGTCCTCTGCCTCCTTTTTTCTTCAACAAGTCTTATTTCTCCTTACATTTCTTTTCCCCTGGGACATTAATTAAAATGAATTTACCGTGAAGTTGAAGCACTGTAGATCATTGCTTGCCGTCATGGTTTTCTCAAAAATAGTGGTGTTGACAGCACCATATTCTAGGATGACTCTGATGGATATTGTCTCATTGAGGTTAAGGAACTGCAGGCAAACCTGACCTGGAGAGTCAGTTTGGAGGACAGCAGGCACCATCAGGACATACTGCCTATGAGATCCAAACATCAAAGTGATCACACCATAGAAAAAGGAGAAACAGTCTCAACAAGATGAGAGAAATACAAAGCATTATTATTCAGTACCCACTGATTAGTTTAGATTAAATATAGGATGCTCTGCCGGTCCCCCTCACTCCTGCCCTGTGGCTCCCAACTAACCCAGTCCTGGGTTCCACACACAGCTCACACAGCTCTGCCGGTGACCCCAGCTCTTATCTTTTTGTCCTTTACCTGAGTCCTGGACCCACCTGCTTTTAGCAGAGCTCACTACTGTTACTACTGCTATTGTTTTTTCTGAACATACACGTCAACTTCTACACAAGTTCTGCAAAAGGCAGAAGGTGTGCTTCATATTAAATGAGAACCATTCACTTCCCATCTACATTCCAGTTTAACTTAACTCTACAGATATAAAAGATTAGTCATGGCAGTATTTATTATTTAAAGTAAAATCAGTGGCACTACTTTTAGCACTGTCTTAAAGCCTTATCATGAATACTATTAGAAATAATATGATAGTTCTTACGGCTCAGGTTCCTTTGCAGCTGTTACATGCAGGAGAAGAATAGCCAAAATAAACTTCAGCCACATTTTTCTCACTGGGAGACACAAGAAAGAGATAAGCTCTCATCCCAAGAAACAATTCATTGCCTACTAGTTTAACAGTTCTACAACATTCCTCACCCAGTGCTCCAGAGGAAAGGAGTCGATCCTTCAACTCCTCCCTGGCTGTTCCTTAGATGTTAGTGCCTTTATAATTGCAGCAAGGGGTGGAGATCTTAGTCTATCCTACTACTTGCAAGAACCTCCCCTGACCCTACTGCAAGCTAAACAAACCCACTGTCTTCAGACTGTAACACTTCACTGCAGTGCTCCGAATGTCTGTGAAAAATGTCTTTAGTGGTCTTCTTTTCAAGGTGAGGGGCTTTGCTTTTTACACTGAGGCCTGGCACAGCACAGAAAAACACAAAATTATCTAAATTGTAGATAATCTAAAATCTAAACAGAATAAACCTGTCAAATCAGATCAACATTTGAGGATTTTGCCCACCATTGTTGGAATTTATCATCTGGATTGACAGTCTGGGTGAAGTAGACTAACTTTCTATATTTTGACACCTGTTTCTAGTTAAAATAATGTATTGGCTCCACTTTACCCTTGCTTCATGGATATTTTGAATATTGATGAAACCGAATGATAGAGAAACCAGAAACAGAAAGACATCTAAAAGGTCTTAAACATTTCTTCCTTAGCCATTGAACACTTTACAGTGTTATTGAAGTTTAATTAATTTCAGCTTGAAATTAGCCATTTGATGGGTCCATGTAAATCTGTTAGTGCCCCAGGTTTCTAGTTTTCACACCTGTGTGAAAGCTGCTTGGTTTTCTTAGGGAGAGAAAAAAAAAATCTGCTTTCATCCTCCTTCTTTTGTTCTCTTGTTCTCTCCAGAGAAAATAAAGCACTCTCTGTGCTGCTCCCCTTAAGTAAAGAAGTGCTAGAAAGCAGTTGTTTGATAAGTGCAATTAATTTTTTTCCATTCATATCGGTACCGGATCTGGCTGGGATGAAGTTATGAAGTCAACTTTCTTCACCTGTATAGTGCTGCGTTTCACATTTGTGGCTAGAACACTGTTCATAATTCACCAGTGTTTTGCCTATTCCTGACTAGTGCTTGCACAGTGTCAAGGCTTTCTATCTATCTCCCTCACCTCCCACCCAAAAACCAGTAAAGTGGGGGTGGACAAGAAATTGGGAAGGGACACAGCCAAGACAGTTGACCCAAGCTGACCAAAGGGATATCCCATACCATATGACATCATGCTCAGCAATAGAAGGTGGGGAAAAGGAGGAGAAGTGAGGACATTTACAGTTATGGCGTTTGTCTTCTGAAGCAACCACTACATGCACTGAGGCCCTACTTCTCAGTAAGTGGCTGGACATCTGCGTGCCAATGGGAAGCAGTGAATAAATTCCTCTTTTTCTTCTATTTCATGTGCACCTTTTGTTTTCTGTATTAAACTGTCTTTGTCTCAACCCACGAGTCTTTTCACCCTCCTTTTATCCCCCAATCCCCATGTAAAGAGCAGCTAGCGAAAGACAGGATGGGTGCTTGGCTGCTGGCTGGGGTCAACCCACCACTGTATGTTATCAACATGATTAAATTTTGTAGACCTGAAGCCAGAGAGATACGGCTTCAAAGGCAGAGTACTTGCATGTGAGAATGCTTTTCTCTAATTTCCTCATACATTATGTGACTGTCTCTTCTGGTTTCTTGCTTGTGTGTGATAGTAGCACCTGCCACATAGGGCAGCTCTGATACTTTCTTTTCTTACGTCTTCCAATTTTTCACTGAAATGTCAAACCATATGAAACTGGAACAGGGCAGCAGCAACAGGTGGTCCCCAGAGTCTCTCTGCGGCATGATGTGGTTGTTTAGACCAGAGACAACAGTCTGATGTTCTGCTCTGAAAGACCATCTCCCTGTCATTTCTATCAAAGAGGTTTTCTAACAGCTTCTACAGACCAGGAGCTTCACTAGGGATCAGGCTTGATTTTCTCTGCAATGGAATACCCAGACCAGGAGCTATCAAAAAGAGAAATCCATTGATGAAGGCTTGAACTGGAGTTGACATTGTAAAAAAAGCAGATGATCACTATTTCATGTTCTTGTTCTTCCTGGATTTTTCAGGTAGCTATGAATTTATTACAACATAATAAAGTATTCATCCCAAACAAGCCAATTTCATAATCATCACAGTCCACATCCTTATGCAGCAAGAAGCATTCTGAAGCTACTTTTGAAAGTTTAATCAAAAGATCAACTGGGTTAGGTAACATTTAAAGGTTGTATAGATTGAGGACAGTAGCTGTGTATAATTTACGGTTATAATGAGCAGGTTTTTGGGCCCAAATATTAATCGGATTGTGGCTTTGGTTGGAAAGTCCACTCTAGTATCTCCAAGAACTGACACTAGGAAAAATGTCTTCTGTGCATATATGCCTTCTGAATGGTAACCAGGTGCAGGCCAAAAATGACCCATGGATCCTACATCCGAATAACTTATTGCACTAGTTTAATGTCTCCAGTGACCGAAATGGAAAAGGTGCATCTAGTAATGAAATAAGCACACAAGAAATGCAATTATCTGGAATAAAGAAGTTATAGGACTAATACGTTTGCAGTCAAATACAGCCACAACATCTTATCACAACAAAGGAAACTAGAGGTCATCCCTTTTTTTTGACTATAACATATAATCATTTGTCTTTCACAGGAATATCAAAGAACATTCCACTTGATACAACAAAAGGGTTGTTCCCAGGACAGATATTTACAATACCATCAATGTTTGGTTTTTGTTAATGTTTTTTGGTTGGTTGGTTGGTTTGGTTTGGTTTATTGGGGTGGTTTTGGTTTTGTTTTCTCTAGCTGCATCTTCTTGCTTTTCAGATCCTACCCATTTTGTTCAACTCACCTGTATATGTGCAAGAAGCTTGTGAAGATTGCTTTGTAGAGAAATTAGAGATGCTACTCCACCACCAGGTCAAGATACTGTATTTGGGGTTCTGTTCTTTCCTCATAGATTTAATTCAGATGACTGGCACCTAAATCAACCTAATCCTCCTCCCCACACATACTCACGTAGAAGGCATATAAGATTCTCTCCTTAATCCTCTGTCACTGAGATTTCTTGGAGATAGGTTTCAAGGCTGCTGTCCTTTGTAGCAACACCATGATTCCTTCCCAGGAGATTTTGGAAAAGCTCGTTGAACTTTCTGGGCATATATAAGGAACTATGAAGCAATGTTGGAGAAATATCTGTATACAGATGGCTTATCTTGCATTCCTGACTCAAAATGTGTTGTTTGCCAGCCTAATTTTGAATGTCACCTAAGCTATAACTTCAGACCTCAGCTAGTCCTGTTTAGTAGTAGCACAACTTGGCTAGATCTGTGTGTTTGCAGGTGGAGAGCAATGAGAGGGACCTTTGACAGTAGCAGAAGCAGCTGGTTGATTTAGTTAACTTTGTTAATCTATACCCACCAGCTGAGTATAGATTGTTTTCTGCCAATTAAGAAGCCCTGCTGCAGGTGTAGTTGGAATGTAAAAATTTTGTCTTTACAGCTGTGGTTTGGTTTATTAGAGGCACTAGATACATTCTATCAGTAAAAGCTTATCTTTACAAATAAAAGCTGTCTGATTATGATAAATTATAGTAATACTACTCAACTGCATTTTTTATTTTTTTTTTCCATAAAACTGGTCACAGAGATTTCTGTGTCAAGGAATGACCTAGCCTCAAATTTCATTCACTATTACTGCAAAGAGCCCGATTTCTTTCCTGTCGGAGTCATAAAATGGCTCTAGGAAAATTCCAAGAGCTTCATGTTTTTTTCTTGCTTTTGCAGTATTTGTGGCTGCTCACATTTCATTTAATTATGGTACTCCTTCTTACTCTTGCAGTTTATTGCCATCACCCAACTATTCTTTGTGCTTGACTGGAGCAGTGGAGGAGAAGAAAGTGGGAATTCTGTGAGAATTTGCACAGCCTAGCAGAACAACTTTGAACTAACTAGCTGAGAACTGCAGTTGGTAGTGGCATGACCTCTGGCAAAGCCCATTTGAGGAATTCCATGATTGCCTTCCTAGCAGCATCCCAGCTGGCAGTCTGGATATGTCTGCCAGACCTGTAGCCATGCCTTTGTGGTGTAGACACTGCCATCTTTCTTGTAAATAAGTTAATTCCTGCATTCAAAGGAGGAGCAATGCAAAGAAACTTGGTCATTACAGCTATGAAAATTAACTGAAAATCACTGAAGCGATCCATGACTTTGACTATGACTGCTTCATATAAAACCTTCTTTAAACAGATTGGATCGTAACAATTTGTTTAGGCATAGTAAAGGTCGAAATGCTTGGTTTGGCCCAGGTGGTTGGGGAACAATGCCGAAACGTGGTAACTACAGGTAAAGTCCTGCTTGGTCAATAGGGTCTCCAGTCAAGCATGCAAGATTTCTTTCATTGTTCTAAGACATGAGGGCCCTGACAGAGTTCTCTAGCAGCTCTGCAAGCTAAGAGGATAGGGAGTTCATTAAAGAAAATAAGTATATCCCTAGAGGAATAGTCACAGCTTGCAGTGATTTTGATGAATGATGGAATTTCTTTCAACAAAAGTGGGGAAGGGGAGGCTGGGATCAGGGAGGGAGGGGGTATGGAGGGGTGCATTTTGTTTCATCCTTGCATCCAGTTGCAAGGATTCTGTCATGCCAGTGACTCATGTGAGTGTGGATGGGTCAGCCAGAACCTATTTTCAAAGCTGTGACTTTTACCCTCCTATGTGAAGAGGCTGAGGTCTGAGCAGGAAAAGTTCTCTGTGAACTAAAGAATTAAGACTTTGCTGTGCAGTTTTGGTGGCAAATGTGCTAGTCAAATGCAAATGAAGCTGGAAACTGGCTTCTTGTACTCCTAAAGTCCTGTCACTGCACCCGCAAAACCTGGGAGAGGAGGCTGGTGTTCCTAGTTAAATACTCAGAAGAGCTTGGGCTAAGCTATAACCGTAGAGATACAGTTTGGCTATCAAATTACTCTGCACTTTTGGGAGTGCTCTGAAGTTTTACTGTCCTTGTATGGACAGGACCAATGGTTATTCAAACCTCCTTTCTTTGTGGTCTTGATAGGCAACAGCAAGGGTTGGACTCAACTGTAAAGAGGTCACTGATAAAATATCTGAATAAGCTCCACAAAAAAATCTTTAGTACTTAGTATGCTCATTCTTCATACTTGTAAATGTAATTTAAGTTTTTATTAGAGATAAAAGAAAATAATTAACAAGAAGCATCAGGAGGGGAACATTTGGCATGTAGTTCCCAAAATATAGCTAGTTAAGCCCTTTCCTCTGGTGGGACAATTTGGCTGGCTACATGCTCCCTCCCTAAACGTCCGATGCTGGAAATCATCTTGGCTATCAAAAGCTGACATGATGTCACTGTGCATTTACTGGCTACTGCTTCCTGGCTACCAGGAAGGTACTTCAGGCTAAGCCAGCCATCTCTACCACGCTGAAGACTGCTAAACCCATTCTCTGACCTTTTAGCCTCAGAGGAAAATCCTAACTCTTTATTTCTATTTCACAGTTATGCACAACTCTCCTGTCTTCTAAGCTGTAACTTCTGCACTCTGTACATAGAAACATTTGCTTTAAATTTGAGTGATAGCTTGTGCCAATCACATTTAGAAAGAAGGTGTCCGAGGCTTTCATTTTGCAGTGGCTTTTCTCTGCGTTATAGAAACCCTGCTTTTTAATTTAATTCTGCAGAAATGCCTCAAAAATACCTTGTAACACCAGATTTCTAAGTGCATGAGACTCTGTTAGTCCCCCTCATTTTCCTCTCCTTCTCTCCACTAGCTTACAGAGGAGTAGCCTTCCCTGGTTGATTGCCCTTCTTCTCTGGATTTGAGAGGGGCCATCCAGGAGTTTTGCTTCCCCTTGGGATCTCAGCCATCATACTATAGAGCCTATAAGGGCTTTGCTGGCATAATTGTACTCCTAAAGTCCTTCTGTGGAGTTGCAGCCACTGTTGACATGACAGATCTGAATCATTCCACAGAACAGCAGGTTGGGCTGTCTGTGGGAAGGCAACTGTGGCAAGGTAGTGCCTTTCCATGCTTCTTTGTACATAGTTACATGAATGCACCATTGTGGTAAGGACCTGGGCCAAATGAAATTTCTCAGACATATTTTTTTTTGTACTGCTGTTCCAGCTGCTCAGAGAAGGGAAGTGTGGATCTTGATGTAGTCACTTCAAGGTTGTAAAATGATGTTTTCAGAACCAAGAGTTCATAGAAGATGAATCCAAGAAATGAGACTTAAATCTTTAAGAGCAGGTGCTACTTCTGCTAATTTCTTTCAAGTCTATCTTCTGTGTAGGCATGATATTGCTAGGGCTCAAATGTGAAAAAGAGGACTTAGGAGTCTCTTGCAACTAGTTGGTAACACCAGATGTTGGAGGCTACAGTCCTTCTGTGAGTATGAGGGCATTGTCCTGAGGTTTTTGCTACTGACCAACATCTAGCTTCTAAATCCATTTTTTTTTTCAGTTGGGTGCAAAGGCTTTTTCTTTCCACCACGACATACCAGAAATTGAACTTGTTCCAGGCACATTATGGGAGTCATGCAAATGCTATTCAGAGCCTGCAGCTTTCTCTCCCTTTATCTATCATTATTATCTACTTGGCAGCACAACAATACTCTTGTGTTACTTGGTATATTAATTGCACTACTTCAAGGATGCCCCCCAGAGAGAGCCTGTTTGTGTCTTCAACCCCTGACCTTATGCCTGAAAAGTTTGTGGATTCATTCCCCACACATAAAGGCTATTTCTGCTTCGTCTCTAGTGAAAATATATTCTACAGCTTTATACTGAACTATCAAGCACTGTACAGAACAAGCTGGAGGATGTGTCCTTGATGGAGAGCTGTCATTCTTCATTATCTTCTATTATCTTTCTAAACAGTTGAGGCTTCTGAGCCAGCTCAGGGCAAATAAGCTGGCCTCAGGCAAACAGGGAGTCAGAGAAAGTCCTCACTGCAAAGAACTAGGTGTATTTTAAGGCTACTGCCTCATAAACAAACAGTGCTAGGCAAAACTGTCTGCTGGAGAGCACTGGGTAGAGATGAGGGAGTGACTGGAGCATCACATCCATATCTAATGTCATCCCTAGTTGCTAGCCTGAGGGGAGTGCAGTGGTAGAGTCCTGGCTGTTCACACCTCTGAGGAAAGCCTCCAGAGTCTCTCCTGTCACATTCCCACAGACTGCAGCAGATGGATCCCATTGGAACTGCTGGAAGAAGTGGGTGACCTTTTCTCACACTGGAAGTTAAAGGGAAGATTGATTCATAGTAGTTTTAAGGTCCTCAAGCATCTTTCTAACTATAGCAATCAGTGTAAGAAAGCATGACTCAACTGATTCTAAGACAGAGTGTGTCAGCTGGGAACAAAACTTGATGGCACATCTGGCTGTGACAGCAGAGCCGTCGGTCCTACCAGTCATGTGTGGAGGTTCAGCAGACTCCAAATTCTATCAAAACCCAGGGAGGTGGAAAGGAAGATTCACACTGGCTTCGGTAGGATCCAGACACTAGAAATTGATAGGCACAATGACCAAAGCCCTGGTGAGGTGGGTCCCTGGGGAATACACAGTCTGTGTGATTTGCACTCCAGCTGCATCAGTGGCTGTACCCCAGGGACTGCTCTGAGTTCAGAATGCTCTAATGTGGCTTCATTAAGGATACAGTGAGGATAAAAAAGTAAAGTCACAGTGAATCTTCTTTCTTTATCTGACAAAAATAAAATGCAGGAGCAGCTAGACACTATCTGCCGTACGTGCTCTCTTTCTAGCTTCCTGCATGTAAGGCCTCAGCCTCAACACACTTTGCTGGCTTCTTGATTCTTCTGGCTCCTCTTTGCTCTGGCTTCCAGTCATTATTTTTTTCTTGCAGTATATACCAACAGGCTTATAGTTCTTTCAGCTATTTTGTGAGCCCTCTACTGACACTGGAAGGACTTTATATTCATGGAAGAGACAGAAAATGTCCAGGTAACCCTATCACATCAGAAGTCTGGAATTAGTTTGAAAATAATTATTTAGCAAGCCTGCTAGTCATAACTTGCATCCCAGACTGACTGAAAATCATGAAGCATGTTTTCAGAAACACAGAAATGCATCTAATGTCAGAACACAGTGACCACTTGTTACTAAAATGGTTGAAAAGGTTGGAATTTTTTTTATAATTTTGGCAATTAATTCCATCACTTTATGTGATGGACTTTTTGTTGGTGACATGGACAGTCAGACTGAGTGTGCCCTTAGCAAGTTTGCCGATGACGCCAAGCTGTGTGGTGCAGCTGGAGGGAAAGGATGGGATCCAGAGGGACCTTGACAAGCTTCAGAGGTGGCCAATGCCAACCTCATGAAGTCCAACAATGTGAAGTGCAAGATCCTAAACCTGGGTCGGGGCAATCCCAGGCACAGCTACAGGGTGGGCAGAGAAGTGATCCAGAGCAGCCCTGCAGAGAAGGACTTGGGGGTGTTGGTTGATGAGAAGCTTAACGTGAGCCAGCTTCAGTGTGCGCTCGCAGCCCAGAAATCAACTGTGAGCTGGGATGAATCAAAAGAAGTGTGACCAGCAGGTCCAAGGAGGTGATCCTCCCCTCTTTTGTGAGACCCCACTTGGAGCACTGTGTGCAGTTCTGGTGTCCTCAACATAAGAAGGACATGGAGCTGCTGGAGCAAGTCCAAAGGATGCCACGAGGATGATAAGGAGCTGGAGCACCTCCCGTATGAAGACAGGCTGAGAAAACCATGGCTGTTGAGCCTGGAGAAGAGAAGCTGCGTGGAGACCTCATAGCAGCCTTCCAGTATCTGAAGGAGACCTACAAGGATGCAGGAGAGGGACTCTTCATCAGGGACTGTAGCCATAGGACAAGGGGTGATGGGTTCAAACTTCAACAGGGGAAGTTTAGGTTAGATATAAGGAAGAAGTTCTTTACTGTGAGGGTGGTGAGGCACTGGAACAGGGTGCCCTAAGAAGTGGTAAATGCTCCATCCCTGGCAGTGTTCAAGGCCAGGTTGGACAGAGACTTGGGCGATATGGTCTAGTGTGAGGTGTCCCTGCTCATGGTAAGGGGGTTGGAACTAGACGATCTGAAGGTCCTTTCCAACCCTAACCATTCTATGATTCTATGTAGGGGTTGGCATCTTCTTATAATCAAAGGTAAGAGTCACATACATCCAAGAAACAAGTAAGAATCTACCGCAGCTGATTTTATTCAGTTTCAGTGCTCTATGTCTTCTTCCTAAGTTTCACCTAGTCTTCCTGGGCTACATAACTATGAAAGCCAGGGGCATGTATGGTTTCACTGTTCCCACTGTTTACAAGATCACGTCTCATATTGTGCTAGTCTGTGTCATCACTGTTTGTTTGAGGCAAAACCAGTAGGAGCATAACTCAAACAATGCTAAGTCACTGAATCCCCTCCAAGCATTCACACTGAACAAAACTAAGTGTCAACAAGAATGAAAACCATCACATGACAACAAAGAGAAAAGTCATGATGGATGATTACAGCAAGCAATAAAGGTTAAAAGAAAAAAACCCTGCAGCTTAATTGTTGGCGACAAATTGCAGAAATCAAGAAGAGTGAAACAGAGCAAGTAATGCTGCATATGTTTGCTCTGCGACAGGCTATTCAGCAGGGCAAATCTATTGGCCATGAGCTCTGCAGAGCCTCCAGCAGTGATCAAGGGCTTCCTCAAGGTGCCAAAGGTTTCATGTGGATGCACTGAGTTGGAGGCATTTTCTAGTCTTACCTGGCAACCAGATGCTCCTGCTAAATAGAATCAGGCTTTTAAACAGACAGACCATTTCAAGGAATTGTTTTTACAGAAAATATACACATATGGAAGACCAGGGCCTGTGTGTAAACTAGAGAACTGAGTGTAAACATACTGTATTTGGCACCTAATAAAAACATATTTTTGGAGATGAGAGGCAACCCCTACCATTTTGTCTCATTGATTCACATGATCCTAAAAACTCAGCATCTGAAGTTCCTGTCAATTGTTACATCTTTTCATAGGCAATTTTAATAATAAAATCCTTTGGCTCAGGTTTTCATGTATTTACTGCAGTCTCAAAGAATAGCGAAGGTTTACTACACCTTCCCAATGCTTTAGGTGGATAAAAAGTTTTCAGATGTATAGTTGCATGACACAGACTGCAAAGAACTGGAAAAATGCTCAGAGGAACTGAGCCTTTTTATTGACTGGCTGAGATAGGACCCAAAAGCTGCATCTACTGCTGGTGGCAAAGGATGACACTAACATGGCTACTATTGACTTGTCAGAAACATCAACAGGAAGAACCCTCCCACACTCCCAAATTGGTCTTTCAGGCTTATGTGGCTTTTCTAGAGATTTCTTCTGTACTTGCTCTGCCTCTTGTCTATTCTTTACTTCATGACATCAAGTAAATTTTCACCAGTTCTTTCCACAGGAAGGAGTTCCCCTTTAGTAAAGTAATGCTAAGAGCAGGGTGGCTCAGCCATATGGACAAGAAATGAAACACATAAGAAAGAAATTATAGTGTACAACTGATGGAACAATAGCAAGGTTCATGCTTGTTACTGCATGTGATAGGTTTCTGCTGTAACCTGCTGAGCAACAACTAATATTTTACATAATTTAAAAATCAAGGCTTTCTTACAGAGCTCATAAATAAACTCTAGGTAAAATTTCTTATGTAGCAACATGTAAGAGGGAAGAATGTGAAACAGCATGACATGGAAGTAGCCAAATTTCTCAAATTTACTGCATGAGCTAGAGAAATATATACAGATAAACTACAGTGAACCCAGGCCAAATAGCCTCGAAGCATTATTTTCACTTCTGGCAAATAAATAAAATTAAAATCTCAAAGAAGTGAGACTGTGGGACATAGTTCAACTCGTCTGACTCACATTGAGGTTAAGCAAACTCCTGAGTTCCTGCATCAGCAAATTCAGATGATCAAGCTCCATGAGAAAAAAATTTGAGTCACTAGTTGTGCTGGACGCAAGAGAGTTACAGAGGTAAAAGAAGGCTATAAAATGCAGATTTTGCTAGATACCGCTGGATTGTACCAGCCACTCGCTCTCAGCCTAGTGTTTTTGACATTTATAGCAAAATTTAAATGCTGTGCTTTTGAAAGAATCTGCATTTCATATCAGTTTCCATCTGACCAGTCTTGCAGTCGGCCATTCACCGAAATGGCATTAAACAAAGGCTTTTGTTTAGTAGCAGGCAGAGTGTACACAGCTGAAGAAGGTGGATTGAACTAGTCTGACTGATCCTTCTTGAAGCTCACAGAGTCTTTGCTGGTGACAGGAATGGGAGAACAAGGGGGAGTTTGGGGTCACTGAAAAGCAGCTTGGCACCTTAATATCTTCAGAATCATAGCTAATTCTTTAGCATGTGTCCATCTACAGCAAAAGTCACCATGAGGTCTCTTGCAAACATGAAAACACTGCTTTTAGTGTGACTTTTTGGGTCAAGTATTGTGCTTAGGGGGTGCTTCTGATGCGGCAGAAATGCTGGGGATAGAACCTCTGGGTTTTGAGCGGAATTGGAAGAGGTGGGAGCCACTCACCTCATGACATCCTTTTCTCAAAATGCCATTTTTTTTTTCAAAAGGTAGAAACCAAAATTGTCATGGAAGAAACTAGTCTTGTACCTCAATAAAGCAAAATTTAAATCCAACTCAAAGAAAGCAGAGAGCTCTGTTCCCACACTTGTGTCCATCCTAAGGACAGTACCCAAAAATATTAATGGCATGACATGTAATCATAAATGTTGTTTTACACATCAGTGTGTCCTTTCAGGCTTACCTGCATGTACAGTGCTACCACATGAAAAGATGCTATGTTTCCAAATCTTTCAAATTTAGACATTTGAAAGATTTGGGAACATATTTATTTATTTAGAAAGATGGCGTATTTAGAAAGATGGGAAATGTCAGAGCATGGGGTCAGGTTCTTGAGGGTGTTAAAGCACTTGGTTCACATCAGCCAGGTTCTAAATTGACAAAAATTCATAAAGAGACATAGTATCCTATGCCCTATTCTTCAGCTGTTTAGCACAACTATCCAGCTGCTTCCCAAAATTTTCCAAGTCCTGATGTTGCTGAATTGCTGGTCTGCTTTTTTTCCTGGACCCCAATGTCACTCTCAAGCTGTACAGCCTCCTGCTAGCGATGTGCAGAAACTCGTACCCTATCTCAAGCCTTCTTCAAATGCACATGAAAAGCACCCAGGAAGAGAGTTCTGGGAGTTGTTACACATCTTGTGCCTCAACCTATCCAGTGGTAATGGTGTTTGTCTATGATAGAAATTATTTGTGAAGTCCCCTGTCTTTCTGGAGAGAAGACCCAAGTTTGTGGGTGACTTGACACAAGAGTCAGAGTAGCTGGTGATGAAGCAGACTATGGACATGTCTAAACAGGCCAGTTTTAACCTCCAAATTTCAGCTTGTTCATGTCTTCCCCACCCAGATTTGAGCAGAAGGATTTGAACTTACCTGCATCTGTTAATGCATGACCAAGCAGAGACAGCTAGGACATGCCCACAACTATTTTTGGCCAACTTCAGAGGACATATGAGGAAATAGAAATGTATTTCCAAAGAGAAGAAAAGGAAAGACTTTCTTCTGACTAGAAATGCCACAGTTCAGACTATTTTTCATTTTAGATAGTACCCAAGATAGTAACCTGAGAAGAGGCTGGTTCACGAGGACTACCCAAGACAAGATCAGTCTGATTTTACACTCCCACAACCCCTTCACTTACAGAGACAGGAGGGTTTGTAATAATGGGTATTGTATTTGACTAAACAAAAGACAGCTATAATAACCCAACTCATATTGGAGCACAGGAACCCTACTGCATGTCTGAACTTGCAGAAAACTCTGAGCAACAAGCCGAGAAATACCTGTAGTGGGAGTAACCAATTGATGAATAGGCTCCTTGTCTGTCATATGTCTACATACGCACATGGCGATGTGTGGCTCAGAAGAGAACACCCCCTGCAGAAATATATTGCTTCACACCGTGTGGCTGGAAGTTCAGCATAGTCCCTAGCATTGTGCTTCTATTGGTCAGGGACAAGCAGTAGGTTATTGTCCTGGATGCAGCAAGAAAGGTGATGTCAGTAAGCTTTTGCCAACCTTCAGGCTTTAGGTTTTGGGATCTTATCTCAGTGGAAATACCTCGTGCTAAATCACTTTACAGTTCTTTTTAAAAAGCATGTGAAAGTTGCTCAAAGACATAAAGAATAAAAGAAGTTGTTTTGGGGATGATAGGTTATATTTTTACAGCTTGCATGTAAAATTCCTTAATTTTTGTCTCTCCCACCTGTTGGGCCTTTCCTTAGGAAACCTCCTGGATGAGTGCCTTTTACAGTGCAATGAAGGACCTATGCATGATTGCTTTTGGCTGCAAGGAGAACTAATATTTATTAAATTGTTCAGAACTAAAAAAGCAATTGCAGTGCAGACCTGATGGACAGGTTTGAATGTTTTCCGTTACCCGAGCCATGCATCTTGATACACTGCTTCCAGCTGTACCTCATCTTAAAGAGCTTGCATCCCTCAGGCTAGCACTGAGGTACTGGGAAGGCAGTGCAGATTCTTCCTTTGCAACTGTCTCCTGCTTTGAGTTTCTGGTTTCTACTGAGTGGTTCTTAGAACAGGAGGTTTCATTCGATGTCCTGCACAGGTCTCTTCCAAGCCATCCTTTATGTGCTTCTATAGCTTCCGAGTTTCTTTTGTACCTTTCTGGGATTACACTGAGCCTGTAGGCCTCTTTCACGGCTGCCCCTTAGCACAAAGGTTCCTGCACATCTCAGTGCAGTAGGATTAGTTTCACTTTAGCCATGTTTGGGCAAGCTTGACCACCCTACTGAACAGTGGCATCAAGGTGTACAAAAGGCTCTTCCTCTCCCACCACCTCCTATTGTGCGTTTTGCCTCACAATAGGCACATTGCTTTGTATCAAAATCTGCTTTGAGAAGCCCATTTTTATGATAAATCAGCTAGTCTCTTCCAAAACCAGGAATACGTCTAACACCCTGACTGAAGAAACAGCAGCTCAGTAATATAATTGGCAGATGTCTGCTCAGATTGTTATGGACATGTGATTGGCTTCTGTGGTCCTTACACTAGTGTGATCTGGTCAGGACAAAGGTCATGACAGTGTGTGTGTGGCTGTCTGCTGTACCTGTTCGCTAAATGCAGAAAGCATGACAGGAAATTTCTTGCACTTTGCCACCCCACCATAAGCTCCTCACGGCTCTCTTGAACTTTCATTCTGTCCAAATCTTCTAATTTTTCTCCCTCCAAGGGCTCCATTGGGTCCACCATTCCCCCCTAACCCCTTTTCAAAGAGTTTCTGTGCCACAGTTCTCAAGTTTCTCCCACCATTAGGCTGAATTAATGCACTTTTTCTGGAGTTTCTGGGTAGAAAGCTTCCATCACATAGGCCAGGACCCCAGTTCTGTCTGTGCCACAAGATGTCACTCATGTCAGGATGTCATCATTGATTGACATGTCCACGGTATGATTTTTATATCTTATGAAATACCTTACAGCAACCAGTTCTAGATACAAGGAGTGGAGACTAGGACAAATAGCGTTGACAATCAGAAGGTTTTATTACAAAGAGCAGTAAAATACGAGATGTTAATCTGAAAAAATCTTTCTTTCTAAACAGAGGCAAAAACTGCATAAAAGTTGTCTCCCTGTGACCAGAATTCTGACATCTGTAAACCACTCAGTTCAATTACTGAAAAAGGTGAGGATCAAAGTAATTTTTGCAGAATCTTCCTTCAGGATAAATGGAAAGACCAAAACAAGTAAAATCTACAGAACATTCATCAGTAGCAGATTATTCTCCTAATCTTGGATTTCTTAAGAGGAATCTGTGGCCATGAACATTTCAGGAGTTTACCTTTACACAAAGCTCTCACTGGAATGTATGTCATGGGTTTTCAAAAAGATGGATGGTCAGGGTTAACAATTGCACAGTACCTCCCTTGTTAGGAAAAGCACTTTATCTGGAGTTTCTGATCCACACTGATCCCAAGTTCTTTTGAAGTGTGGGCCAGAATGGGTCATTCTGATCTACTGCAGTTTGGGATTTGCTTATTCCTCATTCTTCTATACGATTTTCATTGCCCTCCCAGAAATAACCAAATCTCTTATCCTCTTCATCCTCTACAAATGCTTGTCGATACCTTCTGAACCATTACCTCTTCTGGCACATATCTAATTTCAGCTGGAAGGTGGGGAGCAGGGTGATTTGTATTCTGCAAGGGCGTACTCATCTGGAAAGAAGAAAGGAAGATGACATTTTTATGAGTGAGAAATCATTCTGACCCCAGTTTGTGTGCACTTGTGATTAATACATTATGAACCAGAAAACATTTGATAGATGTTGTGGTAGTCTTCCAGTCGTCAAGGCGCTCAGTTGCAGGAGTGCACAGTCAGAACCCAATGCACTCCTCTGGCTGTGCTTGACAGGACACATCACTGCTGAGACCATGAAAGATGTGGATCAGGTGGCAGAACATGCACTCCAGCGTCAGTTCCCTGGACACTGCTGCTAATCTGTTAGGATGCAATTCCCAAAGGTTGTGGCAAGCTTGAGAAAAGCACAGGGAAACTTGAGCCACAGCTTTGATAACTGGGTAATGTCTGATGCACTTGTAACTCCGTGAGGCCAGATCACGAAAGGTGGTCAGACACTTAACTTTCTAGTTAGATGCTTTTGAGTTCAGTGGAACTGTCATTCCTACCTAAGTATTTAAATTCCATGAAGGAAATGTTCCTTGACTGCAGCCTTCTACGGCAATATAAAGCAAAAATATGAGATAACCCACATCAGGAAAGACAGAGCCACTGCTGCCTTCGAGTTATTGATTTTAACCATAATGTTCAAGCTGTGGAAAGAAAGTGGAATCACACTTCTTTATGTATGTAGTTTGTAGGAAAACAACTCCTGACACACCACTTTCTAATCTGCTTTATGTTGAAATGCAGCCAAAAAAGAAAAGACGGGCGCGGAAACTGTCTATGCTCTCCAAACCCTTTGCAATTTGGTAATCAAAACCAGCAGAATTGCTAGCTTGCTCTTCACTTGTCTCTCCTGAGAAACAAAGGCAGCAAATGCAGTAAAGGGAAGAGAGGCTTGCACAGAGAGAGCAAGGGAAAACCCACCATTCGCACCTTGTAAATACTGAGATCGATACTTTGATTTCACTGGTTTTGCTCAGACCTACTAAGGTCACCTACCTGTTTCGTAGTAGTCATACATATGTACTGGCACTGGTTTGATATCCAAGACAGGCAGGCTTTGCTCCACACTGAAGGAGAAGTTGATTTCTTTCTGGGAAACCTGGAAATGGCAAGACAAGAAAATGCATCAGACTTTTTCTTCTCGTAGAAGAGTAGCCTCACTCTGACTCCTGAGGCTAAGGTTGAAGAAGGCATTTCTGGGTCAGACTGTGTGACAAAGTGCCATTCTCAGTTCTCTCCAGATTGTAAACTTGATATCAAATCAGATAATTGTTTAAAAGCTGTTGCTAAATAAGTTTTGTTCCTAAAATTGTGTGCTCTTTTCTTTCTTCCTCTTTGTATTTCCATAGCCAATTATCCCAGCCATTCCTTGGTTATTGCAGCTTTCAGCATGTCAGCATTCATCCTGCCATTGAAAGTTGCCATTAGTTTCTTCCCTTGCTTTTTCCCAGCTAAAATCACCTTCAGCACCCCTATGAATCTTCTCCTTGCTTTTCTTTCTTTAATCACTTTGAGCTCAAGATCTCCATCCTCCCCTGTGGTTCTGTTCCTCAGTGCGCACTCTTGCAGCTAAATGTCCCAAACTTTTCTCTAGCCTCATCTTCCTCAGCTTCTCAAACTTTCTCTTGTGTGCCCCTGCTCTCTTCACCCTTTGTCCTTGTTTTTATCTTGCTGACCACTTTATAGGAATGGAGCCATGGACAGGGGCTCTGGAGAACTTTCTGCATCACTGATGCCCTGCTGAGTAAACTTTTCACATCTCAAGATCTCAGCTTCTCTGTGAATTCAGAACACTGACTAAAATCTTCCTTACTAGATTCTTGGAGACCAACTAATAAAAATTACTATTTGAGAGGTAGATACTGTTACTATTTCATTTTCCTTCTCTTCTTGGTATTCTAAGATCCTTTGTGTTCTGATTTTCATCTTTCTCCTCTCTCATTCCCTTTATCAATGTCACTGATGTGGAAGAACTATTCTTTTCATACAGAAATCTCTCTAAAAGGGAGAGGATGATACTGAGTCCCTGTAAAACACTCTCAGATTAACTGATGAGAAGCATCACTTAGGGGCTGAGGGGCTGTGGACTGGGAACTTGCAATATGGACTGCAACTTAGCTATGTTTGTGAAATGCTATTTAAACATAGAGCATTCTTCACAAAAAGCAATAAATGCTTATCTCTTCACTGTAGACTACAACTCCTCTGTATATATAGATTCGATGTTGGATTGAATGAAATCCCTTTACATCTTTAGGACGCATATTGCTAATCTGCTATTAATGAGATATACTTTTTTTAATCTGGGAACCTGTTTTAAACTTCCAATTTAATGAAACCAAAAAGAAACCTTCCAAACTTACCTTCTGAAGGTAAAAAAAGATGTGGTTGTTCTTGATGTCTACACGATCCACAACAGAATTCTGGTATTGAAGCTTCAAATAAGGCAAATAATATCAATGTTAACATAGGAGACTTGCCAAGGACACTTAGAAACAACTATTTGATAGCAAAACATGTTTAAAGTGCCTGCCATCCTCCTCCTGTGCCACTCTGACATCTCTTGGCCAGAATAAGAAATGCAAGTCAAGTATTTTCACAACAGGCCGAGTGCAAACCAGTCACAATGATAAACAGTTTTACCAGTCAGCTTTGGTGCATGTGACTTCAGTATTAACTTGAATGCTCTCATTTCAATGAGAATTTACACTTACACGACATTTCTGCAGCTCAAGCTGACTCACTTGCTAGTCCATTGTATATTTAAAAATAACCCAAAAGTTTAAAAAAAAATTAGAAAAGCATATGAGCAAAATTATTTTCCTATAAAAATACACAAACGTAAAATAGTCCAAACTTTAAAACCAGTTATTTTTTCCCCAAGAACCTATGAAGAGGAATAGGATATCAGTGTAACATCCTAATAGAAAAATCTTCCAAAGAAAAGTTATGAATCTTATACAGTTCTAGCCAAAAAAAGGAATTCAGGCCTGAAGGCTGAATGATTATAAGTGTACCAAGCTATGAGCAGACTCCACAATGAATTGCATTCTTCTTTTTGACTACTTGAAGATTACGGCTCATGGCTTGAAGCTAATGCATCTGTTGCAGAACCTAAATTGCAGGAGGAACTGAAACAAGGTGCTTATCAGTGCTCTCCCCAGCATTGTCATCATCAAGACCAAATTTCTGGATAATAAAGGAAGAGCAAAACTCACTTTGTTTGTTTGTTTGTTTGTTAAACTGTGCAGTAGAGGAAGGAATAACCCTGTCAAAAAATGCCCATTTGAGCAATTTAGCTATGGCAAAAGTATTTCTTACATAGATTCTGTTAGGTTGTGTCATTAAAGACTTATACATCCAAACACTAAGGAGCTCAGGGAAACCTCAATAACCTGAGCAGAGCTACTGGAGCACCCTGACCCAGCTCCCCTGAGGGCTGCCACAGGGCAGCGACCAACCCCATTGTCAGGAAGACCCACCAGCTGAGTCAACAGCAGAATATGCCTGGATCACCTTACAGGCTTAAGGAACATGCTGTCTACAGGGGCACAGGCCTGAGTACAGCATGCTGAGACTCAAGAGTTATTACAAGATGTTTAGGGGAAGAATCAGAAGTAACAAAGGGAGGAAAATGGGATAAAAGGGTCCGGTTACACATAAACAAGTTGTTGGACAGCACACTTGTCTGGCTATGCCCTGTACCTGGTCACCACAATCTCTCCCGCCTTCTTATTAAACTCTGTTCCTGACTGTCTTCCTGGGTGCAGGACTCTGTTCTGTGTGCACATGTACGTATGGAGTGCCAGCTATTGCAGAGGGGACAACAGATCACAGGAACTGTGTGAGTAGGGTGCTAGCGTCTTGAGACACCAGACATCAGGCTTGTGTGTGGATGTGCACATCAGTGTATGGTTGTTAGTGAGTATCAAGCTGTGCTAGTTGGTGAGTGAGTTAAGTGACTTGATAGCCAGCTGCTGAAGCAGGCATAAGTCTTGGCCAAATATTGAAGATACCAAAGGATCTGATTTGGCTACTGGAGGGACCAGGAGGCCTTGGGAGCAGAAACTTGCCAGGCTATTGGGCTTGCCCAGCTAGCAGAGATTCCTTTGTGATTGTTTGGGTGTGTGCATGTGTCTGCATGAAGCAACTGGGAGACCAAGCCCAGCTGCTGTAGAGACTGCATATTTACTGTTTACCGGAGTAACGTTATGGATATGTTAGCTGTTTACTGGAGATACCCACCATGCATATACGTGAGTGCTGGGGGGCACTCTAGCTCCTGCCACTAAAGCGCTGCTGTGGCCTTGAGGGTGCATATGTCCAGGTGCCCTCAACCTGGTAGAACAAGGATCCAGGGGCAGCTACTAGGCAGATTGGGTGTCTGGGGTTAGCTACCAGAGAGGCCCACATTGTGTATTTGCACGTACATATGTACATGTGTATACATTCATATATATATGTGTGCATATTTATATTTCCCACAAATGAGCTTTCAGTCTAGTTAGCCAGGGAAAGAAACAGAATAAGGTCATTTGTGCTGTGTTTGTGTGAATGCTGTCTTTCCTGTCTTTGTTGATCTGTATGGCCAGCCTTGTAGATATGTAGATATGCATGTATGTAGATATGTGTGTGATGTGCATTTCTGCGTATTCAGAATACACAGCCTTGCTGTTGGCTGGACGTGGAGTTATGAAGGTGTAGCAGTCTCACATCTATTGGGCTACTGGATTTGGCAGCTCCCAACAGATTTGTCTTCAACAGATGAACAGCTACATGTCTGATATACAGAGTATGTGACAGAAGGCTGTACCCAGGGACTTTGCAGAATTCCCATAGTGCTCCAGCTTGCTAACCAGAGACTATTTTTATCTATTATTTCCTATGTTTTCAGGGTTTACCATTCACTTTGCTCCCATTCTTTACCTTTTCCAGGGAAGATCTTACAGGAACAAAACCCGAGAGCATCTTCACATTAATAATAGCCATGTTGGAGACTTTCCGGTTTCCTGTGTAACTAAAATGAGAAAAGTTCTGTTAGTCTGGTTTGCAAATGGAAAGGAGGCCAGTGAACAACATTTTCAGCTCCCAATGATCCTTTTTGTCTTCCTGCAGCAGTAGCAGCTAACTACCTGTACTTAAATCCTTCCTTTGATGCTTTAACAAACTATGAATGCAAAGGGGTACGTCAATAAGAGGAAGTTACCTGGCAGAGATCACAAGGTCAAACTTTGGTGGGAAGTTGCTTGTGCAAGATACATTGTCTGGCCGTATGGAGAGAGAAAATCCTGCAACTTTTTTTGGCAAATGGATGTTGTATCTCAGTGTGGTCTAAAAGAGATGGGAAGTGCAAGATGGTCACAGACTTACAGGCTTTTGTGGCTCTGGCATGAGGTATGGAGAGGAATGAGGCACAGGGGACCGCCTGCTTAGTTCTCAAAGGGGTGGTGCTGAGTTCCCAGCTTGCTTACCTGCAGATAGACACAGCCAGTGCCATTCACTTCCACACTGTAATTCCCTGGAAGAGCAGGTAAGGAAGCCTGCTGCAGTAAGAAGCGGTTCTTGTCATTCACCTGGAAAGTCTTACTGGGGAATTCCATGAAGTTGACTTTGACTGTGTTAAGATTTTTTTTAGAGAAGGTGTGGTATCCATACTGGGCTAAAGCTTGGAGAGCAACAACAGTGTCCTGAAAAGAACAACATGATTCCTAATTAGATACCCAGCTGTAACTTGGTGCATGAGATTAGCACAGCTCCTATTTCCCTGATGCTTTGTCAGTGCTCGTAAATGGAGAGGGACTTTGCAAAGAGCTAAGGAGACAGGATACAAGTTCTGGGGCAACCACACCCAATTGTTACCTGGCTGGAAGAGAAACCGCCGTATGGGTTCTGTTGTTTGACAAGCCAGCGCACAATGCGAGAAGTGTGAGGTAAGTCTTCTGGAGTGAGTTTTGCTTTATTGAGCAAAGCCAGGAGCACATAGCTGGTCATTTCAATCTCAGCAGAAGGGGCACGGGAATAGAAGACAGGTGAATATTCTGCTGGTGGCTTGTTTTCTCTCTGCCAATGAACTGAACCACCTGAAAACAGAAAAGTGGGATGTATAAAGCATGGAAAAATTTCTTGCTGGTTAATTCGCTACAGCATCACTTGGGAGATAGGCAAACAATTCCCTCTCTGCCTTTACTCAAAAGTTTTTTCAGCCATCAGTGTCCTGAACTGGAAAAATTTTAGTACCAGGACAGAAAACAGAAAGGAATAGAAGGGGAATTTATAAAAGTAGGCTGCATAAGTCAAAGAGTCGTTGAAGTGAAGGCAGTGCAGCAGATGCTAAAGCAGTAGCAGACTGGAGCACATTACACAGTCAAGGGAACTGGGTTTGTTCAGTGTGTAGAAGAAGAGGCTAATTGAGAAACCAGGTAGTCTTCCACTGCCTTGGACTGAGACTTCCAGAGGTCTTTCCCCGTATTTCATAATTCTGAGAAAATCAGGCCGCAGCTCCATCTTTTGTGAAGCAAAAAGAGACAGACAGAGAAGTTCATAGAGATAAATTCAGTAGGAGAGCAGGCATGAAATGGGAAGGGAGCAGCATGAATGAGAAAACTGTATTCAGATAGCTTACATCATACCACAGGCCATTCTATCAGCTGTATTGCCTGTATCATGGCCATACTGTACTTACCATCTCTGGTAGCTGTCTTGTCCAGCTTCTCAAGGAAGAATTGGCATCTTTTCTCTTTGTCAGCTAAGCCATAAGCATAGGCAAAGAGCGCCTGGTTATACAGGTTGTGGACCCCATTGCTAAATGCGGTCTCCAAACAGTTCATGCCATTCTGGACAACAGGATGCTAATAATGCAAAACATAATAGGATTGTCAGGTACTTGGACTTGTGTCTCAGCTTCTCTTTAAATAATTCCACCAATGCTTACGCTGCCATAACTGAGCCTTCATGCTAAGAATATACATGATCCATGGCATGTTTAAGGGCCTACATTGTGTATCCTATAAAAAATGCCCTTCTGATAGTACTACCTTCTTTCTTTCTTTATTTAAAGGCAGCATGGCCAGACTAACAGAGCATTGGTTCTTTTCCTGACCTGGACTCTGGATGGAGTAGGCAAATTCAGTCTGGATTTTGCACCTACATAGACTACCAACTGGATTCCTCAGGGATTTTTCAAATTAATCCATAGGAATTGATTTGTAACACTCACCAAATACTTATGGCAACTGCGGGGTTCTGGAAATAGATTTCCTCAGATGCCCTAATGTCCAACAATCAGTATTTACCAAGAACAATTTCGTTGTTCAAGAATACAGATGTGAGGACTATGACTTGCTCACTGACAACTGGCTGACTGGACTAATAGAGCATAACATCATCAAATACCTACCGCAGCAGAGTGTCCAGCCTCCAGCAATGCTGCTACAACGTAGGCTGTGAGTGAGTATTCACCTTCTTCTCCACCCTGAAGGAAAAACAAGCAAAGAAATAGTCAGTACAGAAAGAAATAAAATATTATTTAATTCATAGTTATTAATTCATAGTAATTAATTCAGATACCAGTTAGATTTGAGATCAGAAGTAATTTCTGTATCCCTGTGTGCACAGGAACAAGAAAGATCAAGTTCACTCAGGATAAAGCCAAAATTATTTCATGCATTTTCTTGGCTTTTGCATATATGCAGTAAAGCACATTACAGCCTGTGGCTGAACACATAATGCAATAGTAGAAAATAAAACCTGAGACTTCTAACTCAGAAAGTTCTACTTGTTTCTATCGCATTGTGAGTAGCAGATATAAGAATCATATCCTGCTTGTATATGAGAGACACAAGAGAATAGTACCAGGAAGAGTACGGGTACAGTCATAAGCTTGTGTCTGAATGACATGATCCAGAACAATCCCAGTGGCAAGACTGGAAGTGTGGGACTATACTTGTCCCAGTTACCTTCAGAGCATTGTTAAAATGTGACCCAGCATTTTCAAAGCAGCCATCTGACTTCTGCTTGCTTGCCAGCCAGATCAAAGCTTGAGACTGGACATTGTCATCAATGTAGATGTAGCGTTTGGCTTGTTCAAATGACTTGTACACAAAGGCAGTGAGCCTGAAGGTGAATCAGAAACAGAAAGCAGGTAAGATGTGAACAAGACCAAGAAGGTTTACCAGCAACTGGATGTGCACAAAAAATTACATTAAATGAACTCTATAATGTCTGAGGTAAAAGAAACAAGTGTTTTGTAAGTTTAAATAAATGATAGTTAAAAATTGACCTGTGGTTTCTTCATTACTGTGCTTGAAACCATTCTTTCGGAGCAAGGGTAAAGTATAGACACAGCTTGATGATTCATGATAGTAATTTCCAATTTTAATTAATAGAATTATGAATTAAACTAGGTCTGAAGGTACCTCTGGAAGTCTCCAGTCCAACCACTTGCTTGAACTAGGGACAACCTAGTCCTTTGTCTGATCACGTTGTGAAAATCTCCAGGGACAGATACCCACATCCTCTCTGGGCATTTGTCTCAGTGCTGTAGCCTTCTCCTGGGGAAAACTGGGTTTTTTTCCTTCTACCCAGTTGGAATTTTCCCTGTTGCAACTTGAGTAAGGACAAACTCTTGTTCTTACTCTGTGCACCCCTGAAAAGAGTCTTTCTTTTCTACAGTCCCCATCTAGGTAGCAGAAAGTTTTACCCAGGTTCCCCATTACTCTCCTCTTCTACAGGCTGAACAAACCCAGTTCCTTCTACCTCCCCTTGAATATTAAGTACTCTAGCCCCCAGTCATCTTACACTTTTGTTGCACTCTCTCTGGTTTAATCTCGCCTTTACTAGGGAATCCAAATTCATTGAGCTTTGTCCATTTGGTCTATTAAAAATAAGAACTACTTAATATTGATCATTTTTCAAAGCCTAAGGATCCTGCACCAGGGAAATAGAAAGCAGCATCACTTACCATACACTCCCTTCCCTATCTCTTGTCCCAAAAGAGCTGTAGGATCCATCCCGGTGTTTGTATGATAGCTGTTTTTGGTACCCTAAAAACACAATAAAGAAGACATATTTCTAATCACAGAAAAAAACTAGTTTTGCTGTTCATTCAACTGAAGCAGTAAGACTTTTTAATTTACTATTAAGTAACGTATGTCTGGTGAATAATGTCAGCTACTATGAATTCTAGGTGCTTTTGCTCCTGGAAGTATGACATGCTTTTTCGGGGTCCTGTCACTGCGTGCTTCAATGCAATAAATGTGGTGCTAGAATTCAGAGATGAGTGTTCACCACAAAGACCTTTAGATTCTAATGCACACAATCACAACATTAAATGGAAGAATCTGAAACCTTCTCACCTGTAGATAAATATCCAGTACCCTTAACTCTAATCTCTTCAGTCAGCTGCCCAGTCTTATTCAGATAATCCAGGGCATAGATGTTGGGTGTGAACAAAGCCATGTTCTGTTCTCCACAACCATAAGGCATATGGAGGAGGTTCTCCATGTTCCTCAAGGCTGTACCCAAAATGTCTCCTGAAAAGTGAAAGTTATAAGAAGTCATTTCAGTTCAAACATGTCTTTTCTTACAGAGTATTATATACCAGTACTGGCTGGCATGGGTTCTGAGAAACAGCTATGAACCCTTAGAAGGGTTAGATTTTTCCCTGCCCTTTACAACCTGCTTCCCATTTTGTGTGTGCATGTGAGAACAATGCGTGGGGTATGATGCTGATGGGCTACAAAGGCTGTATCGCGCACTATCAGCACACCTCACACTGACCCAGGCACGCAAAACAACTGTATTTAGAAAGTGATTTGAGTTCAGAACCTCATAAAATTGTAATTGAAGAGAACTGTCAGTCTTAATAATGACCTTGTGATTAGTACAGCTGATTGGGACCTGAAGGTCTTGTTCTGTGGGAACTTACCAACTGACGTGTTTTTCATTATTCAAAAGCATAACTTTGAAATGATGCGGTCAGCAAAGTTCTGATATATTCTTTCCAAGAAATCAAAATAATTTTTTTCAAAGAAAAGAAGTCTGCCTTTTCTACTTTTTCAGCTGAATTAACTGTTTTACTATAAAGAATGGGATATGCTAATATAACATAATCTGAAATGCAATATTAAATTGAAGTAATTTGAGTATTTTGTCCTCTTTTGATATGACAGAATTGCGAAGAAGGAAACATTTCCTCTAAAATCAAGTATTTCCTCAACTTCCCATTAGTTTTGCACAGGTATACATAATGGCACTTGGTACAGCACTAGAGAAATGCCATTTACTTTTGTTTTTTAGTCTAAGTACTAAGCTTACCAATGACAGAAAAATAAGCTCTGGCTGATCCCTGCACTAGGTTTCTTGGCAGGCTGAGAGACACTGGTTCAGAAATCGTTGTGCCTGATGAGAGAATGTAACAAGAATAATTGTTAAAATCATCTTTTTTCTATAAGTCTTCACTTTGTAAGCATTACTACAGTGACTGTTACAATCTGCAGCCTGGGTAAAGAAAATGCTGCAGAGACTTGCCCAATGAGTGTCTTTCAGAGATACTCATTGCAAGGTATCTCTGAAAAGCCTGAATTGTAGCCCAGCACCTTGACCCTGAAACCCTCTTTCCTCCTCTGGAAGGGCCTCTGGCTTTTAGGACAAAGCCTGCAAGACAGCAAAGCAGTTCCACTGACTGCCTGGAACAAATGGATAAACTTGCCTTACCTTTCGTACAGACGAGGGAGCTCTGAGTCAATTCCTTTTTAATGCCTTCAGGCTGTTTGATTGCAGGGAATTGGTCAGGAAGAGAAGAAAAATGTAGATCACTAAGAAGCCATGACAATCTAACAGTGTAAAACAGTCTGTCCATGTGGCTATCCAGACAATGCATCCCTTGAACCCAGTCCTACTCTATCTCCACTAGGATATCTTTTGATCCATGGCTCGCTCTTTCTTTTACACAACATCCTGTCCAGAACAACTTCCTTCCTAGAAAGCAGTTACAAAACAGACATTGCCAGCCTATAAGAGGGACTCTGTCCAACTAATCCTATGTGGGTTCTACTTTATGATGCTCAAGATAAATCCTTCTCCTTTTACATCTGCTCTCCACCCCCCTCTACAGTATCAGAGTCACAGGCTAAAGGCATTTTTAGGTAAGGTATGGAATTTCCTCCCTTCTGGCTACATCTCTACTGACATCTGTGGGGTGTCAGAGCATGTATGCTAATGATCCCAGGAAGGAGACAGTGGCAGGAAGACAGTGGATGCCACTGATTGTTGTGATTTACACTCTTATTTTCATGTGAAGCAGCCTACACAGCTTCATCTGTGTCAGCTGACTTGCCTCCTCACACTAGCTAACTGCTTCTAATTCACAACTATAGGAATTGCAGTTCCCACAGAGCAGAAAGCATGTTCAGATTTCCTACTGTACCTCAACAAGCAGAGTTTGAATCAGGGTGTCCCTGTGAATTGTCGCCTCTTCTGGGAATGTGCTGTTTCCAGTACTTCCAGTACTCAGTTTGGCCTCAGCAATAATTGTGAATTTCACCTCACCTGGAAAGCCACCCACCAACACAAGAAAAGAGTTATCTATCTTCAACGTCTACAGCTATCCCTGGTTTTCACTGCCTCTTCTGGGCTGATGAACTGCTGAGAAACGTATTCTCTCTGAAGGCAGCTCAGTAGAAACAAATTTCATGAAGGTTCCACATCTGTCCGCTAGTGGCAAGGAGTGGTTGATTGGGGCCCTAGTACAAGGAATGAAATAGGGGTGATCCTGGACAAAAAAATGACGGTATTCACTATCAGTTTCCACCTCTCTTAGCCTCGTGCTGAGTTTTCTCTGGCCTAGAGCATTGTTGCAATAGTTATAGCTCTGCTGCATCTTTCCTTCTGATGGAATTTGGTAACTGAGGGACAACACTGAGGAGCAACCCTCTAGTGAATAGCTATGCAGGTGTTGCTCACTTCACCCCTTTAATCATTGCAAACTGGAAATCCAAAGCAGCTTTTTACTTGGGAAAAAAATGCACTATCAGAGTTACGAGGGAGAAAAAACAGCTTTTTTTTTCAGCTCTGCAATATTATTTTGCTGCATATCCAGTTTTCATCTCACTATAACTTTGCATCTTTCTCAGTGAGTTTGAAGGAAATCACTCACACTGACTATAGGATTTTAGAAACTACCTTTTAAAGAAAAGGTACATCGGTGGTTCATTTTGAGAAGAATCTTTGCTACTTAAAAGCTTTTCGTACTTCAACTTCTGGGGCACTTATGCATGCTGTTATAACTGCTTTTTTTAAAAGACACTATTGACTTGAAGGCAGTGTGAATTGACACAACTGTAAAATTGGGGAGGAGCAATGTCGTCTTTGCCTGTTGGAAATCCAATCCAAAATTACAAGCAAATTTTATTCTTACTGAATACACCAGCTTAAGCGCAAAAGTGTCAGCTGAAAGATCATGAGCACATGAAATTCCGCCAGTATTTCATACATAATGTGGGAAGTGAAGAGTTAGTCCTAAAATGGACAGGAAATTAAATACCAAAAATCAGAAGAGATAAAACGTCAGAACAATTCACTGCTCATCCAGTGTGTCTAAGGGAGCTTTAGCAGAGATCCAATACTAAATTCATGGAGCAATAAATGGAGCTGTCCAGAAACACCTGCTTGTGGGTTATTGATACTGCATTAAAGGGTGGTAGTAAAAGAAGAGGAAAGATCAAACAGGGATATATCAATGTGATGAAAAGACAAACTTACCGAGTTTTTGGGGGCTAACTGCCCAAATATAAGTTTTTCTTTCATTGGCACACACCTTTGCTGTGTTGCCCTCTGGTGAAAGGATTTCTGCCTTGTAGTCACTCGACTTTGCCAGTATGGCACTGACCTGAGACAAAGAAAGAAGGAGAAAGATTACAAATGAAGTAGGCTGTCCCTAAAGCTAGGCTGCAGAGCAAGGGAGACCTCCTAGAGAAACTGTCATCTGAATCTGTGGGATGGTACCAGGACGGGAGGACAGGGCATTTCTCTGAGGAAGTGGCAAACCTGTCTCTTTTCTGTCCACTGTCAGTAACGGTTTCCCAGAAGTACACCAAGGTGTCTGTGCCAATTAGTCAAGTCATCTTATGAGTTACTGCTACATACAACATACTTAGCATGTATTGTGTTTTGCATAGCACAGTACTCAAACTCCATGTTCCAGTTCCTCCTTCAGAGGCAAAAAGAAGTAGTAAATTATATAGGGATAAGGATCAAGTTCTTATCTTCTGTGGACCAGCCATTGTTATCATCAGCCACATTTTCCTAGTGTTATGACACAGGCATGTGTCCAGGGAGAGAGGGTAATAGAGTAACGTATAAGGCTGAAGTGTAAGTTAGACACTTGTTTCTGCATTTGTGGTGCATTATGCAGGAGAATGCCAGGATGTCTAAGAAATAGACAAAACATATAGGAAGTAAAAGGAAACTTGATATACCTGGATGCATTTGTTGAGGTAATTGAAGACATTGGCTATTAAATTAAATTTTTCCCCTCGAATGACAGAGTATGGCAAGGTGAGATCCACAAAGAATGGTTGGAATGCTGTCAATGAAACAGGTGAAGAGATGCCAAAACCAGCATCATCCTGCATGCAGAATGCACTGGCTTTCCATTCTGTGATGGTGTCAGGAATGGTGTAAAAGACATTGACCTCTCCACTGGAACTGAGGAAAACAAGAAAAACAGCGTAAGAAATTATCTTTGGTATTTTAAAGGCAAATTATAGAATTGGCTCCCTAGTTGAGTTAGTACTAATGTTTTCCTCTCACTTCTGCAAGATACCTTTCTATATTTTAAAAAAAAAAAAAGCTGAAAGTAAAGATGAAGGTGCTGGTGAACTACATGTTGAAAAGCACTTGGAAGAATATTCAGCTTTTTAAATTTAGAAATATAATTTGTTTAAATACCATAATCCCCTAACATATAGATTAGAACCAATACATTTGGATTAATGTTCTAGAACAGCCCCTGGATGCATAGTTAAGATGGAGATATTCTTATTGCAGATGCTATGATAGCCTGGAAAGATAACCAAAATAACCTGAGTTTTCTGCTGCTGAATTAAACATTGGAAGAAACACAACAACTTTTGCTCCTGCTTTCTCCAAAACAAATGCTTTTATTTTACTTTTAGCCCTTATTATTTCTCCACAGCAGAAGGATGTGGGAAAGAGCACAGAACATACGTTATTCACACTTCAGGTAGGTTTGACATTGTGTGCAAGGTTGAGATCTCAACAGTCATTGATCAAGATGGGAAAAGGAGACCTGAATCTACAAAGCAGACATATGTTCCATGGCTTCTGCCCAGAATTCATTTTAGCAACATGTATAAACTCGAAACCATACTGTAAGAAGTGAAGATAAAAATACGTACTTGGTATGAAGCAGATCCCAAATCCAGGTCTCAGGGAAGAATTTTCGAACAGTGTTAACTCCAGAAAGAATCCTTGTCTCATCTAGAATATTGTCTATGGTTAAAGTATAATATTAGAAAGGTCAGTCCAGAAGAATCTGAACTGCTGTCAGACATGCTTAACACCGTAAATGAACGCAAGTATCCTGTTTGAGCATTTTCTCATTCTTTTTCCATAAGAAAGGAGAATTCTAACAGATACAGGGTATGTGAACAAACCATTTCCTATCTACTCCCTTTTCCCATGGGAAAATACTAGAAAACTTATCTATTTCACTAGACATTTCACTTCATTTCATACTGAAAGGTCTCATCATCCAGTTAGAAAGGCATGTTCCCCGTCCTCTACCACTCTCTCTCTTTGATTTGCAAATGGACAACAGTAGTCAGCATTGTCACTAAAGCTTATAATGCTTTACAGACTTCTCTGAGACCTCAATCATTTTTACCCTGTTCAGTAGTTAAAACTACTTTTTTTTTTTCCATATAGTTAAACTACAGCTCTGATACTAGGAACCAAGGTTTGCTCTCCAGTTTTGCCATGGACTCACTTGTAATGTCCAAAAAGTCATTTAGCATGGAGGTACCTCAGAGTTCCTAAGTAAGAGAGAATTGACTCTACTGCAAGGAATGTCAGAAAGAGATTACTAAAAGCAAACTGGGACACAGATTATTGGGAAAAAAAAAAAAAAAAACAACAAAAAAACCCAACCTTCAACATGCTGGTTGTTATCTTATAAAGGCAACAGTTTTAAAGAGCAAGAAGACTGGGACTGGAGATACAGTATGTGCCTTCTTTTACCTGAAGCATAGCCACCAGCATGGTCAAAATAGACAGGGTAATCTTCCATATCTGATTTGTCTTCATTGCACAGAACTGGCTTCCGTAGCACAGAGTTGGTGAAAACCTTCAGGCCCATATCCTGTATGTGAAGGAATCGATCATGTCACTAGGCAGCAGTGCATGCCAATTTTCCTATCTGGGTTATCATACCTCATCTCTCTCCTCCCTCCCCAAATCCCACCCTTGCAACCCTGAACATCACAACTCTTCCTCTACACTCTCTCTGTCTTTCTTATGGAGCAGTGATACTTGGTGCCCTGTGAAGATCAGTGATGATGGGACTTATGCTGCATCTTAGCCTATAGGGCAAGTGGAGAACGGAGGCAAGTGCAACAGGAACCAAGCGGCCTACATCACAAACTCAGATCTTTACTAGGAATGCCTGACATCATGAGCCAAGGCCATGGTCCTGCTTAGGAAATATGTACTGAAGTTCAGGCACGATCCCAGTGAATGTATCTAGTAGTGATTTTCAGGCTTCCTGAAGAAGGGGGGATATGAAGGCAGAAACTGGGAGTTTGGAAACTTTAGGCAGATCCAGGCATCACATGCCTTCTCTTAGTAGTTAGAACACCACCTGAGAAAGTTGAATGCTAATGTGCATGAATTCTTCCGGAATACCTCCCACTTAAAGAACCACACAGAGCACATACCCTGAAAATCCTGTAGACATCACCATCACGACTGACATTCACAGGTTCATAGTACAAGCCGTCAAAAAAGGTGGTTTTGATTGGGGTACATGCCTCTGGCTTGCCATCGTCCAGGTTGAGCCCATTGTAGTAATAGTCATATAAATCACTCACACGAAGTTGATAGTACACCTGAGAGGTTAGAACAACTAGTGAACACAAGGAAGGTCCCACTCAGGTGAAAAAGCACATATATGCAAAGCTTATGATGGCCCCTGCACAATCCCGTAGACTGTGGTGGCTTTGCCTAGTGTTGCCTAACTGGGAATGAATAAACAATTTGGCTGGTGATACATAAGAAGGACTGGACTCTACCATTCTCCTTCTGAGCTGCAATAGCTTTGTGGGGTAAACTCGAGCAAAAGGCACAGAGTTATGTCCCTGAGTTATGCAAACAGGAAACAGGAGTCCAACAAGATACTAGCTGATATATACAGCTTTTGTTCTGAGCTCAAGGCCTATTTGAGTCATAAAATGGAATTTTGACATAATCACTCCCAAGGGAGGAGGAGCTATGCAACTATGCTTTCAAGGATTTACATTAGACATACTCCTGGGATATGTCTTACATGGCCATGCTTTCCAAAAGTAAATGTTCCGCTATGAATTTCTGTCTTTGAGGTATACAACTGCCATAGACCTTTCTTTAATCACTGAGATGTCTGTTTCCAAGGGAAAAGTGAAAATACAGACAGCAGGAGAGACATAAGGGTTGGGAATTAGAATGTCACTCTGGATGTCCCTAGGTCAAAAGAACACAGGACCTGGGATGTGGCTTACTCTCTCAGCAGATAACTCTCGTGCAGGCTGAAGAAGAAGGACGCTCTGATCTACAGCTCGCAGGGCACAGTAGGAGTTGGCAGCAGCTTTAAGGTGGAGACTGACTTTAGAGCCGGGGAGACCCTGCTTCTCAGAGAACTCGAGCTGGAGCTGGAAATGAATAAATCAAGTCAATCACACAGAAATTAGGAGAATCAGCTTGGCACATAGACCTAGATCCCACCTTTCACCAGCACTCACTCTGTTCTCTGGAGAGCAAAGCTCCTGCCGCTAGATGGCCCTTCTGAATACCTGTTCTGTAAAAATTCACAACCTCTGTAATCCCAGTCACCTCCACTCTGTAATCTCCCCGCTCCACTCAGAACTTTTTTCCTGAGTCTGAGAATACATGTCAACTCCAGGGACAGCTCCTCATGTTCCCACGCACATCTGTACCTTTTCCATTCCTAAAGGCCATCCCGAGTGCAGGGCTTTTGATGAAGTCATTCCCTAACTGTTCTCACATCAAAGAGCCGGCTGATACAGCCCTTGATAAGGAAGCAAACACTTTCACCTTGTTTTTGAAGCATACATCGCTCTGTATCCAAGAGCTGTCAGCCACTATCTCCCCATGAGGATGCACTGTGTAGAGCAACAGTCTGGCACTGGGGGCAAGCTTCTCGGTGACAGTCAATGTGATGGAGAATATACCTCTGGGAGCTGTGGAAGGAACATGGAACAGGGAACAAGAAGCCAACAAAAGGGATTAGACAAACTCAGGTTTGGTGGAAGGACCACATATTTATTCATGACCTACCAGCACCTTTAAATAACAGGAAAGTTGGATATTGGAAGATTCATCTTGCAGTGGTTGAGGAACAGCTCCCATCAGCAAGACAACAGATATAAACTGGAAAGTAATGAAAGCAGGGTGCTTTGCAGAGAGGGGTCTGAGCTGAGTAGAAGTTTGACAAGGAACTCCGTGCATGATTGCCTTTGGATCTCAAATCTAGAATGTCCTATACCAGAGAAGATAGGCCAATCTCCTGAGCTAAGGGAGAGCTCTCTTAACACTAAGAAATACAAAGTTTTTATCTACATGGATGACACCTACTAGAACAGGGCCTGGAAATTAAGCTTGAGACCAAAGATGGCAAGTACTAAACAAGTCCTGTATGTGGAGCGAGGCTTACTTAAGCCACCTACTGAAAGCTAGATACAGACGAGCTTCTGCAAGAAAATAAGTTTTTAACAATGAAAGAAAGAAGTTCAGTTTGCTGTGATTGGTAGGATCACATTTGAAGACTTCTGAAAGTGCAATGAATTACAAGCACTTAACTGCTAAATATCCATGTCAAATGGGATACCTCTTATTTTCTAACTTTAAAAAGTTTTAAACTTCTAATTAGGATTGGAAGAAGATTAGGATGTCACAGAATAACTATGAACCTATAAATATTCCTTGGCAAGAAATAAAATAGAAGAAGGTTACATTCTTTCTGTTTGGTCACAACGAAGTTTTTTATCTTTCAACTAGCAAGATAAATTTGATTATGATACAGGGGATTGGCTAGATGCTGCAGCAAAAGCGAACAATACTGTGAGTGGTGACAGGTGATGGGGTTTAACAACAAGTACCTGATATAGCTGTAGTTCTCTGCTTTCATGCCTTCTTACAAAACTTACTAATGCTCTAGGGTTCAGAAAGGTGCTCTGAAGTATCAGTAGTAATACACTCTAGAACTTACCACCAGAGATGTTCACTTGCTTCTGGCCACTGAGAATAATTTTTCCTTTTGTCATCACCTGGGCATAGAAAAAACTCGTGAGACAGGATCAAAAGCACCTTCACCCTTCCCCCATGAAATCACTGATTTTGAGTAGTGTTCTGAGAGGCTTCAAAGGCCATCAAATCAAGCTGTGATCTGTAACCACTGTTTGGTCTGGAGATTTCTGCCTTCTATGATGTTCAGCAGAAAGTAAAAGAAAAGAGATGTTTTGGGAGTCACGGTAGCACTTACCACATAGTAGAAGTTTGTGTGCTCAGCATTCCTGTAGCTCCCTTTGTTCAGGATATAGTGAACGTTGATTTTTTGCTGTTGGCCACAGCTGAGCTTCTCCTTCACTGGCTCAATTTTCACAAAGCTGTTCGTCCGCGAGTAGAAACGCCGGACAAAGAATAAGGCTTGGGGCTCATTATCATTCCTCCAGATGAAGAAGTCTGCACAGTCATCTGGTGCCTGCCTGACCTATGCAGAGGAGTCATAGATGAAGAATCAACAAAATGGAAAATAAAAAAATAGGAGGCAGGTGAGGAGGCAAAAGCATCTTCCTGCTAAAATATTCTGTCGGGAAGCTGACTTCTGGGGCCATTTAAGCCAAAAGCAAGAGCTGGCGTGAAAAATTTGTGCTTCACCAGTCCAGAGCAGGGGACCTTCTGGACATCTTAATGTATCCAGACACCTATGGCACATTGCAGTAGGGAGGTTTTTTCAGATTCTTGCAGGCTTGGGACAGGTCGTATAAACTGTTTGGACTTCTTGTGAGTTAGAATGGCATTGTTCTTTTTCTCGGCTGTTCCCATCACACCAGAGAAAAGGCATGACAACATGAGAAGACCATGTGGTAGCAACAAGCATGAGCCTTTCTCTGCCAGCAGAAATGCAGGGAAGCAGGCAGCAGCAGGGAAAGAGGCTGGTGTGCATCCAGGCTGGGTGGGGAAGATATGGCAGTCTGTGATGAAGGTCCTCTAGTGCACAGAGAAAGAAGAGGGCTGCAGAAAGGGCTTCTGAGCAAAGGAAATAGCAAGTAGCTGCTGAAGATCACTGCAGCCCAAACATTCCTGGGGTGCAGTCTGCCACTTCTCAGGCATTGGTACTTTCTCATATTAGTTTCAGGTGTTGGTAGACTGACTGCCTGTTTTCCTCATCTGAAAGAATCCTGCCAGCACTTACCAGATTGCTTCTAATCCCTCTCTCCAATGAAGTATTTTTTTCAGGAATTAGACTGAAGCCTGTATTTACTTACTCTCAACTTAAAACTGGGATCAAAGAAGTCGGACGTGTCTATGGAAAAAGCAGCAGTGCCGTTCTTGTTGGTGGTATAGTTGGCTAGATATTCTTCATTGAGCTCCAGCAGGACAGTCCTACCAGCAAGGGGCTTGCCATCCACATCTGTCACAGTGATCTGAACATAAAGAATACCCAAGGGATTCAGAAAAAAAACCAAACCAACACCAAAAAAACAATGGGAAATGCTCTGCTTACCAGAGGACACTCACTTAAGCACTGAGGACAACTGCAGGGAGGAGAAATCAAGAATTATGTGTATTTAAGAGGCAAATGCTCCTTCAATATTTTGAAGAAGCAGGAGTTCTGTCACAGGCTAAGGCAGGCAATTGCCATCAGTGCAAGGACAAACTATATGTAACAGTGGGAGAAGGAATTGTATACATACATGATCTCATGGAACAAATTTTTTTAATGATAAATACTCTCTTTCTTTTTGGTGACCATTAGTTCCATGGGCCATCACGTAAGATAAAGACCACTGAGTGAGAGATGGTGGATGGAACACTTACGGCATCCTCACCCTTTCTGAGCAAAGAGAAACAGAGGGACTCCAGAGTTTGTACTGTCTGGAGAGCACTGATTAACAAACCTAAAGCAATTAGATGACTTCATGGCTACAGGTAATCTGCGCAGCTCAGGAGCGCTTCCCAGTTCCTAGGCACCTGTTAATACCCTCTGTCCCCACTGCATATCAGTATGATGCTGTACAGCTCATCCTCCTTTCTGTGCCTGGGTTTATCCTGCTTGTGCAGGTTGCTAAGAAGTCGGAGTATGCTTCAACACCTTTTACTTTGCTGCTTTAAGTAAACATCCCTGGGACTGTGTGATATAACACAAGGAAAATTCTACCTTCAGTTTAGGCATAGCTGTTGCTAAAGTAGTTTCTTGTAGACTCTTATAACCGCTCATCCGACCTTTCACTTACCCACCTTTTAGGCATTCTCTAAGCATGGCAGAAGAGAGACCCCAACAGTCTAGGTATGATATCATGTTCTTATTTTCTCTAGGAGCATCTAACGTAGTAAGAGAATTATGCAGCAGTTACTGTTATTCAGCATTATCATGGGAAGTTGTCAGCACAGAGTCAAGGGATAGCCATAAATAGGGCAATACACGGACCGTCATGCTGGACCTCAGGGAGTTTTGATCTAAATGTGTCCTTCCAGGCACCCACCTCACCATAGTAAGGAATTCCTCTCTTGTAATAGAGATCCATATTCTTAAACCTCACTCTGTCATTTTCTTGGTTGACTGCAACATAGTCATTGCTTTTCGTCTGGATACCTGTGAGACACAGACAGTATAAAGGGGAAGAAACAGAAATCAGGCTGGCCTGAAAACTATTTCCTTTGAAAAGCTATATGGAGCAGTGATGTTCTGGTGGGAGAGCTACGCAGAAAATGGTGATTGTTTGCTGCACAGATCAGGATCCAGGAGATTCCTTTCAGAAAGTACCACCTGTTAGCTTTAATCAGCTACTCCCAACCTCCATTTGGTATTACCTGTCCCATTTTCAGTGACAATGCTTTCTACATTGAGGCTGGTATACATCCTGGCATAGCTGCGGTAGAGCTGGAATGTTTTGACGGAGATTACAGTGTTGAGGCAGCCATCCTTCCCCAGCTGGAAACAGAACACAAAGGGGAAAGCCCATTTTTATCAAGGTTTGGAAAATTACTTCTGATTCTGTGTTAGTGGGTCTCTGAAGAGCCTCATTGTCTCTGCTCAAATCTTCTTCAGTTCTTCCTTTCTACTCGCTCCCTTCCGATATTACATTTCTCACTCCCTGGCTCCCTTCCTACATCATTGTTTCAATACCATTTACCTTTGCAGCTGGAGGCCTCTCTCCTCATTCCCCCTAGTCCTGTCTTATGCTCATGCTCCATCTTAAACCCATGCTGCATGATGCTTGAACTCTGACCAGAGCACTTTGATCTAGTGGAGAAATTAATCATTAGTTTAGCATTAAGTGTCCTCAGAGACTCCCAGTATAGGTCTGCTGATTAGATTTGGTAAGAACACAGATCCAGTGTTTTAGAAATGATCACAAATGATATTTTCATAAGCTTCCATCCCTCCTACTGACTCTTTCTGAGGGAAGAACTGAAGTCTCCTAATAAGGTCATCAGTAAAAACTACTTTCATGGTCTTTCAGCACTTTCAGCACAGTGAGACATGAGAAAAAGCATGCCTCCGAGATTATCTCTCTGGTGTTCCCCAGGAAATGAATAAGGCCACCAAATACTCTGCTACATGGTGGGTAGTAAAGCTGACTGGGAAGAAAAGCCTTGCCCTGTGTCATACCAGTCCAGTGACTGCTTCACAGGTTTCTTTCTGGTTTTGCTCACATCGTGGACTGTAAAAGTGCTGCTGACACACATTGATTCGGGCATTCCCTTGCACTGGTTGGCCATAAGTGTACCTAGGAGAGGAAAAGACACAAGAATCCAATCATGTGGACTTAGCATGAAATCTGCAAAGATTGCAGAATAACGCAGACTCTAAACCCCCCAGGAGTGTCCAGGGCATAGACAGAAGAGCAAGGGGGAATTAGGACCAGTTAGCGCCAGCAGAACTACCTTCAAGTACTTTTAGGCTGTTTCTGGCATCTTGTTAAAAAAGCCTGTTTTACCATGGTCTTGATGTAGTCATTCTTCAGTGAATGAAGCTGGAAAGTGGTGCTGGACTCAGGTTGGGATATTCATACCCTGCTGCTTGCTTTTTCTTGTTAGTGCCTTATGCAAAGAAGGATGAATTGCAGAAAGATCCCTATTCTCCCCTTTAGCTCATGCTCACCCTGCCCTTTGGCTGTATCACAGCCATCAATCTTAATGACAGACACCCCTGTCCTATTTCTCTCTTTTTCTGTAATAATAAAACACAACAGCTAGCACGTATGTACTGCTTGCTATCTTTAAACTATCAGACACACACTGACTCCTTGAGTTCTAATTTTGCTGTGTAGTAGGAAGAGACTTATATTGCATGTCATGGAAGTCATAGCTAAAGGAAGAACTGCTGTAACCCATACTCTGAATCAGCAGCAGCAGGGGCCCTGCTTCCCAGCACAGCACACCATCCTCTATCCCATGTTTCGTGTGCACAGATGTGTTGTTCTCAGCTCTGATACTTACGAAGCACAAACATTCACCCTAATTTCTTCATCAAAGAAAGAAATCCTCTTCGGCACACTGGTTGCCACTTCAAATTTTGGCAGCACTGGAAATGCAATATGAATATGACTGATCAGTAGTTATATGCCAGAGGCAGGTGTGTGTGTAGAAGACAGTTAAAAAAAACCAAACCAGTTGGCAAAGGCATTTTCACCAAGAAGGGAGAGGAAATAGTTCAAAGAAAAGTCTACCTAGGAGCTGGCTGTAAGATAGTAACAATCATAGTAGTAATAATAACAGGCAGAGTAGGAATTGTGAGAAATCACTAACTGGCTGTACATTTTATTCAAAAGAAAGGTGGGAGTAATGCTGATGTCTCAAACCAGTTAAGCCCTGGAGAACAGAAGTTATTATGCAATCCAGCCCCATTGAAGGAGAAAGGCAACAAATTAAGCAAAATAGTACAATCAAATAGGTCACTGCCACTCTCTCTTTTCAGCTTATCTTCTGTCTTGGGTCACCAGTAATAATGACAACATAGCTGGAAAAGGCATTATTCTTGCAAACCTGTACACAGGAGACTGGAAGACATGAAAGAGCTACGAAGGGTAAACAGAAAAGGTGCTTTACTGCTCTTACAGAAAACCCAAACAACTGAGAGTTCTCCAAGCCTACCCTGGGGACTGCTAAGGAAAACCTGCCACTATAAGATGAGAAAACTTGTAAGATCAAAACAAACCTAGCAACTTTCTTGATATAGTCTATTCCAGAGAGTAAGCAGATGACTACATGAGGTTTGGCATGTCCACTACCCACTGTTTTCCATCTTGCATTTCCACTGGCTACCCATCCCCCACACGAACAACCCAGTACCTCTCATGACATATCTGCTTGATAGATAACATCTTCAGATTTCTCTGCATATTTTAGCCTAGTGCTGTTCATATGGTGATGACCTCAACAAAAAACAGGCAGGCCTGATTCCTCCTTTCAGATGGGGAGTGTAAGGCCTGAGTCATAGGATGTGGATCCCAAAGCCACACAGTGACTCTGTGTCAAGTCCAGAAACAAATAGGAGTCCTAACTTAATTCCTGAAAAATGCTGCCCTTTTCAGTATTTCTTTTTTCCTTTCTCACCTTCACTTTCTCTACACAGCTCTCCCCATGTCTCTCTCAGGCATGAAGGAGAGAACTCAAAGCACGTAAACTTTGCACTTGCAGCTCCTTTTTGAGTTAGGAAGAGCTAGCCTCACTGCTGGTGCAGGACAGTTTACAGCCTTTGCTTACCATATTCTTTCACTGTGAAGAACTGGTCCTCTTTTTCACCTGACTTTTTCTCCACAGTGATGCGATAGGACCCCAGAATAGGCTCTGGAATTAGCGGAAAGGAGAGCTGGACAATTCCATGCTTAGATGTGACCTCCAACCACTGGAAGATCTTGTTTTGCTCTGGATCCTGGAGAGGGGGAGAGATGTACCCTTTTTCTTGTTTCCTTGCCTTCTTTCCAGTTTTGTATCCTAGCATATTGGCTAAGTGCATGATGTGCTCTGACCTTCCCTAGCTGGAAACTAGCTACACTGCAAGACGATCTCAGATCATCCAGGAATAGTACTTGCTTGGGACTCAGGTTGTTTATCCGTAGCATTTCTAGCATAAGTCTTTCTGACTCAACTCCTCCTGTAAAACAGGAATATTATGCTTGCCTCCTTTAGAAAGTGTGATGTGAAATGTGGTAGAAGACTGGTTCATTGCTAGCGTGTTCCCCATCAGAATATGACATTTCAGGGAGTTATTATTCCTGTATGAGAATGAAACTATTTCACCAGACCATTTCCTGTAGTCCTACCAAAGGAAGACTACACTAAACTTATTTGAATCCTAATGAAAGACTCAGCAACAACCCCATGCCACCTCCAACTAACATCTTCAGTTGTGCTGATTTCTTCTCCTCTAGTATTTGATAATGGGTACTGTCACTGTTCACCCTCATGTCCATTGGCTTTAGACGGTGTGCTCTGGATGAGTCTCCCTCAGCTACTGACACTATGGGGAATGATAAAGCATAGCCCTTCCAAAGCACCACATTGCACCTCTTACCGTAACGGTGATTCGGGGATACTGGAGGAGGGGGAAAAAAAAAAAAAAAAAAAAAAAGAAGAAGTCAGAACATCAAGAAATTAGCTGTGGAGCTTGAGAAATACTAGAACATAAAGAAGGCTGTGAACTGCTTTCTCTGGCTACAGAACACTAGGCCCAGGAAATAACTTCAAGTCATGTCTCTAATTACAGAGATAGCTTAAAGAGGATAACATGTTTGTGAATTTCTCTTTCCTACAAAAACATCCAGTCTTTTTCTATGTACCTGGGACAGGTGAAGTGACTACAAAATCTGAGTGCTGTGAGAGATTTCCAGGAGTGCTTTCAGACCCTTTGCCCTCTATTAAGGCAGGGAAAGAATGGAGTGTGAAGCTAAGGAATTACAACATTTCTCCAGAAACATCAGGAAGCCTATCCCAGGCCCTTTTTATTCAACTTCTAACTGAGAGAGTCTCAGTGAACAGGCATCTCAAGAGGGTGCTTGAAAAATCTTGACCATCACTCATACTTACTGTCTCCTGAACAGATCTGAACTGCGTGTCCAAACTGACCACACGAAACATCACTGAAAAAGATGCAGGACAAAAAGGGATTCTTTACTTTAGCAGTGGTAAATTACTTTCAACATACAACTGAAACAAAGTTTGCTCAGGCTTTTAGGGAGAACTAAAGAGTCCCTAGAGAACTAGAAAAGATTTTATTATCTTAGCTAGTACTGGCATTTAAATATCACGATGGAATCAGCACTCTGAATTAGATTAGCAATTAAGTAGAAAGAGCTATTGACAGGAATCACATGCTTCATTTATTTTTATATCAAGCTTATTAATTCCAAGCTTAACCTATTTTTTTCTGTATTTTGAAGGATGCTTTTTATGTGACTGACCTCAGTAAACCTGGCAGAACTTAAGATCCTGTAAATGTAATTAACTCAGTAAAAGCACATGAAGTCTACTCATTTTTTGTGATTTTGCGAATTGGTTCTATTTTTCACTGACTTTTGATGAGTCCAAATTCAGATGACAACTATACACTATCTGAGGGATAGATCACCGCTGCTGCAGTCCATGGGCTTTTATTCCACAAAAGGAAGTCTTTGTCACTCTAGCCCCACCCTTGCAATCAGTTTCTCAGTTCACTAGCTGACTCAAACTCCTCAACCACCTTTTTGCCCTGGTTTGTAGATAGGTTTGTCCGTCTGGATGAAGACAGTATTATCCACATTCTGAATCGCCACCGATCTTCTCTCAGCCAAGTTGACTGTGGTGCCTTTGGCAGAGAAGGAAATGAATGCTAGGGGATCAGAGGTAGCAGGAGGAACCTGGAGAGAAAGAAAACCCCAGAGGAAAAGTGGTAAATTACAAATATTGAGATCCCCTGTTGCTCAGGGTTCTTGAGTAAGGTGCTGACTGTCAAGTGAGTCATAAATAGCTTATGCATAGTCATGAGAAGATCCATCCTTGCCAATGAGGTAGTCTCTGGAAATTTCTGCTGTGGAAGTCCCATGATTTGTCACCAGTTAAGCTATGCCCTGTTCTATGCATTTCCTCTCATGTCTATATGCAGGTTGCCCCAATCATATAGGTCAATTCTGAAATGTTTTCTCCTGCTACATTCTGGAAGCCCTAACCTTGGAACTTGCTTGTCATATCTGTACAGATCTTGCAGAATCATGGGAAAGAGAATGAGCATGTCCCAGCTGGGATCTCCAGCTTGGCAATTCTGACAATCTCATAGGGTGCATGGACCTGTGATAGCAATTAAAAGCTTTTTCCTAGTCTCTCTGTGAATGGAGATGGAAAGTCTCTCTCCAGCTTTCCCCCAGAACCCATATGTCTTTCTTTTCCTTGTCTGTATTGTCAGCCTTTCCAGGCGTCTATCTTTTTTCATTCTATTCCCTGCCCACACTCTTCATCTTCTGCCCATACTGACAACGACAGTTGCACTCAGAAGTATTTCCAGCTTCTACACCCTTTTCACTAGTTTCAAAAGAGAATACCTTGAACTCGCAGCACTGGAAGAAATCATTCTTTGTCACCGATTCCTCAAAGAGAGTATTCCGCATACTGCCATATTCCAGGACAATGCTCAGAGACAGAGGCTCACTGAGGTTGTGGAACTGCACACAAGCGGTCTGTGGAGAGTCGCTCCGCACTACTGTCGGGACCAGTAGCACATACTGACTGTAAGAAGGCAAGACCAGATCAAAGAGTTCAGTCATGGAGGAAAGTCAGAGCAAACAGGAGAGGCAGTTACCACAGAAATGCCATATGTGTGGATTAAGACACGATCCAAAGCTTGCTCAAACCAGTGGAAAGAATTCCATTACTTTCAATGAGTTTTGAATAATATGCTAAGAAAGTACAGGTGATAATATTTTGTCCCTCACAGCTCTTTCTGAGCTGAAAGACAGGCACCATTATATGCAGTCTCCTACCCAGCATGATACTGCACCTTTCCATTCCAGGTATTTACACAACTCCAATCACTAAAGTGTTTGGCTTGTCTACGCACCTGACAAGCATCTGACAACACCTGCATTTATCCTCCCATGACCTATATGTATACTTAAACCTCTGGAACCTCCCATAGGAGGAGTAATACTTAGTTTCGTCGTCAGATCAAACCCAAAAATCAATAACAAAAATACTAGCTAATGGTTGCAACAAATTTTTAATTTCTTTTTTCTCTAGACATCTCTCCCTCCAGACAACAACTGACATCCGATAAATCAATCAGCATAATGCACCAAGAAATTATCTTGCTTTTCTATTCAGCAGAATATTTCAGAGAATGCTCAATCTAACCTATATGCTGTATTCTGTTTCCATGACTCTCCCTGTGTTGCTTCCTTTGCTTCTTTCTTCTACTGGGCTTTTTTAGTTATACTGCTTTCTGTAATTAGGGCAGCCTTCCTTCCCCAGATTCTTCCTCTGAAAAACATTCCTTCAGATTTGCTAGATTTGATGAAGCTTCTGTTGCTGGCTGCTGGTTCTCTGCTGCCCAAATTAGTCTTTTCAAATAATGTATGACAGAATTGATGGGTTGGTTCTGCAGCAGCACAACATGAATCACACAATCTTTTCTTTGTAATCTTACCCTTTTTTTTTTTTTTCTCCCACAGCTTTTCTTGCTTATATTGCCTTTATTGTTATTTTCACTTGCCCAGTTCAGACTGCATGATATTCAAAGACCAAAAGTAAAATGATTGAAATGAACAGTGATCTGGGAAAGCTAAACCCCTCTGACTTTCAGTATTTTCCTTTAAAACTTTTGAAAAGAGGATTTAAGCTTTAATGTTGATGTATTTTTGAATATTGTGGCTGAAAACTGTTTGTATAAAGCCATGGACATTGACAGAGCACAGCAGGTGTAATACTAATACTTCATACTCATTCTTACATTAATACTAATATTAGCATTGTCAGTCAGCATAGTCCCTAATACCAGCCATTATCTGGCCTGTAGCACCTCCTCATACAACATGCTCTCTCTGTACTGCTGATGCATATCAATCCTGATCATTAGTATCACTTGCTAGTCTAGTATCGAACCTCCTCTCCGCTTTATCCATGAACTTAAGACTTCATCTACTCCAGTTCTAGGTTTCTTTCATTCAAATCAGATTTAATAGCAGTTTTATGATGGAGAGCATCATTCTAAATCATTCTTCAATGCCATCTACTTCCACTTCAGACACATTTTAGAACTGAGGTCTCAAACATCCAGTTCATTATATAGCAGTGTCCTAGGAGAAATAAACTAGAGAGAAATATAATAAAATATATTATCATAAAAACACAGAATGTATGATCTCTTACGGTTCAGAAGACACCGTGGCAATCCAGTTCAAGGACAGAATACTCAGAAGAAGCCTTGACCACATCTCTGTCCGTGAAGAAGAAAGAGAGATGGATCTCAAGTGGACAGCCCGTCTTCTGGCTTTTAAACTGGCCTGAGATGGTGCTCCTCCTCCATGGTTTCAGTCATATTCTAACAAAAGATATCTACATAAAATTTGCATAGATTCATCTTCCTCTGCTGTCTGTTCTCACACCCCTTGAACCCTGAAACAATAGCTTAGGAAAGCTCTCGTATTTCACATAGCTTTGTGAGGTATTGCAAGCCAAACCGGTTCCTGCCCATCTGAATGCTTTATTGAAGCCTACCTCTCTGATTATCATCATTGTCACTGGCTGTTCCTTAATGTTTCAACCTGTTAGTGTTTGCCACTGCTTAAGTATTTCCTTGTTCTGTGAAGATCTCCTGTAGATACATCTCACAAAACAGAAGGAATCATAACACAGTGCTAATGTATGCCTGCATAGGGGCCTGGACAGTTATCATACAACATCAGACTATAGCTGCATTCAGTATGGCACAGAAGGAAATTCCTAATCATAATCCAAATTTCTTACTCCACATAGTAACATTCAGCAAGGAATGGTGTTGGCTAGTTGACTAACATTTTTGCCAGTGGTCAGGATGAGCATATCTCTAGGGGAAGGAATCTGATAGCATTACTTCATTTGTTCACTCATCTGTCTGTCAGTCTGCTTTTTCCCTCCATCCTAGCTTCCCCCATCAAGCAACTTGCAACCCTGTTTGTGAGTATTTAGTAAATCTGACTGAGAAGAAGTTTCAGAATCATGAAGATATAGAATCATAAAATAACTCAGATAGAAAGGGACCTCCTGGCATTATGTGGTCCAATCTCTCCTTTTAAGCAGGGCTAGCATGAAAGCTTGTCCAGTCATGTTTTGAATATCTTCAAGGATGGAGAATCAAATCTGGACACAAAATTTCATCTGTAGTCTCACAACTGCTGAACAGATCAGAAATGGATTCCTTGACATGTTGGCTACAGTCTTGGTAATACAGCCTGAACACAGGAAACTAAAGAATCTATAGTAGTGGGGGGCTGCACTCATGCTTACATAGGAAAAGAAAAGAAAGATTAAAAAAAAAAAAACCAAAACACAAAAACCCTCCAAAATAAGGTAGCCAATCCCTAGGTAGGTAACCTAGGGGAAGTAACAGGCAATTTCCGTTTCTCTTCCTCTTCCTGAGACAAACAGGTAATGAGTGGAAAGAGGAAGCTGAATATACTGTAGGAATATTTAGGGACATGAAAGAGAGCTAGGAGCACTGAAAAAGGTGTTAGGCAATGCAGAGAGTGGGCCTGAAGTTATTTCAGTGGTAAGGGGCATGAGAAGGAAATGAGGACTATTATAGTGATGTGGTACAAATGGATGTGGGACTGTTGAAAGCCAGAGTCTATCAATTTCACTTCCCACGATCTAATACGTTCTTGCTGATGATTCAGCCGTACAGTGATTATTCTTTCCGTCAGCATAGGTGATGACCTAAACTACCCATGCCTAACCACCTTACCTACCCATCTTTCCCGGAAGCTTTCTGCTGACCAAGTTAGGACATACAGAAAACTGCCCTGGGTGCGGCTGGAACATCTAGGACAGTTTTCCCGCTATTCCCACCGAGTCTGTCTATTCTCACTGAGTTAGTGAGTTACTTTGTACTATTGCACAAAACTTCACAGAATGTCCTGACACTCAAGTGACAACTCCTCATGGCAGGCAGGTGGTGTGCAAACAGGGCAGTCCCATTGTGAAGAAAGCTGCTTCATTAATTGTAATGAGGGCTGAAGACAGCTAAGAATGTGTCATGTTTGTATTTGCAGCTTTGAAAAGCCCCATGTCTTGCTTTAAACAGGTACTAAAGAACAGGCAAAAAAGAATTAAGGAGGGAGAAGGAAATAGCATTCAATTGCAATGCTCTGGTGCAGTCTTTAAAACAAGTTGGGGCTGTTCAGCCTGGAGAAGAGAAGCTGTATAGAGACCTCATAGCAGCCTCACACTATCTGAAGGGGGCCTACGAGGATGCTGGAGAGGGACTCTTCATTGGGGACTGTAGCGATAGGACAAGGGGTGACGATGGATCCAAACTTAAAGATGTGAAGTTCAGGTTAGATATAAGGAAGAAGTTCTTTACTGTGAGGGTGGTGAGGCACTGGAATAGGCTGCCAAAGAAGTGGTAAATGCCTCATCCCTGGCAGTGTTCAAGGCCAGGTTGGACAGAGCCTTTGGTGACATGGTCTAATGTTAGGCATCCGGGTTGGAACTGGATGATCTTAAGGTCCTTTTCCAACCCAAACCATTTTATGGTTCTATGATTCTATGAAACTCGTCCAGAAGCTCATTCTTTATTTAAAGGCAGCATGCCTTTAAGCATGAATGCAAGAGGGCTTTCTTGTTGATACATAAACATGGAAAAATAAAATATAAAGCATTTGAAAACTGAAATGTTGCAAGACATTCTGTTCGTATTAATTGAAGTGCACACATTTCTCTGGAAGCAAGCAAATTGGATTCATTACTTTAGTGAAATTACTGATCCCAGAGGACTTTTTTGTATTCTAGCAATGTTGTGGTAAAAAAGTAAGCTTGGATCCTTATGCACATCACCACCAGGTCAGGGTTACTTCTAAAGAAGACCACAGTGCAATGGAAAAATTATTCTAGTTGCTTTTGGAAGAAAGGAGAAAGAAGAAGTATGGGGTTGTCTGATAAAGAAGCTAGGAGCAGGAGGGGATTAATCATCTGGAAGCACAAAGATCAGGATTTAACATGGGGGAGGTAATGAATGTCACACTAACCTGCTGTTAGAAGACAGACACACGGAAGGTACATTGATACTGGGTGTCATGTAAACTAATCTGTTGACTTTAGACAAGCTCTGCTTTGTACTGGCAGGATGAAAGATGTAATTGGAGATCATAGTTCGGCTAGAAAATTGATGAAATGAGGAACAGTGCCAAATGCACGTCAAGAACAAAGCAATGCAAATACAGACTTAAGTATCACATACATACTTGGTTTTCAAAATAGTCATGTTGCATGCATGAACAGCAGAGAATCAAGATGTCTTCAACTAATTCAGTCCAGACTTCAGAATGTTACTGCATTCACACTCTCCTATGAAGAAATTTTATATATGCATACAATTTTTTTTCCTCCATTCTTTCTCTAGATGAGTCAGAGTCATGATGGGTGCAGTTGTATTGGAAACGTGTTTTACGTAAGTTATTTTTCTTTCATCAAACAAAGCTGAAGTTGCCAATCCATTTTATCCCATCAAATGCACCTGTCCTCCTCTTCTCTTTTACACTGGGCACACATACACGGCATGGCAATGTAAAATTTCTGAACTAACCCTTAATCTCTCTCACTTTCTGGGAGCAGTTAAGTTCTGTTTTGCATGTACACTGGATTCACAACAGAGAATTCTACGATGTGACTAGCCTACCTCCGATATCCCAGCTAGCTTGCATAGAGCACTTCAGATTTCCCGAGGCTGTCCCAAAATGCCCAGTATAGCTGTATGTGAAGAATCTAGACACTAGATGTAGTCACAGATTAGAAAAGAAACACATCAAAGAATGTCCATTTGCCATGCAGAATCATAGAATCATTTGGGTTCATGATCTAAGTCATGCCTGTTTCCCTTTCTGTCAGAGGAACAGCAGGAAGTTCAGTGGAAACAGCATCTTTCAGTAGTGAAGCCCTGGATTTTCCAGAAGCATGAGTAATACATAATAACTTGTTTCTCTTCTATAGCTCCACTTGACATTTGCATAACACTTAAGGACTGAAAGTACTTTCTCAGTCATGACCTCACCTGAGATGAAGTACAAACAATCCACCCCACACTACAACACCTGTTTTATTGTCTGGTTTCTTTCTCTAAAACAGGTAGACGTGGGGTCAGTGCCCCAGCATCCATTTCACTTAAGCAAATAGCCTCAATAGTCCCAGGCTATTTGCTAGCTTGTGATCTTCTAAGGAAATTCTATTGTAATCTGAGAAATTCTTCCCCACAACACATTCAAACCCACTCTGACAAAACATTTTCTTTTAAAAAGCTAACGTATCTCTGAATAGGATCATGTCTCAGAGTTTTGATACTTTTGATGAATTTGCCTACACAGCTTTCCTCTCTCCCAAGGCATATCCCCATCTGCAACTTTTAGGTTTGCAAGTAATGGTATTTCTCAGAATATCTGCTAGAAACAGGCAGCTCATAGTGCAGTTGGTAGAGTATGCTGGATCATTTCATGTTGAATGGATGGAACATTTTTCTGATATTGGTCATTTTCTGTAATAATAAAGATCAGGTAATATTGAGCATTGTAACACCTACATTGAGAAGAGCAAACAGCACACTGTTCAGCCCCTGCAAGATCTTTTTACAGATAGGCTGATAGTAAATTAACTGGTATGCTGCCAACATCATCCTTCTCGAACATATTTTAGCCCTGCCTACAAAAAAAAAAAGTAGGTCAGCCTCACATGGCATGAAACACTTGAAATGCCATCTGTTTTTCTTCATCTATAAAGTGTAATGTATACAGACATCCATGAAAAACCCTGCTGTGTCTAAATGATGAAAATAGGAGGATGTAAACATATCAAGGCAGACAAAAAAAAAAAAAAAGAATTTAAAAAAGTCTGGTGAAGAATATCAAAACTAAATCTCAATCTTTCTTCATAAGCAACAGGAACAGGAAGCCTGCCAGAGAATCCACAGGGACACATAATGAGAAGGATAGAAAATGAGGTCAAGAAGAGTGCAGGAGCAGTGTAAACAATAATTATTATTCCCTATTGTTCTAGTTAATCTAATAAGTATTAAATCTTATTATATTTAAATGAACCATTTGATATCAAAATTTAATTTCTCAAAAATTAAAATACCCAGCAATCCATGAACAATGTAATTCTGATACAGTAATTATATTGCTGCCATTCTGAATTAGATCAAAATCTTGAACCAATGGCATATTGTTTTAACTTAAGGTTTAGTTATTACAAACCTTTGCCATAAGGGACCACGAACATGTATTTCAGTTGATCACAAAGGAGAGAAAAGTGTGTCAGGGAACCTTTTAAAGGGTAAAACTACTTCTTCCTTCAGTAGAAAGTTTTCCTGTCTTCACTGTTTTCCTTGTTCCCTTATTCAGATTGCTCTGCTGCGTTAGGTGGAGACAGGCAGACCGATGCACCAGGCTTTAAAAAAGGCAAACAGTAATTAGTTAAAATAAAAAAAATATAGAATCACAGAATCATAGAATGGTTTGGGTTGGGAAGGACCTCATCCAGTTCCAATCCCCCTGCCATGGGCAGGGAGACCTTCCACGGGCAAGGACACCTTCCACTAGACCTGGTTGCTCCAAGCACCGTCCAACCTGGCCTTGAACACTGCCAGGAATGGGGCAGCCACAGCTGCTCTGGGCAACCTGTGCCCTCATAGTGAAGAATTTTTTTTGAACCTTCCTTCTTGAAATATCAGCATCTCAGCATTTGGATTCTATTATAAAGAAAATGAATGAGAATCAGTTACCTCCAGATTCAGATTCTAAATAACCTCCCACTCCCTATGGTTAGAGGACTTCATCTGGGTTTCTCATGTAATTTTTTTGTTTTGCTTGGTTTGAGGTTTGGGATTTTTTTTTTCTTTCTGTTAAAGAGAACAATACACCAGCCTGCAGACTAGCCCACTCAACAATCTCCCAATTCATGGAATCCCCTTGTTTTACCCTTTTGGAAACATCCAAACTCTATAAATCAAATAATGTTTTGCAATCACAGGAAAGCCAAGCTTGGCACCTAAAAACATTGCTGCTTTTCCTTCTCTGGGGTGATTGGGATGATCCTTGATAATAGACTTTCACAAGCTATGCTCAGGTTGACGTTGTAGTTGTCCATGAGCCAGGACAGACTCCCACTGTTCACTCTATAGCATCAGTCAGAACAAGTGGCTAAGAGCAACAGTTCCCCAGCTGCATGGCACAATGAACCACTATCAAACAATCATAAAGACAAGTGGACTACCAAGTGCAGGTAACCAGGCATCTTGATTATGAAACTTCAAACTGAAAACACTACAAAGACCAGTGATCTCATGGATAAGCTGAAAAATAGTTAATATGGTCTTATGGGCTGCCACTGGTCCAGGTGAATCAGTAGTTTAAAACCTGAGATACATATTGTGTATAGTGATGTTTTCCCTCATTACATGGTAAGACCTGATTTTCCCAATCTTTTGAGCAATGCATGAGTAATGGCTCCACCACATGCTTCATAACCCCAAGGCTTCCATTTAGTACAAGACATTTTTCAGGTGTGTTATTTTGTCTAACAAAGGCTTATAGGCTTCTGAAAACTTCTTACTGGTGATATGAAACAACTGCCATAAAGTTTCTTCAAGCACCTGCTGTGCTACCCACTGTAATTTTGCAAGAGGCAGCACTTGATGAGCTAATCTGTAAGCAACAGGAATATAGAAACATAGAATCAAGCAGGTTGGAAAAGACCTTTAAGATCATCAAACCCAACCCTTCTCCAGCACTGCCAAGGCCACCACCAAACCATATCATTAAGGGCCTCATCTGCACGGTTTGTGAACACTTCCAGGAATGGTGACTCCACTACTGCCCTGGGCAGCCTGTTCCAATACCTGACCATGCTCTCAGTGAAGACGTTGTTCCTAATATCCAGTCTAAAACTCCGCTAGTGCAGCTTAAGGCTGTTTCCTCTTGTCCTGTCACTTGTTTCTTGCGAGAAGAGACCAGCCACCTCGTCCGTCCATCCTCTTTTCATGTAGATGTAGAGAGCAACAAGGTCTGTGAGCCTTCTCTTCTCCAGACTTAACAACCTCATTTCCTTCAGCTGTTCCTCATAAGACGTGTGCTCTATAATGCTGGAGGAGCCTTCAAGAGGGTCTCTTCAGGTAGCAAAACCAAGGCTTTTGCATCTCTCCCCAATGTGCCTTTACAGCCAGTCATTCTTGCAGGAACCAGGGACTGCAGACTGCAGCTGAAATCACTTTGTGTGTCCACCTCATGTTTTTTAACCACCAAGGTCACCCTGCAGGTCATCCCTTTGAAGAATTTGCATTTTCCAGGAGAAGCACTTTCGATGTTACAAAACATGGTCAGGGCTTTACAACATTTTCAGCTCTGTGTACCTTCACACAAAACCACTGCCACAGGTACATGGTCATCCCCTGTCCTTTCAGCTAACATCTCATCTTCTGGACATATCTGCACTACCACATCACTTGGCTCCTGTGTCCTGGTTCCTAGTTTGTCCACCCTGCATGGCTGTCAGTTCACCACAAGGAACTATCTCGGAACAAACCACCCAGTTCCTTCCAGGAAGAAACCTAGGTACACTTCTGGAGATAATTCATGGCAAGGAGCACAACTAATAGTCATGACAGGTTGGACCCCTTTCTACTTTGTCAGTAGGCTTTGCACTCGCAGTAACCCCTACATGCCTCCATCGTACATCTCAGGACATGTGACACTTAACATTGTGGTCTGCGGTGAAGTCCTCATTGTTGCTCTTGCATTTACAGAGAAGACCTAGGCCTCATACCATGCAATTCAGCCACTCCGATCTGTTCTAGAGCCTTGAGTTGGTGGACACGGGATATTTAGCATCACGTGGTCTTATCAGAGATCCTCCCTAAAGAGGATGCATTTAGGAATAGAGATACTATCTCTGTTGTCTCCTTTTGACTGCCCTTTGGTTACAGCAGGAAATATGGGAGCACAATGTGTGATATTCAGGAAGGTTAGTTTTCTCTGCAGCAGTGGAGAGAATCTATTTACATCCCTCAGTGGAGTCACTCTTTCCTGTTGCCAACCTGAAAACCTGCAGATCATACTGAGTAATCTGAGCTCTGCAGGTCTTCTTGTAGGGTAGTGACCAACAGCAACTAACCAACAATGACCTCAGTGGGAAGTACTTAAACAAGACATGCAAGCTCCGAAGTGTAATATGCTATCCCAATCTTGTCGTCTAAAAGAAAAAAAATAATCAGCCTATAGAACGGGAAAGTGAAACACAGTGCGGTCAAGAGTCTGGATCTTGAATAAATTGCATCAAACATAAAGTATAAAGCACACCCCCATTTCCACGCTTTCATTAGTAGAATATTCTTTCTTTTCAGCCTGTAGTTGAGACCTGATGTTAGAGGAGCAATGGGCTGCACCACAGCTGATTCACGACAGCAGCAAGAGCTTGATGAATAACTCCCTTCACTAGGTAACAACAGCAGCTCAATGCTGAAACTCATCTGATGTTGGAAGCTGGATGTTTTCACTCTTACAAGAGTGATAAGCTACTTTCTGCCAGTGAGATCTGGAACCAAAGGCCAGAATTGGATCAAAAGTGAACTTTAAATCCTAAAGTTAATTTTGGAATTTAGGTATCTTTATGTAGCACATTCAAGCCATGAAGAGCATCATCTATTTGTTTTACTTGACCTGATAATACTCTGGTTTGCAAAAGCCCAGATGCTGATGTGATTCACATTGTACATATACATATGCATATATATTTTTCATTAATGGACCTCTACCCTACTCAGCCAGGGAGGAAAAAAGGAGGGAGGCTGCTGATGCCGTTTGTGTTCCTGGGAGTGCTCTGCGTGTCTCTGTTGATCTCTGTGGCAGACATGTATGTATTTATATCTGTGGTGTGTATTTGTGTGCATGTGCCTACCAAGAATAACATGCTCAGCCTCACTATTGAGGGCAAGTAGCTGCAGCAAAATAGAAATAATGCTAACAATACTACTACTAATAATAATTAATAGGGAATAACAACAGAAAAGGAGACACGAAAATTCAGAGAACGCAAGTGATGCACAATATAGTTGCTCGCCACCCGCTGACCAATACCCAGCCTGACCATGGCAACTCCCCCCAGTTTATACACTAGACATGACATGCTGTGGCATGGAATATCCCTTTGGCTAGTTTGGGTCAGGTGTCTTGTATCTACTCCCTCCCAGCTTCTTGTGCCCCTCCTCACTGGCAGAGCATGAGACTGAAAAGTCCTTGTTCAGGGTAAATGCTACTGAACAACAACTAAAACATCGCTGTGTTATCAGCATTATTCTCAGACTAAAGCCAAAAAACATAGCACTGCACCAGCTACTAGGAAAAAAAACAACTGTTACAGCTGAAACCAGGACACCCTTATCACCTCAGTGACACCGGCCACTACATGGTTTCCCCATACTACTGTGAATGCCAGATGTATATTCATTATAATCCTGGATGACACTGTTTTGTTGAAGCCTTCTGACCCTTGTTCAGGCTGCATAGGAGGAAATAAAAACAGCAGTTCCTGAGGGAAAACAAAAATGAGGCCTGCCACATAGCTCAGGACTCTCCTGCCCAGAGGGGAATAAGGCTCTCTGACTGCTGTCTAATGCAGAGCTGGAACGGAAATGATGCTGCAGGATAGAATCTTCCGCTGGATCTCTTAGCCAACAGTGCCAAACCACCATTACAAGATGTGCAGTAATTTTCATTCAAATGACGTCCTGGGACTGCCAGGAATAGGCAGTGGCAGCCATGGGTGTGGCATGAGGAGCAAGAACAAGCAATCAGGAAGCAGAGATACTAAATGCAAAGACGCGCCTCTGCTAGCCAAACCAGCATGAAAACCCAGAGGTGGTGCTAGCAAAGTTACAGTGCACCTTTCCAGCATCAGCGAGCAAGCAGTGTGTCATACCCAATATGAAAATGCATTGGGCTCAGAACTGGGCCACCCCTGCACCACTTGGAGACTACCTTGCTGCCTTTTGCTTTTGGCTCTCAGAGGACAAATGCTACAGTTTGGCAGTAATGCAGGGCTGTCTGCTACAGCTTATTTTCTGAATTCAGCAGAAACAATTTCCCATGTTTCTCCTATCTTTCAATTCCATTTTAGATACTCTCTAAGACTCACTCATGGGTCAAACCATTTCTCCTTCACCCATTGCACACTTCAGGAAGAAGAGGCACAATGCAAGGGTGGGCAGCAGCCTGTATTGCTGTCACTACAGAGGTTATGCTCAGGACAGCAGCAGCCAGTGGTGAAGTATTACTACTCAATTTTCTGTAATCAATTGTTAAACACCACTGGCCAGACTGGAGAGTTATGAGGGGAGTGTGTACAACTTCTAATGTCTCTTCTCTAGGTCTTTAATTACTTCAGAGATGCCCCGTTTGGGAGTGGTTGGGAGAGGATATTGAGAGACCCAGGTTGTTCTAGACTGTGGTGGTACAGGGGCAGTCTGCAAAAACCTCACACGAGCGGCTACTGCCTCTCTGCATCCAAAACTCCATACCCTGCCATTGTGTCAATACAATTGCTTGCCTGCCAGTATGTCAAATCCTAATATATTTTCCTTGTGAGGATTCAGAGCCACTTTTACAGGCTAGGTAGAGTTGAGTTTGAGTTTCCCAGGTAGCAAGAGTTGAGTTTCAGCTGAGGAATTTTTTTTGCTACACCAGTTACCCCCACTATATTTACAGCTTTCCTTGATGGTTTAATTCCTAACTTCTCCATTTGCTGTTTATTTAAAACATTAATTTCGACCCCGTGTCAGTTAAAAAATCCAGACTTATTTGCTTTGGCCCCATGCGGATATGTCCATAGGGCTCCTTATCAGTGGACCATTGGAAGGTATTCACCTTTCCGATGGGGCAGCCCGAGCCCCAGATCGCGGCTTCCACTTTTTTTAACCACTTCGGGTCCTCCCGCAAAGCTGCGAATGGGTTAAAAATATCGTCGCGGGAGGGGGGAGGGCGATCGCGTTTCTGTGTGCCTGGGCTCTTAATCCTTCCTCCCGGCAGTGCCGGGATGTGACCGGCGGGCTGTCCGTGCAGCCCCGCTCGGGGTACCCCTCGCACGAACGCTTTTCGCCAAAGGTCATTTCTGTCAGAAACGTGAGGCCGACCCGCTCTGCCCCGGGCCGGTCCCAGATCCCGGCGGGGTTTGTGACTGCCCCGCCGGACACTCCCACTCCCGCTCCCGCCCGCGCCGCTCCCCGGGCCGGCCCAGCCCATGTCGCACCCGGGAATAACTAATTGTGTGACGTCTCCGCCCGAGTCCAGGAGCGCAGGGGGGCTGCTGAGAGGCCGATCGTGCTCACTGGCTGCCTGAATTCTCTCCCTAGGAGACTGAATGAGCATTTTCAGAACGTCTGGTGATCCTCTGAGGAGGAGTCTGAGGTGGCTGGGACCCACGGGAGTGGCTGTCGGTACTCCGTGCAGCCTTCTCATACATCGTTTGGGTGCAAGCAGCCGCCTGTACGCCCTGCGATAGCTCCGACAGCCCTTTCGTTTTCACAGTGACAGTCTCTCCTCTCTCTTTGAGGTCCCCAGCCCCAACCCTCGTGAGGTTATTGACCGACTGCCTAGCAGTCTGTTTCTCAAAACCATCCGTGGATCCCAAACCCGCTCCCTTCTTCATCACTGAACAGTACCCAATCTCCTCCCCCTCAGAGAGACTCCACAAATACTCCATTTCACCCACCTTGCTAGAAAGCTCCATTTGCAATTCCCTGAGCTGAGGTCCCGACCAAGAGCTGTGTGGATCATGGTTTAGGGGTTGCTGCCTCGTGGGCCCCTCTGCCTTTCTGGAGATCACACATTCCTTTCCTCCAGTTCCTCCACCTCTTCAGAACAGCTCTCGTCAGAATCTCCCCAGAGATCACTGCCCCAGTCCCGAAGGTCTGTGCCTGCAATCAACTTCTGAATTTGGACAACACTGGGTTGGGTTTTTTTTTCACTCGTGCCAGCATAATTTCAATTCTTTGTTCCAAAAAACATGTTCACTGTCTTTCTCTTTTCAATTCCTCTTTTACACAGTCCATCTCGGTCTGCTGCTCCAAATCACCCCTCTCCAAATAGCTCTGTGCCTGTACCAGGCACATGCCCAGGGTGGTGCACACGCTCTTTTTACCACCTCCATCATATACATAGCAATGCTGGATTCTCTCCATGACTACTCCTGGGTCAATATTCTGCTGACAGGCAGGGTACTCAACATCCACACACTAGCTGTATAACATGCACAGTTTATTAAACAAGCACACTAAAGCTAATAAGCACACTAACACAAACTGGGTGTATATATAGTAAGTACAACAGCAGCAAATAAAGCTGGTGTTTATTTTCCCTTTTTAGTTTTATATCCTCTCCCCTTGTTATTTCCCTTATAAGTATTATTATTGGTGGTAGCAGTAGTAGTTTTGTATTATACCTTAATTACTGGACTGTTCTTATCTCAACCCATGGGATTTACATTCTTTTGATTCTCCTCCTCATCCCTCCACAAGCAGGGGGAGAAGAAGGGGGAGGAATGAGTGTGCAGCTGCATGGTTCTAAGTTACTGGATGGGCTTAAACCACAGCAGTCCTTTTTGGCGCCCAATATGGGGCACAAAGGGTTGAGACGGATCTGACCAGAGTGTGCCTAATCGTATTTGTGATAAGCATTCATTGTTTCAGATTAATAGTCACTCCTCACAATGTTGATTTATTTGCTCTCAGAGTTGTTGCACTTGGTCTCAGATTTTCATTATGTCACATCTTACTTACAGCCAGTATTTGCTGTTTTAGTGTTTATTGGCTTTGGAGCCTGGGCTAAGGTTCTCATTTCGTTGTCCTTTATGATAATGGCTTGTAATATGATTGAATTATTGATTGTAAAACTGATCTGGTATGTGGTCTCAGCATGGTCATCACATCTATACTTTAGGAGGCATGAATGGGAATTGTTAACAATTACATCTCTTTTCTCCCCCCCTTGGAGGGCCAACCTGTGAAGGATACATCCTCTCACACTTTCTGATCCCCCACCAGTCTATTTACAGTAGATTTTGGGAATTTTAAAGATTTTGAATATCCTTTGATATTCAAAGATTTTGGATAGCCCTTGAAACCAGGCTGCTCCTTTTGCTGGGAATCTGCGTGTTGCTGCATATACTGCATATGTTTTACCTAAGGCCGTGCCACCCTGAGAACATCTGATCTCGGAAGCTAAGCAGGGTCGGGTCTGGTCTAAGGTTAAACAACTATCTAAGAACACCACCAAGAGATCTTCCACGAGGCTGGACATGAGTGACAGAGTGTGTGGGATAGTATGGGCAAGCTCCTAGGCCAGTGGGCCCCTCCAGTGCTTTGGAACTTCACCCCTGAACAAGTGCAAAATCTGGAAAAATTAGCAGAAGACTTTGACGAGGTGTGGTGTTGTTCTGGCAATACCAGAGAGGGACAAATCACCGCAATGTGCTGGGGCTTGGCCTATGCCTACAGAGCCCCGTTCTTTAAGGAGCAGCAACAAGATGTCTCTGGATCTGATGGCAAAGCAACAGCCAATGCGGCTGCTCCATCCCCAGTAACAAGCACAGCAGCTACCCCAACTCCAACAACAGACATTGCAGCCACTCCAACCCCAGTGACAAACACTGCAGCCACTCCAATCCCAGTGAAAGACACTGCAGGCACTCCAACCCCAGTAGAAGGCATTGCAGCTGAACCAAAGGACCAATCTGTACCACTATCAGTTGCCCCTCTAAGTTACATCATGTATCATTGGACTGGATGATCTTAAGGAACTCTTCTAACCTAAATGATTCTATGACTCTATCAACAGCAGCAAGCAAGATGCAAGTGGAAGAGGAATGCACAACCTCTGCTGATGTCTTTTCCGTCACCAGCCAAGTGAAAGCTCCAACAGAAATTCCAGCAGACCTCACTAAGGCAAGTGAAGTTCCTGCCTCCAGCTATCAGCTCCACCCATCTGCTAGGGAATTCTCCTACACAGGACAACTATGAGAAGCTAATGTAGACTCCTCATACCCACTCCAGGAATGGAGCAGCCAAAGGATTGTGCTAACAATGCATGGGAAGTTTCAGCAGAGGGGCACCAGCAAAGAGGCAGCTCTCATGTCCCAATCCTGCACTTCGTGAACGGTAAACATTACACTCTGTCCACTGGCAGGAGAACTTTTGCACCAGGTGGGTGGTGCCAGGACAGTATACATCGCTTATTCTACATAATTTATGTCATGACCAGGTCCCACACTTTCCAATATATTCCAGTTAGCCACCATTGCCTTTCCTGTCTTTTAATAGATATACACATAGGTATATCTACACAGCATGTAGATAAGGTCCTTCAGTGATATGGTTCAGTGGTGGTCTTGGCAGTCCTGGGGTAATGGTTGGACTTGATGACCTTAAAGGTCTTTTCCAATGTTGCTGATTCTATGGTTGTTCCCTTAGTCATTTTAGTTCATGATTCTGTGCTCCATCTGTTGTAACGGTCTCAGGGCAGGAAAGATGGTGTGTGGTGCTGGATTGCTGCATGCTGATCCGATTGCACCACCACTGCACTTCTCCAGTTTTATCCAAATTCACTCTTCATGAATGTAGTGGTCAGAAGGGATTCAGTTCAGATCCTCAAATCCAAAGCAGCAAAGACCTAGAAGCACATTTTGGCAGCTGAGACAAATCCTCTTCTGTCCTGTTTAGGCTTCCAGGTGGTCTGAGACAGCAGGCCTGCTGCACAATGGATGTTTAACTGTCAATATGAAGTTTGACACAGATCGAGCACCTGGACAAAGAGTATGCTGATGAAGAAATAGTGAAACCATCCAAGTAGGCACACTCAGAGTGATTCTGTATCTGAAATCTGAAAAAAATACAGGAAGAAAACAGTGATTGCTAAATAATTTCTTCTACTGAGCCAAATATTTCAGCCTGCTGTAAAACTATACTTCTGCTGCAGTAGTTTCCAGTTGAATTTGGTCCCTTGTGATATGGTAGTGTCAGCTGCTAAAAGCAATGTAAGTGATGAGACCTCACTTGGAGTACTATATACAGTTCTGGTGTCCTCAACATGAAAAGGACATGGAGCTGTTGGAGCAAGTCCAGAGGGGGCCACGAGGATGATCAGGGGCTGGAGCACCTCCCGTATGAAAACAGGCTGAGAAAGTTGGGGCTGTTCAGCCTGGAGAAGAGAAGCTGCGTGGTGACCTCATAGCAGCCTTCCAGTATCTGAAGGGGGTCTATAAGGATGCTGGAGAGGGACTCTTCGTTAGGGACTGTAGTGGTAGGACAAGGGGTAATGGGTTTGAACTTAAACAAGGGAAGTTTAGATTAGATATAAGGAAGAAGTTCTTTATTGTGAGGGTGGTGAAGCACTGGAATGGGTTGCCCAAGGAAGTTGTGAATACTCCATCCCTGGCAGTGTTCAAGGCCAGGTTGGACAGAGCCTTGGGCAACATGGTTTAGTGCGAGGTGTCCCTGCCCATGGCAGGGGGGTTGGAAGTAGATGATCTTAAGGTCCTTTCCAACCCTAACTATTCTGTGATTCTATGATTCTATGAATCATGTTAGAAAAGTCTGTTTAACTCACGCAGTGTTGCATGATTCTCAATTTCTATGAACAGTCCATACCAGGTATCATACAATAACATGAGGAAAGACAAAAGACAGTTTATGATATATCCTGTGTAGAATTACTGAAGTCATAAATGCTCTGGAGAGAAAGACAGGGGAACTGCTATTTTATGGGCCTAAAGCAGATATGATTTTTCTTATGAGGCTGCTTAACCCATTTGTAAATGATCATACCCTCATACCTGTCACTTCATTCTCCTTCATCCCTAGAAAATGTGCATTTTCTAGATAATGTGTATTTTAGGAAGACGACCACAGAGGGTCACACTGGAAACCGAAAATTCTCAAGAGCCAAAGAGAGATTGAGATGTCTATACTATGTACTGAAAAACATGTATAAATTAAGTTAAACAGGGATGATCGATAACATTGTCTCGATGTGCTACGCTACCAAAAAACCCTTTTTGAATCAGGGACTTCTTTACATTGATGCTAATGGTTGATAGTTCATTTTCAAAGTCATAGTTATAAATCACAGGGAGGAAAAAAAAAGAATCTGATAGAAATAACATTATGCTCTAAACCTTAATTCTGCATTTGCTTTATACATGTTAGACAATCACAAGGAACTTACAAGGCCTTCTTCAAGGCAGTGCCATTCTCCCAGTAGAAGGTTTCACCTTTCCTATGCAACCCAGTCCAGCAGTTGTCTATTTTCAAATGCTTGGCTAATGAATGCTAAGAAAAGAAAAAAGGGTATTTTGGATTTTTGTAAACATGAACTCTCACAATGAGAAGTAAATTCCTCCAGTGACTTTTAAGTAGAACTAGTTCATCACTCTGTCACCTAGAACACTCATAAGCATTTCACTGATAGTTTTAGAGCTTAATTCTGTCTTTGAATTGACCCTTATAGTATCATAAACTTCAGTGAAGTTGTTCAATTCTATACCCTTGAAAATTATTACTATTCTCTACACACAAAAGTACCCAAACACCATGTATTGGTTGTGTCTGTCTGTATTTGTTTATCAAGCTCTTACATATGCAGCAGCTTGGTCTAAATAGGCTGGTACATACTGGTGTTTCCTGCATTTCAGATGGGCATACTGGGACTCCTTCCCTTCCCAATTATTATTTACATAATTTACATTTAAAGATTTTTATCTGTGGATGTAAAAATAAAAAGAGTAAAAGACAGTTCAGTGCTCTAGAAGTTTGCAACAACCTGTAGCAAACATGGCAAAGAATGATGGAAGGTAGTAGAAACAGCACTTGCAATGGGTTAATGTTACCTCATGAGACAACTATTAGCTGTCAGCATGGCCTCTAATGGACATGGAAAGAGTGCACCCTTATACTCCTCCACTCTTCCCCAGAAACTTCAGTTCAATAGCAACTAACTTTTTGATTAAACTAGTTTATCGCTGACCCAAAAGACTGCAGATCTGTAAGAGTACTGTACACTTTCAGTAGCATGCAGTAGTAAGCTGTCACTGGCATTCACTGACTAAATGCAACTGGACCATAACACAGGAAAATCAAAGTATTTTAACAAACTTATTAGCATGAGAAAATGTCCAAACCAGCTGCAGTGGGAGTATATTCCCATGACTGGTATAAGCGTGCCTCTCTAACAGGCATTAAGGCATATCTAAAGACGCAAGCAGACAAAGATGGATAATTTCCACTATGCTGAAGAATGGTTTTAAATGTTTTGTTTCTTATAAAAACTAAAGTATCCATTTATTTGTCTGTACTGGATGTTGGACATATTCATACCTGCTTTGAAGATGAAGATCAATCCAGGACAGAAGAGTAAAACTAGGCAAACTGATCCGTTACAAAGAGCTTTTCATAGTCATTAAAGTCAAATCCAGTCACCAAAGCAGCGTGGAGCAGCTGGTACTGCTCCTGCACCTAGTGCAGCCACCTAGCTGTGACAAAGTACTTCCCACTACCTGAATTCACACTTTTTACTTATTTTGCAAGGATTTAAAGGATTACCATGACATGTAAAATAAACAAATAAATAAATTAATAAATTAATTGAAAGAGAGAGATGCAGAAGTTGCATTCTGTTTTGTTGTTGGGGTGTTTTTCCCATTACCATTTCTTCCTGGGTTTCAAAAGTGGCTAGCATGGATTCATTCTCTGCACAGAAGGTCTGACTAGATGTCCATTTTTTTTCCTCCTCTGAGATGAAATAACATTTATTTCTGAAACCTATCCACCCACTGGGGCACTGTTCAGGAGGACATTTTCCATGGTGACATGTCTCAGGTTTTGCAGCTACAAAGGAAAAGAGAGAACAAAATTTCTACCTGGTAAAATCTTAGCATTCATCACTGTAACTCAACCTAGAATTTAAATTATTTGAGAGCCAATGCCACACTAGATGCTAGCAGAGAGGCCAAAGGGAGGGCAAAGATTCTAACCTTCCCCGTCTTTCAAGCACCATCTTCAGCTGAGAAATGTGAGGGTTGGGGGCTGCAGCCTAATTATTACAATCAATAGAAAAAAAGTAGGTTTTAGAAAACACTCCAGAATTTGAGAGAATTAGAGACACTGACAATTGATGATTTATACTTGACACATTTTAAATCCAGTAACAGGGTAATAACATACCAGTAATTTATTGATCAAGTTCATTTTAAGTAATAAAATTGCTTGAGTATCTACAAGTGGTGAGATATTCCATGAAGACAAGTTGCTTTGATTTTGTAATCAGACCTTTCAGTGCTTGATAAATCTGTGTGAAGGTAAGTAAATTAGGTGTTGATATGATATTATTTGAAGGCAGTGGTTTGGAGAATGGCTCATTGGAGTTGTTCCCCAGCACATTTTGATGCCCATTCATCTTGGTGGTGACAGGAGGTCACCCCTGTCACACCTTAATGGGTGACCGGACTGACACATTTTGTTTCAGTGTTGCGTATAATTTCTTGCAATGAAGAGAATTAATTTGCATTTACTTTGTTTTCTATTTTCCAAAATTATCTGTCCTGATTGTTACTCAATGGTAACAGTGACCTTTTCTGTGCAGCATGTTGTCTATTTTTAACACACCCAGCCTCACCAGGCTCACACAGGCCATGCAAGGCCAGGCAAGAAACGACACTCTTTAACAGTAGCCAGGATGCAGCAAAAAGGATTAAAACAAACAACAAAACAAAACAAAAGTTTACATCTGAATCATCTGGGTTTTATCTGTAGGGAGAATTCTCTCTCTATTCTGCCTGGAGGTTATTCAACCCTGTACCGACATCAAAACAACTGAACTAGTGATGGAAGTCCCAGGTTTTGTGACTCTGCAGGCACAGCAGAGTACTACCACTTGCACTTGGCTACTGTGATCCTGGAGCCCAGCAGTCAAATGGAAAAGGTTCCAAAAGCTTACCAAGTAGAATGATGGTGATAATAACCATCAGCAGAAACCCAAAAGCTAGGCATACCCTAAAGGCTGTGAAAAAGAAGATCCATTAATGATTTTGTATATATGAGCAGTTAGGCCCAGACTGTATTTCAGTATTGAGACAGCAGCAGGATAGCCTTTTATTTAAGCTCCAACTATGTAAATCCAAAGCACTGCAAAAGTCAAACAAGGCACCATGAATTGACGTTTATGTAACTGGACAGTTTGATTAAATGGCTAACTATCAACTCATTTGCTTATTTTTATTCATGTACATCCTAAAGTTTTTCACAGATGTGCAGATCCCCATATAGCAAATTTAAACCTCCCAGTCCCAAGTTTATCATCTCCTCTATGTTTTGCTGACCTCTCAGCAACAACCTTTGGAAGCTGAGAACTCATTGGCCATCACTAACTCCAATCAAGCTACGTCCATGTTTGGGAAACAGGTGAACGTTCTCACGCAATTCAACCGTTAAAGGTTGAGATTCAGAGTATGGCTGCAGTCTTGAATCAAATGTATTTTCTCCTGGTCACAAGCTGTCCTTTACACACAAATTTCAGTGCAGATATGCAAGCTCATCTGTTGAAAGGCACAAACTGTTTTCTCTAATGAGGTTTGGCTTCATTTCCTACTTATTATCCAAGAGTATTTCATACATGTAAACTACCACATGGAAAAATGCCCATTTTCACACAAAAGGATCCAACATAAACAGTTCACACTTGGATCAAACATAAGTTATCTTAACTTTTTGTGACTACAGCTTTGCCTAGAAGTAAACTCCCAGATTTTGTCTTGCCCAAGCCAGGCGACCTGGAACTAGATTTGGAGCTAGACTTTAGACTTCCTGCAGGAAGGTGTCTTACCTAACACCAAAGAAACAAATCTTAAATTTTGACTGGAGAAACACTTACCTGTACATTTTGACTGCAGAAACCACCTATCTGTTCTCCACATCCGCGAAATAGTTGTCATTTCTTGTTTGACATCAGTGGAGTCTATGTTCCCAGCAGAGGCCGAGGCTACACAGGAGCCTCCAACCCGAGCCATGGAAAACCTGCACCCTGTCTTCTGCCGGCTTTTCAAGCGGGGGTCTCCGGATGCCGAGGACACAAAGGGCCGGGGCTGCAGCCTGTATCCTCATCCTCCCCTTAGGCCTCAAGCACCTCCGCGGGAGTGAAACCTAAACGGGGCGGGCAGCTTCTGCCCCGCCACGGCGACGGAAGAGGCAGAAGACGGAAAGGTCCGTGTGTCTCTATCCTGGTGCCGGGTAGCGGTTCTCCAGCAACCCACTGCTGGCCCGGCAGCTGCCTGGGGACGGGTCCCCCACATCCTACCGGCTGGTGGTGCTGATGGGGCCAATGCCGAAGGAAGAACTACTGCTTGGGGCAGTGGTGACTCGCCTGGAACGCGAGTTGCGGTCAAGTAGCGGGAATGGGACCGGGCGGAGTCTTCAATGGGGCCCTTGGCCACGCCCGAGAAAAGAGCGGCAGCGGGCGGGGTTGGCAGGAGCAGGGAAAGTTCTTCCTTCCGGTCAGTATGAAGCAGGTCGGGACTGACAGCGTTCTGCGAGTGATTCTGTGACGTTTCCCCACTGCTCTGAAGATCTGTCGAGTTCTAGAAATGAGGAAGCTCTTCAGGGCGCTGTCGTTTCAGGCGCAGGCACAAGTGTTTGGAAAATCTTAGTGAAGTTAATGTGTCTCTGCATGTTTTGGGGGTTGGTTGGTTTGGTTGCATTTTTGTTTGGTTTTGGTTTTTATTTTCTTTTTTACCCGAGTCTCCAGCTTCTTACATGTGCTTTACTCCCTGACATGCCTTATCCTCTCCTTAGATATGTGTTCACAGCTCTCTTTCTGGAAAAGAACTGCGGGTATTTTCATTCCATTTGCTGTGACTTCACTTTCAATGTGGATTGCCTTAAGTGAGTGCATTTTTTTAAAAAACAAAACAAACCCAAAACCAACCTAGCTCTGGAAACAAAAATTCAGCATTTCTCTTTTGCTGTATTTTCATTGCTGATGAGTACGAGGTACTTGCTGTGTTTTATTTCACCAGGAAGTGTCATGCCTGATGTACAGAGAGATTAGAGGCTGGTGGAGGGAAGGGAAACTGTGTTATGGCTTTGTCCTTATGTAGTTAGTTATGGTAGCATTAAACTGACATACTGTTTTTAAGCTTTCTGCAGGATGTCATTGTGCTGCAGCATGGCAAAATGCTCAGGAACAGCAAAGCCATAAGCAGAGTTAAGGAGGCAGTACTGACTTCTTGACTTGGCTCTGGCCTATAGGATATTTTTAGAGCTGAGTATATTGAACCAACACCTGTTTAGGGTCTAATTGCAGCTTCTTCGCGGTAGATAACTAGCGTCTATGTTTGCACTCTTTGTCAAAGACAGCCTCTGCCCTGATGTTCTGCCATGGTTTAAGTTCAGCTGGCAGCTAAGTACCACACAGCCGCTCACTCACTGCCCCACTTCCCCCACAGGTGTGATGGGGGGAGAATTGGAAGCATGCAAAACCCATGGGTTGAGATAAGAACAGTTTAATAACTGAAATTAAGTATAATGATAGCAGAAATAATACCAACAATAACAATACTGATAATGATCATAGGGAACAATAAAAAAGGAGAGATGAAAATTCAGAAAACACAAGTGGTGCACCATACAATTGCTCAGCACCCACTCACCGATACCCAGCCTGACCCAAGCAGTGACCGGTCCCTTCCAGGTGACTCCCCCTAGTTTATATACTGGGGTGACGTGCTGTGGTCTGGAATATCCCTTTGGCTAGCGTGGGTCAGGTGTTCTGGCTGTGTTCTCCTCACTGGCAGAGCATGAGAGACTGAAAAGTCCTTGATTTAGAATAAGTGCTACTTAGTAACAACAGAAACATCCCTGTGTTTTCAGCATTATTCTCAGACTAAAGACAAACCACAGCACTGCACCAGCTACTAGGAACAAAATTAACTCTGTCCTAGCCAAAACCGGGACATGTTCTCTCCTGTGGTATCTCCAGTGCAGCTAGAGCTTTGCACTTGAATATGTTGGAAGCTGCTGGCACATGCCCAGCATGTGAGCATGAAGTCAGGGATTACTGGTTATATAGCTGGTATAACCGGAAAAATCTAAGACTGAGCACAATCCTTCAGTTGTATTGTGTTCACCCATCTCCTGCTTATTTCAGTGCAAGTCACAGATATTTTTAATCTTTTAGAGGAAGCAGGTCCAGAACATGCAAATGTGGATACCGTTGTATTTTAAATATGTAATGATGAGCAAGTAACCTTCTCTTTATTTCTTCGTTTGAATCGAAGATCTACATAAATTACCGCAGGTGGAGCCATGCCCTGAGGACTGGCTGTACTACAGGAAGAAGTGTCACTATCGTTCAGAAGCCATGGAGATTGGAATGCCAGCCAGGAGCCCTGCTCTGGCTATGGGGCTTCCCTTGCAGTGATTGACAGCCACCAAGAACTGGTAAGGTGCCCAGTGCCTTGAATTCAGTGTTATGTCTGCTGCCCTAAGAGTTTCTGTACTCCGTCACTTGTTCCTGGTATAGCTGGGAAGCCAGTGTCCTGTGTAGAAGACTTGCTTGCTGCAAGTCAGCACAGCCTACAGACTTGATCAATCAGCTTGGTCTGTTCACAAAAACTCACTGTAGGAATTCTGTGATTCCCTTAGAGGGTATTTCAGAAATTTAAAAGGGAAGCTATGTATAAATTAAATTAAAGCCTGAAAGGATATAAAAATGGAGTTGTGAGTCCTAGTTATTAATGAAGATGTGGTTGGGTTTTTTTTAAACTGAAAATTTGTGTGCTCATTTTAAGTTAGGCAATTTAGCCTGTCATATCAGCTCACATCCTTTTGATGTTTATTCTCTCTCCAAAGGTACCCAAAAGTGCAGTCAACAGCAATTCCTACACTAAATATAACTAAACTAATTCTGAGTTTACAGACCATGGTACACATCTATGTGTTCTATCTTCTTGATACAGTTCTTTTAAAGGGTGCTTTCTTTAGCATAAAAAATGCTTTAGTTGCCATATAAGGAGCAAAAATGTGTTGTTACTTCTGTGCAAAATAGTCAATTTCTCTGTTTCCACAAAAGGCAAAGGCCGGCTGTGGCTATATGATGTTGGGACCCATGGCATTGAAAATACCTGGCTCATGGAGTAGGTTCTATCTGTGTCTTTTGTTGTTTTCAAAACATTTTTCTTTTTACTGTGTGTTCTTTATGTCTCCTGTAGTGTCCTACCAACTCAGGGTGTTCTGCATGGCTGAAAAAAAAAAAAAAAAGAAAATAGCACTATATCAAATGTGTTTTCAGAGACAATTACAGGATCATAAGGAAAGAATCAAGAAAGACTTTGGTAAACTGTGTGTGTGCTCTCGAATGTCCAGGAATTTGCATTTAGGTAGTCCAAACTGATCTTATGGTCACAAATGTAAGGAGCAGGAAAACAGAAAGCATGCACACATGTATGATGCAATTAGTGTCAAGATTAGAAGTATAAAAATTGGTAAGTTTGGGGGATTTTAAACGTGTTACTTGAATTGGATAGAGAGACAATGTAACTGGCATCGAAGGAATTGTGGTGACATGCACACATGTCTAGTTACTGTCTGTAGCTGGGCACATTTTTTGACAGCAAAATTCACAAACTCTGTGTAGGACCATGACAGAGTCTGTGAATTCATCGTGAGCCTGATTGACTCTGAAGGTCACCCCGTAGGTGATCCCTCCTCCCACACCCCAGCGCAGGGGCTCAGGACCCCATTTTGGCTCAACCGATCCTGTAATTTCCCAGCTTCACCTCAGACGTGCCCTGATGATCTGGACACTTGGCTGAGCCAGGCTACTGCTGCAACTTCCCTGCTCACATTAAAAGTCTCACGTGGCAGCCGTATTACAGCAAATTGCTAATAATTGAAGTAGTTTTAAGAAAACTGAGCCCCATTTGAACTTCCTCTCATTTTAAGCTTTTTTTGGTGAGGAAAACTTGCACAATATTCACCAGTGCCGTGAGCTTCCCAAGCAAAGTTCAGCCAGGAACATAGCAACAGAATCATGCAAGGAGCGATTTTGTAATGCTGTTCCAACAGGTGAATTGCTGAATGCAATTTCCTTCTAAGCTTTTAGAGTAGCAACCCACAAAACCAGAAGTTGATAATAATAAATACATAAAAAAAAATATATATATAATTGCTGTGTACATTTCCTGGATTATTTAACCACTTTGGTTAAAGTTGAAATGGGCTGGATTGGTACTTCGCTTCTTGCTATTCTAGGTTATAAAGTTCTTGTGTAGTGAGCTCTTTGGCCTATGGCCACTCACCCCAGTGTTGGGCAACTTACAGATGGAGATGCTGTAGATTGGTGGATACTCTGTCTGCAGTGAATACCTTGGTTGAGTTGAAACCTCATGAGTATTCGGCAGTTAATCCTTGGGGTGAACTTGGAGCTCTGCCACTCGATCTGGTAGATTGGTACAGAGAGTGTATTCCCTCTCCTATGTCCATATTGCACTGCCCTGGCCATGACATGAGATACATGGATCCTGACAGTGCCTTTGTATGTTTCAGGGGCCCCTGCACAGCTGAACAAGTTTGCATGGTGTGCTTTTCCCTGGATGAATCTGGACACTGATCACCAGCTCTGCTTCACACAGCACGTGCTGCGTCCCTTGCTGTGTCCTGGCCTCTGTCCCCAGGAGATGAGACGATGTACTAATGCAGAAAGTCGAATTTGCTGTGTCTGTCTTAAACAAATGAAGCAGAATAAATGTGTAATTCAGTCAGATGAAGTTTCCACCCCTCCATGAGTTGAGGTCCCCAAAGGCCTTGTTCAGGATACCACATCCAGGGCAGGCCTCAGAGCAGAGGACAGAGGGAGGAAAGTGGTTGCTCGGTTGGTTCTTTGTCTTTAACTGTTTTGTGCATGTTTTTCCAGATACCACAGGAAAATACCTGTCTAGGCAAGCATTAGCAAAGGAAGGAAATTACAGGGAAAGGTAGGGTACCTGTCTTTCTCAGCAGGTTCACTTTTGGTGTTTCCTGGCATTTATGGAATACCTACCATCCTTACCTAAGTGCTTTCTTCTAAGCTATTGGAGCCATTCAGGCTTTAATTAATTGAAACAGAAGGACAGCTACCCCTTTATTCATTGTAGAATTACAATTTTTATCTCTTTTAATTCCTTAGTATGCAAATAATACTAATTCAAAATTAGATATTCAAAAAATAAGATATCCAAGCTTGCAAATGGTAGTTTAGGTGATCAAGGGATGGATCAAAATCCCAACAGTTTGCCTTTTTAAGCCCATATCCAAGCTAAGACAGCATGGAATAAGAAAAAGAGAATAAGAATGAACTGCTATGATGTTTCCTGCAAGAATAACACAGCAGTTTGTCTATTCAAAATTTAATTTTTTCCTAGGAAATTTTCTGAAATATCATCACTGCTTCTAGTGGGAAGCACAACAGTTCTGAGATTTTATTAATGCATCATAAAAGCTTTTAAATCAAGGCTTTTTTTAAATTGTGCATAAAATGCTGCATTGCTTTTTGGCAGAAGGCAGCTGATTATTAATTTCAACCCAGTGTCACATCCTTGTTATTAATGCCATTTATCATATATGCTGTGCAATACATACAGATACATCTGTTCAATACATACAGGCTGCTCTACTCAGACTTAGGAAGATCTTCAAATGTTTGAAGTAAGTTTTTCCCAGGAAATCTTGCCTGAGGCTTGCTCCTGATTACTACAGAAGGAAATAGTATTGTGTCTCTGGTCTCCCAAGCAGATTGGGAAGCCACTCATCGTCTCCACGCCTGGGCTGTTGTTACCCTTACTAGAAATCAACAGGAGCTGGTAATGCACTAAACAGAGAAGGGTCCATGCATTAACACTTCTCTTGTCTCTGATTAGTATGAAATTAATTACTTTTACCTGAGTGTGTTGCAGTTCAGCATCACACCTGGTCTTAGTCTTTTCTCTAAGTACATGAGCACGACAAAAATCAGGTTGTGGACAGTCTAAAAACCTTCCAGTACGTTTGAATGTATTCTTGAGAGATACATTGGTCAGAAGCAATAATAAAAGTATTTTCCTATTCCCCTTCTAGGTAAACATATAATTCTTATGGGAAATGGTGGCTAATTAGCAGATAGCAGGGCCTCCACCCTTCTGAAAATTCAGGATTTCTTGCCCAGGCATATCTATTTCAGGGAGGGGAAAAAGATGTTTCTTTTAGCCTAAGCCAGAGGATTTCTTTTAAATAGGAGTTACAGCAGAGCTCTAGGTCCAGGGCAGAGCAGGCTGATAAGCAGAAACTCAAAAAATCAAACAGGTCAGTTCTAGGTGGGTAGTTGCTGCCCTGGGGAGAATGCTGCCTGGAGCGAGACATCTCTTCCCTCCAAGCATGCTGCTTGCTGTGCCCCACTGAAGTCCTATCATCTGACACCACCTTTATGGCCGATTTAGCAAAGACCTTGAGATAATGTTCTGTGGACTTTGACACTCTCCTCCATCTCTGCTACCACTAATCAAGGGATAAGGATATTGCACATCTCTCTACAATACTGACCCCCTATTTCCCCCACACTCCCATCTTCCCCATCAGGATTGGTTTAAACTGCTTAAGCTTATAGTTCTATTAGAGGGGCACAGTTATATCCCAGTAGCTCTCCAATACTTTACTGCGTTGGTCTCAGTCAGGAAAAGCTTACTGCTAAGTCTTCTGTGCTTTGTGAATTTGTAGCCAATATCCATCTTATCCACTCATTTTTTATTGTCCAGGCTTCTTTCTCCTTCACACTCTATCTATCTCTGACAAGTTATTTCATGCTACTAACACTCCTTTTTTAACAAAGACTATGTAAACATATAAAATGTTATTCAGTTTAAATGGAATATGATGTCTGATTTCTTTTATGGTGCATTAGAGACATCTAGTGACTATTTTGTGTTATTAAAATGCAAAGGATTAATGAAAGAGGGCAAACCCTTGAAATACCCTTCTAGTGACAGGAAAGTCTTCATATGTTCTACACCAAATCCACTGAGAAAATAATTTTGTCAGTTCTATGCAACTGGTAATATACAGGATGGAAAATAGTGATCAAACATTACTGGCTTCTGTGCCTCCAGAGCCTCTTTTCTCCTTTCCTCAGGTGTCTTCAAAAACCTTGGATACTACAGTAAACAACTTTAGGCTAGCTTTGCATTGCTGACACTGAGGGCACAGTTTAATGCCTAAGCGCCAATACAAATCCTTTCCTCATGTTATTTTGCTGCAGTAAAGAATCCGTCTCAGAAGATCTTGGCTGTAAAGTCATGAAGCAAATGTCTTTTTCATCTGAATCATCCATCACCTGCCTGCTAAGGAAAGGGGAAGATGTTGCAACTAGAAGGGGAAGGATGTTGGAACTGGAAGGGTCTTGGAACTAGATGATCTTTAAGGTTGCTTCCAACCCAACCCATTCTGTGGTTCTATGTTTCTATGTTCCTTTGGACAGAAATATTTTAATCCTGAGATCTGCTCATTTAGATGCCTATAGGCAGGTGTCTAAATCTAAGCTGTTTACTTTTACTTTCCAATTAGTAGAAAAAAATAGGTACCTCCATGGTCCTACCATTGTCTCCTGAAAGGTCAGAGGAATGGTCGGTCCCTGAATGTCTCCCAACAAGGATAGACCAGGTGAAGGAAGCACTAGGGGGAGGTATATCCTCTGTTCCTGCAGTGTCCCAAGCTGCTGCTGAAGGGCATGACCTGCCTCCAAGGTAGGTGCTTTGAGTGTGACCACTCCATGCTTGTTTTCCCAGGTCAAGCTGATGGTGTTCGTCTCCCTTGCCAGAAACGTCCTATCTATAAAAGGAGGACCGTCTTGAATCATTAACATGAACTGGACTGCTCATGATGGGCCAGAGCTACTAAAAATGCCCTTAGCAATCAAATTCTTCCATTCCCTACAGGTTGCTCAAGGCTGGCACAATGTCAAATGCAAACTCACCTGCAGTCATCCTGTCACATGAATTGCACGAACCACATGTTGCAATGGTCCTAGACAATGATGCACTATTACAGAGCATGATTGAGAGCAGAGGAACTTGGTAGCATATCAGTGTTTGCGCATGGCATGGGTGAGTTGTTAGCATGGTACATGCTGAAGAGACCTGTAGGATACAGTTACCCCAATTAACATGTAGTGTGAGTGCAACCAGGTTCCTTCCAGAGTGGTTGTCCTTGAATGGTGTAGGCATGCATACAGTCACAGCAGGCAGCTGGAGGCCTGGGCTGGCATGAGGGCTTGTTCTCTGGCACTGTTAATAAAGACATTGAGAACTTACTCTGTGTTATCATGGCATACACATGGATTAAATGCATATATATCTATTGAGGCACATGTGCAACAGTTTCCTACAGATCCTTCAAACAAAAAGTAGTTGCATTATGTTCCAGTGCTGTTGTTTTTCTGTCCCCATAGCATACATAGGTCGTGCCTAGGGATGTTCAGTTTCTTCTTTTTGTCTCTGAAATGGCTGATTTCCTGCCTTTTTTTTTTTTTTTCTTTGTGGGAAATCATCTCTGTGGTTATCACTGTTTCTATGATTTGAACTTGACAGATTTCAGCAAGTCTTCCAGTATGGCTGAGTAGTTTATATCTGCTACAAATCATTGCAGTAGAAAAAAAAAATCCAATATGCTTTGCCTTAATCTTTCCTCTTTCTCTGTTCAAAGTATATGGTTTGGCAGGCTGCATAAAGAGCTTGGCCTTAGCAGGTAAGACAGACAACAGCAAATTATCTCACATCAAACTCTTCTCTGGAAGGTGAAGGCATTATAGAGAGCTTTTTATTTACCAAGATGTAAGCCCATTCTTGAAAGAGTTCAATGATTTAAGCTGAAAAAGCCAAAGTGTTGTTCACCCTTCTTCCGTGGCTGGTCCCAAGAGGGCAAAATATTACACTTCTTGGCTTACCACCATGATAACTCCATTGACTTCATCTTGAACTAACACCCCGACTATAAGGGAAAAAAAGAACCATGTTGTCTGCCTTTAATGAGAAGATTTGATGACCAACATGCAGAGCAATCACACATCAGACTTATCCCTGGTTTAATTCTGAGCTTAATAATGCCCTTGGGATATGAGGATTTGCATGTAGTCTAGAGCTGGTTGAAGAGCAGAAATTCTTCTGGGAGAAGAACTCAAAGTTTTGACATCATTTTAAGTTACCATATACCCCAAAAAGTCAGAAATTTCTCTGTGGAAGAAAATCTGAAGAAAATAGAAGGTTGGCCTAGCAGTAATGTTTAGTTTCAAATCCTGATTTTAAAATTAGTTTCATTCAGTATGAGATAAATGCAAAAATAATTAAAAATACAGAACAAAATTGTCTCGGAAGTCTTGAAATGAGCTATTTCAGCAACATCAGATTTCCCTCTGTTCCTCCCCTCATCATTGCTTTCTGGTTTCAACCCTGAAGTAACGAAGTTTAGGAGGAAGTGATCTGATAATCCCAAGCTGAAGCTAATCTAATAATCATGACCTGAGTGTCAGGTTGGTTTGAGGAGGATATATACATATTCAGAGTCTTGCCAGCTCAGGTTCCCAATGAAAATGTGTGGGGTGAAGGTCACAATTTATGAGAAAGTTGATTGATAGAAATTGCAGCTATGCGTTTTTTAGTGGAATGTGCACCAACAGAAGTGGCTGAGAATTCAGAAATGTTTATCAAAAGCTACAAGGAGAGAATTTACATTAAAAAGAAGAAAAAAAAGAAAAAGTGTCTCATTTCCTTCCGGTTTACTGACATCTAAACATTTCTTTTGACCTAATGTGGTATGATGGGTGGGGTGAGGCCAGAAAGGATGTAATATGGGGTACTACTTCTTCAATGAGACCATTTCGATTGCAGATCTGAAAGCACCTTTTCAAAATGGCAAGTGAGGTGGTTTATGCAGAGGTACTGCCCAAGGAAAGAGTGCATTTTACTTCACAAACTTCAGATACAGGTAAAAAATGGTCATCTTAATATTACTTACTTTTCCATTGCTTGGTGACACGTTCTGAAAACTTTCATTCTTTCTTAAATTGAAGCATTCATAAGAAGCTGAAGGCATGCTGAAAGCATTTTCATAACTATTAATATCCATCTCTGTTTATTATATATCTATTTGCTTGGCAAATTCATGTTTATTAATAGAAGTAATATTGAATTCTAGCAAAAGTGAGGAATGACCTTTAAAATCCCATTCGGGATTTCAGTAGTATGGCTGAAATATGCTGTTTCTGAAACTCATTAATGATCAGACACTGAAGATATTAATACAGAGTATTGGAAACATTGGCAGTTACAGTACACTGATGACACTGAATGGGCTTCTCTCTCCTGCAATACATTTGCATTTTATATTTTAATTTGATTCATTTTCTAGACACCAGAAATATTTTTAAATTGTAAAATGATAGGTCTTTCTTCCTTTCTAGATTGTGTGATCAGTTCATGGTAAAATGCAGTATTGTCAGGACAATCTCTGTTACCCAGTGTAGAACTACACCATAAGTACTTACAGAAAAGCACACACATGCCCAGTACAACCAAACATCTGTACGAAATGTTTCAAAATTTGAGAGCATGAAAGTCTGTTCCATATATTTTTTTCTCACCTGAAACTATTCATTAAATGTACAGTTCTATTTTATAGTTCCAAGTGCTTTCACGCAGCTTCATAATGAACTTCAGTGAATTATGCTTAGAAATTGCTGTTGTAAGTGATCCTGAGAGCTTTCTAAGCCAGTAACATACTTGTGAAAGTCACCAGTATGAGAAGCTTGGAAAGAGAGGGTTTTAAAAAAAAAAATGATGGCAAATTATAAGGCTAATTCAGTAACCAAATTCCAGGCAAAATGTGTTTCTTACGCTTTAGAGTGTGACAACATGGTGTTTACCCTTCCATAAGCTTTTGGAAAAACATTTTCAATTGCAATGCCTGTATTCCTGTTACTTCTGTGAATCTTGCATCCCTTGTGGTGTCCTAAGAAATGCTTTACTTTTTAGTAACATCCTCAAGCAATTTCTTCTATAAGTTGATTGTAATATCTTTCATGAAGCAATACTTTAATACTGAATTTTTAAAAGCATCGGTATGTCCTAGTTATATAGTAAAAAAACCCCCTATCTATGTAATTATAGAAATATATAAACATATATAGAATATAATATAAAATATATAGAGTATAATATAAAATACATAGTATATAATATGTAACATACACAATACATAACATATAGTATGTATGTAATCTGTAATCTAGAATATATAATATTAAATGTGTAATATGCATATATAATTTATTATATATAGTATAAATATATATACACCTGGGTCGGGGCAATCCCAGGCACTGCTACAGGTTGGGCAGAGAAGAGATTCAGAGCAGCCCTGAGGAGAAGGACTTGGGGGTGTTGGTTGATGAGAAGCTTAACATGAGCCAGTTTCAGCATGCGTTCTCAGCCCAGAAACCAACCATGTGCTGGGCTGCATCAAAAGAAGCGTGACCAGCAGGTCGAAGGAGGTGCTCCTGCCCCTCTTGTGAGGCCTCACTTGAAGTATTGTGTACAGTTCTGGTGTCCTCAACATAAAAAGGACATGGAGCTGTTGGAGCAAGTCCAGAGGAGGACCACGAGGATGATAAGAGAGCTGGAGCACCTCCCGTATGCAGACAGGCTGAGAGAGCTGGGGCTATTCAGCCTGGAGAAGAGAAACTGTGTGGAGACCTCAGAGCAGCCTTCCAGTATCTGAAGGGGGCCTATAAGGATGCTGGAGAGGGACTCTTCATCAGGGACTGTAGCAATAGGACAAGGGGTGATGGATTCAAACTTAAAAAGGTGAAGTTCAGGTTAAATATAAGGAAGAAGTTCTTTATTGTGAGGGTGGTGAGGCACTGGAATGGGTTGCCCAAGGAAGTTGTGAATGCTCCATCCCTGGCAGTGTTCAAGGCCAGGTTGGACAGAGCCTTGGGTGACATGGTTTAGTGTGAGGTGTCCCCGCCCATGGCAGGGGGGTTGGAAGTAGATGATCTTAAGGTCCTTTCCAACCCAAACCATTCTGTGATTCTATAAATATATATATCATAAAATATTTGTGTTCTTCTATGTATAAATTTCCACTATACATTTTTACAGTATCTTCAATTTCTACGTGTGCTCCATTGCTTTCATAGTTAAGAGCATGAGCTGAGGGAACTGTAGTCCTCATTTTCTGCCAGACGCTGTTAACTGCTCTGACTCCTTGGCTGCTGCGCAAGCAAGATTCTGCATTCAGCGCGGCAGGGATATGATAATGCTTGGCACTAAAAATGGTTTAGATTCAATATTTTTCATAAGTCTAAGGTAGACCTCAGCAGCTCTGGCAATCCTTAGGAGGTTGCTTTTCTTCAGGCAAAAGCTTGGTATTTTCAGTGCTACAGTGAGTTCAGAGAGTTAAGTTGGCTGTCACCCACCTGCCTGAAAAAGCTCAAAGGAAGCACTTGCTGTCTTACTCCATGCATATTTTACATTAGATCATTGATACAGCAAGACTTGGAAAGGCTAAAGTTGCCCTGGTGAGACAGGAATAATAGCCTAGGCCAGCAAAGAAAAGGGGTTTCATACTGCCCTGCCTCTGAGCATTTTTTGGAGGGACTTCGGTGTTTCTGCTCTCTTATCTGATTACATAGCTCTCAGTTTGGTCTGCTTCCCCATGCCCACTATGCCTGTCCCCTGGCTGGTCTGCACCCTGCTTCTCCTCTTCCTTCGGTCCACTTCTACTTCCTTAATTGCTATGGATGTGGTGAATAGAGTTTAATCTCCATGTTTCTGGGCTTGTCCTACATTCTGCACTGCTGAAGTCTGCATTTGCTCCTGTTCCCCATGGCACTTCAGAGGATAATCTGTTCAATTTTTCTCTTAAGAAAAAAGACATCTTATTTCATACACTATCAGCAAGCAAATTTGATGTAAGTAGCTCCTGGGAAACGAGGCAAAACATGCAAAGCAGGCAACCTACAAGGCAGCGTTGCAGTTGATATAAAAATACAGCTTTTCCTTCCTTCCTTTCACTGCCACACCTACCCAAAACTGCTGGGGTTAGTCAGGCATGTCCCATAGCATACTGCTTCCCCTCTCCCCCTTACTCTGACAGTTCATCTGCAGATTTAATATCACAAGATGGAAGATAACCTGTGACATAAGGCAGATCACCACGTCGTTAGATCTCTAATCATCTTCCTTTTCCCAAGAGCTTTTCTGATTGAACAATATTGATGATTTGGGCCAACAGTCCTGCAGACACCCTCCAGGCAATGAGATGTCTTCTGGGAGTACCTTTAAGTTTATAAATTTGACAGCACTGCCTACATGATGCAGCTCCTAATAGAAGTCAGGTACTTAAACATCATCTTTGCCTTCATTGAGCTTTACATCTAACACTGACCACGGAGCTAAATAGCCAAAGGAGGCCACTCCTTTTACAGTGATAGTGAAACAGATCTCGTCTGTTATGCAGATGGGCAGTGTAAGCATCCATACATAATAACAGATAAGTATAGACAAGACCTCCAAAGATAAGGAGAGCAACGCTTAGCTCTTGATGTTAAAGCAAAGCAACCTCAGAAATCCACTCACTTTCTTGAGAAAATGGCTGCTGCTGAAAATCCTGTTGCCACTTCCTTTTCCAGCCCAGCTTGCATTAGTGTTGGCAAAACTGCCCAGGTGACCAAGCACTCCTGAGAGCCTCTCAGGTGAAAACTCTCCCCTGTTGATGCTTGGGCAGGCAGGAAATGTGTGGGTTGCCAGGCAATCCCACTCCTTTGGGAAACCACCCCCGACAACGTTTTTAATGCTCTCTTTTGATTGTGTAAAACTCTTGTAACACATGACTGAAAACATTCTTTTAATGTTTGCAACCGTGCTCGTGGTTACCAGAGCATATGAGGGGTTTCTACTGACTGACCACCAGATACGTAATGGGGAGATTTACAGCAGCCCCCGGTATGTGCATTGACCTTTGCCATGTCAAATTTGAAAGCCTAATATGAGATAGTGATATAGAAAGTGCTAGAGTGCCTGTCACAGGCTCCATGCATAGCAAGAGGCAATCCTTTTGCATTGGGAAGGCACGTCTCCCAGTAATAGAAATGCTAAGGCTTATTTTGCCTAAATGTGCTCCATCTCAAGGCGGCCATGTCTTAGCCTGGTATGTGAAATGGGGGTTCTCAAGCCCAGAGGAATGAGTGTCTCAACTCAGTGGAGGATGAAGACTGCTGCAATTTGAGTGGTGATGCCAGCTCTGCATCAAAGATGGAAAGCTTCCTTTGCAAATGACACTTAGTCATGGAAAGCACGTGTCCAGGGCACTAATAGAGGAGAGGACCTCCTCTTCTGGCAAACGAGAATGGTCATGAATTAAGCAAAGCAATAACGATTCAGATAAGTCTGTTGTTAAGTCTTCTCTGGACAAGTTTCTGTCTTCTGTGACTAGCAATGGGAGCAGGGAGGGGGGAAGTTCTGGCTGAGAATTAGTTACAAACAAGCTTCCCCCTTTTTGAGGAAACAGCTAAATTAATGGTTTGTACTGAAAATCTGTGCTCTGTCTGCAGTAGCGCTTACCAGTGATTAATTAAAACCTCATTTAAATACATGGAAGAATGAACTTGAGGAACAAAAATCTGTGGATGAAATGAAAACAGTATGTTTGTATTTTGCATAATGTATTACATTTGGTGGTTTACTCTGAATTGTTAAAAATTCTATTTAATTCCTAAGTGATTGAAAAGCAGCTTGTCTCAGCTCTATGCACATGCATAGTTTTGTTCCAATAGGAATTGTGCTCCTCTTTAAAGAAGAAGAAACGGTAGAAAACGGATGTGCTCCATACCCATGTACAAGATCTGAATTCACTAGGAAGAAAAAGTTTATTGATAAGTAAATAGGAAAATAATAATTTAGCCAGAAAGTTGACATTGATTGACTTCTGCTTACAGATTGACAGAACATATATATGCGTGTCTAAGATATGGAATAATAAGAAAGAAAGAGAATGAATAATAGTTTAGGTGTGATAATCTACAGTCACTTAGAGGGGTTTTTAATTTTCTGAAATTTAACGACTGAATAACTTTTCTTATTTCTTTGGAAAACTGCACAGGAGGACACTTATTTGCATGAACTTTTCCAGTAACTTCGTTTTGTCACATTCATTCAATGACACACAAATATTATCAGGAAAATAAAAAAAAAGCAACCTCTCTTGTGTGTGCTTGGTCTTTCCACTGTCTCAGAGAAGGACTGATGCTGCAGGGTACTGAATGCCATGAGAATGGCAAAGGCTGACCTTGGGCAGATTATCTAATAGTAGCACTTTTTGTCTTTATAGGTGATCCAGCCACATATGCTGAGGTGAATGCGAAATGGCACAGACCTGACGGCACACCCAAGACTACACATACAGGTACTGCAGTACTGCAGGACGCTTCACATTTTCTCAGTATGTTTTATCCTCTTTGTATACCATTATAATCACATCTAGTGGAGGAGTTTCTCAGGGCTAGGTGCCCAAAGAGATGTTGATATGATCTAGGCAGATTAAAAGACCTTCAAAATCTTTCCCAGCTGCTGTTTTTCCCTGGGGGTGCCTGAAGGCTGCTGGTGACAGTGTGTTCAATATCAGCAGGTGGAGTCACAGGCCCCCAGGTTTTCATTAGGCTGAACTTTTTGTGCATTAGGCCCAGCTAAGCCCGTGAGGATCCACAGCGTTGGTGTCTCTTGCCTCTGGGGCTCAGTCAAGTGAGCCTTGGGCTTATTTCTGTGCTGCTCCTATGGACAGCATCTGGAAGCAAAGGGTGGCCCCAGGGCCTGTTGGTGCAGGCAGATTTGCCTCCACATGCCTCAGTGCAAGCCATGCTGGACCAAACAAGCCCTTGGCCACTTACCTCCTTTGGGCTCCATGAGGCCTGTTTGCCTGTGGCATTCTGTTTCAGAAACGCCTGTATTTAAAAGGCTGTGTTGTACCTCACCAAAGTGCGTGGGTTTTTTTAAAAGCATGGCACAGACAACATTACAATATGCTGCTGGGAGTGTAATAAGGGGTCTCATGTAGACCATTCCGTCCACTGGGGCTGTTGCTGGACATCAGTTCTGGATGTAAAAGAGGGAGTAAAATCTGGCAGTGCACTGTGGGAAAGGAATGGTTCTCTGCAATATGACTAGCTTTCTTCTAAGAAGGGACCAGATAGCTCATCCCAGAAGGACGTCAGAAGAAAATGAACATGTACCATGCAGGCAGCGTAGTCCACTGGAGGACCAGGACCTGGCAGCAGCACAAACTGCCATTACACGCCTCTAGTGAGTTAGCCCCACATAAAACACAGCAACTCTCCACCTGGCCAGCAGCACACTTTTCCAGGTATGGGACAGTATCACTTGCTATCTTTGCTGCAGGTGATTTTGACCCATTTTTCCCTGCTTCCCACTCCTGAGGGATGCTCAGAACACATGGTTAAAATGCATTTTGCAGTAAAGGCACTTGCAAACTCTTCTGTTCTTTTTAGCAACAATTTCTGTCTATTGTTTTTCATTTCCAAATACATTAGGGTGAATGAACAGGTAAGTAATAGTATTTAAAGCACAGAAAATTAGTTACTTTCAGAAAGTGGTAGCTAGAAAGCAAAAATTAGGATTTGAAAAGTTATTTTCAAAGATAAATTGCATCTATCTTTTCTTAAGTAAAAATCTTAAGATGCCTTAAACTGTTTTCTCAAACTGTGTAACCAACCCTGAAAGTAAATTTGACTCTCCAAAGTGAAACAATATATTAGGCATGAGTTTTAACTCATGGAAATGAAGAAGAAAGGAAAGAAAATTAGTGCAATGCATAAGAACAATTAAGATATTTATAGACAAAATGTTAGCAGAAAATGCTAGTGAGAACAAATGTTTCCATTTGTGGCTTAATTTGGCTTTACCACAAGGAAAAAGAAACTGAAAGCTTCCGATGGTCTTTCTGATTAAAAGTAGCAGTTGGGCAGACAAGAGAGTGGGCCAAGTGGAGATCTCAGTCCTGCTGCTACAAAGGCAAAACAAATTTCTTGCTTTCATTTAAATGCCCTCTGATTTTATGCCAGTGAAACCAGGATTGGACTGCAGCATGAAAAGTATTGTCAGTAATGCTGTTTTGATATATCACCATCAGCCCACCTGTTTGTTGGCTGCATTTTTAAACCTCAGTCCTCCCTTCCTCCCTTCCTTTCTCTGGTTCTGCCTATACTGTCTGCATGTCCAGGTGTTCAGAATTTTGTTCAAGGAATTTCGCAAGCCATATGACATATATATGGATAAATGCGATCAGTGAGCTTTGTCCCTTCCCATTCTTCACTGAAACCTCTTTAAAACCACAGAAGTCAGGTGTTTGTTCTAATTCTGGTTTAGATTGTTGCAGGTTTTTTACCATACAGATCAGCCTAGAACGTGTTAAGGAATGGGGATCAAAAAAACACAATGATCCTGGGCAGGATTACAGTTGGAGCAGAAAATGATGGAGGCAGGGGTTTGACTAACTAAACATGTGCTGCTTTGTTATGCTTAAAAAGGATAATCATCTGGGGAAAGAGTCTTTAGAATTTCAAATTACCTATAAAACATTTTCTTAAAGCCTATATGTGAACTTCAGGATTTCCTTGTGGGTCTTCAGCTGTGTAACCTCAGAAAAATAGCCCACAGTAGCATGACCATTGCAAGCCATTCTCCAAGGGAAAGGCAGGGTATATTGCAGAGTGAGAAGCGCTGGCATTGCTGTGCAGGGCTTGCAGACAAACTGCATGGCAAAGTGTTCGTACAGCAATGTTGGCAAAGCTGTGTGCTGCCACAGAAGGTGAGAGCTCACATTTCTTGGCAGCTTCTCAACAGCTATAATGATAAAAAGTAGGACTTGCCTGGAAGAAGGTTCTTCAGACCCTGAAAATGTGATTTTATATATAAACATACATATATACAGGTTTACATACATATAAACCTATATACATATATAAAGTGCTGGGATTATTTTTTTTCAGTTAATATCTGAAGTGCTAGGACCCACAGCTTTCCAGTTTTCAGGCGTTTGTTTTTTGGTTAAGAAAAGAATTTCCAAAGCAAGATTTAGCTTCTACAGGTACATTTAGCTGAAAAAACTTTAAAAAGTTTTCAGTTGCATCTGCAACACACCAAGAATATCCTCATAAACTTGCTCTTCAGTTCCCACAGGTGCTAGATATATAGCACACAGCACCACAAATTCCTGCTGAAGGCCTAGCTATAATGGTTTTGCTTACTCCCATAACTCAGAACAACAGCTGACTTGCTTCTGCTTGTGGTGAGACCCCTCTCCCTTGTTCCTTTGGCAGTGACCTGTTTGGAGAACTCACACTGGTGTTACGTTGCTGTCGCCCTATACTTCACTGCAGTGATTCTGCTCATCACTGTCATCCTCTTGGCAGTGAAATGTCACAATCTCTGAGACAGATCCTGCCATCCTCCTGATGTACAGAGTAAGCCATTTTTATGTTTATATTTTCATACAATACGTTTGTGTTTATCAGAGGAGGTGCAAGGAAGCGTCCCAAGCCAAACGCTAAAGTCAGCATCACAAATTCAACAGCCAGCCATTCACAGTGACATTAGATAACATCTAGCTGCTGGTGTATGCTGCAATTAATGGAGCAGCTTCAGCAGAACTGCAGGTATTGTTTCTGCTGCCTTTACTGCAAGAAATTTAATCACTTAATCATAGGTGTCTCGAAGCTGTGGAGTGAAACAATGCCACAAGTCTGCCGTGACAAGAAACAAGCACACGGCTGGGTGCAGCTGGAGGTGATTCCCATAACCACTAGGATTGACAACCAGGATTGACAGTAACCTGGTGAAGGGACAGGAGACAAGCCAGCTGTGTTGTTCAGTCTGGGATTTGAAGGAAACCAAGAGAACAGTTGTCTGATTTGGATTAGGCATGTCAGTGAACAGCCCTCCAGAGAAAACCTTCCCATCCACACATAGTGTTTCCCATAGAGCTACAAAGCATGTTTAATCAATCCTCCAGGTCACTCTCTCTGGAAGCCATCACTGGCCATGCTGAAGACACCATGCCCCATCCTGTGCCAGAACCAGTGCCCCTGTCACTGAGCTGCTCACAAGTCATGTCTGCATGACCATGCCTCCATCCCAAGGCATGGCATGCCTTGCCATGGTCCTCATGGCAAACAGGTGCCCTCTCTTTACTAATAGGACACTCGCAGCAGATTGAACTTCAGTGAGATACTCTACTTCTATTGGCTTTTGTCTCTCTTATTTCCAGATAACTCAGCAGAGGAAGGCTCTGTTTTCTCAACAAAGCAAGACATAATGCTTGTTTATTTTTACATTATTTTCTCTGAAGAGACCTTTATGAAAAGAAGACATGCCATCAGTCTGATCACTCTTCAGTTACATCTTCCAGGGTCTCCATTAAACCTCTAATCTCTCCATATATGCACAAAACATTTATTATTACTTGGAATTTGCTTAATCCTGTAACACCAGCAACCATCCAATTATATCGGCGCATGTACCAAGGCATGGGCTCAAGCAGCTGCACTGAAAGTTGGATTTGGGTCTTGTCTAGACAACACAACTGACCATGTGGACCAGTTTGAGACAACACTTTCATTTCACACCTGACTTGATTTTGCAATAATCTGCAATATAGATAAACTTTTAGATTACGTATGTACAAGTGCAAAAATTCATAGATAAAACAGGGAATGTGAAAGGTTGCACTGAACTTTTTTATGAAGCCCAGGTTTGGATGTGATTTTTCTTCTCCCAACAGCTTTTAGTGGGATTTGTATGAAAGGGATGTTGAAAGCACAAGGAACTGTATTTGTTTGGTAGAGAAGTCTCATTCTTATCCCCCCACCTGCTTGAACAAAATTATTTTGTTCTACTTGTCCAGAAGAGCTTCTCACAGAGACACAATATGTTGTTTCTGTCTTGGGGCAGTAATTCATTTTGTATTCGTTTTGTTTTGGGGTTTTTTTTCCCAATCCTGTAGCTTCAGTTAGATCAGTCCTCCACTGGAACTGAGCCACCTTAGGGTTCAGATGCATTTGTCTGTAATTATTATTTTTTATAGTATATGCACCAGAAATCAATAAAGAGATTTAGTAAAGTACTTAATATGCTGGTGTTTGTTCTTCTGTTAGTCAGACTAGAAGAAATATAACATTCAGTATTTGTATGGCTGTAACACCTCTGAGCTGTTGTCATAAAGCAGGATGCTGCCCTGGTAAGTACTAAAGACAGAATCCCTGCCCCAGGGAGCAGAGCACCATATGAATAGAAGAAGAAAATGGCTGTTTTTCTTCAGATCATCCTTTTGTTTGCCAGATGCTCTGGGATAAATCCAGGTCTTCAAATACCATGGAGAAAGAAGTGTTTAAAAAACAGAGATAAGAAAAGATGTGGCCGGTAACATTTTGATCTGAAATGGACCTGCATGTTTTTGTCATTCACTAACCTCATCTGATTTTAGCTGGAAGAATCTTAAGATAGATATCTCACACCAGACTCCCAGATAACCCCTACAACCAAATGAAGTTCCCAGTCCAAATTAATTACCTCCACCTTTCTTCAGAAGCAAGAAAAAAGCCAGTGTCTTTAAAAGCTAAAGAGATATGGTTTTCCATTAGTAACTTGTTCAGTAATAGCAGATTATTGAAAAGGAACATGGAGCAGCACTCATTAATTCCTGGCATACAGGCCCTACCAAGCAGAAAGTCATTATTTCAGAACAAGGAGCTGAACACACATCTACCCAGACGCTGCATATTCAAATGCAGCAAAGGGAAAGGCCTTTCAGGACCAATGACAAATTATCACTGATTATAAGCTAGACAGGGACTCACCAGATAACCCAGTCTCCAGTTACTGCAGGCAGATCTACAGGAATTTCAGTGGCATCTCCAAGGCAACCACTTGCATTGTGTAGAGAACTGGACAAGAAGCATGCTTATACTGCCCAGTGACTCTGAAGGGGGAAACCAATCTTATTAAAATGAGAAGTTTTAACTAAAACTCAAGTGACTGGGTTTTTTTGCTGATTACTGAGAATTTGGGACACCAGGCAAAACCTACAGTGTTTTTGGCAATCCACTGTAGCGTTTAGGGCAAGTTTAACAAACTTAAATCTGAGCTTCGTGATCCATAGGCAGAGAATGCAATTGTGTTCACTGAGTCTGGGTGGGTTTGCCAATATTTATAACCTAAATAGCATTGCTGAAATGGGAAGTATTTCCCAGCTGATGGCTCTTGACAGACAGGAAGCTACAGATGGGCAGGTTTGCAGCAGGTTCTTGCAGATCCCTTCTGGGCTTTAGTTGCTTCTCGGCCAGCACAGCCACACCAGTTGATCAGCTCTGTGCTTCGTCAGCCTGGTTGCTCTCAGGGACAGCTTGTGACGGTTTCTCATCCTAACAATATTAAGGATATGGGCAAACAAGATGACTCTCTCCTTGCAACCGTTTCATGCTCACACCCTCCTACTCCCAAACATAAAGGCAAACTCCTTCTTAGACACCGCCTGAGAGGAAAATGCCCTGTTCGTCACTGAATTGTTTAAACCAGGTTGCCTGGCCATTGGTAGTACATATGACATCACACACACAACACGATATCTAAAAAATCATATGTGACTGTAAATCTGGCACTAGAGAGTTGTCTCTTTCCTTTATTTCCTCTCCCTTTCCTTTTCCCCAGAGCTTCCCCAATTCCTTATATTGCATTGTTTTTCCCTCTGGCTTCAGGCACCTCCCAGAGCTATGAGTGACACTCATTCCTGCTGTTCTGGCTTGGCTTCTTTTTTTCCTGGCCTTTCAGGCATTCTCTCAGCCCTGGCTGGTAAGCACCATCCCTTTTATTTGTGGACACAGTAATGCATGCATAAAGACTGAAGGAGATAGATAATGAAAAGAATGCAAACAAGCCATTAAAAGGACAGCCTTGATTAAATTGCACAGACTAAAGGAAACATTTTAGGACCACAATGAAGGCAAATATAAAAATGTAAAAAGAACAGCTAAAAGCCTAAACTAGGGGTAGCTTCAAACTATTTTCTTTGGAAATTCAGCACACTCTTTTTAAAGGCTGCAGTGTGGGAATAGGAGGGACAGGAGCTCATCTGAAGAAGGAGGTACTATCATTCATCTTTTCTACCCTGTACACCTTCTTTCCTAGACAGCCGAATTTTGAGCTAGCAGAACACTCAATATTCAGGCTCTGCTCAGCAATTCTCACCATTGCATAAATTCCTGAGAGAAGTTGTAACAAAGTCTGCTTATGTGGAAAGCAACAGAAATACTGTTGTGGCTAATAGGTGGCATCAAGTCACCAAGTGAGAAGTTGGTTGGAAAAAGCTCTCTACCCGCCTATGCAGAAAATCATCTTGGAGCAAAGCCATCTTTACAGGCAGGAGAACCTCAAAGTGGAGATCTGATCCTAGTTGTGTCCTGCCTCCATGCACGCGAAAGATAGGAGACAACTAACTGTGCTTGGGCAGCAAGGGAGCGATGGTGCGTCCCAGTAGGTCCTCCAGCAGAAATCCTTGGGAGACCAATGATCTGGTTAGGACCTGTGCTGTGAACATGAAGAAACTTCCATGAGCTGTGCTGCTTCATTTTGTACCTTTCATAGGGCTTGCTTGCCTGCAACTGGATATTTGGTGTGCACATGCTCAAGATGTGTTGCTGTTCATAAATAAGCCAAAGACTCCATCACTTCCTGGACTTACAGTCTTGGAATGGTAAAACTCACACAGCTCCTCCTAAATGACAGGATATATCCTGGCCTGCTGTCTTTGAAATAAATCAGCTAACCACCTATCTGCATAGATGGACTCTCCAGTCCATATAGACAACCTTCCTTATAGGTAAGAGACTTGAGCAGTTTATTCTTAAACGTCATTTCTTTTTGCTACAATAAGGTTCACTAGGGAGGAGAACTTTCTTCAAACACACCCGGAGCTCTTCCTCTCTACTCTCTGACTGCCATGGAAGCTTTAGTCAAGATAGCAGTAACATTGGAAAAAGTAGTGATACAAACACAAGGTAACCTTAGCACATTTTGAAGTTCATTGATATTTCAGAGGAGAGATTCCACCTAGAACCCTTTCTTGCTTCAAGCTAAGAATTGTCTTGTCTGCATTCCTGAAGCAGCAAATACAGTAACTGCAACGCTGCGTGACCAGGCTGTACCAGGTGCTCAATGATGGCCAAGAATCAGGCAGCCCTAGATGCCTTACTCATCAAACCTAGGTTTTCTTTCTGAATGAGTTGGTAGTATTAAAATATTGCAAAAGTCTCAAATGTATCTTGCACTGCTTCTTGAATCTAAGTCACCTTCTGTCTGTACTGAACAGAAAACTACCTCTGACCCCTGAGGTCTGGGCTAGCCCTGACCTCCAAGGAAATTTTCAGAGCTGTATCATCAGAGTGTTACAGTTCTGGTCCATTCAGACAAGCTTCCTTTGTTTTCACAGAGGACAAGCTGGGGACCAGCTCTGTGGGTATATATGTCCTTCAACAATACATCTGATTTTTTTTTTTCCTTTTTTCTAATTGCAGTGTGCTAGTCCTGTGTCTGGGGGTGCAAGTTCAAGATGATCTTCCTTTGCAAATAAAGTATGCACTGTCTTGTATGTTACTGTACTCCTCAGGGAGTGGGGGAAGGCAGAAGGTCTCCTAATGCTGTTAGTTCTAATTTTCCCAAATGTAGCTTTGACACAAAGCTGAGGAAAACCAACACACACCCCTGAATCCCAGGGATGTGCTAGAGGATGATGAAGTAAATCAGAACAACATACAATTTCACTATACTCCATTCTATAATTCCAAATGAATTAGGAGCTGAACAGAACATCAAAGAAGAGAACAATGTTATGGGGGAGAAATATCACCTCATTTTGTATGTTGTCTGCACTTATGCATGCATGTTTCTCATGGTGAATCTGGTGTCCTGGAATCTGGAAAACCAAATGGGGACTTTAGTGGAAGAGGAGGGGAGTCTAGTTTATGAATGGTCAACTGGGCTGGCAGCCCAGTGGGCAATCATATGGTAAGTGAATTCTGCTTCTTCGCTTCTTCCTGTTTCTTTCTTACAGCTTTTTTTTAATTATCGACCGAAAGATAGACAGGGAGGTCAACTATATCCTCTGTTCAATTCTTTTTTTATTAGGATAGTTGGAATTTGGTGAAGAACTGGGTGGTTCCCATAGTCAACCACTCCTCAGCCATACATACGCTACCCCAGAGATTTTGTGATACGAGCTATGCAGGAAAGAGAAATCGTGCATTGGGGAAAAGTCCATTATTACAGTTGCCAGTTTTGCTTCAAGGAGAATAAAGTGCTGAATGATCAAATTTTATGTTACAAAGCATTTCAGGCAAAAATGCATTGGTGTTCCTCAAAATATTTATTTTCACTACAAATTAAGATGTGCTTTTATTTTAACTGGTTTCTATTTTTGTATTTTATTTCTCCACTGGAATACAGAAAGGCAAGACCACGAGGGATCCTGTAAGATCTCCGAAGAGAGTCCAAGGCTCTGCATACTAAAGGGAGCTCTGCACATATGAATGAGCACCATATGCAGCACAAGCTCTGTAGTGCTTTAGATTTTTCTGGAACTAAGAAAATACATTTTGAAATGAAAACTTGAAACTCTTTTCCTGAAACTAAGACAGGATATGAATTTCATTTTTCATGACTTAGTAATTCTTTGATGCGAGTATTGGGAGAGTTTTTTTGATCAATCAGAATTTAAATACAGAAAAATATTCTATTAGAAGGTTTCTAGCCAGCACGGCCTAGAAGATCTCCATACATTGGCATTACCCCTTATTAAAATAATAACATGTTTAATCACTGAGTAGTTACTGAGTTCAGCTCTGCTTTTGTTCTTTGCAGATACATCCAGCATGTCTGAAGAAAATTAGATTGGATTGGAGAACAGTATGTGAATTCTCTTCTTGTTATCCTACTTTACTTGAAAAAAAAAAAAAAATCAGTTTTATCCTTTGTGTATATGTTTCTTATATTAAATACAGGTGCTTTAGATGGCTAAGGTATTTATGCTGAATTGCCACTGCAGTTGTTAGTCGTATTAAGAAGTTGTAATTTTTTAATTGTCTCCGAGTTGAGATTTCTTTAGTAAAATGCAAGTCAGCTTAGATCGAGGTCCAACTTTAGATGGCAGCTGGATCCATCTGACTTCATGCCCCTACTCAGTGATATGGCAACACAGAGAACTACATCCCATGCACTGTTACTTTTAATAGCTGATGCTTTGGTGTCAGCCCATTCTGGAGTTCTGGACATGAGGAGCCAAGCTACAGATCACTGCTAGCACCAGTGCTTTGCTTCTCTATCCTGCAACTTGATTCAGCAGGATAACTTCCCTCCTAAATATCTATGCTATTAAGTATAACTTGTATTGCAGTTCTGAACCTAATCTATTTATCTAGGTTACCTCTGAAATATATACTTAAACTTCACTGCGCAGTAACATTTTTCACTCATTGTGTCTTTTTTCTCTCACTCTGTAGTGTATTACACAAATGCACCACAGTGGAAGTAAACGGCCATTTTCCCAACGTTTCATTTATATAAAAGGAAAATTCAAGCCACAACATGAAAAGCATTTCCCCTGATGAACAAAAGCACATAAAGCATTAGTAAGAGAGTGCTGTTGAGTTTGTTAAAATCCTCATGCCTGTGACGATTTTCTTCACCATTTCTTAGAGTGAAAATGTTCATGGAGCATGATCATGTAGTAAGAGACTTTCCTCTGTGTGTCAGAGTGACAGTCTAGAGTGATTAATCATCAACAGCTTTTGTCTGTGCTCACCCTACAGATTCTGCAAAGCTGGAATAGGGTGAGCTGGAGGCTACCACTTTTTGTGCGTCATATCGAAGATGGTTTACAGAATGACAGTTGCTTAGATCCTGATGATGATGAGACATGTCACTGAGGGCAGAAATTTGAACAGCAGGACTTCTGTTATTGGTGACAACTGATGAAAACAACACAGTCAGCCCTGTTCTTGGAGCTCTATGTGGTTTTGCAGGGGAAGCAGATGAAGCTTCCATGTACTAATTGAAGAAGCCTGGAGCTTTTCTGTAGCGTGGAAAGACTATCAGAGTAGGAATCTACTTTCACCTGAGACAAACTGGATGGGCCCACTGAGAGATAATGTGCAATAATTACAATATTTTAAGAATTTCCATGCTATTGAGCATTCTCCAAAATAAACTCCACTGCTAGATGATATAACAAACACAAGACACGCTAAAAGTTGTGACGAGACTAAAACAGTTGTTGAAGCTGCCTCTTGTCCAGAGATTGCACACCATTTTTGCCCAAACCTTCTTCATCTGCTGGCATAAAAATCACACACACAAAAAAAGAGGAAGTTATTAGTAAAATGTAACAATGAAACAATTTGTTCATTAGTAAATTTCAGAGGGGTTCCTGAATGTGCTGTGCTTCTGAACATGATTCACGGCTTAAGGCTGAAGCTCAATTTTCTTGATCCATTTGCCCTCAAAGTCCATTTCAGAGCCTTATATATCTAACTTGCAGGATTATTTTTTCCTGTCTGCCAGACTAAAACATCTTTTAATCTACATCAAGAGATAGTCCATCCAGCTCCCAAATTCCTTAAGATCAGTGCAGTTAAGAATAAGTGTTTTCTGCCTTACTTCCACATCCTGAGCTCCCTGAAACCTTCTGTGTCTTTAGTGTTAGGTGCTTCTTTGGCCTCCCATTGGCCATACTTCAGGTCTGGGTTCCTGCAAAGCTGCTGTCCCTGGCTGGCTGTGCTGTCTCTTAACTGCAGGCTCCAACATTACCTAGTTTGAAGGCTTCATTCAGCAGTAGAAGTAATTCTTGGACCCTTGAGAGTTACAGGGGTTGCAGTAGGAGCTGGATTAGTCCTCACCTGCTTGCAGTCCTCCTCCTGTGTTTAGGTGTAACAGTGATTAGTTTTCTCAGTCCCAGATGAACACAAAGGAGATAATTTAAAGATACTTGGAAATTTAAGAAGGAATTTTTACAATTCAGTCGAAACCACGTTTAAAAAATCTGCCTTTTACAACATGTTTTGAAGCCATATCCTTACATGCATTCAGTTTAAAAAATATTTCTAAGCTGATTTCAGTGTGTGCTTTAATTATGGACTCTTAGTTCTTTCCTCATAACAATGGTCAAACTGCTCCACAGTTTTTATGCAGACCTCATGTAACTCCAAGGTTTTGGGTTTTTTTTCCAGAGGATCAGGCCCCCATGCTCATTCAATTGTGCTTGCACAAAAAGCCAGTGAATAAACAGCAAATAACAGAACACAGCCCCTAAAACTGAAATTGTGAAACACCGTAACACCCAACCTGAGATGGTAGCAAATGCAGTTGAGGCAGGATGGCAGATATGCATCGTCAATAATGTATAGATCTCTGCCCTGATGTTAGAGCAGATCTGTCTGCATGTTCTCTCCTGGGTTACCATTTCCCTTTTTAGCAAATGCATGTGCCTTAATAACTGACATTAGAGAAATATGTAAGGAGACATGAGGTTTGTCCTGTGGTGTCGGGGTATTTCATAGACCCTCGCCTGAGAGTGGAGAACTCATGCAAAAGTCTCTTCATCTTCTCTTGCTTCTTATTTTAAATCTCAGTGGTAACTAGGGTTGAGGTAGTCATGCAGCACCAAGAAAGATAAACATCTTGCACAACTGTGTGAAATGTGTTTAAGAAGGGGGTAACAAACAGCGAGCCCAACCTACAGCAACATGAGGTTGCTGTGGATGCTAAAATAAGACACTTCCTCTTTCAACCCAGAAATGCAACTGGTGTTTTCTAGGAGAGCAAACTGGCAAAGGCAAGCCTGTGAGCACAGCTTATATTGCATCCCTAACCTGCATCAGAAAGGTTTGGAATAGGTGAGGAATCCATATATGACCAATCTAACCTGCAGCACCAGCAGGAATAATAGAACCCCCTTCATTTACCAGGTTTTGTGGGAAAACTGGCTTGTGGCATATCTGTTTTACAGATCTTGCTACTTTCTTCTTTTTCAGACTTACCCTAGCCCTCCCCTTTTCAGGATGAAGACATAGCCTGTAAAGCCAGAAACCACTCTAAGATGTAGGCAAATGCATGAGACTGGACATTTAGCAAGTGGAAGGCATGCAGGTAGGGATATTAGATGGGCATGAGAAGAAAGTGCAAGTTGTGGATAACACAAAGTAATCAGTGACGTGTCAGAACCACAGGACAACAGGTACACTAAGTGACTAGGAACAAAGCACAAGAAGAAGGTGTTAAGTGACAAGCAAGATCTAGGTACCTGAGAAATGGTTTCAGTGAGGAAGGACACTGGGGGTTAATAAACGTGTATTTCCACTGTGTTTAATTCTCCCTTCATAATTTCATCTTCTTTTTCCCTAGAGGAAATTCCTATCTTTTTTTCACTGCTTCCTCTCTGGGACTGTATCAGTTAAAGCTGGCCATCAAGGAGACCATGTCAGCTCAGAGTCTTATGTAGAAACACTAGATTGTGCACCTTTTAATTCTTTGCATGCACACTGGCTGAAGCCCTTGCCCCTCTTACACAGGCTGTGATAAGCACTCTGTGGTATTCCATAACAGAGTTTGCACAGGGTCTATCAGATTCAGTTTGAAACCATACTCTTCTGCAGATACTGTTGTTTACTAGTGCCTCCTTATTTGGGATTTCCATTAAAACACTTCAGAATTTCTGCGTGGTTAATCCAGCATCTGGGGTTGTGGGGGTTGTTTCTTCTCCTAAGACTTGAGCAGATAGGGCTTGTATTCTGAAGAGTACAAGAGTACTGAATAGGAAGAGGAGACACTTTCTGGTAAGCAAAGAAAACGAGACCAGGCTTTGGCATCACAGTAAATCTGCCCTGAGATAGTCTAATGTCACGTCAAAATATCCTTACTTTGTGCTTATTTGAAACCTCTTACAAATATTGAAGGCTCAACTTTGTACCACTAGTCTTGTTGCCAGATCAGTCATTATCTGACCTTTCACAGCTATAAAAAATCACTGGCTTAATTGCTGTCCCAGATTGATTCATCAGAAATATGACCTTGTGCACAACTCTGTACTGCTCCTTAACCCTCCAGGGCCCAGGTTTGGTATTAATGACTACAAAGCTATCACCTCACCCTGTCTAGACCAGGAAAAAGAGTATTCTAAAGAATATGTAGCCTTTAATTAAGGTATTTCAATCACCCCTATTGTCTCATATTGTTAATTAAGGTAAGTCACTTGAATTCCAGCAGTTGCTTTCCCCAAGGCAGAAAGACAACTCCTTCCTGATGAGGGGAATTAGAAGGTAGTTCTCTGAACATACTCACCTGTGTGGATTCCTGGATGTCTAATAGGGGGTCTAGTCACACTACAGCAGGTGACTCCTGATATGTTCACAGTCTGAGAAGACAGCCATAGAATATCTAAGAGCAATGCCCTGGAATTCGATGGGGCTGCTCATAAATGTAAAGGCAGCAGGATTAACTCAGGGTGATCTAGACAGGCTCTTTACAAGAAATGGGGAGGAAGACTGGAATTGTGGTGTAGTTAAGGCCGACTTCTTTCTTTTCCTCTAGGAAATAATAAATAAGCTAGTCTTACTTCAGGCCAATATAATAACATGCAAAAGAATTATTCAAAGTAAAGACCCATCCGGAAAACTCCACACATCCTCCCAAACTGGGGTTATATGGCAACGTCTTAAATTCTGTTAGATGAGCTTACAGCATACAAAAATAAAAATAATAAAAAAAAACAACCAAAAAACCAAAACAACCTTATCCGCGCTTTTAGACTTCTTCGGGCCTGGCGCAGAAGCTGGAAATACCAAAGCCGAGGCTAAGCCGGGAACGACTCCCTCCGGCAGCACCAGCCGGGCAAGGCGGTTTCAGCTGCAGGGGGGGATCGCTGCCTCCGGGCTAAGCTTCTGCAACCAGCGAGCAGCCTAAGAGGAGAATTTCCGCTGCCTGTAAAATGCGGGAATGCGTTTCTGGATGGCCCCGGGCGTGCACCGCCTGTGCCGCCCCCTCCACCCCGCTGCTCCTCAAGTAGCAGCGGCGGCGCCGCGCTCCCCAGCCAGGCTCTCGCAGCGGGCCATGGCGAGGGCAGCGCTGCTCCTCCTGGCCTGGCTGGCCCCAGTGCTGGCCTTCCCCACGGCGGCACCAGGTAACCAGGAACCGGGGTGGGCTAAGGTGGCGCGACCGCTCCGCGGGACCCGGGACGACCCCTAAGGGGCAGTCCGCTGTTTGGGTGGCTGCCTCCCCGGTGTGTGTGTGCTGGCAGCGAGGCGAGGATGCGCAGGCCATCCAGCATGGTGGGGTTTGTTCGGGTAGAGCAGCTTTCCCCAGGCAGCTGCATCCGGGACGGGGTGTGTGTGAAATTTGTATTTCACCCAATCTTTTACTGAGGAAGAAATAACAAAGGTACTTGGTGAGTTTCTACCTAAATTACATTATTTCCTAGAAACATGGGATCCCATGGAAGCATGCTAATGCCTTTAAAATATCCCAGTGTTAGTGATACTAAACGAATACATTTCTAAAACATAGCCTTAAGCCATGTGTTTGCTAGGGGCTCTTCCCTGGCATCCCCGTCTTCATGGGTTTGCTTGCAGGTGGTGGTTGTTGTGTGCTGTGCTCCATCCCCCCTTCAGTAGAGGTGAATCTTGTAATAGGTGAATCCTGTTCTCTTTCTCAGATAAAAGCTGCACAGGAGCTTTTTCTAGTGCATGTACCAGGCTGGATGTGGTTCTAGGCAACCCCATCTAGTTGAAGATGTCCCCGCTCATTGCAGGGGGGTTGGACTAGATGACCTTTGAAGGTCCTTTCCAACCCAAACCATTCTATGACAATACAAGTCCAGTGCGAAGACGGAAGATGATGTTGGGAAGCAGTGATGGAAAATTCAGATGGTCTCATCATTGTGTGAAGCCTGTGGGTGCTAGAGATCAAAATAGCTCTTAGGGACCCACAGCTGAAGGTCTTTCAAGACTGTGGAGAGTGCTGGGTTGCTCAGATATGTGCTGTTTGCTGTGGAGATTAAAACTTTCATGTCCTCCAAGTGTACAGGAGATATTTAATTATAATAATTACTGTCCTCAGGTATGACAGCTTCTTACCTGGAGGGCACAACCACAGAAGCTACTGGTGAGTGTCTTTTTCCATGTAACAAACTACAGAACTAATGGATATCCAGACCAGGAGCACAGGTGCACAGAAATCTGAGTTCTGCAGCAACCCCTGTTCTCTATGCCTAGACCCATCCAAGGAGTTTCTTGAGTAGAAATTAACTCCTTATAAATATGTTCATAAGCAAAATTTTTCTTTGTTGATTTCATTTAGTACTTGCCACACACGACAAGTATGAAACAGCTGATAGATGTAATTAAGATAAATTTAGTAATTGTTTTTTCTAAAATATTTCCAACTAGTTTTGAGTCTTTTTCTTTGTTTCACAGGTTCCACCCAATCTTTTACTGAGGAAGGAATGACAAAGATACTTGGTGAGTTTCCACATAAAATACATTATTTCTTAGGAACATGGGATCCCATGGAAGCATGCTAATGCCTCTAAAATATTCCACTGTTAATGATATTAAACAAATACAGCAATAATCAACAGTTATTCGTGGCAATATGTGTTTGTAATGTTTTCTTTTTGTCTAGCTGAACTCAGCTTTGACCCAAATGGAGATGAGCTCAGTGAACATCTCATAATTTAAATATTTCTTTTGTGTTATATTTTGTCTTTTGCTATGCTGCACAAGACCCTTCTGTTTTGAGAAAGGAGCTACCTGTTAGCCATGGTCCGTGACTGATTCTTTAAACGTCTCGATTATTGGAGCATCAGCTGCAAGCCCAGCTTTCCTTTTTGCATTTTCCCCCATTTGGATCAGTTCTCTGTCTCGAATAATTCAGTCATCACAACTGAAACCTGAGTATTTTCTGGGGCGTTATAAGAAGGAGCCAAAGCTTAATGCAGAGGTAACAGCTTGCACAAACTGGCATTGCTGCTGCAATACCAGTGATGCAGCATAGCATCTCTTAGATGTCATATTTTCCTAGTAGCCCAGATGTTTTGACCTTGTTCTTTTGGCACATAAGCCACAGCAGCTGGCCTCATGTACCTAAGGGTTTTGGGAGAGCATCTAGTAGAGCATGGCTGGCCTAAATATACTCTTTTGTATTCATTGCTGCAGATGAAGTGACCACCAGTGGAAGCAGAGGCAGGAGGAGTGAATACAGTAAGTTAGTCATGCTACTTTTAAAGTACCTAACTCCTGTTACTGTGATACGTATCCTGGTGATTCCTGAATGAAAGGCTGTATGGGAGGTTGCAGGGGCCACAGACAGACTAAGACCCAGACTGTTGAAGATGTGTAGCTTTTGCTTTAGGATCCTAAACTGTGTTTTCATACCAGAAAACTTTGGGAAAGACAACCTCAACCCAAGTCACCGGTTAATGCTCTTCAGAGCTTAGTTTGAAGGCCTTATTCCTGTTAAGTCTTACTCCTTTAATAATACTGCCAGTATCCTGCCAGTCTTGACCTACACTCTGTCTGCTGTACCAGCTGTGACCTCCCTCAGTGTCTGCAGTGCCCTTACTGCAGCATCCTCAGCCACTGGTTATCTTCTTTCTTTTCAATAATCTCAATAAAAAAGCAGCCTAAGAAGACACAATATTCTGTATGGAATAGGTCAGACTCGGCAAATTGCCGTGCCAGCAAAAATAGCTCTGAATTCAGTTCTTCCATTGCCTTGATGCTTCAGTGGTTGCTCTTCGGCTCCGCAGAAGTTGTGTTCGTCTGTGGTTTTGTGCAGTCAGCACAGATCTTGCTCATCTGGCCCTTGACTATGACTCTCCTGCTCTTGCTATTGCATTTGTCCTTGGGTAGCAAAAATCCAAAACTTCTTTTATGTCCTGGATCTCCAAAAACATTCACAGTTGGCCAATGTGCTCACAGCTGCTTCTGCATGCCGTGGGAAGTGAGTGCCTTCAGTGGGACATATGCCTGGTGGAGACTGGCTGGAGCACAGCTTCCCTATCTTATCATGCAGTAATACTGTGTCCTGGGTTCAGCAGTAGCAGTCATTTTTTTTCTCCTTTTTAGTAGCTGGTGCAGTGCTGTGGTTTTTACTTTCATCCTGGGAACAATGCTGATAACACTGATATTTTTAGTTGTTGCTAAGTAATGTTCACTCCGATCAAGGACTTTCTCAGTCTTGTGCTCTGCCAGGGAGGAGGGGAAGCCAGGAGGAAGCAGAGAGAGGACCCAAACTAGCCAAAGGGGTATTCCATACCACAGCATGTCATGCCCAGTATATAAACCAGGGGGAGTTACCCGGAAGGCCCAGATCACTGCTCGGGTTGGGCTGGGTATCGGTTGGCGGGTGGTGAGCAATTGTATTCTCTCCCCTTGTTATTTCCCTTATCATTATTATTATTGGTGGTAGCAGTAGTGGTTTTCTATTACACCTTAGTTACTGGACTGCTCTTATCTCAACCCGTGGGAGTTGCATTCTTCCGATTCTCCCCCCCATCCTTCCAGGAGCAGGGAGAGGAAGAAGTGGGGGGAGTGAGCAAGCGGCTGCGTGGTTCCGACTTACCGGCTGGGCTTAAACCACGACATACTGCTACCAATATTACTTTTCAATCTGCTTGGTAGCAAGTAAAATATTTAATATTCTTTCTTCGGTAGGATGGATTTCAGGAGGGATTGGAGTGGTGGGGAGAACAGGTGGGTGGATCAGGATACTGTTGTCTTCCTCTTTCTCTTCTACATCTGGCTTAAGTGCTGCTTCCACAGAATGAAACTTGATTCTTGGTGTATTTCTCATGGACTGAGGTTTCTTCTAAAGTCTTTAGAAATCTTTGCCTCTTAAAATACACCTTTTTTTTCTTTTAGTAGTTGAATATGACTCTATCACAGAGGAAGACTGCATGACTGGTATGTCCTGGAAGCTCCATTTCTTTTACCCTTCCACCTGCAGATGTCTTCAGCTGACAGCCTCAGAGTTGCCTCTGTTGCCTCTCACACATACCTCAGATTCCTACAGTGTGTAATAGCCTGTAGAGAGGAAGAAAAATTTTATGGTCGTTGCCTGGATTTGGCTTCTTAGCCTATTCCTTTGTGAAGTATAATCGGAGGCAGAAGGACCGAGGGGTTTTATTGTTTCTGGCCTTTTTCATCAACATAAAAATATTTAAAAATTTACATCTGTTCTCCTACTTTAGTCAGAAAATTTCTTGGAGGTCTCAGAGAGAATGTAATTATTTTTTGGTATGCTCTGTTATGCCGGAAATAAGAGAAATAGCTAAGTTCTTATCCATTTCCTTTCTCAAGCTGTAAATAGACTGTAGAAATGAAATAAATGTAAGCAGAACCCCAAATGCCTGTTGAGCAGTATCCGGATACTCTTCTCATCTGGCGCATAGTTCATTTTTGTCTGTATTGCCGGTATTATACTAATTTTTACTCTTGTCATAAATTCTTCAAGCCTGCAGCAGTTACAAGTTATGTATGTAAAACGTAAGAAAAAGGATTAAGTACCTGTGGGCACTTAAGAAGGCAAAAATGTAACAGTCAGTTTTACATATGTGATGAACAGCCAGCTTTGCATGAAAAACTCTGTTACCAGGTACTGATACTGCTGTGTGGGGATGCAGGAAATTCAGCTAGCTTGCTATTTCTGCTGCTTCTGCATAGCACAGCCAGCCCTGCACTACCCTGCTGTGGCAATATGCAAAGAGTTTTGCTGAAAAGGATGTGAGCCATCTATTTCCACAGAATACTGATTTCTCTTTTTCTGTAGGTGAGCCCAGCATCATCTCCACTGAGCAACATGTGCAGAAGAGAACATGTAAGAAGTTTCATCTATTTTTATTTAGTTGTAAATAGTCACGTTTCTATCTTTATTACAGTGTGTGAAAAATCTATTTTTTTCAGGCACATTCTAAAGAACTGTAAGCATGAGAATGCTGCAGAGGGTGCTTGTGATTGTGGGGACTTTTTCTAATCCACGGAAATTTCTTTACACTGAGGGAGCATCAAACAGTAGGTTTTGCCTCAATAACTTGATAAGGATATGCTTGAGGCCTGTAACTCTTGTCTGAGAAAAACATATCAAGGATGGGTACTTTTTTTGTGTCATATTAAACAATAGTGCCTAATAAAATAGTCCCGTGTTTCATAATGAATGTACTCAGATATTCTGGTGATACAAATAATATGCAGTTGTCTTAATACCACGTATGGAGGCTTCCTGGCTGCACTGATCTAAATTCAGGACAAGAGAAACCATCCATAAACCATCAACAATTAAGACCTGGGTTATCTCCAGAGAAGAAATGTGCATTGCAGGGGATGTAGCCAATGCACAGCAAGCCCAGCATTCATGATTTTACCATTTTAGGACATCAGAGCTGCATCTTCCTTCTTTCTTGCAAACACAGTGTAATTGAAGAGGCATCAGGTCCTATATGCCAGTGCCAGGCAGTCCACGCAGTGTGCCAATTAGCAGGGCTGGCTGTCTTCTGGATCACTTTCTTTTGGGTACCTCATATCCAGTTTGGATGCAGAAAGACCAACTGAATTGTAGACCGATACATTATAAAGAACTGGCTTTACTGGTTTAGGTTTTTTGCTTGCGTTTGTTTGGGTTTTTTTAACATCTTTTCCTTATGTCAGCAGTTGAGCACAGCATCAGTTTGAATGAAGGATCTGTGATTGGGGATCCATGTGAGTTTCTATTTGTGTTCTTGTTTGGGCTTTTTTGGTTTGGGTTGGCGTCTTTTTTTTCAGCTTCTCTACAGTGAAAATCCTGCTCTTCTTTTTATACAGGTGTTACCTTACCTGTGTTCTGCAGGGTCTTGATCAGAGTTTTAAGATCCCCGATCTTCATGATCTAGAGACAGTGTTCTATTGCCTAGCACAAAAAAGAAAAAGGGGGCAACTTTCTCTCACCACTAGAAGTTGCTGAAGTTCTGTGTACATGAGGAAGAGCAGAAGTTATTACTTCAACTTCATATCTGGGTCCTGGCTCACTAGTGACTGGGCTTAGCCTGCCACAGCTGATCAGACATGTCTAGATCTGGAACTGGATCTAAATCTTCATTTTAAAATGTAGGGTTATGTCTGCTTCTGAAGGTGATCTGTTTGGATGGAAAGGAAAATGTAAGATATTTTGGGTAGATTGGAATTACCTAGGATTGCTTGTTGCATGGCTGCTTTTTTAGTTGGAAATGCAGCCTGGGCTCTTCCAGAACATCATATTTTTATGCTTCCCCTTCAACACTGATCTGTACCAACCCCCTTGGCATCACTGTGTCCTGCTTGGCAGATGTCTTGTTACAGAGGGATCCGTCTATGGCGAGGAAGATGCCAGAGGAAAAGATAAGTGTTGTGAGTGAACACTTTTTGCAAGCATCCAAACTTGGATAACTCTGCATTTTATCTCCACATTTTTTAAAATAACTTTTCTTTTGAGATAGTGAGTCAAAGGGGATTAGCAGTTATCCATAGTGTCTCGCAGCAGATGGATCAGTCCCTTAGTGTTACATCACACCAGGACTGTTGAAAGCTACCTCAGGACCTCATGATTCAATATCTAACTGTTTTCTCCTCTTCCCATATAGAAAGAGATGGACAGATTGAAGAAACCTGGTCATCAGCTGGTAATTTCAGCTCCATCACAGAAACATTTGATTCCTAAAGTTACTAAATCTGTTTTGTAGGAAAGGAATCCTTTTGTAAAATTTGCTTCGAATCCTCTTTGTGTTTTAATACTGTTAGAATCTGGATTGCAGTAAATCAGCATCAGTGTTTGCCCTGTCCTGCTGTAGTGCCTTAATTTTATTCTTTAGTAAGAGGACCGAGAACCCTGGCTGCTCAGCTGAGCTCAGAGATCAAGTTCCCCGCAAGGAGGAAAAGATGCTCTCTCTACATCCTTGCTAGGTGTGATAACGATGTGTTGTGGGCTGGAAATATTTGTACTGATTCTTGAAGAGCAACAATATGGACCATACATACAAAGCCCCAGATTTGAAATAAACTAGCAAAACCAAACCAAAAATAGCTTTTCAAAGCTCTGAGGATAGCCTTCAGAAAACCACTTAGTTTTTTAGCCTATCTCATCGTTCTTTTCGTAGCTGACTTGGCAAGTCAAAGATGAATGGGGATGGAAAGCTACAGCTCTGATTGATACAGCACAATTGGCTTCTTGTATACCACCAAAAAAGTGATTGCTTCAGCTCCCCAGACAAATTAAATGTGTGCGGACCCTGAAGAACATTGCGTGACCTGTCTTCTTCACTGCCCCATCTGACTTGGTTTTCTAGTATGACTTACTTTTCTTTGCTACCAATTCCAAACTGCTATCCCAGGCTGAAAGCTATGTGATGAGGAACTTCTGTTCTAGATAGCAAAAAGGACCAGAAGAGATTACACGCAGGAGAAAGCTTTTGAGACTGTAGGCTGCAAAAATAGGTAGTTTCTGCTGTAAGAGCATTTCATCCTCTATGGGAATAGCAACAGAAGAATAGCCAGGCAGGCAGGGTATGGAAGAAAAGAGTAAAGTCTTTTAAGACACCAAGATGCTGCTACACTGTGTGCTGTTCTGGTGGCTGTGAGTAAACGCTGTCACAGGTTCTGTGACAGATCTGTTGGCTTTGTTTTCAAATGTGCAGATCACCAAAAATGCCCCCTGTATCTGTGATGTGTTTTTAAAACTCAGGCTTTCACGTGCTTCGAGTCTCACTGTCCCTCTGTAAAATGAGTGGCAAACTACTTCGGAAATTCACTGTCATCAACTTGGATAGGCTTTAATTGAATGTTAGAAAAAGTCTGTTTTGCACAGGGCTATTTTCTGATCCGAGCTGGTGATGACATTCCTCATTCAGGGCTGCATTTTCATTCAACTGGTCCATAGCCATTATTGATTAATGTACTTTTGGTATACAGCAGGCTGTGTACAAGGGCAGATAGTACATCTACCTATCCTATTGGTATGCTTTCTCACTTAGTGGCCAAAAGCAGCTATGGAAAGAAAAAAATAAGAGGGGGGCAGTCATACACTGATACTACCTCTGGTCCTACCTCCCAACTCTCGGCAATCTATTAGTGACTTTCCATATCAAGATTTGCATATTCCTGTCTACTAATCCTCTAAGGAATTTGAGTTTACTGAATTCTCTTGTGTAAATAAAAGTTTTGGGGTTGTACAACAACCTTTGACCATGTGTTTGACAATTTAGTTTAACAACACTGAAAAATCCCCTGCTTTTGTTTATTTTGGCCCTGCCACCTGCTGAATTCATGTATGCTAGAATTGCTAACCAGAAACGTCCCTTACTGTCCCTGTAAGACAAGTGTGTTTAGACCAGTATCTTGCTGGTCTAAACTATTTGGCCACTGCTAGTTCAGAGCTGATCAGTCTGTATGTGTATGATTGGTTTTCTTGATGTGCACCTCTGCGTTTTTTAAATAAAGAAGGAATGAATATCTGCTGGTTGATTGTCTTACTGTTTCTCAACTCTTCACAGTCTGCTTTTGGTTTTATGGTCCTAAGCAATTCAGTATCAGCAGATTTTTCACCCTCCCCTGTACACACTTTGCAAGATTATTCACGAGTACATAAAACACAACAGGCTATAGCCAAGTTCCTTTTAGGACATAAATAGTCACCTTCCTCCTTTGTGAAAGTAAACAGTTTATTTGTCCTCTTTATTTCTTAGTCTTAACTAGACAATAATACAGAAAACTACTATTTTATGTAATTTCTCTTTTCTTTGGGACACTCCAAGCGCTTTCCTTGTAAACATTTAAAGACATCCAGAAGTACTATGTGAATCAGATCACCATTGCCTATACAGAGTTCCATCACATTGATGAACCGTGATTGCCCTTGTTAAAAGCCATGTTTGCTCTTCTCCTTATATCATACTAAAATCTCATCAACTAATACCTCAGTTTGAGACAGGTCTTCTGTTGCACCCCAGTTGTGATGTTCCAACCTCCTCCACAATACGGGCTTGGAGTTCCTTTTTATTTTTACCACACTTTTGTCTTTTTTTTTTTTTAATGTTTTCTTTAAAAAAGCATGATTAATTGGCCCTACAGACCCTCAGGGAGGATTCCTTACTCTTCAATCTGAAAGAAAATCATCAGGTAATCTCATAGAATCATGGAGTGGTTTGTGTTGGAAAGGACCTTAAGATCATCCTGTTACAACCCCCTGCCACAGGAAGGGACCCATCGCACTAAACCATGTCACCCAAGGCTCTGTCCAACCCGGCCTTGAACACTGCCAGGGATGGAGCATTAACCACTTCTTTGGGCAACCTGTTCCAGTGCCTCACCACCCTCACAGTAAAGAACTTCTTCCTTATATCTAACCTGTTGAAGTTTAAACCCATTACCCCACAAGGAAGGTTTTGGTGAATCTTCTCCCCTCCAGATTTTATTTGTGGTTTTCTAACGTATTTGCCAAAGTATAAATTCTATTTTTGTTTGCTTGGACAGGTTTTAAACTGTTTGTAGGATTGCTTATTTCTACTTTACTGGGGTGCTTGGCCTCCCATAGTTTAGGAAGGAAAAAATTAGGAGGGAGGCTTCTTGAAATACTTTCCTTAAGCCTTGCCCTGATTGCTTGCTTTGTAACAATGGCCATGCTGCTTTTGAAGTATTTAATCACTTTAGTTGATGGTATTGATTTCATTGTAGCTCTTTATGCAGTTTTTCCTGAAAGTGAACGCCAACATAGTGTATTTTGGAGGGACGCTGAGTTTGAGCACACCATGGTCATTATTCCAGAGCATCTTCCTGAAGCTAAACTGCAAATTGTGAAGATTTTTCAGCAAATTTTCACATAGCTGTTGCTGTGTTAAGGCCCAGCTGCTGCTGCCCTCCAGCGACTGAAACCTCTCAATACTTAGGCTCTTTACTGTGCTTGCAAAGAAACTGAAGGCACCAATTTCAGCACAAGAACAGAAGCGAGGGTGTTTTTCAGAGACAGCTCTCGTCGCCTGTTGTCCAGCTGAATGTTTGAAAGCATACCCTGAAAAAAGTGCTTTTAGGTACAGCAAACCCTTTTACTCATTGCTAATGTGAGCATGCGAGAAGTATAGTTAAGGTTAATAAAGATGCATTTGAGCTGTAAGACCACTATAGGCTTTTTAGTACAGGGCAGTAATGGCTTGGGGTTATTTTAAAGAAATTTAGAGTTTTCAGCTCTCGGCAGTTCCTGCCTGGCACTCCTTTGGCGGTGAAGCAGTAACCCTCACTTTATGCTTGATTATACAGGTATCTAATGTACAGAAGAAAACCACAATATACTGTGTCTTTGTCTGTCAAAAAAAAACCCAACAAAAAACCCAGTATAAAAAACAGGTCAAATTCCCCTCAACCCCTGGGAGAAGTGGCCGAGTAGCAAATGGTTCTATAATCATTCAGAGCAAAAGAGAGTTTCTAGGGACTAGAAAGCTGGCATCTGGTTTGCTAGTATTGTGTGAGTTCATTCACAACATCATGTAAACACACAACTTGGAAAATGTTCTTTAAATTCAGAGTTTTTTAATAGTTTGGGGGTTTTCTTGGTTTGGTTTGGTTTTGGTTGTGGAGGGTTTTTTTTTTTTCTATCTATAGCTGTATTTCAAATGAGCATCTTATTAATCCTCTGTGAAACTTAAGAGGACAAACCGATCTCCAGAGCATTCTCATATAGCTCCTTCTGGACTGTGCAACTATGCATTGCAAGTAAGGTTTCATTTCCACTGTGTGGCGGGCATTTGCACAGCACTTGTGGTCTCCTCCTCATTCTCCACCATCTCCACAGAACATGGTTGAACTTTTCAGAGAGGAAGTAGGAGGGCTGTGGAAGAAGCAAGGATGGAAAGGTGGACAGAGTCCTGAGGTGAGATGCCTTTCAGATGTAGTTTTGTCACCTGGAGGGATTCATTTGGGAGACCTGTGAGGAAGGCCACGTGGATGTCCTCTGTGGGGCCATAAAGAAGGGCAAAACACAGGCTTTGCTGTTGCAGCCAGGAGGTCTGTTGTTAGAGTGATCACAAGGTGAAGAACATCAAGAAATGCTGGTGACCTGGACTGAACCTCTTTAACCAATAATTCATGTTTTTGCTTCCCAAAAGATTATCATTTCAGAAGAAGGGTAAATGAAGAGAAACAGATTCTTGCTGGTTGGTTTTACATCCATTCTTTTATGATGTTGTTATCTCATGAAAGAAAGCACATGTGAAGCAAAAAACATGTCTGATTGTTTGGAGTTTTAAGTGGACTATTTCTAGCTGGCCTCAACAGTGAAATGTCTGGATGGCTTCCCAGTGATAAGAGGTATGGCTGTATCCACTGAGTCTCTTCATTTCCATGGGGAAAAAATGTTAAAACTGAAAATAATATAGGGAATCAGTCCCAAGGAGGTGACATCTAATGTGATCTTCTCATAAAAGCAACCCTTCTCATTTCAATTCATGACTCTAATTTGGACCAGCAGATGGAATTGATACTCAGCAGTCTTCTGTCTGAGAAGTGCCATTTTACAAGGTAGGTGTGATCCTGCTTAAGCCAGTGGCACTTTTGTATATGTCAGGGCAGTGGCATCTGAAGTGAGAAGGATGGCAAGCAGTATGTTTGGCCAATCCTGACTCTAGTTTCTATGTTTCTCATGGGTTCTAAGAAGCGGGAGTCTGTTAAGACAAAAGAAAGAAGCTGAGCGGTAATAGATTAGGGGAAAAAATGGAAGTGAAAAAGACCAATTACACTTGATCTTCAGCTGGCACAGTGGTGTAGTCAGTGATGACCTCTAAACACAGCAAAAATGAATTGTGAGAAAAACTGGGAGTAGGGCTTTACTGAGCCCATAATTAAATTTATTAGGTTGCTCTGAAGCCCTACAGGAATTAAGTACTAATCTCACTGGATTATCTCTGAAGTATTCCCAGGCAAAGAATTTATGAACTGAGGGTGAAGGATCTATGTAAGAGAAAATTTTCCAAATACAAACAGGACTCATGCAAGTCCAGAAGCTTGGAGAGACTAGATTGTAGGGTTGGAGCAGTTGAGAAGGTTGAATCTAGGATGTGGAAGGTTTAGTAGCTAGGAAAGTGGATCAGCAGGATGACAAGTGATACAAGTAATTCCTTTTCTTCTGGGTGCATCACTTAATACATCGCAGACTCACAACTTCTTAATTTCACCTCTTACTGTAACCTGCCTGTTGCAGAAGGGTCTAGCTGCTTTTGCTTGTTTCTTCCTCTACCTGGAGGAAAAAACCTTACGTCATCAAAAACCCTATCTAGAAAGTTAGTAGAAGTATGGGTCAGTAGAAGTATGACTCAGCAGAGAGAGATTGTAGCTGAGTGTATGAAATGGGATTTAGTGCAAGGCTGGGATGTTCAGGGACCACTGAAGAAGATGGTCTATCACACAGAAGATGACCAGGGAGCAAACCAGTCAATTATTTTTTATAGATATTTGCTGATGACACTAAGTTATGTGGTTTGGTTGATACGCTGGAGGGAAGGGATGCCATCCAGAGGGACCTTGACACACTTGAAATGTGGGCCAATGCCAACCTCGTGAAGTTCAACAAAGCGAAGAGCAAGGTCCTACACCTGGGTCAGGGCAATCCCAAGCACAGCTACAGGGTGGGCGGAGAAGAGATTCAGGGCAGCCCTGCGGAGAAGGACTTGGGGGTGTTGGTTGATGAGAAGCTTAACATGACCTGGCTTCAGTGTGCGCTTGCAGCCCAGAAACCAACCGTATCCTGGGCTGCATCAAAAGGAGTGTGAGCAGCAGGTCCAAGCAGGTGATCCTGCCCCTCTACTCTGCTCTCATGAGACCCCACTGGGAGCATTGTGTGCAGTTCTTGTGTCCCCAACATAAGAAGGACATGGAGCTGTTGGAGCAAGTCCAGAGGAGGCCACGAGGATGATCAGGGGCTGGAGCAACTCCTGTAGGAAGACAGACTGAGAAAGTTGGGGCTGTTGAGCCTGGAGAAGAAAAGGCTGTGTGGTGACCTCAGAGCAGCTTCCAGTATCTGAAGGGGGCCTACAAGGATGCTGGAGAGGGACTCTTTGTCAGGGACTGCAGAGAGAGAACAAGGGGTGATGGGTTCACACTTAAACAGGTGAGGTTCAGGTTAGATATAAGGAAGAAGTTCTTTACTGTGAGGGTGGTGAGGCACTGGAACAGGTTGCCCAAAGAAGTGGTGAATGCTCCATCCCTGGCAGTGTTCAAGGGCAGGTTGGGCAACATGGTCTAGTGTGAGGCATCCCTGCCCATGGCAGAGGGTTGTAACAGGATGATCATAAGGTCCTTTCCACCCAAACCATTCTATGATTCTATGATTTCCTGTGTATACATGGAGGCTGTAGTTGCTCAAGGAGAATATTTCAAATTACCACATAAAACAAGCTATATAACAGTGATAGCAGGTACTAGCAGCTAACAGTTACAGAAAGAAATCAGAGTCAAAAGGATTTATCACTGGGAGCTATTCTGTAGCAGTTTCTTTGGTGACAGAAAGGATGCTGTCAAAGAAACCAAGCATAACTAACAAGCAAAATGGTATCTCAGGGAACATGATTCCATTGAATCAACTCTGCTCAATTCTGACACTTGGGAGCATCAGGCTGGGCAATTTACAGTGTACAGACTGTGGCAGGAAACCCACCACCACTGGCGGCTTCTTTAAATGTGAGCGAATCAGGCCCAGGAGGGAGCGACTCTGCGCTGTGAGACCTGGTAAAGGGAAGACAGTTTGAGTATGATTTTACTGAATGTGAGATACTTTTGCCAAATCACTTTCAAGCTCTGTGAGATATATTCTATTTCCTCTCAGCCCAATTGCTGTTCCTAATACTATGGTGCAGTCAGGGTAGACTTTCAGTACCTGAACCTGAATTTACTGCTGTGACCTGTTGCTGCTCTGACTTAAGGCTGTATTGCTTGAGCCACAGAAGTCCACCTCTTCCAGATAATAACAGTATCATCCACACTGACTGTAATTTTAAGAACATTTGAGCATGTCCTAATTATTTAAGGAGCTGCAGGATAATACCACTGTGCTGTGATGACAAGGTACATGCATGGCATTGAGTCTTGTTAAGAGGAAAACTTGTTATGCTCCTTTCATGCTTTAAAGCACTGTTGCATGATAGGCAGAACAGTGGATCTGGAGATAAAGCATGAGTATGGGTGGATATTTTGCCTGGTGGTTCATAAGCGTGTGTCAGAAGCTGAGTACTGGGATGAGTCAGCACAGAAGTGTCATTCAGACAAAAATAGCTTTAGGACATAGCAGGGTGTGGTAGTTACCAAACAGATGATTGCACGGCACTCACATGCAGGAAAGTTCTGCCATTTCTACTCTTCCCTTCCCCTCCCATTTCTAGCCATTTCGTTTTCCCTCCACCTCCTACCTGCCTTTGTCACTGAGAGCTTACTTGCTTCAGCTCAGGTACAAGGGGCTGGGTCGTGGCTGCAGCAAAGGGGTTCCTGTAGATACCTCAACTATGGAGCAATAAATGGCCAGGCTCATAGCCCAGCTCCCAGACTTCTAAGTGGACATCTGAACCCCATGGTGGCCAGAGACAGCGCAATGGTCAGGTGGCTGTCTGCGGTGTACTGCTTGGTTGAAGCCAGTCAGAGGCTAGAAGCAGCAATAAAGCCTGGCACAAAGCCTTCTAGGGACTGGATTACTGCCAAATTGTTCATTTCTGAATAAGCTAACTGTTTCCTGAACACCTTCTCCTGATGGAATGGAAAAGCCATTTGGTACAGAGTTTACTGGTAGGATGCCTAAACATGAACATCTAGAGCCATCTTGTATCACCTAGATCTTCCTTCTAGCCTCCAGGTGCTCCCCCCCCAGAATGGAGAAGGTCTCCTGTAGGTCCCGTGTAATGCCTGCAATCCCTTGGAGCTGTGTCAGAAGTAGTAGGTCATCCCAGATGAACGTACATGCCTCTGTTCAAGCAACTGAACCTATCCATATAGTTCTTTGTGGGATCCCCATGTCGTCTTTTCAGAGAGAACATTTAGAAACCACTTTTTCTAGATAACACTTTTTCTAAGTGAAAGCCTAAATCTTGGTGAAAATATCATGATGTAATAAATTCATACGGAGACTTGCACCCTCAGGGGAGCAACAACCTTCTCAGAGGTCTGTAGGATTTGTGAAGGAAAGCCAAGGAGCATCTGGCTAAATCTGGTTGTCAAAGGCTCCCAACATCCTATTTCACCAGCTCATGCTCTGCCTGCTGGAGCTCACTGGAGGAACAGCCTTGCTACCCATGAATCGTGTCTTGGCAATGCTGGATGCTGGGGAGGTGGTCCTGTACCCCTGGGTAGAGATTTCTATCACCCATAGGAATGCAATGCCTTGCTTCTCACAGCAGAAAGCACCAAAGTAAAAACAAGGAAAATAAGCATTTACTATATTCAGATGCTAACAACACATTTACTGTGTGCACTGGAGCAGCAATAGCCAGGGACCTTTGCCTGCTGCAGCATGGCTTGCTGCTGCTGTACTTGAGGGTGGGCTTGGGAGCTGCTCCTGCAGGATTGTGCCAGTGGGAAGCAGATGCCACCCTCCTCAGGGAACAGCAGGATGAGGACATCCAACCCTGCTGGGCTCTCTTCCCCACCTCTCCATTCCAGCTCTGCTCCTTGTCCTCTCCGTTCCACTTTCCAAGTCAGGAACAATCTAACCTTACCATGGGACCACAAAAATGACTAGTTGCAGAGCTCAGAAGACTTGAATGGCTCTGTGTATACAGAAATTGAAGAAGTATGTTTCCTTAGCTTACATATAAATGTAGATCGAAACCAGAAGGTTTTGATATCCTTTGCCAGCAGCTGTCCAGCCACTTATACAACCTTAAGGCTACAATTTTGCATTGAATCAAAATCCTTGTCCCAGCACTGTCAAGTTATCCCCAGGCAGATCCAATTCAAATGTAAACCTTGCAGCCCAACCCCAGAAGAGTTTCCTGTGATTCATACCTCAATCTGGTATTCATTTTTAACACTCCTCCAGAGAAATGCAGATCCCCAAAGTTAACTTCAGAAAGCACCTGGCAAGGCAAAGTCACCTTCCCACCAGACAGCAAACAGAACCTGGTAACAGCCATTATGGCATTACTGCTGTTATTACTGGCATTAAATACCTGTTTGGGTATTTCAGTGCATTGCTGCTTTATACACTGCAACCTAAGTTTTACATAAGCATGATGCAAAATGATAGTCATACTTTATACATATCACAGGTGCAGCTGACACTAGTTCTTTACAGAGTCTGTAACAGGGGCCACACGACTCTCTGCTAATAACACTGTATCAGTGAATACCTTCAGCTCTCACTTAAAGAATTGCCATGACAAAGAGTTTCCTTGCAATTCAATGTGCTTTTCTGTTGTCCTAGTTACAGGATTTTATTAGATTTCTCAGCTCTACAAGAACATCTGAGTGACTTTATCAAACTTTGAAGTCAGCCCTGCGCTAAGCAGGGAGCAGGACTAGATGACCTCCTTCCCACATAAAGTTTTCTGTGATTCTAAAATGGTGACAGTTGTGAAAAGCAGAACAAAAGGAACAATAGTACATTTCAAGGGCAAATCCAAACAAATTGGGACTTACCAGAGGGCCTTGTTGAAGAGTCTTCAGAGAACACATATCCCTTTAGGGTTTCGGGCAGAAGCCACAAAACTAAGTTGAGCCTCACACAATGTGTGTGAGGTTAGTCTAATTAAAAACCTCCTAGGACCATGACATGAGGAATCCCACACTCTCAGCAGGGACAGGCCCAGAATATAAAATCCAGGAGTCTCTGTGGTTGCTGGTGACTCAGCTAAGGGTGCTATTTCCTCTAGGTGTTACATACAGCTTGTGACTAAGCAGCTTTCCCGCGAGAAAACTTTTCAGTGCAATTAATGGTTCTATTTTCATTGCAAAGGTTTCTTTGAAAAGTTTTATCTGCTGAAGAAGTTTTAGATTTTGAAGAACTGTGAATTCATTTTTAACTTGTCAGAAGCCATTTTCCGTAAGAAGTGTCAACCTGCTTCCAATGTGAACTGGACTTTTTATTATTTATATTTAGACTTCTTAAGGTATTTTAATCAGAATAATTACATCAATTCTATATTTTACATATTATATAATAATGTGTTTATGTTCATTGAATTTATAGAATTACAGTATATGTCATAGCTAGAGCAGAGTGCAGCCTATGGGGTACTACAGGTGATAATCAGAGGACATTATGGGAGGGAAGAGGAGAACAAACTAGTTTTGGGATGGAGCTTAATATATTTCTTAAGGATATAATGTGATGATGACGCAGAACCAGGGTCCTAGAACTCCCTGCAGATTCGTGCTACCATGTTTCACCCCTCTCAGCATGACAGATGAGAGTCATGTCCCTTAATGCCCAGGTGGGAATCATAGAATCATAAAATGGTTTCGGCTGGAAGGGACCTTAAAGATCATCTCGTTCCAAGTGCTCAGTTGTTGCAGGGTGGCATCACAACTAATACAGACCACAGTGCCGAGAGTTTCATTCAGCTCACACAATGCAGGACTGCACAGTATTCTGCTGTACAAGGTTTTGCTTTGTATTAAAGTGCACAGTCTGAGCTTTGACCACTACACTCGGTCAAGGTCCTGGGATGGTTTTTCTTTGCCACATTCAATTTGCTAATCCAAATGCTGACCAGACATTACTGTGGACGAATGAGTTCTTGGTTACTTCAGCTATCTATCTGCATGTCAGCTGGCTGTAGTCTTCCCTCTCTCCATGAGCTGCTGTGGATCATACCCACCAGTTACTGGACCTTCAGTGAGAGGGAGCTGACTTTCAACAGCTTGTGTGTGATCCTACCTATAGAACAGGCATTTTGCTTGCAACTCTTCTCTAGGGAAACTTATTTGAGAGGTTAAACCCTGAAAACATAAATTTAGTGTACAGATACATTGGCATTTGCTGCATGTCCAAAGAACCTAAGGAGAAAAGAATGAGGCATAAGAAATTCAGTGCATCTCTGCACTGAAATGAGAACCTGCCTGCTGTTCTCAGATTACATGTTTAATCTTCCTTATTCCCCATCTTTTACTGCCATCTACTGTCTCTGACTGAATGGCTTCATTGTTGGACCTTGAATAAATATCTCTGTTTTACTCTACGTAGTTAAAAGCTACAAGTTTTGATAAAACCAGTATTTCTACTGGCCTTGGAAGGTTTGTCTTCCTTTCCGTTTTAAATCTCTTTGATTCCCTGTTAGCACTTCAGCACAGACATATCATATTGAGTTACCATTAGGTTTTTATATCAAAAAGTGGACGTGCAGGCAATGTAGCAGCCTTTCTGCATGTGACAGTGCTCCTCTCAGGATTCCTGCCTGAGTTTGGATATTCCTGGGAAGAAGTAAGGAAAAGGGCTTAGAGCAGGGGAGTGGGATTTGCTTTAATAGGAATTGGTTCACATTTTATTACTTCAGACAATGCTGAATACATTATGTTTTCAGAGGAAGGTAAATCCATCACTGCCTCACATCTTCTTGCAGCAGTGGGGTGGAGTGAAGGGGGTATGTCCCTCATGTTCATGAGGATGGCTGCATTCACCCCCTAAATGTTATAATCACAAACCATCAGAGGTTAGGGCAGATCTGAGTTGCTTCTGTTGGCAGGGTCCCTCATGAGACATGTAGCACTTCATATGGAGTGGAACAGCAGTGTCGCAGAGAGGGCTTTTGGGATGGATTAACTGAGAAACATAGCACTTGTGTAATGGCAAGCTGGGGCCATATTGGAGGACAAGTCATGGCTAAAGAAATGAGAAGATAATCCACAAAAGCCAAGTATTGCTTTTCAGCATTTTGAAAACAAAGGGAGTTGATTATTTTATTTGGAAGCAAGGCTTTTGTTTAAAAACAGGCAAACAAACAAAAACCCGACAACCCTCCCAAAGTCTAATTTAAAACAGGGCTTTATAAAAAGGGCCAAAATAACTCTTAAGACTCAGTCTCAAAGCTTAACGGTTTTGTTACCTGCAGCCAGGACTAGCGAAACAGCTCCAAGAAGCACCTCAAAGCTCTCTCAGATGAAGGAAAGCAACTGTCTTGTTGGACAACAGCATCCTGCAGTGTGCCTCTCTTTATATGTGCTGTCAGGCAATAACATCATTTGGGTATTGGCTAGTTTTGTTGCTCCAGGAAACCACAGGTAATGTTCGAATTCTTCAGTGTCTTGTAAATGATTAGATAGGCAATTAAGTCAGGCATTTCATTCAGAAAAGGTTAATGCTTTGATTTTTGCTGATGATAAAGGGAGGAAAGATTGGATGGACTTTTATTATGGTTGGCCTTTAATGGATTTCTTCTTCTCCTCTCTTACCTGCAACCATTAGGTAAGCCCACCTGAACACACTGACACTCCCAGCGTCAGAACAAACAGGCGAGCAGGCTCCAAATCCAGCCTCTTCCATGCCGGTGCAACACAACCTCCGAGAAAAGCAGTCTTGCTATCTTGGGCTGCCAGTTCACCGGGAGATATTGTGAGTCCAACAACATTTAGCTCAGGCTGCAACATATGCATTTCACAGGGTCCCATAAATGCCTGGTGAAAAGGCACTGTAATAGATCACACCTTAGACACTTCCCTTCTTAGTTGGCAGAGCAGGATTCTTCTCTACAATCTATTATTTGAAGCTCTGGTTTGCTTTAATGCAACTCAGCTTTAAATTAAATGGGATTTTTGCCACCCCACAGAGTCTGACACTTGCTTTTATGAACAAAGTATTGAACCACTTAGCTATCAGCATGATTCCTTCTGACTGACACAGAATTACCACCAGCCTGCAGATACCCATCCCACAGGCCAAGATAATTTTTCTTTATTCCAGTGCTTTCTTTCCTAATTATAAACCTTTTGCACTGGCTCAGACAATTCTCCTCTTCACTTGCCACTTTCAACTTTTAAAAAATCTTTAATTACTTGAGGTAAAACCTTGAACTGACTATGGTCATTGTGTCTCTCAACCCATTTTCCTTGCAGGCATGTGCCATCATATGCTACATTACAGCTAGTGGGAGCAGGCTCTAGAAAAAGGAGAAAGCTTGTTTCACAAGAGCAAGGCCCAGACTTAAGAATTGAATCACAGTGTCCAAGTCTGCTTTGACACATATTTTTTCCATGAAACTCTCTGAGGACAAGAAACAAAAAAAGCTGATGGCATACTCGGGAACAGAGAAGGAACTTATTAATTCTTCAGTCTTCCTTTGCCTTGAGAGGCAAAAGGACAACACAGTGCTACAGGTGGATGTCACAGCACTCTTCATCTTGGTATAGCACTTACATATAATGCACTTTCCAAAAGTGCATGGGTAGAGGATACTCCTGGCACGGGCAGACACTCTCCTCTGCATCCTCTGCATGCATTATTTTCATCTTATTATTTTTAATCTTGGTATAGTACTTACATAATTCACTTTCCACAAAGTAGAGGATACTCCTCAGCAACACACTTCTCTGAGTGTGTTATTTACTCTGTGTTAGAGCCTAGTTTATATTCCTTTTACACTTTTCCACTTGTACTCCCACGATCCTTACCGCAATTGTACTTTCCCTAGTGATAGGAAGATTATCACTTTAGAAAAGATTACTATGGCAGTCAATGATCATGGCTTCAGAAATAACCCTGAAATGCAAGGGAAAGACCATTTCCAAGAGAGATGCTGGAGAACACAAGACGACTGTTTTCATGTCCCCCAGGGAGTGCAGCCTGCTCTGCAACTCTCCATTGCTTTCTCACCTCAACCCTTCTCACTGCTGTACTGAGCTGAGCTGCTTACGCTGAGTGTCTGCCTGGGGTTTGTTAGCAGCTCCCCACCTTCGTATGATCAAGGCTCCACACAGGTATCTGGTGGCTACTCTCTTGTCTTCCTTGACCAAGCAGGTGAGGTGATGAGGTGTTCTGCCAATCTGAGTTGGTTTGTAATGCAGGCGAATGCACGTTCACCTGTGACCTAAGAAAGGATGTGCTGTATAGTTCTCTCTGTGTGTAGTCTCTGTGTCACATGTACAGTTGAATTTCTGAATGTGTGGTTTGTGGTGTGGTGTTTGTGGCTGAGGCATGGATTTCTGAGTTGAAATTCAGGTCCCATGTTATATACTTGTTTGCAACTATAACACAAATTACAACTTGTAACGTCCTTTGCAAATGTAGATGTCTTGTTCCTTTGCCAATGTAGACATCTTGTTCCTTTGCCTTCTCACAGGGCCAACAGCTGGCTGTCATCCAGTCTTTTTATGGTAAATAAACAAAGATCCGGAAGCAAGCCAGTGTAACTGTCACTACACAATTCAGTGCCTCAGTGAGCTAATTCCTTATCTTGATAAAGTCCTTCCAGCTATACTTTATACTCTGTTAGAATAACACCACCTATTGTGCATGTGTCTTATGTCACCTTAACCCCTAAGACACCACAATAAGCCTTGGCTGGAGCAACAGTATGAAGGAGCATCAAGAAAACAGGAATGGAGACGGCTGACCCCACTTCTGCCAGATAACGTGTGGCAGGACACTGAGCCCAAGAATAGCTCTGGCAAGCACATGCTTAACTCCTTCCTCAGTTTCTTCATTAAAAGTCATATTTGCATAGTAGGACAGTAATATATTTAAGCGTAGTCAGCTACCCAGTTTTTGACACACTCAGGATCTGATGAAAACTTCATAGATGTCAGTCCACCAACAGAAATTCACAGAATCACAGATTCACAGAATGGTTTGGGTTGGAAAGGGCCTTAAGACCATCTAGTTCCAACTCCCTGCCATGGGCAGGGACACCTCACACGAGACCATGTCACCCAAGGCTTTGTCCAACCTGGCCTTGAACACAGCCAGGGATGGAGCATTCACCACTTCTTTGGGCAGCCTGTTCCAGTGCCTCACCACCCTCACAGTAAAGAACTTCTTCCTTATATATAACTTGAACTTCCCCTGTTTAAGTTTGAACCCATTACCCCTTGTCTTATCGCTACAGTCCCTCATGAAGAGTACATAAAGGTAAAAGCCCCATAGGATCCTGAAGAAAGAAGGGAATTAGTAATTATGCATCTAGTCTCAGGGTTATGTAATATGCATTAATAAATAATAGCTTAAGCTGCACATCGAGTGAGGAGGATGAAAGGGACTATCGAAAACCAGCTGATTTGCTGAAAAATGGCAGGATCCTGTGGGAAGAGGAATATGTGATCATCTAATTAAGAAATACATAATTGTCCCTATGCTTACGGGGGCTGAACTTCAAGATTACAAGTAACCTCGTTCCCAGTGGTTCTTCACTTTTCCTTGACTAACTTTGCAACTTTACTGTCTTTTGTTGTTGGGTTTCAGTTTGCTTCCAAAAGCAAAACAGCAACAAACTCCATTCTAGGGAATAGCACTTTTGTCCCGCGCAGCCACTTTGACTAACCTGAGGGAGAAGCAGGTCTAGCTCTCCAGGGCTTCAGCTCAGATACCTTCCATTTGGGTGGAAGCAGCAGGCAAAGCACATGGAGTACGAATCAGAGCGGGATGAAACAGCCATCACCAGGCCTTCCTGCTGTCTTTCAGCACTGTTTTCTCTTGGCTTCTGGCCCCAGTATTTAGCATCATAGAATCAAGAAGGTTGGAAAAGATCTTCAAGATCATCAAGTCCAACTGTTTCCCCACTAAACCATGTCACTAAGGGCCTCATCTACACGGATTTTGAACTTGTCCAGGGGTGGTGGTTCCACCACTTCCCTGGGCAGCCTGTTCCAATGCCTCTCTCCTTCTGACAAGTGTCTTCACCCTGGGTGTTTCAGTCCCTGGTCTTGCATTCGGTGTAGCCTATGCTTCCCAGCCATCCTCTGCTTCCTGCCTTAGTTACAACTTGGGCAACAGGAAGCACACAGAAGAGCACCAATGAGATAGTCCTCTCTCTACAAACACTGATGACTGATGCCACAGTCACCCAGAGGAATTGCAGTTGCAATGGTGACCTGTTTGGCTGTCTCCAGCTGGAGCGTCCCATGGTGCTTGTGCAGGAGTGACAGACATGGTATTCAAGCAGCAGGGAAGAACTGGAGCATGCTCAACACACCTCCAGATGGCACCTTCAGATCATTACTGACCATGTACTAAAGATATCTTTTCAGAAGTTCATTACTTGGTGAAATTTGATTTCTAGTAGTTTTCAGGGGTGCTTTTTTGTGCAACCACCAAATAGGAACTGTAAAACGTGTGCCTCTATAACAGCTAAATTTCAACCTTTCTCTCAAAAGCACAGAGTCACTGTAACTCATAAAGACAAGTCCTAAACTAAATTCAAATGAGGGAAGTGTCATTGTCAGGACTGAGTACCTTTAGCTGAACTTTTCAAACAAGAAGTACAAATTTCAATCCAAGCTATCACACTTTGGCCAAGTTATGAGCATCTTAGTGTCTTAGATTGCTATTTCCCGCATTCCTGCAATGTCAGAAGGATGTGGTTTCCCCTCAACCCTGTCAGTGAGAGGAAACGATGTGAGGAGGAAGAGGAGATAACTGTGTGTCAACTGGTTGAGGAGCTGGTGTTGGTGACAGGGTTTTGGTTTCTATGACCAGGGGACCTCGTCAGAAGATCAACATTTGCTTGGGAATGATGGGATCCACTTCATTTAAGTGCGACAAAGGCAGCCTTGACAGCAGGATGGATGACTGGGTAAAGAAGAGCTTTATACTAGGAATGATGTGGGAGGGAGAGTCACCAGCAGCCACTAGGAAGGGCTCACTGGGAACGTGAAGGTTGAAAGGAGCCTTTGCTACAGTGACCATGAGATCCTGACAGGAGGGAGCAGGACAAAATGCAAGCTCCCAACCCTGGAGAGAGACCAGACTTTGGCCTCTTCAAAGGTTTGCTCAAGAGAGACCCATGGGATAAGGCTCTGGAGGGAAAATGCGCCCAAGAAAGCTGGTCGATATTCAGCAATCACTTCCTCCAAGCTCAAGTGTTGTCCATCCTGACAAGCAAGAAATCAGGCAAAAGCAGCTCCTGGCCCACAAAAAGGAAAGCTCACTCAAACTTAAAAAGGAAGCATACAGAGGGTGAAAGCAAGGATGCCTAACTTGGGAAGAATACGAAGACGCTGTCCAAGCACACACAGATGAGGTTAGGAAAGCCAAAGCCCAACTGGAATTGAATCTGGTGAGGAGTGCCAAAGGCAACAGGGAGAGTTTCTACAATTAATAGGTGACAAAAGGAAGACTAGGGAAAATGTGGGCCTACTGCTGAATGAGACCAGGAATATGGACCTGGTGGCACGGGACGTGGAAAAGGCTGAGGTGCTGAATCCACCTTTGCTTCAGTCTTTGCTAGCAAGACCAGCCTTCAGGAATCCCAGGTCCCCGAGACCAGACGGAAAGGCTGGAGCAAGGAAGATGTACCCTTGGTGGAAGAGGATTAGGTCAGGGAATACAGGACCAGAGGCAATGGATGCAAACTGAAACACAAAACGTTCGCTATGAATGCCAGGAAACACTTTTCTTGCAGTGAGGCAAACTCACAGTAAAGAGAGGGTTTGGAGTCTCCATCTTTGGAGATAAATACTCAAAAGCTGTCTGGACATGGTCCTTGGCAACCAGCTGTAGGCGGGCCTGCTTGAGCAGGGGGGTTGGACCCAGATGGCCTCATCCAATCTCAACCAATCTGTGACTCTGTACTGTCCTAAATTGTATAATATAGTTATTTACAACTAGATGCTAGGAAGTATTCAGCAAATGTAGAGATGCAGAAATTAATCTTCACATGCAATAGTTACATTTTTTTGTTATCCAAATTGGTGGCTTAATTTCTTCCAACATAATTTTTGAAAAGAGTTTGAATACTGAAGCAGAGGAAATGTCTTACCAATTGTCAGCAAGAAAAGGAAAAATGAAACTACCTTCTAATTCTTATGTTTTCTCATTATTAAAATAATTTGGGGGCGGGGGGGGCGGGACCAAGAGGAAAACATTGACAATTTTCTACAAAGGAATGGAATCAAACACAGTACATTTCCATGGCTTGCACACTGTAGGGTTTTGCTGAACGGGCTTTTCAGTAAAACTCTAAAATTTGTTTGAGTAAGAAAAATTAATTAACAATGTCACTGAAAATAAACTCAATGTCCCAACTGTATGTCAGTGTGTGAATTTTGACAACGCATTGGACTCAGCATAATAAATCTTCCTCTCAAAATTCATTCAAATCAGCATCCTCTTAGAAATTTTCACATACCCTGAAAATGTAAGAGGAGCAAAGTGACATAATTTTAAAATAATAAAATTAGCTTAGTATTCATATTAATAATATGATAACAGTAATATAATCTTTAATAATGAAATTAACAGTGGAGGATTAAAAACTGCAGGACTAAAGTATTTTTTTGGTTCGCATGTGTCCAGTGTGATGTGATGAGGAGAACTGTAATAGTAATTTCCATCCAGGGTTTAGAAAATGGTGTAAGTAAATAACTGGGAGCAGTGATGCCTGTGTGAGTGGAAATACCTCTGAATGCTCCAAAAGCATTTTGAATTTCAGAATTTCTGGTTCATTATCAGTCTGTAAGGTAGCTAAGCCACAGCCTGTGCACAGCTGTGTGAGGATCCACGTTACAGCTTTGCAGCATCTTTTTCTTTTGGCTCTGATATTGAGCAACCTGGTCTAGTTCCAACCTGTGGCAGGGGGTTGGAATTAGATGATCTTTAAGGTTCCTTCCAACCCAGACCATTCTGTGATTCTGTGATCTATCAACCCCAAGTTCAAGGTTCCTAAGGAGCTTCAGGAGGTGAGACCTTATGCAGTTTAAACCATACCCTAAGGAGTGCTTTCCCATTGAACACTTCACCTGGGACCGCTTTGGAGCTGATGTTGGCCTTGCTACCTGAGCAATGTTCAGCAAGAGATGCCCTCCAAAGACCTTCATTCTTGCGAGAACTATTGAGGAACTGCCAAGACGAGATTAGGAGGCGGTACAAAGCAAAAAACAAACAGGATCATGCTCCTGGAGTGTGCAGGTATACAGAGAAGCAAAGCAAAACTTTGACGAAGTAGAGAAGACCGGGTGCATGAAGCTTCAGTTCAGGCATCCGCCTCATATGGAAGGATGGATGCAAGGCGGAGGCAGTTAGGAAAACTGATGTGGTGGTAGCGTGGAAGAAGGATGGGTGTTAGTGTGCAGATTGCAAAAGGGCACAGAAATGTTGCCAAAAGGAAGAACACCCAGGGAGGCTGTACAAAAACTGGGGAAAGGACAGGAAAAAGGAAGAAGAGTTAGGAAGGCAGGTGAGGGAGACATGAGGGCAGTGTCAAGGAAATGAGGCAGCAGTGGGATGGAGGGGTGAAAACCAGCCATTGTGGGGGATAAAAACTGGAGGGCACCACAGGAGAGAAAGTGCCAACATGGAAAAGGTGACAAGGAAAGAATCATAGAGTTGGAAAAGATCTGTAAGATCAAGTGCAACTGTTACCTGAGGTCTGCAAGACCACCACTAAACTGTGTCACTGAGGGCCTCGTCTACACAGTTTGTGAACACTTCCAGAGAGGGTGATTCCACCACTGCCCTGGGCAGCCTGTTCCAATGCCTGACCACCCTTTCTGTGAAGGAATTTTTCCCAATATCCAGCCTGAACCTCCCCTGGCGCAGCTTGAGGCTGTTCCTCTTGTCCCATCCCTTGCTCCTTGGGAGAAGAGACCAGCCATCTCCTGCCTCCACCCTCCTTTCAGGTAATTGTAGAGACCGATAAGGTCCGCACTGAACTTTCTCTACTCTCGACTAACCCCCGCTTCCAGTTCCTCAGCCATTCCTCATCAGACTTGTGCTCCAGACCCTTCACCAGCTCCGTTGCTCTTTTCTGGACCCGCTCCAGCAGCTCAGGATCTCTCTCGTAGTGAGGGATCCAGAACTGAACACAAGATTCGAGGTGCGGCCTCACCAGTGCCCAGTACAAGGGGACGATCATTGCCCTACGCAAGGAGTGACAGCGCCCGCCCACCAGCGCGCGTCTGTCCCCCACAAGGCACGCACCCCCCACGCCCCAAACGCTCCCTCCCGCACCCACCCCCTCCGGCTGCGTGCTCCCGCGCACCAACACCCGCACCACGCCCAGCCGCTGTGTGCCCACGGGCGGGCAGGGGCGGCGCTCGGTTCCACGATGGTCCCACGCACGTCCACACACTCCTGTGTACACACGCGGCCACGTATATACCCGCATAGACACGCACCCGCCGTGCCGTGCCGTGCCGTGCCGTGCCGTGCCGTGCCGTGCCGTGCCGTGCCGTGCCGTGCCGTGTGTCCCGCCACGGAGAAGCCGCTCCGCACCCCGCGCGTCCCGCTCGCCGTCGGCGCGGCCCCTTTAAATGCTAATGAGGCGGCGCGATGCCGGCGCCGGCCCCCGCTGACTGTGTTAAAACTTCGGCGGGGCCATTTTGGGGGCAGTAAGACCCAGCGCGGGCCCGACGGACACCGACTCGCCCGCCCGCCGCCGCGCACCCGCCCGCCCCACACCGTCCGCCCTTCAGCCACCATGAGCGAGGCGGCGGAGACCAGCACCGCCAGCACGGCGCCCGCCACGGCCACCGCCACGACCGCAGCCGCCGCCGCTCCCCCGGCCGGAGCCCCTGCGCCGCCGTCGCCCGCCGCCCCGGACGTCAAGCCCAAGAGCCCCGTCAGCACCGCCGCGCCGGGCGCGGCTGTTGGTGAGGCGGCCCCCGGCGCTGCTGCTGCTGCCGCCGCCGCTGCTACCACCACGACCGCCGCGGCCGAGACGGAGAAGAAAGTGCTGGGTGAGTGCCGGGCCCCGTTCCCAACTTCCTGGGGCACCTGCGGCGGGAGCGGGGCCGGGGCGAGGAACGGGACGGCACATGGCCGCCGCCCGGGGCCCAGCCCGGCTCCCCCCCTGCCGGCTCCCCCCGGGCTGTGAGTCAGGCAGCGCTCAGGGGAGGTGGCCGCGCCTCCTCCTCTTCCCCGCCGGCCGGGGGGGCCGAGCGGCGCCTGTCCGGGACGCCAGCTCCGAGTTGGGCTGTAGCACCTGTGTGCAGCGGCGGTGGCGTGCCCGGCCCCGGCGAAGCGCTGGAGTCTGTCGCCCCGCCGGTGCTCCGGTGCCGGGAGGAGATAACGAGTGAAGTGCAGCCGTGTTGATGGGCTCTCCGGCACCTGCCGCCGGCCCCGTGCCCTGCAGGGGCATCTCTCTCTGGAAGGGCTGCTGGTAAACCCTGTGTGACCCCCCCCCCCTTCGGGCTTTGCACAACTTCTGTATGTGTCAAGAGTCCTGCTTTAATAATGTTTCTAGGTTTAGTGGTTGCTTTGGGTTGGGTTTGGGGGGAAGGTGTTGGTGGGGTTTTTTCTTTTTTATTTTTTCTCTCAGTTTCTACTTTATCAGTAGAGGACAAGCCATAATGGCAAGTTGCCATCTCTGTGCTCAAGCCCAGTGCGTAGCTAATGTAGTGTTTTTCTCTATTGTGATTAAACAGGATCAACCTGTTGAAAAGAACAGTACTTCAATCTGCAGTGGAAATGGGGATTTAGTGTTGATAACTGTGTAACTCTAAGACGTTAGTAAGAGCAAAGTTGAGGCTGACTACTAGTGCAGAGTCCTGAGCTTCACTAAAGAAAGACAGCATCTTCTCTTCTGAAAGGAAAGACTGAGGTCTTACGGCAGCAGATAGAGGAGCCAGGTAAAGGATTTCTCTGGAGCTCAGGTAGGAGGGATTCAAGCAAAACAGAAATTGGAGGTACAGTTTATGTTTTTTCCCCTGCTGTTATCTGATTTGTTGATAATCAGTGAAGGATCATCCCATCATATCTTTTAGTATGTCTGTCTGCTTCTTGCCTTAACATGGCTTGTTTCATTCTTGGTAATGTTTTTTATCTTGTTCACCTGTTGCTATTGCTTGGGGGAAGTAGAGGCACAAATGCCTTTCTTGGTCTGGCAGGAAAAAGAAAACTACCATGATGTTGGTTTTGCACACTGGCCTTATTGCTAGGCAAGCTTTCTGTCAGGAGCTATAAGGAAAATGGTCATTGATAATGCTAATTGAAAACAGACTTATATTCAAGTCCACCTCAAATGTCCCTGCTAATGGTCTTGTAATTATATTCACTAAAGTCTCTTCTAATAAGGATTCCATTAGACAGAAGGTCTAATGCTTGCCCAGGGCATCCAAATGTCTGACTTGAGGAATAAAGATAAAGGTTAGTCAACTTTCTCCTCTCTCTTGGTCACAGGAAGCTTTGGTTTTCTCTGTTAAATCTAATGAGAAGGCTATTTTGTCATGGATAAGTGTCTGATGGTTGTTTCCCCTGATAGTATCAGAGTACAGCATCTTGTAGAAGTATGTGGGCTTTCACTTACTGGTGGGATAGAAGTTATCACACCAACTACCTTCTCTGGCTTGTGTGTAAAACTGGCTATGGCTTCCTCTGGGCTTGCCCTCCTCCTTGCCTCATCTCCCTCATGTGACAGCTCAGGCTTAACAATGTTAACAGTGGCTACACCACGGCCACGTGGATGTTCAGTGTCATGCTGTTGTGTCTGAGGTTCTTTCCCCCTTAAGGTGATGCTTGAGGGAGGCTGTAAGACTGGTGTGGGTAGGGAATAGTATTTCCCCAGTGCACTGTTTTAGGGAATCTACTGGAGACTCCCCCTGATCTCTGCCAGCCTGTGCAAAAGGAGCAATGTTGCTTTGAAGCTGTGCGTGGACATCCACTTAGCAGCAGCCAGTAGGCCATGTAGTGTGAGTTTTATTTCCCCTTCTGCCAGCTTTCTGACTCCTCTGAGGGTTTTTGTCAGGCTTCGTAGGCTTCTCACCCTCTTCCTAATCTGATTGAACTATGCCAGCAGATTCAATAGCTGTTTTGTGGGGGAGGGAAAGGATGGTGGTGGTGGAATCAGTGGTATTAGCCTTGTTTCTTAAAGCAGGCTAAAACCTGCACGTGCCATTGGCACCTGTTTGTGGGCCTTCCTCCTCCCGCCCTTCTTCCCCTGTTGAGCTTAGTGCAGTGAGCTCTTGCATGTAGCCAGTGCCCTTGTGGTAGCAATAAGTGTCTGTGTGTAGTGATGTCTCCATGAAACTAAACCTAAAAGCACAACTGTAACTGTTGATGCTGAAGACTGTAGTGTGAAGAATCAGTGGTAGCCAGTGAATCTCTGTAAACAAGAAGTCTTGGGAATGGATGCTGTACTAGGTAGAGCCATTTTCTTTAGTAACTGTTTCAGTCTTAATGTGGTTTTGCTGATTCTAAATATGAACATTTTCTGCTAAAGTGTATTAAAGAAGACCAAAACCTTCACTTCTAAAAGTGCAATGAGTAATGGCCTCTTACTAGCTTCAATAACAGCAACAGTACTACAATGGACTATCAGCAAACATTCCTGCTTTAGTTCTGTATTTGGGGAAGGAGGAAGACGTTGCTCTTCTTGCCTGTCAGAGGGCTACAAAAGAGAAGGCTGCATGAGACCAAGAGTCTTGTCTAGCTCTGTGATCTCCTAGTGGATATGTAGGGAATAATGCAGGTGTAGAGCAGATAAAGGTAACTATTTGCAGTGTGTTTGAGGTTTTTTAACAAGACAAGCAGTCATCTGTAGGTGACTAGACCCTTTTCAAATAAGTACTATGTAGATTAGATAGTTGTGATCATGCTATGTGGTAAGTAACATCTATTAAAGTCTAGAGCCCAAAATTTTCCTTTTCCTACAGGTTTGAAAAGTACAAGTTTGTGGTCTCCACCCAGTTGCTGACAGGGAAGGAGAGGTTGAACCACCTCCATCGCTGTTGAGTTCCTCCCACACGTTCCTGTATGTTGGAGGAACAGGTTTCACCAGATCCTATAAGACACTGCAGTCTGGTTTCTAAGTAAGATGCTGTTTTGGTGTGGAGACAGGAGCTTGTCTTGGTCCTAGAAGCCTTGGAACATAAAGTTGGTCAGTTTGTAACTGGTAAATCACAGAAGATCTCTAGAAGTAAGAATATTTAAAAAAAAAAAAAAACAAAACCAACAAACCCCACAAAACACACAAAAAAATCTGCACAAAACCAAAAAACCCCACAAAACCAAAACCCACCCCAGAAATGTTTTGTGGGGTTTTATTTAGTTCGAGTGATGCTGGCAATGTGAGAGAGCTTGTCCAAAATAAGGATGTGCTGCTTCTCCACTTGAGAGAGTTGCATGGTGCTTGATACCACTGCTTTGGCCAGTTCTGGTTTCCAAGGAAGAAAGAAAGGGTAACTGAGTGAAAGAGAGGACTTTAAAACAACTTTCTATTTCACGTCTAGCTGCTAAGCTAAAGAGAACTGATGATTTTCAGCCTCAGTGCCCATTTCTGGCATAAGAAATGAAAAAAGAGAAGGGATGGATGGCCAATTCTGAAAATAGAGCTGGACTTCATTCTAGATGCTGTGTGGTAAACTCTTGGCTGAAGAACAGCATATTAAAGCGCTCTTCCTGCTACTGTGTTAGTATAAACTGAAGTGGGAGATGAAGGTAGGCTTTGAGTGTTAAGGTAACAGACTAGGTCTGGTTGTGACTTCATGAGCATATATAAAGGTATTTTTGTAACATTCTTGTACTTCCTTATGTTTTAGAGTAACTTCTTCAACTTCTTCTTTCCAGCCACCAAAGTTCTTGGCACAGTCAAGTGGTTCAATGTCAGAAATGGATATGGCTTTATCAACAGGTATGTTTAGATTATGATAGTCATATTTATACTGTACTAAGAGTCATGATACAGATAATATGCCATGCTTTTAATAATTGCAGCAGAGACCCGAGGACCTGACTACAAGTTTGTGCTGTTGATAGCCAGGTTTGGCCAGGCATTCAACTAGCTTTGATGGGGGGGAACCTCTCCCCCATCAAAGGTTGCGTGCATGCTGAGAAAACAAAGGGTCAAACCCACTGCAGATTTGGTCTGTTACTTGTTTCTCATGATTAATTGTACTACACCTTTAATGATTCTATGATTTTCATGGCTGCCTGCCTTTTTTTAAAGGTGCAAGAAAAGTTGTAGGATGAGGGAAATGCTTTTTGGATAAAAATTCAAGTGTTAACTGATTGGTCAAAACACCTATTGTAAATACACACTGAGATTCTCTGATACCATCTAACTGAAGATGTTCCATGCCTGGGTTCACAGAAATTGTGTCTTTTGGTTTTTTGTCCTTCTCTGATCACAAGCCAAACTCTGAATGGCATCAATAAATAGCTGTTAGTGATATTGATCACACTCCAACCTTAGGTGCACAAGGCCCATGCTTCCAAGTTACTGGAGGAAATTCTGGCTTTTAAGGCTGGAATATCTGTGGGGTTGAGAAGCTTTAAAATATCTTGTGTGCTTTATGAAAAATGAAGCTACTGTATGGGGAATGCTTGTCTTGCAAAAAACATACTGGCGAGATATTCTATTCTGCAAGTCCTTGAACCTACTTACACAGCAGGTAGGTTTGGGTAAGTTGGACAGTGTAGAAGGGGGCAGAAGAGCCCATTTCATGGATTTGAACCCAGTTCTAGTACAGTATTAATGCTAGCCTCTGGAGACTACTCTCCAGTGTTATGTAAACTTAAAGAAAAGCTTGAATGACAAAGTACTCTTAAGTCTTTCATAGCAGTTGATGTGAGTGCCTTCAGCTGGATATGGTGTAATAATTTATTAGCTTTCTTCCTAAACTTAGGAAGAAAGTTCAGTCGAGTGCAACAAGTTGGATTATGCATTATTTTCCGCAAACTCTTTAACCCTCTTGCTCCATCTGCAGAGAAGGAGTTGAGAGAACAAGTGGCAGGGTCTTTCTGCTGCATGGGAATGCAGAAGTGAGGTCTTAGACCTGTCTTCATGTTTTGCATGTGGAAGCTTGAACTGGCTGGCCTAACCCTGACAACCTCACATTTGTGTTTGGGTCCCCCTTCAATGGACTCTCCTGATATCTCTTGTGCATGGTTGCTTTGAGTTTCACTGAAAGGAGAGCTCTGTTGACAGCTGTGGCCAGTCCTGTTGGTAGTCTTGCTTGACGTCTGGGATAACAGCTCAGGTTGCAGCCCCTGTGGAAGTTTTTTTTTTTTTGGGGGGGGGAGGAGGGTGGAATATAGTGAAAGGTGAGCAGTCCAGTCATTAACTCCATCCAGTGTCAAAACAAAATACTGAGTGCTTGCCAGAAGATTACAGAGAACCTCCCTGTCCCCTCACCCTTCTGAAGGCTGGGGAGTCCTTTCTGCTGTCAAGCATACGATCCTGAAAATTCAGAGCAGGGTCTTGGTAGGATAGACTTCCACAGAACGTATGGCATCCAGGGGATGTACTACAGCGTGGGGGAAGGAGGACTTTACTCATGAAGTCAGGGATTTCTATTTAAGTCTCTCAGTCTAAACTCTTATGACTTCTCACTTTCTGTTCACAGAAATGATACCAAAGAAGATGTGTTTGTTCATCAGGTAAGACAGCAGTAATGGTACTCAGATATGTGTACTGTGATAGGTTTCTAAGGCGACTTCTTGGAACAGCCACCCAACCTTGTCCTCAGTCTTCCTTAGAATATTTACTGCAGGTACCTTGAATGGACATTCATTTTGAAGTTTTCAGGGAGGGATATCAGGGTATGTTTCCTTCTCTCTGGAGTTACAACCGAAGGAGTATGTATTACAACTCCTCATGCGTTTTGTCTGCTCTGATCTGAACACTAGAGGGTTTGGTTTTGTGTTTGGTTTTCAGAGGGTTTTTGTTTTGGTGTGGTTTTGTTTGGTTGTCCCTCCCCGGGGAAGATGACTCCTGTTTTTTTAAGTTTGTTGTTACTACTTGTCTGTGTTCCATTCCCATCCCTCCCCCTCCGTTTCCTCATGTTCCTTGTCTTCTGTTTCTTCCTACCCTCAGTTTGCAGGTCTGTTGTCTGCCCTCTGTGGTATTGGAGAGAAAGTGATCTAGTCTGGCTCCTGACCAGCCTGGGTTGCCCTCAGCTGTTGCTGCTTGAGGCAGCTGCTCTTAGGAAGAGGAGGAGGAAGGCTGTATGCCAAATGTGTCCAATCAGAGGGAGGTTGCCCAGCAGCTTGTCATTGGTTAACTTCCCTTGAGCTGTCAGTAGGCTCTTCTAAGTTTATATTGTCAACTTGCAGGCAACTAGTGGAAAGATAGAGGATGCTGTCTTCATGCTGATGTAAACTGGCTAGTCGGCTTAGGTCTCGTTTTGCATCATCTGAGACTTTTATTTCACCAGAACATGAAATGCTGCCCCTGGAGCTTGTCCCATATGAAATGTATGCAGGCCCATGTGATCCTTAAAAGCATGAGCTTTCTTTGTGGTGCATGTGGCAGTATTTCCATCAGATGTAACCAGGAAACTTTTTCACTCAGAGTTGCTCACAAAGCATGAGGATATGTTTAGCACGTATGCTGGTCAGCATTGAGAGTTAGTTTAGTTCCTGTGGGGTCATGACTAAATAGCCTGTGATAACTTTCTCTGGGTCAGGGACTGTATAGTATATAGTATACATATTATCCAAAAATGGATGAAGCTGGAAGGGAATAAGTCTAGTGCCTGTAGTGAGTGAAGATGGTGTTGGAAAATATGTGCAAGTACATATTCCCAGTTCAGTTGGTGGACTTGGTATCAAGAGTTCTCAATGCATGTACTGATTTCTAATGGTATCTCTTCTTCCTTGATGGCTGTGTGCATAGCGGTACCGCTGCTGCGTCTGTGGCCTGATGGGAGCATGTCAAGAGGAGGGTGGAAAAGTTCTACTAACAGAAACATGTTCTGGATAGGCAGCAGTGTGAAACTACCTTGAAGACAGACAAGGTCTCCTTCAGATCCATGAAAAGATATCCTGGAAAATGGCTGTTGTGCTGATGACGGAGGCAACATGGATCACTGTTATTCTGCTTGGGAGGGCTGTCTGCAGAGACCCAAACAGTGAAGGTCAACAGCAGGCTAGTACTATCTGTGCTATTTTCTCCTTCACCTGTGGAAATTATCCACCTAAATGTAAACTGGTCTGTGTGGGGAAAGGAGAGATGATGACTTATTTCCCCATCTCCTGTGGCTAAAATCCCCTTACACTGAGCACTGAGCAAAACTGGCTTGACATTTCGGAAATACCACATCACGTGCAAGCCTGCATCTGATTAACCCTCTTGGTGGGCTGTGTATGGCGGAGTAGATGCTTCCAGCTCTGGCCTGGGTTGGCTGCAGTTGGATTTTCCTCAGCTCTTCCGTCTTGAGCCATTCCTGTATGTGAATGCACTCATCACCAGAGCCTGGGCCTTTCTGGCCAGAGCTCCTGATTGTGGCTGTTTGGTTACGCCATAGATTTGCCTCCCTCATCAAACATCCTGCTGCTTTGAACTCCCTCTCCAGGGTTAGTGCTGGTTCTGCCCCTCCTCCCCACACCCATCCCGGGAGGGGCTGGATTACGTACCTAATCCCTTCAGAATAAGGCTGACCTAGTTGAACAGATCCAGCCTCCTCCCTGCTTCCCCTGCACACATCTGCAGTGGGAGAGAACAGGCCGATCTCATGATTGGAATGGGGGGTTAACGCTCAGTGTCTGGCTATTGGATGCTATTTATAAACCTAGTACAGATTAAAATGCTTTTCTCTTTAGGGCATGCATGGCTTGCTTTGAATTAACCCTTTGTCTTGCGGGGGACCCAAGCAGTGTTTTGGGGAAGGGCAGTTCTTCACTTGCTCTGTCCTGCTTGCACCCTTGTCCAGTTGGGTTGTGCAAGGTGCTGTACAGGTCACTGTGTCATTTAGAGGTGCTGTGAGCAATAGGGATTGATCTGCCTGGTGGAGTGGAGTTTGTCTAGGGAGGAGAAGGATCTTGCAGTTTAACACCATTAAAAGTGTGAGTAGCCAGAGAAGTCCAACTTAATTAGGCATAGTTTGAATCAACAGGCAGTGAGGAGGACTAATCTCTTCTGCACAGGTCTTTTACTTCACTGGATTGTATTTGTCATGCACAATAACTGGTATAACAAATGTTGGCTATTGCTGTGGCAATGCTGGATGTGCACATGATGTGGTGATAGGAGAATATGGAAAGAACTCTTCCAAGCAAAATACTGAACTAGCTCTGAAGACTCTTATAGCTGTTTGTTTGTCAGTGTTCCCTTGGGAAAGGAAAGGCTTTGTCTTAATCATTTGAGTTCTGTCTGTATTAACACAAAACATCTGTCTTTTGAGTCAAAGAACCAGGAGCCTGTGGGAAACAGTAATGGGGAGAATAGGGCGCTCTCCCCTCTGGATATGCAGGGTAAAAGTCTTCTCATCAAGCTTAGAGCTTGGGCTGATTAGAGGCTTATTTCAGCAGTGTTTACCTGCAGCTGAAGTAGTAAGTAGTAAAGCTGTATAGTTTCTGTCCTGAAGTCTAGGATTTACTCAAAATTGTTCTTGTTTGCCTTTATAAAACAAACCCCTGTCTGCTGCATGGCAGCCTCTACCTCCAGTTGGCAGGTTATTCTATTGCAAATCTGAATTTCTGTAGTTTCTGTCCATAAAGCTGGAATAGAACATGTGGAATCCTATTCATCTTCCGTTGCCCTTCTTGGAGGATGTTTGAGGAGCTTCATTAGTCTTAAGTACACTCTCTATTGACAAGAAATCTGGTAGTCCTTTTTTCCCTCTGCGCTTGCAAGGAAGGGGAAGGAGTTTGAAATACAGCTTGTTGACATCTGTCATACGCAGCGCACAAGCCTTAAGAGTTTGAGCCAGTTTCCCAGTGCAAGTGGTAGTGAAAGAATAGAACCCTTACTTTGCGGTGAAGATAATCACTGTTAGTATACAGCATTTATGGAAAAGCCATCAATTCCAGCTGATTTTTAGACATGGGGCAGTTACACTGATAGGTCAGCAGAGAGCAAACAAAGCTGTCTCAGCTGGTGGTGGGAGTCTCTGCTTGCTGAAGTAATTCCTAAAAGAATTCAGTTGAGCTGCTCATTCTCTTCTTATATCAATACACCCTCACCCCCATCCCAAACCAACAATCTCATGGGTTATTCTTGCTTTGGTAGCAATAATATGTATGCTCCTGCATTCTTCCTTAAGCCTTTCAGGGACATTGCAGGGTACAGGGGAAGGTGTGGCTGGATGTAGGGCCGGAAGGATGTGCTGGCCTGTTGCCTGAAACACAAAGGGGACTATTCAGCAACAATGAGAATACTTTTCCTAAACTGGTCAAGCTCAACTTCAAACTGATTAGAACTTTATTCCTTCAGTGGGAAATATTTTGGGCTGTTGTTGACTTAATGAATATAGTTGCCATGCACAGGCAACAACTCAGCTGATCCTCATTCTGCCTGTTTTTCTTGAACTGCAGACAGATGTGACAATTCTCTTCTGTTTCTGCCCTGCATCCAATTTCTTAGAAATGTATTGTCATGTGCTTCTAGCTACTGGATCTGCACCTGCCTCCTTTATGCTAACAAAGGATACTTGGGTTATTAAAGACCAGTTTGCTTTAAGAGACCTTTAGTAAAAAGCAGGCTGCTAGATTGGCTTACAGGTGTATGTAGTTTGTTTTTTGTTTGGGTTTCTTCTCCCCTGGCCTCTTCCAGTTTGTGTACACTTATCTAACAAACAGATAGTAGGTTTGTCCTTCTAACTGCCTTCTGTGGAATCCTAGAAATACTCCCCAGAGTGAAAGGCATCTGTAGTTGACAGAAAATTGCTCCAGGAGGTTTGGGTGTTTCTGAGAGTCTGAGTAGGTTTTCAACCACTATTAGCAACATTGGCTTTGGATTATTTTGGGGTTTCTGTCTTGGTGACTGTATCTTCTCGTACTATTCCTGTGTTCTTCAGGGACTTGCCTAATTTTTGGGGGGTCTCCCTTGCAGTGCTTAGGTAAAACGCTTATTTATATTACACCAGAGTTACAGTAATTCTACTCTAGTTACTATGAGTTGCCCTAATACTTTATAGTTAATGCCATCTTCTACAAAAATGCTTCTGCTCTTAAGGTCTCTGTAGATGGTCTACAGGTCTCCTAGCGACAGTGAAGGCATGGGGCACACTTGCTGCTGGAGCTGCCTTGGTACAGCTTCTTGGAGATCACACACTGAGTGTGAACACTGTTCATACAGAAATATGTGCTGATCTGGATATTTAGTGGGGTTGACAGAGGGGATCCTGGGGCAACAGCTGGTTTGTAAACTTGTAAATGTTGATAAAGGAGTAAACCTTGGTTGAGTATCAGAAGGCCTGTGGAATAAAAGAGACATCTCACAAAGTGGTTTGGGTTGGAAGGGACCTTAAAGCTCATCCAGTTCCAAACCCCTGCCATGGGCAGGGACACCTTCCACTAGAGCAGGTTGCTCCAAGCCCCTGTGTCCAACCTGGCCTTGAACACTGCCAGGGATGGGGCAGCCACAGCTGCTCTGGGCACCCTGTGCCAGTGCCTCACCACCCTCACAGTAAAGAATTTCCTCCCAATGTCTAATCTCAGTCTCCACTTTGTCAGGTTAAAGCTGTTTCCCCTTGTCCTCTGCCTACATACCCTTGTAAAAAGCCCCTCTCCAGATTTCTCGTAGGCCTCTTTAGGTACTGAGAGCTGCTCTAAAGTCTGCCTCCTGAGCCTTCTCTTCCCCAGGTTGAACAGGCCCAACTCTCTCAGCCTGTCTTCACAGGAGAGGTGCTCCAGCCCTCTGATCATCTTTGATCATACTCAACTAGCAGACTGTATCTAATGATTTCAGAAGTTTCATGTTCCTCATTAAATCTGTGTGTAGTAAGGCTTATGTAGGAAGATCAGTAGCATTTACATATTTAAAATATCTCGGTGTGGTGACTGATCTGATATGTAGAATTGGGCCTGTAGCAAAAGAATACTGCCCTTCCCTCATTTAGAGGGCTGCAAATGTGTAACATAAGGTGAAATAATACATTTTTCTGTATCTTCTTTCTTTAAAGACAGCGATAAAGAAAAACAACCCACGGAAATACCTGCGTAGTGTTGGGGATGGAGAGACTGTAGAATTTGATGTGGTTGAGGGAGAGAAGGTAAGAGATTATGGGGACTTTGGGCTGTGGTCCCACAGAGGTAACATCACTCTAGTAAGGAGTTACACTACTATGGTTCTGTGTATCTGGTGGCTTTTTTTTTTTTTGTCTAATGTGTTAATCCCTGGGGTGGGTGGCATTCGTATAGCTTTTCTGTGGAAGATCTGTATTTAAAAGCTTCATTAAGAAGTATTTCTAGATATGTATCAAAATCTCTTTACTACACCCTAGTGCTTCTAGAATCTGTAACTCTTATTTCGTAGAGCATTTGAAGCTTGCAGCATGCCCAGTAAATGTTAACTAAGGCATATATATTGCCCTGAAGAATTTGTCTTGGTGTCTGGTAGCTTAATAACTGTAAGATCCTTGAAGTCTTTTGTGTTTCTGCTCTCTCAAATGCTTTTTGAGTTTTACTTTTTTTTTTTTTTTGTGGTTGGTTTTTCTTTTGTTTTGCTGGTTTGTTTTTAAGTTACTACTTTCTTTTTTCTCTTAGCCTGCCTGATAAGGTCTTAATTCATGATAACAGCTCTTGGTTATGGACTTGAGAATAACAAACCTGCTTTTGTACTACGTGGAAGGAAGAATCTCTGATGCTTGGAACTGTTTCATCTTTTCCCTGTTGCTGGTTGTTCTTTTCCCACACCATCTTGGTTGACTTTCTTTTGGCCTTTCAGGGTGCAGAGGCAGCTAATGTCACTGGTCCAGATGGAGTCCCTGTAGAAGGCAGCCGTTATGCTGCAGACCGGCGCCGCTATCGACGTGGCTATTTTGGCCGACGCCGTGGACCACCTCGAAGTGTAAGTTTAATTTCTCCAGTGGTGGTCATCCCACCTCCTCAGCAGTCTTACAATCCTCTCATGAGAGGGAGCTACAGGTTCAGCACTGCCATATAGTAAACTGTTAATGTTTAAGTTTTGAGTTTTCTTCAGTAATATTTTGGGTTCCTCCTTTGTTGATGCTGATACTGATATTTTCTACTGTTGGGTGTTCTGTAGGCCTTTCCTTGGCATATTGTTCTAGAATGTGTTAAAAGCATTCCTTTGGGTGTCAAGGTATCTATTTGTTTTGAAGAGTAAACACAAAGGAGTAAGACACCTAAGTGATTCACCATGACCTTTACCTGAAGCAAGGAAAAGTATTAGTATTACTCTAAGCAGTATAACCATAACTTGGAAGGGCTACTTGGAAAATGGGATTTGTTTAGAAGTTTGTCACTGTTGTATAATGTGGTAGTAGTTTGACTAACTAGTTGAAACCTCCACACATCATCCCTTCATAGACCTCTGCCTACAGCAGTTCAGTGTAAAGGTAAAGCCTTTTATTTTTTTTTTCTTCAAACTAGCTACACACCACTGTTCATAACATCTGCAACCCTTCCAAAAGCAGCTTCCCTTCAGGTTTCTGCAGAGGGAGAAGTAAGTATGAGGCACCGCTGTAGTTCTAGTGGTTACTACTCCTATACACATTATGATTGTGCTAAATTTGTGTCTGGAACAATCCAACAAACTGAAACATACCCCAGGCTTGATTATCTGTTTTTTAATAGTTGAGTCTGTGATCACTTGCAGAAATTGGTGATCGATCTAATAGGAGAGCCCTGGTGGAAGTCTGCCCAAGCAACACAACCCTCTTCTCATCTTGCTCTACAGAGTTGATAGTAAGGGAGCAAATGGAACAAGTGTTGTCATAGAATCAGAGAATAGAATCAACTTGGTTGGAAAAGACCCCTAAGATCATCAAGTCCAACCATTCTCCAGCACTTCCAAGGCCACCACTAAACTATACCTCTGAGGGCCTCATCTACATGATTTGTGAACACTTCCAGGGATGGTGACTCCACCACTGCCCTGGGCAGTCTGTTCCAATGCCTGAGCACCCTCTCTGTGAAGAAATTGTTCCTCATATCCACCCTAAACCTCCCCTGGTGCAGCTTGAGGCTGTTACCTGTTGTCCTTTCACTTCTTGCTTGGGAGAAGAGACTGACCTGCGCCTCACTACAACCTCCTTTCAGGTAGTTGTAGAGAGTGATAAAGTCCCCCCTGCGCCTTCTCTTCTCCAGACTAAACCCCCCAGTTCCCTCAGATGTTCCTCATCACACTTGTGCTCCAGACCCTTCACCAGCTCCATTGCCCTTCTCTGGACCCACTCCAGCACCTCAATGTCTCTCTTGTAGTGAGGGGCCCAGAACCGAACACAGGATTTAAGGTCTCACCAGTGCCCAGTGCAGGGGAATGATCATTTCCCTGGCCCTGCTGGCTGTGCTATTGCTGATACAGGCCAGGATGCTGTTGGCCTCTTGGCTACCTGGGCACCAGTTGGTTCATGTTCAGTTCTGTCAATCAGCACCCCCAAGTCCTTTTCCATGAGCAGCTTTCCAGCCACTCTTCCCCAAGCCTGGAGTGTTGCATGGGGCCCAAATGCAGGACTCAGCACTTTGCCGTGTTGAACCTCATCCTGTTGGCCACAGCCCATTGACTGAGCCTGTGTAGATCAAATCCATCCATTGTCAAATCTACCCATAAAGCCTACCTGTTTATACTAGCTACCACAAGGTCTTTTTAATCCTGCTGGACACCACTGGGGCTTAAATACATGAAAGGTGTTCTTGGAGTCCCTTGGAGATGGCTAGTAGTTGGTGCTGGTAACTGATGGCTTATTACTAGGTACGTCTTTGTTTCTGTGATAATACAGTTTGCCCCTGGAGCTTTCCTACCAAGTGGCAAAGAACTAGAATACTTGGGGGTTTTTCAGGTTTTTGGTGTTTCAGGTCTTACCTGTAGCTCATCAACCAGCTACATTCTAGTACTGTTTCTGTTTCCTTTTGCTCTACTGAGATTAAAATCTCCCTCAGCTGTCTTTGAGGGAGTGAAGCAGGGACTGCAAAGGGCTGGGCAGGGGCTGTCCCTGAAATCGTCCTAGTGTAGGTGAGTGAAACCACTCAAACTTGTGGAGATATTCTTGTTATCCCCTGTGGAATTGCTTTGGTATATCAGCTGAGAGTAGAGTGAATCCTCATCTGAAGCTAGCAATATTTCCTTTTGAAGGTCTTTCATTTGCACCAGTTAACACATTCTTCACGTTGAAGCTATGTCTACTGTACCTAGAAAGATGCTTCTTTCTGATAACCTTTTCTTTAACAAGGTCTCCTTTTTCCCCTTCCATTCCCATGTGTGTAAAGGGGGAAGAAAGGTAGCAATGTCTGTGAGCTATAGCAGTATGTGTACACTGCTCTGTATGGTCATATTAGCAGATGCATTAAAGGTTGTGCCTCTCTATTTGAGGAGGCTTTTCTGGCTAACTGTCCTGCAGGATACTTCCGAGGCAAGTTTGAGTTGCAGATGGTATGGCATTCTTAGGCTGTATTTGAAAGGATATTTACTTAGCTGTAGGCGACTCTTGCTGCATACCTGAAGGGAAAGGTTTCCATGTACCCAAGCCTGCTATGCTGAAAGATCTTCTAGGCTGCAGAGGTGAAAGGTTTTCCTAGAGGTCAGCTGCCCACACCATCAATCCTGTATCTACTAGCAAAAAAAAAAAGTTGAATTTATTGAGGTGATTTTTGACATGGTGGCGTTCTCTGTTTCAAGAACTCTTAATTGATGTCAGTTAGCAAATCTAGTCCAACCTTGTGTAACGTAGCAAGAGTTGCTTTATCCTTCTTTCCTTACTGGCATGGTTTTAGGTAAACTAATGATGCTATCCTTTGTTTGCCATGCTAGCTCACATGTGCCTGTACTGTGTAACTTACTGAGTCTGGTTTTGACCACACTGTGAATTTCTGAAGAATGAAGAGAACGCTGGGGAATCTGAGGTATTTAATCAGCTCTAGTGGGAAATGCATCTGGATTGCTTGGAAAGTTCTGTGTGAAGTAGAAGTACTTGCTCATATCAGGAACTTAATTGTATCCACTACAGAAAAGAGACTGGGCTCTTCACTACACTTTAACAACATAGACATTATGTGGAGTTGTACTCAGACTGTTAGAGAATGAATCATGGAATAACATTGAGAACTAATAGTACCCTCATGTACATGTTGTGTGTATGACTAATAGAAGAAGCCTCTATACCAGTGAGTCAGAAAATAAGCTAAATAGTTTCAGAGCTGTTTTATAGGCTGACACTATTTCTCATAGAGAGGAGACCTGAAAAGATTAATAGTATTATACAAAACTAGACTGATTTGAAAAGATGCAAGAGCAAATAAAGAAATTTGGGGAAGCAGATAAGTAAAAAGCTCATTGCAGTTACAGTTAGTGCTTAAAAAAACTTGTATTTAGGGGACAGCAATAAAATTCTGTACCTTTTTAGGTGTTCTGTAACCTTTTTTAAGGCTGTTTTGTTAGAAGGTATTGCACTGAGTTGGAAGGTTCCTGTGAAGGAGATTGAGTGAACAGGATCATGTGTGTGCTGGACATGGTGTGATGCTTTTAGGAGTACAGATGTAGCTTTCCTGATAAATAAATCTAATGTTTACTGATAGTAAGTGTAAGACCTCAATGCTCAGGTTTCATTCTGCATCCATTCTGGTGGCTTTTGACAGCATAGTTTTATCCTGGAGCCGTACTTCACTTCTGAACAGTACACTTGGGTCAATGGACAGTGATACTAATGTAATGTGTCAAGTGAATTTTTGTGCTACTATAGAATATGTGGAAAATTGTCAGGACTTACAGGCTAAGCAATTCAGTTACTTTACTATTCTGTTTTCAACTGATTGTTTAAACCAAGCCAACTTAAAATACTGACACAACAACATTCAGTTCAAGGTTAATAGAAAAATGTTTGCATTGGTTTTGAGTAGTGCTTCACCAGGTCTAGAGATAGTCTTTTTATCTGAGATTCCAATGTGGCCCTTTGTAGGGAGGAGTGGACTCGAACTTCTGCATGTTTTTAATAGCACAGCCCAATACTGCCTTTTAAAGAGCTCTGCATGTGATGCTGAGTGTTAAGTGCTATAGGAGGGCTTTGGCTGGTGAAAAAACTGTTGTGTGCCCATCCCTACAATTAGGTTGGTTGCTGCTTTACTAGCTTCTGGCACACTGTCCCTTGAAGAGAAAACCTACTAGGTCTTTGGTTCCGTATTTCTGGCGTTGCAGAGCTAGAACTGAGCACTGATTTCTTGTGCTTGCTCAGAAATCCTAGAGAGGAGAAATGGCAGCTATGCTGGAACATATTCAGGATTGCTTTAGTTTTGTGCCCTCTCTTCCCTTTATACCTTGCTGCTCTCTTCTCCTGCTTCTGTGCTTTGCCAGTCCTCACATGACAAAGAAAGTGAGAGCAGGAGCAGCATTAGTTTCTTGCTTCACAAAAGACAAATCCCAAGACCTCTGAATCACTGTTGTCACACAAAGTACTGGTGGTGCTATTTCTCACCTTGCTGTCTGAGACACTTCTAACCATCCATCACAGGTCTATTAAACTGTGAAGTTATTTAGTACAAAGTATGTTGATAGAAACAGGACAGATTGGTATTCCAAAGTAGATAGAAGTAGTATAATGCTATTGTAAACTCGGAAGTATAACTTTTGTTTTGGGTTCTGAATGTCTCAAGTACTTTGCAACTTCTCTCAGGTCCTGCCTGTTATTACTACCTACTTAGTAAGTGAGAGTTCCTGTGAATACTTAGTTATCCTACTCTTACCTTTTGTCCAGATTTAGGTCTTTTGAGTATCAGCTGCCTTTTTTTACTTGATCTGTTGGTGTTTCTGTACTGTAACTGTTTTTGTGTTCAGATTCAGATCGCTGGGATTTATGATTAATATACTGCCCATGAAGTAAGATAACACTTCATTGTTGACTGTCTTCTATTTTCTTTTGGTTATAGGGTGGTGAGGGAGAAATCAAGGATGGGGTCACAGAAGGAGGACAAATTCATCAACAAGTCCATAGGAATCCTACCTATCGTCCCCGCTATCGCAGGTTTGTACTGTTTCCTTTGCTCATCATTCCTTGGATGCTTTGTGATCCACCCAGGCTTCATTAAGAGCAGGAAGCTGTATTCCCTGCTGTTAATGTCTATGCAAATCTTGGGGACAGTGAGAAGGTTTTAATTACCAAGAGAAAGGTGAGCCACTGGAGTAAGGAAACAACTGTAGAGTTTGTTTAAAGTGCTTATATAGTGCTTGGAGTCAGGAATAGGTCAAGAATGGGTGAAGAATTCCTTGTATCCTGTTACTTTTCAATATGTTGCTCAATTGTGAAGTGAGTTGCAGGTCCATGTCTGCCCAGCCAAACTCTTATGCTTTGTCGGACAAGTAATGAATCCAAATCCCACTTGCCTGGGATACCTAGGCCCATCATCTGCAGGGTCATGGTGTGCTTTATAACTGTTACTGAGGGCTGCTACTACTGAACTACAGCTTGTGTACATCCAGCTTAGCCCTGTATGTCATGCAGGCTTGGTTTTATGCACTGGTGCTGCTTGTAGCTACAGAGGATAGCCAACTGATGAGTAAATACTGAAGTTGTGTCCTCTCATACAGGCCATTAGATTATATGGTCAAGTTACAGTTACCTTGTTGCCAGCTTGTACTTTCTGTTGTCCCTTGTCTTCTCAGTGTGGCTTCTTGTGAAGAGAGATCCTGTCCTCTTTGTAGCTGCCCTTTAAGTGCTGAAATCCTGTTATGAGTTCCCCCTAAGCCACCTTTTCTCCAGGGAGAAAAGACCTGACTTCCTCAGCCTTTCCTCATAGGCCAGTTTGTCCAGCCCTTTGATCATCATCTTGGTCCTCCTTTGGACCACATCCAGTCTGTCTGCCTCCTTTGTGACTTATGGGGACCAGCACTGGACACAGTACCCCCCAGGTGTGGCCTGATAAGTGCTAAGTAGAGTGGTATGTTCTCATCTCCCTCTGCCACTAATGTCTCTGTGGATGCAGCCCAGGCTCTGTTTTGCCTTTGCTGACTCGTGTTTGGGTTTTGCTGACTTGGGTTATTAGGTCCATACAACAGGTAGTGGGAGATTTTTGCCACAGGATGTTGGGGATGAGCTTGGTAGAGACTGGTCGAATACCAGAGGAGAATGCCATTGTAAACCAGGTAAGCTCCATCTGGCTTGGGAAATCTCCAGCATGGAAATTAATTGGAAGCTGGGAGGCTATTTGGGAAGTAGGTTTCCTTGTCCTTATTTTTCCCTGGGGATCCATAGAACTGGCATAAATGGGCACTTAAAGACCCACTAGGCCATTCTTAGGTTCTTAGTTAAGATCTCTTGGAGTTCACATGAACACTGATGTTTTCCAGTGGGAAATACAGAGGAAGTTGCTAAGTCATCTGTGTTAGTCATACCTTAAACTGGCCAGTGTAGGATTGTTTTCTTTATTTTCCAGCCTTAGTTCTGACATGACCAGTGCAGCTTCCAGCCTCTACACTGAGGGAACAATTCCATAGCTAAGGAGTTTGGTGCAGTTAAAAATATCAGTGATACCAGTGTGAAATAGTCAACCTCTGACTGTCATAGCTTTTTGAGATGTTGCCTCACTTGTGGGTTATTTTCTTGGTGGTTTTGTTTGTCTGGTTTTGTGTTGGTGTGTGTGTTGTGTTTTTTGTTTTTTTTTTTTTTCTTTTTTAATTGAATTCTTTCAAGTGAAAAAGCTCATTCAGATTCTTCTTGAGACTTGTTTTATCATGGAGAATGAGTGACAAGTCAGATAAAACACTAGATTACTTTCACTGGTGCTCTTAAAACATTGTAACAGACCTCTGCAACATCCTTCTCTCTGGGAGATCTGTGGATTTGATGGGTGGGCTCAGTGGATGAGCAATTGGTTGGATGGTCACATCCAGAGGGAGCGATCTCCCTCAGGGGTCAGTACTGGGACAAGGGCTGTTTAATATCTTCGTGAATGACATGGAAAGTGGGATTGATGCACTCCCAGTAAGTCAGCAGATGATGCCAAGCTGAGTGCTGCAGCCAACATGCCTGAGGGATGGCATGCCATCCAGAGGGATTTGGACAAGCTCAAGTATTGGGCCCATGTGGACCTCATGAGGTTCAACCAGGTCAAGTACAAGATCCTGCATCTGATTTGGGGCAACCCCTGGGTGTCAGTACGGGCTGGGGGATGAATGGTTTGAAAGCAGCCCTGCCAAGAAGGATTTTGGAGTGCTGGTGGATGAAAAGCCAGATATGACCTGGCAATGTGCACTTGCAGCCCAGAAAGCCAAATATATCCTGGGTCACATCAAAAGAAGCGTGGCCATCAGGTCGAGGGACGTGTTTGTGCCCCTCTGCTCCGCTTTGGTGAGACCTCATCTGGACCACTGTGTACAGTTCTGGAGTCCTTAGCACAGGAAAGACATAGGCCACAAAAATGATCAGATGGATGGAGCACCCCTCGTTGTGAGGAGAGGCTGAGAGCTGTGGTGATTCAGCCTGGAGAAGTGAAGGCTCCAGGCATACCTTATTGTGGCCTTTCAGTACTTAAAAGGGGCCTATAAGAAAGATGCGGGTAAAGTTTTAGGTAGGGCCTGTAGTGATAGGACACAAGGGGTGATGGTTTTATAGTAAAAGGGGGTAGACTTAAAACTAGATTTAAGGAAAGTATTTTTTTTTTTTTTTTTTTTTTTTTTACAATGAGGTTGGTGGAACACTGGGACAGGTTGCCCGGAGAGGTGGTAACACTCAAGGTCAGGTTGGGTGTGACTCTGAGCAGTCTGGTCCAGTTGAAGGTGTCCCTGCTCATTGCAGGGGAGTTGGACTAGATGAGCTTTGAAGGTGCCTTCGAACTGAAATGAATCTATGATACTGCTCTCAAGGAGCTGGTTTATATTAGTCTGCCATTCACTCACTTGCTCCTCTTCATCTTGTCCTTGTCTATCAATGAGCTTATGAGGTCAAGTTCCAACACTGAATTTAGATAGATGAACTATGAAATGATGTAATCCCCATTTTTTCCATATGTACTTCTGTTTGAAAACAAAAAGCAAGAGGTAAATGACAGTGCAAGAGCAACAAGCAGCTGAATTTCATAGCAATAGCAAGATTATGCTTGATGGTAATGACTATCTGTTCCATGCATAATGGATCTATCCTTCTGGTTGCTGGGTCTTGAGCTACAAGCCTTCCACCTCTACTCTGAGTGTTTCTGTATGAACATTTATGTTAAAGTTGTCCTCCTTATCTAGGATTGTGGGAAGTGGGGTAATACTGATGCTGCTGCTTCTAGGCATCTGAGTTGAATAAATTTGATTCCTCAAAGGCTTCGTTAGCATTAGGCAGTCAGGAGTAGCACCATACCAAGCACAATGAGGCACCTGAGCTTTTGCATGCTGTGAGTGAATCACAAGCTGGGTAATTTGCCCATGGCTAATGGGAATTTATGCATTTCTGATGCATTTTTCCTACAAGAGGTATGATACATACTATATGAGTGCAGAAGGCTTCTGTTTGAATTGATAGCTAAGTGTTGCTTGCATTTACATGCATTAAATCCAGTAACACTAGAGCTTTTATATTACATTTTCTTGGAAAAGCCAAACTGGCTTTTGGGACTAGGTAGCTGTGGATTAGCTAAGACAGGTAGTGGAAACTAGACAGTAGGCAGTGACTTTGTCATCATTCTTGGCTGTGTTTTAGCAGTTTATGGACAAAACTTGTGTATACTGGAAATGGGATTAAATGTTCTTGCATCTCGCCTGACTGAAATACATGCTACACTTCATTACGTGATCAAGAGGGGCAACTTAAGGGGAAGAGCAAAGATCCAGGAACAGTTTACAGGAGGAATTGAGATTCCTGGGGACTGCACCATTAATTATGAATAGGGCTGGGCTGGTGTATAGCTATGCCAAGGCTAACTTAGCAGAATGAGTCTGTGTGGCCACTGCTGGCTTGTTTCTTCTCCTAGCCAGCAGTTAAAATGGGCTAACTACATCTTTATTGTAGGATAGACAGAATATGCTGATGTAATGTCAACAGTGAAGAAACACCCAGATTGCTTGTCTTTCCCTTCCAACTCTATGCCAGCCAAACTCCAAGGGATTGTTTTGCTATCATTCTAAACTGTTAAAGATGGTACTTGGTTAGAGAGGTTTTTTTCCAGGCTGAAATCATGATAGTTTAACCTTCTTGGGCTTCTCTCATACTTAACACCTATTTCTTCCCCCTCTTCAGAGGGCCCCCGCGTCCACGCCCTGCCCCAGTGGCTGGAGAGGCTGAGAACAAAGAGAACCATCATGAAGCCAATGCTATGAGTCAGCAGCCACTTCGTCGTGGATATAGGCGCCCATACAACTACAGGCGTCGACCTCGTCCACCCAACGCTCCAGCTCAGGATGGGAAAGAGGTAAGTACACTCCTGGCACAACATGGTGGAGACTGAGGTTTTTAATGGGGTGAGTGCTCAAGACCTGTCCTGTGGGAGTTAGTGTGCTAAAGGAGTCTAATCAAGTCCAAAGTGTTGGTAGCTGAAGGTATCTGGCTTCATTGCCTGTTCCTTGTGACCTTGTTTGAGAATGAGTAGCTTACCTCAAATGGAGCCAGCAGTGGGATAGGGATTGCTTCTGGGTAGTTCTTAATTCAGGTCAGACTGTAATAAATGTTTTTGAAGTGGAGAGAAACAGTTGTGTTTTCCAGCTCCCTCAAACCTTCAGTGTGTATGTAGCGCAAGATAGATTTGACATGTCCAGATCCATTTCCTGAACAGCTTGAACCAGATTAGTTCAGGGAAATTTGCAAACACAAATTTTGCCTTAATGACAAAAGACTTTCTCATTCCATATCTAGTTGCGGTAGTCCCCTGACAGAACCTGCTGTGTAATACTTAATATTTTCTGAGGATTTGTTGTCTTTGATTATTTTCAAACCTGGGTTATGCTACCACTGAACAAAGGAAGCATCAGGGGGTCAGTCTGTGTCTATAATAGAGGTTTATTGTCTCTCAGACAAAGGTAACTGAAACTCCTGCTGAAAATCCTGGTCCAGTGACCGAGAAGAGTGGTGCTGAATAAAGTCCGGCTCCACAGGCACCTTTACCATCCCTCAGGTAAAGAATATAGATGGTTCCTGTTTTCCAGCTGAAGCAGCATGGTGTATACTTGTATGACTTAGCCTCTGGCTACATCCCTTTACGTATGATTAGATATTTGCGATAACTTCTGAGAACAGTCTTGTTGCTGCTTTTCTCTCCTTTCTTTCCTCTGCCTCTAACTGTCACAAAGTACAAGGAAGATCTATCTGGTCCATACAGCAACAGCATCTGCTGATGAGTTAGTGTTTTGTTTCAGGAAGATGCTGTACTCTCAGTTTACAGACAGGATAACCTAGTCATGCTTATCCTGTCTTACTGTGATAATTCCCTCTCTACCTGACATCTTGCCTATTCACCAGGAAAATGAGACTTAAACTGCACTGTTTTCAATTTGGCTCTTCAACAGGTGTCCTAAAATACAACTCAAAAGTTACACCAAAGAAACACACAAAGCAATAAATCATCAACAGTGATGACAAAAGCAAAGATTTGAACCATCAGAACTTAAACATGTACCAGCAGCTGAGACCCAGGGAACGCCTGCAAGAGATGCATAAAGGAAGGACAAGAGAGCAAGATCCAGCCAGAGCACCCTCCCCAGTTTCAACAGCAACCCTGGGCTTTGGTGGTTTTGTTTTAAATTTCACTGTTTCGCTAGTATTGAATTTTTCAATTTTTCTTTTGGTATCAAACTGAAAAGGGGAAAAAAAAAAACCCCAACCAAAGAACTGAAATTGAAATAAAAGCGCTTTTTTTTTCTTTTTTTTTTTTTTTTTAATTGGATGCTGGTGCTAAACCTCCCATGTGTGATGAGGTTTTTCTGTTTTCTGTGCCAGTCCTGGTCACTGCAGGACAGGGGGAGGAGAAACTTGCGCTTTCCTTGGTAAGATCTATTTGAAACTGTGCAGCATGGGTGACGTTCCTCACAAATAAAAGTGACTTCAACTACAAAACAATCTGGGTTTAGTATGTTTGTTCACACTTACTTTTAAAGTAGTTAATGATTTTAATTTTGCTGCTTCAGCATTTGTATGTGAAAATGAGAACTGCCTGTTTAGTGTGTGTTGATGGATCTTGTCTGAAACCATGCTGGACAATACATGTGCAAGGACATGGCTAGGCTAGGTGGATCTACTTCAAGCCAAAACAACTTCTGCAGAGAATTTACACAACAGAATGATACCCTGTGCTGTCCTCTCTGCTTTTTCTGGCTCAAATGGTGTTAATGGTTGGGTTTTTCTGTTACCATCTTGTGGCAGGAGTTTGGGGGGTTTGGAGTGGATTGCTAGGATGTTGTTTTTCCATATCTGTTTTCTAGGCTTTTGTGTTCTTTAAGCAGCAGAATACAAGCTTTGAGATGACTCTGCTCAGAAAGACAGAGTAGGCTTAGTAACTGCCACTCTATTCAAGCTTCTGTTCCAAATAACAGCAGTATGTTTCACTAGCCTCTTCCTTATTTGCAACTAGTAAAATCTCTGTGTTAAGGAGCAAAGTACTTACTTACAAATGTGTGTGGTTTTCTAATGTCCCTCCCTAAAACTTGGATGCCTTGCAAGTGTTATCAGTCTTCTTCCAGCTGTTCAATATGGGTGTGTGTATTCAGCTATCTTGTTGTGTCCTTCATTCTCTAGTCCACCATTTCTCACGCTCATGTCTTGCAGTTGCTGTTATCCAAACCTTAGATAGTATATTTGTTTTCTTAAAACATCTTTCTGTTCTTAGCTATGCAATCTTTACCCAACCTTTACTGAATAACACTTCATGTAAAGCCCCTTGGGCTGGAGCCACACTGTAACTGTGTGTATGTAGACAGGTACTTACTGTTCTTGTCTCCTCTAGTTTGCCTGTTCTTGCACACTATTAATAATGAAAAATTATATGAGGTTCTCTGGAGACACGGTTTTTCATGTTACTCCTCAGGAAATGAGAAGTAGGGGGAGCTTAGGGGATAATTGAGTTTCCAGCTCCTGGGAAGGTGAGGAATGGCCCTTGCACCCTGTTACCTTTGCCTTGGGAGGCATAGGGGAAGGGTTAGTGATGCGTGAGTTGCACTGCCCACAGCTGACTATCAGGGATTTCCTGCTTGGTTTTGCAATGAATTAGAAACCTTTTGAGGTGCGAGTGGAAAGCTACAGGCTTTCTTCAGGAAGGAGAATGCTTCTGCCTCCCTTGAGTACATACACATAGTTGTATACACTGCAAGCTTATGTAGTGCAACCTGCCATTGCAGCACTTATGCAGCAGTTCTGAAAGGACATTGATACAAGGGTTGCTGAGAGACTTGAGTTTCTGCACTGAATCTGGCAATCTGTAGGCTGGGAAGGATGTGGAGATGGACACAGTGGCATTCTAATGTCTTTCCTTGGAAAATTAAGAATATGATTGTTCTGACAATAAAATTGAATAAGGTGAGGAAAACACAAGTAATACACCTTTTTAATTTTCTTAAGCAGGACAATCCTTAGTAGGCTTCAGTTTTGTTCAGTACTAAATCTATTTCAGGCAGGCTGAGGCGAGCTTGGCAGTTTCATCCTAATATAAACAGATGTATAACATTCATAAATACTGAAACATTACTGCAGAGCTTGTCATAAACTACTTGAGCTGCCTTCAGTTGTTCAGGAGTGTTTTTTCTTAAAGTGAGATTTGACAAGCCAAAGAGAATTTTCTTAATCTCTGCAAAAATATAGTCGTTATCAAGTCAATGAAAAAGAAGTACATAACTAGCTGTCTTTATTTTATGAAAGGAGAAAATGAGGGAGAGATGCAAATAGTGTCCTAGTGTCTAGCTCTATTTCTCTTATTTCAATCCTGCCTCTGTCATAAGAAGAATCTTTGCATAAAACAGAAGCACGTGACTGATATAACCTCCTTGATACTTGAATTCCTGGTTATGAAAATACAGGCTCAGCTGGAGCAAGTCTAAAATGCTCAGTGAAATTACATTTTAGCTATCTGGGCATAAATTGTTCCCTTACCAGGCCACTTGTTCTCTTGTTAGCTGAGCTTTGGCTGAAGAAATGTAAAACTGGTGCTCAATGGTGAGGAGCAGTTTTCTTGGCAACTGTGGTGCTTCTCTAGGTGAATAAGGCTGTGGTTGTTTATCTCAGGCATGACTTCAGATGAGTGCTTAGTTTGTAGGTTTGGTTTGGTTCGTTTTAAAGTCTTTTAGCTACAAGGATTTTGAATTTGCAGAGTGGTTAACATACTTCTATACCTACTTGGAGCCATTGATTTTGTACTATGCTCGTTCTTTCATTCCAGCATTCTTCCCTTTCCTAGGCATTTGTAATGGCTTACACTTGGAGTGGGTTACGCTTTCATAGTATCACCATTTTACAGTGTTCTCATAATATTCTGCCTGCTTGACTGTACCCAGGCTTTTTGCTTGTGAAGGCTGCTGTCTACTGCTACATAGCTGCAAAAATATTCCCTGTGGCTTGTGATCTTTTGAGGAGGATAAGGAAGGGAAGAAGACAGTGCTGTAGGCCTTTGTGCATTTTCACTTAAACGTAATAGTCTTGCAGTGTTAAGACAGTGATTCAGTGAATGTCTCTGAATGACATTCAGAGATGTATTGAGGAACAATATATCCATGTGCAGCCCTTCCCACCCACTTCCATGGGAGGACAGTACACAGGTACTGTGTTTCACTTCCAAACCATTCAACAAATGCCTTGGAAGTGAAAAAGACTTTCTGCTGCAGCTGGAAAAGCTTTGGAAATGAAGTCTGTGCTACATAGAACTTGATTTCACAGCCCTTATGGCAAAGCTATGTGCATACTTGTTTCTTGCTGGGGCACATGCTTGAGACTCCCACATAGAACACTATCATGAACTTGCATGTGATATGGGTAGTAAGAGTTGTAATGACCCGAATAGCTCTAGAACAGTGGTTTTCAAACTCTTCAATTTTTAGATTTATGGAAACTTCCAATGAAAATGGAAAACTGCAACTCTGATGCTCATTTTTTGTTGCTTTTTAAAAAGGCTATTTGTAGATCCTGAGTTCAAAGTTACTGCCTTAGATGTTATTATCCTTTCTGGTAGTTTGGCTTTTTGGAGAACCAGCTAGCCTTCATTGCTGGGATTCTGGAGAAACCACATTCCGAGATGGTCAGACATAACTTGGGGTGGGGGGGAGGAATGGCTGCACAAGCCAAGCAGCAGTGGGATCCTTGCTCAAGCATAGAGGAGATGAGAAAGCTTTGGAGGCCATGGCAAACAAGTGACAGCTTGCACTCTTAGTTTGTGCTGTTGACAATAGTGGAGCGATGCAGTTGTGATTTGATTTTGAGTGTTAGAGCTAGACAACAATGCAAAGGGCAGAAAATTGATCCTGATAACTTATTACCACCATGATGAGATGCATAATTACTTCTAATATCTCAAGGTTTTAAAATGTGAAAGATCTACAGAATGTTGTCACCGAGTTCAGAGCTTCATCCTATTTCCTGTTATCAAAATGTGTCATTCTTCAGTGCTTGACTGTCAGTCTTGAGTTTTGACTTGTAAATTATGATTTTTGTAGGACCACACAGGTCCTTAGAATTACTCAGGAATTCTAAGGATGATTTGCCATAGAGTATGTGTCTATAGTACAGAAAAATCTGCTCTCAAAAAAATCAAAGTATGGGTTAAATGCGTGCTGATCCATGCAGTCAGATAAGCAGTTAGCAGCAGCCTAGAATCCAACTTTACATGCACCTCAAGTTAAGGAGGTAAGGACAGTAAAAGCATTGCAGTGTTAAACACCAGAGCATCTGCTACCCTTAGTATGTTTCTAAGGATTAAGTCTGTAACCTCTTTGCTAAGCTTCACACACTCCTTGGTGGAAATAAGACTTGGCCTATCAACTCATGCAAAATGAAGCAGGGTGAATACAGGTTCCTGAACCTGTCCAGGGGTCTGCGTAATAAGAGGAAAAATGAAATAACAAAATAACAGAACATTTCAACTGATTCGTGACATGCTTGTTAAGTGTTACTTAGCAGAGGCTAAGGAATGAACTACTAAGGAAACAGAGTCCCTTACTGCTGTATTTGGCATCCAGATTGGCAGTGCACTGGTGCCAATTTCTCTTGCTTCTGTAGCAGTTTTGTAGAAGAATGCTTTGCCTTAAATACAGTACAGGAAGCACCTGTGAGTAACTGCTGTGCAAGCTCAGGTCACGAAAGCGGAATTCACTTAGAGTGAACATAAAGCCAAATTGCTGCTGACACTTTTCATTACAGAAAGCTTTGGTGATGGGGGATTAAGAGATGTCAACCCAGCAATCTGGATTACTGCTACAGTTGTGTGAGCACCAGATGGGGCTGTTGCTCCACATGCTTTTTACTGAAAATTCATATGATAAAACCCTGTGACTGAAACACCTCGATTTCCTATGTGGGCTGTTTTCTCCTGCATCTAAAGCATCTAGCTGGGCTGAGATGTGGTAGATGGTGAGATGTGTGAAACAAAACTCACAATCCCCACAAGCAGATTCTCAAGGTAAAAAAAAAAAAAAAAAAAGAAAAAAAGAAAAGCAACCAAAAATATGCACAAATTATTTCAGTAGTAATGGAAAAGTATAATCATCTTAGTGTATAGTTTTTCAAGGAAAATACACTGTTCTTATGCCGGTGCGTATCCCAAACTCTCCTCTGGTTATCATCATACAGCTGGGAAGGAACTCTTGGAGAGAAAGAGGCAGACCCAGCCTACTCAGCCAGCCATATTATCATAAAATCATGGAATGGTTTGGGTTGGAAAGGACCTTAAGATCATCCTGTTATAACCCCCCTGCCATGGGCAGGGACACCTCACACCACACCATGTCGCCCGAGGCTCTGTCCAACCTGGCTTTGGACACTGCCAGGGATGGAGCATTCACCGCTTCTCTGGGCAACCTCTGCCAGTGCCTCACCCCTCACAGTAAAGAACTTCCTCCTCATATCTAACCTGAACTTCCTCTGTTTAAGTTTGAACCCATCATCCCTTGTCTTCTTTCTACAGTCCCTGATGAAGAGTCCCTCCCCAGCATCCTTGTAGCCCCCTTCAGATACCGGAAGGCTGCTCTGAGGTCTCCATGCAGCTTCTCTTCTCCAGGCCGAACAGCCCCAACTTTTTTAGCCTGCCTTCACAGGTATCCACAACACCCATGCTGCTAACTCACTCTTCCTTCACAGCAGGGTGACCTGGTACCTCAGTGTAAACACCTCTCCTTGAGACTGAGTTGGTGCTCAATGGTCAGTAGCCTATAATTCGTCTGCTTTTTCGTGAGGAGAAAGTTAAGGTGCTCTTAATGCCATCTGTTATTGGTGCTGTAATGCCTTGAAGTTATACAGCAAAACAATATCCATTTTTAAGCATTTTCCAAATTTCAGAAAGGAAACATTATAACATGATGTGACTTGAGGACTGAAAAGAATGTTACCAGATGCCTCCTTTCCTTGTAGCTATACTCTGACCCTTTGCTCTGGAGAAACAGTATTCTGACAGGCTTATTGCAGCCTTCCAACCACAGGAAATGGGATTCAACATCACTACTGTCATAATTAAGAGACATTTTATAGAAGTATTGGTTTTGAGCAGTATTCTTGATTCATAATGGGATTCCTGGATTCAAAAAATTTGATGTTTGTTTCTTTTTAAACACTGGCCACTTGCTTTAAATGTCTGAATCAAAACCGAGCTTTCTGGAAAATCTCAAGTCAATCCAAGCTTAGCACTTTATGGCTGAAAAGTCACACAAAAATCACAAAATTCAGTAGATTCCTACACAAGCTGTTAAAGACAGTGCATTTTCAAAGACTTTTGGTTTTTATATAGAATTGAAGTGTGAAGACAATGTAGTCAAAGGTACTGAAGTGACAACATGCCATTAAAAATCCTCCAGAAATTAACTGAAATCTAAGTTACCTCATGCTGCTCTGCCATTTTGCCCTACCTTGGCTGGAATGAAGACCTATCCACTGGAAAGTCAAGAGTAGATGTTATGTTCTTTACCATTTGTACCTCTAGAAAAAATTGGTAGCTTTGTGGGAAAAAGTTAAATTACTTATTTTTCACTTCAATGAGATAAACATTCTGTCCGTGAATCGAGAATACAGCCTAAAAATCTTCTGACAGATAATTTAGATGTGATTTAGATAATGAAATGCCTTTTTAAAAGGGATGGAGGTGCTCTCACTTGTTACTTATTTTCTAGTTAAAAGAGACTGATTTTAATAAGGAAGATCCTTCTCAAAGCTTGCACTGACTTCCATCTCAGATACTCTGTTATGCATTAACTACAAGCCACAAGTTGGTGCTCTCAATCCAGACCTTGTCTGCAAAAGAAAATAACTTTTTTTCTTCCTTTTTTAATATTGGGCAGTAGGAACATACAAGCATGTTTTATAATGTGGTTAGTTTTGTTTCTGCAGCAATCCCACAAATGATACCACACAGGGCAGTCTGTAATGGTGAACAATTTTCTCCTAAATGAGATATGCTACCTACTTTCAGAGAGTTTGAGAAGAAAATCTTGCTGGGAAAACCAGTCCAAAGAAATGGTTAAAAATCCAAGGAAGCAAAATGAAACAACCACAGATGAGCTATCTAAAAAATAAAATTCTTTAACTGAACACCTACTTGGCAATCCTACATCGAATTAACTCAAATCTGTCTGCAAATCTAGAATTTCACCTGTTTTTCATTGGGAAATAAAAGTAATTCTTTAGTTTTCCTTGAAAGGCATGTGCTGGTGCAATACCACTGTGATGGTTCACTGCACCCTCTCTGCATACACACACACCCCCCCCACCCCACCCCACCCATCATTTATTCAGGTATCAAGGAATTCCATTGGTATTGATGAGTATGATCTTCCAGGAAGACACAGAATGCATGTAAATTGTGTGTGCGTATACACCGCAAGGATTACTGGTGAGCACGAGAAAAATAGATGCATTGTTACCTTTTACCTTCAACAATATAAATATATGTATGTATAATCTTATTAAAATACTTCCATAGATGTATACCCATAAGTATTCTTAACAAGGTGAAAGCCAATCCATTTTCCACGGTATCTGTGAAACCTCCACAAAAAACACTGGAGTGATTTTCCAAGGATTGGAGTTCTGTGAGCATGACTGAATTCAATTTACTCTTCTTTTTGCTGCTCTTCACCTTGATATTCCATTAGCACTTCCTGCCATTTCTTCTCTATCTCTTCTTTGCAACTCAGGAAGGCATCTTCCAAATGCTTCATGGAGTTGGCCAGGTCGAGGTTGCTACGCATGACCACCATCTCAAATGCCATCCAGGTTGCCCCCACTGCAAACCCAACAGATAAAGCTAAGCCAGGAATTTTGGCTAACTAAAAGCAATAGATGATTCAATAAATGAATAAAGGACATGAATTTTTATCAGTTCAGATCCTATGTCAGAGAAAACTTGCTGTATAATAAAGTGGAAACTGCCCACAGAAATACTCAAGATTAAATAAAAGACTATTCAATATTACTGTTTTATAAATGTCTCAAAATGCTTCAGAATGGAAGTAATACTGATGTTAATTACAGAAGGGAGAGAGACATTTTACCTAAAAATTGCAACAAAACAGGCAATGAAAAAGAAATGTTCAACGGACTGTTTTAAAATAAATGAACCAAAGAATCCTCTCTCCAGATCTCCAGATCTCCAGACCAGTTATAGTCAGGAGGCTCATGTTAGGTGAGAAAGAGTAAGATCAAGGAGGCTGCAGCATAGAGATGAAAGGTTTTAAAACCAACCTAAATAACAGAATTGGTTTTTAAATAACAAGTGTCTGATAAAGCAGAGCATATAGTTTTATATTTCTTATATAAAACTTATATAAGTTATTTCATACTTTCCCTCTTGTTTCCCTTTTTGTGTTATAAATTGTCTGTAGTTTTCTCACTGACACTCATGAATTGTGCTTCATTACAAATAGTTTACTGAACAGTTCCCATCTATTCTTGTTAGTTGCACACAGTGTCTGATAGAATTGTTGCAGAACATACAGAAGAATATTCAGTCCTTTCCATACATACAGGACTAAGATTAAATCTAAAGAGGAGTCTTTATTCTAGCTAAGGAATTAAAAGTGTCGTGTGCTGACCCAAGAGTACTATGTATCCCACCATTTTTCAGGCTTAAATCTCGTCTTGTATACTATGATTCAATAACTGTACATTAAATATCTTAGTATTATTTCTGTTTTCAACCACCACTCTGAACTGAGCATCAGATTTAATCACCTATAAATTTTCAATTCTAAGCCACCTAAAACTTCTAGATTATTTGCATGCTTTCTCCCAGTTAAGGACATGAGGGCATTAGTTGATGGTGGTTGTTTCCACTTACATTTCTATCACATGGAAGTTTGCAGCAATAAATATAAATAATAAATCTTCAATGTCTTCCCTCTAGTAGACAAATCCATATCATTCTTAATAAAGACCTGTACCTGTTAGTTTTTCCATTTCATCCAGAAGTTTTTCTAAATCTCTTTTCAGGTCCTCCGCCATCTTTACCATGTTATCATAGTTTCCTTCCTGAACTTCTGATTCGGCCATCTACAAGGAAACCAGGAATTTCATGCTTTATTTTACTTTGAAATGAATTGATTTTCACAGTTGAAAGTAACATTGCAATAAATTAAAAATAACCCCCAATATGTATATAAATATTCAATTTACACATGAATTCATTAAGGATCTGCCCTTGGAGTTACTGGTTATTACCTGTATGCTGCATTCTACTTTCAATCCATTTTGAAGTGAATTTAATCAGAAAGAATTACACTCAAATATGCTGTGTTTCTGCCAGATAAAGATTTTTGGTATGAATAATAACAAAGATCACTGTGTCAAATGCTTCATCAGAAAATTTTATCTATTACCCTGTTTCAGTTGTCTTAAGGCTTCTCTCCCAAATACTCTGGCACAGGGCAATGCCTGATTTCAAAGTTAGTTGTAAAATCCCCATTTGCACCCAGTATTTCACACTTGCATGCTACAGCTGGGTAACTACATACACTAAGTTCTGTCACCATATAAGCATCGTGGCAGCGTTCAAGGCCAGGTTGGACAGGGCTTTGGGCAACATGGTCTGGTGTGAGGTGTCCCTGCCCATGGCAGGGGGTTGGAACTGGATGATGTTAAGGTCCTTTCCAACCCAAACCATTCTGTGATTCTACGATTCTGTAATATTAACTGAAAACGTGACACACAGCCTTGCCTTTGATTTCCTTTCCTGAAAACCACTGGTGGATGGGATGAAGCTATGAGGGAGCCAGAACAGCGTCACTGTAGTCACTATACACCTCATGCAGCAGGCATGCTTTTGTCAGATTTCTTTCTTTACATACAATTTATCAAACTCGGATTAACGAGTATCCAGTTTCCAGGGTTTTTATTGACGGTAAATATGGAAGAAATGCAAGTTTGTAACAGTGCTATGGCGTTTTAAAGCAACGCCAAGTCTTACCAAGGGGCTGGGCGTTCAAGAGTCTCTTCACACAACCAGCTTCACGAGGTAACTGTGTGCCGGCAAACCCTTCACCCCAGAGACCTCAAGAAGTCCCAAGCCGTTTACTGTACCACGGAACGGACACGCTGCAGCCTCCCACCGGGAATGCCGTGTGGACGGACAGCCCGGCCGAGCCCGCAGCTCGTCGGAAGAGACAGACCCCTGTCAGAGGGCACCTCACCCCACCGCACCGCCAGAGGGCGCCGTTCAGGCCCCCCTCTCCCCCCTCCCTCACTCCTACCTAGCCCCCGCGCTCGAGGGCCCTGCGCGACCCCGCCTTCCGCCTCCCGGGCCCGTGGTCCCATCGCCAGCGGGGGCGGCAACAGGAGCGGGCGGGAACGGGACACGAAAAAAACCGCCCGCTCTGCCCTCTCCTTCCTCTCCAGCCCGCTCGCCCCGCGAGCTCACGAACTCGATTAATTCTGTGTTTCACGAAAACAAGCACTTGGGTGAAAAGTCAGGCGGCCGAGGGACAGGAAGGGAAAGGCACGGGTTTGCCCCCCCAGCGCCGCAGCGGGGAGGCGGCTCCGCGTCCTGCCGCCCCCTCCGTCCAGCGCACCCGCAGCCGGCACGGCGGCCCCTCAGCCGGCCTGGCCACCCCCTTGTCCTCTGGGGCTGCTCGGGCCTGCTGGGCAGCGCCTCGCCCCCTGCTTGTCGCGGTGCTGTAGGTGCCCTTCCCCGGAGGCTGGACCACAGGAGGTAACCCCCACCCCTGCTTGCGGCCCCCCCGGCAGGTACTGGTGTTAGCGGGGCCTCTCCTCACCCTCCTTCGCTGCCCGCCCCAAGTCACGGCCAGCAGCCGGCAACTGGAGCGGTGCCAAGGCTGGTGTAACCAGATGGCCTGTCGTTTTGGGAGTTTTGCTAACAGTAACCCAAAAGTTAACGTCTTGAGCCCAAAGCTTGAAAGTTTGATGGTGCCTCTGCTTCTTTTCTCTGGGGGTCCATCTCCCCACCTGCAGGATGGAGAGAAACTTCAGACCACGGCCTGTAGTGACAGGACAAGGGGGAATGGCTTTAAACTGACAGAGGGTGTTAGGGATTAAGATTAAATATTAGGAAGGAATTACTTACTTTGAGGGAGGCGAGGCACTGGAACAGGCTGCCCAAAGCAGCTGTGGATGCCACATCATTGGAAGTGGCCAGATTGCTCATGCCCCAAATCTTGCCTCAGATTAATGTGCACACCTTAAATGGGCTGGAGTGTTTCTTGTTCTCCTTTTCATCCAGAAAAACAAGAACTTACTTTTGTTTTTAAGTGATTGAGTATATTAGCATTCTCATCATGCATGAAACTTACTCGTCTTTTGCTATCGCCACTCATTTTACTGCAAACTGAGAAGCTGGGTTGAAGATGGCAGTTCATCTTCAAAACACACTGAAGTATTTGTTCACCCAACTTGTATGAATGCTGCAGAATTTATCACAGAGCAATGTGATTAGTGCTGCTAAAGTTTTGCAGGGGTTCAAAAGCAGTTGAGCCAAATCCTTCAAGACGTATGAAAGAAAAAGTTCCATTTGGCTAGATAAATTCATGAACCACAGGTTACTGGAGGCTGAGGAAATTGTTAAGGGAGCATCATTTGATGTTGTTACAGTATTTCCTATATATATATAGTTTCCCTGAGCACTCTCACTGCCAGCTATCTGAGGCATAGTACTATGCTGATGGACCCTTGGTTTGAGGTGGCGCAGTCATTTCTTAGGTAACCCCAGCTCCTAAATTCTGTGCCTTTAAGCCATCTCTCAGATGCTGCCTCCCTGCTGTACATGTGTATATGTGGTTAGGAGGCTGATTTTTGGTCTAGTGGTGTAACTTTTTAGTATGGCTTCATTATTCTGGGAAAACCTGGGTGGCAAAATGTCATGTGTTTATGCATGTAACTCCAGTAGCTTAGCAGCCACCTTGCTACTGCATAATAATAAATGTGCTAGAATCCATTTCCAGTGACACTGCACGCAGAAAGATATTTTGCTTCAACATATCTTGGTTTATTTGTGATTGTTCTCTACTATAATTAGGACATAGCAATGTTTTAGAGGGCAAATTACAGGTGTAAAAATTATATTATTAAATGGAATAGTTCTTGAATGAGTTTTTATATTACAGTGTTACAACTCTTGGTGATATGTACTTTATAGTTTTAAAGTCTCTGTGGGCATCCTTTCCAGAGAACAGGTGGATCCTCAGCTTATTTATGTGTAGAGCCCTGGAATTTATTCCATCCTAAGACTGGATGTTTGGGTCACTAAAGGTCTGTGCACCAACTTCTAGGTTTTGCCAAGAGGAGCTGTTGAGCTCTCACAGGAAAGTGTGAACAGTGTAAAAATGTGGTGCCAAAGAGCAGAGACTTAAAAGGAAAATTTATGTATTTGACAAAATCAACATAAGAAACTGAAAGAGAAAAGGTAAAAGTAACAGAAGAATATGCATACATATTGTCCTCAGGATGTTGGTTGCTCAGGACACTAGGAACTTGGGAACTAGACAAAGCAGAACTAAATGTATGTAATACATGCTGCACCTTAAAGTCTAACAGTTCATCCATCAGCCCTGGAGATATGAGAGAGGCTGTGGCCAAGCTACCAAGTTATGCTGCCCCGAGAGCTCCTGCTCAGGGAAGTTACTTCTTCAGAGAAGAGGAAGACAATGGAATTTTGCATTGTCTAACCTATGGCATCTAGGTTGTCCAAGACTTGTAAATCAGGAGCTTTGTACCCTTTGTACCTGTGACATTAATGTAGGGAGAGAGGATTTTAGTACTTGAAATGCTTTACAGACGTTCTTATGATTTTGTATTAACAACACAGAGAATTTAGGGCAGCTATGGCCCAACTTAGTTTTCAGCTGTGTTGAATGAATCCCAGCTTCTAGGCCTGGAAAATTTTCTGAAAAAACCAAAGGGGAAAACAGTACTGTAGCCTACTTACAGCATCTAACCAACCTTCAGGGGCTTTCCTGAGCATCTGGTTTGAGAAGGGAGGGGTGTCCAGACCAGTGATTGCATGAAATTGTGCAAATGAAATTTCCATTTAGATTTTAGAGTTGGGAATCATAAAGTCTAATTTGGCAGGAAGGTGGAGGGAAAATACTATTGTTGGAAGTGCCTAACCCTGAATAGAGGAGGTGCTAGTAAATTACTTGACCTTCAACTGACTGAAGAAGATTGATGCCTAATCCTTCAGTCATTTCATTTTTCTAAGGAGAAGCTCTATTTTTTTTTTTTAATTTTTTTCTTATTCTCTATTTTCATATGATGCTCCCCTCTCCTAGCCTTTATTCCTTTGGAAATTTTAAGGGATGAAACTGAAGCGATAAACTGAAAATCACACTAGAACCACCATTTTAAAGAAAAATCTAAATTTAAATAGGCAAATGAATTGTTCTCAAGCCAGAAGACCTGCCATCTTGAGAGGCAAAGCTCATGAGGCAGGACAGGGACTTGGAATAATGATGGGAAATCTTCTTTACTTCTAGATTGTCTGTTCTGATTTGGGGTGAATAGCTGGCTTGCAGAAACAAAAAAACAGGTACTGAGGCTTTCAACCTCTGTGGGCTCAAGTTGACCCAAAGATCAGTTACAGTCATGAGTTAGAATTGTCAGCTGTATTTTAGCTATCAGTTATAGTTATCAACTATAAGCCACAGGTTTAAATCTTACATTAGGATGTGAAAGTAAGTCAGAGACCTTGAAATTACTGCAGAAAAAGTGAATATTGCAGTGACATTTAAGAAGGGGATCCTTTCATCTGAAGCTTGCTTTTTCTGGTCCAGCAGCAGTTATTTGAGGTATGCTTTCCTACTGGAAGCAGCACCCTTGTCAACAGTCCCAGCACGTAGGACAAAGACTGAATGGTTTGTGGTTGAATTCGTGCTTAGTCCCAGAAACACATCTTGAGGCTACTGAGCAGCCGTGTGTGGTTTGGATGGTTGCTTGGTGTGCTATAGCTGTCTTGGAGATAAAGAGGATGTTTTTGTTTGACTGTCAGTTGTTGCCCTTCAGTGTGCCTGATCATACTTGCTTAAGGAAGAAACAGAGAGGAGAGAGGCATTTAAACAGGCGGTGTTTTCTTTGTGGATGTGCACACAGTACAAGACTTAGAACAGGAAAAGTTTGTTTTTGACAGGACAAAACGTGTCAATTAATGACTGCTGTCCCTTAATAGGAGGAGGGGCTTGTGGATCAGTGAGGAAGATTATATAGTCTGAGGGCTGAACTCTGAACTGATAAAATATCTTCTCCAACCAGTCAGACTGGGAGCACAGCTGAGACTGACTGGAGGAACTAAAAGCAGCACTGCTTGCTGCTTTTGCATATGCAGACTTTGAATATTAACCCTTTGCCTCCCTCTCTTCTACAATTTGGGGGCTGTAGAAAGTGTGAAGGAAGGCGCAAAAGGAGGAATATTTCCAATTATAATATTTTTAAACAGGAATCCAAATAGGTTCCCCAGGTGCCCTTGGAGGAGGTGCCTGTGGAAAGTAACACAGTTCAGTAAAGAACTCATTTAAATGGGGAACTGTCCTTTGCATTTTAGCCACTTTTTAATGGGGAATGATGTATAGGACAGATCCACTGCTCCTTCATGGAGAAAATTCTGCTGAAAGTCAATGCAAGTTAGTACCAGAATAAGAAGAAAAGCTGAAACCAGAGTCTGAGCCTACACTCTGCAACTGTTGTGATCTTTCTAACACAAGAAAATTCTCAATCTAGCAGATGTCTCTCCTGGATTCTCAGGGGATGAAATTCCACATCACAGAGCTGTTTCGCTAATGCTGTTTTGCCTACTTCTGCCAGTATCTGTAGAGGGATCAAGCAATGAATAAAATCACTCCTGTTTTTCACCATTTTGCACACATGGACAGTAAATGCCAGCTGGAAGAATAATCCCAGAGAGAAGCTAAGGATATGCTAGTGTACAAATATATTGATATGCAGTCACTTTTATGGGTAAATTATGTTTCAGAATCTAAATCTATTGCCTCTACTGCAACTAAAATTTTCCCACAACATAATATATGCAGCACCAAAGTGTTAACAGGAGTAGGTAAGTTTTGCTCAAAATCTTGGCAGAGAATGTGTCATCTTCTTCATCTTCCCAAAGCCACCTGCATTGTGTTGTTGACTGTGTGGAGTTTGTCTCTCAACAATAGGTCTCATTGTTTCCTCTTGTAATACAAGTGCCTCTCACTTGTATGAAGTAGATAAGCAAATAATCTTGTACAGACTCATATAACCAGGAATCAGGAATCTGAAACTCTTAACAAAAGATTTTTTTCAGTGATAGGGGAAGGCAGGCCAGCAGCTGGGGCTTGCATACACAGCTTGGGTGGGAAGGCAGTCCCCAGAAATAAAATGTTGAGGAACTCAGGTGCAATGAAGACAGCATCTCAGAGCTGCTGAGGACTGAGGGCACCAGCAGAGCACAACGGTCATCCCAGTGGCATCATAGCAGTAAAGGGCACAGGGCAACTTCAAAAGTATTGCCCAGCGTGGTTGGGGAGCTCAGGAGGGGGTTCGTAAGTGAGGATCATTGCCAGGACTGTGTGGGAGCTCCAAGCTGGACTGGTGGGAGGAAAGGGCAGGGGAGAGCTCATGGCAGGGCTGGAAAATGCTGACAGAATGCGTGGACAGACTGAGCTGGAGGGATTGAATGAACAAGGCAGAATGTGAATCTAGCCTGCGTTGCTGCTGTCTGTTGTAGCATGATTTGTATTATTAATATTTTCTCTTTTTCATCATCTGCAGATTTTGTTTCTGATAGAAAGCTTTTCCAGCATCTGGAGTTGTAGGGATTTCTGTTCCAAGAGCCTTTTTCTTTTTTCCTGAACGTGGCCCTGTAATGTGAAGTGTAGGTTTTTATTATGTTAGCCTATCCCCTTGCTCTGTGGTTGCTTGCCTTTCAAATGACGCTCCAGGTCCCTGTCCTAGGCGTCTTTGCTTTGCCTGTCTCGGTCAGCAGCAGGTGAGCAGCAGGTGACTGGAAGCCAGGCAGACCCGTTCTGCAAGTGTGCGCCTACCTGTCCGCTAGCGTCGGACGTACAGTTCAGCCATCTCCTCTCCCTGGGGAGACAGCTGAGAAGACCTTCTGGGGAGTAAACAATTGAAGCTGGGCAGGTCTGGGGTAGGCAAATCAGTGGGAAGGAACTTAGTCGTAAGAATTACAACCCAACGAGGTAACCAGCAGCATTATCAGGAGTGGCCTCAGACAAACGTAACCGTCAGCAGGCAAGCTCCAGGAAAAGACTACCACAGGGCAAGAGAAGTGGTGTAATTCAGGTAGGTGAAGGAAGACACTGCTGGAAGATTAGCTAATCAATATTTAGTTTTTAAAAAATACTTTTATTAACATAAATGTGACCTGAACTAGGATATAGCTGTACCGTAAAGTCTCTATGTCTGTGTATATATATATACATCTGTGCATGTACTTACGGATTGCACTGAAGTTACAGTAATAAATTTCTGTGATCGTAATGGTATTTGGTTTAAGGGGGAAAAAAAAATGTTCTCTACACACAGGTTGATTTAAACGAAATAACTTCTAGGCAAATTTTAAACAGAAAAAAATAACAAAGGAAATAAATTTCATGTAAAATTAGTCTCAGTTCACTGAAACAATGCAGGGCGATGCTATGCATGCGAGTCTAAATATCTGCAGTGTTTGGTTAAGTAATACGTGCCTAAGGCTGGATTCAGAAGTAATTAGCATTTGACTTCCGTTGCTGTGCTTGACTGTAAGGAAGCTAAATCTAATCCAAAGCAGTGCAGATTTTTCTATGTTTTTACCTGTTTGCATGTATCTCTGTGTGTGTGCACAAATAAAATCGATGTTAAATGCAGAAACATCCAAAAGTTGGTAAATTGTGAAACTAAAGTTTTGTGCTCAGTTTCTCTGTGGCTATGCATTTCCAAAAGCAGATTCATGTTCTGTTTCCTTAGCCATTGTGCAGCAATGTGATATCATGCAGTATTTTTATCACACAGTGTTTTTTTACAGCAAGATCTATATGTTTGCACAGTCCTTTGAAAAAATCCTGCATTGTTGTTACATCCTGTCCCAGCTTTTGCTGTCACAGTTTTTCAGAATATCTGCATTGAGTTTGTGCTAGGGTTTGATCCAGGCTTAGAAGTGGCAGTTACCACCAAAATCAGAAGTCAGTTAGTGAGAAAGAGGCAGAACAGCCTGTTTTCCAAAGCACTGTGTGATTTTGACAACAAAAAAGGAAATCATAGGTAAGAGTCGGCTGTTGAGAGTTTGGCCTCTAGACTTTTCATATTCTCAACAGCCTGCTCACTGAGGGCTTCAGGTTAATATATTCCTCACAAATTTTTATAATTTTAACTTTTATTTGGCAGATTACTTGTGGGGAATTACTTTTCGTGGCATTAATTCAGGGGGAGTGTGATCAAGATACATGTTAATTTTTTGGGAACTATAGTAGGCCATGTCTGCATTAGAAAAACATGTTTTTGTCTTCATCACCATTCAATTCCTGCACCATTCCACACTTCTGCACTCAGGCTTCCTCATGCTGCACAGATAAATTAATTTTTATGAGGTGATCTGAGTCTAAGCAGAGCTTAGCACCATGAGAACCTTCCTATCTCCACTGATACGGTGCCAGTTTGGACTAACCTTGTTAGGATAAAAGCACAGCAGTGCAGAGTCCTCCTGACTCATGTTTCTCAATGCAGCAGTGAGTGCTGACTTGGCCTGTTTTTTCTGCTCCCTTGAAAAGGAGCCAAGTTTGCCCTAAGTAATTCACCTGCTCACATAGCAGCACGGACCTCATTACTTGCTGATTTCTCCAAGGTCTAGCTCTTCAGAAGGGGTCAGCCTAATTTTGTTTCACTTCTTTAATGTGCCTCAGTAGCCTCTAGCCTAGATTTGATGTTCAGATGCAGCTTCTGATTTTGGGCCAAAAGAAAATCTTGAGTCACTGTACGTTATTTTTTGAAATACTGTTTTCTTACAGGGGGTTACACCTACCAGCTCTTGCAAAAGTGAGTTAGAGTACCACATCTTTATAGCTGAGACATTATTACAGCCAGTACAGCAAGCCACAGTATATTATCAGTAATCCTTGTTCAGGACAGAAGTGAGGTGGCTTTGCTATGTTTACAACCCGAGTTGGCCAGTCAGAATTTCTCATTCTATGCAGTTAGAGATTGTGTTTGATAACCCGCAGGTGAGAGATGATATGACTCAGTGGGCCAGGGAAATCTTGCAAAGATGTCATGATCTGCCAGGCCATTTGAAATAGTCAATAAGGTCTTCTGAAGGCAGAAGAGACAGGGTAGCAGCCTTCCAATATCTGAAGGGGGCATACAAGGATGCTGGGGAGGGACTCTTCATCAGGGACTGTAGCGATAGGACAAGAGGTGATGGGTTTAATTTAAAACAGGGGAAGTTCAGGTTAGATATAAGGAAAAAGTTCTCTACTGTGAGGGTGGTGAGGCACTGGAATGGGTTGCCCAAAGCAGTGGTAAATGCTCCATCCCTGGCAGTGTTCAAGGCCAGGTTGGACAGAGCCTTGGGCGACATGGTCTAGGGTGAGGTGTCCCTGCCTGTGGCAGGGGGGTTGGAACTAGATGATCTTAAGGTCCTTTCCAACCCACACCATTCTATGATTCTATGATATATAGTCTAACAAATACATAGCTTTTGCAGAAATATGTTCTTATAGCATCAAGTTGTTGGGCTTGAAACCTGTGGGAGTTGTTTCTTACTTGTTTTGGATACTGCTTTTAGTAAAGTGGTGGACGTTACAGAGAAAGAAATATCTGTTTTGCTGTTCGCTTTTCCATGGTGCTTTTCTTCTCCCTCTTCTCTCTCAGTATCCACAACTGCTTGGCTGCCCTGAGCCCACAAATCATGGTTTCACTGCTGTTTTGGTTCCAGCAATTCTCTGGTAGCTTTCCTCCCTTTCAGCTATGCACTCAGGGCAGGGCGCTTGTGCATAACGGCTGCCTAAACCTTGACTGGTGGCCATGTTCAAAGGTCATATAAAAGACAAGGAAAATAATAAAAGAAGTACAGAAATGGTCACAGGAAAAGCTTGAGAATATGGTTCTGCCACTGTAAGAAATGAAATAGAAGGTATCATGGTTAGGATTTATTTTGTCTTTTATCAGCCAGGCAGTATGCAGGACTGAAGTGAGTAATTCCTTAGCTGTTCTTTACATGCCTGTAGTCATATTACAGTTGGTCCTCACAATTAGTGCATGAAAAACACTTGTAAGAATATTTTTATAATAAAGTGGTGTGAAGTTAATGCAGGCCAGTAAGTCTGGAGAAATAGCTATGTTAATTCCATAGGAGCTCACAGCATAGTTTAAAAGGTCTAATGAAAATCCAAATGAACCTTAGCCTCTATTTTTATCATGTTTAAGTCATTTAATCAGCAGTTTCTGTAGACAGAATAGCTAATTGATACTCAAGGATTTAGCCATTTGCACTGATGATAGGAACTGATATTAGTTCCCAAGTCAGACATATTCCCTGGCAAAACTGTGTATTTACGATGAATACGTACAACATTTTATTTTCCTGAACATGGCAGGAGCAAGCAAAGGGCAGTTTCTGTTTGTACAGTTCTCAAGCTGTCTGTTCCCATATCTTCCATGGACATATAAGACTATATTTCTCTTTCTTTTCAGTCTTCCCCACAATGTTTGTCACTCAGCCTTCTTGATTCTTATGTCCTGGCACTTTAAATAGCATAAATTGAGCCTGATGAGAAATATAAATCCATAAAATACGAGAGAGGATTGATGATTTAGGCAGATCACCTTCCCAATCCAGTTTACCGCATTGCCGTGTGAATGCTTGTGCTAGTGCTAAGGGGACAGTATACATATGGGAATGAATGACAGGGGACTAGAAAAGTCGTAGTAGGGCTTCTGCTGGCACACAATAACTGTGGATCTGTGCTGACACAGGGAATGGGTTCACAATACGGCTTTAGAAGAATTAACAATTCACCACCCTGGGTGCTGGGAGACCCATTTTCCCTGTTCCTTCTTCTGGATGTATGCTCCTGCCACTTCATTGAGCCTGCCTAGCACATGCTGAATTGCTTAGTGAACTAATACCACTCATTAAAATGCCAGGAAATTACCATGACAAAAGAATGATGAATTTTTCCTGGTAGGTTAGTGGTTTGAATCAGTTTACGATGTTATCAGTTGCATAGCTGGGATGAAAACAAGGAGTGGGAAGAGAGCAGAGAGAAGAGATACTTCTTTCTTTTGGCATTGGTGAGCACTTAATTCATCTCAGCTGCATTCAAAAACCATGTTGACACTCAGTATTGGGGCTTGCTGAACTGGTTTAAGCAGCCCCCACAACTGCCATCTTTCAGCTGCTTATTGCTGTCCCCGTGTTGACCTCTGTGCTTTGTCTAAATTGCCAGGGCAGCAGAACAACTTGGCAAACAAACACCACCTTTTCCCCCAGTGTTCATCCTGTTGGCAGATTTGCACAGAGGAGCAGTAAGTGTCTGTGTAGGGCAGATATGGGCGCACTGTCCCCACATGCAGTTCACCAAGTAGTCTGCTAGTGGCAGTTTGCAGATAATGCTGACTGTAGGTTAGCTTCTGCTCAGGTTTTGCTTTTCATTGTCAAAAAGCAGCTGCTCCTGCTCTTTCTAGATACCATGGCCTTCACTGTATATTTAGCTTGGACATGGGGCTTTGGATTCAGGTATTGGTCAAAGAAAGGCTTGACTGCCATGATTGTTGCAGTCTGTTTGGAACTGTGTAGTATCTGGGCATTGTTAATTGAGCATAAGATTGAGCATTGCCATCTAGGGCACTGTACCTGAATTGAGTCTCATTTATTTCCCTCTGCCTCAGCAAAAGCTCTCAAATCTCTCCAAATCTGTTTAGTAGAAACCCTGTTCTCTCCTGAGCTCTAGTCAGAAAACAAATACCTTTTCAAAACTCATTTACAAATGAGTTGCTCCCATTCGTCAGGGACTGATAGGACAAGGGGTAATGGGTTTAAACTTGAACAGGGGAGGTTCAGGTTAGATATAAGGTAGAAGTTCTTTGCTGTGAGGGTGGTGAGGCACTGGAACAGATTGCCCAAAGAAATTGTGAATGCTCCATCCCTGGCAGTGTTCAAGGCCAGGTTAGACAGAGCCTTGGGTGACATGATGTAGGGTGAGGCATCCCTGCCTGTGGCAGGGGGTTGGAACTAGATGATCTTAAGGTCCTTTCCAACCCAAACCATTCTATAATTCTATGATTCAGTCCATTTTGTTGAGGACTTTTGTTCTAGAAAAGCTCATTTGCTTTCTGGTCACTGTTGTTGAAGGGAAGTTGTCTTTCAGGAAGACTTTGGAGTATGAAACTAAGTGGAAACATACCACCCTTACCTTGAGCCTTGGCATTCTGAGGGAAGAGAGGCCTAGTACTATGGTCATTAGGTATCTTGTTTGATTTTTGTATTGCACTGCCAACTGGTTTTCTTAGATAAGGTACTAAGTCACATCGTTGTGCTGCACAATAGAGAATGTGCTAAAAAAAGATGCATGTCCAAGAGAAAAAGGAAAGTTTCAGGTTTGTGTCAGCAATGAAAATAATGAGTTTCAACTGAAGGAGGAGGAAATCAGAATAGATCTGAAAAGATAAGATAGGCCCAAGCAGGGAGAGCAGACTATTGAAGCAAGTGTGATTTGGAAAGTAAACAATAAAGATAAATGAATTCCAGTGAGTGGATTTCAGTGTATGTAAAAGAGCAATAAAAAAACAGTAGAATAACTAAGCTGACATTTACTCGTGATTGCACAAATCATTCAATGCAAATTCTAAGTTGAAGTCATACAGGGTATGTTCTCCTGTGCTCATGATATGTATAGCACTGGTCTTGGCACAACATAACACACAGACAAGGAAAATCAGAACAATGAGGTATAGATTTTGAACCTTATAAAGTATTTTTGTCCCCTTTATCCTGGCTTGGTGCTGGAAAACTGTCTTCATATAATAAAATAAGTAGTTGAGCACTCCCAATATGCTTTCTGGTATGTGGTGAGTATGCACCTATACACTGAAGATGTTAGTTCCACGTAACCTCCATGTGTCCCCTACTGGTAATTGAAAAAAAAAGTATTAAATATATTAATATTTATTAAATATATAACGTGGATTTCTGAGTCACCACTCTGGTTGTGAGGATGGAAATGTAGGAACTGCAATAACGTTGCTCTTAGGCAAGTAAGCTGCAGAACGAGCTAAGTATGAGAATTTATTTGGCCTCAGCCTGGAAAGTAGCACTGAAAGGCGCTTCAGAATTACCTTTTTGAGCACAACTTCTTTTCCTGCTTCCAGAGTTCTGCAAGAGGATAGAGGCATAGAATGTAAATGGACTTGTCTAATCAAACTTCTCCAGTGGTAACTCCTGTGCAGCTCCATAAGCAACAGCAACAAATGGGAGTGCCAGTGCAAATAGAGTACCAGGGGTTGCCAATGTTTTTATTCCTGGATCCCATAGTTCTCCCCTGAGCATGGTTAGGAAATATGGGTGCCACCCACTGGCATCACTGGTGGGAGGTGCATAAGGGAGGAGGTAGGAATCTTTTTTCATGAACAGGGGACCAGTGTAGACATTGTTGCTGCATCAAAGCTTTCTTCCATGGATCTTTGTGATTGTATGAGCGTGTTTCTGTGTAAGTACAAGTTGGTATGTGTGTGCTTATATCTGCCTTGGGCATGCGCATCATTTAGACGTAAGTGTGCATTTCTAGTGAACATCTGCAGAAAGCAAAGCCATTAGCTAGTGTTAAGATGGAGCTTGGACTGTTTATGACTCAGATTATACAACACGACTGCTGGCTAATGGTCCTGAAGTCTGCTTTCCTGTGCTGCTGTCATGTCTGTTCATATGTGTATTTTGTATCTGTGTGTAATCTGAGAGTGAAAGAAACTAGGATTTATGGTCTTATGGTTAATCCTGTGTATTTTTGTGTAAGCATATGTATGTGTAATAGCCAAGTTAGGTTGATTTAGTGTGCTTGCTTTCAGAGTGCACCTGCAAAGCTTGATGTTATTGCTGTATTATTTCTCCTTTGACTGGATTCATGTTGTAGCCACAACGTGAGTCCAGGTGGATTTGCTAGCATACTAAGAATCAAAGGAAATAAGAAATGAAACAGACCTTTTGTGATACCTTAAAGTGTAGATATGTTCCAGTTTCCTCTTTCTACTGCCTCTGTTGTGCAACTGATTAAGCATAATTTCACCCATCAATTTAGCATGAGAACAAACTGTTTAATATTTCATCCATCACTGACTTCCATAAAGCCATGTTAATACCAGGAAGAATGTCATATATTATTATTGAGGTTAATTGCCTTGAACTCATAGCTGAAAATAAAGTAAGTACTTAAAAGGATGAGAGTCCTGATGCTTATAAAACATTCTAGGTTATACTGTTGGTGAAGCTGTTAAACTTAATTTTTTGGCAATGTTTGTAAGTAGCAGTGGTTAAATGTACATGCCTTGCTTTTCTGTCGGTCATCACTATTCACCACATTGATTTTTTTTTTTTTGCAGTTTAGAACAAGTAGTCCAGGTCCTCTGCTGGTGTAAATCAGTGCAGCACCACAGAGCCTCTTCCAATCTTATTACTTCAGTCCTCAGTAAAGATAGTATACTTAGTGTAGCAGTGGGGCATCATCCAAAATGCTTGTGTGTTCTCCAGAGAATAAACAAAACCATACACAACAATTTGAACTGAAATACAAATTTCTACAGGGGTAATCTTCACCTGTAATGCAGAACAGCTAAAATTTTACAACAGGGATGTGTTTTGAGAGGTCTGCAGCTGTCTGCAGTCCTGGAGCAACTCAAAGACACTGACATGCACTGGTGAGTCTAGCCCTGTCTGAATGAGGTTGTACAAGTGGCAAATGCACGTATACAATCAGAAGGTTTTGTAGGTATATGATTGCACATACTAAGGGATTAGTGATATCAGAAATTACAGCTAGAAACGTGCTTGCGTGCACAGGCTCTGGATTTTTAACTACAAATGCAGAAGAGTTCCAGATGTGCTTCAAATTAGTTATGGGCCTGGCAGTGTTGAAGGAGCCCTATGAATTTTTGTGCATATGGTAACCTTTGGGCCTAGGCATACCTGTTTGCTTGTGAAGCACTGTAGAACAAGCTTAATCTTAAATTCTCTCTGGTCATGCAGTCTACCATTCATAGGATTTGATATTGGATGTCCTATATAATTTTCTAAACTTCAAAGTCCCAGTGGTGCTTCTTGACACAAGCGCTGATCATAACGAGTAGAAAACTCCATATTCAGCTCACTTGTTGCTTCATAAATCATCCTTTTAATATTCTTCGTGTCTGTGCAGAAGCCAGAAGTTGGAGACCCACTAGCTCATAATTGAACATGGCAGGGGATGTAAAAAGCTTCACACGCCTGCTACTGGAATGCAACAGCAATGACAAGCTATGTGGTAAGATTCCTGGATTCCTTCAAGTAATAACTTTCACATGCTGAGCAAGAAGTCCAGCTTTGCTAGAAAGTGGGCCAAGCGCTTTCCCCTCCTCCACCTGCATTCCAGCCCATAGAGAGAGATTTGACTGAGCTTTCCATGCATTGTGTCTCAGGGGAGAAACTTTTAAGGGGATGCAGCCTTTGTGGTGGGATTCATCTCACATAATTTTAGCCATTTTAGAGTGTTTCTGCTTTGAATGAGACATAATATAGCCATTAAAGATTTCCTGCAGCTTCACCAGGGACCAGTCTTGTGAGATTTTGATTTCATGACTTTCTGTCATCTTTGGGAACTGAAACATGGTCTTGGCCTATGCAAAAATAGCATCACCTCCAAATCTGGGGACATAAGAGAGTTAGTTACTTGCAACATCCTTGTTAATTATAATGTCCACACCTTGTTTTCTTTAAAATGTTTCCTGTAATTTTAATGGAAGGAGCTGAAGCTGTAATTGCACATGTATTTGTGATGGCATAGCAATATTCAGCCCTTCCCATCTCCCTGCTGTCCCTTTGTCAGGGCCAGTTCTGTTGCACTGGTGGATGATACTTACACATGGCTACGATTTCCAGCCTCTCTATTACAACATTTACATAAAAGACCTCAGGTGTGGGCATCCCAGTGGTTTCATGCAGTTTAGATACTCAGCACCTTTGAAAAATAGGGTGGCAGCACTAACAGTGTTCAGTTGCTATTCCAAGGAGCAGAGGATAGATATACTTTTGGGGTTGAAAGTTACTGAAATATGTTATTACTATTCTGTTACACAGAACCAATGTGCATCAGGCAATGCTGCTTAGTCCTCATTTTCCCATTTTCTTTTTCTTCTGGTAGTTGTGCGTGAATATCAGACTGAAGTGATTGTTGTTCCAGTTCTCCTTGTGGGTGTTTTTGTCATCATGCTAACTGTGATCCTTTGGCTCCACTGCCGAGGCTTGCGAGCAAAGCAGGAGCAATCATCAACATCTGGACACCGAGGTAAAAAAACTTCTTTTTAACCAGAGGAGCGAGTGTTCCTATCAGTGGCCAGAAGACAGTCCCATTTCCTTATTGCTCGAGCCATTATGCAGTAGCATTTATAGAATCAACTTGGTTGGAAAGACCTTTAAGATCATCAATTCCAACAATTCTCCAGCACTGCCAAGGCCATCACTCAACCATATCACTAAGGTCCTCATCTACACGGTTTGTGAACACTTCCAGGAATGGTGACTCCACCACTGCCCTGGGCAGCCTGTTCCAATGCCTGAGCACCCTCTCTGTGAAGAAATTTTTCCTAATATCCAGTCTAAACCTCCCCTGGTGCAGCTTGGGGCCATTTCCTCTTGTCCTTTCACTTGTTACTTGGGAGAAGAGACTGACCTCCACCTCACTACAACGTCCTTTCAGGTAGTTGTAGAGAGTGATAAGGTCCCCCCTGAGCCTTCTCTTCTCCAGGCTAAACAACCCCAGTTCCTCAGCCATTGCTCATAAGACTTGTGCTCCAGACCCTTCACCAGCTCCATTGCCCTTCTCTGGCCCCGCTCCAGCACCTCAGTGTCTCTCTTGTAGTGAGGGGCCCAGAACTGAACACAGGATTCGAGGTGCGGCCTCACCAATGCCCAGTACAGGGGGATGATCACTTCGCTGGTTCTGCTGGCTATGCTATTGCCGATGCAAGCCAGGATGCTGTTGGCCTTCTTGGCTGCCTGGGCACAAGCTGGCTCGGATACGGCTGGCCGTCAGTCTGGTCTGAAGAGCCTGAGTGGTGTTCAGCAATTGAGTGAAAATTAAAAAACTGAGAACCCTGATTTATGCCATTTGCAGTAGTAGTAGTGGAATCTGTAGTATTGGTGGATCTGAGAAAACTTAAAACAACATATCATATAGACTGTTTAGCACACTGTGGTAACATACCTTGAGACCTGCAAAGTGAGTTTATGTAACAGCCTTGTAGAGGCTACTGCAAAGAGAGTTTTGCTGAGGTGATTATGAATAACAGTTGTTTTGATGTAGATCACACCTACTTAATCCATTTTCTATCCTTTAAGATAAATTTAGAAAATTTAAGTAAAATTTCAAGCTGCTGTCTCCCACTTCCTGTGGAGACAACAGGAAATAGAACAGGGACTGGGTGGGGGGAAGGGGTAGGGAAAGGTTCGTAGATACCAAAAAACACATGTTGCAGAAATGAAATTCTGTGGAACTGAATGTGGAAATGAAAATCCAGTACTGAATTGATTTTGGTTTTGTAGAGGAAAAAGCCTTTTCAGCCTATATTAAGGGAAATAATTGAGAGCAAACACCCTGTCGGAACACCCTGTGCATGTTGCTTCTCTAACAACTGGTAGCTGGTAATAAAATGGTCATTGCTTCAGGACATGGGAATCAAGTACAAATGTGTCTTACCTAGAAGGTTTACATAGTTAAATATAGCAGAGATCTCCAGCCTCATTCTGCCTTTTTATCAAATAGAGTTGGAGATAAATTCCCTCTCCTCTTCAAGGACCAGGATAAGTAAGATACAATAACAGTTCCTTACTTTGTCCTGATTTCCAAAACACTATGTGGTAAAAATTAAAGAGGCTAGAAGGACAGGCATTGCCACCTATTACAAGAGTTCATCTGTCTGGTTTTATGCATCATGTGTATTTGCTTTTGTCAGTGAATGACAAGAATCAGCAGGAATACAGCTCAACAGAGAGCCGCTATATCCAGCTGAATGAGACATCTGTGGAAAGCCTGCTAAATTCTGCATCCTTGACTCTGAAAGAACTGGAGATACCACGAGAGAAACTCTCACCAGGCACTTGGCAGCTGATAAAACATGGCCGCTATGGGAGCATCTACAGAGCACAACTGGAAACTGGGAACCCCGGGAGGACTAAGACTGTAGTACTGAAAGCCTTACGAGGTAAGGCACATGGTCAGGATCTCTGTATCAAAGACTTGATGCTGGGCAGAACTTGCAGTCTTTGCTGGGCAAGAACAAGCTGTTTTGAGTATCGTGTTAGCTAGTCTGAGTGGCTGTTTTGGTACCAGTGTCTTGGTAGCACTAAAGAAGATTGCTATTCATGTTGTTTTTAAGCTACTCACCCTGTTCTTTGCTGCCTCCGTTTGGTGGTTTAGGTTTGGTTTTTTTTTGGGGGGGACAGAGGGGGTTGGTTTGGTTTGTTTGTTTGATTGGTTTGGTTTGGGTTTTTTGTTCTTTCAGACCTGGCTAGTGTCCAGGAAGTAAAGCATTTCCTGGGAAGGATTAAATTCCATCAAAATCTTGGCCATCATGAGAACCTGGTTGAATTGGTTGGATGCTGTGTAGGTCAGCTCCCACTTTATATGATCATGGAAGATGTCTCTCTTGGTGACCTGTTGACGTTTCTATGGATGTGTCGAAAGGTGAGTCAAAAGAAGTGATGATATAATATCTTCTTAAATTCCTTAGGTACATATTTATCCATAAGTCATAGTCCATAAGTCATAGATGATTCTTTTCGTCTCTCCATGCATCCCTCTATATCAGTCTAAACTATTTCCACCCCCCAAGGAAGTTCTCCACAAGTCTAAACTGGAATGGAATTAGTGGATATCTCAACTGATATGATACAGTTTGGAGAAGTTGACATAGTCCTACAGATAACTGGAGCTTCTTGAAAGATACAGCAGGCACTGGAATAAGAGTGAGAGTTGAGACAGCTATCTGAATTTCTAATCAGTTTTAAATAATGTCTCACTCCAAATACTTTTAAGAAAGCAGAGCAGTTACAACACCAGGAAACAGAGCATATGAGTGAAAGGTTGATACTTGTGCTGGAGGGATGTCATATGGGACCTGGTGCTGTTTGTTGTATGTATCAGTAATCTAGAAAATGGGATGACAGTGAGATGATGATTCCAGCTGGTAAAGGCAAGTGCTTACCCTGTGGAACTGCAGGATTTTACAAGATTGAGAGACCTGCCGATAAAAAGAACAGATGAAATTCAGCATAGTTACAAATGAAATTATGACTATGTAGAAAAGCAACCTTAGCTTCACATATGTAATGATGGCCTCATATCTGCCCATTGCTGATGAAGAATAAAATCATGGATCTGATTGTATGAAAATGTCAACTCAAGCTGAAAAAGAAACCAAGTATTAAGCATTATCAGGAAAGGCATAGGAACAAAACTCTGCCATGTCACTATATGAATAATTTTCCTACATCTGGAATACTAAATACAGAGAGATTGCTTATTGTCTTATTCAGCAGAAAGCAAAGGGGTAGCAAATAAAGCTACCAGGTGTCATGTTCAAAACAAATGAAGTGGTTCTTCATGAAGTGGGGAGTTGAGTAGTGGAATTCCTTGCCACTGACTTCTGTAGATATGGAAACTTTACATGGGTTCAAGACAAGACTGAATGCATTCATGGCAGGTAGCCTTTCAGAAGTTACAGAATATGTTGAAACTGTAACCATCTCAGGAAATCCTTAAATTGAAAATAGGTGGGAGGCTGGAAAATGACACAGATAACCTTGTGTGGTTATCTTATTCTCTTTCTTTCATCTGGCACCCAGGGAGGGTCACTATTAGAGACAGGATAGTAAGAGAAATGGACTGTTAGTCTCATACAAGATAACCATTTCTATGTTATAAATGTGCTTTTCTACTCATCGCTGTGATTTATTATGTATCTTTCATTCTTCTGTGTGGATTGTCATTCTCCGGTGTCATTCTACCCATTTCTGTCTAACCTATTAATCTCTTCTCCACCCTTCAATTTACCCACCAGTTGTCTCTAATGTACTTGTCTTCCCCAGCACACCATCCATCCATCAACATCACCCATCCATGTACCCTTATATTTCAGTCAATTTATAATCAGTTGGGAAATTACTTGGGGGAGTGTAAGATTTGATAGTACTCATTTTATTAGAAGAAAACATTCCCCGGTATGCTATGGCATTTGTTTGAATCAAGATCTGCTCTTTTGTCTCTAGGATGTAATGACAATGGATGGTGTCCCCTGTGACCTCACTGAGAGGCAAGTATATGAAGTTGGACAGCAGGTTGCAGCAGCTCTGGTAAGTCTGCTCATATTTGCTACATTTTTGCCTTTCTGATTGCAACACAAGTCTGCATGGTGGCCTAAGTCTTCTTGGCCTAAGCAGTGAGGATGTGCTTTGTTAAAGCTGAGCCATATGTGCTTGCTTTATTTTGGTGAGCATACGTGTCTATTCCACAGCATGGAAGACAGGCATAAATTAAGTGAAAATTTATATCAATTAAAATTCCTTTTAAAATGATCATGGTCTCTTTGTTTTCCAACTTCCCAGGCTTATCTTGAACAGAAGAAATTGTTCCATGGTGACATTGCTGCCAGGAATGTCCTTCTTCATTCCAACTTCACTGCTAAGCTCTGTGGTTTCGGTCTGGCCTATGAAACTCACACATATGGTGCCAAGTCAGTCACAAAGACTGTGCCAGTCAAGTGGCAGGCACCAGAGCGGCTCCTAAAGAAACCTCCCAGCATCAAGGCAGACATGTATGATTTAATTTTTGGATTAGAAGTTCATCTCTTTCACTCCTGTGTGTATCATTTCATGTCCTAAAATTCACAGTAAGTCCTGTCTAGTCTAAGCATAATGGTCCGCTTTATATCTCATACCTTCTCATTTCTGCAGGTCATGCCTAGTTGTTTGTATGCATTTAAGCCAGCCAGTTAGCTAGAATGGAAGCTTAACATCATTTGTTTTCTTTTCTTGCAGATGGTCTTTTGGAATTCTGCTGTATGAAATGATTACATTAGGTAAGAAGATGCAATGATAATAAAAAAATATGTAAGAAAGCAGCAAATTAACAAGACCGTAATCTCAAATCTTAGAATGTAATGTTGGGCCATTTAAATAAGCATCCTCTTTTTTTTTTTGCAAAGCCTTGACAATTCCTTTTAGACTTCATTTCAGTGTGAATTGCGGTAGCTAAAAAAAAACGGATTTTGGTAGGGAAGGAAGGCATTCTTACACAGAAGCTGCTATCTGCAACCATTTCCTTATTATAGTTTTTCTAGTGTTATTTCTTTTGCCCTTCCAGGTGCTCCACCATATCCTGAGGTGCTACCTTCTGACATCTTACCATACCTTCAGAGAGAGAACATGATGAAGCAGCCCTCAAGCTGCCAGCAAGCCATGTAAGCCACTTACTTCATGGACAATTGAACTTGAGATCTGCAGAGCTAAATGGAAGTGAGACATATATACAAAACTAGATCTTACAGAGGATCTCTATAAACAAAATAGTCATCTATTAGCTGAGGAGACTTTTTCTCACATGTCTACCACATCTCTTTACTAGATACTGCTGCATGGAACCTTGATTGCCAAACCCTTTCTTTCCTGCTTTTGAAAGTTACTCTTTCTCTCTTGTCTGCCCTTGCATTTTGTTCCTCCACTGCTTTCCTGCAAGGTGCAGGACTATTCTGGAGTAATCTTTCTCCTCTAAGTTGCAGGATTCTCCCTGAAGCAAACAAAGCATCCATGAGCAAGATCTAAGGCATCATATTTCCTTTTGTGAAGGCATAATTTATTCTAATTTTAGAGGCTTTTTCTCCCATAATGCTGTTTCAAAAGGGAGTACCAAACAATCTTTTTCCCTTTTCCCATACTCACAGTTGACATCCTGGCAAACAACTGTATGCATTTGTCCCCACGCAATATTCTGTGGTTGCACATTTCAGAGGGTCATTGAAAGAACTTTACATGAAGCAGAAAAAGAGGAGGTCTCTAGACATTTTAAATGTGAGATGACTGTAGTAAAGCTTTGTGTTGGTGCTTCTCGTTCCCAGTGCTTCCCTACTTCTCCATCTTACAGGTACAGCATCATGAAGTCCTGCTGGCAGTGGAATGCAGCTAACCGGCCTTCTCCAGCAGACCTGATGTGGTCCCTACAAACAGCTATGAAGAACAGCAATGACCATGCAGTATTGCAGGTGCCTGAGCTAGTGGTGCCTGAACTCTATGCTAATGTTGCTGGTGTTGATGTGCTAAATCTAGTGAGGGAATACACTATACTCTGAAGGACCTTGATACATGTTGGTATAAGAGAATTCTCTGAGTCTGCCCTTTCTAGACACTTTGCAAGCTCAGGATAAGGTGTGTATGCTGGGAGGGATCTCTTTGTTTTTCAAATACGTTATATATATCAGATCTCTCCTCCATTCCAGAAACAACAAACTATTATCATTATTATTATGAAATCAACCTGTTGATATCATTCTGCCAGTGGTCATTTTTTTTAGGAAACTGTAGAAAATGTAATGAGAAGCTGGAGTTAAAGGAGTGTATTGGGTTTGTGTAGCAAGGTTTTGGTAGCAAAAGGATTACACGGATGGCTTCTGTGAGAAGACACCAGAAGCTGTCTCCGTGCCCAACAGTGCCAGTTCCAGCCGGCTCCAAGACAGAACTGCCACTGGCCAAAGCTGAGCCCATCAGTGATGGTGGTAGCACCTCTGGGATAACGTGTTTAAGAAAAGGTGAAAAAACCTGTGCACCGTCAACTGGAAGAGAGAAACAACCCTACAGACACCCAGGTCAGTGCACCAAGGAAGGCAGGAGGTGCTCCAGGCTCTAGAGCAGAGATTCCCCTGCAGCCCATGGTGCAGACCATAGTGAGACAGGCTGCCCCCCTGCAGCCCATGGAGGTCCATGGTGGAGCAGATTCCACCTGCAGCCTGTGGAGGACCCCATGCCAGAGCAGGCAGATGCCCACAGGAGGCTGTGACCCCTTGGGAAGCCTGCACTGGAGCAGGTTTGCAGGCAGGACTTGTGACCCCGCAGGGAACCCATGCTGGAGCAGTCTGCTCCTGAAGGGCTGCTCCTCATGGAAGGGACCCACGCTGGAGCAGTTTGTGAAGAACTGTGGGAAAGACCAATGCAGGAGAAGTTCATAAAGGACTATTCCACAACCCCCGTTCCCCATCCCCCTGCACCACTGGAGAAGGTAGAGAAAATCAGGAGTGAAGCTGAGCTCGAGAAGAATAGAGGGTTGGGGAGCAGGTGTTTTAAGATCTCATCATTGTACTCTGATTTTGATTGACAATAAATTAAACTGATTTCCCAAGTTGAGTCTGTTTTGTCCATGATAGTAACTAGTGAGTGATCTCTCCCTGTGCTTATCTCATCTCAACCCGTGAGCCTGTTGTTGTATTTTCTCTCCCCTGGCCAGTTGAGGAGGGGCAGTGATAAAGCAGCTTTGGTGGGAACCTGGTGTCCAGCCAGGGTCAACCCACCACAAGGAAGTTTCTGGATATCTCTCCCATTTTTTTCTGTCCCAGGAAATTGCATCAGTTGGGTATTCAAAAGAGGAGATGTCCTGGGGAATATCCTATGGATAAAGTGTAGGAAAAAGTGTACAGAGTAGGTGGTACAAATGGATAGTTTCCTGTCCATTCACTAAGGACCCATCCAAGACAGTTGTGTTCTTGCCTTTTAATAGTTCAATAAATGTCTGGGATTTCTCCAGTGCTTTATATACTAGCTTCCTACGGGAGAATGGGCACTGTATTGAACAAACACCAGAAACCTGCATATCTGTGGATGCAGAAGTTGTTGCATTAATGTAATACATCTTCATGTATAGTGTACCTTTCCTGTAGTAGTTGCGGGGTCAAGGGAGTGCTACTCCAAGACCAAAGTCATATTATCTCATGCTTATCTCAGGTTAAAGTCCTTACAGCCCTGAATTTCTCAGGGATGGCCTTTAACCAGTGATTCCTTTGAGCGGAGCAGGTCATTTGTTCCTGTGCTCCTCTTTTGAGTTGCTAATTGCTGGGTTAATTACTTTGTTTTTTTGGGGACATCTCTCCATGGTTATAACAGCTACTGTAAAAACAGTATGGAAATGTTAAGAGTGGACCACATAAGAAAGGTTTGTGTACAGTAAAAATAACATATGATAAGAATAAGCATTCACAGTGACACTGTTGTGTGCTTATGGTAAGAATATACCATAGACTGCATTTATCTCTGTGGTGACACCTTTACTATATGACTTCTGCATTGAGGATCTGGATAATGAACATTACCTTCTTAGCTACTCTATGACAAGGGTGACAGTATGCGGCGTTTTGTGAAGACTGTGATGATATCAGAGCTATTTCGGGGTCTCACGTATAAACAGCACAGATAACTTTGGTAATCATATGGAGGATATGAATTTGTGCCCAGTGAGCTGCTGAACATGAACTCAAGATTAAGCTTAAAATAATAGCATGAGAAATTTTGTTTATGGAGTTTTCTTGTAAGCTTTTTGTATGCCATGCATTGGTCAGTGGATACACTTTAATGTGAGTTCCAGACTTGATTCCACTAAAGATTTCAATGACTGGGCTTGTTGCACTGGTGATTTATGTGAGTGCACATGATTTGACTATTCAGGTTATGAGTAGGCTGTGGCTGTGCCAGTGCTATTGCAGAAAAGTTAGTAGTGCCTATGCTAAGACTTGCCCTAGGACATCTGAGGGTTGAAGTCCCAGTGGAAATAAACCTGTATGTCTTCAGTGTCTGCCTGAGAGAGGGGCAAGTGATTTTAATCAAAAAAGTGGGGATTTTGCTTGTTCAATATTTGTATTTTATAATATAAGCTGCACAAGCCTTATCTGAAAATATTTGGTCATTGATTTTCATGAGCATGCAAACTTTGTAAAATGTCAGAGGTACTTGAAGCCATAGTGCTGCTGCAGACCTGATGAATAATGCACAGTGGTTCATAGGGAGCATTGTTAAACGGAGAGATAAATGTGACAAATGCATCACTGTTCTCAGACCTCCCTATCTTGTTGCATCACAGAAAGCGATTTTCTGCTTTACACAAATCCTCATATTTTGTTTCTGTTATCAAAGCTCTGATCAAGGGAATACGTGGGAATTCAGGAAGCTGAGCACCTCACGACCTCTAACAAAATACCTGTTTTAGTTTCCCCAGAGAACAAACCTGTGCCAAGACCCTGCTTATGAATTTACCCACAGAAAGACATTCTCCTGCTGTATGATAAGGTCTAGATTTAATTTCCTTTCAATTAAGTGGCTTGATTCTCAATGTGAGCATTTCTTATTTTCCCGAGGTTAGCTTATGTAGGTTTGGAAGTGACCCAATCTAAATCAGATTAAGTGAATTAACACCAACAGCTCTCCTAGGGATAAGGAAGTTCTGTCTAGTGCAGGCAGAGAGAAAAAAATGTTATAGTTCAAAAAGTGACAACAGACAGGATGCACAGATGCTAACTATTCATGCTGCAGTTTGGCTTCACCATGCTTGGAATCTTCCTGAAACCACAGATAAGCCATTAGCTTTTTAAGTCTTTTTGAACTGTCTAAGCCTCCATAAATCTTTTTTCCTGCTACAGTGGGCATATAGCAAAGGATTCCCATTTAAACACAGAGAAGAAACACACTGCAGCGCTCTTACTTGCTTTTCCGTGGTCACAGAATTGCTTTTTGGTGAAGGGCTGCAGTTCAGTCATAGGACTGAGGGTGCATTTGTTTATGCTCCCTCCAACAGCTTGTGGTTTTATTTATAGCAGGTACTGCATCACCAAGAAATAGCAATAATTCACAAACATGCCACCACTGCCCAACTCTCCAAGACACAGAAAAGTGTTCACTTTTTTCACATTAGTTAGTCTCATATTGATACGTCCCAGCAGAAACCAGGACACGTATTTATAGAATGCTTCAACAGGTCTTTTTGCCTATGACAAAAGGAGGAGGTGGCTTGGGGTTTTCCTCTTGCCCGATATTTAAACAGCCCCCACGGTCATCCACTTCTGCAAGACGCATTTTACTTCAGTAGCTTCGTGTTATACAGTAGACATTTTGCTCTTCTGTTGACGTGTCAGCATAGCTTCACACAAAACATGTTATAGCTGTAGGTTAGAAATTAGAAGCTCATTCACCTTGCAAGCTTTTCTGATTTTTCACCAGTACTTTGGGTCTGGTTTACTTTCCACTGCTGCCACCACCTTGCATATTTTGCTCTTTGTCTTTGCTGGAGCAGCCCTTGCAGTCAGAGCTGCTCCGAGGTGGCATCCTAATAACGAGGATCAGTCATGCTTCACTGCAGCAGTTGCTCTCGCTAAGGCAGGGGAATTTTTTCAGATGTCATAACAAAGGGATGTCAAAATAACCCTTGTTACAGGGTTACGAGTGCCTTTACTTCACACAGGTTCAGGAACGATGCCAGCGTGGTTTCTGATCCAAGAAACAGGCAGCAATGTGGCAAAACTGAGCCCTGCCCACAGGCTGCAGCGTTTGCCTGTTTCCCTATAGTTGCTGCAGTCGGCTGTGTGCCAGGACTGACTGGTCTTACCATATCTGCCCTCTGGACATCTACCTTAAAATTAAGAATTCATGTTGTGAGGGAAGAGGAGGACTTGACTGCACATCTGATTTTATTTAGATGCAACTGTGAATCTGAACAGCATTAAAACAACTCCATGTGTAGTGAGTCATACATTTCAGATAACAGTAGTAGCTGTAGTGTTTGAGCTTTCAGATGAAGCCTGCCACATTTAAACTGGCATCACATACAAAAATACAGTAACTCTTATTTTGTATGGCATCAGCAATCCTGAGTGTAATGGAATTGTTAAATACCCAACAAAATAACTGGATTTCATAGAGCTTGTTGGTAATCCAAGGATTTATGTACAAAACATATCAGAAAAGCAAAGATGTCCAGGAAACATGCTTAGTACAGTCCATGACTGGACTTCTGCATGTTAAAATAATCACACATTTCTGGAATTTGTTCCAAAAGGAATAGTGAAGGCAGAAGGCTTGAAGGCCTTATCCTCTGGAGAGGTGGTTAAAATAAACACATCTAAGGCAGAGTTGTGCAGAAAAGCTTTAAAATGTTAGCAGGGTAGCTTTAACTAGTATTTTTTAAATACTGGAGACAAAATTTGTTCTTGCCTCGTTCTGTGTGGCCGTAGCTTTTCTGCTCAAAGGTTATAAAAACTGCTAGATACAGCTAATGGCTGGAGAGAAACAGCTGACTTTGGCCAATGTAGCCTTGTGAAACCAAGAGAGGACATCACAGTCTTGTCTTTAAGATGTGCACACAGCGTGAGAGGTGTGGGTGGCTATGGGTGACTTTTCAGATCTGTAATGGCAGCACAGTTTGGAGTCTGACTCAGGACAGAGAGGTATCAGGTAGAAAAAGAACACTCGGAAAACACTGCCAAGGCATCATTAAATTATTTGGGGCTGACAAGTACCTATTTTTTCAGGCCAAGCGATATACTGGAGTTAGAGAATGCTTCCTGAACACCTGCCATGTCTTATCCATAGTGGCTTTGCAGCTCATGTTAGAAGTGTTGATAATCTAGTATGATCCTCTATTGCAAATTCCTCGCCGTTCTTAATGGTCTAGTGTTGGAATGGCATCTGACCTAGCCTTTGTTGCTGTAAGTGATGGGGTACACCTCAGTTATGAATAATTTGTTCTGAAAATCATTACTGGAATCTTGCTGTGCTATACAGCTGCTTTTATAGCATCTTTAAAACTGAGTTTGGTGGTTGCTGGTTTGTTGTAAGCACCCTGCCATGTGGTTGAGCTTTATGTGAGCAGCCAGTAAGCAGCAGATGAAGAAATGCAGTGTGAAAAGCACAGCCACACTGTTTTCTCCTGAGTGCTTCTGTATGTTTAGAGCAAATTTGATGTGGATGCAATTGGCATGTGAAATACCATATCATATCAGATAAAGCAACAAGGACTTAAAGTGTTGGATCTTAGTAAGGATGACGTATCTGTAGAGCCTGCATCCCATAAGTCTCCTTTAAAGCTGAAGAAAAAATTGCTGGACTCCCAAGAGTCTCACAACTTATGGATCTTCCTTCTTACTTCCCTCTTGGGTTTGATAAATGTTTCTTACCCAGCACTGCTTTTTTTCCTGTTCCTGTCAGAGGCCATAGAATTAAAGATCATCCTGAACTTGTTTCTGAGCTCTTAAGACTGGGGTGAGCTTGCAGATCATGAAGTGTGTGTGGCAAGGCTTAACATTCACTGGCAAGTGCATGGCTGGGTGTTATTTCAAATCTCTTCTCCCTGCTGCTGTTTTATGTAGAATGCTGGTTTTTTGCTTTATTTTTTGAGGTGTCCTGTGTTAGAGATTTCTTTCTGTGTATTGAAAATGCCTCTGTGGTGGTATTTACAGCTGCTATCTTGTCAGATACAGAATCATGCATGGGGAGTGAGACAGCTTATTGTCTCTCCAGGTTCCAGGCAGCTGGCCAGCTTTCTGAGCACATCCTGCTTTATCACCCAGGACACTGTATTCACAGAAATTGCTCCTTTCAATCTCTGTTCAACCTTGAGTGTGAATTTCCATCCTGAAGTGTAAAAAACAGGTAAATAATGTAAATTACATGTAAAAACATGTAATTTTGTCATATATGGATTAAGTTGGTCAATACAAACGTCTCTTACAACCAAACCAACTCACTTCACCTTCTCCTTTCATTCTTCACCCTCTGTTTCACTTACAGTAACTACTGACTTTGAGAAACTTATAGCAGACCTATGGTGTACGGAAGCATTGTTTAGTAGTGCTTGAGCCACAACACTACCAACAAGGCATGTTATGAAATATTTATCAACCTGTTTAGATTAGAATGTAAATTGTTGCACATGAGTCAAGGAGTGATTTCTGTCCACACTCAATTTTGACTTTTCCTTCTTGGAGCGGTTTTTAGCAGAAGTAAAGATGCTAGCATCCAGGGTTTAAGAGCAAAAGAACTGTTAAAATAGGAAGTGAAGAGCACAGTTAAGATTAAAGAAGTTGAGATGTTGTGGCAGAGGAAGAAATTACCGTGTCTTCTTGCTGCAACAGGATGACCCTTGCCTACATCCAGTACCTTCCAAAGGTGCTGGATTTGCTTATCGGGAAGCTTGTTATTCACATACTGGGTGGTATCAAGATGATAGCAGAAAACCGAGCCCTGTCACGAGACACATGCTGCACCTTTCTTCCTGCTTCCTGCCAGTCACTGCAGACTTATCCTTTCCCTATTTCTTCATTAATAACACAATGCATGTTTGCTCTGCGAGATATATTCCCTCCTGGAATGACATCTAGAGCCCTTCAGTGCAGTGCCCAGGGCGAATTTGATACATCAAAATAGGACCTGGAAGAACTTGGCATGGTAGTAATGTCGAGGTAGTCAAGCAAAGACTGTACTGAATTCATTCAAAAATCAGTGATTTTGAGCACAGTTGCCTGGTTTAAGATTGTAGAGCAGTACCTGCATTTGCTATGATATGACTAAGTTCTCCAGGAGTATTCTAAGTAGGAAGAGGTGCTAGTGTGATTCATATTAATTAAAACAACTTTTGTTTGCAAGAGCAGCTGAATGCAAACATGAGAATTATCTCTTCAGTGAGAGGAGCTGTATGTTTCTTCTGACTCAGGGCACATCCGGAGTTCTGTGGCTACACTATAGCCTTGCGATTTCTCAGTGATCTGTTTTACTTGGCAAAGGTAAGGAAAAAAGAGTTTGAAAGAGCTCTCGTCTGTGGAAATCTGGGAACTGAGTCAGAAGAAAGTAAATTAGAAAAATAATCCGCTAGCTGATAGTTTATTTTTTGCCAGGCACCACACAGTAATTCCAGTGTAGGTTATCTTGCTGCCTCTTATAGAGCCTGCTTTTCACTCCAGGGGTAAAGCTGCCAAGTTGCCTCACATTGGCCAGAGCACTTGGCTGCACTGGGATCTTGCCCTGTAACTGGGGTTCCTGGTGATAGTGCCAGGGAGGATTGCTGGAGGACAGGCACACTGGAAGCAGGTCTGGATTGTGGTTGTAGATGATTTAACCAGTGCCCAAATTTGTCTTTTCAGCCATGGTTGGCTTCATTTTGGCAGAAGCTGGGACCTGATATGAAGCACTATTTGTGGCAAGAAGGGGGTTGTGATACCTGGTGATCGCTTCCTATCCATGCTTGTCATTCAGGATGGCACAGTGTGAGCATGAATGTTGGGATACTCCAGATGGTCTGTTTGTGGCCTGTAGGCATCTGTTGGTTTGGGGTTTTTTGAAGTGAGATTGCTCAGTGCTCGTCTGGAACCTGACAGCAGTAAGACACATCGCTGATAGTCCTGCTATTTAATTCTACCTGCAAGGTAATTGTGGTGCATGTCCCCAAGCGTGCTTACCAGGACTGTAGTCTTCTTGCAGCAGCAGTTGCCCATCTCAGGCCTTTAGTTATAGCTTCCTTTTTCTTCTCCAGAGAGCAGGTCTAGGAAAATGTAAAGGATGAAAATAGTGAGAGGGTTATTTTGCTTAACTTAAGACTTGGAGTTCTGTGGCATGCTATCAAAGGTATGTTCTGTGACCAGGCAAGAATATATGACATTGTCATTTGTGTCCTTCTGTGGACACAGGAACTCAAAATCTTAATGCTCATGTTAATAATAGCCAGAGAATGCCTGTGGTTACTGTGGTTCATCACCAAAACCACAATGAGAGAAAGGAAAATCCTAAAACTAGAAAGAGAAAACCATGGGAAAACAGACACAGAACTTCACATCGAGGTCAGTATTCACATGGCTTCTACTAGCAGCTGTGTTGTGAGCACAGTTTGAAAATTCATGATTTCCAGCTGGTTTTCCATCCTGTACATGTGCACGCAGCCTTGAAAACTCTTGCAATTACTTGCAGATCATCATGATTTATGCAACATGCAATATGCAGATGTTAAAAACTGGAGTGTAGATGTACAGAAGCTTCTCGGCAAGATTCTGGAATTGGTAACAATATCTCCAAATAAGCCAAGGCTTGAAGAAAGTAGGCATCATAATTCTGAGAACAACTGTGGTCAAAACAACGCTTATTCACTGTATTACACGTCAATATTTATTTAAGTTGCTGGGTGCCAAAGGAGGTTCCTGTGTGATGGTAGCTTAATGCCCCTGTTGCTTTCTGCCCAGCCTGAAGCACACTGCATGTAAGAGAGGTAATGTAAACCAAGCACTCACCAGGTTTTTTGACTTATATATATAAAAACATACAAATGATTTTTGTAGGGTGAGGGCAGCCACATCTGGGTCCTGGTTGTTCATCCATAACCGTTGTTTCAAAAACAATGAAGAACACCTAGGTGTTGGATGTCTCAGCACAGGAGCCAGTGTACCACACTGCAACTCTAGGAATTGGTCTCTCTCCCTCCTCCTCTGTTTCAGCTCAGCTCTGAACCTGGGAAAATTTGGGTTTCAAGTTGTATTATAATAGAGACAAAAATTTCTTAGAGAAGTTTCACAACCAGCTGCAAGGTTCAGAGCTGGCTGCATCAAATTACACTGTAAGTTTCAGACCTCTCAAAAATGCACATTTCTTTCTTGATGTGAACAGCCATAACAACAACCTGTTTAAGAGGGGGAAAATACTAAACAGAAGAAGATACCTGCTGAAATACCAACAGAGATAATGCCTGCCAGCCTGGGAACAAGGCCTGGAAACAAGAAGCATCCTTGAGAAGCACAGCTGGCACCTTTGAAGTGGTGGGCACTGAGGGACCAGAGACAGCCTGAGATACCATCAACAAGTGCAACAACAACAAGGGATTGTAACAGAAACTTATCATCTGGAAAAAAGGGAAAACATCCTGGGAAAGTGAGAATTGGTAACTGCCAGTGACTGCTCTAGCTGCAAGAACAGGAAAACAGTCTGGAAAAACAAAAACTCTTTTGAGAGAACAGAAAACATCCTCATCTATGGGTTGCTCCAAGTGAAAAATAGAAACTAGCTGCCTCTATTGGCTGCTCCAGGTGGTGGTGTCCTGTGCCCATTTGTGTGTCTGTGATAAAAATTGACTTATTTTTGACCCAAACTGGAACCTCTGCCTCTGCAAACTTCCCATGCTATATGTACTCCTCCTTGTTGTGAGCAGGTCGAACTCCCTGCATGAGCTTTTCAATGTGACCTCCTGACAAGTTACTGGGCCACTGCCAGGGATGCCTCGTTGGCTCCCATTTGTGCCATGGATCATCTTTGAAGTAAGCCTCTGTCTGTTATTTTATTTGTCCCCCTTGTGGGATTGGTTTGGTTCGGTCCCTCTTGTGGGATGCATTTGGCCTCCCACTTGTGGGATCGGTTTGATGTGCTTGGTAGTGGTAATATGATGAACATGCCTTTTTATGCATATAAGTAATCTACCATAAGAGTATATGCTGTTCTATTATTGATAAGTTCGTTTTAGTAGTGATAAGTTTGTAGTAATCTATCTGAAATAGAATCAGAATCACAGCATGATTTGTGTTGGAAGAGACCTTAAAGCTCATGTACTTCCAACCCCCTGCCACGGGCAGGGACACCTTCCACTAGAGCAGGTTGCTCCAAGCTCTGTCCAGCCTGTCCCTGAACACTGCCAGGGGTGGGTCAGCCACAGCTTCTCTGGGCAGCCTGTGCCAGGGCCTCACCACCCTTATGGTAAATAAATTTTTCCTTACCTCTGACTGGCCTGTAGTTCCACAGCTCATCCTTTTTACTGTTTTTAAAAAGTTGGGTTTACGTTTCCTATTTTCCAGTCATCAGGAACTTCACCTGACTGCCATGAATTCTCAAATATGATGGACAGTGGCTTAGCCACTTCATCAGCCAGTTCCCTCAAGACCCGCAGATGGATTTCATTCAGGCTCCTAAGATGATCTCAAACCTGATCCTCTCCTACACTGGGTTTAAGGTCTTCATTCTCCCAGTCCCTGCATCTGCCTTCCATGATTTGAGTGGTATGGCTACAGCATTGGTCGGTGAAGACTGAGGCAAAGAAATCATTGAGAACCTTTTTGGACAACCTGTTCCAGTATTTTACCACCCTCATTGTAAAGAGTTTCTTTCTCACATCCAGCCTGAATCTCCCCTCTTTTAGTTTAAAACCATCACCCCTCGTCCTTGATGCATGAGAGTTTCAGAAGAAACTGACACAGGATTTTGCATTCATGAAAGTCTCTGTTCCTGTCTATAGCAGTTCAGATGAAAACTTCACTACCAGAGGTGTCTTAATTCATCCCAAGCCTCACAATGGTATTTCTCACTGTTTCTCCATGTCTACTGCTGTCTCTTGCCCCAACACCCTTGCACACAGGTGCACCACCTCAGGAAGTAGCGTGGCTGCAGTCCTGAATGGGGAGGGGACACCACAACAAGAAACCAACCAGCCAATGCTATGTCTTTAAAAGATGTGAACCGCATAATGTGGTTACAGATGACACCAATTTATTTAAAAAAACAAAAAAAGAAAAAAGAAGGTTGAAACAATGTCAGTTTCAATGTTAGGTATTAAGCATGCAAGTAAACGTAAGTGATGAAAGGTAAAAAGAGAGCCTTAGAAAGTAGAAGTCATTGTGAAATACCAACAGGACCAGAGAAAACCTAAAACCTTCCCCTGAAACTCTCTGGCAGAATGCATATAGAAAAGAAATAACACCATCTTTCCAAACTGAGATCTTAAGAGTAGGAAGTTGCAGCGCAGCGATGCACAGGGCAAGGCAGGCAGTGCCTGTGGTGCAACCCCAGCTGCTGTGGTGGTGGAAGCTGGTGTCTGTAGCTGCATGTGCCCCTTCTGCTCTCCCCGAGGATGTGCTGGGTACAGTATGTAACTGTGCTGGGTGCCTGTGGCAAGCTGTGGGCTGTGGGGGGCTGCAGGGATGGTCTCTGTGGGAAGAGGTTCTGAGAGAAAGCTAGCGGTGCCTCTGGGGACATGTACTAAAGAAAGGGCAGGGATAAACAGGGTAAGAAGCGATAGAGAGACCACCATCACGATCAGGAAAAGGAGGAGGAAGGAGGGGCCTTTGTGGCTATGGCATTTGTCTTGCCAAGCAACCATACATGTGCTTAGCCCATCTTCCCTGCTATTTGCCGGACATCTGCTGGCTGGTGGGAAGTACTGAAAAAGCTTTTTGCTTTGCTTGGGTGTGCAGCTATTTCCAGGTTCACAAACACACACACAGAATCATGGATCCCCTGAATACCAGCACAGCACGTCTGCATCAGATCCCAGCCCCTTTAACCTACCCCACAGGCCCTCTACTCACCAATGGGTCCAGCTCAGTGCTCACCAGCCATGCAGACACTCATCTCACAGGAACTCCACACTTACAGGACTTTCTCCAAACACCAGCAGGGGCCCTGCTCCCACCTGCTCCCCTGCCCAGCCCCAAGGCCTCCTACCCCCTGGCTAGTGCAGCTTGGAGCTTGCCATGGAATTGGAACTGCACACGAGCAGTCTGCGGAGCCCAGGCTGGGGAAGACATGAGCACTCTCATCCCAGCACCGGCACACAGACTGTGAGCCCCAGTCCTGCTCCAGCTGCTGAGCCCCCTACTCATCACCCATCACTCATCACCTGTCACTCATCACTCCCTTCCTCCCTCCCTTGCCCTGGTCCCCCCAGCAGCTGTGCCCAGGATACACAGGCACGGGTCCTGACCCAGCCACTGGGCTGAGTCCCTCACCCACCCCAGCACCTGCCACCACACTGGGGTCCTGCACCCCTCTGGCTCCAGAGCTGGCTCCACATCCCCTTGCAAGGTGCCCTGGGTGCTGACACCTCATCTTTACAGCACTGGCACACATGGGGCAGGGACTGAGGTTGCAGGGAGAGAGTGAAGGAAGGGTTTAATGAGGAGCCAGGATCTACTGCAGTGATCAGGGCAGGGCAGGGCTGGGTCAGACAAGGGCTTACACGCCATCAGCAACTGCTCACACATGGCCCATCCTCTCCTCTCTGTCACTCCCCTTCCCCTAAATGTTCCTCAACAGGTTTTGCACAGGCCCACCTTGAACATCCCAAATCCTCCTCCTCCTTCCCCCGCCTTTTATCAGTTACAAAGCCTGGGGTGTCCCTCTCCAAAGCTGTGTCTGGAGTTTCTTGTTGGCCCTTTAAGTAGTGGCTGAAGACTTTCAGTCATTGCCATTTCTACTGCTCTTTTATGTGAAGCAGATCTGTGTCTCTGTCAATTATTATCCTCTTTTGCATTTAAAGTGTACTTGAATGGGTGACTGTAACGAAGTGGATGCTCTCACCTTCCACATAGCTTTACAGAAGCAATTCAGTGTCAGTGTGAGCAGCAATAGTTTGAACACTTTCCTATGACTAGTACTGCAAAATTCAGTACTTGGTGATGTGTGGGACTGGGTTGGTAAATAAAGAATATTTTAATGTGGAAAGGCTGTAGCACAGCTCTTCCCACTGGAGAAATGTTTCATTTCTTTTCACCTCAATCACTGTAACAAGAATGAAAGCAATTAAATATTTGTAGCAGATTTAGCTTATGACCAGCTGTTCCTTTCTTTATTATATCAATAGCATCTTGCATGTATACGGGTGTGCTGCAGCTCTCAGGTCTTCACCACAACCTATCTTCCAGATGAGGTGAAGAGATAAGAGCAGTACAGTACAGTGTGGAAATGTATACTATAAAAAATATGTATGCTGTTCTGATTAGATGAGTTTGTTTGTTGTTAATTGTATTTCTGTATTTTCATGAGAAGTCTTGAGTCTGAGATAACCAAAAAACAGAGCAGCAAACACCAACCATCCCCCCCACCAAATAAACAAACATGCAAACCAGAAATGGATATTTTGCTTAAGTTCTTAACATATGGGCATGTTGCAAACCAGGCCTATCTGATAATACACACAAAGAAATGGCACTATGACATATATATGGTGGTGTGGAAGAGAAGCACTCAGAGCTTTCTCATTGTCTTTTTTATTAACCATTATACACGACCTATTTAACAAAGCTTTTTGTAAACCTAATGCTTCCTGTCTAGTCAAAGCTAATGTCTTCAAAAGCATTTCCTGTGAGCTGGTGTTAGCTTTTCAGATTGTGGATTTACTGTGGTTTATCGTTCATGACAACAAAGAGGAGCCAGATACAAGCTGAATTGTCTGTAACCTAAGTTTTTGAACATTAGGTTTAAAGAATTCAAGAATGGGTACTTTCTGCACATCTCCATCTCCAAGATGGAGAACAGCATTTAGTTTAATTTGTTACAGATCACAGAATGGTTTGGGTTTGAAGGGACCTTAAAGATCATCTAGTTCCAACCTCCCTGCCATGTAATGTTATAATGTTATGTTTTAATAAGTTTAATTACTTAATTTCTTGTACTGAATTATAAAAAAGCAGCCTTTTATTACATTTAATCCTGCATTCTGTCTGGAAATTTGTTTGAGACATCTGTGTTTTAAATGAGGAAGATCCTGCCCTAGAATATGCAGCCACATGCAGCAGCACGATGAAGAACTCAGGTGGTCTGGGGACAGAATTTAGATTCAGCTTGCTGGGGAGTGTGGTAAATCTGATGTTTGTGTCGTAGATCTGCCCACAAGGAACCACAGACTTGTAAAACAATGCTGAAGTTCTTTGTCCAGTCAGCGTTTGTCCTTTATGTGATTTCTGCTGTGTGCACAATAGATTTTGATCTTGTGAGTTATGGTGCATGGTATAATTCCTAGGAAGAACTGCACTAGCTTGCTTTGCCCCCAGAGAGATATTTTACATTACAGCTGCTCAAGCACTGTCTGGATGAGTCTGAAATATCAAAAGCCACAGACTCTTAAGTTTTTCTGTGAAAATGGGTCAGCAGCATCCTGCAGCTCACTTGTGCAGAACTGGCCCTGAACCTGCCAGCTCCTTGAACCACACACTGCACAAAGTGGAGTGAGGGAGAAGGAAGAGGTCTTTGGATGTGGAGGCCTTTAGGCCTTATCAACAGCACAAGACAGACCAACCCGAAGTCTGTTTTAACTCTCTAAACCCAGGGAGTCCCTTCCAGTAGCCAACGATTTATTGTACTGCAAGGCAGGGTAGAACCTACCTGCCTCTCCAAAGCTGCTGTAGGGGAATCAGATAGCTGTAACATTCAGCCTTTATCTTCTTCTTTCATACTGAAATTTCACTACTTGTCACAGAATCACAGAATAGTTGAGATTGGGAGGCAGCTCTAGTGATCATCAGTGCCCTGCTCAAAGCAGGGTCAACTACAGCAAGTTACTAAGGACATTGTCCAGTTGGCTTTTGAATATCTCTGAAAGAGAGAGGCTTTACCACCTCTGGGAAACCTGTTCCAGTTTTTGACCACATTCACTGTAAATTAAAAAAAAAAAAGGGGGGGTGGGGGTGGGGAGAGAGAGAGAGAGAGAAAAATAAAGGGGAAAAAAAAAAAAGACAAGATCCCCCTGAACCTTTTCTTCACCGGGCTGAACAGTCCCAGCTCTCACAGTCTCTCCTTGTATAAAAGATGCTTCAGTTCCTTTATCATCTTAGTGGCTCTTTGCTACTTGCTCCAGTAAATCCACATGCTTCTCGTGCAGAGGAGCCCAAAACTGGATACACGGCCTGACCAGTGCAGAGTAGATCACTACTGTCGACCTACTGGCAGCTTTCTGCCTAATGCAACCTAGGAGGCTGTTGGCCACTTTTGCCGTGAGGGCGTGAGGGCACATTGCTGTCTCATGTTCAATTTGCCATCTGCCAGGAATTTCCAGATCCTTTTCTGCAAAGCTGCTTTCCAGACAATTGACCCTGGAGTGTACTGATTTCTCACCATGTGCAGGAGTTGTTTGCATTTACCTTTTCTGAACTTCATGAGGTTCCTTTCTGGCCGTTTCACCAACCATGTCCAGGTCTCTCTGAATGTTGGGACAACCACCTGGTGTATCAGTCATTCCTTTCCGTTTTGTATCATCTGAGAACTTACTGAAGGTAAGAAAACTTACTCTGCTCAATAGAGCAGAAGGTCTGCTCTATTGACCTGAAGGTCACAGGTCACAGACACCCTGCTGCATCCAGTGTTGAGCCCTGGGGCATGTCTGGTCACTAGCCTGCAGCTGGACTGCATGCCACCGCTCACAACCCTCTGGCAAGTGTTTAATCTGTCTCACTGTCTACTTATCCAACTCTATACTTCATCAGTACTTGTCTGTGAGGATGTTGCAGGAGACAATGTCAAAAGCTTTGTGGATGTCAAGATAAATAACATCCACAGCTCTCCGCAGAGCGAGTCACCTCATTGTAGAAGGCTATCAGATCAGCCAGGCATGTCTTCCCCTTTGCAAATCCATGCTGACAAGAAGGTGATTGCCCTGCCTTGGCAGGGGTATTGGGCTAGAGGATCTCCAGAGGTCCCTTCCAACCCAAACCATTCTGTGATTCAGTGATTCTTATCCTTCATGTGTCTGGAAATGGTTTCTAGGATTAGTTGCTCTATCAGCTTCCCAGGGGCTGATGTCAGGCTGACTGGCCTGTAGTTCCCTGGATCCTTCTTCTTGAAGACAGGAGTCACATTTCCTGTCTTCCAGTCTTCAGGGACCTTTCCTGATTACCATGACCTTTTAAAGGTTGTTGAGAGCGGCCTTGAGATGAAGCCAGCTCCCCCAGCACTCGTGGTGTGTCCCATCAGGGTCCATGGACTTGTGTACGTACATTTAGTTTCAATGCTCCCTAACATGATAGCTCCTCCACCAAAGGTAAGTCCACCTTGCACTGGACTTCCTCATAGTTTTCATGAACCTGAGATTGCTGAAGGCAACTCATACCTTAGTAAAGACTAAGACAAAGAAAGCACTGAGTCACAGAGTGTATCACCCTTTTCTATGTCTTTGTGACCAGCTCCACTGCAGGCCCACATTTTTCCCTAGGTTTTTTTTTGCTTCCTGATGTACTCAAACAAACTTTTCTTGCGGCCCTTCACACCAGATTCCAAAAGAGGCAGGCTTTGGCTTTCCTAACCCCGTCCCTGCAAGCTAGAGAATTCTTCCTGGGTCACTGGGACCCTGCTTCGACCTTTTGTACACTTCTTTTTTTTTATGTTTGAGTTTAGTCAGAAGCTCCCTGCTCACCATGCAGGCCCGCTGTCACCACTGCTTTGTAACCTGCTCACTGGGTGGGCCACTCTTGACTTCAGATGAACTGATCCTTGAAAACCATCCAGCCATTCTGAACCTCTTATCTCTAGGACTGTTTGCCATAGGATACCTGAAAGCAGATTCCTGAGCAGCCCAAAGTCTGCTTTCTTCAAGTCCAGGGTTGTGATTCTGCTTTTTGCAGGTTCTTCCTTCCTTTCAGGATCCTGAACTCCATCATTTCAGGTTACTGCAGCCAAGCCTGCCCCCAACCTTTACATCCCCAACCAGTTCTTCTCCATATCCTTAAAAATAAATGGGACAAGAAGAGAAAGAAGGTAAAGGACATGAAGAAAAGGGATGGAAAATATTTTTATGTTTCAAAATTAAACATATATATACCTGGTTGCCTATAAAGTAAAAATAATTATGAAATGTTAATAAAATTATGTTCCCAGATTTTGACTAAACCTCAGAATTAACAAAATGAGTGAATTGTGAAGTCCTCTTCTGTTCTGAAAGTACTATTATTTGTTTTCCATCTGAAGACTGGCAGTACAAGCCTATGCTTTTAATAATGGAGTCTACAGATTCAGCTTGTTCAATGTATTCTGTTGCTCAGTGAATGTGACATTGCAATTTACTCAAACAGAGTTTGGTGCAACCATGGCAGGAACATTTTTTTTTTCACTGTAACTCTGAAAAAGCAGAGCTCTGTGCTGTGATAAAAGAATACAAGTTTCCTGTGTGGGTCACCACGATACCTATTTCTCATCTCTCAGTTGACCTGTTTCAGTCTGAGAGTAACAATCAATTTGTCATCCTGCAGAGTCACATACGGAGACTGGGACAGATGCGCCACCTGTTCTACTATTAAATTTCAGCTTCGTCCTGTGGAAATAAGGTAAATCCCCTCAATTTTCTTGTCAAAATTCTCAAAGGATTTTTGGTTTTCAATCAGTATGTCATTGATATAGATCAAATGCATCCATATTGCTTTTATTGATGGTGCTTGTAGTGAAAGAGACAAATCCATTCTGCAGATTGTCCCACTAGAATTACCCATGTCTATTTGCTACATAAGGAAATATAATTCCTCACCTTTATCATCTTGGTCAAGCTTAAGTTGCCTACTTATATTAGTTGATGTGGAGAATGCTAGGTAACTTCACCTCTCTGTGAAAGTAAGATCCCCTGTCTAACACTGACCTACCTAGCATTCATCATAGGAGCAGTTTAATCATAAATGATAGAGCTCTTTGAGAGCTATTGTCATTGCTTAAATGACTTCGTATTCAAGAAAGCTGATTGGAACAAGATTATATTTAAAATTTCTTCCAACCCTAACCATTCTATGATTCTGTGATTTGTTCTGTGTATTACTCTTCTGCTAATAATATGTGCTATCATTAGAAATGATTCCCACCTGCTGGAAGGGAAGCTCTTTTGACCTTCAGGGAAGTTCAGATCCAGACCTGGACTTTGTAGCTAGTAGGACTTCTAAATTCCAAGTAAAGCAAAGTAAAAAAAAGCAACACTTAAAAGCATATGACAGGAATAAAAAGGAGCACATCTATCTGAATGTGAAACACAGCACTTCTCCCAAGAAACAGATGATGAGAAGACAAAGAACAGAGGAGAACAAGAACATCACAAACAAAGGTAAAGTCTGTTAATGGGAAAGATGTATGCATTACTGAATAAAGTCTAACAGATTTCATATCTGAACGGGGCCTACACAGATGCCAGAGAGGGGACTCTTCATCAGAGACTGGAGCGATAGGACAAGGGGTGTTGTGTTCAAACTGAAACAGGGGAGACTTAGGTTAGATATAAGGAGGAAGTTCTTTACTGTGAGGGTGGTGAGGCACTGGAACAGGTTGTCCAAAGCAGAGGTAAATAACCCATCCCTGGCAGCGTTCAAGACCAGGCTGGATAGAGTCTTGGGTGACATGGTCTAGGGTGAGGCACCCCTGCCCATGGCAGGGAGTTGGAACTAGATGATCTTAAGGTCCTTTCCAACCCAAATCATTCTAGGATTCTATGAATTAATGATTTGCACTTGTATGCTAATACATTTTCTTTTCTAACCTGCTATTTGTAGTTGGGAAGGATTGAGAGTTCGAGGCAGGTTAAAGTTGGAGACTTGCAGCTCCAACGGAGTTAAGTAATGTGTGATCTAATAATTTCTGTTGATGCTGTATCAAAAACGTCACTGCAGTTGGACTTCTCTTCAGATGTAATCCTGAGTTGTGACTGATCAATAAACCCCTACAATGGGAGAAGGCAACTACACAAGTGCCATGTATGCATGAAGTATGCAGTATTGAATGTGGCTGCCAGAAAGAAAGTTGAACTTAACATTAAGGGGACCACAGAGGTACCTTGTTTTCAGATTAACAGTTGTATCAGTTGAGCGATCAGCTGGTGTAAATTTGTGTAAATTTTTTTTGTCTATGAGTTGATTAAAAGAGTGTGAATGTCTTTCTGAGTTAGCCAGACCAGCACGGGGGGTGTGTGTGTGTATATGTGACAGCCTAACACAATCACTGAACAACCGACAAAAAGAGCTTTGAAGACAGCAACAGGCTTGAGCTGCTTAAATCCACATGTTCCATGCTGGTGCCACCTAGCGTTGCGATGATGAGGAAATCATAGAGCCTGGCAACGAGAATCACATTTGTCTTGTGATTCAGCTGTGTGTTGAAATTGCTATATTCTGCTAAATGTAATTTGCACTTATGTGTTGCTTTCAACACATAGCTGTATCATCCTGCTAAATCAGAACCTCATGCAACATCACATACCTTTAAAAAAAAAAAAGCTGATATTAAACATTGAATTATCCATGTGTGGAATATCAAAAAGAACCTCATCAGACAGTATTGTACTCTGACATGAGTATAGGCTGAAGCAAACAGACACTGCAGTTTGACATATATTGTATTTCTAGAGCTGATGCCATTGAGAAAACCTCACCTTTATCATATTTATGTTCTTTTTCTTCTTGTTAGATTCTCCTGGTTTATGCACCAACTGCCGAATTACTGCAGTGATTCTAGGGATCCTCCTCTTGGCATTGCTGGGAACAGCACTGGGTTTTATTATCAAGGGTAAATAAATATCTTCCATTGAAAATATTTTATTTGAAGTGAAAACTTTGTCAGGAAGCAAAACAGCTTTTGAAATCTGCTCAGGGGTCCAAGAAGAGTGTGGAAATATCTTTTCCCTGTTAAAAAATACTTGATTCTGTTTTCTGAGATTTTTAAATATTAAGCTTGGTCTAGTTAGACCTGTCCTCAGCAGGAACAACAAAGTAAAGCATAGAGAATATCAAAGATGCCTTTGAAAGGGGCAACTGGGTAGACTTCAGTGTGTAGCAAACACATTTTGTTGGGCGCTCAACCACTCATGACTATTTACATCCTGGTGAATGCAGCTCTAGGCTGGAGGACACAACCAGAAAGCTCTTTTTTTTTTTTTGTGTATCCAGAGATCAGTGCTGTACAGTGAGAGAATGAACCCTGAGGTGTTCAGTGGCCATCCATGGGCCAGTAGCACCAGCTACTCTCCTGTTAGGAAGGAAAAGGAGGTTACTTCAAACTGCAAGACCTCCATGACTAGCAGCTGTTACAGAATGATTCCTGTTCCTTGGAAGTTTAAGCCTTTTGACCAGCTTGCTGTGAACTGCTGTGAAGCTGAGGCTCTGGCAAGTAATCAGAAATGATGTTTGTACAAAGCAGCAGTACTCAGAAATGTGCTACAGCACGTGTCCTGGCGGCAGCCAGAGCTTAGTGGTGGGGGCTGTATGGAAATGGGTGACCTACCACAAACCTGTCAGGTGCCAGGGCTTCGCCTATCCCATTGGACAGAAGGAAACATGGGCTAAAGATGAAGTTTATATGGGGAAGACAGAATAAAAAGGGGAGGGAAAAACAAAAGAGCAAAAACACTGGAAAGGAAAAGGAAGGTCCCAAGAGACCCCTCCATGCTCTCCCACCTATTCCCACCTGGTAAATGGATGCTTTTCACAGAGCCCTTCAGAGGATCTGTGCAGTTAATGACATTGTCTTTGTCAGTCTCAGAAGAGCTTCAGGGATGGCATTACTGCAATCCTGGAGAATCATTTTCTGGAGAGGGTGTGTGTGAGAAATGTATTTGCAATGAAGTAGGCTCTGATTATGAATGAGAAAAGAGCTATATGATTGTTTCGCAGGCTATCCATGTCCACGCTGCCCTGAGCAGTGGGTTGCCTACAGAGGGAGCTGCTACTCCTTCTCCAAGCAGAAGAAGGACTGGCATTTCAGTCGGCAGTCCTGCCGGGCACAGGGAGCTCATCTCCTGGTGATCAGTGATACCAGCGAAATGGTGGGTGCCTTTGCAGTGGCCAGGACTGAAGGCCTTTGCCGTGCAAGATAGCAGGATTACGGGGGAGCAGGTCGAAGGCACTGTACTGGGCAGCTCTTCCCCTCTATGAGGAAGGGAAAGTGTAAAGGGCCTTCGCAAGAGGGACTTGCTTCTCTCTGCCTGCCCTTGCTGAGCTTGTCATGGGCTTAGCCCTCAGACCCACAGCTGGGGGAGCTGCCTGGAACTCCAAAACACTGAGTCTCACAAAGTAGGTCCCTACAGTAAGGAAGGGTGTGGGTGTCCAAAGGACGTTGAGAAATAGCCCCAAACCTCCCTCTTGCACACAGCGCCCCATTGTTTCCCCCAGAACCCAGGACTTGACTGGGCTTCCCCGAGACTACTGATCTCTCTGCCTCCCCGTCCCTCCTAGGACTTCTTCCAGATGATGCACACCGAATCCTACTGGATTGGTTTGCAGAATAGCACTGGTTATGACTGGGTCTGGGAAGATGGCTCAAAACTAAATGGCAAAAAGTGAGTATGGTATTTCCTCTGTATTTTTTCATAAAGGGCTTGAGATCCTTCCCATTCCCTTAAACTTTTAACTGAAATGTTCCATCTGTAGTCTGTGGAAGTCTATCAGCAATGAACACAGCTGCTAAGGGATGTTCACAGTAGCTGCTGGCTCCAGCAGCTCCAGAACTAAACAGTTCTTCCTGCCCGGCTGCTGGAGCCCAGTCTGGTGCACCACAGATGTGGGAGTCTCTATCCCAGGATGATAGGCACAGCTGCTACTTTCCCGTTTGTAAGATCACTCACTAGGGAAACTGAGCATGTGTCCCAAAGGCACAAACACAGACACATGTGCAGGCAAATGACTCTGACACAGCTGGCTGCACACACTGCCAACAAACAAGGCACTGCCTTCAGCAGCACCTGCATGTAACGCTACTAGGACTCACATAAAGCACAACTATAGGCAGATAAGTCCCCTTTCTCCTCTCTGGCTGCTCAGGATTAAAGTTCACTAGCGAACAAACACACACACACACACCCCCCACTCTCTAGGTTCCCAGAGCCTGCTACCCCCTAGCTAGTGCAGCTTGGAGCTTGCCATGGAATTGGAACTGCACACGCACAGCCCCCCTGTTCATGCATGGCCCTTCCCCTAAATGTTCCTTGGCAGGTTTTGTACAGGCCCACCTGGAACATCCCAAATCCTCCTCCTTCTCCCCGCCCCCCCTTTTATCAGTTACAAAGCCCAGGGTGTCCCTCTTCAAAGCTGTGCCTGGAGTAGTGGCCAAACACTTTTAGTTTTTGCTGTTGCCTCTGTTATTTCTTTTGCACCAGATTTGTGTCTCTGTGGATTTCTGTTTAATCATTAATCCCCCTTTGCATTGAAAGGGTTTTCTATTGGAAAACCTTAATGAAGCAGAGGCTTTCATCTTCCACATGCCCATACAACACATTTAAACAGGAATACTTGATACTTTCTGTCCCAAGGTTTCTAAATGCTTTAAGTGGAGCAGCAAAAAATCCCCTGTGGGGCAGGACTTTTCTCTCATTAGTGATGGGAAATGGAGAGCCCAAAACGAGACTGAGGAGAGCCCAAAATGATACAGACTACCTCTATGTCTCACGGTGAGCTCTGGGCATAGCAAGCCCCACTGCCAGACCTCCATTGTTCCAGGATGGGTCTTTCCTCACACAAGGGCATGAAGTCCAGCTTCAGTGAATCTCCTACCTCCAAAGATGTGCGACATTCTTCTACCTGCCAAAGTGAGGATCCCTCCCTAATGTCCTCCCACTTGTGTGCTCTGCCCATGTCTCCCAACATCCTGTCCAACAGCCCCGTGCAGAACTGTGCTGTTCTGCTGGAAGGTGCCATTCGTGCTTCCAGCTGTGGAATCCTTGCCCCATGGATCTGCGAGAAATCTCTTCAGTGACCTCAGTGGACCTTGTGTGAGGAAGTGTCCTTTGGAGAGCTGTGCTAAGGCTTTGTCCCTGTGAAGGTGTCTCAGGAAGCTTCTCAGAGAGTGCCTGGCGGTGCTCCTTGCTGCTGTTTGTACCTGGAGAAAACTGCATCATGGCTCCCAGTGTTACACTGCTGTGTAACTCGCTGTGACGGGGTCAATCTGTTACCCTGCTGAGATGAAAATAAACATAGGTTGCTTCTAACAATTTCTTCAGTGGTGACTTTCTGTTTTCCTCCCTGATATCATCGTTTAGTGCATTAGGTGATTGATAAATGGGTAGGAAGGAAGCTGGTGGCAGGAACAGAGTCAGGAGGGCAGGGAGTGAAATACTTTCTTTGCGCTAGCACTGCAGAATAGCAGCACCTCCTGTTGCAGAGGACAAGATAACCACTACAGCTCTTAAACAGGTTCCTACCCCAGATCTGCCTGAGAGATTGCAGACTGACAGAACTACTTTTGTCAGAAGCCAAAAAAATGCAGCCTCTTTGTCCTGAGGCCCACCTGCGAAGGTGCCCTCAGCCATCATCAACATCTTTCTTGGTGACATGGATGGTGGGATTGAGGCGCCCTCAGCAAGTTTGCTGATGACACCGAGCTGTGTGGTTCGGTTGATATGCTGGAGGGAAGGGGTGTCCTCCAGAGGGACCTTGATACGCTTGAGAGGTGGGCCAATGCCAACCTCATGAAATTCCTCAAAACAGGGCTTTGCCCAAATTGCAAGCAGGATGGCTTGAGACCAGGTCTGGGGGAGCAGCAAGGGCCAGTGCTCTGTAGGGAGTGGGTGGCTTGCTGGGATCTGAGAGCAGTAACATGGCTGGCAGAGGTGATGGCCCATGTGCCTGTCACCTCTTCTCTCTTTTGGTAACTGTAGGACAAGTTTCTGATTCATTGGAGGGAAGCTCCAGTTTTTCCCTCTCAAGCATGGTGGACGCTGTGGCTCAGGTGATACCTTGTCAGCTGCAGAAAACAGGCTTTCTTTCCCTTCCTATGCAGAAAATGTGGGGAATAGAGACACCAGGCACTGTTGGCACACAAAACAGATATAAGGTAAGAATATAAACAGTGGATTTTTGAGTTGTTTGACTTGTTGAAACAAGAGTTTTTAATAGAAATTAGCTTACTATAACCATTGTCTCAAAGTGGAAAATTGGAATAGCTGGCAGGTTTCTGCCCCACACTGAGTTAGATTAGTTCATAGAGCCATAGAATCACAGACTGGTTTGGGTTGGAAAGGACTTTAAGATCATCTAGTTCCAACCCCCGCCCCTGCCACGGGCAGGGACACCTCATCCTGTCTCTTCTCCTGTACTTTTTAAGAGGCAGCATAAAACTTTCCAGAAAACACACTACTCCCAAATCACAGCCAGCATATATAATTTTTCTCTGTTACTTCATTATATAACTTGGCCTTCCACTTTTCTAATTTTGAAACTCCCACACTATGCAGGGCTTATATCTTTCAGATTTCCAAACAAAACCCATGCTATTTGGAGACAGAAAATCATTTTCAAACTAAACTTATAAATCATAGTTAATCATGTTCAGTATTTCTGGAAGTGGATGAGTCTATTAAAGTGTTGACCCAGTTCTACCAGAAGATTCTCCCCACCTCCTGCTTCAGAGACCTGATGCTACTCTGCTTTTTCTACTCTGTATCTAGCTGATCTAGGGTTCTTTGCTGTATCTCAAAGAACAGCTGCCTTTCCTTAAGTAGGATGATCATTTTAGTATCAATCTCTGTAGATTGCTTTGAGATCCTCTGGAAATGGAGGCTAGGCCTGCCATGTGGTAAAACCTGCCCAGTACTATCACTCAGACAAAATGAGACCTGAACTGCTTTGCCAGATTTTATACTTCTGATGATTTTGGTATATAGTGAGAAAACCAGGAAAAGCACAAATAGCCGTTGGGGGGAAAGTTTGCCTAAAGCTCTGAACTACATTTGCCCTGTTCTAAAGGATTCAGGCACGCAACAGAAAGAAAGGAGAAGCACAGAGGAAGTCTTAACAACCTTACATCCTTATAACATACTAGTGACCCCAGAGAAGACCATTAATTGGCTTAACATACGGAGAAAGCTAAAGCAGGCCTGGCTGACCTGAAAAATGAGACAATCGGTGTCTTACTGGCCATGTCAGTTAGGCAGCAATAAAGAGTGAAAACAAGCGCCACTAAGGGAAGGAACCACTTCCCCAGATGTATGGCATCCTAAAGAAGGCTATGCTTGAGCTGGAACTGCTACATGTACAAGCTGGGCCACCAGACAGCTCTTAGACCACTTTTACCAGCTGGAGTAAGTGTACTTGTCATGGACAAAGCAGTTCTTGATTTGGAGAATTTTATTGCCAACTTGTGCAAATTTTTGGATTATTGATTCAGATATTGAGAGAAAAAAAAAGTATACAATTAAACAAGCATTTAGGGAAAACATCTTTCCTCTTCTTTCCCCCAGCTCATCTTCACTAGGCTCTCAGAAACAGGGATTTTTGGCCACAACAAATGCCAACGGGTAAGTAGTACCGAAATGGGGATGCTGAAGGAACCCGCTAGTGCAATCAGAGCTCTCTCCTTCCTGCTCAAGTCCAACAGCAGCTCACTGCCCTCCTGCTGCTCCCAGCCTGCAGCCTCCTACAACCATTCGTGAACTCCCAGCCCAGGGATAGACTCTAGGGCCACTCACCATGGCTGTGTGCTTGCAGAGAAGTCACCAGGTCTTCACACACCCTCTCCAACGGGCGGGTTATGAAGGTCATGTACCGCACAACACAGCACAAGACAGCAGCAGCGAACTGCTCGGTGTGGAATTGCAGCCCACCAGGACCCTATGCCCACCACCATGATTTTGGACCTTCCCAGCCACCCATGCACCGCTTCAGCTGATATTCCAAGCAAACAAGGTTTCCATAACCCATACCTGCTCCTCCCCAGGAACTCGCAGCTCACTGCCCAGGGATACTGCACTCAAATGAAGAGACCTGTAACGCCGCTCCAGCCTACACAACTGCTTCAAGGTCCCGGGTCGCCCAATGGCCCTTCAGTCCCGGCCCCCCTGCAGCGGAGCCGCTGGCCAGCCGTGCACGCAGCGGTGCAGGTAGTGGTGCAGGCAGCGCTGGAGGGAGGAACACAAACAAGTGGAGCATTGGTGGTTCAGTGGTAGAATTCTCGCCTGCCACGCGGGAGGCCCGGGTTCGATTCCCGGCCAATGCAGTTCTACTTCTTTTGCTCTGACTTCTGCCCATACCACGGACCCAGGCTTCCCAAAATCTCAGCCTAAATAAGGATCTTTACCTTAACCTTCAATGAAGGTGCAAAAGCTTCCAGTGCCTAACCCCGTAGAGGGGTTTCTTTAGCATTATAGTGAATCCCAGAGGAAGCTGTCCTCTCCCACATGGGTGCCGCTGGCCTGGCATCCGCTTTAAAATCCAGGAAAGTCATTACAGAAGATGTTTATGAACATTTCCCCCTCAAAATGGCTAATGATAGCTCTGTTCTCAACCTGCTCTGAGCAAAACAGCTGCTCCCTCTCTCCCTGGGCGCATCAGACATGACAAACTGCTGCTTTAGGGCAGGAGGAACACACTGACCTGAAGCAGTACAGACCATTGGGGTGATCCTTTTACTGCCTAGATTTAATGGACGGAGCTTTGTTTGAACAAGAGTAACTTTACAGGCTTCCTTCAAGAGTTTAAAGGGCTCAGGATTTAACTAACAATGCAAAAGACAGCGAAAAGCAATGTGCAGCAGCAGAGAGTCTGCAAATAGCAGGAGCTGCTCTGAGCTGAGAGGCAGCAAATTCCTCCTCTCTTGATGCCATAGGCATGGGGAGAGGCGCTGCTGATGCTGTTCTGTGATGGGTTTTAGCTGATCTAAACCTGTGTATGTGCAGAAAGTGTTGGCCCTTGCCTTCCTCCTTCTCATACCCTTCCCAAACTGGGTTTCCAGCTCAATCAGCTGAACTGTCTGACAACAAATCAGTCTTTGGTTGGTATAAGCCAACCACAAACCCCTAATCCTGGGGCAGAATAAGCCAGTGCAGAGCTGCTTGGCAAGACAAGGAGCATCACCCTTCACAGCAGCAGCGAAGGGGCAGTTAGTGAAGTATCCCTAGAGTTAGGAGAATGGTACAGCACATCTGATGCAAGCCACCTCTAAGAAACTATTCTTATAAGAAGAGAAAGGATGAGGGAAAGGTAAAACACACAGGACACAAGAAGGGGCTGCCTGGGTTGGGTTTGTACCTGAGCAAACATTCACATTGTCCCAGGAGCCATTTTCCTCTGCTGCCCATGTGCAGCCTCCCCCAAAGGACCCTCCACGTCTGAAGCACGTGGTTCCCACCCCACATCCCTTCCATGTCTCCGGCCAAACCTTCATCAGATCAGCTTCATCCCCACGGCACCAGCTGCTCCCCTCGCAGGCTCTCGTAGCTCAATCTCCCAACCAAACTCACCCTCCGTCTTGGGTCAGCCCTGCACTCCCGAGGGGATGCTTTGGATTTCCTCCATGAGCTGAGCTCTCAGGCAGTGCCCGGGGAGGACACAGTCCTTCCCAGGCAAAGCTGTGGACAAGAGCAGCGCAAAGCACCCACACCAGCGCAGCAAGAGCCAGAAGAAGCGCAAGAGAACACATACTGGCTACGATAGCAGGGGCACGGCCACACCAGTAGATATCTGCAGTTCTTTGCCTGGGAGGCTGCGAAAGGAAGGCCCGAGCTCTGACAAAACAGCAGGGATGCAGGAAGAACCACAAGCAACGCCCAATGACTGGGGGTGACAGTGCTACTTCCCATCTCCACAGCCGGGCCAAGCGCGGGATGAGCCTGGGACAAGACCGCGGGGGAGAGGTGATTAACCCAGGCTGATGTGAGACGGGCACGGCCACCCCAGCGCCAGCTCCTGCCTGCTGCTCAGCGAGAACCCCATGCCCCCCAGCCCCGCTCAGGGCGGGCCCGGAGCCGCGCCGCGGGAGCTGAAGCTGCGCTGCTCTCGCTGTCCGCTCGGGGCTCGCCGGGAGGCCGCCCGCCCGGGACACACGCCCTGACCCGCTCGCGCCCAGAAGCCGACAGGCTCGAAGATAAACTTCAGGGACAGATGTATGGGGATGGGAGACACGGAGCAGCTCGGCGGGCACCGCCCCTGACAGAGCCACCGTGTCAGCCGAGCCCTTCCCGGGGCTCCGGGCCTGCACACCCCCAGGCCTGCAGCCCCGTGCTGCCCCGGGATGACCCCTCCCCGGGGAGCCCGTCCGGTTTGCTCCCGTCCCGCGGGCAGCTCCACGGTGCACGGCAGGACCCACGCAAGCACCACGGGCCGACTCCCGCCCTCCCGGGATCCACAGGCGTCCCCACGCTGCTCCCACACCGCCCCCGTCCCCGTTCCCGCCCCTTACTTCCCGGTGCCGGGAGCCGCCACCTTCCTCTGCCCGCACCGCCCTGGCGCCGGGCCGCAGCGGGCGGCCATGGCCCCTGCGCCCCCCCGGCACCGCCGTGCTGCAGGGCGCCCCCAGACGGCGCAGAAGCTGCCTCCAAAGCACCCGCTGCTCCGGAGCGCGGTTGGTTTATTGCAGACCGAGCGGCGCAGAGTTAATGGAACCTCAGTTAACTACCGAGCGCCAGCTATCAGAGGCAGCTTAGCTGGGGCTCAATGCCCCCGCAGGCAGGCCGCGAAGGTAGTACACCCAGGAGACACCGGCCGCGCCGGGGCAGGAGACCACCATCCTGCTAGGGATGGCGGCCCTGCCGGTGGCCGGGCTGCCTGCGAAGGAGATGTTGATGGCCATGGTCTTCTTGGCACGCAAGCTCTTGGGGGCCCTGACGGTGAAGGCCGGGTGCTCCACTGTGCACTCGAAGGCCATGGTTTGCAGGAAGATGTTCTTGAAGGGGATGGAGGTGGTGGTGCCAGCCTTGATGGGGAAGGGGCCCTGGGGCTTGGGTGGGAGGGCGAGGCCGATGAGTGGGATGCTGTAATCACCACCAAGCGGGGAGGAGAGCTGCAGCGTGGCCCTGGCTTCACCCAGCTGGCAGGGCTCAAAGGTCACCTCCACACTCAGCTCCGAGCCCCTGGGGCTGGCAGGGGCCGTGCTGATGGTTTTCTCTGTCTGGAAGTCAGCACAATTGGTCTGCAGAGGGGAGAAAAGAGACCGGGGAGGGGGTGGGCCACAAAAGCTGAGTCAGCACCTTGGGAAGAAACCAGTGGTCCCCTGCCATCACACTGGTCATGGTTCCTGACCCCATCCTGTCACCGCATCTGTCTCACCCACAGCATTCCCCTGCTGAATGGGTGTGACAACTGTCCAAAAGTGCCAAGCAGGGACAACCTGGCACCCAAACCCCAAGAGGCCTTACTGAGCTGTAAGGTGGAGGTCCAGGCACCACGGAGCCTGCAAAAGCAGCTCCAGCAAGGGCAGCAGAAGGGGTCTGCAAGGGAGGACAGTCCCGCTGGGGGCAAGCCCAGCGCTGGTGGGAAGACCCCTGGGCTCACATGGCCACCCTGGCTATGCCAGACCAAGCCAGAGGGGCTGGACTCCTTGGTGGAGAGGGCTAGTGCTGGCCAGAGGAGCTGCCTCCCAGCCAGAGCCCTGGCAGCCCAGGCTCACCTGGAGGAGGTACTCAGTCTTCTGCCGGGCGTAATTCATTATTTTTGTGGTGATGGTCTGACTAGAGCCCAGTGTGGTGCAGAAGTAGACGGGCTTCTCTGGCCTGCTCATGATGGCTTTCAGTTGCAGGTTGTAGTAGAAAGAGCCCAAGTCGCTGCTCTGGAGCACCAGGCGCCCAGTGCTCTCACCCACTTTCAGGGGCTGGTACTCAAGTACAAGATCAGCCTAGGAGGAATGAGGGGAAAAGCCACTGAGTCAGGCAGAGACAGCGAAGGCAGGGGGCAAGGCCTAGGATGGGGGAAATTGTTTCCTGGTGTGCTCACACAGTGCTGGCAGGCTGTGCTGCCTTCCTTGTTCCAACTCGCTCTCTCTGGGGCACAGCCTTGCTGCATCTAGGGGGACGGTTCACTTGGGGGACAGTTCCCAAGAGCTGAGAGTCCTTCAGCACTATCCCAGAAGCTTCCCACCCTAAAATGCCCCTATACTGCCTCGGGGCACACACCATGTCCTACTAGTCCAGGCTGCAGGCACTCTGTGGTGGGCTGAGGCGTGCCCTGCAGCCACTCTAAACTGAAAAACCACACTAAATAAAGAGCATGTGGCACAAGGACCTGCCAAGTGAGGCCCAATGGCAGCATATCAGAAGGGGTAGCATAGCAGACTCCACCAGCACAGGATGATTCCCACTAGAGATATTCCCACACACTGCTTCCCCTCTAGATTATCAGCAGGTGGGAGCTGCCACCCTTGGAAAGAAGCCCCAGATGGTTTGTTCAGGGCATTACCCTTCAAAAGCACCCCCTCCCAGAAAGGCTGAAGTAAGAGTGTACTGGAGGAGCTTTGCTCCTACCTCCGACTGTGCAGGAACAGTGAATTGTGGGGGAACACTGACTTCAGGCACTTTGCAGTCTATGGCAAATGTCACCGGGACGGACAGAGGGTTGTCCACCTTGACGGTGGAGGACACTCTCTGCCGAACAGCAGTGGTCATTTCAACAGTGCTGATGGGTTCCGAAGAGGTGGCCTTGTAAGTCACCATGTAGAACAAGTATTCCCCCGTCACCTCGTTGAGGAAGGTCACCTGAATCAGAGAAAAAGGGAAGCGCTGGTCATTCTGCACATAAAAATATACCATCTGTGCTAAGCCAGCCCAAAAAGCCTGCCAAGCGCAGCGCCCTGATTTCAAGAATAGCTGTGAGCAGCCACAGAGGAAAAGTGCTAGACTGGGGAAAGCGTGTAGTATTTCACAGAACCCTAGAATGGTCTGGGTTGGAAGGGACCTTAAAGCTCATCTAGTTCCTATTCCCCTGGCACGGAACCTTCCACCAGATCAGGCTGCTCAAAGCCTCGTCTTACCTGGTGTTAAACACTGCCAGAGATGGGGCATCCACAGCTTCTCTGGGTCATGTGTTCCAATATCTCAACACCATCACAGTGAAGAACTTCTTCCCAATATCCAATCTAAATCTCTCCTCTTTCAGTTTAAAGCCACTCCCCCTTGTCCTATTCCTACATACCCTTGTACAAAGCTGCTTCACAACTTTCTTTTTGGCCCCTTTAGGTACTGGAAGTCTTCTCTAAGGTGTCCCCAGAGCCTTCTCCTAGAAAAACAAGCCCAGCTCCCACAGCCTTTCCTCATAGGAGAGGTGCTCCAGCCCTCTGATCATCTTTCGTGGTCTCCTCCGGACTTGCTCAAGCAGGTCCACGCCCTCCTTATGCTGGCCCCAGAGCTGGACACAGTACTCCAGGTGGGGTCTCACCAGAGCAGAGTAGAGGGGGAGAATCACCTGCCTTGACCTGCTGCTCATGCTCTGGGGATGTAGCCCAGCACACGGGGAGGGGGGTAGTTCTAGGCTCAAGTGCACACTGCTGGCTCATGTTGAGTGTTGAGCTTCTCGTCAACCAACACCCCCAAGTTCTACTTTCTACTTAATAGTCTCCTGATTACCCATTGCTTCCAGCTCACCAATGTCCTGACCCACCTGTACTCAGCAGCCCGCAGTGGGACCCTCACAGAGACTATTGTGTAAGGGGGTGTGTGAAGAGATGCCTGTGCTTTAGTACCCACCTAGGACACCTACAGTCCCACCAGTGGGCATGTTGAAGCATGAAAACAGGCATGTACCTTCTTGGTGAGCCAACAGCTCCTTGAAGGACCCCACAGTCTGATGTCCACACTTACCACTGCGTTAATGACTACTTCTTTGTAGGAGAGGAACGTGAGCTGGTAGTCCTTCTTGGCAGAGCCTGGCACATCAATGTATTCCAGCCCCTGCAGCACAAAACTGCTTTCCATCTTTTCTGGTTTGAGTATGTCTATCACCACAAGGAACCTGTGGGTGAGAGGACGCAGTGAAGGTCAACAGGAAGGACTCCCATAGGTACAACACTGCCTCTCTCATCCTCAGTGCCTCAGGAAGAGAGAGCCAGCTTTTATCCACCTTGGAGGCAAGGCCTCTAGGATGGGTCTGGTTAGGCAGAACATGGGTCGTGCATAAGCGCCTATGACCAAAAATGGCCAAGGAGAGTAAAAAGCTTTCAGGAAGGATATTCCAGGCAGTGAAAGGTTCCTTCCTTGTGCTGCTGCAGGGATTGCTGATGGGAAGAGACTTCCTGGGCTGGACTCACCTCTGCGGTCTGTGTAGCCAGTTGGAGACAGGGATGAGCTCAGTGTGGGAAGTTCTACATGGCACCTGCTGGGAAATGATTCCTGAACACTCTGGGGCTTCAGCAGTTCCTTGCAGGCAGTAGTACAAGCCCATCCCATCTGGCAATGGGAAGAAGATGGAGCCCTAGAAGACAAGATGGAGGATAAGTGAGCTCTCCTGCTCTTCGTCTGGACCAGTTCCTGGCTCTGGAGCACCTCTGGACAGTCCCATGTCTCAGGCTGTCACTTGAGCAGCTTTGAGCAAGTCCAGCTGGCAGAGCTGTAACTGCAGCCCTGTACTGCAGGGGAGATGGCAGCATCGTACCCACTCGGGCTGGCACAGCCACAGGACACAGAGGCAGCATTTCTGGGCAAAGCAAGGACACAGCAGCCCTGCAGCAGAGCTGCTCTGCCCATCACAACACTCCTTTACTTGCCTGACTAACCCAGGCACATCCGCTGCCAGCCCTGTGCTCGTGCAGGGACAACCATAGTGAGGGGGATGGCAGTCCCTGCTAAGCTGGACTGCCCAGCCATGCTGGGATTAGCCCCAACATTACTGCCAAGGGAGCAGCCTGTAAACTGGCACAACAGGGTGCTGGCTTACAGCCAGCTAGCACCCTAGCTCACAAAAAGCTCGTATCCATACTCATTTTGGGTGCCAATGGGTCACAGTCACCTGTCTGTGGAGCGGCATCTTCTCTGCCTCCAGAGCAGCTGAAAACTGCACCATTCTTCGTGCAAGGCTGTACGTTAAAGAGGTACTGAGCACGTGCAACCCTACAGGGCCCAGATCTGCTGAGCACCCTGGAGACGGAGCCCAGAAATCTGTGGCGTCCACTCTGGCCTAAATTCTAGCTTAGGGTAAGGTCAGCTGGAGCGGGACAAGGACCCCAGCAGCTCCAGCACCCCAGATTCTTTCTGAACTGACCCCTTTGATTTATGGCTTGTCACTGGTCTGTCACAGAAAATGCCACCCATGGAAACAAAGGGGTCAGTCACCCCCATGTGCCCAGCCTGAGTTCTGTAGGAAGGGCTCTTTCCAAAGTTCCTGTACTACCGAAGGGGATGTCAAGAGAGCTTGCAGTGTTATTTCCCACCTAACTGCTCACGGCCAGGGGCTCAGTGAGAAACTGCAGGGCAGCCTTGCCCTTCTTGCTCCCTGCATGCTGGAAAAGGACACCAGCACAGCGGCGCTGGCAGAAGTGGTTGTGCCAGGGCTTGGGGAACCTATGCAGCCCATAGGGCTGTGAGAGCAGTGGCCTCTGAGACCGCCTGTGCTGCACAGGCAGGGACCAGGAGCTACACCGAACAAACTGGACCTTCGTAAAGCCTGGCTTTTTAGGTGAGCTGCTTCAACACAATTAGTAGCCAGTCCAGACCTCCCACCTGCCCTTTCTCTGTGCCTGACCTCTAGCCACCAAGAAAGCAGCTTCCAACAGAGATCACAGGACACTTTCAGCTTGGATAGGGCCTCTGAAGGTCATCTTGTCCACCCTCCTGCCCAAAGCAGGGTGAGCTATGAGGGTCATGCCATGAGGGTCAGCATGCTGGCACAGCTCACTTACCTGATGGTTCATATTCTCAGAGCTCATGGTTAGAGGTGCGTAGGTGACCTTGTAGGGCTTTTTTTGTTGATTGGCCTCTAGATGGAAAAGTTCAGGCCCCTTCCAGTGTTCCCCCTCAATGATGGGTTGCAGAGTCCAGGCCTCATTGCTTGGGTTGGACAGGAGGATGGTCTGGGTCTGCTTCTCACGCACGCTGCATGTGAAAGTCAAGGTCTGCAACAGAGGAGCACAGAGGCGGCTTAGTCGTATCAAAGAACCCTTTCCACTGTTCTCACGCTGGCTCTACACCAGGACCTGAAGCACAGAGAGCAGCTTTTCCTTGTCACATGCAAAATTTCCACTTGGGCCATAGCTTTTGTAGTAAATCAAGTTATTTGTTCTTAAAGAAGGGAGAACAATCCTTTCACATGCTGAGTGAAAGAAAATGGGGAGTCCTGGAACGAAACTCTCCTGTTCAAGGAGAAGACCTATAGCCGCACCATCCATTCGTGGGCAGGCTGAAGAGCAGCTCTGGACTCTCTTTTGGGAGCAAGAGCCAACACTTCCCAAGTTGCCCTGTCCTGCAATGCCTGTGAGGGCCAGGAGTCCTCCCTGCTGCATCCCTGTGCCCCAGGGCCCTGATGCAGATGCTTGCCCACTCCTAGTGCTGAATGCCTTCCCCTGTCCCAACATGGAGAAGAGTGGCTGTGAGTGTACGATTTTGGGAGTATAGCAGGGTGGCTCTGTGGGGAGGGCCTCAGAAGAGCCCTGGAGGGTGTCCCTGTGGCAAGGGTGCTGCAGCGTAGAGCCAGCACAGCTGAGCTGCTCACTGGAGGAACAGCGCGCCTTTAACAGGGCTCAGGAATTTTGAGAATCCTGCCCAGTAGATTTCTCAGCTCTCTAGGATACCCGGGCAGGAGTGAGTCCATGCACAGTAAGTGTCCTCCAGTCCCTGCCCTGGGAGAGATGTGGTGCAAACAGTGGGGTACAGGCAGGATGGGATCCATCCTGTCTCTGCTCCAGTTACCTCTTTGATCACAGGGGCCTCCACACAGCATCCTGTCAGTGTAAGCCGGAGTGGTTCACTGCCCTGGATGAAGCACTGCAGCCCGTCGTACTGGACAGCCTGACCCAGCTTTGAGGGCCGGAAGGTCACAACAAAAGGGACAACCATTCCTGGAGAGATGTAACCCTCTGCAGGCCTGATGCAGAAATCCGGCTTGAAGCTCTTGGTGTCCCACTTAAACCTTGCCAAGGAAAGCACAAGGACAGAAAAGAAGGATTAGCAACTGAGAGGCTGCGAATGCAGTGTGCTGTTTGTAAATCTCTTGTCTTTTCCACCACATCTCGGGCACAATGCTGAGGCACCTGGCAATCAGGCTTCAGGCTGGGCAGGACTTAGCTGTGCCCATCTGGAAAGAAGCTTCTGGCTGTATCCCCTTTGGTTGTACCCCCTTGCTACCTGCCAGGGCCTGACTGCACAGCCTCGGGGATCCCTCCAGTGGGATGGAAAAGCAGAGGGGAACTATCTGGGCAACCTACAGCTCCATGCAACCCTTATCCAAGCTGTCAGCTCTCAGAGGGGATGGGGTTCTGCATTACTTGACTCCTATGTCGCCCGTGTTCCGCATGACGACGCGCCGGCAAGTGTAGCTCTGCTGCATCACGGCTCCAAAGCTGAGGTGGTCCTGGTCCAAGCTCACGAGGCTGCCCTGGCAGGAGCCCCGCACCACGAAGAGAGAGCGCACCAGGCCGCTGCACTCCAACATCACTTCTTCGGTGAACGGCTGGATGCGGCGCTTTGGGGAGAAGGTCACCTCCACTTTGCAGGTGTCTCCTCTGGGCTTCAGGCTTAGCTCCTTGGTGGGCTTCAAGCAGAGAACCTGCCCAAAGAAATAAGTGGAGACTACTTCATTTGTGGATCGTCCCTCACCAGAGTCAGTCTTCCAATTCCTGTTCTGTCCCCACCAACATTGCCCCAATCCCACTCATTCCCACGTATGCATTCCTAGGTAACACCAAAGGTGTTTTCCTGTGATGTGTCTGTCTGGCCACAGTGAACTGAACTATGTCTTCTGAAGTAATGTCATGCAAGCTTCAAGAGAGCTTTAACTCTTAATCTTTATCTCCCTTACCTTTCCAGATCTAAAATACACAGCTGCATCCTAATGTATGTGTCTAAAACAGGCTAGGGAAATTGTACGACCTCACTTCTGGCTCTTAGGGGAGTCCTGACAGTCAGCTCAGCTGAGGCATTCACACTGCAAGTATCTGCTGGCAGAACAGTCCCAGCAGCGGGGACAGGATAGCACGCAGGCAGCCGGGACAGGACATGGTTGTAATTAACTACTGCCTGCTGCCCAGAGCAGTTCATAGCTACCTGCAGGCACACCAAAGTGCTCTCCAGTGAAGGAAGGGGCCTTACCCCAGCTTCTTGCAGCTCTGGCATGCTGGATGTGAGACTGAGCTTAAAAGTGAGAGGGGCAGCACTGTTGTTTGCTATGGTGACAATCTTCTTCACTGTCTGTCCGATAGAGAGGGCTCCCAGCTTCACCAACTTTCCTTGTGGTTCCACAACGTCAACCTGAGGCAGGAGGGATTAATATAAAGTGAAAGGAAAGAAGGAGAAAAGGTTTTCTGCCATCCTTATGGCAGAAAACCAAAACATGGTAAGCTGGGGAAGAGATGAGGAAAATAAGAAAGCCATGCTGGCTGCCTGCCACCTGCAGTTTTAGGATTTGGATTTAATCTCACCTTCATTTCTATGCCTCTTCCTCGGACCTCAATGGCCTGTTGGTAAACACCATTGATTTCAATAGGGATGAGTTCACGGTAAGATGCAACCTCTCTGGGATAGAAAGTGATGGGGACCTCCACTGTCCCTCCTGGGCATAGGACGTACATTGGTAAGTCCACCTTGAGGTGCATGGTGTTGCTAAACAAGCAGTTCAAACTGGCAAAAAGCACAGCAAAGAGAAGCAGAGGTGTCACAAGGCTGCATGTGCTCAGACAACAACAACAGGGCTACCTGGAGCTGTTCCACCTCCTCTCCCTGCATCTTCAGGATTTCACCCACAGTGGTCATGAGGACATGGAGTAGGGACATGCTAAGCAAGGGTTGAAGGAGCACGTGGAGAAGGCCTACCTCATATCCTTGTTTGCTTTGTTTGTGATGACAAGGGTCTGCTGGGCAGGTGTCATCCCAGCATGGTAGATGAAGCAGGTTCCAAAGTTGAGTCTGGTGGTGGAGAAGTGGACAGTGGGCGCAACCACGGTGGCCAGGAACACGCAGGTAAACGTGGGACCCTTGCTAATCTGGTGGGGTGAAAGACAGCATGAACCAGCTGAAAATATGGGAATTGCAACCACAAACACCAGAGACAGCTGAGGAAGATGATGGGGACAGCTGGCTGCAGTGACAGCAAGGAAAAGCAAATGCTGAAGGACCCCAGAACGGAAATCGAAGGCAAAAGGCTTGGTTCCCTCTCAGGGAAAGGTTTTTGGAGAGCTGCATCCCTGCTTTGTGCAGCCATGCACTGGCAAGACCTTTCTGAGCTGTGGGACCCGGCTCAGGAAGGGCCTGGTAAGGAAAAGCAGCTCCATCCCCATGCACATCTAGGTAGGGCCCCCTCCTCTAGCCTCCAAATTAGGGACAGAGAGAGCCTAGTGGATATGTTCTGGAACAAAAGTGCTTCCCAAAGGGCTCCCAGATAAACACTTACTAAAATTCTCCATTCAGAAGCTGTCAGGCTCTATTTCAGTAGCAGGAGCCTCTTTTGCCTCCTCAGGCTCTTTAGCGATGGAGCTAACCCCTGGCTCTGGGCTCCTGCTGCCAAGCTGCTGAGTAGGGAAGGCAAAGGTCCCTCATTAAATGTTGGTGCCTCACCTGCAGTGTCAGCTTAACATCCTTTAAAGAGCACATCTTCTGTGGGTGAAAAGCCAGCTCGGTCTCTGCTTTCTCCTCTGCCTGCACGGCGCCCGTCCCAGGGGTGATGGTGAGGACCTGCTGACAGGCTGCGGGGCCACACAGCTCCCATGTGAAGGTGAAGCTGAACCTGCCATTGTTGCGGATGCTGAAGATGCGCTTGGTGTTCTCGTTTAGCTGTACCTGTGGGGAGAAGGTGGTGAAGACGAGGGGTTGGAGCACACACCAATTGCTGGCTGGCCCACCAGGTGCTCCTCCCTCATGTACTCCTGCATCTTTTCCATGCAGCTAATGACCTGTGTGAAAGATCCATCTCTCTCCCTCTCAAGATCCAACTATACCCATATATGAAGAAAACATTCCCTCTTGTTGAAACCTATCTGCAAAGCTCCTGGATAAGGTGCAATCTTGCAGGGCTTTGTGGAGCAAATGGTTCAGGGAACTGGTGCTGCTCACCTCCTTGAAATCAATGACGTTGATTGTGTGTGCACTGAGCTCAGTGACATGGCCATCGCTGTCCTGGCACCCGACAGACACATTCATGCTGTAGCTGGTGGCCTTGATGTTCAAGGAGAGGGGCTGGGTCTTTCTCTTGACATCGCACTTGAGGTTGAAGACCACCTCTCCTTCTACTGTTGGTATGAAGAAGACTGTAATGGGAAGCCTGAGAAGAAAAGACCCTTTTTGCTCCATTCATTGTCTCTTAGTTTTCTTGGCCCTACATTGCCTGCTCTATGGGAGAGCAGCTGTGCAGTGGCTGGGGTGAGACCCCGGGCCTGGAAGAAATCAGGAATGGCACTCTGCCCTTCCAGGGCCTTCCACTTTCCCTGCTGAAAGCTGTTTAGAGTATGATGATTCCATGCAATGGAACAGCAGAGGATACAACAACAAAGCAGCTAACACTGACCTTACTGTCCTGTCCATGTGCTGGAGGGCAGCATTGCCTTGAGAGCCTGCTTCTGTCCCAAACACAGAAGAAGGTACTCAAAGACCCCCAGTCTCTCTGATCTACAACAAGAGTAACATCCTCTTTGCAAAGAAGAATCATCTAGCTCCTATTTGCAAAGAAGAATCATCCAGCTCCAATGACAGCAGTACAACGTGAGTGACACCAAACTGCCTATTTGTAATTTCTGTGAGTAATCTTTGGGTAGGTGATCAAACACTACCAAACTACAAAGATTTAAGGAATTACCACTTCTCAGCTGAGCCACAGTAACTGATATAGGACACTCTCTTATCTTGCAACCCATGGCAAGCAAAAATTCAGCATCTTTTAAGCCATAGCAAAGCTGCTCAGAGCTAACGTGTTCTCTGTACCCCAGAGAGGGCCATGAGCGGGCACAGGGACATCCATGGTGGATCAGCAGATGAGCTAGTGACCTGTTACACTGCTTGAACTCATGATCATGTCTGACTGCAAGCCATGGCTGCAGTTTACAAGAAAAGTGCATCCATTTTCTGACAGGGGATCCCATGAAACACAGCTAGTTGTGTAAGCCTGTTGCTGTGCTCCCACAACGGGCTTATATGGTGCCTGCAGTGCTGCTTGTGTGCTTTGCTCCTCTTGGTGGCTTTGCACAGACCATGCGTGGTGGGCTCTGTCACTAAAGGAACGCAGGGAACAGAGTAGACCTTGCACACTTAAGGCTGCTGGCTCAGGGGATCACAGGGTTAAAACCCCAAAACATGCTTTTGTCATCAAAACTAGAAGATCTAAAGCCTGAATTTTTCCAGGAAGGGAACCTAGAAGACTGGGGTAACCTGGATGCCACCACTTTACCAAGAAACCTTCAGTTTCACAGTGTCCCCATTGGGAAGGGATGAAACAAGGCAGATGCCTGCTATTGCTGAGAGGCACCTGGTGACTACCAAGAGGAAAAAGCCTCAAAAGCAAAATGGCAGTGCAATGTTTGGCATGAAGGAGAGGGAATGTGGCCTGTGAGCTCTGTTACCTTGAAAGAGGAGCGATGGAGCCTTTCAGGGGCTCTACTTTCACGGAGGCCTTGCATCCCTCTGAGAAGAGCGAGCTTTCCCTGAAAGCAAAGCTGAAGGCTTCCTTCTCACTGTTGATCATATACATAGTCTGGTGTACCTTGTGCCCTGGGGAGAGGACAAAGTAGCTGCTGAAAACCATTTGTTTCTCTGGCCACTGGGCCACCACTGTCCCCTGCACTCTTGCCTGCCGGCTGAGCACAGCAGGCAGTCTCCAGTGAGGACCATTGCCTGCAGCATGGCACACTCAGAATGCCAGCATGGAAATATGTTTCTTGTACAGCATGCACTGTTGCACCCTCTCTCCGTGCAAGGGGACCCTCTGGGCTCCCCTGTCTCACCCCCAAATCCCCTCTTGGGAATAGCCTCAACCACATGCCTTGTCCTTGACACATGCCTTCCTCCCCCTCATATATTTGGGTGCCAGGAGCTGGATGATCTGCTCACAAGTGCCCGTTTCCATTTCCAGCTTCCTTATTGGACCCTGCTAGAACAACAGGAGTGCTGGGCCCCTGGAACAGTCCACATCTGAGTGCGCAAGGTATAACCATGGTGCTCACCGATTAACAGCAACTGGAAGTTCAGGTGGGATCTGTCCAGAGTCACAAGTGGGTCACTGGCATTGCCCACTAACAGAACTGGGATTGAAATGCTCTGCTCGGGGATTGTAAAGATCCAGAATGATTCTGTCACGTCGAGGTGCTGGGGGATGAATTGGAACTTCATCTGTGGAAGAAAGAGGCAAATGAAGGAAAGTTGCTGCCCTTGGCAGGGTAAGGAGTGTGTGTGTGTGCAGTTTAACCACCAAGAAACCCAAGGAACCTCTATCTTATGCTGCTATGAGCTCAGAGATAGGCAGCTGTGCCTAAAGCTTGGCAGATGCGGGGTACAGGGTCAGAACAGGTTCATCTGCCAGCTCATTTACACTACAGCCAAAGGCTTCTGCACGGTCTTGGCCAGTTCACAGTGAGAGGGGATGCCCAGTAGCATAGACATATCCAGCGCTAAAGTGGCATACATGTATAGTGGATCTATGGATCTACCTTCTTAATTTTCTGCACCCACCTCTGCTTTCTTCCCTGGCTGGATCTGACCTCTCTCTGTGAGGCAGAAGAAAGCCTCCTGTCCTGGTGGGGCTTCAGGGTCTTGGCAAGTCCACTCGAAGGAGTATGCAGAACTGGTTGGGTTTGTAACCATGAAGGTCCTGGGAACACAAAACAAAATGGACTACTAAGGTGGCGTTGCGATGTGAACAACTCTTGTCCTGTAGCAGGCATCAGGAACTGCCAGTCCTGGACATCATCTGGAAGGAGTTATTTGGTATTGGGAACCACGCCGGGAGCCAAACATTTCACCTGCTTTCTATGGACCCTGTTTGTCTCTCAGGTGGCTAAAAATTAATAGCTATCCACAGAGAAATTAGCAAAGAAATTATCCAAACTCTTGCATGTTGAAATGGATCGAATGAAAACGGTAAAATCAAGTCCAGCAAGATTCTCTTGGAAGATAGTGCTCTCTAGATGCAGCTCTCAAAGGCTGCAGCCTTTGTTGACCCTGTCTAATTGGTAATCTCAAAGGAGGAAAAATGTTCTTTGGAGGGACAAAGGTTGTATTGGCCATAAAGCAGAAGCTTGGGAGACATGGTCCTCCCAGACTGACCCACACTATTGAGGAAAGGGACAAAGAGAACCAAAAATTGGCTAGTTGGTCTTCACTGACCAGCTTGTTCCAGCCCCAGAACGGACTGTTGGCCAAGGGTCAGCAGATCACAGACAAGGTACAGATGTACTCTGGGGCTTGGAAGAGGAGCTGAAGAAGTTCTCTGGATAAGGGGGATGATGGGGAGACCATCAGCCAGAGAAGCCATGCCCACACCTACCTGCTGCTCCTGCTGCACACTCCAATTGCCACAAACTCAATCACTCTTGTGCTGAGATCTAACACTGTCCCCTTTGGGTCCGGCAACTTTGAGTTGCGCCTGTTTGCAGTGAGGTAATCAGAGTCTTCTAGTTCAAAGTGGCAGTTTGGCAGCAGACTTTTCCCCTTCACAACCACCTCTGGGCACTTCTGGTTTGGTTTCAGGTTAGGAATACTAGGAAGAAACGGACTGATATTAGCCAGGTAAACATTTCCAGATAGCCAGCTGCTTGCCTGTCTCCTTGTACAGCATGTACTATTGCACCCTCTCTCCATGCAAGCACTGTGCAGCAAATGAAACAGAACTGCATTCCCTGCCACGGACTCAGCAGAAACGGCACAAACATGACCAGTGATGTGTCTAGAGACCAACTGCAGTGCATAGGTTTCTCTGTAGATAAGGAGGCCATACTTGACTGATAAGGGAACATAGCTAGGGACTGGCTGGCCCCTTGGTAGCCTTTCTTGACCTCTCATTCCAGAGAGATCCCTACAGGAGCTTAATATTCCATGCAATTTCATTTCCCGGTGCCTCCATACCTGCTTCTACCAAGGCTGGATGATCATCTTTACTCCTGCATGTTGGTTGGTTTTGCTGTCTCTCTGTGGCTGGCTGTTCCCAGATTCTCACCCCACCCATCCCAGAGGCGCTACCATGAATATCCATCAGCAGCATGAGTTGAAAAGTGCCAGGGCATTTCCTACCTGCAGAGCATACGGCTCTCAAAGTCCCCCACGTACACCGGAGAGAACTTCATCTGGAAGAGCTGCTCCTGGCCAGCAGGGATGGTGCCACTGCAGGGCTCGACGGAGAACGGCGATGTGCCACTGATGGCATTCAGAGACGAGTTCAGGGAGGGAGAGACGTGCTCCAGTGCATGGCCCAGCTGACTTGACCAACGGCTAGGATGGAGCTTCACAGAGGCACCACAAGTGGAGGAGAGGGAATCCCCTGCAGTAAGGAAGAAGTTATAGCACGACATCTCTCAAGGAGAAAATACTTTGTTCCCAGCAACTCTGCCTCCTGCTGCAGTGGACAGAAGGGAGCTGGGATGCACTTGGAGTGTCTCTGGCCAAGTGCTTTCAGCAGAAGGGCTCCCACTGAAGAATAGGCAGAGTGGTCAGTTTGCGTTTTGCTTCTGTGCTACTGCTTGCTAAATCATAATCCCAGAAAGTCCTCAGGAGAGGTGGGAGAACAGGTGGGAGAACAGCGTGGGGGGCAGCAAATACAGTGAAATGGCCCTGCAGAGACCCAGAGAACTGCTTGAATCAAAACACACCACTGGACGTTGCTCTGTAAAGACACTCAGGTGGTGCACAGGAAGGCCATGTCTACATTAGCAAATTAAAAGGACCCAGGACAGAAGCCAGCTGCTTCACTCCATGCTGTTAAACTCTACCTCCAGGATCGGGGAGCTAGATGCAAACGTCTCCTGCAGCACCACTTCTGACCAGTGTTCATTCCCAAACCATGTCCAGGATCTAACAGTAGAGATACCTGCGTTACAGCATCTGGGAGACTTTCTGGGTGCTGTTTCACATCCCAGCCCAGCCAGCCTCAATGCTTAGCATTAAGGACAGTGTTGAGTCCTGCTCCCCTGTGGCCTGCAGAACTGAACTTTGCTTATTGTGTGTGGTGGAGAAAAGGCTTTGGGGAACAGTGCTGCTGTCCTTCATACCCTTTCCTTCTTTCCTTTCTCAGGCTTTCATAATTGACAACCAGACAGCTAATGGCACAGTCCAGCAGAGCAGCTCCAGCATGAGGGCACCCTGTACTGGGGAAGAGCCAACACCAGGACCCCAGGGCAAGGAGATAAGCATATTCAGAGCATCAAAGACTTTGGTTGAGGTCTCCCATCCTGACCATCAGAAAGCTCCCCATTCTAGGAAACACAAGGGTTGACTGTTCTCCTCACTCCTGTTTCTGATGAGACCTCTTGGACACACAGACCTGTTTCCTTGCAGAACCATGCAGCCCTCCGAGGAAAATACACACTCAGACACAACCACACTGCTGTGGGTTAATGAATCATGGCCCCACCACTGAGCTCCAACATGCTGGGAGCAGGGTCTCTGCCTGCAGCAACACTTCTGTGCCTGAGTTAGGAGGGTCAGTTTTAGACAGCGACTTTGCATTTGCCCTGGACTGGGGAATCACACACAGTCAGTGATACAGATCAGCTAACTCAGTGTTACACCATCAGTTCTCTCAGTCTCAGAGACTTCCCAAAGAGGTGCCCTCATGTCCCTGTTGCCAGTCCTGACATAGGCTCAGCTCCCATGCAGACCACAAGCGTCAGAGCAAGCATATGGGGCTATGAAAGGCAGAGAGGGGGACAAGGAGAAAGTCTCCAGCTGCAGCTGGGAAGATTCTGATGAAAGCAGATGACTGGACAGGGATGAAAAAGCAATTCATGTTTTGGGGTGAAGTGGCACAGTCTTCTCCCCAAGTCTTCAGCTACCAACTGAAACACCCTGGGCATGCCCAGCTCCCACCCAAAGCCAGTGCCTTACCATTCAGATTGGGCAGGAGCAGCTCCCTCATATGGTTCACTGCCCTTTCATCCTCCACAGCTGCCATCCAGGTGTATTCCAGGGCCACATTCCCTGTATTGGACAGCTGGAAACTGCTTTTCAGCAAGAGAAATAAAAAGAAAACATCCAATAAGTACAAAGCAAATAGAAAAGTAATGGCTGTATGGGGGACTCCCGGTACCCCTTTCTTTATGCTGAGTAACATCTTCTTCCTCAAGCTTCTCTGTTTCATCTAGATTGCTGCCCTGGGCTGCCCCAAGACAAAGTATTTCAAAGTTTGGACATTGAAGAGGAAAAGGTAGACATGGTGCCCAGGAGGCTTAATTCAAAGGTCTTATTCTGGTCTTTATGTCTCAGTTTGACATTATTTTGACTGCAGACTCATTCTCAAGCAGATGAGGGCCGGCAACATGCAAAGAAAGCAAGACCATAGTTGTTCTCAGCAGAACCTCTCCTGGCACGTATTGGCAGGATGGTGTCTACCATCTGCTGCTTGGCTTTGTATGCAGATATGTGGGTCTCAGCACTTAGCCAGGACCCAGAAAGGATGAAACAATAAATGACTTGTTCAAAAGGAAGAACAGCAGGTAAGACTGCACATAAAGTCCTAAGAAGGGACTCAGATCCACATGTGGGAGATGTCCAGGCCCCCAGGATATGTGGAAACCGAAATCTCAAGAACCAGCAGGCAGCAGCACCCCCCTCCAAGGCTGGTCAGCCTGTTAGAAATTAGAAGAGGTTTATTAAGTGGCTGAGCAATAAATATGTCAGTGTAACTTCTGTTGGCACAGGACCATGAGTAGAAGGAAAAGCAGAGGCCACTGCAGAGCACAGTACAGCTTTGGGGAAGCAGATGCTGGGTCAACCCTGGGAAAGGCAGCTCCCACTTGGAGGTCCCTGCCTGGCCTCCAGCACTCACGTGAATGTCCTTGTCTGGAAAAGCAAGGTCTCCTTGAACTGAATCATGTCCATATCCAGCTGGAACTCAGCATAGTCAACAACAGCACTGAGGTGAAGCTCCACCTCACGGCTGCTCTTCTCCAGGACAGTGTGAGCTGGTTCTGGGTCTGTCTTGATCACCTCCATAGAGGAAAGAGAAGAATCATTAATCAAAGCCCAGAAAGCCAGGCTGAGCACGGAGTCTTTGGCCTTAAAATCACATATAGGGGCTAGAAACAACCATTCCCGTTTATTTCACTGGAAAGATGATAAAATTTGACCTTTCTGCTGCCTATTTGTTTCTACCTATTGATCAAAGCAATCACCACCACAACTGTGTGCACCCATGGGGACTATGACTGGGTATCAGTCCCTGTGTTTCATCCCTGTAGAGTGTCTGACCTTTTTCCTGGCCCCTATAAATCCCACAAGGCCCCTAAATTAGGAATAAGTTCCCCTGCAGGAGCTCTGTGGATGGAGACCTCCAAGACTGAACAAACCTAGAAAACACCTTCTCCTTCTTGTCTTCTGAGAAAATGCCTTCCAGGTGTCATGTTGGGCAACAGTCACAGTGGTGGAGGCTGGTGACAGGTATTTTTGGGTTGGGAATGACGTTTTTTGGGTTAGGAAGGTCTCTGACTGCTGATGCTCTGATGAGGAAGAAGTCTGGTTTACAGCTTTTACAGTGCTTCAGAAATTAGGGAAGAACCATCACCCAAGATAAGCGTGTTTCACAATAATGATAGTAGAAGCAAGAATTTCTGGAGATGACACTTACCCAGACTTCTGTATGACTGCCCTACAGTGCCTGGGTTGCTCCATAATGAGATATCCCATGCAATACAGAGACCACAACCAAAATCTCTGGTGTCAGTGTAGACATAGCTCAGCGCTCACACTCAACATGCTGGTGGGTTACCCAGCATACATGGAAGAGCACTAGTGTTGCTCTCCACTTCAAGAGACAGAGCACAGTGAATTTAACTCCTTGGTGAAAAGGCACTGAATCAGATAAGACATTTTAACACCATAAAATGCAATGAAATCAGAAAGTGTGACCTCCCATTAAACGCATGCTGCAACACTTCAGCCTTTGGCAGAGACTGATGGTTTGCACGTGGCTAAACATCTCTTGGCAAAAGACTTCCCCATCTTGTGTGAGCATGTCAGGTCATTGTGCATCCACCTCTCCTCTAAACCACACTGCTGTTTAACCTCCTGGGACGGATTAAATAAAGGAGGAAGCAGGAACTTCTTAGCCAGCACAGATGTCTGTCTGCTGCTATTGGCAGTTCTTTTTGTAGCTCAGCAGCTTTTGCTATTGTGCTTCTTACCTTCCTCACCGGCCACGTGGCTGTTGGGTCCCTGTTGGCATCCATCCACTTGATGGTGTGCAGGCGGTCATCCCAGTCCGTCACCTCCTCTGGTGGCAGCTGGAAGGTGATCCTCATGACCTTGCACTTCAGAGGGTGCATTTTGAAGGCAACCGCGACATCTGATTTCAGGGTCACTGTGATGTCCTTAGCACAGCCAGCGTGGAGGTGTCCCACCTAGGGAGAACCAGAGAGCCAAGACCAAACTGGAATCACTGGCAAGGGCAGGACTGACAGCAAAGGGATTGATGTGGTGAGCATCTGTGCCAGAAACCAGCATCTTACTGTGTCTTTATCTGAGGTTTGACAGAGGAAAGTACAAACAAAAAATGCCGCATCCTGTAACAGAGAGTCTTTACTGCAGGGCTGATGGCTCTGCCCCAGCAAAGCCAGGGATTCTATCTCCTACGTGGCACTGGAACTTCCTTTTACCAGTCCATGGTGACTCCCTGCTAGTTCTGGGAACCCCCTGGGGAGGGCTTGAGCCCTCCAGGGAAAGGCAGAGCTGTCCCAGCTCACCTGGGGGGAGAAGTGGAATGGGGGTTCTGCCAGCCACTCAAACCGGAGCACCTCCAGCTTGCTGCGGTTGCTGATTGTGAAGGTCACAGTGTAGGGTGTCCCGATGTGACAGTCCCCAAACTGGATGTGATCCACTCTGGCAGCTGCTAAGAATGAGAACAAGAGGTCTCAGCATGCAGTGAGGTACATCTGACCCCTCACATGCACAGACATATGTATGTCCCACTCTTCCTTGCTCCAAGCGTTCCTCCCACTGGGAGATGCAGTTCTCCATCCTGCCTCAACATGTCCCTAAACCCGTGGCTGTGCTGTGCAGAGAGACTTGCTGTACAGCATGCACTGCATCTGTGCATGCAGCTGGCATGCTCACAGACCACCCGGTCCAGTGGGCAACGGCACAGGCCAGGTTACACAGAGGGCACAAATTATCACACATGGTCTTCAATTCAATAACAGACAATGGGCTGGCAGACCTCCTTTCAGAGATAGGAGCTGAATGCTGGCATCTCTGACCTTTCCCTGCTAGCCTGCAAGATTCTCCCTTGAGGAGAGGATCTTCCCCTGTGTTCTCACGTGTGGCTGCTCTGCAGGCTACAAAAGGCAAGAAGAGCTGTTCCTGAAGGCTGGACCACACCTGTGCTGTCACAGGGTGAGCAGATGTGTATTTTCTTGTTCCTTGCTTCATCTTGGCAGCCTCTCCTCTCTTACCCTCAATTATGTCTTCCTCCAGATTGCTCTCAGCATTCTCCTCTTTGTTGCCTGACACTAGTCCATGGATGTTATCCAGCGTGAAGTCATCCTCGTAGCCTTCACCCAACAGCTGAATGCTGGTTTCTTCATATGGGTTGTCCACCACTGACAGGTGGATCTTCCCTTTCACACGTTGTGCCAGGGTAGGTTTAAAAAGCACGTCAAACTCTGCTGATTCCCCTTGATGCAGGACCAGGGCAGCAGTGTGAGGCTTCCTGTCTACATGACAATGGAAATCAGAGACAAGTGGTAGAGGTATACAGGGGAAATAGCTCCATGGGGTATGAAGAGGAGTAAGAGGTTGAAACTCAGCTGCCTCTAACTGCAGGCTCTTCCACAGTGTTCACAATGTTCTTCTGCTATGTTCACAAGACTATGACACCACCATGCATATCACTGCTTAAGTGTCTTAACCTCAGGTTAACACCCAACTCTCACTCAAACTGCATCCAGCCAGCTCCTGCCGTACATAAAGCTGAGTCAAAGAGTGGTTTTGGCTTTTCTTGGCTGGCTGTGGGCTCAAGGGCTGCCTCCGTTCAGGCTGGTAACCTCCCACATGCAGCAAAAACCTCAGATCGTCCATTGACTTGGTGATAGTCCCCCACACCTCAACCCACCATGTCTGGAACAGAAAAACTTCCTACAACTTGCTAGGAGGAAACCCTGTAAAGAGCCCACATGAAAAACTAGGGGTACAGCGCACCCCAGGAAAGAAACTATCTCTAACATCTGGCTGTTGCTTGGACAAGCCAAGAGCAGGGCACACATTTTCCCTGTGTGGATGACCACACTCCATGGTTATGAATTTACCTTCTCCAGGGGAGCCCTCCTTCCTGTCTGCAGCTTGGTAGATACAGTGTGTGGTGGGCCTGGCTTTCAAGAAGAAAACTCCCACCTCATCCAACAGGTCGATCATCAGCTGAGGAAAGGGAACACAGAGCATGACCACACTGGTGTGGGTGCAGGATGGCATGTGGATTAACACCGTAATGCTGGTGTTAATCCCCGTAATGCATGCGGAGCCCAGCAGCCTCTCCCTTCACACACAGCTCTTAGCACGAAGTTTAAGTAAAATCAGACAAGAAGGGAAAAAAAAAAAAAGTGTTCAGAGGCATTGGGATGTAATTAAAATACAACCAAAAAGGACAGAAAGTACCAAAAGTAATGAGCAGAATTTAATTAAACTACAACTGAGATTAATTAAATTGTAGTAAAAGAGGATCAAATACAATCTAATGTAACTAGGACATCATGTGCTCCCACATGAGAACCAAAACATGAGAAGAGAGATGGGGCAAAATACCCCACCAAGTTTCTGGTGTTGTGTTTAACTGAAAAGGACAGGCTGATGAGAATATCACATTTCTGAAACTCCCTTCCTGGAAATAGACATCCGTCATTTGCTTAAAAAGAATTCCCAAGACCTGTTTCCACATCTACCATGTTTTCTGGGACCTTTCTTTCATGGAACAAGCACTTGTTCCCAGACCAGAGCAGCCCCATGGCAGGTACTCACCTGGACAGGTATGATGCCACTGTTATGAAGGACCAGAGGGAGTTTTTCTGAATCACCCAGCAACAACTTCTTGAAGAGCAACAGAGGGTTCCCTCTCTCATTGTGAAGCACCGGGCACAGGACCGTCACCCGAGGCAGATTCCCATCTCCACTGATATCAAAGATCAGGCTTTGTGCTTTCATTGCTGTACGGCTGCAGGAGAGGCAGAGGAGGAATCACCACAGCGGGCACTAACCCGTTTCCCACTGGGCAAGCCATGAAGCAAGGCTATCCACTGTGTTTGCCTTGGCTGGTGCTTCTGTTCCCCATGACACAACTCCCCCTCACTCTTCTCTTCCCCATCTAATCAGGGCCATTCACAAGAGAAATGGCTCTGAGGAGCCAGAGCCTTCCAGCATAACACATAATTTCACTCATGCAGTACAACAGACAAATTAAGGAGCAAAGAGATGAGACGTGGCAAATGCACTGGCTGTGGTGATAGGAGACATATGCAAAAAAGCACAAGTACAGCATGAAAGCAGTGTGAAAACAAGAAGGGAAAAATAAATAAATAACACCATCAGTACAGATTATTTCCAAGGACACTACAAAATTGCTCATTAGGGCAGAAAGCTGACTTATCTTGTCCACTTAAGTGACCAAAGGGTTGGGGAAGAGCACATCAGAGTCCTGGTACATAGGTCCTGGGACAGAGGAAACTGGGCTCCTCTTTTATAAAGTGTCCAAATGCTCCTTTAACATAAAATATCTTAATATACCCCAGGTAACTACATAGATCATATAATTTTAATACAAACAGGGAGGAAATAATGCATGCTAACTTGCTGGCATCTAATCTTCATCTAATCCCTTGTTTTTGGAAAGCCCCAGCTCAGCTGTTGCACATCTCCATTTTTTTCTGATTCAGTCACTTCCAGTTGGCTACTTCATGTTGCACTGTCTTCATAATCACCCATATTGGCTAAATTATCACCCTTATTTTTCTGCTCTGCTATATCTAGTAGCTACTGCCTCCTATATTATCCAATGCTAAATTTACCCAAGGCTACTGAAAGCCTTAGGATTAACAAGAAGTCTATGTCCTCCCAGAGGAGAGGCATCTGTCAGAAAGGTTCCCCCCACAGGGTGAGTTACCTTGCCCGGACATCAAGGGAAGCCTCAAAAGTGCACTGGTAGGTCTGCATCGATTGGGGAGTGAACGCCACCGTAGCAAAGGCATGGGAGCAGCTGGGAATGCACATCCGAACAGGATCCACCTCGAAAACGTCACTAACACGGTTGTTAAGCTTGGGAACACCACAGAATGGTGTTAGGAGGAAACATTCTTCAATGTGTTGCAGTGTTATTCATATATGCATCACTGGGAATAGCCCCACACAGCATGTCTTCCTCCCTCCTTCCTTGGACAGGCTCCTTCATCTCAGAGTGGTGCTGACCTTGCATGGGGAGCTGCCATAAAGGCCAGAACTGCAAAAGCTTGCTTTGCACTCTGGGCAGCCATCCCAGCACAGATGGGAGGTGGGGACTGCATGGAAAATCCTTCAAATAGCCTAGAATTGGCCTTTAAAGAGAAGGAAAAAAACAGGGAGCCCGAGAAAATGGTCTGCTTGGAGCCCAGGCACAGTTCAGTAAAAACCCCCATCTGAGCATGCTTCCAAGAGATGTTCAGAAGGGTTCAGGTCTCCTACCAAAGACCCAGAGGGGTGAGCCAAAACCTTGCTTGAGATATGCTGAATTCAACCCAACTGCCACCCCAGCATTTCTGCACTCCCCTGTAGTCTGACCTGCAAAGTGCTGGACTAGTCTGGGCAAGAGGAAGCAACAAATCTGGAGAATGAGGCAGGCTATCACACAGCCTTTAAAAAGCAACAGTCACCTTGGCCTCTTGTCCTTACCTTACTGGGGAGGGGTTTGAGGGATAGGACAATGTCACAGGGGACTTTGCCCACATTGCAGATCTTGAAGCGAGCTGTGGCCCGGTGCCCAACCAGAACATCGGTGAAGATAAACTTGTTCTCATCTGTGATGAAGATGCCCTTGTCTTGCACTGTCTGCAGGATGTGGCAGAGGTTGTTGTTGCTGCAGATTCGATGCTCCTCAAAGATGGACTCTATGTTGTCAACCACAAATGCTGCAAGCAGATCAGAGGGAGTGATGAGGATGGAGAAGCCGTCCTGCTGAATTTATCTGGACCCTGTTGGCCTCTCAGAAGGCTTGATGAGCCCTTTCTGCCCAGGTCATTGCAAAACCCAGTCTTGGGTGAGAGAGTTGGCTGTGAGGATAGAGCTCAGTCACCCTCAGCCTTAAAGGGTACTGATTTCATTTTATCCTTCCATGCATCCGTCACAGCCTCTCCTCACTGGTGGACTTGAAAAAGACTGAAACCTCTGAGGATTTTAAGATGGGACTTCAAGGTCAGGGTGCCTCTCTATCCAAGCAATAAGTTTAAGTGCAGGTCAGCACCTGTGGACAGGGCGTACCTGGAAGGCAGGACTCGGCAAACAGGGTATAGGGGATGCCAAAGGGATTATCCCTGGGGTCTCTGTCGCTGACATCGATGGACAGGAGCTCCTTGCACGTCCCCAGTGGCTCTGCACAGCACTCCACTGTGACCATCTGCTGGCCACCAGGAAGGATGGTGCCAAAGCCTGGGTACACCGTGAACATGCCCAGGGTGAGGCGAGCCTGCAGAAAGAGAGGCAGATCAACAGCCTTACCTTGAGCATCCCCAAAAAAGAGCATGCCATTCCTTCACCTCCAGGCAGGCCCAAGCCCTCAATCCCAGGGCAGGGAGGGATGACTCCATGGCTCAAAGGCAGCCCCAAAGGCAGGATGAGATGAACAAGCGAGGAGTAGCTGCAGGCTTGCCCCAAGTGAGGAGAAAGGAGTTTGGGTATAAAAGGTTAAGGTGGCAGCAGGGATTCTTCAGCCTCTTGGGGTAAAACAGGAGAGCAGAAAACTCTGAGAAATGATGGGAAGAAGAAAAAACAAGCGCATCTGATATCTGTGGACTGGGAGTTCAAACAGGAACATTCCGCACATGTGGTATTCACACACCTATTTTGGCCAGCAGCTACCAAACACAGGACTGCTCCCCTCTTTTGACCCCACAAGCTTCAGGTTTGAGCCGGGCATGGGACTGTCAGTGGGACTGAGCAGCTCCTGCCTCTGCTTCTGGCTGGGAGCTGATGGCCCTCCATCACGTTGGACCATGCCCCATCCCATGGTGATGAGCCCCCTTCCTGCAGCAGCATGTGTTGGGGAGCAGTGACAACCCACCTGTGGGACGGTGTTTGTGTCCTTTTGCAACAAGCGCTTGCTTGGCTTGGCTGACAGAACCACTGGCTTTCCGTTTTCACTCTCTTGGGAGTGGGCAGATTTCATTTGATGTGCACTGAGAGAAGAAAACAGAAACATCCATCATGCATAGCTCCCCCTGCCTTTCTCAGAGGCTGAAGCTGGCCTTCCTCACCATGGAGGAAAGCCTTCAGGCTCCTGGTTGCTCCTGGAGGGCTGCCTGCAGCACCTAGTGCTGAAGCTTATGGATAGGTCAGCTGTATCACGAGCTTCATCCTACACGTGGGGATACTGAGGCATTTTTCTGCTCCCTCTTCACAAGCCTGTGACACTAAAGGACAGTAACCCATGTCTCCTGGCTGCCTATCACACTCATGCCATGGTGCCTCGTCAGGCAGGAAGGGTGGTGCAGGTCTCCTCTCACCTTTTCTTTGGCAATAGAGGTGCAGCCTGGTCTTCTTGGTAGATGAGGAATTTAAAGTCAAGGATGCCTTTGTTTTCCAGCATGAAGCTGCAGGTTTTCCTGGTGCCACTCACCATGGCACCAAAGCTGATGAGCGAGGCAGGGTGAATGCTGTACTTGCTGAACACAGCTTTTGCTGACACCCTCACTGGGATGATGGCAATGGTCTCACCTTCTTCACAGATGTTGGGATCAATCACCTGCAACCAGAGGAGGGCTTGGTAGATACAGCAAAAATGTCAGCCTCTATCTCTGTCCCCGATCCCATCCCAGGTCCCTGTCAGCTCACCGTCCCTGTTTAAATGACTCCTAAAGAGCCAGATTTTCAGCTCTGCTTAGGAAGCATCACAAATGGTTTCTGAAAGACCTTGTCATATAAATGTGAGAGAGGATTCCCCTGCTAAAGCCCTCCTTCCAGAAGACACATGTCCTGCTCCCACTCCCCAGCCACGGTGTGCTACTACCACCTGGCCCAGGCAGCTCACCTGGCACTGCAGGATGGGTTTGTCCTCAATGCTAAGTTCCATCTTGGGGTGGAAGAGCAGCTGGACCTGCACAGAGCGCTCGGAGCTAGCCAGCATGCCCTGCTGCGGCTGGACAGTGAAGTGGGATGCCAAGTCAGGTATGCTGGTATGTGCGGTTTCCAGCTTGAAACTGGGGAGAAAGAGAAGGAACAAAACTGCTGCAGTTAAAAGTCCAGGGGCTACCAGTGCAGCCAGGACTTTGCATAGCACCATAAAAAAATACCAAGGGCAAAGAGCCCAGCTCTGCTCAGGGGTTCCCAAATCTTGACACAGAGTGCAGACAATCATGAGTGTTGCAAGCTAACACCAACACTGCATTTTTTCATTCCCTTCTTTAAAGAGTCTTGTTAAGAGAGATGAGCTGACCCACAACAGAAGGCAACGAATCTCAGCAGTGAGTGGCTTAAATTTTGGGGTCTCTCCTTCTGGTTCTTGCTGAGCTGTGAATGGTGTTTGGCGGGATTCTCTATTAAAATATTTGAGATCAGAGAGCCCAGGTTTTGTATTTACCCAGACCATGAGGTAGCCAAGCATAGGAACAGGTTCTAGCCATGGGCAGGAGGAGAAGGCAGGTGGTGGCACCATGCATTCACATGGTGCCTGCCAGAGCAGGCAGCTGGACCCACCTGTACGCAATCTCGTACTTCCCTTTGTTCTTCAGAGTCAGCACTTCCTTTGCATCCTCCAAGACTTTAAGGATTCCAAAATCCACGCTGCCATCTGTACCTGCAGAAAACCCACAGAGTGAGGTAAGAAAGGAGAAATATTTGTGATCTGCTGCAGACTACACCAAGTGACAAGAGATATATCAATTTGCACATGAAGCTGCACACTTCAAAGCTCAGAGGTGAGAGACTCTAGGCTGTCTGTGCCCTGGCAGTGTTTTACTTCAAGCAGCTTGCAGGATATGTGCTTTACAGATCTGTGCCACACCTGCATGCTATCTCATCCTACACACCAAGTGCTTAGCTTGCCTGCCTGCCAACACAATGCAATGCAACAGGAGTACTTTGGGGATGCTCACTGACCTTTAGAAACGCTGATGTTCAGAGCAACATCATAGGCCTCCGCAAAGACTTGGATATTTTCAGTGTGAACGACCCCCAGGTTGTTTTCTGCATCTGAAACCTGAGGCAGTAAGAAACAAACACTGCTTAAACCATTCTCCTCAATTCTTTTGGTAGACAACATATGAGTCCTTGTCTCTGCCAGCTGCTTCCATTATGGCGTCTCCTGCTTGCCAAGCGTTTGTGGACTCCCATGTTTTCCTAACCTGTTCATCTCATGGGCTGACCCAGCAGGATTTGGCTACAGTAACAAACCCTATCAGCCCAACTCTGCTCTCCTACAGAGAGAACACTGCTGCTAAAGCACCATGGGAGGCATGTAAAAACCACGACAAGAAGTATAAGCCGTGCCAGAGCAGGTGGCATTGACAACCAACCCTCTCTTCTTCAATCACCCAGCATCCTCACTGAAATGTAGCTCCTAAACTATGTGGAGCAACATTCCAAGGTGAGAGTTTGCTGCTCTATGTTAAGAACCCCAGACAGACTCCAGGATGGGTTCAGGGAGCATGCCAAAGTCTGGACAACCAGGGCCTGGTTACTCGGCAATGCAGGTAGAAAGGAATCTCATGAAGGCTCATTGTTTTACCCTCTCTGCAGGGTACTCTTCAAACACAGTCTCCATCCCTAAGAGCACAGCGCTGATCACCCTGCTTTGCCAGGGAGGCCACAGTCCCCCTCACCTCTAGTCGGATTGTCTTCTTAATGCTGAGAGCTTTCACGGGCTTGAAATATAGATGCACGCCAAACTCTGTGCAGGGACTAACAATGCCCTCAGCTTGAGACACAGAGAAGTCCTTGCTGAGGTTCTCCAGCCCACTGAGTCGCCAGGCCACAGGCAGTGGTGTGCGGTTTTGCAAGACCAGAGTCTTGCTGTCCCTCCTGCAGAGACAAAACAACACTCAGCACTGGCTGCTTGACCAGGATGCCAGCCTTGCAATTGAATGCAGCTTAGAGCAGCCTCATCCCCACATCTGAAACCGTAGTTAAACATTTTTTTTTTGCCAGAAGTCTCAGAGGTGAGGTCCTGGGGGAGACCTGGGTGCTGAAAGTGTATCCAACATAAGGGAGATAAGGAGGAGCAACTGGACTGCTTACTGAGCCAGCAGCCAAGATACAAATGCATCAGGATGCCCATTGCACAGCACTGTTGTGTGGCTACAGAGCTCGTGGCTGTTGTGGGATATCCAAGCCAGCAAAGAATGGTTAGCAAGAGACTGGGATCTGATGGAAGAAACTAGCCTCCCATCTGAGCGGCCACAGAGCCAGCAAGGGAAGCTGGAAGGGAGCAGGCTAACAGCTTGTGTCCCCAGCAGAGCCTGTGGGGTGGGATGACTGACCTGTGCAGCAGCAGTCTGTCAAAATGCACCTGCCTGGGGCTGACCCCTAGCTCCACCTGCACCCCCTGGCAGCACAGGCGAAAAACCACCGTCTCTGGGTTGCCCTTAATGGAGCAGATGAGGTTGTCTTCCACAAGGCCAGCTGAAGTGGGGTATGCCCAAATGCTCAGCTCCTGGTTCCATCCCCACAAAAAGAAACACAGAAGAGCAATCAGTGAGCAGCAGGAACATGTGCTGGGCACTTCTACCTGTGCCTGTCCTACCTGCCCATCTCCTACCTGCTTCTCGTTGGGTTTCAGCTTCATGCTGGGAGGGTCTAAAAGGAATGTGTCCGCTTTGAGATCGTGCTCAAAGCAGAAATGCACCTCTGCTTCCAAGGCAGTGATGTTGAGGATGGTGATCTTCTCACAGTTGCTGGGATGGGGTAGTGCCTTGTACCTGTCCAGAAGAGGGGAAAAGGCTGTTGAGGAAACCGCTACCTTTGAAACACACTGAGGAAAGCACCATGTCCCAGCAGCAGGAGGCTGCACTGGAAGACCATGGTCTAACAAGCAGGCTAAGGATCACTTCCAGGGGCATGTTGCATGATCTGTGTCTTCATCCTTGTGCTACTTTGATGTCTGCCCTATATTTGGTGCCTCCATTCCAGAAGCCTGATGATGCACAGGCCACTTAAAGAGCATTTTACAAAATACCAATTTAAAGGCAAAAATAAAAGTACACCAGGCACATGGATTCTTCCCCCTTCTTTGTTAGATTTCCTTCCGTGCAGGGTATAAAGAAATGCTTTTGAAAAAGGTTTTAAAAATAGTTTAGCTTATCTCTTTCAAAAAAGTCACAAGACTGCCTTGTATTTAATGGGTTAGCTCAAAGCCTGGGGGAAGGAAATAGAAAGGATTCATTCCCAAGAGGAATGCTGAATTTAACAATGTCCCTCCTCTCAGGTGTGGAACAGAATCTGGAGTTAAAGAGCTAAGAACATGAACAGAAACCCAAAAGCATTCATCAGCCTGGCTAAAGATCCTATTTTCTTTTTTAAACTGTTTTGATTTAATTTCCTCAGTTGGCAAAAAACCACTAGCTCTGCAGAGCTCCCACAAAGACAAGAACTTCATTTCTAATATTTAAACAAAAGTTACATGCTCCAACGGCAACTTTTTTAGGCAGACTTTATTCAGCAGTGAGGATCAGGAAAACACAATCCCATTTTTACCCCTCTGCAGCCCACCGCACACCCCCCTCCCCCATATTGGCAGGTCAAATCATAAAGTCTTACTAATATTACAGACTAAGGAATGGTTTACAAAACCATCAGCAGAATAATTGCTCATTCAGTGTATGTGTAGAACTCAAAGCACTTGAAAAAAGCACCATAAAGTTTATTTCATAGGTGGTAAAGCTGAGATGTGGAGGGGGGACACCAGGGCACCCACCAGGCAGGAAGATCAGCTCTATCTCTCCCCAGCTCCTCCAAGATCAATGTGCCTGTCAGATGCTCACACACCCATGGTCCTTCAACCCCACGTATCTGTTTCCTGGGTCTCTGCCTGGGCCTGCCCTGAACCGTGACACTGGGTCAGTGTGTCTCAAGTACGATCATGAGAGCACAAGGCCCTGGAGATCCCATCCCAACATCCCACTTTGCGCAGGCAGTGCATCAGGATGTTCACAGGGGGTGAGGAGCACATACCACTCTCTTGACTTCCCACACAGCAGTGGTCCAAAGTGGAATACACCCGTGTCCATGACGTACTGCTTGAAGATGATGTCATCATCTGCCTTGCTCTTCCTCTGGTGAGGGAACACCATGCTGGGCAGAGAAAACAGTCTCTGAATGAGGAACTGTGAGATGCTCTAAGTAGAAAACATGGTCAGAAAGCCACAACCCCTATTGTGGCTGAGGTACCAGTACTGGTTCCCAGTTCCAAGCATGGGAAAAGATGCTGGGTGGTTCAAGCAGCATGTTCTGTGCAAGTCAGAAGGTCACTGGGGCACATGGGGCAGCCCTGGCTCTGAGTTCAGGGGGAATCAGTGTGGGAGGCTCCCAGGGACCAGCCTTACCATGGGTCCTGGCTGATGGTGGGATACAGGCAGGTGCCCCTGCAGTGCAGCTGGTACAGTCGGTTTGTCCCCAGGATCTCAAAATGCAGCACCTGATCAAACTGGCCAACCTCCGTGGAGCTGAAGAAGACCTTCAGTTCCACCTCACCATGGGCAGGCACTATCCACCGGCAGCTGCTCAGCCTGGCAATTAAAGAGGAGGCTTCAAATATTGCTAACAAACAATTAAGACAAGGAGGAGGATCCTGGACTCGCCATCCCATGGAGGCATCATCAGAGGATCCCTGAGGAGCTGGGGATGATGGACCTCATTTGGCAAGATGGCCATGAAGCAGAGGGATCACCTCCTCCCCAACAGCTCACCTCTTGACGCATGTCGCCGGGGGTGGGACTAAGTCCACGACACTTCGGCGCACCTTGCGGGGACGGGTGGGTGCTGCTGTGCCCAGCCCCTGGACACCCTTCCTGCCCCGGCTGGAGCCCCGCCTCTCCCTTGCAGCCTCCCGGCTGCCCGCGGCTTTCTCCTTCCTCGACTGGCTCTTGGTGGGAGTGATCTGCTCTTCTGAGGTCTTAGCACCAAGGGGAGAGAGAAAACGGAGAGAGGTGAGACCTGCCCTGAGACATTCCCTTCCTGGAGAGAAAGCTGTGCGCTGGATAACAAACAGCAGAGAGAATAAATAAGCAGCTGCATCTGCCCTTGGACTTGGCTTTCCTCATTGGACTTTGTTTTGCTTACGACACCTCTCCTCGCCCAGGACCCTCTCCTCGAGGGAAGTTGAGGGTTTGAGGTGACATTTTTTCTCTCTTATCTTACAGAACCATCCTATGTCTCAAGCAGAGCTGTGTCTTTTGGACAGCAGAAGGGATGCCTGCAGACATGGCACCCCATCACATCTTCACTGCCCTTCCACAGTTATTCTTTCCATCCCATCTGCCCTCCTTCATGCCCCCCCATCCAGCCTGGCCCCTGCCCTGGCACCTTCACTGTGGGCACAACAGGAACATCCAGGACGAGACTTTCAGTTTTCTTTTCTTCTTCTGAAGTGGCACCTTCTGGCACAACAAAGACAAAGTGCTTGAGAGCTTCTCCTACTGCAGGGGCCATCCGCTTCTCCGGGTAGTGGATCACAGAGTACAAAGTGGTAGGGGGAATGGGAGGCCCTGAGGGACCCAGCCCCAGGTCATCCAGGATCTAAAGCACAAGAGGAAACCCTGTTTATACTCTCACCTCCTTCGTCCTCACACTCCCTCCTTAAAGGCACTGAGTTTTTGGCAATGTTGGGGTATTTTTATTTCTATGGAGTACAGTGCTTTTTTATTCTCAGCGGGGTGGGCAGGCTTCAGAGGAGTGCCAGGACCTACAAGAGGGACCTAGAGAGAAACCTCTTCCTTGAGTGACTCAGCTGAAGGAAGCAATGACCATGAGCTGCATTGCCCTGGGATCATTTGTAATGATTTCCAGACTGGGAAATTCTCTGAACAAACAGAATACTTGTACAGAGAGCACTCCCTCCTTCCACCCGAGGGATGGTGAGAACCTCCCCAGCCACATGGGTGCTGTGGAGACATTGTGGAACATTATCAGTGGCCTGGACACGGGTCTGTGCTGTTCTTACTTGGTGGGACACAATACACCAAGGCCCAACATCATGGCAGGCTCAGCATCTGAGCCTCGCGGGGCTTTACCTGTTCTGCTGCTGGCAGCTTGCTGCTCTCCAGGATCGTCCTGGTCACATCTTCTGAGTGCAGCACCTGGATGTCCAAGCAGGGCACCCCAACATCCTGGTCTCTGGCTGACCTTTCTGCACCTTCCCCTTCCAGCAGAGGTAACTTTGAGTCCTCAAGAGCCTTCAATTTTTCCAGCCGCTCCTTCTCCAGGCGCTCTTTCTCCAGCTTTTTCAGACGCTCCTTCTCTCTGCTCTTCCGGGCCCTGTAGCTGGATAAATGTTGGCGCCGCTGCTCTGCTTGCTGCTGCATCTCCTCTTGGTTCAAAGGGAACAGCAGCATACCCTGAACCCTGTCCCAGGATGACAAAATATGGGTGACATCCTTCTGTGATGCCTCGTAGATCTTAAACCTCAGGGCCAAGTTCTTTTCGCTGTCACTCTGGGTCTTGGTTTTGGTTTCCTCCTGTTCTGGGCCTCGCGCCATCACTGGGCAGGCATCTGTCAGGGGAACCTTGCTCTGCTTTTTCTTATCTTCCTTGTCACCTGCAACAGAGTCTGGGTGCTCCTTTACAGGTCCCTTCTTGTCCACCTCCTCTGTGACATCCGACTGGTTGTTGGATGCATTGGTGTTGCCAGTGGATGCATTCATGTTCTGGGCAGGAGGAGTAGGAGAAAGCAGTGAGTATTTCAAAGCACTGATTCAAATGCTGTAGGACACTTGTTATCTTTACAATAGCACCCCAAGCTTTGCCTGAGAGCTGTGCTAGGTGCTCTACAAATCCCAATTCAGTACGCAGCTGGTATCCAGTTTAACTCGACTGAAACCAAACTCTCCAGTGTCAGCCTGACGAGGAGTCCTGCAAACCAGCGGAGAAACAGAACAAGTTCCCAACCCAGAGTACCCAGAGTACCCAGTTCCCAACCAAAAAGCCTCTGGGCTTTTTTCTGGCATGCTGAGCATCCCAACCAACCCTGTGGCTGGTTGACTCTTTGGGAAGTCTGGCTCCTAATGAATAACTAAGGCCTGGTGGTATCTCCTGCCAGACATGTAGGAAAAGACACCTCATCCCAGACAGGTAATGGCTCAGAGGTGTTGTCACATGCGGACTGGGGACAAATGCTGGACTAAAATTATCTAGAGCTTCACAGTGAATGTATGGAGTTATGTGAAGCCATGACTCAAAGGCAACATAATCCTAGAAGAGCAACTCTACCAACAAACCCATGGGAAAACACCCCTGGGGAAGCAGCAGTACGATCAAACACAGGCTGTTGTTTTCCAGCACAGCCCCACATGTTACTTAGGGCCAAGTACTCGTCCCCAGCATTGCGTGTGGCTGCTGGCTTCTTGGGGAATGGTACAGCTCAGCGGGAAGGTCCACAGGGCTTTTACACATCTCTATAAACACAACTACCCACCTGCCTGACTCCAGAATGGCTTTTCTTCCCCAAAGCATTATCTTTGTCTTTTCCAAGCTCTCTCTTCCCCCGCCTAGACTTCTTTTTTAGCTCTTCTTCCTTCTTCAAGTGTCCTAGCTCCTGCCGGTGCTTTTTTGCAAGCACTTGAGCCATCTCCCTTCAACAAGCCAAACAGAAAACATCCTTGAGAGTCCCCACCAGAAATCTGTGCTCACTCCAATCCTAGCTGGTCCTGGACTTACTCACCGACCCTGAGGCCAGGCAGGACCGTTAGACCATCCCCATGGACTTCCCTCAACCTGGGGAGGTTGGGAACATCCGAAGTGAGGAAAGGTGGGAGGGGACCTCCCCAGCCAGCCAAATCTCAGCCTTGCTGTCATAAGGTCTCAGTTGGGGAACTTCTCTGATAAGGTCCACCTGGACACCTCCAGCACACTGCCGAAGACTGATCCACCATTTCTCTGCACTGATGCCTGAAGCCCTCTCTTGATTTCCCAGTTTAAACCAGCTCGAGAATTGCTAACACCTATATATATGTATCTCCCTGCACCAATACTTAACTTGGCTTACTCAGCGCTTCTCCTCCTTACGCATAGCCTGCTCCTTATTGAGAATAATCCTATCAATCACAAAGCAAAGGCTGCAGTAACTCCCCTTCTGGCTCCAAACAACCAGGTTTCCTGCTGGAACCCAGATGTGACCATGGGAAACTTGTGCTGTCTGTCCTGGAAATTGTGATTTGAAAGCAGACCCAGCGATCTCCTCCCAGTGAAACAAACTTCAGCCTGGGCTGAATGAAGTGCTGAAGCACAAGCTTTGAGCTCAACAAAGGTCTCCAGAGCAGGCAAACCCTTTAGGGACACTATCCTAGGGAGTTACCCAAGGAAGGCTTACAGACCTCCTCTTCCTCTCTCGCTGGACTTGTCGTATATTGTCATTAAACTGAGTTTTCTGCTCCTTAGTGAGGGCATCATACTCGTCCTCATCCATCTCCCAGAGACGGGCTTTCTCCCTCCTGGCAGCTTCTTCCTGCTCCCGTCCTTCAGCACAGACCAGAGGACAAACCATTAGCGACTGCCAGCAGAGCTTTCCATTCTGGGGAGGCTGTGAGGATTCGCAGCTCTGGCCCGACCCAGCCTATCATCCTGATAGGACATCCAAAATGCAGATAAACCCCCAAACTATTGCCAGTCAGTGAGTTCCTGTGCCTTGCTTGGCTCACATGCACCAGTGTTGTGGTTTGCTTCGAGCCACAGTTATTGAGCCATAACAGCTTGCACTTGTGCCCAAGCTTGACTGTCAGAGACTAAGGTAAGTATTACAGACTTAGCTGTGCTGTATTTTAAACAACTGTGAGCTGAATGCTGGCTACATTGAGGCAGAAGGTGGAAGGATTAATAAAAACATTTCTTACAAGCTCTGCTGGTAGCCCAGATACACACAGGTACTGCTGAGGGCTTTGAGAGAGAAGATTTGGGAGGTATGGAGATGAAGAGTCTCACCTTCCTGCTCTTTTGCAGCTGTCTCCCTGGCCTTAAAAGCAGCATAATCCTCAAACAGGTTCACAAAATAGATATGAGGACGATTTCTGACAGCTTTGAGAAGGCAGAGGAGAGCAGATGCTATGTTGTGTGCAAAGAGGGTCTCCAGGCCATCAAACACCACTCCCTGGTAGCAGTCACTCAACTGTGAAAAAGTCAAAAGGAAGAGGAAGTCAGCTACTACACGTTGGGCTCTCAGCTAGTCATTAAACCCAAATGTCAAAGGACACCAGCCATCGTTGTTCAAGGGCAGCAGCTCAGACAAGCTCTGGTGTTTCACCGTGCACTGCCAACTTATGGCATCTGCAGCTTCACTTAAGGATCCCTGCACGCAGCCCAGGGCTCCTTGAACAGCAGATACAGACTCCTTCACTCTGAATTGCACCTTGCTGCCTGCCTCTCTGTAGGAGGAACGTCTCCTTTGCCCCCATGCCATACCTGCAGCCTTTCAGAGAGGATGGCTACCAGCAAGTCCTCGGGCAGCACGCAGCTCATGAAGCCCAGCTCTCCCACTGTGCTGCCACTGATGCTCAGCCATCGCTGCACAGCAATGCAGGGAAGGGAGGAAGCAAGATGAGAACTGGATGAGCCCTGCAATGTTGAACACCACAGGAAAAATAAACCACTTTGGAAACCCCCAAACAATTCCAACTGCTGGGCTTGGAGCTGGGTTCCCCACTAGTGGGAAACTAGAATACTGTAGGTCAGCAGCTCCAGGGGACAACCCTGAAGGGCACATCCCTTGGCCAGCAGAGACCCAAGCCTGCAAGCCCCGGGTGCAGCAACCCACAGCTTTGCCCACCCCCTGCAGCCACATTATCCAGGACTGCACTTTGCCAACAGACCATTAAGACCCAGTAGAGATTTTCTGCTGGAGCAGAAAAGGTTTCAATCCCAGCCTGATCCATGCCCAGCTGGTGCTCTGTGCTGTATATCCCCACATCAGGCTCTGGGCAGCAGGGAGCCTCCACTGTAAGCAGCTCCTTCACTTCTCAAGGCAACAGGCATTAACCAGTGCAGATCACACTTCACCTGGGAGACTGTGGGATCCATTACATATTTCTGGGATTGGGATGTGTGGCTATCCATCTTCTTCTTGCCCACTGTGGTGCTTGCCTGGCCTTGGGAACTCAGCCCATCAGGCTGCAGGCTGGATTTGCCCTCAGAGCTGGACTGGCTTGCGCCTGGGCAGTGTGTGGCCTCAGTGCTGAGCTGTGGGCTGAGGGACACCGCTGTGGTTTGACCTGTGGAGAGGACAGAGGCTCAGCAGGGACCAAGCAGACCCCTTTCACCTCAATGGGCACAGCCCTGCACCCTGACAGGGACACAGCACCCGTCCCTAGCCTGCAGAGCATCAGCAGCACTGCTCTCCAGAAGCAGCTCCTGCTCTGCTTCTATTATTAGCATGATAAAGCGCACCATCTGGTACTGGATTTTAAAGCCAGAGAGTTTTTAATGCACAGCCCTGTGTCCCTCCTACCAAATGTGCATGCAGGTGACATTGCACAGTAGCTCCTCTGTGGATCAAACCAAGAATTCGTCCTCCATGACCACCTTGCACCCATCCTGTATTCTTACATGGAGACTGTAACATGCAGCCCTGTCCCAGCTGCACCCCCCCCATCTCCACTGGAGCTAATTCCTGGTGGGATAACCCCATCCCAGACCTTCCCCCAGCTCCCAGCCAGGTTCAAAGCTGAGCAACGCAAAACTTCCCTCACTCCCCAAGCCAGGGTCTGGCCTCACCCTGCAGAGCTCGGAGCACCAACTGCCCAAAAAAAGTTTCCTAAAAGTCTCTGGTCTCGCATAGAGAACAGCTCAACACAGATGAACTGCATGACCTCACTGGCTGTATAGGGAAATCTCCAGAGAAATCTCTGCTCATCTGCAGCATATGTCTCTCATGAAATTCCTCCAGGAGGTTATTCTTCCCTTCCTCTCATGAGTGAAGCCACACTCTTAAGTCAGTCATCTAGTGCTTAATGAGCCACTTCAGAGGGCTTTTTCCTTGTTGAAGTAAGCAGCAGTTCTGCCTGATGGCCATGAGGGGCAAGCTGGATTCAGCTTTGAGGAAAAACAAAAACTTTGAGAAAGATACAGGTGTGCTTCACCTCTCTTACAGAAAGGAACATGCGCCAAGAAGCCAAAGGCAGTAAAAGTGCCCCTGAGTGCTTAAAATAGGGATTTATTTATTTTTTTTTAATAACTAGAGATGCTTTATGAAATGGTTTTGCATTTGTACATGCTGCACCCATGTTCCTTAAGAGACCCAAGGGCTTTCAAACTTCTGTGGAGCAAGCACAAGTAGATGGTCATGGTGGGTTTCCAAAGTACTGCTCTGGGCCCAACATTTCTCCTTACCAGCACCCTCTGTCTCCTGCTGGCTCTGCTCGATGGCAGCCCTGATGCAGAGCTCCCGGGCATGGAGCCCTGCCAAGCTGCTCCTGCTTGAGATGGCTTCTTTCACCACGGTGTCAATGGACAAGCAGGCAGCACCATAACGCTTGGACAGGGCAACTGCTGCCGCTGTCTTTCCTTGAGAGAGAGAGGAAGACTGCTTGGTGACACTTGCACGTGAAGCACGTTCAGGGACAGGCTTTGGAAAGCCCCCAAATAGGATTTCAAAGTTTCAGGGACAGTTGGAAAACAAGTGCCCTTTTTCAGGGGAGACCATGAGGGGAGCAGCTTGAGCATGGTTAGAAGCACTGAACTCTAGAACCAGGTGGATTATCTCCACCTCATGTTCAGCTGAGGACATTTTCCCTCATGATGACCTCGACCCTGGGCCAGGACATTGTTTCAAGCCCTATCCACCATCTCTCAAGACCGTTCGCTACCCTGTGCTGTTCAGCACTGTCTTGCACAACATCTGGGTATGGTTTAGGGGTCAGCATAGGCTGGGACTGCTCCCATAAGGCAACATGGACACTAGGCAGTGTGGTCTCATGAAGCAATGGCAACATGGCCACCCTGTTTGTGGCAATGAGAGCCTAGCTGTATGGACACAAGATGAGCCACACAACCTGCACCAGCTCAGTGAAGGCTTGGGACCATTTCACGTATCAGCAGAGCTATGGCTTACCTCACTTCAACTGGTCAACTGAGCACCATGGTCCAACAGAATATGTCTCTCCTGTCCCACCCCTCCACCCTCCCTCTTCCTTGCAGCCAAGGGCTGCGGCTCAAGTACCTGTCAGGGGTGCCCCATGCACGATGATGACAATCCCTCTACGGTTTCGGGCTGCACACCCTTCTGCAGAGATATCAATGCCTAGGTGGCGGGCGATGGCCCTAAAGACAGGGCTGTTGTCCAGTTCTCCTGCGGCCTCCTTGCTGCTGGTGGTGCTTTGCCAATGCTCTGCTGTGCAGAACCAGGTAGAAAAGTCAGCCTCCTGCCTACCTGAGATCCTGATCATCCTTCCCATCCCCTGAGATCCTGGGACAGAAGACTGCTGAAACCAACGTCACAGCCAAGGTCGCACCATGCCCTTCCTTTAGGCTTCTACAGATCAGGGTCTGCCCTAGATGCTGGTGAAGGTGCCTGTTCAGAGTATAGGAAGTGGAGTGGCAGAAAGAGGAGAGAAAGAGGAGCATTCAGCGGTACCTTAAGGGACTGGACCAAATCTCCTTCCTTGAACTGTCAGCATAGTCTTCACGGGAGTTTGGTCCCAGGTCCTGCTGAGTAAGGGGGGACAGGCAGACCCAGGACATTTTACAGTCCCAGGGGAGGCTCCAGTTGGGCATCACGTGATTATCCAAAAGCTGGACGCTTTAGGAATGTTACACCTTACACTGGGAGATCTGGCTGGGCTCTGAATTCACCATAACAGCATTTACAAAGAGCTCCTGCCTCTGCCCTTAGGAAGTCACCAAAAGCCATCACCACTTGCAGTGTCATTTGGACAAAAAGTGCGCTGCACTGCCTAGGAAAGGGAATAGCATCATCCTGATCCCAGCAGCTCCTGACGGCAAAGGTGCTTATTTGGCAAAACTGGGAAAAACCTCCCTGGCCTCTCACTCATCCCTGCCCTAGGCTCTTCTTAGGATCCTACAGACTTGATATGCAAGAGCGGATTCAGGGTCTACAGGAGCAAAGATGGCACCAGCCTGCAGTGAAGGGATGGAGGTGACACCGAAGTCCTCCACTGAGGCCCTTTTGCCACAATGAACATAAAATAGATGAAGAGCTTAGGGTTATTACCTATCCTGCGTTTTCTCTCAACACTTTCCTGCTCCTCTTCTCCACATACAGACTTAGCGTCCACCTTGTTGGACTGACTCTCATCAAAAATGGAGAAGGGAACAACTGAGCTACGGGTTGAACTGGTGTGAACGATCCCAGCAGAGTGCTTTCCTCCTTGATCTGATGGGAACTGGACATCTTCAATGTTTGCTGAGGAGGAAGAACACAGGGAGAGAAGAAGAAGGTGAACACAGCCCAGCAATCTGCTCTTTGCCCTTCGCCACTTTGCACGGCCACATGCCAAAGGTGGAAAATTTCCCAAGGAGGGAAACACTGAGGCACTGAGAAGCCTGTCCAGGCTGTCTCTACCCTCAGGGAATTTTGAGCTTGTGCTTTTGTTGTGGGGAAGCAGCTAGCAGAAAATAGCTAGCGATATTAGACCTGGTCCTACTGGCTGAAGAACTCATCCAATCCTACTCTTTGTGGTTGAAGGACACAGTCTATGGCATGCAGATACGAGCTTGCTTTGGCTGCACTCAGGGCTGATAGAGGCTGTGTGTTACAAGCCACAGACATTCAGCCAGGTATTCCTCCACCAAGCTGGGCAACAAGCAGCTGCTAAAAGCATGGGCTTTCCATGGAGAATGAGGTCTGCTGTGTCCACACTCAGGACAGCCAATATCAAACCCTCACCATTGTCCTGGCCTGCTGTTTCCCCAGTCTTGGACTTTTCCTGCTCATCCTGCAGCCTCTTCTGCTCCTCACCGTACTCAAGCACCTCTGGGGGTAAATTCTCACCCGGGGCACGTGGAGGCAGCAACAAGGTGTTGTGACAGTTGTAATCCTTCAGCATCCGCAAGATCTGTGTGCATAAGGAGAAACCATATACAGGATGCACTTCTTGACCTTCATCACATGAACAGACTCCCCAACCAACCTATCTCTTCTCTCATTCCTTCCTCCCAACAACATTGACTATCCAAGCCTCTCCACATCCTGCCAGCATGCTGGCTAACCCTGAAATGTCACCAGGCTTTGTCCTGGGGACTGCCCCCTGGCAGAAGCCTGGGAATCCCGGAGTCCTGTGAAGCTATGGGAGCAGGCACATGGGGACCAGACCTTCCCTCTCACCTCCTCCTCAGCAAGGTACTGCTCATCGAACTCCAGTGAGTAAAACTCGATGGGGAACTCACACGGGTTCTTCACCACCACCGTCCCCTCCACCCCACGGCTGTACGGCAGCAACGGTCCCAGCTCAAGCACTGGGGGGCTGAACTCCAGTCGTGGTTCCAGACCACGTCCCAGCATCTGCAGCTGGAGGTGCTGGCTGTTTTGGCAAATGTTAATCTTCAGCTCACTTCTGTAGGACTTCTGCAAAGAGAAAAGTGCAGAAAGCTCCTCCATGAAGTCCCAGGTGAAAGAGCCTCAAATTCAACCTTTGCCCCAAGGTCAGAGGTGTTATCAGTACCTCTGAGGTGAAGGGAAAACAGCTATTTACTTATAGCACAGGCTACAGCATCTGCATGCTGGCTCTGAGTAACTGGAATGAGTCCTGGTGTGAAGTGTAACTGGATATTTGGGCATCAGATGGATCTAAAATGGTCTATCAGATGTTTTCACCTCATCACAAGGCAGCACAATCCTCATGAGAAAGCTCCTCAGAGTTACATTGCCCAGACGCAGTCCTGGCACTGCTGCATCAGGCAAACATCAGCTATATGAAAGAGGCAGATGAGCTCCCACTGGCTAGAAATAATGGTTGTGTTCTCTGCTCAGTGATCGGCTCTGTTCAAAGCCAGACACAAGACAGATCATCTCTATTAGCAATGATTCCTGGGACTGTTCCCACGCATGGAAGCACTTGTGTCCATACTGTTACACACTGCCAGTTTCCAAGTCACAGTGGCCACATGCAAACTCGTCTTTGGGAACGCTCCATCATTTAAGCTGGCTCGCAGACTGCATGGGAACATGCAGGCAGGCTGGGTCAGAGGCACAGAGACTGCTGGCAGAATACTGCTACAGGTATTCTGACAGTCTTGCCATACCCAGGAAAGTGTCTGGGGGCTGCTTTGTTTGCTGGTATCAGCAGTAGGATTAGCCTAGACTGGCCCTTCCAGAGATATCCCCTGCGAGCGTGCCAGCTGCTCTGCACCAAGGTCTTGCAGCCTGCAAGTAGGCCCACGCAAGGGGGAAGATGAAGCAGGAAATGGGAAGATTTCCCCCATCTGCTGAGAGACAGCCACATGCAGTGTCCTGATGCTCTCTGTGTAAGCTCCCCGTTTGAAATCCCCCGGCGATTTCAAAGTGCCTCTCATAAGAGTGTGCTGCAGGGGAAACTGAGGCATAGTGGGTAAAGGTTTGTCAAAATCTCTGTGTGGAGGCAGACCTCATCTCCTTCTCCCTGTGCTGGGCTCTCCTGACCACACTGCCCTGCCAGACCTCCTAGGGGTGACACCTGCCAATCTCACCTCTTCTGTGGGTGAAAACCTGACTTGCAAGTTGCATCGCTGCCCTGGAGCGAGGGTTCCAGCCAACGGCAGCACCTCAAAGACGCAGGGCTCAGCCTTCAACTCCTGAGGCAGCTTCTGATGCACTCCTACTGGCAAATGTTTGTCCACCTGGAGCACAAAAACCAGACGTGTGAGGTCTCCTTGGTCTGTGAGGACATACCCTCTGTTCCTGCAGTGCTCTGAGATAATGCCAAGGTGCTGAGAGCATCCCACACCCAAACCAGAGGTGGCCACAACAGCCTAGAACTGGAGGAAAAGTGTGCAGGCAGGGCAGGCAGTTGGGGAGGCACTGTCTTCAGAGAAGGAGTGGGTGAAGGTGGCAGAGAAGTGAAGCATCAGCTAATGAACAGCAAGGCGGAGCTAATGAACAGCAAGGCCTTGCTCTGTGTCCTCACAGGCTTCCTCAAACAAGCTGCAGCCCAAGGCAGTCATAAGGGCAGAATAGGGAAGAGAGGCAAAGAAAATCCAACCAAGAAGTCATGCGTTAAACACTGTCTGTGCTTTACCTTCTCGACAGACTGTTTCATGGTGATGAACCATTTACAGGGGATCTGGAGCTGATTATGGAGCTGGACAGTTTCTTCCTGGCACTGTCCATGCTGGACAGCAGAGAATTCCAGTCTGTCCCTGGAGAGGCAGATGGATGGCACAGCCACATTGGCACGGAGGCGGATATGAAACGTGGGGCCTCCTGTGACCTAGTGAAGGACAGAGCATCCAGCTGAGAGACCAGGTGACATCTGCTGCTATGCCCAACCTGCTGCCTGCCCCCAAAGTTGTAGTACCTTGATGGGCAAGAGCACATCCACCTCTCCCAGTGGCAGGTTGGCACTTTGTGGGTCGAAGCGCACTTCGAATGTCTCAGTCTCACAGTAGAGCAGGTGCTTCACACGGTCCAGCCCCACGCTGAAACCTTGAACAGATGAAAAAAGCTGAGGTACACAAGGAACACAAAACATGTTAAGGCCATACAGGTGTCTTGGCTGTCAGCTCTGTGAAAATCCCCTTTGCACCTCCAGAGAAACCTGCTGCTCTTTCTCCCTTGTCACCGCTCAAGGATAAAGGGTTTTCACAGCCAAAATCCAAGGTTCATGTAGTAACATATAAGTTGAGGAGCTTCAGCGATTCCTCTATGAGGAATCTCAGGGAAGGATGAGCAGACCCCTCCAAAGGAGAATTTCCAACTAAGATACCCCCATGCTGTGGTGTTCCCTGGACAACAACTTAGAGGAGACAACTGACCACCTCTCTGAGACAGTGAGTCACTGTTGGATGGAACTGCAGCCTTACCTGAAGGTCTGTTTTGGAAGCCTATTTTGATATACCAGGGGATCTCCCAGGCTGTTTTCTCAGTTAAGGTTGAACATAAGCGCTATGACGCTATGAACTCTAAACAAAGCACTTCCAAACCACAAAGGGTCTCATCTGTTTGCACCACAAGGCCACAGAGTACACAAAGAAACTCAGATGATGCTCATAGCAGCTAAAAGCAGAAGATGCTGAGAGGCGATCAAGGTCATCAGCCTTGATTACCCCTGCAATGAAGTTTTAGGACAGCCAGAGGCAGGCCAGGTCTCTGGGCACTGCTGGCCAGAATTCAGACTCTAAAGCACCAAGCAGGAGCTTTCCTCTACTAAGGAGGAAAAAGCCATACAAGAAAGCACTCAAACCCCTCCCCATGTCCAGTGGCTTAAGCTAATCTGTCAAGAGACAGCTCCTTCAAGCCCACATGAAGTCTGTCCAGCACAGGCTACCTGTGTCACACAGGACATGTCCATTGACGTGGAAGGACACAGGGAAGTGCCCGGTGTTGGTGATCTTCACGATGCGCGTGTGGATGTTACCAAGAATGATGTAGCCAAAGTCCAGGATGTACTCAGGCAGCTCAGCTCTGAAAGGAGGAGAAAGAAGAGTCCTTAAAACACAGCCTCGCTACATTTCCAAGAGGGTGGAAGATGCAAATATAGTGGATATTTCTGTATTCACTGCTGTAAAAACTCAACTCCAGCATCCAAGGCCTGATCACCTAGTAGGAAGACTAGGTCATGGGGAGTGAAGGTCCTAGGTTTTATCAGCTACTGATGGGATTCTCTAATAAAATTAGTTTTAAATGCATACTAGACACAGTTCCTCTGCTATGAAAAGCCACGGTAGTTAAGTCCACTGGACCTCCACTGGTCTCAGTGAAATTGCTAAGCCTGGTGTACAGCCCAGGACCTCATCGTAAGATTTGCCTGCACAGGAAATATTCACTGCTCAGCAACCAGATCTGTCCCCAAAGCAGCACTGGTGAATGCAGTAATCGACACCTACAAAATTCATGGGAAGGTCCTTTTCCAAAGCAATCTGCTTTGGGAAAGCATGTACATGATCTGTTTTGCAAAGCATCTTCGTCCTGAACTGGAACCTACTGTGCTCATGCCTTATCATCAAGGAGCAAAGGGAAGGGCCAGGTTACCTGGGTAAGCTCTGCAGTCCCACAGCTTTCAAGCCACCTGATTTAGGGTTTGTCAAGGGTTTGTCAGCCTGTATGATTCCCTGCTCTGCTCTTTGTGCTTAGTGCAGTCTGTTAGTTGGAACAAAGATGCCAGCTTTCAGTTGCCTCTTTCAGAGCTGGTCAGCAGGGATGGTGTCTGTGCTGCCTGGAAGGGTTTGATGGTCTGCACTGGACCCCCTCAGCTCTCAGAACCCAGCAACTGTGGAAGTGGCACTGTGGAAGCGAGGACACTGAGCTGCTCACAGGGAGCATGTCAAAGCTATCAGGCTCAGAGCCTTTCTGAAGTCCCCAGCTATTCCCAGCTCTGTAGACACAAGGAGGTCTCAGGAGCAGGTCTGCACTGCTGGGTGTTCCCCCCAGGGCACCAGGAGATAGAATAGCGGAGTCTCTACTAACTTGAGAAGCCTCCGACGTGCACGCTGGTCAAAGGCAGCGTCCTCTGGGGAACTGGAGGTGAGAGCTTTCTGCTGTTCCAGGGCATGTTCCTCTATCAGCATCTGCTCCATCTGCATCTGCAGCTGAGCATCCAACTGAGGAAAGGAAAGACAGTGGCTGGTTAGCAACAGTTCTACCCAAGACCCTGGCTTGTCTCTGAAGGAGGATCCCACCCTGCTTTTAAGAGGGGTGATGGAAGTCCTCCCGTCTCGCTGCTCAGTGTCTGTGACACCTGCTGTCTTAGTCAGGACCTTATCTCAAGAGAAATGAACTCCAGCATCTCCACCTGCCCAGTTATGAAAGCTGATCTGGCCAAACAGACAGACAAGCCAGGAACTTTTCAGAGCTCCAAGTATCTGTCTACCCCCAGCCAATGCCAAAGCAGCTTGGACAAAAGCTCTCTTGAAAAAGGGAACCACAATAAAGCTGCGCCTCTTGGAGACAAACACTGACAGCACAGTGCCAGGGCACAGTCAGGCTGCTGCTTTTAAGCTCTCTAAACCTGGCAGGGCTTGTGTTGTGAGCAACAAACACCCCAGCAATGACCTCCACCTCCTTCAAAGTACCATAAATTCAATCGCTTGAGCACAGCCTTCAGGATCTGTCCCTGGGGTAGTCAGGAAGCTCATGCATCTCTGGGAGGGACAACTCCGAGAGGTGGGCAGCCCTTGGAGCAATGCTGAGCTGACACAGACCATGGCATGGGTGCGCAGGGAGGTCCCAAGGGGCTGCAGGGCACTGGGAAGCCTGCCGTGGGGTGCAAGGGGCTCACGTGACACAGGGGGAAGGTGGCACGTGCCAATGGGGCAGTATCTGTTCTCACCACGGTGCCTGAGTCGTCTGCGGCTGGCTCCGCTGCTGCAGCCTCCTCCAGAACAACTGCCTCATCTTGCTGGCTGGCTTTTTCCATCTTCTCTTTCACCTCTTTGAGGATCTTCTCATATTTTTCGTTTCCTGAAGAAAGAAAACATCCACAAATAGGAGTATGGGCCTAGTGCCATTCCCATTTAAGTTGGGAAGCCCTACTGCCGCAACGCTGGCCTGTCCCAGAAACAAAACCCTCAAGCAATCTATGAAAAATGATGTTGCTGCTCCTCTCCAAATCCTGATACTCACCCCCACCATCTTCCTCCCCACACAGGAGCACCTCATCCCCTGCAATGTGATACAAACCCAACCCTGCCAAAATCCCAGACAGCTTCTATTACAGCTTTCCCAAGGTTTTCTGTCTAGCCATCATCTTTCCAGGCCTCTGACAAATACGCTAGAAAGCTTTTGCGGGATAGTTCCTGCGGCAAAGCCCACACGGGCTCATCTGCCAGAGACTCAAAAGCAACCAGAGGGTTGAGTGTTTGTCTGATAGTCCTGAAACCTCCAGGCTTGGTGGAGGTGCGTATGAGCTGTGCTATGAGCATGTGACATACAGGAAAAAACAGGGGACTTTCCTGGGGAGCAGACAGGCAGTGCTCACCTTTGATGTTCCTGGGCAGGTCCAGGTGGATTCTAGAAAAGGTTCCTTCTCCTTTCAGGGAGATTTCTTCTGGTTCCAGGTGACCCACTTGGATCTGGAAAGTCCTGTAGAAGACTCCAGGCACTCCTGGCAGGTAATAGACTTTCAGCATTTGCTCCTTGCCAGGTCCAATGTAACCCTGCAGAACACAGGAGAAGAGGAAATGCACCAAAGAGGGTTTGGTGGAGGGATGGCTCAGATGATAGACATGCTGAGAAGACAAGACAGGTTCTCATATATAAATGTCAGACATCACCATGTTCTAGCTTTCTTGTATCCAAAAGCTCAAATCTCCTCCACCAGGATTCAGTATGTCCTTCAGAGGGCTCACAAGGCTGCACTCCTGAAGCACAGGCTGCCCTCCTGCAGCACAGGCTGCCCTTTGCTCAGCATGAACACAGCTCTTCCGCTGATGGCGTTTACCCTCTGCTATCAAGAGCCATACAGAAAAAACAAAAGCTCTTTTACCAGCCACTGTGGGAGATAAGTGAAGAGCCTGTGCTCTCAGCAGGGCCAGCAGATCCTGTCACAGCACACCAGTAGTTCTCAGGCTGGTGTCGAAGGGCCTGAACCCTTATTAATGATCCCGACCAAACATCTCCTGCCTGTGTGGTTACTCCAAGGTCGCAGGAGTCTATCCAGAAAGCCATTTGGCCGTTTGGCTTCTTCTTCTGATTGCAGAAGGGGATAAAGATGATAGGAACACTGCTTCAGTTCAGACACCCAGTTCAGAACTGAGAAGCTGGGATGCTGCAAACTCTTCTCATTGCCATCCCAGTGCTGCTCCTCCCTGGCCCCCTCACTGTCTCACAAAGCTGCTGCAGAACAACAAAGCTGGAGGAGTGAGGGACCAGCACAGGGGCTGTTACAATTTCTGGCAAAGGAGCTTCATGCCCAAGCAAGAGAGTAAAAGTGCTGCGTAGTGCTGGCAGAGGCAGGCAGGGTTTGTTACAGGCAAAGACAAGGAATAAGTCCTGTCTGATCACATAACCTGGGTAAGGTGACCCTGCGAAGAACCAGCACTGTCTAGCTCCAGTGCCACACAACTGAGAGCTCAGCAGTTGGGGTCTGAAGAGCTCCCATAGCACCTCATGCCTCCTGTATGACAGCAGAGCCACCCGCCAGCCAAGGCCGTTAAGGGAGTCTATTAGGACTGTGCTTGCTTTACCTTCTCTGTCCCCAGCAGCAATTGCTCACAGCGCTGTCTCTCCTGGCTCATTTTATGTTTGGCTTTTTTCCTTTCCCCCCTTTTTTCCCTATAACCCTCTCCTGGTAGCCTGACATGGGGCCAGGGTTAATCCCTTACAGTACTCACTGTGCTGGGCACGACCAGGGGCACACCAGGCAGAGGGCTGGCTGCAGTGGCTGTGCTGGGGCTCAGCACCACGAAGGTGAATCCTAGCTTCCCACTGTTGTGCAGAGTGACCTCTGCTTTGGTGACTTCGTTAAACAGCTGAAGAGAGGACAGAGGAACAGGAAGTTACAGACACAGGTTTGCTGCTGGGAATCTCCTTCCGCTTTCACTGGGTTGAAAGTAAATGAACACAGCACAGAAGCTGAGAGCGCAGAGGAGATATGGACACTTGACTCTCCTGGGTTAACCTGGAGAACTTGCAGCAACCAGGTACCTCTTAGCCCTACATAAGAACAGATGGTTATAGCAGCATGCAAAGGTGCAATAACAACCATGTGAAGATCAGTAATAAATAAACCAGGGGATACAAGCCCTCTGCACTTGAGGGTGTCATCTAGTGGCTAGGTGAAACAAAGAACGAGGCATCAAGGCATTTCAGAAGAAAAGGCACCTGCACACAAGTATTTGCAAGCAAAACACAAGCAAAAAGGGAGACAGACAGGGCAACACATACAGGGCTAACAGCTGGAAATATCTGTGTGGTTTTTAACTGAAAAGAAGTGGGGATTGGTCTGGGGCATTCTCTCCAGCTACAGTGACTGGAAGCCAAGTTAACTTCCTCCCTCATTTATTTTGTTGATTAATCAAGAACATTAAAAGAGAGCATCTCCTTGGACCTCAGGCTTTAGGAGTGGATCAGCAGATGGATGTCTGAGGGGCACGTCCCTCTGGAGATCACTACTGGGATCCTGCCTGCCCCAGGAAGCAGCATCAGTTATCTCGAAGAGGGAGAATTCCCAACTTTATCGCTGGGTCGGCGATGGCCACTAAAAAAAACAGCTAGGAGGCAGGGCATATCACTCAAAGGTTGGACTTGCAAGCCACAGCGCCAGCGAAGTAGCTGGAAAGGGGAGAGAGCCCTAGACCTATGTGGGCAGCAACCCACCAGTGATGATTTTGAGACAAGGACCTCTGCCAAGAGAAGCTTCTGGTACCTGTAGCCCGCAGTCAATCTCCGTGATGTCTAGGAGGTAGCTGATGAGCGAAGCCTCCCCGCTCAGCACCACCTCATAGCTCGGGCCGCCCTCCACCCTGCACAGCGCTGTGACACGGGTGATGATGTTCGCGTAGCCAAAGAAGGTGAACATGACTTGCTGGCTCTCACCCGGCTGCAGCTCACCATACAGTGGCAGGACATCAAAAACCTGGAGGCAGGGCAGGAGAGATTGAGATGTCGAGCATGGAAGTTGATGCAGAAGAGTAGCCATGGCGTGGAGCAAAGTACAGACATGGCTGGAGTGGCCTTTTCCTCAAACACAGGCAAAAATCATCCTAATCTCAGCCTGCATCCATTCCACTTAAAATGGAGGGACCAGAGGAAAAATCTTCTTGCATACTCACTAATGAATGCATTAATTAATATACTACATTAAAATAATGTGATGTCTCCTGGCAGCAAGAAATGCTTTCTGCTGCAGAACTTGCCTTTAAAAACACTTTTTACTGCCTTCAGAAAACCAGGAGACTGGGAGATGAGAGCCCATGGAGCTGGGGGTTGGATCCAGCCCAGCTCATCTGACTCCTGGTGCTTTCCAATCTCTCTCTGATTTGCATCCTGCTCTCTCAAGATGCTACAGCAAAAGCTACTGTAGAAATTTCCTACCACCCACTTGATGAGTAACAAGATGAATAATGCCTTCCATAGGTGCTGCACAGGGAGTGTCCTTGGTCAGCCCTATAACACGTCCCACATGGCCTCTCCAATAAACTCAGCAGCATCATTCAATGCTCTTGGAGGGATGTGAGGACACCCTGTGAGCACTGCAGAGGGCTACCAGTGGGAGTGATGGCTACATCACTGCTTGCCACACAGGAAACGTGGAAGCGAGACAGATTCCCACTTACCTCCTCCACTCCCAAGGCAAGGGGCTCTCTCTCCATGAACGGGACCAGTTCCTTGATCTCCACTGGTCTCGGAGTATCCGCAGCACCTTCCAGCTCCTCAACAGTACATGGCAGGAGCTAGAAAACAAGCAATGTGTAAGCAGCTGGCTGGTCTGAGTAAGATCACTCTGCTGCAGGCGCCACCACTCCATCAAGCCAGGAGCAGCCAAGATGGGACCTAGATACAAATCAAGTATGGGCATGTCCATGCCATCAGTTGAGTGTGGGTCCAAGCCCATCCACAGATGAGACACAGGTTCCATCTATACTTCCTACATGCAAGCTCACATGAGAAAGCTGGGTGTACCCAGGGCTCAGTCCTGGCCTCAAGGGACCTCAAAGGCATTTTGCACCCTTGTGCCAGCCCTGCTTCACTCACTCCTGCCCATGGAACATGCCAAAACTCCCAGGGCTGGACAGGTTAGTTTCTCCATGACAAAAACAGGAACATAGCTGCAAGTGAGAAGTATCAAACCCAGGAAAAATAAGGACTTAGGAAGTGCTTGGCACACCTATCCAATTTCAGATGGTGCTTAAGTTTCATCATCTCATGCACTCCTCAGTGCTGGAGAGCTGAGGATCTCCACTGGGTCATTCTTCTCATATGACACCTTCCTGAAGATGGAAGAGATGTTTCTATGTCTTGCAGCCCTTGAGAGCTGGTTTTTAACCTCAGAGGTGCCATCTTTCAAAAGGAACCTTGTCCCTGGGCTTCTGACCCCTATTTATAAGCAAGGGCTTTGTGATTCTCTTATAGTCGAAGAATACTTGCTTCTTCAGTAAAGAAGTGCTTTGTGCTGGGGCCTTGGCATCAGCAGAGTCTGCGAGAATATTTATGGGACATCCTTAGACCTAATCAAAGGCTACATCTCCCCAGTAGATAAAGCACTGGGGAGTGGTGAGTCTTCTCATGCTTCAATGCTCTGTCGTCTCCACATTTTCAAACCTAGCAAAGCTTTGCTAAGTATATATTCCCAAAGATGCTAACCCACATCTTTTCCTGGCCTATGGCCTCCCATCTCCCCAGGGAGGTTATATGGGTATTTCTTTGATACAGTGACATAAGAAGAAGATGAAGCTTCAATCCAGATGTATCCCTTGAAGCGATTTCAGATCCTACTCAGCCATATCCACTTGAATTTCCCTGGTTTATTTGTGCATACATGGCAACAAAGCAGGAAATAAAGATGATTTCATGCTTCTGTATGAAAACATTCAGCCACTATTCTTTACGTCTACAGGGTATCATTTTTTCTTGATTCAGAAAAAATGTGCAGAGTTATAATGTTAAAATGACTGATATTTGGAGATGAGCAGGTGCAATCTCTCTCTTGAACTTAATGCCAACGCTGGCACTTTCAGAACCTCCCGTGCTTTCTTACACCCTTTTTTATTGCCCCAGGAGCAGCTTCTGCCAAACAAGATGCTGTACAAGGTGTCAGCTCCCACTAGCATGAAGGACAAGCTCCAAAGCACCAAGGCTCACCAGGAAGAGTCAGCAGATCAAAGACCATTTTCCAAAGGCCATGCTAGGAGGAAGAGACAGTGACTTTACAAAGTCTTGTTTTATAAAAGACAGCCCCCCCTCCCCCAATAATCCCAAACTCAACATAGGTCAGTAGGATCTGAGTGGGCTTCTCCAAGCAAAACTATCCTATTAATTTCTCCTCCCCCGAAGCCCCATGCCCGGCTGCTGGCCCTGCTGCTCAGCCTGCTCTTAGGGCAGCAAAAGAGAGGTTGGTATGAACACAACTCCTGGGAAGGAAGCTGGGGGACGCAGCGCAAGCAGGAGGTGTACAAGAAAATCTACCTTTGCTTCGTCTGCATGTGCTGGCTCTTGGGCAGCAACCGCCACTGCTCCCAGGGATTCAGCTGACTGCTCTACGCTTCCACTCCTGGAGCTGCTCTCTGAAGATGCTGAGTGCTCCAAGCAGGCTCCCTTCTCCTTCAGTGGTTGGGGTTCGATGAAAAATTTAGATGTTGGAGGGCTGAACCTGGAAAAATAACATAACTTCAATCATGGACATGCAGTGGTAGGTAGGGAAGCCTGCATGAGCAGCTCCTCAGCAGGATGTGGTCCCTGTGGGCACTGGTGGTGTGAGTTCAGTAACGGGTCTGACCCAGAAGCTCCAAAACCAGGATGCAGCAGGCCAGCACTTGGGGCTGCCTGGAGGTGATGCTGGTATAGCAGGGGTGCAGGCAACTGGCAACTGGTTGCAATAAGGAACTAAAAAGGACAGAGCTGAATGACTTATGAGGAGGCAGAAAGCACACCAGGAAAGGAAAAAGTGCAAAAAAGGTGAGATTGAGACACAAAGGGTCAGATCCAGACAGTGATGAGCCAATACTGACCCACCAGTGACCCCCTAAAAGCACCCACTGCCGCAGACCATACCCAGAGACCCAAAGTGAGACAGTTTGCAGCCCTGCTAGGTATTTACCTTGAATATTTCACCTGACAATCAACCGCAGCTGCGGGTCAGTACAAGCAAGTGGTGATGCCCATGGCTTTTTCCAAGGACCATCAGGCAGGAGCAGGGATAGAGCCCACAGCCTGCTGTGCCCTGACCCCGACAGAGCCCAGCACCATGCAGGGGCACCCACGGAGCCCAGCATGGGATGCACATGCAAGGCAACACAGAAAGACAAGTCAAGCAGCTCCAGGCAGAGACTCACAATTGAACAGCCCATTAATCCCTGATGAGCACCAAAGCAGCAGCAACTGATACTTTGGAGAAAGAAGCTTTGGTCATTTTTAATTAAGGTACTGCAAATTGTGACAAGCTTCAGCTCCCTGCTGTGCCACAGGTATTCCCTGTCTGCAAAGCAACGCCTCTAACTGCACGTCAAGCTAAAAAGGCAGCAGCTCTGCTGAAACCAGGCTGACACCCATGTGGCACTTACCAATGGCACAATTACCTCCTCAGCAGTTTCTAAACACAAACCGCTGGAGGACCAGTTTGGCAAATGATTGAGCAAAGCGGTTCAACAGCTCACTCATGAATGGAGCCAAGCTGATCATCTGAGCAATATTTGTCAGTAAAAGGTAAACGGTTTAACGTTTTCAACAATTCCCAGGTGACCTGGATTACGTTCCCTGTTTTAAATCACAGCAGGTGCTCACAGGAACTCTGCTTGCATTTCTGATGCCACATGGAGGGACACACTTGAACCAGGCCTGTCACTGTGCCTCTTTTCAACCCTGTAGCCAAACAAGGCAGATTTTCTATAACAAGCTGGACTCTTCATTCCCAGGGAATTCTGTGCCTTTAATATGTTTCCAAATGAATATTTGTGTTCCGCTTTGTAGCTTATTATATAAGGTTGTTCTTCCTTCCTGGATTGGAGGCTCTGATCTTCTTAACCCCCAAGGGATCCCACCTGACTTGTCCTTCCTACAACCACATGCAAGAACAAGGCTTGGCCCAGGCGAGCTCCTCTGCAGTCCTCCCTCTGCAGCCCTCCCTCTGCCTGCTGCTGGGACCTCATGTGGACCCTTGGCAAGACCTTGGAAGCAAGTCCATGTGGAAGAATGAACCAGGGCTGGAAGGGAGGAAGGCGTTCACTTGCCCCTGCAAAGTGTGGCCCATCTATGGTCCCACCTGTGCAACTTTTGCTCCTCTCAGCTGAGGTACCTTAATATCTCTTGAGGTGCACTGATGAGTGACCAAACTGCTGAACACCTCCAGCAGCTGCTAACTTGGGTATCTGCATCAGAATCATAATCATAGAATATCAGGTTTGAAGGTATCTCAAGGATCATCTGGTCCAACCTTTCTTGGCAAAGCATGACCTAGCCTAAATGTTCCAGCACCTTGTCCAGCCAAATCTTCACAGTGTCCAGTGTTGGTGAGTCCACCACTTCCCTGAGGAAATTATTCCAGTGGCTGATTGTTCTTTTTATGAAAAACTTTCCTCTAGTGTCCAGTTGGAACCTCCCCAGGAATAACTTGTGCCCATTACTCCTTGTCTTTTCTATGTGACTCCTTGTAAAAAGGCAATCTCCATCTTCTTAAAGAAACACTTTAAATACTGGGACATGGTGATAGTGTCTCCCTGGAGCCTTCTTTTCTCAAGGCTGAAGAGGCCCAACTCTCAGCCTTTCCTCACACAGTTTCTCAGTCATTTTTGTCATCTTTGTGGCCCTTCTCTGGAGCCTCTCAAGCCTGTCCACATCTTTTTTGTACAGCAGGCACCAAAACTGAACACAGTATTCCAGGTATGGCTCGTCAAGCACCAAGTAGAGGTGCACAGGATGAAATAAATTCAGCTCAGCTGTGACAGTGGTGCTTTTGGGCAACTTGCAGCTGAATGTTACCTTTACCTGGTGACAAGGGAAATGCTTGCAGTGTAGGGGTACCAATAGGAGCACCTCAAAGCCCTCCAGCTGCAGACCAGTTCAGGACATGGTCAGGACATCACAGCGGCTGTCCCAAACCTGCTAGTGTGATCCATCCTCCAGGATGAAACCACAGCTCTTAGAGCAGCTTGTGATAAATACTGTGGGTTGATAACAACTCCGGAGGAGATGTAAACCCCCAAGATGGAAAAATCCATAATCACGTATTAAATTACCTTAGTTTTATAGAATGGTTTGAGGCAACTTCACAGGACCATGGTGCCTGGACAAGAACAATAGTTTTCACTCTGAAGCAGAAGCCCTCTGCGACCCAGTGCTGGGAGATTATGTGATTAGTGAGAAGTTCTGGAGAAGCACAAAGCAGAGCAAGGGGCTTTTTCCAGTGGGGAAAAGTCAAAACGAATTACCAGGAAGCGTAACATAAAAAGGAAGAGAGTGAGGAATCCAAGGTGTCAACAGAAAGTTGACCCTTGGGAACAGGTATCTTCCTGGCACTGAAGGAAAGGCGGGTGTCTTAGAAAAGCAGAAGGAAGGGAAAGATAAAAAGATGTTCAGCATCAGCCCAGGCTTTAGGTAGCTCTTTCTGTGATGTGAGTTGGAACTTTCTGGGCATCCTCCAGTACTTTCAGGCCAAGGTTGTGAATTCGGGGAGGAAGGCAAGGAGCAGAGGACCCATCCTAAACCAGACGAGCCAGAGAGCTGTGGAATCTGGCCAGCACAGCATCCACCAGCACAGCTAAGACAAGGAGCCTCCTGACATAAGCAGGTTTTCCTGGAGCTGGAGGGGCTGAAGCAAGGTGTTAACCCCTCTGGGCCTGTCTCACCCAACCCAGCCACCCCTCAGGTAAGACAAAATGCCTCCAGGAATTAACAGAGGGAATTTAATGGGAGCATAGGTGGATTGACACCAGAGAGAGAGGAGTCCTTACTGCGAATGAGCCAGCAAAGGGGCTACGCCAAACCCTTTGGAGCAGAGGCTGCCATCCCGATAAGATATTCAGGACCCTCCACTGTCAATGACGCAGCTGAGTTGGGTGACTTGCCACCTACCAAAGAATGAGCACCTGCAGGCTCAAGTCCAGCAAAGCCAATTCGAGCAGAGTCAGGGCAATTAAAAGCTGAAAACTGAATCAGCATTCACATTTCCAAAACCCTAACTTGGTTCTAATAAAAAATAAGAGTAAAGATAAACAGGCACCCAGGGGAAATTAATTCCACACAGGCTTCACTGTAATGTGTTTGTTTCTCTGCTATTAAAAAATATATGCATTGTTCTATCATCAAAATAAGATTTTTCCTTTTGCTTGCAATTAAACCCTCATCTAATTTACCAGGAGATAGCACAGGCCTCCAAGCAGAGCTTACAGCCCTGCTCACCTCCCTCCACCTGCTTTTTCAGACTCTCTTCTGCGTTTTAGAGTGTGTTCTTGAAGGTGCCATGCATCAAGAAGTGCCACACTAAAGACCTGTTACTTGGTAAGACCCAACTGAGAATGGGCTACCCCAGTGCCCCAGTCTTCTCCCCCAAACCCTCCTCATAACCATAGCTACTTTCCAGCTCCCAACAGGTCATCTTCCCTAAACAAAACTGTTTCTTGATGATGTCTATTATTTGTAACAGCAGCACTTCAATGGTTATCTTCGCTCAGTCTCCTAGGGCATTATGGAAAAACCATTTGCTACCACAATTAAAACTGCCCAGATTAGACTTTTGTCCTATGCAGAGAGGCCACAGTGGGAGGAACCACTAGAAATGTGTTTATAAATGTGCTTCAGCATGACTGCAAGATTGTTCTTGGTCTTGGAAATCACAGACTGGTGCTGAATGGTCCTGCTTCCCAGGGAATGTCCATACAAGCGCTCCCACCAACATCTACAGCTGTACCTAAAGATGCAGCAGAACCTGCCAATTCACTGTAAACTGCTATACAGCTCTTTTGTGAATGTGATGTGTAGTTTAACAAACAAAAACTCAGGCCACGAAGGTCTGAGAAAGCAGCCTTCCACACCAGCTTTCCTTCCCCCAAGAACCAGTACGGGGGCTACAGCAGGGCAAGAAACTGGGACAGCAGCATACAGTTCTGGTGGCAGTTCCTGTGTAGGATCTTAGTATGAAATAACAACAAATAGGGTTGGCAGGGAAAGAAAAGAGGTCATGTTGTATCTCTGCTTGTCCAAGTGTCTAAACATGGCTTTGTAGCTCCAGAGATAAAGCAGGAGGGCTATGTGAAAACTGTTAGCAGTGTCTTACCTTCCCATTACGGCTGGAGAACAGTGTCTCCTTGCCAGCATCAAACTAGTGGAGATCATTCTCTGAGCACATAGCATGACCACAGCTGGTAGGTGTTGTTTCCACAAGGGAAAATTGAAAACGGTTTGTCAGATCAGGCAAATGGCCTTGGTGTTTGCAAAGTACAAACAGGATACCAGGAAGAAGAGCTTCAAGGAGAGGGCAAAGGTGCACATACCTGATGAGGTTCCTGTGGCCATCTGTCAGGAATGACCAGTGGTACTGGACAAGAAGCGGGCTGCAGTTGGTCATCTTGACATAACGCACATCTTCAGTATCATTCAAGATGCAGCCAAAGTCCAGGGCCGTGGTCTGGATAAGGAGATTCGGGAAGTAGACTTCTCCCCGAACAGTGACCTGCTCCTGATGAGGATGCTCAAGAAACTGTATCTTCAGAGCCTTCTCTACTACCCGGCTACTCAAATCCTCCCCATAAGCAGGGTTAAATCTGATGCAGAGATGAAGTTCCTCCCCTGTCCCCAGCTTCACTGGCTGCAAGGAGATGGAGTATTAATCACCAGTATGATGAAGTCCCAAGGTCTGATAGCATGAAAAAGGTAAATGTGCAAAGTGTGACCCCAATGTGGGCTTCTCAGTTCATCCTTCATTTTCTTCACAGTGAGTGTCTGACTGCAACCACCACACTTTTGTCTGAAACTATCTATCTCAGGCTCACATTCCTGTGCTCTGCATCAATACAAAAGAGAAATAAACACTGTTCTCCTGAATTCTGGATTTGCAGAGGCTATGCGCTAAACGCACAACCAAATCAGCACTTTGGCAAGCCAGGACTTTTTGCCCTGACTCTAGGGGAACTCCTTAATCAGCACTGCAGCCTCACTCTTGCAGGGGCTAGTCACTGACAGGGCACAGAAATGGTGGCTGCACCTACAACAACACATGTCTAGCAGCATCCATGTCCAACACCTTCCACTGACACCAGGGCAGGAGCCAGGCAGCAGCTGGAGGAGCACCCTCAGCCTTCCCAAAGGCAAAGCTGCCCTCAAAGAGAGCAGGCTGCTCCTTATGTTATCTGAGGATGGCTGCTGGAGAGCTGGGATGGTTTCCCGGAGACACCTTTACTACACAGCTTGCCCAGACCTAGCTGCCTGCTCCTTTCTCCTCATGTGTTAGAGCCAAGACATATCTTCCCAATTCAGATGATATTTTTTTACCTTCAGTAGCTCATTTCAAATCTGGTTTAGCTCAGGCCAGCCTACTGCAGACTCTACACAATACACTTCCATGCTAGAGGACGTCCTAACAGAAACGCACCACCACGCTCCTCCCTCTTCAAACCCCACGGGCAGGAAGGTCCACGGGTGCTCACCTGAGCGTCTGCAGGGAGGGGCTGCTGGTCTGCATTGCAGATGGAAAAGGGTTGTCCTAAGGCCAGGACCATGCTGAGGGGCAGTGAAGAGATGTTTTTTAAAGAAAGAGGCTTGTACTGAAGAGTTAGGACATCACTGGGTTGCTACAGAAACAGAAGACAAGAAAAAAATACTGAACTCTGGCCATGAACCTCCTTCCCCTTCAGATGCATTTAAAATTTTTCAACCCCAAAAGTGCATACATCTCTATTTACTATTTTTATTAGTTTCTACCCTTATAGAAGGTTTTTTTCTTTAAGTATATCAGATGTTTTTCATGTTTAGAAACCAGAGCATCCCCCAGGTGACACAGAAACAATCTTTCGTACAGATGAGAGAGCAGGACCTGTACAGGAGGTAGCTGCTTGAACAAGATCAAAACCAGAAAGTGAACCCAGTCTGTCTCCAGTTTCGTATCCTCTCTTGGCCAGAATGGCACAAGATGATTTTCACTCACATATGGTATCAGCTCTAGTAGCCTCATAAAAGCAGTGATGCTATTCAGAGGAGAAAAGCAAGCAGGATTTGCTTAGAGGATTTGCTCTTCATACTGGAGAATCTGCAGCAGCCTGAGGTTAGCTTTGGACACTGACATGTACACACAGCCAGCTAGAAACCTCAACAGTCTGGTTGCAACCTACTGCCCCTGCTACAGTGACACGGTGTCTGTAGTCTCAAAGCTATGCTCAGCCTAAGCTATTTCTTCCTGTTTATGCATTCTTCTGGGCTTCCTGCATGGTTTCTATAAACTAGACAGTGTTTAGGAAACTAGTTCTGGATGTACAGATATCCAACAGCTGCCGTGTCACAGCACTCAATAAATCGGAGCATGTGGCATCAAGCAGATCACAGGCAGACATCAGAGATAGCTGAAAAGCTTCTAGTTAGACCTGAAGTGCATGCTCACAGGATTTTGTGCTTCTCTGGAAGCTGGGGAACCAGAGGAGAAACTTGAAAATGCAGAAACTAAATAATGAAATATCTTCTCTTTTTCAGACACCTCACAGGAGAGGGAAAGATGATGCAGGAGTTGGGATCCGGAGACTAAAGGGCACCTGCTTTGGGTTGGTGTTATCAACACTGCAGCTGAAGGGCATCTGTGGGTCCTTTGAAGAAGGTGAGGCTTGGGGAAATGCAAAACCTAGCATCCATATCAACAGCAGAGAAGGCAAAAAGAGACAAGAGATGACAGTTTTTCCTCATCAGCTTGAGGACTTGACAGGAATTTCAGGTTCCCTCAGCTTCCCTACACACATCACCGTGCCTTGGAGGATCCTCAAAATCCTCCCTTTATACTCTCGTGTCTCTCTAGAAGTGGCTGTGGTCCCCTCCAGCAGAGCAGCTGTAACCTGAATTTTACTTTGTTGAAGTTAGAAAACAGTCTCATCTCTAAAAACATCCTCACTTACTTCACAAAGGGCCTCAGGAAGGGTGAGGAGCGATGTGGTCTCTCACGTGCAGCCCCAGCACACAAGGTGGCTGTGCAAAGCCCACGCTGCATTCACAGGTCCCACACATCTCACCCCATGCTCTTGGCTCAGTACAGTCTCCGCATCAAGAAGGGCAGAATAGAGTGACTGAAACTGTCTCCAACCCCAGAAGAGTGAAATAATGATCTTGGTGTTCGTGGCAAAAGCTTGGTCCAGCTCAAATCAACAGCCAAAGTTGGAGAAACTGTGTTCCTCCTTTGAACACAAGCACACACACCCCATGGGCTTTCAGTCATCAGCCACACCAGTAAATGCCAAGATGCAATCCAGAGACTTACCTTCTCTACCCGGAAAGTGATTTCTCTGGTGGACATTTGCAGAATGGGAGCAATGAACTCACACATGACATCTGTTTGCATGATCAGGGTTTTCCCTGCCGTGTTCCCCACAACGGCGTGACACAGCAGCCGCTCCTTCACCACCTGTGTGCAAGAGACACATGTCACCCAGTGGGTGTTATCAGGGCATCCAGAAAAAAACACTCCATTTGCTCACCACCCAACCATGGACCCTATTACTGACGTAAAGTTACAATCACTGGTCTCTTCAATACCCCTTTTTCTTTCTATGTTGCATCCTATTCATTCTGCACTCAGATGTCCCTAATGCTACAACCCAACAGCCACAAAAAGCACTTGTGAGTCATGTGCTGCCTACAATTGTAATAATCCTGCCCCAAATGTTCATTGGTTTCATTTGTCCCATTGCTACACGTAATGCTTACAAAAAGCTGTAGGAACTAATTGGAAAAAAACAAAAAAACCGAACAAAAAACCCCCCCAAACCCAACCAAAAACTATATTAAGGGAAACAGCTGATAGAAGGGCCAACAAATACCAGCAAATGCTCCCTTGGAAGTTTGGCAGAAAAGATCCATGGGAGAAACACCAATAACCAGCTTGTCTTCTTAGGGTGTACTGTGCCCTCCTAGAGCTGGTTTTAAAACAAACCTCCCCAGGAAAGAGATGTCTTGCACTTTGCATGAAAGCCCTCTGCTTAAGCTGGATGTTCTTATATTCAAGACTTTTTTCCTGATTTCTCATGGTTTCAGTTTCCTTCCTCCATTTCTCACTCTTCCTTCTGATACACCAACACAACCCAACTCCTCCTCAGAGCCTACAGGCTTCAGAATCATCCATGTTTCACACACAATACAGGGAATTGGGCTTCCGACTGACCTGAAGAGCAATAAGTTCTCAAGACCAAGGAAGGGAGCCAGGTAGCCACAGCTGAGCTCACAGATGCCTTTTAACTTTCCAGGCAAGACACTCTAATCAGTGCCCTGACCACTTTATTTCCTTTTTGGTACCTTCTTCCCTCTTCAGCAAAACCTTTGGACTCAGAACTGCACAGGGACAGTCCCACTGCAGCCAACCGGGTGAGTAATCAAGTCTTCCTCAAGCTACCACTGAGACAACCCTTTAAAACGCCTTTCAAACACTAGTAGCAGCAGGAGCTTAATGCGGATTTTTTTTCTGTATTTGCTTAAATATCTGTGCCCAGTGCTCCTGGAACCAGGGAATGCACACCAGAGTCAGCTGGCAGCTCCTCTGCAGAGTTGGATTTCCCCTGGAAAGACAAGTCCAGAGAGGAGAACACCCAGTGACCCCGCTGAAATATCCCCCTCTGAATTGCCACTCAAAGGTGCGGCAAGACCCTTGGGACACCAGGGCTGGCTGAGAGACTCTGGGGTGAGCTGTTATGGAAATATTGACACAAGTCAAGCTACAATGATCCCTGGGAACAGTTTCCCATATGGATGAACGTCATTCTGATCATTAGAGCTGGCACACTGTGTTAATTTCTCTCCTCCAGGACTCAGTGCTAGACAAGCCCTCTCTGCCAATGTTTGTCTACAGAGGAAAAATGATGCTGCTCACAAATACTCTCTCCCTTCCTTCATGGGTGTTTTGTTTTACTCGCTGTTTCCCCAGATAACAATACTTTGCATTTTTTAATTTACTTTCTGTCTGTGCTCCTAGTTTAAGCATAATTCATTTTCTCTGCCCTTCCTTCCTGCCTCGGCACACAACAAACTGTAACCTGTTGTTTGTCCCTGACTTAGCAATAGTTCCTGCAGGCCATATTTTGGTATCAGCAAGTAGGGTTTATGGCAGCTATGAAAACACAAAAAAGCCTTAGCAACTGAGGGTGCCAGCAAGGAAAGCAACCGGTGCTGCCACGGTAACTTGTGGCATTTTATTGAAATGCCACAGCTTACTGAAAGCACTTGCTCATTTGCCCAGGCAAATGCCAAGAGGTTGCAGAAGAAGTGATCTGACAATGAAGGCTCAGCCCTTATAGGGAACTCACCTGGGGAGTGCTAGAGGTGCCTTCCAGCAGCATCTCCACTGTCTTGCCAGGCATCAGCTCTGCCCTCACTGGTTGAAGCTTAAACACAGGGAAGGCAGGACTTGGGGCCTGGGAGGAAACCTTGCCTTTGGTGTTATTGATGGGAGGGAGACGATCACGCCGGTGAAACATGGTGAAACCTTCTGTTGTCCAATAGAGCAGATGGGTGCGTTGTCCTTTGTTTGTTATCTTGAAGCTGTAACAACAGGGATCCAGGCTAGAAGAGAAGCAGAGATAGAAAATGTCATGGGAGCTGCTATTTCCCAGTGGTCACCCAGCTTCAGCACCCTGATGGCATGATCTGGCTGCACACTCAGTGATAAAACCACCTCCCAGAAGGCTGACCTAGCTCAAAGCTTCAGCAAAAGCCAGACCTTGGCTGCCCCTAAGTTCATCACCATCCAGCAGCTGGTCTGCTTGTGTACAGCAAGGAAAAGCTTCTTGAAGACCATGATCTCGGTTGCTGTGGATAGAGCATCACCAGCCTTTGGTGCTTAATACATGGAGGTGTTGCTCCAAGGAGCTTCCTGCAGGTCGCACTGCATCAGGCACTAAGCTGGCCTGTCCTTGAAGCCTGTGGCGTCAAGTGGATGAGGAAACAGCTTTGCTGCCATTTCACCTTCCCTTGTGAGCTGCTGCCTCAGATGGCTTCCTCTGAAGGTGCTATTGGGAAGCTGCAGGGTATATAGACTCATCTGGTGATCTGGACACCGCTTGCCTCCACTGGTGCAACCCTTGCCCTCGCACCCATGTTATCCCCTCACCCCTTAGGCAGCATCCAACCCTCATTGCCCCCATATCACCCTTTGCCTGAACCGTGCAGCTGGTTTTGTGTTTTAGGAAGACAAATGCATTGTGAGAACATCTGTCAGAAGTTTCCCCAATACAAACACAGCAGCAAGGCCAGCTCCAGCTGCCGAGGGAATGGAACAGCAAAAGACTGTTAGATGAGGCCCTCAGTGATATGGTTTAGTGGTGGTCTTGGCAGTCCTGGGGTAATGGTTGGACTTGATCATCTTCAAGGTCTTTTCCAACCTCATTGTTTCTATGATTCTGTGACTCCATAACTAGAGCTTGACCTAAGGCAAAATGAATATTCAATGGAAATGGGTTCCTTCATGTTAAGAAACACTAACTGCAGGCTAGTCTTACCCTCTATAAATCCAAGCATGACCAGGAAATGAATTGTTCCTAGAACAATTGTTGTCTTTTTTTTGAAAGGTACAGAATACAGGGCTTACAAAATAACCATCTGGCATGAGCAACTAAACAGAAACACTGAGGTGACAGTATAGAACACTCTAGTCTTGGTAACAGATTGTCAAAACATGATGTGTACAAGCTTAGTATGAAACGGTTTGTGTTTTGGACAGCAACAGATGAAAGCTTGCAGAAGCTCTGGGTAGCTGCAGGATTTGTGGCTCTAGGAAAGCCCAGCTCACCTGGATCCCATCTCAGCTCATCTGGTGGCAGTGGTTGCAACGGCAACAACTCCAAACCTGGAGGCAAAGATGTGAAAGGGGGCCAGAGGATGATGGCACAAATCACACTGACGTCCCCTCCATTGTGTAGCCAGTTTGTGGCTGCATGGAGAACAGGAGATGCTGGACAAGCACCAACCTTCCTGCAATGTAGCTGCTTAAGTGGATGGCTGCAGGCGCATATTTAAACCCCCAAAATCTATACTGAGTGCTTATGGTAGGATTAACCTGCTCTTTCTACCCCAAAATGTAGGTATCAAAGCACTGCAGACCCTCTTTGCAGCCAGAGAAAGGAGAAGGCACCTCAAGAAGACTTTTCTTCTCATCCCGAGAGGTCCCCAACACAAGGCAAACAGCAATTTGAAAAAGCTTATTTTAGTCCCAATTTTAAGAATGGCCCTGGTTTCAGACACACACGTTGGGATCAGTGAATTCCCTCCTTCCAGCTCAGCTCTTTCAATTAATTTATCCTGCCCAACCACAGCAGACTTCTCCTTTTCCTTTCAGAGCTGGTCCTGTATCCATGCCCGTGTGCCCATGCCTATGGCTGCTGCTGTGGCAAGTGAAGCAGGCAAGAGAAACAAGGAAAGAGCCACTACATCTAATAAAGAGCAGCCTGGTAGGGCGGTTGGGGAAGATGAGTGAACTGAGGGATGATACATGTCAAAGACAAATTCTGCTGCTCCTCCAGGACTCCCAGGCAGAAGGAAGGTAAAACGGCACCATTAATTTAGTCAAGGAGCTACCAACAAGCTACCGCCAAGGCTTTCCACTGTTGTGAGGTGATACTCCGTACTGAATGGAAACGCAAGCAACATTATTGCAAAAAGAAGTATGTTCAGACTTGTAATGCAGCATCTTTCAGCTGGAGGCTTCCAGAACCTACTGTTTTCCTCCAAATCTTTGTTTGATAAAGTGAGGAAATAAATCATGGAATCATAAAATAGTTTGGGTTGGAAAGGACCTTAAGAACATCCAGTTTCAACCCCTGGCCTTGGACAGGGACACCTCACACCAGACCATGTCACCCAAGGCTCTGTCCGACCTGGCCTTGAACACTGCCAGGCATGGAGCATTCACCACTTCTTTGGGCAGCCTGTGCCAGTGCCTCACCACCCTCACAGTAAAGAACTTCTTCCTTATACCTAACCTGAACTTCTCTGTCGAAGTCTGAACCCATTACCCCTTGTCCTATCACTATAGTTCCTGATGAAGGGTCCCTCTCCAGCATCCTTGTAGCCCCCTTCAGATACTGCGAGGCTGCTCTGAGGTCTCTACACAGCTTCTCTTCTCCAGGCTGAACAGCCCCAACTTTCTCAGCCTGTCTTCATACGGGAGGTGCTCCAGCCCCCTGATCATCCTCGTGGCCTCCTCTGGACTTGCTCCAACCGCTCCATGTCCTTCTTTTGTTGAGGACACCAGACCTGCAGACAGTTCTCCAAGTGGGGTCTCACGAGAGCAGAGTAGAGGGACAGGATCACCCCCTCTGACCTGCTGGTCACGCTCCTTTTGATGAAGCCCATGTATTACAACTAAAGACAATTCAGTGACAATTTAGCAACTGGTTTCCATTTTGGTAGCTTTTGAGGGTATCTAAGGTCTTTCAAGTGGCCATAAAGTGTTTCTAAAGGAATCCCTGTGGCTTCAGTAAAACGGAGCCAGGACCTTGAGCACTGAAGAAGAACTAGCCTGAAGGACTGCGCAAAACTCCTCCTTGCTGAGCCGATGGGAGAAGTGGGAGCCAAGAAATACCCTACCTGAAGTGGGGTCCCAGGTTGAGCTCTGGAGCAAAGGGTTTGTCCGTGACAATTGTGGTGCCAATGCCAACAGCCTGGACAGGGATGACAGAGGTATGGCTGTTCTTTACAAACAGATTCACCTCGTCACTGAATTCCTCCGTGTCATTCAAGTTTGCTATGACAGCCACAGACACCACAGTCTCAGGGGGGATCACTCCTTTACTGGGTTCAATCCTCCAGCGTGAGCGTTTGTCAGCCTGTAAGACAAGCCAAACACTAATTTAGGATGGAAACCATGGACCCTGGTCTCTAGTATGATGCAGGAAGAAGAAGAACTAAAGACATGAGAGTAAAACCCATAAAAGTTTGATTTCTCTAAAGCTAAGCTACAGTGTCTGGAAACAGGGAAACAGCAACTACGCAGGAACCTACTCAACCTGTATTTTACCCTCCTTTAACAGATTCACGTCATTAACCCAATTTCGCCCAACCCAAGGGATGCTCATCCTCAGGAGATGGTTATTCACCCTCCAGTCTCTCTTTTGGAGTGCACGCCAAGGGAAACTTTCTCTCTCCTGTTTTTCCAGCAACGGTGGCTGGGTTTGCAGAAGGGCTCAAGGTCAGAGGAAGTCAGAACTGCTCAAATGCCTCCACAGCAGCCACATGGCTGGGGGATACTGCTGACAGCCTGAAGAATAACTGCAAAACCAGTTGATAAAAACCCCAACACCAAAGTGTTCTTTCCCAAGAGTTAGGCAGTGCTTCTCAACAGCCCCCAAAGGACTGAAGCACTCTGCTCCCACTGATCATCAGCTGCAGCGAGGTGCCCCAGTGCCCTCCGCTCTGGAAAATTCAGCTATAAATGTTTAGAGTAGGGCAGTAAAGCAATAAGCAGAAAGAAAACTGCAAGACATGTGCCCTGTGGGCATGGCCTGGGCTTCCCAAGCACCCTCTTCCTCTGGTTTCTCATGGACATCCCTCTATGGATGTGGCAATAAAGGTGTTGGACACCCAGCCCATCTAAAACCACATTCAGAGGGTGCAAGCTTCAGAGGAGATACGCATACAATGCTCCCTGGCCAGCATGAAATGTCCTGGGATGTAGATGTACGGCCCATCATGGTGTTAGTGGCACATGTGCCACAGTTCAGTGCTGTGTTTGGAATGACAGATACTACTCACCCCAAACTCTGCAATACTGTAAGAAAAGAGCCTTTTCTCCTTTTTTTTCTTTCTTTTTTTTTTTTTTTTTTATAGAAAGCAACAATGTGCATGGAGGCCTGACACAATCCAAGCAAGTGCTTGATCCAGGTGAAGTTAGCTCGAGCTTCCATCCATCAGGCTGGCAGCACAGAGCTTTTAACAGGACACCAGCCAGCCCAAAGGAGAAGAGTATCAGCAAACCAAGAAGCACTTCAAAGTCATGGGAAGCATTACACACAACTCCCCAAAATGCCCTCAGCTAACAAGGGTAAGACGAGCTGGAGGCCAGAGAAGCAATAACTTGCTGCGCATTCCAGGTCCCAGCAGGGCGTGTAGGTGCACCAGTGACAACAACTTCTTAGCTGACTGCCCTGCATGGAGAGTGGGTCAGGTCTGCACGCCTGCATCCCAGGATGGAGCATGCCAAAGGCAGCAGTATCATTGCAGGCTCTAGCAAAATTAGAAAACTCAGCTCCATTTAATTTGCCCTCTAGAGCTGCGAAAGAAAGTCTTAAAAAAAGCAAGAGGAGAATGAGATGGAGGAAAGTAGTTGGCACAGGGTAAACACTGGGGCCTCACTAACCACATAGGATCCCACCAACCCTCTTCTGTTGTCTGTGCATCCCTTGCGTAGCTGATCACTAGCCGCAGAGGCAGCCACGGCACTGCCATCAGCCAAGGGAGATCAGCCACCAAATGGGAGACAGGGAAATCACAGCTCACCATCCTGCAGCAATCTCCAAGCAGGAAATCAGAGCAGCAACCTTGGCATTTCAGATAACACAAGACTTGGGTTCAGGGCCACAAATGAGTGAAAGATGCCCAAGTCACCCACGAGTGAGGCTAAGAGACAGCCAGAGCCAGTTCTGCTCTCAGATGTACATGTGTAGTTCACCCTGACACCCAACTGCATCTCAAATTTTATCTCCAAAATTATTCAGTCCTCTCTTCTTCCCATCAATAAACTGCCAGGCAGCCTAAGGCAGCAGCAAAGGGCAAGACTTCAACTGAGGCAGCAAAACAACACCAGAGGATGCAGCTGCTATGGGCACAGAAGTAGCTTGAGCACATCTCATCTGCTACAGTGCTGCTCCCATCAGAAAAGCAACACTGAAGAGCCCTTGCCAAAATGGTTAAGCAAGCAGGTTCCCAGGATCTGCCTCCCTGAGCAACTCCATCGTTATCAGCAGCTGTCCTGTGAAGCCAAGATGCTCACCATGGGGTAATTCAACCCTGTGGAATCAGAAGTGGGAACTATGGAGCGGCAGAGCCTGTCTTTACTGCAGGGAAAGAAACCACCCCTGAACTACCTCATATTCTTGTTCTATTTCTTGATTAGACTCAATATTTGCAGAGATTGCAGTGAAGCAGGATAGGATTTATTGCCCAATCCCACACGTGAGGGCCCTGAGGCAATGGAGAGGCAGATGGACCCTGCAAGCCCTGCTGGGTAACTGCAGGCTGCCTAGAGGAAGAAGGGAAGGCATTACACCAGGTCAGCAGTACTTAAAGAGCTCTACAGGCCAGTGCTTAGTTATAAGCATGCAAGCCCCATCATTTATACAGCAGTACCACCCATCCAAGGTGACTTGCTCTCTGCAGAGATGGACAGCTGATTTTAATTGTGGAGTGAAAGAAAGCTGCCCTGAGAATCCCTCACTTTGAGGTTACATTTATCCCCCAAACAGCTGGAAAAGCAGCAGGAGGGAAATTCAGCCCCCTCCTCCTTGGCCCAGGAGGCTGAGCCTGTACCCCATGCTTTATCCAGAGACACAACCAAGTCCCCAGTGCCAAATCTGGGTTAACCAGCTCCAGAAGTTCAACCCACCCGGCATGGTAGAAGACCAAACCTCCTCTGACCCCTGTGCTGAACCCCTCACAGATCCCCCCTCCAGTGGGGAGCACACCCCCTCCACCCCCAGCACATGAGCCCTTCCTGTCTGCATTAGCCCCGCTCCTCCTGCCAGGGGAGCAACCCAACCTCCTTCTGCTGTGCAGCTTGTCACACTATGCAGCCTCTATGAATTAAATAGCCTATTTCTGCTGCTAGATGCTCTGCAATTCTACGGAGCCCACAGACTCTGTAGGTACACAACCCCTACAAGTCTATTTTTGTGCAACAATGCAGCTGGCTTGACCCCCAGAAGGTGTGAAACTCACCTCACCGTGAGCAGTTTGAGGACAGACCTCACACTCCAGTCTCTATCTAACAGCAGTTTGACACAAAGCAAATGCAGACATAACAGGGAAACCATGCCCTTTTAGGAGCAGAGCCACAGGGTTCTCTTGATCTCAGAGTTCCAAATAAAGTGAGAACTTGTAAAAATTATCCAGGCTCATTTCTGCTCAAACATCTGTGCAAACTCTTTGTTTTACTGAGGGGTGCCTTAGCTAAAACAGCCCCCAAAGCCAGGCTCCTCTTGCTGCACTGTGATGGGATATCTTGCTTTCTCTCTCAGTGATGTGGAAATGTTGCATATAAGAAAAAAAATTAAAATCAAGTCACAGGCTGCTACGGACCAGTCATTTTCATTGGAAAATATTCCCACAGACACTCACCATCTTTGCTGAGAAGGATGCAGGGATGACAGACTGATTGGAGAGGTGGAGGGTTTGGGAAGCATCTTGCAGAACCTGAATACTGCCAAAATTTATCTTACTCGGATGCACGTAGACAACTGGTCCTTCTCCAATGCTCACTAAATGGATTTTCTGCTCCAGGAAGCAGGTAGGAAAAAGAAAAAAACAATAGGGAAAGCTGTAAGGGTACACATAGACTGGGGGATAATTCTGACTGTTTGAAGTGTTCAGTGTTGTGAGGCTGAAACAGAAGGCCTGGAGCAAGTGTGGGATCTGGAGTGGTCCCGTCTGAAAGCCATAAGCTCCTAGTTATCAGGGGATAAAGAAACCCCATTTCCTACGCATGTTTTTTCACACCTCCATGCTGTTAGCTCTCCTTTCTCTACCTTTTGCCTGCTCCCGCTCCTTATACTGCTCAGTCTGGCCCCAAACCACACTCCCTGAGCGCTGCTGCTGCACAGCCACACTGCACAGGAACTTCTTTAGTGTTCTCAAACCTATACCTGTGAAAACCAGCACAAGTCAGGAGCAAAGCTGGCTCTTCAGAGTAGAGATCATGCAAGTTAGTTGCCTCTGATTTGTGCTTATGTGCATTCCTGGTATTATAAGAAAACCAGGTATTAACTATTAATTGCATTGTTCAAGCAGTATTTTTTTCTATTGACAGTCTGAGACCCAAAAGGTCATTCTTGTAGAACTAGTGCAGACTATTGGAGGAGGAATGTGGATCCCTTTTCTAAACCACCTTCTCACAGCACTAAAACCAATAAGAACTTGGCCAGTCTTGCTGGTTTCACCAGTTCCAAACACACCAACTCTTAAACAGGATCTAAACACATCTGACAAGATGCTGTTGATTCACTGGAGGCATGGGGTATGATTTAACTACTAAAGAAGCCAGCCTCCATGATGTAAAACTTCCAGTGATGTCTGACTCAAGGAAACGGCATTGACGGCTGTCAGAATCACTAGTCCAACTGAACCAGAAGGAGCAGCTTCCAGAAATGCTCTTGTCTTGACAGGACACTAACATGTGCAAGTAGTGACCAAAAATCATGTATCAAGGCTGGTACCTCAACAATAAGGAACTGAAGCCATGCATGATGATGAACCCTTCACACCTCCGGAAGAAGGGCAGCACAGCGAGCTGCAGGAGGGGTGATGCTGCCCAAAGTTCCCGGGAAGGAGGAGTCAGAGGGAGGAGCTGTGCCTTGCCAGGCAGCTTCACTTTCAGGTGACAGCAGGGCAGAAACAGCAAAGGCAGGGCAGAAGCCTTTGGAGATGAGCAGAATAACATCTGGAGGATGCCCAGGCTAGCTGGCTTTAAGTAGAGTGTGTACTAACACAATATATGCTCACCAAGAAAAGGGCTTATTAAAAACCCCAAACCTTCACCTACAGTCTTCTTAAAAGGGACAAGGAAAAATCTGTTGAAGAGCATTACAGCAATGTGACACACAAGGAAAGAGAGTAAAGGAGACAGCAACTTTGCCAATTGTGATACTGCCACATATACACTCCCCCAAGCCCCAGCAGCACTGCTGGCTTCGTTGATTGGTATGTAATGCCACTTTGGATCATTCAGGAATGAAGAGCATCTGCCCCTGGCAGACTGCTGTGGTCTAAGTGACCACTTATTCTGGTAGCAGCCGGCTGTCAAATCCCCTGCCTGTGGCACATGAGGCTGCTTTGCCACCAGTAAAGCTAGGGTTGGGTTTCACCAGCTCCTTAATGCAGGAGATGACAACAAGCAAATCAAATCCGGCATGCAGTCACCTGCAAGCAAAATACAAGACAACAGACCCAAGGAGGGACTCTACACAGCCCAGATGAAAGATCTGTATCACATTTCACTTAAAACAGTGTAAAGACTTGGTATTGGTGCTAGACAGAGTAATTTAAGGTAAGAGCAAGCAAGTCCAGAGGAGGCCACAAAGATGCTCTGGGGCCTGGAACACCTCTCTTATGAAGACAGGCTGAGAGAGCTAGGGTTGTTCAGCCTGGAGAAGAGAAGGCTCTGGGGAGACCTTTCAATACCTAAAGGGGCTGACAAGAAAGCTGGAGAGGGGCTTTGTACAAGGACATGTAGTGATAGGACAAGGGGGAATGGATTCAAACTGATAGGGGGTAGATTTAGATTAGATATGATCTTCCCTGTGAGGGTGGTGAGGCGCTGGCATGGGTTGCCCAGAGAAGCTGTGGCTGCCCCATCCCTGGGAGTGTTCAAGGCCAGGTTGGACAGGGCTTGGAGCAACCTGGTCTAGTAGAAGGTGTTCCTGCCTGTGGCAATGGGGTTGGAAATGAGTGAGCTTTAAGGTCCTTTCCAACCCAAACCCTTCTAGGATTTTATAATATTTTGTTTTATTGGAATACATGGCAACCATTCCTCTGAGGTCAGATTTGCATCAAATGATCCATACAGGTAGGATGGATGGATGCACAGGATGTAGAACAAGAACAGCTGTTCTGCTAGGCCAGAGAGCTTTTGATGGTCCAGCTACTAGTACTCAAGCTATGAGGCAGACCTACAGAAAATGCAGATTATCTAGCCTGACACCTAGAAGCTCCCACCTGTGCAAGCAACATACGCTGCAAGGTTTCTACCAGCAGCAACCAAGCATGAGCGGTAGAAATTGAACAGGCACGCAGGGTCACTCAGTCCTACACTAGTCATTTCTTTAGGGAGAGCTAAAATTCCCCAGCTGAAATGCTCACCCTTCGGGCATGTTCACCTCAAAAAAAAGAAAAAAAAAAAAAGGTAAACTTTAAAACTACAAATTGTTAGCCCAAGGGTAAAAGCTTTGTAAGAAGCTCTCTACTGTCTCTCTACACTGCTCTCATTCCCTCTACTCTGCTGTCATGAGACTCCACTTGGAAAACTGTCTGCAGTTCTGGTGTCCTCAGCATAAGGACATGGTGCTGTTGGAGCAAGTCCAGAGGAGGCCATGAGGGTGATCAGGGGGCTGGAGCACCTCACCTATGAAGACAGGCTGAGAAAGTTGGGGCTGTTGAGCCTGGAGAAGAAAAGCTGTGTAGAGACCTCAGAGCAGCCTCCCAGTATCTGAAGGGGGCTACAAGGATGCTGGAGAGGGACTCTTCATCAGGGACTATAGCAATAGGACAAGGGGTAATGGGTTTAGACTTCAACAGGGAAGTTCAGGTTAGATATAAGGAAGAAGTTCTTTACTGTGAGGGTGGTGAGGCACTGGAACAGGCTGCCCAAAGAAGTGGTGAATGCTCCGTCCCTGGCTGTGTTCAAGGCCAGGTCAAACAGAGCCTTGGGTGACATGGTCTATTGCGAAGTGTCCTTGCCCATGGCCGGGGGTTGGAACTAGATGATCTTAAAGTCCTTTCCAACCCAAACCATTCTATGATTCTATGAAATCTGTAGTTAAAAAGCAAGCTCACAGTTCAAAAACTGGTTATTCTAGTGGGGAGAAACTGTCCTCTTCCAGGGAAACATGCCTTATATTTATGAGCAACTATTGTCAAAACTTCAGACCTTCCTGCATGGCCTTCCTGTTGACTGATTTACATGCACATCCACAACAACCTGGGTGGAGATGTTCAGTGGCACCCAGGGGATTTAGCATCATCATTTCTATTCATTATAATAAAAGTTTAAATCCCTGCAACTACTTTCAAAATGTCAGCCTTCTTTTCTGTTACAGAAAGCTTAATGTTCCTAGGAATCCTCTGACATCCTCTTCTGTGCTCAGAAAGATGACAAGATATTTTAAAACAGCTGCTTCAAAAGTTAAAATCATTTTAAATTGAAGTTTAACTAAATTTGTTCTCAGTTCCAGCTAGATAGAGCCAGGACACTACATACACTATTCTCTTGCCTACATTTTGTTGTCATTGCTGTTGTTGCATATGTCTGAATGCAAACAATATCTTTCAGGAGGCCTCAGACCAGAAACGCTTTGCCTATCCGTTTCCACACTTCGTGGTAAAAAAAAGTCTCTGTGCTCCAGATGCAAGTGGTGTGGAGACTCACGTATCTTTTGCTTGGACTTTTTGTAAAGAGATATGATGGATGGATAGTTCTCAGATATCATGGACCTGACTTTTAGGAAAGCTTAAATCCATCTTTGGACAGAACGTCACTTTGGCACAGTTTCTAACACAAAGCTTGCTGTAGTAGGGTTTAGGGGTGTCCCTATGTGCTCCCGAACAAAAGTTCTAACAAAGCAGCAATTGCTGTTCAGCTATAACACAGCAGAGTATAAGACCCAAGGATTGTTCTGGGTTTCAAACTGGGCTTGTTATCCCATCTCACATATCCATAATTAAATGCTGCGCCAGACACTCAGATTACCACCTAAAAGGATACCATCCTTCCTCTTCTCTAGGCATTAGTTGTTGCTTATGCCATGAATCCCTTCTTTCCTTGTCCACACCAGTCATATATTACAAATTCTTGTTTTCCCTGGACGAATCCCTGCACACTTTATGCTCCACCAAGATGAGCTGCACAAAGGCACATGCCTTCCCTAGCACTCACCAGTGGGGAACCTTTACTCCCAAACACGGCAACATGAGCAAGAGTGTCCTGCTGTCCTGTCACCTGGGCTTCCAGTGTGAACGGGACCTCCACTGAGCTGTGAGGTTGGATAATTCCACGCGGCATGGAGCTGGAGTACCATACAGCAGCATCATCCTTGTGTTCCTATAAGGAACAGAATCAAATACAACTTCAAAGTGACCTTTGAGGAAACTTTTCAACTCTTTAACATCTACCACAACGGCAAGTCACACACATTTTCAAAAATCCCTAGGAGAAAGCAGAAAGGCACAAAACAAGATGCAAGACTTGTATGGGCTCAGCATCCTCAGGGGGTCCAAAAGCTGCTGCATCCACAAACACCCACTGCTGTGCTGGCAGCCTCCTTGCAGCAGCTTTTCACAACCCTCCAAGTTCTCCTGCACGAAAACACCCCAAAAACTAGCATATAAACTGCTTCCTAAAGAGTTTAAACTGCTTCCTGAAGTTTATATTCAAGTTGGTTCCTGTTCTCAGCAAACCTTTAGGTCTCACTATAAATCAGCAAGGTCTTAACAACCCTTTTTTCCTAATAAACACTTGATAACATTTGAGGGCAGGAGGTGGATGGAATGCCAAACCTGAGGAAGAACCCCATAGCAGCCTGGAAGGTCGCTGTCATTCACAAGCGTCAGTATCTGCTGATAAGGGAATTTTAGAAAGCACCGTCCAAACGTCATGATAGGGTCAAGTACTCGCAGCGGAGGAACTACACATCTAGACAAAGAGACAACCAAAAGGAAATTAGATACTGAGAGAATGCAGAATTTGTTTACTCCACGAAAAGCATGAAATAGAGCATAACACAGTTGTCACTGTCAAACAGACATTTAATACCCCTACAGCCATAAATCGCCTTCAACTTCTTTTCACCCAACAACCTTTTGTAAAGGAGGGGCAGACCCTGGGACTCATCATCGCAACGGCTTTCAAGTGCCCAGGCAGAGCACGGTGCCTGGCCCCAGATAGGCTTTGCCCCTCTTTTGGCCCAGGAGCTTGCAAGGACCCTCCCAACAGTCCCACCAAGGTGTGAGCTCCGGGGGAGCCTTCTCGCCAAGGAGCAGCACTTGCCAGGGCTCAAGGAACACCACACTCTAGTGCCTCAGTGAAAACGACCCCCTCCTCTTCCACACCACTGTTGCCCTGCCTGAAAACCCAGCAATTTGCCCCAGTGACAGAAGCCATGGGTCATCACCTGTCTTACACAGTGGGTGATCACTCTCTCCCAGTCCCTACAGCTACCTTGCTCCTTCACCCCATGGGTCCACACACTGTGTGTTCCCGTTTGTACTTGTTTTACAGAACTGCAGCCCAGGCGTTGACTGGATGACTCTGCCTGGGAGAAGGAACACCACCACTGAACCGCATTCCTCTTGTAATTAAACTGACACCCACTGCAGCATAACAGGCTTGAATCTGGCTGCAGCAAGAACAACTTTTGGCTTAAGTCTGAGAAAATTAATGCTCAAAAGAACCAGAGGGAAGCAGAGAAACCTGAGCTCACCTTCCACACCAAGGACTATTTTCCCCTTCGTAAGATTTCGCCTTTACTTTTCCCTCACCAGTCCTGCCATAAGCCCTTTTCCCATTTGCACGTGCCTTCACTAACTGAACCAGACACCAGCTTTCAGCAGGCTGCTTGCTGTGGCCCAAACCGATGCTGTATTTTGCTTGCAACCCAGCACAAGTCTACCATTTGCAGGATGAAGGAGGGGTGGCCCTTTGGAAATGGTACACTTCAAGAACCAAAAAAACAGGCTAATAATATAATCACTATTCCCTTCAGAGAAAAGCTCAGGGCTGTACCTGCCCTCTGAGCACACGGGCTGCTTTCAGTACACTACTGTTCTCCTGTCTAGCTGGGCAGAAGTAGCACATTAAGCAATGCTTCTCATTTGGAGCTGGAGCCACCAAGCCATGTGCAAGGCAGTATGCTGGAGTCAGATGCATGAGGAAAGATGATCAGCTGCAAGGAAATCACTGGTACCTGGCTGTGAGGAGCAGCGCCAACACCTCCTTGCCAACACCATCCACATCTACCACCAGTGCCAGCCTGTATCTCTTCACAGTGTTGGAACACAGAGTGACCTAGTGGAAGCAGAGCATCAAATACTTCATCACTCCCAAAAGCCATAGGCCATGTGTGGTGTCCTCCAGCTCTCATTCTACAGTAAGGAAAGGGAGGATTTCTTAGATATTAGGAAGATCAGATATCAGGAAGAAGTCCTTCCCTGTGAGGGTGGTGAGACACTGGCACAGGTTGCCCAGAGAAGCTGTGGCTGCCCCGTCCCTGGCAGTGTTCAAGGCCAGGTTGGACAGGGCAACCTGGTCTAGTGGAAGGTGTCCCTGACCATGGCAGGGGGGAGGGGTGGTGGTATTACATGATCTTCCAACCCTTCCAGTCTAACAAGGTCTGTTCCAACCCAAACCAGTCTATGATTCTATGATTTTGCCTTAATTCTTCTGCTGGTCCACGTGCAGAGCACAGTCTCTGCGAGTAACAAAAGTCTTCTGACAATATCTGAATAGTTAAATAAACCTTGCAGTTATCAGGGCATACGTAAGCTAAACTAAAGCACAATTAGAATAAGGCTCTACTCATCACTGTATTAAAATTAAGGGGCCAATTTTTAATTTCAGTTACAATAGCATTAATCCAGAGGAAATCTATGGACTTTTAACAGAATGAGTTGAACTTTACAGTGGGAAGCTGAGGGCAAAATGTGGTCCAGCAGATGCTGTGCAGTTCATGGCTGCCAGAGCTTTTTCAGTCCCCACTGGAGATCACTGCAGTGAATACAACTCATTCTGCTCAACAGGACACAAGGAACAAGACTGGGAAGAAAAGCCAACTGCATTATACAATGACACCTCTCTTTTTAACAGCTGCCTTTTGGCCTCATCCTTCCTCTGCCCATTTGAAATCAAAGAAATCATTCCAAGCAGCTCTCAAAACCACAAGAATGGCTTCTCTACTTGACCATATGGTACATGATCTTCAGGTTATGATTTTGGAAACAAAATGGTGCTCCTTCAGAAAAGTCCCAGAGCAACCCAGCAAACAAAAGCCTAACAATAGTGCAGGTATCTTACTCACATTATGCTCAAAGCTAGCAGTGCTGAAGCCTGCTCACACATCAGTGAAGCTTCAGCTCACCTCTAAAGCACTTACGGCTGGACTTGCCCCATACCTGGATATCCAGGTGTCCATGGGCACAGACAGTCCCCCTGCAGGGCCTGATGGTAAATTCGGTTGGCTTGACATGACCTTGGGCTCCCTTTCTCCAGGACGGACAAGTTTTCTCTGACACTTGATCAAAACTGGTCACACTGGGCTCTCCCAGGCCGTCCCCAGGAATGTGAAGATTGAAGGTCATGGGCACCAAGGAGGTGTTAGTAAGGCGACATGACAAGGTGCGAGGAAAGCCTAGGAAAATGACACAAGTATGAATTTATGCACCAATTATCCCTAGATTCCTGGTGTGAATATCCTGTTATAATAAAACTGTGTTTGGAGTTTAGCTATTTTCAATCTGAATTACAGCTAATTGAGAAGCTCAGTGAGGAATTAATCATCAAGTAAGCTCCCTTTTATGCTGATCACAGAGGTTGCTTCCTTGGAAATGCCCACTCTTAGCAATGCTAAGCATTAGAAGTTTCTCTCTAACTGTGAGGAGCAATCTCACCTACCCCCAAAACGGCACCATTTATTTCTCACTCACTAGTGTGAATTCAGACAGACCATTTACTCTGAAAATTCAATCCATAAAATTCCCTGTTAACTCCGCAAACACTTCCAGTTTTCAATAGATAAAAGCAGCACATGGTCATTGACGAGAAGCTACAATAAAAGAAAGGAAGGATGAAATTGGGAACTATAGCAAGATGCGAAGCACTCGAAAACAGTTTCTCTAGTCAGGATCCGTAAGGCTTCTCCTGTTTTGGGGCAACCAGACAGAGCATCTGACAACTTCACTGGAGCCTAACCTGATGCTTGCTTAGAAATTAGCAGGAACCATTTCCCACCTTACCTAAGAAGCGAGGACATCACATCATGCTGCAGACTGGCTTTGCTTACTGCCCTCAAAGGTTTACATCACTTTAGCTTTGATACTTGCTTTCTATAATGGAAAACCAGTGATACAACCACACCTGGTGGGGTGTTCTGCAGAGACAGGACCACAACCTGCCCAGGAGTAGACATCTGACTTGGCTGGCCAGCTCTGCAAGGAGGAGACGTGTCCCACGGCCTGCATACCAAGCGTTATTTGAATACAGATGGGGAGGCAAACCAACTGCAGAGGCAGCAGATAGCTCTTTCACACCCATCACCGGTGACCGTTGCCTACCTTCAGCAATTGAGAGGCAGGAGGTGTATAAAAAGGAAACACAGACTCCACAATCCTGAATGAGACCCAAGTCACCAGATGAAGACAACAGTCAGCAGCAGTTGCAAAAAACAGAACAGCTGCCTTCAGCTGAGAAGGACTTATTAAGGAAGTCAGATTAAATAGGATGACTCTCCTACTACATGACCACATTTCTGCCTGGTGCATTTCTTGTGTTTTAGTTATTCAAAAGGAAACAAAGAAGTGACAAAGTGGTGATGTTAGGGATGTTGTTCAAGAAAGTTAATGAGTTTTCTCTAGAAGTCCATAGACTTCTAAAAAGCATGAAAACACAGAGGCATCCTGGGCACAGAATGATAATGGCCCTTTAATCAGTCCTGATAAACAGCTGATTTCACGTTTAAACTTCAGACCATCTCAGTAAAAAGCCCTTTGTGAGATTGAGATGGAGTACCAGAATCTGAATTTCAATGGAGATGCTCTGGGTGTGCAGCCACTGGCCCAAAGAGTTGGGCTTTTGGTGGGAAAGGAGAAGCAGCCAAGTCTCTGAGGACATCGGTGCCTGATGCAGAGCAGTTGTTTGGGCATATTACCTGGGAGGCAATAACAAAGTGCCCTCATAGCACTAATTAACTTCTCACACTAAAGGTCAGGTGGGTAAATGGTGCCCTTACCTTACAACAGGAACATTTACCTAGAGCAGCTATAGGCTTACACTCCCTTCTCCTGTGGTCCCATCCCTGGGACCCTTCTGGGACAAGGACCTTTACAGTAATTCTGCTGCCAGGAACTGGGAGGCTGGGGATGAACTGACTGTGAGGGACACCAGAAAACACTGATTTTCTATTTCTTTGGTCTTATTTGATCTCACGATGGCAAAATACTGCCTAGGGAACCAGCAGCCCTGGTTTTAACATCCTAAAGGCTACTATGGAGGAACACAAGTGACAGATGTTCCTAAGTTGAAGTGCTCCATTTTGGTAATGCACAGACCTCTGAGCCTATGGTCCAAGCCCAGGGCACACTCACCAAAGGAGACATCACCGAAGCAGAGGAAAGGTACATCGAAATGAAATGTTGGTCCAATGACACAGCCCCTGTGAGGACAAAGACAGGCAGACGAGCTATTGGCTTGGTTAAAGAGAACTGCAAAGCCTTCAGCTTTCATTACTGCTCCAACGGGTAAAAGCCGGTCTCAGAAGCACAGTGCACATTTATCTTGTGTCCATGCATAAATCAAACCAAAATTGGTTGGCGAGCTTAAATACACTGTACCTCGAGTGTTTTCCTCTGGTGGGTTGTTGGATACGTTGTCTCTGCGAAATCTCTCTGTTTTTCAAATAGCCCCAAAGGCAAACAGGAATACACAAGCATCATGCAAAATATTTGCTACTCGTTCAAAGGTTCTGTAATTGTCAGAGTCCTTTTGCTCAAAGTATCCAACCATATTTCTTCTGCTGCAATCAAGAGAACTAATTTCTTCCAAATCCTGGACCTCCCGAATCGGGTTACAAGAATAACCTGCTGCCCGATAGGATGTGCTATTGCTGTCACAGATCTCCGGCCCCTATATTCTCTCTTCATCATCATTCAATTCCAGAAGAGTTTCAGAGTTGGGTATTTGCTTATCCTGTATCTCTGAGCTATATCCTAATGCTGATCACACTCTAACAAACACCACTTGATTCTTATCTGGATATTCGTACTGAATTATGTTAGAAGCTTCCTCAAAAAGAGGATGCAGCATTTGGCTGAAATGGCAGCAATCAGAATAAAAATTAACTAAAGCAACATCTGCCTCATGTAAAATGTCATCTGCATTTCCACCATCTAGACTTGTCATTTCAGTTCTTATCTGGTGAGACCACACCTGCAGACACTGGTCCAGGTTGCCCAGAGTGGTGGTAGATGTCCCATTCCTGGAAATGTTCAAGGTCATGTTGGATGGGGCTCTGAGCAACCTGATCTAGTTGAAGTTGCCCCTGCTCATTGCAGAGGTGTTGGATTAGGTGACCTTCCAACCCAAACTATTCTATGATTCCCCCCTGCAAACAATTACATTTCATTTGCTGCTGCAGCGGCAAGGAGTCAAGGTCAAGCTGAAGTCTAGGGTAAAAAGCCTTGGCTCTTAGCGTGGGGATGCTAGGATCAGAGCCAAGACTTAAGACCTTAGCATACCCTTTTTTTTCTCTGCTCCATCGTAAAATGAAGTAGGTGGGAGATTATTACCTAGAGATAGCTACAAATGTGACCAACAAGCTCTTATAACCCTCCTCACCTGATAGTCAAGGCCACAGGCTCAGGGGATCTGTCCACGCTGAACATGAATTCTTCTGTGAACTGCCCCAGGATGGTGGGTCTGAAGGAGATCCGGATGACTTGGTACCCACCCAGCAAAACAATGCCCTCCTGCGGGGTAAAAGTGAAGCAGGAGCCCAGAGCTGTAGCTGGAAAGACCAAGCTGAAGGGAGCATCGATGGCTCCTTTGTTAAGCAGGATCGCCTACAGCACCAAGAAAGCAAAATGGAAATACATGAGGAGAAGGCTGATTGGTTTTCTAATTAAACAATTTGTTTTCCAAATAAACAATTAACATCTGTAGGAGGCAGAAGTTGCTGCGTGCTGCTGCTTGACAGAAGCCAAAGAAAATACAACATGACAAGTTCTGCCTTTGGTATTTTTCATGCAAAGCAATGATAAGTTCACATAAACAGCATCACTCTGGGTTTATTCCACTGACACAGAGCAGTCCACTTTTGACTTGCAGTGCAGAGGACCTGTTCAGCATCACCAAGCTGATTTAGACCCGTCTTTAAGAGCCATAAAGGGCAGCTGCATCATTACTAGTGAATCATCACATAACTGCTTCTGCTCCAGATGAGTCGATCCTGACATGGGTAGAACACATTCAGCATCCATTGCAGCCAGAAAGTTTATTGCATGCAGAAGAAACCTCAGGAAACCCTATAACCAACTTCAGAAGCACTCCCCTACTCTGTTATGGTACATAATTTAGGTTTATTTTATTTTTTTATTTTTATCTGATAGTTTCTCAGTCCTTGCTCAAGCAGACATTCAAGAGAGGACAAGAGTGAGGTGCACAGCAGCTCCACCTATTTACGAATTCACTATTGTTTAGAAGAAAAAGCAAACTTGGAACCAAGCCAAGTTGAGAAATCAACTGCCTCAAACAAATGACACAATTCCACAGCATTTGTTGAGATTCATTTGCTGAGAAACACCCACATCTTTCTGTCGAGTACCAGCATGAGCATACTGCCCCTCACCAACAAACGTACCCAAAGCAAAGCTGTTCTAATTGCTGCAGGGTGAAATCCTGCCATTCCCTGCACCTACCTATTTTCTTTGCATTTCTTTTCCCTAATTTTTGTCCTTGCAAAACCTGTCAGAAAAATTCAATCAGAAGCAGAGAGATGTCCCTTATTTTTTTTGTGAATATTCACATATTCAAACTCTGCAACGGTAACTTGAAAACTACTCTCTCCTCTCATGTGTTTTACACCTTAATTACAAATTGCACTTAGGGATCCTATGCCAGGATGAAGTTTACCTCCAATCTCACTGCTTAGTACAGCTCTAACAGTATCATCTACTTATTCACATTGTCTCAAGGAAAATAATGAATTGATGTAGAGACAATCAATATCAGCATTAAAAATGCAGAGAGAGCACAGTATTTTGGTAAGAAAACACCATAATGTGTCCTTCCCTGCCACAGTCAAGCTTTTGAAAGTGTCTCGCATGATGCATTGCCTTACCCTCTACTTCTTTCAGTTGCTCTATGTCATTTGTCTTTGCAGAAGACTTGATGCTGTTGGGGAGGGGGGAAGGCAAATATGTAGAAGGTTCCTGTGCTTCATTTCCAGAAATGCTTTGCTCTTCACAGAGCCAGCAATGCACCAAGTTTGAAGTGTGGCAAGAGACTGGTCAGCAAAGGAAAGCACTCCCAACTTCTTTGCAAGGGACAGCTCTGAGCTGGACAGCTTTCCTTCGACTCCCAGGAACTGGTGGGGATGCACTTAACTGAAAACCATTTGCAACTGACTCAAGTTCAAACACAGTAAATTTGTTCCAGCAGCCTTTTAACAGCCAGAGTACAAAGGTGCATCTAGGGTTGAAACAAAAACCTCTAAATACTTATCTTTTTGACCCAGTGTTGCTTTCATGTATCAAGTTTGGTTGGTTGGTTAGTTGTTTTTTTGCATTAAACCTCCCAGCTGATCTCAAAGGGAGGTTGCCAAAAAGCAGGGATTAGGGCTTCGTGAACAACATATACACCTTTCAGACCTCATCAAAAGTATCCAGACTCCGTGATACCCCCCAGATTTGACTATTAAGTCAAATATTCCCTGCTCACAACTGCCAGAGTTGCCAGAAATCCTGCAGGTCCACAAGGCTCACTGCTGTCCCAGGAGCCATCACCATCCAGCCCAACCCCTGCAAACCCCTACTGCTCACCTCATAGCTGAGGGCTGAGCCAACAAAAACCTCCCCGATGTCCAGAAGGTCAAAGTTGAAGCGGAGCTGGGGCCCGACGCCTTCCCCGCTGATGCACAGGGGCAGCCTGGTCTCACGGCCTGGGGAGAGAGAACCCTTTCAGTACAATTCCCTCTGTTAGCCTCGATTTTCCAGGTTGCCTCAGTGCTAGGCCAGCTCAAGACACTGAAGGATGCCTTGGGACTGGTTTCTCATTTCTAACCGACCCCTTGGGCTGGTTTGTAATTTAGTGATTGGTTTGCACCCTGAAAAAGTGATGCTGAGTTTAAAACAAGATCTCTGAATCTCTTTCCATGACTTCCATGAGCTTTGACATCCATTCAGTGAAGGCACAAAGCTCAGGAAACAGAACTGAAGATAAGAATCCACGGTCTATACTGATGCAGAGACAACAGCACGGGAGTCAAGATGCACTAGCCCAAGCAAGGTGAAGCTCCTTGCTAACAGCGACATGCACATCTGAGAGCAGGCAGAACATCTCAGCCAATGCCTGTGCCTAATACGTAGTTCAGTATCGGGATGCTCCAGGGCTCACGTTCTGCAGCAGTGCCTAAATAAGACAGGGTTTTATGATCTCCAGAGAGGAGAAGCACTCACCTACCCCATCAAGACACCAAGACATCATCTTTGTAAAGACACCTTACTTGAAGCATGCTGGGCAGTTTTGGAAAACCAGCCTCCTCACTACTGAGATCAGATAAGCCATAAATGTACTACTAACATGCATATCCATTGTTGAAAGGCAACTGAGACCGCAAGGCTTATAGCTAAACTCCAAGATGCTAATTTTCTTCTCTAAGTCTGCTAAGATGACATAGTGCAGGACCTTTCAGTCTGAAGGCTGTTCTGAACCTCTGGAGCAGCCTGAAGTGCCTGAATCTTAAGCTCAAATTTTGGCTTGGGTCTCCCTGCCATCCCATTCTACTCTGCATGGAAAGCAAGTAGCATAAGGAGGAGAAGAAAGCCCCCAAGTTGTACATAACCTTCACTGTAGCTTTTCTGCAAAGACATCCTCTATCCTTCAAGCTCCTTTTGTGCGATGCTCGCCATTAGCTGAAGATCACTGATTGAAGGTTGATTTTTTTTTTTTTTAAATCTGCTGCACAGTTATTCCTGAATGTCCCAAATGAATAAGCAAAGTTTTCTATTGCAAAGAGCAGCCTGTGTGTGACAACATGGTGAATAGATCACAACTTGAAAACAACTCTCCTGCAACAGCCTTTGCAATGATTGCTGACTTCAATCTTGAAATCCTGGGATGAGGATGTTTGATAATGTCCAAAGCCAGGAAGGAAAAGCTAGGGAGCTTTTGTGCACTGCAGCAATTTTTAAGTGGATCCAGACAAAGCCCACCTGAAAGCAGAGATGCTTCACAGCTCTGGCATTAATTGGCGGGCTGTGTATTTCTGTTTCACTGGCACCGCAAAATGGGCAGGCAGTGTTGGGTGCTCACTGTCAAAAGATTTCTCTATCTTGCATCACGTGTGGCTTAATTTTCATTAAAAACTCTAGGTCTAAACCACCAAAGGTTTAGGAAATGGCAAAGATTTCTAAGTGACAAGCTTTTGTCCATGATCATGCTGATCAAAAAATCAGTGGCAATGTTTCCCCATTCTGCAGTAAGTCCTCAACCTCTCCAGAAGGTCCATGGAAAACCATCCTTTTTTCTACTCCTACACTGATCCTGGAACTTTAGGAAGTCCCAGAAATTCTGCTCTTCTGCCTTCCAGGTGAACCTCGGAGAGCGCTTTTCCCAAAGAAGGAGGAGCAGACCAAAATACATGCAACATTCAGGACAGCTGAGAGGAAAACTAACCAAACCAACAAAACAAGTGTACGTCCTCCTCTTTGCTGGGAGCTGGGGCTTTCAGCAGCATCCAGCCCTTGCCCAAGGCCTGGGTATAGCTGGGCTGTGATGCTCCCACTGCAAAACATTCTGAAGCATGCAGACCAAGGGCATAGAGTGACTACAGCCTCCTTGTCCTCAATCCCAAAGCCACACCTGGCACTGCAGAATGAGAATTTGGATCTCAGCAGGAATAATACCTTGGCACGTCATGTGGGGTGTACAGTTTGGCATTGCTGCCTCAATTTTAAATAAATAGGGTGTAAGTGGCCCAACATAGGACTTTGTTGCCAAATTCCTTAACTCCTGCTGCTTTCTGACACTCCTCTTCTTGTTCACAGAATGTGACTGGTTTTGAACATGATTCCCATCTGACCATGTTAATAAATGCAGATCCACAATTTACATGATGCAGGACATCACAAGGTAAAGGAGTGATCATCATTTGGGATTTTGCTTCTCCCTGCAAAAGTGGCTTAGAAATGGGTTTTAGAAAAAATCAGATGTAACCGAATATATTTCCATATGCAGAAAAAAACCCAAAACAAACAAACAAACAAACAAACAAACAAATTAGGTTTCTGAAGATCCTAACATGTGCTTCCTTCCAATTCCTACAGCTTTATTTGCATGAATAACTAAGAAAGTAAATTTTGAGCTGAAATACTTGCCAAGAGCAAATTTCAAACCTTTTCAAACCAGCTTTGCAGTTGCACCCTCCAGAAAAGGAGCCTGGTTGGTGAAGGACCATGAGCCTTGCACCCCTTCCTCTTTGACAGAAAAACCATAGTGTTCCCTGGATTTGACAGTCATCTCCCACTCTTGAAAAACACCTTAAGCAGCAACATGCAGAGACATAGAGGAAGGACAAGGTAACCTGAAGCATGCAGCCTGCCAAAAGCATTCCCTACCCTATACTAGCACAACAAAGCAACTACCTCTGTAAGAGCAGAGGTGGTACAAACTCAGGTGGGTCAGTGATAACTGCTCCCAGAAGAGGACTTGACACCACCTCTGTAAGACAAGGCGACCATAAAGCCTGTCTAGCAGACTGCTCATCCTTCTGAGAACAGCAAGCCCTGTACAATGCTACTCGGATGCACCACAGAATTAAAGCCCCGAGGTGACAACTCCTATGCAGGGAGAGAAGCATGTGCTGGCCAGGTGCGGTCCTTCTGCAAACACCCTGCGTTCAACAGGGCTCAGCCACCCTCACTCTGACAGCATGTGGGTAGTGGGAGGGGATCCAGGCTCAGGGAGCACATTTTAACTCAGCTCCAGCCACCTCAGGAGTCTGATGGTGCATCCACGGAATGCTCATCTTGGAGGGAAATGGTTTACACGGGCTTAGTGCTCATTCACTAAAAGCTGCTCTGCTATGTAACTCTCGGGCCTTTACAGACATATCACAGCAGAAAAAATGATGGCAAACTCATGGCATGAAAGCTTATCCCTTCACTGCTTTGACTGTTCTGGGATCAGTGATCCAAAGCCAGGCATCCTGAACCCTGGCCTTGGACAGGAGAGGACAGGGGGCACGTGCCAGCACTGCCCTGCTGACCACTCCAGCAATTACACAAGAACTGAGTGGGCTGGAAGAGTGTTTGTGCCTTCACTGTGGGTAACAGGAGCAGGAGAAAAGAGCTGTACCTGAGATGTCACAGTAGACTCTTTCTTGATAGACTTTGGCTTCTCGGGGTTTAAAGATCACCTTGATTTCAGCCGAAGAATTTGGCCAGACATCTCCCTCCTGAAACAGAAGGAGAACATTCATCTTCAAAAGTCACATTTCTTGTTTTCAAGCACAGCCCTGTAAGCCTTTATTTAGAGCATCAATGAAGAGCAAGGAGCAACCAACATTTCATTGACAAAATTTGTGAGAGAGCTTGGAAGCTGATGCAACAAAAACTTTCTAAGTCCCTTACCTTTACTGGCACCTGGTAGCAGCATTGTGCTAAATTAGGGCTAGACGGAAGCAACCAAACTGGCTCACGCTCTAGCAAATCAAGCAGGATTTCTTTAGAGCTACAAGCTCGTCTAAGGAAAAGGTACCTCTCTTCTCCAAACTCTCCCTTGTATTTGTGTATCACTATGGCTATGTGAACATTTTTACTCAGATCAGAAGAGATTTAGCAAATCAAATGGATATTTCCATTCTTGGTTATGAAGGTGCTGCCTCTTGTACTCTTCACCTTTCCATGTGTGTAAGTATTTAGTGTACTGTGGTGAGTCAGGGTGCTCAGCACCTTGCAGAACAAGCCCTCCTGCCTGGAGACCAATGGAGAATAGACTCCTCGCCACTGAGGGCTGCTTCTGCCCTGCAGCGGGAGTGGTCAGGCAGCGCATAGGCTCTTCCAGCTAATGGAGGACCCGAGGAAGGAGCGGAGGGCCTGTTTCTCTCTGCAAGATGCACACGTTCCTGTTTCCCTGAGCACAGGCTCAGACAAGAAGAGATGGGATTTGCTTATAGCTCCACACCTCTTTCAACCAGCAAGCTCTTTTCCTTGCCATGCTCTTAGGGATCTAAGTCTGGGCCATGCTACCAGTGTCTGTAACTGTCTGCTGCTTCCTCGGGGTCTCCTTCCAAAGAGTCCTGGCACTGGCACTCAGTCCCAGGGAGCCTTGTCGCACATTTCTGGAGGAATCCCTTGTTTCTAAAGGCTCCCACTTCTTGCAACTGGTTTAAACAACGGTACCACTGACATCCTTTCAGCCCCTAGCATTGCAAATGTCTGTTGACATAAATATATGCACTGCTGACAACTGTAAGAATACTCTAGAAGAAGATGAAAAGAGCAGAGTTATTTTTCTATCAGCAAAGCGTGGCTTTGATTCTGCTCGCTGTTGGGTAGCCTCAGCACTTAGTCCAAAAGCCTTGAAATGACTGGAGCCTCCAGCACTCCTGCAGCATAAATATTAAATAACTACAGTACTTCCCATCAACTGAGCACTTATAATTCAAAGGACAGTACCCACAAAAATGAAAGAGCTATAACATGCTGAGTTCTTGGGCTGCAGCTGCAAATAATACCCTAATGCACAGCCTGCTGGGAGTCAACAGAACAGAGGCAATAACAGAGAAAACCATTTCAAACACCAACAAATCAATAATAAGGAAAAGGAAGTCTGAAAGGATAAAGTCACTTGGATTCTTCTCAAAACCCAGTGAAAACACCTTTGTCAGATCAAATATATTTCATATTTCTGCCCAGCAAGCAACTGGATGAGATGAAGCCTTACTACATGACAACACATTTTCTTGAGGAAGCAAACTGGGGACCCCAGCCTGCAACCCACAGTCATATGGGTCAACAGAGGTGTGAAATTGCAGTTGTACTGACATTGGTGGCTCTCAGCCTTACTCTTCCTTGGAAAAAAATAAACGCGTTTCACCTATTTTAAAAGAAATAAGAGGTTGGGATTATTGTAGGGTTTACTCCAATATGAGAAAGGATGTTGCACTGCTCAGATAGCAGGCATCCTTCATTTCAGACCATGCAAATACTCAGAATGAGAGCACTGGTTGATTGAAAGACATGGGGTTTTGCTTGCATCAAGAGAAAAGTAAAATCTTTCCTGTACCTGTATGCAATAGAACTCAAAAAGTCTATTTAAGCTTGCCAGCCTTGTGTCCAGGCTCACAGGTGACACTGGAAGAGAGATTCCAGTACCTAAAGGGGGCTTACAAGCAAGCTAGATAGGGACTTTTTATGAGGACATGTAGTGACAGGACAAGGGGGGAATGGCTTTAAGCTGACAGAGGAGATATACTCAGATTAGATATTAGGAAAAAAATTCTTTACTATGAGGGTCGTGAGACACTGGCACAGGTTGCCCAGAGAAGCTGTGGCTGCCCCATCCCTGGCAGTGTTCAAAGCCAGGTTGGACGGGGCTTGGAACAACCTGGTCTACCGGAAGGTGTCCCTGCCTGTGGCAGGGGGCTGGAACTGAATAAGCTTTAAGTTCCCTTCCAACCCAAACCATTTTAGGATTCTATGATTCAGACATGGTATAAATCCAGGTTATATGAGGGGATAGGTATTTCCATGATTAAACTTGGGCTGAATTTGGCCTCCTTTCCTCAGAGGCCATTTCATTCTTCAAGTCACTATGTGAACTGACAGTGCTCTAATATCCCTAGTTAATCCCCACACGCTATGTGTAAGGTGTGCCCTTACATATAATAATCAATACCTCTGAACGCTGTAAGGACACCTAGTAAGTGCTCTCAATTTATAGCCCTTGCAGCAGAGCTCAGGTTCGGGCAGGCTCTTGCTGCCTGTCAGGAGCTCACTGCTCAGAAACGATTTTTGCAACAAGCTTTCCCAGCCAATGAAAGTTTGTTCTCAGCTATTGCTTACCACTGGCTCAATGGTGAAAACATCATCGGAGAAAAGCATGGAGTCTTCCTGCACCTTTCTCACCTGGTTCTCAAAGGTGCGCATGAGAAGGGAAAGGCGCTCTTGGAGAGTGGGGTCCGCTCCACTCTCCTTGTGAGCACAATCCATCCCGTCCTCTTCCTGCCTCTGCAGCCTGCAGCCACAGGGACAAACAAACCAAGCAGGCAATTGAGTAAGCAACATACTTGGAGAGACTGTTGTATACATGCAGGAGCAGCAAAGCACTCGGGCAAGAACAGCAGCAGCTCAGCAAGGGGCTGACCCCAAGCCACAGGCTCCTAAAGGGATCTGATTATTACTGGTCATTTGCTAGCACAGCCAGTAGTTCTACTCCACACTTAGAAGCTAAGAAGAGGTTTCTGAAAGCTAGCAGCCCTCAAGAGAGCCTCCTGGCTCAAAGCCAGTGCCCCAACCAATGGAGATTCCACCAACAACCTCAACCGGCTTTTCCTACCATAGGGCTACTGAGGGGGTCAGATAAAGATTGAGGAGTACACACTGCAATGCTTCAGTAGGAAGGGGAGAAGCAGCTGGGTTTCAACTGCAGGGTACAAGCATCACACTTTTTTTTCTACCTTTTTGGACTTACAAGGATAAGGAAATTGTATATCTGCTCTGTCGCCTGTACTGCTTTCCACCAGAGGATCCTGGAGCACTTCAAAAGCAAACTAATGAACTCAGTCTCAGTGCAGTCCCAGGTAATGAGTGCTGCCACATTCCTCAGCCTCATGGACCCTCCATAGCCCAAGAATCTCTGAACCTCAGTAGTTTGCAGCTCCCAGATGTGAATTTGCTCTCTGAGGAAATCCAGTAGTTGCAATCAACCTTTCCTCCCCAAAACATCATCCTCAGAAGGAGTATGGGTGGAACTGGAATGGCAAGTGTTAAGCTTCATTACCCTGAAGCCCAGAGACACATGCCCTGATGCTGTGGGTGGGTTTACTTGTCCTAAACCATTCAAAAGCACCAACACCCCTCTGAGGCCATGTTAGTTTTACCCTTGGGCAGTGTATCTTACTGAAATGAATCTTTCAAACAAACCTCAGCTTCTGCTGATCCTCCTCTTCTTGGTTAACAAAAGGCTTCCACTGGAAATGGGCTACGATTTCACTCTGGTTGTGGATGACCATGGATCTGTGGTTTGACAGCGTGAGGTAAGTCTTCTCAACGGTCAAGGAGTTCCTGTCTAGCCTGATGTTGACATCTACAGCTGCTCCATAAAGGGTTGTGTGAGTATCTTCACCTGGAACAAAGCAAATGGAAGCCTCTGCTCATCTCATTTGCTGATGGAAGTATAAGGAACAGAGCAAACCACAGGTAACAGAAAAAAGAGCTACATCTTTTAGCTGCAGCAGTTCCACAGATCAGGACATTTATCACATCCTGATAGCTGCATGTGGTACAGCATGAGGATGTCCTGACATCACCTTAAGCACCTTATTTCTGGGCATGTTTGTAGAGATCTGTCACCAAGGTGCCAACATTTACAGTGAGATTCATTCTGATTGCCTGGCAAAGACATGCCCAATGCCTCTTAACAAATCAATTGGCCTTCAAGCTGCTCTTCTGCTTCTCAGCAGATACTGATTGATCCACAAGGAAAGGGGGCTAAAGAAAGGTCAGTTCTGCCCTGAAACACATCCAGAGTTAATGAGACTTAAGAACATATTAATGATTTCCACTGATGATAGAGTAGGCAAGCTGTGACCCAGGGTGACCTGCAAAGAGATGAAAACCACATTCTTCCAGAAATCTGTCATGTGCTAAAAATGGGTCACGTGGCATCACAAGGAAATCTGTTTCTGTGCATACCTGGGCATGAACAAAACAGTCAAAAGGAGGTTTTTAACTTCCAAATGACCCTCCTATGACACGCACCCCCAGTTGTGCTCATGCAGCCAACTCTGTGGGTTGCTTTAGCAGAGCTTTTGTCAGGAGGATTGTTACACTGTTGTGGAGTTATAAAGCTCTTGCAAAAAACTCTCAAGCACATGAAGCACAAACGTAATTCCCTCTCATGCACCCTCGATGACAGACCATTCGTCTTGAAACACAAGGCCCTGGAGAGGGGCAACAGCCATACTCTCTTTGCAAGGAGTTGGAACAACCTTATCTAAAACAGTATTAAAAAAAACCCCAACATTATTACAAACAGTTCTAGAAAAGGGGAACAAAGGTGGGAAACAGTTGCTACCTACTGGCTGTGTTGACATTAGCAAACACTTTGGAGAACAATCACACTCACCCATCAATCTAATTGATTTGAACTATAAAAGCCCATTACCAATCAGGTGTATAAAGTATTAGCTCCCAGTCCTCGGCCTGTTGCAGCGCTGCTACTGTTACGGTGCAAAGTCAACATATAATTGCAGAAACTCCTATTTACACCTTTTTTTCTGCCTACAGGATATGCCTCCCTCCACTCACCTTGAAGCAGACATATAAGAACATAAAAGTCTGACAGAACCCAGCCATGCTGCTGGGAATTCCTACAAGAAAAGGAAGAAAAGCACAACATGCACTCACTACCTGCAATAAGCAGGCAGAAAATCCTTTGCCAAGTTTTTAAAGGCCCAACAGAAACCATTTAGAGATAGAGGCTCTCTGGGAGTCTGGTGGGACACTGTCTCAGGTCAGGGCCTGCTTCTCCACGCTGCAGCCTAGTGCTCATCAACACGAGGCTGATCACATTTGGCCCTGCAGGTAGCAAGCAGCAACGGGGAGGAAAGGCTGCTGGGGACACCATACTTTCAGGGCCAGTCAGCAAAGCTGAGAGGCAGGCGAGCAAGGCAGAGCCTTCCCCTCACCCAGGGCAGGGCAAGCTCAGCTCCACATCACCTCCAGCTCCTAGTGTGCTGCACTGAAGAAACATGCTTAGCTGCTCTCTTCTCTTGTACAGGAATAATCTGGGAGCGAGTGTTGCTCTCCAGGGCTCACGAGGGGAGACATTCCTTCATCCAATTTCTACAAGTACAGTAACTAACCCAGTGCAGCAAAACTCAAACTCATTGGCAGCTATGGAGCCAGAAGCAGACACCGCCCACATCTTCTACCTGCCCTTGAAGTAATAAGGAGCTGAGGCTGAGCTCTCCCTTCCTTGCCCTGGCTGTGCAAAGCCACAAAGGATGCTCTGATCCTGGCCTGTGATACACAGCAAAACAAGCTGAGATTTGCTTTAGGAGAGCTCCTGCTCCGGAACTGTCAGCTCTCCCGTAAGTTGTGTAGGAAGTTGAGGGAAAACAACCAAATGCCAAATATGCAGCCGGTTCTTTAGCAGGCTTTTAGCACAAGGCTGGAGGCTTCCAGCAGGACTAAAACCACCAAGAACTACTCCTGAGCCTTGTTACCTCTCTTTGGAAAAGCTGCTTTGTGGGGCTCCACACCAAGGGGAGACAGGACAGTAATAGAGTGGACACTCCTGCTTGAGGGCTGGTTCCTCTTGGATATGCTGTCTTCTAAAATCCTATGTGTACTGGCTCTGATCTCCTTCCTCAAACAGGGCGAGATCTGCCCCAAGATTTTTGATTCTGTATTAGTCTCACAGAGCCACCAAAGGAAAATGCTCTCCATAATTACTCTTATTACTGGCAGCAGTAAAAGCAGCTCACTATATAGTGTCTGTCAGGCCTGCACAAGCTCAGGGGTGCTTTATTAGTTACCAAAGTTTCCTGTGCTGACAAAGAGATCCCATGGGATGTGGCAACCAATGGGGAAAAACTGTACAGAGTAGTTTCAGCACTGAACAACAGATCTCCTGGACTAGAAGCATATTGGAGCACCTTGCCATGAGGTCCAGCAGGCACTACAGGCACCCACATACAAGCACAGAATCAGGTCCTAAACCTTGAAAACCACCCATCATACCATACTAGGGACTTCTTGGAGACTGGAGTCTAATGTGAATCAGGATTTAAGGAGCTCTGAGCACAGAAGTGATTCTCTTTCCACAATTCTCAGCATCTCTTCAGTAAGTCTTGTCTCTGGTGGCCTCCTTCACTTGCATGGAGCATCTGCCATAGATGTTACTGTTTCTGGGTGCTATGGGACTGGTGAATTTGTTTTTCACCTCTGGCACAGCTCTGGGAACCTGTTACATATCTCCTTAGCCATGTGTCCCTGAGCAAAGCTCACTCTTCCTCACCAGGCTTGTGCTATACTATCAGGCTGTAATAAAAGTTATGACTGCAGCAAACTGGGTTTGATGTATGAACAGCAGCAAACAGGGCACCTAGCTTGGGCATCTCACTTGAACATTGCTTGAGAGCTAAAAGAATAACTAAGCTTTATGAATCCTGACTTGGTTGAGACTAGACTTAACTCCATAAACTCGTTTTCCCACAGCTGCACAGGGTGGCTAAAAGTCATTGGGGAAGGGCCAAGGACTTTCAGTGGCACTGAGTGATAAATCCTTTCCAAACCTGAATGTGTACTTGGTACGCAGGCTTCAGAAACCCTTCCTGAAGCCATAACCTGATGTTAAGGAGATGAATAGGAACATCCCAAGTCACCTTCATTTCAGGGTGCACTGGTATTTTCACACCCAGACACATGTATGTGGGGAAATGGAGGGGTTTGGCCATGTAAAGCACTCAGGTTTACAATTTTCATTGTAAATCATTATGCTCTTAGCAGCAGTAATGTAAAAAATTCAGTAGTCTTTCAAGGAAGTGATACCCAAACCAATGAGCCTCTCTCTGTGTGAGCATAAACCATTCTCTGTGAATAGGTCATTAACTGAAAAGTATTAAACAAATCTGTGAAAACTCAGAAGGCTACAAAGAGCATTTGAAAGATACAGGAACATTTTTAGAACTTCTACAAACTCAAGACAACTCAAATGCTCTTTGTGGGGCTAAAGCATCAGAGTGTCACCTAGGTTAGGCCATCCTGCTTCCCACGACCGGCGTTCAGGAACAGGGACAACACAATCCTCTCTTTCAGGAAAGAGAAAATGCACACCAAATACATTCACACAGCTGAGCGAATGCTGTGTTCAGCATCATAAGATACCTCTGCTGAAGCAAGGCTACAGAAATATTTTAACGTTGCACCTTTTTCTTGAGTTTTTCCCACTTACTCTTGAAGAGACATTTAACACTGACGGCATTTCTGTGGCCTGATCCTGGAATGAGATTCCCTAGTAGAAATATTATACCTATGTTTGGAGGCAGTGAGCACTTCCTGCCAAATCCCAAGTGCCCTCTAGACCCAGCTGCTTTAGTCCTGATGTTGTGAAGCATGGGATGTAGATGGGTAGACAGAAACAGAAAAAGGCTCTGTGGCAAGACAACAGAGAAGCACTATATGGGATAGAGGTGTATAAGAGACAGTGGGCATTGGAAAGAGTCTGACAGACATGTGCGTTCCCCACGCCACACTTCACACACAGCACCGTCTAGGAATAAGATTTCACGCACGCATATGCGCACTAATGGAGAATCGCGGTTCTGCCTTCCTCCACTCAGCAACTCTGAGCAAAACAGGATGCCAAAAACCTCATTCCTGTCTGAGGGGATCCACTTTAACAAACCCCTCAACTCCAACTATTCTTCACTTTTCTTTGAGGTAAAGGGGGCAGGGGAGATGCACCTGGAGAGGGAATTAAGATGGCTGGGACAACGGGAATGATGGTAGATGACTGTCACAGAGGGGGTGCTGTGTGGAGAACACTGTCCTGACACCAGGGTCTCCCTGGGGATGGGCTGGCACACAGCAACACAGGACACAGAGAACAAGGACAGACTCAGCCTTTGTCCCTTATCTGCTCACTTCTAAGCACTGAAGCATGCAGAGATTTTGAAAGAAAATGTTTTAGAAGTAGCTTGCAAAGTCTTGCAAAACAAGTTTAACATTATTGTATTTAGGAAGGGCTCTGTTTAGAAGGACACAGAGAGGGTGCACCATGCAGCACCCAGCTCTTACCTGTGTCATAGTGAACTATCAGGGACCGGGAATAATCACCAGTCTTCAGTGGGTGAAACTCCACTGTTACTTGCATGACTTCACCAATCCCAAGAGTCCCAATGGAGGGATCCACGGAGAAAGGGCTGCAACACAAAGAGAAACATCAGGACTATCGTGGGAAATTTGAGGACTACATTCCTTTTGCAATCTAGTTCACTTCAGCTCACTTGTGCAAGCAAGGAGCAAGCAAACCACAGTCAGTAGAAGAAAAATAGCACATACAGGATCCTCTGAAGAGATCCAGCCCTCAGAAGATCCCATGGTATAACATGACCTCATCTCCCCCATACTCTGCATCCATTTCTCTTCAGTGAGGCTCCAGAGTCTGACTGCGAGCTGTACGATCAGAGAATGGGTTTTGAAGAAGACAGAGGGGGGAAAGAGCTATTTGGATGCACAACTTGACACTGACTTCACATCAGGCATTTGATGAGGGGACCACTAGAATGCCATGTGCTTGTGGCCTCCTAGAGAATAGGTGTACTTGGCTGATAGTGGTATGTAACTATTTCAGAAGGTTATTTATGATCAGGAGGTTGCAAGCTGGCTACTAACATATTCTAGCCCTCTCCAGGAAATCTTGGAAAGAGAAAGCTCTAGAAGAAAAGGCTCCCAACCCATGCACCAGATATTTGCTGCATCTTTCGCCTGCACCCTCAATAGCATTCTGGTTTGGGGCTGTAATGCAGCTTTGAAGCCAGTGCCTGCTCCTCTCCACTTAAGAGCTCATTCTACTTAAGAATATTTGGTCCCAGGGACCAGACCAAACCCACTGGAAAACAAAGTTCCTGGACCACACATTGTTACTGCCAGGGCCTCAATACCCATTGCTTTGATCTATGATCTCTGGTTGCACTTGCTAATAAATTCTTCAATGTCTCTCTCACCAGCTCATAGTATGCCCATTTCTCAACACTGTGTTTGGGCTACATAAACTGTGCTCCTAGAGCTGTTGTCTGCTATCAGCAATCAAGTTGCCTTCCTGTGTTGGCTCTTTCAATCTAACAGAATCAGTTGTGCAAGATGCTGCTTTGGAGACACCATTGCAGTATAAAACTTCACTGCATCTTGCAGAGTTTTCTCAAAGGTTGCATCATGCTTAAAACACTATAAGCAACAGCAAAACCCAGGTGTCCTGCCCATCTCCAGCTATGGCTGCAATACAGCAGCTCAGATGCACCAATTCCCTTCTATTGCTGTTTACCAACTATATTATCACACACTAGTGTTTTGCACAAGAAAGATGAGCTCCTTTACCTCTGAGTGCTGACGCTGTAGCAAGCCTTCCGATTACCGATGTTGCGCACCAGCAGAGTTTTCTGGGTGCTGAACTTGACTGGACACTCTGAGAAGTTCACCTGGTCAGGGAAGTCCAGGATGGCTCGGGCACCTATCGCTCGAATAGGCACAATAAACTTTTCCCTTTCTGTGATGCAGATGAGCTGGTGGAAATAATCCTGCAGGGAAAGAAACAATCTTAGCACAGTGCATTTAGTACCACACCCATGGCAGGAGAAAAACTGGTGTTTTCTGTGACTTTAACAGTAGCATTCAAGGATGTACGAGTACTTTTTGCCTTAACAGCCTTTCATTCCAGTAGCATGACTTGGACAGGGCTGTTAACTTGCAAAGAAGAAACAACCCCATTGATTCACCTGCTTTCACAGCAAGCTGGCAGCATCAGACAAAATTAGCTCATACTTTGATTCTGATTCTTTACCAAAATAATTCCAGGTAAGGGATCAAAGCAGTAACAGAGCCTGCTTTGATCACCACTGGAGATTATTAAAGGCACTGCTAAGAACTCAGTTGTGCCACAGCACTAACTCCAATACCAGCAATGCAGTGACCTTGTTGAAGCTTGGCAGGGGATGCTCAGGTCCATCTTGCAAAAGGCCTTAGCCACATGCATGATCAACAGTTTGTCTTTGGTGAAATACTTCACAAGCTGGACACGAACATGTTTTTCATGTCAAATGAGCATAGCGTATGTGTATATTTCCCTCCGTTTCCCATGCCATTACAGGGACAAGGATGGGGCCACACATGCTTGAAAAGCTATCTTATCCACCTCCCCACGCCAGAACTGGCTCTGCTCTATACCCAAACTATCCTTGTGAGATGTTTGAGGAGTACACTAACAATTCCACCCCTGCCCTCTGCAGCCTATTCCATCTCTACCCTAGACTTAAATAGAGTTCCTCCTGAGCCTAATCTCAATTTCCCTTTACATCTCATCTTAGCCTCAGGGGATGCAGGAAATAGGTTTGCTTCCTCTCTGCTGCATGGTTGATGTGACTTAATCATGTCTCTCTGGTAAGGTCTCTAGATCTGGTGCCTTGTTCTCATGCCTACCTGAGGCAGGTGGTACCAGGAGCTGCAGATGGCAGACAGACATCCCTACCAGAGCAAACTCAACTGTACTACTCCCTGTCATTGGCTTGGTCAGAAAAGAGCCAGACATTTTCCCCTCAGCATTCTGGCATTTAGCAGGAGGAGGCGAACCAAATCACTAACAGCATTTTCCTGTAGGGATAAGCAGATCCATCTCCAGATGTACAGTGTGGCATTGCTGTGCTGGAAGTATCACCTTGCCCCCAGTGAAACCAGTGGTCAAACTGCTGCAGTAGGGCTAGGAGCCATTGCCTCCAGCAGCTCCCTTACTAGTGACTTGATAAGAGCTCTGCTTCTTATCACTTGCTTGCTGTCCTGATCTTTTCTCCTCAGTGCTTTTAACTCATTTGATATTTTTGTAACTGTTGAAGTAGCAGCAGACAATTTGATTTAGGAATTGCACACAGCAGCAAACTCCCTTAATCAGAACCGATCCAGATTCCTCTGCACTTTGGATTTCCTGCTTCCATACTTATCCTCTTCAAGCCTGGAAGGGACCTAAGGCAGCCAGATGAGGCACAGACAGAAAGCTATTGCTTCAACACAACAGCTAAACCTTAAACCCTCAGCTGGTGTTTAACGTTGCCGTAACAGATGCTGTCACATCCAAGACTTACAGAGAATAAAGAAGGATCTTTCCTTCTAGACATCTAAAATATACACACTGGAAACTGCGGAAGGGCTTTTGCTTCTCGCATTTGGAAGGTAAAATGCCAGGAAGGGAATACAGCAAATTACCTACAGAATTGAATATCACATTTCAAGGACAGCATTTCGTCTTCAGCACGTCTTTCTGAATTAGCAATTCTGTACTCAATTTTGCATCCTAAGCCTTCTAAAATAAAAGCTAACGGCAGCCCATGTGAATTCAAAGCATCTATTACCTGGGCACTTCACGTTCTGGACTATGTACATGCTCAGATGTAAGTAACATAAGGCGAGGACACGCAGGAACACAGGGTGGCACAAGAACACCCACACTGTACAAGCATGGGTAACTAGAGACCACAGGGCAGCTCCTCTTTAGTTTTCTCTATCCATGCTGTCTGAGGATAGGACAAAGTGTTCAACTAAATCTAAGCTAAACAAAAGTGTTCAACTAAATGGAAGATGAGAAAACAATTATGCTCTAAGGAATCTTGCACCTCTGGCTTGGTGCAGAAACATCAGCTGGTGCAGAGCTATCCCCTAATGTTGGTTCTCCACCAAAGTCATGCAAAGAGGTAGCAGGATGCTGGTAGAAGGAGTCGGCCTGCCTGCTCTCATTTCCGTGCAATGCTTCCTCCCTTCCATGCCATGTACGAAACCCTTTTGTATAACAAGCCTCCCGATAACACCATTTACCCTTCACATCACAGAGAATCAGACTTGCCAGGCCCGCAGCACTGATGTCCCAACGTCCCAGAAAAAAGTCCCTGCCATGTGCGCAGCACATCCTCTCCCCTAGACTCACAGCTGGATGCAGGCAGATAAGTATCCTCAGGACAGAACAGCTGCAAAGCTTGAAACTCCAGGGTATAAAAAAGCAGCAGCTTTGCTCCAGCCTAGGGTTAGGCAGGGAAGTGGTTGCCAGATGGGAAAGAGAAAAGCTCTCTGGATCTATTTGTTCCTCTAGTACTTCCATAATAATTAAACCCCTACCATTCAGTAGAGAGAGGGCTAAACATCTTATCAGTACCTCTCCCTGCCATTTCCCTACTGGTATATGTGCATCTTCCCTCATGAACGCTCAAGAAAACACATGGAGGGAAAGCACAGCCGGTCAGTCCCAACTGCAGTGGCCAGCAGCACCACACAATGCCAAGATGTGACTAGCTGAAGACTGCCTGCCCGCAGCCTAGAGAAAGTCTCATGGCACACTATGGACTGTAACCACAGAAAATGCCAGAAAGTACAAGAAAAATGATGGCTTTAGAGATAACATGCTGCTGTCTCACTGCTGTGTCCAACATGATACACATTAAAGGGACTGCAGCTTACAGAGGTGGTGGTCCTCACTCTGATCAGGCTCAACTTTGGGTCCTCCAAATAACTGGTCAGTTTTAAACAGACTTCATCACACTTGTGATAGAATCATAAAATCAACCAGGTTGGAAAAGACTTTTAAGATCATCAAGTCCAACCTTTACCCCGGGACTGCGAAGTCCACCAGTAACCCATGTCACTAAGGGCCTCATCTACACAGTGTGTGAACACTTCTGGGGACGGTGAGTCCACCACTGCCCTGGGCAGCCTGTTCCAATGCCTGAGCACCCTCTGGGGAAGGAATTGTTCCTAATCTCCAACCTAAACCTCCCCTGGTGCAGCTTGAGGCCGTTTCCTCTTGTCCTATCGCTTGTTCCTTGTTCTGTGTCTATAATTATTAGAGCAAACCCACCATTATGCAGCAATGGACAGATATGAGAAACCAACACCCTGAGAGGCCACTTTACCACAGAGAGTACTCGTGCCTGAAGCCAAGAGACCTTACATTACATATTCTAGCACTGAAGGATAAAAACACTCTGAAACATGTAAGAGCCTCCAGCCTATGAGAGCATAACCTTCATCATGAGGAAAGAGTTTCAGCTCTAGATCCAGTGCAACTCCACCAATCAGGACGGTTCCTCAAAACCCCCACCCGATGCCCTGTTCTGAAACCAGCCCTGCAGGTTCACCTTCCACTGAAGACACCATCTCTTGGGACCTCCAGTCTCACCTTGTTCTCTTCAGGGGTGAAAAGGATGCGGAAGGTTGAAGACATGCCAGGTGCTACCTTATGGCTCCCACTGTCAGGGCTGATCAACGTGAAATAAGGTGAGTTTTCCGAGACAAGCTTCACCAACCGAGGAACCTGCAGGACAGACATGAAACTATCATTTTGCCACTTGTGGAAACATGGGGAGAGGAGACCTGGCCATGCCCTGGTGACATCCCTCCTTAGCCACCTTTCCAAAACACTTTTAGCTCACATAATACACAAGGGTGGACTTGAACCCCTTCTGCCTGGGCTAACAGCTCTAGGCCAGAGGCAGCAGGGCAATGCGCTGCTGTGAAAGAAGCACCAAGCAGGTAACACACCAGCAACATAGAGATGAAATACCTGAATCAAGTCATCTTGTATATTCAACAAGACCAAAGAACCTGCTTGCTTTTGCCTGTACACACCCATGCCTCTAGATGGGGAATGTATTATCTGAAGGCAAAATAGTGTTCTACTGGAGGAAGGAAGAAACTCACTTCTAACACACCAGGTTTTAGTGGGCCAGTCAAGCTGTTGTGCTAGTCATGCTGGCAGACCAGCAAGAGAAGGAGGCCACAGACATTGTGGCCTTACTGGGAATAAAAGCAAACCTGAAAAGCAAAAGGAGGAGCACAGCAAGATAAAAAGACACCTAGAAAGAAGGGGATGGCTAAGACAATTTAAAGGGGGGTGTAAAGAAGCAAAGGAAAAGCACAATACACTACAAGGAAAAGCTGAAGCAGAAGATGAGAGCAGTCCACTTGCCTAAATGATGGAAAGCCAGACAACCCCCCAGGCTGTACCTATCAATTACGGACTTCAAAGGCATTTTCTGCCTTGAAACATGACAGCACTGACTCACAGTGTGGTTTCATTATGAAAAGCCAATCTCAACTCCCCAGAGGCTCTCATGGCCTGGTGCTTGCAGCCAGGCACCTGCCACCGTAGCAAAGCCAGACTTCTGGGAATTCCTCCCCACAGCCAGGCAACCCTGCAGGCACCCTACTGCAAGTTTCTGCCCTCTAGGATACCACATGAATGGAGACAGCAAGCAGGCACTTCCTAGCACACAGATATCAACCCCTGAGTACGAAGTCTCATCTCAGTCTGAAACAGGTTCGACTGACAGGCAGCTTCACTGATAATGCAACCTGCTCTAGTTGAAGATGTCCCTGCTCACTGCAGGGGGGTCTGGACTAGATGACCTTTAAAGATGCCTTCCAACCCAAACCATTCCATGATTCTATGATAAACAGCAAACCCAAACGAGGCTTGGAAAACATGGAGGCTCATTCTGCACCACCCACCCAAGCCTGATAACCCACAGCCAAGGCAGTCTTGAGCTCTCCAGAGGCCTTTTGCTCCCAGCAATGCCCTGGTGCAGTGAGCTCTAGGAGCCAATTTCACACTGCAGACAAGCATTTTAGCCACCAGGCCCCTTGGGAGATGAGCACAGGTGGCAACAATCTTCATCAAAAGCCACCCAGAACATCTCTGAGGGTGGTGAGAAGCAGCCTGAAGACAAGAATGAATTTTACAGCACACAGGTAAGAGCAGCAAGTATATAGTGAAGCACTTCTGGGATTGAGTGCTTAGAGAGCCAGCCTCTATTTGGAATATACTTTGCTGTTAGCTGGATTTTTATGGAGCAGACAACTTCAGGCTATCATGCAGTATGATTCAGAGGAATCTGGGAAACTGGTGAGAAAACTTTGAGACAGAGCACAGTGTTGCTTTTCTCCAGGACATTACCAAAAGCCAGCAAAGGGAGAATATCATAACCTCTTTTGGGATTATCATCTCTATCTTGGTGTACTTAAATATGCCAAGAATTTTCCTTAGAGTCAATCTTACTTTTACACCAGTGCTGTCCAATGGTGGAGGTCTTACTGGCTTCAGAACTTATTTTTTTTTCCCCCTCAGAATTTTGGATAAAGTCAACAGTTCACACATTGCCTCCCTTTTACAGGGTATAGAAATCCCAAGGTGCAGCTGTACAAGTATATAATTTGTTACTGGAGAATAGCAGGAATATTAATGCAGATGTTCTTTTCCACTTGGGGAAGCAAATTAACTGTTCACCTGCTAGCTGGTACTTGACAAACATTTTGCATGGATAATGGAGCAGCTGAAGCCAAAAGACTTCGAAGGAGTGAAGCAGAGCAGTAGAAAAAGAGAAACTGAGGCCCATTCTAATAAGAAAAGTGGATGCATACTTACAGCAAAGATTGCCCAAAATGCGCATTACCCTGGCTGTGCTGTGATTCTCCAAAGGCAAAGCCAAGAGACACGTTGTCTTAGAAAAATCTGAGCACAACTGAATTAAGCTTAGCAGGAGCCTAAAGTGACACCTGAAGTCCTCCCCACTGCTTCCACTAAATTGTTCTGTTTCCACTGCTGTTCAAAAACACCTTTCCTGGCATGCTAATGCCACAAATTATAACTTATTCCACCATAAAGTGGACAGTAAGCTGCACAGAGGCAGCTAAACAGTCTGAGAGAGGAAAACTGCCCTGCCAGAAACCAAGATTAACCAAGGAGCCATCAGGACATAGTGCATACTCAAGGTAAAGCATCCGAGCAGGTAAGAACTATGCAGCCCTCAACATTCCCATCAATCCAGGGCTATCGACAGGAAGCATGCTGCCTAGAAAGTTCCTTTGGGTTAGATACCACCAACCCATGGTCAAAATCAGAGGGAGAATCTGAAGCACGGGAAGATTTCCACCATCTTGCAAAATTAAAGTGGTGAGACATTTTATTCTGGATGTGCTGTGCTGCAGCAGATAACTTGCTATGCTGTATAGTGTGTGAATTCCACTGCTCTCCTCTTCCACCACAGTGTTAAACCTCCATGTCCCAGCACTTACCTTGTCTTTGTTCCTCAGAATCAGTGGCACTTCACAGACCTTGCAGGGAAGGTAGTTCTGAAACACCACCTCTGATGGGAAAGGCTGAAACAAGCTCTGGTCCAGGTCAACTGCTGAGAACTGGAGATGCAAGACAGCAGTGAGAGGTTCAGCTGCTGGGAGATACACTAATGAATGAGACTCCTACACTGATCTCCAGTGAAGTACAGTCTCTTGGTTAGTACATGTGCCCAGCTCACATAAAGGAGATGGCAGCGCACCCACCCGTCTTCCGAGCTGATCAAATGTTTCTGGACCACGCTGAACAGGCTCAAACTAAGAAGCTCTTTTGATAAGTGTTTATTCAGGTTTCCTTCTCCAAAATGCAAGGCAGTGCTTACCTCCAGCAGACCCCTCTGCTAATGTGGTCACTCAGCTCCAGAGACTTAATGAAAGAGCCACGAGCACTCATAAAAGAAGCAAAACCCAAGAATTTAAATGAGACTCCACAGGGAAACAACTGGGGATGATCTTTACTCCCAGAGAGCAAGACCAAGTCCCACACATGCCCAAATGTCTTTATTTCTATATAGAGCCTAGAAACCAGTAAGAAGACAGCAGTACCAGAGGATGTAAGACCAAAAAGAAAGTAACACAGTAGTCAGGAAAAAGACCAATGAGGTGAATGCTGGATGCTGATAAGGTTCAGCTCTTTTCTCAGCATTATTGGGCAATTGGACTAAGACTGGACTTTGAATGGATGCTTTGAATGGATGCTTTAGTGTACTCTATTATTGCTGTTTTATTTAATACTACTGCAGAAGTATGTCTGAATACACAAACAGCAAATGCTTCCAGAGCAGAGGCATTACTTTGAGCTGTTTTTCCCTTCTTCCAGCTGCACTAGTCCCACAGTCTCACTGGACAAAAATGTTTTACCTTTCCCCCCGCAGAAGGAACTCCACCACCACCGGTTTGAAATGGCAACAGGACCTACTCACTGAGCTCTTTAGGTAAGCTGCGGGCAAGCCTGTCACAAGCACGTGCCCTCTTCAAATGCCACATCAAACAGCAACGGAAAGGGCAGGAAAAGGCTACCTTTCCATTGGAGGTTTCACTCGTGTCCCGAAGCTGGACAATCCGGGGCCGCCTCATCTCCCAAGTGCTGGCCAGCCTCTGCTCAGTGCTGAGAGACATCTCCTTCAGGAAGGCAGAGGGAGTCAGCTGAAATAGAAAACACCAGCAAAAGCTACAGAAACGCCTTTGCTGCGAAAGCCTTTTCTTGTTCAAGTGCCACTGATGAATAATTTGTGATCAAAGCCAAAGGACAGTGCTGGAAAGTACCTCCTGAAATATTTAATATCAGTAAATCAACGATTTCGAGTGGAACACACACGCTCTCACCAAGTCACTCTGTAGCATTAGCTTCTCCTTCATGACCTGATGTGTCGTGCTTGGGGATTTCTGCTCTTCAGGCATTTGTTTCCTCTTTAGTTTTGCTGGATTGAGCCAGTGACCTTTGCAAGGAGTAGGGAAGAGTTCCCAAAAATCCCTTAACTCCATCCTTGCACAACGCTCACAACCAACACATGCATGGAGATGTCACCGCTGGGTGAATCAGAGGAAAGGAGAAAAGCAGTGTTGTGCCAGGACTGCTCCCTCCCTGGCAGTGTTCAAGGCCAGGCTAGACAAGGTGACATGGTCTGGTGTAAGGTGTCCCTGCCCATGGCAGGGGGTTGGAACTAGGTGATCTTAAGGTCCTTTTCAACCCAAACCGTTCAATGATTCTATGATTCTGTGACTGAGGTGAAGAAGAATGGGTCCAAGTTGCAGTGATCTTTTTAATTAGCACTTCTCTCTGTTGTCTGTCTGAGAGGTCTCACAGACCTCTCCCCTGAAGTATACAGAGACATCTCCTTGACAGAGCCTCAGCACGAAGTCACTGCCAGTCAAGTGGGCTCCAGTCAGCAAGGGGGACATTTGTGGATGGGACGGAGGAATTGCCCTGACTCCACTGCTGCTTGCAGGGCTGGATCTGTCCTCCACACAGGATAGGAGATAGAAGAGGTTCCAAAACAGTTGTTCTATCTGGGACCAGCCATGTGTCTCAAGCCTCGGGGCAGAGTTTGAGCAGCCCACCATGTGCCCAGCTGCCTGGAGGGCAGTTATGGCCAGAGCAGCACTGGCAACTATGCCTACATGGTAGAAGGTATGACTGCCCACACAAAGAGGATGGACAGAAGCACGCACTCATGTTCCAGCTACTCCAGTGCAATGCCCAGTACATTCGTTGAACTTTGCGCCAGTGGCACATCCAGGCAGGACTCTGGACTTTCCCTGAAACAGTACACAGTCCATCGCCTACTGCACCATGACTGCCACCTCCACCACAAGCATGGCAGCAAAGAGATGGGGAGGTGGCGTCTAGCTTCACGGTGCTGCTAGCCAACAGGGGCAGGGAGACAAGGGACACGGGGAGTTTCCAGCCTTAGCACAGCTCCTTCCTGGCCCGTAGCCTGTACTTACAGTTCCAGACTCCTCTGCCTCTCTGACTAGCTCCAGATTATGAGGTGCTACCACTTTGCTCTGGAATCTACCAGCCTTTGTGGAGGACCTCAGGGACTGGAGCATCTTGACAGTAGCCATGTCTCAGAGATCACCTGGAAGGAGTAAAAATGGGACTTTCACAATCCAGAATCCCAGTCATGGCAGACCCAAGGATACACCTGTGTCTCCAGCTGTAGCATCCTTCATAAGCAGAGAACATAGGGCCTCCACACCCTGTTTCGTGTTTACGCCATATTTAAGTACTGGAGTTAAGATTGTAGAAGTAAAACCCCAGAACAAACAGCCCCTGAGCCAAAACAGCCTTTTGCTGCTAGTGCAGTCCCACAAGCCACAAAGACACACCAGGGCCTGCTGCCACTTTTCACCTTCCGTTACGGAACCCCATTTACTGGAAATATCGACCAAATCTCTACTCATCTCCAAACTGGCCCTTAGTACTCTTTGAAAGTTTTTTGGTGGGAACAGAAGGCAGGAAATGGCACTTTGCTGCCCCATTTTGATGCAACATTCATCTGGATTTCAGTGATTTATTAGTGGGTCTTGAGAGTAACTGCGTTATTTGCCCCAATTGTCTGAACTGTAATTTCACTTTACTTGAAATGAGTCCTGTTCCTCATGTGCACAGCTCTTGCTCCAACAGGCTTCCACTCTCCACACCCCCATCCCAGTCTAGCAGCTTCCCCTCCCCTCTAAGCCTGGAGTAAGGCTCTTCCACAGCCCCACGGCTCCACTTCCCTAGAGGCCACAGGAGGAGGAAAGGAGCAGCACTAACAAACCAGCCACACCTCCCTGCAGGGGCAGGACACAACAGCAACCGGCACACAGCACACCTCCAGCCCACCACCCCTGTCGCTATCTTCCCCGGCCCAGACAGCCCTTTACCCGCCCCAGAAAGGAAGGGCGGGCTGCAATTCCCCCTCCGCTCCGGGCTCAGGGCACAGGCAGCACCGCTTTGGGTTCAGCGCATGAATGCCGTGAGCCTGGGCAGAGGACCCGGCTGTGCCAGGCCCCAACGGCCCAGACCACCTAGGAAAGCAATGAAGAAACATGCCCAGGGCTGGGCTGAAATTCGCGACACGTCTCAGGAAAGCCCGACGTATCAGGGCCAGGTGCCAAGCTGAAGATCACCAAGGACACCCAAGCTTCAGCTTCCCCCCCTCCCCCCCCCCCGGGCTCTATTTATCCAGGATCTACATCTAAAGCTACAAGTCTCCACCGTCACTGCAAGTTGCACAGCAAGTTTAGAACCCACTAAAGCCCCTCGTACCCGCCCAGGCTCGCTCTCAGAGCAGGCATGTTCAAACCCTGCCGAGCCCCACAGCCCTGCCCTGGGCCCTGCTGCCAGCGGAACGGCCTCCTGCCTGCCCAGGGGCCCGGCACCGCCCGCGCACGGGCAACTCTCGCTTCTCCCGCAGGATCCCCTCTGTACCGAGCCCAGTGTCGCTCCTCGGCTCCGCACGGGCTGCTCGGTGGCTGCGCGCAGCCTGGGCGGGCAGGAGTCGCCCAGGCAACCGTTGGTGCGGCCGCTCCCCCACAGCTGCCGCTGGGCTGCCAACGGCGAGGGCAGCACCGGGCCGGCCTTGGGACGGGGCTGCCCAGCACCTCCCCTCAGCCGCCCCCGCCGCCAGGCCGGGCAGGAGGGGTTCCCCCGCGCCTCAAGGAAGGGGAGAGCTCCGGGGCTGCCCTTAGCTGGAGGCTGCGGAGCTCCTCCTGCTCTAGCGAGGGCAGGCACGGCCCTGCTCGGGGCTGCGCGGAGCGTCTCCAAGCAGCAGCAGTTCGGGTGTAGGTGGCACGACAGCAACGGTCACCAGCCCGGTGCACAGCGGGGGTTACCACCTTAACCACTTCCACACCAAAGCCACGGGTGCATGTTCAAGCGTTTGTGGCTCTGGGATTTCTTCAGCTCCAGGCTGGAGTGCAGGCAGTGCCTTGAGCTCTCTCAGGATCGTAACTGGCCGACTTGCCCTACTCTGGTGGGTTACAGTGCCACTGAAATTGCTGAAGTGAGAGCCTTCAGCACCTCCCTGCAGCCCATCTCTTTCTTAAATATCTCACTCTGCAGTGAATGATCGCTGCAGGATCAGAAAGCGCACCTTACAGCAGCGTTTGTTAACGTCCCACGACCTTCAGATAGAGGAACTTACACGCTGCAGACCAGCTCAGAATGTCTTTGCTTAAGGAGTAAAGAAAAAAGATTCCACCCGGACTTTCAAAGCAAGGATTTAATTTCTACTTTGCTTGCCCAGGGAGCCCCAGTCACACCAACGCGAAAGAGCCCAAATCACCGCAGTGCCACAGCTCCGACAGTGCCTTTGGGGGTGTCCCCTCTTGTTGCCCCTGGTGAATACCCATCTGATGAGCTTGTTCTACTTAAGCATGCACAACACACACCCTCCCCTCAGCCAAGGCCACCCAACTTACAGGAGCATCTGGACTGGCAGGAGCTTTCTGCATTTTGGGCACAGCATATGCTATAAACGAAAGCTTCTCACGAGACTCTCGTGATACTTTTTGGGGGCCGGTCACATGCTGTCAGGCAGCAATACCCATGTAGACGTGCTCAGTCAAGGAGGCTGTGCAGCAAAAGTACTACCAGGGGTGTGTGTGGTTAGTGATGGTTCTCCCTTATCAACAGTGCTGTCGGTCACATCAGAGAATAATGCTCTGGAGGGGCTGTGGAGCTCACAGCTGGGAAAGGGCTTTTCAAAAGGGTGCTGGAAGGAGCCAGATGTGGCCACCTCTGGCACAGACTCAGGTTCTTTGGCAAACCTGCCTTCAAATCTGCTTTTCCAGCTGTTCTTCGGGAAGCATGGCATGCACGGGGCACACCAGCGCTGTGCCTGTGCCAGGAGAAGACTCCAAACTGTGCTGGGGCTGATGGTGATGGTTCTCACCAGATGCCCATGGTCCCCTTTTCCCCTGTTACACCCCACTGTATCACTGGGCAGTGCCGGGGGGGTCCCAGCGTGACAGGGCGGCGGGAGGGCAAAGCTTGCTGTGGTGATACGGTCGGGGCTGCCCTGGGCTGTTTTCTGCACCAGCCCTGGATGGAGCTGGAGGTGGTCATGCAGCGGTTGGGAGGGGTGGCAAGGGGATCCCCGTGGGCAGTGGGAGGGCACGATGAAGCCCCAGGATCCCGTGGGGAGATCCCTGCTCTGAGGTCTCTCCTGGCATGACTCCAGTGTCCCCACATCTGGCAGACCCCAACCTCGCTGTCACCCACAGGTGGTCTCACCAACCACAAGAGTGCCACCAGTGAAAAACAAGATCTAGTCCCCTTTAGGCTTCATTGAAATGATGAGCTTTAATGAACTCCTGGGTGTTGGCTGGAGCCAGGTATCGCGGAGGGACTTCTCTAGTTCCTGCCTCGCTCAGAGGGCCTCCTAGTCCTGTAGCTCTCGGGGATCTGGAACAACACAGGCAGAGCTGTGGGGACCTGGTCCCAACCAGGCGCTCCCATGGCCACCCCGCTCGAGGGACCCGTTCTCCACGGATCTTCCCGCGAAAACCAGGCCTCCCAAGCAGCAGTATCTCTGTAAGAGCCCCGTGATCCCTTCGTTCCACAGTTCTTAGCCTTGCCTCATCAAAGAAAGCTGCAGCTGCCACCCGCAGTTTAACTGAGCTGGAATCCAGCCATGGCAAGAGGTTCTGCACCAGAGAGGGAGAGATGAGTCCAGCCTGGAGCAGGACACTGCAAGAGGAAACAAGCGAGGGATTACACATTTACCCAGAAAGGCCACAGGCCAGGTCTCACCAAATTCACTTGCACCCATGCAGACACTGATCTTCAGCTCAGAACGGCTTTCCAGGCACGCAGGAAGGGCCCCAGCAGCCATCTCCTTGAGCACAGCCCCTCAGGAGTTGGCCAGATGCATCCCCGAGGCTCTTACCTGGTCAGGAGAGACACCCCCTCAGGGTGAGCCAGGGGGTCTTCCAGGCGAGCCCACACTGCCCGATGCATGAGCAGCTGCATCCATTTCTGCTCCATGCATTTTTCCAGCACTGACTTCAGAGCTAAAAGGAAAGTCCTGGCAAAACAAACAAAATGCTAAATAAACAGAAACCCCAAACACCCCAAATCAAAATAACAGCAACATCACTGCAGACCCAGAGAATCTCAAATCACAGCAGGTGAGGGAAGGACTTCTCTTTAGCAGAGCTAAATACCCATGAAATGATGCTCATAGCCCTCAAGGCCACAGCTGATGACACTGGCCTTTTCTTCATGCCCCAAACCTGCTGAAGCCAAAGAAAACCCGTGCCCCTGGACAGTCTCCATGCTACACACCAACCAAGGCAAGCAGGGCAGGCAAAGCACTCCCTCAGCCCCACAAAAGGAGGTGCCTTGGCAAGGGAAACTGAAGCCAGCCCCTCCATCTGCTCCCTGGCTCTTTACCTGCACGGCTTCTGCTCAAGCACCCGGCCCTCAAGGAACAGTTGTCTCCAGCTGCTCATGGCAGAAGGCAGCCTCTCCTCACCCACCGTTTCACTGGCCCACCTCAGGAGGCTGGGGAGGATGTGGGGAAGCAGTTGCCTGAGCTGCTCGGTGCTGCTCATGACAAACACCACCTCGGAGATGGCACGGGTGATCTGCAGAGAAACATGACCAAGGACCACTTGCTCAGGCAAGGCCTTTTCCACCAGCCTGGTTGCCCTGCCTGTCTGAGGCTGGGGGGTTACTGTCTGCAGTGGTCACTTCTGCAACAGCTTTGTGGCTCAGGAACACAAAACTCTCCTGGCTCCCCGCACTCCTTGGGGCCAGCCCAGCACAGTGCCCTGGGAGTCTCCAGGAGTATGCACCAAGGGCACCTGACTCCCTCACGCCAAAGCAGGACAGAGAGCACATGCAAACCCACAGAAGGTTTCTGCTTCTGCACGTACCGCCAGAGTCTCCAGAGCAGTCTCCCGGCTGTGCTGCTCAGAAGCGGAGGAGCCAGTCCCTGGGCAGTTGTTTCCTGCTCTGTTTAGTTTCTCCGCTAAGCACCTCAGGATCTGGATCCCAAAGGTGCTTCTCCCCAGGCTCCTCCACAGCTCTATCATGTTGCTGCAAGGGAAGAGATGTTCACCCCTGAGCCCATGTCCTGCAGTGCCCTCAGACCTCCTTAGCTGCGACTGGGCTCACAACACCCCGCTAACAGCAGAGACACAAGCACGCCGTCCTGCAGCCCTCCAGACTGGTCAGGCAGAAAAGACAGACCTGCGTCTCCACCAGACACCTCCTTGTGCAAGGAAGCTGCAGGGTCTCTGACGAGAGTGAGGAAGTGGGTAGTGCACATACCTGTCCATAAGGTGACCTGCCTGGAGGAGACAGCTGACCACAGCTTCCCGATGACAGATGGCAAGGAGAGACACTGCACTGGGCACAAAGAACCTGTTGGTGCCCCGCTGCATGTAGGTGTACAGGGTGGTCAGGAATTCTGGCACCTGAATGGAACAAGAGGAGAAAGAAGGGCTCGGTGCATCAGTTAGCCACTCCTGCGGGGCCCGGACACAGTCATTCAACACATAAGCAATGCCTGCTCCCTTGACTCAGAGTCCAGCTCCAGCTCGAAACCTTACACCACGTAGGATGTAGTGCAACCGCCAACAGGAGAAAATATCAATGGAATAAAGATCTCTCTTACCTCTGCGAGTATGTCCTTTCCACATTCCTTCAGGAAGACAAACACCCACTTCCATACTATTGAGGCCTCTTGGGCTGTGGTTGTGACATGCAGCAAGGTGTCCACAATGGCCCTCAGGAAGCCCACAGCCTGTGCTGGAGGGATGCATTTGCAAACAGCCTGGAGAGGAGTCAGGAACAGGAGACTCTGTGTCACAGCTCTGCTCCAGGAGTTCAGAAAGGCAACTTGACTGATAGTTCGGCAGTTGTGTTGGGGCAATCCCCTGACCCTCCTGCTCTGCAGGCGCTGCTGTTCACATCTGATGCAGCTAACCAATTTGGAAGTGTCTCCCCCCAATGTCTTTTGCTTATAGACCAAACCTGTATCTGACAAGAGCAGTCATGCACACACTTTTGCACAAACACACACATCACAGTATCTGCTCCAGCGTGCCTCAAGGACCGTCTTGTCTCCAAGCCTCCTGCTACTTGCTAACAAGAGCTGTTCTGGACAGCAAGAGACTTGGGAGGGGGACAGGGAGATGTGCAGGAGCCCAGGAGCTGGGCCCTCACCCTGCTCTTTTGGGGCCAGTTACCTTTGCGATTTTGATACTGGTCTTCACCAGAGTGTTGGGGTCTGGGCTGTCCAGCTCCTCACAAAGGCACCTGATCTCATGAGCCTCAAGCACCACCGGAACAGTGTTGTCTGGAGCAAACACCAGGAGAAAAGAGGAGTCATGTCTACAGAAACCCAGCCTCTGGCCCCAGATCCTGTAAAGGGGAAGCCAGGCGGTGGCAGTGAAGGCCACAGGGAAACCCAGGGCCCTCCTGAAGTCAGTGCCGCAGGAATTCCCGAGCCCGGGAAATGGCTGACAAATCCCACCCTTGTGAGCACGCATTCTCCTTGAACCCTTTGCTGGGGCTTTGGGGTTTCAGCAGCCTCTTCTCCCAGCAGCTGCCTCCCCTATTTCCACACAGGCCACCATCGCCTCTGGGAGGCAAGAAACCTTGCCACAACTTCCTCAGCACAGGCAGACCCTGCTGCTTGAAGAGGAAGGGCTTTAAACGCAAGGCTTTGCAGCACACTGTGGGCCTGCAGCTCAGATGCCTCCTCCCTGGCCTGTTTGCTCTGGGCAGCAAACTGGTTTCCTCTCTTGTGCTTGGCAGGAGATCTCTTGCCTGGCAGGGATGACTTTGGAGACTGCCTGGATAGCTGCCTGTCTCTCCAGGCTCAAGGCAGGGAGCGAGGGGTAAGGCACCCTCTGAAACATCGGGGACCTCATCCAAGCCAGTTGTCTGACCACAGGAGTTGCCTCTCCTGGGACGTGGAAGGGGGTACAGACGTGCAGGGGGTCAGCACTGGGGGCAACGTCCTGCTCTCAGAATGCAGGGGAGATGGCTCTGACCTCCCAACCTCGCACGTGCCCCAGTGGTGTGGTACTCGGCAACCCTTTCCCCTTCCTGAGATGGCGAGGGAGGCAGAGGGCTAACTGGGTGGGTGTACAAAACCAGGCAGAACGTTGCCTCCCGCTTCCCTCCAGGGGACAGGGCCCAGCCCCATGAGGCCTCGGTGGCGCCAGGCCAGGAAGGGAGGCAGGATCAGGCTGAGCAAGGCTGGGAAGTGCCCGCTCTCCTCACCTTGCATTTCCAGAAGATAGCTGAGGCAGAGCCCTGCCCTCTGGCGGGACGTGACCAGGCAGTCGATGGTCAGACACCCCAGCAGTCCTACCAGGGATCCAATCTGCTGGCAGGGGCGTCCTCTCTGCAGGGGAGAGCAGCAGGTAAAGAGTCACAGGCCTCCCCAGCACCCGCTTGCCTGAGCAGTGACCGCGCACAGGGGTAGGCAGGAAGGCTGCCCCCTCCATAATCCCAGGAATCCTGGAACCCAGCACCCAGCCAGGCAGAGCTCCTTTCTGGGGCCATCAACAGTGGGAATGGGGCACCAGGGAATGGGGGGTCCCTACTCACCCTGAACTCATGTCGGTCCTTGCAAACATCCAGCAAGTGGGTGCAAACCCTCAGGGCTCTCTCCCGCTTCCATTCCATGGCTGAGGTGAGCTGGCCCTTCAGGACCTGGAGCGGGGGACATCTCTCTTGCAACAGGCATCTTTCTCTCCCCAAGATTTCTCCCCTCTACCTCCTTCTCTGGCCCCTTCCCCACTTGGCCCTGGCCCCACCGAGCACCTGGCACTGCAGCCTCCACCACCTCGCTTCTGCCCTGAGCCATGTGTTGCTTCCCTGTCGGCGTCTCCCCACTCTGACCATCCCCGATGCTGCGCTCGCCCTGCTCAGGGCTGGCTCTTGGCTTTCCCTCTGTCAGTGCCCACTTCTCTGCCTGTCCTGAGGCTGCAGTGGCCAGACACTCCCATGCCCCAGCTAAGCCCCCTAAGCCTCAGAGCAGGGAGTCAAGGCCCCAGTTCCCTGTCGGGAAGGTATCTACCTCCTGTCACCCGCTAAGGCCTTGATTCTCTGCCATGGCGACCCTCTCCCTCTTGCCCCAGGGCTACTCACATGGACCATGTCATCAAAGCAGGCAGAGCTCCCCTGTGTCTCCAAAAGGGTTTCTATGAGGCGGCCCAGATCTTGCATGCCCCTCCTGTGCAGAAGCTAAGAGCAGGAAAGGAGAGCTGATGTTCTGCAGCGCTCCTGTGCACTGCCAAGGTGTGCTGATGTGGGCTCCTGACCCAGAGCTGGAGAAGGACTGGCCGGTGAGTACCTGCGTGTTCAGAGCTGCCCTTGCGATCCTGTTTCCCTTCTTCATCTGCTCCTCGGAAGGGTAGGACACGACAGCGTGGCAGCACACTGCCAGCAGGTTGCGATTTTCCTCCCTGCTCAGACGTGGCCTCAGCTTGCTGGTCAGAGGAAAAAGGAAACCAGAAAGGGGATTTACTAGCCCTCTCCAGGGCAGCTTAGACCACAGCTGGGTTCCTCCTCGTGGAGGACCCCAAAATGCAACTAGCCCTGCCCATGCCCGCAAGCACTGCCTTCAGCTCCAGGATGCCTTCCTTGTCCCAGGCAGCAGGCAAAACCCCACCCCTGGGGAAGCAACCCCTGGGGCTCCCTTCCTCTGGGAGATATCCGACATGGGGAACACCCTCCCACTACACAGCCACAGCTCCTGGCCCCATGCTCAAGGCCACGGGGGCTGCTGCTCCACCTGAGATGGGGCACACTGGGAGTCCCCAGAGCCTGGGGCACAGACCTCACCTTAACTTCTCCAGAGCCTGAAACACTCCATAGAGCACGGAGTCCCAGGGCTCCCTCTTCATCCAGTCCTGCAAGGCCCAGAGAGACAAATGCAGCGTTGGCAGTGGGCAGGGACACAGGACAACCCTCCCACCTCCCCTGGGGACAGGCTCTTGTGCCAGGCCTGGGCAGACACTGCCTCGTCCCCACCATGGATCCCCAAGGGCACTGTGGGAGAGACCCTGCTCCTCAGCCGCGGCCACCCAGCACCAGCACCTGAGGGCCCCACCAGCTCGGGACACATCTACAGTAGCTCGCATGAAGCCAAGAGACCATCTGGGGCTCTGGGGACACCGGGCCAATTGCACAGGAGCCTAAAACTACCTCATCTGACTGCCCCAGCTACGGTCACTCACCAGCAGGGTCCGCATTGCCTCCTGCTTTAAGGACAGCTTAAAACTGCCGCAGTTGCCCACAGCCTGGATGGCACAGCAGACCTCGGTGATGCTCTGCACCACGGCGAGCTTGAGCTGCATGCCCTGAGTGAGGCAAAGGAGAGCAAAGGACCCCTTGAACGCTTGGAAGGACTGAGAGGTAGAAGAGCATGGGCAGGGGAACCCACAGTGGGGTTGGAGCTGGATCGGAGGACAAACCCTTCCCTGGTAGAGCTTTACAAAGAGACCTTTGTCCACCTTGGTACACCCCAGCCTGGAGGGGCTGGAACTGCTGGAGCACCCAGGCATCCCTGCCCCAAGCGCCCCATGCTCCTACCCTCTGTTTAGCTCTGGAGAGCCGCAGGATGTCGCCCAGGATTTCTTTATCCACACGGGAGAGCAGCTGCTCCTTGGGGGCACACAGAGCAACCGCACTGTAGGTGCGCATGAGAGCGGCACAGAAGGGCTGCGCTATCTCCATCCTCTGCTGCTGCTGTGCCTGTGTTGACAGAGGTGCCCCGAGACATCAGCCCCGGAACTCGTGAGGGCTCCTGCGGCAGGCCCTGCCCCACAGCCTCCCCAGCTCCTTGTTTCCCCGGGCACCTCCCAGCAGCTCCCCAAGGCACTCCTTGAGCTACGTGTGAGCTCTGGGGCTGGGAGCTGTTCCCATGCTGCAGCTTGGCTTCTCGCATGGGGATGGGGATGAGGTGCAGACAGCAGCACCAACACTGCTGGCCCTCCCGGGGCCAGGCTGCACCACTCACTCTGCAGGGCCCTGCCAGGACATCCCGTCTGGAACACAGGGCTCCATCAGGTAGCTCTTAGGAGAGGGCTACGCTAAAGGCAGCTGCCACAGGCTGTCTGCTGCAGGTGTACAAATGGAAATAAGGCCAAAAAAGGAAAGCCAAACAGCAAAGCCCTGCATCTATGGATCCTCTACCTTTGAACCCGTGCAAGTCTGACCAAAGTAGAGTCTAACGAAATTGTCAGAATACATCGTCAGCGTGTCCAGGACCAGATGGAAGTGGCTCTCAGCAGCGTGCGACACTACAGAAATCATTGCCTGCAAGCCCAGAGAAACATGGAGTTGGTTCCAGACCAGGCCCTCAGCCGCAGCCAGCGACAATGGCCAGGCAGGAAGTTGCAGCAAGGGACAAAAGGCAGCAATGGGGAAATCCAGGAGGTCTGGAGCAGCCCTCCCTCTCCCTCAGGAGCAGGCAGGGGATGCTCAGGACATGAGCATCACCTCACCTGGGGCTCAGCCACAGGGTCTGTTGCCTGCAGGAAGCTCAGCACCTGCCCTTGAACGTGCCAGAGGTTCTGACAAGCTGCCAGCACCGTGCCGAGAACCTTGTACAGGAACAGCTGAAAGAGAAGAGGCCGAGCCCAAGATGCGGGCTCGGCCCAACCTGTCAGCAGAGGGATGGCCCCAGGCGGACCTGGCTGAGTCCAGCTGCAGTGCCAGGCTGTAGCCAGGCTGTAGCCAGGCCGTAGCCTGGGCAGCCCCAGGGGTAAACGTGCCTGTTGGGGGCAAGGCAAGGGGAAGCAGTGGAAACTGCCCACCTGGGCAGAGCCCCAGCCCCAGCCCCAGCGCGGGACAGGACACACACCTTCTCCCAGGAGCCAGGGGCAGAGCTGCCCAGCTGCTGGCTCAGCTCCTGGCTCAGGCCCACAGTCCAGGCCTTGTCCTCGATGGGCTCCAGCGACACTCGCAGGAACTGGGGGGAACAGGAGAGGAAGTCGGTGAGTGTTCCCTGCCTTTGGCCAGGGCCCTTTCCACATTTGCATGTCCCGGGATGCTGCTAGGGAAAAGCTGCCAAGTACAGCAGAGTCTTGCCCTAACCAACCAACCAACCAACCCACCAACCAACCCACCCTCTTTTCACCAGCTTCCCTCTTCTCCCAGTATCTCCAGCAAGCACAAGACACCATGGCGTGGCACACAAAGTGGAGGAGACAGTGCTAAGGCACATGGCACAGTGTGAGAGGCAACTAGCTGTCAGCCATGACAGATGTGCGGGCAGCAGCTCCTCTGAGTGGGCAGGAATCTAGTTGGGGGGAGTCACAGGGTGCTCAAGAGGTGCCCCCAAGCTTCCTCCCCCAACTTTGCTCTATCTTGCCGCCCTCTCTTTGTGACAACCCGCAAGGGTGCTGTACCTTAAGCACACGGTGTTCCCACTCTGCAGAGCCCAGGGAGCTCTCCTTTCTTCCTAGAAAGCAAGAGGAAGCAAAAGCTCTTGCTGCTATTTAAGCTCACACCACAGACGAGCTTGCTCGTCTCCTCTGTGGTCTGACTTCCCCAAAGCCCCAGGCCATCAGGCCAGAAAGGGCCAACAGGCACCTACGTCAAAGCCCTTGTGAGGCCAAAGACACAGGAGGGATCCCGGGGCACTTGTCAGAGCGACTGATTCGAGCTGGGCAAGGATGCACTGAGAGCAGCTGATCCCCACTGCTTGCCTGCAGCTCCCAGAACAACTCCAACCACCGAGTCACAGCATGCCCCAGCAACACACCTTCATGAGCCCCTGCTTTCTACCTGTCTGCAGCCCTTCTCCCAGGCTATTGCCAAGGATGCTGCTGCAAGCCTGGCCTGGCCTGGCCTGGGGCTTCGGTCCTCCAAAGCCCAGGCCTTCACCCGCTCCAGGAGCACCAGGCCTGGCCCTGCCCCAAAGGCCATCCCAGCCAGGACAGGAGGGTGCCACCAAGACCTGCCAAGCACACGGACATCCATGGCCCCATCCATGCCCTGGGCCCAATAGACGCCGGGAGATGGCTGCCCCTGGCAAGTGCTGGGATACTGGGGACGATTCCCATCCATCACGTGGGGAAGCTGCATTTCCCGGCCCCGCTCCCTCCCCTCCAGCCTCTCCCTTCCCACCCGCACCTTACCTGCCAGGTACTGCAGCAGGAGGGGGATCTCGGTCACCCACACTGCCCTCAAGGCTCTGTGGATCCTGCCCTGGAGGGCCTGAAGCAGCTGCAAGGCAGCGACTGCACGATCGCTGCTCGCGTGAGGAGCTGCTGCCACCACCTAGGAGAGGGCAGCGGAGAAGGGTTGCTCCTGCCGCCACAGCCACAGCTTCTCCCAGCAGGGAGGAAGGGAGGGAGGCAGGGAGCTCAGCACTGCCCGGCCAGCAGCAGGCAGTCAATGGCTTCAGCCAGGGCGCTGCCAGCCCCGAGAAAGGAGAGCAATCCTCGATGGGCTCAGGCAGGCTCAGGCTTGCTGCCTCCTCCTTGAGGGCTCCCGGCACTGGCCTCAACAGCATCTCTGCCCTGGGCTCTCCCACCACTCCTGCCCAGAAAAGCTTGTTCCCAGGGCCCCACTACTCACCACCAGTCGAGCCAACAGGGCTTGGGGAGCTGGCAGCTGGGCTGTAGGGAGGAAGAAAGGCTGGGTGAGCCAACAAGCCCCTGCTGTGCCGTGCCCTGCCCCTCACACCTCTGATGCTCCTGCAAAGGGCTGAGAGCAGCTGCACTGCCACAGCGCTAGCCTGGGGGCTCCCAGGGCTGCCCAGCATGAGATGGAGCAGCTCCAGCATGGCCAGGAACAAGCCCCTGGCTCACCGGGAGACTGCTGTGAGCAGGAGAACCAGCCTGCTGTGCCAGGGAAGTGGCAATGCAGGGCAGAGGCCCTCATGCCCGACAGGGGAGCCCGGCTCTGTCCTTTCGTTTTCCCTGCTCCTGCTCAGGGCTGGTGGGCTGCAGGGAGACACGGACTGGCCCAACCCCTGCCCAAACCCAGAAGCATTCACTGGGGCTCCTACCTTGCTCCTGGGAGCCCACGGCACCAGGCTCCTCCTCTTCTTCCCTGCAGCCTGCTCTCTCCCGTCTTGCAACCAAGGCTTGGAGACACTGGGAGAGCGGGATCAGCATGCCGCTGTACTGCGCTGGCACCACAAACTGCAGCAGCCTTGGCCACAGGAGCTGCAGAAAGAACCAGGCCATGCCCCAAATCAGCATTTCCAAGCAGCTTGCAGGAGGAGAAAAGGATGGTCTGCATCTCCATGAGCCCCATGTACTTCAGCACGCTTGAGGTTCGGGAGAGATTCAGGGCATGGGGAAGCACGAGGAGGAATGTCCTGAAGGCACGAAGTGGCCACAGCAGCAGGGCAGAGAGCAACTTACTTTGGCCATCCCTCTCAGAGAGACATCCAGAGAGCCCACGATGTCCATGCACAGGGCTCGAAGAGCTCCAGCCTCCTGGGTTTCCCAGGCAAAAAGGCCTCCTGCTGCCTGTAAGACAGAGATGGCAAAAGCCCCGTTACTCCCAGCTCCTGACTGATGAGGCTCAGGCATGACGCACCAGTGCTCCTGAGTTGCCAACTGCTGGCTCCGGAGGCAGGACGCCCAGCCCCACAGATGCGGACAAGCACCCAGAAGCCCTTTTCCTTTGCCCTGCTCCTGAAGCAGAGCCTCTCCAAGGCTCAGAGCAAAGCAGCAAAACCGCATCTCCTGGCTAGAGGAAGCTCTGGCCAGAGGGAAGAGCCTCGGCAAGTCAGCGGGAGGCTCAGCCATGCCCAGCTTTCATCTCCTAGGCGCCCCGCTGCAAATGCTCACCGAAGGGACTGACAAACGGCCTGTCCCATTGCCAGAAGGGATGCGGGGCCCTGGGCTGTTACCCGATGGGGAGCATGTGCTGTGGAGGGCCAGAGCATGAGACCACCACAGAAAGCTCCTCCAGGCAGGCCCACCCCTATGCACTGCCTCTGTTTTGCTGATTGTCCAGCACCATATAAGCATGGAGCATGTCCTGTCCCTGCAAATCCCTCCCTTCGCAAGGTGGCTTTGCTGAAGGTGCCCTTGGGGTGTACATACAGCCCCGCAGTCCCGGGTGGCATCTCCAGCAACATCAGCAGAGGCAATTATGAGAAACCGCCATTTGGAAGCCACTCCAGTGGTGGTGACAGTGCCCATGGCCCTGCAGGCTGGAGCTCTCCATGGCCAAGAACCCTGCAGGAGGTCTCAGAACAGTCCAGGCACTGGGAAAAGCCCTGGGTGTCCTGCTTGGCCTTACCAGTCTGCCTGAGGTCTGGCTGAACTCGGTGAAGATGTACGCCACCATATCCCATGTCCCGCAGCTCTGGGATCCAGTGCTGAGCAGCTCCCTGACAAACTCCAGAGCTGCCCTCCGCACCTGCCACGGGAGAGTGTGGTTATGACCCTCCTGTTCAAAAGCCAGACCGTTTGCCTGGGGGCATCCTCTGTGGCTCGTGGAGATATGACGAGGGCATTGCAGAAGCTTTCGCTCCTGGCGCCAGGTCTGGGCTTTAGCACCAGGCTGGACAGGCATTTGCCCCACAGAGCACAGTGACCTCCCTGCTCCACTCTGCCAGCTCTCCCCAGGGAGAGGCCACCACCCATCCACTGGCTACTCACCGTCACTTCCGCAGGTACCCAACCTCTGGCCTTGCACATCAACTTCACGTCCTCCACCACCTGGGTCAGCTTCTGTCTCATCACAAGGGCTGGAAGAGATACGCAGAGGCGTGTGTTGAGGCAGAGCTCCCATGGCAGAAGGGATCCCTCAAAGCTTCCAATCTTTTTGCACGGGAATGGAACAGAAAAGTGGGGCCTCACTCTGATGTCACAGGAGGCAGGTGCAGAGCCGGAGCAACTCTGTTTCGAGAGTCACAGCTATTTTATAGGGACTGAAAGCTAAGGAAACACAGATGATGACAGAAATGGAATGGCTACAAGAGCTCCTGCCCACCAGCCTGCCCGTGTGACTGAGCTTGGAGCATCGTTCCTCCTGTGCCGCCACTGCTAGCTGCCAGCAGAGAGCTTGAGCCCTGTCGCGGGGCATCAGCTCAGCTGCAGGACCTGCTCTTTGCAGCCTCTTTTGGGTCCACGTGCACCACTTTCAGCCCATCCCTGCAGTCAGCCCAGCAGCCCCAGCCCTGCTTTGTGTCCCAGGTCCGTGGCACTGACCGTGAGAGTGACACAGCGGTACCAGCAGGCCCAGGGCTGCCACGCGACCGGCCTTGCTCTCAGCGCTCAGCTGGGAGTGCAGAAACGTGACTGTCTCCTCGGGCCAAATTCGTGCTGTGGGGAACAAACCGCATTCTGCATTAGCAGGAGCTGCCCCGATGACAAAGGACAGGGAGAGAGCTGCCCGGCACAGCGGGGCATTGCGCAGTCTCCTCTCCTTACCCTGCAGCATGATGCAGCGGGACAGCACTGCCTTATGAGCCAGACCAGACTCCTTGGTCAGATGAGAGAGCTGTGGGAACAAGGTCCGTTTAAGAGAAAGTCAAAACACATTGAGAGGGGCTGAAAAGGAACTATACTCTCCACTTGCCTCCCCCTGGGCCCTGTGGGCATAGGACCCATAGCCAAAACCCAGGCCACCCCACGGTGGCCCCAGGCATGCGCAGAGGTTTGCGGCAGCCCAGGCTGCCCAGGAGCTGAGGCTCAGCAGCATTGAAAGGCTGCCCTGAGAGTGCTGGCGGTCCAGAGTCCTCCTGGACTCGGCCGAGAGGGAAATAGCTCTGGGAAGCGGGCTGCCCCTGGGGCCCATTCCAAAGAGCTGGGATCAGGCCTCCTGCAGCCTTAAGGTGCACCTGGATCACAAATCCTGGAGTGCTCCTGGCCTGCAGGAATGTCCCAGCGGAGGGATGCCCTCCCCTGACCCCTGCTCTGAACACTGGCAGGTCTCTCCCCTCCATGGCAATCACGTGCGCAGGCCCCAGGCCAGTGGCAGGGCACAGGCTCCCCTTACCTGACTGTGCACAGCAGCGCTGATGGCAAGAGCCGTGTCCTGTGTGAGTGGGGCCTGAAGTCCCTCCAGCATCTCCAGGACATAGCTGAGGCTCTACAAGAGAATGGGGGAAGAAAAGGAGGCTAAAGCCACCTTAAGGCTATTGGGAAAGGAGAAACCCTGTGCATTTGGGATACAGGGTAGTCCCTAACATCGGCTCCGAGGGAAAAACCCAAACTCTCCTGCATGGGGCTTCTTGCTTGCTCTCCCCTCAGAGTAGGATCGGGAGGGCCTCTTTCCTCAGAACAAACCCCAGTGATGACAACTTGGTTTCCTGGCACTTCCCAGTCATCAGACCTCGCCCCTCACTGGACGGTGCACCAGGACATGGCCCTGGGCATGTGGGCAAAGCTCTTCCCGCACACATTGCTCCAGGGAGGTGGCAGTGCCTCCCTTCCTGAGAAGATGGGCCCCAGGGACTCCTGCCGCCTTCCTGGACTCCTCCGGGTTGCTCTTTTCTTGCCCAAAGAGCCCATGAAGCCTCAGGCCTCCTCTGCTCTCCCTGTTCCTTCTCCAAGGGCTTCTCAGCTCCTCCCGGCACCCCACAGCTCCCCAGTTCCTCGTGGCACTCGCACAGGCACACTCCAGCAGCCATACCCAGCCCTGTGCAAAACCTCACCGTGGTGACCACAGAGGTGTCTGGGGCCTCCTGATACTGGTGCAGGAGCCAGAGGACCAGCTCCCAGGAACACTCTCGGTGCCGCTCCTCATGCAGAAGGACCTCTGCCATGGCAGCCACTGCCCCCAGCACTGCCTGATTGTCCTGAAGAGGGAAGGGAAAGGCTCTGCTCGGAGGGCTGGAGGTCTGCATGGTGTTCAGCATGCCCCAGACACCAGTCTGCTGTTGCCACTGGTTTCCCCTCACTCCAGAGAACACAGAGAGCTTTTCCCCATGCTGGTACCCCAGCCTGCCCTGCAGAGAGGACCCAGAACTCAGCTGCTTCTAGTCAGGTATCCCCCCTCCCCTCACCCCTCTGCTCACACCCCACTGGGCACAGACAGAACCACCGATGTGGACATCCCCACTGCAAGCCCTGGAGTGGGAAGCAGCATTTCTCACCTCTTCCTCTTTGAAGCCCAGCCAATTTACTGCCGCATAGTGGAAGACGGGGTAAATGGCCTCACAGAACTGTGCTACCCCCTTGCGAGGGAAGGGGCACTGGTCCTGGTTGCACAAGTACGTATTGACCCCTTTCGACCACTCCTCCACAACTGCACCAGGAGAAAGGAAAAGGGAGCATGTAAGAGTCTGCAGCAGGGAAGGCACGTTGCGCCCTCACCCAAGCCTGCTTTCAGGACAATCCCAAACTCGGCAGGCCTCATCCCAGGCCCAGATATGGATCCAAGGGAAATCTCTGCTCCTGAGGTGCCGAGATTGGATTCAAACACCACACTGTTTCTCTCCTCCTCCCCATCGCACTTTCTCTTCCTCAACGGCCCCTTCCCCTCCAGCATTTCTCACTGCAGCCCATTCTCTTCCCTTCCCCCTGCTTTCCTGACTCGCACTTTCAGGGCAGGGATTTTAATCCCAGAGGAAAGCAGGGGAACAAAGGCAATGGAAAGGGACCCAGGAATTCCTCTGTGCAGTGCCACCGTGTCCTGCATGCTAAAGCTCCCGCGCTTCCGCCACTCCTGCTACGCACTCCCAGCAGTTTAGGGTCACCAAGGCCTGACCTTGCTGTGGGCTGACACCCACCATATTCCCTCTGAGAGCACATGGAGGCATCAAAGGCCACCCCAGCCGCTGCCCCAGGGACCCCGGCCAAGGAGCTCAGACTCACCACTGCAGATGGCGCGCAGGATCCGGCCACTGCCCACCTGGCTCAGCATGGTGCGCAGGGCGAGCATCGTCATTCCCACAAAGGGGATGCACCGCAGGGCTGCAGAGAAATCACGGGCAGAGGGACCAAGAGGCTCAGTGAGAGACACAGGAGTTTGGGCTCCATCCACCCCTGTCAGGGCTGGGGCTGTTGGGCCATGCAGGACATGCCAGAGGCCGTGGGGAGGGTTGTTGTCCCCCAGTGGGACACAGGGACACCCGCTGGGGAAATGGGAAAGACAGTGGGGGGCAGAGACCCTGCGGGTTTGTCTCCGTCAGGGTCCTACCCTTTGGCAGCTGGGATTGGGCTGGTAAGACAGAGCTGCCAGCTGGCCCTGGCACGGAGCAGGGAGGCCCAGGAACCCCATAGCCCCCCTGGTTTTACACAGAGCAGTTAGGGAGGGGGAGGATCCCTTCTTCCTGCACAGGCCCCTACTCAAACCAGGAGCCTCAGAGTGCCGTACCGTAGCTGCGGGCCATTTTGCCCACAGTGAGGAGCACAGTCTCATCAGGGACCTTCCCCGTGGCCTTCAGGTGGCTCTGGAGCTCAGACATGACAAAGTGGAAGCGGGAGCGTGCCAGAGCCACCAGGACATTGCTAGCAGCTGTCTTCACATCATCTGTCACATCCTGCAAAAGCAGCACAGGTCAAACACTCCTGAGAAATGGACTGAGGCTCTTGGGCAGGACAATGACCTCGACTCCTCTGTGAGACCCCTCGGGGCAGCTGTGCTCAGGGCCAGGTGGCTGCCGCCTCTTGTCCCCTCGGACGGGCAGCAGCTCCCTGGCCAGACAAGGGAGGCTTTTCCCTGTGCCGCCGCCCCCTCTCCCTCTGCATGGAGATGCCAGGAAAAAACTGCCCCACACTCAGGACCCTACTGAGGCCTCTGTGGGACTCTGGTGGGTTCCCATGGCTCTTCCTCAAGGCAGGAGAAATAACCTTGAGCTTGAGCCGAGCTCTCAATCAGCCAGACACAGCCCCAAGTCCGCTTCTCTGCACAGCTCCCTGTGTCCCCACTCAAAATGCCCCGGATGGCCGAGTTCCCAGAGCCTCTCCTTTGGGATCTCTGATGGACCCGAACAATCGAGGAACATCACTGTGCCACTCTTTATTTCCCCAAAACCATCAGTCCCCAGGGGCTGATGCAGGCTGCTTTGGTGGTCTTGAAAGAGAACAAGCTCACCTGGGCTGCTCGCATGTCTCTGGACGCCTCTGCTATCAGGCGGTTCACAACGCCGCTTGTCAAAGAGCCGTCCTCTCCCTGCAAGACACGCTCCAGCTCCCGGTATGTCTCCAATCGGTCACCCTGGGGACAGACCACAAAGGGCAGTGATGGCATTTGCTTTGCCCCCGTGCCCAGGGAGCCATGAGAGAGACCTCGTGCCCCTCAAACCATCTAAGCAACATGGGCAGAAGGTAAGGGCTGCAGGCATTGGTCACGGCAGCCACAGGAACAGCAAGATCCTCCACGGTGCCTCTGAGGCCAGCAGGGAGTCAGTCAGGGAGATCGAGTCCACTGTGACACACGACGAGGCAGGAGGAACACTCTCACTGTTGGCCCAGTAACGAATCCTTTTTTTGCTCACAGGTGCCCCATAGTGAGTGTTATGATTTGCAAGCTTAGGAAATGAATTTCAAATCACAGAGTACATTGTCCTGTACATTTGAGAGATGCAAAGGGACCGTGACAAAGGGGAAGGCATGGGAATGAGACCATGCCCTGAGGAGGGGAAGCCATGAGCACCCTGCATCTTGGGGCACAGCACTGGTCCTCGCAGAGGCAGAAGCCACAGGGCTGGGCCACTTCCCAAACCAAAGCTAAGGAGGGGCCTCGGGCACTCGGGCAAAGGCACTGGAGAGATGCTGGCGTTTATGGCAGAGGCTTTGCATTGCCCAGCAGAGTGCTGGGCAGGGGAAAGGAGCAGGGAGCAGTGGCATTAGTGCAGCCTGAGCGGCAGGATCGGCACCTTGGACGAAGCACCTGCATGAGGGCAGAGGTGCCACCAGGCGAGATGTCCCTCTGCCGCGCACCCAGAGAAGCCAGGGGCATTGAGGGGAGCCCTCAAGTATCCCCCCCTTCCGCCTCCCCTCTCACCTCATAGTCTTGCAGCTGCTTTAGCAGAGAAGTCCCAGTGGCCGCAAAGGTGGCGGCGGCTGCAGGGACAGTCCCCGTGGCCCCGTCTCCATTCTCAGGACGTGCAGGTCTGGCCTGGGAACCCAAGCATTGGCAGAGAACTGGAGGAAAAGAAAGACTCGGTTTTGATGGCTGCAGGGCTTTGCACGAGGGAGGGCTGAGGATCTTCCCAGCCTCTCCTTGCACTACCAGCCTGTGCTGGTCTGTATTGGCAAGAGGGCAGTCAACGGGATGAGGGGAGAGAGTCTTCCCCTCTCTGCAACACTAGGAAGACCATTCTTGGGGACTGGGCCCATCCTGGGCTCCCCCGTGACAGAACGACAGCAGGGCACTGGAGTGAGTGCAGCGCAGTGGCACTGAGCTGGCCAGGGGATAGACATGGGCTCTGTGAGCAGAGGCCAGGAAGACTGGGTTCAGGCAGCCCAACAAGAGGCAGCCAGACCACGTTGTCCCTGAGCGGTCCCCAGTGCCCCACGGAGGGCAGGGAGAGGATGGAGCCAGAGCCCTCTTGCAGGTGTCTGGCAGCAGAATGAGGTGACGTGGACACAGCTCCCAGCACCCGGCTTGCACAGGCACTGCCTCCAGCAGGCACCAGCCCCTCACCTCTGAGCACTGTTATCATCCTCACGGCAACAGGATCCCCTGGATCGATGCCACTGCTCTCTCCAGGCGAAAGCCGTGAGAAGCTGAGGCACCCCCACCCCAGGAGGAAGATATAGAGCCTGGCCATTGTGACATCCCCTGCACTGCTTGTGGGGCACCTCACAGAGGGCTCCTGGGCACATCACATGGGCTGAGGTCACACCGTGGGGTGGGGACTGGATGTGGCAGCATCCTGGGGACCCCCACAGGCCCAGAAAATGCAGCAGTTCCCTATTCTCCATCACTTGAATTTGTTCGTGGTCTTTGAACAACTCTAGCAAAGGCTTTATTCAGACCGCCCTTCCCAGCTCTGTCCCTGGTCCATGCCCCCCTCCAGGGACCACCTGGTGCATAATGAATTGGTTGGATGGCTGCACGCAGAGAGTTGTGGTCAACGGCTCAGTTTCTGACTGGAGACAGATGATGAGTGGTGTCACCCAAGGCTTGATGTTGGGACTGATCCTGTTCAACATCTTTGTCGGTGACATGGACAGTGGGATTGAGTGCACCCTCAGCAAGTTTACTGATGTCACTAAGCTGTGTGGTGCGGTTGATACTCTGGAGGGAAGGGATGGGATCCAGAGGGACCTTGACATACTTGAGAGGTGGCCAGTGCCATCCTCATGAAGTTCAACCAAGCCAAGTGCAAGGTCCTGCACCTGGGTTGGGGTAATTCCAGGCACAGCTACAGGTTGCACGGAGAAGTGACTCAGAGCAGCCCTGCAGAGAAGGACTTGGGGGTGTTGGTCGATGCGAAACTGAACATGACTTGGCTTCAGTGTGTGCTCGCAGCCCAGAAATCAACCGTGTGCTGGGCTGCATCAAAAGAAACGTGACCAGCAGGTCGAAGGAGGTGATCCTGCCCCTCTACTCTGCTCTCATGAGACCCTACTTGGAGCACTGTGTGCAGTTCTGGTGTCCTCAACATAAGAAGGACAGGGAGCTGTTGACACAAGTCCAGAGGAGGCCCTGAGGATTATCAGGAGACTGGAGCACCTCCTGTACGAAGACAGGCTGAGAAAGTTGGGGCTGTTCAGCCTGGAGAAGAGAAGCTGTGTAGAGACCTCAGAGCAGCCTTCCAGTATCTGAAGGGGGTCTACAAGGATGCTGGGGAGGGACTCTTCATCACAGACTGTAGCGATGGGACAAGGGGTGATGGATTTAAACTTCAACAGGGGAAGTTCAAGTTAGATATAAGGAAGAAGTTCTTTACTGTGAGGTTGGTGAGGAACTGGCATAGGCTGCCCAAAGAGGTGGTAAATGCTCCATCCCTGGCAGTGTTCAAGGTTGACAGTGCCTTGGGAACATGGTCTAGTGTGAGGCATCCCTGCCCATGGCACGGAGGTTGAAACTAGATGATCTTAAGGTCCTTTACAACCCAAACCATTCTGTGGTTGCCAGGCCCAAGCACGAGCCCCAACCATAATGTTGATGAGGCAGGTCGAGATGGGAATCTCATCTGCAGGCCAGGGTCAGGGTCAGGCTCAGTGATGGCAGGGCTGTTGGGATGGTGATGGGCTGAAGCTGAGCCCCATGGGTCTGGCTCTACACAGCTCATGGCTGGGCAGGGCAGCCCTGTGGAGAGCTGGGAACTGGGACAGGTCTGACAGCCCTGGAAAGGATAAGATGGGGGCCAGGCCATGGGCAGGTTGACTGGTGGCCCTGGAGGCCTGTCAAGGACAGTCATGGCTGATGGTGCCCTCAGGGCCCCATCAACTGGCTAGGACTGTTCAGGGCCTTAAAATGGCAGAGAATGCCTCTGCATCCATTATGCTTCTTAAGAGCTTCTCATGTTATCCAGGTCTAATTGAAGTCCACATTGGTGGCACAGCAAAACATACCCAGAGCTATGTGTAACAACATAAGGAGAGAAGTGACTTGTCCTGGTAGACAGGACAGAATAAATCTGGGGTTCAGTGAAAAAGTAGCAGCAAGAAGTTCTGGCAAAGCTGTCCTACAAGCCCACATCAGGAAGAAATGCTCGTCACCCATTTTGGATCAAGCCTGTGATTTTCAAATGCATCTTTATTGACTGGTTGATTTAGCTCAAGTAGTATGAACTTTATTTTACAAGAACCTGCAGCTAACCAACACAAAAAAGAATTACCATCATTACCTTGTACAATACCAGACTAGCACAAAAACAGAAATGCCACAATCCAGTTAAAAGAACTGTAAAATAACTAAATCAAACTGTAAACTCTACGTGTAACAAACGGCTGAGATTAGTCCCACACATGTCACGTATAAACCCATCAACAGGACAGGAGGGGGGGTCTGAACTCAAAACCAAGCAGCCCAGATGCCAACTCTTTTCTCCCTTAAGCTTTGAGACAACACACAACTACGTGCTTGGCAGCACGCATGTGAGCAAGTGTGACAGCGGCAGAGACATGCACACCATCTGCCTGCATCTTGGTTTTCACCCGAGAAAGCCTCCTGGGTCTGTTTTTTGCTTCAGAACAGACAGAGCTTCCTAAAAGAGACTGATTCGGATTTGCACCCAAAGGATGTGAAAAGAGCCTGGTAATTGGAGGAGAGTGGTCTAAAAAGAGAGGACTGAGCACTACAGGCAGAAACTGAAGTTATCCAAGTTGGCAGACGGTACAACGCATCCAAATGCATTTATTCCAGATGATGGAACAGCAAACCTGAAGTTCAAGAGGAAAAACTGGGGATGCTAACCCACCCATTTCATCCTTTATTTCCCCATTTTCTGTCTGCTCATTATGACTACTCTGTCTACCTCCTTCATGGTCCCCCCTTCTCTCCCATTCTTATACTACCTCCCATATCACACAGGTAGTGACCCTCCTGCCCCACCACGCTGCCTTCCCTGACCTTCACACAGTTCTGCCAGTAACTCCCACTTCATGCTCCCAGCCTGCTCTCCTGTCTTGTGTACCTCTGCGGAACAACAGAGAACGCTGAAACCTGATTTCCTGTCTTCCACAATCAAGGAGCACTCCTTTTGATTTCTCATTCCTGAGGAACGCAGAGAACTGGGATCTAACTTCATGTAAGGAGAGCAAACACCTTTAACTTATTTCAGAATCTGCCTGTCTTCTTCATCCTTCTTGTCTTTTCCTCTCTCTTGGTCCCTCTCTTAATCGTAGGAATGATTACAGTAATTCAGGTCCAGTTCTCTGATTTTTAGGTAAAACCCCACAATTTTCCTGCAACTCAGCTCACTCCCCAACCCCCATCCCTTCATCAGAGTTATGGCAGTTATGGGAAAATCTGCTGTTTGTGCCATTGGGAAGAAACTGCTTTGGCATGACAGCATAAGGCTTGCACAGAACAGGATCTGTCACCCTTCTAAGAACAACACGGGCTTAAAATAAAATAATAGAAAAAAATCTACAGAGAATCTATTCCCCTTCAAGTCTAAAAGCACCTCTCCTGTGGCAAAGAGTGGCACTGTTGTCCAATCACAAAAATCCAGCAAAACGCATGTGGGAACGACTGATTTCTTCTGCTTGTGCACGTGGTGCAAGGACTGTACAAGGATGAGACATGGAAGGCTAAACCCGCCGGACTTCTGCCATCTTCAAATCCGCAGAAAACTGGTGCAAGGACAACACTGATAATTTCCTGTGTTCACCAGCAACAAGACCATTAGTAGTTAGTTACCTTAATACACAGCAAGGGAGACTAAAGTTAGGTAACAACAAAAGCTCTCTCACTTGTAGGCTAGCTAGGAACTGAACAGACAAATTCAGCAGCCTCCGGGATCTGCCTCAGTGAAGCTCACTAAGAACAAGTTTGACGAGCAGCCATGGTGGACATGTTTGGTATACTCAGTCCTGTCGCAGAGCTGGAGTAGGCTAGTCATTCTCTTGAGGTCCTTTCTAGCCCTGTGCTTATGAGTTTATCAGTTGACTTCACTAGATAAGAATGAAAATGTCTTCTCTCATTTTTCTCTCCAGCACTTGCAATTAAAGCAACGAAGGGGGAGGAAAAAAAAAAATCCTTCTGTTCCCCAGCCTTCACATCTCACACCTGAGGAGTTCCCAGCCCTCAAGAGTCAGCCCTTCTAATACTGACAGAAATGATGGGAAACACAATACTCTTCGAACACTTCACAGGTAGCTGTAGGAGCGCAGACTGTCAGCACAGGACAGCCTTGTGCAGGCAGAGTGAAGTATTTCACAGCTTGCTGAATGCTCACAGGAGTGAAGCCTGTGCCATGGGCAAGGCATGGCAAGGTCAGTGTACAATACATGGCGTGCCTTCATCCAATGAAAGGGTTACACAAAAATGGCCTTCCTGCCCAGTCACTCTCCTAGAGCTCCACCACAATGGCTTGTCTAGCAGTCTCCAATACTGGCTAACTACTTCCAGCTGTGGCAAGAGAAGAACTATGAACAGTGGAGTTTCCCCATCCCTCAGTGCAGAACCCCTTGTTAGCCTTTCAGTTCACCCTTTCATACACTGTCCCCCCCCCCCCCCAATTTAAAAAATAAAAGGTTATCATTAATGCATGGTAGGTGATGGCATTGTGCATGTGTTTCACTTCCAGTTCTCTTCCTCTCTTCTCAGGCATCCTCCTTCTGCCTCTCCAACATTCCCCCCCAAATCCATTCCATCAGTCCATCTCGCCTGCATGCCTGAGGGGCTGGTGCTCACTTGCCATAGACGCTCTCATCACTGTAGGCCACATAGAGAAAATAGTCCTCTTCATGGTTATCCTGCAAGGGGAAAAAGGGAGAAAGTAACACACCAAAGCCCTGTAACTCACTACATGTGAAAAAGCCAAAAGATCACTGTAACAAGAGCGCATAACCTCTCTTTCACTATTTCTCCCCCTTTATATCAAAGGCGTCGCTTCTTCATACCAAAGCAAGCTTATAGCAACTCCCTCCCTCTGGCCACAGCTCTGTTTCTAAATTCATGCATGTCATGTTTCTGGACACAGTGAATTTACTTGAAGACCCACAGCCAGAGTGTGCTGCAAAGATGCTACAGAAACAGCTCTGACTGTTTCAGGTTAAGCAGTAGAATCTCAGCACTGGTACGGCCTTAAGATCAAGAGGAGAGACTTGGAAGGCTTTAACAAGTCAAAAATCACCTCTAGATACTTCAATATTTGGTAAATGTCATTATATTTGTAATTTTTCAGAACACTTTGACAAGTGGCTGAATTTCTAGTCTTGGTGTACATCTGGGCAGTAAAGCTGAGATGCGAAGTGATAACATTGACACAAAAAGTCTGCAGAGTGCCAGGAAGAGAGTCCTCATCTCAGCTCTGGACAGTCAGACATACCTTCCTGCTACATGTCCAGATGTGGAAAACTCTCCGTGTGTGTTAATCTTACATGATTTTCATCCATTCACATACAAATTGTCCAGTTACTGTCAAAAAGTGACAGGTCTAACAAGGTTCCCAGTACCATACTGGAGCTCTCCTATTAAAGTACACTAAGACAGCAAAAGGAGAAATCAATCCAGGCTGCAAACCACCTAATTGAGGACATTCCTCTGATGGGCCTAGAATAATGCCTTTAAGGTCAATCAAATAACACTGCTCAGCAGAAATGCTGGGCAGCAATGTTCGCAGTGTCCTACAAGGTCCTCACATATACAATGCAAGCGATGAAAAATTCTCAACAAAGAATAAGTGTTCCTTGACAATGTATTTATAGGCAGTTTGTTGCCCAGTGATACTGTGTTCTTTTACTGGCTAAAAGGAAATCTCTTTTGTATAAATAGGAAAGCTAATGTGTGTTCGACTTCCCCTCCCCCCCCATACAGTCTTTCCACTGAAATACAAATAATAAAGAGGTTTATTTCATTACTTTGTTCAAGTGGCAGGACCAACATATCACTGCTGAGGCAATCATTTACCATCTGATACAACAATCCTTTTACCTAGCAAACAATAGTTAAAATGATGAGGCTCCCTGGGCTCCCCTTCATAACTGCAGGATGGAACTTCCCTAAAGAGATGAATGGAATACAGCCCAGGCCAAGAGGGTCCATGTTCAGGCATCTATGACCAAGCTGTACCCATTGCCAGTAGACTAGTGGTCAGTTGTACTTCAGTGAAGATATGCATGCTTCCAGATACTCCAACAAAGGAAAAAGAGATGGGCCAGGCTTACCTCATACAGCTGGCCCATAGTAGCACTGGTGGGAGGGATGGTATTATTGACAAAGAAGAATAGGGCATCTTCTGGCCTCAGGTGGATCCGCTTTCGGATTAAGAAGTAGAATTGGCCAACTGAAGAGGAATAGAGAAGAATGCCTTAGGTGCAGAAAGAACACTTGGTTTGGGTTTTTTGGTTTCTTGTTCTGGGGTTTTTTTTTTTCCCTAACCATGGTTGTTTTCTTTTGGTGGCGGAAGTCACATGCTGTATGTGAAAAGTAGGGGAAAATGAACAATGTAGGAAAGAAAACAGGAACTTCATGATTGTAACCACATTAGCAGCCCATCTACTTGGAGCTGGCAGTTTCTCAGGTACATGCCTCAGGCATGTACCCTCTCAAGTCCACACTCCACCTACTATGGTATGAAATGCTCTACTGCAGGGATTGGTGAGAAGACCTCTAACCAGCTTAACCTTTAAATCCTATAGCTCAAACACATCTTAGAGAATTTAGCCTTGGTGTAAGTGGTCATACCATTCCTGAAAACAAATTCCTTACTATTTGCTTGAGCCATGTTGCACAAGAAAGTATTTTGCAATCCACTATATACTGCAAGAAAAAGAAACGCTGTTCCCTTAACTTGTTCATGTTCTCAAATGAAAACAAATATATTCACACACAACTATGACCATTCTGAAAAGAAACTCAGTAGCCATGACTCCAACAACTCCATCTTGGAAAATTATGGGACTATTTCAAGAATTTGTCTCTTCCTGCAACAAGGAAATAGCCTCTGGCAACTCTGCAACTAGGTCATCATTAACTGATGATTATGCTACTGCCTATGACACACAATTCAGCCATTTTCATCATGGTTAGAAGTCAGCTGTGACACATGCATGTTAGCTAAATCAGTGGGATACCTCAGAAGATCTCAGGAGAATTCTGCATGTTGTATTCCAGGCTGTAAAGTGCATAAATATAACAAGGACAGCCACGTAAATTGGGGTGATGATAAGATGTGGAGCCTGCCTGGATATTTTCTTGGTGCTGATCATAGAGTAAAAAGTACTTCTGAGACCTTCTCACTGAAAAATCAGGAAGAATGGACTTTGTTACCTGTGAGGTCAGAAGGCACAAGATACTTCCTTTTGTCTAGATCGGGTACTCTGGCTTTTGGTGCTTTTTCCACAATTACCTAGAGAGTGAGAGAAAGCAAGAAATAACTCATGAACATCGTAAGACGAAATGGACCAAAAAGCATCAGTGAAAAAGGGTATTACCCTTTGAGAGAGATGGTGCTACCAGGCATTAGAAATTTATTTAATTTATAAGAAATACACAACATTAAAGCACAGATAGGTGAGAAGAAGACTTAAAATCACTGGCAATAGCTGTGCTGGGAGCCAAGGACTGCAGCAGTAAGCGCAGTGAGTAAAAAGCAGAGTCTGGAACACGCATAAAAATAAATCATAATGGCCAAGGGAAAAAAAGAAAAAAAAAAAAAAAATCAGGTCACCTTGATGGTCCCAATGCAGGTTAATTTTGTACGTAGGAGCTGCCAGGAGGCTAATAAATGAACACAAGAAGCATCACAAGTTGAACTGTTTCCAGGTAACAGTTCCAAACTGATTGGCACAAAATCAGCCCTACTCCCAGGAGTCCCACATCCTAATTTCTACATTCACCAATACCAAGTGCTCTAGAATGAAGCAAAGAATTAAAGAGAAACTACAGCTCACTGGGGAATGTTTGAGGTTTTTTAATCCCCAGTTCTTCAGTAGTTATTTTCTACTCTGAAATCCGTATCCTTTAAGGCTATTTTACCTGCTTCATATAGTTATGGATATTTTCTTATCTACATAAATATCTAATACTTAAAATACAGGCTAACATCCAGGCAACTGGAGTCACTGGAGAGACCTCTGACACAAAATCCTAATCCTCATTATATTTTAATGTCATTACAACACAGAAAAATATGAAGCTCAGCACCTTTAAAGTCAAACAGATCAAGAGATCTTCTGCAATATGAACATTTTTGTTACCAGAGCTAGGCAAAATGTTTAACTCAGAAGCAGGAAATATTCCAAAGTGACCTGATCTTCTTCCATGAAAAGCCTTGGAAACCTTTGGAACTACTGGGTTTGTGCAGAAAACAACTGCAGGCAGGTTTATTTTATTTTTTTCTTTTAATGATATGTAGTTTTGAACTGGTAAGAGATACATGACATGATTACATCTACATGGCTTGCTGTTCTGCAGACGCCATTTTGACCATCTAACAAGAAGCTGGATTTTCTGAATCTCCTCACCTTTGTAATTCTGTTAGACCCTGTAACTGTAAATACTCCATCTGAGATACTAATTTCTAAGGGTTCCATGCTCCCACAGCTCTTTGGCAACCCAAATCAGCAACTCTGTTGTCTAACCAAAAAGGCTGTGGACTAAGCTTTCTTTTGGAAGCAAAATGGTGGCGTGACATCAGTGAGACAATACGCTAGAGAAAAAATGTTATGATGATGAGCTTGGTGTATTTAGCCTGGCCAAAGTGGCTTGCTAACTTTCCTTCTTGTAGATCCAAGTGAGTATCTGCTAAGGACGTCACACCACGGAGATGCCAGCTTGGACGTCTCTTCCCTGTGCTCCATTTGGATGCTGCCAACACAGCCAAACCCCCTGAAAATTCTAAGTTTGTTTTTAAAATAGAAACAGGGTCGTCTCTGTTACTGCAAGACCTTAAAATATCTCAATTAGTACAAGGCATTCAAGCTCTTTCAGGCAGTCTGTGGTAGGACATGCATTTGCATACAAGATGTTGCTGGTAAATGCTATGAAGGAAGGAGTTTCACAATCTCACTGAACAGATGCAGGCTGAAGAGCAACAGTACTTTGCATGTTTTTTCACCTGCACATCCAACAAGGCAATACCTAACACAAGAAACTGCAGTGGAGAGAAACCTTTAATTCTTACCTCCAATTTTAAAAACTACTGACATGCAAAACTGCTGTATCAGCAGCACCAATATGACCATCCTGACTCAAAAAAGGTGGCTTGTCATTAGGTAATATAGGAAAAAGAAGAAGTCATCGGCTATGAGGAAGAGGTGAGAGTTTTGGGGCTTCTAAACTGCTAGGAAAGATTTGAATCAGATCAGCCTTAGAGAGATCTCCTTGCAAAGAGGCAGGGGAAGGAAGTGCTCTATTAATCTGACTAGCAACTGTAGTCAGTTTGCCTGATAACACAGGTATCTCTTCTGAAGCACTAAACCCTTCACACACACACACAAACCTACAAAGAAAATCCAAAGGGCAGATACAGATTATCTGTATGTCTGTTGTTGCTGGGTGGTGACTGTGGTGAGGTGGGACCATGCCAGCAGTATAATCTCAGCAAAATGCTGAGATGTATCAGGGCACTGCAGCGTAGGCAGCCAAACAGACGTCATCTTCAAGGATTTTGCTGTTGGGAAGGGCAGGGACAGAAGTGATGTGTCTGCTGCATTCATTTGCTCCTTACACAGCTCTGACAACAGGCTACCCCCAGCAATTAACATCTGGGCCTCATTATGTGTCGTTCTCATTTATCCTGAACAGCACATTATGTTATTCTGGTCCTGGCTTTCTCCATGAAGATCTGCTGGTGCCCCCCTACCTTGACCTCTTTTACCTTTTGCCAGACCAGATCTGGTCTTGTGCTCCCCACATGGCACTGCTGCACACATCTATCATGATCTGCTGGCAATCTGCCATGTTAATCCTCAGTTTACCGCTTGTCTCACTCCTGACATCTGTGGTCTTCATCATATACCACAGAACCGCACAAGACTTCTGCTCAACCTGCTATGCTATGCCAGGGGTTCTCAAAAACAGCTAGGACAAATGCACCCAAATACTGACTTCCAAAAACTTCTGCAAGTCCAATTGAGGGCCACTCCTAAGATATAAAATGATGTTAGCCTGCAGAGAAAACATGTGGTGTAACTGTTACCCTTGTCCTCAGATTTATGGGGGAGTCTAAATTATTTTGCATGCAGTACCCCTGGGCAGTAAATCTAGGACAGACCTCTCCAGTGGGGATGGAAAGTAAGAACATTTGCAAAACGTTTATTAAAAAGGAACACACACACACACACAAAAAACCCCAAAACCAAAAAAAACCCCACCACAATTAATTCGATTTGTCACCTCTTTTTCCAACTATTATTAGTAATTATAAAGCTAGAAGTTTTCCACAGGCACTCCAAAGGGACCAAAGGATGAGGAAGCAAAGTTTAGCTAGGAGATGACCTTGTTTTCCAAGTGACCTTTTTTTCCACAGGATGATTAAACAGGAGGGCAAAAAGCCTGAGAAGTATAATTTTTTTTTTTTTCTCTCATGCAAAAGAAAATAACAGAGCAAGACTGTGCCGGAGAAAAGGGCAAAAGACAGCAAAATAAAAATAAAGGGAAAAGATCAGATGACACGGATCCCGAGCTTGTTTTTCGTGAAGTGTACCCGCCTCACCCACCTCATTGTTCTCCTCCATTTTCACAGAGAATGGTAAGGTCCCTCCTCACCGCCCAGCCCCACGCACGCAGGCTGCCAGAAAACGATTAGCAGCATTCCCACTGCCGAGTTACTGCGGATCCCAAGAAAGCCGGGATCCAGCCACCCACCGACACAGGCCTTCCTTACACAATAAACAGCCCTAGCTTTGAGCTGAACACAAAAGCAGCCTGGGATTTGAAATCGGATCGTCGCGATCGCAACCATCTTAAGTGATCTCATTTGTTCTGCCTCAAAAAAGAACAAATATAAAGCAAGCAGCAGCCGGCAGCAAGGCCAACAAAGGCGGATTTGTCTGCCAGGAAAGCCGCCCTCACCCCCCGCACTCACAGGGACTCTGTCGGGATATTTCTTCCGGATTTTCTCCCCTTCTTTTTTCCTGTACTCGAACGGGTGGTCTTCCTTGTACTGGAACTTCATGCTGCCGGGCTCTCACCGTCCCTCCCGAGGGCCGCCGCCGCCGCTCCCTCCCCTTACGGCCGGGTGCTCTGCGACCCACTCCGCGGCAAGCGCAGCGCAGCGCAGCGCAGCGCAGCGCAGCGCAACCCGGACCCTGCCGCCGGAGCGCACCGCCCGCCGACGCCAAACTCCGCGCTGTGGCGTCACGGGGAGGCACCCGCCACCCCCCGCCGTCACCGTGCCGTCGAGGCGGAGCTGGGGTTCACATCGCCCGTGCAGGGGGTGGAGGGGAGGTGCGGGTCCTTCACGTACCGGAGAGGGGGGACAAGAAGGGGTGTGCCCCCTGGTTTTGTTTGCGGCAATAAATAAATAATGATACATTTAAAAATACATATTTTATATATATCTAATATAAACGTTTATTTTAGATATATAAAAGCAAAATAAACATACGTTGAACAACGCCGCACCCACGCGTGACTCGAGGGTTATAAATACAGCATGAGCAGGCACATAATCCAGCCGTGACTGCGGGGATGCACTCGTGGGAGTGGGGCTTGATGTCCCCCGTGTGAGGCTGAGTGCCTCTGCTTATCCCGACCTATTCTTAATGTGGCTATGAGATGTAAGACCAAAAAAAGGCTGGTTTTCGTGCCCGTCCCTGTTGCTGTTGGATCTGGATTACTGCGCAGTTCATAACAGCTCAGGTAAACAACAAGAGGCAGAAAGTTTGTCACGTAATGTGCCAGACCAGGGGCACATTACAAACAGCAGGCAGTTCAAGGAAACTCTCTGCAAACAAGCCAAAATAGCTGGCCAATTTTAGTGCAGTTACTCAGCTGATACATACTTGGAATATCTTTGGTTTTTTCCTAGGAATAAAGGGCTCACAAATTATTTACTGACCAGTAAAAGAGAAGGTATTAATGAATGGATCAGCTCAAATCAGCACAACAATAAATTGCTGGGGGACAGCGAATGGGAGTGTATCAAATATTTTTTTCTTTGTGTGCCTCATCCGGAGAAGCAGATAGCCTTTGCTAGTTCATGTGCATCAGGTTTGTACAGGAAGCATCGTCAACTTGCTTCTGTCTGTCCTGGGACATGTGAACATTTCGCCATGGTTGCATGTAGTGTCAGAGGGTTCTCAGAAGGGTGAGTCAGAAGGAAGGAATTATTTTTGTGCAGCGCCATAGCAAATAGCCTAGAATGAAGGAATACCACAGTTTAGATCTGAGGAAGATTCTGATTTCATGGCATTGTGACTTTCTATAATACCTCCTTGCTTCCTAACTGCCTGCAGCGTAGCAGTTGCTGAAGCATGTTTGTCTTTAGTGATGTAGATATCCCTTTCACAAGGACAAAAGAGAGGGAATTTTCTATACTGTTTCAGCCAGGCCACCAACACATTCTGGCAATTTTAACAGACTGATCTGAAACTCCTGTTGTGCTTTAAATTGCTGTTTCCATCTCCAGGACTATACATAAGGGTGCTGAGCTAGCATCTAGTTTGAATTTCTGTTGACAAATCAGAGAGGAGCTTTGGGGTTCTTTCCTAGTCTGATGCAAAGGCATGGCCTGTGGGTGTATTGCTAGGTGACTTTTCCTCCCCCAACAAATCCCACGTGAGGATCACAAATCTCCTTACTGAACTCTTGCTGCCCTGATGATGCAGCCCTGGATGTGCAGCCATAAGCCTCGCTCCTCCCACTACCCTGCTTCCTCCCCGTCAGGCACTGAATTCCCAGCCCTCTTCTCCAGCTCAGTAATAACAATAACGTCACTGGCACAACAGCAGGCAGGAAGATGATACATGCAGAAGTAGTGACAAACAGCTAATCATCTGACTTAGAGTTCTTATTAAAATGTCAGCGCACGGGCATGTGACAAACCCCACGTTCTGGGTCCATGCACTAGAGGGTGGAACTGGAAATGGGCTTGGATAGTTTTCCTACCTGCGACTGACAGCACGAAGTAGTTGTCCAAAGAGTGTCAAAACAATATACTCTTTCTTAACCTAGAGTGTCAGAACAACTCTGAGCACGAAGTATATCACTATGTCTGCAACTCTTGTAGGCAGAAGTTCATTCTAAAAGGGATTCCCCAAGTGTTGCCAATGCTGTAGCCCTAGAAGCAGGAGATAAAAATACTTGCACCGGTTCTGGAGGCAGGGTTTGGAGCAGATGCTGTATCACACAGTGCTCCAGGGGCACTGCTAGGAGCTCTGCAGTGCACTACTGTGAAGTGAACCAGCTTAGGTAGCTAACTGCCTAGAATTCTGTGAATTGAGGACAAAAATATTCATTGTTTGCCCTGTGTTGCTTGGAGATGTTATCTACCTGTATATCTCTTGGCAATCCCCTGAAGCTACTGTTCAGCCATCTACAACTCTGGACTTCTCTGATATTTCTTTCATTAGTACCTCCCACTGGGTACTTATTCCATTTGCGCCCCCACAGGCTGACTTTATTTTTTATTTAATCTTTAGTGTGGATTCAGCATATCAAAGCCTCTCTTGCCAGAAAACTTCTAGTTTTTAGTCTGAATTGTGATTTAACCACAGAGGGCGTACCTGAAGTCACTTCTGATTTTGCTCTGTTTGATGTCCATCCATGGCACAGCCCTTGCCTGGTGCTTCTCCTGGTGCTTCTCCTGCACCACTCGTGACTAGTCACCAGTTTCACTTGACGCTGGATCTATAGCAGCCTCAGAGCCAGTACTGGCACACTGGCCCTGGCGTGAGGGCATAGGGTTAGTCACTCCCAGCAAACAATGGCTAATTGTGCAGATGTTTTCCTTTCCTCCAGGAAAGGGCTCTGTATTGTATACCGAACTGCCACCTCACTGCTCCCTTTTCTGCAACTTCTTATTTTTTACAAAGAAGCTGCTCATTCCTCCCAAACTGACTGCATGGCCCAGCCTCAGCTCAAGTTGCATACAAATGATGTTACAAGGAGATTAAGGAATATACCTTGTTGTTGGTAAAAAGCAAAAAAGCAGCAGTAAAGGACACAACCCCAGATCTGAATAACACAAGTCTGAGATCCTTTTGTTCCAACCAGTGGTTTGGAGTGGCCTGTTGGGGATGGGTGTCATTATTCTGTGAAAACAAAGGAGCAACACAACAGGGGTGCTGGTGGGGTGTTTCTTTCTCCTTTGAGATCACTAGTCCTGTGCCTGCTCCAGTCCCACCCCTTTCCCAGTGTTTGTCCAAGGCTTGAGTGAACAAGTGAGCTAAAGCTGAGCTGAGGGTCAGTGAATTGGTTATCATGGTTATTTTCAGTACTTTGTGCATCCTTTTCCCCATCTACAGGTGGAATACTAGGGCTGTCTGGTGCATAGGCAGTGTGACAACATGGGTAAAGTCTGTAAAGTGTGTGAGGATCTTTGGATCTTAATTATTCATAACAAAAAACCAAATAAACTTAGGCATACCTGCTCTAGCACTTAACAACTGTAAGTGAGACAAGCAAAGTAGGATGTGAGCAGGCGAGAAAGGACAGAAGAGATAGACAAAACTGGCTCTGGTCAAGGGGAAACCACTGAAATTAGCGGGTAATGCACAGCTCTGGATACGACTGACCTGTAAATTTTCCCCTTGAAACTGAGAAAGGAGATAGCAGAGGTGATTTGATGCAGAGGAGGGGAAAACTAAGAATTTGAAAACTTCCCTTCTTATTATACGTCTTAAAAAAAAATACAATGTAATTATTTTTGCAAGTTGTTAAAAATTGTGCACTCCTGTTTTGCTAGGCAGGATTACTGTCCTGTGGAGCAGGGCTGCCATCTCGTGTTAAATGCCCGCATACCTCGGGGCTGGAAGGCAGTAGGAAGTGGCAGAGGAACGGTATGTTCCCCTTGGAAACAATTGTGAAGGCTTCCAGGAAGTTTCTGGGCTTGATAGCGCTTGACACATGTTCAGCAAAACCAAATGTCTCTCCTCACTTCAGGCTTTCACTGTGGAGTAAACAAGAGCTTTCCAGGAAATGCTCTGCAGCTTGGTGGAGAAGTCAGGCTTGAAGTGGACTTCAGAGAGCAGCTGATGAAATAGGTCACATTGGTAGATGTTCCAGAAATGGTTACTACTATTATTTCAAGTGTGCCGTATAGCAGAAGAGACATAACCTTAGATGTCACATTCATTCCATGCCAGTTTTTCCCTCATTAGTTGTACAGTTAGATAAGGATGAGGAAGACGTTTGTCACCTGGGAAATCAAGACCCTTGTTAAATTCCCTTGGATACAAAACTCCTATGACCGGGCAAGGTCTGGCTCATCATCAGAGATGTTCTGGTCATTGAATTTGGCTTTATGCTATCCCCAAAGCTATCTTATCAACCTTCTCTAAAATTCTCTATGGGTGTAATTGAAACAGCAGTTAGATTGCTAAACATATCTGGGGACCTGGTCGTTCTCCTTACCTTCAAAATAACCATATTTTCTGTATTTCACAGGAAAGAACAGCATATTAAGGACAGTGAGAATTTGGGTATTCTACTAGGAAGAGCCATGCACACACTTCAGAAAAATATGATATCCATGACCTGTGCATTCATATCAACATTAACATATACATGCAGTTCATTCATGGCTGCTTCTCATTTGATATTTGATGTCTTTCTGCTTTAATGTTTTCAATTGCTGAACATGGGGTAGAGACAATACTGATGTAATTCAAGAGTCACCTTCTTATGAGTACCTAGGCCAAGAAAACATTCTACAGATGGTCCATACCTATGGTCACCCAAAGAGTTTGATTAATATTTCTAAATTATTGAACATATTTGTATCAATAAGGAAAGACTCAAATTATTTCTATCTGAGAAATAGCTTAAGTGTTTTAAATGGTCTTATTTAATTTGATCTGCTTTTGACAGCACCAGTAGGAATAATGAATGAAAAAATGTGAACGCAACAAAAATATGGTTGAGCTTTATTTCAGGGGTAATATTCTTGCTCCCTCCCCCCCCCCCCTTTGATCTGTTAGTGCATACATTTTTTTTTAAATTCAAATATAAGAGCTTGTGACTACTATTTCTGAATTGCTATATATCCTATTCAGAACTGGACTGTCTTCATTCTATAGATCCTGTAAGGCATTTAGGGCATATCCTCCACATATTACCAATGTATGCTGTCTTTTGTTTGCATTGCAGATTGTGTTCCTACACAACTCCTTTTTTTTTTTCTAATGTACTATAAATGGTTGGCATTTTCCAGAAGTTTGGTGTTATTATTGGGTATCAAGGCCTTCTCACATGTCTTTGTTTTTCCTGTTGTGAAAATCATTCTGTCATCCCCAGGAAACTTAGGCTGGAGGCAAGCAGAACGAGCCAGCATCTGCAATCTCCCCGCAGGTCACTAGCCTGCAAAGTGGGTCAGCACCTTGGTCCCGCTGCCTGCTTATTTGTGCAAACTGTGATATTTGTGATGTGTGTATGTAATAAATGGACATAGAGAATGTCAATAGCTAATTACCTGAAGGAAGTGTCAAAAGAAGCCACCAAAATATGGTGGATCTGAAAATATATGGAATTTTAGTCTCTTTTTTTTTACCTTTCTCATTAGATTAAGAAAGCTAATCTGAAATTCCTAACCCTACCCAGAAGAATTAAGTCTCTGCACGTAATTATTCTGTATTATCTGCCATTCAGTAGAAACAGGCGCTAGTGCCCTGGGAGGGCTTCCTGGGCATCCTTGCCCTTGACAGATGCCTGCAATTTCTCCTCTGGCACTGGATCCAGGTCTGGCACTTTCTGCCCTGTCTTGGCAACTGTGAATCTGCTCATGCGCAGAGCCTCTTCGTAGACTGGAGGAGTGTCTGATGCCGAGAGGGGTGGTGTTCCCTGCGCAGCATTATGGGAGTGTGCCACTGCTAATATCCTCCTGGCAGCAGGCCCAAACACAGAGTGGAGAGCTGAAAAGGAGGAGACAAAAGCTGTTTGCCTCATCCTGGAAGCACCAAGTGATTAAAACAGGACAAATATATCTGCAGCACGCTGGCTTTTCTCTCTCCACAGCCTAAATGTTTGCCTTTTCCTGCCCCTTCTTCCTTCCCTAAAAAAGGTGTGTGAACACTCATCAGCAACATCCCACAATCAGTCCTTCCTCAAATACCACCGAGGCTCATAGCTGCCCCATTTTCACCCAAACATGTCTCACAGCTGATTCACTGTCTGGCTGCATTTGCTACATGAAGTCTGGTGAGCACCTTAATTTGTGCCATGTACAGATGCTGCTTGCCCTGCATTCTGCCATGAATTCCCTCTGCCAGCCTTGGAGTGCTGCAGTCAGTGCAGCCCCTCACTTCAGGGTGTATGGAGGTCCCCAGCCTCTGTCAAAGCCAACTCACAGGTAATGGTGCTCTGGAGGGTGCTGTCATGATCAAAAGCAATGACGGTAACCTCATAGGGCTGAGGACCTGATTCCTCCCCTGTGTGATGACAATGAAAACAGCATCTCACGCAGATGGAAACCAGGCCACACAGGAGCAGCAGCCCACCGATCACCACAACCAGCCTAGAAAGAGAGAGGAGACAGGATTAGGACATTAAGATTTTGTTTGCAGGAGACCTCTTAATGTCTTTCCCTGCATAAAGCAAGGATAATGTCAATGCTAGATAGTCTAGTCATCTGGGGCCTTGTCCACTAGAGTTCGGACAGTCTCCAGGGATGGAGATCCCATGTCCCCTGCAGGCATCTGTTTCAGTGCCGCACCATCCTCAGGGGAAGCATTTTTTCCTTCTGTCTTATCAGAATTTCCCTGTACGCAGCTTAGCCAGTCAGCTCAGGTCCTTCTGCGGGGCACCTCTGAGAAGGCTCTGGCTCTATCTTCTCTCAAGATCCACCTTCGGTAGTAGAAAACTGCAATTAGGTTGCTCCCTTAGCCTCCTCCACACTGAACAAACCTGGTCCCTTCAGCCCCTCCTCATACATCATGTCCTCTGGACCTGCAACCATTTTATTTGCTCTCCAGTGGACTTGCTTCAGTTTGTACTCTCCTTTGTACTGGGAGACGAAAACTGGACTACGCATTCCATATGTGTCCTCATGAGTGACAAGCAGAGAGGAAAAATCATCTCTCAATCTGCTGGCTATACTGATCAATGGAGCCTTGTAGACGTCCATCCTTTTTAATCTCATCCTGATGAGAATTACTAAGGAATCAGACTGAAATTACTTTTTAAATGGGCCTTTTAAAGGGCATATTGTGCCAGAAATTATTTATTAATATTGTTAATCAGACTAAATTAATATGTGGAATAAAAAGGGAGTCTGGCAAGTCAAGATTTGTTAAAGACGATGTGATATCTAAAGGGTTGCCTTGCTACTGCAGACCATTAGAGCAACCCAAGGGAAAGTGGGGGGTGGCATCACACTTGAGCAGGTCACATTTAATCCCACTGTTTGCTACTGGCATTGTTCAGACATGCATATTTTTACAATAAACATACACCATCTTACCAGATATACCACAAATGGTCCCACTCCATACCTGAACAGCTGAGGAGAAGAAGATACAAGAAATAGTTAGCCAGAGAATACAAAATACATGGGAGGATCTCAACCATACACTCTTCAGGTTCCTCTCATGCTCCTTACTTACCATTCAGCTTCTAAATGGCGCAACGATGAGAAACTCACTGTGCTTCGTGGAGGATACAGTTGACCAACCTCATCAATCTCCCTGTTAGACTTCCCCTTCTGCTTGGCTTTATCTCTTTATTGTTCTTCCGATATTTGTGCCTGCCCAAGTCTGTTTACAAACCTTAGGGATTTGCATTTGCATTTGCTTTTGTCAGAATATAATTTCTGTTATTCTTACAAATGACATCTCCAAGAGTATATTTCAAACCAGTTTTTCAAGAAACAGTCAATTCCAAATTCATAATCTCAGCCAATCAAAATGACACCAGAAAGCTCTTAACTATTACAGTTACACAAATAGGTAGCAGGAACAGTATGGCATGATCAGTATGTTGATCAATAAAATAGTAATTAATACACTTCACATTCAAAGAGATGGAGATTTTATGTGAGTTTTCAGTAGTTACAGTTAAATAAGCTTGTCAGCCACCACATCATAACAGTGATGTCTACTATTGCCTTTTTCTGTCATTGTCTTCTTAAAAAAGTGCAAGATAGACAAATACTCACAGTTCAGTGTTGAGACAGCTTTCCTCACCTCTGACTTGGGAGAACTAGAAGGAGAAAACAAAACAAGACACAAATAGAATGAATTAAGTTTGTCATATACAGCTTTGATACCTGGACCATTACCAGTCTGAATCTCCTACGGTAAGGACTTATTGCTATCTATCTTCCGTTGTATGCATCAAATATTTTGCTATAGTTTTGAAATTACTGTGGTACCAACTGCATTGTTTCATATCTTGACTTCCTGTAGTCATTAAAATCCTACTTAGCAGTGTTCCCAGCACACACCCTGGCTTACCTTCACCTTCACCACAGGTTTCCTTCTCCCCTTACAGATGTAGATCCTTCTCCATACTCAAATATTAAGAACCTTTAAATGTCCTGCTTCATATTATACCCATATTGACTTGAATTCTGCCTAGTCTCTCCAGGGCTCTTATCCTTCTAATTTCTTTGGGTACCCTGACCTCTGTGTTACCATCTCTGGAATAGCATGTCTGCCTTTTATATGTCTAGTTCTTTCTAACATCAGGGAAATTATTGTGACTGTCAATTGCTAATGCTCCTCTATCTTTCTAAGGTAACTTCTTAACTGAGCAGAGATCCCATAAAAAGGAACCTGGGATGTGACTTACCCATAAGAAACACCCTAAACCAAAGCAGATCATGACTGGGCTATGAATCCCTGTAGGGTGGGTAGTTCAGTGGCCTCTTGGTGTCTCAAGCTGCTCGATGTCTTCTTGTCCTTTCTAGTTTCTGTTCATCCTCACCAGTTCACTGACCAGAAGAAGGAGCAGATTCCCTACTGTGTGTTGAATCCAGTTTCTTCTTCCTGTTCTATCTCGTTCTCTCCCCCTCTGGGTCTATCCTTCTTCTCTGCCCTTCAGGTTTTTGCTTTCTCTCTTTCCCTCTTTGTCACTGGCAATTCTTGTTTGTTTCTGTCTGTCTTCTTTTGTTATTCTCTTGGCTTGCTTCTCTCCCTCTTTTGAAGAGATCTCTAAAGCCTTCCAGTCAGATCAGGAGAAAAGCGGTTGCTACATGTTCTTACTTTAGATGTTGAACTAGTTCAGTGAAGGACATCGTGACATCTCTGCAGACCTGACCCTCCCCTTCTGTGAGCAGAAAGGGTCTCTAAGTTTGTTCAGTCCCAATTATTCGTCTCCCCGCCCCTACCCTGAGGGGTGTGGGTTGAAGGTCATGTTACTGACCTGTTTAAATGAAGTTCAGATTCCTTTCTCTCCTCCAGTACCGTTTCTGTCCCTGCACTCACAATGTCCAACCTTTGTGGATCCATTCTATTGATTTTAGCCATAGGGTCAACATCCAGAGTGCATGTTACAAGCAAGATGTTCCTGCTGTAGTGAAAGAATTTGCCATATAATAATTATATACAGCATTTTATATGGAGAGTTATATGTATATACGTGTATCTGAATGCAACATATATGCACATATCTGTCCTGGGTTCAGCTATAACATTTATTTTTCTCACATCTATGCATATATATTATAGATCGTATCATATATGTATGCATATGCACACACACACACATACTTGTATATGTATATGCATATGCGACAGCTCTTGCGTCTCCTGTTTTAAGGCTCCGCCACCATCCCTCTTATCTGAACTTCCTGCATGGCCAGCCAAGTCCCCCTCAGTGTTGTGCATTACAGGGAATACATGTTGACCTGGACACTATTTGTCCTGCAGCTGGTTATATTAGTAGGTTGCGTTCAACGAACCATTAATTTTCTCTCTTGCACAACTGCTTTAGATTTCTGTTACTGCTCACAGCTATTCAGAGTGTTATTTACATGCATGTAATTGTGTTCACCTCTTTCGAAAAGCTGAGAAAGAAAAAAATGCTCTGCAGTAATGTGTTACTATTTGTGTTTGGGAACCACCTGGGTCTGGTGCATAAATATATGTTAATGGCAAGATAGCAACTAGAGAAACTTGTTGCCCCATGTTGCAGTCACAATGCATTCACATTAAACTGGTGAATCATTAGCCTTGGTGATGCATTTTAGAGTTGCAGAGCAAGACCAATAGATTCATGAACATAACGTACTCTCTCAAGGCAGGCTAAAAAAAGTTTACTGTTCTCTAATTATAAAAGCAGTGGTGCAGTATAAACATCCCTTAGTATGAGTTTTGCAGTATAAACATCCCTTAGCATGAGTCTATCTATCTATCTATCTATCTATCTATCTATCCGTATGTACATACACACATACATCCCTCTCTATTACTAGAAGAAGGTTTCTGAGGCCTGGTGGACAAATAAGAAACATAGAAATATGAGGTATATGCTTTGTATTTATATGAGAATTGCCCGATACTATTTTTGTCTCTCTCCTTTTTTGTCTTTCTCCTTAAATTCTTTTGTGTATTATAGGAGTTTTATAAGAAAAGACCCAGCAGAACTGTAAAGTAGCCTTTCTTATATGCATAATTTTTAAAACTGGTAGGATTCAATATGGAAAGGAAGTGCAAATTTACAATGTTTTTCAGGGATGTTTTATTATCAGTGTGATAATTCAGTAGATTATCGCTTGATTTTTAACTGAAATTCAGTCTCATGAGGATTTCAAATTCTAGAAGGATCAAACTGGAGAAATATCAGATAAAGTGATAAAAAATTTCTCTGAAGAAAAAGCATTAGTGTGACATAAAACAGTGACCCCTCCTGTTAAGTGCACATCATAACTCATTCTTCTTAAAACTTACTGATCACTCTGTTTCTATGGCATTGCCATTAATACTGTTCTTCCAGTAATCCACCTATGGTCTTGCTAGCCTGTCATTCAACGATGCTTTCAATTTCTCCACATTACCCTGGTATTTTGCCTCAGTTATCTCTATTCTATCTTTATTTGCTTTATGTTATATTGAAGTGACTTTTCTCTTTCATATTTCCCCCTTACCACCTTTCAAAAGGTTTAAAAAATGTGATCGGACTCTTACAGAATTGCTAAAACAAAAATATCTCATCACTGACTTTTTCTCTCTTCTTTGTTTTTGTTTAAAATCTAAGAGTCCATTCCATAGTATTCTATGATTGAATCTGTGAGTTGAACATATGCTTGCTTGGATGCCAGGGAAAGCAGATTTTGGCATGGACAGAAAATACTTGTGTTCTCTCTGCTTCCCTCTTCTGGTTGCATCAAGGGATGCATCTCAAGCCAGTACTAATTTTCTTTTCTTAGGTAGCACGATCTTAACTGGGAGTAAAGCTTCCTAATGAGCTGAAAAACTGCTGTTGTACTGCTTTTAGAAGTTGTTGAGAAATTGCTGCTTGTTCCCTGTTACTCTTCAAAGGAGTATTCCACTAGAGCCAGCTTGATTAGTCATCCCCAATGCTTCCCCACGGACATTTAGAAATACAAAATATGGAAACACATTTGGGGCTCACAAGGACCCTTGATACTTCTGCAGGTGTAGTAAGACACCTTATTTATTACCTGTTATTTAAGACACCTAATTATCAAAGCTTTCATGTATTTTACATTGATTGATAATAATCCGAAAGGGCTCTGTTACTTGCAAAGCAAAACCAGATCCTTTTTTAATAAACTGTGCATAAAGAGGCAGAACACTTCCCTCCCACATTTCATGCAGTCGTGGTTTAACCCCAGCTGGCAACTAAGCCCCACACAGCTGCTTACTCACTCCTGCCTGGTGGGATGAGAGAGAGAATCAGAAGAGCAAAAGTGAGAAAACTCATGGGTTGAGATAATGACAGTTTAATAGGTAAAGCAAAAGCCACGCACAAAGCAAAGCAAAACAAGGAATTCATTCACCACTTCCCATCACTGGCAGATGTTCTTCAGGACAGTAGGGCTCCATCATGCATAACAGTTATTTGGGAAGACAAACACCATCACTTCGAACAGCCCCTCCTTCTTTCTTCTACCCCCAGCTTTATATGCTGTGCATATCCCATATCATATGCTGATGCCATATGGTATGGTATATCCCTTGGGTCAGCTGGGGTCAGCTGTCCTGGCTGTGTCCTCTCCCTACTTCTTAATACCCCTAGCCTGCTCACTGGTGGGCAGGGTGAGAAGCAGAAAAAGCTTTGACTCTGTGTAAGCACTGCTCAGCAATGACTAAAACATCCCTCTGTTATCAACACTGTTTTCAGCACAATTCCAAAACATAGCCTTATATTAGCTGCTATGAAGAAAATTTACTCTATCCCAGCCAAAACCAGCACACATGCTCTTTCCACATAGGACATATGTAGGGCATAAAGGTTACCTATCCTTGACAGAAAATGTGACAGAGGATTCAAAAGCTCTGTCTCCAATGAGCTTTATGAAGCTCACTGGAGACAGCATAAGGCAGTCCTGAAAATTATCTATATGTGTCTGCCCAGATGCTGGAGTCTAAGTCACTGCACCTGCTTTTTCCATGGTAAGGTAAAAGTCTGTGAATGTCTTCTGCACTGTACCCAGGGAGCTCTATCTCCAGCAGCCTGGGCTTGGCAAAGCCCTGGTGAAACGTGGTACTGGGGGGTTGTGTTCTGTGCTCATCTTGTTCATGAGTTGACAGCTGGTGAGAGCAGCAGTTCTGAGTCTGCACGAAGTAGAGCCATATGAAGTAAAACTTAAAATTCATATCTCATTCCTGACATTTTGCCAGCAAACCTAGAAATACCAGGAAATGTATGACCAGTTAAGATTCTCCCTCTTATTCCTAGCACTCAAAGTTCCAAAGAGTATGGTGCAGATGCTAAAGCTGGCATTCCTTCTTGGATGCAGCAGCAGCCCTAGAGCACTGGCATGCTGCTGTGTTCTGTCAATCACTCTTGCTAAAAGCAGTGATTATCACATGTGTTTGTGCCTAGGCTACTTCCAGCCCAGAGCAAGTCCAGGAGCACAGCATCATACTCTGGTACATGAATTTTCTACCCAGTCTCCCCATTAGCTCAGGAGATGTCTTCGGCTTATTACATTTTACAGTGCAGACATACCTGGAACAGCAGATGGGAAACCCGGATTAATTTCTTTGTGTCCTAGGAATGGGCAATGGCTGTGACAAGTCAGTGTGGTACCCCATTAAGACAAGCATGATGTGTGTGCTTACAAACAATAAGTAAAGGGTATCAGGATGTTGTTCACTTCATTTTGCCACCAGTTCTCCTGTGCCACTTGAGAGATCAAGGAACCCTTCTCGCTGAATTTACTGAATCTTAATCACTGTATAGTAAACCCAGGAAACAAACACTCCTGCTGCTGAAAAACTTCAAGGAATTGTTTAGACTCAATCCGAAATTAATGTAATTTCCTCTTCACATCTCACCTTCCTTTTTTTTTTTTTTTTTCCTACAGAAAGGATGTACCCTCAAATTGGGGAACTAGGCATCTGTTCCAGGAACTGAGAACTGTAAGATTTCCATTCCCCATTGAATTTTTGCACACACAGAGGAGATTTAAGTACTGTTCTGGGACTCTGCTACATGTAAACAACCCCCAGTATCACTGTGTCATGAAATCCTTTCGCATGAGCAAAAAAACCCATTCAACATTTGCATTAATCACTCTGTTAGCTCCTAATGACACTGACGGTTCGTTTGATCCCAGCCAGATCAGATTATCCCTATTTCTCCTGCGGGACTAAGCAAACTTTTGAATTTTCCTGTAACCTTGCCAGAAATGACAAGTGAAGAAGTGACATACGCAGACCTGAAGTTCGTGACTGATGTTCTTGTTTTTCTGTGATTCAAGTCATCCTGGTCTGCCACCTTATGCATAAAAGGGATGAAAACTTCACCCTGCAAAAGGCAATTATGGAAAGCCTCAACCTGCAGCTAGAGCTCCTCGAGGCTCAGAATCTGAACTTGACAGAGACTGTAAAGTAACTTGCCACCTCCAGAGGTACATAGTAGTGGGAAGGTGATGGTTGCATTGCTTTATGGTAGCCATAGATTGATTTTATTTTTTTTTCTACCAACTGTATTTGAAGGACAAATCAAAATTTCTAACATAGCCCTGAATGGTTTCATTTAAAAACAAACTTCAAGCTGCATTTCCATTTCGATAATTTTTTAAGCATGTCTTTCTGAAGTATGTTTACAGAATTTTTATAATGGAGCTGGTTTATACCCTAAACCAAATATTTTCATTCAGAAAATACCACAATTATGACACTTCAAAACCAACAACAACAACAACAAAACCCAAAACATTTCTAATGGAAATTAATTCATTGATGATTCATTGATGCTACTACTCCTTTCACAGTTGGTTTCAGGGAATTATAGTAAAAATGTTTTGATAGAAAATTCCTACTGGCTTTAATTGTTTGGAATGCTTTGATTCCTCAAGACAGCTTCATTCTGTCTGTCAGTAGTGGGTACAGCAGTGTAAATACTGCTGCTCTCTACCAAATGTGATTGTAATCACTGGCTTTAACAGTTTACAGACTTTATGCTGAAGGTATTTTTTTCTTTGTTCTTGTGCAAAATAATGATGTAAAACTTTAATGATGGGTTAGCTGAATATGCTGGATTATCATATAACAGAGCGAAAAGAATCATAAAAAATTAGCATCTTGTGAGACAGTGGCAAGGTTATCTGTGTAGATGTCTGCATTTGAATTTAGCACAAACCATAAGCTACTTGTCAAAGTAAAGTGCACTGTGCTGTGTTACCTATTGCCATCCAGCATCAAGTCCTGAAATTCCCAGCTGGTACTGGTTTGTTACAGTATAAAATGGCCCTGTGAACTGGAGACCCATGAACATGATTCATCCTACGGTTGGAACCCAGTTCCCAGAGATCTTCAGAATACTTTGGCTGGCAGGTGTTGCTGCTTGCGATTATTTCAGTTTCCAGCTAGAAATGGAATTCCTCAAATGGTGCAGGAGTGAAAGAAAAATCCAACATTTTGAGTTCCTTCTGGCTTCAGTATTACTCAGGGTCTCAACTGGCATCTAACAGAATAATGTGGCAGAATAGAGTCAAAGTGCAGCTGTCCAAAAGGTATTTTCTTTAACAATGGTGGGCTCATCTTTTGCTTTGGCTGGCCATCACTATCAGAGATCTGCGCACTGAATCCACAGCAAGGATAAAATGCTATAAGAAAAGTTAAAGAATAAATTGAATTGTAAAGCACGTAGAAGGGAAGAGCTGTTAAGATCCTTTCCAACCCTAACCATTCTATGGTTCTATGTTAACAAGAAGTTACAAATGTGTTCACATGAACAGAGAAGTACCCATACGACTGAAAGTCTAGGTTTCCTTTTACGTCCACCTAGATCCATGTCTCTGTGCACATGGCTCAACCTTCCAAAATTTCCTCTATTTGTATTTTACCAGCACCCTCCAGGTTTACTGGTCAGATTCAAAAAATCTTTATTATTTGTTTTTCTGATTTTCATTTAGAAATGTTTTTCTGGTCTTCTGGCAACGGGATTTATAAAGTCTCCGATGAAGACATGAATTTATCTGCAGAATGAAGGAGGAATTGTTTCTCCTCTATGATAGAGAGTCTCTGCACTGCTTTAGTGATCCTGCAGGGATCCACTAGACCACTAGAAATTGTTGTCACTGACACACCTGATCACGTGCTCTGGTTTTTTTAAGGACATAAATGTATTCCTTGCCCTGAGAACTGGCTACAGTACGGGGAGAACTGCTACTTCTTTTGGGAGGAATGGAAAACCTGACAAGAAAGCAAGGTGAAATGCTTTGCTCTGGAGTCTAGACTTCTTAAGATAGAGAGTAAGGAAAAGCTGGTAAAGATTTATTTATTTTTTTCTCTCTAACTAACTATACACTCTTCATTTTACCATGGCCTAGGTAGCCATTCCATCCTTCCACTGGTCCAGTATGCTATGGCATGTGTGTGCTAGACCAGGGGCAAAAACTGACCATGCCCCTTTGGAGTTCCTATACCTGTACTGTGGCTGCACCCTCCCTGGTGCATCTCTGCTGACTTCATGGGAGACCCAACTTGGGTCTGTGTCTAGATCCCATCCCACCTCAGGGCAAATATAAATGAGCTAGTAGTACTGGTTGGCATCTCTTGTCTTGTCTTGCTGGGGCAAACTATTTAGCAAATATCAGAAGCCTGGTCTTCAGCTTCTTGTTGTCCACAACTAGAAAGCTCACCGGCCTGCCCGGCTCCCTGGCCTCTTCTCCCATGTGAGCAGAAGAGGATCTATACCTTTTTCTGATTCTTCAGTTGTAGATGAATCAGCAGATAAAGCACAGCCAGAAGAGCTCTTCAGCACAAAGGAAGTTCTACCCAGACCCTTAATAGCAACGGGTCTCTTCATCAGGGACTGTAGCAATAGGACAAGGGGTTGTGTGTTCAAACTTAAACAGGGGAAGTTCAGGTTAGGTGTAGGGAAGAAGTTCTTTACTGTAAGGGTGGTGAGGCATTGGAACAGGTTGCCTAAAGAAGTGGTGGATGCTCCATCCCTGGCAGTGTTCAAGGCCAGGTTGGGCAGAGCCTTGGGTGGCATGGTCTAGTGTGAGGCATCCCTGGCAGGAGGTTGGAACTAGGTGACCTTAAGGTCCTTTCCAACTCTAACCATTCTATGATTCTATGATTATGCCTTGAACTCCATGGTTTTATTGTCTGTATTTTGAATTTCCTGTGTACAAGGATAGCAAATGATGCAAAGGCCTTTTCCTGCCTGGCTTATGCAACCAGGGTGTTGGAAGGAAGTCGTTATCATATACCCATTACCCAGCTAATGTGCCAGCTTTTGTTATCTCAATAGTGGTTTTAACTGAGAGCTATGAAAACTTTAAGGAGGTTAATTTTCCTTATGTCCAAAACAGCACTGACTGCCAGAAGTAAGAGGCACTGCCCAGATTCACTTGGGAAATAAAGTCTGTTGTGACACACAGGTGGGAGCAGGTCGCTTTCATTTGCCTCTCTGCTTTTCCAAATCATAGGCTGTTGTGACTGAAGCAGGGATGTGATTCACAGGCTTTGCATTTATTTCCCTACAGGACTTCACAATGCGATCAGCACTGTCTTGCAGTTCTTCCTTTTTCTGGATTGGGCTGCCTCACAACAGAGCTGGGGGGCCCTGGCTATGCGAGGATGGATCAGCTTTCTCCCCTGATCTGTAAGTCCCTGCACAGATAGGAGCAGACCATGTCCAGGCATATTTGTTCTGAGTCAGAAGCAGCAACCTTTAACTTCCACTCAGTAATGGCCTGTCCCCTTGTCTGCTTGCCAGCAGACAGGTTTCCCATCATCATTCACTCATCAACCTAGGCAAGCCCCCAGCGGAGAGCTTGTATGCTATTGAGGGTCAAATGGGTAGCAGCAGTCAGGAATTTTTGTATCAACCTGTGACTTTTTCCATGGGATGATGAATATCTCTGCTATTTTTCACAGGTTTCAGATCCAACAAGCCAGCTCGAGTCCTTCTCTAGATTGTGTGTGGCTTCAAGGTGTGAACATAGGCACTGCACAGTGTGGCGAATACAAATTTTAAATCTGTGAGAAAGTGTGGATATGGTGATGGTCGAGCAAGTGAGCTACTCAGACAGGCACTAGGGTGCAGAGCTCTGTAGAGAGCCTGGTCCTGGGATACACTCACAACAGTGGGGGCAAGTGCTACCCCAGGATTTGCAAGAGGCAAAACGTTAACCTGGGTCTTAGCTCAGCCAGACTCCTTGGGCTTTTGTTAAATATAATTTAATTTCCTCTTTTTTCTTTCAGCCCTTGCATTCTTATGTTAACACTTCTCATAAATTCCTTTGTAAATGAAACAAAATTAAGTACATGATTCTGGAACTCCATTGTAAAGATTCATACCTATCTCCCAGAAACAGGAATCAATGACCATTTGTAAGAGCAACACATCATATTTTCAAAATCTATCCATTGGGTATTCACAGATGTGAGCTCCCAATTTACGATAGATTTCCAAATATTTTATTTAATTTCACTCTCAATCTGCTGATAACTAAAAAGTTCAACCAAATCAGAGCCTCACTTAAAAGATAAAAATATTTCTAGTCCTCCCAGTTAGACAGAAAAACTTTCAAATGGGCTCAAAAAACAGAAGGCAAATACACAACACATCTTCATTGAGGAAGGTCAGCAGTGTGTAATGCTCAGGAATGCCAGTCCAACTACTAGTGTATTGTTCTCATGTGTTGGGTGTTAGGGAAGGGAGCTGCATTCCTCTAAGACATCTGCCTTGAAAATAATCCATGTCACACATGATGCAGTTCTTCGATTTCTCAAATCCGTTTTCCATTCTGTTGCAGAATTTCACAAGTAGAATAAATATTGCTGCTACTGATCTTTTCTGTAGTGTATTTTTTAGTAAGTCACTGCACACAGTGACTCAACAGCTATCAAATAAAGGGCCTTTAATCATGCAAAGCCTCCTGCCACTTCACTGCTGTTTAGGAGCCTGTTCAAAGAGAAGACTGCATCAGAGAGAGCATATCTCTTCTGTGTCACTAGCAAACAACAGAGGTCATTGAAATCTCTCAGGAGCAGTCAAGTTTATGGCTAGGACTCCTGTTCCTGTGTGTATTTTGTACTAATCTGAGACATTGAATGAAAATTGATCTGTTGGAAGATGAAGATATTTAGGCAAGCCTCTACTTATCTTTATTTCAGACATAAAACTATGCATCAGAAGTGTGCAGTAGTAACAGCCAACAAGTGTGGTGCCTCTGTAACTAAATGAGTGCTTAGCAATCAGAAACCTAGAATGGTTTGGGTTGGAAAGGACCTTAAGATCATCTAGTGCCAACGTCCCTGCCATGGGCAGGGACACCTCCCACTAGACCAAGGCTCTGTCCAACCTGACCTTGAGCACTGCAAAAGATGGGGCATTTACCACTTCTTTAGGCATTATCTTAATTATAGATATGACGAAATAGTTTAGAGAAGCAGGGACAACAGAGTGTCTTGCCGCACAGCTATCTCATAGTCTGGAAATGCTGCAATTTCTAAGTCTAAGCACAGGGCCTCAGCAGCCATGGAAACACTACCTGGGATCCCAGCGCTGACTGGTCTACAGGGGATACAGTTAAAATGTGAATGGTGGGAGGGGTAACCCATACAGGGCTAACCATTGCATTCTGCATTCTGCATTCTGCTACCTATGAGGTCTGGTCCTTCGAAATTACCACTACTTTAATGTCAATTTGTCTTGAAAGCAAAGTCATCTCTGCTGTCATTTGGCTGCAGAAAGCATTCCAAACTGACAAAGTTCAAAAGGCAGCATGCAATCCGTTAATTGAATGAACTGACTCATTTCAAGTTATACAAGCTCATAGACAAATCTTTGGGTTTTGTTGCACACTGAAAAAGAGTAAAGGGGGTTTTTTGATAGCTACTGCTAGATTAGTAATTAGTTGTTCTCTTTTGTTGCTCTAAGGTCTTATTAGCACAGCCAGTTCTGTATTCTTGAGGTTATGTTTTTCACTGTGATAAAAAAATCGAGTATATAATTAGCCTTTTCAATTCAATACAAAGTCTGTTAAAATCAGAATATAAGCCTTGTACCTATGGCATGTTGTTACAAAACAAGACATCAGCTCACAAGCCACTCTCAGTGCTTCTTGGCAAATAATTTCTTTACTGTTTCCAACATGACTCTTTGTTTCAGTAGATCTACCAATCCCATGAATGTTTTTCTTTGTAGTGCCTATGTGTTTTAAAAACAAATTGTTCTGCTCACTTAGTTTTCTTCTATTGCTTTCATTTGCTTCTTATTTATGTATAGCTGCAGAAGTATTGGCATATTTCTTGGCAAAGCTTAGAGATGCAACCTCGAAGGGAGGGTCACAGCTTTACTTTTTAATGAGTTTTCTTCTCTGCATTGTCATGCTCTTTACCCTGGTGGCAGACAGTCAATAAACCATCTGCATCATAAAAACTTATACAAATCCAAGTGGGGAAAAATGTTCTTGCAGCAGGACCCAGATACTCATAATTAGCAAAGAAAATGCATGCATCTCTGATTTCATGTGGAGACAGAAGCTGCTGTCTTTAACAGCAGGCCTTGCAAAATATACTGTCATTTTCAAGTTGCACAGCTACATGATAGATAAAAAATGCTGCTAAATCAACTCTGCTACAGACTGCTGAGAGAACAAGGAAGCAAGGAGAGAAGCACAATGATTTATTGAATATATAACAGTAAACACAGCTGCATATTGGGTGCATTGAGGGAAATATTTAAGTTTTCTGAGGTTTTCAGTTTTGTTTAAAGTATGTGTTCATGTCCTGGACCTAAAATCAAAGCCAAAGGCATGGAAGATGGTCAAGAGAGTTTTTTTTCTGTGCTCTTGGAATGCTTCAGACAGAGTCAAGATTTTCAGAACCTGCATTTAAACCTATGCATTCAAGCTTGTTTAGCCTAATCTTTTGCCCTGTCTCTAATCTTTGATTGTCTTTCCACCACCATCTCATCTCAGACCCTCTTGGTTAAAAGAACTAGTTTTAATGCTAAAAGAAGAAGTAAAAAGGGAAACACTACTCATCCTCCAGTTCTCTGGTAAGAATCATGTGGGGATTTTTTTTTTCATTTTGCTAAATTAAGCTTCTCATCCTGTAAATTCAGTATAAAGAAATTTGTGATTTAACACTAGAAAGGTAAAAGGCAGAGCTTGTCTAAATGCTTCCAGAGAAGCCTATTTCTATTTCTGTTTCAGAAATTTGGAGTCAGTGTTGTGCACACATATGACTTCTATCCTGAAAACTTACCTACCCTTCCTGCTCCTCACCATTCTGGAGACCCATCAAGAAACTGAACAGGAGGAAATGCTCACTTCTGTAGAAGGGTTGCCCTTTTGTTCTGATTTGAAACAAAACCATTCATTTGTGAAATATTTTTTTGGCAGAGAAAGAACTCATAAGTCTGATTCAGCCATCAGCAGCAAACCCAGTATTTCCTTCTTATTCAGTGTTTCCTGTATTTTATTCTTCTCTCAATCTTTAGATTTACTGGACTTTTTTCAGAAGAACACAGCTAGTAACAGTGGGCACCTGAAACAAACAGACTCAAGTGACATATGGAATTGGAGCACTCAGCTGGAACACAATTAAATGCACAAGACGCCTTTGTGGGTAAAGCATTTCCTGGAGACAGACAGTCAAATGACCATGCTGAAGTCATATTTGCTGCTATTTTTAATGTCAGATTAAGTTGAAGGCTTGTCATAGCACAAGTTGTGGTGCATATATTTAATAACAATTGTGTAGCTGGAAAGCAGTATTTTGTAGGGAAAAGCAAATAAATAATTAATATAAAATTGCCCATGTTATGATGGCAAAAATCTTACGCACTTAAAAAACTTGCATCTTGAAGCATAAGGTTACAACCCTAGGGAAGGGAGCAGTTTGTTCTGCTGTATAAGTAAGACCGTGTCACAAATATTACATATTCATAGACCAAGAAGTGTCTTTGTTGAATGTGGTGGTTCCAGTTGAATCCCTATGCGAAATGCGTATGGAAATATGCATCAAATTTCTAGCGGATGTAATGTATTAACTGTGACAGAGTACTCCAAGATACCTTTCCCAATTTGTCCACTCAACTCAGTTTTCCAACATGAAGTAAAGATCTCAAAGTCACTTTCAAATCAGTGTTGCTACTAAAAAATGGCAAACGCTATAAATTAAATTGAGCACCTCATTTCAACATGGCCACATCAGTATCACACAGAGATTTCATTCATTAGGATCTAAAATTTGAGCTCCTGGAAAACACACAGAATCACCAAATGGTTGAGGTTGGAATGGACCTCAGGTCAGAGGACTGGAGCACCTCTCCTATGGGGAAATGCTGAGAAAGCTGGGCTTGTTCAGTGTGGAGAATAGAAGGCTCTGGGGAGACCTTATTGTAGCCTTTCAATATATAAAGAGAACTTAAAGGAAAGACAGAGAGAGACTTTTTACCTGTAGTGACAGGCCAAGAGGCAATGATTTTAAACTAAAAGATGGTAGATTTGCATTGGATATAAGGAATAAATACTTTATGATGAGGGTGGTGAGACACTGGCAGAGGTTGCCCAGAGAAGTTGTGGATGCCCCATTCTTGGCAGTGTTAGAGGCCAAACTGGATGGGGCTTTGAGCAAACTGAGCTAGTGAAAGGTGTCCCTGCCCATGGCAGAATGGGGTAGAACTAGATGATCTTTAAGGTCTCTTCCAATCCAAACGTTCTGTGATTCTATCACCTCTGGAGGTCATCTGCTCCAACCCTCCTGCTCAAGCAGGGCCACCTAGAACCAGTTGTCCAGGACTATGTTCAGATAGCTTTTGAATATCTCCATGGATGAAGACTTACACAACCTCTCTGGGCAACCAGTGCTAGTGTTTGGTGCCACTCACAATAAAAAAGTCTTTCCTGATGTTCAGAGGGAACCTCCTGTGTTACAGTTTGTGCCCATTGTCTCTGGTCCTGTCACTGGGCACCACTGAAAAGAGCCTCACTCTGTCTGCTTTGTATCCTCCCTTTAGGTGTTTATATGCATTAATAAGTTTACCTCCACACCTTTTCTTCTCCTGACGGCTAAACCATCACAGCTCTCTCAGCCTTTCCTCATAGAAGGGCTGCTTCAGTCCCTTCGTCATCTTCATGGCCCTTCACTGGACTCTCTTCAATATGTCCATGTCTCTGTTGTACTGGGGAGCCCAGCACTGGACCCAGGTATGATCTCACCAGTGCTAAGCAGAGGGGAAGAATCACCTCTCTAAACCTGCTGGCAACACTCCTAATGCAGCCTAGGATGCCATAAGCCTTCTTTTCCACAAGGGCATACTGTTGCCTCATGGTAAATTTGGTGTCCACCAGATCCACAATTCTTTTCTGCAAGGCTGCTTTCCAGGTGGTCAGTCTCCAGCATTACTGGTGCATGAGGTTTTTCCTTTCCAGTTGCAGGACTTTTCACTTCTCCTTATTGAACTTAATGATGGTCTCATTCAGCAGTGGGTCTACGTTTTCCCTAATCTTTCTTTTGTCACCTATGTACTTGTAGAAGCCCTCCTTGTTGCCTTTGACACCTCCTTCAACAGATTCAATTCCTTTTGGGCTTTGGCTTTCCTAACCTTATCCCTGCCTGCTTAGACAGTGTTTCTGTGTTCCTTCCAGGATACCTGTCGCTGCTTCCACTCTCTGTATGCTTCCTATTTGTGTTTGAGTTTTGCCAAGATAAACTTGTTCATCCATGTAGATCTTGTTGCATTCCTGCCTGGCTTCCTACTTGTTGGGTTGGCTTTTGAGTTTGGAGGAGGTAATCCTTGAATATTAACCAACTTTCTTGGGGTTCTGTTCCCTCCAGAACCTTATCCCATGGGACTCTTTTGAGTCAGAAGACTCAGATCTTTGAGGAGGACAAAGTCTGCTTTCCTAAAGTCCAGGATGGTGAGCCTGCTTTTTACCTGCCTCCCTCCCCTCAGCATCCTGAAGAAGATACACCAGACACAGTTGCTTATATTTAGAAAATCATCCATTCCGGAAGACAATTAATATACAATACCAAAAATATGTGGTTACCATTACATCAGTGTCCTGGGTTCAGGATACCTGATAACACATCAAAATTGTAAGCATTACTCAGCAACAACTAAAAACATCGGTATGTTATCAGCGTTGTTCTCAGGCTAAAGTCGAAAACACAGCACTGCACCAACTACTAAGAAGGAGAAAAATGACTACTACAACTGAACCCAGGACAATTGGAAAATTCCATTCCCCATTCAGCAATTAATACTTTTCTGAATACCATCACAGCATTCCAGCTATCAATGCAGCCCCTCATGTCTCAGGCATTGAGTGTGCAGCCATTCATGGCACATATCCATCCTTGCATATGATGAGATACATTAGGTAAAGAGATAACATATTCTATGTTAGCTAAAGACTAATAGCCATCAGATGGCGTTCTTGCAAGAGTCTTTCTCCCTGCATGAGTGCAATGGCGATTATGATAATAATATAATGTTTATAAAAACTCATGTACCACTGACTTCTGGGCATTCTTGGGAGATCATAGTGTTGCATGTAAAGCAAAAGCAACATTATCTGGAAGTAAAATTTGAACATATCTAAAATTCATATATTATACCCAGTCAGGAAGAGGACTAGGGTGCCAAGTGATGCTTCACTGCCAAGCAGTGAACAAGGGAGACATACATTTTTGAGTAGTAAATGAGAGGAGACTTTGTCTTGGAGTTTTAAAAGAATACAGAATAACTGAAAGTGAGTGTGCTGAAGAGAGGGCTGGAAATAGTTAAGAATTATGAGAGGTCAGCATAGATGGGTATACATGGAATTCCAATCAGAGCGATGAGAAGTAGTCTCATAGGCCTTTACACTTCTGATTTCTTTGGCTGTAAGTGATGCTTGAGATTGTCAGCATTGCTTAAGTAGAGGTTTCTGAAGTAGAACACTAGTATCTTGTCTCTGATTCATAGATATTTGTTAATACTGGTTCTTCTTATCTGCAAAGCTTTTCTGTATCATTTCCATTTTTGTGTGAATATACTAGGAAGAAAGGATGGACTCTGCTCTGAATTTGTAGTAAACATTATTTTACACCCCTTCTTTGAAAATCTGAACATCAAAGTCTTCTTCATCCTCTTCCAGTTCTTTTTCTGCTGATAATCTTTTTAGATCAGCTGGACTGCTGCCTTCTCACAGATCCAGGGATGCTTCTCATAGCAATTCTTACTGTAAACTGTTGACCTATGATAAAATAGGTATGCACAGTTTTGCTTAAAGGACAAATCAATCCTAGAAAACAAACAAACAAACAAACAAACAACAGACCATCTTGTTAAAAATTCCCATGTACACATTTAAAAAACCCCAACATAAAGCCCTTTTGGACAATCGTACATTATTGCAAAAGTTTCTAGTCATTTTAAGATTTATAAAAGTTTATATACAATATTGAAGGTCATAAAGCTCATATAATTCAAGTCTGAAGGATTTCTGGCAGTGTTCAAGGCCAGGCTGGACAGAGCCTTGAATGACATGGTCTAGTGTGAGGCATCTTTGCCCATGACAAGGCGTTGAAGCTAGATGATCTTAAGGTCCGTTGCAACCCAAACCATTCTAGGATTCTATGATTCTATGATCATTCTCTCACCTGCCTTCAGCTCAAAGATGTAAAAAAGAAAGCCGCTGTATGGAACATCATCAAAACAGAAAATAGTACTAGTTCCTCACAATAGCTGGCTGTCCAACTGTTGCTTCATGTAGTGATAATTTGGGTCTGGAAACTGAAAGGCAGTGGTCTGCCCAAACAGAAGTCAGATCATTCTGCCTGATGTTTACTAGCTTTGGGAAGTGTAAGAGTTTGCAAGACAAAATGAGCATGTGTTTCCAAAGAGACACTGGAGAATCTTCACTTGAAAAAGGTTCTCCAGATCCTGAAGAGGACTCTCGCGTTACTGCATACAGTGATCATTTCACACAGAGCAGAATGGGAATTAATATTTTTCCCCCATGGTTAGTAAAGGACAAATGCATCTAGCAAGTTAATGAGATTTTACAAAACAAAGTAAAAACAGGTTTGCCCCACCTAATATTGACTTTTTTTTGTGTAATAAAGGTTTCAAAATGTTGGTGGCTGAGTAGAAGAGGCAAGTGTAGACAGACTTTGCATTAGGTTGCTTCCTATAGAGCTGTGAGATACTTCATAAAATGAATGGGTTTAAATAGTGAGAGCAGTCAATGGCTGCAATGGTTTTGACTCCTTGTCCTGCTCACACTTCCAGTTTTCTGAGACTCTTTGTCTGTTTCAGGGAGTGTCATGGTTTAACCCCAGCCAGCAACCAAGTACCACAGAGTGTTTAGCTCACTCGCCCATCCCACAGTGGGATGGGGGAGACGATCTGAAAAGTAAAACTGAGGAAACTTAGGGGTTAAGATAAAGACTATTTAATAGGTAAAGAAAAAGCCATACACACAAGCAAAGCAAAACAAATGCCGTAAGTCCTTCTTCTTCCCCCAGCTTTATATGCTGAGCATGACATCAGCTGTGGCCAGTTGTCCTGGCTGTGTCCCCTCCCAACTTCTTGTGCAGCCCCAGCCCATTCACTGGTGGGTGAGGTGAGAAGCAGAAAAGGCCTTGACTCTGTGCAAGTACTGCTCAGCAGTAACTAAAATATCCCTGTATTATCAACACTGTTTCCAGCACAAATCAAAACCACAGCTTCATACTAGCTACTATGAAGAAAATTGACTCTGTCCCAGCCAAAACTAACACAGGGACTCCACACCAGAATGAGTATTTTAACTCCAAATATATCTGCAGCTGTATTCTGCCTTGAAGCTTTGCCATTAATGGGATTTTGGTTTCTTCCTCCTTCAATGCACAGGGAGGATATTGTGCAAGAAAAGATGAAAAATCACCAGCTGTTTAAGTTCAGAAAATTTACCAGTCCATTCTCTTTGTAGAAAGTTTTGTACCATGCGCCCAAGACCAGCCATCAACTCCATATGATAATCCAATCCAGTAAGACTGTTTTGGTAATATTTGAGGTATACTAATCTATAAAAAATGCAAAACCTTTATCACCAAGGAGCATGTAGGTTTTTTTTTTTTTTGCTGTACCTAAACAACTACTGTCAAGAAAGGAATGATCAAGAAAGAATCAAAAGAGGTAATTTGACGATGGCTCTCTGAACAACTCATCAGGCCCTCATAACACTTTCCAGGAGAAAATATCTCTATTTAGCATGCAAACAGGAATATTTTGTGTCTGATGTCTCTACTAAATGTAAGACCAGGGCAGCAATTCTTTTTAGAGCCCTATCTCTCAGAGTATTCAAAGAGATTTCCTGAATGAAAGACGTACTCCTTATAACAATCACGGGATCCATGATGCTCATGTTCACTGTTTGGCTGAATAATATCCTGCGTTACTAGCTACCTCATCATTATACATTTGTGGTTAAACATTCTGCAGTCTGCATTGCCTCAGACCTAGCTAACAGTACCTCTATTACTATGTAACATCAAGAGATACTGGCTGACTGGCACGGAGTTTTGAACAGTTGATACCAATGCAAAGAAATGCCAGTATGATTGGAACCATACCAACTTGCTTTTCATTGTCGGTGTAAGAAGGGTGGCATTCTGGGAGAAGCAAAGTCTTCGCTTTACTGCCATGTGGCCTTCTTTTCTGAAAAGTAGAAGCAGGTGTTGCCTCCAATCCATTTCCAGTTTGCAGGGCAGAGTGAACATGCAGGTCCTAGAACAGAAGGAAACCATCACTCACTTATAAATAGTCAAAAGCAGAGTGGAGAAGTCTACACCCATAGGCCTGGAAAATAAAAGTTATGCAGAACTGAAATGTATATGGCACCTTATGGATCACATTCTTTTTTAAAACTCATTAGTTAATCTGATACAGCATATAACATCCTTGTTTAATCTGTATAAGGCCTAACACATAGATTTCAAGCTGTGTGAACAGTAGTTCTACTTACTATTGTTCTCACTGTTTGCATCACCCATCAAGCACAATCTCTTCTTTAGTCCTTGCAAGTTTTCATTATGTCCCTCAGGTGCCTTAGAACCTCTGAGACCTGGAGTTCATAAAGATATTCTTCATGAGACAAAAAAGCTGTGACATGATACATGATGCATCATGCATGCAATGTATGATATTGCATATCATGATGCAGCATTATACATGCTTTATCATATATTGCAAAATCACTTTCTGCAACAGCGTGCTCACATGCAAGTCTGATGCTATGGTGTCACATATTGTGAGATTAACAGATGAGAAAATGACGGATAAAGACATTTCCAAATTTTAAGTGCAGTTTAATCACAGTGTCATTGCAAATCACTTGGTCATCTAGTAAAGGACTAAAATAATGCAAAAAAAAAAAATGCTTAGGAAGGACTATCTTGAAATAATGATGTTGATCTGAAAGGAAGTTTTATAAGACTTCGAAAAAAATCTAGAATTCTAAACATACTTCAGGTTGAAAAAGCCTTTTACCATTAAAGGCTGGTAAAACTTCTCTGAAGAAAGTGGGAAGGATTTTTTTATATCTTCCTCAACAGTATTTAGATACTGGCTTCCAGTAGCAATGCCTCAGAATTACTATCTCCAGCCTCCATGGTAGAAAGCATAGGTACAGTCATGTCACACATAAAAGCTAATATAAATATAAGTGTCTTCATGGGATGACTGAGTGAAACAGACAGAAAAAGTGAGATTTCCTCACGAATCTGAGTGCTAAAAGTGTGCCCATTTTTGATGTACTACTTAGAATTAATTTAAGTAGTCTACAAACATGAAAGGTTCATCAAAGGAATGAGATAAGAACTGCTCCTGCAGTAGAGTAGGGAGACTTGAACAACAGGAGAAGAGGTGAAGGGGAACAACAAACTGATTTATGAAAGTCAACATTAGAATTTTATAATTGAATTTGAATTAGCAAATAAATGAGTAATAGATGGATGAGGACAGAATCCATTCCTCCCACTTCTTCCAAAATATATCATCTTGACTTCTATATCCTTGCTCTGGGCATAGGTCCAGACTTAAAAAAATTGCTTCTCTCAGAGCCTTATGTGCACCAAGCTGCAGAGTCTTCATCATAGGCAATTAGGAGGAGAGGAAAAGACTGTGTATGTGGGGAGAATGAGCTATGACTGTCCTTGTTGGAGTCAGTCAGCCACCTTTCTTCAATGCAGTTGAAGGTGTTAACACGATGTCCTGGGTTCTTCTGTAGCAGTCATTTTTCATGAAAAAAAAAGCAGTCATTTCATGAGAATGACTGCTACACCTGAACCCAGGACATAGGAAAAAGGAACACAGTATATTTGAGCACTTACCTAGGATTATCATTCGTATGGTGAGGGCCAGGCACAGCACAAACAAAATGAAGATAGCTGGCCACCATACAGCAAAGGGAAGAGAGTGCCCTGGCAGAAACCAACAATTTATCCAAGAGCAGGTACCCTTTTCAGGAGCACTCCCAAGCCTCCACCCCTCCATGAAAAGCCATCTGGTGACTCTTGAAAGAGTTCCCCTTCCAGGCTGTATATTTTAAGGATCAACCCAAATGCAAGTTGAGAAGATGTGGTGCCTCTGTTAGAGATGTCTCTTTGAAAGAAGACACTGGACATAGTTTAAATGGAACAGGTGGGGGATTCCTTGTCTTTGACAAATAATGAAACTGTGAAACACTGTAGTTACCCTTTGCCTTAGAAGTAGGTGATGATGCTGTTCTCCTTTGGTAGTACTCTGTTACTGTGCTTTATCAGAACAGAGTAAGGATGGTTTGTATACCATCTTACACTTTGCAGAAATCCTTCCTGCTCTGAGGGCACACAGTGCTCACTCTGCATAGTAGCTCTAGGCTGAAGCCCAGTTCAGGAAAATTCTGGAGTACAAAATATCCACTGAGGTTTCCCTGGGTTCAAAAGTTCCTGAGAGTTACCATCACCAAACAATCATGGCAAAGAGTTATGATGGACCTTTCAGATAACGAAATATTTAACTCTAGACTGGATGCCCTCTTGAAGTACTTGGTCTAGTGTGAGGTGTCCCTGCCCAACTCCCCAGGCAGGGAGGTGGAACTAGATGATCTTAAGGTCCTTTCCAACCCTAGCTGTTCTATGATTCTATGATTCTATGATTCTATGATTCTATGATTCTATGATTCTATGATTTAGCCCAACCGAATCCGTTGGACTTGAAGAAGGGAAATGACATGACAGACCTGATGCTGCTTCATCCCTTCTGGCCTTGAGCGTTTTCTGTCAAATTAAGGTCCAGAGGGCAAAAAGCAAAGGGTGTTTTTTTTCCTATTAAAGTCAGATTGCTCTGTCTCTACAGCCATTTTCTGTAACAATAAATAAACAATAAATAAAACTAACCACATGAAAGCTTATGCCTATATTCTAGAGTTTGATCCTTAAGCCACCTGTCTTTTCCTACAGAAATTTAGGGCAAGTAATGACAGTAGTTTCACTCTATGCATTTTCACATTCATGCATGCTGGGTTTTGTCAGACAAAACCATACAAATAATGCATTGTATCTATAACATTAAACACAAAAGTATGTTATTTACTAACCTAGACAAGAGAGACTGTTCCTACTGTCATTGTCTACATTGTCATAGTGCAGAATGTTCAAAGACCAAGCGTCAGTTGTACCTTGGTTGATGTTCAGGGACATGTAGTGTCTGGCTGGATGCTGTGGCAGGTGATTTAAATTAGAGTATCCACCTTCTTCCTCTATATTCATATGCGTCATCTGGAAACTCATTTGGGGTTCAGTAACCATCCTCTTAAAAGACAGACTGAATGATTTGTGAAGGAGAAGCAAAAGGAAAAGCAGGAGGGCTGGGATAGGAGAACGAGTCACACTTTACGTGTCTTAAGGCAAGACACTACTATTCAAATGTTGCATGTGACTTCTCCTTTTCCTCCCTCAGGGGAAGAACTCCTGTCTTCCCACCTATCATGTCTCAGCCTGGGTCTGCATCCCCAGTTCTAAAGACATGTAGGGATAACATGAGTCCCAGCAAATGTATAGCCTGGTAGTTCCCCTCTTTTCAATTTAACCTTCCCACAACTTTCATCTCCTTTAAACTTTTTACATTCACAAACAAAACAAACACCTTCGATTTAGCTCAGAGGCAGACTAACTTCAGCTCTGTGCCTTTCTCATTATTCAGTGTTGAGGGCTAAAAATCTAGGTTTCTCTATTCAGTTGAGAGCAAAGTTTGCAGGTGCAAATAGCTGATGAAGCAGGTCACGCAGAGGAGGTAGTAAGTGCTGCCCAGAGCCTAATGTCATCTTCTCAGAGGCAGAAGTGAGAAATCAGAGTGTGGGGGAAAAGGCACAGACAGGATTTAATACATAAGAGAAGTGAGCCTTGGGCAAAGGCTAACTACATACTGAACTGACTGAGCAAGAGAATAGCCAACAAGGTGAAGGAGGTGATAATTCTCTTCTCTCTGTCACTTGTGAGAATGCAGCTGGATGTCCAGCTTTGGGCTCTCCAGTAAAAAAAATAACAAAGAATACCATAAAACACATAAAAATTAAAACTGGTCAAGGTGCTTAGGAGCTGGAGCATTTGATTTACAGGGACAGACTGTCAGCTGGATTCATTCAGCCTGAATAGAAAGCTAAGGAGAACCTAATTGCAGTCTCTCGTTGCGCAAAGGGGCTGTGGAAAAGAAGGAGACTCTTAGAGGTATACAGTGAAAGAGCAAGAAGCGATGGTCATAAATTACAGGCAGGATGGTCAAATATTGGAAGAGGTGCCCAGAAAGGGTGTCATCTCCATCTTTGGAGATATTCTGACCTTGACAAGACAGGCACTAGGCTTATCTGGTCCAGCTTTGAAATTGGACCTGCTAAGCAGCAGTTTGGATCAGATGGACTTCAGAGGTCCCTTCCAAATTAAACCTTTCCATGATTCTGTGATCTATGAGTAAGAAGGGAAAAGTCACTGTAATTTTTAGGGGAGACTGCATATGGTAACAACAGTAGACCACCCAAAGCTGCTTTATCTGTTCCCCATTCTTGCAACTTGGAGAGAAAAATTTAGAAAGTGAGAAACAGACTGGATGCTACTTTATTTAGTAACTCAAATTCTCTGAACCACCCAAGTACAGTAGGAGCCCATTTTATTTTTTTCAAAGCTTGGTTCACAGTCTGTTGGCCCTTCTGCACAGTGCTGCGCACTCTTCCCTTTGTCCTCTGGAAATTCCCCTACCAGGAGAACACAGGATGCATTGAAGTCATGATGTCAAGAGAGAAGTCTCTGAAAGGTTGGCACCTTTCCTGCTGCCTCAGGTGTTTCAGATGAGTAGAGGCTTATTTAATTTAACACAGAACAAATACAAAAACTGACCAAGTGAAGGCAGGGACAGCCACAGAGCTATCAGTGCTCTATGGACAAACTGATAGCAGCTGAAGGATCCTGTTAAGGATCCTATTAAGGACAGAAGATACTGTGGGAAAGACCAGGCAGGCTTAGGGTGATGTGAATCTGTAGGGTGGTAGCGAGGTTGTATAGCTGGACACCTGTCATTAGAGATGCATGAGTCAGAGCTGAGACCTGTGTCAAGGAGTTCAGGCACCCCCAAGAAAAGATGCATGGCTGAACCATGATGTCTTAAGACTTATGTCATAAGTGCTGTTGTTTGAAAGGAACCTCTGGAACTCGTATGATTCAACCTCCTATTTAAAGCTGTGGCAGCCCTGAACTCTGATGAACTTGATCAAAGACTTGTCCAAGTCAAGCTCATGCTGTCTGCAAGGATGGAGGTCTCCCAAACTCTCTGGTGCCTGAGAGCATTCAACAGAGAGGCAGTACACAGATAGAGTTTTAGGTTGAAAAGTAAGGGTGGATTGCCATTTTGTTGGCACGGTTCTGGACCACAACATGTGTAGGTGATTCCCAGCACCAGCTTTCTATCCTGTCACCTTAAGGGTGGGAGCAGAGACTGGATGTTTGCACTGTGGGAACTGGTTTCTAGGGCACCTGAGAGCGCTCTGAAAAGACAGTATGCAGATGGAGTTTGCCAAGCAGGGTGGATTGAAATGTTGGTGGCACTGTTCTAGAGCTCACCATGTGTAGGTAATGCCCAGCACAAGGGTTTTCTCTTGGCAGCTTAGGTGTGGGAACAGAGGCTAGATGTTTGCACTTTGGGAGCTGCTTTCTGGGACTCCTGAGAAAGATGTGCAAAAATGCAGAAAACACATGAAGTCTTAGGTGGCAAAGCAACAGTGGATTGCCATTTTGGTGGCACCGTTCCGGAGCTGATCATTTGTAGGTGATACCCAGCACCCGCTTTCTGTACTGGCACTTTAAGGGTGTGAGCAGGGGCTGGATGTTTGCATTCTGGGAGCTGTTCTCCAGGATGCCCAAGTGCACTCAACAGAGGGGCAGTACACAGATGGAGTTTTATTTGGCAAAGCAAGGGTGGATTGCCATGTTGGTGGCACTGTTCCAGAGCGCACCATGTGTAGGCAATGCCCAGCTCCACCTTTATGTCCTGGCATCTTAGGTGTGAGAGCCGGGGATGGATGTTTGAGCTTTGGGAGCTGGTTTCTGGGACACCTGAGTGCACTGCCCAGATAAGCAGTACGCAGATGGAGTTTTAGGTGACAAAGCAAGAGTGGATTCCCATACTGGTGGCATTGTTCCTGAGGTCACCATGTGTAAGTGATGTTGAGCACCAGCTTTCTGTCCAGGCGCTTGTGTGCTCATAACAAGGACATGAAGGACATCGGGAATGAGAGAGGAATCAGTCTGCAAGGTATGGAGCAGGGAGTGTGGTGAAGGATGTGAAGAGGAATTGTGCAGCAGGTGTGTTTGGGTCAACTCTTTTATTTCTGAACCTGCCTTCCTGACATCTATGACCTCTGCTTTTTCCTATCCAGCAGCTGACATTTAGCATCCTCTCATTTCACTATCTATCTTGGTTGTCTTGTTGAAAATGAGCAAATGTGAAGCTATCATGCTCTTTCCACTTCAAAAGGGCACTGCAGGGCTCATTCCCCGAATGCACCTGTTTATTCACTCCACCCCTATTTATTTTCTTCACTGTCCATGTCCTGTTTGAAGGGATGTTTAAGCCAACAACTGCTCTTTAGTTCCCAAACCTTGCAAGATTTATGATGTCTTAGGTTGCACCAAGGGCTTTACTCTCAGACTTAGTATACAATACTAGGTTTTATTTTCCATGCAAAATGTGCTTCAAATGAACTGCTTCTCTGAACTTCTCAGTTCATGGGGGGATTGTGGACCTTCCCTATCCCTGAAGATACTGAAACTCATTGAGCAGATTGTTTCTTGGGCTCTATAAATGTGTAGTCAGGAGGACTTTAACAGCCTCTGAGATAGAAGGCAGACTGGATGAAATAATGGATTTGCTTGAGTTTAAGATACTAGATAAAATAAATTCATCCCTCTGAAATAGGCAGCTGTTAACAGGGGAAAAACCCTTTCCAAGCTGCTGGGGCCAAGATTTGGGCTAAGGCCAAATGAAGTTTACTCTATGAAGGTATGGAAATAGTTTATAAAAATCATCCAGCCAAAGAAATGTACCCAGCGAGTTATCACCACTGGTTTGAACTTCCTGCTCCCTAAAAAGTTAATGCTACCATTGAAAGGCACACCAAGCTGCCAGCAGGAAACCCAAAGGCTAACATTTGTTTTCACAAAGCATATAGCAAAGGCAAATAGCAGATTGCTAGGAAAAAAAATCCCACAATTGTTACTTTGTGGGAAGAAAAAGGGGTAAAATGTGGCAGCCTAGATGAATTATTTTTTTCAACTTGAATGGGTTGAAACAGATGGAACATTTTCACTTACTTGCACTGTACCTTGCACTTCCTATTGCAATAGTAAGGAATTCCAGGTCGTTCAACTGGTAGCTGTGCCCATGAATTATGACTTGGCTCTGCCGAGTATAGTGAGTGTATTCAGTTCACAAACACCAGCAGTGTGCCCTTACGGCCAGGAGGCCAATAGTATGCAGGGGTCTATCAGGAGTGTGGCCAGCAGGTCGAGGGAGGGGATCATCCTGTTCTACTGACCCTGAAGCACTGTGTCCAGTGCTGGGCTCCTCAGTACAAGAAAGACAAGGAGCTACTGGAGAGGGTCCAGTGGAGGCCACAAGGACGATCAGGGGTCTGGAGCATCTCTGTTACGAGGAGAGATTGCGGGAGCTGGGCCTGTTTAGTCTGGAGAAGAGCAGACTGAGAGGGGGCCTCATTAATGCATACAAATATCTCAAAGGCAGGTGCCAAGAAGATGGTGCCAGACTCTTTTCAGTGGTGCCCAGCGACACGACGAGGAGCAATGGCCATAAACTAAACCACAAGAAGTTTCACCTCAACATGAGGAAGAACTTCTTTACATTGAGGGTGGCAGAGCACTGGAACAGGCTGCTGAGGGTGGCTGTGAAGTCTCCCTCTTTGGACACATTCCAAACCCACCTGGATGTATTCCCGTGTAAGCTGCTCTGGGTGGCCCTGTCTTAGCAGGGGGTTTGGATTGGGTGTCCTCCAAAGGTCTTTTCCAACCCCAACGATGCTGTGATATTTTAGCACATTAGGAAGAGGGGTTCATTTTTTGCCAAGTAACTGCTTCAGTCTTTGAGAATATTTTCCAAGGAAATATTGAATATTAAAAACATACTATTATTTTTTCACTTATTTTAAGGAAAGTCTCCAAATACTAAGGCATACGCACAAAAGATAAGTTACATATATACCAGGAATATATGCATATGTAATACAAAACAGATGCTGACATACAACTTCAAGGAACTCATACAATGAAACTCCACCCAGAAAATTGGAGGCATCATCTTCCTTCAAGAAGTGTGACAAGTGCTTTAATAACACATGATGCACAGTGTGTACCTTGGGGTCCAGAGGTCCTAAACAATGTGGATATAACACAAGAGCTCAAGTAAGACCTGTGGCAATGATTCTGCATCAGTTTGAATACAAATTGTGTGTAGTTCTGAACGGAGCATGTAATTATTATCCTCACTATATATAATCGCTATGTGATTATTAATCACATAGCGATTAATAATATGATAGCACTGAAGTTATTCAGGTAATGTTTTAGTCCAACCATGACATTTGACTCTGCTTTTCGAAGAGATTGCTCCCAGGGATTCCCTGTAGTCTTCTGACAAATGTCCTTTTATTTTTATAAATATTAATGCATATATGAAAATAATTTTATGCATAAATAGAGCTTTGGGTTCTTTCTGTATTCCTGTACCTCAAACAGGGGAACAGCTGGCAGAACAAATTTAGGGAAGAAGGCATGGCTAGGCAAACTGCTGTAGAAGAGGATTATGGGTGGACGTTAGTTAGTGCATACAGTAAGAAATTCAGTGAGAAAAATCATCAAGGATGTAGTTAGTCTGGTTTATGCCTGGCAGGTGTTAGTGTAAAATGCTGACTGAAGCTCAAAATTATAAAGCTCTGCAAGAATTTGTGGTTCTCAACTGAGAAAGCCATGCAAGAATCATTGCTTGACTGTAGCTAGTATTTTCTAGCTTTGTAGGGTTTTTTTCCTCTCTCTGATTTGTGAACCTGGGAAAGAAAATTCAGTCAAAGAGGAAGATTTAGTCTCTAATAACCCATCCATTTGAATCACCATTCTGAGAAAACTGCATGATAAGCAAAAATTAAAATATATTTAAAACTTCCAGTTCCTAAAGTGGGTATCTCACAGTGGCAGATCCCACATCCCATCTTACACTGCTTCTTCAGGTGAAATGAACAGCCACTTTCTCACAGATCCAGAATTGCTGTGTTGAACAGGAGTGGCTGGCATAAATGATCCGTCCATATAAGGAGGCACAGAAGATGCCGTCATATAACATAACCCTAGGAAGTTAAAAGATATGGCTTAATGATGTCCTGGTAATATCATGTGATTGATATTTAGACTATTTGTAATCATTTTCCACTGGAATGTAGAGTTATTTCCCCCTTGGAGATACTTTATTTGTGCTAGGTTGTCCTTTTGCCATGTGCACGTGGTTGAGCTGTACTTTGTCACCCATAGTTTCTTACACAGGACATGAATCTGAAGCTCCATAGTAGGTACTATAGTCTTCATACTCCCTCATCCTTGCACATGTGACAAGCGTGGGCAAGTAAAAGGAAGCACAAGTCTCATATAATTTACTGGGGCACATCGGGTAGAACTGCGCTGGTCCTAAACTATGAAGGCTTACCAATTTGTTGCTTCTTTTGAAAAAGCTGTTCCATCCTCCCAGTACCAGCCACTCCTTTCAGATATGTATGATAATCCAACCCAGTAAAACTGTGAATCCTGTGGCAGAGAAACCTGTAGGTATGAGAAAATCATCACAATAATGTTTCAAAAATGAGACCTAAGTTCATGTATCTTCCAGCTCTGAAGGAACTGCAACCAAAGGAGGTAACTCTTACTCAATAGGAGAGTGACTTGTTCTCCATGCTTGTTTTCCATGAGGTAGTACTGACTGCTCTAATTACAGGATCATTCAAATACCTTTGTTTATTGAGGTTGACAAATGTACCCCGGATCTGTAAAAACACTGCTTTTTAAAAGAAAACAAACAAACAAACAAAAACCTGGTCTTCCTTTAGGTGTCTACACTGCCTTTAGACATCTGCAATTTAGATATACATATGAGAGCACTATTTAAGCGCCAATTGGAGTCAGCAGAGATGTGGCCAAGAGATCCAGTGGAGCATGAGAACTGATCCACCTCACTCAGTGGGAGTGCTACTGAAAACTGACTACTGGCCAGAGCTTCCACTGACTGTTAACGGAGCCTGAGGAAGTAGCTCTGAAGTTGCAGGCCACTTACACTGTAGATGACTGAAGTTAGGTGAGAGAATTCCCAGCCGAGAGGGAAAAATGCGCGACCTAAATACAGGCCTCTTGCACCTTTTGAGATTCTCCAACTGGTCTGAGGTCTTCAGGTATGGCTGACAGACAAGACTGAGAACTTACGGGACAACTGTGCCTTGCTGAGGCATTATTTGGAGGTCAAAGAGGTAATTTCAGATCGCCCTAGAAAACTGTGCTTAGGCACTGGAATAATTCCATAGGTGTCTAAGTGCTACCTAAGAGGTTCCATAGCATCTTAGCCCTTTCATATCCTCCAGATACTCTACTGATGCTTGGCAGCATGTTTAGGTACTCATCCAAAATCTAAAATCCATAGCTGGCTTAAACTGGTCTGGTCTCAGTCCAGCTGCAACTGCCTATACCAAACATGGAAGAAAACCAAGCATCCAGACATCTGGAATGAAACTATCCAAGGATTTATATAGGATATCAAAATAATCTCTTGAATTCAGCATTGAAGGTGTGGTGTTCAGGTGTCTCCTAACAGTGGGAACCATGATTCTAACCTCAGGATACTGCTAAACGCAATAATAAACCATTTATCCACTTTCTATTTTGTCTCTGATCTGCTTTTCACTTAAATCTCATCCGGTTTTCACTTAAAAAAAAAAAAAAAAAAAGAAAAAGTCCGAAAGGCCAGCCTTTATGGCTTAAAATAAGAGTTGAGAACCCCAGTCTGAAACTGGGGAGTGATTCCAGGGAAGCTTGTGTCCTTTTCAAAGTTTTATGTAGCAAAAAAGAAAATAAGGCTATTTGGGCTTTGCGTAAGCTTAATGTATTTTGGAAAAAAGGTTCCCAGATATATGTGTGCAAAGGGGAAAATATGGCCTTGACAGAAAATCAGAAATTTTTCATTAGTCATCAAAACCAACCCCAAATTAATAAGACTACTTAAAATTATTAATTCCCTAAAGTCCAAGGCTGCCTAGTCTTTGCACCACCATTAACAGCACTCTGTGAGGGTATAACACGAGGACAGAAAACAACCTTTTATAGTCACTTTGCACTGCAGCGTGCGAATGATAGTACCACGGTGAATCAGACACTCTCCAGATTTCATGGTAGATGTGAATTTGATGTTAGGAGCCTGCAGTAATAAAACTTGTGGAACGAGAGAATGAAAACATGCATTCTGTGTACTGAGTATCTCTCCTCCATGCTGATTATATGAAATTTATTTTCTCTGTGAAAACCTAAGTATTAGCTAACAAAGGTACCTAATGCAATGGCTTATTCTATTTACCATAATGCATAATTTTCACAGCACACAATTTAGAAAGTGTTGCAAGTCACGACAATGTTGTGACTTGCAGGAAGACTGCTTGACCAGGGAAAATTAAACACATGCACTGTAAATGACCCAACTACTTTCTGCCTGAGAGATTGCAGGAAGTGAAAACACATCACATAAAGAAATGTATGAGGTTAAAAGCATAAAAAAAGATGTACCATCTTTGCTTTGTCTTTTAGCACAAGAAGAGTGGAGTTTCTTGAGGAACAGAACTTTTGACTTTGCTTCCATGTTTTCTTCTGCTTTGAAATGTAGAAGCAGTTGTCAGCTCCACTGTTTTGCCAGCTTGCTGGACAGAGGGGACATTTCGTTTCTAGAAATCAGAAAGAGTATTATGCAGGCTTGTGAGGCATACAGGGCTTTAGCTACTGGCTTGACTGAGGAAAGATTAAAGGGAGACATGAATCAGCTGAGCTCTTGAGGGGCAAGAGACAAATTGTTTTGCATGTTAGTGTACACATATCCACACCTCAAATACTACCACAGTTAAAACCAGACGTGAACCAGTCAGATCTTTTCCCTGCAATTTTCTAGTGTCTCAGGCAATGGGCTCTGTAAAGGCGGTGATTTGTGTTTATTTACATAACAACCACATTTACCATTCTTCTCCTTCCCTTCAAAACATAATGCTTCCCTCATTTCCTGCAGCTTCTTTCCTTCCTCAGGATCCTTGGAAACCTGAAAAACTGAAGAGTATGAAAGAGCTTATAAAAGATTGGTTTTATAAAAATTGTAGCTTTAATTGTAGTTTTAATTTGTACCTTTTGACCTTTTTTTTTCTTTTTGTCTACTTTATTTGTATGTCCACCATCATGTGTACATCATCCGCATTTTCTTAACCAGGAGGGTTGTGCAGCACTGGAAAAGGCCACCTGGGAAGGTAGGGGCATCTCCACCCTTGAATATTTTCAAAGGTCATCTGGATAAAGCTACAGGTGAGTTGTTGATAGTCCAGCTTTGTATGGTGGGGAGGAAAGAGTGGGTGTCAGACTAGAAACCTGAAAAATTGCCTCTGAGCTAACATTGCTGTGAGGCCACGGACCACCCTGAGTGTTCGTCCTGGGCACTTGCAACTGCTTCCCTCCTGTCAAAAAGAAGATGAGGACTCTCTGTCTCTGCTTCCAAATGTATTGTGGCATCATATTTGGTTGTTCATTGAAATGTTGCTGTGGAAAATCTGCTGTAATTGTGGACGAATTGACCAGTCACTGTGCTTTGATGCCAGAATTGCCCTCCCTGCAAAAACCTTGGAATCCAAGAAAAAAGAGGGAAATGTAGCTGTGAAATATTCCAATAACAGTCACGGGGGAGTGGGGGGGTGAGGGGGGTGAGGGGGGTGGGCATCACTACCAAGATTGTGTGGCTAGTGAGGTGAGCTTCTACTGTGGAAATTAAGCATTTCAGATATGGGTTAGTGTTAAAGGGTTAGGGGTTAGACTTAGGGTTAGGGTTACTCAGTGGTTAGGGTTAGGTTTTAGGGTAAAGGTTAGGGTTAGGCTTAGAGGTGTGGATTAGGGTTAAGGTTGGGGTTGGGGTTAGGATTAGGAGTAGGTTTAGGGTCGCTATGATTAGAGTTAGGCACCAGGTATTAGTGTTGGGGTTACGTTTAGGGCTATGGTTTAGGATTACACTTGGGGTTCAGTTTAAGGGTTAGGTTTATGCTTAGGGATAGGGTTAGGGATTATGTTTAGTGTTAGGGTAATTGAGTTTAAGATTAAGGTTAGGGGTTAGTTTTAGGGTTAAGGTTAGTTAGGTTTAAGTCTTGCATTAGAGTTAGCGTAACCCTTATGATTAAGGTAACTATAAGTGCAGACAGTAGTGATCCTGAGTGACCTGTGCTGACATTCAGTTGTGGGGATACTTCTGTGGGAGACCTGCACTGTTGCCCTTCTTGCCTAATTATTTTCACTGGGGGAACAGGGACAGTCTACAGGGAGAGAAGAAACAGCTGTACATCTGGAATTCACTCCCATAGCAGCATCTTGGGACACCATGGTACTTACACAGGGCCAGCAGGGCTACCAGCCCCAGCACCAGCACCAGGCACAAAGCAAGGAAAGCAAAGGCTGCTGGCCGCCATACGGAAGATGAGGCAGAGGATCCTGGGACAAACAATAAACACATTCAGCAACAAAACTACAGCTCTTCTCTCCATGCGGTGGTGTTACCTCCTCTCTAAGAACACCAGTTCACCTTCATCATAGAATCATAGAATAGTTAGGGTTGGAAAGGACCTTAAGATGATGTAGTTCCAACCCACTACCATGTGCAGAGACACCTCGCACTAAACCATGTCACCCAAGACTCCGTCCAACCTGGCCTTGAACACTGCCAGGGATGGAGCATTAACAACTTCCTTCTGCAGAGCCTCTTTTTTGTCTTAATGAAGTTTTTGTAATCACTGTTCTGAATTTCCTGGAGTAAAATATAATCTGTGATCATAGCAAACAAGACTCTTTTATGCTTTTTCTTTATGCTGTTTCTATGAACATTTGTATAAGAACATGCTATAAAGTTTAGAAGGATTCTAAAGCAATCAACATGAACATGCAAATTTAAGTTATGTCCTAATTTAAATAGAAAAGCTATTTTCCATCTGTACTTACTGTCTACTATAACACAACTGCCTGGAGCCTTAAATGCAGAACATTTCTTGCTGCTCAAATATCCAGGAGTAATAACTGAAGTTGAGGGTCGTAAATTTAAAGCGGTGTAACCTTCCTCATCCTCCATCTCCAGCTCATCACACTTCTTTCCTGCAATAGCAGTACTTTGGGAGTAAGGGTACACTGCTGCAAGACCAATGCTGAGACAATGAGAATGGTTCACTTACCATCATTTCCAGGGAAACCACAGAGGAAGCTGGCTCTAGTCTGATTACTGTGTCATAGTAAAAACTCCTTAGTGTTGAAAGCACACTAAGGAGTTAAAGTGGCAGAGTCAACGATGGGTATGTTCTTCCTGAATGTGAGAAGGGGAAGTCTTGGTTCCTGGTCAGAACCTAAGACTGTTTCATTTAACTATCCACCTGATCTGACCCTGTAAATACAGTAAATATCAGGATTTTCTACCTCCTTAAAATAAGATGCTCTAGAAAGAGTTGCATTTTGAATTAAGGTTTGAAAGATATCTGGTCGTGTATCAGGGCACAAATACAACACAAGAACTGCATGGAAAGCAAGAGGCTGAATCTCCATACGCTGTTATGAAATAAATGAAAAATTAAATTATTTTACAAAAATTCACTGAAATAAATACTAGTAGGGGGAAAACTGAGCTGAAAGGATGGTGACGCTAGGAGCCCGGCAGGATTCGTATGACTGCTCAGCCTGTGTCAGAGCAAGACCAGACTACGCTGAGCTCCTTTCTGCTGTTGTACCAGGCACAGAAGTCACTGTGCAGAAGTGGCTTACCCATCCTCACTCTTTATTTCTAGCTCTCTGTAGTGCCTTGATCCAATGCTGAATTGTAGTTTTTCAACATCTTCATTGACCAACTCTCTTTAAACAGAGCACTTGTCCAGGCATGATGAGTCACATCGTGGTGACTTGATGGAAGGAAATTCCGCTCTTGCAAGAGAGGAATTTCTGTGGTAGCTGTTCATGCTCTTGTGTGTAAAGTTCAAAGTCTTCCATTTGCAAAATAATATCAACAGCCTGGAAATAAACTGTAATACACTCTAATGACTGGGCTATTCCTGCTTTGCTTTGCAGATGATGGATTTTTTCAGAGCAGCAATATGTCTGACTGCATGTATTTCTTGCATTATATCTTACCTGTAAGCAAAAAGAAGGCAGGATGGAAAAGTTGGGACTAAAGGGTGCTTACGGTCAGTTTTGTTGCACAGAGAGACAAACAAGGAGTAGCAGTCGCTGTATATTCGTGGTATACCCCCAATATCCTCACAGAAACCTCATGCTAAATATGATGCAAAAATACTTGTCTATTGGGCCTGAAAACTGTATGTTGGCACCTTAGTGTAAAAAAGGCTTTTCTGCAGATAACCGGGAGTCAAGTGTGTGCTACTGAATTTGGTTGTGAGTTTTCATGACTGTAACCTCTTCAGTCTTAGCAACAACTTCTCAAGTATGTAATCAATTACCTTTTGGGGAAGTTCTCCAACCTGATTTTGCTTCCGAAAACAGGAGGTAAGGTAATTTTTTTGTATTATTTTGTTAGCTCTGAAGTCAGTAAGCAGTCTGTTAGTTACAGCACTTCATCATCATGCTCTCTGTTCTTTTAAGGATGCAGAGCAGGCAAAATTTTATGTTTCTTCAGACTAAAAAAAGGTAAACTAAGGCAGGAAGTTTGGGTCTACATTTGAACACTTGTATGAATATTGTCAGCAGGCTGGACAAAACACCTGTGTTTATTAATCAGAATGTGACCCAGTAAATCGTATTAGCTGGAGTCTATGACTGGGGGGAGTGGAAAGGGGCATGGTGATGAGTGGAATTTAGACATGGGAAGCACACTATTGTATGGAACTGTGATTCAAAAATACCATCTCAGCCAATATGTAAACAGTACATTTCTGTGTCTCTTCTGCTATAAAGAAAAGCTCATTTCAGTGGAAAAGGGGATACAGACACTGCATCCTTAAAGCCTTCGTGGTTACCCCACCACCGGGGTATATCCTTTGCCAGCTTCAAGATCGCTGATGAAGTTGTTCACTGCAGCACTCTGAATGCCTGCAGTGAATGGTAGGACACTGCCTCTTCTTTCTTTGGGGTGATTTTTACTTTATTTCTTTTTTTTTCTTCCTTTTATTTTAATTATTTTTTTTCTGTGTGTGTGTTTCAGACATTGTTTCATACTGTGAAACCATACTCTATCCCCACCTGCCTTTACAGTTACAAATTCAGAAACTGCTTTTGGTCTGGCAGTAAATTGACACAAAAGATCAAGACAAAGATAACGATGCAGCCTTGTGGCTGCTTGTCAGCATGCAGAGCTGTCAATCTCAGTGTATGTTTGTCTTCCACATACTGCAAAAACACCTAGGATTAGCTCATCTGCTCCTAGATATGGCTTGTTAATGAGAAAACACCCTGGAAACATCTTTCCTGTTTCTTCGCAGTCACTCTAAGATAAGAGAAAACTTAAAAAGTCAGACTTTTTTTTTATTTCCTTCTTTCTTTTTAATATTTCTGCAAATTAAAGCAAAGCCCATCATTATCAAGAGAGAATGCATCATGAATACAGTTCAGAATACCTTCCACATGAGATTTCTTATTTCAGTAAATCTTGTATGAATGCTGACAGACACTCTGGGAAGTCACCAAGGCTGTGTCTGCATGGCAGGACAGAAGCACTCTGTATTTTCACCCCCAAACACAGGAGCAGATAGGAAAAGTTATGTTAGAGATGTAATTGGTGAATGTTAACAGCAGACAGGAAGAGAAATCCACTAAGGTTTCCAGAGTGTGAAACTGGTGGTTGAAAAGAACACCCAAAATGTTGATGTTGGTGATCAGAAACCGCTGTGTAGTGCTGAGAGCAGTGAGACACTAGAACAGCCTCTTGAAGAGAATGACTAATGCTTCAGAAGCCCAGCTGCTACACCATTGGTAGATGATCCACAATAAATAATCTGGGATGAAATCCACAAGGAATGCACAAGTCTCCAGAGGGGACCAAGCTAGGAAATTGTGGACTTTTGCTCAAATCAAAACACCGTTATGGGATTGAGATTTCTTATTTCAACTTGACTGTCATTGTTCTATGGAGATGTGGAGGGAGACATTTTGTCCATTAACACTGCTTGGGATATTTTCACTATGGTTGGGTTTGTAGACCCTTGCTCAGCACATTAAATTAGTAGCATGGCATTCCAGGAAATATCCTAAAAATACATAAAAGGAGGTTCTGTTCATGCCTCTGACTCGAACCCTAGTGTAACTCTTTAATAGACAAAAGAAGTAGAAAATTAGAAAAGTAGAAAAGAAGAGCAGAATTATTATTAGGAAAAAAGAAAAAGGGAAAAGAAGGGTATGTGTGTGCATGTGTGTGGAAGAGAACTAACAGTGCCAGGGAGAAGTATAGAACATGGAAAAGAGCTTGACATTCATAGCTGAAGGGTATCTTCTCCTGTGACACATGCACAAGTCCTTATGAGGACTATGAACCCCTGTGCTTGTCACTGTGCTTTTTTTCCTGGCCATCGCTTTTGGCCGTTTTGTCTATCACTTGTGTTGGTTAAAACTAAGTAATCATTTGGCAGTTTTCAATCTGGAATGACAAACTTGGAGTGCTCCTGGAGCCTGTCACCATGCCCATTTCCTCAATATGAAGATGTTTTTACATGTCTAAAAGAGAATGAAAACAGGGAAATGTATTAGGACTGATACAACATACTTAAATTCTCATGTGATAGTTCTCTAAAACAAAATAAAAAATTCCAACCTCGCAGATCATCTTCTAGCTTCTCATAATCATTTGGTCTGACAAACCAGCCCTCCTGACAAGAGTTGTTACATCGCTGTAATTGGATGGCAGGCTTTTCACAGATATAGTGAAGTTCTTCCTTACATGGTTTGCAATATATGGTAGTATAATAAACCCATCCACAGCACTGGGTGTAGTAGTTAGGTTTTACCCTAAGAAAAAAAAAATCTTTATTTTTACATCGCACCTCGTTCAGATGGTGTATCCTTGCCCCTTCCGAAAAGAGCTGCCTTTGCAAGAATTCCTTATGTGGCTTTCATGAGAATATATATCCCCAGCAACAAAATGAAGTGTTTAGTGATATCATGCACCAACTCCTAGGGGGCTGACCCTGTCCCAAACATGCCAACAAGCACCCCCAGCAGACACTAAGTGTGGATCCTAAACTATTTCTTGTACCTGGCAGTAAGAAACACTAACTCCTGGGTACCAACTGGAAGGTGTCAGTGGTTGTTTCAACAGAAATGCTAAGAGGATACTGCCCAATAATAAAAAGAAAATTGGCAAAGCAGGTTGGAAAACAAGAAGAAAAATATATTGTATTTCTGAAACAATACATTAAACCCAAGTGAAATGGTTCTAGAGAATAAATAGTGCCTTTTATGAAAATAAAAATATATTAAATCAAAAACATGAAATGAAACGCCTTTCCACTGGAGTTTTTCCTTGTCTCCTCACTGAAACAAGATGTCAAATACAAGAGAAACATATGACAATTATAGTCAATCTGAAAGCAACTTGTGGAAATAAAATTTCTGAGTATTTTTTTTTTTGCCCAGTAATAGTGCTTAGATCACCCTCCAAGCAGTTCTGGGTGAGGTCAAGAAAAATCTGAAATGGAAAACTGAGCCCCACAGTACAGAGAGAGCTGCATAAATGTTTAATGTTCAATGTGCCCTTTGAGTAACAGAAACTGAGAGTTGTATGTGGGTGAGGACCAACTTTATGTACTTTGAGAAAGCTGCCCACTTACCAAGACTTTTGTTGTTCTGTAAGAGTGGTGTTGTCTGCCCAATACCAGACTCTCTGCTGAACTCTAAGTCCAAGCCAGTATTCTGTTGTAGGGATTTTTTTTACCAATTCCTATAAATAGTAAGGACAATTCAAAATGGATGTTCAGGAGTATATTAAAAACAAATATTTAGGTTCAGAAGCTGAAATCATTGATGGAAGTTCCTTAAAGAACACAAACACCACAAATTGTTCCACCCGTCAGGACAAGTTCTGCACTTAAATGTTTTTACATTACAAGTTCTGCCTAGTATCAAAAGAAAAATGACAGTAGAACTGTTTTTAATCGGAGAGAACATACACTTCTAGCTCTGAAGAGCAATGTCACCCTCATCAACCTGATATAAACCCTCTGAGTGAAACACTGGATCATTGTCCCCCCTTTAGTAATGAATCACTCCTCCTTCTTGACTCTGTCCTTAGCATTTGTCAACAGCAAAAAGGAAGCCTCTGCAGGGAGCTGTTCTCTTGGATTTGTTGAGCTTTCACACTTGGCTCTAGCATCACTAGCTTATTCCCAAAAGCTGGACCATGACAAGTAGAGGAGGTCTTAGAGTTAAGCAATATTCTAGTCTTAAAAAATGCTCTGAACAGAACAGTAAAGAATGTAAATTTGAATAATGCTGCTTTTCTCACTGCTGCTAGGGGAAAATCTCTGAAGATTTTAATTCAATTTTTCTGTTGTTCTCTTCCTTCCTCACATATCATTGTCACCCCCAGTGTATTTCTCCATTTTCTGTTTTTCTTCATACCTCTCAATGCCATGATTAAGACAGCTAGAACAAACTGCACCTCACAATCTCTGCTGTCACCAGTTTGCAAGAGTGAGAAACAAGCTGCTTCCCTTTACTCCTGGGAGAAACCTTATGACCTGTAGCTCAGCGAGAGGGAAACTGACATTTGTCAAGTACTGGAGAGCAGGCAGGCCCAGTCCTGACTGCTAGCTCCTGGGACAACTTCAGTCTTCCAATACATCTGCTGGCATCCAGAAGCAAAATCATTATTTCACTGCACCCGGAATTTTCTCTTCCCACCTCAGCTTGTTTTCATTTACTAGAAGATTAGGTCAGGTTTCAGCAACTCACTGCCAATCCTGACTGAAAAGATGAGATTAACTTTTATGGAAAGGAGTTTTGCAAAATGGGGAAGACTATGGTTTGCCTATGGGGAGACACCAGGTTAAAAGAGGTTCTCACAGAAATATCTTTACTAAATCCTTGTATGGATCTGCAATACTGGTAAAATAAGTGAAATCATTACCCACAACATAGCAGCCATGAACCCGCTTTCACCATTCATCCCAGTAAGAAGCCAGCCATGGCAAGCCAAGGCAAAATGGGCTGTCCCTGATGGCCAGCCACTTGAAGGGCCATGCTCTGTGTGGTGATGACCAGTTGTATGCCTTAGCATTGCCCAGGACAACATAATCACTGTAGAAAAACTCCTGCTCACAGTGGCATTTAAGAAGATTTTGCGTGAGGCAAGCAGCTGATAGGGTGCATGAACTTCCTCCACACTAAACAGAGTGAGAAACCAGTCCATACCAGCTTTTCTTCTTCTTTTATCAGAAGAAGAGTAGAGTTTTGTGAGGAACAAAACCGGAGACTCTGTTCCCACGACTTCTTTTCCATGGAGAGGTAGTAACACGTACCACCACCTTTCCAGTTCCAGTTTGTGGGGCAGAGTACACAGTTCTGGCCTGGAAAAGAAAAACGATCACCCTATTTCTGTTCCCAGGCTGTCCCTCACAGAACGTCGCTGTTGACCTGTGAGAATAAGATCTGTAGGGACTGACGATATTTGAGATGTTCCTCATTCAGTCAAAATCCCATTGTGGTCCCAGAAAGTTAAGGTTCAGGTAATAACAGAGATGAAAACTGAACCCTATCTCTCACATTCCTATATCACTGAGACAAGGTTCAGGTGTTGCAAATGGGATTCATTTTGCCTAATTTTAGGTTTCTACAAAGGTGACATGGATCAACCCATTTGGATTCCTATTTTAGTTAATGGACAGAAGCAGGCTTGTCTCAAGCATGCTTTTCCTGTTATTTTAGATGTCTTTCTTGGGAGAAAACAGACTGTATCCTTGCACTATCAGTTTCTCTTCATTGACTAAAATGGACACCCAGACAATTAGCTTGTTTGTGAAATGGTATCTGGACAAATGAAATCCCCCTTCCTGACAGCCATAGTAGGATCCCTTTGCCTTATGCCTACTAGTGCTTTCTGAAGAGAACTATTTCTCTGACAGGCTCATTGACAGATGTCACTTAAATAACCAAGCTGTTGCAAACTAATTTCAGAAACAGCCCTGAAACAGCCCTGTACACAGTCAGGAGACAGGTAGTGAACTCACACATTGATTTAGCTATGCTTCACCACGCGTCACTTCTGACTTTAGGAGATTCCTTTCTTTCCTGGGATCAGTACTAGCACACTGTTCTGTGTATGGACTGCTGTTGACATAGAGTGCAATAAAATTGCTTAATTCTCAGTCACAACTGTAAAATTGTCTATTAGATGCAGATGAACATATTGTAGAGTTCTGGTGCTGATGGGAACTGGCATATCCAGAAGGCATCCCACAGAACACTTTTCTTATGGAAACTAAATCCTGAAACCCTGGTACTACTGCCAGGTCCCATGCCAGTTCACATGTGACCAGGCTGTGTGCCTCCCTCCAGGCACTGCATGAGGCAGATATTCTTGTTGCCTACATTCTAGGTGGTCACATCTAAGAAGATACAGGTTCGCCTGAGGAGACAGACCTGAGTGGATGCAGAAAACACATCTAATTTCCTTCCCTGCCATTTTGAAAGAGAAATCCTCCTAAAATCTTTTTGATTTACCATTATTTTTAAGGTTTGTTTCCCCTTCCAGGCACAACTGATTTCCTATTGATTGCAGCATGTTGGAGAAATTTGCATGCAGCTCATTCTTTGTCATGTTGAGGTCTCTAAGTTGTGTCCTGTAGTCCTTGGGAATCTGGAAAACTGAAATTCACAATAATAGATTTTCCAGTGCTATCCTTCAGAATGGGTGGGAAGCAGATAAGGGACGTCTTAGCAGATCAATACGGATAAATAAGCCATTTGAGATGTTACTCCTCCCTGTAAGGGCTGAGATGGAGAACATTTACATAGTGGGTTTCTTATTATTGGGCTGAACAAGTGAACAACAAACAAGTGAGTAAGAAAATGAAAGTGTCACTTTTCATCATATATTTCCATTGTGTATCTTTCTCTTATATCAGTTTCCAGGCTGGTTTTTTTCCCTAAAAATGTGAACTTCAGCTGTGGATCACAGTGAAACTGTTAAGTTGGGAGGTAATATATGCAACCTGTTTACTGTGACACGAAGTTTTTTCCTTGCCTTCAGATCTAGCATTATCAAAGAGGAATTCACTCCACCGTTAGTCTGTACAGCGGGATTGCGGATACAGTTTTTAGGAGACCAAACAATGGCAACCAGACCAAGCAGTGAACCTCCTACTCCACCCCTTTCAGATCTCCTCTTTGTTGCTCATCTCTAGCCGCATCATGTCAAGAAGAAGACAAGGATACCACAACAAGGGAAAATACCTGATTTGTGTGGTTGCCTGTTCTCAGCTGAACCAGAAATCGCGCCTCAAGCAGATGTCAGTCTGAGTAGCTTGAGCCCTCCAGCAAGCAGAAATGCATTAGTACTTACATAAAACTGCCAGGGTCACCAACGCCGTCAGCAATGTCAGGCACAACATGAGCAAAATCAGGACTGCTGGCCAGCAAGAACGGAATGAAGTGGGAGGTCCTGGTAGGAATTCATGAAATAGATTCATGAAATGGAGGTGTGATAATAAGGGAATGGTGAATGCCTCATTAAATCGCAACCATCTTTTTGGTGTGTTGGTCAATAAATAATTGCTTTTACTTTATAGTTTCATATTCCTGCTGCAGAATTTCTGCACACAGCAAAAGATGCACAAACAAAGTAAGAGTGAAACATCACAACAGCTCAGTGAAGAATGTGGAACAGCCTTGGTCCTTTCAAAGGCCACAGGCTGTGGCAAGAAAGATATTAAGGAAGCAAGATATTGCAAAATTGAAGCTGAAAAAAAGCACACAATGTATGGTTGTGGTAATTTGTGATGCGTGAAGTGTATCTGGTAATCTGGTTAATTTGAGTGTTACAGTAAACATAGTAGTTCAAAAATTGTTACTTCATAGTAGTTTGAAATTTCTAGCTAAGAATTCATAGAAAATTTTTCTGTAATAATGGTTACAGCCTAGATACAGAAATGAGGGCTAAGTGAGGAGAAAAAGGAACAATTCTTTTCCTGAGCAAAGAAAATTTTAAGCATGTGGATCATCCATATTTATAGAAACTGGAAGATTTCATGGTTTAAGATACACTGAAGGAGGGAGAAAAAGCATTCAGTCAAGGAAGCACTAATTCTAAGGCACATACTAAAGTTGCCACTATATGAACTTTGTGGAGAGCTGCAACCAGCTTGACTTAATCCAATAAAGGCAGTAGAAAGGGAATGTGGAGAGAAAATCATTAGTCTGGAAAAGGAAAGGGGTATTTAAAACTGGGGAGTGAACTGCTTAAAGAGCAGGAACTGAAATTTAGTGTGTCAAGCCGAAGGAACAGGAACAGAAACTATGCAGTGTGTCCTTCTTACAAATAACCTGTGGTCAGCTTCTGTGGTGAAGTAGTCCTGGGCAGAATGTTGTACAAGACCTCACTGTAGAAACTCAAGTTGATGAATATTCAAGTGAAAGATTGAGCAATGGATGTTGTCCTGAACTGGTACACAGATCACTGCTGGCTTGTATTCAATCTCTTATTCACCTCAAACCCTAGGTCTTTTCCAGCTTCCACAGCCAGCCTGTTCCCAGCCTGTATCGCTCACGGCCTGGGATTAGTCCAGCCTCAGTGCACAACTTGTGGAGCTTCATGGGGTTTCTGCTCACCCAGTCCTCAAGTTTCTCAAGTTTTCTCTCTTTGAAGCTTTACCAGTTGATAGCATCAGCTACTAAAAAGACCCCAACCCCCTAGTTTAGTAGTGTTAGAAATTTGCTGAAGACACACCCTATGTAATTTTTCAGGTTGTTGATGCAGATATTAAACAATATGGGATGAGGATCTACCCCTGAAGGACCCCTGGAGGACTCTGCTACCAAACAGACGTTGAGCCATTAGTTACTCCCCTTTCAGGCTCATAGTCTAGTTTTTAACTGACCTGAGAGTCCATCATCCAGCCCATAACCCCCTCAAGCTTTAAAATGACAATACCACAAGAGCTACTCACAAAAGCCTTGCTAAATATATATTACATCTGCCACTCTCCATGCATCTGTATTTCAACCCAGAATGGATCCCCAGTCTAAGGAAGTGCTCTAACTGCTTGTTATTGCGTAAGAGAAATACCCAGAAGAGAAAGAACACCTCCCTTCTGAGCTATTTTCCAGAGTCTGATCTCACAGGCATACGACAGACACACTCAGAGATAAAGCCTGCATAGAGGAATCACATAGATCCTACCAATGATGCGTTAACTTTGGATGTTTTTAAGGTCAAAGTGCTTCTGTACATGCTCTGAAGCTGAATATTACGAGTCTGGAGAACTTCAGTAACAGAAATTTAAACCCCTAAGGCAGGCTGCTATATAGACTCATACAAATTGGAGCTAAAGGGCAAAAAAAATTGTTCCTATCCCTACAAAGTCACAGCCCTAAGCTGAAGACTGAAAGCATTGTAGTCTATGCTTCCTGGAGCTTTTAGGTGAGAAGAGACAAAGATTCTGTATTTGAAAGTAAGATTTCAGAAACAGCTACAAAATATTTTCCGGGCAGCATTATGAACCAAAATAATGCACAGACTGCGCTGTGCCCTCTCAGGATGGTGTTCTCATCAAAGAATATGTTCTCTACTCTGGGGCAGAGAAGCAGGATCTCTGGAGTCGTATGAGGATACTGGTGTCATTGGACATTAAAGGAAAAAAAACCCAGAGCTTAGCACAAAGACAAGTTAGATTTTAACTTTTCTTTTCTTTTCTTTTTTTTTTTTTTTTAGCTCCTGAATTATACTTTGGCAATGCTCAAACCCAGAACTTAACAAATTTCAAAAAACATAACATATGTTCAAAAAACATAACAGCTTTAGAAAACACTGCTCTTTGATACAGAATTTCCTAGAGAATTTCTTCTGAATCACAAGCAAGTCGTCTCCTTGTTTGTGAACGTCTGCTTCAGAGGTTTACACCATCCCTATACACTATCTATGTTCTTTTGTTTTCATGGGTTGCACCACTCAAATCTAGAGCTCATCTTTGCAATTTAACACAATTTAAGCAAAATTAATTTTAAATTAGTATTTAAAAAGCATTTTGAATGCATTCACCCCTTTAACAGACATAGCGATTTCAAAGACCAGCATCTTAATTCAGCCTGGAACTTCAGAAGTGAAATAAAGTGAGTCAGTTAAAGCTTATTCAGCTCTAAGCTTAAATGCAAATGGATAGAGAAATTAAATGGAACTTATTCACTTTAAAAAATACTTCAGGTTAACTCTTTTGACATTTAGACAATTAAGACTATTTGTGGAGCTTAGTATAACACTCAGTAATATGCTTTGCCATGAAATAATAAGATCACTATTTCAGGTATACCTTCCAAATTCAGAAACTTCAGGCAGAAACGACAACAAAAACCACAGTAAATTTATAACTAGTATAACTTTTTGGTAGTAGCAAAGCTAATTATCCCCCAAAGCCCCCTGGGCTTGTAATTAGAAGTATTTCCCATCCCATCCACTTTAGCAAGAATAAATCATAAAAGATTGATAGATACTACACCTTTTTCCTTAGTTTTTTTGGTCTCAGATATATTATCCAATTCATGGTTGTTTTCAAATTTGAGATTAGCGTATGTTACTTCTGTCATAGCCGGTAAAAAGAAAAGTTTCAGAACGAAAAGGTAGAAAAAGATCTAGCATTGGCAGCTAGTAAGAAAATCTAGCCCTTTGCACAGGTTCCTCATACTGGCAGGCACAAATGAAGCAGCTGAGACATCAAGCTACATCTGAACTTCCTTGATCACAGTACTGCTAAGAAAATGTTCCTCTCTCACTCATCGCTATATTCTCTTTCTTCCTCATTACCTCACTTCCACCCTTCCTGACTGGCATATATTTCTTTCTGCCATTGTTGAAGAAAACACAGCCACTTTTGTAGAACGACTTCTTTGGATAGCCAACATCTAATTCCTGATTACAATAGGTTCAGGCTTGAAACACAGAACTGAATAAAATGTTTCCCATCTTTGAAGCTGTCTTTCAGTTTGGGCAGCTGTGTTCAGCAGCAGTTTTGTGATCACAGTTCAGTTTCTGTTTCCTACTGAAATGTGCTGAAAGCAAACTAGAAGGTGGACTTGCATCTTAAAGCTGGCAAATTGTGCTCTCATCCAAACGAAGTACGCACTTGAGCTTGAGGTTAGCACCTCAGCTAGGATATGTCAGGGTATTAGCTCTTGTCTTCCATGCCACCTTCCCAAAGTGATTAGCCTGGGACTTCTGTGTCACCAAACTAGAAGGGCCTTTTGACAAAGGCTAGATCTCAGAAGATATTTACTTCCACTCAGTTTTCTGGTATTGATGTTTTATTTCTATTTCTGGAATAATTTTCTTTATCCTTCATTTCTTCTCCAGATCTATGGCATGAGGAAAAGCATACACTAACACTCAGCTTCTGAGACTGCACAGTAAAGTGACTCTGCAAGAAAATGTTTCATGTATCTCCCTTGCAGAGATGCACACAGCTACTGTTCTCTGAGGTGAACAACCAATCCTTCAGATTCATCCAAGTACCAACCGAGCCCGACCCTGCTTGGCGCTTCCCCCCTTGGAAAGTTTTGAAAATAATTTCAGTACTTTCATTCTAACACTGAAATATTTATTTTTATTACTTGTTGGTGGGAGCCATTCTATGTTAGTGGGAGTCTTTGGAATTAATTCTTTTTCATTGTGTTGTCTGGCCACTGCTTGGATGATCATTCCATTAAATGCAGTCTTGCTCTTAATTTGCCTTTTTAAACAATAGTAGATCAAAATAATTATTAAAAAGATTATCAACATGGCTAATGCAGTGCTAATCAGTACTTTCATCCATGAAGTCAAATTCCATCCTAATCCCTTGAAGATTTTATCTCTCCAACGTTGTTGTATGTCTTGTTGAAACTTTTGAGTATTCTCTTCTACCTTTTCCAAGAAGTTTAAGTCATGCTCCACATCTCGAGTCACATTCGGAATGTGTATACAACAATGATCAATTCTACCTTTCAAGTAGCCACAAATCCCATGCTTTTTAAGTAAGAGCATTTCCAAAGCCATTCTATTTTGTAAAGCCATCCTTGAAGTTGCCTGTAATTGTAAATTCAAGTCCTTAAATCCTTTTCTGATTGCATTTGCTAGCCTTTCTACTTGTCCTGTTAGTTGATAGATGCATTCCCTGTTCTCCTATATTACTAAAGGAGTCAGCAAAGACTCCAAAGCCCAACCAACTTTTACTCCAGTTGAAGGTTCATTCCATTCTTCATCTATTTCTTACCTCTTCACTGGTTCCAATTTTAAATTTTCTAATGCTCCTCTAAAACTTTTACAAGTTGGACATGGAGCCAGCATGCCTCATGTTATTTGTCTTCCTTTACCATCTAGAGGGAAATGAGTTGTCCAGGTCCCCCCACTCATTGTCCACACTAAGTGTCCTGGGCTCTGGAGTGCAAATTTCTTTGCAACTAAGTATTGTTCCTCTTTTGGGTATGTATGTGTCAGTCAATTTGAGGTCATTCCTAAGGCCCCTGCACAAACATCCATATTTTAAAGCAGCAGCTAAAGGAGGACTAGTAGCCTGGATCGCCTTATTGGTGATATTACAATTATATACCTTTTCCCGCTTCCACCAAGACATTCAGTTTTCCTTTTCCCGCCATGAACTACTCCTATCCTTTATATTTGGCCAGGTTGCAAAAGTCTTTGCATCCCAAATAAAACACCTTAGCCATGTATTGAAATGGAGATAAAATGGCCATACTCCACCAAACAGAGTCCCAGTTTGCCTCGCTCTTTTGTGTCGGACTTGTCTCATTACATTTCCATTCCACGATTATTCAACTCACATTTTTCTTTCTTTGTTCATCATAGGAACACTATCCTACAGTCTTGGATTTCTCTATTTTGGCAAAAACATAATATAACAATTTCTCACAGTCAGCCCCACTACCGGGGGACTTCCATTGTTTCCAAATGGTTTCCGTTTGTTGTTGCCATTCAGCCACAGGTTTTTGTTCACAAGGTGTGGTTTCATTTTTTCTGTTGGATTCATAGTTAAAATTCCTCACAGAATTGATTCACCCACTGCTCTTGGAATTGGCAAACAAGGAGTCATTTGTGACATGTTTTACTCTTTCATTTTCCTAACATCAAATACTCTTTCATTAATCCTAACATCAAATTTTCACCCTGGGTTTTTCTTGGGAGATAGTTCAATTTGTCTATTTGCATTTTATTTCTTATTTCTTTCCTCACCATCTTTTTCCTGGTTCACTTGCCACCTCATCAAGATTAAGGTTTGGAATTGGAGTAGAAGTCCATCCCAATTTCAGTAGATTTCCATGTCTTACTAATTCTCCCTCTGATTCAGTTTTTACCACAAAATTGGCTCCTACTAACACCCAAATCAATATCCGTTCTCCCCAGATTTGAAAAGGATACACAAAATTAGACATCCTTCAGAGTCAATTTGGAGGTCTTATCATATCCCTATTGACAATTTTCCATGATGGTGGGACTTTCTTCACCCTAGCGTAGTGTATCCATGCTTCTGATTCAGCTCTCTTGATGGCAAAAGGCCCTCCCCCTGATGCCACCTAGTCTATCCTTTTTGGGAGACATCCAGGGACTGACCATTCCTCTGACCTTTCAGGAGAAAATGCTAAGAACACGGAGGTACCTATTTCTTTCTACTAATTGGAAAGTAAAAGTAAATAGCTTAGATTTAGACACCTGCCTATAGGCATCTAAATGAGCAGATCTCAGGATTAAAATATTTCTGTCCAAAGGAACATAGAACCACAGAATGGCTTGGGTTGGAAGCAACCTTAAAGATCATCTAGTTCCAAGACCCTTCCAGTTCCAACATCCTACCCCTTCTAGTTGCAACATCTTCCACTTTCCTTAGCAAGCAGGTGATGGATGATTCAGATGAAAAAGACATTTGCTTCATGACTTTACAGCCAAGATCTTCTGAGACAGATTCTTTACTGCAGCAAAATAACATGAGGAAAGGATTTGTATTGACACTTCAGCATTAAACTGTGCCTTCAGTGTCAGTGATGCAAAGCTAGACTAAAGCTGTTTACTGTAGCATCCAAGGTTTTTGAAGACACCTGGGGAAAGGAGAAAAGAGGCTCTGGAGGCACAGAAGCCAGTAATGTTTGATCACTGTTTTCCATCCTGTATATTACCTGTTGCACAGAACTGACAAAACTATTTTTTCAATGGATTTGGTGGAGAACATATGAAGACTTTCCTGTCACTGGAAGGGTATTTCAAGGGTTTGCCTTCTTACATTAGTTCTTTGCATTTTAATAACACAAAATAGTCACTAGATATCTCTAATGCACCATAAAAGAAATCAGAAATCATGTTCCATTTAAACTGAATAACATTTTGTATGTTTATATAGCCTTTGTTAAAAAAAGATTACGAGTAGCATGAAATAACTTGTCAGAGATGGCTAGAGTGTGAAGCAGAAAGAAGCCTGGAAGATAAAAAATGAGTGGATGAGACAGGTATTGGTTACAAATTCACAAAGCACAGAAGACTTAGCAGTAAGCTTTTCCTAGCTGAAACCAACACAGTAAAGTATTGGAGAGCTACTGGGATATAACTGTGCCCCTCTAATAGAACTATAAGCTTAAGCAGTTTAAACCAATCCTGATGGGGAGGATGGGAGTGTGGGGGAAATAGAGAGCCAGTATTGTAGAGAGATGTGCAATATCAATATCCCTTGATTAGTGATGGTGGTAGCAGAGATGGAGGAGGGTGTCAAAGTCCACAGAACATATCTCAAGGTCTTTGTCTAAATTGACAAAGGTGGTGCCAGTGGGGCAGAGCAAGCGGCATGCTTGGAGGGAAGAGATGTCTCGCTCCAGGCAGCATTCTCCCCAGGGCAGCAACTACTCATCCACCTAGGACTGACTTGTTTGATTTCTTGAGTTTCTGCTTATCAGCCTGCTCTGCCCCAGGACCTAGAGCTCTGCTGTAACTCTTATTTAAAAGAAATCCTCTGGCTTAGGCTAAAAGAGACATCTTTTTCCCCTCCTTGAATTAGATAATAGGTTGTTGTTCCTGCACTGGAGCAGAGTAGGAACTGGACAATCTATGGAAATTCTTTCTCAACCATTCTTTTTCATAATTTTTTAGGTTTTTTTGTTTTCATGGTTTTGAACTCTTTGCTATGGAGAATAAATTAATGTACTTTATATCCAAACCAAGTACATAAGTTGTGTATATAAATCTCCATGGATATAAGCCACTGTATCACTTTTAAGTTTTCAACTTTTGAGCATAAGCTGAAGAGCTTACTAGAGCTGAACAAGCAAAATAACAGCCACTGAGAACAATTTGAAATAGTCTTTTTGTTCCTTCCTCCTTTTCTTTTAAGCAATCTGTGTGAGATGGTAGATGTAAACTTAGTATGCCTGGGCAAAAAATCCTGTATTTTCAGGAAGGTGGAGGCCCTGCTATCTGCTAATTAGCCACCATTTCCCATAGGAATTATATGTTTTCCTAGCAGGAAACATCATAGCAGTTTATTTTTAATCTCTTATTCCATGTTGGTTTAGTTTGGATATGGCCTTAAAAAGGCAAACTGATGATCAGGGGAAGTTCAGGTTAGATATAAGGAAGTTCTTCACTATGAGGGTGTTGAGGCACTGGCACAGGTTGCCCAGAGAAGTGGTGAATGCTCCATCTCTGGCAGTGTTCAAGGCCAGGTTGGGCAGGGCCTTGGGTGACATGGTCTAGTGTGAGGCATCCCTGCCCATGGCAGGGGGTTAGAACTAGATGATCTTAAGGTCCTTTCCAACACTAAACATTCTATGATTCTATATAGCAGCATGTCATTTCCACATGTGACAGCTGTAGAAGTGACAGGTATGAGGGTATGATCATTTACAGATGGATTAAGCAGCCTCATAAAAAACATCATATCTGCTTTAGGCCCATCAAATAGCAGTTCCCCTTGTCTTTCTCTCCAGAGTATTTATGACTAGCAGTTATGATTCTACAGCCGTAAGAAATTCCTGTAAAATGACCAACACATAAATGGTGCTAAAGGTGACAGGCTGTGTCACTGAATTACTTTTTGAGATGCTGTGTGTAGGGACACATGTCCTGAATCAGGTCCCACTGATGCCAACTTCACACCCAAGTGCTTTCACAGCCATCTGCACCAAGGTTATCCCTGCTTTACACTGATACAAATGAAGTCAGAACTCATACTCTGCATTTCAAAAGCTGTGTAGGTCATTATGACCCTTGTCAATAATTTGATACAAACAGAATGCTAAGAGGAATGTAAGAGTCTCATGTACTTGCAATGTAGAAAGCTCCCTTACTGAATTCCCGAGAAGGGGCTGTTGAGAGAGGAGGAGGTGTAAGACAGTTTGGGGCTCTTCGCTGCTCTGACTTGGATGTTCTCCCTGGCACTCTGAGGTAAAAAAGGTAACCGAGAACTGTCTTGAGTAAATTGCACTTGAGTACAACTACAGCTTTTGTTTTGTGTTTGTCTAGGCTTAACTAAGCTGTTTTCTGTTACCAAAGGCCTTCCCCATATTGGCAGTTTTCAGGGATAGTTTTTATTGTGAAGAGGTTTGACTTGAGATCAGCAGCTTTCAGGCAGCACATGCAACTGATAATGCCAGTCAGTGATACTTGCACACAGACTGTCTCCTTCAGCTTGTTCTGAAATTAGTGTCCGGGATCGGGTGCATATGTAATGCGTGTACATAGAAAGCTGCAGACAGGGAATTATCTAAGAGTGACTGATATAGCAACTTGTCTTCATTGAATATCTCACCATTTGTAGATACTCAAATGACTTTATTACTTGAAATGTATTTCATCAATAAATTACCAGTATGAGGTTTATTACCCTATTACTGGAATTAAAATGTGTTGAGTATAAGTCATCAATTGTCAGTGTCTCTAATTCTCTAAAATTCTGGAGTGTTTTCCAAACTCTTGAGTGTATTCAAGAGAACTATTTTCTCTTGATTGTAATAATTAGGCTGCAGCCCCCAACCCTCACATTTCTCAGCTGAAGATGGTGCTTGCAAGGCAGTGAAGGTTAGAACCTTTGTCCTCCCTTTGGCTTCTCTTCTAGCATCTAGTGTGGCATTGGCTCTCAAATAATCTACATTCTAGGTTTAGTTATGGTGATGAATGCTAAGATTTTACCAGGTAGAAATTTTGTTCTCTCTTTTCTTTTGTAGCTGTAAAACCTGAAGCATGTCACCACAGAAAATGTCCTCCTGAACAGTGCCTCAGTGGGTGGATAGGTTTCAGAAATAAATGTTATTTCATCTCAGAGGAGGAAAAAAACTGGACATCTAGTCAGACCTTCTGCACTAGCCACTTGGAAATCTATGCTAGCCACTTTGGAAAACCAGTAAGAAAGTAGTGACATGTTACTATGCCCTTTTGATCTGTCTAATCACAGAACACCTAATAGCTCCACAGATAGTCTCTAGGACAAAACAGTCATGGGAGTTTTGCTGTTTGCTGCTATAAAACAAATGCCATGGCCCCTATATCAACAATATGTGTTATGGTTGTATTAGTTTGTACATGAAATGGGGGATCACTGCTTCTTAATACATGTAGGAACATTACTTCCTCCCTGCAACAGTCACATTCCACATGTGATTATACAACCCCCTCTAGAGCCAGATCCTGCATTTCAGCACTGGAAAGTAATGTATATGTTTCTCTCTGTAGTGAAGATGGTCCTGAGATGCATGCAGGTGCAAAAAATCTCTCCCATGCTACTAAAATGTTTGAAAGAAATGAAGTCTCTAAGAAAAGAGATTTGAACCGTAATATTTCCCTTTTTATAATGAGTGAAAATTGTGCTTTTAATGTAACCATCTTTAGAATACTACTGTGTGCTTCAAGAAAACCTTTGCAATATGAGCAAATAGTGGGAACACTCCTGAAACAGGCCTTAAAAATTATTCTGTTTTGTAGGCTGAGAAGCAATATTAACTCATCAATATCCTGATATTTCCAGAATTGCTTTTTTGATTTCCAAAAGTGCCTGTTGAATAATCAGATTTGCTTCTCTCCTACAAACAATAATCTCTGTAACCTAATCACAAAAAAACCCCCAACCAACCCCCCCCCCCAAAAAAATCAATCATATTCTCTAATTTCAATTATTCACTTTTATTTCTATCATCACAATACTTAAAAATCGTCATCTCTATTGGATCCATGTTGAGTTAGGTGCTGTGTTTTCCAAAGAGTCCTCCTTGAGCATAAAGGTGAGCACAAAAGGCAAAGAGGGCAGGGGCAGGAGGCAGGAGTGACTTTGCCCAGAGGATGGAGTGGCAGAACTGACAATGAAAACTGTGTCATAAATCTGTCCTGCCTACTAGGCAGCATTATGCCTTACAGAAGATTGAAAGTGAGTTGCTGAGCTGGGAGGGGAAGGTTCCCAGCCTAAACTTTAACCTGGGGTCTCTTGGAACCTTTGGGTATTTCTGGTGAGAAGCTATGTATTGCTATATTCTTTCTTGGAGTGAAAAAATGCCGTTTGTGTTGGTAGCAGTGTGATTTAAGACGTTATCTTTACGCTTCATATTACAAACTGTTTCTCAGTCTCAATATTCATTTGTTCCTGAGTGAACCCAGGATGGCAGGATTTCAGGATGAGTGCACTAAAGCTTTGTTTAATATTAGAGATGTCGTTCTTCACAAATCATTCATTTGTTCTAAAGCATCTGTACTATCTTTCCTTTTAAAAGTTTTATTTGCATTTGCAAAATGGAGCGATAGGTGCTATTCTGAGATCTTTGAGTAAACTTTATGAAAACGTTTTTGCTTCAATGTTACTTTTTCTACAGTGACACAGTTCTCCTACAGTGCTTTGGGTTTGCTACTTCTTTCCCTAAACATCATTTCTCTCCGGTGGAACAGCTAAGACAACAGGGGAAAACCATAATTTACTTTTAAGATTTCAGTTGCTGTTGTCAACATAGGGAACAGAATGGCCACGAGGTGGTAGCAGTCTCTAGGGGAGGACCAAGAGATGACTGAGCTTTGCTTCTTGATACAGAGAGGCAAATACTGCCTGTGTGCCGTATGCCATACAGGGAAGCATTTGCAGTGTTCAAGCAGAGTTATTTTAGATATATTTTTTAGAGTTATTTCACTTTGAGGTAATTTTATGTGAAGTAGAAAAATGGGAGATAACACCATAGAGTCTCTTTTGTTGTCCCTGTAGACTAGTAGCCCAGGCAAGGATGCCAATTGCAAATCAGTTTTAAAATTGCCAGCGTAAACTAGCATCTGGGCTTGCATGCTGCATGAGGTCTTGGCTGGCTTGTGCAGTCCATCTGCTTTTTGGGCTCTCCTGATGGCATCCAGAATGGCACGGCCCCAGCTTGCAGATTGCTGACCTCAGACATACTCCTTCTGCCAGCTCAAATCAGTTCAGAGTAATGTAATGGGTTAAGTTCATACTGCCTGGCTTTGTGAGAGATCAGATGTCATCCAGCCTCTCTGGGCTGACATAAAATTCATGTTAATAGAAAAAGACAGTGAAAACTCCATCATGTGCTCTGTCTGATTTGATAGAAATGCAGTCATATGCCTACACATGGTCAAGATTAAATTTATGCTGATGAGTGATCTGGCATTGTGCAAACCCATTAATGCAATCGAAAGCACAGTTTTGGGGGGGGGGGGAGGGGAACAACAAACAAACCACTTTTTCTTATGCTGCTTCTGCTATGAGAGAAAAGAACAGAAAGTGGAGGTTCTGGCAGATTACTGGGACAGACAAGTGCATGGATCATTTTGGTCTGAGTTACAATTACCAGAAAAGATAGGAGGTTGTTCTGTAAACTGATTCACTGTGAATTCTGGGAGAACTTCATCCTTTCTTGATGCATGGGAAGTATGGGAAGGTGTGTGAGGATTCATTAGCACTAACCTTTTTCTACCCTGTATTGCTTTACATCATACTTGAGTGAAGTTTTTGTGTGTCAGCATGACTTAATACAAAGGCAACATTCGATTTACAGCATTATAAAGTTAATTTAACTCTGCACTGAAGATAAGCCCTGCATTTCTTGCTCCGTTTTTACAGATAAATGTGAGTTGTGCTGTGAATAGTTTCATTTTGGCATGGTGCACAGACATGAATGCTCAGACATTTTGCAGCATGCAGTTTAAATCTTTCAAAGAAGTGAAAAGGGTGCCAGTATTAGTATGGACTCAGCATTCATTGCTTAATAAGATGAAGCACTGATGGTAATGGTCTAGTTTGTTTCTCTCTCATACACTCATTGATATATTTTTCTATTTCTGACTTAATTTCCATGTTTTCCTTCAATTCCACAATTCTCAAAGGTGCATCCTCTGTTTTATAGAAAGCAAACTGTTTAAGAATATATATTCCAGCTGCTTTATCTAAATAAATATAATATACTTTCTGGATACTTATACAACTGGCTCACATGTGGGATTTAGTAAATCTCTATGAATTTTTACAGATATTTGGGAAACTCTTAGTCAAGCAAGCTCCTTTAAATCCAGTTATTTCCACTTTGTTCTTTTCTGTTCTTTCCAGATATTTTCTTCTCTTGGGCCGTCTCATGAGCGTCACATCCCTAGCTGCCAATACTGATTCTTGTGTCCATGCATGGGTTTCTTTCTCTTTTTCTCCTTTTTCCAGCTCCAATTTAATAAGCCTCCTGGGCTTTCTTTGAAGATTTCATCTGTAACTGCAAATAAACCCTTGTGTACTCTGGTGTTTCTATTTGGATTAAAAAACCAAGTGGCCTTCCTTTTAAGACTGAACAAAGAGCTCCTGCAGATATGTGGAGATGGGTACTCGACACACACGTGAACTCAAACCTGGAGTACAGAAAAAGTAGACAAATTTTTAACATTTTTTTCTGCCTTCATTAACAAATTGTTCTGAGCTTATTGTAATGTTTATGTTCTTTCCTGTATTTACTGAGTTAAAAAGGAGTTCTGTAAATTTTTTCATTAAATGTGGTATGTTTCTTTCCCATTTTCCTCCAAAAGCTCTGGTTCTTGTATATATAAAACAAGTTCTCTCATATATTTGGGGAATATTTATAATATTTTTCTTTGTTAGCTCATTCTGTTTTAAAGCCCTGGCTGAAGCTCTTGAGACATGTTGAAATAACTTGAGATCACCCAAAATGAAACTTGAAATGTCATGGTACAATCTTGGTCTTGCAATGTCAGAAAACTTGCAAGCAACAATATATGCCCTGTTCTGAGGCAACTCTATTTTAACACAAGTGCTTCCTAAAATCATGTTACTGCATTTCAGCACAACCCCTTGAGAGACATGGGCAATGGTGAGACCCTCCTGGAAATGGCTGGGGAAAAAAAAAGTCAGGGAAAATGGGTGGTGACCATGCACAGATCTTGCTGCTTCTACAAACATTCTCCAGGGATAGGGAGTGTCTTTTTATTACGTGGTTTTACAGTGCTTAGCACAGCACAGTTTTGAACCCTGCTAAGGGTTTTTGGATGTTTTGGGAATGCCAGTGAAAATTGTGCTATTTAACCAATGGTTATTGTAGTTCTTTGAGAATTTGTTTTGTTCCCACAGGTTTTATTTTTATCCACATTCCCCAGCTACATATTAGTGTGACTGTCACTGTCATTGTCATGCCAGGATTAGTCTTCACTGCATTCTAGACTACTTTGTTTTTGGATTCTGGGTATGGCACTCACCTCTAATCACATGCAAATGTCTGTATCTGAGCTAGGTACATTTTTTCCCTTGTCTGTGGAGGATTAATCAATGTAGCTGTGACTAGGGCATGATTCGTAGCATGCTGAAGCAGATGCCTGTATTTGGTTAGATGAATACATCCTTCAACTCCAGTGGTTTTATTGACTAGATTCCCCTTGACAGCCATGCTATAGATACCTAAAGTTAGGAGAGATGAATCCCATCCTTAGAGACCTCTACCGTGCTGCCTCTATACCAGCATAGAAAGATGATGTGTAGATGGTGCCTAACCCAATCCCAATCAGAAGGCTGGGTGCTGAAGGGTCTGTGTCCCTGGCCCAGTGAAGGGGCTCCTTTAGATTTCCCCTATTCTGTGAATCTGTTGTAATCAGGCCCACAGAGTCTGCCACATCTGGGGCAGAGTGTGAACTCCAGATAACAATCTTTCTCCCTTTTCCCCTCTGCCACATCTTCCCCCCTTGCCCTGCCCCATCCTGCCCTTCCCTTTGGCTTACCTCTGCTGCTGTTCCCAGCACTTGTGCCCACACTGCTTTCTACCCAGTCTGCCAGTTTTTTACTGGTTTCACTGTTTTTTCACTTCATGTTTTTCACTAGTGTCTTTCTAACTACAGGGGCAACAGGAGAAAGGGATATTCCATTCTGATTTTTTGAAATAGCATGGGACGTAAGACAGTTGCACTGGGCCAGCCCCAGAATTCACATACCTGCTGCTGTGTTTCTGATAGCTGTCTGTAGTGGATACTGGGGAAGGATGCAGGGCAAGCCCATGCTGGTACTTCCATTCTGCAGATGTCTGGCTCAAAGTCTTTCTAAATCAGAGACATTATCTTTGGATAGAAATCCATGAACTCTCACAAATAAAGGTAGCAGTGGTTCTGAGGCCAACATGTCTAATCCCTCCTCTACCCTCCTCACTCTCAACTGGGCATTGCTGGCTTTGTTTTTGTTTTGTAAACATGGGGTTTACTTACAGGAACCACCTCAATTACTTCTGATTTTTTTAAAATGAAATAATAATTAATTTTTCCTTAGTTATAAACTCCATAGAGATTGGCTATAGTTGGAGAGTGGAGAAACAGTTAACAAAAGCATTGTCATCGGGGGTGATAAGGGCCTTGTGGGAGACCAGTGGTAGCAGGGCTGATGCATCTTAGTGTCAGTACAGAGTCTGTGAGTTTGTTATTTGCATTAAAGATTGCCTCCGATTTAATATTCGATCATGTAGGACATAGACCTGATGGGATAACCAGTCTCTGAAGATTCTTGTGACTTAGGAAGACCTCTCTAAGGTGCAGTCCAGCCAGAAGTCTTCTTTAGCTCAAAGAGTCCACCCGTTGGTATTGTAAAATACAGGCTGATGATAAGCAACAATGTGACACCAGTGCTGGGAGGAACAGTGACCAGCTTTCCAAAATGGCACAGATGGAGAAGATGCTCTGGAGAGGGAGAAGTTGAGAGACCTGTTTTACAAAAGTGAAAGTGAGCAGGCAGTGTATGGTTACTGATGGCAAGCTCTGACCTTCCAGCACTGCAGCGATAAAGAAAAGCACTTAGAGAACAGCTATCCTGATTGAGTACCCTGTTAAGAAGAATAAACTTGAATTTAAATTTCCACAGCATCAGTGATAGCTTAAAGCCAAACCCCTCTGAAGGTAACCCAGAGGTTTGCAGTCTGCTTTTCTGCCTAACTCAATCTGGGAATGACACTGAGTGGTCCCCTGGTGGAATGAAAAATAGATTATGTTGCTATGGCTTCTTGTACCTGCTACATTTCTAAGGTACCACCCTTAACTTGGTCTGTTTTATGCTGCTGTACAAGAGCATGAAAAAATGGAAACGTTGTCTAAAGGTGATGTGGTCTGTGCAAAATACTCAGCATCCCTGCAGTGATTTCTGGACTAGCACATAGGTGGCATGTCTGCACTTCATAGCTCAGATGTGCTGGAGCTAGCTCCAGTTAGAGCTGGAATATCTGAGCAGTGTTGTGCTGAGGTAGCAGTCTGGATCTAGAGGACAGTACAGCAGTTTCACTAGTGATGACATTTCACTGCAGGGAAAATTATCTGGCCAGGCTGCTGTGCTGAGGTGTTAGGCTGTTTCCCAAACCAGAGCTATTTTGGTGGGCATTAACTGCAACCTTTGCACCAGACTCTGTTGTAGGTTGCAAATATGTTGCATGTTTCTGCACCAAACAGATACATACTATAACAGACAACATGACAAATATTAACCCAGCAGAGGTTATTTTTATCTGTCTGGTGCAAGATGGCTGAACCCAGATTAGAACAACATGAGTAGATCTGGAGATGCTTAGTAAGTCAGGAAGATCCAGGGCTGGCTGGGTAAATCAGCAAAGCAGATCTATAATGCAGAAAACAGTTCAATAATGTTCTTTCTTTCAAGATGAAAGCAAAACCTCTTGACTCAGTGAAATAACAACAGCTTAGATCAAGTAGCAATAGAGAGGTGATGAAACCACTGCACTGGTTGTAAGCTATCTGGCATGGATGCTGCTGAGGAAATTGGTGCAGTAGCAAGAATTCTGACTGGGTTGCAAAATGCTGCTGAGAAGCTATGTATAATCACCATAGTTTCATTCTTCAGTTAGTTAAAACACTTGTAGTCCAGCAGGTGGTATGTATGAAGCAGGTTCCTGCTCTTTAGGTGGGTTCATGGACTCTTCTAGACCGCCTTCAACCTTGGATAATGTCTTTCATCTTTTTTCCAATATGCTTCAAGAATTTTTCTAATGTAGTGTGAGTTCTTGCCCAGCATCTTGCTTGCCTTGGTTGTTTTTCATCGACCCTTTAGAAGTAGTTCATGGGTCCCTGGGGACTGTAGACCACAGGCTGAAAATCATTTAATAATTCTCTTTCCTGATTCCTTACAGATTCCTGGGACACAGCATCTCTTTCAGCAGAAAAAACAGAATAATACATCCACAAATACATTTATAGCTTATTTGAGACACAAGGCATGTTTTTTAGATCAGGCCAGTATGGTATGTGTGGCAAAAAGAACCTAATTGAGAACAAAAGGGCTAAGTGATGTTCAGTGTATGATGATGAACTATTTTCTTTATTTCTTTCTGCATTTGTAACTTTTCTTCGGGAAGTGAGGTGAGAAGTACATGAGTATGTGAGACAGAAAACACTCCTTAGACTTACCCTGTTGTGGCTAGTTTTATTTTTTATTTTATGTTGACTTGGGGTTAGGAACAGTCTGTGGATGTTTCTTTTCTTCTTCAATTGTATTTTTAACTTTTTGCAAAGTCTCACAGACTTGAAGATGCTTATTTTTATAGATTTTAGAAAACAGAATAAATAAAACCAAGCTATTTGTATCTCTGTGCTTGTGCCATTCGAAGTCATAACTATGCCTTTCACTGGTTAAAACAGGACCCAAGAGCTGTTTTTCTACAGCTGTGGAGAGCTTACATAGTACTTGATAGTGCTGAAGGTACAATATATTTTCCGCCAACCTGTCTTTTCTTCCAGTAAGAGAAAGTTCTTACTTATGGGACAGCTGCCAAAAGATGAAACTCATGTTATAAAGCTGCCTTTTTTCCAAGAAAGTCTGTATCAGCCGCTGGTATTTTCTAGAGTAGAAATCACTGCTTCCATGTAGGGACAATTTATCCTGAGATACACACACCTCACTGTGAGTGCATCCTGGACCCCTCTGTGCTGTTCCTGGCCCCAAACACTGTAATATTGCTCCTCTCCCGCATGGTGGCGTGGGTCGTGGGAGGCAGCCAGCTCCCTATGCTCTGCATTCAGATGTCAAGTGTTACTAATCCCATGGTTCCTCTTAGCTTCTGAAAACTCTGAATGCTTCTATGGATGAGGAACGTCACAGTGTTTCAGTGCCAGTAATGAGCTCTGTTTGAGGATGTAGCATCCTACTACTTTGTAAACTGACCATTGTCCAACTGCTGTTGGGCAGTTCTGGCAGTGCATTTTGGAAGGCAAATCTACTCCAGCTCTTCTTTCCCCAGTTTCAGCTGCACTTACAGGACAACAAGAAAGTGGATAGAGGCTAGAAGATGGCAAAGGGCAGTGGGATGGACAGTGGTGCTGTGCCAGGAGGGTCTTCCCTTGGCATAGCCTCACTCAGAGTTATTTTGCATGAAGGCCTGAGATGCATGGGCTGGTAGGGCAGAGGTTTTAGGGCTTTGTTTTTACAGCCTTTTAGAGAATGCTATTGTCATAAAAGGAGATTTTTGGTATTTCTAGATCTAAAAAGTCCAATAAAAATTTAAGTTAGAAAACATACCAAAGTCACCCTTATTTTCTGTATTTATAGCTCCAGTTTTCACAACACATCACAGACGTTGCTGTCTAACCATACAAGGCTGTGTCCTCAGTAAGGACATCTCTGTATTAAGGAAATTCCCCTTGAGTTTGGCATGGCCAAGACCTGAGTGCCCAGCACTGTGTGAAAAGGCAGAGCAGGGAACAGTGACCCTTGGATGAACAACAGGCAGAACCAGTACAAGCATGTGAGAAACCCCAAGAGAACAGGACATGTTTGCCAGCCACCGTCATCATTCTCCAAAAGGAGCTTATAGGAGGCAGTTGTGTACAGGGGGTGGGGAGCAAGAATTGGGAGGGATGCCCACTCACATGCCTGCAACCTCGCCACCTCCAGCACTGGAACAAAAGCAATGCCAGGTCAGTCCCAATCTGTGCTTACTGGTACTGACAGCCTTGCTTCTGTAGCTGGACTTTGCCTGAGGCAATAGGGATGTCCTGGCCATCGTCTTGTTAATTAAACTTGATTCGCTACAAATATTCTTATTTGCTACAAAAAAATCTTTACTGTGAGAGTGCTGAGGCACTGGAACAGGTTGCCCAAGGAAGTTGTGAATGCTCCATCCCTGGCAGTGTTCAAGGCCAGGTTGGGCAGGGCCTTGGGTGACATGGTCTAGTGTGAGGCGTCCCTGCCTGTGACAGTGGGGTTAGAACTAGATGATCTTAAGGTCCTTTCCAACCCTAACCATTCTATGATTCTATGAAATAAATTATTAACATCTCCCTCTTTTGATCCCCATAGGCATCTGCAGTTCTCCCTCTGATTCTGCTTAGTTAAGTGTGGACCCTGCTTGCTGAACGCACTTGCCCCATCCAAACATCTGTCACCCAGTTTCTGTTCTAGGTGTGTCTTGTCAGCCTTTCTGAGGCAGTAATTCTCTACCATAGCCTTGCTTTGAGTAACCCCCAAAATGTAATATCCTAGGTTAAGATATCAGTGAGCATGAGGAAGTGGCTTCTGGTTTGCCATAGATGGCTAAAATGTTAAACCTACAAACTCCCTTGTATTCTCTAAAATGTTTCTTCTTGCTAGTTACTTCATGAAGGCTAAAAATTTTACACCCCTTTTCATAGTATAGCCATCCCCATTGTTTCAATGAGCTAAACTGCCAACCCTTGTAGGAGCCCAAGGCTGATACTGTGAATGGTGATGCCTCAAAAACCAAATGTGGAGAAAGACTGCTTTCTGGAAGAAAATACAGTTCCTCAAAACAGGGCACACAAGAGCATCTGAGCTTCTCCTAAGGAGCTGGAAAACTGGTCTTTTGACCAGTTGCAGTAAATGTGTGGTGAATTGTGGGAGCAACGTGAATTTTCAGCAGCAGAGGTTCTGAGTCTGTGTGTAGGGGAAGGCTGTGAAGTGTTTTTTTCTGTCTTGAAACTACTGGGAGAATGCAGTAATTGTAAAGATCATGTTATCTGCCCACAGGAACTTTACTAACTCAACTCCAATAACTTCTCCTAATCTCCACCATGTCCTATCTGAATTCTTGAAATACTGCTTTTAAGTAGCACTGACTTAAGTGAAAAACCAGCCTCCCACTGTCACTTATTACAGTGTTTCGTAAGTATATTTAAAGGCTACCTGAAAACTTTTCTAGTGGTCCTGCACAAGAACTGCCTGAACTACAGATGTTAGCCACCGCACATCTATCCTCCATCTTGTCACACAGTCTTGGTTTAAAGATCTACAGGGCACATATCATGTGCAATGTTGTTTCTGAGGTCCATTATTTCCTCTGTCAGAAATGAGCAATGTGCATCTTATCTGAATTGTCAAACAATAGTTTCCAGCCACCAGATCTGACTTTACTTTTGCTGCTTAGAAGAAAGACTCATCTGCTATCAGAAGTGCATTCATATGGAGACATTTCTGGGTCTGATCAAATGGCCTTTTCACCATCTCTTTAGCAAACCAAACAGGGGTTATGGATGCCTGATGGAACTTAATGAAGCCATTTCAGGTTATGGAGTACTGCTCAGCAGCTGAGCTGCAGCAGTGAGTTGTGCTTGTGCCCTACACTTGCTGCAAGCAGAAAGGATGCATGCAAGCATAAGCCACTGTGACCTGTATTTTAGTTGGCAATTGGAGTAGTCAAAGAGGTCGTCTTCTCCAACCCAGTCAATGAGCAGTAGCATTTAAAGCTGTGGCAACCCCCTTGCTTTGGATGTGTCTGAACCCTGAGCTAATTTACCCCCTCTGTACACATTTAGTGTTTCACTGCAAAGCTCAAGAGGCTGAAGGGACTATGGAGACAGATTTCTCTTCTTGGTTGTAGGTAGTGTCAAAGTAAACACATGAAGGGCAGAGAATGGCTTTTGCACTGTTGTGTAGCTCCCAGCCACAATCCCAGTTTGAAAGCAGTCCAGGTGATTGGTACTATTATTTGGTCTACCTGGGGCCTTTATTTGGGGCTTAGAGAGAAATTCCAGGTATTCCTCACAGTATGACTTTCCTCAGTCCTTCAAAAGAGATGATCTGATATTTTCTCTGTAATTAAATTCTTATAACTAGCAGCAATTTCCTCATGCTTGCAATTTAGTTAATATTAAATTTATCTCTGTCATTTTTGTCTGCATGAATTTGGGAATCTTGTTTTTAATTGCCTAATTTAGATACATTAAGAGATAAAGTTCTTCTGAGAGTAGGCACCTGAGCGCTCCAAAGTTCTCCTGTTGTATCACTGTATCAGCCCAGGTCCAGGGTAGTGAGGATAAGGAAATATTCCTTCCTGCAGAGTTTATCGAGAACATCTTGGGATCAGGATAGCTAATTATCCAGGTTAAACAACGCTGGAAGTGCTTGTGGATGCAGATTTTAGATTGGATTTATATATATATATAGAAAAGCTACGTGTTAAAGGGTTATAAACCCAATAGCACTTTGAGACACCTGGCTTTGAGTCAAAGAATTAAGTTGTGTGCCTTAGTGCCATACGATATTGTTGTACTAAAGAGCTTATTAAGATTAAAAATGGGATTAAACATTACCATGAATGCATGCAAACAGTTTACACAGCTGGGATAAAGCTGCAAAGCTTTATTCTGCCTTTCAGGGAAATGATCCCAGACTGGAGCTAAGAAATAAAATTACGTATCATGAGGTGCATCTTGTATCTTCCAAAGTGGAGAAATCTGGTACTAAAAGCAGCATGTGGAACTAAAATCTCACTGTTTTTTTCCAAGAAGCAGTTCTTGCTGATCAGTGAAATGAAAATGTCTCATGTGCTTCCATGCTCTTTGTTTTGAGACTTAGATTTTTTCTGATTTTTTATATTTATTTTTCCAAATGAGCTTTTGGTTGCAGTTGCTCCCTTATTCCCTAGAGAATCAGCAAAGGACCCCCAGCACTGCAGGAAAGAAGCCAGGAGAGGAGAGGAGAAGAGAGGAAAGGAGTCTCTACTCTTTGGTTGGTTGATTGTTTTTGTATATTTTTTGTTTCCACAGAGAAATTATGACTCCTAACAGGTAACAGGGAGCAGGTGTGAAAGCTCAGCTAAGACGTTTTTCTTCCATCATATGAAGGTGTTCTTATTTCTTCACTTGTTTGTTTGTGTCTTGTTATCAGAAGCTTACAGATGGCTGCTAAACAGAGCTTCCTGTGTATTTAACTTTGATATTTTAACGACAGAGCATAAATTTCATATGAAAAACAAACTTATTCTCTATACATCACTACTGTATAGCTTGAGGGAAAGCAGCGATGGCTCAGCACAACTGCCCTGCCTCCTACAGGAACTACGCCTGTTCCATATCGGATGTTCCCTGCAGGGGATTCTTGGATGCTTTCTACAGTCCAGTCACCAACCTCCTAAGTAACAGAGACTTCCCACTTTCCATGGGACAAGAGGCCAGTTTTCCCAAGGAAGGCATTTGTTAGGACTTCTTGATAACAACTACTTAGAATTTTGATGTGTTGTTATGTTCAGATAGATTTTCCTTGTTTCATCCTAATACTTGCCCACCTTTGTTATCTATAGTCTATAGATACCTTCAGATGAGAATCACATCACCACCTGTCTGTTTCAGGGGGCTGTGTTTTCTGGAGCAAATTCCCTGTTGCCTGTGGAGTCATTACTCCTCCTTTCTTTGTTTTTCTATTGTATGTTTCTTTCCTCTCCTGCCCCCTTCTACATTAGCTCAAAATATGTAAGTTTATCAGCCTCTATACTCAGAATGCCTAGAACTGAATGCAGCTTTCTGCATGAGGGTGCAAGTGTTAAGCTCCTCTCCAGTTTCTCATAACATAGCTCATTGTGGTACTATTTTTGTATGTGCAGCTTTAGTCTTAGTGCTTCATTTACTGACCATATTTCATTCCAATTTCATTGCTTTCCCCTTGTTCTTGGTGGTGCTTACCAGCTTTTCTCCTAGCTTAAGATTTCTATTTGAAAGGACTGTTTCCTGATGCCTCCATCTGTGTGTTCCTCATCCCAACTGTCTATATGTGACCTGGCCATGTACTGACATTTTCAAGACTGTGCTGCATCTCTACTGTTCCCTGCTTGTTAGTGAAGTTTAGAATCCACAGGCTGGAGTAACAAACTGTCTTGGAGATAGGGATTATTATAATTCATTAGTTCCCAGTGATGTACTTAAAAAGTGCATGGAAAGACCTTGCTCCCAGTGAGGGTTTCTGGTAACACTGCAGTTGCTGAAGCCAGACCTAACACTACTTGTTGTTCCCTGCTGTAATTTTTGTTCCTTTACTTTCAGACCTGCAGCCAGCTTCCTTGATGCAGACAGATGCAAGCTTGCTATGCTCATGCCAGCAGCTGCCTGCATGTTAAGGTGGCTGTCTTGTGTACAGGTTTGAGCTGACTTGTATCTAGTTAGCTTGTGAGACAAGCAAATGAGCTTGTCTCCCCATTGTGAGTAGAGAAATCAAGGTGGGGTTTTGATGAAGCAACATGGGTTTGAGCCTCAGGGCACTTGTGGGGCAGAAATATGTCTATGGTTGAGGAACTGGCCCTATTTTCCATCCATCTATAACTTGCTATGCCCCTGTTCATCCTCTGTAAGCCTGCATAGATCACACTTCCAAGGGATGTGTTCTAGCAGCCTGCATTGGATAGGTTAACAGTTCTGGTATTTCCATCTTTTGCTCCTTCTGGTGTCCTAACCAGAGATGAGGGGAAACAAACAACACAAGATACAGATTCTCCCACTGATGTTATTCCTTCTTACCTTTGTCACCCATGATGACATGGCCATTGTGGCAGTAGTCTGGAGCACTCCTTGCTGCTACATTTTGATATGTTTCTCTCCGAGCTCTCTTTCTTCCTGGATGGTTGTTCTACTTCAGCCACTGTCCCCCAGATAGAGCAAGGCCTCTTGTAAGGGACCAAATTCAGCTTTCTCAGTGTTTGCCTCTTGTAGGTAGTTTGTGGCTTGCGTGGATGCTTTTCTTCAGTACCGTAACAGGCTTGGAGCTCCTTCAAGTGCTCCTTGGCCATCTGCCATACCCCGTTTGACACAGTGCCACAGGGCAGAACCAGTGTACTGCTTTGGCAGGCAGCTCACAGAGCAGGGGCTTCACCACATTCCTGCTCTCCATGTTCCTGAAGGAATCTTTCCTTCTTATGCACTTATCCTGCACTCACCACTGTCTTGACCAAGCTCTCTGGGTACCAAAAACCTTCTTCACTCCCAGTGCCTCCCTGGCCAAAGTCATACTCTTCACAAGAGTAGTTCATCTGTTTCTATCCTATCTCTGATCTACTCAGCCATTGGGACAGCCTGGTATATGTTACATATGTGCTGGTGTTTGCTGTGTTCAGCTACTTCATTTATAGCCTCACGAATGTGAGACGCCCTTAGAAAAATGCCAGAGACAAGAAAGAAAGTGTTTGAAAATGCCTGAAGACAATAAGCCTTCATACTGAAAGTATCTGTTTTACCCAGCAGGAACACAAAGGGTCAAAAATCTCACCACAGTTATGCTAAACTTCAAGAAGGGGAACCATGTAGAAAATAAGAGCACTTGAACCTGGAACTTGCAACTGATTGAATTAAATCCTTATGTGCTCCCAGCACAAAGTCTTCATCCTTCCCATTCCCTACAGGTGGATTACAGTCGGTGTGGGGAAGCCTGGGAGCCATAAGTGCTCACTGCCTTGGGCAGCCAGAACAACCTCTGGAGGTGCAGGAACCCAGCATAAGGCTGAGCCCGCTTTAACAACCCTGGCAGTACTATGAGGACTGGGAGTAAGATTTCAAAGTTAAGCAGTCCAGTATGAGGAAATTCCAGAACTGAGCACATTTATAAGCATGTGATACTATCTTTAATTTTAATTGCATAATCTTCTGTTCTTTATTTTTCCCAATTTGTCTAGATTTGCATTACAGTGCTGTGGTGATGCTGAAACAGACTGCTGGCTGGAATAACCTGCTCACCCTGAGGGATGCTCAACAAGTCATTCCTATGAGGCATTGCATAAATACTCTCAAAATACATACTCATTGTTCCTCAGATCTTCAAGCTGAAGTCTTGAATCTTACTGTCTGAGTGAGATCAGACTCAGAGAGAGTGAAACTCACTAATGAGTACTCATAGCTGTAACCACAACCAACAACAGTTGTATTTTAAACACCAAGACATAATGTTAAGTACTCTGAAAAATCAGGTACTGGAGACTTAAAAGTGATGGATACTCTTGACATTAAGTTTTCTAACTCTCAAAAAATATAATTTATAAAGTAGAAAAATGTCCCACAAAACACAGTGGTGTTAGAGTATGTTTGTTAGCCCCTACCATATCAGACTGGAAAATGCGATAGTGGATTGATACGGAGTGATGCGTTGATTTGAAAACTGCTGGAGGATGGGAATCTTGCACTGAACATCTTCAGATTTCCTGAAAAATTCATCTTGCAGTGAAGATCTTTCTATCTTAATTGAGTTTCCTGAAGTGATTTAGATATATTAGGGGAGGAAAAGCAAGACAAGTGTTTCTCACTTTTCCCAAGGTTCATTCTTCTTTTCTTCCAGAGATTTAGGTTTATTTAACTTTCTCAGTAGAGCCGGACACTGAGATCAGTGAGAATGGGACTCCCCTCTGAATTCACTCGTGTTGTGATACAGAATTTTCCAGGGATCAGCTAAACCCACCGTTAAGGTTTGTGCTATCCGGTGGCAGTAACCATGTGAAAAGAAGTTTCTTGGGCTTTCAAAGTGCTGTTTGGAAGGGATTTATAAGAAGGGCCTCCAAAATGACTCTTACCTAACTCATATTTGTATCTCACACCAGAAGGCAGTTGAACCTGACCAAATTGAAACCCCTATGTACCTTTAGAAAGAAGCAAAAGTGTTAGCAGCTCTAAGTAGCATTCACATCTCAGCCATTCTTTGCTATAGGGTAGAAACATGCCAACGCTCAATTAACTAAAGAGTCCCAGAAGACATAACTGGCCAAAAGATTTCAGTCCTAAGGAAATCATGTGCACCACGCATGGGAGAATATACCAGTCATTACTTGGGAAAAAACTGCTTCTAAGATGATACCGCAGTTAGTCTTTATTGCCCATTGTTTGGGGATAAATAGTTGGTTTTCTCTCATGACGAGCAAGTGGTGAGTGGCTTTCCAACCTTTCCTCAGGAAAAGATTTTAGAATGAAAAGCTAAGTCATCTGCCTTTCTCCAGGTATATTTTGTAAGCAAGTCAAACTACATTCTTATGATTTTAAAAACATTTTTTATTCATTTTTATGGCTTTTGACTTGTTTTTATAGTAAAAGAATAAAGAATAACATATTACAATGTATATAGACTGAAGTCCTTCAACAATCTACTTTAGCACATTTACTTTCTTGCACCATAGACATCTCTCAATGTTTGAAAAATGGAAGTTTCAGGGGTTATAGCTCATTAGGAAAAAATCAGAACCTCAGGCAAAACAAGTATGAGGATGTATTAAGACTGCTCTTCCAAGTCTTGAAATTCCTTACAAGTAAAGGAAGGAATGTAATCCCTATTAATGCATAGAAATTATTTCTAAAATAACTAACAAACTGTTGACTCAAAACATCTTCTGATACAACTCATCAGGCAGGCATGAGAGCTGGAATATGTGTGCATTTTTATTATACTCTTCTAGGAAGGAGAATGGAGTAATTCTCTGATGGGAGCTGGGGTTATCGCAATCAGATGTGGAACTACAGCAGTACCCTCCCATTTGCTGAAATGCTTCCGCCCCTGGACTAAGGAGAACTTTGCTTTTATCCCAGTGTTTTCTGACAGAGGATCTCACCACCTTTGAGCTGCTTTCCCAGAGCCTGGGATGAAACAGAAGCAAAAGGACTAATTCAAAGGTTGTCTTCTTGATCTCTTCTTTAAAAAAGATTAAGAAAGGGAAAACTCAATGATAATAGAGGCAGCCACCTTGCAGGATCCAAAACTGGATCCAGTGTGTCTTTTCGCAGATAAAAGAGGACAGACTGAAAGGTGGAATAAGGATAACATACTACAGGATGATGTAATGTGAGGGAAAGCACAAGAGCATTGACATAGGAACATTCACATTTAACCACAGAAGCAGAAGGCTAGCACAGGAACTTCGAAAAAAAAATTAAATCAGTCCTCTACAGTAAGAGGTAAATAAACTGTCATTTACATAAACAACACTTGGGGAAAGAAGAAAAGCCTTAAAAGGTGAGAAAGGTGGGAGAAATTGGGAGTAAGTGGGAAGGACACACTGCCTCTGCCCAAGGAAATAGCTGTGGGCTGCAATTAGCTAAATGGTACGTGACTCCTGCCCTGTGATTGTGTTGTGGTTCTGAACCACTCATTGGTTTACTGCTGTCTAATGGCAGCAGTGCTGAAAAATAAAAGCTGTACTCTGGACTGCCAACAGGAATTTCCTTTAGCTTTTGGTGCTGAAGCTATATTTTAAATGAAAACCACTAGCTTTTATTTCTGGAATAACAGCAACAGAAAACTATAGCACAGCCATGGATTTATAGCAATGCTTTATGCATAGGGATCAATCTTTTAGGCAAGCTTTGCTCTCTCCGCAACCACTTCTTGCTCCTATGAACATCGTTGGCATAGGAAGGGTAAGCTGCGGGGAGGCAGTTCTTCTGCAATGAAGCTCATGAAGCTGAAGGCAATGATAAAAAATGCCACCTCCTCTTATAAATATTATGTAGCTACAAAAAAGCTCGCTCCTTGCCTCCAAACGAAACAAAAGCCCTTCCTTAGTGCCAGGGCAGCAGGAAATCTCTGTGCCTTCCCTGAACATTTAAGTGCTTATGAGTGCCTCACCACTCACCAGCTCTCAGGCTGTTGGAGACCAGAAGACACAAATCGATAGGGTTAAGTGGATTCGCTCTGTGCTTGCCTGCATGTACACATCCTAATCTCCCCCTGCCTCCCCACCTGCTCTGCTGTTATCTCTCTCAAGAGAACTACCATTTGCCTGCTTGTCCAGACAAGCTCCAGAGCTTAAAGTTGCCAAGGGGTGAAAAAAGAAAAGCCTCCCTGCTGATGAAGGTTGGGGATGGGGGAGGTGAAGGGAGACTTGCCCCATGCTAAACACAGGGAAAAGGGAGCAAGTAATTCAATACCATCTTCTGCTAGATGAGGTGGGTGTACTGGCACTGTTTGGTAACAGATCATAATGATTCTCTGTCATAGCAGCTGGCAGCAAACATGTCCTGGGGAGCAAATGACTCATCGAAGTACGTATAGGCATTGGGACAGTGCAAGTGTCACACAGGGGCATCCCATCGAAGGACAGGAAACACAGTGTTATTTGGAGTGCTGCTTCTTTGGAATTGTGACCACAAAGGAATGAGTAATAGGATTAATTCACTTTGCTATTGATCTCAGACACACACATTTTCGTTTAACATTATTAGAACAGAATGGCTCATAGCTGTGGGCAGTAGAGCAGAGACAACATCTACATTTGCCTTTGCTCATGAGATAAATCTTAGCAGCCAATTCCTTATAGCGAACCCCTGGGGAAGGATTTCCTATGGAAAAATAACCTAATGCTTCGACTGGTGACTCTAGCACCGTTCTCTACAAATATACTCTCAACAAATAATTGGTGGCCCAGATAACATGGAGATATAGCCAGGTAAATTCCATATAGAAAACTGTCAGGAAGGGAAGGAAGAAAACAGAACGAGCTTGATATAATTAGGGCTGGATATACATGCACACCCATGCACACAGTATCCCAGCTAACCAGAGGAAAAGTTCAAATACAGCCCTCTCTGTATCTCCATAAACATAAAGATCTGCAACAGTGGGAGAAGACAGATTATGGTATAGGGAGGCACTAAGACATTTTTCAGTAGTTTCATCACATGGAACATGAGGTCTGTTTAGGGACCCAAATAACTTCTTTGCCAAATTAATCTGCAAAGGACTTTCTCATAACTAGCTCTTACAAAACCCCCCTGCCCATAAGTAAGTCGATGTAAGGGCCAAAAATAAGTTTCAAAGGTGACGAAGACCATGCCAGGATTGGTGGAGTCAGCAGGTGACAGCATTAGAGATGCTGGCACCTTAGATGATCCCAAACTGGGCCAGCTCATGCAGTTCCAGGTGGCTGAAAGCTTCCCATGGACAAATCACTGTGATATCTGTGAAAGAGAGAGAATGAGAAATGGGTTTTGGTCACTGCACTTCTTGGATTTCTTTTATACTAAGGGAAAGGCTGATTTACTTGGGAAACATTAAGAAGAAAACGACTCCATTTGAAGCTTAAATGAGCAGATGAGCTCTTCAAATTTGGTACTACCTACTGGACTGAAACGGATGACTCTATCTTCTCCTGTGCCATTTTTCTCTGTGAGCAAAATCAAACCAGCATTTCCTATAGTCTCTTTAGTGACTGTGTAGAATGGTATAAAAATTCATTCTGGTTATGTAGTTTCTACTGTTCTTATAAACTAACTGTAGCTAAAGTGTGATCTCCTTGAAGATACATGCAATCTTATATCAGATATTGAATAATCTGGTCTACAGTATTCAGGATCTGCAGTTCTTTGATAGGTGCAGTTGTTATTGATATCTAAGAAGTTCTGACTGGCTACAGCTCATCCAGTGCATGTTTCTCAATCCCAGACAGGTGCATAAAATTCTTAAAATTAGGATTCTGGTGATAACACAAACACTTAACCAGCTGGAATTTAGTTCCTGTGATTTTTGGTATTAATAGCTCAGGATTTGACATTTCTTTGAGAATCTCATTCTGCTGTAATTCTTAGCCAGAGTATTAACAGAAAACAAACAAGCACATTTGCAGCCAAATGAGAGTATTCAGAAATTGAAGCCTGCCTAAATAGCCTTTCTGCCTTGGAGTGTGTCTAAACATAAGCATGACTGTGGCAGCTTGTGGTGGAAGTACCAGCCTTCTCTGGTGAACCTGAGAGCTGCAGAGAGGCCAGGGAGGCAGAGAGGCTATCACAGAGAGTCCTCTCCTGTGCTGAAGCATGACTGCACAGGCATTCAAGCAGGGCAGGACAACAACATCTCACAGGGCTTACCTGTGCCCAGTCCCTCCATGCCTGGGATGTCATCTCCAAACCTAGGGGAGAAAAGAACAGGTGAAGAGTTGAGTTTGGGCCAGCAGCACCCAGGAAAGGAGAGTGGCTCTGCATATCCAGCCAGGGAAGGAGAATTGTGGGTGGGCAGCAAATGAAGAGAAGCAGCTTCAGGCAGGAGAGCCGATGGCACTAGGGGCAAGGGGAAGCCTCCTGGCTCCTTGCCCAAGGGAAGCTGCTACCGCAGAAGCCCGGCATTAGCAATGGGGAGCCACCTACTAGCATGGTTTCTTTTCTTTCAAAAATGATCTTACCCTTTTACTCCTTTTTTAGGGGGCTTGCTCTTGAACTGCCTTGTCTGTCTCTGCTTGAACTTGGGAGGCCCCTTGCGTGGTGTGGTGGGACCAGCTGGAGCATCTCCAGTGTTGAGGTTGGTGGTTGGGTTCTCACTCATTGCTGGGCTGCTGTGTGTGGCAGGCACGTGCCTCTCTCAGATTCCTCTGGCTGCAAGATAATAGCAAGGACTGATGCAACATTCTGCTTAGCATTTCTAGGTATCACAAGTCAGGTCACAGAACTATTAAAAATATAATTGTGACAGGATTAAAGATAAGTTGTTAAACATAAAGAAATATTGTAATGCATTCAAAGTAAGTAGGATACAGGATAGCATTGCCTTTCATGGGGCATGCTAGAATTAAGATGCCAAACAAAGAACACTTGAGCTAAGGACAAAAAGATACTTCACCCCATAGTGCAATAACTTGCAGAGTCATGGAGAGTCGCACTTTCTTTTGTCTCAGACATAGCTGGACTTTTGGAGACAGGTCACTGCAGCAGCTTTCCCCACAGTTTGGGTAAAATAGGAAGGTTAATGCCAATGTAGTTTGTTTTCTAATAAGTCTTGAAACAGCAGTGCTGATGTTTTTACTTACTGGTTAAGGACATGACTACTAGGAGCCACAAAGACACATTTGTGGCTTAGAGAAATATCGTATACTTGGTAATCATCGTGATATACTTCACTTGTGCTTAAGCATTACCGTTTACACACTGATTGAATGCTGAGTTAGATGGGCCCTTAGTCTGGGTGGAACTCCAATTAGAGTCTCATATTTGTCAATACCAAACTTACGGGAAATAGTGCAGGATCTTTGGAAGATGGTAAAGAAGGCTAAGGCAAAGTGTTGGAGACTGTCTTTTAGACAGAAGGTAATTTCTCAGGATTTAGGAGAGTAAAGCCTGTAACCTTTCCCATGGTATGTTCATTTTGGTATTTTTGAGCATTACATTACATGTGTTGACCTCTTCTGCACCACACTGCACATACGCCAAGCTCCACTTCACAGAGGCTAAGTAGTTATCAGGGAGCAATTCTTGTCCAGGAGACATCTCTCCTGCCTCAGAGAGCAGAACTGCTGTTGTCAGAGCCCTTTGCTTCCTTCCCAGATTGCACAGCAATAACTCTCACCAGTGCCCAAGGGGGAGCTTCCAACCCTTCATCAGATTTTATGCTTATTAGTATGCTAGAATGGTCTGAGCAAGTGCATTTTTGGACAAAAATAAATGCCAGTTTTTTTCTCCTCTCCTTGAAGTCACATTTTTCTTCCTCATGACCATTACTTATAAGCTCCTATCTTGAGGTGTTTGTCCCTGTGCAGCCAGGCTGATGGAATCACTGATGGAATTAACTTCCAGGATTTGGTACTAAGGGCTAATCACATTATGTCACCATAGTGCTCTGGCCTAATCCCCAACATCATGTGCAGTGACACTCCAGACTTTTAATCTCAGAACTATAAATGCCATCAAAGGTGTTTTGGTTTGTGGGTTTTCTTTTTTTTCTTTTCTTAGTCTGCTGACAGTTTGTGTCTTTGACTGCCCTGAAATATCCAAAGTGCCAGAAAGCAAAGCCTGAGATGAGAGGTGAAAAACCATCCAAGCAATCCTGTGTCACTTGCACATCAGTGCAAGACAAAGAGCAGTGTTTCTGTGTCTGGGGCAGTCTGGGAATACGTCATCCCTGACATCTTTCCATCTGCGCCGACAGTAGCATGGATCCTAATGAGAGCGCCTAAAGGCATGTTTGTTCTCCTGCCGCTTCCGGTCAAGCTCCTTTCTCAGCTGTAATATCCCAAGCAGGAGACTGGATGGGTTCCAGCAGCCCCAAATGGAGCAGCAGATGGTTGTGTCTGCAGCTGAAGCATGCACAGATGCTATTCCCCCGCCTGTAACACAATGCTTCCTAAGCACATACTGTGCCCACAAACACAAGGATCAGCTCAAATTGTAGAAGTTACGTATTTGGCTGCCATCTCTGCAGCCCAATATTTACAGGTTTATCCTCATAACAGGGTGGCAGGACAGGCAAACACTGTCACCTTCATCTTTTACAGAGTGGGAATGAGGTGCAATGATCAGCATGACCTGGACCGCGCTGCTGGAAGGAGTGACAAAATCTTTTGGCTCACAGGTTTTAGGGCCAAACTGAGAGGTGAAGGCAGTTTGGCTCCAAACCGAGGAGAGAACTTGATGCCTCACTGTTACTCAGGACCAGTGAGGAATTCAGATGGTACTGCTCTACAACAAAATGCTGCTCCATGATGTGTCTGCTAATGCCCCAAAGTATAACATTATGCTTCTGCCTCAGGTGCAGTTCTCATCAACAGCGTGTCTGTCTCAATGCTAGATACCCCTCCTGAACTACAAAAGACACATATCCACTTCTAAGCACCATGTACATCTGACATGACAAGATACATGGTACCCCTCTCAAGGGCTACTCCCTAAAGTACAACAGAAGAAAGAAACCAGCTAACAGATTTCCAACCCTTTGGACTGGCATTCAAAACTTGTAAGATGCATTTGAGTTCCATCTCCAAGCGAGTTCCTGCCCTGCTTCACCAAACCTTGTTGTCTGCCAGCATGGTACCTTGACCACAAAAACGTCTTTCAGAATCAACTCCTCTTAGTTCCTTGAGACCATGCCTTGTCCCTAGCCTTTATTCAATAGAGAAATAGCTGATGGAAAGACTCAGTCTTTAGAGTTTCCTTTTCCCCCAATCTGAGGTAGCTGTACACATCTACCAGCTACTCGACAACCCAGGATTTGGTAGGAAAAAGGATCTGCCCAAATCACACTTCACCCTCTCTCTCACCTGTATGAATTCAAGAAAGAGCACTCAATGAACCTAAAAGGGACAATTCTAACTTCTTCCTTAACAACCTCCCTCTACCTATTCTCTCCACGAATCACCAAAAGAAATGACAGAGGATGGAAAGCAATCAATGCCACATAACAGTCTCTATCTTGCAGCAGGAATCAAGCTGCCTTCCCACCATTGATCTGGTGGGACTTATATACAGGCCGTCATACGCAGGTAAAGATGTCTCCATTCATGCTGGAGAGGGCCTTGTTCCACAGCACAAGGCCTACCCCAGTTCCCACACCTCCGGAACCAGCTGCCCCTGCACACAGCCAGCCATGGGTGGGCAGGCATCTCAGGATCACAGATGTGAAAGAGACGCCCACAGCAGCTTCCCAGGGGAATTTCCCAGCTGTTCACCTCCCCATACCTGGGTACTTGGATAGTCCTTTGGTACCACACCAAGCAGATGGCTTGACAAATGTCTGACGAGACTGAGTCGACTTCTTTAGATCTCTGCAAGTGCTATGCTGCCTCCTCCCAGTGCTTGCTGGGCTGCCAGAGTCCTTCTGCTGCTGCAGGCACTGGGATGCAGCTCCCGGGTGAGAGCTGATGGCTGTGAATTCAAAGGCTGTTGAGGAACAAGATGTTCTTCCACACACTTCCTCTGCCCCCTCCTCTGACAAGGTATTATCAAATTGCCCCTGACAGCATTTCTGTTCATTCCAGGGTTTAATCCTCTGGTTAAAAGCTTTGCTTGCGTCCAAATGCTAATTATACCTAATACATGGTAATGGGCTTATCTCAGTTGCGTCAGATATCCCACCTCTGGGTTGCTGGCCAGGTTAATCATCGTTCTTTTAGTTTTCTTTGAACTCAAAGGGGCTTGAATGCTACTGGCAAATGCTGACTCTTTAATCTGCTCTCTGCTTAATCTCTGATTCTCTGTGGAAAATTTCCGTGACAGATAATGCAGATGCCTCACTTGATCTTCTTCAGACAGATTCAGTGTTGGAGCTCATCTCCTGTCTGAAACCTTCAAAAATATAGACTCCTCCATGTGTCTTCATGGTGCCTCAGGGGTGTCCCACACAGAACCCCCATGGCCCTCTATGCAGGGATACACTGGGAGTAGACAGCAACCAAGAGGAAACACCTTTGTTTTCACATCTCTTTTGATGAGGTTCTTGCATTCGTAGCTCTTGACCCCATGAGAGCCACTAGCATCATCCTTGCAGGTAGGGTCTCATCAGGAGTGTTGTATCCGGTATAAGATGCCTGTGAGGAGTCTCACAGCTCCAGTCTCAGTTGCTTGAGCTGTTTAATCATAGTGATGGAAAAAGTCCACACCAGTTCATCCCTCTTTGTTCCTGTGTTTTACACAGGATCTCAGGCCCTTCATTCTAGCACTAGTTTTAAGACCAAAAACAAATGAAAGAGAATGCATTCTAAAAGACAGAAACTCATTTAAAGTAGAACTATATTCCCACAATTGTTTCCTGATGGGGATCATTAGATAGATTATCCCAGTTTAAAGAAGGGACTCAGTAACACTGGAAGTACAGCATCACACAGTATAAACTCCCCACCAATGTACCTTGCATGTACTGCTGGGTGCTGGGGCAGGAGACACTAGCTGCCTTCCAGCTGCTCCTCAGGAGCCCCCCCAATGCTGCTCACACACAGGCTCAACTAGCCAAGGACACAAGCCAAGGGGGTGCCAGGGAACCCCAACTAAGGGATACCTAATGTGAGAAACCAAGCAGCCCCATGGAGGGCATAGCTGCTCACACAGCCAAGGAGCTTTGGGAGAAACCACTGCTGCAGCACTTGTCCTAATGTTAGGCGAAACAGAAAACAACCATTCAACAACCACAACTCCTTCTCTCAGCTACTGGGTCTGTTCACACTCTCCAAGCACAAACAACCAAATTTCTCCTCCACGGGGTTTTATCAGGACTTTTCTCTCCTCTGGGGTTTGCAGCCAGTTCCTCCTCCATCTCCCTGCCACCTTCATTATTGCTTTTAGCTCCTGGGAAACACTTACACTTACAGTGCCAAGGGCTCCTCTTGCAAATCATTCAAGTCCAGTCCTCCAGCCCGTGTAGAAAGTGTCTCAAGGTGTCCCATCTCCTCCAGATATACCCTGCCACCAGGTGACATCCGGGTGTCAATCATAGGCGGGCGCCTGCATGGTTGGGGGGGGACACTTCTGCGGAGTGCTCTGTGATCCCAGCACTCTGCAGGCACAGCTCCAGCGAGGTCTGGCGGTGCAGCAGTGCCGTGGCACCTTCCTGAGGGGCAAAGTGCTCCTTTCTGCATAAAGAGGTTGTGTCTTCCCTGGAGATCCTGAGGGGAGAAGTCTGGAGAAGTGAAAAGGAATAAGGAAATCACCTGCCCTTTGAGAGATGCTTCTGTTTGTGAACGCACACATGCCTGCACATGCAGGGAAGGAGGAGTTGGTCCTAATCATCTCAGATCCCTCCCCTGTGCTGGAGAATGCATAGAGAGGTTTCTAGCAAACTTCTCAGCAGTGCCGTGGGGGTCAAGATTCATCTTACAGAGCAGTGCATGCAGTCAGCCTGCTGCCCCGAGGGCTGAGTCCGCTCAAGGGAGTCATAGGGAACACTGCTGAGATGCTGTGCAGGAACCTGATGAATATTTAACTGCATCCAGCAAATGGGATGGCAGGGGAAGAAGTGGGAACCTTTGTATTGCATGAGGGTGGCTAGCCAGCAGTGTGGCCCGCCACCTCTGAGACCTGAGGGACTAGGCTTAGGGTAACAGATAGGTCACATCTGGGTGCTGGTTGCATTGCTACTGTGAGGGGCTGCCTGAGAAAGGGAAGAGCTGGTACCTCATCTTAAACTCCAACCCATCAATCTTCATGCATGGTAACGCACACTGCTTTACCAGCTGCTTTGTATTCCAATGCATTTTACTAGCCCGTTATGACCGCCCAGCCAAGGAGATTGGTGTCAGAGATGTGGAAAAAGTAGGCAGAATCTCAAGAGTTAAAAAGAAGGTCCAGGGCCCTGTTAGAAGGTGCTGAAAGATAATCCTCATCCTCAGCTGGGGCAGCACTTCAGTCATGGAGTGTAGCTCTCTGGCTGAAGGCATAACCAGAGGGTTAACAATCCTCTGGGATCCATTGGCTCTGGTGAAGCACCACTCACTTAACCTTGTTGAGCATCCAGCTCACAACATGAGATCATGGCAGGCCCAAAAATGGACCCAGAAAACAGAGTTGTGCTGGGAGCAGCAGAGCAGTGCAGGAGCAGAAGGAAACCAAGGTATGGGTTTGTGTATTGATGGGCTTTGTCTTTGGTTAAGGATGGAGGAGGGGATTTTGGAGCAGATATGACAGCCAGGGGTGTGACTGCATGTGACCAAGAAAGGACAGCTCTCTCTGACATGACAGACTCTGGCAGCAGGGACCAGTCCAGCAGTGCTCTGATGCAGAGCAAAAGCCCCCAGCTGAGGCTTCTGGCTTTTCAGGCTGCTGAAGTTAGATGAGATAAATCCTTCAGGAAGACTCTTAACTTTCATTTAAAAAAATCGATAAGGTCCTAGCTCTTGAGTGGACGCAGAGAAGACGGGAAGTAAATCCTAGGTACAGGCAAAGGGCTTTCAATCTAACAGAAAAGCAGCAAACACACTTAACATTCCCACGTGTTTGAGGATGATCACACAGCTTTTGGAGGCTTGTGCTATAATATCTGGGCACAGGAAAGAGGACAGGGGCAGCATCGTGTTGGCGTTGTCTCTTCCCTGTGATGACTAGAGCTTGTATACAAATGCATGGAGATTGATTACACTCAGCAGCTCCTGACAGCAGGTGTGATTACTGTGGGCAGGGACCTGCTTGTGTGGATATAAAGAGGTGCAGGCTGCTAGCAACAGACTCCCCTCCCATCCCCGCTGCTCATTCCCATGCCTCCATCTGCTGCAGAGAGGTTTCCAGGGGCTGCCCCTCCTCTTTTGCCTTCTCCTGTATAGGTAGAATTGCTGGGGAAATCAGCTCTATAAGCCCCCTACTCCTCTTTTCTGAACCTGTATATTTTTAATACACATGCTGTTCGTTTTCAAAATAGCCCCTTCATTTTCCTGTTTTTCTGATGAAATCTGGCTCATTTCTCTTTCACAAAAGTGGACATCTGGGAATAAAATTTCCATGGTGTCACATGAAACTATTTTCTGGCCACTGACAAAGCATGTCAAAAACTCCTTCAAGGGCTGCACTTACCACATTCTTTCTTATCTCCCTTGATTAGCAGGCCATTCCCTTCTCCCTTCCCCTTTCTCCCTTCCCCTCACAAAGCTGGCAGCATTTGATTTGCGGGGATGTGTGTGCTTCTGCCCAGGGACAGAGTATCCGATCCCTGTCCCTCCCTGCCCCTGCCCAGCTTCTTCCTCCCCTGGCCCCAGGAAAGCCAGCTCCAGACTTTTGGGCCACCTCAGTTGCCGCCTGATCCGGACCAGAGCTGCAGCAGAAGCCATGGGGTCCAAGTGGTAGCAGGAGTCCAGTCCCTGTGGCTCCAAAGGAAAACCCATGAGCTTTATTACCTCTGTCCAGATTATTCCCTATTCCAAGGAATCACTTAAAAACATTGCCAAGGTTTCTGACCCTATTTATGAGCTGCTGTAGCCATGGTAACTGCTACATATAACCAGAAATAGCAGCTCACTTGAATGACAAAGAAAACACAAGTTTACAAGACAGTGACTTTTCCAGGGGCTGGCTGAGCTCATGGGACTGTGGGAGGAAATCCCAGCCGAGGTGCGGTCTCGGGGATGCAGCAGATGAGAGCTGTGACTGGCATGGGCCACAACAACTCTTTTGAAATATATCTCTACAAGCTTGTGCCAGGTGCTTGGAAGACTTTGTGCCTTATTGAGCTTTATCACCTGCCACACAGATATACCTGACTGGAAATGAGCAGGGAATTTCCAAGGCATCTGCAGTTAAACCTCAGTTTCCCTCCTGCAGGCAGGAAGCCTACCGAGTGCTTCTGTATCCCTGGCAAGAGAAGGACAGTGGTAGGACCTGAATTTGGAATGAGATTATCTGTTGGTCTTGTAGAAAGTCAGTGAGGCTGTCATGTCAACAGCATTTTGGTGAGAAACTCAGCATACCAAGGTGCCTGCAAAAGAAGATATGCATGCTGTAACTCTCCTTTCCCAATCTGTCTGACGTTTGTGCTAGTGAAAAAAGAGAAAGAGATGTAGAGGATTGGGCTTTGCCTGGTGCAGACATTTATCTATTTGAATACATGCAAATCAGTCTATCAAAGATGCAGAGAAGGCAGCATCTTAGTGGAGAGTTTTATCACTCTTCCTCCAGGAAACCATGCACCGCTATTCTGGTGTTAGGATTAAGCATCGGTAGCAGCCTGCAATAAACCGGGTGTGCTGACTTTGGGAATCTGTGCCTGCTGCTGGCTACAACGGTTATGTTGAATGTCTCCAAGCCCAGCTTGCAAAAGAACCTGGTCTCAATTCTCATTTTCACTCATGCCCTGGAGGCTGCTCTGACAATGGCACAGAGATGAAAGAGGCTGAGGTCTCTTTAGAGCCACTGCCGGGGCTCTAAAGAGAGATTCCATGGTCAGTCTGGAGAAAAGGGTCCTTTGAGGAAACACTGATCAAGTCATAAGGTTTAGCTGATCTATCAGCAATCGCCCTGCCTGTGTTAGAAACTGTGGACATGACTAGGCGGCACTGGGGACATGACTAAGTCTGAAAGCCACATTGCCAAGACTTTTCAGGAAAAATCAAGTTTCTGATTTTCTCATTCAGCCAAAGATACTTGATTTTGCATGTCAGATCATTACAGGCCCCAGGCTTTCAGACACCAACACTTTAGGACATGCTGGGGCTTTTTATAGCAGATTATATAAAAGCCATGTAGCCTGTCATCCACTTCATTAGCTACCAGAGAGTTACATTTTCTTCTGAGTAGTCAGTCTGGCCTTTCTTGGAACAGATAATCAAGTTTTACCATCTAATACTCACAAGACTGCTACACTGGTTTGATTTTTTTAACTTACACGAACTTTTCCCTTATTGGCATAAATAAAAGGAAAACCAGAATTAATCTTTTCTATTTTTAGATAGCAGTTTTCACCCACAGATCTCAAAACACAAAGCTAAATTTTCATCAACCCTATTTGTAAATATGGAAGCTGATGAACAGAAAGTTCATAGACCTGCAGATGAGACCCAACCATCCAGACATCTGCTATGGGGACTGATGTGCTTGGCCATGCAGCACAAAAAGCTCACTACTTCGTAACTGCTTTGTGATTCATTGTTTAAGAGCATCCCCCTGCTCATTGCAGAGTTGTCCCATGAGAAAGCAGTAACATTAGTGAGTGTCCTTTCCATGCACAACTTTGTTTAATGTCTGCACCAGGGTGTTGGTAGTGCTACAACGAGATCGAGTTGTTAGCTCATTTTAAAAAGCTCCCTTTCTTTCACGCTTTCACTCTGCCCACAATAAAAATATCAGTTTGGTGCTTTTGTAAGATTATTTTTCCCCTGAACGACATGGATAGAACAAGCTCAACATTAATATACTGAACCATAACCCGACATTTTTTCCTTTTTTGATCAAACCCAAGTAGTTAATCTTGTTATCTATGTCACTGCCAGAAAGCGGAACATGTGGTTGCTCTTAAAAATGTACCTGAATAACAGTTTGCACAGTATTGTCTCAAGGGTCTTCCTTAGATTTTTCTTTTTCCATAATTGACTCCTTCCGTATGAATTATATGCCACATACCTGTGAACAGTGGTTAAGCAACCCACTAGCACTCACTAAAATGATCACACATTGAACTAAACAGACAAGCAATAACGTCTTGTTAAAAAAAAAAAAAAAGTAAATAAAGAGACTATGAGAATGTGTTTTTATTTAAATGCAAATCAGATAATTCCAGAGCTTTATTCAGTTTAAAACAGTGAAGCAAATGACTCAGTGTCACTGGGCTAAGGAAGAAACTGTACACAAGTCAGCTCCAGCTGTCTTCTTTCCTGACAGCTCCTTTTCTCATCTTTTTTCTGAACGATCAATTTTTTCTCCTTGGCAACCAGCAGCTCAATAAAGAAAGGCTCTTCTAAAACAGTTTGGTAGAATGTTTCTTTCTTCTTCTTAAGGGGACACATCTCTTCCTATGGCTTTCATACCATGCTACAGACATACTCTTCTTTCCTCCTTCTACCAGATGAAAGCACCGCTGTGCAATCTCATTCAGTTCAGCTCTTTGCCACCATTATTACGATTTTTTTCATGTAACAGCTGAGGCTTTCAAACAGAAATGATTGCTTCTGGGGAGCATCATGCACTCTCCTTGGGAGCATTCAACTAATGGGCAGAGGAGGCAGCTCTTCCTGCTCCATTATCTTGTCTCTTGGGTGGCTGCTCACCTCCCACATACACTGATGCTAAATGCTCTAGTTGCCATGCGATAGCAGATCCCTGGTGGAAATAACTGTGAAGGGGGAAAAGCCAGGGGATGAAAATATGAATCAATTTTTTTCCCCTCCATTTTCTCCTTTTATTGATCAGGTGTATTGCTAGGTAATACACCTAGTTCTGCTCTCCCCTCAGGATCTTGCAAATGTGTAGGGTTTAATGTTTTAATGTGTGTAGTTTTTTTATGGCCTTTCACTGGCAGATCCCAACCTTTCTTTTAATTTAGATTCTTTACAGTCCTGCTTTCCAGTGGAGGTGCACACCTATATAAAGTGAATTAGAGTATTTTACTGGGAGGCCCCTAAGGATACTTTTGTACCAAGAATCTGGAACTGTAGCCCGCTTCTTGAGCCCAGTCAAGCATCATAAAGACATCATAGACTAAGTGAACTGTTGAGTAGCTATCATTGCATGCTGGGCATGCACATGTGTCACAAAGGATGTTCTGACAGTTTCATATATACAAAGATTCATTTGTGGTGTCCATAGCTGGTGGCATACTTTGCCTGTAGTGGTGAAAGTTATTTCTAGAGAAATTAAAATAAAGGAAGAGGAGAGAGAGGAAAAAGAGGGGAAACTTTCTCCAGTGGCCAGCTGGGGAAGGCAATGATGGGGGCCCATAGGAGCATCCTCCTCTGAGGGCTCTCTCCAGTGCAGCATGTGGTGACAATGAAAATGGTGAGGATGATGATTTCTTGCTGTGCTTTTCCTTAGTATCATATACTTTCATCAGGACCCACTCAAACTCCCTATTGGTTACTCCTGGTTGTGATTCTATTAGCTCTGGGAAGAGAATGCTCATCGTGTGTGAATGTTGCACATTCATTACCTGTTAAGCTTCTGTGAATACATATTATTGGATATATTTATTGAGAATTTAAATAGCTCTTAGCTGCTTTGTTGAACATGACATTTGTTTTTTTCTTTTACATACTAAAGTCTACAAAACAAGAAATAAAGAAGGAAAGGGAGGAGGAGCAATTCTCACACTGGTGCTTTCCATGAGAATCCACTACAATAACACTGTGGGGGTTTGCAGAGGCAGGGCTGTGACAGCAATAATATGGGAACAGCACAAGCACGATAAAGGAAAACCGTTGCCACAGAGACGCTGATAATTACTGCCTCATGGCTTCAGAGAGAGCTTTTGTAGCTGCAAGCAGCATGCCCTGAGCACTGCTAAGGCGAAAGCACTAAGGCACATAAGGCACCTAAGAGCTAGCAGGAGCCTGGACACAGCCCAGCAGGGAGCCATGAATTCCAGTATAAAATCAAGGTGTCTGTTGAGAGGACTGTTTAGCACAGGCAAGGCAGGGTGCAGCTGGCAAGAGAGATTTTCAAAGGCCAGCAGGGGAGGAGAGGATGGCACTCTCCTAATTTAGTCTCAGCTCAGAGAGCCAAAACTCTCTGGCTGTTTTGGAGGAAAGTCACAGCACCAGGAGGAGTGCTTGAATAAATACCTCCTAACACCCTGCCTGGCGATCAGCTTAGAACTGAGATTTGATTACACTTGCTGAGATTTGACCTTACATAACCACCTGTTTTCTGAGAGGTCCTAAAATAATCCAATCCTTTTTCAAATCCAGCTTCGGTGGGTGACTTCTCCAGGACCTGGAGATGCCGGCTCCCACCACAACATCCACTGAGGGATGGAGACCAAAAGATGCTTTATTCTGTGCTAGGCTCTGGAGTGCAGGAGTGGGGCAGAGAAGACAGCCTTGCTACCCAGTGGCAGGGACCTTTTTCTCTTCACCAAGCCAGGTCCTCTCACTTTCCCCCTTCTACCTGTTTAGCTCTCCCTCTCCCTTACTGGGCTCTTCTCTCCATCCTCAGTCTTTTTCAGGCTAGACTCTGGAGGAAACTGGCTCTGTTTTACCCCTACTCTCTCATTGCCAACCAGACCAGGTTTTTTTCCTCTTCTTGCTTGTCCCCTTGCTGCCCCAGAGGAATCGAGTCATCCAGCAGTGACATGTGAAGTCTTTGCACACTTTCAGGCTGAAGATGGGGTTTATGAGATTAGCACGTTAACTGGCCTGAAAGCTGCTTAGGCAAGTATTAAATCTCCAATCTTCTCTCCATCTTTCAGGAAATCTCTTCTGGAGAAGCTGGAGAGATGGAGCACATAGTCATGTTGACTGGGGTCAGCTCTTTGTCCAGCTGAGAGCCCTCAAGTCCTGTGGCCAGGTGGTTTGCAGGGATTGCCATGGGACTGGGTGGTGGGAAACCCAGATAAACCCTTATCAGGGGCTCTGTGGCTGCACCCTAAAGCGCCTTCTTCCTCAATGCTCTCCATGCTGAATATTGGCTCCCCTGTCTGGCACTGTGTCTAGCCCCCATCCCTTTCCTCCCTTCTTACCCCATCGTCTGCACACTCCTCTGCAGCTGTTTAGGAGGGGTGAGTAGCATGGGGTAGGAAGAAGACAAGCATCACATGTGTTAGGCACAGCAGGATCAACATTAGGATACTTCCTTTTAAAACCAAATCCTGGAACACCTTGTGCCTGCATTTGATTCGCATGGAATGAATTCATGCTTCATTGCCTGTAACCCCCTGTTTATCCTACTTAAGTGGGAGGTGGAGGAGGCAGTGCTGGCTTTACCAAGGAGTTGAGTGGCACTTTGTGATGAAGTGAATACCCCCTCATATGGCAGGGGAAAGCCTTGTGTCTGACCTGCCACCTTTCCCCATATTCACCACCTCGTGACTGTCTCAGGCCTGGATTTCCTCCTCCCATCTCTGGAGGAGAACGGATCTCTGCAGGTAGTGAGGGACACCATCTAGGGACACCCACCTGGGGGACACTCACGGCTGAAACTGGTGCTTACCTTGCAGCAGCTGTTGACATGAATTTGCTGCACCATGAGGTTTTCTTCCCAGCATATCGCTAGTCTTCCTGGAGACTGAAAAAAGCTTGAGGGACAGTGACAGGATTCAGCAACGTTACCTAAGTGTTACACTGTGTACTGAGTTCAGTGCAAATGCAAATGGGAAGCTCCAAACCACTTTACAAGAGCAGTACTAAAAATATTACACTATTGGGCCTCTTACAGTTAAAAAAATGGATTCCCTGCCTGGACTGAAATCTCTTTTTATTTTTCCCCTTGGAACTTCCAGCCTGGGAAATTTCATCTCCAAATTAGACAATTTTGGAAATTAAGAGTAGTTGAAAGTAAAAGATGCTAACGGGTGAGGATTTCCTGAATTAGTCACTCCTAAAGGCCATAAAATAGCTCCTTTCCTGAAATGCAACCACCTCTTCTGCAGAAGATGGAGGTGACATTTAGCAGCATGCAGCAGCAATGTACCACCAGTCTAAAAAATTCACATCCAGAAATGCTGGACAGCTTATGGCAGCAAACTCAAACAGAGAAAAAAAAATTAAGAAATTATATGTCTAATTTTTTTAATCTTACAATTTTAAAGAAATCTCAAGATTTGTTGGATCTAATAAGGTATATGACAGAGACTGTTGAGTATAAAGGCTGTGTAGCTGAACGATACGCATTTAAAAATTTGCATTAGCTTTTGGCTATTTGCTTGAAACAAGTTTAGACACTTGTAGTTGATGACACGTATTAATGTGGTCAACTAACTGTACAACCAACTGCAATCAGTTAGGTCAAAGTAAATAAGACCTAAGCATAATATTTTAAGTAGAAAATATTATTTTCCAACTAAGAACACGTTTGAAATATTACTGTTTCTTTTGCAATAAAGCAGGTACGCTCTAGCTGTTGTCCTTGCCTCCTTCTGCCATGGACAGAATTGGCTGGGGTTGGACAATGTTTGCCAAGAGATGATCTTCATTGCATGGCATCATTTTGTCAGAGATTAAATACTCAGTGGTAGGGATTTGCTTTCAGTAATATTCTGCTCCAGCATGGTTCAAAACCTGCCTTTCTTCCAGCAGATCAATGACGTGGTTCCCCAGCAGGATGTTGGATACGCTGACACTAAGGATGATTCCTGGCCTTCTAAGCTCCCATCTGCTCGGCATGGTGTATAACCAACGTCTGCAGCTCCTTCTTACCCCTCTTACCAATAGGAAGATGAAGCACCGAGCAATGACATGATTTGTCCATGATTACATGCTGGCTAATATCTAATCTAGGAGTAAAATCTGTTTCTCCTGTGTGCTAAGCAGACGTGCCAATATAGGCTGAGTGTACGTACCCTCTGGTGGCACATAGCTATACATCCATATACCTTAATGCATATTTGTGGATATACTGGTCTTGATTTATGCTCACACACATTTAGAAACAGTATGTAAGTAGCTACACACAGGAACAGGCAGTCTGGTACTTATCTCCAACTAAAAAAGAAAAAAAGAGACAAAGCTAAACCCAACCACCCCCCAGCAAAAATTATTGTAATAATGTTGGAGTTATGATCGCCTTGCTCTCTCTGTACACAGCCGCTAAAACCAAGGGAATTTCAAGCCAAGCCATGAGCGAGCCATAACTTCAACCCACACACCCTCCTAAAGGGTATACCCTAAAGGGTATAATACAAATTGGGAAATCTACTGAAATCAGAGAGTTAGTACAGACAGCACAGGAAACAAGACAAGAAGTTGATGTACAAGACACAGAGACTGCTCAACACCACCATTTCCTCAAAGCTCCCCATAGTTCACACATCCAACTCTTCACACCTTTCCCAGGCCAGAACTATTCACATGAACATTTTGAACCACCATAATGTGGCATTGCCATGGAGTGAATTCGCTCTGTTCTTTCCCCATCCCTATCCCACACAGCCCCTTCCCTTGTGTTGACACAAGGGTTTAGCCGCATTTGGCCACTGTGAACAAGGACCAGGAAACCTGTCTGGGTTTGAAATTATATACTTATGTATTTGCTTACATATTCGTGTCAGGTACATTTTAAACTCAGCTCAGTGCTGTGTTCAGCTCAGCTCTCTTGTCCTGGCCCATGGGTAGGGTTAACGTAGGAGTGAAACAGAGCACCAGAGAATAAAATAATTTCTCATGGCGGTGAAGCTAATTCATGAAAGCTCAAAATGTTTCTGAGGCTATAGCCCCTGCTAAATGGAAATTAATTGCCAGACACACATATGCTCTGTTTGTCCCTTGAAACGCATGAGGTCAGAATCAAAGTGCCACCCATAGCCTAAATGAAAGCAATGGTAGGCTGAGAAAATCAGTTCCTCTCCTCTGAGATCTCCTGCTCCTTTACGAGAGCCTCTTACTCAGTTTTTTGCAACCTTTAAAAATTTGCGTATGATACATGTTTTCTAATAGACATGTGGATCCAGGGCAGTGAATTTAAGCTCACTGATAAAAGATTTGCTTTGCTTATTTTGCTTCTGGAAATGCATTAAGAGCAGTCTGTCAGTCACTGCAGATCCAGATTTGCTGTTTGCAAACCAATGATCTAATTTGTTATGCTCTGAGGATTGTGTGTGTGAAGGATTTATGTGACTGAAGAACTAAGCGGGCACTCCTAATATTTCTCAAGGAAGTGGTGTAAAATCTTTCTGATCATTTCTGATCTGGGAAACAAGAGCCTGTTCTTCCTGAGGTAGCTGCTCTTTGAAACCGCTTGTGTGAAAATAGTTGGGAGTTGGGAACAATTAGCTGATTATGTGCAGCAGGTAGCATGTGTTAACCAGGAAAAATGAGTTTCATCAGTAATGAACCCCATTTGCACCCCTCCGTACCCTCCCATGCACGCGGGAATACACTCAACGTGATTCTCCGCTTATTTTAATCGGTGCAAACCGGTATAAATCAGGGCCAGCTTTTGAAATCGACCGTAATTACACCAGGAAAATAAACAAAATAAAAGCTAGGACTGCAAAACAAAGACCCCCCTCCGTTCCCAAGCACACGGATCCGCGCACGGGGAGCATTCCCGCGCCCCCAGCCGGGCTCAGCTCCGCAGACAAAGCCCCGCGCACCTCTGCGCAAAAAGAGCGCAGCGGGCGCGCAGACAAAGCGGGGCCGGCAGCCGGTGAGCGCTGCAGCATGCGGGGCTGCGCAGGGCTTCTTCTGCGAGTGGGCTCTGGCAGCGGCTGCGGCTGCCTTTTTCTTCTTCCCTTTTTTCCCCCCCTCCTTCGTGTGAGCGTTATTTTTTTTTTTTTTTTTTCTCTCCTCTTCACCAACTTCCTTCCTGCTCCAACTGCCAAAGCTCAAAGCTGAGCGCTGAGAGGAAGACCCCGGTCGCAGGCGCCGCTGAGCCGGTGAGTACGAGCCCCGGCGGGGGGAGTCTGGGGGGAGCCGGGCAGGGGGACAGGAGCGGGCTCACCCCAGGCTCCATGTCCCCGGGCGCCGCGCAACTTTGTGCCTTTGTTCCCGACTGCTGGCTCCGTTGCCCAGCCTTGCCCGAGGAGACGGGCAGGGCCCCGGCTGCATCATCCGAGGAGGAAGTCGGGCTCCATGCTGTGGTGGGCTGGAGGGGCAGGGGAAGGGGAGGCAGCCCCCGGGGTGGTAGGAGGGCTCCCGTGGGGTGTCGGCGGGTGTACTCCAGCGGGGTGGTACCGGGCGGTCCCCGAGCTCCTTTTCTGCTCTCGCACCCCCGGGGGTGGGATGGGGAGCCACGGCCGGGGGCGCTGGAGGGGTCAGTGTGTTTTGCTCCTGTTGCGGAAAATTACTTCCTCCCTGCTAAACCCACTTCCTGGAGATAAGCGCTCGATCAGGGAGTGTTTTGGGGGAGTGATGCACAGAGGGAGGGCAAATAAAATGCTGCCCCTGTGACACCGCTCTTTGTGCCCATGGAGGCGTGTGGGGGCTGAGGAGGTGCCCACCATTTGTCCCATTTGCTGCAGCCCTACTCCTGCTGCAGGTGTGAAGGCAACCACCACAGGCAGAGCCCAGCCGGGAGACACTCACACTGCTCAGCAGGGCATGATTCCTCCTTCATCTCCTGCAGCCATCTCTGTCTCTGGCAGGGATCTCTAACGCTGCCCTTGTCCCTCTCCCCACTACTTTGTGGGTGCTGCCAGGCCTCAGAGGTGCAGGTGATGCACGACTGCGGGTTGTGTATGCAGGAACGCGAGTAAAATGTAGCGGTGCAAGGCACAAATCGCCCAAATTTCTCCTTGCAAGGAGCATTTATAGGATTAATTTTCTCATTTTTACTGAGGTTTGTGGCCTGAAGGGGGTCTCCATCTTAGCCCAGCCCTTGGCTTGGGCAGTGGCACAGGAGCCCAGAAACCCTGATAACTGGGTACCACATTCACAATGGGGAAGCGCTGGTGGCTGAGCGCAGTAGCATGTCTCAGCTTGCAGATCTGGAGTGAGTAGAGGCAGGGGCAGTTGAGGTATGAGCTTTCCTCTTGGTCACCTCCTGCCTGGGAATTTGGCAGGAAGGCAGGGTCAGGTCCACAGCCTGGGGAGAAATGCCAGAATGGGGTCTGATCAGTGCCATACTGAGATGTGTGTGAGCCAGGGGTTGTTCAGCTCAGACAGCCTGGCTGGTCCTGTTTCCTGCAGGCTCTTGCTGTTGGCACAGCAGGTTGTCTGTCCGCCTTTCTGGGAGGTTTTCAGAGCCTAAAAGCATCCCCCCTCAAGTAAGCCACCCCCAGGGGCTGGCAGGGAATGTCTTTGTGGCGTATGTGATGCCAAGGGAAGGTCGTGGTTGTAGTGGTGGCGCATGCATCCTGGTATCATGAGAGAACTCAGGAGAGAGAAAATTACTCAGGTCTCCAGCTGGAGACCAAGTGAAAGGTAAGACTTGGCAGTGGCTGCTGCAGCTCATCACATCCTCTTCCTGTGCTGCGTGTGGGATGGCACTGAGAGGATCGCAAGGCTTTGTAAGGTGACTATGCTGGGGCTGCAGAGCAGTGGGGTATGAGCAATCGTTGCTGTCATGAGGGAGCTTCTGGTTTCCCTCCTCATGAGGACAAGCTCAAGGGCCTTCCCTATGGTGTGTAGGTCTTTCATGCTTCTCAGGCTAGGCATGAACTCAGCCGTGGTTATTCAGCTGCTGGCTGTGTTTTCTTCCCTGTTCATGTGAGCTGGGATTCCCATTTATTTCCCAGCTGCCCACTCTGCACTAATTCCTGACTCACCACAAAATTGCCAAGTAGTCTTGCAATGGCCATTAGCATGCTCGACTGTGACACTGCTCTTCTTATTCCTCTGCTGCTTGGTCCTTCTCTGTCCTGTTGTAACATGTCAATATATCCCTCTCTGTTTTGTGGGGTTTTTGGTTTGGTTTGGTTTTTTCATTATTTTTTCCCCACTGGAATTGCACTGGGAAGTCTGGATATTACTCATTGCTGCCTGATTCCACTTGCTGATTCACCCTGAACTGTTGCGTATATAGCTTTTTTGCATTTCCTTTCTAGTTTAATGAATGAAAGAACTATCCCACTAGCTCCCACTTTAACTTATGGGAGCAGGGGTGAATGTTAAGGCCAGCTGCAGAGAAGGATAAAGGGCTTGCTGGGGAAACTGCAAATAATCAGGCGAAAGAGGAATTTTTTAGTTGGGACAGTCTCGAAAAAGGGGTTTATACAAGGGTAAGTGGAAGTGAACTGAATGAGTTGTGTAGCTTGACCAAATCCTTTTGCTGCCAAACAGCAAGGAATGGCTTGGCCATTTGCGACAACTGCCTCCGCACCAGAGCACTGCTCTGTTTTTTGCCTTTCTCTGGAGAATGGGAAAGTGGCTGGGACCATGCGGCTGGCCCCGCAAAGCAGGCAGCTGACTAAAGGGAGACGTGGCGCAGCACTGCTCAGCTCTCCTGCCTGTCTCCTGTTCCACCATCCCATGCCCTGGCTGGCCATCAATTGATCTCTCCCCGCTCTGGCTCCCATTTGGGATGCCACCCAAGCAGCTTTGCTGCATGCCGGCATTCAGCGGTGCATGTCCTGGCTGTTCTGGCTGCGGGCTTCAGCCATCCTGCCTCTCCTTTTGGAGAAGCCCCGCTGATGCAGCACAGGTACACATGGCTGCTCTGCAGCTGGGCTGGATGCAGTCACCGTCATGCTTCCTTCCTCAGCGGGAAGACGACCAGATTGGTGCCTGAAGTGAGCTGTTCCTGGAGCAAGCACTGGGAATGCCAGCAGATAGGACTGTAGTGGGTGCGTTCATTGAGGGCTCCTTGCTAATATAAGGGAGTTGCTGCCAGGTATTTGATCTTTCTATGAAATGTGGCTTTTAACCTATTATGAAAGGGTGAATGAAACCTCTGGCCTTGGCTTTATTCATGTCTCTCTGTGCCCCAGTGTGTGGCAGTGGCTCTTTGTGTGAGATAGCTGGCGAGCACTGAAGCCTTGCACGGTGGCTTGTAATTGCAGGGCTGCTGGCCACAACTGTGCTGCAGAGTGGCTGTAAATCACTCTGCTTTCAGCCTCCACTCCCGCACCTCCTCCCCAGGAGGGAAGAATGGTGTAGGTCTGTAGGTCTGCGTGTGCGCGTGGTGCCTGCAGGGAGAGGAGCGGGGGCAGAGGGGGATTGTGTTCGAGCCAGAATATCAGCTCGGCAGTGCCGGGATTGCAGCTGATCACCATCGCCATTCGCCTGTAACGATCCCGCTGCGTTCAGCACTGGGTGTGTGCCTGCCTATCCAGGGACTGAGCCAGGCTGTGCCCAGAGCAATTGCCCCTGGGGATTGCCTTCCAAAACAATCTCATTGACTGCCCCCTCCTCTGTTACCCAGACCAAGTGAACATGACTGAGAAGACCCAAGAACCTCATGTGGAGGAGGATGATGATGAGCTGGATGGGAAACTCAACTACAAACCTCCTCCCCAGAAGACACTGCAAGAGCTGCAAGAGTTGGACAAGGACGATGAAAGCCTCGCTAAGTACAAGAAGTCCCTGCTGGGAGATGGACCTGTGGTAGTAGGTAGGCTCTGGCATGCTGATGGGAAGGGGCTGGAGAGATGCATCACAACAGTGTGCTGTGGGGATGGGGCAAAGTGGCCTCAAAGAAGAGGGAGCTTTTTGACCAGGCACATGCGCTGCTTCTGTTGGAGGACTGGGGATGGACAGGTGGAAAGATGCGTGTAAAAGAAGCAGGGAAGATGCTCTGACCATTAGGTGTAAGGTTACTAGGGAGTGCTGACGTCGGAAAGGGACTTGTGGTGGGAGGTCTGTGGGCCTTGGAGGACTCTTGAGGGGTTAGAAACCCCTGAGGGGACCAGCCTATGCTGAAAGAGGGACTTGCTGCTCAGAATGATCTTATGGGGGGATTGCGTTTGGAGTGGAAAAACCTCCTCTAGGTATTGGGATGGAGGCTGGCGGGATCCGTGTTGACAGACTGGGATAGATGCATGGTGCTATTGTACTAACAGTCTGTTGTTACTAGGTGTTTTGTGAAATGCAGTTTCTGTGTTTCTTCAGTGTTGTTCCCCTACCCCCCCATGCCCATTTAATATTGCAAGCTGGCAGCTTCCCCCTGACTTTCCTACCTGCAGACCCAACAGCTCCCAATGTGGTGGTCACCCGACTCACCCTGGTATGTGACTCTGCTCCAGGACCGATCACCATGGACCTTACAGGTAGGCATAGACTCTGACCTTGTGCACAAAGGGGAACAAGCAAAGGCCCTGGAATGCTTCACATTGGAAGGGAGTTTGTCCTTGGGATGCTACAGTGGGTTTTAGAGGAACTCTGAGAGCATCTTAGCCTTGTTTCTTATTTTAATGTATACACATATGAAAAAGAAAAGGAGATGTACAGAGAAAATTGCTGAGGGTCTTTTTCTCTGTCTAGACTGATCTAGGAGCTCCTGGGTTTTTCCTACATTCTCTTCTTACTTCCGTTCAATGAGACCTCACGAGTACATGGGATGTACATGCATTCGGGTAACAGGCTGTTTTGAAACTTCAGAATCAAGCAATGCTGCAGTTCCGGCTCCTGGGGACATGGGGAGAGAACCAAGCTTCACCTTATATGGGCTTTTCTGCAGAGAGAGGAAGCTGGGCCCGGAGGAGCAGAGAGGCTTCCTGTTCAACCAAAAGCACTCAGAGCTCTGCAGAGTCCAGACAGCCTCACAAGCTGGGCAGCAGCTGTAAAACACTCTCCACTCACCCAAGCCAGGGCTGGGCATGGACGAAGCATGCACTTGCTCCTGCAGATTCCCAACAATGGGTCTGTGCATAAACATCTTCATGTATATGTGCCCAGACCTGTGTTTGTTTAGGCGTTATCTTCATAGATGTGGACACAGACACATAGAATAGAATGATCGAGAGTTTCACTTCCAGAGACAGCCCTGACCTCAAGTACAAAGCTAAGGCAGGTGTAACCTCTATATCCCACTGATTAGAGGGACTGGGTTTGAGAGGCTTATGCTGGGTTTCAGGTGAACATTAAATAAAAATTCCAACATTTCATTCAGAATCCATTTTCTAGCTTGTTAATTCATTGGAATTAAATTAACATATGCAGATTTTCCAGTTTCTTTTTCCAGTTCACCAAAATCCTTTTTCCCAAGTGTTTCTATGTAACTGGCATTTGGTTAACAAATGAGCCTTTGACCCCCATGAGTGTATGATTCCCTTTTGATAGAAATAGGACATGCTACTCTGAAGTTCAGCTGAGGTCCAAGATGGTCCTTGTTGATAGTCATGTCTTGGAATTATATGTACATAGTTTTTGCAGGTAGCACTTTTCCTTTTCATGATTCTTCAGGTTTCATTGCATAAGGCTGTGCCAGAGATTGCTACCTTGTGCATATTCATAGAATCAATACATATGTACACCCAGGCGTTTCTGTGTATGTGCTCTCATAGGGCAATTGCTTACACAGACCTCCATGTACTCATTTTGCAAGTGTGCTGTGCTTTGGAGGGATGCTTGCCTTCAACACCAGTCCCAGCCCCATCTTCCCTGTGTGTGGTCTCTTCTCACTGTGACATGTCTAGGTAACAGCTTGATTCTCTTTTTACAGGTGATCTTGAAACACTCAAGAAAGAGACCTTTGTATTAAAGGAAGGAGTGGAATACAGAGTTAAGATCCACTTCAGAGTGAGTTGTTTTCCTTTTTTCCTTCCTGTTTCTTCTCATAACTTGCTGGGTCTGGTCAGTGGCAGTCTATATCAGATAAGTAGAGCCAGGCAGCATGCCTGCCCAAAATCTGGGCCCTTTTTAAGCTTCCCTAGCTTCAGGTGTCATTCTACCCAACAAGGGATCGGGTATTTCCAGTGAATTGCTGGTGCTTGGTCACTCCTTGGAAGAAGTTGCTTTCTGTCCACTCACAGTGGTGAACAACAGGTGGTTTGGAAGCCAGATGGGTAGTTTTGGCTGAGTTTGGCTTTGCTTTTTAGCCACCAGAAAACCTTTTTTTCACACAAAGTGGAAATGGACAAGGAGGAGAAGAGAAGACATAATTGTTTTCCATGAAGTACTGGTGTTGCTGGGCATCATGTATAGAATTCTAGAATCATAGAATGGTTGGGGTTGGAAGGGACCTTAAAGATCATTTAGTTCCAACCCCCTGCCATGGGCAGGGACACCTTCCACTAGACCAGGTTGCTCCAAGCCCCATCCAACCTGGCCTTGAACACTGCCAGGAATGGGGCAGCCACAGCTTCTCTGGGCAACCTCTGCCAGGGCCTCATCACTTTTATAGTAAAGAATTTCTTCCTTATATCTCATCTAAACCTACCCTCTTTAAGATGAAAGCCATTTCCCCTCATCCTGTCACTACATGCCCTTGTAGAAAGTCCCTCTCCAGATTTCTTGTACCCCTCCTTTAGGTACCAGAAGGCTGAATAATTAAAAAAGATTTAATACTGTAGCATTTGGCTGAAGATACCTGAGTTCTTCTGGGTCATGATATATCCAAATGGGCTCATTTCTCCCTCTCTCCCATTAACCAGTGTGTCAGCCATTTCTTCTGCTTCCAGCTGAAAATGAATCTTGGCCACACTCCAGTGTGGCATCCCGTGCTGAAGTGATCATCTCCAACAAATGTTTGCTGCAGACAAAGCTGGGCTTGGCAAAGAAGGCAAAAAGGGAAGGAAGATAGCTCTCCTGCAGTGGACAAGGGAAAGTGTTAATGTGGTTCATTCTGTAGGAAAGATTTCCCTTCTTCTCTGAGGCTTGCTTTCTCAGAGATGAATTTGTCTCCAGAGACACCTCCAGCTCTCCTTTGTGCTATGAAATATTTCCATCTGAAGCCTGTATCTGAAGCCTGTTGACAGGAGATGCCTGGAGCTAGGCAAGTTATTCTAACTCCCTCCTTCAGTCATAAGGCTGGTAAGAGCTGGCACCATGTGAATTATCCCCTGGAAGTAAAAGGATCTGCCCATATTGTTTCCAGGTTGAGTAGTGCTGTGGGGAGGCGATTTATGCTGGAGGTGGACAGCAAGGGATACATTCAAGCTATCCATAGGAGGTCTGAGGAAAAACTATGAACAATGGAAATTGTTAACTAGGAATTCTCTGCTTCACTCTCCTTTGTCCTCATCAGCCCATCTTGTGAAGCTGACTGATGTGCTTCAGTCAGCTTCAAAGTCAGGGGAAGGATGGAGAAGTGCAGGAAATGCACAAAAGATGCTGTAGATCTCCAGGTGCCTATGGAGAAGTCATGTTAGGACTCCTCACAATGTGCCTTATGCTGAGCCTTTGAGAGCAGCGGTGTAGGGAGCCAAGATGGGTATGTCTCTAAGGAAAGAGAAAACCAGCAGCTATAGAACCAAACCCCCTCCCTTGACACTTCCTTCTGGTCTCTTCTTGCAGGTAAACAGGGACATTGTGTCAGGACTGAAATACGTGCAGCACACCTACCGGACAGGGGTGAAGGGTGAGTAAGAGCTCTTTGCCTTGCACATCAGTGCGTCTACCTCTGTGTTCCCTCTGCTTAAAGAAGTGTGCCAGCAGCTCTGGGTGAGGACAGAGCCTCTCCTGGTCCCAAGGCTCACCCTGTGCCACCATGTAGGAGGCAAGGCTTCTCAGCAGAGTGCATTAACCTGCACCCTGAATCACCCAGGCCAACTGCTTCCTGTTCCTGGGTGAACTCAGTATGAGCCAGCTCTGGTATCTATATGCTACACCACTGTCTGCAGCAGCAGTCCTCAGAGACACTGCTTAGACAGTGCTTGCCACAGATTTCCTCTCCATACAGAGCTCTTCACCTCTCCCTGTAGAGTGGCTCAGCCTGTGTGGAGCTTGTCACCCCCTGAAAGCACTTCCAGATGCACTTGGTAAAATTCAGAGCTGCTCTATGAAACTTCATGCTGTGTGCAGAGCTCTATGTTTGCCCCAGATAGCACTCCTCTTTGTGCAGTGCTGCCCTCCCTAGATGAGGCAGAGGAGAGCCCCATTTTTCACACACACATCCCCAAGTGCATTTCTGCATGCAAACACCTCTAAGGCTCCAGCACATATAAGTGGTGTCTTCTCACAAGAAAAGAGAGTAACAGGGGATCAAGAGAGATCTTGAGTCATACACTGGGTGTACCTACTCCCTTCCAGCAGAACATACATATGAGAGCGTACTGACTGAGTTGCTTGTCCATCTGCCCATCCGTTTATCTTTCCAGCTGTCCTTATGCTTTACTAACTTTTTCCACTGATTCTGTTCCACTTGCTGACATGGACTGTCCCTTTCTCTCCCCACTATCTCCTTTCTGTCTGTGATTTGTGTCCATGCTCCTTGATCATTCTCCATCTGTGGGATTCATCCCTTGTGGATTATTTTCTCTTAGTGGACAAAGCCACATTCATGGTTGGCAGCTACGGGCCACGGCCAGAGGAGTATGAGTTCCTGACGCCTATTGAGGAGGCTCCTAAGGGTATGCTGGCTCGAGGCACCTATCACAACAAGTCCTTCTTCACGGATGATGACAAGCACGACCATCTCACCTGGGAGTGGAACCTGTCCATCAAGAAGGAATGGACAGAATGAGTTCACTCAGTTTGCCTTCCCCCTTCCCATCCCCTTGCCTCCTGCACCAGTCTCCAGGTGGGCCATGCCCACCACGCTGCTCCTTCCTGCCACCGTGGCCAGCCACAACCCTGGCAGCCCTTCCCATGGGTGCTGGGGCTGTGTGCCAGCCTCAGTCGATGCACAGGCCTGCAAGCAGCCTTTGCTGCTGCTTCTGATACACTGAAAATAGCCCTCCCGTTCTCACCACCGCCCCATCATGATATCTAATGGGTTAAATTGGGAAGCGTCTCCCTCCCTTTCTCCCAGTACTTCCTCCTGTTTCCTCCATCTCTCCTGTACCAACTCTGGTCCCGGAAGTGCCTTTTCTAGGAAACAAGATCACCTGGCAGGGCGGACTGGTCCCTGGAAAATCCCTATCCGAGTTATATACTTGCCATGTGTTCTGACTCACCGTAAATGGTTACTTACCTCCCATGATGGTCTCCTGGTCTGTATCTGGTGCCCTACCCCATTAAAATCAATTCTTGTGCAGGCAAAACCAGTCAGGGGGAATGCAGCTAGATGCTGTAACAAGACTTCAGTGTCCCAAGAATAAAACCAGTTTCTTTCTTCTTTTCTGTATGAGTGTCACGTTCTTTTCTAGAGTGTGTTTTTCAGTGGTGCATACATGGAGAATGCATTATAGGAAGGCTAAAGAGCATGTTTCAGCAGGGAAATAGCCTTCCTCCTTCAAAACGTTCCAGTGACTGCTCTGTTCGCCAAGCACAGGGGAACATTAGCCTCTGTGCCCCAGCACTTGGAGAAGTGCAGTGACTCCTTCTGTGCGGAGAGATGTTCTTACCCAGCTGGGGCACCTGGTCATGCAGGTGCAGGGTAGCTAAGGTGTCCAGTGCTGTTGGTGAGGATGCACTGGTGGCAGTGTTGGTGAGGCTCTCCAAGGCTGCTGCCTGTGCAGAGTGAGGGGCTCTCTCCAAGCCAGGAGGTTATCTCTGGAGCTGAAGGTTTCACCCTGGGCCAGCTGCTCTCTTCCCACCACGCTGGGAGTGGCTGTGGGCCCCTGCAGCAGCTGACGTGTCTCTTGCTGAAGAGAGGAGCGGAGCAGGGTGCCATGTCGAGGACAGGGCAAGCTGGCAGCATGGGCACCTCCATCTTCCTGTGCCTCTTGATCATCCTGCTAACCAGGGGCTCCCCAGCAGCGTGTGCTGGAGACAACAGCTCTGCAACCCACAGTAAGTGAGAATTCTTTCTGGCTTGGGGAAAAGTTGGGTCTGCTGTGGGGAATCTTCCTTACCCAGGAGGGTTCTGTTGAGCTTGCAGGAGAGGTGTGTGGGTGAGACTGTAAGGGGTGGGATGCTTGCGTGCATGTTGGGGGGAGCTGTTTGTGTACCCTCTGTCCAACCCTGACCTCTCCTTTCCAGGCACAGCCAGCACTGCAGAGAAACCTGTCCTGTTGGACAACGTTGCAGATGCTGAAGCCTTCATCAGTGGGGCAGAGGTGGCAGTCATTGGATTCTTCCAGGTGTGTTCACAGCACCTCCCCTCCACCAGCTACGAGCCCAGTCCCACCCTAATGAGAGCATGGGGCTGGATGTGACATAAACACCTTCCAAAGGCAGCTTCTGTCCCAAAAGGTGCTGGGGCTGTGACAGGCATGTGGAGGTTTTACGTGACAGGCCACAGAGAGAATGCAGGGAGTTTGATTTGTTTGTAGGAAGGGAGATGAAGCAAAGGAGGAAGGTGAAGGAGGTCGTAGCATCCCTGGAGCCAGAGAAAGAGAAGTGCTGCAGGGGAAGCAGAACAGGAATGTGGGTGGCAGAGAAACAGTGTTGGCAAGGCATGAATGGGAATGTCAGTTGTTTGCTTTAGTCAGCAATGACAGAGCTAGACACTGCCTGTGTGGTGGGGCTTAGGAAGCTGGGTCTTGGGAAGCAGCACTGGTGCAGGTTCTCTGAAGTCCAAGAGTGGGCGCAAGCTGCAGGCTTCTCCCAGGGACGGTGTAGGCATGGTCTCTCTACCTTGCTGCTTTGTTCCCCGGAGTTGATACCCTTGAGGCCTCTGCCTCTCTTCAATTGAATTCAAAGGTGAGTGATAGTATGCACCCCTTGCTCCCAACGTGAATATTTTTCCTTAGGAAACAAGACAAAAATATTTATTTAGAGCACCATAAAACAGGGGCCTCTTTGACAGGATCCTCATTACTTTTAAGGTCCCCAAGTTGCACCTTTTTCCCCCTTTTCCTTGAGCTCTGCTCTGGGCTTCTGCTGCCCAGATACTGCCTCATCGCTTCTGTCAGGAAATACTTCAGCCTTTCAAAACCAGCTCCTTCTGAAAGCACCTTCCTTCTTCTGCCCCATGCCTGGGGCTGGAGGGCAGCCTAGGGAGGGCATTATGCCCTTGGTGTAGGCAAATGGCGTCTTAAAGCCCACCACAGAGTGAGGACCGATGGTGTGTCTGTGCAGCGCAAGCAGCAAGAAGCATGTGAGCTGGAAGCTTATGCCCCAGAGGCCTTGCTAAGTGCTGATCACAGAGCACCAGCTGCCTCACCTACAGCGCCTGCAGGCATTTGGAGCTCCTTGCTTTTGCAGGGCTGCAGTGCTGCAAACCAGCAAGGGAATCTCACTGTACGGAGATGCCTCCTTCCCCTCGGGCAGGGCTTGTGGCAGGGCTGTACCTGGGGCACAGAGCCTCCTGCTAAGCAGTGGCAGGGACCGTGGGTTCTTGCTGGGCAAAGCTATGCAACAGCATAACCGCTGGTGTTTTGTGCCACCGTGGCCTCTCGGTGCAGGATTTCATTCCACAAAGTCAGACAGGAGGCTGGTGCATGCAGCCCAGGCTGCCAGGAGCACGAGGCAGCAGGCAGCAACGTGTCGGGCATTCAGTGCCTGAAGCACGACAGGGCTGTGTTTAAACAGTGGATAAAGACCTATGTGTGCCGTGAGGGCTTGTCTTGGCCCTTTGCCTGAGAGTATATTCATCCACATAATGCCCATGTTCTCTGTTCTCCATAAATTATTTCTCTACTGCAGCCTTTCAATTCTCTGCAGTACGTGGCTCGGCAAGCTCCCTGTATAATAAGCATGGCCTCCCTGACTGGGAACAGAATGCCATGATGGAAAAACAGCATACTGCTCCAGAAACCCTGCAAGTCTGAGAGAAAGGGCAATGCTTGGCCTGATTAAACCCCAGCTTTCCTAGGAATGCTGCAAAACTCAGTGCGGTTATTCACACCCCAGCCTTTAGTGCTCTCACCAGGGCCATGCCGATGTGCTGGTATTTCCAAAACAGATCACGAGACGTGTTTTTATTTTGAATAAAGAAAGAATTTTGTTTTCCATCCTCTCTGGGATCGCAAACAGCTGAGCTGATGGTTCAAACTAAAAAGAAAAACAAACCAATTATTTTCTAGCGGAGCCTGTGTCTTGAGAATTTAAATCCAATAAAAAGTATCAAAAATATATCACTCAAAAGGTTGGAATGGGAATAGCAAAGGAGGCTTTAGTACAGGTTAAAGCTGTAGCCAATGCTCTTGCTCAAGAAATAAAATGAACCTCAAATTACTGAGAAATTGCACATTTTTATTCCTTGATGTGTTTGCATTGGCTACTTTTTAAAGGATGTGTCTAAGACAGCTTTATAAAGGAACCAGGAAACTGCTAATGCAACGTGTTTTTACAAAAATTGTAAACCACTGACTCTAGAATCAAGGTTATCTTAAAATTACATTTTTATATATTTATTTTATACACACATGTATGTGCGTAAATATATGTGTATATCCGATACCTAAAGGGGACCTACGAGAAAGCTGGAGAGGGATTTTTTACAGGGATGTGTAAGGACAGGAAAAGGGGAATTGCTTTAAGCTGAAAGAGGGTAAATTTAGATGAGATGTTAGGAAGAAATTCTTTACTGTGAGGGTGGTGAGACATTGGCACAGGGTGCCCAGAGAAGCTGTGGCTGCCCCATCCCTGGCAGTGTTCAAGGCCAGGTTGGACGGGGCTTGGAGCGACCTCATCTAGTGGAAGATGTCCCTGCCCATGACAGGGGGGTTAGAACTGGATGAAATTTAAGGTCCCTTCCAACCCAAACCATTCTCTGATTCTCTGATTCCATGATATCATGACATATATATATATTTAAGCATGCTACATCCAGATCCTGACTTTCTCCCCTACCTTTTGAGAACTCTGGGGCTTCGCACCATCACAGTGTTACCTACAAGTGTGTGGGTAAGACGTGCGGGTTCAGAGTAAGGGAAGGCCAGGGTCCCACAGTCCTGCGGCACCTGCCAGCTGTGCCTGCCACACCGACAGCGCGCCGGGCATCGCCGCTTGTGACACCCCCGATTTTGGGGGCGAGAGGTGGTTGGCGGGGCGAGTGGGTAATGGGGATCTCTGCAGCATCCCAACCGCGCAGGCAAGGCAATAACGGGAGGGAAAGATGAAGTCCCGCCCTTCGGCTGCCCGCTCCTCCCGGTCCTCCCCCTGCTTTCCCGGCGCGGGGGGGCCGGACCTGGGCGGTGCTCCCGGATGGCCGGTAGGTGTCGCCCTCGCGCCTCCTCATGGCGGGCGGCGGAGGGGCTCCGGGGGTGGCTTCGCTCGTCACTCTTCGCCTTCCGCACGCTCCCTCCCTCTCCCTCCACAGGAACCGGAGAGCCCCGAAGCATCCCAGTTTCGCCTGACAGCCGGCCGGATCTCGGAGGTGCCCTTTGGCCTCAGCACCAGCCCCGCGGTCCTGTCCCACTACGGCGTCGAGGCGAACACCGTCACGCTATTCCGCATGGTGTGTGAGCCCACGGCGTGGCGTGTCGGGGGTGACGGGGGACAGCACCCACCGTGCCGCCGCCGCCGTGGCCGGAGGACCCCGGGGAGCCAGGCGGGGCGAGCCGCGACTGCCCCCGAGCGGCTCCCGCCTCGGGAAATAGGCTGCTGTGCAACAAGCTGTATCCCAATAATCACCTCCTCGGTTTAGGAGTTCCCGTGCCCGCTGGGTTTGATGAGAGGGACTCTAGGACAAGTGCTAAAGACCTGCCCGCAGTCACGGTAGAGAAGAAGTGAAATCTCCAGGTAGTAGTGATAGAGAAGTTTAAAGCTGCTCATCTGTTAGACATTAGGAAGGAATTCTTCACTATGGGAGTGGTGAGACACTGGCACAGGTTGCCTAGAGAAGCTGTGCTGCCCCATCCCTGGCAGTGTTCAAGGCCAGGTTGGACGGGGCTTGGAGCAACCTGCTCTAGTGGAAGGTGTCCCTGTCTACGGCAGGCACCTTAGAGCAAGACAAAAAAAAAAAAAAAAAGGCTTATCATTGACAGTCACTCCCTGCCCACCTTAAAGCACATCTGTAGAGCTTCCTGCCCCAAAGAGGCCTTTTGCTTTTCACTTGCAGAGTGCCCATCACCAAAATATGAAACATTTATTACACCTGATAAGATTCTCCATTTTAAGTGTTTGCCCTATGGATCTGGCCCAGCACCCAGTGCAAAGAATGATGTCTATGTGTCTGAGTGACCTGCCTGGAAGTCAGTTTTACTTGGATGGGGTTTCCGTGGTTTTGGTAAGGCTCCTCAGACACATGAAGAGTATTTAGAGGCCATGTTACAATGGATCAACACTGCAGGCATGATATCAAATCTTGACAAGCATCACTTCAGACAGGAAAAGCTGTCTTCACTCAGCGCACAACTTTTCCATCGTGACTGAAAACAGATCCGGACTGGGTCTCTGCAGTCATACGTCCTCTGCCACCAATAGAAGTCCCAAACGCTTTTTCTGTCTGCTACACTGTGATTTGCAGTTATTCCCTAAATACGCTTTGGGCATGGGCCCATTAAAAATGTTGCTTTGCAGTTTCTTAGGGATGGATACAGTTGTATCCAGCTGTACTTGGTGGTGCCTCACTGAAGTTAAAGCTATGTTTGCTGAAATTTAAGGAGATAATATTGGGAAGGGCTGCGTACTTGCTTCAAAAGTACCGAAAAAAGCTAAGAGCAAGTATTCTACTGGTTATATCCATTTCCTGGTGTGGCCCCTTCTCACACTAGTGTGACACTAGAATACTGGAGAGAGAGGTGTATCTGAGAAGGAGAGGGGCCCTTGGCTGCACAAGGTGTCCTAAAAGCCAGTGAAGTTTATTGTGTCACCAAAGCTCTAAGCACACACTGGGAAGGGGAGTGCAATGGAGACACACTGTGTGTACTAGGGAAACTAAATGTGGCAGCTAGGCCAAGTCCTAGATCCAGGTTGGCCGAAGACTGGACAAAGCCAGTTTGTTCTCCTTTCTTTCTCATCATTTCCTGTGCCATGTTTACCGCTGGCATTATCCAAATAATTCAAAGAGGTTGATCTAAAAGTGAGCAATAGGTAGGCAGGTCCTTTTATTTAACCTTTTATTTGCTATGTGCAGGTGTTGCAATTTGAAATGACGCCCATCTCAATTTTATTTCTTAGTCATGATGTTTTTCTTCCAAAAATACTGAAAAGATCCTTTGTTTTTTGCTGTGGCAGATAGTGAGGATGATTGCATTGGGAGGGTGTTTGATAAAAGAAAATGTCTGGATTTTGGGAATTTGGAATATATATTGAATATTCTTTGTTCACGGTCCAGTTTTTGCAGCTGAACTCTTGTTTAATAGGGGAAAAAAAAAAAATCCTAACAAAACAAAACAAAAACTAACCAGGAAACTAATACACTAGTCACGTTTAAATGTGGTTGAGAACTCACTTATCTGATTGGCAGCTTTTCTTAAATTGAGTTATTCAAATACACTATTTTGCCTTTTATTCTGTGCTGAATACTGTGTAGGAGTAAGGGATCAGAGATAAAAAGGAAAAGAAAAAAGAACTGAAACAGGAACTTGGAATCCAATACTTATTTGAAGAATACAAAGATGCATGATCGGGATAGCAGTGAATCAGAAGCATAAACTCATTTTTTCTTTGCTTTTGCAGAGCATGAAACACTTAGAATGATTAGAACTTTAAACCATAATTACAGTAGTAGGATGGGCTGCTGTTAACTGGTGACACTTTGCATATAGTGAAGGGAAACTGATTTGTTCTAGTGAGGAATCTGGACTGATAGACCTACAAAGAACATAATTAACAGATGCTAGCAAGCTAGTTATATGGAGCGATAAAGACATTTTGACTAGAGGTTCAACTATTAGATGCAGGCTATTTCCTAGCCTTATTTCCTTAAAATCATAAATGTTGAGCACAAATTTAAGAAGTTATTATCCCAAAATAGAAATCAGGTGTTTTCAGAAGCCCATGAAAATCAAGAGAAGACTTTCCATGAAGTCTGGAGTGCTTTAGATTGGTTCCCAAGGCCCGTCTGCTCTCACCCACCAAGGTGTCGTATTGGCCTGATCTCATTTACTTGAGTAGAGCTGCCCTTTCATTTTGTGCAGGAGGAAAATCTGTGAGACGAATGAGGCTGTGCAATCTGAAAAGCACCAGTTTGGGTTGCCAGACAAGGCGCTGTGGCCACCTACCAGATCAAAGACCTTTCCAATGACCACAGAACAGCAAAAAGGGCTTTAGATGTCTGCACACTGCTGGAAAAACTAACACAAGCACTTTCAGAGGTTTTTACAGGTGCAGAGAGTAAAATATGGGGTATGCATGTGGACTTTTCCTCAGCCCCAAGAACCTCATTCAACATGTGTATCGAAGGCCTTCAAATCCCAAACTTTGATCCTATTATGCGTCAGAGCCCAGTGTCCCCATGGCTCAACTCAGTCATGTCCTGCATGTACTGCACAGAAACTCCGCCCCTTCAGGTGCTTTAGCTGTCATTCAGTGGTTGACTGCTTTTTTTTTTCTGTTTACAAGGTCATGAAAACCTCAATAAAATCACATCACATGGGGGGAGGGAGGAAGTTTGGGGTGTGTGGGGAGATATGTGGCAGGATGAATTTTCCTCTAAAGCTAAAATGTGCTGTGCTTTGTATTTTTTCCTTTTTTTTTTTTTTTTCCCCCTGCTGTACTGGGGGAAAAAGGTCCTCTTTTTATTGGAGAGATTTTCTGCTTGCACAATGTTTCCAGAAAATCCATACAGACCCATGCCAATGTTTATTACTTGCAGAAGAAATAGAATAAGCAGATAAAGATTTTGAAAAGGAATGTAAAGCCAAAATCAATGCTAGGAATTAGGTGATTTCGTGATCTCTCCCCACAACACCTAGAATATTTTATCAGCTAATCCTCGCTGTCTCCAGTGCATCAGGAGAGGATACTGTAGGGATGTCTGGAGTCCTTAGTGATTTCTGTAATGCCATGAGTTTGCCTTGTCTTTGGGAAACTGAAAGAGGGTGGAAGATCCTTATCTTGAAGTGCAGGCTGGTCTCTGTAGGTGCTAGGCTTCCAAAAGTGGGGATTGTGTGGTGGAGGGGAGAGGGTGGTGGTGTCCCAGGGGGTGGGTGTCTCTGTAAGTGAGTGCCATTGGTGCCTCTGGAGGGGGGTATGGGAGCAGAGGACAGCTGTGACTGTAGATGTCTTTGCATGTCTTCAGGTAGACAATCAGCGGAGAGATCTGGATATGAACAACAATGATATTGATGCTGAGAAGATGACTCGTTTCATTCGGATCAACGAGCTTCGCCTGGTGACAGAGTACACCCCTGTGGTAATTACAAGCTCCCCACAGCCCTCACCCTGGCACATGGCCTCCTCCTCAGGGACACCCTCTGGTCCATGAGTTTGCAGACCCAGATGTGTGTGAGGGTTGTGGCAATGGTGTGAATGGGAGAAGGCACACAGCCCTGCTGCAACTCCATATGGGGACTGGAAGCAAACGCTGTGCAGGGGCGTGCGAGTGGGGTGGGGAGAGGAAGGGATACAGTGGTTCACTTAGCTTTCCAGTAAATTTGGGGTGTTGGTGGGCCAAGAGCTCCATTTCTTACCACTCCTTAGCAGTGCTGCTTCCTCCCAGCATGGTATTTGCCTTGTTGTGCCATGCCTGCAGACTTTTCTCAGCAAGATCTCCTCTCTTCAACTGAGAAGCCTAAAGAAACATGGAAACTTGAGTGACCTACTGCCAGAAGGCAGATTTTCTTCATGGCCCAGCAGCACACATGGCTTAACGTAAACCTGGCTATTTGAAGGCATATTTAACAGTCAGTTGGAAACTTCCCAAGCAAAATTTTTCCCATTCTCTCCATCCCTTACTTCAGAATTCATCAGTTCAACAACAAAAAAGTTATACATAGGATGCTTCCATGTTGGACATCTTCATTAGCTCACCCATCTGACTGGCAGTGGCAGGGTGCCAGTGCTCTTTCCCGCTGTAGAGGGTGACCAAGGATTTAGGCTCCTCTGAAATCTCAGCAGTTCACTGGTTGCATTGCTGTGGATTCAATAGGTCTTAGGAGTCCCAGTGGCCGCAAGGCTGAGACTTTATCATTGCTGATGGGGTCTGTCGCAGACTTCTGGATAGCTGCAACAGTGTTGACCTGGCTCAATTTACTGAAAGGAGAATGGCCCAACCTGTTTCAAAGCCATATCTTTTCAAGCTGATGCCAAGGTTCAGCTAAGAGGGCTGACAAATTCCCCAGTTTAGGTGCAGCCTGCCAGTAGAGAGAGCATTTTGTTTACGAAATGCAACATTTTGTTTCCACAATGAAATACTGGAAAAGTTCTGTTGTTTTCTCAAAAAAAAAAAAAAAAAAAAAAGAGAGAGAAAAACTGGATTTTTTATCTCTTGATAAAGGATGTGAAAAAATTATTTCAAAATTACAGAGTATTTTTGGACAGAAGAGCCTCATCCTGTCCCAGTGTCCTTGCAGTGAACACTCCAGTTACATCAGCAGGGACGCTCTTGTTACTCATTATCTTTATAATTGCCCAGGCCTTTTGAACCCCTGGAGCTTCCACTGCATCTCTTAGCACTTCATTAGATCATGACTCTTTCTTCATGCGTTTCTGCTGATGCTTTGGGGTCTTGCTCCATGGCATCCTATTCAGCACCCAGGCTGTCTCCCTTGACAGAGAAGTCCTGAGTTGTTCAGATGGTCCTCTCCACCCTGACCGACAGAATAGATGTTGTTCCAGTTTTTTTTCCAGATGCTCTGGAGTCCTGTCAAGGTGCTGGGGTTGACAGTGCCTCCTGCAGTCTCCAGCCCAAAACCCTCCCAGCTCTGCTAATGTAGCTTGGGTTTTGGTAAATATTTGTTCTCAATGCACATGCTGTTTGCATCTAAGAATGCTGCTGGGCAGCAGAGGCTGGAGTCACATGGATCACACCGAGTGCTGCCAGGAGTTTCTCTCCCCATCCTGGGGCCCTTACTGTTTCTCCCACATACTTTAGGCATTTTTAGGCAATGCTTACCCTGTGGGCTTTCCAGGAGAGTCAGATGTGACACAGCCATGTTGATGAGCTCTGCTGGTCACTCTTGCACATCTTGGACAGGCACACCTTTGTGTGAAGCTGCAGGAGGAGCTGCTGCTCCAGCCCTGCCCACTCTCAGCCCAGACTTGTCATGACCCTTGGTGCTGGGTGGCTTCAACCTCACCTTCAGCCCCATCCTCTCCCATGAGGTCTTTTAATGCTCTCCAGCCTTGGTTTGCATGCCCTCTACTCTCCCCTGCCCCATCTGCACACCATCAGAGAAGTGAAGGGATACAAAATGCCTCATAAACATGAGGCTAATGGCAGAGTCCTGGCTCTCAACAACTAGGTGCTTTGTGATGCATGGCCCTTGCCAGTGTGCACTCCCTGACCCCTTCCTTATTACTCCTGGAGTGTGTGGAAACTTTTTTCTCCCCCTGGCAGTGAGCTGCACAATCTGCACCTCTGTGGTTTCAGTGGCACAGGGGAGGCAGCAGCTCTGGTCGGGCTGCTGTTTAATTTGAGGGAGAGGCTGCAGGACCGCAGGAAGTGGGTAGAAGGAGAAGCAAAGTGATGAGTGAGTGAGTGAATGCCCGAAGATGGTGCAGCACCTTCATGGGCAGTGCCAGCACTGTCTCCTTCACAGAGGGCCACTGTGTGCTGCCCACTTGGCCTTTACCCAGGAGATGAAGAACAGCTGGCTCCAGGTCTCCTACTATGAGACTGCAGAGGCAATTTTAAGCCTCAGCACTCCAGAATGCCCAGGCCCTGGCATTGCTGAAACTCTGGACTCATCCCCATCCTACACACAGCTTAACACTAAAGAAATAAGGAAAGACACCAACCCTGACACTACAAATCCTTCCCACTTTCTTGCTCCCATTTTGGCCAGGTGCTTCAGTGATTCAGGGTGCCAGTGATTCAGGGCACTTATGTTCAGTGTTTACCGGCCTTCCCTTTCATCTTCCTTGCCCCTCTAGTTTTCAGCTTGTTGTACCCACGAAGTCCCTCTTCCTAGTCACTGACTATCCTGAGGCCAGTGATGAATCCTTGTGGTCTTCAGACTCTCATCTTGGGAATAAGCAGTCATGTGGTTAAGTACTTCCACAGAGCACCCAGATTGGATCCCTTCTGCTTTAAAGAGAGCTGTCCTGTTTGGGAGGCTGATTTGCAAAGAAATCTAAGCTGAGACATGAGGATCGATGTCCCTTCAGTGCTGCAACCAATGCCTATTGAATGTTCTCAATTTCCTTGCCTGTGTGTTTTTCTCTCTCTGCCTGTGATGGCTGTGTTCTCGGCAGACAGCAATAGGTGTGATGCAGAGTTCGTTCCAGCTTCACCTTCTCCTAATCACAGACAAAACATCCCCAAAGTACTCCGAGCAAATGCGCAGATATCGGGAGGCAGCAGAGCTCTTCAAGGGAAAGGTAAGTCCAAACAGAGATTTGGAGAGCAGTGATTTCTTCAGTGGATGGGGATGGCATTACCTCCTTCTCTGTGGATTAGGGGAGCAAGGCCAAGTGGTAGAAAAAGAGGATTGGTTGGATAATTAAGTGGAGGGATTGGCTCTGTTCACCTTTTGCCAGTTTTCCTCCTTATGGGGAAAATATCCTCTGTATCCTGCTCCTCTGCTCCCTCAGAGGGACATTATGTACTTCCTTGCTTCTGGTCCAGTTTTGTTCCCTTGTACTGGGAGATGACAAACAGCTGCTGCACTTCATTCTCGTGATGGTTGCATTCCACTGGTGTGAGAGATGATTTTGTATATACAGCCTTCAAGATGCCAAGGAGCATTATATAAGTGACCAGTGATAGCAATTAATGTTGCAGTAATTCTTCACCCTTAGCCTTCTGGTTGTATCCTGGGGAAACAACTATTTTTAAAAGACTTGCGAATAGGTTTGTCAGATTTCCCACACTAAGGTGATGGGATAGATGGGGTCTTTCAGAGAAATTCTGCCTGGTTCCCACCCCACTGTGGGCAGAGCTCCCCAGATAGTAAATCATCCCATGGCTGATTCTCTGCCAGCATCTGGATTACAGGGGAATTTGTGTCCAGGGAACAGAGGAAGGAACTGGCAAGCAAAGGAAGGCATTTGGGGTAAGGGAGAAGATTAGAAAGGAAGAGGCAGAAGATCACAGCAAGAGGGAAGGCTGAGCTGAGAGGCAGTGGAAGAGATCTTTCTGGGTGACGTGTGGAGCTGGAAAGAGTTGTGGTTTGAGAACAAGACCATCTGCATGCATCTGTTTGTAGTACTGAAGGGGCAGATTAAAAATCAAGTATATAATCATCCTCAAATGGAGGGGCCATTTCAGAGCTGTGCGCCCTCTAAAGTCTTGAGATTTGTTTATGGCAAGACTATGGACCTTGCCATCTGTCTCACCCACTGGCAAGACACCAGGCAAAAACCATGCATCAGAGACAAAAGGTCTTTTCAAAAGTGGTTTGCTTTGATGAATATGTAGTGATAAAAGAAAACTTGTTAATCTGAAAAATTACAGCCATCTCATGTGAGATGTGTGTAATAGTGACACCACTAGCACTGTCCTCCGTGAGCAGCAGTTTCATACAGGTCTCCCCCCTCCAAGCAGCTAACTCCTCTAACATAGCACGTTACCGTTTAGCATCACTATGCTTCGCTGAAGCAGCTGCAGCTAGCTTTTTTTTCATGTGAACATGCCTAGAGCTGAGAAAATGTGAATAATTTTCCTAGAAATACTTCACAAAACATTGGATAAAATGTTCTACCAAAGTCCAGATAAGTTATGGGTTGCCAGCAAGCCAAATCTAACATTTTTTTATTGTTATTCATCCAGGCAAGTTTCCCACCAAATCAATCTAGAAGTTTCCCATAGTAAAAATAGAGATTAAAGATGTGGGGATTTGACTAATTATTTCTACTGCAGTGGCACTGAAGGACATATAGATGAAGGGACTTAGAGTCTAGTAAGTTGTTTTTCACAAAGGAGTGCCACTCTGAGGAGTAAATTGTGATTTGTGCTGCCCTCTTACAAAGCATTAAGAGAGAACTAGGACCCCTCTGTTTGGGTCTTAGATCTAGATAGTAAGTAATAAGGAGAATGATATGCCCACTTAGGTTTGTCTCTTGCTCTGACATGTAGAAAGACATGGATTAGTTTGGGTGTCAGAAGCAGCCACTGCACAATACCATAGAAATCTCTGCTAGCTAATTTTTCTAACTGGAGTTATCTGTTGCCAGGATCACCAAGTTAACTCAGGTTTACTTCAAAACAAGTAAAGTATTGAGTAGATTTTGCCTTTTTGCAGCTCACAGATCATGAATAAATGCAAGATTCTTGACTTGAATTTTATTCAGGATTACCAGTGAATAATTCACAGCCTGTGGGCTGCTGATGAAAGACTTGTTTGTGCGGTGGGGTTAGTGCTGTCAATAGTTTAAGCAAGGAATCATTGTGCAGTAGAGAGGTGTTCAGACTCCCTGTGAGCATGTACCACTGCATTCATCAGTGCTTTACAGTGACTGCAGAGTGCCAGAACAGAGTGGGGAGACTTGGTGCGTGTTGCAACTTCTCTACAAGCCAGTGCAGAACACAAACAGAGCCTTGAGAGCTTTCCCAAGCAGGAGAAGGGGTACCAATCCTTTCACACATCTCTACTTTGCTCTGAGGGAAGAGGAGTCCTTGTCATTGTCGTCACCAGTTGGAGGGAGAGGAGAAACTTGTTGCTCGCATTGATGGAGAGATGAAGTGGAACTGCTCCTGCTGAGTGGCTGACCCCAAAGAATTAAGAAAACCAAAGAAAATTGAATCATTTAGGTTGGAAAAGATCCATAAGATCATCAAGTCCAATTGTTAATGGATCACGAGGAAATGATTCATCTGCCAGTTCCTGGATTATAGTCCCTTCATCTCTGGTTTATGATCTTTTCATTTTTGCCTGAGAGGAAGCTGAGCTTTTCAGCTGGAGGATCCATGAGGCTGTATGGTGAGGACTGTTACTTGAAAACAGACTGACCTGCACCCTGAGCAGCAATGTCTTAAAGCAGTTGTTTCCTGAAGAAGAAAATGTGAAGGTTAGGTGATGCTAAGCCATCAAGAGCTGATAAGATTAAGAATATGGTACTTTTCTAGCAGAAGTTGAAACAATTGTGGGTGGGTAACAGTGAACAGGCAGAGCTCAGGGCACTGCAGCTTCAGGAGTGAATCCACCACCCTTCTTGGAAGGATCCCACTGCAATCAAATAGGAATGTGCTTGGGAAAGTACTGCCAAGAGTCCAGGCTTTCTACTGGAAAGGAAATGTCAGGGTTTGCATTGCTGAACCAAATTAGCGTAAGCATCTTCAATATTCTTTCCACAATATCAAAGCATAACATGTCAATTACAGCTGGCATACCTCATGGATGCTTGTAGAAGTTTCAATAAGGTGATGTTGGGAATTACAAAGGCAACTTTTGCTGCAACTGATGTAACTGGTTTACAATGTCCGAATTATTCGAGTAGAGATGTTTGCAAAGTCCCTTTTACTTATATATAGGCCTATTTAGAAATGGGTTCTAAGAAAGTCCTAAGAATCCTTCTGCAGTACTTCCATGGAAATAAAAGGATGGTGCCCCTTCTTTTGCAGGCAGTCATTCATACACTTTTGATTTTTCTTGTCAGACATTGATGGCCCCAGAACTGTGAGAGACAATATTTAGAGATGCCTCTTCTAACCATAACCAGAGGACCCTGTAAATATGGATTGTGTATGTGATGTAAAAATATCTACAGTAAACTTGTTTTTATAGCTTGGTTTTTTGTTTTTTTTTAAATTCCTGGCTGATGTTTTTGTTTTGCTCTGATGTACTATGCAAGCTATGTAAGAAATTACTCAGTCTACAGAACTTAATCTTTTTGCTTATACAGTCTCCTCAAAGAATGAAGATTGCAGCTTCATGAAGCTCAAAATCAAACACTGGACAGGAGGCTTGATCATCCTTCCTGTTTACCTTTGTTAGAGGAAAAACTAAGCTACATCAAATTGGTTTCTACCATCGCAGTGATATTTGCAATTAACTTTAATTCCTTGGGCAATAACATCATTCCATATCTTAGTATTTACCAGGAACTTGATGTTCTAAAAGCACTGAGCCAGGAATCATGTTGTCAAGGCACCAAGGTGGCACCAGTGCACAAAATTTTCTGAAAGAGAAATTTGCAGGTGGCAGTGCACAGATAATATCATGTGTGGAGGGGAGAATTTATGTCAGGAATTCCTATTCTATGCAGGAGATCCGTCACTGCCTGTAGCAGCAGACCTCTGAACACAGGCAAGAAGATTGCTACAAAATTAAACAGTTTCATGGAAATTATTTCAGAATAAAAAACCCAAACAAACAACCCAGCTATTGAACAGGATAGTATGAAACAGAAAATGAACTTTCTGTTTGGAATGGAACTTCCTGGTTTCTAGCAGAGATGTGACAGTTGGCATCGTAAGCGGGATATGTTTTTGTGAATTATAGCTTTCCTAAGTTGTCTAAGCAAAGGCTTTAGGCTCCTTTCAGCACTGGTAGAGAAGGACATGTCCTTCCTTCCCTTCTAAAATAGGTGGAATAACGTGCCTGCCACCATTTATTGTAGAAGTTACATAAATGACTGGCTGATACAAGACTAAGATCTAGATGTCAGATGTTAGCAAGGTAACTCTTGTCTCATGGCCTGCATAATTTTCCATGGTCACTGAATTCATTCTTTATGGTTGGAGCTGGCTGGGAATCTCTGAACAAAATATTCCTCATGAGAAAATGCCAGATGGCATCTATCATGGGAATGCCACCACTGAGAAACTTGCTTGATTTCCAGCTGCTGAGGAGACCAGGCTTCCAATAGTTGTGGCCTCAGTACCAACACACCTTACAGACTGCCTCACAGGTGTGACTCTGAGTCCACACAGGTTTTGCAGGACCCCTGGAGCACATCCAGCATAGGGTGCACGTCCTTTTGATGAAGAAGGATTCATGCCACGTCACAGCACCTACTGGGAATGTGTCATTCTAAAACGCATGGGATAAGCATTAAGGTGTCTTCTTTCAAGTGACAGTGGACACATGCAATTGCCATCTCTCCTGTATTTTTGGAATATGAGGGGAAGGAAACTTTTGCTGTGCTTTGGCATCCTGTAACTCCATGAGCCAAGTGTGAGTCATTAGAGAGATCCAAGTCAGGAACTGTGAATGATGACATCTCAGCCTTTCTGGCTGAGGGCCCAGTGGTTTTTGTGTTATTGTTTTCTTTTGTAAGGAAGAAGGTGTTTGGAGTTCTAAACCCCAACTTTTTTATTCTTTTATTCTTACTCTATTCTCTATATTCATAGATAACGTATGTACAGCTTTTTAGTTTTGGGATTTTTAACAAAGGCTGGAAACTTGATAAAGTGAAGAATATTTTTTAATATTTATTTATATTACCATCTGTACTAACGCTCTGAAAGTGCTTCTCTCCAACACTGGCCTTTGTTTCCAGCTTGCTAGTTGGAAGGAGAGTCCGAAAACAGAAGTATTGATGCTCCAGCTGAAAGTTTCTTAGATTGGGTCCTTAGATCTGTGACCTTTAGATTTGTGGCCCTTCTCTAGCTTGGTGTTTTATCCTGGAAAAGGATGAATTTAGCACTGTGGGAGAAGTTTCCACAACCTGTCTGTTTACCAGCTTGTTGCCCTTGGGGTACAGTTGGCTTTTGGAATAGAAATTGCAAGTGGTAAATACCACATATCTAGTGAAAAGTATTGTTCCTGTTTCTGTATTGCAGTGATTAATTGGAGTTAAACCTTACACCAGCCTAACTATCCATCCTTCCCATAACCTGTTGCCTAGGAAAGTTTCCAGACATATTTGGGTTTTTCTAGAACACAAATTTAATAAAGAATTTGAGATTTACCAAGTTTATTTTTAGAGAAGAAAAAGGTTTTGAACTAACTGGAGTGTTCTTGATTAAAAAGAAAGAAAAACATGAGTCACAGCCTGGGAACCAAACACATCGTCTTCACATTGCATTATTTTCCTTTTTTTAGACTCTTTTTTTTTTTTTTTTGTAAGTTAAGTCATGTCAACGTCCATAGGTACATTGAATATGCTAGGCCCAGTGGACTGCACAGGATAAAGAGAAGATAAAATGGTGCATGTTAGCTGGACATTTGTTTCATTGACTTGAATGTCAGCAGCCAAGGGAATCTATTTAATCAGGTCACTGATTAAATTTTTCAATTGCTGTATTTGTTTTCTTTTCTAAAAATATAATGTTTGTATATAGCATTAACACATTAACAGAAAATTTAATGAAGATCTTTAAGATAGCTGTATATTTTATTGTTAATCTTTCGGATTAAAAAAATTAAAATTTATACCTATTCCTACTGCACCTGTAAGATCTCAGTGGAAAGTTATCCTTAAAATAAAGCCATGGAGTTGGTCACCAATTCTGATAAATCTATACTATTGAATCATAGAATCATAGAAGGGTTTGGGTTGGAAGGGACCTTAAAGCTCATCCAGTTTCAACCCCCCTGCCATGGGCAGGGACACCTTCCACTAGACAAGGTTGCTTCAGGCCCTGTCCAACCAGGCCTTGAACACTGCCAGGGATGGGGCAGCCACAGCTTCTCTGGGCAACCTGTGACAGTGAATCATATGTCAGAATCCTAATCCTTGGCTTGATCTTGCTCTCCAAGACTATTCATAAGCCCAGAAAACTGTAGGTTGTTCTTATCCTGCCTTAGTCGCTGTTGGGCTTCTCTCCCCAGGTCTCAACAACCCTCCACTGAGCTGGGCTGTATATTGGTGTCTTGCCACCAACTCTCATTTCCTAAATGATTGTATCTTCATTTCTATACACTGCAGCTCGCTTAAATGCATCCTTTGTGTTTGGCTCTCTCATGTTCTTATCCTTGCAGGCTCCTGCTGTCCTATACTTCACTCCCACATTCTTGCAATTGAGTTTGATTTTTACACACCAAAACACCTTTTAACTCTTCCACTCTGGGTCTTGCATAGATGTGATCTTATCCAAATAGCATGCAAGGAGAATAATCAGCTTCTTTCACATGTACCACTAAAACAAAAGACATCTTATTTCCTCAACTATTAGGAGAATTGAAGTGGAAATTGCCCTCTTGCCATAGTGTAGATATATTTTTAAAGAAGGTGAAAGAAGACATTTTATTTGGTAGTGTAAGACTGGATGTCATAAAATACAGAAAAATGCACTGTGTGGAGCAGTTAGTGGCAGAGGAAGTGATGTCCTAACAGAGTATGGCAGGCTTTCTCTAACTCTTTATAAAAACATTGCTGTTAATCTTCATATGATCATTGCTGGGGGGCTGTTCTCTCTCTCACTTTCTGTTTTGCTCACATTTTCTCTCCTATTTCCATCACAGATTCTCTTTATGCTGGTAGACATTAATTTGAAGAGCAATGAACGAACAATGTCGTTCTTCAAACTGAAGAAGTCCCAGCTGCCAGCTCTGGCTATATTCAACGCACCAGATGAGGAGCAGGAGATCTTGACTCTGGATGAAGTCTCTGTTGAGCATGTACAGAACTTCGTTAATGGTTTCTTAGAAAGAATGGAGAAGGTAAAGGGGAGCTTTTTTACAGACTACAGAAACCTGGGATCTTGTAGGACAATGATGTTGCTCACAAGGCTCTCTTCAGTTTCTTGAACTCCTCCCCACCCCCGCCACCTCCTCTTTCATTTTCATTTCACCTGGATATCAGAAAAACATTAAATGTAGAGGAAAGCAGAGATGGATGTCTTTGCAGAGCTTCTTTCTTCACCGATTTCTGCCTTCTAGTCTACAGCAAGAAGACTTCACTGACCTCTGCAACTGTATGAAGGTGTCAGTGAAGCGTCTATTTTCTGGGAACAGCAGCTGGGAGACAGAGGGAAGGGCGCTTCTGTACACTAGGAAGGCAGCACATGAGAGGGTCAGAGAGAGAGTGCCACGGAGAGGAAGGAAATCTATCAAGAAGGCCACAGAACAGAGTATACAGACAAAGGCTCAGAACTCTACCAGAGGTCTCTGCTGAGAGAGGGACAATTTAATCTCCCTGTTCATTCAGTGTTCAGAGCTCTCTCTGTCAAGGCTCATATTCCTATAAGCACAGAGGCTTTGTCTGTCAGTACCCTGAGTTGTGCAATTGAAATGGGATCTGCAGGGCATAGACAGCAGAGGGAGGCATTTAAGTTGGTTTGTTTCCTTTTACCACTATGCTGAAGAAACTGAGCAACATCAAAACTGATTTCATTCCTCTAATGTGTTTTAGGGAGAAGATGAACCCAAGGAGAAGGCTCCCAATGAGGAGCTATGATTCCTTCTCAGCCAACAGGATGACTGTGCCCAGAGTCATCTATTTCTGGTGCATGAAGAGTTTGCTGAGCTACACAGCTCAGGAATTACTGGCGTGGTAGGATTATGGGGCCAAGATGGTAATGGATTCCCATCTCCGTGCCCTGTACATATATGCTGTCTGTTCTTTCTAGGAATCTCTTCTCCCTTCTAATTTTTTGGCTCCAGCTCTCCTTTTCTCAGTACTCCACTAGTTTGGTATTGCCCCACACTGTGTCCTTCTATGCCAGCTCTGTGATACAGCAAAGTGGCAATATCAAAGATAAAGCACATAGTTCCCAAAGATGTTTCCCTCATTCTCTTTTCTTTTGGTGCCATGCTGGGTTCCACCGTTTTTCAGTTTTCAGGTTTCTCCTGAAACTAGGCACAGATTGGTTGCTTGATGTCACATGAACTTTTCCATTTAGTTTACTAAATAAAGCAGAAAGTGAATAGCCTGATCTTTTATGCAAATATGTGATTTCCTACGCCCCATGCCTTTCACTTAAGGACGAAGCCTGTGTATTTCTGAGTGAGTAAGCTCAAAAATCTTCTTTCCCTGAATTTAACCAGGCTTGCAATGCCTAACCACTCGGATTGGTTGCTAAGAATCATTCTGCATGGAGCTGTACCCATCATCAACAGATATTTCCAGCAAAATGAGAGATTTCTGTGAAGGTTTGGGATCGGAACAGCACTGGGTACAGCAGATCTGAGCTGGTGCAGCAAAAATGAAAGAGCCTAAGATGCAGATTGAGGCTAAGAGGAATGGGATCTGTGGCAGAAGGGCAGTAGAAAGTTGCATATCAAGATAGGGGATATCTCCACGTTACATTAGAGGGAAAGGCTAATATCTGTGTATTGACCTCAGACATCCCTCAGAGGTCCCAGTGCTGGTGTACAGGGGATGGGGACTTTGTAGGCGAGATGTACGAGCCATCTATGTGCTGCTGTACTAGATTCATGCAGTAGGCTTGCCTCATACTTGGCTGAGCATCCTTTGGCATGAAGCATGGATGCTTCAGTCAAACAGTGACTGCATTGTCTCTCAGGGCTTGAGAGACTTGGCTTGGGACAGGGAGCCAAAGAGGAGTAGAGCTGAGAAATCTTACTTAGCCCTTTCTCAGGGATTGGCCCAAGGTGAAGAACTGGGAATAGAAAGAAGTTGTTCTTGCAAACGAGGCAAACACAGCTCCCCACCACAGAGGGAGAAGTCAGAAGCTGGAAAGGATGCAAAATAAATGCCAGCCACCATGATGAGGGCCACAGCAGGAAGGCTCTCAGTACAATAGAGAGACAGGTGCCAGCCCCGTGTTAGCTCTTGCTTCTTCCATGAGTCTTTTGTCTCCCTAAGGCACTGTCTCCCATGCCGCTGGACTTAGCTCCTCCAGTGCTCTATTGTCCCTTCTATTCTGCTTATCTAAAGCAAATCCAATGCTGTAACAGTTGGTATGGGGAATCAAAATCGCTGAACATTTCCAAGGAAGAGTGATGTGACCAAGACAGTATTCAGGATTGCACCTTGTGTTGACAAGGCTGGGCAACTGTTTCCCTGCCCAGAGACCTTTCCTCTAAGAGGCAAGGTGGTGGGCAGTATGGGATCTTAGAAGCTCCATGGTCAACAAATAGCCAAGAATTATTTCCTTAATGAGGCAGTTCAGAAAAGAGCAGGGGAACAGCAAGGAGAGGAGAGAGGCAAACCACCTCTGTCCAGTTCTCCCCTCACCACAGCTGAGTGCTCCCTAACCTGTGGCCTCTCAGAACCTGTAGTATTGCTTCTGGACACAGCTGGATAATAACAGTGAAGATGCCAAGGGAGAGGTGAGTTTGAGGCATTACACTCTGCATATTTATTTCTTTAGGCTGGTAAAAGTGGAGGCACCTGCCCTCAGCCCATAGAACTGTTTTGCTTGGGTGTCCTCTCTTCTGCGCAGTCATTTCAGAGTGACTTTGTGCTACTAGCATGTAGTCCCAGAAATGGAGGTGTCACCATCATCAGCTGGAACCTACAAGGCCATAAGGTTTGGTCCATGGGTGTAGTGTTCATGTGACAGCTGGAGTGAGCCATCTCTGCAAACCTTTCAAGCGTCATTTTCTTTGAAGCACAAGACTATTCAGGGTGCTCACATACCTGTCACTGTATTTGGTGCACTGGATTTACACGGTAGTCCTGGAGCTGCAAGTGAAGACTGCTTCTCAGTGGCACTCCTTGGCATGCGGGGCCTTGCCTGGTAGCATCATGTGGCTGCACCGCAGCTTCTCTACTGTTCAGTGAGTTTCCTCAGGAGATGCTGTTGGTGAGCAGAGCAAAGCGTGCCCTCACCATCAGTAGGGCCAGGGAAGAGAACTCTCTGTACCAGATGACCTCTTGGGTGAGCGACTGCCTAGTGGTAATACACATGCCTCTAACCTGCTGGATGCTCTTGTGGCTTTTATGCTTTGAAGAAGGTCTGCAGAAGTACAGGAAAGATGCTGAGGGAAGCAGGCTGAAGTCTAAAGTGTCAGAATGTCTTGCTGCTTTTGGCTGGTGGCTGAGCCCCAGGGTGTGGGCTGAGGTTGTAGTGCTGGACTAGAAGAGCATGAATGAAGTCTAAACTTTGGCATTGGAGTTCCCTGTGGAATGCATGAGGCTTGCCAGGACTGCGTGTGTCCTGTGCAAAGGGCATTGTGCTAGGAGGATCAGTTGTCTCTGGCCCTACGGCTGTGTAAAAATGTGAGCACAGGGCTCAGCCCCTCTGAAGCACTGGGGAGCCACAGGGTCTCATCTCAGACTCTGTCACACACTACTGATTGAGGATCAGGGATGGCTCACCTCACACTGGCCCAGAGCTCAGGCAGACCAAACTCCTTCCAACATCCCATGTCAGTGGTGTGTGATGGTTTTGAACTCCTGGGTTTATACCAGTCCCAGAACATGCAGGGCAGTATCTCCTAGCAAACGTTCTGCTTTCCCTCAATGGGAAAATTGCTCTTTTTTTATGGCTGTAGCTTGTTTCTCCCTAGGAAGGGTTGTACTGCTTTCTCTGTAGTAAGGTGAAGTGGGAAGGTCTTCTGCAGAGACATCTGTGAGGAGTCTTGACATTGTAAATGTTTCCAGTGTCACGCACCTCTGTGGTCCAGACCAGACAGTGTGTGGGGAACAGGCCTGGTCCATGGGTGCCTGAGGTTCTTGTCTTGGTTCTGCATGGACAAAACAGCTGCAGGAATTGGGCACAGCGACGTGACTCTTCCTCAGTGCTAGAGGGAAAAAACCAGGATATGAATGAAGCTCTGGTTCTGCAAACAAGCTTGGGAGCAAAAGCAATGTCCCCGTTGACCGTGTTCACTGTGTACACAGCTAATTATAGGGACAGCTTTTCAGGAGCTTCATTATGTACACTGGGGAGTTTCATTCCCTCTGCACTTTCCAGAGCTCTGCACCTTCCAGAGCTCTGCACCTAATCAACAACCTTGGGAGCCACAGGGCGGCCACAGGAAAAGCCTCCTCCTTCTCCAGTTGCTCTGCCATACTCTCTGGGACTTGTACAGCACAGGCAGCCCCGGAGTGCTGCACTCAGGATGCCCTGGGCACAGACAACAGTGGTGGTGGAGCCAGGAGATCTGCATCAATTCCTGTGCTCCAAGGCTTCTGCGATGCAGCTTTGGTGGGTTTAGCCACTTTGGTGGGTTTAGCCACTGTGGTGGGGCATCTGAGGCAGAAACCAGAGGCATAATGTTATGAAGGGGCAATCTCTTGTTTGTTGTTTTGTTTTGGGTTTTGTCCCTGCTGTGTTATCTCTCTGACTTGAATTTGTGATGTACTTGGCCCAGATATTTTGAGCTGCCCAGAGAGGCTGGTTTGATTTTCAAGGAAGGAAGTGCTAAAGGCAACTAACAGAAGGAAGTATAAGGGGGTTCCTATTCCCTTCAGTGTTATGGAGATACCATGATGTGAGAGCCCCTGCTCTGCAGCAGTGCCTGAACTCAAGGGACATTCAAAATAGCCAAGAGAGCAGCTGATCCTGCCTGACAGCAAAGCAAGGCTGCAGATGCATGTGAGAGCTGCCATCTTTACCACAGGGAACAGAGAATTGGGTTGTGTCTGTGGAAGATGCAACTTTGCATTCTTCCTTGGTGAAAAAGGTTTTGAATGCCTCCAAAGCAGAATATTACAAAGACCTCGAGGTTCAGCAAGGGGACTAACATTTTTGTGTTTTATTCCCCTGAACTGTTATGGTGGCATAAAATAAGTACATTTTCCTTAGATGTGGGGGCTGGGCCCCAGGAGGGGGAGGAAATGGTGAAGATTTAGCGTAAGATGTGATAGGAACTGTTGTCCTCCTTAGAATAAAAGGATGAAGGGCACAGCTGTCTGACACGTCTGTTCATCTGGAAGGAAGCTGAACCGGTAAATCAGGCAGCAATAGTAGAAGGAAACCCTTTCTTACAGATGGAGACACCACACGGCTTAGTCACTCTGCACCTCCACACAGGATGGCTTCCCCCTCAGTACCACTAACAGCAGCCCATGGGCTGGGAAAGAGGTGGGGCAGTTGACATAGGAGGGGGAAATATTGTCTGAAGGATGCAACTGGGGAAGTGGTTTGCAGGACCGTGAAAGAGGCAGGCAGGGAAGAGCCAGAGGCTGGTCTGGGAGAAGCAAAGGGCTTGCTCAAGGGGTGATGTGGCAAGGGACAGGCAAGGGTCAGTGAGGGAAGGTGCTGGGTGGGTACCACAGGGAACTGATAATGATGGAGAGAAAAATATAGCAGTGTTTTTACTGGGCCTGTGAATCAAGTACCTCTTTGACCAATTTTGGCTCAGTCACTAAAGAAACATCAGAGGAATATTCTCAGTGGAAAAACCTGCAAAGCCACAAGATGCACATTGAAGAAGAAAGTATTTTTCCGCCCCTTTGAATTTCTTCCTTCTCTGCTAATGTACCTACAGATCCAGATAGAAAGACTAGTCCCATGAGCCACCAAGCAGCATATTTCTCCAGGCTAGGAGTCCACGTACAGGGTGAGAAGCCAGACCCATTCACTTTCCAGTCTAAACACCCGGGCTGTTTGTGCACTCCAGGTTTCTCCCTATCCCTGTGTATCCCTAAGTACTATATACCCTTCATGTCTCCCACCTACCTCTCTTCCTAGGCCAGAGTCCTCATTTCATCATAGTGTTAGGGACTTCGTGTAACTCTATACCAGCCATGTCATGTGGTTTCTATAATGACTACATCACCAGAATTATTTCTTGCCTTTTATCTCGGCTGAGGTGTTGGTAGTACTGCTATTTGTAACTTACTCAGGCAGTCATTACTTCCATAGGTACCAGAAGACATAATTAGGATTGGTGCAGTCCACTTCTGGTTCCTTGATCTGTGTGGCCAATTGCAGAGAAATGCCACGTCCTCAGCTATCAGGAGAGCAGGATGGGATCTTGCAGTTTTCCTGATTTTTGTTCTGTTGCTATTTCATCACTGGAATCAACAGAATAATAACCACAAGAAAAACTATTCATCTGTTTTCTTATACACTGAATAATACAGGCCTGTATGCCCCAAAGACTGTGTTTTAAAATATAGGCATGACACTTTCAGTATAAACCTGTTGTGCTCTAGTATTTTTTGGCATTTTGGAATTCAATGTGGGAGTTGGCCCTAGGCTATTCCACGCTTCCCATTGTAATCAAGACTTTATTTTCCTTGGCTAATTATTTCAGTTCTTTGGCTGAGAAACAGAAGAGAGAGACAGTAACTTACCCCAGATTGTTGAGGAAGCCTGTGGGCAGAGCTGGAGAGAGAGCCCAGATCTCCTGCATCCAGATCTCCTGAGCCTTATGCACATGGACACAGTTTCTCTTCACCCTCCATCTCCCCGTGACTCCCAATGGCTGTTGTCATGAGTTGAAATGGCAGTCTTTTGCCACGAATCAAAGGCTGCCTTTTTTGACTGCTCTAGTTTGCCACAGCTGAAGCTGAACAGATCTGGATCACTGCTTTCTCTCCATCTCTTATTCTTTGAGAGCCTTCCTTCTTATCCTGGAGCAACTGCCTTATCCTTATGGAGGCTGATGGGGAATGTGCTCCCTTGCCACAATGGCTTTCCCAGTGCAGTTGCAGTGCTCTCTTTGATCCCTGGACATCCTGGATTTCAGACCCTTTCTGTAGCAATATTTTCAGGCATTCTTCCTTGTTGAGATTCTGGCAGTAAAGCAAATACTTTGTTAAGAAGATATTAGGAAGAGATAGTTGCACATTGATTTCATAATATCACTCAAAATAATTATTAGATATTTAAATAATATTCTAAATATTTTATTACAAAGATATTAAGAAAATATCTTTGCGTATTAAAAAATATCTATGGCAGATAAGAGGACAATGTTAATGAGCTCTGCTTGGTACATATTAGTCTTGGCAAGACAGTAGCAGAAAAGAAGAGATTGTTAAAGTGAAGGGCTATTTCTGATTCTGTAACTGAGGTAGCAATGCTTATATCAAAGGATCATAATCTTTAAATGGTTGTCAGTCTTCTTTTCACTGATCTGTTCTGTCATCCAGGAGTCTGGATGCTGCCACAGCTAATGGGTCTTTCAACTGCTTCCGTCTCTCAGTTCCCTAGCACAGAGATAACGTGGTCTTTGGTATCTCTCCTGTGACGCGATAACTTACTACCACTGCATAGAGATGCAGAGCATTGTGGAAAGATGCAATCCTCCCACAGAGAAGCAGGCAGAAGTAGGGTGACCTAAGAATCACCCCTTTAGGGTTGTTCTCAGTATCCCAAATGAGGGTCTCTCCTTTCTGCCTTGCAGTCTGTTCAGCAGTATGGAGAACTTCAAGGATACAAAGCCACTTTCTCCTTGCTGCTGGCTCCCTGTCTCTGTGTGGGTGACAGACCCTCTGACCCTTGCTATGATTTTATTTCTCTTTTTGCTCACTCCATGCTCTGGAGGCAGCTCTGTCCCAGGCATAACCCTGCTGCTCCCAAGGGAAGGTGCCTCCCACATTGCACGTGTCCCAGGCACTCCCTTTCAGAAAGAACAAATATCCCATGCAAAGGGAGAACAAAGATAAGTGACCAGGACCCTGAATCAGAGTTGTGATGAAGCAAGACTTTAGCAACATGTGGGAATGGATTAGCTGCCTTGCCCTTTGGGCCCTGTTCACCCGGAGGTTTCTGATAGCATTCTGAGTCCTGAAACTGTATTTCAGTGGAGTTCTTCTTGGTAGATCTGGTTCTGTGTTCTAGGACAATAAACCCCTCCTTCTTTTAATAATGAAGATAAGTGCATCGAGGACATTTGACAAACTGCTTTACCAGCATTTTACATGATAGGATGGGATTACTTCTGTGGTTGTTCCTGTGAAAATGAGGTGGTTCCTGTGTCTGCTTGTCCTGTCCCCACTTCCAAATGCTCAAACACACCTGACAGCAGGGCAATGGTCTCTAAGGTATAATAGTGCTACTGGTTTTGTGAGACTATGTGTTGCACTGCATTGTTATCTTTGTTATGCCAGGGATACTATGGTCCTGCTCATAACATGCTCCCACATTCTTGCTGGAACCCTCAACCCTCCCAAGATGAGGTGCTTGGGAACTGCTCCTTTCTCCCTGCCCATTGCCTTGTATGGCGCCAATGTTCTCTGACTCGCCTCCATGCCCCCTTCCTGAAGATCCAAGCAGGAGCGTTTCCTTTGATTCGGGCTGGGGTTAGCTGAACATCTATCTTGGGCTGGGAATCCATTGAGCATGCAAACACAAAGCCCCTGAAGTGGTTGGCTTCTATTTCTAGCCATGATGATCAGCCAAAGGCTTGGCACAGGTTTATGTTTAATATGTTAAATCTGTCTCTGAATTTCTCTGTGACAGATAGACATGCCATGGATAGGGTCTATGTGTGTGTGCGTGTGACTGTTTCCGGACAAGCACCCTCCTCCTCTGCATATCTCCCAGGCCCACCACCCACTTAGTGAATTCCCAGGGACCCTGTTCCCCACATCACTGACAAAAGCATCAAAAGCTCCCACTAACAGCAAGGAGCGGGGCTGGGAGGAATGGCAAAGTTAGCAGCTCCAGGACGTTCCCAAACAGAGAGTGAGGAAGCCAGGGTCCTGAGATGGGCCCCAGGGTATCAAGGCCTCTGTTTGCTTCTTTGTTGGTTGTGAAGCTGATACTGGCAACTGCTTTGCTCTGTCATTTGGGCTTGTTTGTGCATGCTCCTGCTGCCCTTCTCCCCAGCAGCTGAGGCCCCTCTCTGTGACAATCCCACGGCCATGGCACCCTCCTTTCCCTCTGATTCCTGCGAGACCTTGATATGGGGATTTAAATCTAGCTAGTTAAGTGGAATCCATGTGTTCTACTTGTTCAGGCCCACGGTATATTTTGTTACTTCATTCTAATTTAGCAACTCAGTTTCCCAAAAAAATGAAAGCCTGGTGAAATCGAAAGTTAGGACACATGTGTGAGTTAGTTTACAGTGATCATCCCAGTCCAGTGGCTGTCAAGAAAGATCCTGTGCCCTTTTCTCTCATCTCCTGAGCCACTTTTCTCCACTGCAACTGCTGGACATGGGCTCAGGTGGTTGGGTTTCATATCACTGCAGGAGCAGCTGCAGGATAGCAGTGTAGAAGAAACCCTTCCTGAGGTCCAGTGGCTTTTCAGGGAGCTCACATGGTTCAGCAGACTGCAAGAATGAAAGACAGCAGGCACCAGGCAGGCAGGGATGGGCAGGAAATAGCTTCAGCAGCAAGCCAGCAGGAGCCTTTTTCTCAGGAGCAGCTTAAGGTCAGCTTTGTGCCTCATTGCTGTGTTGCATGGAGGAGGCAGAAGCCTGACCAAAGCAATCTTTCAGCTTACTTTAAGGCAGGAGAGAAGGAGCTAAAGCCAAGCTCTCACCTGTCATTCCAGCCTTGTAGACGTCTCTCTTCAGTGGCTATACAGAGCTCCTTCTAACACTCCTGCTGCTTTTTTACTGATGGTGTCCCTCTCTGGAAGTGCAAACCCACTGTGATTAATCATTTTCTTATGTTCTTACTATCTCTAGATCTCCCCAGCTAAGGTATAATGACATCAGCTATCTGTTTAGCAGAAACCCAGGGGGTCAGCAGCAGATTATCACTAGAGTGATGGTGCAGAAGGGGCCAGAGAGAACAGGTAACGCAGAAGAGCTCCAGGGGCTAAAAAAGAGGGTGAACTTGGGATGCCTGTGTATTTTCTGTCAACACCAAGCCCCAGGCTTGGGAAAGCCAGGCAGTGATAAGAAGGTCCTTGTCTGAGGAAGGTGCTGCTGCCAGACAGGCCTCTTGTCCTATGGAGGGGCGAGGACAGGCACATAACCACATCTCTCTCTTCTGGGGTTTGTACAGCACTTGGCACAAACGGGACCTTACCCCTAATGAGGTCCCTGGGGGACTGTAATGAAATGACTGTCCTGACTGCAGTCCTTACTGGAGTTAGCTGTTCATTTCAGGTGTATACTCAGGTCTCAAAATAGACAAGGGTCTTTTTAGGAGCTAGTGAGTGTGTTTTATTTATTGAGTAGCATTGGTATTTTATTTACTGGGTCCTCCAGCAGGTCCACTAGTGAAATTACCATCAAGAAAGACAGGCATCTACCTCAAAGAGCTGAAGCAACAGGCAATGGTTGGCCAAGTAACATGGGGGAAGGCTTGTTCTACAGATCTGTACAGATGTTTGGTAAATAGTGTATGTGCAGCAGAGATTCTCATACAGTGTCTGCTTTAGAAAAATGTACAGTATTAAATAATGTCCTCATTGATCTTCAGCTTAGCCAGCCAGCAGGGTTATAAATATTTGTGTACCCAACATGTGACTCATGCAGTGTATTTTGCTGATAAATGGACAGCAACATTTTCCAGTGCAGGCACAGCTGTAGGTGGGAGGCAGTGAGAAGAGAAATCCTAAATAATACAGCCCAATTGGTTCCATTAAGTACTGTAAACAGATCCTAATAGAAAAAAAAAATCAGCTTAAGGCCAGGAAGGACAAAAGTGTCTTTGTTGGCAAGAGTTTTTAAAGAGACATCCTGCTGTGGAAAAAGCTTTATGCAGCTTCTAAAACTGATAGATGTTGTAAGTCATATATCTGATTTTATGTGATTTTTGGCAGCTGTATTGAGTCTTAAAATGCCATCCCTTTTCATGTATGTAGAGAATAAAGGGAATTAGTTTCAGCACAGCAGACCCCATCCAATGCTGACCAAGCCAAGTGAGGGAGGATGTTAAACCCAAGAAGGTCACTGCATGCCTGCAGCATTGGTGCCTTCCTCTTTTTCTTGTGCATCTGTCCTGGGTTTCCTCCCAGTGTATGGCTAAAAGGACCATAAGCCAAAGTGGAAAGAGCTCTGAAAGAAGCTTCTTACCACAGAGGTCACTCCCAAAGATGCAGAATGATGTGAGATGGTTTTGGATGAAGACTTTTCCATACTGAGGACATCATAAAAAGTATTCATGTTACCTTTTGATAATTCATGTTACAATATTGGAGTAACAGAGGTCAATGTGAGACACTACAGAAACGGAAGGTTGTTTATTTTTAAGTGACACTGATTTCACTCACTCAGACTAACACTCTTATAACCACATATTCACAAGCACCAAGATACATTTTTTAATGCAATTTGGTTTTCTTGCAATCACGTAGAAGATTCAAGGCACGGGCTCTGGAGTCCTCATCATGTCTTCTGTGTTTCTCTTGATTTGACCACCATATGCTTATTTTGGGTGCATCTTTTGCATCCTTCAGGAGCTGGCAGTGGCTGTGGTCTTTTGTGTCTCTATTTTCTCCCACCTCTGAGTATCTTTAGATCTCATTGTCTTTTGTCTTCTCATTTAGGTATCTTATGGCTCAATCTTTTTCTTTATCTTAGCACCATCATCTCTAGTGGTTTGAAGTTTTCCTTTTATTATGTCTTAGGTGTACTCTGTCCCATGTTTTAGGACATATCTTGTTTTAAATGGTGCTTTATTTTTCCCAGCCTAGAATTCCAGAGGATCCGTGTGTCAATATGCAGGGATCTTAATGATCCGTTAATCTAGGTGCCATCAATATGTGCTGGTCTTGTAGCCCTTCTTATGCTTTTCTTCCCAGTGCTTCCACACCAAGACCTCTTCTTTGTTCTCCATTTATACTATTCTTTTTGTTTCTTTTACAACTTAAAGGGAATTATGACCACTAATGACAAAAACATCGCTCGTAAAATGGTGACTTCTGGAGTCCAATGCCACTTTAAAAATAAGTTAAAACTAACTGAGAAGCAATAAATATTGTTCTGATGTATCTTTCCTTCTCCTTTAAAATTCTTTCCTACTTTATGAGAACACAAAATTTCTTGATAAAAAATAATTAATCATTAATTTTTATACAAATAAACAATAAATATGTATCCAAAAAGCATATAATTAGCATGTGAAATTCATTGCTAAGGAAGGTCATGAAGTCAAATGACTTGGCTAGCATGTGATGTTAGGAACATTAATGTAATTTGTAGTTATGCACAGGAAGATAAGAGTAATCAGATTTCATGCTTCAAGGAATGTCATTTGCACCACAAACAGCATTTCACGATTAGGTGGGTATGATGCATTTCCCCCCATACAATAGCCTTCCTTTGAACTCGGATTTTGACAACAGAGGCTAAGACCAGAGGTCTGGTGTACCACAGAAGATGCTATTTATTTACTAAAGACAAAATTTATCTTAGTATAGATACTGAACATGAGATAACACAAAGATATAACAATACAGGAATGCTTGTAAATATTTCAGTGGCCTCCTTTATTCAAGACAGACAGAACAGACACGTTTCAGTCCAATCTTGTTTTCACAAGGACTGTCAGTTTTTGGATCTAAGATGCTATCTGAGTTCGTTATTGGAAAAAGAGGCATTATTGTTATTTTTTTATTTACCAGACGGATGAAAAGAGTGAAACCACAGCTGCTTTCTTATCACTCTGCGTGTCTGGACAGGAAATAAGGCGGGTAAATCTCATCTGATCTCAAAGAATGAATCAGGTCAGGACATTTTTGTGCTCATGTGGTGAAGTGAGGGGGATGGAAGTGGAAAAGAGATTTCTTCTCTCCTTTCCCGTAAGAGCGCATTCCAGAAACACGCTCTGTTTTTATAGTTAGAGTTCAACTTTTTTGCTTGCTCAGTTTTTCATAGGATACTTGAAATACAAGTAATTCTAGTTACTTACATGGATTATTTCATCCTTACACAGGAGCCTCGGCCAATTTTTTCAACATCCAAATAATATTAACATTATCCTCTCTCTTCCTTCCTTTCCAGACAGAAAGAGAAATAGTCTGATTAGTGTATGTGGACATGTGTGGGTGGGGGGGGGTGAAGCCAAAGGAAGTGACAAAGTTAGCTTTTAGCCCTGAAGGGTTTGGTGCTTTATCCAGTGAATTAAATAACTTTGGTCTAGCTTCTGTGGAATTTTAGTTTTCTGTGCTCATGAACTTCCCGTTACCAGTAATCTTTCATTGTTCCAGCCAAACACAGCTCTGCTGGAAAGTCCTGGCAAAACACAGAGTCAGTCTTTAAGGTAACTTAAGTTACCTTAACTCAAGTGGAGAGTGTCAAGTATTGGAGTTGAAGGCTTAAGCCAGGCTCACTTTTTGCACCAAGCAAAAGTGGAGAGCAATGAGTTCTCATTGAACTGTACTGTTGACTTCAAACGCTCCTGGCATTTATACTCAGGCTGTGATTTTTCCAGGACATTGGGCTTCATTTTGAAGTCTGATGGATTACAAGGAGTAACTTCGAGAATCACAGCTCCATAGACCATGGCTGTGAGGTTGTGTCTGGCCACTAATCTCAGAATGTCAACAGATTAAGCATTTGCCACCACCAACAAAATACAGAGGCTAAAAAACTCCCCAATTTACCAACGAAGCAGCCAAACTAACCTCACAGAATTCAGAAACCTCTCTTTATGGCCATGGTTAATGTGGAGACAGGCCCAAATTCTGTAGGATACCACAGGTAAGAGAAGAATAAGCTTCTCACCCTTGGCTTCAGTCAGGGGGGAAGGACCTGGGCTTTTTTATGGTGTTTAATTTCAGTCCTGCTCCTTGGCATTGGGATACTGAGAAACTAGTTGTCCCAGAGTCCAGCGTGACAGACATTAGATTGAAAGTGTAGGTGTGTTTCACATCCATGGCTAAGAGAAAGTCACTGGAAGTCATTGCATAGGATGGAAAAGGGAGTTTCTAAAAGGCATCCTGGCCAAAAACATTGGAGGAAGCACAAAAGCACCTGTGAGCTGGCATGGGAACCTTCTTTCACAACAGGAGACCGACACTATCTGTAAGCTTCAGATGGTGGTGTCTGCAACACTTCTAAAACTATACATAGATTCACTTTGTTAGAAGAAGTTGTAGTTAGAACCAATATATATTTTTGTACTGGAAATTTTTATTTTTGCACAAAGCTGTAATGCTGGGAACAAAATTCTTCTCGGGAAAATGGAAAAAAATTTCAAAGATAGGTATTTGAATTTTTTTTTTTTTTAAATAGCCCCACTTATTTGTTATGAAATTACTCTTTTCTCCCTACCCCACCACTGAAATGGAAATGAATCATTTCAGTTATATTAAAACAAAACTGTTCGTTTGCTGTGAAATTAGATGTTTCCTGTTTATGTGTTCCCCCTTTCTTTTAATCTTTGGAATGTTTTAAATCTAGTTTGAAATATTTAAATCTGTGTTTTTCCCAGTTTGAACTGGCTTTTGAACTAGTTTTAGGGTTAATTCCACCTAGCTGAGTGAGTTTGCTGCCAGAGCTAACACATGTTCAGATATGCATATCAAGTTCTTTAAATGTGTTCTGTTTATTTTTATTTCATAGTCTTTTGACTAGCTCCTGTGTTTAAAAAACATCTCCCTTTCTAAAGCTTAGTGTCAGTATGCTAGTTTTCAGCACAATTTATTCTATGAGGTTGTTGACTTTAATTATATTGTGGATACTCGGACACTGTTACTTTGTGGCTTGCTTCTTGGATCAGTTCCTAGGCATTACTTAGGATTAAATGAAAAAGTAAAAATAAAGTCTTGTTTTCTCATGTGCTGTAGAACTATTTGTTCCAAAAAACATTTGTTTATCATGTTGAGAAATCACTTCCTAAACCATAGACCATGTGGTGGTTGACTAACACAGGATCAAGCTGTGGGCTTGGGAAAGGGCTGTCCAGATTGATGAATCCAGTTACTCGCTACTCTGGGCAACCTGGGTTTGGAAACTCCACTCTGTCACAAAGCTGATAGGGTTTATTCCCTTGCTGCAGTGCTCAGTGACTTTGCTGAAGCCTTCATGTCATGAACTGGGCACTCAGTGATGGACACATGGATATGGATTACAGCCCTGAAGACAGAGAGGCTGGAAATGGGACTTGTTCTAAACATGAGAGCTGTGGGCTCTGAAACCGTCCTTGGAGGAGTACTGGAAACAGAACCTAATTGCTAGTCCACTGTCCTGCTGGAAAAGCTTTGTGGACAATGCTGGGAAGGAGAGGTTGGTGACTCCCACAGGCTACGGTGAAAACGTCTGTCATTTTGGGTGTGACTGCAAATCACCTCACCTCATTAGTCCTCATCTATACCACTTCCCACAGGAATTCTTTTTCCATGGACATGGGTGACCTGGGCTATACATAGGACTCCTTCTGAGGTCTCCCTGGTATCTTATCCAGTGGCACTAACAGATGCCCATCTCTGCTGGCACATTCTCAGTAAACACCTCAGAATCAGTATTCTGTGATCACCTTTATGATTGTTGGTTCATAGTTGTTCCTTTTGTTCCCAGTTTGCTTCCAGTTTATGAGCTCTTAATTTACAGCAGGATTCTTACTGCTAATCCCCATGGAAGACCTTGCCTTTGCACTATTGCATATTTTCCTGTTTCTGTTACTCCAGCTTTCAAGGTCATCCTTTTCCTCTTGTATGAGCACTCAGGCCTCTTTTTCCACTGATATTGCTTTTTTGCTTTGTGTCATCAACAAACTTCCTCAACAAGCATTCCCTCTTTAATCCAGTCATTAATGGAAGTATTCAGTAAAACTAGTCCCAGTAGAAATTCAATTAGTAATTCCTCAACATGTCTGTTTTCCACTGCTCAAGCTTCTGGTTCCTTACCATCTCACAATTTTGGCTTTAATGCCCATTTTCTCCAACTTAACTAAAAATTTACCAGATGGCACTGGGACCAAAGCTCTTCCAATGTCTAGATAGATGAGGAGGACCAGATCTGGGCTGTGATTTCTTTCAGGGTTCAGCATGTCACAGGGCTGAAGACTTAGCTGTCCCTGAAGAGTGGTAGAAGGGGGCAAGAAATGTCTTCCTGTTTGCACTCTTTTCAAAGGTGGCTCATGACTATACACCCTATACCTTGAGAAGCTCAAGGTTACTGTTGTTAGACTCTGAGGGCCAAGAGCTGCTCATGTACATGTACAAGGACACATGTAATATGGTATCTTGTTGCCACAGGTAGGTCTGAACTTCCCCAAACTTATCAAGCACTGTAAGAGCTAAAGATTCCACAGGAGCCCCTCACTGTTCTTTGGGAACCAGGCAAGAATACACAAATCAAAAATGCGTATGTTAGCTGTAAGGCGACAAAACGTCATACAGAAGTGCAGCAAATCCCACCTCTGTTCCAATCATTTGGTGACTCTTTAACTCCATGTTATGCTGCCATTTTTATTTTGCAACCTGTAAATCAGGCCACACTTGATCTTTTTCTGGATCAAACGAGCCACACTCACCAGCTGTTTGGTTAGTGAATAGATGTGATGGGTTTTCTTTCTTAACCTCCCGAGCCACTGATTCTGCAGCTGGTCATCCCCTCTATCTCACCTCTGCAGAGCTCTGTCTCTCAGGCTGTGCCTACTTTTACTTAAGGACTGGATGTGCCAGCATCCATCCTCAGCATGCACTAGGCATGGATCTCTGCTGAGCGAGGGATCATTGCTGTGGGTTGCTATTCACATGGGTTCAGCATCCCAGCATGATGCATGTGTGCACTTGGCTCAGGTGCAGGCAGGGTCAGAAGCCCAATAACCCTGTCCAGCAAGCACATGTAGGTTGTCTGACATATTGTCCAGCATTGTTGTGGGTCTGGTGTGAGCAGCAAGGGTGAATCTTAGAGGCTTGGGTTTGTGTAAGCCAGCTCTTTGCCTCTTGGGGTTTGTCACTTTTAGAGGTTTCAGAGCTGCCTCCGAAAGCAGCCACCTTTGTTACGTGAGTTTTCAGTCTGACATTAGCCTGCTACTAAGAGGGGAGATCAGTTGCAAAAGGACCATGAAAGAAGATGGAAGAAGCCTTCTGGCCTCCTGCTCCCCGTGGAAGAACAGGTGTTGTTGCCAGCAGCACAGCTGTAGTTAGAGCACAGCTAGGGAATAAAGGGGTGGAAGAGAGGGGGGTCTTGCTGCAAAAAGGGAGGCTGGAGTTTGTCCTCAGACCTCTTCCCACTCACTGCTCCTGGGCACAGAAAAACAGCTGGGATGTGGCCCCTGGTGTCTGCTCTGCCTCTTTCCTTTCCCTCTTGGCTCAGTTCCTTGAGGTTGTTGATTTCCTGGCTGTGGGGAGAAGGTGTTTTTGACCAAGAAGGTGGTAGCCTGAGCGTGGATTGAGAGTAGGAGACAGAAGAGGGGAGGAGTCACTGATTGATGCTAATAAATAAAAGGCCCCTCTTTTTAGTCTAGGGACCAGGACGCCAGGAGAGCTGTCCCACAGACAAGAGCTGCAGGCTGGCGGGGAAGCGACGGCCCAGTGAGTATGCAGGGACTGCCTTGCTTTTCCTGGACAGCTGCTTGTTATTAATGCCTTGCTGGTGCTTCACAGCTGCAAAATGTTAGGAGTGTTTGCTATGGCATGCAGAACACTGTGATTCTCCACTCCAGCATGAGACAGGCCAGAGGACTGCTTTTGTCATCTGCCCTTTATTTGGGGGACAGTAGAGGTTTCCCTGGCACTTGCAGACAATTCATCTTAGCTTCTCTTTCTGTATTTCTACCCAGTGGGTGCTGCTAGCAAGCAGGGGGATTGGGCTCCCTGTGCTGCGCGGTGTGTTACCTCTGCAACAGCCCACTGATGCTGGGGAGGGGACATGTGTGCTGGTGAGGCATGGAGTGCAGGGAGAGTAAAAAGAAGGTGTACTTTTGCGAGGGAAAGTGTTCCCCAAAGGAGGTTAATTGGTATAGGGCTCTGTAGCCAGCATATTCAGTCATACCTGCATACTTGGAAAATGCATTGCCTCTTTGGTGAAAAATGAAATGTTTGGGTTAACGTGGTGTTTGTGGCTCTTCTCCTGTGGTTGAAGGCAGGAGATACTCCAGGCATTCTGGATTTAGAATCCTCTAAAATGTGAGCAGAGTCTTCCAGGGAGCAGAGTGCTCTGCCCTGGGTGAATGCAGACAAATAAAGAGGGTTTGGCTGGAAAACATGTTGGAGTTTCCCACTGTGCAGCCTCACCTTCATGCCAAAGTATTCCCCACATCCTCCTCTCTGTGCCCCACTGCTTTCCCACTGGGTTCTCTCCTCCAGCCTCTCTCTCAAGCCCCCCTTTCTTGGCAGCTCCCATGAGCTCCAAGAGAGTACAAGACATTCAAGAAACCTGTAAAATGCACATGCAATGCTAACTCCAAAACTGTTGGCTCTAAGGAATGCAAACAATCCCAGAGCTGAGAATTCCCTTAAAGAGACCGGAACAGCAGGGCATGGAGGGACAGCAGAAAAATCTAATTTCTCCTCTGATCTTATGTCTATAGCAGGCTTCTGGCTTTTGCCCCAGCACAACCTAGTATTCTTCCTCATCTCAGGATGAGCACTGAATGGGCAGGACATGGATGGTAGTGGGGGCGTACCGATGGTGCAGGACTGGGATAGGATAATGGAGAAGAAAAGCAATCATTTCTCTTTGGTCTGAAATTGAAGGCCTTGCTCGGTTTCTGTCCTGGAGACACCAGGCTTCAGACAAGGGCCATGAGTTTGACATTGGAAGGGTAAGTTGTAAAGCCCAGAGTAATCTTGTTCCACTGAAGTCTCACTCCTCACTGGGGAAGTGCTAGGCTCTGACTAGCTGTCCCTTTAGTTCTTGGATGTGGCATGTGCAGCATGGCTCTCCAGACCAGCCTCTGAAGGTGACAGCAGTGACAGCACTGCACTGGCTTGCGGGGGGTGGTCTGCACTCAGAGTGCGCATAGTCTGCACCCTGTCAGTAAGAAATGGACAAAACAGGCAGTCACCAGAGCTTGGATCAGACATAACAATGGCTACTGTGCCATAGGCTCATCCCCAGACAGTGTGCATGGTCCCAGCCACCACTGCCATGAGGGAGAGCTGGCAGGCACTGGGTACTCATCTTCCCTCCCTGCCTTGCCTCTAGCAAACTACTCCCCTTTGCTTTTCACTCAGCAGGAATGGCTGCCTCTGTAGCTCGTTTCTTCTTTCACTCCCTCCTACTGTGCCACAGAGCTGGAGAGGGGAACACCCCATCTTTTGTTCATCACTGCTGCCCATGACATTGGTCCCAGACAAGCTCTTTAGGTGCCAGAAGGTGAGGTAATGCTCTCAGAGACTGCTGCTGAAAAGCCTTGCATTGACTTTGGTGCCCAGTGGGGCAAGGGCTTTTAGTGCTAAACTAAAGAAATAGCAGTCCTGAGGGATACGGTTACCTCTGCCTTCACCAAGATGTTGCCCCTCGGGCTGGCAGGGCAATGTAGGGCCCGGACTACAGTGAGGACCTGCAGAGATAGAGTTCTGGGTGCTGGTCTCATCTCAATGCAAAAAGAATGATCCCTTCAGCAGAAAGAAGGGATCCTTCTAGGTTGCTGTTTGTCACTCCTGGAGCAGTAAAGTAGGAAAGGGGAAGAGGCAGTGGGGTTGGATTCCTCCTCTGATGGCTGGCAGGCTTGAGACTGCGGCAGGGCCAACTGGAGGGAGGGGGACTGAGTGGAGAGGGAATGTTTGAAGCCTCATTCTCCAAGTCTCCGTCAGCAAAACTGAAAGAACAGTCTGGGCTGGGTTTATCCAAACATAGGATGGCGGTGGCAAAGAGGGCAGATCAGAGGAAAAATTAGAAAGGCAAACATTTACATTTGGGATCAGCACATAACTCTCTCTCTGGGCCCCCACCAGCCCCTGAAATTCCTTCCACTTGCACAGGTCAGCTTTTCTGAGCATGGAGTTCTAGTGAGTGACATTCTTGCCTGTGAATTATGGCATCTGGCCCTGAACTGGGAGATGAAGGGGGCATGCTCCCTCCTTCCCACAAGCTGATTCAATCTGCTAATAGAGGATGTTTTGTAATGGCTCCATAAAGAGTGTGTACCAGCCAGATGTTGCTTTCCCCAGGCTATTTCATGGGCCCCCTCCTGGCTCTGTTTTCATAATAAACATTCCAGTTCTAACTTTGCAGGCAGCCCAGGATCTCCAGCTGCCCTCAGTGGGAAGAAAGTGACAGGGCAAGAGAGACAGAGTGAGAGATTCCTCCCTGCACTGGCACAATGCGTGCTGTTATCATCCTTACGCTCCTGGCTGTCTTGATGATGGCTGCTACTTGCTACGGTAAGTGACCTTTTTCACTGGGTAGAGCTGCAAGCCTGCAGACATCTTTGGGTCTATTCAGATGCCTTTTATTCAACTTTGTGTCTTCTTGCCCCTTAACTTGATCTCTTGCCTGCTTTCCTGCCCTTGTGTCAGATCCCCCTAGCCCTACTCCAGAGCTGTCAGCTTCAATTAATGTGATTTATGGTCCAAGATGCTTCAGCCCCTTTCTTTCTGTTCCAGCTCACCTTGAAGACTGCTCCTCTTTCTGCTTCTCTGTTGTCTGCACTACAATAAGAGTTCTTATTCTTAATTCTTCCTTTTGAATTGGGACATTTCCCTTTTTCCTTTTCTAATATCAATCCCCTTTTCCTATGAGGCACACTGGTGAAATTAAGATGCTGTTTCATGCAAGAGTCAAGCACATTTCACTGTGCTGATCTATTCCCTAAGACCACATGCAGGCTTTGAAGGTAAGCAGGTATCATGTCCACTGCACTGTCAGGAACATGAAGGAGAGGAACTACGCTTGAGAATCACACACTGGAAGACCAATCATGAGCCTTGAAGTCCTGCCTAACACACTAGATAGTTCCATTCTAAACTCCTGAACCCTAAACTCTTCCTATAAATACTAGGTCACACCACTGACCCCTTTCTCTTAAACAGGTGTCTTAAAACCTGGTTTCTCTGGTTTGTGTGTGTGTGTTCTATTATCTATTGTGTGTGAAAGACTGTGAATCCCATCAGTACAGTGTTTTACCATATGTTTTACTCTTTCTTTCCCCAGAGTCCCATGAGAGCATGGAATCCCATGAGTATCTCAGTAAGAGACTGCTTTACTATTTTCTTGAATTTGAAGTATGCTACAGACATCTCCAAGACCATTTCCTTCTACTTTACTGTAGGGATTAAATATGTGATATCACTCAGGGAAATAGAATTTACTGTGTGATAGAGTTTCAGGATGAAAAGGGAAAGGGTTAAAAAAGACTTCACATGTTTGGGCACAAATGCATACCACAGTTTTGCAGAGAATATGAGAACTGAAAAATGAAGAGTCATGAGCTTAGATCCCTGCTGCATGCACCTAAAATAGGTTAAGTCACATTAGAAAAGGACATTGCTTGAAAAACTCTAGGATGAGCATGGCAAGAGGTATTGCAGAAGCCAGTGACATGACTTGTTCTCCTCTAAGGACAGAGAGAGCCTTACTTTCAGCACCTTAGAAGCAGCAGGTGGGATGTGTGAGCAGGAGGAATCCTTGAGCTGAAAGAGAGAGTTAAGAGTCACAAGAAAAGCATGAAAGGGGGGAAAGTCTCAGTCTGGGACAAGCAATATTCTGAGAGGTTAGAGAACAGATGGATTGAAACTAAAAAGAAATTAGACCATCTGGAAGAAGGACTTCACAAAGCAGCTAGTCAGAAGCACAAAGGCACATGTGGGAGAAAAAACCAAAGACATCCACAGACTCCTGAACTCTGCAATAGGGTTGTGGTGTTTCTCAAAAAGGACAGAAGGGACCTTCAGGTACCTCAGTCTAAAACTGCCACAAAGACTGCTCTGTGACTGCCTAACCTTAGAAGCAGATAAACTTACCAAGGCTGTTCTGTTTCTACCTGTAGTTTCCTGATGCTGAGTGTGCCCATATCTCCCATGTTCTGTGCAGCTTGGCACCTACCTTCTATCCAAGCTCTGCTCACTCAGGGGGACTGTGGCAGCAAAATCACAGTAGCTTTTCCCTGTGTGGCTTGATAAACAGCAGAGCAAGAGCAGCATATGCATTTCCATACAGGCTGTGGAAACCAGAGGAAGAGCCTGTACACAAACCAGTGGGGTAGACAACAGGGAGTATTAAAGGGTCATGGGTTTCACTGTGCATGGGAGGGTGGACAGGGAGCCTGTTATAGATGTGGAAGGTAGCTTTTACTGAAATCTGGTGTTGAAAAAGTGTCCATCTACTCTAAATAACCCCTTGCCTTCTCAGATCCCTTCATCAACAGGCGAAGGGCCAATGACTTCATACAAGCTGATTCGAGACTAGAAGCCATCACTCAGGAGAGGTATGTTATGGCCTCAGAACACTAAGGATGGGAGTGGGGAGAGGTGTCTCCTTGCCAAGCACAGGCTGGTACCAGGGGTGGCAGCCATGGTGACTTCTGAGAAGCCTCAGAAGTCCCTTTCTTAATGTGAGGTTCCTGTGAAGACCTCCATTCCTCAGAGAAGCTGGAACTCAAGATAGTAGAGGGCGAGTCCTTACATTTGAAGACATGTCATATGCTGGAAGGGCTCTGCTTAATTTGTTTGAAGGAAACGCCAACAGAAGGAGAGGAAATCAGTGTTGGATGGCCAGAAAGCTCAGTTTGAGATCTTGTTCTAGTCCTCAAATCTCAAGCAGAATTAGCATGACTTTTTCTAAATCACACGGCCATCTGGGGGCCTCCTTGACTCATCTGTAAAATGCAGATGTAGGCAGTTTCTTGCCTTATTCAGGGCTTGTGAAAGCAAAAGCTGAACCACAGAAATAATCTCTTAATGAGGCATCAAGGCAGACCTTCTCCACAGCACCTGATGGCCCCTTTGCAGGGTGTTTCAGGTCTTTTTGTTCCATGCATGGCTTTGGGGAACAGCAGAAGAGCTGCAGGCAGCAGGCTGGGGGGGCTGCAGGGTAAGAACTCTTCTCCAAGTTGAGGCAGGAGCCACCTCCCTCTCCCCACCGCCCTAGTTTGCCCTAAAATTACCTGAGAAGGCAAAATGTTCCTGCTGTAGTCACATTGCTCCCCTGGGTGTGGTGAAAACAGAATATGGTGTGCTGAGATCTTTTTGTAGCTGGATGATGGAATCTCGTGATGGACCCTTAATCCTTATAGGGGATCGTGGGGCAGAAAAGGGCTGTAGACAGATATTTAAAAGGACAGCATTTACCCTTCATCTCTCCTACTTTTGCAGGATCAGGGAACGTAGTAAAGCACCCCACGAACGTCAGAGGGAGATCTGCGAGGACTACTACCCCTGTGAACTGTACGCTTTCCGCCATGGCTATGCTGCTGCTTACAGGCACTATTTTGGGAGGAGAAGAACCAAGTAAAGGATGACCTAACCCCACCCTGGGGCCTGGAGCCCAGGGTATCCTCCCAGAAAATGCAGTGGCTCTGAAACATATTCAGTTGCTTGTGTCCCTGTATGTTATCCTGCCTGCTGCTTCTCTCCCATGTAGCCATGGATTCCTACACTGTGTTAATTAGTGCTGAGCTGATGTAGCAGAGATCAGAGCGAGTTCAAGATGTGGGTGTTTACTACACAATAAATTGCTGGTTTGATACTATCTTCTCCTGACTCACAGTATTTTGGGGGTGGCGGTGTGCAATTTTCCATGAAGAAGCTGAGTTTGTTTATCACAGAATCTGGTGTGGATTATGGAAAAGTCACTACTTTGCAATCCTATGAATTTGAAAGGATCGACAATGTTTTTGTTCCAGGGTCTACAAGTGGCTTCTTTTAGAGGTCACCAGCAAATTTCAGTTCCCAGTCTTGAGACATCCTAAAATGGCATGGTGTTCAGAAGGCCTGGTGAGATGCACTTTTTGAAAATGCAATCTAAAATATCTTCCCTCAGTTGAGGAAACAAAATTCAGAAGGCATCTGTATAATCTTAATGGGAAAGTTGGGGAGAGAGCTACTGACAGGAAAAGCATGTAAATTGCAACTTGTTTATCCAGCTACCCTTGAGTCCTGAGGAAGGATACTCTTGTAGAAAGGAGTATGTAGTTCAGGCTTTACTCATATTTCCTTTTGGAATCCCCTTTCATGCCCATACTTCCACTTGGAATGGTTGTGGTAGCATTAGAAAGCTGCAGAAACCAAAGGTGAAGAGGGGCTCTGGATGGTAAATTAACAAATAAAAGAAACTCAGTGTTTGGGTTCACTTGTTCGCCTTGTTCACCTAGAACAATTTCATTTTACTGTTCATAACTCCTTGGAAACCAAGATGTGTCCTGACCCTGTGCAGAGGTTGATTAGCACCTCCTGGCCCATTTTGGAGTGAGTGTGACTGCTGTCCGGTTACCACCACCACCAGCACCAGGGCACCTCACAGCAGCCTGTCCCCAGGCCAAGAGGCACCAGTGCTGACATGCCCAAGCATTCAGTGCTGCTCTGGGCTGGTCAGAAGCCACAGCAGCTCAGATACTACCTGATGTATGAGTCATAACGTCTTCTGTCTCAGCACAGCTGGTTTCAATATTCACATCTCCAGGCTTCCATAGGCACCTGCAAATTATAGAGTGGCATGCTATCAAGGGCTATGAGGTATAAAGTATTAAATTGTTGACTAATCTGTGAAATTAAGTCTAGAGCCAAGTCTACCTGCCACATTAGAAACACAGATCTCCTTCTGAAATATGCTTCAAGACTTTGCCAGCTTTGAAAATGAACTTTCAGAAAGAAATGTGATTTATTTATTGAAAACACTTCTGATAGGAAACTCCACCCTGACAGTTGCTAAAGTTTTGTCCAAAGGAAAAAGTGAGAGAGAAATGAGTTTAAGGAAAAAAAGCTGTATGGATTAGCTATATTTGTACCCACACTTGTTCTGCATGTTCCCAAGTAGGTGAATCTTACCATCAACAACCAGAGAAAACTTTCATACCTGAAAGTCAACAAGTTCACAGTGTCTGGGTTTGACTTGACACTGTGACACTACCAAAACAGAAGGTACAGGGCTAGTGCTGTCTGGGTTTGTGTCCAAAAATATCCTGTGATTCCAACTTCAGGTTTACCGGTGTAAATAATGAATAGTACCAGCAATTTCTGTGGGATTTTGCTAGTGTGAGCAATAACCAAACATGTTTAAGAGACTACATGCTGGTTAGAAAGCTTGGGAAAAGTTGGGAAGAGAAGTAAAGCTGTTTGGATTACATGGAATGTATATTTATATTCTTTCAAGTATTATTTCGGAAGCATAACTTTCCTAGAATACCTATTATTTATAGATATTTATGTATTTTTAAACTGTTGATCTTCAAGATACTTTTGCTGGAAATTGTTAGTATATATATTCAGTCTTTACTGGACTGTGTAAAAGTTCAACTTTTTTCCTATTCCAAATTCTGAAATCTCTGTAAGCTGAAAGACAGCATTTCTCAGGATTGGCAAAATCCCTAATGGCTCTGACTGCCCTGGGGAGCCTTTTAGCTGTGAATTCTGTAATCCTTGGACATGTTCCCTGCATGTGGGACTAAGGAGGACTGGATGTGAGGTGGAGGAAGATGTGACCCATATGTTGTTTATGAGACATGGCTTTGGGAACATAGATGGTGGGTTTGGGGAGTATAAGGTTATTGGTAGATGAGCTGTAGAAGAGCCCATGCAAGGCTCCTGACATACCAAATAACCACAGCCACCCAAGTCCTGAAGAATAAATCACTTTGGAGTCTAAAGAAGCCAAACTAAAGCCTCCAAACTAAGCAGATTTCCAGGAAGATAAAAGAAAGACCCTCCCTCAAACTACCTGCCTAACATTCCTAACAGAGCAAAAATCTCGGCTCTCCAAAGTGATTTGGTTAAACTGTCTGAAGCAAAATCTACTGTGTGTTTGCCCTATGTGAACTATTTCATGGATTTCTTTACCTTCAGGGGAATGGGTCAGGGTGAGTTGTGGGAAAAGGGTCGCCGTTGGGTTCGGTCTTGTTTGACTTTCTACATCAGAGAGCCCATCACATGAAAAGAATGCTTCAGGGTGTACTGTTTTGCTTCAGGGTGTACTGGTTTCTCCGCTGGCTTTCCAGCAAGAATCTAGTGTGCTAGTGTGACTTATAAACATGAATGACTTTCATGTGTATAACAAAACTGATTTTTTTTTTTTTTTAATCCAGTTGTTTTTCTTCAACCATCTCATTCGAAACCTCAGATAAAATCTTCTGGAAATGTCACAGCTTCTGAGATGGATGTCAAAATGGCTGCCAGGACTAAAAATCTTCTGGCTAGATGGACATGCTTTGTTTTGGATCTCAGACAAAGGAACACAAGCCAGAGCCCTGATGTCTCCAGGAGATCACAGGATATAAACTGCTGCCCAAAAGCAAGCTCTGGAGAACCTCAGTAACCTCCAGGAAAGCTCTGAGGTTAGGGAGACTAGCACAGCCAAGGAAGACATGAGGAGTCTGCTGGCACCACTGATTGTGACTCTGGCCCTGGCAGCGCTCTGCTGTTGTGAGAAAGGTAAGGGAATGACTTCCTGGGAAGGCTCTTGGGAGCGCTGCTCATCCCAGCCTCCCTTCGGTCTGCGAGAGACTCAGAGCGGCGCAGGGAGGAGTGCACCGCTGGTCATTGCACAACTTCACATCTCTGTCCCAGAGACAGAGTCATGGCTGAGAGAGGGCCTGGGGGCAGAGAGCCTCATCTCTTGCTGGGCACTTTCTTCCACTGGTCAAACCCCACCCCCCAATTGCACCACTGAATTGCAGCAGAGAAATTGAACATTTGAATGTGTTTAAGTATTAAACCAGTTTAGCATTTAAGTGAATTGGCAAAGGTGTGCTGGATGCTCACTTTTGAGTAAGAGGGCTGAACTGCAGGGAGATTTGTGTCAATCACAGGGAGGAGTATTTTGTGCCTGCCCCGTCCTGCAGTGCTATAGCATCACAGAGATAGGCACCAAGTCAAGCCTTCACTTGCAGGGAAATGTGGAATTTGGAAAAAAAGCCTCCTATTAGTGGTTACAAAGAAATGAGTTATCCAACTGAAATTAGAGCACATCACATTTGAAGGTGATTTAGCAATGGTGACTTCATGATGAAAAGATAGTAATGTAGTGGCAACTCTATAGTTGATGGAGAGAGAGGGAAGGGGTAAAGATCAGAAAAACAAGTATTTTCCCTTTTATGGCAAGAAAAGAGAAGCTGACCAGGAGAGAGCTCAGTCTGTTCTCGTATTATCTCATTCTGAGTTAGATTTTGTTCAGTCATGATTCAATACTGGCAAATAAATATATAGGTTTTTTTAATCAGCATTTTCCTTCTGTCAGCCTCTTTCTCACTTTCTCAGTCTGGCATATATATCTGCTTTTTTTAGTCGTTATTATGTTCCAGAATGCTTAACTGCCTTGGAGTAACTTCTAATTTTTATGCATTTTTTCCCCCCAAGGAATGTATACATTTCTTAAAACCAGAACTATACACAACTCTTTTCACATAACATTTCTGTTTAAGCACAGTTGTCATTTTTTTGGCCTCTAGAGCCCTCTTTCTGTTCCTAAATACACTTATGCCAAATACCTGGTGACTTGGGTGGAACTGACACTATTGAAAAATGGTATGGGGAAACAGTGGAAGAAAAAAAATGTGAAATAGGGCAGTGTGGGAGACCCAATATTAGGAGACCTTCTATTCTCTCAGAGGATGCTTTCCTTGGGTGTTTGCAGGGAGCATTAGAGATGAAGATTAGGACTGAGCACAGAAATACAGTGTGTAAATTCCTCTTTCAAGGCCTGAGCCAGATAGCTGTGAGTACAGAATGGTTCCTAATTTTTGGCCCTATTTCTCTTCCTTATCAATGACTTGTGATGTCTCCCCAGATATTAGGAAAGCTCTCTTTCCAAAGATAGAGGAGATATTCAGCTATCTTCGGGTTCTGTTCAAATTTGGGGTTTTACTAAAAAGGTCACCTTGCTCTTAGCAAGGGTGAGGAGGTAGATGAAGGTCTTCCTCCAGCTTCCATGGTGATTATATGTTTATTGCATCATTTAGTCTGGCTTAGAGGAAGTTGAAATTAAACAGATCCAGGCATAATGAGTGAATTTTGCTGTGGTGGAGGTGTCTATTTCTAAATGGTGGGTGATAAAAAACCCTTTTTGGGAGGGACTGACCTTCCGGGAAAGTGGTGGGAGCTGGACCCATGCAATAGGCAGAGGGATTTAGTTACAGAGCAGAGTGGAGGAGGACTCACAAGCAAACTCCTTTGTGTCTGTCTTCCAGATCCCAAAGACCCCTCAGGATCTCTCAGTGCTGACAGTGAGTGTACCATTGTGACGGATGCTCAGCTCCATTCTCCTGCAACTGCCTCCTTTTCCCCTTTGATAGGTTCAAGGGGTGAACAAGAACCACCTTCTAGATGCTCCCTTTTGCTCCCACAGTGCTGCAGTCCCTGAGGTGCAGGAGCACCTGCAGCAAACAGACGGGCTGCCTTTCACAGCCATGGTGGCAGTGGACATGAGGGAGGTCAGCCTCCCATGCAGGCAGCCTAGCATCACTCCGGGTGTGCTAGTGCCATAGCCTGCATCCCCACAACCCTTGAGCAGCCCCCAGGCAAGACATGAGTCCCGCAGGTTGTTACCAGCTAGATGCATCTAGTCTCTGTGAAATAGTGTGAGCAACATGGCCAGTCTCCCTGCTTCTCTGAGCTGGCATTAGAGACCCATCCAAAGTGACTGTTGCATCCCCAGACTGCTAAGGGAGCAGAATCTGCTCCAGGGCCTCCAGGCACTGCTCTTTTGGGCCTGCTGAACAGTCAGTCTGGTGTGCAGGATCACAGAGCAGAAAGGTCTGGTGCCACATAGCAACAGTCTGTGACATTCCTGCCAGATCCCACAACCTGGACAGCCTGAAAGCAAGCACCTTCCAAGGCTGCTCCAGGCTGCCTCCTGTAGATCCTCCTGTTAGGTGGCCTGGGCCATGTGAATTGCACACGTGGGGATGTTCACAGCTTTTGCAGCTAGCCGATCTTGGTAGAAAGCTGTGTGGAAAGTCCCTTTTATTCCCCCCTGTCTCTCTAACACCTTCTATGTTCTAACACCTTAAATGATAACATTGCTGCTGAGGAGCATGAAAGCTGGTATTTCTCCAATGAGCCAATACAAATACAGATTGGGAAATAAAAAAAGGACTGAAAAGAGCGTTCAGGGAAAGGAGGTGATTCCTGACAGCTAATCAACTGACAGTTTCTGTGTAGTCAGCATTTTGATCCAGACTAAACCCCAGCTTGTTAGAGAGGGGGCACCTCTCAGCTGCCAAACAGAAACACAAACACCCCACAATGATGAGGGAAGGGCACAAATCCTACCATCACCCCCCAGGCAGAGGCCTTAGAAACCTGTTTCTAGAAACTGTTCACACCTCTACTGGTGTGGGTCCATGCTATGGAGCAAGGCTGTGCTGTGCTGAGCCCTGGCTGGCAATGAGGAGCAAAGTGGCTCTACCTGCTCTTTATCAGGTGCTCCATGGCATAAATTCAGGGGAGCAAACAAGCAACTGTGCTGACAGCGTGTTAGTGGAGACCAGGTGCCAAGGCTGCCATGGCAGAAAGACCTCCCATGTTCTCCAAATCCTAAACAACAGGATCTTTGCACCTTCTGTGTGTATTTCTCCTTTGGTGATGTTTACTGGCATTCTTTTATACCCTTCACCTTTCATGGCATTATGCACAGGTGAGCATTGGTATGTTTGTGTGCTGTTGCTTATGGCTCACTGGAGGTGTTTTAAGGCCTGGTGGCTGGTATCCCAGATCACTCTTAGTCTGAGTCAAAATACAGAAAGGAAGCCAAGACTCTGAAGTTAACCAGGCCAGGGAGAGAGGGTGCCATTTCCTTAATTTTCTCCTTATTCATATTTTCTGCTGTCATGACTTTGTCATCTGCACATTCGCTGTGGAATCAGATGATGCCGTGTGATAAGAGAATGGAGTTTATGACAGAAAAGACCCTTATTCCATGGAGTTGTGCAGGTTGGAGTGAGGAGGGAGTCCAGCTGTTGGGCTTTGAGTGGACAGTGGGGAGGGGATAGATGAATGGGCAATTAGGATGATTCGTGGCAGCCATCTGCTTGTGAATAGACTGTCCAGTTCCAGAGGTTAGGCTGGTCTCTGTTTCTCATAGACCATGGGCCTGCATCTCTAACCCTCTGTGTTCTTTCTTGGTAGGCATCAAGATTAAAAAAGAAGTTGCCAATACCTTTGTGAAGAGGCAGAAGAGATCCAGCCTATATGAATGGTAACAACTCAGGAGTCAGGCTGAGAGCTGGACTCTGGGCCTGTTATGAAGAGGGGATGGGAAGGCAATAAGACATGACAAAGCATTGATTTGTTGTACATCTATGTCTTCTATTGTACATGTACATGTACATGTACATCTATGTACATCATTATCTTCATGTGTTTCAGCAAAAGCAGGCTGTAGGAGACACGTATTGATAGATAAATTTTTTTTTCCATAAATATCCTTTTGAAAACTCAAGGGAATATCAGCTGGACTCTGATATTCCTCCCTGGGAAGAAGATAGTACTAGCTGTCTTAGCTAGCCATGGGGACAGCAGGATACAAGTTAGAAACTGCTCTAACCTTAGGGTCATCAGAACCAATTTCCAGGATAATGAGTATCACAGAACCTTGGTCATTGCCTATGGCTCCCTACAAAAGAAGCACAACTCTGTTACAGGGATGTGGCTAGATCAGATTGGCTGTTATTTCTGAAGATGTAGATCCTACATCTCTTTGTGCAGAAATCCTAGACACAAAGATTTGGAGAAATCCTACCTCTAAACATTTGGAGAAATTTGAGGTAATGCAACAATGTTCTTCACATATTTCCTGGAAGAGATTGTTAAGCCACTCTCTTGTGTAGGCCTGTGCAAAAAGGTTTTATATTCAATCTGTCTTTGGACTGTTGGTTTTAGGTGATAGAAGATTGGGAGACCCCATCATTAGAGGAAAGGATCAGAGTATTTTAGCAGAGAAACTGGCTGATGTTGAAACCTGCAGTGATTAAAACCAAGATGAAATTCAGTAGCAGCAACTGTATTGTCTCTATTGACTGCAGCTTATAAGCTATAGGCAGGGCATCACAAAAGTACCTTCTGCTGTAAGCATTAAGCAGGAAGTATTGAGGTAGACACACACTGTGGTGTATTATTCGATCATGATGTAAGGTTAGTGTGGTAATACGGACACAACAAAAGGAATTCAAGGGTGCTGCAGAGTATCTTCAATACAGAAATAAAGTAAAAAATCATGAGATGCTGGTGGGACTCCTGTAGCAGTGTGTACAGTTTCAGGAAAGATTAACCAAACCTAGAGGAGGAGTTGAAAAGGGCATTCAGAGTGTATAGCTGAGACTAAAAGATTTGGGTTTGCTTAGCCTGGCGAAAAGCTGGGTGGGAATAGTGTTGCTGTCTACAGCAAAAGTGAGGATGATGAGAGAAAACTGCTTAAGCTAAAGGAAGATAGTGGCTAGTGGGAAAGTGAGCAGAAACTGGGTGCAGATAAAGGTAAACAGGAAATAATTAAATAAATATGCAATTACAAGTATTAATAATAGAAATAAAACCAACAACAGTAACAACAACAAAAAAACCCAATAACAATAATTATAATTAATAAAGCTTCCTGAATAATTGAGAAATGAGGTTGAGAACAAAAAATAGCCAGACTTTTTCGGTAGTATTCTTTTTTGATAAAACTTCAAGAACAATTGCTTCTATTGCTTTAAGTTGGGTTCAATTCTATTTTTTCCCAGCATCGATCAAGCAGTCTATCCTCATGTAAGTAGACATTTAACTCATGATGAGAAGTCCCCTGTTGGGACATCCTGTGGAATCACTCTTTTCATGTTAAGTGTGAACCCTTTCCAACTGCATTGACTGAATATGCATAACAGCATCTTTCTCTTTGTCTACTCCAGGTACTATGAGTATTACAAAAGTCCAATGGAGCAGATGCATGAGCGTTGTGAAAACTACCCCCCCTGTGACTATCTCTCTGACCAAATAGGATTTTCCATGGCCTACAACCGTTTCTTTGGGAGATACTAAGGATGGGACGCTTACTTAGTTCATTTGGCTTGGGACCACTCTGAACCCCCTGGGAGAAAGAAAGTGGTGGGTGGGAAGGAGAGAAGAAAACCATCTAGACTGGGGTCTTCTTCTGTTGTCTCCCTAACCAGCTGGAACACCAAGGCAACAATTATTACACTCGTTGAGCTTGCATTAGCTTTTTTCCTTTCACCAAAAAAGTCTCTCTTCAGTTGTCTTTTGTGGTATTTTGAGCTTCACCACAAGACTGTCTTACCCCATTCCATTTGAATCCCTAGGATGCCATCGGTGAAAAAACAGTGATTCTTGTAAGGAAAATCAATATATGCCTTAGGAACATAGCTAGACCTTTTGTCTTCTTCTGCAAAATGCAGGAGGGTTATAGAAGAAGGATGTCACAATGTGTGTAAATGCAATGGGTCTGATCCTGGGATGTTCACTAGGAAGAAGGCAAAACGGCTGCCTTCTGGTACAATGACTGGGAAAGCTCAATATTTTCAGGTAGTATAATCACCCTAAATATGTGCCAGTGTAGGATCATTTTGTAAAGACGGAAGTGTGGAAATACTATTATACTGTCACGAAATTTGCCCGTATAACAACAACAGATAAATCCCAAAAGGCATGTTTAAGGAGTCCTTTTAGATGAACCTTTCCATTTGTATGCTGCATTCAGTGACTGTCTGTAAAAAGTAACTTGGAAATCTCTTCATTGTGTTACAGCTGGTTTCTGGTGAAACTGAATATACCCAAGCACAATAAAAAAATAATCTGTTCCTTTCTGATGCTGTAGCATTTATGCTTGAAACTAAAAGTGTCTAAACAGCTCAAAAAAAAAAAAAAAGAGGAAGAAAAAAGCAATAAATATTATGAAATAAAAATAAAATCGGTTCAAGGCAACTTGCATCTCTCATATATATATGTATATAAAAAATATATGTGTATTTATATACATATCCACCCTCTGCGCAACTTCATTCTGTCCCCTGTTGTGAATATTATACCTTTTTAAATTTCTGCACAGCCTCCATTGACGTGCTTCATCAGCTTCCTTCCCTGAGAGGTAGATGGCAGACCCCATTTCCAAAAAAAAAGACTGTTGACCCTCAGGAGGCTGAAAAAGACCAAGTATCTGTGGCTGTGTGTAAGCTGATGCAGCCTCCCCAGCTGCATATTGCAATAAATACTGCTTATGCAAAGCAGGTTGGTATGCTGCTTCTCTCTGTTCCTCTGTACAACCTTTACCTGCAGTTAAAGAGATGCCTGGAAGATAAAGTTTGGTCTTGTGACCCCTGAGGAGCAGGATCCCGGTGCATGAGGCTTCCTTCTCCCCTCCCATGCCTCAGTGTGAATCAGAAGTGACTGCACTGCAATTCAGGTCGGTGACGGTGATGGAGAGGAGAGCCAGGTTTTTCCTGATTTACTATCTGCTGAGTTCAGCATTTGTCTGAAAGCCCTTGCCCTGAAGTAAGGATATGGGATAAGTGCACAGAGATGGCTGCCAGTGTGAGTGTGAGCATCTCTTGTTTGGCAAGCTGCTACGACTTGTACCGGCTATGCTGATCTTGGCCAAGGAGAAGACAGTTAATAAGCATCTCTGCTTGCCTTGGTCAAACACCTGGGACTGGTTCCTCTACTGACATAAATTGATGCAGCTTCACAGCTCACAGCAAAATTGAACTGAATGCCATCCAGCAAAAATGAACAAAATGCTCATTGAAAGCAATGAAAATTTTGCTGGGAAAAATACTGGAGAGATTAGTGAAATCCTAGTGCCTGCTGTAATAACAAGCTAGGGGGGTTATTATTGTATGATTTTGTTCATACAAAAAGAAAATCAAACTTCCTGACTGTATTTGCATCTTTGAATTAGTTTTATATTTTTCTCTCCCTTTCAGTAGATTTTTTTTTCAGGGAAGTTGCACATGAAGGCCTTGATCATGTTGTCTGCTCTTTGTCACCAGATGTCATTACCACCTTTGGGGATCTGAGTGCAAAAATTAACTGCTGGAATGGAGGAACTCGATTTTCTCTTGGTTAAGGCAGATTGAAGCACCACTACAAATCCTCTGCTGCCATCTTATGTCCGTTGTGTTTATTGTAGTTAATGATTATGTTGCTTTTGAAGCATTTGAAAATGTAAATACAGTGGGTTTCTTCCTGATTTGCTTCGTCCTACAACATACACTAAGAAGCCAGAAGGGAAAAATAGAGACATAACCTGCAACTCGATTATATGTGGCTGAATTGAAATTTTAGTGGGGCTGATTTCCTTGATTTTCAAGTTCCCACTGGAGCCTGCCACAGTTTAGCTCCTTTTTATCTTTTCACAAGCAGAATAGGAGATGCCTCTGAATAAATTCACAAGCCCTTCTGCGGACTCACTTTTAGCAGCCAAAGAACCACTTTCTGAAATACAGCCCAAGATAATAGAGCAATTCCAAGACAGCAAAGTGGGTAGGCTGCATTTCTCACTTTGTGTCATCCTTCCTGCCATCACCTCTTATCACCAGTGGCTGCAGATACCATCAGCAGCATCAGCTGGTGCAGTTATAGATTACTTTGAAAGCAGCCCAGTATGAGACTTTACGTTATCTCTCATCCTGTTTCAGCACGTCGTGGTTTAAACCCAGGACACAGCAATATTCTGCAAATGCTCTCTATCCCTGTAATCCAAGCAGATGCACAAATGTCTCTTTTCTCAGGGAATCACACCATGTCTGCAGGTGCCACCCTCACCCAGCCTATCACTAGCAGGCAATGGAAAATGGACTTTCCTTCTCTGTAGCCAGAACAAGGCCCTAACATCTCTTCTTGGCTATTTTCCGTGCAGAGGAGTTATTAGAGACCATGGGGCTTCGCAGGTGAGTGACTAACTGCTGTTATTTGGAAGGTTGACTGGAAAGCAGCTACTAGAGAGTGGTTCATCTCAGTATAGAATCCATATTTACACTCATTTTGAGCTTACTCAGTGTAAACAGTCCAACAAGGTGCCACTCTGCAGTGGTGTAAGGGTAGGATTGGTTGCACATTATTAGAAACCAGGGGGAGCTAAGGAGGAGGACAGTTATGTTATCTCTGCTTCCAGATGGGATCCCAACCTACCCTGCTTTTCTGTGTTGGCTTTATCAGAGCTCTGCACTTTTTTAAAAGGGCCTTTTTAAGCTCTTGACCAGGGAGTGCTCTCCACCTCATCCTGACACATAACTCCTCAGGAGAGAACTGCCTTGACATCTCCAAGCCAGGGAGTTCCTTTTTGCAAGAACAAGAACATCAGATACATTGGAATTAAGAGAACTATCAAGGTGAAGGACACCAGGCCAGACGGAGTTGGTGCAACCAGACCCTTCGTTATGGATTGTTGGCTCACTTCTACCAGTAGATTGTCTGTTTGGATTGATTAATGACTCCTGAATTGCTGTAAGAATCTGATGAATGATCTTTAGTTGAAGAACCGTCACCAAGACCTGAGTGCAAATTACAAACTGCAGAATCTTCCAGTTCAAGAAAAAGGGAAATACATGTAAATCACCTCTACTTGGTCAAAATATTCTTTATGGTGTCTTGGGAAGACTCTAGGATGTCAGTGCTGCTGGCTAGCCTTCTGTTGCTGATCTCCTCGCAAATGCTGGTAAAAGGAGTAAACATTGTTAACATTGTTCTTTATTTTAAATGGTAAAATTGCTTATCCCACTGAAATAAACCTTCCCCCTTTCTGCCTTTTTTTTTTTTTTTTTTTTTTTATTTGAAACATGTTCTTTAAGGAGCTTTGGGTTTTGTTTTAACTCTTCTACTTTCAGTTGCGCTGTTCAATTTCTTACCTGTCCAAATTCCTTTTAACTACTTGGTCAGAAATTTCCTCTGGTTTGGAGCCAGATGGTTTTCCAGGGTACATTTGTGAGTAGATCTCATGGAATTGTGGTCCTCTCCTTTTTTTCCAGCCAGTCTCAGCCAAGGCTCTGACAAAATGTGTTGTTGGATGGGATAGTGACAATATTGCTCTATTTCTTGTGATGCCTTTTAGCTTTCCCTCAGACAAGTTATGGTATCATAGCCAAACTGAATCCCTGTGTAGTTTATGGGCCAGAGGCTAAGAAAGGTATCAATCTGGTTATGTGTCTAGGATGAATACTTGAGATGAAGTGAATTTCTACTTGTAGAATTCAACTATCAGCTCATTACAGTACTTGACCAGTCCACTAGGGGATCAAACAGCAAAAAGAACAATGTCATAACTAATACCATTTCTTAGATCTTATTGCACAAGATTTTTATTAATTAGAAATGCTAGAAACAGATAGTGTTACATATTAGAGGTTATTTTCCTGTTATAGCACCCAGTTGTGTAAATCCTTACTCATGCATTTAAAGTATGACAAGTCAAGCTGGCCTCACTCAGACAAATTGGATGAAAAAAAGTTTCGGCCCACTGCTACTATACTGTCCTTTACTGAACATCATGCCCGAGAGGTGTGACAAGACAGGAAGAAGAAATTTCCCTCTGAGAGTGTTCAGGCTGCATTGCCCCTAGCACTTTTTCTTATTTTTGCTTATTCTTTCCCTCTTCAAAAGCACTTATTAATCATGAGCAGAATATTGAAATAACTGGACAGTGGGTCTGTCCTGCAGGCTTTATACCCTCACTTTCTGAAGGGCCAACTCTCTTTAAGTTTTTAATGCCACTGATCCACATGAAATAAGAACTCTGGCATCCTGGCTGGAATTTGCCTGAGGTGGGACTTGGACAATAACCTGAGGTTGCTCAGGATGATTTTGTCGAAGATGCCTACTTGCTGTGCTTGCTTTGCCAGTAATGATGAAAAGTCAAGAAGAGGGTAGGGAAAAGCTTGGCTTGCATCCGTAGAGATACACAAAACACACGTGATGCTAATCGTCATTTGCTTTTACGTTGCAGGCTGCATGCCAGCTCATGATGGATATGGCTCTGCATTCCTTTGATGACCAGTATCTAGGGTGCAGAGAGCAGGTGATGGAAGAACTGGAGAGAGGAGACTATTTCCAAAAGGAAATAGCTGCTAACAAGGACTATTTGAGTCTCTGGAAGAAGGCTCAAGAGGCCTTGTTAAAGAGCCCTGTAGGTCTCCTGAGGGAGATGCACAAAAGCCATGCCATAGTCCTCATGGCTTACACCATGAACTCTTCCCTGCACTCTCAGCTGAACTGGGCCACATCTGTAGCAGGAAGCTCTCCAGAACACTACAGACACAACTTCAGTTTCAAATATTTTCACTTTTACCTGACAACTGCTATCCAGATAATGAAGCAACGGCAGAGCAGCAAGGAGAGCACAAGGAAACGTAAGTGCTACCAGGTGCACAGGGGTGTAAAAGACTTGTATATCGAAGCCATGGAAGGCAGCAAGGTGCGATTTGGCCATTTCACCTCCACCTCCCGCCTCTGGAATGAAGCCCAGAAATTCGGGAATGAAACTCTGTTCACAGTGACCACTTGCCTGGGAGCAGCTATGCAAGGCTTTTCTTACTACATATCTGAGAAGGAAGTCCTCATTCCCCCTTATGAGACATTCCTTGTCAAAAGCTTCTCTCAGGCACAGCACGGTAACCGGCTGCATCTCCATTCTGTTGGGAACTACAGCAAGTACCACTGCCATCTCGTGGAAGGTATGGTATATAGAGGTTTATGAGGTGGGGAGCAGGACAGTCTGTTTCCAAAGACCCCAAGCAGCCCTCGCCAGCTGCACCTGCACGGGTCCACACCCAACACCAAATCTGTAGCTGTGTTCACCTATGAGAACCACATGACCCAGTTTTTACTTGTTTGTTGTGAAACCTGGGAGCACCCCACAACTCAGCTGATACACAGCAGGTTGCAGGGTTTTTTGCAGCTTCCATTTATCCCGTCTGCCATTGCAAGGATGTCATGGGACACATGCATTTGGGTCCCCAGCATTCCTATTGCAAAGGCAGATGAGATTTGCAGGCAGCTTGAATTCAGATGTTTATTCTGGTGGCTTCCAACGCTGCTACGCTTCAGGCCTCAGGACTGTTCTGGGCTTTGGTCCACTACTACTCTGGCAAGCTGAGGTAAGTGCAAACAAAACTACTGTTGCTTTAGTGGTGTTTCCTCTCCTGTGACAACATGGATTTTTCTGTCCTGTGACAACGAGGAGGAAAGGTATCCTTTGGCAAAGCACATACATAGTTTCCTGGCTATAGAGCTAACTCCATGCTGGAAGACCTCACTGGGTCTGTTCCATGTCCCTGTCATTTAATGAGTACACTACCTATACTCTTTCTTTTGTCTCTTTGGACAACAGTGTGTCAATGCAACCTTTGAGCAAAAAATAATCATTCCAGAGTGAGATGCTCTAGGCATCTAAAAAGGGTCTAAATGATTGCTCTCTTGACTTTCTTTCAGCTTCAAGTAGCAAGAACAGTGGTTCCACTGCCCTCACCTCTGCTATTCTTCCTAGTGTAGTTGGAGTTTTCATGTGCTTGGCTCACAGTGACTGATTCTCTGGCTGCATCTAGATATATACACTTGAATAGCGGGCAAGAAGAATTACAGGAAATGAGACTCTGGGGTTCCTGCTGCTACAGAAGCTTCAACCCTCCCTTTGCTTTGAGCTGCAGCTCTCTAGCTGAGACTGAAACATTCAGCCTGGTTCATGAAAGGAGACATTCAGGTAGAAAGGCAGTTATCTATGATCTTTCTGAAGAATAGGTCAGTGATACCCTTCACTGTATGTAGCTTTTCCCATATGCATTCAGGAAAGACGCACACAGACTTTGGACTTTTTGCAAGTCTCTTTGTGCCTTTATTTTCAGTGAGAAAGAGTCTGTCTGTGGGGTGCAAAAGGCATTTAAGGAATTTTGATGTCTTCATGTTTTAGCAGATTAAATGGAGGAGTTTGAGGCTCAGCATCTTGTGTATCAGATTTAGGTGTCTGAAATGGAAGAGGCCAACATCTAATAATCTGAAACCTAGTAACATGTTCTGTGAAACTGAATTGCTGCCCTGAAGTCCTGAGACATGGTTGCCTAGGCAGCTAAAACAGATTCAATACAGAACTATTTTACCATTAACTTTTTTCTATCTATGTGTCATGTTACTTTCTTGTTGCTCTTGCTTTACCAGTGATTTGAAATAATAAGTTGTTAGAACTCGATGTTGACCACTAAATGCTCAAAGACACTAAGCATAGATTTCAGAAATTAAAATATTAGAAACTGCTCTTGCAGATACCTCTTTTATGTGCGTTCAGACATGCTCAAACTCTCTCCTATGTGAGAATTACAGGAATAAAGATGGATTTCTGACACATCAGCACATTTATTGCTCTTCTTGCTTCTCTTTTATCGCTTGGATGCAGGCCTCAACCATTTTGGCAAAGATTTGGAATCTTTCACAAGGTGGCTTCAACACCCTGAAAGCCTCCTCTAAGTAGTCAGCTGCTATTTTCAGGCTTTTCTTTATGGATCTGTGTCCTTGAAGGATAGCTTGTAGGAAAACAAGAAGTGAAGAGGAAGACGATATAGAGCGAAGCCTGAGTGGTTGTGATGGTCCATCCGAGGAGGAGCTGCCTTCTGTAGTACTTGGTGTCTCATTTTCTTGCAGCATCTTCACAATATCAGCATAATCCATGAGAAGTTCTGATACTTGGAGGGATAAGGCAGGTGAACTCAGTAACTGATGAAGAGCAAACTCTACTGTGTCAGGGAAATTGTCATGTTTCAACATCACTGCAACGAGAACACCCATGACGCTTTCTACAATCTCTTTGTATTTCTCATAAAGTTCCTTTACTGCAGTGATCCTGTCCTGCAGGGAGGTGATGGGACCAGCAATCCTAGCATACAAACTTTGGCTGATGCTTTCATGTACATCTTTGTCTTTTGATTCCATGTTGTCTTGCATCTCTTTCAAAGCACTGACCAGGAACTGCAGATTATCTTTAATGCTGAAGTTTTCTTTTACTGACATGATAGGGAAGTTGGTGCCAAAATTTCTATTGAGGAGTCGGAATATTGTGTTGATGGAAGAGGCATAGATGTACACTAAGTCATGCAGATTCTGGCAGGCCTTGACCAGCCTTTCTTTATCACTCGTAAAACCAAGGCGGGCTAACATTTCCAGAGTGGGATCTGACTCTGAAAAACAGAGGAAATCCAGAAGGCACAGGGAAATAAAATTAGATATATTGTTGTGAGTTAAGTTTAGTTAGCTGAATTCCTTTAACTGTGTTCTTTTGACTGGTGGTTTTGCTTAGCTATACTATATAGTTATATAAGTATGTAATTATATGTACTATACACCGTAGTATATGTATACTATGTATGCATATATACATACTATAAGTATGTAACTATATATATACTATACTCTTTAGCTATATGAGTAATTGCTTAGCATGGGAAGCTAAAGGTTGCTGGAGCCTTAGGCCAAAAGCAGCTAACTCCCGCCTAGATAAAGCTGAGGTTAGTTTACAACCTGTGCTTAGTTATGTAAATGAAGACCATGAGACCATTGCAAATTGGAAGATAAAAAAGTTGCATTCATTAGCAAGAAGCAACAGAGAGATAAAAAATTTATGGACCGCCTGGAGGTAACGAAAGAGCACAATGATGGACAAGGGGACCCCAGACCAAAATTCAGTACTGGGCCAAGAAGCGCATGCAAGGTGCATAGACTGTAATGGTAGAAAACCCCAGGAATTTCTTTGTTCTGGGTCCCTCCGTAGAGGCACCCAGTCTTGAGCTGCTCCTATTCCTGTAACATTCCATTAGTAAATTATTTATGTAAGAATCAGAAGTCTGAGACTCTGCTTTGGGAAACCTAGAGCGGAGAATTTTCTTTAACAATATTTTCAGCTAGAATGTCACATTTCTGAAACCAGTATTACAAATTATCAATCTACCTGACCCTCCCTCTCCCAAGATGTTAGAAGAAAACACAGAAACAGGTCTTTGTCAGCCTTCGTAGGATCTTACCAAGTAGGCCAGCAAAATATGGTGTAAACAGCAGCAAGTATTGTTACTCTTATGGCTGCAGGAATTTATGTCTCTGACCTTCAGCATGTAATCTGAAAAGGAATGGAAGTGATGTAAGTCAATTATTCTTTTCTTTTAGTGTTTATTGGTAAATTTATGGGAGTCCTAACAAACAATCTACATCATTCTTAGAATCATAATCCTTCAGTTTGTGTATACTGGTGGTTATATGCAGAATTCAATTCATATTGTCGGGAGGGGGGAAGAGACAAAGCAAAATCAAATGCATCAGACATCTACATTCAAGGAACAAGAGGCTGAAGATTGAGTAATACAATGTTTTGTCAGGCTACAGTTCCCTGTGAAGTGACCCATATCTGTCAGTTCATACAGCAGCTAGATGTTGCAAGCATCCCTTGACAGGTGGAAGCACAAAACTTTTCCCTTGCTTGGGCTCCCACCTTGCTACTATTTTGACTGCTAGGGAAGTTCTGTCCTCCTGCTTGCACCTAAGAGTGCTCCCAAGGCCAACTGCAGGTATAGTCCTGAGACATCACGTGGCTGAGGGACTGCTCCTGATGTTGCCTTTGCTTGTGCCAGAGCCCTGGAAAGCCAGGCTGGTTCCAGCAGACGTGTTTCATCAGCTATTGCTGTGGTTAGATGTGTCCAAGCAGTTGAAATTTCCCATCTCACTTCATACTTTTTAAGACTTTTCTCTCAGTGCTCAGTTCAGCCCTCTTTCTCTTCCTTCTTTCCCTTTCCATGGCAAAAGTGGTCTGAAATTGTGTGAAATGACAAAATTGATTTTAGCCTCCACTGCTGTTCAGCCAGAGCTGGCTCTAGGGCTCCACACAACTTCTTCCATTCTCATGGCATCAGAGAAGAGGACCTGGCAAACTGCAGCAAAGAAGGGTAATACCATTCCCTTTTAGCCATGGCTGTAGGTACCTGTGCTGGTACCTTTGTTATAAGCAAGGGGATTCATACTGTACCTATTATCTCCAGGAACAGAAGGCCTTTGGAGGATCTAACAATTGGGAACTGAAATTAAATAAAATGAAATCTGTTAAAATTGGAAGGGGGCAGGAGTAAGAAAATGAGATGAATCTGGGTAAACATCACACAATAGAATTAATGATGAGCAGGCAGGCAACAGGACCCAGGTGAAGCCCAGCCTTTGGATCCCTAACTCATCACATGCTGCTGGAAACCACCAGAGGAACACACGGGAAAGAGAATGAAGTCACCCATACACATTTCAGCTGATTGCAGGAGCACTCAGACAAAATCAGGTAGGAAGTCTAAATGTTTAATTAGAAAAGCTTCAGGAGATAATCTCCCTGGAGCTGGAGAAATAGAAATACAGAAATATATGTGGTCTCCCTAACTCTGGAAAGCAAATGTAAAAATTATTGTGTGTTAATGTGAAGAGTAAAAGGTGGTTTTAGTATTAAGAGACATAGAATCTAGAGTATTTATAGGAAGCTGAAATAAATATGCATAAAGAATAGGTGCTAAAAGTCTCCATACCTGTCAAGCACATTAAGTATTTGTTGAAGTCCTATTCCTCTTAAAACATTTTATCTTCTCAGTTTCTACAAATAAGGTAAAACAAATGACCTTTCAACAAAGTCTCAATCGAGTAGAAAGGATCTAATACTGCACTGAGTCAGAGAGCAAGTCAGCAATATCCTTGAGGCAGGACTGGTATGAAATCATACCTTGCACTGGCATGGCTTTATGTTTCCTAAAAATCACAAACCTTTGCTGTATGTGTGCTTTGCTCCCTCTAGCTTGAAGAAAAAGAAAAATGTGTTAAAGAGTTTATTCTCTTGACAGAGCTACAAGGTAAGTGGCTGAAAGAAATGCACAGCACTGTGTAAAATATTGTGGAAGAAATTCTCTTCAGACTGGCTTGTATTTCAACAGTGACTAAAAGCTGGATAGGAAACTGTTGAAATCTTTCTGGTTTTCTGCATGGATCTTGTGGGGGAGGGTGTGTTTAGTAAAATACAGCTAAGTCACTGTCAGATGGTTTACAGTTAGCAGATAAAGCAAGAACTGCAAAGGACCAAAATGACATAAAAATATTATTTTAAGAAGAAAAATCTAGCTAGTCCCCTACACATACCTATTTGAAGTTATAACTGTGATATGTAGGCACCAACAGCGAGAAGTAGTTTATCTTGGAAATCTGTGAAGCACTGCATAAAAGTATGCCAGATTTGTAATAAGAGGTCTGAGAACAGAGAAGTGCCAACAAAGAAACGAGTCATCCTGCTTATTTATTTTGTCCCTGTTGCAAAGTAAGACATATGCATTTAAGTCAAAATCATGCTAAAGAATTCTTACTTTGCAGCTGGTGATGGATTAAATGGAAATGGCATGAGGAATGACTCCATGATCATGGGTAATTCAGTCGCTTTGGACTCTATATATTGACATGAAGGTAATGAAATGTATTAAATATGCCCTTTTGCTGGCAAACCAGCGACAGCTCAGAGAACGATGACCATAAGGGCTAGACATAAGTGTTTATAGGTGGAGGACTCAAATTAGTTATATTTAGTGCTCTGGTCTGTACAGTGATAAGGGAGGACCAGATTCTGCTCAGTCATGTCCTAAGAGCTTGGTGAGCATCTTCTGATACTGACTTCATCCAGGACACGTTGGGTATGGAGGGAGTGTGGCTGTGCAAGCGGAGCTCTCCCTGCAAGTCAGTGGATGCTGCTCTAAGGCCGTCTGCCAGCACAGACATCCTGCTGCAGTAGATGCTTCCATGGCATGCTGAACATCAGGTGCTGTCTTCAGTGTTCAATGTTCACGAGTGACAAAACAATGGTGAATCAATTACCTCCAGCATTAGGGAGGTGAATAAACAGTGAGGGAACAGGGGATAAATACCAGGGAAGAAAACGCAGTGGGAGATGTGTATAAGGTGATATAGGTTAGGATGGCTTTATCATAGATATTTTTACTATTTTCTATAATTCCCAAGTGTGAATTTGTAAGAACAGAGGGCTCATATACTAACATTTTCTCTTGAATGTGAGGAGAAATGAGCTACACTGGCATAAAACACCCTTATGGTGATACAGATTGTGCCCACTCCATCAGTCATCATAGTTGTTTAAAAATCATTTGGTACTAACAGGGAAAAAAAAAAAAGGTTGATACAGAGGTGTGTCTAGAACAGGCCTTTCCTTTGCACAGCTTATTTTAGATTCTGTTGATTAATAAGATTGTTCTGTTTTTTAGTGAACTAGTTCAGCTTCTACCATCTTCAGTTTCCAAGGGGAAGAATGACCCACATTTGTTTACCAGTCAGCTAATTGCTTATTTGTTAGCTATTTTTATTGCTCCAGGTATATTCAATGTCTCATAAGGTCCTTTTCCAATCATTTGGCTAAAGATCCAAAACAAGAATTAAGATTTTTACATTTACGAGCTATGCCTGGGCATTTGATTTGCTGAGTATAAAAAGAACCAGTGAGGCAGAGACGAAGGACATTTCACTGCTCTGTAAGGGCTAGGGTTATGGGTGCTGAAGAGAGTAATATATTTCTTTTCTCTCTTGAAGTAGCCTATTTCTGAAGAATGGCGCTGAGTGACCTCCTTTACCCAGATAACCCCAAGAGAAGGCAAGAATTGATCCACCTGCACCAGGAATTGCTTGACTGCATGTCCACAAATTTCAATGCAACAAATGAGCTAGCTAGAGTGCTGAATGAACACCTGGGCTGTACCATTACCCACATTCGGATGAGAGAGAGCAGCACAGTGAAGGAAAACTGTGACATTATCATCCAAGCAATGAATGAGATTCAGCATCAAGTACAGAAGATTGATAGTGACATGAAGGAAAAGCTAGAGCCTGTGCTGTACCAGAAGCTGTATGACATCAAAGAGCCCGAGTTGGAGAAAATAGCAATAGCCCATAAAGTTTTTTCCATTGTTCTTGGAGAAGCGACTTCAACAGCTGGGATGGTAGCTATCAAACTTCTCAGCTCCAATTTTTTAACTCTCACTGTGAGCAAGCTCGTCAGTCTCCTTGCACAGATTGGGGCATCTGTTCTTGGGGGAATCAGCATCACCATTCTTGGGCTTGGCATTGAAATGATCCTCCATGCCATCCTGGGAGCTGTGGAAAGGAATCAGCTTCTGGGAGCTGTGAGAAGCTATGAGAAGCACCTGGCTGAGTTTAAAGCAGCCTCAGAAAAGTACCAGCGTGCCATACATGAAGTGACTTCTTTGGTGAGACAGCAGGTTCAGTGAATGAAGTGAGAGTTCTCTCTCCTGCTGTGAGAATGGCTGCAGCAACTGTGCCTGCAGAAACCTTTTTGATTCATTATGGTAAATGAACTACTGATGGCTTTTTTTCGTATTAGTGGCAACAGAGCAAGAGATGTAACAGATTGGGGAATTGGCACTAAAATATATTAGTAGGGAACTGGCTGATAGGTGCTTCTGGGAGGTAACACTTCAAATACGTCGCACATTTTCTTCAGCTATTTTCTGGAGTGCATTGTAGATAACCTTGAACTGTAACTTGTACTTGTGACAATACTCCTTACTGCTGGAGTAGTAGTAGTGAGAATGTGTGATTTTTCTTCTATTGTGTTTCTATATCAGAGATGACAACATGGTGGGAGAAAACAATTTCAACAAGCCAGTCCACATCACCAACAGGATGGCTGTCTCTGCTAAAGTCTTAGTGTGGATTAGTGCTAAATCTGGTAGGCTCAATTCCATGTTTGTTGAACTGCTTACAGGGACTAGCTGAAGCATATTTAACTGCTGTTTCCTGTCCCATCCCTGTCTAAGAAGCTAGACAGAGATCTTCTTTAAATAAACTCTAATTCCAGTAGATAGCAGGTAAGAGAAGCATGGGCCTACAAGCAAACACACACAACTTTGCCACACAACTGAAAGAAACCAGCTGTAGTGTTCCAGGCTGTGAATGACCTCTTATTCTCAGCACTGCCCTGCTCCTGCCAACCCACAGGTAACTATTTCAGTGCACCGTTGCTGCTTTGTTGATTGAAATGGGTTGTTAAACACGTACAAATGTCTGTAGGATTACAGCCCAATTAATGCACCAAGTGCTTTATTTTCAAGCCTCACCAGTGTGGGACCGCCAACGGTGTGCTCAGATTCTGCGTTTCACAATATGCTACCAAATGTCCTTATTTTTCAGATTTTAAAAACAAAGCTGGAAGCAGGAAGATTATTTGCAGTCTCTTGCTCTGATTTGCTGTGGTTTGCTTTTTTTTGCTTTGATCTTTGGAAAAAAAAAGTAATAAAAGAATTAATAAAAATGTACGTGAGTATTGTAAAACCTGTCTTTCCTGTACTTGGTTTATTTGGGGATTTTTTTATGTTCTGTCTGAAAAACCACTTTTAAACCAGATAATGAAAAAAGATTAAAATCTTCATTATAGATCCAATTTATAAGTTTTTTTTATAGCCATGATAGACTAATCTAGTAGGATTGTGTATAGGTTCCTTTTTTGGTATCAGCTTCCCCCATACTAAAAGCATATCCAAATTCATACATGTTTGTTAATATTCAATATTACCAATATTATACATTATATTAATAACTAGATTGTGCCTGTGAAAGTAGAGAGATGGGTGAGATTACAACAAGGAAGCTCTACATTGGCTTCATAACCCTTCCATTCTGGGTTTCACTTTTTTGTTGTGTTTCTGTCCTGAGTTCAGCTATAGCAGCCATTTTTCTCCTTCTTAGTAGCTGGTGCAGTGCTGTTTTCAACTTTCAGCCTGGGAACAATGCTGATAACACTGATGTTTTTAGTTGTTGCTAAGTAATGTTTACTCTAATCAACGACTTTTCAATCTCTCATGCTCTGCCAGTGAGGAGGGGCACGGGAAACCGGGAGGAAGCAGAGACAGGACACCTGACCCAAACTAGCCAAAGGAGTATTCCATACCACAGCACATCATGCCCAGAATATAAACCGGGGGGAGTTACTCGGAAGGCCCAGACCACTGCTTGGGTCAGGCTGGGTATCGGTCGGTGGGTGGTGAGCAATTGTACCCTCTCCCCTTGTTATTTTCCTTATCATTATTATTATTGGTGGTAGCAGCAGTAGTTTTGTATTATACTTTAGTTACTGGACTGCTCTTATCTCAACCCGTGGGAGTTACATTCTTCCGATTCTCCTCCCCATCCCTCCGGGAGCAGGGAGAGGAAGAAGGGGGGGGAGTGAGTGAGCAGCTGCGTGGTTCCGAGTTACCGGCTGGGCTCAAACCACGACAGCTCCCCTCCCTTTCCCCCCACTGTTCCCACTTTGATCATCTCTTCTGACTCCTCTTTGCTTTTGTGTTCAAAAGCCACCAGATGATAATGCAGATTCTGGCTGTTAAGCAGCTCTGTCAGCTCTCAGGGAATAAAACCAGCATTCAGGAGTATGGGTGGATGGCAGAGACTGACAAACTGGGACCAGCACAAGCCATGAATTGAGCAATGTGGGCCAAGAGATGCAATTCAGAGGAGGCAGAAACCACTGCCTTGCCTTGCATAAGGCATCATGGTGGATGACGTGATGACCTGATGTGTCATTTCTCCAAAATGTGACATCTCCCATCTCCTGACACAAGTGGCACTCAGTTTAGAGGTACTTGTTTAGCAGCAAGAGACTGCCAATCAGCAGATCAGCGATGTCTGGGTGTGGAGAGGCAGGAGCTCCTGGCTTCTAATGACTTCCTGTGTGCAAATATACATTCTAATTTAGAAAAAAACCCACCACCACCACGTTACATATCTTTATGAGATTGACAATCACTGCTGAATGAAAATAGCAGAGTCAAATAGAACAAATCTGTTGTACTTTTCAGGCAGTTTGCTGACATTTTCTTGAAAGCAAATTCTAAGTGGTGTAAGGAAGCAGAACACATAATGAGGAACATAAAGATATACACTATCTACTTACGTCTTGTTCCTGGTGGACTTAAAGGAAATCTGGCTTGCCCACAACAGGTGTGGCAGATGTCCTCATGCCTATGGGATGTTGGAAGATGTTGAAGATGTTTAAGATGTTAGCAGCTGGTGGGCAGCAGCCTGTCCCTCTGTTGGCTGGGCCAGCATCCCCCGTCTCCTAGGAGAGCCACCCATGACTTCATAGAGGGGTATGGCAACATCCAGCTGCAACAAGATGATTTTGAGGCAAAAAACCTGCCAATAAGATTAGGACTTTCCAAAACGCCTTCTTCCAACTCTAGCAATAAGAAAATCAATGGGATTTACTTGCATTACCAACTGTTACGTACTTGAACTGAGTGCAGCATGCATTTAACTGGCTAGAGGCAAGGGAAAGCACTCAGTGGAGCAGGAGCAGGAACAGCTTAGCTCCATTTCTGCTTGGTAACTGAAACTCTGTCCTGCAAAATAAGAGGTAGTTCCTCCTCTCTCTAGCCCTCTGGCCAGTCTTACATTTGTCCTCCAAAGATGTCATAACCAGTTTGCTGATGCTTCTCCTAAACTTCTGGAGCTGTTCTTGAGGCTTCCCAGAGCTGCCTCTTGGTGTGATGAAAGTGTCAAGTAAAAAATGTGAGAGGACTGTTGTCCTCCAAGTCAGCAGACACTGCTGGGAGAAAGCAGTTAGAGTTGATGCAGTACCACTGACCCCAGTATTGTCCTAACAGAAGACCCCAAGCTTTGTGAAGAGCGGGCAATCTTCAAAGCCTCAGCTGTCTCCCCCTCCAGTGATATCGTACATGACAGGGATGTATGTGGCCACAGCATTCCCATTACACACCCTCAGGCATTCTCCTTCTGCATAGTCTATTCTTCTGGACAAAAGATTAAGAATTAAAACTGTATAATGTGTGTGTTCCAAATAAGAACAGCCTTAAAGAAGAAAAGAAACTGTAAATGAGCCAAAACCAGTCTAAGATGCTTTCAAACCTGTGTAGAAACACTGGGCGGTTGCAACCAAACTCTGCACTGCAGTGAAGTCTTTCTAGCAACAAGAACAGTACAAAAGAACAGGCCAAAGAAGCACAAGGAGGGAATGACTCTGCTGTGTACATGGCTAGCAAGACTCCTCAGGCGCTGGGAGCTCCTGGAGCCCTGGCTCTTTGGATGCTTCTGGGCCGGCCACCTTCTAACTTGGACTCTGTGCAGTTTGTGAGTAATGTTGGTGTTAATGCCAGACATAGCTTATAATCTTGCTTTTACCCACCCTGCAATGATCCTTCATAAAGTTCCAAGTTTGCCAGCTGAGTCTCCATTATTTGACAGAGTTCAGCAACATTGTGTTGCATGGCATGTTCACCAGAGGGTCTACAGGGGGGCTACAAATCCTGCTCAGAGATCAGACCGCGTCTGCAACCAGGCGCATCTGTGCGGAGAAAAATGCCCTTCCTACACCTCCTCTCAGCATGTTAATTCTTTAAACCTGCACCCATGCTTTATTTGCTTGCCCCCTCCTTATTCACAGTGGTGTAAACTGGTACCCGAAGAGATCATGTATCTTTATCCTGGTTCTTCATCCTGGGGATTTTTGCTAGGAGAGGCACTTAGGGCAACAAGGCAGAACAGCTCTTAGTGTTCACCAGCGTAAACTGACCATCAGTTTACCACAGGGAATGCTGCAGGAAAAGACAATTAACAGAGTAGCTTCTGTGGTCCCTGCTGGGACCAGACGACCTCTCCTGTTCCCTGTACAACCCGATGACCGTCACCCAGGCACTTTGCTCCAGCAGTCCCTTGAAACAGCCGCCGGCACATAAGCCCAACAGAAGGATGCAGCAGCGCTGCCTTCAGGCCAAACCCAACAAGAAACGCACACAACATCTGAGATATGAGGAACTGCTCCCTCAGCACTTTGTCTTTATTCCGCAGAGGCTCTTCGCAGCTCGGCCTTCCCCATGTTTCTAACATTCAAATGGACCTCCCGCTCCACCGCCTCAGGGACACAGCCCCGCCCCCCGCCTCTCCTCCCGGCCCCGGCCCCCGCCCCGGCCCCGCCCCCGGCCCAACCATAGAGCCGCTCAATCATAGAGCTGCAGGTGGTGCACCAAAGGCCCCGCTTCCGGAGCGCAGGTCCGCGCGGCGCGGTGCGGCGCGGCAGTCGCGCTTTACGGCGGCGCGCCACTCGGTCCCGGTTCAAGATGGCGGTGGGGCCGGGGCGGGAAGGAGCGAGGCGGTGATCGAGGCCGCTGCAGCGGGACGGAGCCGGGTCGGGCCGGCCGGAGGGGTGAGAGGAGCGGGACGGTGCTGGGCTGCGGGGAGGAGGAGGAAGGAAGCGAGGGGAAGGCGGCTGTTTGCGCTGCCGCCTTTTCTTCGTCCGTCGGGGGAGGAGCGGAGGCTTTCATGTGCCTCATGGGAGGCTTAGTACCTCGTTCCTCTCTGCCCGCCCAAATTCGTGAATTCAGTAGGTTTTTATTTGTTTGTTTGTTTGGGTGTTTCTTTTCTCCTTCGGCTGTTAAATTGTTGCGTTGAAGCTCTTTGCTCTGTTTCCTAAAAGGATTAGGGATCGAGGTTTCAGAAGTTTATTTTCTTTCCCTTTACCATTTAAATGTTAGAAATATGGGACATATGAGGTACAGACGTAACTCCTGCTGCTGTTTGGTGAATTTCCTACCTACAAAAAAATATGACAGCGTGACAGTGTCTTGGAAAAAAAAAAAAAGTGTAATTTTATAAGTAGAAAGTAGAAGATTTGGTGTTCACAAACCGTGGGGTGCTCTTGCAAACAGCCAGGCAACCGTGAGCATAGCCTGGTAGTAGGAGCCATGAGCAGAGCACTGTAGGTTTTTACTAGTCAGAGCATCGAATGTGATCAGTTCTTAGAACTTGCTAGGAGCCCTTTCTTGCAAGGCCTTGGTGCACTAAATGAGGCGCAATGCTTACGTTTCTTTTTAAGGAATAAGGGCAGGCATGTCGTTTAGTGGCTTGGAAACGGCATCTGCTGTAGTTGAAGAAGAAGGATGCACATGGCAACTGCAGTGAAGCTGCAGAGAACTTTGGACTAAGCTTGTGAATGCTTTCATTTTGGTCGTGATCTATTTAGATTCAGAATGGTGACTAGAAAGCTGCATCCCCCCAACTCCCAAATTTCAGAGGGTGTTTTAGATTTTTGGGGTAGGATCTGTTGAGATCTGTCTGTAAACTGAAGAAATATCTGAAAACAGGAAATAATTCTTCTCAGAATCACCTTTTGTCCTGTGATCATCATAATACAGTTTGAAATAATACTGTTAGAGGCAGAGAGCATAAGGGCAGCAGTATAGCGATAGTGTATGAGGAGGAGATGACATGGACGTCTGTAGAACACTTGCTGATGGACACAGTGGGTGCTGGGGAGAGAAATCAAGGGCAGCTTAAAAGTCTTGAAGAAGGGAGGAAATTTGTGGAAAACATCTGAAATAGACAGGAATGGGAAGGTTAAAATTGGAAAGCTCTTATAAAAGTAAATGAAAAGATAGAAGGGCTCTGATAATACTCTTATAAAAATAGAATGTGTTCTTCTCCTTCCACTGTGCCCCTCCATAGTGTAAGCAAGAAGCTGCTTTCTTTGAGTCTTTGGGTGAGTAATAATGAACGACTTGATAAATTTAAAATAGGTATTTAGTAAAGTAGTAGTAAGTAGGTACTTAACTGTAACTAAGTACTACTATTTAACTATTTTTATGTGATTGTTCATATGAACGCTTGAGTTAGTAGTAGGGTTTGAAATTTTTGAGAGAGCAACCTGCTGATGCAGAGAAGTGTTAGTCAAGCTCCTGATGCATAGGCTCTGAAACCATGTCATCTTTTCCAGGTCTCTCCCTCTTTTTAAGTATTTTTTTGAGGCACAAAGAAAAAGGTCAAAATGGGGCGGAGATCTACATCATCCACCAAGAGTGGGAAGTTTATGAATCCCACGGATCAGGCCCGTAAGTATCAGTAGAAGCTTATGGGAGTGGGGGGTAGAGGGTCCTCAGGAGGCAGATAGAAAGCTTTCTCTGAGGATAAGGTTCTCACTTGTGAATCAGAACTGAGTTTCCCTAACTTGAAGAATATTATCTCAGTTTTGACTGGTGTAAAAACTCCCTGAGAGGCTGCTTGCTTCATGCTGCTGCTTCTCTGTGTATTTATGTACTGTAGGCATCGGTGTTCAAAGGACTTTGTACTTAGCTGTTGGCTAAACTGCAAGCTGCTGTTTGGGACACAGTTAATCTGTCTGAGGCTAGAATTTGAGGAACATGTCAAATTTTGAATGAGAGAGGTGAGTAACTGTTTTTCCCTTTTGGTAACATGCGAGGTGTTACCAATGCTAAGCAGGTGAAAAACATCCAGACTTCCATGGTGGATATGCTTTGTTTCAGATGGATACTCAAAGCCTACGTATTTTTAAAGTGCATTGTCTGTTGTTAACTCTGCTTCAGCTTCTGGGCAGAAATCCTTTCATGACTGCACATACCACTGTGACTTTTTGCTGCTTATTATTCTTCCTTTGTGTAGAAACACCCCTGCTTCTGGAGGTGTGAAGGCTGCTGCATCTCCTTTAGTTTCTGTATAACACATGAAATAGAAGTCTGTTTCATGCTGTATTTCTTTCTGTCTGGAAGATCAGTTAAACAGTGGAAGTCTTTGCAAAATGACTGAACAGTTGAGACGCAGCACTAGTCTTGATGAAGGAAAGGTTCTTCATGAATTTGTCTCAAGTTGTTATTTTCTTTCTTTTCCTCTCTTCTTTAGGGAAGGAAGCTCGGAAAAGGGAACTAAAGAAGGTAAATGAAAGAGATCAGAAACATTTACTTGGCATTCTGCATACTACATACCATGTTTCTGACTGTGGCCGATGGATAGACTACAGATGTTTTGGTTTATATCCTAAGATTGACTTTGGAATATACTGTCCAAACAACTAGTTTAAGAAAACATAGACAGAAATCTTCTTTTGAGTAACCATATCTCATCACCTACTATTTTTTAACTCGTAATGATTACAGCTTTTTGAAACATTATTGTAAGAGCTTAGGCATTAAAAAAAAGACAAAAACCCAAAAAACAAATAAACTACCCCAGACTGACATACTTTTTTGCATGTTTAACTGTACACCTTTAGTCAGTAGTTATCTTGCTGATTGTATGTATTTTTGAGTGAATAAATTCTAGAAATATTTGTAAATGTCAAGATAGGGGGATTTAAATTTCCAGAAGTTTTAATTACCTTTGCTGCTGGCTTGTGCCATGGTTAATATTTGCAGGGCATTTTAAGGCACCTTTTTCTCTGCAGACTAGACATACTGAGAAGGGAGTATTTGGTACAAATGTTCTTTCTCTTTTTTTCCTGTGCTGCTTTTCTGATCTTCTTGATCTCTGATCCTGTTAGAACAAAAAGCAGCGAATGATGGTACGAGCAGCTGTACTGAAGATGAAAGATCCAAAGCAGATTATCCGGGACATGGAAAAATTGGATGAGATGGGTAAGTGGAGGTACCAGGTATAGGACTTAGGTGGTGGTTTACGTAGACAAATAACATAGTTTCATAGGATGACTGAAAGATTACAATAGAATAACCTTTCTCCTTTCTGTTAGAAGGGACAATTTTATGAATAATTGGGCATTGATTGTGGTTTGAGGTGATGTGGTGCCATCAAAGGTGACTTTCCCCCCCCCCCCCCCAAGATGGCTGATAAAAAGGAGTAGTTTGTGTGATAATAGCTTGGAGCTGAAGCAGAGGATTGTCATAAGCCTGAAGACTTCCTGAAAATAGGGATTGGAAGTTGTTTGCTTTATAGAATCATAGAATGGTTTGGGTTAGAAAGGACCTTAAGATCATCTAGTTCCACCCCCCTGCCATGGTCAGGGACACCTTCCACTAGACTGTGTTGCCCAAGGCTCTCTCCAGCCTGGCCTTGAACACTGCCAGGGATGGAGCATTCACCATTTCTTTGGGCAACCTGTGCCAGTGCCTCACCACCCTCACAGTAAAGAACTTCTGCCTTATATCTAACTTGAACTTCCCTGTTTAAGCTTAAACCCATTTCCCCTTGTCCTATCACTACAGTCCCTGTACTTCCCTTTGAAGTTGTTTGATTCATCACAGTTGTGCAGTAGAGTAACTTAGAAATTTTGGGGTGGTTTTTTTTGCTGTCTTGGATTAGAGTTTAACCCAGTACAGCAGCCACAACTTAATGAAAAAGTGCTGAAGGATAAACGTAAAAAACTCCGTGAGACTTTCGAGCGTATCTTGCGTCTCTATGAGAAGGAAAATCCTGACATCTACAAAGAACTGCGCAAGTTGGAAGTAGAGTATGAGCAGAAGAGATCACAACTCAGCCAGTATTTTGATGCCGTCAAGGTAATGCTGCTTGTATTTCAGGCTTGTAACTGTGGTAGTGTATACTCTTTATCTGTTTCTTAGGTGCAACAATTCCAATTAAATGACAATTAAAAAACAAATTACTTTTATATTATAAGGCCAGAGTATGTGTTATGTGGCTCATATTAAGTACTTATTTGCATAGCATTTCCAGTTACAGCATTTTCGTGAGGACAGCGTGGGGGTAGTCAAGTCTGAATTTGTGTCTGATATACTGATTTCATTCAACATGAAATTATGGGGGAAAAGAAGATTTATGCTAAAAATAAATCATGTCAGAATTTGTTTTCCATATTAGAGAGCCAGGCTGTGAGTGTGCAGTTGAGATTTCTGTGAATTTCTGTGAAGGCTGTTGCTGGAATTAATGAGAATTTTTGGCATTCCTTTAAAGAGCTTTATTTGACATTCTTCCCTACCATATTGGAGAACATAATGTTGTCCGAGTGCAAGTATCTGTAAGACTTTTATTTAATTTTTTTATTCCCCTTTGGAATATGCAGCAGCCTGTGATTCATGCCTTCTGGATACTTAAGAAATACAGGCATAGAATCATACAGTGGTTTGGGTTGGAAAGGACCTTGAGATCATGTACTTCCAACTTCCCTGCCGTGGGCAGGGACACGTCACACTAGGCCGTGCTGCCCAAGGCTCTGTCCAACCTGACCATGTCTGCAGCCTCTTTGCTTTGGAGACTGAAGGTCTAAAGGGAGATGGAAGCTTGTCTGGGTTTTGACTGCAGTACTAAAGCCTTTCGTAGGTGCACTACGTGTGTATTGTTTTGTGTTGGAAGCTTTTACTGTTGATATCTTCCTGAATGTCTTTCATGGCCTGCTGCAAGAAAACATGGCCTACGAATAGACATCTTTGGCAAGTGATGGCAGGTCCCATGTGTTCTGTACTCTGAAAGGTAATGAGGTTGTGCAGGAGCTTCTGTGGGAGTAATCCGTTCTTTCTTTTCTTCCTTTCCTTTTCCCCCCGCCCAGAATGCTCAGCATGTTGAAGTGGAAAGTATTCCCTTACCAGATATGCCGCATGCTCCCTCTAACATCCTCATACAGGACATTCCCCTTCCAGGGGCTCAGCCACCTTCTATCCTCAAGAAGACATCAGCCTATGGGTAAGTGGAGAAAGAAACTTGGAGGGGAAGTGAAAAATGAGCACTCTTATTACTGGGGAGGAACTATGGGTAGAAGCAGAGGTAATATTGACTAGCAAGAAATCAGGAATTATGTGTGAGTGAATTGTACTTTCTTTTAACTAAAACCCTTTTTAAATCTTCTCCTACTGTTACAGGGTTTTGTTTAAATTGCTTTGAGTAATAATCTATGTCTTCTAGGATTTGTCTTTCTGCATATCAGTAAAACTTAAAACTCTGCCACTTTTATCATAAATGCCCCTTAAATTCACATATTGTATGTATTCTTTCGTCTTGCTAGTATATTCAGTTTAATCTCCTAGTTTACTTGTCTCTCATTCTACAGCTAGTTCTTTTTATTTCTTTCTGAATAGCCTTCTGTTTTCACCGACTTTGTGATCACTTCATTTGGCTTCTGTGGTGGGATTCAATCTTTGCTGGTTTTTTTGCCTTCTGAGAAGCTTGCTTTTGGCTGATATTCTGCAATCATGTCTTTGTATGAGGTTGTAAACTCCTTGGGACAGATCTATAAATGTTCATGTGTCTTTTTAGAAGGCTGCTGTGTAAGCAATGATGAGAGAAGGCTAAAGAATTCTATTAAGTGCATGTTTGCTTTCATTTGTTTGTGTTCCCACATTTCTTGTTTCCTTATTTCCAGACCACCAGTTCGGTCCATTTCTGTACTTCCTCCTCCTGGGCTTGGTGTTCCACGTTTACCTCCAGGGAGGAAGCCCCCTGGACCTCCACCAGGCCCACCCCCACCTCAAGTCCTCCAGATGTATGGCCGTAAAGTGGGTTTCACCTTGGAGATGGCTCCTCGAAGGCGAGAAGAGGAGATTTCTTACAGTTCTGAAGCAGGTAAGAACTTCTCTGTTTCTGTCTGACGTTTTGCTTGACCTGTCTGTTTTGCTGTGAATAGTGCTGCTGTGAATGTAGTGTGCCCTACACAAAGTATTCTCTGGGCAGTATGGGTGTTAATACTACTTGAAGGACTTTTCTTAAGTGATTGCACCTCTGAGCTGATTCTGGTATTCTGCAATTTTGTCAGCTATATTTTTAAATGTTGAAACTTCTAATTACAACTTTCCCATGTAGTCTTAACAGTGCTGAAACATTGGACATATTAATCCCTTAAAAAAACTTTACCAGTCTCAAAGAAGTCTTCCTATTACCCCCTCCAAATAAAACAAAACAACAACAACAAAAACCACCAAAAAACCCCACCCCCCCAAAAAAAAACAACCCACCCCCAAAACCCCCCTCAAAACCACAAACCCCCCAAAAAACCACAAACCCAAAACAAAGCCAAAATGCACCCCAGACCAGCACCAACCAACCCTGGGTATGCATTTGCTAGGAGAAACCAGGTCCTCCTTTTCACAGTTACTGTGTCATCTCTAGAAACTTTAGCGAATGGGTGAATCAGCTTTATTGCACACCAGAAAACATCCGAGTATTTCAGTGGTGGGCAATTGCAACTCATTAGTCTGTTCCTCTTGAGCAGATAGGAGCTGCCTTCACTTTTTTGCTATGCAAATTAACCAGCTGCTTAATAGAAAATATTAGAAATAGTCTCTCCCAAAATACTCTTTAAGAATATGAGCTGAACAGTAAAGTGTTGACAATATGTCCATGCTGTTGCTAAGAAGATTTTTCTAACCATAGACATACAAAATATTCAGTCTTTCACACCAGTGTATTTGGAGTTTATGCATTTCCTAATACTTTGCTTCCCACAGGACAGCGAGGGCATGATGATGACATGTCCAGTACTAGTGAAGATGAAGGTTATCCTGAGGATATGGATCAAGACAAGCATGATGACAGTAGTGATGATAGTGACAGTGACAGGTCAGATGCAGAGAGTGAAGGCGAGGACTTCCTGCATCGTGATAATGACAAGGAGAGGGAAGGTGGTGAAGAAAAGAAATCAGGTATGATATGAGAAGTTATAGATTGGGCTTTGATTTTTCGAACGAGCAACATTATTTAACAGAGTTTGTGTCTGTTTTCCTGACCGAGGGGAGGGAAGTTAATTTGTTTTGCTTCTGTTCTAACTTGCCTAAATTTCAGCTGAAGAATTTTCATTAGCAAACAGATCAGAAGGAAACTATCTAGAAGTGAAGCATCTTTCATGTGGACTTGCTTTCTTAACAGTTGGGTTAACTTAGTAAGGTCGCAAGACATTTTTCACCTGAAGCATTGACTTAGCAGTGTACATAACAAAAATTAAGCCTCAGTGTAAAATACGTGCACTCTTTAGTGCCTTGAACAACTGAGGCAACTGTTTCATACCCCTGATGCTTCTGGATAATTTTTTTTTTCTTCATTGCTTGGGGGAGACCAATTGATGGATAATACTGGGTTAGCAAAACTTTAAATAATCAGTAACACGGCGTTAACCCTTATGCAAGGAGCATCGTTATTCTAGTTAGAATGATACATTATCCATAGAATCATAGAATAGTTAGGGTTGGAAAGGACCTTCAGATCATGTAGTTCCAACCCCCCTGCCATGGGCAGGTACCATACCAGATAGAAGATTAAATCTTAGCTGATTTCTATTGTTTCCTTCCCAGCTCCCGCCACTCTTGCCCATGCTTTGCTTTGCTTTCCCCAGGTCACAGCGTGCGGTTTGCAGACATGCCTGGGAAGTCACGAAAAAAGAAAAAGAACATGAAGGAATTGACTCCACTCCAGGCGATGATGTTGCGAATGGCAGGTGAGTGAGATGGATATGTGAAGTGGAGATATGCCATTAAGCTTCCAGTTAATGTTTCTCTGGTAAGCTTACTAGGTTTGCACAGGTTTTATTTTATAGAGTAAATATTTTACTGTGGTAATGTAAGATGTAAGAGTATAAACTGTGGTTAGGTATTGTTGGTGGGTTTTTTAATGAGTTTTAGTCTACTAGTGTGTCTGTTCTGCATAGAGTTGAAGTTAGAGTAGCAACATATGGTTTTTTGAGGTACTGGGATTTTTTTTTTTCCTTTAAAGTTTACCTTTCTTAATTTTGAAACAATTGTTCTGTTTGAGCGTGAGTGAAAAAGAAAGGATGCGATTGTCTCTGGGCTCAACCTGTAACCTGAAAGGATTTGTACTTCTTAAAAAGATCCTTCTTCAGAAATAAGCTAACCAAGAGTGAAGATTTTTTTTTTTTTTTTTTTTTTTTTTTTGTCTGATTGTTTGTTTTAGACACCCCAGGATCTTTCAAAGGTGCTGGAGTTTCTTGGATGTGGGGATTATGTATGTTTTGAGGTTGTGTCCCCATATGCCCTCCTACCTGTGCAAGCTCCCTCAAACCATAGATCAAATAGCTGCAGTTCAGGTTGTTAGTAGAAGTTTCTGCTCCTACAGGAACACACAGCTCTTGGTGGTAGAGCTCTATCTAGAACTGTGACTTTTATTTTTTGTTATTATTTTTTAGTTTTCTGTTTAAAATGTGCTCAGTTTTCTTTCCTTTGAGAAAGACCTTTGAGTAAGGTTTATCTTTTTTTTTTTTAATTTTTTTTTTTTTTTTTTTTTTATTTTTTTTTGTGCGCTCAATTTCTCTGATGTTTCACAAAGATATTACCTGCGGGTAGATTTTACAAGTGTGTCTCCATTTCCAGGACAGGAAATTCCAGAAGAAGGGAGAGAAGTGGAGGAATATTCAGAAGAAGAAGAGGAAGAGGAAGAGGACTCAGAGTCTGAAGAGGCAGCACAACAGCAACAGCAACAACAACTCAGTGAGGAAGCTCTTACAGAGACCGGCTCGTCTACTGCAACTTCCCAGGCACAACAGCAGCAACCACCTCCACAGCCTGTTCCTCCATCTCAGATACAGGCACCTCCTATGCCTGGGCCACCTCCACTAGGACCACCTCCTGCCCCTCCACTGAGGCCCCCAGGCCCACCCACTGGCCTTCCTCCTGGCCCTCCACCAGGTGAACACTTGATGTACTCTGGTTTGAATTGTGCAAGCACTTGGTACTACAGAATGTATCAGTTTGGGAGTTTTGAAGCTGTAGAATTTGTTGCAGGCAGGGTACAGAAGCCCCATGTGGTAGTTGATGAGACCTGTGTGGTCTCTTCTGTGGCCAGTCTGTTGTTGCTGTACTGTGCTTTTGAGGCATAAGGCCTGTTGCTGTAGTCAGCCTGGTGGGCATTGTTACAGTTTGTTAGCTGTAATGCTGGCAGGCAGTAGTAATTGCAATATGAATAGTGTTGGAATATGAAGCATAAGGCCTGGTGCTATGTGCCCCTCCAGTGTGGGGTGGGTTTTCCTTTACTGATTTCTTTTCTTATGTTGATCTCCCCACATCCCACTGAGTGAGGCCTGATGAAAGAGGTTTGGTTACCACTGCCTAGCTATAGGTTTTGGTATGGATTTCTTTTTAGTGTAAGCTACAGCTTCTGCTACTCAACCACATGAACTTATTTCACTCTTACTAGGGAAGATAACTATCCTCGAAATAAGTACTACATTTGAATTCACAGCAATGTTGGATTGCCTAGCGACTATTAACAATAAGACCAATTGGTACCATTTTCTTTTATAGTGTGTGATTTTTTGAGGGCAAGCACTTGAGCTTCTTTGATCTGGAGAAAACTGATTTTCTGGAAGTTGATGGGGTTGCTGTATAGCTGAACTGGATAACAGTAACAGGTTGCTTTGTAGTTAAAGTGTCTAAATCTATTGCTTGTTCTTAAATTGCAAACATCAGTAGTTGGGCTATAGTGAGGAGCATTATATACCACAATTTTAATGTATTCTGTTCTATGTGCGCACATTAGCAACCTGATTTTCTCGGTGGGGGGGCAGGCAGAGTTTGCTTTCCAGTGTCTTCCCTGCTGTTCCATTTCTGATACTTCCTACAGGGGGAAACTCAAACCAGGTACTTTCAATAGAGCAAAACTACTACTTTTTCAGCCAGAAGGGCAATAAAATGCCAGAGTGAAAAGTTTTTAGCTGTTAAAATTCTGACAACCTTGTCTCAGTAGCTGTTCTCAGCTGTTGCTTCATTACATGGAGAGGAGCCCTTTTTCCAGTGGGAGAAGATACCTACGCTTGACTATTATGGTGAAGCTTTACTCTAACTCTACAACTGCTGCCTTTTTTTGAGATATTTGGAAGACCTATTTAATCTGGCAGCTGGTTAGTATTAGAATAGCGTTCAAGTTACTGTTGAAGATCATTAGCTGACAGGATAGTTGCTGGGTTTTCTTCTTAACCATGAACTAAGTTTCTCTTTTGTATGCATGCTTCCAGGAGCTCCTCCGTTCCTGAGACCTCCTGGCTTACCAGGACTGCGTGGGCCCCTACCTCGACTTCTACCACCAGGCCCTCCACCTGGGCGACCACCAGGCCCTCCACCGGGTCCCCCACCAGGTCTGCCCCCAGGTCCTCCTCCGCGTGGTCCCCCTCCTCGTCTTCCTCCTCCAGCCCCACCAGGTAAAGTGTTCTGTTTGCTTCAGCACCAAGTCTCTTCTAGCTTTATTTTCCCAGTTTTTACAGTGGTGACCAAGTCAATAAATACAATTGGTTACCAGTTTGTCTTTGTTTGTGTCTGTGTGACTGCATTGTGCTATGTGCTGTTACATTTCTCCGTGTAATGACAATTCCATACTTCTGTGTGTGGTTCAGTAGCAAGAAATCTGCATTCAAGAAGGGAATTTTGGAGTTTAAGTTTCTGATTGACTGTTTCTGAATAACCCCTGGGTGCTATAATTCACTTAATGAGTTGGAGATAGGGATATTTATTTTTTCTTTCTGGTCAGAGACCTTTCTGATGAGTCTGAAATTCCAGTGGGATGGATCATCAAGAAACTTTATTTTTCAGGTTTTAACTTTAAAATTTGAAAGGGAGCAATACGCAGGCTCCTGTAGCTTTTGAAGTTTGAGGAGCATCATCATTTTCAACCCAGCATTTGCTGCAGGGTTGAAAACTCTTTTTAAGCCAGTGCTACTGCTTCTTGTTGGGGGTGTTTTGTTCCCGTTTTGTTTTTCCTTTTTGACTTTCAGAGCCTGTGCACTTTTTTTTTGGCCAAAGATTTTTAAGACATCCAGGTGTGGAGTCAGTTCATGCTTTCTTCTTACAGGTATCCCTCCTCCTCGTCCAGGCATGTTACGGCCACCTCTGGTGCCTCCCTTAGGACCTGCCCCGCCTGGGCTCTTCCCACCAGCTCCCATTCCAAATCCTGGGGTTCTGAGTGCACCACCCAGCCTGATTCAGCGCCCCAAGGCGGATGACACCAGTGCAGCCACCATTGAGAAGAAAGCTACGGCCACTATCAGTGCCAAGCCACAGATCACTAACCCCAAGGCTGAGATCACTCGCTTTGTGCCCACTGCCTTGCGAGTGCGCCGGGAGAATAAAGGGGCTTCAGCTGCCTCCCAGAGAAAACAGGATGATGAGCCTGCTCTGCCGTTAACCAAAGCTGCCCCTAAGGCTGGATCATCTGCCCCGATCTCTGTACAGACAAAGGATGATGTGTATGAAGCCTTCATGAAAGAAATGGAGGGTCTCCTGTGATCTGTCATAGTCCTACTCAGCTTTCCTGCCCCTCTGAACACAGATCAGACCACCATGGAGGGAAGAGAAGGAAAAATTCTCCTTCAACCGATGAAAGGGCTCACATGACAGGGAATAGTTCCCTACCCACGCATTAACTTGCCAGTATGCTCTGGTTAGAGACCGCTACAGATGAGGTGTGGCTGGGGACCGCCTTTCAACAGCTAGCAGGGGAAGGGAATCACAGTAAAGGTGGCGGTGCTGCTTCCTTCAAGTCCTCCCCCTTCCTTGGAGGGGAATAGTGGTACTCTGGGGAGGGGGGTGTGGGAGTAGGGATTGACTATGCTCTGCCTGAATCCTTGCACATCCTGAATGCTCTGGTGAGGGTAGTGAAACAGGTTTTTAAGGAGACGGGAAAGTGTTAGCAGCATTTCATACACATATGGTTGTCCAGTTTTTATTTTCTGTACTGTTCCTTTCCGTAAATATTTTATAATCCCGTTTTTTAGTTGCAGTGAGATTGATCAATCATCTTTCTTCCAGGTTAGTCAGGGAGGTAACTTGTTGCGTATACTGTACACTGGAATTTTGCACCCTATCCCCTTTGTAGTCATCTTGATGGCTTTCATCGGCCGGGGAAACTTCATTTTGTCTTGTAAAAGACAATAAATGTTCAGTGTATCAAAATATGGGTTTCCTTGTGATTTATCTAAAACTAGCATGTGGGTGGAAAGGGGGGAGGTTCTTTGCTGGCCTTGGGCGAAGATAGAGGCATTCTGAACCTCAGAAAAGAAAAGCAATAGCTGCATTATAAATAATAGATACCTTTTTCTTTCTTTTTTTTTTTTTTTAATTTTATTTGAATTCTCCTATATTCTTATTTTTTAACCTCCTAAACATCTCTTTCAACCTTTGTTGGTAGCTAGTAGAAACTTAATTTCTGAAGTTCCACTAATAATTACAAAGTTACTGATTTTACATACTCTTACTAAAAGCTTTACTTCGTATCAGGCCTCAGATACCCACTGGATGCTGCTTGGACAAGTTACCTTGGGTAAAAATTGGTCAACTATTTTAGTTCTAAGAGCTTTGCAGATAATTTTATGTGTGGAAAATACCTGATTTCAAATTCTATGAAGTCAGTGCTTTTAAGGTGCGGATATTTTTTAGAAAGGACTTTTAACATTTCCAGCTTAAAGTTTTCTGTTTTGGCAGAAGTATTCCATTAGCTTCATTCACTATGCAGACCGAGCCAAATACTCCAATAACCCTTACCACGCCACATGCAAAAAACAAATCTTTGTTCTCATTTGAAACAGAACTGCAAAATCTCTTGGGATCTTGTAGACAAATGACTCTTAAGACCCATAGGACCAGTTGTGTTGGCAACAAATCTCTCCCAGATGAATTGCTTCTTCAGAGGGGATAGTAAGTATTTCAAACATGCAAAGTTTTGTCTGGAACACTGAATTTGAGCACAAACCCTACTAATAGTTAGCTATCTATGTAGGTGTCTCGTTTAAAAAAAAAAAAAACAAAACACACAAAACCAAAAAAACCAAAACCAACAACAAACCAGTGTGTAAGTTAGCGTTGTAAGTATGATACAGCATAAAAGAAATTGAGAGAAGTCTTCATCGTCCCTGCTGAAGAGCTTGTGAGTGTCTTAGTGATTTTAAGGGTGAGTTCTCTATAACATACCAATTTCTAGATGAATATATCCAGACTTGTGGAGTTTTAGATTTTTAATGAAGAGAGTTTTTATCAAGCAGCCAGACCAGCAGATACCTTGAATAATACCTTTAGTTGGCTGTCTCGGACTTAGCTGAGTACTCACTGTTTTGAGGTTAAATCTGTTTTAAGGAGACAGAATTATTATCTACCTGAACTTACACTTGAAAACTTCGATTCTGTTTTGCATTAGTTCTGAACACAAACAGGTTGGTATAACAGTTCTTTCTCTGGTTCAGGAATTAGTTGCAGTTGTCTCAGTAGTATCGTTAATCTTTAGTTATATTTCTTTATATTTTAGTGCCTTTTTTTTTTTTTTTAAGGCATTTTTGTCTTTAAATGAAATGTGTGAATGGTGATTTTGGGGGAAGGGGCATCATTGTGGTACCTCTGACCCTTGGTTTGGTTATGTTCTTTTTGCCATATTCTCACATGGCTGAGCCACCTTTACTTCTGTTGGGATAGAGAATACTTTCTTGTGTGTCTGTACCTATCCTCTTCAGATGGAGACAAAGGGATTTGAATTTGCTACATCTTTAAAAAGGCTCAAAAAAGGGAAATATAATGCACAAGGACTGTACATAGTATTGGAAAGGGCACTTCCTCACCCTGTCTGGGGTGAAAGGTGAGGATGTGTGTAAAAAAAGGTAGGTGGTTACTTGTAGACCTCTAAGATGCCTTTAAGGGGTTGTGGAGAAGGGTGGTGAGATGTAGGAGAGAGTACTCCTGGAATGGGCTTTGTGGCCACATGGAAGAGCTGGATTTGACAATGCAAGAGCTGGATTTGGCTGTGGGTTTTTTTTTTTTTTAACAGGAAGAATCCAAGGACAGGGTGCTCACTGTCTCCTGTGGCTCTTGTACAGGAGGCTTCTCACATTCTGTTGCAGTTTTGGAAGAATGCATGAAGTTGGGAGCTGTGTGGCTACCTGGGACTGTGCATGTAGAAAAGCTGCACATGGGGCTGATAAATCATCCGATTCACCAGAGCTGTGGTTTGTCTTCAGCTAAGTTCATATGGGTGATATTTTTTTTTTTTCTTTTTTTCCTTGCTTGCCCGTGATACAGTTCTAAGCGGAAGGAGCATAAAGATGTAAGATCTTCCTGTCCCTTTGATCAAAGCAATGGGGTGCATGGATGCCCTGACTTCAATCCATGCACTCAGGTACTGAACTCAGTTCTGGAATGTATTTATTGCAGTTGCAGCAAGAAGTGAAATGATTGCCTGCCTAGACAGGAATGCAGTGCTTAAGAGTAGCTACTTGTGATAGCTCAGAAGCAGACAAAACCTCCTGCACTGCTAATTTGCCTAACCATGCAACTTCCTCCTCTTCTGATGAATCACAGGCAGCTTTTCCCAATTAGGACACAGTCCTGCAGCCGCCTTTGGAGTAAAATCTACAGGACTGCTGGATTACACTGATAAGGACTGTCAATATTTTTACTATTACTCTTTCACTTTTCCTTCAAGAAATTAATGGAGTCTTTAAAGCCAATGCTTACCTGCCGGTGGCTTTGCTCTGGGAAGGGACATAATCTAAGACTAAAGGGAGAGTGGAACAGCTTCTGTGTGACAATTTGGTGACCAAACCACATGCTGACAAAGTGACACATCTGACCTCTAAATATGCCTAAGCCTGAAAATCAGTGGAGGTAGTTTTACATCATTACAGGTGTTGAGATTCTAACCTTACAACTGTGAATTCAAATTGTGCTGATTAGCACAAGGAAAAGGCTTATGCATTTTAGGGCATACAACTGGCTGAAGTGAATGTCTGCAAAATGTCTGTTAAACCCCTGATTCTTCATCATCCACACAAATGATGTGCCATGGCAGAAACATCAAGTCCAGCTTTAAGGATTGCTGCCAACCTTTTCTCCCCTAGCATCAGAAATTATTGTAAAGCATTTTCATTGCTAAACGGGCAATACTTGCAACAGCTTGATTTTTCCAATTATTCATGTGTTATTTTTGGCCTTTGGTAGTCCATTGAATCACACCATTAAAGAAAGATGGTTCCTAAATGTTACTGAAACTTCGGAACAGGGAACTGGTCTTAGTTACCCCAAAATAAAATAGCATGACAGTACTTTGTGTGTGCTATGAAGTTTTTATTTTGCTTTGTTCGTAATCCTGAACAGTTTAGATCAGAATTCCTATTACTGTGCCCTTCAGGAAAGGGTACTCTGAGTTGCAGTGACAAAAGCAGTCCCAGAACTGGCATTTAGGGAAAAGAGAGCAGAATCCTATGCTGTGGGGAAAATGGAGGGAAAGCCTGCTGTGCAACACTGAGGTAGCAAAAGGACGTGGCAAAATCCAGGGCGCAGGCTCCTTCATTGCTTTAGACAAGGATAGTATCTGCCTTTGCTGGAAATATAGAAGAATGAGGAAAAGATGTCAAGGAATGAAGAGAAACTATGGGTAATTAGAGTAAAGGAGAAAAAACAAACAGGAATCTCTTTGTAAGACAGGACCAGATGTACTAAACACCCTGGATCTTGAAGTCACTTCAGCTTATTTGTGTAGTGGGATATTCTCCAGTTAAAGTAACTTCTAATGTTCTGCAGAACAGCCCTGCAAATAATATTGTGTTGGTTTAACTGCAGTAACAGTTCAGTAATTTGTCTCCTGAAGCAGAGAAATTTCCTGTATTGCATGTTCCTGCCTAGTTTCTACGATACTGGTAGTGCTGGGTTGTAAATGTCCCTACTGATAGAAGCGTTTCTTAATAATAATAATAATAAATAATCCTGTAGTAGCATTTTTGATGTTCTAAATACAAGATTATTTCTAAGACAACAGCGATGGCACTAGCAGGGGTTCCCTCCGTTCCTGGGGGCCAGCTGCCCGCCCCTGTTCTCCTCAGGCACATGTTTCCCTGTACGATGAAATCCTGGGTCGCGGCTCGGGGTCAGCAGCAGCTACGCTGCGCGGAACTGGGGGAGCTGTTGGACCCGCCCCGCCGCTACTCCAGGAGCCCCCCTCCAGGGCCCCCCCAATCCCCGCCCGCATCTGCTGGCGGGCGGGGGCAGCGCGGCAGCGAGGGCCGCTCTCCGATTGGGTGGATTTGGATCCGCAGTGCCATTGGTCTGAGCGAGTGAGAGCGTGCGACAACCAATGAGAAAGCAGGTCCAGGTGCCTGGGAAACTATAAAAGAGGCCAGGCGTGGCGAAGTGGGGGTGATAGGAGCGTGTGTTTCACGTCAGTTTGAAGCGGTAGCGGTGGAGCAGAGGAAGGCATCATGTCCGGGCGGGGGAAGCAGGGTGGTAAGGCGCGCGCCAAAGCCAAGTCACGGTCGTCGCGGGCAGGGCTGCAGTTTCCTGTGGGCCGCGTGCACCGACTGCTGCGTAAGGGCAACTACGCGGAGCGGGTGGGTGCCGGCGCCCCGGTGTATTTGGCGGCCGTGCTGGAGTACCTGACGGCCGAGATCTTGGAGCTGGCAGGCAATGCGGCTCGCGACAACAAGAAGACGCGCATCATCCCGCGGCACCTGCAGCTCGCCATCCGCAACGACGAGGAGCTCAACAAGCTGCTGGGCAAGGTGACGATCGCGCAGGGCGGTGTGCTGCCCAACATCCAGGCCGTGCTGCTGCCCAAGAAGACTGATAGTCATAAGGCAAAGAGCAAGTAAAAGCTGAGGATGGTGTTCTTCTCAAGTTAATACAAAGGCTCTTTTTAGAGCCACCCACTTTCTCATAAAAAGAGCTGTAGGTCCTAGTATTAAAAAAAAAAAGCCCGAAAACCATAAACTTGTAAAACTTTTAGTTCTTTAAAATTTGATGGTCCAATTAAGAAAATAAAACCCCAAAACTCCTGTTCTAATGTTAGTTTAGTAAAATTCAACAGACCATATTAATGCTGGTAAATACAATACTAAGAATAAGGAGATTCCATGTTGACTTGCTGTGGTGGAGGACAGAAAGTCCCAGAGTTGACCTTGCAAGGAACTCGAGGGGCCCCCACCTTCCAGGTCTTGTACTTTCTCAGCCTGGTCCTGTATGGAGTTGAAGTAACTCACCAACATCTTTAAAAACCACCTTGCCCCCTCTAAACAACCCTTTGACCTACAGATGTGTCCTTTTTCTCATACCAACAGGCATTTACAGAAAACTGTAATTTTTCATACAGTTTTCTCACAGCTCTGCCTGAGCTGCTGCAACTGAAATTTGAGCAGGTTTAGGAATAATCAGTAATCGTGGGATGGGCAATTTGAAGTAAAAAGGGACTGCTCCAGTTCTGATTCTACCTTACCTATAGCACTGACCACCACTGTACAGATGTTGAAATAGAAAATTGGTGGTTATAGGTCCACAAACACGTATGAATAATGATTCATTTGAAAACAGATTTCTTTAATCATAACACCACACAACATTTTTGTACCACTAACAGTCACAATGTCAAGAGGGAATAAGCAGTTTACAGGCCTCTGGCAAAACAAAGGGTTGTAGGCAATAAGGAAAATATCAGAGAATTTTTCTTTCAATTCTCTCTACTCCAAAAAATAAAATGCTTTTAGTTTTAATCTGTTTTCGTGTGGTCTTGCTTAAGTGCACGTGAGGACTTCCCCCTCTTGCTTGCAGCCAGTTGTTTCAGTACAGCACATACATCAGCCTCATATCCTAGTTCTAATATTGCTTCCAGTGCAGGAATCAGTCACTGCAGAGTACGAAAAAAATTAAGAAAATCACGTATTTCTCAATCTTCTGCAAAAGTGGAGTCCAAACCGATAACGGGAGCAAGTTTTGTTGTGCAGAAGCAGGGAAAAACCTCAGCTGCAGTCGCGTCTCCTAAGATAATGCCAAGTCAGATTTTTCACAAATCAAGCTGTGTCAAAATAAAAACACTGCCAAATTATGAAGTGACAGGGTGCTGATTACAATTATTAACGAAAACTGGCCGTGTTAAGCTCTTCTGTCACCTAATTTATTAAGAAAAATATTTCAGTAGCAGAGCACTTGGGAATGGTGCCTGCATTGTGCACACTGACCAAGACAGCACAAGCTGCTGTGCTGTAAAAAAGTAATTCTTTCTAGGACACAAACAGCCCCCCACCGAACTTTCATCTGCTTCTTGCCTTGCTGCATCATGCACTAGTTGGATTTATTTAAATTATTTTGAAAGGGGTAAAGGATTCGGGACAAAGGAGCTAATTTCTAATCCATATTCAGTGCTGAAGATGAGCCTGTGTTACTTCCTCCTCTTTGAAATCAATTTGCGTTTAAAATATCCATTCAAATGTCCTGTTTTCAGTTCAGATTAAGAGAAGACCCTTTAAAGAATAACAATTAATTACTTTGGAAGTTTAGTTGACCACGTCGCGAATTTTATTTAGAAGGAAAAACAAAAGTTTCTGTCTCCCGAGGTCTCTACAGGTCCAGGACTCGGGGTTTATCGCCTCTTTTTTAACTCACCCGTTGCCTCTCCGAAGGGAAACTTCGCTGAGGGGAACAACAGTCTTTCTTTTCCACGCCGCTGCGAACCGGGGGGGGTGCGTCGCCGAAATTCGGATAAAAACCGGCTTTTTCGCCTCCTAAGAAACACAAAATGAGCGGGGAGACGGGAGCGTTCCGACGGGCGGCGGGGCGGGCGCTGCAGAGCACCAATCACCGCGCGGCCCCTCCCTATAAATACGAGGCCGCGGACCCGCTCCAGGCCCAGTGATTCCCCCCGATCCGTGGACGCCGGCCGCCGCCATGTCGGAGACCGCGCCCGTCGCCGCCCCCGCCGTGTCTGCTCCAGGTGCCAAGGCCGCTAAGAAGCCGAAGAAGGTGGCGGGCGGTTCCAAAGCCCGGAAGCCCGCGGGCCCCAGCGTCACCGAGCTGATCACCAAGGCCGTGTCCGCTTCCAAAGAGCGTAAGGGGCTCTCCCTTGCCGCGCTCAAGAAGGCGCTGGCCGCCGGTGGCTACGATGTGGAGAAGAATAACAGCCGCATTAAGCTGGGGCTCAAGAGTCTCGTCAACAAAGGTACTTTGGTACAGACTAAGGGCACCGGTGCTTCTGGTTCTTTCAAGCTGAACAAGAAGCCAGGTGAGACAAAGGAGAAAGCAACTAAGAAAAAGCCCGCAGCCAAACCCAAGAAGCCGGCGGCCAAGAAGCCTGCCAGTGCTGCCAAGAAGCCTAAGAAAGCTGCGGCAGTGAAGAAGAGTCCTAAGAAAGCCAAGAAACCGGTGGCTGCTGCTGCCAAGAAGGTGACTAAGAGCCCCAAAAAGGCTGCGAAGGCAGGTCGCCCCAAGAAGGCAGCAAAGAGCCCGGCTAAGGCCAAGACAGTGAAGCCCAAAGCAGCGAAACCTAAAGCAGCCAAGCCCAAAGCTGCCAAGGCAAAGAAGGCAGCGCCCAAAAAGAAGTAAAAAGACTGAGAAGCAATTATAGAGTCTACTCATTTAAATAAACCCAAAGGCTCTTTTAAGAGCCACCCACTTATTCTCAAAAAGAGCTGGAACACTAGAGCAATCATAGCAGCACAACCAAATCCTGAAATGGGATTGGTAGGGATTTATACTGGAGTTAAGAAAATTACCGTTTCCGAAACGCGGACGGTCGGTGCAGCCTGTATGGGAGACCCGGGCTAACTTGAAGCGGAAATGTTGTTTCCTACGTGCAATTCAGGAGCCCCGCGACCGCTCCGCCCCCCACGGGGTTTAACGGAGTAGCCGCAGGCGCTTAGCCCGGACCCCTCCGCTGCGGAGCCGGGGGGAGGCTTAAGTGTCCCGCGCAGGGCCGGGATTGGTCCCTTCCGCCCACCCGGCCCCGCCCCCTTCACGCTAAGCTCCGCCCCGTAGGGCGGTGACCCCCCCCCGACACCCCCGGTGCCGTCCCCCTCGCTCGCTTACGCGCGGAGCCGCACCGGCCTCTTTCCCCTTTCCCGGGGGTTCCGTGGCAGGCTAGGGATGGATCAGGAGGGGTACCCCGGCTCTGCCTTCACCCCACAGCTTCTGTGGACGGAGCTGCGCTTTCACAGCGGTGCGGCGGCGCAGGGGAGAGCAGCAGTCCGATCTCCGCGCGGCCCGAGTACCTGCGCATCACCAACAGCCCCAGCTTCACGCCCATTCAAAGAATGAACTAACTCCTGCGCAAGTTCGGGCATCGGTGTTTTAAACCGGAAAACCCTTCATAAAGAAAAATATTATCCTATTTAATCAAGTCCGGGCAGCTACCTCACTGGAAAAAGTGAGTGTTGGGGGGATGGGGGTGGAGAGGAAGGAGTGAACCCGCACTTAAAACATACGAAAAGTGAAACCAAGCTACAAACGCACCTGGAAGACTTGCTTTAGAAAAGGCTTTCAAAATATTTATTATTCACTGAAAGAGGCAGAAATATATTTTTAATTATTATTTTACAGGTATAGAGCACAGAAAGCAAGTTCTGAACAACAGCCATAATTTTCTACTGGACGTATTAGGAGAAATTCGAGCTTTTCGAAAGTAAAAGTCCACCTACCTTCACCCCAGTACTCCCAAGTTCTAGAAACCGAGCAAGCTGCCAAAGCGCTGGGGCATGGTTGCTGCTTTTTAGCTACACTCAAAAACCAGCTACTACTTCATGCTCAAGTTTTTAACAGCTGACCCTATATGCCCCGAGTTACAGGGTATGAACAGAGACTCCTTCACTATCAGGCATTAAGTAGCTGCAATTCTGTCATCTGAAAAAGCGAGCACTTCACTCGTGACATGCAAGTGACCGGGTTATTTACGTACCTCTCAAGAACAGCAATTCAGCTCTTCTACTTGAAAAAATTGGTGGCTCTTAAAAGAGCCTTTGGGTTAAAAACTATCTGTCTGTGATACTCTACTTGGAGCTAGTGTACTTGGTAACAGCCTTGGTGCCCTCGGAGACTGCATGCTTGGCCAGCTCACCCGGCAGCAGGAGCCGCACAGCCGTCTGGATCTCCCGAGACGTTATGGTGGAGCGCTTGTTGTAGTGCGCCAAACGCGAGGCCTCACCAGCGATACGCTCAAAAATGTCATTGACGAAGGAGTTCATGATGCCCATGGCCTTCGACGAGATACCCGTGTCAGGATGCACCTGCTTCAGCACCTTGTACACGTATATGGAGTAGCTCTCCTTACGGCTCTTCTTCCGCTTCTTGTCACCTTTCTTCTGCGTCTTGGTAACAGCTTTCTTAGACCCCTTCTTGGGCGCAGGAGCGGCCTTGGCCGGCTCAGGCATTGCGACAACACCCACGTCACTCTGAAGTACCGGAGTGCTAAGCAGTGCACGTACTCCCGTATTTATAGGTCTCTTATGCAAATCCCTGGCTTCAGGGATAAGCGCTTCTATTGGATAGCAGCGCAGGTGGTGTCACCCCTCGTACGAACAGCTTTGCAATTGGTCCTTTTCAAATACCACGCTCTTATTGGTTAATAGTGAGGATTCTACCAGCCAATCGAAATGAGCTCTTTCAATCGCAAGGTTGGTGGCGAAGCTCGTCCGTGCCCCGTCTCTCCCCCGGAGTCACAGCGGGCTCCCGCCCCTCATGCGGCGGTTGCTCTGCGGCTTTGTGCGTGCAGCGCGGGACATGGCTGTCCGCACTCCATCCAGAAGAGAAACACCTTAGAGAAATTTGCGAGGGGATTCGATACTCTTTCGGGTTGGTTGTTTTTTTTTCCCTTTTAGGAAGTGGTATACCTGCATACTTCAAGTAATAACCTGAGCTTGTAATGGCCGCAAGTTAAAAGGGCAAAAATACACCCAGAAAAAGATGCAGAGGATCTGGAACACTAAGCATTGTTACTAGTGTACGAAAATAATTCTTTTGGGTCCACAGGGCATGGCTTGTCTGTCAGGAATTTCAATGGTTTACTTTGTAACTTGACAGAATGTGAATTTCTTTTGACATGCAATACATATTGGATGAGTGTGTTTTAAGTCAAAACCAAGATAATCCCAGTCATTAACTGTGGGTTTTAAACTGCAATTTTAATTTATCATGTATCAGAAATTCCAGCTGTTTTCTCGTAACTTCAATAACATTATGCAAGAGGAAAATACATATTTTTTTAAACAGACTAAAATGATTTAATGGCATTAGGAATTCTGATGTGCTGGGGTTTTTTTTTTTTTTGTTTGTTTTTTTAATTAAAATGCTGTGCAGCTACATTATAAATGACAATTATAGATTAATTCACCAATACATTACAATGCTATAAGCCGCTTTCAATGGGATTGAGTTAATTTGCGGTTGAATTAAGCTAGGACTACATAAAATGGTATCAAATAGCCAGTGCTATAATAATGCTAATTCCTTTTGGAACCCTTAAGGGCCTTTCAAAGTCTAGACTTTCTTGGCATCAGATGAGATGGATGGCATGGGCCTATACAAGAAGCCTATCTGGCACAAGTAAGTGGTTTAAGGTAGGTGAGACTGCTAAAATCACAACAAAATTGATTGATCATTTGAGGAGATTTATAAGAGTAGGGAGAGACATTCTGGATACTGGTGCAAGCAATAAAAAGATCTGTCACCTTACAGACTGCTTTTGTTTCTGGTTTGATTTTTTTTTTTCCCCCTCTTTTATTCTGCCTTCTGGGCAAAATCCTGGATGCACAAAGATTTCCAGCTTATGTCCAAAATAGTGCGCTCTGATGAAAGAGAGCAGGGAGAGGAAAAGATGGGGCCTTTCTCTTTCCCAGTAAGGCTTGCTTGGAAATGCTGCTGCTTTACTAACACTTAAACTGGGGAAACAAAAACAGCTACCCATGTGGGAAGAGCTGTTTTATGCTGCTTCTATGATGCTGCAGCTCTCTACTTTAGTGTCTGTCTCCTCCATCCCAGCCCTGCTCCCTCTCATCAGAATAGGGGTGGGATAATTGCTCATCCACCTTCATTTGCCCTGCTTCCCCCACAGCTGTCTTTAGCAGCTCCATCAGCTTGGAGAAAATCTGGTAAGATTAGAGGGAGCTGTATCCGCCTTTTCAAGAGAAGAAAAGTAGTTCTCAGTGAAGCAAGAAGAGAAGCCAGAGTGGCTGATCTTTAAACATTTAACCCCTCACATACGCTGTGAACCTGATGGCTTTCTTTTGGCATAAGCATTATCTGGAAAAGCAGTTCACTGACAACACCTCTGCCTGTTAATGGGTGTTCTCATGATCATCTCTGAAACTCCATGACATGACATGCCACACTGGGACAATGTGGCATAGGATCTCCAGTTTTGTTTCCATACTAGCAGACAAAGACTGTTGCTCTTGTTAGACTGCTCTGAAAGAAAAAATGTAGAGTAACACCAGGCAATCTCAGCAACGTAAAGTGCATTGGTCCAGATAGCAAAGGCATTAAAAACAAAGCAACCCACCCTCCCACCCTCCCAAAAGAAAGCCAGCCTCTGCAAACACCCCCCCTTACCATGTTAATCTTTTTAAGTCTGTTGATCAGCTTCAACAAAAATGACAATTGATCCAGGTCTTGGAGAGTCTAACAAGTTTTGTAAACATCAGCTACAGAATAGAAGAAAATCCAGGTTAGAGCCTCCATCGAGGAAAGGCAGCTACTGTGAACTGAACAACTAAGAAATCTGTTAAAAAACCCCAACAAACCAACCACAAAACCCCAGCAAACCCCCCTAAACCCAACAGCTGAATAATTACTGAAGGACACTCATTCCTGATGTAGGAATGATGTAGCTGTGTGTGCTGTCCCTTCACAAAGAGATACTGGAGAGTGCTGAACGCAAAATAATTGGGAAGGGGAGTAGAAAATATTTATAAAGGGAACTCAAGTACTAGGAAAGAACTGATTGTTCTTTAGGAAGCCTAACCAATTGTCCTGGGTTCAGCTGTAGCAGTCATTTTTTCTCCTTAGTAGCTGGTGCAGTGCTGTGTTTTTGACTTTCAGCCTGGGAACAACGCTGATAACACTATCGTTTTCAGTTGTTGTCAAGTAATGTTTACTCTGACCAAGGACTTTCTCAGTCTCATGCTCTGCCAGTGAGGAGGGGCAGGGGAAGCCGGGAGGAAGCAAAGACAGGACACCTGACCCAAACTGGCCAAAGGAGTATTCCATACCACAGCATGTCACTCCCAGCATACAAAGTGGGGGGAGTTACCCGGAAGGCCCAGATCGCTGCTCGGGTCGGGCTGGGTATCAGTCGGCGGGTGGTGAGCAATTGTATCCTCTCCCCTTGATATTTCCCTTACCATTATTGTTATTGGTGGTAGCAGTAGTGGTTTTGTATTATATCTTAGTTACTGGACTGCTCTTATCTCAACCCATGGGAGTTACATTCTTCCGATTCTCCTCCCCATCCCTCTGGGAGTAGGGGGGGAGGGAAAAAGGGGAGGAGTGAGTAAGCGGCTGTGTGGTTCTGAGTTACTGGCTGGGCTTTAACCACGACACCAATGAAGGCAGAAAAGTTGAGTTTAATGCACTGTTTATTCAGGATTCCAATATCTGAAGGGGGCTTACAAGGATGCTGGAGAGGGACTCTTCATCAGGGACTGTAGCGATAGGACAAGGGGTGATGGGTTCAAACTTAAACAGGGGAAGTTCAGGTTAGATATAAGGAAGAAGTTCTTTGCTGTGAGGGTGCTGAGGCACTGGCACAGGTTGCCCAAAGAAGTGGTAAGTGCTCCATCGCTGGCAGTGTTCAAGGCCAGGTTGGACAGAGCCTTGAGCAACAGGGTCTAGTGTGAGGCGCTTCTGCCCATGGCAGGGGGGTTGGAACTAGATGATCTTAAGGCCCTTTCTAACCCTAACCATTCTATGATTTATGAAAAAGGAATCTAGACATTCATATTCCTCTCAGCACTCTAGAAAAACCCATGCTCACTAAAGGAAGTCACCCATCATCCATCTCACTTCAGTAACAATAGAATTTCCAGTGACTGACCAAAGCTTTGAAGCACCCGAAAGAAATAATCCTTTGGAGTCAGGAAACCTAAGTCTGATGGGAGGGAACAGAGAAAAGGCTTCAAGAATAGTTCCAGAACAACTCAAGATGTTAGAATTTGAAGGAGTCACCAGCCTATTGCACATTACCAACCAGTATGAACTGTGGGACTCTCTCTTTTTCCCCTGGTTGGTGTATCTCCTCCAGGTGAACACGTTCTGCTACAGGCTCTCATCCGCCTTCTGTTTAGGTAACCGCTTCAGCTGGGAGTTTCTAGGCGGCACTGAGAAGACATAAAGGCAAAGCTGCTGTTAGTGTTCTGCCACTATCGCTCCTGGGTGAGCTCTGCATAGGTTTTCCTGCAAAATGCCCTTTCCTATTCTGAAATCTCAAGTCAGAAAAATAATTCTTTTTTTGTCTGTGCTTATTACCTAAATGGGCTTCAGGAAAAAAAAATGTTTCTGAATAGCATCCTGGCTTTGACTATCCACCTTCTACAGTCTCTTTAGCCAGACGTGCTGGAGGACAACTTAGCTGATGAGGAAAAGTCAGAAGCCTGTGTATTATCTTGGGCTTACAGAGTGTATATTGCCAATGTCAAAAGTTCCTGAGAAACAAACCAACAAAAACCATGAACCAAAGCAAACAAGCAGAGACAAAAAGGTGGATTTTTAAGTGTAGTAGGACAAGTGTTGGAGACCTAGGTTGATTTGTGAACACCATTTCCTTTTAGACTGGGGTATTCCTTTGGGTGGCATATGGAGAAGATAACCAAGGAGAAGCCCCAGGAAAAGTTACAAAACAATAGACCATTAACATAAGGCACTGAGCACATAGAATTAGGGAGCATTACAAATATATTGATGACAAGGCACAGCTGTCTAGCAGCTGTGATTATTTTGGTGCATGATATACCTTAGAATCACATTAGAGAAGTGGAGTTTAAAGGTTATGGGTAGCTACTGTAAAACTTTTAGTTGTTGAGACTGAAATACTAAGAAAAATAAATATACAGGTGACATTTCTGCAGCATGAAATAATGGTACTGAAAAAGACACAAGATGAAAGGAAAGGATAAAGGGGGGACAGAAAATTGCTATGTATTTCCAAAATAGGTAATGTTAGGACACATATGATGTCTAAAGATGACTGACACAACTTGTTAAAAAGATTTGCCCTCCCTGTGAATACAGCTACAGTACCACTAAACCCAGTTGTGCATTAAAAAAAGTAAAACTATGTGCAGAATAAAAAGGAAAGGTAAAAAGAATACTTTGAGATATTAGGCATCAATAAAGCATAAAGCCATAAAGACGAACAAACACATGCCGCACATATAAAAGCACGTGGAACAAACTTGATTTTTTACATGGATATATTAACAAGACACTCAAATCAGTTCCTTTATCAGCACGTCAGTCCCATAAACACAAAGCAGGCGTGTGGTCATTAGGGATACAGGATATGCAAATGACTTCACCCCCCAAAAAATGAATAAATAAATAAATATCAAAAGTAGCATAACCAAGAGGGGGAAAAGAGTGGTCATTAGGGATACAGGAGATGCAAATGACTTCACCCACAAATAAATAAATAAATAAATAAATATTAAAAGTAGCATAACCAAGAGGGGGGAAAAAAGCGGATTAATAACGATACTCTGCTTTTGGTATAAGAAGCTGAATTTACTCGAGCACCCAGACCACCGCTCCTGTCCGCCTTTTCCCCCCTAAAACCCATTCCCCACCACGCCCCGTCCGCTTCTTTCTTAAAGCGCCGCGAAATGGCGGCGGCGGAGCGCGAGCGGGGCGGGGCGGCACCGCGCGGGCGGGAAGAGGCGCTCCCGGCCCCACCGCCCCCATTGGCTGGATTTTGCTGCAGACCCGGGCCCCGCTCCCCCCACGGACCCCGAGCACCGCAGCGGCGGGGCCCGGAAGCTGGAGGGGACGGAGCGTGTCCCCGTCCCGGGGATTTGCTCCCGCCGCGCCCAGGCGGCCGGAGGCGGGGTCGGCCGCCTGCCAAGGGCCAGGGCAGAGACCGACATCCCGCCGCCCACCCCCTGTCGGAGGCGATGGCGCGCACATCGATGCCCACCGGGGGAAGGGCGGGGAGAAGAGCCCGCCCTTGCCCTGCCCCGTCGCAGTCCCCAACCAGGTCGGACCGCTGGCAATATAGTGCCGCGCTGGCGCCTGTTCCAGCCACACGCCGGTTGGGTCGGGAGAGTAGTAGACCATGTCTGGCAGAGGCAAAGGCGGGAAGGGGCTCGGTAAGGGCGGCGCTAAGCGCCACCGCAAGGTGCTGCGCGACAACATTCAGGGCATCACCAAGCCGGCCATCCGCCGCCTGGCTCGGCGTGGCGGTGTGAAGCGCATCTCGGGTCTCATCTACGAGGAGACGCGTGGCGTATTGAAGGTGTTCCTGGAGAACGTGATCCGCGACGCCGTCACCTACACCGAGCACGCCAAGAGGAAGACGGTGACCGCGATGGACGTGGTCTACGCCCTGAAGCGCCAGGGACGCACCCTCTACGGCTTCGGCGGCTAAACTCCATTTCTGGGACAGATCACTTTTTCAGAACACCAAGGCTCTTTTCAGAGCCACCCACGCGTTCAAGAGAAGAGCCTTAATCACGGGTAGTGTTTATGCTTTGCGTTTTAATGGTCGTAGTAAAATAGAGGGAGCAGTAACTGGCAGGGTCTGTGTTGGGGGAGGGGGAGGAGGGGGCGGGCTTTCGTAGTCCTCATCCGTAGTCACCGGTCCATATGGTCCTCTTAATGCTCCCACGCTCAAGCAACAGGCGAGCTTGAAATCCGTGGCCTAGAAATACCCCGATAGCACTCTCTGGGAAGAATACCGAGAAGCTGGGGTGTGGCGATTTTCTGCCGGGACTCCCTAGGCTCGAGAGAAACATTTCGGCTCCGAAAGATTAGTACGTCTTTCATTCCTCACTCTCCTTTTCCCTCATTTTCGTCCCCGTCTCCCGCTCCTCCTTTGTAAGGGATACGGAAAGGACAAGCCGGCGAAAAAAGCCGGACGTCCCGGTCAAGCGCTATTGCGACAGCCGGTCTCCCGCCATCGGCCTCACCGCAGCAGCCTGAAACGGGAAGCGCACGAAATGGGCGGCGCTCCCCTCCCCGCCACACGCGGGACGGGATAAGGCGGGGAGAAGAAACGACTGCGAGCGCCCGTCGCGCCCCAGGGGCTGCAGGGGAAAGAGACGCCGAGCGAGAACGCCTTTCCCTGCTCTGCTCCTCCGACTGCGGGGCTGCCTGTGCTCTGGGCCCCTCCCCGCTGTGCGCCGGCATCTTATAAATGGGGAATCCCAGAACTGCCAACGCACAACGATCGAGCGGGGGTGAGGCGAATGTCCCACACTGCCGGCGGACTGAACCTCCCGCCCCGGCTATCCCACGATCAGCACTGCCTCGAGCACGGAAAACCGCGCTCGGCTGAGGCTGCCTACATCTGCTACAGAGACCCAGCTCTCTTTAGTGGCCATATGGTGGCTCTTAAAAGAGCCTTTTCGGTACGGGTGGGTGGGGGGCAGGGCAGGCGCCTCAGGCGCGCTCGCCGCGGATGCGCCGGGCCAGCTGGATGTCTTTGGGCATGATGGTGACGCGCTTGGCGTGGATGGCGCACAGGTTGGTGTCCTCGAAGAGCCCCACCAGGTAGGCCTCGCTCGCCTCCTGCAGCGCCATCACGGCCGAGCTCTGGAAGCGCAGGTCGGTCTTGAAGTCCTGCGCGATCTCGCGCACCAGGCGCTGGAAGGGCAGCTTGCGGATCAGCAGCTCCGTCGACTTCTGGTAGCGCCGGATCTCGCGCAGCGCCACCGTGCCGGGACGGTACCGGTGCGGCTTCTTCACGCCGCCCGTGGCCGGCGCGCTCTTGCGGGCCGCCTTGGTGGCCAGCTGCTTGCGGGGCGCCTTCCCGCCCGTCGACTTACGCGCCGTCTGCTTCGTACGCGCCATTCTAAGCCCCACTTGAAAGGTTCACGGACCGGAGACTTAAGGTACTTTGCGACTTCTATTTATAGCGGGTCCGGCACGCCCCTCACCTCTGATTGGGTAATGGAGAGGAGTATTTCATTGGGTAACCGCTGAGGTTACTGAAGCCGCTCCGAGCTGCAGCCTATTCCACAAGAAATGGCTCGTTCCCTTATTTTCTTCCTGTCAGAAGAGCCTGACGGACTTTTAATGTTTTAATGCAAAAAAATTTTATTTCTACAGCATTTACTCCTCTTTTTTGTTCCCTCATTTGTTTGACACTATGAGTTATTCTTACCACGTCCATGTTTTAAGTATATGCTGTGATGACTCTTATGACTTTAGCAGGTAAAAGAACCCTACTACTATGGGAGTTTTAGTTTTGAATTGCAAGTAAATAATTCGATTCCTTTCAGGAAATACTTAGCTCAATGTTGTAGAAAGTAAAAATATAAGTGGTGAGCTTTTTACATACTTAGGATTGGCTAAATAAACCCATAAGAAGAGATTAGCTTTCTAATAAATCTAAAAAATACGTAGAAAACTTCCTTTAGGAATTGTATGAAAAGAAGCAACTTGGTGAGGAGTACAGTTAATAAGATCAAGTTTTTAGGAAGAATAATGACGTTTTCGAAGAAACGGAAGATGAGAGGATTGAGTCTGTGGCTCAAATATTGAGGAGCGCGGTTCAGCACAGAAGGGGTTAACGCGGGGTTTTCAAATTGGCCCAATCAACTCGGCTCTTTCCACAGGCCAATGAACTAGCAGTGCTCGGATATAAAAGGGAGTCCCTGTGCAGTGAGCTTAACTGTTTTTTGCTGTCAGTTTTCTCCTTACATACAGTAAAGGAAACGGACCAATGGCGCGTACGAAGCAGACGGCGCGTAAGTCGACGGGCGGGAAGGCGCCCCGCAAGCAGCTGGCCACCAAGGCGGCCCGCAAGAGCGCGCCGGCCACGGGCGGCGTGAAGAAGCCGCACCGGTACCGTCCCGGCACGGTGGCGCTGCGCGAGATCCGGCGCTACCAGAAGTCGACGGAGCTGCTGATCCGCAAGCTGCCCTTCCAGCGCCTGGTGCGCGAGATCGCGCAGGACTTCAAGACCGACCTGCGCTTCCAGAGCTCGGCCGTGATGGCGCTGCAGGAGGCGAGCGAGGCCTACCTGGTGGGGCTCTTCGAGGACACCAACCTGTGCGCCATCCACGCCAAGCGCGTCACCATCATGCCCAAAGACATCCAGCTGGCCCGGCGCATCCGCGGCGAGCGCGCCTGAGGCGCCTGCCCTGCCCCCCACCCACCCGTACCGAAAAGGCTCTTTTAAGAGCCACCATATGGCCACTAAAGAGAGCTGGGTCTCTGTAGCAGATGTAGGCAGCCTCAGCCGAGCGCGGTTTTCCGTGCTCGAGGCAGTGCTGATCGTGGGATAGCCGGGGCGGGAGGTTCAGTCCGCCGGCAGTGTGGGACATTCGCCTCACCCCCCGCTCGATCGTTGTGCGTTGGCAGTTCTGGGATTCCCCATTTATAAGATGCCGGCGCACAGCGGGGAGGGGCCCAGAGCACAGGCAGCCCCGCAGTCGGAGGAGCAGAGCAGGGAAAGGCGTTCTCGCTCGGCGTCTCTTTCCCCTGCAGCCCCTGGGGCGCGACGGGCGCTCGCAGTCGTTTCTTCTCCCCGCCTTATCCCGTCCCGCGTGTGGCGGGGAGGGGAGCGCCGCCATTTCGTGCGCTTCCCGTTTCAGGCTGCTGCGGTGAGGCCGATGGCGGGAGACCGGCTGTCGCAATAGCGCTTGACCGGGACGTCCGGCTTTTTTCGCCGGCTTGTCCTTTCCGTATCCCTTACAAAGGAGGAGCGGGAGACGGGGACGAAAATGAGGGAAAAGGAGAGTGAGGAATGAAAGACGTACTAATCTTTCGGAGCCGAAATGTTTCTCTCGAGCCTAGGGAGTCCCGGCAGAAAATCGCCACACCCCAGCTTCTCGGTATTCTTCCCAGAGAGTGCTATCGGGGTATTTCTAGGCCACGGATTTCAAGCTCGCCTGTTGCTTGAGCGTGGGAGCATTAAGAGGACCATATGGACCGGTGACTACGGATGAGGACTACGAAAGCCCGCCCCCTCCTCCCCCTCCCCCAACACAGACCCTGCCAGTTACTGCTCCCTCTATTTTACTACGACCATTAAAACGCAAAGCATAAACACTACCCGTGATTAAGGCTCTTCTCTTGAACGCGTGGGTGGCTCTGAAAAGAGCCTTTGTGTTCTGAAAAAGTGATCTGTCCCAGAAATGGAGTTTAGCCGCCGAAACCGTAGAGGGTGCGTCCCTGCCGCTTCAGGGCATAGACCACGTCCATGGCAGTCACCGTCTTCCTCTTGGCGTGCTCCGTGTAGGTGACAGCATCGCGGATCACGTTCTCCAGGAAGACCTTCAATACGCCACGCGTCTCCTCGTAGATGAGACCCGAGATGCGCTTCACACCGCCACGCCGAGCCAGGCGGCGGATGGCCGGCTTGGTGATGCCCTGAATGTTGTCGCGCAGCACCTTGCGGTGGCGCTTAGCGCCGCCCTTACCGAGCCCCTTCCCGCCTTTGCCTCTGCCAGACATGGTCTACTACTCTCCCGACCCAACCGGCGTGTGGCTGGAACAGGCGCCAGCGCGGCACTATATTGCCAGCGGTCCGACCTGGTTGGGGACTGCGACGGGGCAGGGCAAGGGCGGGCTCTTCTCCCCGCCCTTCCCCCGGTGGGCATCGATGTGCGCGCCATCGCCTCCGACAGGGGGTGGGCGGCGGGATGTCGGTCTCTGCCCTGGCCCTTGGCAGGCGGCCGACCCCGCCTCCGGCCGCCTGGGCGCGGCGGGAGCAAATCCCCGGGACGGGGACACGCTCCGTCCCCTCCAGCTTCCGGGCCCCGCCGCTGCGGTGCTCGGGGTCCGTGGGGGGAGCGGGGCCCGGGTCTGCAGCAAAATCCAGCCAATGGGGGCGGTGGGGCCGGGAGCGCCTCTTCCCGCCCGCGCGGTGCCGCCCCGCCCCGCTCGCGCTCCGCCGCCGCCATTTCGCGGCGCTTCAACAAAGGCGATGATGAGGGAGCTCGGCGGTCACTATTGTGGCCTTCTCGTCCATTCGTGCTTACTTGGGGAAGGTCGCTGTGTGAAACATTCTCCGTGGCATACCCCTGTCTATTAGGAGTATCGTTATAGCTGTGAATGGTTCCGGTGTAGTGTTAGAAGCTTTATTGTTTCGGGAGATGTTCATTTCTTCTGGGGATTCTGTCCACTACACGGGCTGACTGTGCAAGAGCTGCTTTGGTGACTCCCGGAGGCACGGCCGATATGAAAAGCCCACAAGCGTCGCATGGGCAGACGCATTGTTTTACTTTTCCTGTTTGACTTAGTGTTTAAATGTACCGGAAACATATATTTGAGGTGTTTTTACAGTGTACTTGAAGGATCGTAAAATAAATGCTCCTCCACGTATTTGCTGTTTACTATCTCTTGTAATTTTTTTTTTTTCCCCAGGTTAATCATATCACTGCAAATACACAGGGTTTATTTCAGTGTTTGTTTGGTCACATACTTGTCGTTTTGTCCAATACTCCCTATCTATTCCCTGTTTCTTAGTGGGTCCCAATTATTACAGTGTTTCTTGATGGTGAACAGTTTGTGCTCAGCAATTTCCCTGCCCTTCCCTTTGACCTGTGATTTTTTTTTTTTTATTTTTGGTTTGTTTTTTTTTTTGTTGGTGGTTTTTTTTTTTTTTTTGTTTTGTTTTTGTTTTTGCCATTGTTTGTCCTTTTTCTAGAAAGAATTTTTTCTTTAGAGCTCTGGGGAGCGTTTGGGTTTTTTGGTTTTTGGGGTTTTTTTTTCAGTTTTTTTTTTTGTGGGTTTTTTGTTTGTTTTTTGTTTTGTTTTTTGTTTTTGTTTTTTTGTTTGTTTTTGTTTTTTGTTTTTTATTTGTTTTTTTGTCTTTCTCTGTAGCCTTCTAGTATGTACGTTATTTAACTCAGGCTATGTTTGGCCACCATTTTGATAGCTATTTTCACATGGAGATAGCCAGCTTTGTAGCGTTTATATCAGCCTTTATTAATATCACTTCATTAAGTTCTGCAGAAATAGCAAAGACTTTTTTATCTTTGCATATCAACCTTAATGGTGCTTTTGGGACAGATGAGGTTCCTCATTTTATCACTGTGTCTTTGCACACTATTTATCAGTTCAGTTACTGTCGGGAGGAGGGGGGAATTGATATGCAGCCTTCCCTCCCCCCCATTTATGAGTAACAGCATGAATAAAATGCGAGAGAGCTCAGTAACGCTTCTGCACAACTATAAAGTGTATTCTTCCTGCCTATTACTTATCCCACTATATAATAAGATGCACCTTTTCCCTGGCAGTGGTAAGTGTGGTTTTCCCTCTATTTGTCTAGATTCAAAGCATTTCTCATTTGGCACATTTTTTCTTAAGCGTGTAATTTTTTTTCACATCTTTTCTATAGTTTTGCTTTAATTTCACCTAATGATTTCAGATGTGTAGGTCCAATATTTTTGGAGATTACCCACTTAAGCAATTTATGTCTCTCTATGTAGTTTAGTGGGAACAGGTATTCTGTCCTGCAAGCTGCCCTATTCACCTCCCATGCCTAGTGTTGATTGGCACTTTGTCAAAAGATTGCAATCTCTTTTGGCATCTGTTTTGTACTTCATATTAGTTCCCTAGATGTCTTTTCAAGGCTTTTGATGTTCTGGAAAACAAGGAAGGAGCTCCAAGTTATTTGCATTGATTGAATCCTAGAGTAACACTTCATTCCCTAACATATTTTGATCTCGTATTTTATGACTAGCATTCATCCTTCACTCCTGGTGGATCTTTTACATGGATTTTGTTCCTCAGAAATAAGAAGTGAGTATATGAACTACCCATTAATTTTCTATTTATTTACTTACAATTCAGCTTCAAGACAGTAATTAATCAAGACAGTGTGGGGAGGACAAGAAGTTCCGTTTTCTTCTTCCTGATCAGGAAGCATTAGTTGGAAGAGCCTTAAGTTGTCTCCTGTGATATGGGAAAGGCAGACAGGGCACACTGTAGTGACTGAGTAGGATGGATGAGGGCAGGAAGGAGCAAGAAAATTATTCTACTCCTCTTCTCACACTAGGCATGTCATAGCAGATTGTAGCAGTCCTCATCCCTTCTGCATTAGCTTTCAATCTGTCATCCTGCTATTCCTGCTAATGGTCCCGGCCTTCCCAAGAGACAACCATCCCCATGAGAAGGCTGTTGAAATCATGCAAAATTCAAAATCTCTTTTCTCTTCAGTGACCTACTTTGGTTTTGGGGTTGTTTTTTTTGTTTGTTTCCTCCCCCCCCCCCCGGAAACCTGTTGTTATCTGAAAGAGTTGCTGTCTCTCAGTTGATCTACCAGCCAGCACGTGTCTTTTCAGGTCCTTAGGAGAATTAATATTAATTTGGGTAGTCTGTGAAATGTTTTTTAAAACAGCTAAAAGTATTGTAGCAGAAATGTTTCAATTTGGAGATGATACAGATTTGCTTTACCTCCTGAAGCAGAAGCTTGTGATAAATGTTCTATTTTACTTAGGTAAGACATTTGTGAGGGAAAGGAATAAAACTTCACTACATTTCCTAGGGAAATATAAGCATGCTCAGAATGTAACCACATGAAATATGTAAGTCCAACTAAACATGGAGATGGATTTTTGCTTACAGTAACAATCCACATGAAAATATTACAGAAAAAAAAAATCATTCTAAGTTGCATCACAAGTTTGTTACACAAGTTTTTATGACAGCACCACAAAAACTAATGTTTTGTGCATCCTACTCATATGAAGACTCCGAGCTGTCAATCTCTGCACAGGCCATCTGCCACAAAAATGAAGAAACACCTGGTGGCACAACTAGTGGTTATCCCCTCAATACAAAGGAATGCCACATTTGCACCTGACAACTCAGTATGCCTCTAGATCACTGCTGGAGGATTGGAGTTTTGGCCAGCTCAGCTCTAGTTTTCATTCTCATGCACTGGGACTAGCCTGATGGACCTGGCGCCTGGACTGACTTCTCTCCCAGGGATCTGTCTGCCCCAGGACACCGCAGGGTTTCTTCTCAGGTGTGCATTTTGCTCTACTTGCAACTGTGTGCTGAAGGCCACAACTGGTGCATTTAAAGTTGTTTTCCTCCAGGTGGAAACTGGAAATCAGTCTGGATTATGGCAGCTCCTACCCCAGGAACAGTGTGATCCATCTGATAGAGCTTTATAAACCTCACTAAGATTATATATGTACTTATTATTTACTGACATTTTAAACTGTTACCTTTTCATGTATTGATGTGTTTATGCAGTAACCCTCAATAGCCTTACTGGTTATCCCCAAACTCTTAGAGATGGAGAAGGGATAGCTCAGGCTGAAAGAGAGAGGAAAAAAAAGAGTGCACATAGGACAAAGTTAAAAAGTTCTTTACAAGGTAATGAACTATTTTTAGCTCCCCTCCCCCCCCCCCCAATGTATAATAGTTGAATATTAATCTTATTGGAATTATCTTGATAATCATAGAATCATAGAATAGTAAGGGTTGGAAAGGACCTTAAGATCATCTAGTTCCAACCCCTCTGCCATGGGCAGGGACACCTCGCACTAAACCATGTGGCCCAAGGGTCTGTCCAACCTGGCCTTGAACACTGCCAGCGATGGAGCATCCACAACCTCCCTGGGCAACCCATTCCAGTGCTTCACCACCCTCACTGTAAAGAACTTCTTCCTTATATCTAACCTGAACTTTCCCTGTTTAAGTTTGAAGCCATTACCCCTTGTCCTATTACTACACTCCCCAAGGAAGGAGTCCCTTCCCAGCATAGAATAATTATCCTATCCCTCTGCTGTTCTGCATGATACTGTCCTTTTACATCCAAGCATGTTATATGTGCATGCATACACATAAACACATGCACGCATCTAGTATGAAATATTCTGTTGAACCCACACACACCTTAAAAAAAAACATTAGAACTGCTCTGTGGCTGCAAGGTCCTTCAGCATGACCAGTCTGTAGACACACAGTGAAGCGCCTAGGACTAGCAACTAATGGCAACTTCACTGCCTGCAGGCACATGGTCTTCGATTTCTGGATTGTAACAGATGGTGGCAAATCAAACCATCCTTTTGGTGATAAAATCTCCATTTGCGTGACCTGCAACAGTGATCTTACCATGACCTTAACAGCAAAAACATTTTGGGTTTTCCAAGTTGTAAGCAATTTGGATGTCATTAGATGAAAATAAACTTCAGCCTTCTCATTTATTTGCTTGGGTTTGACCATAGTTTTCAGTTTCACTGCCTGTCCCCCGATGCCTGGCTCAGTATTCAGTCAGACAGTACTCAGAACTTTCTCACCAGCATTGTCCACCTTCAGTGCTCCCTTCAGGTTGATCCTAGTAAAAAACCCAAACCCTCCCACATCTGAAAACAGTTAATAAATAACTAAAAAAACCCAATCACAAACAAAACCAAAACCCATTCTTTAATGCTCAGAAGCACTACAGTGAAAATAATTTGAATGTCAAGAATCACCAGAAGAGGAATGCAGAGCAAACCAGAAGATATTGTAGCTTTCTACCATTGTAGCACTGTGCGAAAGTTGCACCTTGAAAACTGTGCACGTTTCTGGCCTCTAAATAAAATAATAATAACAATAAAAAAGACATAGTGCAACTGGAATAGAAAGTTCTGAGAAAAGTAGTAGAGAAGCTATTTTAGACCTCATATTAAGGATATTGAGACTCTTTCAGAACAGAGATAACTACTGGACAACTGGGTGAAGGTGTTCTTGCTTATCTTCTTTATTATCTATAAGGCTAAATCTATCAAATTTAGGAGGTCCAATCTAATTATAGCTACCAATCAAAAAGTTACAGATGCCAGAAAGGCTGCATAAATATTGTAGGTGGTTTCCCTAAGTAGATGGACTCCTTATCTTTACAGTTTTTCTTTCCAAATGAAAATGAAGAGCTGAAGATGATGAGTGAAAGGGTGAGAGCAGAGCCATCTCTCTCCTCGCCAGCAATCAATTCTGGAGAACAGAGCTGCTAACCATAACCACTTCCTAATACTTGTGGTAAATATTTTCCATCTCTAAAGGACTTCTAAACTGATCCCTGGTGATATCAACTGCCATTTAACTACATGCACTCACTGAGAATGAGCTTTGGGTTTCTCTCAAGGTCAAATACCTCCACTCCCGAACCAAACCCACCAAAACCTAACTCCAAACAAACAACTGACCCACATACAAGAGTTCACTTTAAAAGAGCACCTATTCGTTTATTTAACTATTTTTTCAGGACTTCCAAGTTACCAGCATCCTGCTTTGTGCAGGTATTTCCATAGTTCTCTCACAAACTGCTTGGGGAGGCGACAGAGGAAGTTCCATGACACAAAAAACCCCTACAGTTGTCTATAGGAAGAGTAAAGGATGTGGTTTCCATTTGAAAGCCTTCCTCATATGTAAAGGGCAGTATTATTCACATTCAGAGTTACAGAGTCCTAAAATAATCAAATTATTAGAGAAGTTGTATATAGAGATGCCATTTGGAGAGGGGAGAAGGCTTGTTTGCATTGGCCTAGTTAGTATGGTAGGGTTGTTTCCATACCATGCATCAAGTTTTCTAAGGCATAATGAACAAGGTGGGAAGTGCTCTAATGATCATGGGCTCCTTGTAGCAGTTTATCATGCAGGATGCTCTCTCTGTCCTGAAACCTGAAGCATCAAAACAACATTTACTAACAGAGCAAACTAGAACCCGACTTTTTATTATTTTTTTTTTTTTATTTTTTTTTTTATCCTTGGTGGCAGCTACAGTGTAAAGAAAGTGTGGTTAAAATAAAGATAGAAACGGCTCGGGGAGGAGAAGGGTGGCAGAGGAGGTAAACGGAGGGAGATGGAGGAGAAGGAGGAGGAAGGAAGGGAGGGAAACCGCTTCCTAAGCGGGATTGGTCAGGAACTGCTGAAGTCTGGGCACAGTGGCCGCCCCAGGCCTGAGCCTGGACCAACCAGATAATGGAGATTGGAGGAAAAGCCCAAACCGGTCCATCCCTCCCGGGACTCAGCTGTGCCACAGGAATGTCAGGAGACTCGCAGGAGATGCAAAGAGAAAGACACAGAAGGACTTAGCTGCCGCTTGCAGCAATCTGCTTTTCTGTCGGTATTAGATACACTCAGAGTATTCGTTCTTATGTGCAAATGCAGGTTTCTGCTGCATTTCTCAGTTGTAGTGCGATTGGCTTTCAGACTTTCATTCAATTTTCCTGAATGTCAGTGCCTCTGAAATTGTGAGTGGAGACATGTGAGTTTTTCGTGTCTACTGATGTCTAAATTAATCCTGCACTGTGTATCTGAGAGAAATAAACAATATCAATAACATTTTTAAGCTTCATTTGATATCTATGAAGGTCTGTTTTCAAGATGAATATGAAAAGTAAATTACTGATATAATTCAAGAGGTTTCCATACATGACACCAGATCTGTAAGATGCTCCTAATTGATTGTATTTTGGTTTGCTATGTATGGTTGCAGAAGGGTACTAAAGGAACTAAAAACTGGAGTGAGGAGATTTAAGAGTAGTTTATGAAAAAACTCCTAAATGTTTAGTTTTTGCATACACTATGCTGCATAAATGTTCAAATAAGTTTAACCCACAGTTTCATTGAGACACCCTTGTACAGTACAGCAGTTAATTCCATTTACTTCTCTTGGCCTAGGCAAATAC